>NC_136071.1:512864157-515789157 GCF_964261635.1 Lissotriton helveticus | reverse complement strand
AAGTAGTAAGATTATAAAACTTTAATAATTTATAAATATATACAAGAAAACAAAAATAGTAATAACATATAAACATTTTTAGAGAAAAACAACGAAGTAGCGGTCGGCTGTGCGAATAGTCCCAACGCAGCACAACGTCCAGATTTCCGGCGTGGGGCGTCGCGGGGGGTGGGTGATCAGTAGCAAACTGTTGTGCGAATAGTTCCAAGGCAGCAGAACGCGCCGAAATCTAGATGACACAAAAGTGATGTCTAGTAAGTTGCCACCCAGCAAATAACGGCGTGGGGCGTCGCGGGGGGTGGGTCATCAGTAGCAAACTGTTGTGCGAATAGTTCCAAGGCAGCAGAACGATGGCACCAAGGTGATGTCCAGTAAGTTGCCGCACTGGTTTTGGTATCCTACAATGCTGCTCCGAATAACGGCGTGGGGCGCCCCGGGGGAGGCGGCGTGAACGGGCCTCTCCAGGTGGAGTGTCATCTGTTGTAGTGGGGCGCCCCTTTACCGTTTCAGTTGCCATTCCGTCCGCTTTTGGTCCACTGTGTCAAAATCCGCCATTCAGCTGAGTTGCGCCCACTCTTGCGGTGCAGCGATAGGCGGCTGCCACAGGACTCTCAAAATGGCGGCAGGCTGTTTCCTTTTTGGGCCTGGTCCACTGAAATGGCCCTGGGACACCTTGGAAATCGGACGCTTGTCTGCTAGGTCTTGGACCCCATTCTCGAAAGCGTCCCCTCCGCCTTGAGAATTCATCAAAAGTTTTGGGGGCCCCGACTCCTGCAGGCTTCTGGTGGGGAGCGGCTGCCATGATTGCTCGCGGAATGACCACGACGGAGCTACGAGATGGTGGTGCTCTCATGGTGACGCCAGCTTCAGTCTGAAACATCCAGAAACAAGGTGGGGCTTTCATCGTTTGGGGGGAAAAAAAAGTTTTCATCCAATGAAAAGTGTTGTTTTTAGGTCATATGATCAAGCCTTCCATCATTAGGAAACCAAAAGTAAAATGAACCAATGAAAAGTTTTATAAAGAAGTCACATGACCTGTTATGCGGCATAGGGTATAAAATGTGGAGAAAATACGTTGGCACGTGAGGCGGTGTCAGTAGCGGACCGATGTGCGAATAGGCCGAAGGCAACACAACGCGCCAAGATCCGGATGGCATCGAGGTGGTGTCATAGTTGAGAGTTCTGAGCAGCGGTTGTAACACTGTCTGAAGCTTATTTGCAGCTGCTGCAGCTTCACTACGCGCGAAGATCCGGATGGCACCGAGGTGGTGTGTAGGAAGTTGCCGCACTGGTGTGGCCATCCTACAATGCTGAAAGTCGGCGTGGGGCGCCCCGTTGGCCTGTGAGTTTGCGTCAGTAGCGGACCGATGTGCGAATAGGCCGAAGGCAGCACAACGCGCCAAGATCCGGATGGCACCGAGGTGGTGTCTAGTAAGTTGTCGCACTTCTGTGGCCATCCTACAATGTTGAAAGTCGGCGTGGGGCGCCCCGTTGGCCTGTGAGATGGTGTCAGTAGCGGACTGATGTGTGAATGGGGCTAAAGGCAGCGCAACAATATTTTCTACTATATTTCCGGTGTAGAAGAGACCACAAGGCGCTGAGATGCCAAGATCCGGATGGCACCGAGGTGGTGTCTTGCAAGTTGTGGTACTGGTGTGGCCATCCTACAATGCTGAAAGTCGGCGTGGGGCGCCCCGTTGGCCTGTGAGATGGCGTCAGTAGCGGACCGATGTGCGAATAGGCCGAAGGCAGCACAACAATATTTTCTGACTGACACCACAAGGCGCTGAGATGCCAAGATCCGGATGGCACCGAGGTGATTTCTAAGTTGCGGACTGGTGTGCGAATGGGGCCAAAGGCAGCGTAACAATATTTTTTGTATGGAAGATACCACTAGGCGTTGAGATGCCAAGATTCGGATGGCACTGAGGTGATGTCTAGCAAGTTGGTGTGGTCATCCTACAATGCTGAAACTCGGCGTGGGTCACCCCATTAGCCTGTGAGATGGCGTCAGTAGCGGACCGATGTGCGAATAGGCCGAAGGCAGCACAACGCGCCAAGATCCGGATGTCACCGTGGTGGTTTCATAGTTGAGAGGCACTTCATCTGCAGTGGGGCGCCGAGATCCGGATGGCACCGAGGTGATGTCTAGCAAGTTGCTGTACTTGTGTGGTCATCCTACAATGCTGAAACTCGGCGTGGGTCGCCCCATTAGCCTGTGAGATAGCAGTTCTTTGGATTTGCGAATAGGCCGAAGGCAGCACAACAATATTTTCTGACTGACACCACAAGGCGCTGAGATGCCAAGATCCGGATGGCACCGAGGTGATGTCTAAGTTGCGGACTGGTGTGCGAATGGGGCCAAAGGCAGCGTAACAATATTTTTTGTATGGAAGATACCACTAGGCGTTGAGATGCCAAGATTCGGATGGCACTGAGGTGATGTCTAGCAAGTTGCTGTGGTCATCCTACAATGCTGAAACTCGGCGTGGGTCACCCCATTAGCCTGTGAGATGGCGTCAGTAGCGGACCGATGTGCGAATAGGCCGAAGGCAGCACAACGCGCCAAGATCCGGATGTCACCGTGGTGGTTTCATAGTTGAGAGGCACTTCATCTGCAGTGGGGCGCCGAGATCCGGATGGCACCGAGGTGATGTCTAGCAAGTTGCTGTACTTGTGTGGTCATCCTACAATGCTGAAACTCGGCGTGGGTCGCCCCATTAGCCTGTGAGATAGCAGTTCTTTGGATTTGGGCCTGGCTCGTCTGCTGTAGTGGGGCGCCCCTTTACCGTTTCAGTTGCCATTCAGCTGAGTTTCGGCTGCTCTTGATGCTACAGCGACAGGCGGCTGCAACAGGACTCTCAAAATGGCGGCCTGTTCTTTGGATTTGGGCCTGGTCCACTAAAATGGCCCTGGGACACCTTAGAACTCGGACGCTCGATTTTTTTTTCCTTTCCTGTACATGCAAAAAAAGGTAAATGCCCGGTACGTTACACGCTTCATCTGCCACGATGAACTCTCTAGAGGAACCGAAAAAAAATATAGTTGTGGTAACTATACCATGCATCGTCATATGGAGAGGTGGCAACAATTAATTATAGTGCTGCATAAAAGAGAGATTTGGAGGAGAACCCCTGACCTGCTAGTATATTCATCAAAGAAGTGGCACTGAGAGCTTCAGAGGCAAGGGAAACGGTCCCAAATATTTAGAAGAACTTTGGAAAGATTAAAATGACATGTTTAGATTGTGGCAAATTTATTTCATGTGGACATCTGAGTGTTACTCTAATAAATACAGCATATGAACATCATCATAGTCGATGGTTGGTAGAGACATTTTGACTATATCCTGGACCTGCCCGTCCTCGCCCAAAATGGCGCCAGAATAAATGGGACTCGTAACTCCTTGTTGTGTACTGGTTGCAGAACCTTGAAATCACGAGATACGTATGCAGTTTTGAAGCACATGGCGGGCGGGGACGAGAATTGATTGAATATTTCGACATCCCTATTGATATTAAGTTCTGATGTGTTATTGATTACTGTACTGTTGAAAGTTCGAATTAACGTCACCCATGGTACTTGCCCGCAAATGTATATCTAGATAATTTTATTGTAACTGGCCCTGTCGTATTTTAATTATAAAATGTACGTCCACCGATTCCGTAACTGTTAGACACCTTAGTTCTTGCAACCTAATGGCCCGCCCGTTACGTTCCTCTACAGTGTAAATGTCTATTCATCATATACGATTACAGTTTGCTCCGTGGCCGGCCCACGTGGTTATAGGCTCGTATTTGTATAATGAAATTTTCACAATAAAGGTTTTTAAAAGAAAACATGGTAGTAGTATATACATTGGTAAAGTTTTTAATAATAGTCACTGTTTTAGAATCATTAAAAGGCAAGTGAAATAAAGCAGACCAATTACATGAAGGGTAAAAGGTATAATACGAAGGAACGCAGTAAAGATAAATGGTCAAGGGCTGTTGTGTTTTCTATTCCTGCAACATAAAGTGATCGATAAGAATCTCATATTCAGGCGTATCGGCGACTAAGACAGCAGGTCGACCCTCTTTTGCTCAACGGCTCCGTCATGGGACGAAGAAACGCTCTTTTTCTCGAAAAAAGAATATATTTTACTTGCAGGACAGTTGTAAAATTTCCGGGAAAGTACATTAGCCTGGAACATTATAACATATATTTAAGAAAAAATAATGTTCGGAAGTAATGAAAAGCGTAATTTTTAGGTCATATGATCAAGCCTTTCATCATTACAATAAGAAAAGTAAAATGAACCAATGAAAAGTTTTATTAACAAGTCACATGACTTGTTATGCTTACGTTACGCGCTGCGCGCCCCGGATGACTTCCGGATGCGCTAACGCGGCGCGTCATATGACGCATTACGCGACAACGCAGGTACAGAATATAGTCAAAATGTCTCCACCAACCAGCGGTCGGAACACAACCCCTTTCAGCAGGCTAAATAGTTCTGTTAAATGACAACAGAAGGGACAGGCAACAAGAACCATCAGTCAAAGAGGGGAGGGCTAGTTCTTCTCTACCGGGTTACATTGGGGCGCTACCGGAACTGATCGAATTGGTAGTCTACAGTGTTTCTGGATGTTTCAGACTGAAGCTGGGGTTAGCATGAGAGCAGCACCATTTCGTAGCTCCGTCGTGGTCATTCCGCAACCAATCATGGCAGCCGTTCTTTATCGTTATTTTGGGCGGGGTGGGTGGCGGAGCCGAGCTGTTTTGCAGCCATCATTGTGTGGAGTTCAGTTCATCTCACTAGTTTTGTATTTGTCATGAGGGGTTGTTCCTAATGTTTCTATTTTTGCGAGGTCAAAAAGAGATCCCATTAGTGGCCTACTGATTTTGCTCGATTCTTTTTCTTTTTTTTTACACGATTTTTCGTTATCTGCAAAGACTAAACAGAGTATTGCGACTCTGTGTTTGTTTGTAAATAGAGAATGAACCAAAGAGAACTAATTCTAAAACAGTAAATACTTGGATAACAATGAATCAAATGGAGAGAGAAGCAGGCACGACGGATTACAATGGGGGCAAAGACCTGCGTTAACTACCTTTCACTATCTGCAAAGAGAGAGTACTCCTAATAGAAATGAGGGGGGGGGGCACCATTCAAAGCAGATCAGTGTGCATAAACACGAAAATGTTTTCACTTACCACGTACTTGACATTCGACAGCTTATGATATTTGCTATTAAAAAACCATTGAAATTCACTGAAAAAAACCATAGGTTATAGACCATATATAGTTAGGAATTAGCATTTACAAAACCTTGAAAATTCACTGAAAAAACCATAGGTTATAGACCATATATAGTTAGGAATTAGCATTTAAAAAACCTTATTTTACTCACACAAAACCATTGAAATTCCATATATAGTTAGTTGCACTAACTATATATCGCGCACCTGCAATCCACTGCTGATGATGTCACATATTACATCATTCATGACATGGTCAGTGACATCACTGATGACATCACTGATGACATCTCAAATGACATCACTGATGACATCACTGATGACAACATCCAGTGACTGTATGTTTCTGTAAAGTTAAAATATGTCTTACATATTGAAGAATGAGTGGATGTATAAGTGTCTGGATGAAGGATTTAGTAGGTGCGTGACTGACTGTATGAGTGAGTGATTAAATGTGTCTCACTGAATGCATGGGTTAGTGACTAAACTGTCTTAATTTGTGCATCATTATGTCTGTTGTGATGTAAACTGCTGCATGTGTTGATCATTAGCTATACGAGAGGCTATATGTGTTATTGATTGGTTGCCCAAGTATTTGTATGGGAGATTGAGTTTGTGTGGGGGTGGCTGGGAGGTGTGTGACTCTGTGCATAGATGTGTGAGCAGTTGATTCACTAGGTGTATGAGTTCAAGAGTGCATGTGGAAACAGCTACATGGGCAGTTGACTGTGTGCATGAGTGTATTGATGAGTGAATGGATATCTCAATGCTACATGTCATAGTAAGTACATATGTAAAACACAGTACATGTGAGAGTTGGCATATATAAATAACTGTGCATGAGAGCCACTGAATGTGTGAGTGGTTGTATGGATCATTGTGAACTTGTATCAGGGATTGTATAAGAGAGTAAATATGTGTTAGTATATGTTTGAATAAGTAAGGTGTGTATAACTGTATAGTTGAAGAAATGGAGGTGAGATTGTTTCTTTGCATGACTGACTAGGTGTGTGAGTAACTCCATGGATGAGTGACAGTGTGTGAGTGTCTGTATACACTGAGTGCATCTAAGGTTATATTAGAGTCTGAAGAGGTTTATCGTATTAGCACAAGAATGATGTCAAATGAGATGTCATCAGTGATGTCATCAGTGATGTCATTTGAGATGTCATCAGTGATGTCATCAGTGATGTCACTGACCATGTCATGAATGATGTAATATGTGACATCATCAGCAGTGGATTGCAGGTGCGCGATATATAGTTAGTGCAACTAACTATATATGGAATTTCAATGGTTTTGTGTGAGTAAAATAAGGTTTTTTAAATGCTAATTCCTAACTATATATGGTCTATAACCTATGGTTTTTTCAGTGAATATATATATACATACATACATATATACATATATATATACATACATATATATATACATATATATATACACATATATATACATATATATATATACATGTGATCAAGACAGTGGATACTGTCGAAACGCGTAATGGCGGGCATGCTGAGCGAGATTGAGCAGAAATAAAACACACTTGTTTGGCACCATTCCTGGGTTCCTCTCTTCGTTTTTCCAGAGCTGTGCAGATTTGGCAGTCTTGTGGATTTGGGACGAGTTTTCTTGAATATATATATACACATATATATATATACATATATATATATACATACATAATATGGACATCTGCATCCCGGGGCCCATCCAGGGCTATGAAATGGCAGAACACGCACCCATACAGGGAAGAGACACGGACTACAGGTCCCACAAGGCAGTGCGTTCCAACTCACACGAGTTCGCTCATCTGAGGGCGGTTAAATAGTGGGCGTGTCAAAGCGTCTAACTCAAGTCGAGCCTCTGAAGACGAGCGTAGGCTCAGAAACGCGTCAGGCTTTCAATCGAGACATGAGAAGCTGCAGACTGGGGTGCGGAGATGTCTTTACCCGTTTGAAGCAAGGGCTGCTGGATGAGTGCATCCTTAACCTGTGGGTAACTCGGAGCTTTCATATATACATATATATATATACACATATATATATATATATATATATACACACATATATATATATACACACATATATATATATACCCACATATATATATATATACACATATATATATACACACACATATATATATATACCCACATATATATATATTCACTGAAAAAACCATAGGTTATAGACCATATATAGTTAGGAATTAGCATTTAAAAAACCTTATTTTACTCACACAAAACCATTGAAATTCCATATATAGTTAGTTGCACTAACTATATATCGCGCACCCGCAATCCACTGCTGATCATGTCACATATTACATCATTCATGACATGGTCAGTGACATCACTGATGACATCACTGATGACATCATCTAGTGTCTGTGTGTTTTTGTAAAGTTTAAATATGTTTTACATATTGAAGAATGAGTGGATGTATGGAAGACTGAGTGTGTGTGTGGCTGGCTGGGAGGTGTGTGACTGTGCATATCAATGTGTACTTGTATCAGTGATTGTATAAGAGAGTAAGTATGTGTTAGTATATGTGTGAAAAGTATGGTGTTCTGTGTTTAACTGTATAGATGAGGAAATCGAAGTGTGATTGATTCTTCACAGGACTGACTAGGTGTATGAGTGCATATGATAGTGTTGTAATAATGAGTGACTGTATGTATGAGTGATTGTATGGGTGAATGAGTGAATGTGTGTGTAGACGTAGGAATCAGTGAGTGCGTATGTAGTAACTGGTATTGGTGTGTCATGATGTCATCAGTGATGTCATTTGAGATGTCATCAGTGATGTTATTTGAGATGTCATCAGTGATGTCATCAGTGATGTCACTGAAGTATGGTGTTCTGTGTTTAACTGTATAGATGAGGAAATGGAAGTGTGATTGATTCTTTACAGGACTGACTAGGTGTGTGAGTAACTCCATGGATGAGTGGCAGTGTGTGAGTGTCTGCATAGCTGTATGAGTGCATATGATAGTGTTGTAATAATGAGTGACTGTATGTATGAGTGATTGTATGGGTGAATGAGTGAATGTGTGTGTAGACGTAGGAATCAGTGAGTGCGTATGTAGTAACTGGTATTGCTGTATCATGATGTCATCAGTGATGTCATTTGAGATGTCATCAGTGATGTCATCAGTGATGTCATTTGAGATGTCATCAGTGATGTCATGAGTGATGTCACTGACCATGTCATGAATGATGTAATATGTGACATGATCAGCAGTGGATTGCGGGTGCGCGATATATAGTTAGTGCAACTAACTATATATGGAATTTCAATGGTTTTGTGTGAGTAAAATAAGGTTTTTTAAATGCTAATTCCTAACTATATATGGTCTATAACCTATGGTTTTTTCAGTGAATTTTCAAGGTTTTGTAAATGCTAATTCCTAACTATATATGGTCTATAACCTATGGTTTTTTCAGTGAATTTCATAGGTTTTTTAATAGCAAATCTTTATAAAAATAATACATTTTAAATCTAATTTTATATTTTATAATTTTTTTATTTTTTTTTAATATTATTTTTAGTGCGCTCCCGGGGCGCGGACAGGTGAACGCACGGGTAAGCGCAATCTTGCGGCGCGCCCCGGGGCGCGTACTAATGCGCGTCCCGGAAGCGCTATTGCCGAGAACGAAAACAACATCGTGACATATTGCGTAGCCGCCACGCCTTGCGTCATAAGACACGTATCGCGAGATGCGTCTTATGACGCACCGCGTAAGCGCACCCGGAAGCGCATACGATCGCGCAACGTAAGCGCCCCGATGCGCTTACGATACACGCCCGGGGCGCGCCCCGGGCGCGTAGCGTAAGCGCGTCAAACCATGTGACTTTAAAATAACACTTTTCATTGGTTCAGAACTTTTTTTTTTCCAAATTGTGTGAAACCCACCCAATTCTCTCACTATTGCTTTGTACTTGGAGAGAGCAAGAGCTGTTGTGTCTACTCTATCTCCTACTTTTCTGATCTCCAGCAATGGCTGCAAGAGAGTCATCCAGCAGTGATTCAGAGGGATTTTTAGATGAGGACCCTCCTCAGCAAAAGAAAAAAACCCATTTCATCTGGAAATTTTACGACATCCCAGAAGGACAGAAAAAAGTCAACGCTCCCAAAGTAACATGCAAAATATGTGGGAGTAGTTTATCCAGAGGCAATCCTCTGAAAAAATATAGTTTTGGCAATGCCAATTTGATCCGGCATGTCAAAAGAAGACACCCTAACAACTTTGCCAGGGAGAGTGTCAGAGAGCTGGCACGGAATGTACCAACAGATGGCGGCAGCACCTCCACTGGTGGAGCAACACCTTCGGGACCACCCCGTGGAAGAATGATCCCTAACATTCAGCCGGTGTTTGCGGGCATCAAATTTTTGTGCGCAGAGTGTGACGAACTGCTCTGCTATGGGGAGCAGAGTGTTGAACTGATTGCCCTAAAGAAACAGCAACACCGCTGCTCTTCCAGTCCCTAAATTTTCAATTTTTTTTGCTCCTGTTGAGCAGTTTTGGAATCCTTGTTTTTGTTTTTCCCTTGAAAAAAATCCAAAAAAAATATAAAATTGTTTTAAAAAGTCTAAAAAAATATATAAAACAACAAAATGAAAAAAAAAGTTCTTTTCAGAACTACCTCCAATTTTTAAAAAGAAGCTTTATTTTTTTAAAAGTCTGTCATTTTTAATCTCCATGGTACGCTCCCCCGTACGCTCCCCGGTGCGCGTACCGGGCGCTCACCCCCGCGAAAATCGATTTTTTTTTTATTTATTTTTTTCACCCGCGGGAGCCTTTTATGGCCCCCACATGAAACCTAGGGGGTCAGGGGGTGTGTACCCTGCTCCCTCTTGCTCATTTCCCCCTTTGATTTTTGCCACCTCTTGTGTCTCAATCCTACCGAGACACAAGATGGCGGCCGCTGCGGACTGTTTCGAATGTTTATAGACACCCGAGAACCAATCAGCTTGCCGTGCGCAAGTCGCGTTGCGCGCCTGTAGCGCTCCCCGGTACGCGTACGGAGGAGCGCTCCAGGCGCGGCTCTAGATATATATCTTTTTTTGAACGTTAATTTCTCAAAATCCACTGTAGCACATATATTGAGACCTACAAAAGGCACATCGGGCTACCAGTCCCTACAATTTTGCCAAGTTTCATGCAAATCCATTCAGCCGTTCTGGCTAAAAGTGAGGCTAACCGCCCTATGGAAAACTCAATGTTAAAAACACGTTTTGGGACCCCCCTTTTTTCTCGGCCCCCCCTGGACCAACTCCCCCCAAATTTCCAGGGGCTGCTCAGAAACAAAATGTTCCATTTTGCTGAAAATTTCAGCCAATTCCGTCCACAAACGCCAAAGTTATTAGACATAGAATTTTCAAAAATCCCATAGGGAAAAAATCCTAACTATATATACCTACTGGCGACCGCCAGTAGGTAATTACATATATATATATTCACTGAAAAAACCATAGGTTATAGACCATATATAGTTAGGAATTAGCATTTACAAAACCTTGAAAATTCACTGAAAAAACCATAGGTTATAGACCATATATAGTTAGGAATTAGCATTTAAAAAACCTTATTTTACTCACACAAAACCATTGAAATTCCATATATAGTTAGTTGCACTAACTATATATTGCGCACCCGCAATCCACTGCTGATGATGTCACATATTACATCATTCATGACATGGTCAGTGACATCACTGATGACATCACTGATGACATCTCAAATGACATCACTGATGACATCTCACTTGACATCAATGATCACATCACTGATGATATCATTCATGTGACAATACAATGCATCTCCTCACATTTTAATATAACCTCTGTTTCACCCAGTGTTAAAAACAGAGTATAATTTTTGAAACCATTGACACACCAATACTAGTTACTACATACGTACTCACTGATTCCTACGTCTACACACACATTCACTCATTCACCCATACAATCATTCATACATACAATCACTCATGTTTACAACACAATCATATGCACTCATACACCTATACAGACACTCACACTCTGCCACTCATCCATGGAGTTACTCACACACCTAGTCAGTCCTGTAAAGAATCAATCACACTTCCATTTTCTACTCTATACAGTTAAACATAGAGCACCTTACGTTTTCAACCATATACTAACACATACTTACTCTCTTATACAATCATTGATACAAGTACACATTGATCTGTACAGAGTCACACACCTCCCATCCAGCCACACACACACTCAGTCTCCCATGCAAATACTTGGGCAATCAATCAATAACCCATATAGTTACTCATATAGCTACTGATCAACACATGCAGCAGTTTACAGAACAACAGACATAATGATGCACAAATTAAGACAGTTTAGTCACTAACCCATGCACTCAGTGAGACACATTTAATCACTCACTCATACATTCAGTCATGCACCTACTAAATCCTTCGTCCAGACACTTATACATCCACTCATTCTTCAATATGTAAGACATATTTTAACTTTACAGAAACATAGTCACTGGATGTTGTCATCAGTGATGTCATCAGTGATGTCATTTGAGATGTCATCAGTGATGTCATCAGTGATGTCACTGACCATGTCATGAATGATGTAATATGTGACATCATCAGCAGTGGATTGCGGGTGCGCAATATATAGTTAGTGCAACTAACTATATATGGAATTTCAATGGTTTTGTGTGAGTAAAATAAGGTTTTTTAAATGCTAATTCCTAACTATATATGGTCTATAACCTATGGTTTTTTCAGTGAATTTTCAAGGTTTTGTAAATGCTAATTCCTAACTATATATGGTCTATAACCTATGGTTTTTTCAGTGAATTTCAATGGTTTTTTAATAGCAAATATCATAAGCTGTCGAATGTCAAGTACGTGGTAAGAATTTTTTTTTTCGTGTTTATGCACACTGATCTGCTTTGATTGCTGCCCCCCACCCCTCATTTCTATTAGGAGTACTCTCTCTTTGCAGATAGTGAAGGGTAGTTAACGCAGCCCTTTCCCCCTTTGTAATCCGTCGTGCCTGCTTCTCTCTCCATTTGATTGATTGTTCTCTTTGGTTCATTCTCTATTTACAAACAAGCACAGAGTCGCAATACTCTGTTTAGTCTTTGCAGATAGCGAAAAATCGTGTAAAAAAACAAAAGGAATCGAGCAAAATCAGTAGGCCACTAATGGGATCTCTTTTGACCTCGCTAAAATAGAAACATTAGGAACAACCTGTTGAAAATAGCAATGCGTATGTATATAAGCGGCGTTCATTTGTGTTCACAGTACCCCTTGTTGATTGTTTCAATCGAGCATTGAATTGTTCGAAGTTAATTCTCTTAACGATCTTCTCTACCTGCAAACGAGGAAGAATAGGAATATTCTATCTCCCTTTGCAGATAGTGAAGGGTAGGTAACGCAAGCCTTTAACACGTCGTACCTATTTCATTCCTCATTGATTGATTGATTGTCCGAACATTGACTGTTTGGGAATTAGTTCTTTTTGGAGGTATTCCCTGTTTGCAAATAAACGTAGGAAAATCTTTGCAAGTAGTGAAAGGGTACGTAATGCGGACCGTTCTCCCCCGTTGTAATCTGTCATGCCTATCTACTCCCCACTGATTGATGCACCTTTTTCACCCGGACCATTTACTAGAGATACGTCATCTGGCCCGACCAGAGAGCACCCCTAGTGAAAAGGACATATGCAATAATAACGAAGTGATCACTGTATCCTGTTAACAGAAACTTTACCATGAAACAACCTGGAAAGAAAAAAATAGGAAAACGAAAATCAGTAGGCCACTGATGAACATGAACTTTTATTAAACAACGAACAAAGAAACGATAACATAACGTAATGATAAAACCTATTAATGTCCTAGAAACAAGAAAACGTTAAAATATGCCAGTGGTGAGAGACCAGAAAAACAGTAAGAGAAACCAAATCACCCCTCGCTGTCCCACCGCCTGCCACGCCAAAAAAATCGATAGACTAGGGAAAATGCAAGTCAGTAGAACATCCACCCCCACTCTGGAAACTTCCAAGGTGGGGCAGGGTTCCGGCTACGCCCAGCCGGGAGCAGCCCATATAAGGCAGGTCCTGCTGCCACGCCTCGGCCAGGAGATCCTAACGTAGGGTGTAGCCGGAGGAGAGGCCGAGACCAGCGGGACCCGGCCAGGGGATTGCCTTTACAACGCTGAACAGTTGCAGGGGGGGGGAATGTCTCCTCGACCCTCCCCTCTCTCTCCCAGTCCGGCCGCGGTGGCCCTTGAGAGTTGCAGGTAGTCCCGCCACATGCTCTTCCGGTCCGACCACCAACGGTCGGGGGGCCGAGGCCGACGGGATCCGGCTGCAGCCGATAAACCAAGAAACCCGTTCATGGGGCCAGAGCCAGGGGCGTCCGGCCGACATCCACCGGAAGCCCGGCCCGAAGACGGACGGGACACTTCTTTCTTTTATAATGGCTGCGACAACACTGGAGGGGGATGTCTTGCACATGCCTCCGACCCCCCCCTCGTCCTCATCGCCTGGTCCGGCCATAACAAATCTCAAGCGAGACGCCGTGGGGTGCACTGGGAGGGAGAGACGGTGCGAACAGGCCTCTCCCGCCTCCCCAGGTGGAGGCTTCCCAGCTGCACCCTCAGCGCTCCAGGCGGTGGCATCCTAACAACTACAGTGCTGCACAGTTTCGGAACGACCTAGATAACGGTTCTTCCACTGTGGCCATGCTGCAACGTCTCGCCCGGCAGGGTGGAGCCCGTCCGCTCATGTGACCCCGCGATCGCCGGTAGCTGCCGAACTCTCAAAATGGCGGTCGACCTGGCAAGAGCGGGCCCAACATAAAGAAATGGCCCGGTCACTGGTTGACTCCACCACCGTAGTCCTCCACGACCTTGAAGATTCTAGAGGAGCCGCGGGAGTCTCCGACCCCCGATGGGGAATGACTGCCATGATCGCCCGTGGAGTGACGAAACTGTATCCGCGGGACGTCGGCGCTCCCATGCTGGCGCCAGCCTCACTTTGAATTACTACAATCCTGCAGACCTTACTTCCGGTGAAAGCACAGTGTGACCCGGTAGGAAAAATTATTGCACCCCCTCCCCTTTTTGACTGATAGTTCAAACCACCGATCCTTTCCTTTGCCCTTTTAACGGAACTTTGGACTGCCTCCCCCTCTTTTACATTTTCTAGAGAAAACAAAACATTAACCACTACATTAGCATAGCAGTTGACACCAGAACTGTTTTCAAATTGAAAACCAACAACATCTTCAACAGAATCCTTTTTGTTTCTGCTGTGACCCTGCTACAGCACAGGCATTGTCCCCAGCAGTAATTCTGCAATGCCGGTAAGAATAGCTGTGGTGCCTACTGGACTCACTCACCCCCGCGGCGCCCCACGCCGTTTTTTGCTGGGCGGCAACTTACTAGACATCACTTTCGTGCCATCTAGATTTCAGCGCGTTCTGCTGCCTTGGAACTATTCGCACAACAGACCGCTACTGACAAGAATATTTCATTATTGGTGCTGTCAATTTCAATAAATCTATTGGATAATTAAAAAGAAATTGCCACGGTCTCTTCGTTGTTTAAATGTTTTTACTGTTTTTGTTTTGTTGTATATATTTATATGTTATTAAAGTTTTATATTCCTACTACTTTGTTGGAGTGCTATATATTTTTAATGTGACACATAATTGTAAAAACTTTGATGTACAAAGAGTCATTCCTGGAATCTTCCGCTTCAGGCTCGGTCCCCTCCCCAATCACAATACAGGATGGTTTTCAGATAGTAGGAACGCGTGTGCTGTGACGGATCACATCGGGTGTGGGCCTTGATCTACTATAACTCCTTTGAAGAGGGGTGATTCTTTACAGCTGGGGCCATAAACTACATCTGCAGGGCTAGCTGATAGCCTAGGACCGGCCTGGACATTCGGACACAGAGGAAGAGGAGTGTCAGAGGGTGCGGTAGTGAATAGGGCGAAAGGGAGGTGTCGGGCGGGCACAGAGTGTGATTCTCAGGGAAGAGCAGCGCAGATGGGGGAAGGTTTATTGCCCATGCATAAGACAGAGAGCGGTGGTGACCAGTGCCTGGGGGAGATGCTTACGAGGGTGAGGAGCCATGCTACGAATCGACAGCGTGCAGAGAGTGGGTCTGGTCAAGACATCTAAAATGGCTGCCGTGCACGACAAAAGTGTGGCATTTCAAAAAAGGCAAGATGGCGCAGACAATGTTTTTCAACACTTCCTCATTTCCTTCGAATCGAACGTTAACAGACGTTGGGGCATATTACCAAAGTTAAGCGATATTTATCGCTAACGATGCTTACCAACCAATTTTTTACCACTAAGCATCGTCAGAAATTATCGAAGATAAACCTTACTATTATCAAGGTTTATCGCAAATGCGATAATAAACGGCCGCAATGCATGAATATCGCTAAAAAGTCAGCGATATTCATGCATTACCGAGCTAATACTCTTAGCCATGTTATCCACCTCCCATTGGATAACATGGCTAAGAACTGCTCAGGGCAGGTGTTACTTTTTGGAGATATTCGCGCTTAGCGCGAATATCTCCAAAAGTTGGTAATAGGAGATAGATATCTTGCATGTTGTAATGCAAGTTATTGTGGTATATGGAACTCATACCATAATCTCTCAGGAAAGCAGAAACTGATCCTTTTGGGACCGCCTAAAAAGGCCTAGGGGGTGAGGAGTACTCTACTTTGCCCCCTTTTCACGTTCCGAACTATTTTATTTTACTCTCTTCTGTAATTACACAAAATACCAGCGATAAGATGCATCGGAGACACACAGTGAGAGAAAGGAGGCCGGAGATGAAGAAGACATGTCAAATACACATTGGAGATAATATAGTGGCAGAAGGGAAGTAAATATGAGTAAACTTACCATGTAACATAAAAATGTTGCACTCTATACTATAAGTCTCATTTTATACTACAATCACTTCGCTACAACCTCATAAATTAAAAATAAAAATAAATAATGTCTCAAACAATTTTTGATTTCTAAATATAAATTTATTCTTCAGAATTTTCTAAATTTGAAACAACTAGTAACATGTCCTCATCAGTAATTTCCTCTTCAATCATCTCATCTGGAATCTCCTCATTAAAAGTCTGCAATGATGATTCTTGTAACTCTATGGTCTCCAAACACTCGATAAATTCGCCATCAAGAGATTGATCAAAAAAATCATTCAAGTCATCTCCTCCTTCTGACAATATTTCATTATTGGTGCTGTCCATTTCAATCAATGTAGTGGAATCATTCAAGTCATCTCCTCGTGACAATATTTCATTATTGGTGCTCTCAATTTCAATCAATGTAGTGGAATCATTCAAGTCATCTCCTCCTTGTGACAATATTTCATTATTGGTGCTGTCCATTTCAATCAATCTAATGGAATCATACAAGCCATCTCCTCCTTGTGACAATATTTCATTATTGGTGCTCTCAATTTCAATCAATGTAGTGGAATCATTCAAGTCATCTCCTTGTGACAATATTTCATTCTTGGTGCTGTCCATTTCAATCAATCTAATGGAATCATACAAGTCATGTCCTCCTTGTGACAATATTTCATTATTGGTGCTCTCAATTTCAATCAATGTAGTGGACAATTCAAAAGAAATTGCCACGGTCTCTTCATTGTGAGCCATTTTATTTTGAAATTGCTTGCTGTAAATTGCAGAAAAAAATAATCACTTTCATTTATCGTTTTTAGTAATACATAATATAAAACTAACTTCATCAAGTATTTAGTATAACAGAAGGACTGCAAATAAATAACAGAAAACATTTTTCAAATTATCTTCAAGTGTACAACATAGTTCCCCTTACAAATTAACAACTCACCTTTTTAAAAGTAGCAGAAGTGTTAGTACTGTGTAAATCAAACACCAGAAATTCACCACCAAAAATTCCTCACAAATGTACCTCAGACAGTAGTATCACAAAATGGCTGTGGTTTCCTCTCATTTGACATATATACATAACCAATTAACTTTCATCACACACAAATACAAAACCAAAGTAACACTTTAATTGGTTCTAAATTTCAACACTTTCAAATGTGTTTTCCCCATGCAATTTTCCATAGGACATTTACATACGTCTACAGCCTGAATGGCTGAACGGAATTACACCAAACTTGGCAAAATGGTACATCAAACCTAAGAGGTCAGGAATGATCTACTATGCCCCCTTATGGTCATTTCCCCCTTCGCTTTGGCCTCCTCTTGTCTCTCAATCCTACCGAGGGACAAGATGGCGGCCGCTACGGACTGTTTGGAATGTTGACAGACGCCGGAGAACCAATCAGCTTCGCAAAGCTCCGTAACGCGAAAAGTACGCGAAGCGGAGCGCTGTTACAGATATATATCTTTTTTTCAACGTTAATTTCTCAAAATCCACTGGAGCACATATATTGAGACCTAGCAAAGGCACATCGGGCTACCAGTCCCTAATATTTTGCCAAGTTTCGTGCAAATCCATTCAGCCGTTCGATTATTATTATTTTGTTTTTTTTTTGCCCCGCGGGGCCCTTTTAAAACCTCCACATCAAACCTAGGGGGTCAGCGAGGATCTACTATGCCCCCTTATAGTTATTTCCCCCTTTGTTTTGACCTCCTCTTGTCTCTCGATCCTACCGAGAGACAAGATGGCGGCCGCTACGGACTGTTTGGAATGTTGACAGACGCCGGAGAACCAATCAGCTTCGCTTCACAAAGCTCCGTTGCGCGAAAAGTCCGCGAACCAGAGCGCTAACCGGTCCGCTGTTACAGATATATATCTTTTTTTAAACGTTAATTTCTCAAAATCCACTGGAGCACATATATTGAGACCTACAAAAGGCACATCGGGCTACCAGTCCCTACAATTTTGCCAAGTTTCGTGCAAATCCATTCAGCCGTTCGGGCTAAAAGTGAGGCCAACCGCCCTATGGAAAACTCAATGTTAAAAACACGTTTTGGGACCCCCCTTTTTTCTCGGCCCCCACTGGACGAACCCCCCCCAAATTTTCAAGGGCTGCTCAGAAACAAAATGTGCCATTTTCCTGAAAATTTCAGCCGATTCCGTCCACAAACGCCAAAGTTATTAGACATAGAATTTTCAAAAAACCCATAGAGAAAAAATCCTAACTATATATACCTACTGGCGACCGCCAGTAGGTAATATATGTATATTACCTACTGGCGGTCGCCAGTAGGTATATATAGTTAGGATTTTTTCTCTATGGGTTTTTTGAAAATTCTATGTCTAATAACTTTGGCGTTTGTGGACGGAATTGGCTGAAATTTTCAGGAAAATGGCACATTTTGTTTCTGAGCAGCCCCTGAAAATTTTGGGGGGGTTCGTCAAGGGGGGGCCGAGAAAAAAGGGGGGTCCCAAAACGCGTTTTTCCCATGTTAATTTCCATAGGGCGGTTGGCCTCACTTTTAGCCCGAACGGCTGAATGGATTTGCACGAAACTTGGCAAAATTGTAGGGACTGGTAGCCCGATGTGCCTTTTGTAGGTCTCAATATATGTGCTGCAGTGGATTTTGAGAAATTAACGTTTAAAAAAAGATATATATCTGTAACAGCGGACTGGGCAGCGGCCCAGGACGCGGACTTTTCGCGCAACGGAGCTTTGTGAAGCGAAGCTGATTGGTTCTCCGGCGTCTGTCAACATTCCAAACAGTCTGTAGCGGCCGCCATCTTGTCTCTCGGTAGGATCGAGAGACAAGAGGAGGCCAAAGCGAAGGGGCAAATGACCATAAGGGGGCATAGTACATTGTCGCTGACCCCCTAGGTTTGATGTGGAGGTTTTAAAAGGGCCCCGCGGGCAAAAAAAAATAAAAATAATAATAATCGAACAGCTGAATGGATTTGCACGAAACTTGGCAAAATTGTAGGGACTGGTAGCCCGATGTGCCTTTGCTAGATCTCAATATATGTGCTCCAGTGGATTTTGAGAAATTAACGTTAAAAAAAAGATATATATCTGTAACACCGCACCGCTTCGCGTACTTTTCGCGTTACGGAGCTTTGCGAAGCGAAGCTGATTGGCTCTCCGGTGTCTGTAAACATTCCAAACAGTCCGTAGCGGCCGCCATCTTGTCTCTCGGTAGGATCGAACAGCTGAATGGATTTGCACGAAACTTGGCAAAATTGTAGGGACTGGTAGCCCGATGTGCCTTTGCTAGGTCTCAATATATGTGCTTCAGTGCATTTTGAGAAATTAACGTTCAAAAACAAGATATATATCTGTGACAGCGCTCCGCTTCGCGGAGATAAAATTATATGTGTATTACCTAGCTGTTGCTAACACTAGTTAGCGACGGCTAGTTGAAGATAGCGACCATCTTGGGCCCCACTTTGCATGTGAGTGATATTTATCACTAATGACATGCAAAGTGGGCATGCCAAGATGTTAGCGACTGGAAACAGTCACTAACATCGCTATCTCCTATTATCAACTTTTGGAAATATTCGAGATAAGCGCGAATATCTCCAAAAGCTACCACCTGCCCTGAGCAGTTCTTAGCCATGTTATCCAATGGGAGGTGGATAACATGGCTAAGAGCATTAGCTCGGTAATGCATGAATATCGCTGAGTTTTCAGCGATATTAATGCATTGCGGGCGTTTTTTATCGTATTTCCGATAAACCTTGATAATAGCAAGGTTTATCTGCGATAATTTCTGACGGTAAAAAAATCGTTGCTAAGCATCGTTAGGGATAAATATCGCTTAACTTTGGTAATATGCCCCAACGTCTGTTAACGTTCGATTCGAAGGAAATCAGGAAGTGTTGAAAAACATTGTCTGCGCCTTCTTGTCTTTTTTCAAATGCCACACTTTTGTCGTGCACGGCAGCCATTTTAGATGCCTTGACCAGACCCACTCTGTGCACGCTGTCGATCCTTAGCATGGCTCCCCACCCTCGCAAGCATCTCCCCCAGGCAGTGGTCACCCCCGCTCTCTGTCTTATGCATGGGTAATAAACCTCCCCCCATCTGCGCTGCTCTTCCCTGAGAATCACACCCTGTGCCCGCCCGACACCTCCCTTTCGCCCTATTCACTACCGCACCCTCTGACACTCCTTTTCCTCTGTGTCCGATTGTCCAGGCTGGTCCTAGGGTATCAGCTAGCCCTGCAGATGTAGTTTATGGCCACAGCTGTAAAGAATCACCCCTCTTCAAAGGAGTTATAGTAGATCAAGGCCCACACTGGATGAGATCCGTCACAGCAGAAGCGTTGCTATTATCTGAAAACCATCCTGTATTGTGATTGGGGAGGGGACCGAGCCTGAAGCGGAAGATTCCAGGGATGACTCTTTGTACATCAAAGTTTTTACAATTATGTGTCACATTAAAATATATATAGCACTCCGACAAAGTAGTAAGATTATAAAACTTTAATAATTTATAAATATATACAAGAAAACAAAAATAGTAATAACATATAAAAAATTTTAGGGAAAAACAACGAAGTAGCGGTCGGCTGTGCGAATAGTCCCAACGCAGCACAACGTCCAGATTTCCGGCGTGGGGCGTCGCGGGGGGTGGGTCATCAGTAGCAAACTGTTGTGCGAATAGTTCCAAGGCAGCAGAACGCGCCGAAATCTAGATGACACGAAAGTGATGTCTAGTAAGTTGCCACCCAGCAAATAACGGCATGGGGCGTCGCGGGGGGTGGGTCATCAGTAGCAAACTGTTGCGCGAATAGTTCCAAGGCAGCAGAACGATGGCACCAAGGTGATGTTCAGTAAGTTGCCGCACTGGTTTTGGTATCCTACAATGCTGCTCCGAATAACGGCGCGGGGTGCCCCGGGGGAGGCGGTGAACGGGCCTCTCCAGGTGGAGTGTCATCTGTTGTAGTGGGGCGCCCCTTTACCGTTTCAGTTGCCATTCCGTCCGTTTTTGGTCCACTGTGTCAAAAGCCGCAATTCAGCTGAGTTGCGCCCACTCTTGCGGTGCAGCGATAGGCGGCTGTCACAGGACTCTCAAAATGGCGGCAGGCTGTTTCCTTTTTGGGCCTGGTCCACTGAAATGGCCCTGGGACACCTTGGAAATCGGACGCTTGTCTGCTAGGTCTTGGACCCCATTCTCGAAAGCGTCCCCTTCGCCTTGAGAATTCATCAAAAGTTTTGGGGGCTCCGACTCCTGCAGGCTTCTAGTGGGGAGCGGCTGCCATGATTGCTCGCGGAATGACCACGACTGAGCTACGAGATGGTGGTGCTCTCATGCTGACGCCAGCTTCAGTCTGAAACATCCAGAAACAAGGTGCGGCTTTCATCGTTTGGGGAAAAAAAAAAGTTTTCATCCAATGAAAAGTGTTGTTTTTAGGTCACATGATCAAGCCTTCCATCATTAGGAAACCAAAAGTAAAATGAACCAATGAAAAGTTTTATAAACAAGTCACATGACCTGTTATGCGGCATAGGGTGTAAAATGCGGAGAAAATACGTTGGCACGTGAGGCGGCGTCAGTAGCGGACCGATGTGCGAATAGGCCGAAGGCAATACAACGCGCCAAGATCCGGATGGCACCGAGGTGGTGTCCAGCAAGTTGCAGCACTGGTGTGGCCATCCTACAATGCTGAAAGTCGGCGTGGGGCGCCCCGTTGGCCTGTGAGTTTGCGTCAGTAGCGGACCGATGTGCGAATAGGCCGAAGGCAGCACAACGCGCCAAGATCCGGATGGCACCGAGGTGGTGTCTAGTAAGTTGCCGCACTGGTGTGGCCATCCAACAATGCTGAAAGTCGGCGTGGGGCGCCCCGTTGGCCTGTGAGTTTGCGTCAGTAGCGGACCGATGTGCGAATAGGCCGAAGGCAGCACAACGCGCCAAGATCCGGATGGCACCGAGGTGGTGTCTAGTAAGTTGCCGCACTGGTGTGGCCATCCTACAATGCTGAAAGTCGGCGTGGGGCGCCCCGTTGGCCTGTGAGTTTGCGTCAGTAGCGGACTGATGTGCGAATAGGCCGAAGGCAGCACAACGCGCCAAGATCCGGATGGCACCGAGGTGGTGTCTAGTAAGTTGCCGCACTGGTGTGGCCATCCTACAATGCTGAAAGTCGGCGTGGGGCGCCCCGTTGGCCTGTGAGATGGCGTCAGTAGCGGACCGATGTGTGAATGGGGCCGAAGGCAGCGCAACAATATTTTCGGAATAGAAGACACCACTAGGCGCTGAGATGCCAAGATCCGGATGGCACCGAGGTGGTGTGTAGCAAGTTGCCGCACTGGTGTGGCCATCCTACAATGCTGAAAGTCGGCGTGGGGCGCCCCGTTGGCCTGTGAGTTTGCGTCAGTAGCGGACCGATGTGCGAATAGGCCGAAGGCAGCACAACGCGCCAAGATCCGGATGGCACCGAGGTGGTGTCTAGTAAGTTGTCGCACTTCTGTGGCCATCCTACAATGTTGAAAGTCGGCGTGGGGCGCCCCGTTGGCCTGTGAGATGGTGTCAGTAGCGGACTGATGTGTGAATGGGGCCAAAGGCAGCGCAACAATATTTTCTACTATATTTCCGGAGTAGAAGACACCACAAGGCGCTGAGATGCCAAGATCCGGATGGCACCGAGGTGGTGTGTAGCAAGTTGCCGCACTGGTGTGGCCATCCTACAATGCTGAAAGTCGGCGTGGGGCGCCCCGTTGGCCTGTGAGTTTGCGTCAGTAGCGGACCGATGTGCGAATAGGCCGAAGGCAGCACAACGCGCCAAGATCCGGATGGCACCGAGGTGGTGTCTAGTAAGTTGTCGCACTTCTGTGGCCATCCTACAATGTTGAAAGTCGGCGTGGGGCGCCCCGTTGGCCTGTGAGATGGTGTCAGTAGCGGACTGATGTGTGAATGGGGCCAAAGGCAGCGCAACAATATTTTCTGATTTGAAGACACCACAAGGCGCTGAGATGCCAAGATCCGGATGGCACCGAGGTGGTGTCTAGCAAGTTGTGGCACTGGTGTGGCCATCGTACAATGGTAAAAGTCGGCGTGGGGCGCCCTGTTGGCCTGTGAGATGGTGTCAGTAGCGGACTGATGTGTGAATGGGGCCAAAGGCAGCGCAACAATATTTTCTACTATATTTTCGGAGTAGAAGACACCACAAGGCGCTGAGATGCCAAGATCCGGATGGCACCGAGGTGATGTCTAAGTTGCGGACCGATGTGCGAATGGGGCCAAAGGTAGCGTAACAAGATTTTCTGTATGGAAGATACCACTAGGCGTTGAGATGCCAAGATTCGGATGGCACCGAGGTGATGTCTAGCAAGTTGTGCCACTGGTGTGGCCATCGTACAATGGTAAAAGTCGGCGTGGGGCGCCCTATTGGCCTGTGAGATGGTGTCAGTAGCGGACTGATGTGCGAATGGGGCCAAAGGCAGCGCAACAATATTTTCTGACTGACACCACAAGGCGCTGAGATGCCAAGATCCGGATGGCACCGAGGTGACGTCTAAGTTGCGGACTGATGTGCGAATGGGGCCAAAGGCAGCGTAACAATATTTTCTGTATGGAAGATACCACTAGGCGTTCAGATGCCAAGATTCGGATGGCACCGAGGTGATGTCTAGCAAGTTGGTGTGGTCATCCTACAATGCTGAAACTCGGCGTGGGTCACCCCATTAGCCTGTGAGATGGCGTCAGTAGCGGACCGATGTGCGAATAGGCCGAAGGCAGCACAACGCGCCAAGATCCGGATGTCACCGTGGTGGTTTCATAGTTGAGAGGCACTTCATCTGCAGTGGGGCGCCGAGATCCGGATGGCACCGAGGTGATGTCTAGCAAGTTGCTGTACTGGTGTGGTCATCCTACAATGCTGAAATGTAGTGGGGCGCCCATTTACCGTTTCAGTTGCCATTCAGCTGAGTTTCGGCTGCTCTTGATGTTATAGCGACAGGCGGCTGCAAGAGGACTCTCAAAATGGCGGCCTGTTCTTTGGATTTGGGCCTGGTCCACTAAAATGGCCCTGGGACACCTTAGAACTCGGACGCTCGATTTTTTTTTCCTTTCCTGTACATGCAAAAAAAGGTAAATGCCCGGTACGTTACACGCTTCATCTGCCACGATGAACTCTCCAGAGGAACCGGAAAAAAATATAGTTGTGGTAACTATACCATGCATCGTCATATGGAGAGGTGGCACCAATTAATTATAGTGCTGCATAAAAGAGAGATTTGGAGGAGAACCCCTGACCTGCTAGTACATTCATCAAAGAAGTGGCACTGAGAGCTTCAGAGGCAAGGGAAATGGTCCCAAATATTTAGAAGAACTTTGGAAAGATTAAAATGACATGTTTAGATTGTGGTAAATTAATTTCATGTGGACAGATGAGTGTTACTCTAATAAATACAGCATATGAACATCATCATAGTCGATGGTTGGTAGAGACATTTTGACTATATCCTGGACCTGCCCGTCCTCGCCCAAAATGGCGCCGGAATAAATGGGACTCGTAACTCCTTGTTGTGTACTGGTTGCAGAACCTTGAAATCACGAGATACGTATGCAGTTTTGAAGCAC
Source organism: Lissotriton helveticus (assembly GCF_964261635.1). Classification (NCBI taxonomy): domain Eukaryota; kingdom Metazoa; phylum Chordata; class Amphibia; order Caudata; family Salamandridae; genus Lissotriton; species Lissotriton helveticus. Next base: position 515,764,362 of record NC_136071.1, on the reverse strand, counting down.
ATGGCGGGCGGGGACGAGAATTGATTGAATATTTCGACATCCCTATTGATATTAAGTTCTGATGTGTTATTGATTACTGTACTGTTGAAAATTCGAATTAACGTCACCCATGGTACTTGCCCGCAAATGTATATCTAGATAATTTTATTGTAACTGGCCCTGTCGTATTTTAATTATAAAATGTACGTCCACCGATTCCGTAACTGTTAGACACCTTAGTTCTTGCAACCTAATGGCCCGCCCGTTACGTTCCTCTACAGTGTAAATGTCTATTCATCATATACGATTACAGTTTGCTCCGTGGCAGGCCCACGTGGTTATAGGCTCGTATTTGTATAATGAAATTTTCACAATAAAGGTTTTTAAAAGAAAACATGATAGTAGTATATACATTGGTAAAGTTTTTAATAATAGTCACTGTTTTAGAATCATTAAAAGGCAAGTGAAATAAAGCAGACCAATTACATGAAGGGTAAAAGGTATAATACGAAGGAACGCAGTAAAGATAAATGGTCAAGGGCTGTTGTGTTTTCCATTCCTGCAACATAAAGTGATCGATAAGAATCTCATATTCAGGCGTATCGGCGACTAAGACAGCAGGTCGACCCTCTTTTGCTCAACGGCTCCGTCATGGGACGAAGAAACGCTCTTTTTCTCGAAAAAAGAATATATTTTACTTGCAGGACAGTTGTAAAATTTCCGGGAAAGTACATTAGCCTGGAACATTATAACATATATTTAAGAAAAAATAATGTTCGGAAGTAATTAAAAGCGTAATTTTTAGGTGATATGACCAAGGCTTTCATCATTAGAATAAGAAAAGTAAAATGAACCAATGAAAAGTTTTATTAACAAGTCACATGACTTGTTATGCTTACGTTACGCGCTGCGCGCCCCGGATGACTTCCGGATGCGCTAACGCGGCGCGTCATATGACGCATTACGCGACAACGCAGGTCCAGAATATAGTCAAAATGTCTCCACCAACCAGCGGTCGAAACACAACCCCTTTCAGCAGGCTAAATAGTTCTGTTAAATGACAACAGAAGGGACAGGGAACAAGAACCATCAGTCAAAGAGGGGAGGGCTAGTTCTTGTCTACCGGGTTACATTGGGGAGCTACCGGAACTGATCGAATTGGTAGTCTACAGTGTTTCTGGATGTTTCAGACTGAAGCTGGGGTTAGCATGAGAGCACCACCATTTCGTAGCTCCGTTGTGGCCATTCCGCAACCAATCATGGCAGCCGCTCTGTATCGTTATTTTGGGCGGGGTGGGTGGCGGAGCCGAGCTGTTTTGCAGCCATCATTGTGTGGAGTTCAGTTCATCTCACTAGTTTTGTATTTGTCATGAGGGGTTGTTCCTAATGTTTCTATTTTAGCGAGGTCAAAAAGAGATCCCATTAGTGGCCTACTGATTTTACTCGATTCCTTTTCTTTTTTTTACACGATTTTTCGTTATCTGCAAAGACTAAACAGAGTATTGCGACTCTGTGTTTGTTTGTAAATAGAGAATGAACCAAAGAGAACTAATTCTAAAACAGTAAATACTTGGATAACAATCAATCAAATGGAGAGAGAAGCAGGCACGACGGATTACAACGGGGGCAAAGGCCTGCGTTAACTACCTTTCACTATCTGCAAAGAGAGAGTACTCCTAATAGAAATGAGGGGGGGGGCACCATTCAAAGCAGATCAGTGTGCATAAACACGAAAATGTTTTCACTTACCACGTACTTGACATTCGACAGCTTATGATATTTGCTATTAAAAAACCATTGAAATTCACTGAAAAAACCATAGGTTATAGACCATATATAGTTAGGAATTAGCATTTACAAAACCTTGTAAATTCACTGAAAAAACCATAGGTTATAGACCATATATAGTTAGGAATTAACATTTAAAAAACCTTATTTTACTCACACAAAACCATTGAAATTCCATATATAGTTAGTTGCACTAACTATATATCGCGCACCCGCAATCCACTGCTGATGATGTCACATATTACATCATTCATGACATGGTCAGTGACATCACTGATGACATCACTGATGACATCTCAAATGACATCACTGATGACATCACTGATGACATCTCATTTGACATCAATGACCACATCACTGATGATATCATTCATGTGACAATACAATGCATCTCCTCACATTTTAATATAACCTCTGTTTCACCCAGTGTTAAATACAGAGTATAATTTTTGAAACCATTGACACACCAATACTAGTTACTACATACGCACTCACTGATTCCTACGTCTACACACACATTCACTCATTCACCCATACAATCATTCATACATACAATCACTCATCTTTACAACACTATCATATGCAGTCATACACCTATACAGACACTCACACTCTGCCACTCATCCATGGAGTTACTCACACACCTAGTCAGTCCTGTAAAGAATCAATCACACTTCCATTTTCTTGTCTATACAGTTAAACATAGAGCACCTTACATTTTCAAACATATACTAACACATACTTACTTTCTTATACAATCATTGATACAAGTACACATTGATCTGCACAGAGTCACACACCTCCCAGCCAGCCACACACACACTCAGTCTCCCATACAAATACTTGGATAATCAATCAATAACCCATATAGTTAATCATATAGCTACTGATCAACACATGCAGCAGTTTACAGAACAACAGACATAATGATGCACAAATTAAGACAGTTTAGTCACTAACCCATGCACTCAGTGAGACACATTTAATCACTGACTCATACATTCAGTCTTGCACCTACTAAATCCTTCGTCCAGACACTTATACATCTACTCATTCTTCAATATGTAAAACATATTTAAACTTTACAGAAACACACAGTCACTGGATGATGTCATCAGTGATGTCATCAGTGATGTCATTTGAGATGTCATCAGTGATGTCATCAGTGATGTCACTGACCATGTCATGAATGATGTAATATGTGACATCATCAGCAGTGGATTGCGGGTGCGCGATATATAGTTAGTGCAACTAACTATATATGGAATTTCAATGGTTTTGTGTGAGTAAAATAAGGTTTTTTAAATGTTAATTCCTAACTATATATGGTCTATAACCTATGGTTTTTTCAGTGAATATATATATATATATATATATATATATATATATATATATATATATATATATATATTACCTACTGGCGCTCGCCAGTAGGTAGTTATAGTTAGGACCTAGTTTCCATAGGAAATCCACAACATTCTATTTGGAATAACTTTGGCACCAGTGGACGAATCTTCGTGAATTTCTCCAAGAAAATGGCCTGATTGGTTCCGCTCTTTCCCTGAAAGTTTGGGGGTGATTCGTCAAGTGGGGGCCGAGAAAAAAGGAGGTCCAAAAACGTGTTTTCCCCATGCAATTTTCCATAGGGACCTTTAGCCAGGGCTACAGCCCGAACGGCTCAACGGAATTACACGAAATTTGGCGGAGAGGTGGAGTTCTGTTCGCTGATTGTGCTTTTTGTTAAATGGTGTAAATCCATTCAGTAGTTTCTGAGAAAATTGCAAGTAAAATCACAGCGATATCTAGAGACGGAGTTCAGCACGTGTACGGAAATCTGTTCAATTACGAGCGTGAGCTGCATGCTGATTGGCTGTGAACTGTCTGTCAACACTCGAAACCAGAAAGTGTTGGTGGCCATCTTGTGCCTCGCTAGAACCGAGTCACAAGAAAACAGTAAGGTAAAGTTGAGAAATAAGGGAAGGGAAGGGTAGGCTACAAAGATTCTGACCCTCTAGGCTTGTTCAGGGGGTCGTACATGGATGTTTAGGGTCTATTTTTTATTTTTATTTTTTAACGGAAAATCGCGGCATACGCGTATGGAAATACGTACAAGCAAGAGCTGCACGCTGATTGGTTGTCAATACTCCAAAACAGGAAATGTTGGCAGCCATCTTGTTTGTCGCGAGAGCTGAGTCACAATAAAACAGTAAAAGAAAGTTGAGAAATAAGGAAAGGGGGCAGGGAAGAAACATTCTGACCTTATAGTCTTAGTCAGGGGGATGGTACATGGATCTTTAGGCTCAATTTTTATTTTAAATAAAATAAAAATGGCGGGGTACTCATGCAGTACTTGTACGCGGTGGAAAAGGTGAAAAAAAACTGGAAGTCCATTTTGTTTATTAGGTCCCGGGGGGGGGGGCAAATTACGAGGGCAATTTTTAGAGCTATATTTCCATGACAGTATGTAAAACTTTTCGTTTTCTTTTTCCTGCATCAGTTGTACTCTCTACGCATGCGCAGCCTTGTTTGCAAGTGCACTTTTTTTCTTTTACTTCAAGTTCGCCAAGCAAACCTCTCCTGATTTTAGATATTAAATGTGGCGCTTTCTTTTCCCGGGTCATGTGTGTCATCCGGTGCTATACTTTTGTAATATATTAATAAACATTTGTATGTATATTTATTTGAAATGTAGTGTCGAGGCGCCAAACGTTGATTACATACTCCGTCCAACCGCCACTTTAGTAGTTTTTCTCAGTTTTATTTATTTATACCTGTTACTTTCATTTTACCCTGTGCATATTTTCTCTGTGATTGATGAGATTTCGTGCCACAGATACCACGGTGTTTGTCCTTGGTTTCCGAATTTATCAGAATTGGTCACACGTATAGCTAGAAACTAATTTGAAGGATGTAAGGCACAGGCATTACAACACGTGTTGGTCAACAAAAAAACATTATTAAGATTATGCTTTTATCATGTGTGGTAAATGCATACTAGTTGTAAAAGCATGTGTGGAAAAGCGATATGCGTGCTAATCGTTTTGTGGTGACGATCACGCATGCTTATAAACCGGGTCTGGGCGTGGTGGAGTCTAGGGTACCAGGCGGAGGGGCACGCAGCTGCACTCATACAATATAGAAGTAATGTAGGATTTTTAAAACTTAAAAAAAATTATTCCATAATTATCCTATATTAAGTCAGTCAGTCAGTCAAAATATCTTTATTCGATTTAGTTAAAAATCATACAAAGAGATAAAAACATTTCATACAATTTAAAATATATACAGTACACACTATTTACAAAATGTTTAAAATGACAAACCAATCAGAGCATACGTCGGCATAATAGAAGAAGGAAGACAAATTTGTAGTTCATTCAATGTTACACTAGGATCTCGCATCTTAATTAACACAGTTTTTAAGAGGGGCCATTGGTCTGATGTATATATTTTTTAGTTCTGGCTGCCGCCACCAGGAAGTTAGCCATACAAAAAGTAATATGTATGTCGGTCAATGATTGTAGATAGAGCAAGGCTGGTCTCACTTGTGTGAAACCAGCCTCCTTTAAAACCGGTAAAAAGTGTTTTTTCCTTGGCTCTAAATAAAACCCACAAAACATAACAAAGTGCATGGTATCTTGGGTGGAAAAATGATCACAACTACAAGGGGGGGCTAGTTCAGGTTTTTCCCAGGATTTAAAATTGCCCAAATAAAAATGTAACAAATTAAACCTGAACTTAATTAGAAGGAACCTGTGAAATGGAGTCGTGACAAAACCAAGATAAGGTGCTAGTGCAAATGAGTTTATAAGTAAATAGTGTCTCCTCACTGCTGGTTTTGTTATTTCCTTTTCCTCCCGACATCCTCTTGCCCTCCCTAAGAATTGCTTTTTGACAGTATCAATGTCCTGGATCTTGATATCCTGAGAGGAAGTAAAGAGCTCTGGGCGTCCCAGATCTGAAAACGCCTTCATCAGGTAGGCCAACCATGGGATCCTTTTAAAGTGATCTAAAGACAATACATCGGCCATGATCTTATGGTTGAGTGGCAGATCTTCATTAAGCCAAGTCTTCAACCAAAAGATCAATGGTGCCATGTTCAGCCCATCAGTGAGGAAGTCTAAGCCCACCTCCATATGTATGGAGTAAGTCGGTGTGGACTGGGGGACAGACAGGAGAGTACGTATAAATCTGTTCTCCGCTTTCTGAATTGGTTCAAGATTTACATAACCCCAAAGGGGTGAACCATATGAGGCCAGGGCGACTGATTTGCTTTTATAAATTTTCAGGAGCGCTTCCATGGGCCTAGCGCCTAATCTGCCCGTAAAACCCATGATGGCTGCCGATGATCTGATCACCGCCAGCCTCTTTGCCCTCACCTGGGGCCCCCAAGATCCTTTCTGGTCGAAGAGAACCCCCAGGTAGGGGAAAGTGGCGACTCTGGAGACGACCTTGCCCTTGCACACGAAAGTTTTGGTTTTCCTCTTACTGCTTTGTCGCCCCACAACCATAGTGTGGGATTTATTTGTGTTTATTTTTAGGTCTAACTGGTCCATAAATGTACCAAAAGCATCCAGTAGGCGTTGAAGGGCGACGCCAGTGCGGGCGATCAGCACGGCGTCGTCCGCATACAGGAGCGCAGGGATCTTGGCTCCTCCTGCACGCAGGACGTCACCCTCAACCTTCTCCTGATGGGCGCCCAGTCTGTTGATATAGATAGTAAAAAGCAAGGGGGCTAATATACAGCCCTGCCTAACCCCCCGCATGGACTTAAATTGGGACGTACACCTTCCTTCATTGGTAACCCGTAACCGCAGCAAAGAGCTCTTTGTGTAGAGACGCCATGAATTTAACCAGTGCCTCATCAATCCCCATCTTTAACAGGATCATCCATAACTTAGACCTGTTCACCAAGTCGAAGGCCGAGGAGAGGTCCATGAATGCTAGAAACAAGGACCCCTCCTTGGCCTATATTAAGTCTTCTGTTAGTATGTTCATTAAATACATGAATATATGTTTTTAAACAATTCAAAACATTTGCGTCTTTTTTGTACGGGGCGCCGTACATTACGTCACACGGAAGCTTTGATGCGACGTGTAACGTCAAAGGGTATTCGTAGCGTATGCTGAGAATGATTAGCAGTGCAAACTATGGTGTGATCACTCTCTCACTGTCAAATCAGAGCACATGGCGCGCTATGAGAATGGTTAGAAGTGCTGACTCATTGGAGATCCAATTCAGGTGTGTGGCTTATCCAGAGTATCATAACGTTATTTTTTAACCTGGTTAAGTTTGAGGTTTGCATGAAATACTATGTTATAGGCAGATATGGATGTTTAGGGAGCGCTTATCTGCATGAAGCTTGGTTATTACCATTTACATATAGGTGTCTAAGGGAGGGAAAAGAAGTCTATGTGAATGGCGAGGATTGCACAATAGTACCAGATCACTACTTAATTTGTAGACACATACAATTGCATGGCTCTTGTATACAAGATGCGCCTAATTTGGACTGAGTTTTGAAAGGTAGTCCGACACCTGCTATCATAACAACGTTCACTTTACTGGAAACGGGAGTTATTTACTTTGAAATAATGGAGATTGTTGTGCAATGTTAGCAGGCATCGGTTACAAGATTACGGAAACTGAGCGTGTGGTTTGATTAAAGAAAAGTTGTGTTAACTCCTCTGTATGGGAAGCTGGATGCTTCCATCTGGCTGTCAATTTCGACCTTGAAAGCAGAGTCAACCAAATGAGTTGTATAAGAGCGCTATTGTCTCAAAAAGAGGTCTCTCTTATATCTGGTGCAGAAACATTTGTCCTTCATGTAGCAAACACCCGCGCAGAAGTGCATGCTTTATTAAATACTGACGTGCTCTTGAATTTTGGGGAGTTAATTTAGAGTATCTTTAATGTGTCCTTGACTACGGGGTTACCTTACTTTTTAAAGTTAGAAGCAGTGGCCTTGTGACTTCTGTAGAAAGTATATTTGGTGTCTTTTTGGGATTTTTTCATTCGATTTTTTCCAGCATCTTTGGTGGTTTGCACTTAATACTCGCATTAGTTGCCGTTGTGCTTTTATTAATTTGTTTACATAAATATGGATGCACGTCCTGCAGCAGACGATAATATGTCCCGGCTGTTGCTGCTTCGCAACCGAATGATTAGTTACTATGGAGCGCTGCCTCTTGCAACGTTGAGTGCAGCTTATGGATTATCGTTTCGATTCTCCTTTTTCACATGCATTCAACCTGTCTTCCATTGCCTGAGCTGTGATTTCGACGGGCCCTGGATTTGTGTCTCTGCAGTATGGTGTCTCCCAACGCGGATTATGACCAGCTGATGTGCCCCTTACTGGTTCATGAAGTGCTCTGTTCTGGTGGCGGGATTATGGCCTTAGCAGCGACACATGGAATAATGGGACGTTGGAATGTTTTTGCAGCGGCGCTTGAGTTCTTGGCACGCAGTTACCTCCGATGGTGATAGAGGCTCCGGTCATTGAGGAACATGTATGTTCATTCCCACTATTGAATTGGATGGCTGAAATGTTTTCAGATGAGAACAATGACTTCCTGTTGGAGGCTGTTGCTATATACTGTGCTTATACGCTGTTGGATTAAGACTCTTTGATTTTTCTACGTATTATTTATTATTTAGCTACTGCTTTCTATCAAAGAGCGAATAACTTTTTTTGGAAATGTGAACTTGACTCTGCTTTTTAGGCTTGGACTCTGCTTTTTTAATTTGCCCACGTTTATATCACGTCCTTTGATCAAGAAAGGGTCCCGTGGGGCTGAGCGTTGCACTCACACCCTGTTAAGTTAGCATGGGTTTATTAGAAGCTTATACGCTATTTTTGCTTTCCTGCTCTGCTTTGCACACGACACGTACTTGTGATATTGTTTAGAGAAGGCTGAGTATTTTGCTTTATATGAGAATAATTTGGTTATGCTAGATTTGTAAACTGCCTCGCTAGTTTTGTGTGTATAGTAAGAGCATGGAACATCAAGCTTATCTTGAATACTGTGTCTGTTATTTAGAATGATCCTCGCACGTTCGAGCCATAATACATATGGAGCTGTGGCCACCTCTGATATTTGCGCGTTTCATAATCCATTGTGGAGGAAAAGTTACACACAGTTGGAGAACATCCGTATCTTGACAGTTTGTGAAGCACTGAATGTGATCCACTACTGCTGAGTACCAGAGGAATGGGTCTGCCCATGTAATCCTATGAGACTTTCTGTAGTTATAAACTAATCTGCTAGGTAGGGAGGGTGAAATGTAGGTATATTTTAAATTTGTTTACCCTTAGCATTATAGGATGCTTTTTCCATTTGTATTTCATAGAATAGTAACAATGCTGACAACCTTGTTTCTGATAATATGTCAGGTTGTATTTTCTAAGGTACTATGCATGAGATTATGGCGTTAGAAATAAACATTTCAAAGTTGCACGTGTCTTTATTTACATCTTGTTTTGGACTGGTGTAAGACTATATTGAAAGAGTGTTTTTGTTATCCACTTTACTTCATGTAATCTAAGTCGCATGTTCTGGGTTGACGAGTCATTGGTGTTTTTGCTCTAGGGCGAAGAACCAATGAGTTACTGATAGCTGGTTTGGTAGGGGGTTTGTGTAGTAAGGTGGGTTTTGGAACACCATAATTCACTGAGGTCCTAAGTCTTTATGCACAGTTCTGTGTATGAGCAGAATTCCTGGAACAGTAGTTACAACAAAAAGGCTCGGTAAAGGGTTTGCACTTTTAATATGAATATAAAATAGAAGAATAGTTGATATTCACAGCTAAGGAATGCAGCAATTATATGTGTGTATGTGTGGATGATGTGTAGATTGAGTGGAAGATGAAAAACGTGAAAAATAAGAAAGGTTGGAGAGACGCAAAGTACCCACTGAATTGTCAGTGAAGCGGATCTTTGGATTTCCAGGTCAGTACACAGATAGGGTGTTGGATTCCGCAGTGGGAGCAAGAGAAACTAGTACAACAACTAAGGAAGAAAGCTAGTGCATAAAGTACACACAGTTGGGCAGATTTACAAGGTCATGGGAAAAATGATGCAAAAGTTGCGCAAGGGGCTTGTAAACCTGTCTCAGTGTGTCATAGAAAAGACGCAAGAAAGGACAGAAGTGTGCAAATTACCCACTGCTATTCACGGGTAGTAGTTACCAAGAAAGCTGAATAAAGGGCCTACACTTTGAATTTGAATTAAAGAAGAATAATTGATAAACTTAGGCAAGAATGGTAGCAAGTAGGTGTGTGTATTTGTGGTTGTTGTGTTCATTGAGTGGAAGATGACTAAGGTGAAAAATTAGAGAGGTTGCAGAGATGCAAACTTTCCATTTCTTTGTAAAGGAAGTGGGTGTTTAGTTTTCCAGTGCATATATATATATTCACTGAAAAAAACATAGGTTTCAGGCACGTTATAGTTAAGAATTAGCATTGAAAAAACCTTAGAAATTCACTGAAAAAAACCATAGGTTTCAGCCACGTTATAGTTAGGAATTAGCATTTAAAAAAACCTTAGAAATTCACTGAAAAAAACCATTGGTTTCACCCATGTTATAGTTAGCTGGACATTTCTCTCATACAAAACCATTGAAATTCGCCCGTTATAGTTAGTTCAGCTAACTAAAACTCACGCGCCCGCAATGCACTGCTGATGATGTCACATATTACATCACTCATCACATGGTCAGTGACATCACTGATGACATCTTAAATGACATCACTGATGACCTCTTAAATGAAATCACTGATGAAATCATCCATGTGAAAGCGTGGCAGACCTCCTCTCAGCCTAATGTAACCTATAATACACACATTCAAAAATAGATACTAAAATGTTCAAAAAAATGGAGATACCAATACCAGTTACAACAACCTATTCAGTAATTCCAACATCTACATACACATCCACTGATCCACTAACAGTTCTATATAGTCACTTAAACATGTACTCTCTCATTGTATGTACTCATACACCTATATATCCTGTTACACACCGATACTCATCCATACAGTTACTCACACATATACTCACACATGCAAATCCATTTGTTTGCATATACAGGTATACACACACCAGTACACTTACTTTTACAGAAACATACACATACTTACTCTCTTAAACAATTAGTTATCGAAAGACATACTTATTGGTAGTAATACTTTATTCGATATATTACATATCATAAAAGTACAAACATTTATATACATAGAACCAAATGTACAAAAGTATTACATCGGCCAACATTTAAAAAAGGCTAAAATCTATATACAATAAAAAATGGTAGTTACAGACAAGGTGCAATCAATCTAAAATTCATCTATATAGGTACGAGGATCTAATTATTAATGTTCCTTATCAGCCTGGTCCGTATGAGCCAGGCACTAGCCAGGAACTTTGCAATCCTGGAAAACAATAAACAGCGATGTAGTGTCCGATAGAATAATACGTAAAGCAATCCTGAAATCTCTGACTCCCATCTCCCTACACACAGGTTTTAACCATCTTGCTCTAGGGAGTTTATAAGCTTTACAAGCAAACAAAAAATGGGTCAGAGTTTCCCTCTTGCATGGACACCCTGGGCAAGTAAGATCGTGGTCCCTCACTCCTTTCCACCCCTATGTGAACTTTTTGAGGGGGATTATACCGTACCTCATCTTCAAGAAGAGGGATCTGTCTCTCGGGATTTGGATATAATCCAAAAAAGGCTCCAACTTCCTCAATGGCTTATGTTCAAGGAATTGATTAGTTAGTTGGCCCCACTTTGTACTTTTAGATTCCTCGGACTCAACCCACTCCCAATAAATTTTCTTAACAATTTGTTTGTGAGGTGGCGCCTGAGAATTCCAAAATTCAACCATTCCAAACTTAACAACTAACTGTTTCGAAGAATTTAGCCATTTTATCTTGTTCGCCACATTCAGTTTAATCAGCTCATCCAACACCCTAGCATAGCTTGTTAACGCTGGGGTCCTTCTCAGGCGCACCCAAAATAGCAGTGGGCGAAGGCGTACTATGTCTGCAATTGAGCGTTTACCCATATCGTTATACAGGGGTTTCAGAGGGGTTGAGAGGGGGAGTGACACTAAATCTCTCACAATCTTGTTCTCAGCGTTAACCAGATCTCTCGTGTTTTCGCCCCACCACAATTCAGAGCCGTAAACCGCAGAGGACAGTGCCTTCCCCTCATAGACCACAAGGGCAGATGCTATTGGCCTACTCGTGGTCGCTCGCTGGTCTCTCAGGATAACTCCTGAGACCCTTTTCAGGTTTAAGAGCATCTTCGCTAAGTGGGAGTCCCATTTCATGTTGTTATATAGCCTGACCCCCAGGTAGTCAAACTCTTCCACCACCTCTAGCACGGACCCATCTAAGGTAAGATGAACCTTCCTGGCTTTTTTTTTGGTAGATAAGACCATCAGCTTGGTTTTTGTTGTGTTCACTGTTAGCCCTCGCTCTTCACAAAACAGACTAAAGCGGTCAAGCAGCTTCTGTAAACCAGATGGGGTTTTAGACATCAGGAGGGTGTCGTCTGCAAAGAGTAGGGTTGGTGTTTTTTCCCCGGCCAGGACTGGGGCATCGGCAGTGTCCTCCCTCAAATAGTCTACCACCCCATTTATAAAGAGGGAGAACAATGTCGGGGCCATAACACACCCCTGGCGGACCCCTCTGCTAACTGGCACCCTCTCTGTTAATTGGCCTTGGTTCGCCCACCGGATTCTGGCAAAATTTCCCTCGTGGAGCCTAACAACCAACTGCAATAAGTAACTCGGTAACCCCATGTCCAGCAAGACTGTCCACAACTTTTTGCGGGGATTACATCGAATGCGGTTTTGAGGTCAATGAATGCTAAGTATAAACTACCCCTCTCGATGGACACAGTTTTCCAGTACACCGCGCAGAACCTGAAAACCTGGTCCATCGTGCCAACTTTCCGCCTGAATCCCGCCTGATAGTGTGTCAAGATGTTATTATCATCTAGCCAGGTCCCTATTCTATTAACGACAACCATGCCAACTACCTTCTGAATTGTATCAATCAGACTAATAGGTCTGTAGTTGGAAGGGTCCTCCCTATTTCCTTTCTTGTAAATGGTTACAACCTCCGCCCCCTTCCAAGATTCAGGGACGGGGTGTCCAAGTAGAATTAAATTCATTGTAAGGACTATAAAATCAGACCATAGCTTTGGGTCGTGCAGAAGAAAATCGCCTGGCAGCCCGTCTGGCCCTGCAGCCTTACCCGGAGTTATGCTTACGATTGCGTCCTGCACTTCCCGAGCTGTAAAGAATTCCAGCTGATTGGGGGTCTCCATATTCAATTCATTGTCTATCCTTATTGTGGGTCCCGGATCCCCTTCTCCACAGTATATTTTTAAGAAATGTGAGTACCACTGTAATTCAGTGATATGGTTGGATATTGGCTCTGACCCTTTTCTATCTAATTTCTTAACCAGGTTCCAGAATAAGGTTGAATCTTTTGCATTGGCTGCAGCCTTTAGGTGCTGCCAATGGTCCTCCTCCCAATCCCTCTTTGCTACTTTAATAATTCGGGAGTAGTCTTTTCTGGCTAGTCTTACTGCTGCGATATCATTGTTTTTTATGGCTGCTGTTATTGCTTTTCTTTTAACCCTGCATTCAATAGTGTACCAAGGGCTACCATTCAAGGGGATTTGTTTGGCTTTAGTCGATCCCCTATTGACCCCTGCAATAAATATCATGCCAATTATGTCGATTAAAATCTTATAAGAGTCTGGTAAATTAAAATCTGCATCTTCAGGTTTCAGAAGCCTACATAATGTAAGGTCGGCCGTTTCTGCATGGACAAGCTTTTTAACACTGGCTAGTTTTCCCTCGTCACATCTTACTCTGCTCCATTTCAGCTTCCGATTACAATTTGTGGGGACTACTTCCTTCGTGATCAACATGGGGACAGCCCTTCTTTCAATCTCAGGCCCCCAGTTTGTATTCATACCGAGTGGATTGTGGTCACTGTCCTGGGATTGTATGACCTCCATGTTCACTAAATTGTTGCATGATTCGGTATCTAATAAGATATAATCAATACGAGATTGACTACCTATTCTATTATATATCATGGTCCCATTGGGATCCGAAGGAGTCCTCCCATTAAGAGCCCGTAAATTATGTTCCAATGTTAGAGCGTTCATTTGAATTACTCTAGCCGACCATTTTTTAATGGGTTCCAAAGTTAAGGGTGGAATGGACTGCCTCCAATCGTCTTCCATAAAGCCAAATGGCTCTTCACCAGGTAAGGGCTCAAATGTACAGTTAAAATCACCCCCCACAATTAATTTAGACTGTGGTAGGATATCAGCTAGCGTAGCATCCAGTAATGATATTATTGGTGAGGATTTACCGCCTATGGTGCCCCTGGCATATACGCAGAACAATTCCAGGGTCTTGCCACCACTCGGACCCTTAAATGATAGATAAAGTATATCATTTGATGGTAAATTATGGATGGTGACAGTCCAATTCAGTGATACACTTATCCATACATGAAGACCGCCAGAAGGGCGTCCTCTCCCCACCGTAGTTGCTGGAATGAAATACGTGGCATAACCATTTTTGTAGAGTGGGGTCATGCTCCATGTCTCTTGGAACATGCAGATATTGAATTTGTCAATAAAATCATTCCATCCTGGAATGGCTCGTTTTTTTTTTAGCCCTGCTATGTTCCAAGAGAGGAGGTTGATAGTATTAGAAGATGGAGCTATTCCTTTGGGCCTGGGGTAAAGGAGATGGCCCTTGTCTACTATGGTTTGATTGTCATGCGAATGGCTTGTTGCAACTTTAACAATAACAACAAAAGAGTGCTACTTGGTTGGAAAAACAAAAATAGTTGAGCACAAGAGAACAACAACACCCATTAGGTTTGTTTAGAAAGCCCTCACTCACCGACCTGGTCGGTGACATGCTTCATCATCGGGCCCCACTGGGTGTGACCGAATGATGAAGCATGTCACCGACCAGGTTGGTGAGTGAGGGCTTTCTAAACAAACCTAATGGGTGTTGTTGTTCTCTTGTGCTCAACTATTTTAGTTTTTCCAACCAAGTAGCACTCTTTTGTTGTTATTGTTCTAGTTATAGTGGGGACTAAGAGTGTCGCTTTTTCCCTACCTCTCTTTGTTGATGTATAGTTGCAACTTTAATCGCCCCAGTTTGCATGTTACCGGTAGGGATTGCCACCTCCCTCCCGGTGAGATTTACATTATACTTAGTGGTATAGTTTGGACTTGAGGCTAAAACCATAGACGGCAACTCCTGTATCTAATTTTCCTTAAAAAAATGTCTTTAAAATCCTGGCAATTTCGACAATTCGATTGACTTTCATAAACAGGCTCATTTTCTCTTAAACTTTGTGCTAAGACTTCACCTAACTCCCTCGTTTCACCCTCAAGAACCGCATACCTATTGGTGCAAACTATCCCTACGCCGCCTCCCACGTTCTGTTTTTCACCATTCTCCACCTCTGGTATTTCGGCCACATTAACTCTCCCCTTGTTCATACTACAACCACCTGAGGGTTCTATGAAATTAGATACATGGGGCGTTTTAGGTGCTACATGAATAACAGCCACATGTTGAGCTTTCTTTTGAAATATTTCCGGGATTACTACTTTACCCCGCTTCTGTACTGCCCTTTCATGCAGGGGGACAATGGAGCTCTCGATTTGAACAGTCGGTGCCCCTGATAAGATCTCTTCACATTCCTCTACAAGTAATTCAATACTAGAGAGTACACAATTGGGTGCTGCATTGCATGGCTTTTTAGCTTTCTTTCCTTTTTTCCCATTATGATGGTCAGGGCCCCCTTCGATAGCTTTTCTTTTCTCCATCAGTCTTGATGCAACGTCTAGTCTACGGCAATGTTATCTGTGCCCACTTCAAGACGCCCCACTTGTTAAAGTACCTTTTCCAACTTTGGGGGGTGGCCCCGGCCGGCCCCTGCCTGTCCCGGACTGTTCCACCCTTGTCCCGGGCTTCTACCGGCGCTGCCCGTGCGCGGACCCGCAACGCGGGGCTGTGCAGGGTCTTATGCGCCTCCTGGCGCACGAAATGCGGGCGGCGGCGTCTTCCACCGCAAGGCAGACTGGGAAGTGTAGTTCCAGGCCCTCCTCCACACAAGAGCCGCTCAGGATTGAAGGTGCAGCGGCGGGAGGGAGACAAGCGGGCAGCGGGGAGTTCAAAATGCAGTAGCCCACAAGGTAAGCCCCCCAGCATGAGGAAAAATTAGGAAAAGTTAGACACGGCGCAGCAGGAGCCGCTCACACCAGGCCAGGGC
Organism: Lissotriton helveticus; assembly: GCF_964261635.1. Lineage (NCBI taxonomy): Eukaryota > Metazoa > Chordata > Amphibia > Caudata > Salamandridae > Lissotriton > Lissotriton helveticus. The sequence continues at coordinate 515,748,262 of NC_136071.1, read as the reverse complement.
GCCTTCCAAGGAGTTCACAGCTATCCCGACTGCTTAGGGCTTAGGGCTCTAGAAACCCGTACATCATCCAACAGTCGTCCAGGAGTCATCAGGCATTGGCAGGCAGGCCCCAGGTTTAAAGCTTCACTTTTCGCCACTTGCAGATCAGTGTTCAGATGTGAAACCGCTTATAGATTTTTTTTTTGTCTCCCCGGACCTTTCACTGCCTTCCACAACCTTTAGCCTCCAGCCTCCAACTCCGCAAAGCGTGAGTCAAGGAGCTATGCGACCAAAGAGAAATGAGGAACAACCTCCGTCCAGCGGAAACAAGGAGCTTGAAGCTACCGGCAGCCGCGTATTCAGAGTTACTGCAGCCAGCCGGTCCGCGGGCCGAAAGAACGGAGCTGGAGAGTCCGCAATGCCGCCACTTCAAACAGGCAGAATCAGATGAACGAATCGCAGGATGCCAGCTATTCCAGTTTTCCTTTTCACCTCAAGCACGCCAAAAACGCTCCGGAAAGCAGCAGCCGCCACCGCCGACAGCCGCCATCAGCCTCGCGCAGGGGGAAGGAGGACCGAGAAGCTCTCCTTTGCTTCCAAAAGGAGGACTCACGTTTGTTGCTCCCGGTTCCGCCCGTCAGCCATACTTATTTATACAGGAACTTTTTCAATCTGTCACTGTCATATGTCCTTACTTATATACATCAATACTCACATACACTGGTTTAAAACATAGTACTTACTCATAAAGACACTATTGAGGCGGTCAATCACTCACTAGCACACCCATACACACATTCATCCACCCGTACAGTCCTGCACACATGCTGTCTTCAAAACACATACAAACAGTGAGTCAGTCATTCATGCATCTGTTGCCTAAGTAATACCCGCCACCAAACCATACAGACACTCATACTGATACTCTAAAACGCAACTAATAACCCATATAGACAGTTGTGTAGCTACTCACCAACCCATGCAGCCACTTATACACAAAGTGAGACACTGATACAGATATTTACATATTTAGACATTACTCGCTAATACATATATACACTAACATACACTTAATATGTCAGTTATACAATGAAATTTACGAAAAAAAGATCCATTTAAACACTCATTTACCTATTTATTCTTCCATCGACCTTTAGCTATACATATATAAAAATATTTATTTTTCAGAAAGTCACACATTCAGTGGATGATGTCATCAGTGATGTCATCAGTGATGTCATTTGAGATGTCATCAGTGATGTCATCAGTGATGTCACTGACCATGCAACTATAACATGGGTGAAACCTATGGTTTTTTCAGTGAACATCTATCTATCTATCTATCTATCTATCTATCTATCTATCTATCTATCTATCTATCTATCTATCTATCTATCTATCTCTATCTATCTATCTATCTCTATATCTATCTATCTCTATATCTATCTATCTATCTATCTATATCTATCTATCTATATCTATCTATCTATCTATCTATCTATCTATCTATATCTATCTATCTATCTATCTATCTATCTATATATATCTATCTATCTATCTATCTATCTATATATCTATCTCTATCTAACTATCTATCTCTATCTATCTATCTCTATCTATCTCTATCTATATCTATCTATCTCTATCTATCTATCTCTATCTATCTATCTATCTATCTATCTCTATCTATCTATCTCTATCTCTATCTATCTATCTCTTTCCATCTATCTATCTATCTATATATATATATATATATATATATATAAATATTCCCTACTGGCGGTCAACAGTATATAGTTATAGTTAGGACCTAGATTCCATAGGAAAAGCGTTTTTTGTTTTCTCAATATCTTTGGCCCTGGTTGACGAATCTTCGCGAAATTTTCAAAACTCTTGGCCTGCTCCGGTCAGTAGTTCCTGAGAAATTTGAAAAAGAAAAAGTTTTGATATCTAGGGATGTGGTGGAGTCGCGACCTCTTCTGAGCACAAGCCTGACTGTAATTAGCTGCCAACACTCTATGCCAGGAAGTGTTGGCAGCCATCTTGTGACTCAGTAGAACCGAGTCACAAAAAACATTAAAACAAAGTTGAAAAACAAGAAAAGGGGGCAGGGTAGAAACACCCGGACCCCCTAGGGGGTCCCAAAAAGGCTTTTTTTTTGTTTCGCCGAAATTTGCGCTGGGGTTGCGAATTACGCCGAAATGTAAAAAAAACTAAGCTCGGACTCCCGCGCATCATTTTAATTGAGGTCCCCGGATGGGCCAGGTCCTGGGGGCATTAAAAAAAATGCTAGCGGGGGCCCATGGGGGCCTCCCGCAGCCCCGGGGACCGCCACCTCCCCGGGAGTATGTTTAAAATATGCAAGAGGGCATGCAGCCCTCCCGCAGCCCCGGGGACTACCACACCCCGGGACTTGTTTAATTTGTGGGGGGCCTCCAAGGCCTCCCCAAGCCCCGGAGACTGACACACCTGGGGCTTTTTGCAAATATTTTTGGGGTGCGGGTAAAGCTTAAATATGTTTGATATATATTCAAGGTGTATTGAAGAATGAGTGGGTGTATAAGTGTCTGGATGGAGGATTTAGTAGGTGCGTGACTGACTGTATAAGTGAATGATTAAATGTGTCTTACTAAATGCATGGCTTTAGTGACTAAACTGTGTGAATATCTGTATCAGTCTGTCTGTTGTTGTGCAAGCTGCTGCATGGGTTGATCAATAGCTACATGAGTGTCTATATAGGTTATAGATTGGTTGTCTAAGTATTTTCTGGGGAGATTGAGTGTGTTTTTGGGTGGTGGGAGGTGTGTGACTGTGCATAGATGTGCGAGTAGTTGATTCACTGGGTATATGGGTTCAAGAGTGCATGTGGAAACAGCTGTATGGTTGCGTGAGTGTGTGTATGGATATGTTGGTGAGTGAATGGATGTCTCAGTGGTACATGTCCAAGTAACTACATATGTAAAAGGCAGTGTATGTGAGAGTAGAAGTATATAAGTGACTCTACATGATAGTCAGTGATTGTGAGACTGGCTGTATGGATGAGTGTGTACTTGTATCACTGATTATATAAGAGAGTAAGTATGCATTAGTATCTGTATGAATAAGTGAGGTGGTGTGTATTTAATTGTATAGGTGAGTAAATGGGAGTGTGATGATTCTTAGCATGACTGACTAGGTGTGTGAGTAACTGCATAGAAGAGTGGTAATGTGTGAGTGTCTGTATAGTGTATCAGTGCATATGATAGTGCTGTATTGATGAGTTACTGCGTTTATGAGTGATTGTATGGATAAATGAGTGGATGTGTGTGTAGACCTAGGAATCAGTAAGTGCGTATGTAGTAACTGGTATTGGTGTGTCAATGATTTAGAAAATGGCAGTCTGTATTTTACAGTGGGTGTATCAAAGGCTATATAAGAGTGTGAGGAGGTGCATCAGATTTTCACATGGATGATGTCATCAGTGATGTCAATAGTGATGTCACTGTCCATGTCATGAATGATGTAATATGTGACGTCATGAGCAGTGCATTGCGGGTGCACGAGTTATAGTTAGCTGAACTAACTATACAGGTGGAATTTCTATGGTTTTGTAAGAGTGAAATGTCCAATTAACTATAACGTCCCTGAAACATATGTTTTTTTCAGTGTATATATATATATATATAATTACATAATATTTAAATATATTTAATCAACATTATATTGATGTTAAAAATTAGAAAGTTTTACTATTTTTAACTATATATATATATTTACAATATAAGTGTAAAACAAGGGTTTTTTTTCAATATTTTTGGCCTTACCATACATTTATACAAAAACAATATGTTTGACACAATATTTATATCACAATATTCAGGGCTTAGATATTACGTTAGTGAACCACACTACATTGCTCTACTCTACAGCACTACAGTTAATGTCACTCTACTCTACTGTACGCTATTTCAGTGTATGCTACTAAAGTGGACGTTATTCCAATGTTTGATAATCTACTCAACGCCACTCCCTACATGCATCTCCTCTTTACCCTATTCCAGTGTATGCCAACCCAATCTACTCCATTTCACTCTATGCCACTCCACATCACTCAACTTTGTGCTATTCCTCTGTATGCCACTGTACTCTATGCCACTGCAAAAGCAGTGAATGCCACTCCAGTGTACAACACTGTACTCTATGCAATTCCACTGTGCATAACTCTATTATACCACACTTTACTCTATGCTATTTCACTCTATGAGACTCCACTCTACGCCACTCCACTGTATGCTACTCCAATCTATAGCACTCTACTCTACTCAAATTCATGCCTCACCACTCTATGATGCTCCGATCAGCACAAAACTCCACTCAACATCAGTCAACGCAACTCCACTGTACCATGCTATACTTCTCTGCATGGCATAATCTGTACAAGTGTTTATTTCTCTCAATGCTACTGTACAACACCCTACTTTACACTGTAGTACATATTATTACACTCTATTCCACTTTACGACACTCTACCCAACCCCCTTTGCGTCGCTCCTCCACAGTTAATATACTTTTCTCTAGCAGACACTAATCCACTGTTCTCTATTACTGCACTCTATGATACTCAATTGTATGCTACTCTATGCCATTCAGTTGTATAACAATCTATTCCATACCACTCTACCATACTGAACCGCACTCTAATGTACTTTACCTCATTCCACTGTTTTATTTGCTCCATGACACACTACTCTACTCCATTCTATGATACATTCTGACACTACAACACAGAAGTCCAGACCACACACCACACCAATCTACAACACATTATTCTATTATACCCTATGCCACTCCACTCTACTCGATTCCACACCACTGTACTCTAGAACACACCACTCCACTCAATGTTATGCCATTCCACTGAACTACGTTACACTCTACTTCAATGACACTTTACCCCACTCTACAGCACTGTACAACACTCCCCTCTACACCACCTTATTGTACCACACGGTACTTCACTCTATGCCACTCCACTCCGCAAGACTTGGCTATGTTCTGTGCCACCATATAACATTGTACTCCACTTTATGTCCCTACACTACATTGTACAACCCTCAACTCCACTCTATACCCCTACACCCCGTGTACAACACTCTACTCAACTCTATGACACTTTACAACACTCTACGATACAAATTACACTGTACTATACCACTCCAATTTATAACAATTTACTCCAGTGTACGTTAGGCCTCTCCACTCTTTTCAACTCCACTGTATTTTACTCTATGATGCTGTACTCTACTCTAAACCACTCTACCCCACTCTACTGTAACTATAATGTAACTATACTCCACAGTACGCTATCCCACTGTATGCCACTCCACTGTACCACATTCCAATCTGCTCCACTGTACAATACTATAATCTATGACAGAACACTTTACAACACTCTCATCAACTCTTCTATACATACTCCACTCTTAATAACACTTCAAGGAAAGTAAACACTACTATTTCAAACATGTTTTATACAAAATTAAAAGCCGTTGAAATCTAATGAATAAACTAAGGTTAAAACTTTCTTATAGTTGTGAAAACTTTATTTTTTCTTACTGTTCAAACCAAAGTTAAAATACAAATACATCAGAAATTCTTAAGTTATAGTTATAACTGAAATGTATAAGTTTAGCACCACTTTTAAATTTAATGTAGCTGTTTACATTCTATATCTACAAACAAAAGAGAAAGTACACAACATTCTTCAATTTTTAAATGTATACGTTTAATTTATGAAACACTTTCCAATTATTATAACTAGTGTGCTTCCATACACCACACGCTATGCCATTGGGTAGTTACAGTTAGGAGTAAGTTTCTATAGGAAAAACCTTTTTTGTTTTCCTAATAACTTTGGCACTGTTTGATGAATCTACATCAAACTTTCACCCAAAATGTTCTACCACCTCAGCTCCTTCCTGAAAAGTTTTGGGGTGATACAGCACACAGGAGCCCAAGACAAAAGGTGAGATCTAAAAAGCTTTTCCCCCATTCATTTTTTTATAGGAATGTTAGACACAGCTACAGCCCAAACCGCTGAACAGATTTACACCACATTTAGCAAAGAACTAGATGTTGGGCCAGAAAGAGTGTTTTTTGTCATTTGGTGTGAATCCATTCAGAAGTTTTCTAGCAATTAATGCTCAAAAACCTTGAATATATCATGCTGCAGAGTACCAACGAACTCCTAATAGGGCTTTGGGGTGTGTACTCACCATGTAGAGTTCTATACAGGACAAAGGCTGTGTATAGCAGGTGATTCACCACCTAACAGGGTTTGTGAGTCTCTAGGTAGTGGACTATCCATGCAATGTTGTACAAAGGGTGATTGATGTGTGTAGTATGAATATGTCAACCTAATGTGGTTTGGGTATCTCCAGGGAGTGCCCAATCCATTAAGAGTTGTGCACACAGTTGAGACTGTGCATAGTAGATGCTTGCCCACCTAATGCGACATCGTGTTTCAACTGAATGAGCTCTCTATGAAAACAATGCACAGGGCTATAGGTGTGTATAGTAGGGGCTTATCTCGGTAATAGGACTTGGATATCGAGGGGAGTGGGCTCTCCAAAAAGAGTTTGCACAGGGTGAAGGTTGTGTGTAGTGTAGGCTTGGTCACTTAATGTGGCTATGACACTGTGTGACTACATAATTATATGAAGACAAGCCAATGGGCTTTGTCAAAGGGTGCCCACATCATTACATAACACAAGTCTATCAGCTTTGCCAAAGAATCACCACATTAACATATGCAAAGCAAATTTACTAGCTTTTTCAACCACATGAAACAAGTGCCATAACACTCCCCAGGTCAAATAAAGCAATCATAACACCATTACAAAGAGGGGGGGGGGGGGTTAATTCTTACCTGAACAGCTAAAGCTCCCGCTCTAGAAATACTATAAATCTTTCCTGGGGTCAGGTAGTTTACACCCCAGGAGACATAGGATGACTTAAAAAAAATATTCTGTGGGACTGCTGCATTTGCCTTGGCCCCAACAGCATTTTTAACGCTCTTGTGGTGACCCTGATAAGACTAGGGCACCTCAAAGGAAGAACAAATATGTAAATTAGCCCATGAAAGGCATTATGGGGCACTCCTCGCCAGAAGCAGTGAATAATTAATGAGCAGCTTGGCCACTCATTTATTATTTAATTTTAATTACCTCTGTCTGCATTTTCTTTGTTTGGGTATCTAGTCCCACGGGGACACCCACATCTGTTAATATTTTTAGGGGTGTGAGGGGAGCCCTGTGGCCCCTGCAGCCCCGGCAATTAACTGACCAGCATCCATCCTGGGTGCATGAGAGCCGGCAAGCCAGCCATTTGTTTTGGTCAGTGTCCTGGTCCCTCCTGGGACGCCCATAACAATTCCATCCTATGGGGGCTGCAGGGGAAAGCCCATGACCCTGCAGCTCTGACAGCTCCCGTGCAACACCCATCAGGGAAGTGTATCACATTGACTAGGTTCAATGAGACTGACTTTCATGAGGTTGTCGAGTTCTTGTTCAACCTGTTTGATAAGTCTCTATGACCACAGCACTCCCAACTCAATTGTTTTTTTAGATTGTTCAGTTTATAAGGGTGACAAATCAGATGACCTCCAATGACCTTGAAGATCCTAGGTGTGTAGCCATCTCCTTTACCTGGTGATGAGTACAAGATGTGCATTTTAACCACTCTTTCACAGCTGCTCTGTCACCAGAGATTTGAGTCACTTGTCAATTAACGCATTTTTCTTCTTACTTCAACATAAGGATTGATAGCAAGGCTTCTTGCCACAATTTTGTCACGTGTTCTGCAGTGCAGGATACGTGCCTGAGTGTAGGGAGCAGAATTATTATCTGAAACAAGTGTGTTTGCCATCATCTTTCAGGGAGCATGTGTCTACAGCCTCAGATTCACAGGCAGTAATGATTTGTGATCTTAGTGCCTCCTCATTGTTGTGATTATGGAAATTGCTGTGCAACACTCGATCTTTTATTATTTTCTTCTGCTCATAAAAGCATTCAGTCTTGCCTTCTTTTAGCCGCATGGAGTGGAAAAGATGTCTTTCATAATAAAGGTTTTGTTTTGAAAGAAAATTCCCCATCAGCAACTGGTTCAGACATTCATGTGAAAAATGTCCATAGTTATCAGATTGATATATGAGTGTGAGGCCCCACACAGTACACAAGGAAGCATATCATTCTCTACTTGTTCTCAATGTCTGTAGCCCTGGTGAGTACATCACTGTCTCTGATCCATCAGCATCATCTTGGGCTTAAGTTGTTCATGTCACCCAAACTGAAGGGCACAGGAACGCTCAATGTTAATTGCTCAGATAATTACTAATTTTTTCTGTGTTTTATTAGACTCGCCTGTACACTATTAGCTAGCGTTTTTCACCCTACGTTACTGTCAATGAAAGCTATGTGGTTTCATTAAAATGATATACATGTAAAAAATTAATTTGCACATTTACTATACCAGCACAGACAACCACTTAACATAATCAAGGAAATATATTTTCCTGCATCTGTATGTTTTACGGAATATTTCACTCAGCTACTTCCATTTAGAAACTATGGGCCACATGCATCAAACCCAATGCATTATCCCAAATGCAAAAATCACAAATTGCGATTGCCTTTAAGGAATCGCAAATTGCAATTCCTTTAATGCAATGCTGGAAGCAATTTAAAATTGCGATTTCACCAGCAGGGGTCACAAATTACCGAAAAATAAACAGGTTGGTAATTTGCAAAAACTTTGAAAAATTACATGTTACACACACACATGCCCTTGGGGCATGTGTGTGTGCAACAAGGGTGCACATTACAATTTCAGAGGTGCAACAGGGTGTCCTTTTGGCACCCTTGAAATTGCATGCACAACTTGCAAGTACCTAATGGGTACTCGCAAATTGCGCTTGCAATTCCCATTTATTCCTAAATGCCTGTAGGCCCATAGGAATGAAACTTTTCAATATGACAATCAGATCTGTCTTTTCATTGCAAAGCCATTTCAGTTATAGATCTAAGCAAGAACCAGAAAAAAGAGGCTGGTGCACAGACAGAATATCGACTCTGGAATATCGAATTGCCAGAATATTGAGTTGGAAAATCAAAGTGGCAGAATATAGACTTCAAGAATATCAGTGACCAGAATATTGAGTTGAAGGTAAGAAATATCGTTTTCTGTAATATCGAAGTCAGTAATATCGTTTGTCAAAGTATCGTTGTTAATAATATTGATATTTATATTAGTGTTCTGTATTTTAGTATGATTGTTAAATGTATGTGATCTAATGTTTTTTGTATAAATATAGCAGTTTTTCTAATGTTTGAAATTATTGGAAGTGATCAATTTTATGTTAATTACATTTTGCGTATTTTTGTTCTGTAGCTGGTTGTGGGTTTATAGGTAAATAGGGAGGGAAGTAATTTAATTATAATAAGGAAATTGATAATTTTTATTTGTTGGTATTTATAGTAAAAAAAAGTATTAATTAATTATTAATTGATGATTCTTTTTTATTATTAAATTAATTGATAATTGTGTAAATTGTGTTATTTTTTTAGGAGTGGGTTGTGGGTTTACAGGGGAAAAAGGTGGTAAGTAATTTAATTATAATAAAGGAATACATAATTTGAATTTGTTAGTATTTATAATTATTTTTTATTAATTAATTATTAATTGGTTATCACATTTTATTAATTAATTAATTGAAAGTTATATATTGTGTTATTTGTTTTAGTAGCTGGTTGTGGGTTTATAAGGGAATAGGGTGGGAAGTAATTTATTTTGAATAAAGTAAATAATATTTTTTATTTATTAGTATTTATTTCATATTTTGATTTTATATTGTTGTGTGTGGTCATTTATTTATTATTAATTTATTGCTAATTGTTTGTTAATTATAATTAATACATTGTTAAATATATTAATTGTGTCAGTTATGTAGAAGTTGTTTGTACATATATAGGGGAATATGGTGAGAAGTAATGCTCTTTGAAATCATTAATAAGTTTTGGGGAATTACAATTAATTGATATAAAATATAGTTATTTGTTTGTAAAATGTTTTCTTAAACTTCTATAAATTAAGGTTTGTAGTTTATTTTTAGTACTTTTTAACATGTAAATATTGTTCTGTTTTTTGAATTTATTATATTTATCTGTTTTTTGTGTTATTTAAAATGTTTGTATTGTTGTTGGTATTTTGTTTCTTTTTTATTTTTATTTACATATTTAGGAAATATTAATTTTAACCCTCTACTATCCAACAATATCCTTACTGTTGCACTCTGTGGAGTGGGAATAGTAATATTTACCCCACTGCTATCCAATACTTTCCCTACTATTGCACTCACTGGAGTGGGAATGGTCATTTTTACTCCTCCGCTATCCAACACTTTCCCTACTGTTGCACTCAGTGGAGTGGGAATAGCACATTTTACCCTTTGCTATCCAACACTCTTCCTACTCTTGCACTTACTGAAGTAGGAATAGAAATGCTTCGCTATCCAACACTTTCCCTACTGTCGCACTCACTGAAGTGGGAATAATAATGTTTACCACTCCGCTATTCAAAGCTTTCCCTACTGTTGCACTCTCTGGAGTGGGAATAGTAAATTTTACCCTTTGCTATCCAACACTTTCCCTACTGATGCACTCACTGGAGTGGGAATAGTAATGTTTACACCTACGCTATCTAACACTTTCCCTACTGTTGCAGTGTATGGAGTGGGAATAGTAATTTTTACCCTTCCGCTATCCAATATTTTCCCTACTGTTGCACTCACTGCAGTGGGAATAGTAATGTTTTACCCCTTCGCTATCCAACACTTTCCCTACTGTTGCACTCACTGGAGTGAGAATAGTAATTTTTACCCCTTTTCTATCCAACACTTTCCCTACTGATGCACTCTTTGGAATGGGAATAGTAAATTATACCCTTTGCTATCCTACACATTCCCTACTGTTGCACTGGAGGGGGAATAGTAATTTTTACACCTAGGCTATCGAACACTTTCTCATCTGTTGCACTCTCTGGAGAGGGAATAATAATCTTTTCCACTCCTCTATCCAACAGTTTCCCTACTGTTGCACTCAGTGGAGTGGAAATAGTCATTTTTACTCCTCCGCTATCCAACACTTTCCCTACTGTTGCACTCAGTGGAGTGGGAATAGCACATTTTACCCTTTGCTATCCAACACTCTTCCTACTCTTGCACTTACTGAAGTAGGAATAGAAATGCTTCGCTATCCAACACTTTCCCTACTGTTGCACTCACTGAAGTGGGAATAATAATGTTTACCACTCCGCTATTCAAAGCTTTCCCTACTGTTGCACTCTCTGGAGTGGGAATAGTAAATTTTACCCTTTGCTATCCAACACTTTCCCTACTGTTGCACTCACTGGAGTGGGAATAGTAATGTTTACACCTACGCTATCTAACACTTTCCCTACTGTTGCAGTGTATGGAGTGGGAATAGTAATTTTTACCCTTCCGCTATCCAATATTTTCCCTACTGTTGCACTCACTGCAGTGGGAATAGTAATGTTTTACCCCTTCGCTATCCAACACTTTCCCTACTGTTGCACTCACTGGAGTGAGAATAGTAATTTTTACCCCTTTTCTATCCAACACTTTCCCTACTGATGCACTCTTTGGAATGGGAATAGTAAATTATACCCTTTGCTATCCTACACATTCCCTACTGTTGCACTGGAGGGGGAATAGTAATTTTTACACCTAGGCTATCGAACACTTTCTCATCTGTTGCACTCTCTGGAGAGGGAATAATCATCTTTTCCACTCCTCTATCCAACAGTTTCCCTACTGTTGCACTCAGTGGAGTGGAAATAGTAATGTTTTCCCCTTCGCTATCCAACACTTTCCCTACTGTTACACTCACTGGTGAAGGAAGAGTACATTCTTACACCTACGCTATCCAACACTTTTCCTACTGTTGCACTCACTGGAGTGGGAATAGTCATTTTTACCCCTACGCTATCCAACACATTCCCTACTGTTGCAGCAATTGCAATGGGAATAGTAAATTCTTACCCCTACGCTATTCAGCAATTTTACTACTGTTGCACTCAGTGGAGTGCAAAATGTAAGTTTAAAAATGCATACATATTTTAGTATTGTATGTTATAATATAATGTTCTTATTATTATATTTTATGTTATATATATATATATATATTTTTGGTTAATTTTTATATATGTATAATATTTTTTCATTAATTAAAGTTATTAGATTATTTTTTTAAAGATACATTTTTATATTTAATTCTATATATCTATGTTTAAATGTTAGTAAATTAAATGTGTTTATTATATTTTTTTCATGTTTATTATATCTAAGTAAATTTTTTTACTTAATTTTCATAATTTAAGTGTTCTCAACATTATTATTTTTTATATACAAAAAAACGATATTTGGACTTCGATATTTTTTACATCTATATTTATTTTTTGATATTTTTGTCATTTACATTTTAAATATAGGATGTCGATATTTTGATTATCGATATTTTTACGTCGATATTTTTGACATCTATATTTTTGTCATCGATATTATGTCAGTGACTCAAGAGGCTAGTGCATGGTCAAGATAAACATCGTTTGCAGCTTTTTTTAAAAATGTTTAGAAAATCCCACCTTTTTCTGGAATTAATCTCTTTCTTCTCTGGATTTCTTTTCTTCAACAGATTCCCATATCTCTTTCAAAGGTGACAGACTTACTAAAGCAGCCCTCTTGGCAACTATAGTATCCTCATCGTCTGCCCGAACAGATCTTGTGTCCCACGGTGAGTTTGCCGCCCTTCTAGCAAGGCAAAAAACAAAATATAAACAGGAGAAAGTTCTACTAATATCTGTGATGTATCAAACCTTTATATTAACATAATGAAGGATATCTCCTGCAGCTAAACAATCATTCACCATAATACAAACTGTATATAGCAAAAGCGATCCACTCTAGAGACAGTGATTAAATACAGCTGGTGCTTGCCAGGACTGCAGGTACAATGCGATGCAGAAAGGAGGGGAGGGGTTAAAGTGGTCGAAATGGGAAAAAAAGTTGGAGAGCTGTGGGTGAAGAATCAGAGGACAGGAATAACCCGAGCATTGGGTCAGTGGTTGGAGTAAGAGGTGTGGCTAGAAAGAGCAAAGCATCCAGATTTTTTGTATTTCTTTGCCATTTCTCTGACCAGTTACAGCTTATTACCTTATTTAATTCAACCAATGAATACACATGTTTATTTAAGGTTTAATACATTTTTGGCATTAAAATACATTCACAAAGTGGAATGCGTTTCCAATTACAGAATATCCCAAATATGCTTAAAAGTGGAATAACAAGCCTTTTATCTCCGCACCATGCAGTTTCTGTCATCAGCAGTTGTCCTCCCTTTTTTCACAAGAGCAGTTCAAAAATTAATGGAAAATATCCTAGTTTGCTAATGTTGCCACATAATTGTGGCTCTGCCATATTTGCCACATAATACATCATCTGCTGTATAATCTGATGATTTTAACAAACAAATTGTTTGAAGCTCACACAGATCAAAAGTTACAAAAAAATGTGACTTGTGTTGCTGCAAAGTGGAGGGCCCTTTGCAAAGGTTGACTGATCACCTTTAACGCTGCTGCATTTGTATGCTACACTAGTTCTGAGGCAAAATCTTTGCAGTGACTGTTAGTATCTGTAAAAAAGTGGCAGAAAATGTACCACATATGTTGCAGCCTTTTTTTCCTGAATAATTTAGTCAACACTTTGACAAAATGTTGTCCTCCATTGCTGCACAATTCCAGTAGCCCCAAAGCAGACAGCACATATTAAAAGTGCTTGTGCATGAAGCAGAGAGACCGTGAAGTTTGTGAACTTAGGGATCGATTAGGATGGCGGTCGGAAAAGCATTCCGACCGCCTTGGAAGTGGAAATAAACCTTCCGCATGTACCGCAGGAATTCTGTCAGACATATTAGGGTGAACCGCCTGAAAAATCAGACCACAGCAGACGGATTCCATGAAACTCCGACGGGACCGTCTGGAACAGCTGAAAATCTGTCTGTGGCAGGTGGATTTGCTGCGGAAAGGAACAAAACCGCCATTCAATAAGCGGAATGATGGCACGTGAAATTACGATATGATGGTAGTGCCAGTGGAATGATCAGTTGTTTCCGACTGCCGTGATCGCAATAAATGATGAATGCCGTAAAAGTTCATACATTTATGGAGAAATACACTTACCCAAGGTTATTGGATAAGTGACCACACCTCTACCTGGCGACAGCTCAGGGAAAAGGGGCCCGCTCTGAAAGAAATAATATTGTGTGTCACTCACTAGAAACTTTAAATGTGGGTACCAATCCATAAGCGAGTGTGTTGGTGTACATCAGACAATTATAAACAACAGTGTGAAGGAACCCATAAAAACCACGCACTCCTGAGAATTCTGAAATGCTGCAAGTGGTAGTTTGCTATTAATGAAAATTATATATTATTTTTTTGCACACATCGGATGAACTTCTGTGTGACAAAGCTGTCTCAGAGCCAACATGATCAAGGTCTTTATGCAAATACTAAATGTTGCTGTTGTTAGTGTAACAGAAAAAGTGGCCTAGTCCCAGTGGCAACTAGGGCTTCAACACACATTACTGATTAGACTATATTTACATTTAACATACATTTTAATGAGAATTATCTTTTAAACAGTTCAACATGGTATACAATAAATCATCAGATTGTAGCATAGAACCAAACGGTATTATGCCAAATTAACAATTCAACAAAAACTTTTTTGTGAAATGAATTGCAGAACCCAATGCATTTCGGGACACTTGGTCCCTTCATCAGGGGTATTCTGTGAACAAATGAAAAAGGAAAACATTTCAATTGATGCACGTTGGGATCGGCATTGTAATTTTTGTAAGAAACACTTTCCTGTTGTTCTTGAGCATGTCATGCAACCATCACCAGGGTGAAAGAAAGGTGTATGTTATTATGAAAAACTGTCACTTACTCTTTAGCCACAAGTCAATCCTAAATCATAAGGGGAAAGAAAGAACAAAGAAACAGGTGATTGCGGATGCTGACCTCCTCAATAACGTATTAAAGTCTCTAGCTTAAATGTCAAGTCTCAATCTGCCACAAACCTGCAGGGTGAATCTTCAAAGAAAATCTAAAACTGTTTAAAAGTCTCTGCCGGTGCGAATGTATGCAGAACGCCTATGGGTGAAAAAACCGTAATCAGCGGACAGCCTTTGTCAGTTAACCAACCGACTGCAAGAAATCACCTAAACTCACCTATATCAATGGAATACGGGCGCATCTAGAATGTCCACATGTTATACTCCGTCTCCATCAGACTGTAATGTCAAATATCTGAATGTCAATATCATCGTAAATATCAATTTGACTCGTTACTATTAGATTTAACACAAAAGAGCATACAAGTTCCACTAACCTCCCAAGCATTACTGTCGTGCTATGCTTGTGGAAACTAAGATTGCCCAAAGCCTTTTCCCTCGGTATTCAGCAGAAACCTATGAAGTGAATACTATCATCAACGGCCTGTACTTCAATCTCGCTTTTTACTACCCGCTCACAAAGCTGTTATAAAAAAATGCTCACCGGTATTAAACTACAAAGCGAACAGCTGTAATCCTTCAATGAGTGGTTGAATGTCTAGTGAAGACGCCGAATGTCCCCGTCTCCATAAGAGCCTCACTTCATCTCAGCCATTGGAACGCAATGACATTTTCGTCGAAGGCATAAACACAAAAGACAGACGTACTCCCTGTATTTAGTTTCCATCGAAAACAGACTAAAAGCGTTCCCGGATCTATTGAGTTCTCAATCTGAACCACAATGATAAATTAAATATAGTCTAATATACGGACAATTCCGCGCAGAGTTAAGAAACACGAGTAAAGGAGCTCACTTTTGCGCACTGTGACCCGAGGAGGGTGAAAAAGTGATAAACGTACAGTGTGGGTGTTAGGGCATGAAAGGTGTAAGATAATGATATTGCATAATATAAATGGGTTGATCAACAGACCTGAACTTAGTACACATGACAGTTTGTATACATTTTCACATTACCAACTCCCTGTTTAGGCAAGAAACTAAAGGAGAAATCAACAATCATAGATAGATGGAGGCACATGTGTTGTGGATAGTGTCAGTTGTGCCTTGAGTGGTGTGTAAGTCTTTTAAGGTGAATTTGTGTTCATGCTGCCACTTGTGAACCTTCATTGTTTCTCGGAATTGCATGTTTCTAAAGAATACAGGCCATCTCTAGTTTGTCATTAAGTTCGTGTGGCATCATGGTCTGAAGTTTTTTTATTCAAAATACTTCTCTCCGCAGGAGGTTTTTGGAATTGTCTATGCCAGGGTTTTTCACCAATTGTTCTATTATTTGAAATATGAGTTGCGCAATATTATGGCGTTCTCCTTCCAAATGTAACTCAAGGTTAGAGGTCGTATTTTTTGTTCTTATTTTGCTTTTGTGTTCTGTCGATCTGATTTTCATCTTTCTCTCAGTTTTTCCCACGTATAGTAGCCCACATGGGCCTTTAATAGCGTACACAACATTTTCCGAGTTGCAATTTGTGCTGCCATGGAGTTTGATTTTTGCCCCAGTTCTAGCATGTTACAAAATTTCTCCTGGGATAGCATTATTGCAATGAATGCAATTCCAACATCTGTGTGTACCATTCTTCACAGTTGTGGACTGCGTCAAGGATGCTTGTTTCTTTTTTTTAATAATATTTCTTTCAGATTGTGTGCTCTTGTGTACGCGAAAAGAGGTTTCTCACTGAATAAGTTGTTGAAATCCGTTTCTGATTTCAATAAATCCCATCGTTTATTAATGATGGCTTTTATCTCGGTGGATGCAGTAGAATATTTTGACACAAAAACATTCTGTTATTTGGTTTTTTTGTGACCTTTTTCAGTAGTTGTTCTCTAGGTACAAGTTTGACCTTTTCCAATTGTTGGTTCAAAAGATCTCCAGAGTATCCTCTTTTAATGTAATTGGTTTTTTGTTGTTCCCATGTTTCTTCGCACGCCATGTTGTTAGATGAAATGCGTTGAGTTCTTAAAAACTGAGACACCAGTAGGTTCCTTATTAGAGATGGTGGGACCAGGCTACTTTTTCTGTTTCACATATATATGCTACGCAGGCATATTTCTCAACACAGCACACATATCGAGGTACACAGTCTTATTGTATTAATAGTGTGCGCTCCTCACCCACATTGTTCGCTGTGCCCCGATTGGTTTAATTACGCTGTGCATATTTGTTCCTATTCGTAGCTGTGTGCTATATGCAAAGCTCTAGATGATATGGTAACGTCATGTATGGCCGTCAACTATAAGCCCAGAAGCAATACTACTATGATATGGCTTAATTATGTTATTCTAAATATAATGGGGACTACTGCAAATAGTCAAAATCACGTTGGTTCTCATGCAGAATGGAAATAAACCCTGAGTTCACCCATCCGAACCAGTGACTGCTTCAGAACGTGTGGTTTAAGTAGGCAGAAATCATCTAATGAAAAAACGCCTCTGTGGACATGTCTTCTAAAAATAGAAAAATAGATGGATAGGAATAACTCGTCTAACTAGCTAGAGTAAGCCGAAACCATCTAACGATAAAACACTGCTGCGGACATGTCTCTAAAACTAGAATTACAGACGGCAAGAGTAATGCATTTACCAAGCAAAGAACAGCCTCGCACACATCCGAGAGTTTCCCACTCACGCAGACCCAAACACTCACCTCTCTGTCGGTACCTCGTCCTGGTACTAGAGCTGCAACCGGAGGTACCGACGGGAGGCTCAGGTCGCCGTATTTGTAGAGGTTTAGAAGGCGCGCATTCTCATCAACGCGTCTCAAGGACCTAAGGTGCCCGTCTCGATTACTTGAGCTCAGCAGTCTGGCAAACGAATAAAACCACACTCTGAGTAGGGGGCTGATGCGCATGCGGGCTGCTTTAAACTCTATGCCTGAGTTGTAATGGCCTGAATTTTAAAAACGTTATT
Source organism: Lissotriton helveticus (assembly GCF_964261635.1). NCBI lineage: Eukaryota > Metazoa > Chordata > Amphibia > Caudata > Salamandridae > Lissotriton > Lissotriton helveticus. The sequence goes on along the minus strand of NC_136071.1, from coordinate 515,730,193 downwards.
ACCCTACTTGTGGCCGTGTCAAGGACAATGCTGTATGTTGCTACGTACAACACGATTGTTAGGACATAAGTGTTCATTGTTAGTTTGTGTAGGAAACACCTTCTCTTCAGATTAAGAAGAGCGCGACTCTAGACGATATTATCTTATTAATTGAGGTGTGTTTATGTAATTGTCTGTATTCCTATATCAAGGGATGACATATGTCCACACTACCTGCAGTTAGCAAATGTTAGTTATTGATTCAGAATGGGGTATATGATGCTTAAAACAGTGTGATTCTTATTGACCATGTTACTCAACTGAGTGGTGGCAAAATAACACAGGCGTGTGTAGTTAATGCCAAGTAGCGGAATGATGATAATAGTGAGTGTCAATTGCAACGTATCGCATCTATGTTGCATTTATGGTTAATTAGAGTGCTGGCCATTTAATAGAGTGCTAGGTGTTCACTAAAGAGCTAGCCACTGGATCTCATCATTTAGTCCGACAGTGTCACTTCAGAGTCGGTATACCCAAAGTTGTTCATATCTAAACAGAAATTTAGAGATATCTGTGATATGCTCCAGAATCCAAGGTTGCTCGAGGACTGTCCAATGAAGATCATCAGCAGAATGATTCATATCCAAAAAATGGTTAGTCATTTTGGTCAATCTTTTCCTACACCGAATGGTGCTTTTGGGCTCAAGTATTCTCGTCTTGATCTTGCGCGTAGTCATCCCCACGTAGAGCAAGCCACATGGGCAGCAAATTAGATAGATAAGCTTATCGCTGTTACAGTTTGTGTGTTTGGACAGGACCCATGGCCTATCCATGCCAACATCTATTTCGGTTGTGCGTTTGGTTTGTGGACAAGCAGCGCACATTCCACACGGAAAATGCCCTTTAATTGGAGGTAAGCCCCACAGAGCCTCCTGGTCTGAAGTGCTCTTTAATGGAGGACGCCTATGTACCACTTGATCTTTATTGTTTGTACTCCTCTTGAAGGTGAACAAGGGGCGGGGCAATGGTTTGTTCCCAATGTTCAGTATGTTCGAGTGCCTTAGGATACTTTTCTTGACATGATTTGAATAGTATCAGAAAGTGTTCACACTTGTCAACCTGGAATTCTCTTCTTTTGGAAGTGCCACTTCAATAAGAGCCTCTCTGTTATTATTGTCAGCTCTTTTCCTGGATTCCCGTATGATCTTCACAGGGTACTTCTTTTCTTTCATATGGTCAGTGAGTTTGCCTGCATGCTCTTTGTATTTTTCCACAGATGAGCAATTCCTCCTGATCCTGAGGAATTGCCTGAAGGGCAAATTCTCCCGGAGAGATTTGGGATGATAACTCTGATATGACAATAATGAGTTCAGAGCCACAGGCTTTTTGTACAGCTCTGTTCCCAATCCATCCCGTTCTGGAAAAATTTGTATGTCAAGAAACGGTAAGCTTGTCTTGGAGTACTCAAACGTAAATCTGAGAAGTTAATTTCTGGTATTAAGCCACTGGTGAAAGGCCTCAATGGTTTCTGGCGATCCTCTCCATATTACAAAAACGTCATTGATATAACGTTTCCAAACACAAATGTGTTTTTCAAAGGGATTGTTCACTTGGAGGACCACTGTCTGTTCAAACTGATGCACATAGAGGTTAGCCAGGCTGGGGGCAAAAACGCTGCCCATGTATGTACCGGACATTTGCAAATACAGATCATGATAAAGTGTGCAGGAGTGATGCTGTCAACAGGATTAGAACCGAGTAAGGACTCTATTGTTGTGAGTGTCTGAGGTATGCACATATACAAAGATTCCAAGTGAAAAGAGACTAGGTAATCTTGTTTTACGTCAAACGTGGTCTCTACCAATTGACGTAACAGATCTTTTGCGTCCTGTATATATGTAGGCATCTTCAGTACAAGAGGACGTAGAAAATAATAAACAAAAGTTGACAGCGGTTCAAGTAAAGACCCTATTCCAGAGATGATAGGCCTCCCTGGTGGAGGTTGCTATTCTTTATGTATTGTAGGCAATACATAGAAGTAGGTTATGATAGCATTGAAGGATGGGAAGGACATGCACTGGTTTTGCAGCCATACTGTTACATTGCTGGTTTGGACTGTCGAAGTGTGAAAAAACATTTTCCCTGCTATGTGCTGTCATAGTCCATGAGGTTTTCACATGCTCATTTGTGACATTTATTTTGTCCAGAGGGTACTGAAGAATGTGTGTAAATGTTCATATTGCCCATGTGGATATGTGTGTATTATGTGCAAGAGTAAAATGCCTGAGTGTAACACTTGTGGTGATAATTCACCTATAACACATCAGATACATGTAATTTGGAGATGCCTTCCTTCCATTGTTTTCATTATATGTTTTGTCTTGCATGTGTATGCACTGATTCCCCTCTCATATTGTACGTGCATGTGAAATTTCTAATGGCCCACGTTTAACCTCAGTGTGAGTCCCACTGGCCAGCACAGAAACGGCCCAATTTTAAAAGGACCCATCAGTAAATTAACTGAGTGAAACATATGTGTTGTCCGCCACCCTATTTCGCAATGAGCTATATTAGGCCGGGGGATTGCGCAAGACAGAACTACACCTTGTGAGAAGAGTGTGAGAATGTAAGATCATGGCCCTAAATGTGATCTCCATGATGCAAGTAGCCATTCACTGGCCAAGGACATTGAGGGGTGTGTGCTGTTGGACACAGCGAGTCTACCCGACACATCCTTTCAAATGTATTGTATGTATTGCTCACTCAGATACTGCATCACAGATGTGGGTCTTCTTCACATTGGTTTCTGTGCTGGCACTCTGCATGTGTATGAGATGGCTAGGTACTGTGTCCATCATCATACATGTATACATGTCTATGAAATTATTTGATGCAAGTGTACTACGTGTCATGCTGTATGACCTCTGCTCAACATTTATGTATTGGTGTGCTATGTTTTTTCATGTTCCTGTACTGACACAGAGTGGTACATAACACAGTGTCACTGAAACTTCCTTTTCTTGTCTGCAATGCCTGCAGCTTAAGGTCCACCAGCATAAGGCAATATGGAGGGCCATAGCACGCAAGGAGTGGACTCTGGTTGTCTCCAGCTGACGGAACACACACGTTGTCACAAGAGGGTGGATGACATCTGCCGGCTGAGCAAAAACATGGCACATATGACGCTGGGGGTGCTCCCTCGGAGTGGCAGGTTGGCGCGCAGGAGCAGGATACCACTAATGGCCTGCATCTTGTCAGTGAGACAGCCAGAGCTGGATGGCCGCTTGAGGGCCCATCAACAGCAAGTTGGTGGTGAGTATTCAGCGAAGTGTGACTTTGGGTGTCAGTGACTGCATGAATCCCACCCGTGAGCCAGTGGGAAGCTCTGTGATGTTTCTAGTGTGATGCAATGGCTTCTAAGTGGTCTCAGTGTTGAGTGCAGCTGTTATGTATTTTTACAACATGTGGGTTATCATGTGCTTAAAACAATGACTCTTTCCATTGACAGATGAGATGTGGCCTTGTGACATATGCTGCAGTATGAGTGTCATAGACATCACCTGGCAGTGAACGGCAATGAACATCATGTTACTGTGCATTTATAGATGTGTGATGTGCACAAAATAAGATTTGTGAGAACTACACGGAAGACACCAATGTGCAACTGTAGTTGTGCTTCAAAGCACAAGATGGTGGATAGCAGGAGCGTTTGGACATTTGGGAGTCACTAGCTGTGGTGTTTTCACTTAAAGTGACTCCATATGTGACAGAGACAAAATGTTTGGATGTATATCTATCTCACCTATCTCACCTACAGGCACGTAGGTATGCTTACAGAGAATAGTATGTTAGGTAACAGGGAATCACGGGCCAGCTATTTGGAAGTGTTAACATCACATGGGGCATTACTATCAACTATGCAGGTTTCCATGCATCTTCTGATGATTGCATAAAGATTCCACATGCTGACAGTACATGGAGGAGGGCAACATCGGAGTATCATTTTAAAGTTTTGTTCTTCCCTTGCAAATGATTTTTGTGAGAATGGCACTATACTGAACCTATATCTCTGTGTCTTGCAGCATCTACCGAGGGCACAGAAGGACAGGTGACCAACACCAGTGGGGAAGCTTCTGGTACGACTGCTACACATGAGCTCACTGACACTGATGTGACCAGCGCCTCGGAAGCTGACAGGAGTGCCCCGGATGAACCATGCCCGAAAACACCAACCTCCACATCATCAGACTCCAGCGGTGACTCCTCAATGTTGGTGGGCACAGGAAGTTCATAATCTGAGTCATCTTCCACCTCACATCATCCAGAGCCCACTCTCCCAGTTGTTACCACAAGTGTTCTCTGTGCCCGCAGCCCTAGGAAAAGTAGGGTCTCCTTCCCCCCCAGGCACCGCTGCCCCTGCCCCTGTCTCCCCTGCTGCTCTTGGTGTGGAGGCGGTGGAGCTTTTGTGCCAGCTGTGTGTGGGTCAGACTGCTCTCCTGAATGCCTTCCAGGTTCATGACAAGAAGTTGGCACAATTAGTTCCCTTCATGGAGGGGATTCATTCTGATGTGGATGACCCACACCAAACTGTCCAGTCTTTGTCCTCCACACTGACAGCAGCCATTCAGCAGCCACAGGTTCCCAATCCAGCTCCTGTCCCTTAAGCAACCACCCTGCCAGTGGCACCCCCTGACGAGAGTGCCCACATGCCACAGCTCTAAGGCACCAAGTCTTCCACATGCAGCACACAATAGCAGCACTCCAAGCGGACCAGACCACAGACACCATCACCACAACACAAAACTGGCATACAGGGGTGCAAAACCAAAATCTCATCATGTGACACTCATGGGCATCAGGCCATGAAGCAGGCACCAATATCACAATCATCAAAATCACCCCCATCCAAAGGCACTCCCATCCCCACACCTGCTCCCAAAGACAAACAAACAGTTGCCCTGTCTGCTGTGAACCTGGTGCCTGCAACGACTAAGCACAAACACTTCTCTAAGGCAGATTCACCTACAACGTCAACTTCCACCTACACCCCTGTGAAGCTGGGATAGGAGAGCAAAGTGGGAGGTTTACCTGGACAGCAGGGGATGCAGGGGAAAAGGCAAGGCCACCCCAAGTGTACCATCAGATCACGCAAATACCCACTAGGAGAGACACCTGCACCTGATACAACTTTGGTGGAGAATGAGGCTGCTGTACCCACTCCACTTCCCACCTCGGTCAAGACATGTGTGGGCTATCAAATCCTCAATCAATTAAGACCCAGCCCTCAAAATTCAACCTCAGACACTGTGCCTCCACGCAGCATGTCTTCACCTCCCTGTGCCACCACACCACCCGGTCCAAGCAGCCCTCAGGCTCCTACAGCCACTGATGCCTCTACCTTAGTCAGTTCTCTTTCTCCCGGGTCCAGTCCTCCAACTACGCCCGACAATCAGCCACCTCCCGGTTCAACTGGGAGCCAAAGTTGAAGCAAATTCCCCCCCACACCATTTCTCCCACAGCTGTGCCTGGACTGCCAATTTGTTGCCACTGAGCTGGGGTGTTTCCCATGGCAGTGGACGGTTTACCCATTCCCTGTGCAGTTTCTCATGCACACATTTGGGGACCACATCTATGGGCTGGCCAATGGCCTTGCTGTTTGTCACTTTTGATACCCATTCCGTGTGCAGTTTCTAATACACACAAGTGCATACATTGAATTTGTATTAGCCAATGGCCTTGCTGTTTGTCACTTTTGATGCCCTTTCCTTGTGCGGTTTCTCAAGCATATATGCATACTTTGAATTTTTACTGGCCAATTGCCTGTCTGTTTTGTACTTTTGATGCCTGTCTGTGTAATATGTACTAAAGACTGTTACTCTTGTTGTCTGCTTTGTCAATGTCCTTGTGAAATAAAAAGTTTTTATGTAGGCTATCGGTTCATGTGGCGTGGCTCATGCACTGTAGGCCACTTTAACATTGTCAATTGCTTATTTTACTTTTTCTGAGGTTTCCAGAGGTAACAGGCACTTTTGTTCTTTAGTCAGAAGCTTCAGGGTGCAGTGATGGTTGTTTGGGACGATCTACTCTTCGCCTAATCATTCTGTGCTCAGGTTTGCTATATTGTACACATTATGTTAGGATACAATACCAGAACAGAGGTGAGTGCTATCCACAGGATTACATGCGGGTGATAAGGGTCCAGCAATTCTGTGGGCTCTTTCTTGATGTGTGCACAGCAGTGTTGATGTGTAGTCATCTTGTGTGGGCCTGTCTTCACTAACCTAATCATTTTCCTCTTCCAGCTGAAGTTATGGAAGAGGAAAATGATAGCCGCTGAATGCGCATTATCCTGCAAACACTAACTTTTGGTTAGTTCATGTTGAAACAATGCAAGCGCGAGATTACACATACGCGATTAAAAGATAAGTCGCATAAATATTGCAAGACTCAAGGCCAATCACTACTGTTCTATTTTTATAGATATAACTCGCTATACACAAAAAAATACTATTTACAGATGATTTAAACTGCATACTACACTGTTTAGAACAATCTTTATTAGACATACAATAATATGTTATTATAGATCATGTATATATTTTCTTTCATGTACCTTAGGACTGATTTATTCTTGTTTATCGTTTATTCCTTTAGACCCCTGAAGAAGGGTCCTTTTGAGTGACCTGAAATGCATTGGGCTTTTGCATTGATGGAGTAAATATTGAAAATGTGTAATTATGAAATGTTTCCTTTACAATCAAACAAACAGAAGAAATTAATGAACTTTGGAATAAAAATCCAAGACGAAACTTGGTTGTTTGAATTGTTTGATAAACGTGGATTTGAGTGAAGATAAGGAACAGGAACTGTTCCAATTAAAAGAGCGCACATTCCTCGGATAAGGATCTTCCTGACCGAACCAATGATAATTGTTTAAGTTTGTGCTCACATTGCTGACCTGCTCAGCTACACCAACTGTATTTGTGAGTTTTGTTATGCATTGCTGTCACTTGAAACATTTTTTGCTCCAGTATGATATGTGGTATGAGGAGTCATACCATCCCCTATAGGTGCTTCTGATGCCTACACATTGTGAGTTACTCCTCTATGTGTTTGTGGACTGTACACTCCTCACATGTCAACTACTGATGTACACACCACTTCAATCTCATGTCTTCCACCCTATGCCTTGCCAGTGTGTGAGCCTCCCCACCACTTCATAGTGTGACACTATACTGTGGGAGGATGATCTGTGTACAGGACCAATGTGCCACTCAGGACAGTTTCACAATTAGTTATGTTTCATTTTCTTCTAATAGTTCGCACTCATGGTTGCTCATGTGCAGTGCATATGTTTGAGCAGCACAGTCCTCTAGTCATGTTGTTTGAATCTGGCTTTACGTGAGTTGTGCATCAGTGGGTGATGTCTAAGCTGTATGTGTGGTTGCTGAGGTACTGCTACCCTTCCCTACGTTGATGTTATCTGTGTGCTGTGATGATTTGTGTTGTGGGAGTTCATGGTGGGGCACTCAGATATGTGTGCTACTGGTTTGGTTGGTGTGTTCTTGTTCATGAGCTTGTTTTGAGTACACAATAGCAGTTTGTCCTCCTATTTTTGACCTGTCACTTATCAGGATTATCCATGTGCATGCTTGTTGGACACTACAACACAATGTTCACTTAATGACTGGTGTGGTGTCTATGTCTGTGTTAGCTGATTTGTCCCATTGAATCCAGTTGGTGTTCATGATTGGCATTTGATGATGTAATTCTTGTTTGTGTTGGGGTATGGTGCCTGTGCATTGGTCCAGAGTAACAATGTTGTGTATTCCTGTTGTGTCTAGGGTCCCATTGCCTTTCCACTGTTTGACTGCACATGGCTGGGCTTGTTGGACTTCTGTGGATGTTATTTGTGAGATTTGTGTTTGACTATTGTTTTTAGGTTAGCATTGGTTCAGACATCCCTGAGTGTGAGTCTGACATTTGTAGATGCACACCAGGGTGTGTGATTGGTTGTCCGTAAACTCACAGGACCTTATTTGCACCTTTATGTGTGTTTCTCAGAGGTGTTAAGTGTTGCAGGTGTGAGATGGGTAGATGAGGGGTATGTGTGAAGGTTCTACCTGAGTTTGTCAGGGAGTGTGACAATGAGCCATGTGTGTTGTGATGGCGGCATACACATATCAAGTAAGTTGACACAGATGTGTGGCTGGTCACTGTATGGCTTCTGACACTTCCTATCATTCCTGTGCCTATGCATAGCTTGCAGATGTATCCCAGAGATGTTCCACAGAGGTCACTTTGGTTTAATTGCAATCACAGTGCCAAGAATGTCTGATTTGTGATTTGTTCCTCCTCTAGCATTTGATGTACACATGCTATGTGTCTTGCTCCATGCTGCTAAACTATGGTATGTGTATGTGGCAGAGTGCCAGTGTGGGATCTTTCTGAAGGACTTGACAAGCAGTGTAAACAGTTCAGTGGTTGTTCATATGCAGTGTGAGCCTTCATTTCTTAATTATACTCAGTTTTATTCACATAAGTGGAAGGCAGGTATGAGAAGGAGGGTTGTCTAGCCCTTGAACTTCTGTGTTCATCTTCACCTTCCCAGTCAATCTACCTTACCCTTTGCTGTGTGAGGTGCGAGGTCTAGCTACTCCTGGCTGATGAATTGTGCATGTAGGGGGGCACAGGAGGGGCACTCAGCATGTGCTGAAATGGGTGTGGGATGCGTACTGTGGGTAGGGTGAAGGTTGGGCATCCTGGGAAGCTGCCCAGAATGCCCTAAACCGGCCCTGGCTAACACTTTGTGCACATGTTTCCCCATGTCTTCACCACTGCGGAGGCTTGCGCGCGACATTGCAGTGATTTCACAGTTGATCGGTGACCCGGATGCGGAGGTGTGGATTTCTAGCAGGCAGGGCATGTGTGAGTACTCTGGGTGATATGTTCCTGTCCCCACCAGAGTGTCTGATGTGGACAGGAACCGTATTTCAGCACAGGAGTTGTGTGTTGTGGTTGTATGCGGAGTTGTGCTTTTAAGTACCTGCGGTGTTGATTTGCTGGTAGGGGGGGAGGTACAGCAGCAGAAGGGGTTAAAGAGCAGGATCCATAGTGGTCAGGAACGAGTGGAAGTGACCAGGATTTGAGTTTTGCTCTCCGCAGTCTTGCTTCCGTCATCTACGAGGGACTGATTTCTCTGCTGCGTTCTAATGGGCTGCTGAGGCATCGTGATTTCTCCTGCGGTCGGGACGTCATTCCGCACAGCGGTCTTTCTCTATTGGCTCCCTCCACCACCATTGCAGAAGGAAATTTCTGGTGGATCCCAAAACTCCACAGTTGATGGAAAATGGGTTATCCTTGCCTATTGTAATATGGCGGACACGAGGACTGCCGATGGTGTGCAGAAAAGAACATTTTCCACCAGCACAGCGGATATGCCCACGACCCCCATCCTAATGAGCTCCTTAGTTTGGTGTGCATGAAAATCCTGCATTGCCGATCCCTGGTGAGTAGCACCACTATTCTGAAACAAGGCAAATGGAGGTCTCAATGGGTGAGACGGACAGGCCTCATGGGCCCTGTGACCTCAGTTACAGAGTCACCACCACTCTAGGGTCTGCTGCTTCATAGGCCTGCTGGCAAGCCTGGAGATGAACTTCAGTATGGATTGTGGTGGCCAGGACTTCAAGGTTAACCCACACTTGCCACCACCAGGATCCACCTGCTGATGCTAAGACATGAGGGCTTTTAAGGTCTAGCGGGGCCTTTTAAGGTCTAGCATAGAAATGTGCTCCGTCCAAACAGTAGTCTGGTGGACTGGTCATGAAGGCTGAACTTGGTTGCCCAGCTCCAAATTCGGAAGCTCTGGCCATAGTGCCACATCATCTCCCTCACTGAAAACCATACTGCCACACTGAGAGAAAATAGCACTGCCTTCAACTACAAAGCAATTGTTCCCCGCTATTAACACTTGGATGTGACTCAATTCAAATTGTGCACTAAACAAGAGTAATATGCTGCCTGAACAAAGAGTAACAACATCCTGTAAAAGTAAAAACTCATAGGGAATGCAAGATTAAGTAAAGCATGTGAAATGAACAACATGGTTACCGTAATGCTTTTATACTTATAATTCAGAAATCAATTACTGTTTTAGCCTGAAAAGTTTAGGACAAGACTACAGGGCCTGAAAGGGACCCATTGAAATTTCCATTTTTTATATCCTTACAAAACGTATCTCTGAACTCAGAGCTGCGGTACACATTTTATAAGAGGAAATAAGGAATACAGCTGATAAGGATCACATATAACGTTTTCCACATGAGGCATTAACAAGGTATTTCAGTACCTCCAGGAATGGTGCACTTTTCCACCTGGGGACAACAATGTTGTTCAAAGAAAGACAAGAAAATGAAAGTAGGGCTTCACTTGAAAACTCTGTAAAGTGATGCTAATATGTTTGTGAATAAAACGAATGTGGACATTTTGCAACCACTATCCCTTGCTTTAGTAATTTTTCATATTTTTAACCTTTTTTCTCTTCTTTCTGAGGGAGCACATTGGAATAGAAAATGGCAGAAAAAGACGACATTTCCTGAAAAAGTGTTTCTATATTTTTGGGATCAAATTCAAAGGGGAACAAATGAAGGAAACAAGAGGAAAGAGAGAGTGAGAGCTGTTTCTTGAAGTCACGTTTTTCAGCAAATGAGGAAGAGCAAGGCATAGACAGAAAGAGAGGGAATAAGAGGAAGGAAAAGAGAGAGGGGCGGAGGGCAGCTGACAGCAGCAGAGCAGGAGAAGTGGGCCCTGTCCTTATCTTCTCTGGGAGACAGAATCCTTTCCTTCTCTGTCCACCCAGTCCCCAAACAACAAAGAGCGGCCGACCATTATCTATAGGTATTAGCTATTTCTGCCATACTGGGACATATTTTCAAACTAAAATAATTAGGGGAACAGATTCTATTAATTTTAAAAAGTAGGGTCACGCTGTACTCTCCTGATCCCACCCTCTTCAACCATTGGGGGTCAGCAAGAATCTGCTTCACAGAACGACACACGGAAATGCCTCACCTGGTGAAGCTGGGGTGCAGCGGCCTTGACTGTGCGGAGAGGGGCTGAGACTTGGAGGTTCAATGGTGCATGCTTCTTGGACTGGCCTGGGATGGCATATGGATTGCTTGGTTTGGGATGTTTGGGCCACAACAACGCATTGATCACTAGCTGAAGGAAGCCAGTGTTCTGACTGCTATTTGGCCCAGGATAATACTGCTATAGAGCTCCAGCATGGTGGGGTGCTCTGAGCGTGCCTCAAGCACCAAGAGGCCTGTACCAGGGACAACTTTAGGAAAAGTGGGTACCCCTATATCACATCAGGAGGCCCGTAAGGAGTCTCAGGTGAGGGGTTTGTGAGGGGCTTAGTACCAGCTGTTCTGTGAGTGCAAAGGAGAGCGTACCGACCATAGAATCTCTCCTTTGCCTGAGATTACCAGAAATATGTATGCTCCGCTAAGTGAGTCAACCCTGTGACTGTGCAGACATCTTTTACAGTCTATGCCATTCCAAATACTTTGTGAGAGGAGGCTGATCATGGTGGTAAGGGCTGTTCTGGCTTGGACATTGGTCTGGACTCTGACTGGTCAACTCATGACAACCCCATGGGCAGTCTGGCTGCCTCTGAACCATTAAGGGCTCATTGCTTAAGCAATCAAACTGCTGAAGACCGGGCAAATAGTTGCAGGGGTAATGGCCTGGCAGCATTGGATACCAGAGCTCAAATGAGTGGAATTATAAAGCATGCTAAAGGCCAGGGGTGCCACCTTGCCAGGAGAAGATACCTACTGTGAGTACAATGAAATCCAGGCTTGATGAAGCTGAGTATTGGCAAGCAGCAGGCACCTGTGGACACCTCACAGGAGCTTTATGAGATTCAAGAAGCTATTGAGGCCTTAGTTTCTCTTTCGGTGGCCTGTAGCCAATCAGAGGCAGAGGAAGAGAATATGGAGCAGATTGATGGTGTTCAAGGTTCACAGACCAAGGGACCACCTTTGTCAGATAATACCACTATTCAACTTGAAATGGCACTCCAGAAAGATAGGCCTGGATATGCTGCTGGTACCAGTGCACCCAGGGCTACTGCTACATTATCGACTGGACAGGTGGAGAAGTTGCTGTCGCAGGTTTTTGAAGCTGGCTCCTTAGACTCAGTCTGGTTTGGTGATGAGGAAGAACTACTATGGGACCTCAAAGGAGTTGAGCTTACCTCGACAAGTGAACAACACCAGCAGCCCGAGCAACACTGCTAAAAACATCAAAAGCAGGTGTGAAGCGGGGGATATGGCTTCAACGCGAATCATGGCGGCTGCTTGAACGAGGTGCTCCACAGAGGCCTAACATTATTCCTGACAAAACAGCCTGCTGCCAATACCAGGACGATATTACCACAAGTGGAGATGTGATAAAGCAGAGGAAAACAGTGTGCTGCCAGATGCAGCGAGCTGCCTGAAAGCCGCGGGCCACGGTGTACACACACCCAGACGAACGCAGTCGGGGGCCTGGTCCTCCTCACCATAAACAGGGCAAACCCTGGGCTAGGAAGAAACAGAGACTCCGCCCTGGGGACACAGTCCGGCTGGACCAAGTGAGTCGGCATATCCAGGGGTAGGGACTGAGAGGACAGATGATGGCGCCTGAAATGGGACAAGTGAGAGCCGGGCCAAGGAGCGCCAGTGGCCCATGAGGTAGGCCCAGCAACGGGAGTTCTTTGAAGCATTGGTTGGTACCCCTAGAAGGAGGGGACACTGGGGTCGGCCTCCCCCCGTGGCTCACAGGATATCCAGCAGGCCATGCACCGGTGACATCCTCTGCCCTGTGAAGCAGGATTCGGAGAGCAAGTGTGGTGCAAGAGTGATCAAAATTGTGCTGGGCCCCTGGGGGAATACCTACATCATTCAGAGACTGAGGATTAAGAGGTCAGAGCAATCTATACAGACCATGGAGTAATGCCCTGTGGCCAGAAGTGAACATGGGAGATGACATTAACTGTGGCAGACCCTGAGAGGCACGGGCAGTGGGCCTGGACACAGCTATGCTCCTGGTACACCCCTCTCTCGCCCTTCCATTTGATGTGATCGATCAGGGTGGGTGCCACTGGGACCCAACATGGATACTGGGGGGGTAGAAATCAGAGAATGACATACCTAAGTATGGAGGCAATTTGGTCCCATTATACAACCCCTTGTTGACAGTCTCCCACAAGGCAAACAAGAGGGAACTGCTGACCTGGCTTGGAGTCTCACGTCTACACCCTGAGGAACCCCTTGCGCTCAGTGGTAGGAGCTAGTGGGCTGCCTTGTTAACAAAGACACAGTGACTAGGGATAACTCAAGTCACAACAAAGTTACACACAAGTTTTGGCAAGAGGAAACCGCACAGGACCACCCTGAAAGAGGGGGAAGTCCAAGCGGTGGCAGTACAAACATGCTGGTTAAGTTGCAGGAGTGGAGGCGCATTACTTCTAAGGGGGAACAGGTAGTGTACCGGCAATACAGTGCCACACACAGAGGAGGAGCGGAGGGCTCCCAGGTAAAGAACTTGCGGGCTGATCATGCCCCAGGGAGATACCCTCCTAGAACTTGAACACTCCCTCACCAGGGGCAAAGCGCGGCAAAAGCAGGGGGTGCACCAGCAAAGGGAGGAGAAGTGCACCTCCTACCAGTTGTCATGGGCACTGATATCTTGGGAAAATCAGATCAAGCCCTCCACAACCCCCTCAATAAAATATTAGCAGCTATCGCAGGCACAAAAGCACCCCTGCAGCAAGATATAGGGACTGTGTCCGTTGACCTCGGATTACTACAAGTGGAACACCACAAACTGGTGGACAGGATGAAAATAGTCAAACAATCAATTGAAACAATGCAACCAGATTGCACGAACCACATCTAGCAAACTTGAGAGTCTGGCAGCAAGAGTTTCAACTCTGGAAAGACAGGTAGAAGATGCTGAGGGATGTAACAGACGCAATAATATACGCATTATAGGATTACATGAAAATAAAGAATACACAGATATGGTGGCTTTTTAGAAGACTAGTTGAAGTCCATTGTGACCCTGGGTTGACTCACACCCTTCTTTGATCTAGAGAGAGTGCACAGAGTCCCCTTGCTCCCGCTGGCACCAGGGAGGCTCTCCGGACGGTGGTGGTGCACCTCTTGTGCTACAAAGACCACAACAATTTAATACAACAGGCCCGTACTAATGGACCTTATGCCATCGACAACAACATGGTGTCTATTTTTCCAGACTTTACAGCCAAAGTGCAGGCCCAGCACGCCTCCTTTTTAGAGGCCAAGAAGGCATTGCAAGGAGAGGGAATCAAATGCTCCTTAATGTTCCCAGCAAAATTACAAATCACTCTAGACGGAGCAACGCATTTCTGCCACTAACCAGAGGATGTGTGGACCTGGTTGGAGACCTTCAGAAAAGGTGATCCCATGGCTCAGGAAAGATTGCACAGCTTTAAGCTGCCCAAACCACAGCAAAAAAGACTATGGCGCTCGTCCAGGAGTACCCCGCTACTGAAACCCTTTGCTTCGCAGATGGCACAGGAGAGAAAAGCAGCCCTGCAAGCTGTGGCCGAGGTCCTAGCACAACAAACAGAGAAGGGTAGCGTTGATAAATCCTCAGTACACAGTGTGGGGGATTCTGAATCAGAGGCCTCAGCCAGAAGCGAGATGTCTATACAAGATGTAACTCCACAAACTGCGGATAATATTATATGAACTGGTCATGGCTACCTGGTGAAGAAGCACAGAAGTACAAGATTGATAAGATGTATGGGTTCCCGATGGCGGGAGGGAAATGTTTCCCTGCCAGGAGATATAGAGGCCTATGTTGATAAGACATGCATGACTAAAGCCTTTGCACCCCCAACAAGTAGTCCAGACTGGATGGGAAACAGGGATAATTTTGCACTAATTGTTTTCTGTTTTTACAGGTTTGAGAGACCAGCAGTTTCAATGCTGCCCGGGGGAAAGGGAGTTACTTAATGGGGTAATGTGGTGCTCTCTGAAGGGTTCATGTTGTTGCATGCATAGATGTCCACCAGAGGTTGGGGGACCTGGGGGGAAGAAAGGGAGTTCTAATTCAAGATGATCCCTGTCATGTTGCTAGCACACAAAGATGTTAAGATGCTCTCCTGGAATGTAAGAGGCAATGGGTCAGCGGCCAAACGACACAAAATACTTAGCTACCTCACACGCTGAGGCACATGTGGCGATGCTATGGGAAACATACCTTTCTCTGGAAGAGTGTGCCCGACTTAGACGCAGATGGCACAGTCACTTGTACGCCACCACATACTCTGCATTCTCAAGGGGCACTTTAATATTGATCACAGCAGGTAGCCCATTGAGGTGAGCAAGGTTCTCACAGACCCAGAGGGCAGATATGTCCTGATACAGGGAAAGATCCTAGGTAAGGAACTTATACTTGGAAGCATTTATGCACCAAACCATGATCAAATCTAGTTCCTATACCACTTGTCAAAACAGCTCTCTGCACTCAACACTTCCCACATGTTGCTCGGGGGATTTCAATTACGTAGCTGGCATAGAAATGGCTAGGTTGACTCCCCTGTTGGATGACATTGTGGTAATTAAGGCGACTCAGGGGTTTTGAGAGTGTCTGGAGGGATGGGATATGGGGATATTTGGTGATCTACAGCATGGACATACAAGAGAATATTTGTATTACTCCCATTGTATAAATTGCACACCAGGCTAGACATGTATACCTGCTCCAATACTCTGGGACAGTTGATTACCCGCACGGAATAAATGGGGCGCACTATATCGGATCACAACCCTTTGTTGTTGTGTATTCACCCCTTATCAGAGCCCACGTTAACCCCCACTTGGAGACTGGACCCTGCTGTCCTGGAAGTTGGCTTGTTTTATACGTCATTACAAACGGTCATCCCAAAATACTTCTTGTTAACCAGGACTCGGCCTCTTCCAGGGCAACAGAGTGGGAAGCCTTTAACGAGGTTGTACGAGGACAATGTTTGGACAACAAAGTAGGAATGAGGAGGGAAATCCTGGGGAAACTCACCAACCTGGAAACCGAACTACATGAGAGGGAAGCCTGCTTAGCCACAGATTGGGATGCTCAGGAAGAATCAAGTGACTTAAGACAAAAATACGATGAAACACTAGAACGATTGAAATGCGTTGACACGCGAGAATATCATTGCTTGCCTGTCTAATACGCCCTGAACACAAGGGAGAACCCCTAGTCCCAAGATACAACGGGCAGAGGTGGAGATTAGGGAAATAAATAATGCATTCCGGTTCTATTATGTCAAATTATACTGTGAACCTCAATCGCAACTGAGAAACCATTACAAACTACTTGTCACCACTTCCCCTAATGATTATACCACTTGATCAATGCAAGACTTTAAGTGGTTGGTAACCAAGATTGAAATTAGGGCAACATTGAAAGAGATGGCTAGAGGGGAAACACTCTGCCCTGATGGTTTGCCAGTTTAGTTCTGTACACCTACACTCAAACCCTGGCACCGAAATTAGAGGAGCTGTATGTAGAGACCTGGGAAAAGAGGAAATTGCCCTTCTAGACCAGGGATTTGCTAGTCGTGCCTCTCCACAAGACTAAAAAGTCACTCCCACAGGTATAAGACTTTCACCCACTATCGATGATCAATGCCGATTTTAAAATCTTGAGCAAATTCTTAGCCACACATCTCGTGCCATATATGACCAGTTTAATACACGCAGATCAAAATGGTTTTGTGCCCACCAGATCCACCTCTGGGAACATGCGGTGGTTGTTTTCTGTGCTGCACCATCCAGACCAAGACCATTACCCGGACGCACTTATAATATCCATGGACTCAGAGATGGCATTTGATTCAGTGAGGTGGGACTTTCTTGACAGCACAGTGGAACGAATGGGACTAGGGGAAGAATGTATTAGATGGATGATTATACTATATATGCACCCATCTGCACATGTTAGGACAAACGGAGTGATCTTGGAACCCTATAATATACACAGAGGCACTAGAAAGCGGTATCCCCTTTCCCCGTTGTTGTTTGTTATTACAGTAAAGCCTTTAGAGACAGTCTTTCGGCAACAGAAACATCTTATTGGTATTTGGCTGAGACATGTGCCTCACTTGATTTCTCTCTTTGCAGTTGATCTGATGCTATATTTAAGGGACGGAGTGGGAGCACAGTGGGATTTGGATATGCTGATGAGTATGCAAACCTAGCAGGGCTCAGAATTAATACATCTAAGATCTGCGCCTTCCCCTTATGGAAAGACCAAGTACAGCCAGGGACTCTCCTGATGGGTCAAGTGAGGCCCCCCCGTGTGTTCAAATACCTGGGAGTCTAGATCTTCCATAGGTTAGAAGACTTGCAAGAGGGCAACCTTACCCAATTATTAGATCAATGAGGGCATCCATACAGTTTTGGCCCGCCCTTAAGCTGTCAGTAATGGCCAGGGTAGCACTCTAAAAAATGATCATGTTACCCAGATTGTTGTACCACTTTGTTAATCTTCCGGTGGTGATACCCCTAATATGGTTGTCTGACCTGAATCAATATCTCCGGGAATTGATTTGGGTTGGAGGACGAAATAAGGTAGCCTTGGAACTAGTACAAATGGCAGCTGAAAATGGAGAACTAGGAACCCCAGATTTTGAGCTAGACTGCAAGGGTTTGTGCAATACTCTGTACTGACAATCTATGGTGATATTTACCGCCAACTAATCTAACTAGTTTGAACTCGGTTTGGAGATCATACACTAACTGACAACAGTGCGTGCATGAAGTGAATGTATTTGGCGCACTTATTCTACATCCTATTTTGGCGCCGACAGCACCTCTCTCCTGCTTTGAATGAGAGTGCATAGGTTGAATGAGATGCGATCTACCATCTCACCATCTCACCATTGAGAACTACACAATAACTATGTTTTCAAGTCTGTCTATGTATCGTCTGTGTGTTTTTGATCTTCTCTTGATTTTTCTAGGTCTCAAGAAAAGTAGTTATAATGAGCCACCCTGTACATTACACAAGTGGGACCACTCTACCATGTCTAATACAGGGGTTCTTTATGAAATACTTGTTTGTATGAATTTCACATTTTAACACTAACCTTTTTGGTCCTGATGAATCACCAAGGATCTTTCTTTATTACCATTGTAGGACGCAAAACATGTTGACCTAATGGTTAATAGAATACATTTTTATGAAATCAGTAACACATAACCTACAGGTTTTTTAACCTGACAGGGGAACCAACATTTAAAAAAAACGTTATGGCATCCCCTAGCCAGTTTTTATCATTCACTCACTCACCTCCCTCTCACAACCCCTCTTAACTGAAAATCTCATACCCTTACTCATCATACTGCGTACTTAAAAGATCTCTGCCAAAGTGATCCTTCGTGGGACCCTAGGGCATTGCAGTGGTCATGACCTTTGGTAAACTACTCCCCTGCTGGTCCCAAACCTGGTGGCCACCCTCCATGGACCCTCCACCTATTCCAGTTACGAAGGTTAGGAATCTGGGCGTCATATTTGATGATAAATTGTCCTTCGTGGCACACGCTAACTCAGTAGCCTCAACGGCATTCTAAAAACTACGCATGATTAAAAAACTTCTGCAATTTCTCCCCCTGAACGCTGGCAAAAAGCTAGTCAGTACCTTGGTGATACCCTCCATTGATTACTGCAACTGACTGTTTGCTAATGCTCAAAAGAAGGTCATTCAAAAACTTCAAACAGTTCAGAATGCAGCTGCTAGAATTTTATCCGGAACACCTAAATTCAAACATATCGCCCACATTATCAAGAACTATCATTGGTGGTCGATAAAGAATCGGAAAAAGTTCAAGACACTCTGCATTGCCTTTAAAGCATCTCGCAAAAATGGACCAGAATTCTTAATAAATCAGCTAAAAATTCACACGCCTAATAGAGCACTCCGGTCATCCAATGCTCTTCAGCTAAAGGTCCCACGCACGAAAACAGCCTCCTGGGGCGACAGATGATTTGTGGTCACCACAGCAAAACTCTGGAATACCATCCCATTGGAGATTAGATCCAGTCAATCTTTGCTTACCTTCAGAAAGCTGATCAAAACCTGGTAGTTTAATCAATAAACGCTTTCCGGGTTATCCACTGTTGTCCGTAGCACCGAGACACTCCAGGGTATTTGTGTGCTTTTTAAATCTCAAAAAATAAATAAATAAATAAATTAACGAGAGACAAAATCTGTGATTGTCTCTATCTGTGGGAACAGAACCTAGACTCCTCTGTTCCCCCTTTTCCTTTTCTGTGCGGACTTTAATTTGTGTCCCTATAGGAACAGTGACTCAGCAATTAACTATCCTTTACATGAGTCTTCGGAAAGAGGTGTGGGATACAGTTTACTGGAGATGGGGCCCAAAACAGGCTCTCTGTTTTAAAAAACAGTGAAGAGATGGGATAGATTCTCTCTTTTCAGATCAGAGATAGAGAATCAAAGAATATAATTGCTGGCATTCAGTATTTGTCAGGGCAGGTACATTGTGGCTCCACCATTATTCTATCTGTCTTTCGGGAGTTCTATGCAGCACTTTATCATGTAGAAAGCCCCACTTCTGTATTAGCTATAACGGAGTATCTGGAAGGGATACACTTACCATACTTAATGCTCATTCAAACCCAGATGGTAGAAGCCCCCGTTAACCATATAGGGATAAATGTCCATTGGCTCTGAGGTGAATTTTAAACAATGTTTAACGGAGGGTTTTCGGTGGATGCAATCTAACTACCTGAAGAGGAATACTGACAAGATCGCGTTCATGCTTTTAGGCAAGGACAGCACATTTGATCCTATATTATGGTGGCCTAATTACCCCCCGACCAACAACGTTGGTGTACTAAATTACCTGGGCGCGAAATTTTACTCCTCCCTATCATTCTTCCGTCCGCAAGCAGTAGCGGTAATGTGTTTTAACTTAATAAAATCACACAAAAAATTCTTTGACTACCTTTCCCTTTCCAGCAAGAAAACCAGTGCCATTTGAACTGATTATGTCCAGATTGGACTATTGTATAGTATATATGCAGGTACCACTGAAGGGAAAAAATCCATTACAACGAAGTCATTACAACACACTACCTTTACAATGTGACTGTTACAACACAATTGCCTTTACATCGCTTGCCATTACAACGCAGTCATTACAATGCATGTCATTAAAATGCATGCCATTACAACGCATTATAAGGTAAGTACTGGGAATTTTTTAAGTTTAATGGTGGTATGGGTTTTGGGGTACATGAGAATGGTTATTTTTACCCCTAGACTATCCAACACTTCCCAACTGCTGCACTCACTGGAGTGGGAATAGTAATTTTCACCCCTACACTATCTAACACTTATGCTATTGTTGCACTCACTGGAGTGGGAATAGTAATTTTTACCCCTACAATATTTAACACTTACCCTACAGTTGACTCACTGGTGTGGGAATAGTAATTTTCATCTCTACACTATCTATCAGTTGCCCTACTGTTGCACTCACTGGTGTGAGATTAGTAATTTTTACCCCTTCACTATCCAATACTTACCCTACTGTGGCCCTAAAAGTATTATGCGTTGTAATGGTATGTGTTGTAATGGTATGCAATGTAATGTAATGCGTTGGAAACATAGTTTCAAAAAATACATTGTGATGGCATGCATTGTAAAATCATGCATTGTAATGGATGCTGCGATGTAAAAACTGTGTTGTAAAAGCATACATTGTAAATGTTTGTGTAGTAATGTCATACATTCACCACTGAACAAACTCTTCACAAACTTCAGGTAGCACTACACGCAGCCACAAGGTTAATGCTAAAATTGTCATCTGCCTCAGCAGCCCTTAAAACTATACATTGGCTGCCAATCCACAAGAGAGTCCTCTTTGAAATCATTCCACTTACTGCAAAGCCTACAGAGCAGTAGGACAAAAGTACCTTACTGCCAGATTCACTCATTTAATTACCTCCCGTTTTTTTAGATCTTCACCTGGTAACCTTAAACCTCCTCATTTTAGTCTCAAGACTTTAGGAGGCAGATCTTTTGTGTTTGTAGGGATTGGAATTGACTTTCCATGCAGTTGAGACACATTGATTCGGAATCCCTTTTAGGAAACTATTGAAGATGTGGCTTTTTATGGTCTCGGACTTCATGTGTCATTCATTAATTTGATTAATTCGCTGTAGGTCTATCTTGTTGATACCAAGGCCCTTATTAGGATGGCGGGCGGACTTTGGCCGCCCGCCATCCTCAGGGTACTTGGGACCGCCTGCCATAAGGGCGGGGGTCCCGTGCATGGTATTAGGATGCGGCGGGCACATCCTGTATCTTTACCATTGCGGCGGGTGGTGCTTTCAGCACCGCCCGCCGCAATGGTAAAGATACATGTTGTGCACTTCGAAGCACAACATGACAGGCACCGTGCAGTGCCTGCCACGTTGTTCTTTGAAATGCTGGAGGGTACCATAGGTACCCCCCATGTGCAACCCCCACCCCCTGGAGTCCCTGTGGGCCCGCTACGGGCCCCAGCATGGAGTCTCTGCATGCCTTTCCAGGGTGGCATTGCCGTTGCTAAAATTAGCACATTAACCCTTATCAACTTTTCTGGTTTCCAGTATCATCTAAGAAAGCACTAATATGGATTACTCTGTTGCGAAACAGGGCATCTCTATAGTATACTCTGGAGCCCCTAATTCATACAAAAATGTAAAAGCCACCTGATGGTAAACAATTCTCTCTTGCAAAAATAATGGTGCTTCGTGGACTGTTCTAGTCTATTATCACTGGAACATTTTCTGGAAATTGTGCCCTAGCTCTCATTTTTTGAGGCTGCAGTCAAATAATGAAAAATTAGAAGGTGGAAGCAAGTTAAAAGATGCCAGTGCAGTGTATTGGTAACTATCGCAAATTACAGTTTACACCCTGGCTGCTCATCCCATACTATGTACTGCACCACTGTAATCTTAGGAAAGTCTACTTGTTTCCTCTTCTCACAACAGGCTTCTAGAACATGCTCTCTAATTTCTTTTTTTGAATACCTTAAGATATCCTCTGGATGAGACCGCAAATGTCTCTACGCCTGGTCCAGGCCCAACAGGGCCTGTTTCATGTGCTGTAACCACGGGATTTATTTTATTTATTTTTAGAGTTTTATATAGCACTAGCCAGACCCGAAGGTATCAGAGCGCTTTACAACATTGTTTCAGAATGTCATCAGACACAAGAAGTGACAATAGAACATATTGATTTGTGACGAGTACAGTTCAAACATAAAGAGTAACAAATAAATGCATTGAGTTCCTGACAAATCCAGTTCGAGGAGGGGGGGGAAAGGAATGAGGCAAGGGGTACGTACAGTATAGGTCCTCTTAATAAAGTGATTGTGTGCTGCCCTAGGCGAGGTTCAATGTAGAGCGTCAGCTATCCATTCGGGAGAGATCGGCTGAGAAAAAGGTCTTTGAGCTGGCTTTTGAATTTAGGAAAGGAGGGGTTAGTCCTGATATGGACTGGGATGGACTTCCAAAGTTTGGTCACATTTTCAGAGAAGGCGTGTTATAGGGCTTTTTTTGTTTGCGAGTTTTTGTTGGAATGAGAAGTAGAGAGTTAGTACTCCTGCGGTTCCTAGTCTGACCGGCTTTGTTATGTTTAGAGACCAGGTATGTGGGTGTACCGGTATGCAGGGCTTTGTGCATGAGACAGGCTGTTCTGAAGCTGGTGCGCATTTCTGTTGGGCTCCATTTTAGCTCTCTGAGAGCAGGAGAGCTGTGATCGTATTTTTTTATTCCAGTGACCAACCTGGCTGCTGCATTTAGAGTTGTTCTGAGGGGAGCTAAGTGGGATTTAACTGTCCCTGTGAGGGTTGCCTTCCCGTAGTCCAATCTGGACAGTACCAGGGATTGAGTAGCTTGTTTGAAGTCATTGGTAGGGATGAATGGTTTTATTTTGTTGAGCAGTTTTAGGTCAATAAAAGCGCTCTTAGCGGTGTTCTTGATGTGTTTGACCATGTCTAAGTTTGGGTCCAGAGTGATTCCCAGTGATTTTATGGAGTCTGCCAGGGTGAGACTGCAATTGAGAGCATCAATGGTTTTTAACCATTCTATGACTTGGGGGGGTCTTATCTTTGTTGGCAATGATGGGGATTTCCGTCTTGTCTGTGTTGAGTTTCAGGTGGTTTAGGGAAAAACAGTGTTAGATTTCTTTTAGGGTGATATTTAATCTCTGTATGTCATCAATAGAGGAAGTTTCTAGGTTTATCTGGGAATCACCTGCAAATAGGTGGAAAGGGATGTTAGCTTTTAAGAGTATCTTGGAGAGGGGCTCCATGTAGATGTTGAATAGTGATGGAGAGTAACTGAACCTTGAGGAACACCCCTGTTTATGGGGCGTAGGTCTGAAGAGCAGTTTTTAATCTTTATTCTTTGGGTGCGGTTCTGCAGGAAAGAGGAAAACCACTGTAGGACCACCTCATCTGCCCGACCGTTTCCCGCAATACATTGATGAGCAGTTTGTGGTCAACCGTGTCGAAGGCTGCCAATAAATCCAAGAGAATGAGGAGACAGTATTGATCAGTGTCTAGTGATTTATGAACATCATCAATGACATTCAAGATCACTGTCTCAGTACTGCAACCTTTTTTGAAGCCTTAATGATGAGGGTCTAGGATGTTGTTGTTCTCGATGTGTTGGGTTAGCTGCAGGAGGACACATCTTTCCAAGATTTTTGCTAAAAATGGGAGATTGGAGACAGGCCTAAAGTTGTTAAGATCGTTGGAGTCAGAACCCGTTTTTTTTAGTAGTGGCGTAACTTGACCAATATTGAGACAGTCTGGCATGACTTCGGTTCTTAGTGAGCTATTTATAATCTTGGCCCAGAGTGGGGCTAGGGTGAGTTTGAGCTGCTTAACCAGTCGTGCAGGGATAGGGTCCAAGAAGTGTGATGAGTGTTTGGAAGTGGTAATCAATTTGATGATCACTGCTTCTGAGATGGGAGCAAAAGATTTCCAGTTGATGGGGGGGGTACCTGGGTGGGTTGTGGTCTTTTTTACTGGTGGGCAGGCTTATGTTGGGCATTCTGCGGTTGTCGTCCAAGGAGAGCTCGATCTTGGTAATCTTCTTATTAAAGAAATTGGCAAAGTTGTTACATAGTTCTTTGGAGGCCTTCACTGAGGAAAAGGGGGGCTTGGAAGTTTGTTGTCTAATGATATTAAAGAGTTCTTTGGGTTGGATTTTGGCATTGTTTAGTGCATTACAGAAGAATTAGGTTTTTTTCATTCTTGATGTGTTTTTTATATTCCCTACGTTCGGATTTGAGTAGGTTGAGCTGGATAATGGTCTGGTTGTTTCTCCAGAGTCTTTCTGCAGCTCTTAGCTTCCGAGTTTAGGTCATTGTTGAACCAAGATCTCAAAGAGATGGTCCTGTTTTTTTTTTTGTTTCCAAGGGGCAATCTGGCCGAGATGGAAGTCATTGTTGCATTGTAGTGCTAGATGAGTTCAGTTGTCGAAAGGTCGCATGCTGTGGTGGGAAGGAGTGAGGTTATCCTTTCTTACAGGTCGGCATTTCTCACCCAATGGGGGGATTACTGTATATGGTGGCATGTCTGATTGATGTGGAATAGAATTATATGGTGGTCTGACAATTCAACAGGAAGGATATGGTCAATAGTGATTGTGTCTTCGTAAACTATGATGGCATCTAGAAGTGCACCACTGTTGTGGGTTTGTTCGGTGCAGTGCTGGGTAAGATTGTTGTTGCAAAGAAGTTCATTAGGGGATTGGATCAGAGAGTTGTTTTCCTCGTTCCAGTGTAGGTTGAGGTCACCAAGTATTATGTTGTTGGAGTCTAGGGGAGTGCAGTGGGTTATCAGGTCTGAAAGGTGTTCACCGAATGGAGGGGTGTTGCCTGGAGGATGGTAGAGGAGATGGCAGTTTAGGGTTTTGTTGTCACTCGTCTTAATCGTAGCGGTTATATATACAAATGAGTTATATTTGAAGGAGTCTGATTCCGTGACAGAGATTTTGCTTTTGTGGGTGATCGCAATGCCCCACCTTGGTTGTTCATTCTATCTTTATTGATTATGTCCATGATTGGGGAGCAGGACTCATTTAGTCAAGTTTCTGTAATGAATGTGATGTCTATGTTGTTGGTGAGGATAGTTTCTGCCAGTTCAGTGGCATGCTTGGTGGCCAATCTACAATTAATGAGCATGCATTTGGTCCACCCTTTCTGGTTGAGTTTCTTCTTTGGGGGGATCATGGGGATATTAGTGAGGACAGCTGGAGGCCTTGGAGGTCTGAGTAGGGTGTTCTCTTTCAAATCTCGTGATCACCTGGATTTTGGAGCCGGAGATGGCCACTGAGGAAGCGTCATAGGAGTTGGCAAGATTTATTCATTTATTTATTTATTTACTGGCATTTTTAGAGCGCAACCAAATACCCGTGGGCGTCTCGGCGCTAGACTGCAGTAATGTCTATCCTAAGAAGTAGGTACGGTGGGCTGAGGATGTGAATTACTGGTCAAACAACCAGGTTTTTAGTTGTTTCCTGAACTGTAGAAGTGATGAGCTGGCTTTGACGTAATAAGGTAGGGAATTCCAGATCTTAGAAGCTGCAGCAGGAAAGCGACGGTCGCCCCAAGTAGCTGTTCTGCTGCGTGGAGTGATTAGTTGATTGAGTGTGGAGGAGCGGAGTGTTCTGACTGGATTGTAGGGTTTTAGTTGATCTTTAAGGAAGCGAGGCCCCTGGTCCTGCATTACCTTATACACTATACACATGGCTTTAAACTTTATCCTGTTTTGGATAGACAGCCAGTGATAGGTTCTCAGAGTATCTGAGATGGGGGTGAATTTGGGTTTTTTGGATAACAGGCGTGCAGCCGCGTTTTGTACAATCTGTAATTTTTTGGTGACTCTTTTTTGTGCATTTAAAAGGAGGCCGTTGCAATAGTCAAGGGAGGTAAGTACCAGTGATGTGACCAGGGTCTTGGCGGCCGTGTCAGTTAGAAAAGGCAAGATTTTTCTTATCATCCTGAGTTTATAATGTGCCGTGGAGGCTACCTTGTTGGCATGGGCCATAAAGTTGAGTTGGTCATCAAACAAGACTCCCAGATTTCTGATCTTGGAGGCGGGACAAGGTGGAGTGCCAAAAGTTGATGGCCACCAGGCTGTGGGCCAAGATGGTAAGAGCTTGCCAAAGATGACCACCTCCGTTTTGTCGGAGTTTAGCTTTAGGCAGTTACCTGCCATCCATTCACCTATCGCCGTCATACCAGCTTGGAACCGTTCGGCCACCTCCTGACCATCACCCTTGATGGCCAGAACCAGCTGCGTGTCGTCGGCGTATGAGGTTAGGCTCATCCCATGTGCTTTGATGACACTAGCAAGGTCCGACACGTAGATATTAAAAAGTGTCGGACTTAGGGATGAGCCTTGAGGAACCTTGAGGAAGATCAATCGTCTTACTCATGGACATTGCTGCAGTTGTTCTTTTGGGTCTTCGAGGGTCGTTCAGGAGTCAAGATGTGCCTTGAGCCTTGGGGGGCATTGTGAGTTTCGTGTGGGTAACTGTGGGTGAGAGGTGAATGCGTTGGGAAGGCTTCAGAGGTGTTGAGAGGTACAATAGGCTATTGCTGATGTCCTGTATTACAGTCTCTAGTTGGTTTTCTAGTGTCATCAGTCTCTGAGTCACGATTGAAGGGGAAGGGGTAGTGGAGTCTATTCATCATATCTAGGTACATACAGTCCTTAAGAATTAACTTAGTGAATAGAGGTTCTTGTTTGAACCAAACAGATTGCCACAATAATAGGGGTTTAGTTTCAAGGATAACTCAAAGGAAATCAACACCCAATGGGCAATACATGCCAGGGTACAGCAGGGTACTGACAGCAATCGCCTTCAATAGGTATTTTATTTTATCTGTAGGACACTCTATTCCCCTATAACTCTCAGCCCTGTGCCATAAAATGTCATTGAAATTGTTTTAGCATTATAAAGGTTAAGCATCTGGGCAATAGGTATGTTGCTCAAACTAGAGGCAAACCTCATCAGCCATCAGCCATTCATTAGTCCTGATCATGTTGGAGACACAAATCTCCCTTTTGCGCTGCCAGTACAGTTCTGTCAAACCCCTACACCAAAAAGGTTCTGTTAGTTAGCACTGTCTTCCAAATCTATCTTTTGCCTCTAGATGTTTGTACAAATGGGCAAAAAATGAAATAATCTCCTTAGGGCCCCCTTTTTGACTAAACTAAATCAAAGGCACTACTAAGATCAATGAAACAAATATATAGTGATCCATCCATGGCTTGGGTATACTTCCCCATCAATAGGGAGATGTTGAGCGATTGCTCAACTATCCCCAAACCTTTCCTAAACCCATATGGGGCATTGGAGAGAATTTTGTTCTTTGCAGCCCATAGTTCTCAACTGTCTATCAAGACTCTCCCCAACAATTTGGTGGTGGAGTCAAGCAGTGAGATGGACCGGTAACATTTTGGGTGATTTCTGTAACCCTTCTTAAAAATGGGTATAATGAGATTGACCAGGTAGGGTGTACAAACCTGGTTCCTGCTGCATGGAGAGCCTTGGTTAAAAAAGGGGCCCATAAATTGGGATCAGATCTTAACACATCCATTTGGACCCCATCTGGTGCTACGTCCTTACCCTTCAGGCTGTTGTTAATAGTGCTCACTACCTTCTTGAAAGTAAATGTTATGCATATGGGTTGCTCATCTGCCCAAATGCAGAGGTCACCTTCATCTGGGTCAGACCTAGAGAATATCAAACAAAAATAGTCCGCCCATCGGGCAAGAATAATTGCAGATTCCATATTGGGGTCTATTCCCTTGGTAAACAGGGAGGTGTTAACTGTTCTCAAGAACAGACTACTATCTTTAGTTTTGGCTGCCTGTACCAGGTTCACCCAAGCCTCCCCTGTAGGAATTTCTTCCTGGTCTTTAAAGCATTGTTGTTATTTGCTTTAGCCGCTCTGACTGCCTTGATGTCCAGTTCAGTAGATCTTTATTCGATGATTAGAAAACATCATAAAAGTACATATATACAATTAAAAATACAATTAAATAACATATCTGAACTCCATCTAAATTCACCGATAAAAGTTAAAAAGATGTTAAGAAAAGAAAAAACGTCTTATCTGGGACCATTGATTAACCCTGTCCTCTTGTATTTCTTAGCCTCACCGCAACCTTAATAAAATTCATGATACAGCATAATGTGCGCATTTCACTTGCTCTTTGTAAAAAGAGTAAAGCAACTTTAGCATGACGGAACTTCGCCTGTTTTAAAATGTCTACCAGAAATTTACGTCTAGGCATCTTGTAAAAAGGGCACAAAAGTACAAAATGAAGGGTGTCCTGCAGAGACCGATTGGCGCAGCCTCATGCACCCTTTTGCACAATTGTTGGAGTAAACCCTGATGGGTCAGCCAGTATATTTGGTAATAAATTGAGCCTAAAACGAGACATTGAAAACCTATCCTGGGCATTATGCATCAAATACAAATATGGTTCCATGCCCTCACTATTCTTAATAAGACAGTGGGCGCTTACTGAACGTTTGGACAATTCCACTCCTGCTCTACGTATGGAAAACTGTTCAAGCAACATTTTTTTGATCTTCAGTTTGTCAAGATTTATTATTGTGCTAGGGTTGCTAAAAAGATCCTTCCGATCTCAATCCTCTTAAGTGACCTTAACATATTTTAATCATGGGATCTGTAGACCTTTATCCCTATGCAGACAATCTCTCATAATTTGCCTGCTTAGGTCTGCCTCAGGATTTACCCAGGTTTTTAACCAAGCCATAATAGGTCTAAGCTTAACCTGGTCCTCTATAAATGGTCTGCCTAGTTCTCTATGCGCAATTACGGCTGGGGTACTCTGGGGAATTTTTAAGATTCTTCGCAGGTATTTGTCTTCCTCCAGCTGTTGTTGCTTGACATCCACAAAGCCCCACACTTCCGATCCATACATGGCTTTCGAACTGCTTATAGAGCCATATAGGTTCATAACCTGTTCCGGGGACCAGCGACCCAACCTTCGGGCGAAATTTGTTATGGCACCATTTGAGGATGTCAGTTTTGTGCACCGCTTTTCTACCAAGGATTTAAATTTTAGTGCCCCATCAAATAGCAGCCCGACATAAGAAAAAGACTGCACCTTCTCTAGAATGTGAGTCCTATTTTATATGAAAACTTCCTTCATGTTTTCGTGCCTGCCAACATCACGAAGGACTTGCTTAAATTCACTGACAGGTCTAGAGTGGCCATAAAGTTAACAAAATCCGTCAATTAAACACTGCAAGCCCCTCGGGGTACGAGCGAGCAAGACCGCGTCATCCGTGTACAAAAGCACCGGTATGTGGCACGTTCCTGCTTTTGGGCAATCTGTGTTTAAAGCAATCATGGTTCTCTCTAAGTTGTTAATATAAAGCGGGAATAAAAAAGGGGCAAGAATGCAACCTTTCCTTACTCCACTAGTACATGAAAAGGGTACTGTGTTCCCCCCTCCATGTTGTAGGGGACTTTGGCAGTGGTATCCCAGTGTAACTCTCTGAGGATATCGATCAGACCTGGATCAATTCCCATGTTGCACATCATAACCCATAGCTTATTCCTATTCACATGGTCAAACGCAGCTGCAAGGTCCATGAACCCCATGAAAATAGCTTCATTGCTGGCTTTGGTATATTTTGCCACCAGCAGATAGAGGTTAAGGCACTGATCACTTGACCTCCCTGATCTAAAAGCATACTGAGTGTCCGAGATAATGTGGTACTCTTCCGTCCAGTCCATGAGCCACTTCAAAATTACCGGGCCAAGGATATTGGCTGAGACATCAATCAGTGATATTGGTCTATAACATTGGGGATTGTCCCTATACCCCTTCTTAAAAATAGGGACAAATATTTCAGTAGACCCAGAGCGGGGCAATCCAGACTTAATAGCCGCATTTAACACCCTTGTACCCCAGGGGTAATGCTATCCTGAAAACATGGCCTGTTGATTATCCTCCAAAATTCTGTCAAGTCCCTTCATTCACCAGCCTCCCTTAGGTCTGCCCACACTTCAGCCTGGAGAGAACCCTTTCACTGCTTCAGCATGCTTTTATATATCTGTCTGCAATGGGCTACTCTTAGTTTGTCCCTGGGGTTAGATTTTAGGCTAGATTTTAAGTCTCTCAAAGCTCGTGAGCACTTGCTATCAAACCATCTCAGCTGGGTGGTGTTTCTCCTGGGACCCTTTGCCTTCAATTGACCCTCTACCAGGCTAGTTACTGACCTGAATGCCCCAACCAGGGAGCTCCCTTCTATCGTCAGATCTAGGCATTCGTCAATCAGTTCTTTCCCCTTAGCCATTAAAGATTTGTAGAATGCCTCACCATCAATTTTCGACCACCTGAGCCATCTTCCCTGATCGGTTGCCCTCAACTCAGTGTCAGCTTGTAAGCTCTTCTTGGGTCGGCCTCGACATATAAGATCTAGGACTAGAGGATTATGATCACTAAATATACTCCAGTCAATCCTTACCAAGCTAATCCAATTTTTTTTAAAGCCTGGACACCAGAATGTAATCTATGAAGGAAGAGCATCCTCTTCCTTTAAAGGTTGGGGAGAGAGACCCATCTTTCTCCAGGCTAGCCAAATCAATGGTGTATTCCAGGACATAAGTTCTTAAGAGCTTGCTAAGGGCTATTCCCTCAGTTTTATGTTCAAAATGTGCACCCTTTTCAATTGGGCAACGGGACCAATCTCTATTCAAGGGAAACAGATTTGAACATCAGTGGCAATTTAGGTCACCCATTACTAATACAGTGGGTTCTACAACCCCTTTCCTATTAGCTAACTCCTGACTGAGTCTATAATCTAGTTCATGGAGTGCAAGGTTATTTCCTTTCGCGATCCCTGTATTATAAATGTTAAACAGGATCAACCTTAGCCTGCTACCAGTGAATCCTACCGCCTGGAGGGTGTGCGATGACCAGGATGGAGTTGTCCAGACTCCTTCCAGATTTAAATCTACATATAATGCTAATCCTCCAATTACTCTTCCTGATCTAGATTCTTGTGCTGGCACAAAAAAACATTTGTAACCTGCTATATGGAAGGAGTTACTGTCGACCACCCAGGTCTCCTGCAAACGAATGATCTGGAACCCACTGATGTACTGTCGCCACTCTTTGTTGTCGAATTTCCCTGCCAAACCCGCTATATTTCAGGATAATATTTTTAGCCCCCCCCCCCCTCTCAAAGTTGTTCCCTGTCTAGATCTTTGGCTCTCGGGGTCTCAATAGTTGGCCCATCCTCAGACCTTAAAGGCACAAGTTGTGCCCCCAGTCCGTTTGTAAATGGTAACGCTACAACCACCCTCTGCACCTCCTCTGGGATAGAATCTTCTAGTGTACTGAGACATTTTCCAGTCTCATGAAGTGTCGCCATGTTTGAACTTACTGGCTTATAAGGCACCTTTCTGTCAAGGGGCTGTGGTGAGTCAACAGTATCAGTCACCCACGACACTAATCCTGGCATTTCCTGTAGATTAATTATGTCACCCTCCCTCCCAGTTGATTTATCTGATTGGTCCGACGACCTACTCCATCAATCATTCTCTTCAAGGGACAATAAGAGACTAAATCTGTTTGTCCAATCAGCTAGATCCTGTTCTCTTACCACCAAGCCATCCAAGGTATGGTTACTAGCCCTGGTGACACTTAAACTCATACCCACTCTCCCAGAAGTGTACCTTGGGTCGTGGACGACACGTTACAAGGGATAAAAATATCCTAGTGGCAAGGGTCTTATATTACTTGTCTGATTTATATTGCCACTGTTTAATATGTACTCCACTAAGCTTGAAATTCACGATTATACAATTGCCCACCGTATCTTTACTTCTCCTACCTAACCAGTTCACCCTTCTGACATGCAGGATCTCCCCATTTTTGTTATCTGGTAGTGGCCTATTCTGGTTTAGCCAATTTATTATCTTATTTTTTAATTCGGTATGTGTCTCTTTCTGTTCAGGCTTCATTTCCGGTACCCCCACCAGTACAACTACGTAAGGACATGCTTCAGGGTGTAAATTTATGATTGGTACAGGGCTGATAATTCTTCTGTTAGTCTCCCGACTTGAGTGATGTGTCTCTGCTGGTTTAGGAGTTGGGAGCTTTTTGTTTAGCGGTTGTATTATTGGCTGACTCTGCCCCCTGTCTGAGCCCATGATCCCGGCTCCACGGCCTTGATGTCAATGGGGTATTGGTTTAGGATTTTAATCATCCTGTTTCCAGCCTTTGTGCATTCTCCATCAAACCACCCATTCCTTTCTTTCCCACGAGATTTAACCCTTGTTGTCCATGATTGATTAATGGAGTTAGATATTGTTATATGGGCATCCCATGTCTCCTTATTATTGATTTCAGGCTCTAGCCCAATTAGCAATTGGTCCATGCTCTTTGCCAACAGGTTCTTTATAAAAACAGCTGGGTTAACACCTGCCCATTTAATCCTAACACTATTCTGACCTACAGGGGCAATATAATTTTTTTTCCTTGAATCCGGGATCTTTGAAAGGTTGAGATTCAAGATAAGGATCACAGGTTTGTGGTCACTAATATAGTTGGACCCTATCCATAGAACTGGGATTGATCCCTTTTTGAAATCTGTAATGAGAATGTGGTCAATATTACTATCATAGCCTCCCTTCACGAATGTAGGTAAGCGATGGTGGTCGCCAGTATCACCATGTTTGGCTACTTTCATGTTTAATTTTAACATCAATTTATTGAGTGCTAAAGCATATGGACTGTGTAAAAAGTGTACTAAGGTGTTCCCCTCAAGATCATGTTACCTACATACTGAATTGGATGTAATATGACATTCTGAGATGTTAAAGTCTCCTGCCCAAATATGAAAGAATTCTGGTCAATAAAGGTTTCGAGATCTATTTAAAGTGCATTAAAGTGCATTAAGCATCTCCAGCCTTGATGAATTTTCACTCTTTTGGACCCAAAATACAACACAATTTTCATAAATGAAGTGTTACCATTGAGCAACATAAATGATTGAGTGACATATATTTTGTATTTCAGAAATACCACGGCTACCACAGCCTACCAAGAAGGCAAGCAGGAAAAGACATTGGTTTATGTTGTTATGTTGCGTACCATTGGCTTACCTAGGGCAGAGTGCACTAGGCCAAGGAAATATTTCTATCACACCTTGCACTGAACATCGTCTCACCTACCAGTGAACCAGGCTACACAAGCCCACCACTTTAATGTTAGGGCACCACATGCTGGGCTGTTAGGCAATGCGGGCAATGCTCACTGCTATTCTGCGTCTATATTTTCAATTTGAACCCCAGCCAAAACAAACATGAACTTTCAGGTTGACCAATGATAGGCAAGTCCTTTTAATTTATTTTCCTTCATAATTTATAACAAATAACAGAACAGAGACAAACAAAACTGCAATGTGTTATATACAGCAGGATTGAAACGACACAGGGGGAATCATTTTTTGCATTATTGTGGGAAGCTTATTCTTTCAAATACATTTCAAAATTAAATGTATGAGATGGTATTTATATATTGTTGCACAAATCTAAATGGATATCGATGCTGTACATATCAATGTGGCTGACATATGTACCATGCCAGGGAAAGAAACAATACAGTAAGGGATGACTCTAGGGGATGCAGAAGGCAAACATCTTTAATGAAACTGTAGTAGAGGCTTTGGGCGAACTGAACGAGGTTTTAACAGACTCTGATTCCACCGAAAAAATCCCTAAGATTTATGAGACAACTATTAGCACGCTGCGTAACTTTGTTTGTATAACCACGGGAGCAGGTCCCCGCCCAACACGCAAGAAGCCCAATGGCAATGACGCCTGGTATACAAAAGATTGTAGACAAAAAAAATGCCCTGGTGGCGGCAGTTAAAAGCAAATCTCTCTCCACGATCCGGCTGGCAAGAAGGGTCTATAAAGAGGCACTAATCAAAGCTAAGAAACAGTGGGAAGAGCAGCACTGGCAAAACCTAAAAATAGCCAGTCTGGAGAAGGATCCTAGTCGTTTATGGGACCTTATTAGATCCAAGACATGACCTGATAGTGACTCAATAACCTGCAACATCCCAAGCCGCATCTGGTATGACCACTTCCTGAATCTCTATTCTAACTCTGAGGATGTCCCAGGGAAAGATATACCAGCTGACCCCAGATTAGGCCCCGGGGACTTAAATAGCTATCCTTTTTCTAATTTGGAAGTGGAAACCACCATACGGCGTATAGTCCCAACAAAGGCAGCGGGTCCAGATGGCATCCCCGGGGACCCCCTTCGGGCAGACCCTGCAAAATAGGCAAAATTTATTTCGATCTTAATTAATGCCATTGACAACGGCTCCCCGATTCCAGACTCCTGGAAAGGACCAGAGGTCGTCCCCATAAAGAAAAAGGGTGCTAGGGACGACCCTGATAATTATCGCCCATCAAGCTTGATTGACTCAGTGCAAAAGGTTATTGGGAGGGTGGTGTTGGAGAGGATGCTGGAATGGGCAGACAAAAACAATATCCTCTCCGACTACTAAGCAGGTTTTAGGGCTGGCACCGGGACAATCGAGCAGGTGTTCAGGTTAGTTCTCCTTTACTAGAAGGTGGTCCAGATAGGCAAAGGCAGTCTCTACCTCGCATTTATAGACATAAAGACTGCCTTTGATCTAGTCCCCCGGGGGCGCCTGTGGCAGGTATTGGCTGAACAGGGGGTCCCAAAGTATATTTTAAATTTGTTGGTGCGTCTTCATGAAGGCAACTATGCCCAAGTTAGATGGGGCCCTCAAGGACAGAAGACGGATAGAATATCGGTGAACAGGGGTGTCCCCCAGGGCTGTGTATTGGCTCCCACCCTATTCTCTTTGTATGTGAACGGGGTGGTGGAGCACCTACAGCAAATACCATCTGACGCACCAGCCTTGGCGGGCAAAAAAATCCCCACCCTCCTGTTCGCCGATGATACCCTCCTTATTTCCAAAACCCCAAGGGGCTTGCAGAGTCTGCTGGATAATTTCCAGTTGTTCTGCCCCAATAGAGGGCTGGTT
This sequence comes from Lissotriton helveticus, assembly GCF_964261635.1. Lineage (NCBI taxonomy): Eukaryota > Metazoa > Chordata > Amphibia > Caudata > Salamandridae > Lissotriton > Lissotriton helveticus. Next base: position 515,695,003 of record NC_136071.1, on the reverse strand, counting down.
ATCAACTCTGAGAAGACAAAGTATCTGGTGTTGAATCCCCCAAAGAATCTCAGGACTCCACCCGTACTAAAGTCTGTCCCACTAGAGAGGGTCACCACGTTCGATTACTTGGGCATTCACATTTCTGATTCAATGCTTTGGAGCACCCACATACAAAAAATGCTTCTCAGCCACAAAAGGGTAGCGGGGGCAATACTTTAAGACCACCGCACTTCAACAAGCAGACCCATTGCTCCCGCAATTGACATATATGAAATGAAATGGAATGAGGGCATTTTTAAAGCGCACAGCTACCTCACCCGAGGTGTCCCGGCGCTGTCCGTATACCGCTTAGGAACCCTTCCTGGCTTTATCCCTGTGAAATATATATATAAGGCTAGAGGAGTGAGTTCAGCCCTTTACGGCGCTGAACTTTGGGGCTTCTCCAGCGCAGATCAAATAGTAAGATCAGAAAACAAATTTCTAAAAGATCTCATGATGTTGCCCATGAGGACCCACTAGGCCCCTGCTGCAGGACTTGGGGTGCCATTCATTTAGAGATTTAGCCAGACTTCGCCCCCTCCTGTTGTGGACCCACCTATGGCGGACTCCAGAACTGGCAGAGTATGCAATGGGGCTAAGCGAGATAATGAATATGGAAGGATGGCATAAAATTAAATGGCTAAAGGATATCAAAGCACTGCTATGTGACCTTGACCTCCTAGAAGCGTGGACGAATATACCTGCTCCACCAAAGGCAGAACTCAAGAAGGCCTATTGGTCCTGGGTCCGTACCAAGGGGTTTCCTCGATCCGAAATTAGGCAGGTTATCTGAGGAGTTTATGCAACATAAGCACTCTACTTGCTACGAACCATACCTAGATATCATCCTAAAACCGTATGACAGAGCACTGTTTTTCGAGTCCAGGGTTGGTTCGCTCCTCACTCGTGAAATAACCGCTTGCTGGAAGGCTCCCTACCAGACACCAGCCTCCTGCCCGAACTGTGAGGCAAATTGCGAGTCAATAGGGCATGGTATGTTCGCCTGACCAGCTTATAAAGTGCCAAGGGAACGTTGGCTGAAACCACTCTGCCGGGAGTTGGGTACTCGTAGCCACTTTGTGGCGTTGGGCATGCTAGGATCTGACGCACGAGCCCTGTATGTGTGTGGTTTGGCCAAATACCTGAGTTGGGTTTGGAACATTAGATCGAGAACCCTTAAAGACAATCCCCAAGCATTGACGCTGCTATGAGCTATCTGTATCTCGTGAATTGCACTTTCTCTTTCTTATGTTGTATACATCTTTTTAATGTCATTTTTAACATTCCTTATCATGAAGATTTTAATCAATTTTTTTATCCAGTCATTAGGGTATATTTACTATGTCTCGTCCTTTTCAATAATATTGCATTTTAATTGGTGTATTACTGCTTTGGAGCTTTGAGCCTGCTACTTTTTGGTTGCTGCCCTGTTATTCTGGCCCTTGACCATCCCTGGTGGGGGCACCACTGCTGAACTCGCGGACGTTGCTGCTCCCGGTTTTGCCGCAATAAGGGACCAGAACTCCCATCAGTCCCTGGGCGGCGCAGGAACATCGCATCATCATCGAGCGCCAGGGGGTGCATAAAACACCAGGAGGCCCCACGCAGCGCGGGACGCTCTGGAGCTTTGAGACCGCTACTTTTTGGTTAGTGCCCTGTTATTCTGGCCCTTGACCCTCCCTGGTGGGGGCCCCACCGCTAAACTCGCGGACGTTGCTGCTCCCGGTTTCGTCGCAATAAGGGACCACAACTCTCATCAGTCCCTGGGCGGTGCAGGAACACCGCATCATCATCGAGCGCCAGGAGGCGCATAAAACACCGGGAGGCCCCACGCAGCGCGGGACGCTCTGGAGCTTTGAGCCCGCTACTTTTTGGTTGCTGCCCTGTTATGTAGTTCTGAAAATCCTGGACTCTTGAATAAAACTTTGTCGTAGCATGACGATTTTTATATCAAAAGACCGAGAATGGCTAGTACACTATGTACATAATAATTTCAAAAAGGGGGTGGTGATGGACAGAGTATCTGAGTTAATCAGAACACTCCTACCCAGTCAACAGATCAGGGCTTGATCCATCACCGTTTTTTAGCTCACTGCACCATCCCAGTTCAGAACCTGGCTATATGCAAATTAGTCTGTCCCTGGCCCAGTGCATCATGGGAACAGGGCAGACCAAACTACCAAGCCAATTCTTCACTGGAAAGGAAACAAGCTTCCGGGGACCGGTTTCTGGCATTACAGCCGTCTTCGGCCCGGCTTGCTTGAATCCTGATGGTGCAGTGAGCAAGGGACTCACGTCTGAGCATACCCTTCCACACTTGTGGTGGGCATAATAATTTCAAAAAGGGGGTGGTGATGGACAGAGTATCTGAGTTAATCAGAACACTCCTACCCAGTCAACAGATCAGGGCTTGATCCATCACCGTTTTTTAGCTCACTGCACCATCCCAGTTCAGAACCTGGCTATATGCAAATTAGTCTGTCCCTGGCCCAGTGCATCATGGGAACAGGGCAGACCAAACTACCAAGCCAATTCTTCACTGGAAAGGAAACAAGCTTCCGGGGACCGGTTTCTGGCATTACAGCCGTCTTCGGCCCGGCTTGCTTGAATCCTGATGGTGCAGTGAGCAAGGGACTCACGTCTGAGCATACCCTTCCACACTTGTGGTGGGCATAATAATTTCAAAAAGGGGGTGGTGATGGACAGAGTATCTGAGTTAATCAGAACACTCCTACCCAGTCAACAGATCAGGGCTTGATCCATCACCGTTTTTTAGCTCACTGCACCATCCCAGTTCAGAACCTGGCTATATGCAAATTAGTCTGTCCCTGGCCCAGTGCATCATGGGAACAGGGCAGACCAAACTACCAAGCCAATTCTTCACTGGAAAGGAAACAAGCTTCCGGGGACCGGTTTCTGGCATTACAGCCGTCTTCGGCCCGGCTTGCTTGAATCCTGATGGTGCAGTGAGCAAGGGACTCACGTCTGAGCATACCCTTCCACACTTGTGGTGGGCATAATAATTTCAAAAAGGGGGTGGTGATGGACAGAGTATCTGAGTTAATCAGAACACTCCTACCCAGTCAACAGATCAGGGCTTGATCCATCACCGTTTTTTAGCTCACTGCACCATCCCAGTTGAGAACCTGGCTATATGCAAATTAGTCTGTCCCTGGCCCAGTGCATCATGGGAACAGGGCAGACCAAACTACCAAGCCAATTCTTCACTGGAAAGGAAACAAGCTTCCGGGGACCGGTTTCTGGCATTACAGCCGTCTTCGGCCCAGCTTGCTTGAATCCTGATGGTGCAGTGAGCAAGGGACTCACGTCTGAGCATACCCTTCCACACTTGTGGTGGGCATAATAATTTCAAAAAGGGGGTGGTGATGGACAGAGTATCTGAGTTAATCAGAACACTCCTACCCAGTCAACAGATCAGGGCTTGATCCATCACCGTTTTTTAGCTCACTGCACCATCCCAGTTCAGAACCTGGCTATATGCAAATTAGTCTGTCCCTGGCCCAGTGCATCATGGGAACAGGGCAGACCAAACTACCAAGCCAATTCTTCACTGGAAAGGAAACAAGCTTCCGGGGACCGGTTTCTGGCATTACAGCCGTCTTCGGCCCGGCTTGCTTGAATCCTGATGGTGCAGTGAGCAAGGGACTCACGTCTGAGCATACCCTTCCACACTTGTGGTGGGCATAATAATTTCAAAAAGGGGGTGGTGATGGACAGAGTATCTGAGTTAATCAGAACACTCCTACCCAGTCAACAGATCAGGGCTTGATCCATCACCGTTTTTTAGCTCACTGCACCATCCCAGTTCAGAACCTGGCTATATGCAAATTAGTCTGTCCCTGGCCCAGTGCATCATGGGAACAGGGCAGACCAAACTACCAAGCCAATTCTTCACTGGAAAGGAAACAAGCTTCCGGGGACCGGTTTCTGGCATTACAGCCGTCTTCGGCCCGGCTTGCTTGAATCCTGATGGTGCAGTGAGCAAGGGACTCACGTCTGAGCATACCCTTCCACACTTGTGGTGGGCATAATAATTTCAAAAAGGGGGTGGTGATGGACAGAGTATCTGAGTTAATCAGAACACTCCTACCCAGTCAACAGATCAGGGCTTGATCCATCACCGTTTTTTAGCTCACTGCACCATCCCAGTTGAGAACCTGGCTATATGCAAATTAGTCTGTCCCTGGCCCAGTGCATCATGGGAACAGGGCAGACCAAACTACCAAGCCAATTCTTCACTGGAAAGGAAACAAGCTTCCGGGGACCGGTTTCTGGCATTACAGCCGTCTTCGGCCCGGCTTGCTTGAATCCTGATGGTGCAGTGAGCAAGGGACTCACGTCTGAGCATACCCTTCCACACTTGTGGTGGGCATAATAATTTAAAAAAGGGGGTGGTGATGGACAGAGTATCTGAGTTAATCAGAACACTCCTACCCAGTCAACAGATCAGGGCTTGATCCATCACCGTTTTTTAGCTCACTGCACCATCCCAGTTCAGAACCTGGCTATATGCAAATTAGTCTGTCCCTGGCCCAGTGCATCATGGGAACAGGGCAGACCAAACTACCAAGCCAATTCTTCACTGGAAAGGAAACAAGCTTCCGGGGACCGGTTTCTGGCATTACAGCCGTCTTCGGCCCGGCTTGCTTGAATCCTGATGGTGCAGTGAGCAAGGGCTTGGCAGTTCGGGCTGGACTGTTCCCATGAGGCACAGGGTCAGACTGATTTGCATATAGCCATGTCTGAACTGGGGTGGCAGAGTGGGCTAAAGAACGGTGATGGATTAAACCCAGATCTTATGACTGGGTGTGAGTGTTTGATTGATTCAGATGCTCTGTCCATCACCACCCCCTTTTGTAGTACACTATGTACAAGCATTTTCGTCATATTCGAGTGACGATTTCACCTCGAAATCGTCATTTTCGTTCTGAACCCTTGGCTTCCATTTTGTGTGCGACAGCCATTTTGTGAGTTGCCCTTTACATAGGCTTATAATACAGTTAAAAATCGATCCCAAAGGACACGTACACCTTGATTGACTTTTCTCTGACCTGGGCAAGTTGGAACCATTGCCCCAGGCCTAACCTGTTTGGTCAGTTCCTCTCCCAGTGGCCGAACAAGAAGCATCAAGGTACAACAGGCCATAAACCCTTCTCATCGCACACACACCCTGCCGAATCTTGCTCACACCTGTCCCTGCTCTTTTCTCTCACTTGCTTTATGATGGGGAGGTGCCCGTTTTTATTGGGGGTCCACCGGTATCTGATGGAAATGTTGGGCCTTGCCGGGTAATTTATTGTGGGCTGGACAAACTGAACTATGGCCTTGTCATCATGACTCTGCTTTTCCTTTGTAATGGAAACATTTCTATGGTATAGTAAAATGTGAAGAATGTTTGCCTAAAGCACAATATTTCGTATAAAAAGAGAAGCCTGACTTTGTGAATTGCAGCAGTCTCCTGAGAATATACATCCCGTGTTGTTGTACTTCTAGGACGCTTGTTACCTTGGTTGCAGCCAATAAAATCGATCCTTGACTTCACCTAGAAGACTCTGAGTTTCTGTGGTCTAAATCAGGAAAGAACTCGAGGTCTTTGGGTGTGTTCCCTAACACCGCTGGGTTACCGGTTCAGTACCGGTTCTGAAAAACCCAGTACCTCAGTTGGCGCCCAACGTTTGGGGCGATACCAGCGGAGCCGTTCCAGCCAGAGGTTCGTGAGGAGCTTCGTGTGAAAATTCTGGAGGAAGGCCTGCCACTTCATCGACCCCTGCATGTCGACGTGGTCCGAAAGTCTTTGCTGCGAGGTTCCCCGCTTCCCGACGGCTACGAAGGACTGCTGCCCTGGCTATCGCCCTGATTTGGACCCTTGAAGTTTGGTAGAGCGAAACGCTAAGACGAGTCTTCTGGTGACGTCATCGATATCTCAGTTAAGTATAAGTGGAGCGTCTCCCAGTCCTTAGTTGGTTCTTAGTTTTTGGGTATCCCTTGGGATCACTTTGTTTGGAACTTGCAAGCGCCAAAGCCGAAGGACTCGTGTATTCACGAGAAAAATCGTAATCGATAATCCTTTGAAGTTTGAAGCTAGACTAGAGAGAGAAGATGCCTGGTCTTAGCAGACTTGGAAACTTGGTTTGTCTTGGTTGTAGTAAAAGGGATTCCCGATTGGAGGACTCGTGTCCGGTTCCTCCGATTGGAACTCCAACATATGAATTATACGTAAAACATGGAGTAGGCCCCATCACATATAATGAAGTATGGATTAAATACACCAGAAACGATGGTGTTTTAAAATGGCCCCAATACGGTAGTTTTGACACAGAAATCTTAGATAACCTCGAAGTTAAACTTTTTAAGAAGAAAGCCCAGCCGGCAATGTTTGACTCTTTCCGCCTATGGCTTAAGGAGGCCGAACAGAAGGAAATTAAATTAGCAAAGAAAAATAAGAGAGAAAGGGGTATTTCGATAATGCAAGCTGCTATGCAGTATAAAGACAATGAAGAAGAACAGATGAGTGAGCAGTTGCACAGGCAACGTAAAATGATAATAGACAAATGCTATTCAGTTTTGCCGCCTCTTCAGCAAGATGCAGCAAAAGAGCTTGAAAAAGATCCGCTAATATCTCATTTGTTAAGTTCGCCACCCCCCTATGCGCAAAACGCTACGGCACCTCCGCAACCTTTAGTTGCGCAACCTGTGATTGCATTGCCTTCTGCTCCTCCGCAGCACCCACCAGCCTTTCTTCAGCTGGCTCCTGCCCCTCTGGTGCAGCCTCCTCAAGTCCCACCGATCACATCTGCTTTACCTGTGCTTTCTACGACTTTGCCTAGTACACCTTCTACTTCTCCTAATGCTCCCTCTGCTCCTGCCTTAGCTCACCCTGTTTTTCTTCCCGTTCTTCCGTCAGTTTCCCCTTCCGTTCGACAGAGAATGGCCAACACTGTTACTAATCTTTTCTCACCTTTCCTCAGGTCGCCTAATGCGACCCCAAACACGGAACGAAGACAGTTGCGGAGTCAACTGCCTGACTATCGAGAGAGAGATTTACTGAATCGTTTAGCGCATAAATGGGTTATGGACACTGTAAGATATGATGTAGAGTCTGTCATGGAAGTCTTCCGTCAATGGGAAGCACCGAAGCAGAGATATGTTTTTGAACAAATGTGTGTTTTTCTCTGTGAAGATTTGGAAGACAATGATCTGGAATACAACCCGCCCGAGTTGTGTCGTGTGCGGTTCGACTTCGCAGAGGGCATGATCGTAGGTCCCGATGTTGAGAAAGCGGTTGAGACATTGTTGTCATATCGGAGTAAGGGAGGCACTTCTCAATCACTATTTGAGCGCGAAGCATCCGGTAGGAAAAAGGCGCGACAATACCCCATGAGAGAAGTTGCCCCACAATGGAGAGAGGGTGACGCAAATGCTAACTCACCTATTCAGCCTCATTTTCAGCGTGTGTGGGTACATGTTCCTTGGAAGGGAGCTGAAGTTTTGGCCCTTAAACAGACATTGCCTGATCCCCGTAAAAATCCTGCAGGGTATTACAAAGAGTTGTCACAGACTGCTGGGTCATGTATCATGAATTTAGCCGATATCGATATGTTATTTGGGAACGTTGTTCCGCAGCCTTTATGGGGAAAGATGCGTCATACAGATCATGATCAGGAATTAGGTGACTCATGGGCTAATATTGCTGCTGCAGATGCCCTACAAATTGGTGGTGCTAAACCTGAGCCTTTAATAGCAGATCTCCCTGGTAGGATAATTGAGTACATGAAAACGATAATGCCTGCGATGCGTGTAAATTGGGATAAGTTGTCTGCGTGTAAGCAGAAGAAAGATGAAACGGTGTCTGATTTCTTCACCAGGTTTGAAGAAACGTTTGTCGACCACAGTGGTCAAGATATGAGCACAGAAGGTGGTCAGCGATTGTTCGTCGATAAATTCGTGCACAATCTGCTTCCAGAGTTGTGTAAAAAGCTAAAGGATTCAGAGAGTTCTTGGGCAGTTTCCTCTTCAGCACAGATACTGGCGACTGCACAGTACTATGAAAATAGAGACAAAGACGAGAAAGATAGAGTAGAAAAGAAAACTAAAGAGTTGAAAACAAAAGTTTTGTTACAGCAAGCGTATCCGCCACGTGGTGATGGTGGCCAGAATAATGGTGGTCAGAGTAACTATCAGAATAATTATCAGCAGCCTCAATAGTATCAGAGGAACTCGCAAAGAGTCGAGTATACTCAACCACGTGTCTCTGTAGGCCCCAATCAGTGTTCGTATTGCAAGGAAGAGGGTCATTTTAAGTATAGTTGTCCTATTCTGTTACAACGCGCGAATGGTGGTTCGAACACAAGAGGTAGAGGTGCTCAGCAAGCGCCTAGAGGTAGAGGACGTGGAGACGCCCCCCAAAACGCACCCCCCCTTCCACCTCAAAATTCTATGAATAGGTTTGATCAGCAGAATAACGCATCTGGTAGGACAGCTCAGTACTATGCTGATGATTACTATACAGAAGATGAGCATTGGGAAGGTAATGATTGCTAGGACAGCCATAGACAAAGAGAGGGAGTTGTTTCAGTTCCAGTAGATCAGAATGGACCATACGTTGAGGTGATTACATCAGGTGTGTCAGAGCCTTTTCTGTTGGATACTGGTGCTACAAAGAGTTCTATTATGCACTCCAAACTCCCTGGCGCACCTTTGTCTGGCAAAATGAATGTTTTTGTAGGTTTTTCTGGCGCCCCGGTTAGGAACTCGATTTCTAGCCCTATGTCTCTTTCTGTTGGTCCTCGCGAATTTGAAACACCCCTTATTCTGACAACAGGTTGTGGTGAAAACTTGTTGGGTTTGGACCTGTTGAAAAGATTGTATGCAACTTTGTACTGTTCTCCTTCAGGAGTACAACTTACTTTAGGTAAGAAAGTGGTTTCTCCAATGTATTTGTCAAGGGATAAAATTCCAACAGAATTGTCGTTTCTTCCTGATATTCTTTGGGCTACTGGCCCTAATGATGTGGGCCTTTTGGAAATACCACCATATGTTGTAACATTGAAAGACAATGTTAAAATGCCACGAATTCCCCAATATAGAATCTCTAGTGAAGGTGAAAAAGCGTTGTTAGCGATCGTTTACGATCTGATTGAAAAAGATGTGATTGAAGAAACAAGAGGCAACGTTTGCAATAGTTCAGTTTTGCCTGTTTTGAAACAAACCGATCCCTCTAAGCCACCTGTGTACAGATTTGTGATTGATCTTAGAGAGGTCAATAAGATAGTTGTGCCACAATTTCCAGTTATTCCTGACATTACTGCCCTATTGACTATGATTCCAGCTTCTGCGACTTGGTTTTCAGTGATTGACGTAAAGAATGCTTTCTTCAGCATCCCCATTGCTGAAGAGAGCAGGGATATTTTTGGCTTCACTTTAGGAGGACGAAGCTTCCGCTTTAAACGCGCTGCCCAGGGCTACTGTGAAAGTCCATCAATATATAGTCAAGCTTTAAAGACACAGCTTGATACGATTGTTTTACCTTATGGTGCTACTCTTGTACAGTACATTGATGATCTGCTTGTTGCTGCAGATACTGAGGAAATCTGTAAGAAAGCCACGTTGTCATTGTTGCGTCATCTGTGTGACTTACATCACAAGGTGTCACTTTCCAAACTGCAATATTGTCGACAAGAAGTGACCTACTTAGGTCATCTCTTATCGAAGGAGGGAAGGAAACTGACCCCAGAAAGAATTCAAGCAATAGCGAAATTGAGTGTGCCAAAAACACAGAGAGAAGTGCGTGCTTTCTTGGGCATTACATCGTACTGTAGACAGTGGATTCCAAATTTTTCGTTATTGGCCAAACCTTTGGTGGCATTAACGTGTAAAGATACACCCAATCCCGTTCCTTGGTCTGAAGAGTGTCAGAAAAGTTTTTCTGAATTGCGCACAGCATTATGTTCGGCTCCTGTGTTAGGTACCCCCAACTACAGTAAGCCCTTTACATTGTATGTCCATGAGAAACAAGGTTGTGCATTGTCAGTACTGACACAGTTATTTGGAGACAAGCAGCGTCCATGTGCATATTTTTCATCGACTTTGGATCCGGTAGCTAAAGCATTGCCCAGTTGTTTAAGAGCAACAGCAGCAGCAGCTGTTTCTATTCGACAGTCTGCTGGTCTAGTAATGAATAATACGCTAGTTGTGATGGTCCCACATGCAGTAGACACGTTGTTAAACAGAACCAAGACACAGCACTTAACTAGTGCTCGATTGTCAGGTTACGAATTAACATTGTTAGCAAGTCATGTGCATATAAAAAGATGCAACACACTCAACCCAGCTACGTTGTTGCCAATTGTAGAGGAATTAGATGCTTCAGAACAGCATGATTGTTTTCTTAAAACAGAAGAAGAAACGAAAGGGAGAGTAGATCTCCTAGACACTCCTCTTGCTGAATGTGATGGTACATTATGGGTGGATGGTTCATGTTTCAAGCTCCCGAATGGTGACACGACTGCAGCATGTGCTGTCACGACTTTGCATACAATTGTTGAAGCTGCACGTATTCCACATAATTCAGCTCAAGCAGCAGAATTGATTGCACTCACGAGAGCATGTGTGTTGTCAAAAGGAATGAAAGTGACTGTCTATACCGACAGCCAGTATGCATTTGGAGTGGCTCACAGTTTTGGACGATTGTGGAAAGAACGTGGGTTCCTGACTTCGCATGGAGCTAAGATTCAGCATGGTCAGTTGGTAAATGAGCTTCTCGAATCACTGACTTTGCCTCTGCAAGTGGCGATTGTGAAATGTAGTGCTCACAAGAAGGTGACTGATGATGTTGGTCGTGGAAATGCATTTGCTGACGAAATCGCTAAAGAAACTGCAAGGAATGTGATGAGCCGAATGTATGTTGCAGGCCCTGCAAGATGGGTTGGTGATGTTGGTATGTGTGAAGACACGATAGAGAGTGTGAAGTCTATTCAAGCTGAGGCTACAGAGAATGAGTTGAGCATCTGGAGAGAAAGTACGGGTAGAATGGATGCAAATGGTTGTTGGATTGAATTGTCAGAGCATCAGAGATGGTTGCTACCCGATGCGTACGTGCTTGCAGTGGTTACAATGGCTCATGGAATGGCTCACATCAGCGTGAAAGGGATTTGCAAGTTGTTGGCTCCAGTATGGCAAAATTCAGGAATTCCCAAGTGTGCAGAGAATGTGGTCAAGAATTGCATGGTGTGTCTGAAACACAATCCTGGTAGGGGAACCCCAACTCCAGCTGGTCATTTTGCGCCTCCTACGTATCCGTTTGAGGTTTTGCAGCTAGATTTCATCCACATGGAGAGGTGCAACAACTTAAAATACGTACTCGTTGTTGTTTGTGCCTTCTCAAGATGGGTAGAAGCATATCCCCTAAAGGACAATACTGCCTTGTCCACAGAGAAAGCCCTTGTGAAAGAGTTCTTCCCTAGATTTGGAATGCCTAGAATGGTCTGGAGTGATAATGGGAGTGAATTTGTGGGTTGTGTGATGAAGAATGTATGTGAAGGGCTAGGCATTCAACAAAAGTTCCACGCTGCAAATCACCCCCAATCAGCTGCACTAGTAGAATGTTACAATGGCACGCTTAAGTTAAAGTTGGCCAAAATTCAAGCGAGCACAGGTCTTAAATGGCCTGACGCTCTACCCTTAGCACTCCTATCCACCAGAATGACTGTGCATTCGCGAGTGAAACTTAGTCCCTATGAAATTGTCTTCGGCCGCCCGGCCAACATATGGGGAGTGCCTAGACCCACCAAGTTCAGCGAACTCGAACACCCTGTTTTGCTTGATTATCTGTACGAATTGACGGCTAAATTGCGTGTTTTGCATCAACAGGTTCACGACACCCTGCCTCCGGTCTCTGAAACTCCAGGTCACGCAATCGACCCTGGATCCTGGGTCCTCGTGAGGAATTTCCAACGGACCAAGAACGACCAGCCCAGGTGGACCGGACCGCACCTCGTCCTTCTTTCCACAAGATCCGCTGTTAGAGTTGAAGGGAAGAAGCACTGGATCCACGGGGTCCATTGTAAAAGGATCCCTTTTCCTCTGCCGTATGACCAGTGGGTCCAGGAGGGTGTCGGCGACTCAGAGACTGAAACCGTGCCACGCTTTCTGCCTTTCAGTGATGCACGTGTAAAAGGAACACTGACTGAACAAGAGAGTGACAATATTTTGCAACCAGCAGTATCACCATCAAAGCGATTGAACACTACAGAGCCTGAACTTCTGTTTCAGGATCAGACAGTACTTGGGAAAGAACGCTATAATTTGAGGCCAAGACATATGGACAAATAAAAAAATATATATTTTTTCCCTCCAAGTACTATTTTTGAAAGTGCAGCTCTCCCATCTGAGAAACTTGCTTATTTTTGTTTTTCGAACCGCCATCCGGGTTCCGCTGCCAGGGCCGCGATTGCCCAAAGTCTTTGGGGTGCAGCGGACGACGTTAGGTCGGCAGTTCTGGTTGGTCCAAGGGAGTTGCCCTAGACTGACAGAGGCATTCCTTAGCAGAATCAACCTCCCATCGCGGGCAGCACTTTAGAGAGGATGGAGTTTTTCGAGATGGAGAGACCTGCCAAGGAAATGAACTCTAAACACAGATTATGTAAAATCATGACAAAGAAAAGCTTTTTGATATTGTGCATTTGAATGTTATTCAGTATGATGATATTTTTAATAGGATATATTTTATTGTCTTTCCGAGTAACATTTACACCCACTGCATCGCCCATACCTCCCCCTACTGTTTCCTCTCATTCTTTCCACCCTCTTCCTGACCATGAATCCAATAGAAGGTTAGAGTTTATTAATATTTCCTTTGTTCAGCTCTTGCACCAACACCAACTTGTAATGAACACAACTAACTGTTGGGTGTGTGGCCTTATGCCTCACACAACGGATAAAGGTATCCCTTATCTGGTCCTGCCTTTCAGCCACAATGGTTCTGTGTGGGCATACAGAACAATGTTCATATATGCACGTGAAGTCCACTCCCTACGTTCTGTAAAAGACAATCCTAAGACTAGTGCTCTGGTTAAGGGTATAGTAGATATGGTTAAGGAAGATATTTCATATGAAACTACCCCGGACGATGAGATATTTGCATATATAGGTTGGAACATGACCGGATATGGAGCTACTCTGAGTCAGAAGCAGAAAGCTAAGAAATCTTTCCCGATTTGGATTGTACCCCATCAGGGTCACCTATGTCTGCAAGGTACTGGCAAGAATCCCAGAGCTCAGTTAGGGAAAAGTGTCTGTACAGAAACGTATGTTTTTGGGTCTCAGACTTCCCCAGCGTTTTTAGCAGCTAAGGGTACCTATTTCATCTGCCATGATAGAGCCTATACATAGTTGCCCCCTGATTTTTCGGGCTCATGTTTTGTTTCATTCCTGTTGCCTCCCACCTACACAGCAGCGGCAGATTACCACAAGACAAGGGTAGTTAGAGGTATCTTGAGTAAAGAAGACACTGCAGGTCAAGAATTTGGGGACTTCGCAAAGGGTTTTCTGCCGTTCTGGGGACATATGGTTAACAGCAGGAACATAAGGCAATTGACAAGGGTGGTTGAGTCCACCGTGATTGAAACGGCTGGTGCCCTTAGTAACTTGACTGCTGAGCTCCGGTCGGATCGTCTTATGACCCTTCAGAACAGGGTCGCTTTAGATGTCATACTTGCAGACCGATGTGGGGTATGTAGATTTATCCAATCAAGTTGCTGTGTTTTCATCCCAGATAACGCTCCAACAGTGTACCAGGCCATCTCCAAACTGCATAAGATTTCCGAATCTATTCATGTAGATAAAGGGGATTGGTCGTTGATGGGATGGTTCTGGGAACTGATATCCGGCTGATTGTCATTGGGATGGTCTTAGCCATTCATTTCCTGTTCTGTCTATGCGTGCAGTGTGCTCCTGCAATATGTGGCCTCTGTGTTACATCATGTGTAAGGAAACCTGTATCAAGAGACGAGCTAAGTACTAGGATGATGTTACAGCAACATCTCAATGACTTTAGGAATATAGATCTGGACTCAGATTAGCATGAGGATAGATTAATTGCCTATGTAAGGGCAAAAGGAGGGTTTGTAGTTCTGAAAATTCTGGACTCGTGAATAAAACTTCGTCGTAGCATGACAATTTTTATATCAAAAGACCGAGAATGGCTAGTACACTATGTACAAGCATTTACGTCATATTCGAGTGACGATTTCACCTCAAAATCGTCATTTTCGTTCTGAACCCTTGGCTTCCATTTTGTGTGCGACAGCCATTTTGTGAGTTGCCCTTTACATAGGCTTATAATACAGTTAAAAATCAATCCCAAAGGACACGTACACCTTGATTGACTTTTCTCTGACCTGGGCAAGTTGGAACCATTGCCCCAGGCATAACCTGTTTGGTCAGTTCCTCTCCCAGTGGCCGAACAAGATAGCATCAAGGCACAACCGGCCATAAACCCTTCTCATCGCACACACACCCTGCCGAATCTTGCTCACACCTGTCCCTGCTCTTTTCTCTCACTTGCTTTATGATGGGGAGGTGCCCGTTTTTATTCGGGGTCCACCGGTATCTGATGGAAATGTTGGGCCTTGCCGGGTAATTTTTTGTGGGCTGGACAAACTGAACTATGGCCTTGTCATCATGACTCTGCTTTTCCTTTGTAATGGAAACATTTCTATGGTATAGTAAAATGTGAAGAATGTTTGCCTAAAGCACAATATTTCGTATAAAAAGAGAAGCCTGACTTTGTGAATTGCAGCAGTCTCCTGAGAATATACATCCCGTGTTGTTGTACTTCTAGGACGCTTGTTACCTTGGTTGCAGCCAATAAAATCGATCCTTGACTTCACCTAGAAGAATCTGAGTTTCTGTGGTCTAAATCAGGAAAGAACTCGAGGTCTTTGGGTGTGTTCCCTGACACCGCTGGGTTACCGGTTCAGTACCGGTTCTGAAAAACCCAGTACCTCAGTTATTCTGGCCCTTGATCCACCCTGGTGGGGGCCCCACTGCTGAACTCGCTGACGTTGCTGCTCCCGGTTTCGCCACAATAAAGGACCACAACTCCCATCACTCCCTGGGCGGTGCAGGAACACCGCATCATCATCGAGCGCCAGGAGGCGCAAAAAACACCGGAAGGCCCCCCGCAGCACGAGACGCTCTGGAGCTTTGAGCCCGCTACTTTTTGGTTGCTGCCCTGTTATTCTGGCCCTTGACCCTCTCTGGTGGGGGCCCCAGTGCTGAACTCTTAGACGTTGCTGCTCCCGGTTTCGCCGCAATAAGGGACCACAACTCCCATCAGTCCCTGGGTAGCGCTGGAGCACTGCATCATCATCGAGCGCCAGGAGGCACATAAAACACCGGGAGGCCCCACGCAGCGCGGGATGCCCAAGGGCGGGCCCATTTAAGCCCGTTCGAGAACGCTTGAGGATGGGATGGGCCCCCCCTGGCATCTCTACCGCATGTCAGTGCATACTAGTTTATAAGTAATCTGCCTTAAGCTGTTGAGCTATCAATTGTAATTTACATATTATAAGGAGGAGGATACTCCAAACCCTCTGGAAATTACTACTTTAAAAACTGGGAGAGGCAGAAATTCGTACAAAGGCACGTCAATAGCGGGCACTTTGGACCAGTTCCTTACGAGCGCCTCTTCTGTATTGGCTCATGAAATTGCTTTGACAGAAAGAAGGTTATCTCTTGACCCCGCCTTCAACAGGGAAGCTTGGTAGGGGCATGTTCTCCAAACCCCATAATTAACATTGATCTTCTAAACTCGGAGGGAAATGGTGAAAGCGAGGGGAATCAGTCATCTCAAGTTGTTGGTGGCTTGCCCTGCAACCCAGTATGTGAAGCTTCTATGTCAACTAATGTAAATGCCCCTGCTTTAAACGTTGCGCATCCTGGACCGCTCACAGCTACTGTTACAATGAGTGTTAAAACAAGATTTGCTGAAAGCTCTAACGGGGGTCAACTGCCCCGGAGTCTGTACCCCTTCTTAAAAGGAAGAGGGGGGCCCCGTTGAAAGGAAGAAAAGCCAAAATCCAAAAATCGGATAAAACAGCGGGAAGTAAATTACCAGCATCTCCGGATGGCTCTCCCGTATGCCAGTCCATCACGGAAGAGCCCACACAGTCCTCAAGCTGTGGGGATGTCCCTCCTGCAGAGCTAGGCTCGGATTTTTGGACAAAGTTGGAATATATATGTAACAAGACTTGCCTCCCCATTTATGACAGACTAACCCTGATTGAAAATAGACTTGTATGTCTTGAATTATCAGTTGTTTCAATACAGGCAAGGGGTGGGAACCGGGACAATGGGATTATAGGAAATCAAAAAAGATTTTCAAAGCAAAATATGGAACTTGATTCCCTCCCTAACCCAATACCAATGAGAAATGCAGCTGATATTAGTGCCCCTGATGAAGCCACTTGTAGCCCTGTATTACCCCACCCTATAGCTATAGCAAAAACAAATGAAACCCTGCTGAGTGGAAGGGCAGAGTCAGGAGGAGAACAGGGTTACTGTTGAAACATGTCAAATGGGTAACAACATTTCTAATGTTGAATCAAAAAAGGTACTATGGTGCATAGACCTTCCTCCAGAAGCTAAACCATATGTGGTGGTTCTTGCTGGGGTCCCACACCTGAGTCATGGCAAAAGGGAGGAGTACGTTGAGTTAAAGAGTAAATGTATCCATTGGCTTAATCTCAACAGGCCACTCCCTCCAATGGTAACAGCTGACATTTTGTTCGCAAGGCGGGTGGAATGGATCGGGCCAAGGAAGAAGTCCATCGAAGGAGATTGCATAATTATTAATTTTAGGGACAGAAGGGCATCTGAGCACATTTGTGGCTGGGCTTTGGACTGTCACGCCACACGAATACAATCTTTATCTCTGACTTACTTTTATCCCCCTACATACACTGCCCCCAGAAATATGATCCTAGATGGTGGGAGGCAGACTTGGAACAACACGGGGGGAACTAGGATGACTAACAGATATGAAGTGTTGTCAGGTCTGGAAGAGTGTGATTGACGGCCAGCTAAGCATAGTCTGAGGGCCACTAGAGTAGGGCCAAAGGAAGCCAATGTCGGAAAGGGCACGAAGCGATTCGAGGAAAATGTTAGAATTTGTGATGGGGAAATAGAATCGCTAAGAATGAGAACCCAAGTTAGTCTGTATAGCCCAGATTTGAGTTCAGGAGGGTGTGAATCGCTACAGACAAAATAGTTGGGAGATATAAACCAAATCTCAACTCATGTACAAAGAGAAGTACATGTTACACCCGTTCCATGTAGGTGGTCCGATAAGACAGAAGATTCAAGCCACAACACTTGTTTAACATCGATCTTATCAGGGAACATAGCGGGGTTAGGCCCTAAACTAGTTTTGCCTGAATGGTCTGACTTTATCGATAAATACGATATCTGTCTCTTTCAGGAGACATGGATGGTGGATCCTGTATTTCGGATGGGCTACCTTAATTTCTACGTCCCAGCCACCAAGAAGAATAAAGGTAGACCGTTCGGCGGACTAGTAGTATGAGTTAGGCAGGCTTTGGGTTGTAAAGTCCGGAACATCTTTGTTCCTAAAAATGATATCTTAGCAGTGAGGCTTACCGTAACACCAGGGCATTTTGTAGACATTTATAACATCTATGCAAGAGGGAGCCCCGGGGGACCTAAGTCAGAAGTAATCGCAGCCCTTAATGACTTATTGGATGGCTTGCCCAATGATATACTACCTCTCATAGCGGGGGACTTCAACACGACATTTGAGCCGCTAGGAGAAGAAGATAATTGCCTCACGGAAGAGGAAGATAGTAGGTGGGGTATTCCACATCTGGAGATGCCGCCCGTTAAAAAGTGGACAGAGGCGGCCATACAATTGAAGGGGTTATGTTTGGGGAAGCGACTGAGGGCTGCCAATAGCCAGACACCATCTGATAGACAAGGTGCCAGAACATACGATAATGGGCATAGGACTAGTCGCATAGATTATTTGTTGGTGCATCTAGAACTGTGGCACTGTCTCAAGGATATGACTATTCTGGGATGCTTAGAAAGTGGCCACAACCCGCTAACCTCTCAATTTAATCTAAGTATAGGAAAAGTGGTTTCGACAAACCAGGGTGTTATAGCACCTGACCCTATCCTAACCATATGCGTCACCTAAAATGGCACAAAGTTGTGGAATAACCTGAGACCCTGGCTATCATAAATTTAGGCGTAGTTAACGCATTAATGGAGCTGAGGTTGTGTAATAGAATTAGGGATGCTGACTCACTTATGACCGACATTCATATCAAACTTTTTGCTCAATTAAAATTCCTCTTGTGTCTGCCGGGCAATGCTAGAAAGAAAAATAAGAATCCCGAAGGCTGGTATAATGAGGCATGTCGGCAAGCTTGGGCCGTGTTGGTCATAGCATTGAGAGAAAGGGATCCAAGTAGCGTTAGAGTGGCACGGGGTAGTTACAGGAAAGCACAGAGAGAGGCAAAAAAGTCATGGGATGAGGGCAAATGTCAGGAACTAAAACAAGCATGCAGGTCAAAGAACCCAAAGTTGTTCTGGGACACTTTTAGATGGGATAGGGGAGCATGCTCAGATCGTCCGCAGAATAACGTGGCCCAACATTCATGGATTGACTATTTTAAGCCCCAGTATGCAAGATGTGATATGGAAGAAAGTATTGATATATATCCATATACATTTTATGAGGGGGAAGTTTTTAGTTTTAAGGAGATCGATAAGGCACTGGATGCAATAACAGAGGGAAGAGCGCCAGGTATGGACTACATCCCAGCTGATGTATTCCTAAATGATAGGCAAACATGGCGTTTTTATATCGCCTACCTGGCCAATGCTATTGCACATGGAGTTGCTGTCCACCCGTCCTGGAAGGGGGCAGAAATTATTCAAGTATAGAAAAAGGGAAACAAGTCGGTTGCATGCAATTATAGGCCTATTATCCTAATTGACTCAATGCAAAAAGTGATGGGTAGATTGGTTTTGGGTAAAGTTCAGTCATGGATGGAGGAATCTAATATCTTGACCCCATTACAGGCAGGCTTTCACCCAATGACAAGCACGATTGACCAAGTATTCAGTTTCATTACTCTATACTGGAGGACAGTAGTATTAGGGAAAGGGGCGTTGTATGCAGAGTTTGTCAATCTGAGGGCAGCATTCGACCATGTACTCCTTAGTAAATTATGGAAGGTTCTGGAAGACATGGGGATGGCTTCAGGGTTGCTTTCACTGATTGTCCGCTTGCATGAGGATAACTTCGCTCGGGTCCGTTGGGGGTTGCAGGGGGAGGTGACGTAAACCTTCCCCGTTGATCGGAGAGTGAGGCAGGGATGTGTCTTGGCGCCTACCCTGTTCTCCCTCTTTATCAACGGGGTGGCGGACCATCTTTCTGGGGCCCCCTCAGGACGCGCCGAAGTTGGCAGGTAATTACATCCCAATCCTCATTTTGAAGATGATACTTTGATCATCTCCAAAACCCCAAGTGGTCTCCAGAGAGCCCTACATAGGTTTGAAGAATTCTGCCTTTTATGTGGATTAGAAACAAATACTGCTAAGACTAAATTCATGTGGTTTAATGGTTTAGTGAGGCTTACCGTAACACCAGGGCATTTTGTAGACATTTATAACATCTATGCAAGAGGGAGCCCCGGGGGACCTAAGTCAGAAGTAATCGCAGCCCTTAATGACTTATTGGATGGCTTGCCCAATGATATACTACCTCTCATAGCGGGGGACTTCAACACGACATTTGAGCCGCTAGGAGAAGAAGATAATTGCCTCACGGAAGAGGAAGATAGTAGGTGGGGTATTCCACATCTGGAGATGCCGCCCGTTAAAAAGTGGACAGAGGCGGCCATACAATTGAAGGGGTTATGTTTGGGGAAGCGACTGAGGGCTGCCAATAGCCAGACACCATCTGATAGACAAGGTGCCAGAACATACGATAATGGGCATAGGACTAGTCGCATAGATTATTTGTTGGTGCATCTAGAACTGTGGCACTGTCTCAAGGATATGACTATTCTGGGATGCTTAGAAAGTGGCCACAACCCGCTAACCTCTCAATTTAATCTAAGTATAGGAAAAGTGGTTTCGACAAACCAGGGTGTTATAGCACCTGACCCTATCCTAACCATATGCGTCACCTAAAATGGCACAAAGTTGTGGAATAACCTGAGACCCTGGCTATCATAAATTTAGGCGTAGTTAACGCATTAATGGAGCTGAGGTTGTGTAATAGAATTAGGGATGCTGACTCACTTATGACCGACATTCATATCAAACTTTTTGCTCAATTAAAATTCCTCTTGTGTCTGCCGGGCAATGCTAGAAAGAAAAATAAGAATCCCGAAGGCTGGTATAATGAGGCATGTCGGCAAGCTTGGGCCGTGTTGGTCATAGCATTGAGAGAAAGGGATCCAAGTAGCGTTAGAGTGGCACGGGGTAGTTACAGGAAAGCACAGAGAGAGGCAAAAAAGTCATGGGATGAGGGCAAATGTCAGGAACTAAAACAAGCATGCAGGTCAAAGAACCCAAAGTTGTTCTGGGACACTTTTAGATGGGATAGGGGAGCATGCTCAGATCGTCCGCAGAATAACGTGGCCCAACATTCATGGATTGACTATTTTAAGCCCCAGTATGCAAGATGTGATATGGAAGAAAGTATTGATATATATCCATATACATTTTATGAGGGGGAAGTTTTTAGTTTTAAGGAGATCGATAAGGCACTGGATGCAATAACAGAGGGAAGAGCGCCAGGTATGGACTACATCCCAGCTGATGTATTCCTAAATGATAGGCAAACATGGCGTTTTTATATCGCCTACCTGGCCAATGCTATTGCACATGGAGTTGCTGTCCACCCGTCCTGGAAGGGGGCAGAAATTATTCAAGTATAGAAAAAGGGAAACAAGTCGGTTGCATGCAATTATAGGCCTATTATCCTAATTGACTCAATGCAAAAAGTGATGGGTAGATTGGTTTTGGGTAAAGTTCAGTCATGGATGGAGGAATCTAATATCTTGACCCCATTACAGGCAGGCTTTCACCCAATGACAAGCACGATTGACCAAGTATTCAGTTTCATTACTCTATACTGGAGGACAGTAGTATTAGGGAAAGGGGCGTTGTATGCAGAGTTTGTCAATCTGAGGGCAGCATTCGACCATGTACTCCTTAGTAAATTATGGAAGGTTCTGGAAGACATGGGGATGGCTTCAGGGTTGCTTTCACTGATTGTCCGCTTGCATGAGGATAACTTCGCTCGGGTCCGTTGGGGGTTGCAGGGGGAGGTGACGTAAACCTTCCCCGTTGATCGGAGAGTGAGGCAGGGATGTGTCTTGGCGCCTACCCTGTTCTCCCTCTTTATCAACGGGGTGGCGGACCATCTTTCTGGGGCCCCCTCAGGACGCGCCGAAGTTGGCAGGTAATTACATCCCAATCCTCATTTTGAAGATGATACTTTGATCATCTCCAAAACCCCAAGTGGTCTCCAGAGAGCCCTACATAGGTTTGAAGAATTCTGCCTTTTATGTGGATTAGAAACAAATACTGCTAAGACTAAATTCATGTGGTTTAATGAGCACGGATCTTTTAGAGGCAGTGTACACATGAATAGTCTCCGCCTGGAACAGGTTAAGTCATTTACCTACTTGGGGGTCACGTTACAGAAGGACATGCGCTGGAAATGCCAACTTGCTCTGGCCTCATTAAAATTGCAACAACAATCAGGGATTCTTTTATGTAACTTTAACTCCTCAGTAACGAAGCCAATAAGCCCCGTATTAGAAATATATGGCACAAAGGTGTTAAGTTCACCGTTATACGGGGCCGAACTGTGGGGGTTCAAAAATTTGAAGGATTTGTCCCTGTCTGAGAACGCATTTTTTCGTAAGATCACCGGTGTGCCAAAAAGTACTCCACTTAGACCGCTTCTTTTTGACCTGGGTAGGAAATCTGTAGAAGATCTGGCTAAACTTCAACCCCTTTTATATTGGCGGCGAATATGGAGTACAGAGGAGCTATCTCATTACGCCCAGGGTTTAATGGATATTATTAAGGTTGATACGTTCCATAAAATAAAATGGCTGAAAGAGATTAAATCGCTGTTAGTGAAACGTGGTATGCTTGAGTTATGGGAGGACCCCCTCAATGCTATCTTTCCCTCAAAAAAGATCTTGAAGGAGAGATATTGGGAAATGGTCCTTTCAGTAACTTGTTCCAAAGGCCTTTCTACTCATCTCACGGGCCGGTTTTTGGAACTTAAGTCCAGGCCAGTGTTGGAAAGTATTGGGATCTCATAGAAAAGCCGCATGACCGTAAACTGTACTTCCAGTTTAGAGTGGGCACCTTACCAACAAGACAGTTTACTGGCAAATGGGCTGGAGCCATCACTGACAAATGCCCAAGGTGCGTGGATCAATTGGAGTCGGTTAGTCATGTACTGTTTCTTTGCCCATCATATGCCAAACAATGACGAATGTGGATAAAACCTATTTGTAACCTGTTGGGCATCAGAAGGCACTTGGAGGCTATGAGAATTTTAAGTACTGACCCCTCTCCTCCACTAGCCATTGCTACGGCTAAGTTTCTTAACTGGGCATGGTCTATTAGATCAAAAATGTTATCATCGCCTAACTAGGCGCTGGTTTTCCCCACTTTCCCAAAATTCACCCGACGTACACTTTTTGATAGCAGAGACATATCCTAATGATGAATTTATAGCCGATAATAAAAACATTGAATTGCGATGTTATAAGAACGTATGGAGGTTTTGACCATTAACTATATTTTAACTCAAAGCAAAACTAATCATTGTATTCGATAGTTATACATGGAATTTAATCACTTAATTATGTATTTATATTGGAATTTTAGATTGTATTGAATTACGTTGCAATGTTTAAATTGTCTTACCGTCTGTATCGATTTATGATGAAATATTTTTATTGTCTATTGATGTACTTTCATGACTTAACTGCCGAATAAAGGTATATATGATGATGATATGTTTTTATCGAAATAAAGCAAAAATGACTGACTTAATGACTTTAAGAAAGTCTTTGGTCCCTAGCACTTACATTTGTTTTTGTTAATTAAGCAGTGGTTAACGCTTCTCCCCTGTATGTTTTATCTGTCCTGAACTGCTCTTCTTCTGTGCCCAGTGTCATTGCTTTTGGTATTTCAAAGTGTAATGGAAATCACTAATTGTGAAGCCCTGGAGTGACATCAGTAACCACTCTTGCTTTTCCTGTACATCTCTTGCTTATTTCTATACCACACTCTCTTCTTTTGTACCTCTCTTGCTTCTGTCTGCACCACTTTTGCTTTTTTCTGCAGCTCTCTTGCTTCTTCATGCCCTTCTCTTGCCTCTTTCTGCACTTGTCTTGCTCCCTTCTATACTTCTCTTGCTTCTTTCTGTACTTCTCTTGCTTCTATTGCACCCCTATGCCCTCTTTCTGCATCTCTCTTGCCTTTTTCCACACTTCTCTTGCCTCTTTCTGCACATCTCTTGACTTTGTCTGCACATTTATTCCTCTTTCTGCACCTCCCTTGCTTCTTTCTGTACTTCTCTTAATTCTTTCAGCACCACTCTTGCCTCTTACTGTAATTCTCTTGTCTCTTTCTGCACATTTCTTTTCCTTTCTGCACCTCTTTTGCTTCTTTCTGCACTTCTCTTGCTTCTTTATGCACCCCTCTTGCCTATTGCTGCACCCCTCTTGCCTCTTTTTGTACCTTTCTTGCCTCTTTCTACACTTTTCCTGCCTTTTATGCACCTTCCTGCTCATTTCTGTACCTCTCTTGCCAATTTCTTCACTTTTCTTGCTTCTTTCTGTACTTCTCTTGCCTCTTTCCGCACCTCTCTTGCCTCTTTCTGCAACTCTCTTACCTCTTTCTGCACTTCACTTTCTGTATCTTTCTTCTTCTTTCTGCACCTCTCTTGCTTCTTTCTGTACCTCTCTTGCTTATTTCTGCATCCCACTTGCTTATTTCTGCAACCTTCTTCCTGTACCTCTCTTGCTTATTTCTGCATATCTCCTGCCTCTTTCTGCACTACTCTTGCCTCTTTCTGCATCTCTTTTGCTTCTTTTTTGCAGTTCTTTTTCCTCTTTCTAAACATCTCTTGCCTTTTTCTGTATTTCTCCTGCCTCTTTGTGCACCTCTCTTCCTTTTTTATGTACCTCTTTCCCTTCCTTCTGTACATCTTTTGCCTCTTTCATCACTTCGTTTGCTTCTCTCTGTACTTTACTTGCTTCTTTCTGCACCTCTCTTGCTCCTTTATGTACCTCTCATGCTTCTTTCTGCACTTCTCTAGCTGATTTCTGCACCCCTCTTGCTACTTTTTGCACCTCTCTTGTCTGCTTCTGCAACTCTCTTCCCTCTTTCTGAGTTTCTCTAGCCACTTTCTGTACTTCTCTGGCTTCTTTCGGCACTTCTTTTGCTTCTTTCTACACTTCTCTTGCCTCTTTCTGTATTTCACTTACCTCTTTTGGGACATCTCTTGCCTCTTTATGCACATTTCTTCCTCTTTCTGCAATTCTTTTGCTTCTTTCTGAACCTCTCTTGCTTCTTTCTGTACCTCTCTTGCTTATTTCATCACTTCTCTCGCTCATTTTTGCATCTCACTTTCTTTATTTTTTTTTTTTTTTTTTTATTTTACTTTATTCGAAACAAGTTTCATAAAAGTACAACACACAATATCCAAAATAAGCTATACACAAAAATTAAAATTTTTCACCAGTAAACAGATTATTAACATAAAAATAATTTCAGACAATGGGCAAAAATTTTGACCTAATGAACCAAGCATTCGCCACATATTTAGCCACCCCACAAATCATATGCATTGAAATGACATTTGTTTGTAAAATACGCATGGCTAATCTATGTTCCCTCACCCCTAAATTCCTACAAACAGGTTTCAACCACCTATCTCTAGGTTTTTTGTAGGCTACACAAGCAAATAGGAAGTGTCCTAATGATTCTTTCGGGCAGGGACAACCTGGACATTTAACCCCTGTACCGCTATATCCCTTCCAACCTTCTTTGAATGTGTTAAGAGGTAAAATGCCGTATCTGAATTCCAGAAACAAAGTTCTATCTCGAGGGACCTGGATAAAGTCCAAAAAGGGCTCCAATTTTCCAAGGGGCTTATGATCAAGGAAGGAGTTGGTTAAGTGGCCCCAATTTTGGTTCCTAAGATCTTTTGCAACAACCCAATCCCAATATAATTTCTTTACAATTGTTTTTGGGGGTGGCATTTGAGAGATCCAACTCTCCTCCAAACCTATGGCTTTCACGAGCCTCTTTAGATTATTCAACCATTTGATTTTGTTGGCTACATTCAAACCAATCAACTCATCCAAAACCATGGCATAGTTAGAGAGTTCTGGGGTCCTTCTAAGACGAACCCAAAATAACAAGGGGCGAATTTGCACCAGATCTACTATTGATTTTTTGCCCAGGTCTAAAAATAAGGGTTTCAAGGGGGACGATAAAGGTAGCGAAACCATATTTCTAATAAACTTATTTTCCGCCACTTTTAAAGCTTTTGTATTTTCCGCACCCCAAAGTTCTGAACCATAAACTGCCGCCGCCAGTGCTTTCCCTTCGTACACTGCCAGGGTAGGGGCTATGGGTCTGCTAATAGAACGTCGCTGGTTTTTGAGAATCACTCCTGCCACCCTTTTAAGGTTTAAAACCATTTTAGTAATATGGGCAGACCAACTCAAATTATTACAAAGTCTTACTCCTAGGTAATCAAATTCTTGAACCACCTCCAGCGCGGTGCCATTCAACAAGAGGTTAACCTTCCTATGTTGCTTTTTCGATGTTAACACCATCAACTTTGTTTTAGAAGTGTTTATTGTCAACCCTCTTTCTTTACAAAAACTGCAAAACCGATCAAGCAGTTTCTGCAGACCCATAGGGGATTTAGACATGAGAAGAGTGTCATCGGCAAACAGGAGAGTAGGTGTTTTCTCACCGGCAAGGGTGGGGGCATCAGCCTGGTCCTCCCTCAAATGGTCTACCACCCCATTAATAAAGAGGGAGAACAAGGTTGGAGCCATCACACACCCCTGTCTCACTCCCCTGTTTACCGGAATCCTCTCAGTCAGTTGACCCTGAGATCCCCAGCGGATTCTGGCATAATTTCCATCATGAAGTTTAACAATAAATTGTAGAAGGTAACTAGGAAAACCCATATCAGATAAGACCGACCAAAGCTTAGTCCGTGGGATGACGTCAAATGCTGTCTTCAAGTCTATAAAAGCCAAGTATAGACTACCCTTCATGATTAGCACTGACTTCCAACAGACTGCACAAAATCTGAAGACCTGATCTATTGCACCTATATTACTTCTAAACCCGGCCTGAAAATGGGACAAGATGTTATTATCCATAAGCCAAGATTCTGTGCGATTTATGATCACCCTTCCTACCACCTTCTGAATGGTGTCTATCAGACTTATTGGTCTGTAATTAGAGGGGTCATCCCTTTCGCCCTTTTTAAAAATAGTTATCACCTCAGCGCCTTTCCAGGAGTCTGGAACAGGGTGACCAGCCTGGATCAAGTTCATCAGACACGAAATATACTTAGCCCATACATTTGGGTCATATTTTAACATATCCCCTGGAAGGCCATCTTGGCCTGGGGCCTTCCCGGGCAGTAGTTTAGAGATAGCATCTAATACTTCTCTCTGAGAAAATGGATCTATATTATGGATCAAAGTTTCACAGAGCATGTTTCCAGGGGTATTAGCTAATTGTGGTAGCGAGCTGTCCAAATTATCCTCGCAGTACAACTTTAAAAAATGGGAATACCATTCCTGCTCCGTAATATGATTTAAAATCATTCCTGCTCCCTTGCTATCTAAAATGTTAATTAATTTCCAAAAAGTAACAGCATTTTTCCCACGTGCTGCTTCCTTAAGCTGTTGCCAGTGCTCTTCCTCCCAGGCTCGTTTTGCGGATTTTATACTTCTTGTATAATCTTTCCTGGCAGCCCGAACGGCCACAGAGTCCTTACTTTGTATTGCTTTGGTTATTGCTTTCCTCTTGATTCTACAATTACTCGTGTACCATGGGTTACTTGTGGTTTTAAAACCATTAAGACCTGATTTTGCCGGTTGCTTCTTACAAAAATGGGCTCCTATTTTACTTATTAAGTTACTATAGGATACCAACAAACTGGGACCGACTACCTTAACTTCAGAGTGGGGCAAAGCTGTCAAACTACTAATTTCTTTGGATACTAAATCCGTAATATTTTGGAGCTTCCCCTCATCACATTTGACTACATTCCATTTTAGCTTCCTATTATTATTTACAGGGAAGATTTCTTTAGTTAGCATCTCAGTTACCCGACTAGGTTCACGGCCACGTACCCACCTAAGCTGCATACATAAGGGGTTGTGGTCACTATAGGAGGACTCCCTAACCACCATGTCTATTACGTCGGGCCATGAGTGTGCATCTAAAAGGATGTAGTCAATGCGAGAGGGGCACCCCACCCTATTAAAGGTCATAGCACCTGCGCGATCTGATTTTGTACGGCCATTTAAGGCCCAAAGGTTATGATCTAGCACCAGGGCGTTCAGCTGAATAACTCTTGATGACCATTTCTTAATTGGGTTAAGATTTAGCAGGGGTATGCCTTGTCTACCTTCCACAACGTTCGGACCCAGTACCTCTTCCACATCTAGGGGTTCGAATGTACAGTTGAAATCCCCCCCGACCAGTATTTTAGAACTGGTCGGGAGTTTTGACAACTCCACATCCAATAATTCCAGTATTGGGGAAAGAAGCCCTCCCTGAAGACCTCTAGCATAAATACAAAAAATTTCGTATGTATAGCCCCCTATACTATTCTTTAAAGTGATGTGCAAGATGTCGTTAGAAATGAGTTTGTTAGAAATAACACGGCAGTTCAGAGATGTTTTCACCCAAATCTGTAACCCACCAGAGGGGCGGCCTCTTCCCGGTGAGACAGCAGGAACATAGAATGTAGAGTAACCATTCATATATTCAGGGGATAGGCACCACGTTTCTTGAAACATACAGATATCAAAAGTGTTAATAAAATTGTTCCAATCGGGATTTACTAAGTTTTTCTTTAGACCTGCAATGTTCCATGATAAAATATTGATAAGGGGACCCGGGGACTTGTGTTCCAATTGACCTGTGGGTACTATATCCTGCAAACAGCTACCAACTACAGCTGGAGGTACAATAATATCTGTACCAGCACAGGTGGAGCCTACAATAACCACTCTGTCTACAGGTGTATTAACTTCATCTCCAGGTAAAACCTGCTCCACCCTACTACAAAATTGGTCAATGGGCTGCTTGGTAAGTCAATCGACTTCCTCCAGACCATTGAAACGATTATAACATTGGATAGGATGGTCCAACTGTGGGCCCAGCCATCCCTCCTTAAGCCTGTTACCACCATGGTAGGTTCTACCTCTACCTCTACGCACTTCTTGCCAATCTCCTTTTCCAGCGTCTCCCCAGTTGTAGGAGCGATGATTTCCCGGGGTTTCAAATCTCCTCCAACCTTGTTCATGCGGGGAGATCCTTAGCCAGCTCCATCTATTATCATGATTCCCCGCGGGCATATAAAAGTATGACAAAGGTTTAACTAGAATCTCGGAGTCATTAATGCGGCTAGGCCCAGAGCAAATAAACTCTACAATACAAGGGTCTTCAAATGTAATCACCACACAGTCTCCTTTAAGATGTTTCTTTTTCTCTCCCACCCAAGGTGTTCTCTCTACCATAAGAATATTCTTGTTCATATTGGGTGGGGATGGGAGGTTTCTGTCCAACCAATGACAAACTTTATTTTTAAGACCCCAGAATGTTTCGGGGATATCTGTAGTGAGCTCAGGGACACCTGTTAATACTACCACAAATGGGCAGGCGTCAGATGGTAAGTTAATATTCCGCCGTACCCGTGGTGTCTTCACAGCGGGTTGGCGCTGGATAATGCTAGGCGCAGTAGCACTGGCTGTTCCTGTGTGTTTCTTAACATCTACAATGACTTGATTGGTGGTCGCTTTACCAACCTTCTGCACCATAGTAACGGTTGGGCAAGGCTTAGTTTGCTGGGTGGGTGCTGTTGTGGGGATCTTAACTAATGGGTGTGGGCTTCCCATTGTACTAGGGGTATTCTTCTCAATTTCTTGATTTACTTTAACCCCCTTGCAATTTAGGTCATTTGATATAATTCCCAATTGGTTTTCTATGCCCTGGAGTCTAACTTCCAGGGGCAAAAGCAAGGACCTAATAAGGGTTGCTAGGGTGTCAAAGAAGGGCGCATCCACATCTTCTTCACTCTCTACAGACTCATCAGGACTACCATTATCAAGAATGCTAGCCAGACTTGTATCGGATACAGTTACATCTGGTAACTCTAAGGGCAGGGGGTGTGATGCTCGAGGTTGCCTAATAGAGATTACTGGGGCATCCACACTTAATTCTCCCTCCTGTGAACCATTTCCCCCACCAACCGCGTTCCCCATACTAGATAAAATATTTTGACTAGCTATAACATCACCAAGCCCTTCTGTGGCAGATGGTATTGGAGAGGGTGTTTTCCCCACAATAGTGGGCCCCTCTAACTCCAGGGGGACTGTATGTATAATAGCTGAGGTAACCAGAAATTGTGGGGCTAGAGAACCTCTAGTTCCATCCCTCGGTTGGCACACACATTCACGATGTTCCTTTCGTAAAAGAAAACTACTTCCATTCAAAGTTCATTGCACATCTTGTGCGTTTATTTAATGTTCATTGGTGTTGTATATATTTCAGTTATTTCTTTTTCAAATTCAAACAATTCCATTTATAAATCGGGCATGGTTATTCTCCACATATCCAATGCATTTCGAGCATTGTTAGCATGCTCTTCATCAGGGAAATAGACTCTAGGAGCAATGATATGTACAGGTAGTTATTAACGGTAATTAAATGAACCTTAGAAAAACAATCATAAAAAACAATCATCCATGTGTTAGTTTGCTTCAGTTTCAAAAACATGTATCAAAATTCACAACCTATTTAGCTCTACAATACTTTACATGCGTGATGTATAATAACATGGGTTTACTATTAACTTAAAAGATGTGAGAAAAAATAATGATGAAAAATGAAAAAGTGCGTTTGCACGCAGTAACTATGCTTACATGCCCTTCGTGATGTGTTCTCCTGAAAATCTGCAGGGAACGGATGAAATAAAAAAACACTGTGTAAGTGCCTGTGTTTAGCGCGGTAATCCGCAAAAACTCTCTCTTAGCTTGTGTAATGGTTAACACTGACCTGTTTGGTAACGGGTAAAGCTTATCCGAAAATCTCTTCCGAGGACGCCGGTAAAGCTGTAGCTTCCCGCCTTCCTTCTATTCAAACCTATGGGTGTCACGTGGTTTGGCCGGTGAAATGAAAATAAAAATAAACAACAGACTCAGGGGTTTTAGGTTAAGGTCAAAGTCTGACTGATATTAGACTCGTATCTATGTGTAAAGTATTAAATGTTTAACGTTGGGGCTGGAAAGCAAAAATAATCAAAGGGTTGTTATTTGGAGTAAAAATAAAAATGAAAATGAAAATATGAAAGACCAGTGAGACTAAAAAACTGTGAAAGTGGACGGATCATGATATTGAACCTGGTACATGTGGAATGATGTGGTGATTGTTCAACACTGTGCGCTACGGTGATACTAAGGCTACAATCAACTATCTAAAGGTACATGTTCATACATAGTTTCAGCGTGAGGGTGTGCACAATAGCGACAAAATCAGTGCAAAGAGCAAATTGTTTATAGATAACATGAAAATTCGATTCTTTCGTTGATCCCCATCGGGTTTTGCGTGGACAATTTATGGATCCAATAATTTTCACGTCTCAAGAGGAATTTGTTGTTGTCTCGGCCTTCATGTTTTTGGACTGTCTCAAGTACAATGTATTTCATTTGAGAAACATTGTGTTGGTATTCTGTGAAATGCGCCGACAGTGCTGATTTCATGTTTTTGAGTCTGATGTTGGACTTGTGTTCTGTGAGGCGTACCTTGATTCGGCGCTCAGTTTTACCTACGTACATTTTTCCGCAGGGGCACTTTATACCATATATTAAGTTGTTGGTGTCACATGTTGCGTTTACTTTAAGCTTGATAGCATTACCTTGAGTTGGATGGTTCACAGTATTGCCCTTGATAACATTGTTGCAGTGTCCGCAATTTAAACATGGTCTAGTCCCTGTATATCTTATGTTTTCTTTTGGTTTATTTTGTAACATTTCGCCCAGGTTTTTCGCTCTGGTGTATGCAAAAAGGGGTGGTTGACTGAAAGCATTTCCAAAATCAGGTTCTAGATTGAGAATTGACCAATGTTTTAATATGCTCTGCTTAAAATGTTTGCTGGTAGTAGAATATTTGGAAACCACTACTATCCGTGGTTGTTCAGGTTTTTTGGTTGGTGTTAACAGTTTCGTTCTGTCTGTGTTCTCTATTCTCTTTCTCGTGTCTTGTATCAAAGATGTCGGGTAGCCTCTCTGGTGAAATTTGTTTGACATTTCATCAAGTCTGGTTTCCAGTGTTTTTTCATCTAGTGCAATTCTCTTAACTCTCGCCATTTGGGAATATGGTAGATTGCGTATTAGGCTTGGTTCATGGAAGCTAGAATGTAGCAACATGTTATTTCTGTCTGTTGGTTTCACGTACAGGTCGGTGATGAATCCCTTTGGTGTTATCGTTATTTTGACATCTAGAAAATTCACCGATGTGTCTGAGATATCCCATGTGAGTTGGATTCTTTGGTCGATGGTATTAAATGTTGTGAGTGCCGTTTTCAATTTTTCTTCCGTGTCTGTCCATATGATGAAAAAGTCATCTATGTAGCGTAGAATTAGTCTCAAATGATCTGTCCATTCTGTGTTCTTCAGGATATGTTGAGTTTCATACCAATGCATGAAGGTGTTGGCATACACAGGTGCAGCCGAATTACCCATTGCCATCCCGGTCAGTTGTTGATACCATTCATCGTTTGCTTTAAAGTAGCTATGATAGAGGGTAAAGTACATGAGTTCCATGAGAAATAGTTGGAAATCTTGGTCTAGGTTCGTGTTCAGTAAGGCTGACTCCATAGCTTCAATCCCCATGTCATGGGGTATGCTCGTATATAAGCTGCATACATCCGCAGTGCATAAAATCACTTTCTCTGTTTGGATGAATGGGATTTGTTGTAGTTTCAGCAAAAATTGCGATGTGTCCTTGATGTACGTGGGGGTAGATTGTACCGATGATTGCAAATATCTGTCAATGAGTTGTCCTATGGGTTGGTGGATGCTTCCTCTGGTGGACACTATTGGCCTCATTGGGGGATCTCTCAAGTTCTTATGAATTTTGGGTACCATTCTCAAGGTTGGACTTCTTGGGTTGGCAGTTAATAAAAAGTTTTTGGTCCTTTCGGTTATTGTCCCCTGTTGGTATGCTCTATCAATGATGTGTTTCAACACCTTCAGATATTCTTGTGTAGGATTAGATTCCAATCTGAGGTAAGTTGTCTGATCACTGACATGTTCCATGGTCTTGTTTTTGTACATCTGTGTGTTCATAATGACGATTGCTCCCCCTTTGTCCGCTTTGGTAAGAGTAATGAGGTCGTTTTCCGCTATTTTGCGCAATGTGCTTAGATCTTTTTGTGTGATATTTCTGGTTTTTGGTTTCTGATGTTTGATTTTTTTGAGATCCTGTTTTACTAAGTTCTCAAAGAGATCTAGTGTCTTATGGCTTGTTGGCGCTTGAAATGTGCTTACTGGACGTAATCCCAATAGTTGGTCCTTTCTTTCTTGTGGTTGTTCCGGTATGACGTTGTCAAAAAAATGTCTGAGTTTGAGTTTCCTCATGAGTTTGAAAAAACTCACTTCATGTTCAAGATGATCCGTAGAAGTCGTGGGTACGAACGAGGTGCCCTTTTCTAGTAGGTTCAATTCATAGTTACTGAACTGCTGGTCGCTAATATTAATGACAAGATGTTCTGTGATTAATTCTAATATTAGAACATCTTGTCATTAATATTAGCGACCAGCAGTTCAGTAACTATGAATTGAACCTACTAGAAAAGGGCACCTCGTTCGTACCCACGACTTCTACGGATCATCTTGAACATGAAGTGAGTTTTTTCAAACTCATGAGGAAACTCAAACTCAGACATTTTTTTGACAACGTCATACCGGAACAACCACAAGAAAGAAAGGACCAACTATTGGGATTACGTCCAGTAAGCACATTTCAAGCGCCAACAAGCCATAAGACACTAGATCTCTTTGAGAACTTAGTAAAACAGGATCTCAAAAAAATCAAACATCAGAAACCAAAAACCAGAAATATCACACAAAAAGATCTAAGCACATTGCGCAAAATAGCGGAAAACGACCTCATTACTCTTACCAAAGCGGACAAAGGGGGAGCAATCGTCATTATGAACACACAGATGTACAAAAACAAGACCATGGAACATGTCAGTGATCAGACAACTTACCTCAGATTGGAATCTAATCCTACACAAGAATATCTGAAGGTGTTGAAACACATCATTGATAGAGCATACCAACAGGGGACAATAACCGAAAGGACCAAAAACTTTTTATTAACTGCCAACCCAAGAAGTCCAACCTTGAGAATGGTACCCAAAATTCATAAGAACTTGAGAGATCCCCCAATGAGGCCAATAGTGTCCACCAGAGGAAGCATCCACCAACCCATAGGACAACTCATTGACAGATATTTGCAATCATCGGTACAATCTACCCCCACGTACATCAAGGACACATCGCAATTTTTGCTGAAACTACAACAAATCCCATTCATCCAAACAGAGAAAGTGATTTTATGCACTGCGGATGTATGCAGCTTATATACGAGCATACCCCATGACATGGGGATTGAAGCTATGGAGTCAGCCTTACTGAACACGAACCTAGACCAAGATTTCCAACTATTTCTCATGGAACTCATGTACTTTACCCTCTATCATAGCTACTTTAAAGCAAACGATGAATGGTATCAACAACTGACCGGGATGGCAATGGGTAATTCGGCTGCACCTGTGTATGCCAACACCTTCATGCATTGGTATGAAACTCAACATATCCTGAAGAACACAGAATGGACAGATCATTTGAGACTAATTCTACGCTACATAGATGACTTTTTCATCATATGGACAGACACGGAAGAAAAATTGAAAACGGCACTCACAACATTTAATACCATCGACCAAAGAATCCAACTCACATGGGATATCTCAGACACATCGGTGAATTTTCTAGATGTCAAAATAACGATAACACCAAAGGGATTCATCACCGACCTGTACGTGAAACCAACAGACAGAAATAACATGTTGCTACATTCTAGCTTCCATGAACCAAGCCTAATACGCAATCTACCATATTCCCAAATGGCGAGAGTTAAGAGAATTGCACTAGATGAAAAAACACTGGAAACCAGACTTGATGAAATGTCAAACAAATTTCACCAGAGAGGCTACCCGACATCTTTGATACAAGACACGAGAAAGAGAATAGAGAACATAGACAGAACGAAACTGTTAACACCAACCAAAAAACCTGAACAACCACGGATAGTAGTGGTTTCCAAATATTCTACTACCAGCAAACATTTTAAGCAGAGCATATTAAAACATTGGTCAATTCTCAATCTAGAACCTGATTTTGGAAATGCTTTCAGTCAACCACCCCTTTTTGCATACACCAGAGCGAAAAACCTGGGCGAAATGTTACAAAATAAACCAAAAGAAAACATAAGATATACAGGGACTAGACCATGTTTAAATTGCGGACACTGCAACAATGTTATCAAGGGCAATACTGTGAACCATCCAACTCAAGGTAATGCTATCAAGCTTAAAGTAAACGCAACATGTGACACCAACAACTTAATATATGGTATAAAGTGCCCCTGCGGAAAAATGTACGTAGGTAAAACTGAGCGCCGAATCAAGGTACGCCTCACAGAACACAAGTCCAACATCAGACTCAAAAACATGAAATCAGCACTGTCGGCGCATTTCACAGAATACCAACACAATGTTTCTCAAATGAAATACATTGTACTTGAGACAGTCCAAAAACATGAAGGCCGAGACAACAACAAATTCCTCTTGAGACGTGAAAATTATTGGATCCATAAATTGTCCACGCAAAACCCGATGGGGATCAACGAAAGAATCGAATTTTCATGTTATCTATAAACAATTTGCTCTTTGCACTGATTTTGTCGCTATTGTGCACACCCTCACGCTGAAACTATGTATGAACATGTACCTTTAGATAGTTGATTGTAGCCTTAGTATCACCGTAGCGCACAGTGTTGAACAATCACCACATCATTCCACATGTACCAGGTTCAATATCATGATCCGTCCACTTTCACAGTTTTTTAGTCTCACTGGTCTTTCATATTTTCATTTTCATTTTTATTTTTACTCCAAATAACAACCCTTTGATTATTTTTGCTTTCCAGCCCCAACGTTAAACATTTAATACTTTACACATAGATACGAGTCTAATATCAGTCAGACTTTGACCTTAACCTAAAACCCCTGAGTCTGTTGTTTATTTTTATTTTCATTTCACCGGCCAAACCACGTGACACCCATAGGTTTGAATAGAAGGAAGGCGGGAAGCTACAGCTTTACCGGCGTCCTCGGAAGAGATTTTCGGATAAGCTTTACCCGTTACCAAACAGGTCAGTGTTAACCATTACACAAGCTAAGAGAGAGTTTTTGCGGATTACCGCGCTAAACACAGGCACTTACACAGTGTTTTTTTATTTCATCCGTTCCCTGCAGATTTTCAGGAGAACACATCACGAAGGGCATGTAAGCATAGTTACTGCGTGCAAACGCACTTTTTCATTTTTCATCATTATTTTTTCTCACATCTTTTAAGTTAATAGTAAACCCATGTTATTATACATCACGCATGTAAAGTATTGTAGAGCTAAATAGGTTGTGAATTTTGATACATGTTTTTGAAACTGAAGCAAACTAACACATGGATGATTGTTTTTTATGATTGTTTTTCTAAGGTTCATTTAATTACCGTTAATAACTACCTGTACATATCATTGCTCCTAGAGTCTATTTCCCTGATGAAGAGCATGCTAACAATGCTCGAAATGCATTGGATATGTGGAGAATAACCATGCCCGATTTATAAATGGAATTGTTTGAATTTGAAAAAGAAATAACTGAAATATATACAACACCAATGAACATTAAATAAACGCACAAGATGTGCAATGAACTTTGAATGGAAGTAGTTTTCTTTTACGAAAGGAACATCGTGAATGTGTGTGCCAACCGAGGGATGGAACTAGAGGTTCTCTAGCCCCACAATTTCTGGTTATAGTTGCGACGTCGTAGGACACTCGACGCCTCCTTGTTGTGCACCACCAAAGTACATACCATAGATCACCAGTTGACTAAACTTAATAGCTGTGCATCTATCCAAACAGAACTATAATAGCTGAGGTAGCCATAGGTGTTATAAGGGTTACAGAGTCAAGTGGGGCTACTGGTAATGAAGATACCGTTGACAATACAGGGGTCACAAGAGTAGTTGGTAAATGGGACGTATCCGATAAACGCGATTGTTTATTCGGAGTACAGGCTAGGGCTATATTACCCAATGATGACCTTTTGGCCTGGAGCAAATCTTGAGAAACCCTCCGTTCCATCAATATAATACCCTCATCAATTAGGGTGTTTGTACGAAAAATAAAACTATCCAAAGTACTAGTACGTTTTTTGGTTTTTGTGTTTTTTATCCCCGCCACCGCCTGGCTTCTCGTTTTCCGTGTTGACATTATATAACACCAGCAAATAACCAACACGGGGTACTATAGTTGATGGTAAAAGGGCGTAACTAAGTTGACAAACCCTATTAATAATATATTACAAAGATAAAACTAATCAACTCAATAGTACCAATAGCCAAACAATATAATCCTATACAAAAAGAGATCACAATAATAACAACTACAATTTTAGAAAACTTGCGAGGGGGTATGGCCAGTCCAGTCCTCTCGGTCCTCGGAGGGCCTCAGAGGGCCCGCCCTTTGCCCGGGCTTAGCCCCGGGCTATGTCCCGCGCGCGTCCCGCGTGCGCGCTCACCTCTATGCTTAAATAGGAGGGTTGGGGGCGGGAAGAGACACCAGGTGCGCTGGGTTGTAGAAGCGCTGAGCAACCTGGGTCTCGCAGTCCCGGCCCCGGCAGCGTCCGCTAAAGTCCTGGGTCCTAGCTGATCAGGAGCAGGGTGCAGGGCAGCAGTTTAAAAGCGTCCGTGTAAAAAACAAAGTTCCACAGGTTCCACAGGATAATCCCCAAGGCTGCGAGCGGCACCCGCGGAGCGGGGGCCGCGAGCCTTATGTAGCCGGTGAGTAAGCACAGAAGGGCGGAGGGCTGGGGGCGGGAAGAGACACCAGGTGCGCTGGGTTGTAGAAGCGCTGAGCAACCTGGGTCTCGCAGTCCCGGCCCCGGCAGCGTCCGCTAAAGTCCTGGGTCCTAGCTGATCAGGAGCAGGGTGCAGGGCAGCAGTTTAAAAGCGTCCGTGTAAAAAACAAAGTTCCACAGGTTCCACAGGATAATCCCCAAGGCTGCGAGCGGCACCCGCGGAGCGGGGGCCGCGAGCCTTATGTAGCCGGTGAGTAAGCACAGAAGGGCGGAGGGCTGGGGGCGGGAAGAGACACCAGGTGCGCTGGGTTGTAGAAGCGCTGAGCAACCTGGGTCTCGCAGTCCCGGCCCCGGCAGCGTCCGCTAAAGTCCTGGGTCCTAGCTGATCAGGAGCAGGGTGCAGGGCAGCAGTTTAAAAGCGTCCGTGTAAAAAACAAAGTTCCACAGGTTCCACAGGATAATCCCCAAGGCTGCGAGCGGCACCCGCGGAGCGGGGGCCGCGAGCCTTATGTAGCCGGTGAGTAAGCACAGAAGGGCGGAGGGCTGGGGGCGGGAAGAGACACCAGGTGCGCTGGGTTGTAGAAGCGCTGAGCAACCTGGGTCTCGCAGTCCCGGCCCCGGCAGCGTCCGCTAAAGTCCTGGGTCCTAGCTGATCAGGAGCAGGGTGCAGGGCAGCAGTTTAAAAGCGTCCGTGTAAAAAACAAAGTTCCACAGGTTCCACAGGATAATCCCCAAGGCTGCGATCTATTATGCATCTCTCTTGCTTATTCTTGCTCTTCTTTTGCTTCTTTCTGTACCCTCATGCTTCTTGTTGTACCCTCTTCCTTCTTTCTGCACTTTTCTTGCATCTTTCTGCACCTCAGTCCCTTCTTTTTGCACCTCTCATTACCTTCTGCAGCTCTTTTCCTTCTTCCTCCACTTCTCTTGCTTCTATCTGCACCATTCTTCCTCTTTATGCACATTTCTTTATCGTTCTGTACTTGTATTCGTCTTTCTGCAGTTCTCTTGCTTCTTTCTGCAATTCTCTTGCCTCTTTCTGTACCTCTCTTTCTTCTTTCTGCACCGCTCTTGCCTTTTTCTGCACCTCACTCTCTTCTTTCTGCAAGTCTCTTGCTACCTTCTGCAGCTCTCTTGCTTCTTCCTCTACTTCTCTTGCTTCTATCTGTACCATTCCTTCTCTTGCTGCACCTTTTTTATATTTCTGCACTTGTATTCATCTTTCTGCAGTGCTCTTGCTTCTTTCTGTAGTTCTCTTGACTCTTTCTGTACCATTCTTGCTTCTTTCTGCGCTTCTCTTGTCTCTTTCTGCATCTCTTTTGCCTCTTTCTGTACTTCTCTTGCCTCTTTCTGCACATCTCTTGCCTCTTTCTGCACTTCTCTTGCCTCGTTCTGCACCTCCCTTGAATCGTTTTGCATATTTCTTACTCTTCCTGCAACACTTTTGCTTCTTTCTGCTCTTCTCTTGATTTTCTCTGCTCCTTTCTTGCTTATTTCTACACACCTCCTACCTCTTTCTGCAGCACTCTTCCCTCTTTCTGCACCTGTCTTGCCTCTTTCAGCACCTTGCTTACCTCTTTTTGTACCTATCTTGCCTTTTCTACACCTCTGTTGTTTCTTGCTGTACTTTTATTGCCTTTTTCTGCATCTCTCTTGCCTCTTTCGTCACTTCTCTTGCTTCTTTATGTACATTTCTCCCACTTTCTGAAACTCTTGCCTCTTTCTACACCTTTGTTGCTTCTTCCTGAACCTCTCTTGTTTCTTACTGTACCTCTCCTGCATCTTGCATCACTTATTTTGCTTATTTTTGCACCTCACTTTCTTCCATCTGCTTCTCTATTGCTTATTCATGCTTTTCCCTTGCTTCTTTCTGCAACTCTCTTGCTTCTTTCTGTACCCTCTAGCCTCTTTCTGTACCTATCTTGCCTCTTTCTGCACTTCACAGGCTTCTTTCTGCACCTATATTGCTACCTTCTGCAGCTCTTTTGCTGCTTTCTCAATTCCTCTTGCGTCTATCTGCACCATTCTTCCTCTTTCTGTGCCTTTCTTCATCTTCCTGCACTTTTATTCCTCTCTCTGCAGTTCTCTTGCTTCTTTCTGCAGTTCTATTACCTCTTTCTGTACCTCTCTTGCTTCTTCCTGCACTTCTCTTGCCTTTTTCTGGCCCTCACTCTCTTCTTTCTGTGCCTCTCTTGCTACCATCTGCAGCTCTCTTGCTTCTTCCTCCACTTCTTTTGCTTCTATCTGCACCATTCTTCCCCTTTCTGCAACTTTCTTATTTATGCACTTGTATTCCTCTTTCTGCAGTTCTCTTGCTTCTTTCTTCAGTTCCGTTCCTCTTTCAGTAACTCTCTTGCTTCTTTCTGTGCTTCTCTTGTCTCTTTTTGCACCTCTCTTACTTCTCTCTGTAGTTCTCTTGCCTCTTTCTGCACATCTCTTGTCTCTTTTGCCACATCTCTTGCCTCTTTCTGCACCTCTCCTGACTCTTTCTGCATATTTCTACCTCTTTCTGCAACTCTTTTGCTTCTTTCTGCACTTCTCTTGCTTTTTTCTGCACCTCTCTTGCTTCTTTCTGCACACCTCTTACCTATTTCTGCAGCACTCTTCTCTCTTTGTGTACCTCTCTTGCCTCTTTTTGTACCTCTCTTGCTTTTTTCTGCACTTGGCTTGCCTTTTCGGCAGCTCTGTTGCTTCTTTCAGTACTTCTCTTGCCTTTTTCTGCACATCTCTTGCCTCTCTCACCACTTCTCTTGCTTCTTTCTGCTCCTCACTTTTTTCCTTCTACATCTCTCTTGCTTCTTTCTGCTCTTCTCTTGATTCTTTTTATACCTCTCTTGCTTCTTACTGTACCCTCTTACATCTTTCTGTACTTCCCTTGCATTTTTCTACACCTCACTTCTTCTTTATGTCTGTACCTCTCTTGCTTCCTTCTGCACCTCTCCTGCTTCTTTCTGCTCTTCTCTTGCTTCTATCTGTGCCTTTCTTCTTTTCTACATCTTTCTTCTGCTTTCTGTACGTTGTTCCCTCTTTCTGCCATTCTCTTGCTCCTTTCTGTACTTCTCTTGCCTCTTTCTGCACTTCTCTTGCCTCTTTCTGCACCTCTATTACCGCTTCCATCACTTCTCTTGCTTCTTTCTGCACCTCACTTTATTCCTTCTGCATCTCTCCTGCTTCCTTCTGCTCCTCTCTTGCTTCTTTATGCACCTCTCTTGCTTCTTTCGGCATCTCTCTTGCCTCTTTCTACACCTCACTGTCTTTTTT
Organism: Lissotriton helveticus; assembly: GCF_964261635.1. NCBI lineage: Eukaryota > Metazoa > Chordata > Amphibia > Caudata > Salamandridae > Lissotriton > Lissotriton helveticus. Next base: position 515,654,154 of record NC_136071.1, on the reverse strand, counting down.
TGCACCTCTCTTGCTTCTTTCTGATCTTCTCTTGCTTCTTTTTATACCTCTCTTGCTTCTTACTGTACCTCTTACCTCTTTCTGTACTTTCCTTGCCTCTTTCTACACCTCACTTCTTCTTTCTGTCAGTAACTTTCTTGCTTCCTTCTGCACCCCTCTCCTGCTTCTTTCTGCTCCTCTCTTGCTTCTATCTGTGCCTTTCTTCTTTTTCTACATCTTTCTTCCGCTTTCTGTACTTTTATTCCCCCTTTCTGCCATTCTCTTGCTCCTTTCTGTACTTCTCTTGCCTCTTTCTGCACTTCTCTTGCCTCTTTCCGTACCTCTATTGCCTCTTTCATCACTTCTCTTGCTTCTTTCTGCACCTCACTTTCTTCCTTCTGCTTTCTTCTGCTCCTCTCTTGCTTCTTTATGTACCTCTATTGCTTCTTTCTGCATCTCTCTTGCCTCTTTCAATACCTCACTCTCTTTTCTTTGCACCTGTCTTGCTTCTTTCTGCACTTCTCTTCCTTCTAGCTGTGCCTTTCTTCGTCTTACTGTACCTTTCTTCCTCTTTCTGTACCTTTCTTCCTCTTTCTGTACTTTTATTTCTCTTTCTGCACTTCTCTTGATTCTTTCTGCACTTCTCTTTCCTTTTTCAGTACCTCTCTTGCTTATTCCTGCACATCTCTTGCCTCTTTCTGCACCTCTCTTGCCTCTTTCTGCACTTCTCTTGCCTCTTTCTGTACCTCTCTTTCCTCCTCCTACACTTTTCTTGCCTCGTTCTACACTTCTGTCACCCTCTTTCTGTACCCCTCTTGCTTCGTTTTGCACCTCTCTTGCTTGTTTCTGTACTCGTCTTACCTCTTTGGTACCTCTCTTGCCTCTTTCTGTACCTCTCTTGCCTCTATCTGCACTGCGCTTGACTCTTTCTGCAGCTATGTTGCTTCTTTCTGCATTTCTCTTATCTCTTTCTGGACCTCTCTTACAACTTTCTCCAATTCTCCCGCCTCTTTAAACACCTCTCTTTCTTTTACTGCACGCTTGTGCTTCTTTCTGCACCTCTTGAGCTGCTTTCTGTATCTCTCTTGCTTCTTTATGCATTTCTATTGTCTCTTTGTTCAATTCTCTTGATTCTTTCTGCACTTCTCTTACATTTTTTGTACCGCTCTTACCTCTTTCTGCACATTTCTTCCTCTTTCTGCACCTTGCTTGCCTCCTTCTACACTTGTTTTGCCTTTCTGCACCCCTGTTGCTTCTTCCTGTACATCTCTTTCCTTCTTCTGCATCACTCTTGCCTCTTTCATCACTTCTCTTGCTTCTTTCTGCAACTTTCTTCCTCTTTCGGCAACTTTCTTCCCCTATCAGCACCTGTAATCCTCTTCATGCAGTTCTCTTGCTTCTTTCTGCACTTTCTCTTATCTCTTTCTGTACTTCTCTTGGCTCTTTTATAACTTCTCTTGCTTCTTTCTGCACCTCACTTTCTTACTTCTGCATCTCTCCAGCTTCCTTCTGCATCTCGTTTGATTCTTTCTGCTCCTCTCTTGCTTCTTTCTACACCTTTCTTGATTCTTTCTGTACCCCTCTTGCTTCTTTCTGCACCTCACTTTCTTCCTTCTGCATCTCGATTGCTTCTTTCTTCTCATCTATTGCTTCTTTCTGTACCTCTCTTGCTCTTTTCAGGACCCCTCTCCCCTCTTTCTTCACCCCTCTTCCCTCTTTCTGTACCTCACTCTCTTCTTTCTGCACATCTCCTGCATTTCTCTTGCTTCTATCTGCACCTTTCTTCTTTCTTTTTGTACTTTTATTTCTCTTTCTACAGTGCTCTTGATTGCTTCCTTCTGCTCAATTCTTGCTTCTTTTTGAACCTCTCTTGCTTCTTTCTGCTCCTCTCTTTCCCCTTTCTACACCTCACTCTTTTCTTTCTGTACCTCTTGTGCTTCCTTCTGCACCCCTCTTGCTTCTTTTTGCACTTCTCTTCCTTCTATCTGCACCTTTCTTCCTTTTTCTGTACCATTCTTCCTCTTTCTGCACCTTTATTCCTCTTTCCGTACTTTTATTTCTCTTTCTGCACCTCTCTTGCCTCTTTCTTCACTTCTCTCGCCTCTCTCTGTATTTCTCTTGCCAAGTTCTACACATCGTTCGCCCTCTTTCTGTACCCCCTTGCTTCTTTCGGTACTTCTCTTTCCTCTTTCTGGATGCCTCTTACAACTTTCTTCACTTCTCTTGCCTCTCTCTACACTGCCCTTCCTTTTTCTGTATATTTGTGCTTCTTTCAGCACCTCTTGTGCTGCTTTCTGTACCTCTCTTGTTTCTTTCTGTACTTCTATTGTCTCTTAGTTCAATTATCTGCTTCTTTCTGCACTTCTCTTACCTCTTTTTGTACCTCTCCTGCCTCTTTCTGCACATTGCTTCCTCTTTCTGTACCTCCCTTCCCTGTTTCTGCACTTATTTTGCCTCTTTCTGCACCTCGGTTGCTTCTTTTTATACTTCTCTTGTCTCTTTCTGCACCACTCTTGCCTCTTTTATAATTTCTCTTGCTTCTTTCTCCACCACGCTTTCTTCCTTCTGCATCTCTTTTGCTTCTTTCTGCTCCTTTCTTGTTTCCTTCTGTACCTCTCTTGCTTCTTTCTGCACCCTCTTGCTTCTTTTTCCAGCTCTCTTGTCTCTATCTGTAAGTCTCTTGCTTCCTTCTGCAACTCTCGTGCTTCCTTCTATAATTCTCTTGCTACTATCTGTACCTTTCTTCCTCTTTCTGTACCTTTCTTCTTTCTGCACTTTTATTCCTCTTCCTGCACTTCTCTTTCCTCTTTCTGTACCTCTTTTGCATCTTTCTGCACTGCTCTTGCCTCTTTCCCCACCTATCTTGCCTCTTTCTAAGCTTCTCTTCCCTCTTTCTGCACCTCTCTTACCTCTTTCTGCATTTCTCTTACCACGTTCTGCACTCTTTTCCCCTCTCTCTGCATCCCTCTTGATTCTTTCTGTACTTCTCTTGGCTCTTTCTGCATATCTCTTGACCCTTTCTGCACTTAACGATGTATCATCGCAGTTGTTGTAACGGCCGCATGGTAATGGCATGCAATGTATTGCATGCGATGTAAACAATGTTTCCCTCTGTTGCTTCTTTCTGCACCGCTCTTGCCTCTTTCTGTACCTCTCTTGCTTCTTTCTATATTTCTCTTTCTTCTTTCTACACCTCTCTAGCTTCTTTCAGCAACCCCTCTTGCCTCTTTATGCACCTTTCTTGTCTCTTTCTGTACCTCTCTTCCTCTTTCTGCAAACTCTTGCTTCTTTCTGCACCTCTCTTGTTGCTTTCTACACCTCTCTTGCTTCTTTATGCAATTCTGTCACCTCTTTCTTTACATCTCTTACCTCTTTCTACACCTCTCCTCTTTCTGCAAACTATTGCTTCTTTATGCACCTCTCTTGCTGCTTTCTGCACCTCTCGTATTTCATTTTGCACCTGTTTTGCCTCTTTCTGCAATCCTCTTGCCTCTTTCTGTACTTCTCTTACCTCTTTCTACACCTCTCTTGCCTCTTTCTGCACATTTCGTCCTCTTTTTTACTTCTCTTGCTTGCTCCTGCACTTCTTTTGCTTCTTTCTGCACCTCTCTTATCCTTTTCTGTACCCCTCTTGCCTCTTTCTGTACCTCCCTTGCATCTTTCTGCACTTTTCTTGCCTCGATTTTCAATTCTCTTGCTTATTTTTTCACTTCTCTTACCTCTTTCTATACCTCTCTTAACTCTCTGTACATTTCTTCTTCTGTCTGTACCTCTTTTGCCTCTCTACACATTTCTTCCTCTTTCTGCCCCTCTCTTGCTTGTTTCTGCACTTCTCGTCCTTCTTTCTGCACGTTGCTCCCTTCTTTCTGCACTTGATTTGCCTCTGTTGCTTCATTTTGCACTGTTCTTGCTTCTGCACTTCTCTTCCTTCTTTCTGCACGTTTCTCCCTCCTTTCTGCACTTGATTTGCCTCTGTTGCTTCATTTTGCACTTTTCTTGCCTCTTTCTGCACCTCTCTTACCTATTTCATCACTTCTCTTGCTTCTTTCTGCACCTCACTTTCTTCCTTCTGCAGCTCTCTCGCTTATTTCTGCTCCTCTCATGCCTCTTTCTGCACCTCTCTAGCCTCTTTCTGTACCTAACTATCTTATTTCTGTACCTCTTTTGCTTGTTTCTGCACTTCTCTTCCTTCTTTCTGCACGTTGCTCCCTTCTTTCTGCACTTGATTTGCCTCTGTTGCTTCATTTTGCACTTTTCTTGTTTCTGCACTTCTCTTCCTTCTTTCTGCACGTTGCTCCCTTCTTTCTGCACGTGATTTGCCTCTGTTGCTTCATTTTGCACTTTTCTTGCCTCTTTCTGCACCTCTCTTACCTATTTCATCACTTCTCTTGCTTCTTTCTGCACCTCACTTTCTTCCTTCTGCAGCTCTCTTGCTTATTTCTGCTCCTCTCATGCCTCTTTCTGCACCCCTCTAGCCTCTTTCTGTACCTAACTATCTTATTTCTGCACCTCTCTTGCTTGTTTCTGCACTTCTCTTCCTTCTTTCTGCACGTTGCTCCCTTCTTTCTGCACTTGATTTGCCTCTGTTGCTTCATTTTGCACTTTTCTTGTTTCTGCACTTCTCTTCCTTCTTTCTTCACGTTGCTCCCTTCTTTCTGCACTTGATTTGCCTCTGTTGCTTCATTTTGCAATTTTCTTGCCTCTTTCTGCACCTCTCTTACCTATTTCATCACTTCTCTTGCTTCTTTCTGCACCTCACTTTCTTCCTTCTGCAGCTCTCTCGCTTATTTCTGCTCCTCTCATGCCTCTTTCTGCACCTCTCTAGCCTCTTTCTGTAACTAACTATCTTATTTCTGCACCTCTCTTGCTTCCTTCTGTACCTATTATACTTCTTTCTGTACTTCTCGTGCTTCTATCTGTACCTTTCTTCCTCTTTCTGCACCTTTCTTCCTCTGTCTGCACTTCTCTTGCTTCTTTTTGCACTTCTCTTTCCTTTCTCTGTACCTCTCTTGCTTCTTTTAGCACTTCTCTAGCCTCTTTCTACACCTCTCTTGCCTCTTTCTACACCTCTCTTGCCTCTTTCTACACTTCTCTTGCCTCTTCCTGCACCTCTCTTGCCTCTTTCTGCACTTCTCTTGCATCTTACTGTACCTCTTTTGCCCTCTCTCTGCACCTCTCTTGCATCGTTCTGCATTTCCTTTGCCTCTTTGTGTATCTTTCTTGCTTCTTTCTGCACCCCTCTTGCCAATTTCTGCACCTCTATTGCTTCTTTCTGTATTTCTCTTGCTTTTTCTGCCCCTCTCTTTCTTCTTTCTTCTCCCCTCTTGCTTCTTGCTGCTCCTATCTGCACCTCTCTTGCCTCTTTCTGCACCTCTTGACTTTTTCTGCATTTCTCTTAACTCTTTCATTACCTCCCTTGCCTATTTTTATATATTCATTCCTCTTTCCGTTTCTCTCTTACTTCTTTCAGCACTTCTCTTGCTTCTTTCTGTACCTTGCTCAGCTCTTTCTGTACATCTTTTGCCTCTTTCTGCACCTTTCCTGCTTCTTTCTGCACCCCTCTTACCTGTTTCTTTACACTTCTTGCCTCTTTCTGCACCTTTCTTACCCCTTTCTGCACCTCTCTTGCCTTTTTTCACTTCTCCTTGTATCTTTCTGTACATTTGTTGCATCTTTCTGCACTTCCCTTGCCTCTTTCTGCACTTCCATTGTCTCTTTCTGAACATTTCTTCCTCTTTCTGCACCTCACTTGTTTCTTTCTGTGCTTCTCTTGCTTCTTTCTGCACATCACTCTCTTTTTTCTGCACTGCTCTTGCTGATTTCCTGGCCCTCACTTGCTTCTTTTATGCACCTTACTCTTTTCTTTCTGCACCTCTCTATCTTCTCTCTGCAATTCTCTTGTTTCTTTCTACAACTTTCTTCCTCTTTCTGCACCTTTCTTGCTTCTTTCTTCACCCCTGTGAACTCTTTCTGCATCTCGCTTACCTCTCTCTGCACCTCTTTTTCCTCTTTCTGCATATTTCTTCTTCTTTCTGTACCTCTCTTTCCTCATTCTGCACATCTCTTGCTTCTTTCTGCAAACGTCTTGCTTCTTTCTGTACTTCTCTTGACTCTTTCATCACTTCTCTTGCTTCATTCTGTACATTACGTGCTTCTTTTAGTATCTAACTTGCTTCTTTATGCACCCCTCTTGCCTCTTTCTGTACCTCTCTTGCCTCTTTCTGCATATTTCTTCGTCTTTCTGTACCTTCATGCACTTCACTTGCCTTTTTCTGCACCTCAGTTGCTTGTTTCTGCACTTCTATTTCCTATGTCTGTACCTCTCTTGCCTCTTTCTCTACTTATCTTGCCTGTTTCCACACTTCTCTTGCTTCTTTCAGCACTTCATTGCTTCTTTCTGCACCTCTCTTGCTTCTTTCTGCACTGCTCTTGCCTCTTCCTGCAATGTCTCTTTCCTCTTCCTGTACATTTCTTCCTCTTTCTGCAACTCTCTTGCTTCTTTCTTCACTTCTCTTGCTTCTTTCTGCAACTCTTGTGCTTCTTTCTGCTCACGGTTTGCCTCTTTCTGAAACTCTCTTGCCTCTTTCTGTTACTCTCTTGCCTCTTTCTGTGCTTTTCTTTCCTCCTTTCTTCCTCTTTCTGGACCTCTCTTGCTTCTATTTATGTACCCCTCTTGCATCTTACCTCGCTTGCTTTTTTCTGGACCTCACTTGCTTCTTTTCCCCACCTTACTCTCTTCTTTCTGTACCTCTCTATCTCCTTTCTGCAATTCTCTTGTTTCTTTTTACAATTTTCTTCCTCTTTCTGCACCTTTCTTGCTTCTTTCTTCACCTCTGCGAACTCTTTCTACCTCTCTCTTGCCTCTTTCAGCGCCTCTCTTTTCTCTTTCTGCATATTTCTTCTTCTTTCTGTACCTCTCTTTCCTCGTTCTGCACATCTCTTGCTTCTTTCTGCAAACCTTTGCTTTGTTCTGCATTTCTCTTGCCTCTTTCATCACTTCTCTAGCTTTGTTCTGTACATTACTTGCTTCTTTTAGCATCTTCCTTGCTTCTTTATGCGCCCCTGTTGCCTCTTTATGTACCTCTCTTTCCTCTTTCTGCATATTTTGTTCACTTTCTGTACCTCTCTTGGCTCTGTCTGCACTTTACTTGCCTTTTTCTGCACCTCTGTTGTTTGTTTCTGCACTTTCCTTGCTTCTTTCTGTACCTCATTTTCCTATGTCTGCACCTCTCTTGCCTCTTTCTGTACTTCTCTTGCCTCTTTCTACACTTCTCTTGCTTCTTTCAGTACTTTCCTTTCTTCTTTCTGTAGCTCTCTTGCTTCTTTCTGCAACTCTTGTGCTTCTTTCTGCACCTCTCTTGCTTCTTCTGCACCTCTATTGCTTCTTTCTGCACCCCTTTGCCTATTTCTGCACCTCTCTTGCCTCTTTCAGTACCTCTTTTGCCTATTTCTGCACCTCTTGTGCCTTTTTCTATACTTCTCTTGCTTCTTAATATACCTCCCTTGCCTCTTTCTGCACATTTCTTCCTCTTTCTGCATCTCTCTTGCCTGCTCCTGTACTTCTCTTGCTTCTTATGTACTTCTCCTGCTTCTTTCTGTACCTCTCTTGCCTCTTTCTGCACATTTCTTGCCTCTTTCTGTACTACTTTTGCCTCTGGCTGCACCGCTGTTGCTTCCTTTTGCATTTTTCTTGCATTTTTATGCACCCATCTTGCCTTTTTCTACAATTCTCATGCCTCTTTCTGTATCTTACTTGCCTCTTTCTGCACATTTATTCCTCTTTCTGCACATCTGTTTCTTGTGCCTGCTCTTCTCTTGCCTCTTTCTCCACCTCTCTTGCATCTTTCTGCACTAATCTTGTCTCTTTATGTACCTCTCTTGCCTCTATCTGCATTTCTCTTACCTCTTTCTGTACCCCTGTTTCTTGAATATGATGTTACAATGCATGTGATACATCGCATGCCATTACAACGTGGTCATTGCAACGACCGCGTTGTTACATTGCATACCGTTACAATGCAAGTCTTTACAACGACTTGCTGTAGGTGGCGCTTGATATTGAAATAGTATAATTTACTATTTAAACTCCAGTCTGTGCAACAGTAGGGAAGGTGTTGGATTTTAAATCCAATTCCTTCGGCCCCCTTCAGCAAGTCATTGTAACGACTTGCGTTGTAATGGTATACGATGTATCATCGAAGTCGTTGTAACGGCCGCATGGTAATGGCATGCAATGTATTGCATGCGATGTTGCTTCTTTCTGCACCCCTCTTGCCTCTTTCTGTACCTCTGTTGCTTATTTCAATATTTCTCTTGCTTCTTTCTACACCTCTCTAGCTTCTTTCAGCAACCCCTCTTGCCTCTTTCTACACTTCTCTTGCTTCTTTCAGCACTTTCCTTTCTTCTTTCTGTAGCTCTCTTGCTTCTTTCTGCAACTCTTGTGCTTCTTTCTGCACCTCTCTTGCTTCTTATGCACCTCTATTGCTTCTTTCTGCACCCCTTTGCCTATTTCTGCACCTCTCTTGCCTCTTTCAGTACCTCTTTTGCCTATTTCTGCACCTCTCGTGCCTTTTTCTATACTTCTCTTGCTTCTTAATATACCCCCCTTGCCTCTTTCTGCACATGTCTTCCTCTTTCTGCATCTCTCTTGCCTGCTCCTGTACTTCCTTGCTTCTTCTGTACTTCTCCTGCTTCTTTCTGTACCTCTCTTGCCTCTTTCTGCACATTTCTTGCCTCTTTCTGCACTACTTTTGCCTCTGGCTGCACCTCTGTTGCTTCCTTTTGCATTTTTCTTGCATTTTTATGCACCCATCTTGCCTTTTTCTACAATTCTCATGCCTCTTTCTGTATCTTACTTGCCTCTTTCTGCACATTTCTTCCTCTTTCTGCACATCTGTTTCTTGTGCCTGCTCTTCTCTTGCCTCTTTCTCCACCTCTCTTGCATCTTTCTGCACTAATCTTGTCTCTTTATGTACCTCTCTTGCCTCTATCTGCATTTCTCTTACCTCTTTATGTACCCCTGTTTCTTGAATATGATGTTACAATGCATGTGATACATCGCATGCCATTACAACGTGGTCATTGCAACGACCGCGTTGTTACATTGCATACCGTTACAATGCAAGTCTTTACAACGACTTGCTGTAGGTGGCGCTTGATATTGAAATAGTATAATTTACTATTTAAACTCCAGTCTGTGCAACAGTAGGGAAGGTGTTGGATTTTTAAATCCAATTCCTTCGGCCCCCTTCAGCAAGTCATTGTAACGACTTGCGTTGTAATGGTATACGATGTATCATCGAAGTCGTTGTAACGGCCGCATGGTAATGGCATGCAATGTATTGCATGCGATGTTGCTTCTTTCTGCACCCCTCTTGCCTCTTTCTGTACCTCTCTTGCTTCTTTCTATATTTCTCTTGCTTCTTTCTACACCTCTCTAGCTTCTTTCAGCAACCCCTCTTGCCTCTTTCTGCACCTATCTTGTCTCTTTCTGTACCTCTCTTCCTCTTTCTGAAAACTCTTGCTTCTTTCTGCACCTCTCTTGTTGCATTCTACACCTCTCTACATCTTTATGCAATTCTCTTACCTCTTTCTGTACTTCTCTTACCTCATTCTACACCTATCTTCCTCTTTCTGCAAACTCTTGCTTCTTTTTGCACCTCTCTTGCCGCTTTCTGCACCACTAATGCTTCTTTCTCTACTTCTCTTGCTTTTTCTGCACCTCTCTTTCTTCTCCCCTCTTGCCTCTTGCTGCACTTATCTTGCCTCTATCTACATCTCTGTTGCCTCCTTCTGCACCTCTCTTGACTATTTCTGCATTACTTTTACCTCTTTCTGTACATCCATTGCCTCTTTCTACATATTTATTAATCTTTCTGTATCTCTTTCTTCTTTCCGCACTTCTCTTCTTACTTTCTGCACCTCGCTTGCCTCTTTCTGTACTTCTCTTGCCTCTTTCTACACCTCCCTTGCCTCTTTCTGCATATTTCTTCCTCTTTTTGCACCACTCTTGCATCTTTCTGCACTAATCTTGCCTCTTTATGCACCTCTCTTGCCTCTTTCTGCATTTCTCTTTCCTCTTTCTGTACCCCTGTTTCTTGAATATGACATGTTACAATGCATGTGATACATTGTATGTCATTACAACGTGGTCATTGCAACACCCGAGTTGTTACATTGCATACCATTACAATGCAAGTCTTTACTACGACTTGCTGTAGGTGGCGCTTGATATTGAAATAGTATAATTTACTATTTAAACTCCAGTCTGTGCAACAGTAGGGAAGGTGTTGGATTTTAAATCCAATTCCTTCTGCCCCCTTCGGGAAATCGTGGTAACGACTTGCCTTGTAATGGTTTACGATGTATCATCGCAGACATTGTAACGGCCGCATGGTAATGGCATGCAATGTATTGCATGCGATGTAAACAATGTTTCCCAATTTTGCTTCTTTCTGCACCCCTCTTGCCTCTTTCTGTACCGCTCTTGCTTCTTTCTATATTTCTCTTGCTTCTTTCTACACCTCTCTAGCTTCTTTCTGCACCCCTCTTGCCTCTTTCTGTACCGCTCTTGCTTCTTTCTATATTTCTCTTGCTTCTTTCTACACCTCTCTAGCTTCTTTCAGCAACCCCTCTTGCCTCTTTCTGCACCTATCTTGTCTCTTTCTGTACCTCTCTTCCTCTTTCTGCAAACTCTTGCTTCTTTTTGCACCTCTCTTGCTGATTTCTGCACCTCTCTTGCTTCTTTCTGCAATTTTCTTGCCTTTTTCTGTACTTCACTTACCTATTTTTATACCACTCTTGCCTCTTTCTGCACATTTCTTCCTATTTCTGCACTTCTCTTGCTTTGTTATGCACCCCTCTTGCCTCTTTCTGCATATTTCTTGCATCTTTATGCACCACTCTTGCCTCTTTCTGCACCTCTCTTGCATTTTTCCGTATTTCTCTTGCCTCTTTCTATACCTCTCTTGCTTCTTTCTGCACCCCTCTTGCCGCTTTCTGCACCACTAATGCTTCTTTCTGTACTTCTCTTGCTTTTTCTGCACCTTCTCTTTCTTCTCCCCTCTTGCCTCTTGCTGCACTTATCTTGCCTCTATCTGCATCTCTCTTGCCTCCTTCTGCACCTCTCTTGACTTTTTCTGCATTACTTTTACCTCTTTCTCTACATCCATTGCCTCTTTCAACATATGTATTCCTCTTTCTGTATCTCTCTTGCTTCTTTCTGCACTTCTCTTCTTACTTTCTGCACCTCACTTGCCTCTTTATGTACTTCTCTTGCCTCTTTCTACACCTCTCTTGCCTCTTTCTGCATATTTCTTCCTCTTTCTGCATCTCTGTTACCTCTTTCTTCACTTCTCTTGAGTCTTTCTGCACCACTCTTGCTTCTTTTTGCACCCCTCTTACCTATTTCTGTACCCCTCTTGCCTCGTTCTCGAAATTTCTTGCCTTTTTCTGTACTACTTTTGCCTCTGGCTGCCCCTCTGTTGCTTCCTTTTGCATTTTTCTTACATTTTCCTGCACCCCTCTTGCCTTTTTCTTCAATTCTCATGCATCTTTCTGTACCTTCCTTGCCTCTTTCTGCATATTTTCTTTCATCTTTATGCACCTCTCTTGTTGCTTTCTACACCTCTCTTGCTTCTTTATGCAATTCTCTTACCTCTTTCTGTACTTCTCTTACCTCATTCTACACCTATCTTCCTCTTTCTGCAAACTATTGCTTCTTTTTGTACCTCTCTTGCTCCTTTCTGCACCTTTCTTGCTTCTTTCTGCAATTCTCTTGCCTCTTTCTGTACTTCAAATACCTATTTGTATACCACTCTTGCCTCTTTCTGCACATTTCTTCCTATTTCTGCACTTCTCTTGCTTTTTTATGCACCCCTCTTGCCTCTTTCTGCATATTTCTTGCATCTTCATGCACCACTCTTGCCTCTTTCTGCACCTCTCTTGCATCTTTCTGTATTTCTCTTGCCTCTTTCTATACCTCTCTTGCTTCTTTCTGCACCCCTCTTGCCGCTTTCTGCACCACTAATGCTTCTTTCTGTACTTCTCTTGCTTTTTCTGCACCTCTCTTTCTTCTCCCCTCTTGCCTCTTGCTGCACTTATCTTGCCTCTATCTGCATCTCTCTTGCCTCCTTCTGCACCTCTCTTGACTTTTTCTGCATTACTTTTACCTCTTTCTGTACATCCATTGCCTCTTTCTACATATTTATTCATCTTTCTGTATCTCTTTCTTCTTTCCGCACTTCTCTTCTTACTTTCTGCACCTTGCTTGCCTCTTTTTGTACTTCTCTTGCCTCTTTCTACACCTCTTTTGCCTCTTTCTGCATATTTCTTCCTCTTTCTGCCCCTCTGTTACCTCATTCTTCACTTCTCTTGAGTCTTCCTGCACCGCTCTTGCTTCTTTTAGCACCCCTCTTACCTATTTCTGTGCCCTTCTTGCCTCGTTCTGCAAATTTCTTGCCTCTTTCTGTACTACTTTTGCCTCTGGCTGCACCTCTGTTACTTCCTTTGGCATTTTTCTTACATTTTTCTGCATCCCTCTTGCCTTTTTCTACAATTCTCATGCCTCCTTCTGTACCTTCCTTGCCTCTTTCTGCACCTCTCTTGCATCTTTCTGCACTAATAATGCCTCTTTATGCATCTCTCTAGCCTGTATCTGCATTTCTCTTTCCTCTTTCTGTACCCCTTTTTTTTTAATATGACATGTTACAATGCATGTGATACATCACATGTCATTACAACGTGGTCATTGCAACGACCGCGTTGTTACATTGCATACCATTACAATGCAAGTCTTTACAACGACTTGCTGTAGGTGGCGCTTGATATTGAAATAGTATAATTTACTATTTAAACTCCAGTCTGTGCAACAGTAGGGAAGGTGTTGGATTTTAAATCCAATTCCTTCTGCCCCCTTCAGCAAGTCATTGTAATGACTTGACTTGTAAAGGTTTACGATGTATCATCGCAGTTGTTGTAACGGCCGCATGGTAATGGCATGCAATGTATTGCATGCGATGTAAACAATGTTTCCCTCTGTTGCTTCTTTCTGCACCCCTCTTGCCTCTTTCTGTACCTCTCTTGCTTCTTTCTATATTTCTCTTGCTTCTTTCTACACCTCTCTAGCTTCTTTCAGCAACCCCTCTTGCCTCTTTCTGCACCTATCTTGTCTCTTTCTGTACCTCTCTTCCTCTTTCTGCAAACTCTTGCTTCTTTCTGCACCTCTCTTGTTGCTTTCCACACCTCTCTTGCTTCTTTATGCAATTCTCTAACCTCTTTCTTTACTTCTCTTACCTCATTCTACACCTATCTTCCTCTTTCTGCAAACTCTTGCTTCTTTTTGCACCTCTCTTGCTGCTTTCTGCACCTCTCTTGCTTCTTTCTGCAATTCTCTTGCCTCTTTCTGTACTTCACTTACTTATTTTTATACCACTCTTGCCTCTTTCTGCACATTTCTTCCTATTTCTGCACTTCTCTTGCTTTTTTATGCACCCCTCTTGCCTCTTTCTGCATATTTCTTGCATCTTTATGCACCACTCTTGCCTCTTTCTGCACCTCTTTTGCATCTTTCCGTATTTCTCTTGCTTCTTTCTATACCTCTCTTGCTTCTTTCTGCACCCCTCTTGCCGCTTTCTACACCACTAATGCTTCTTTCTATACTTCTCTTGCTTTTTATGCACCTCTCTTTCTTCTCCCCTCTTGCCTCTTGCTGCACCTATCTTGCCTCTATCTACATCTCTCTTGCCTCCTTCTGCACCTCTCTTGACTTTTTCTGCATTACTTTTACCTCTTTCTATACATCCATTGCCTCTTTCTACATATTAATTCCTCTTTCTGTATCTCCCTTGCTTCTTTCTGCACTTCTCTTCTTACTTTCTGCACCTCGCTTGCCTCTTTCTGTACTTCTCTTGCCTCTTTCTACACCTCTCTTGCCTCTTTCTTCATATTTCTTCCTCTTTCTGCACCTCTGTTACCTCTTTTTTCACTTCTCTTGAGTCTTTCTGCACCGCTCTTGCTTCTTTTGCACCCCTCTTACCTATTTCTGTACCCCTCTTGCCTCGTTCTGCACCTTTCTTGCCTCTTTCTGCACCTCTCTTGCCTCTTTCTGTACTTCGGTTACCTCTTTCGGTACCTTTGTTGCTTCTTTCTCCACTTCTCTGTCTCTTTCTGTACCTCCTTTGCCTCTTTCTGTAAATTTCTTCCGCTTTCGGCACCTCTCTTGTTTCTTTCTGTGCTTCTCTTACCTCTTTCTGCACATCACTCTCTTTTTTCTGGACCACACTTGCTTCTTTTTTGCAACATACACCCTTCTTTCTGTCATTCTCTTGTTTCTTTCTATACATTTCTTCTTCTTTCTGCACCTTTCTTGCTCTTTCTTCACCCCTATTGCCTCTTTCGGAATCTCTCGTGCCTCTTCCTGCACCTCTCTTGCTTCTTTCTGCAATTCTCTTGCCTCTTTCTGTACTTGGCTTACTTATTTCTATACCCCTCTTGCCTCTTACTGCACATTTCTTCCCATTTCTGCTAGGGGTTGGTGGAATTTGCGTAATCGCGTTACGCACATCTCTTCAAAACGGTAAAAAATCTCCGCGAACATGCCGATATTCCGCGAACACGCTGAATTGCTTGTTCGCGATGCTTTTTCACTGTTCGCAATCGCTGTTTGTGTGCTCAAGGGAAATATCTCGCGAACATGCGTTTGATTACCTGAACAAGCAAAAAATTTCGCAAACTCGCGGAATGCAAAATTTTGGGTAATTTTGCGTTCTCCGCGGAATGCGAAATTACCGCCCAGGCCTAATTTCTGCACCTCTCTTGCTTTTTTATGCACCCCTCTTGCCTCCTTCTGCATATTTCTTGCATCTTTATGCACCACTCTTGACTCTTTCTGCACCTCTCTTGCATCTTTCTACATTTCTATTGCCTCTTTCTTTACCTCTCTTGCTTCTTTCTGCACCCCTCTTGCCGCTTTCTGCACCAATAATGCTTCTTTCAGTACTTCTCCTGCTTTTTCTGCACTTCTCTTTCTTCTCCCCTCTTGCCTCTTGCTGCACCTATCTTGCCTCTATCGGCATCTCTCTTGCCTGCTTCTGCACCTCTCTTGACTATTTCTGCATTTCTTTTAACTCTTTCTGTACATCCATTGCTTCTTTCTACATATTTATTCCTCTTTCTGTATCTCTCTTGCTTCTTTCTGCACTTCTCTTCCTTCTTTCTGTACCTCTCTTGCCTCTTTCTGTAATTCTCTTGCCTCTCTCTCCACTTCTCTTGCCTCTTTCTGCATATTTCTGCACCTCTGTTACCTCTTTCTTCTCTTCTCTTGTGTCTTTCTTCATCGCTCTTGCTTCTTTCTGCACCCCTCTTACCTATGTCTGTGCCCCTCTTGCCTCGTTCTGCATCTCACTTGTCTCTTTCTGCACTTTGGTTACCTCTTTCTGTACCTTTGTTGCATCTTTCTCCACTTCACTTCCCTCTTTCTGCACCTCCTTTGCCTCTTTCTGTAAATTTCTTCCTCTTTCTGCACCTCTCTTGTTTCTTTCTGTGCTTCTCTTACTTCTTTCTGCATATCACTCTCTTCTTTCTGCACCTCTCTTGCTTTTTATGGACCTCACTTGCTTCTTTTTTGCAACATACTCCCTTCTTTCTGTAATTCTCTTGTTTCATTCTATACCTTTCTTCTTCTTTCTGCATCTTTCTTGCTCTTTTTTTCACCCCTATTACCTCTTTTGGAATCTCTCTTGCCTCATTCTGCATATCTCATCCTTTTTCTGTACCTCTCTTTCCTCGTTCTTCACATCTCTAACATCTTTCTGCAAACCTCTTGCTTCTGTCTGTAATTCTCTTGCCTCTTTCATCACTTCTCTTGTTTGATTCTGTACATTACTTGCTTCTTTTAGCACCTCACTTGCTTCTTTATGCACCCCTCGTGCCTCTTTCTGCACCTCTATTGCCTCTTTCTGTACTTCTCTTGCCTCTTTCTATACCTCTCTTGCCTTTTTCTGCATATTTCTTCCACTTACTGTACCTCTCTTGCCTTTTTCTGCACCTCTGTTGCTGCTTTCTGCACTTCTATTTCCTATGTTTGTACCTCACTTGCCTCTTTCTGTACTTCTCTTTCCTCTTTCTACACTTGTCTTGCTTCTTTCAGCACTTTCCTTGCTTCTTTATGCACCTCTCTTGCTTCTTTCTGCACTTCTCGTGCCTCATTCTGCACTGTCTCATTCTTCTTTTTGTACCCCTCTTGTCTCTTTCTGTACCTTTCTTCCTCTTTCGG
The DNA here is from genome assembly GCF_964261635.1 of Lissotriton helveticus. Classification (NCBI taxonomy): domain Eukaryota; kingdom Metazoa; phylum Chordata; class Amphibia; order Caudata; family Salamandridae; genus Lissotriton; species Lissotriton helveticus. Next base: position 515,637,902 of record NC_136071.1, on the reverse strand, counting down.
CAAATCTCTTGCTTCTTTCTGTACTTCTCTTGCTTCTTTCTGCAATTCTCTTGCTTCTTTCTGCAGCCTTTTTGACTCTTTCTGCACCTCTTTTGCCTCTTTCTGAAACCCTCTTGTTCTTTCTGCACTTCTCTTTCCACTTTCTGTATCTTTCTTCCTCTTTCTGCACCTTTCTTGCTTCTTTCCACAACTCTCTTGCTTCTTTCTGCACCCCCTTGCCTATTTCGGCACCTCTCCTGTCTCTTTCAGTATCTCTCTTGCCTCTTTCTGTACCTCTCTTACCTTTTTCTGTTCTTCTCTTGCTTCTTTTTGTACCTTTCTTACCTCTTTCTGCACATTTCTTCCTCTTTCTGCACCTCTCTTGCTTTCTCCTGTACTTCCCTTGCTTTTTTCTGCACTTCTCTTGCTTATTACTGTACCTCTCTTGTCCCTTTCTGCACCTTTCTTGCCTCTTTCTGTACTTCTTTTGCCTCTTGCTGCACCTCTATTGCTTATTTTTTCACTTCTCTTGCCTCTTTCTGCACCTCTCTTGCCTTTTTCTACAATTCTCTTGCCTCTTTCTGTACCTCCCTTTCCTCTTTCTGCACATGTCTTCCTCTTTCTGCACAGGTCTTGCTTGCGCCTGCACTTCTCTTTCTTGTTCCTGCTCTTTTCTTGATTTTTTTCTGCACCTCTCTTGCCTCTTTCTGCACCTCTCTTGCATCTTTCTGCACTAATCCTGCCTTTTCTGCACCTCTCTTGCCTCTTTCTGTGCTTATCTTTCCTCTTTCTGTACCTCTCTTACTTGTATGTGACACGTTACAATGCATGCGATACATTGCATGCCATTACAACGTGGTCATTGCAATGACGGCATTGTTACATCGCATACCATTACAATGTAAGTCGTTACACCGACTTGCTGTAGGTGGCGCTTGATATTGGAATAGAATAATTTACTATTCCAACTCCAGTCTGTGCAACAGTCGGGAAGGATTTAAATCCAATTCCTTCTGCACATTTTAGCAAGTTGTTGTAACGACTAGCTTTGTAATGGTTTGAGATGTATCGACGCGGTTGTAAGGCGGCGCCAAAGTTATTGTCAATATAAAAAACACTTTTCCTATGGATACAGTGTCATAACTATATCTACCTACAGGGAACCGCCAGGAGGTAATACATAATACATATATTACATTAGATTGGATTTTAGCCATGCTGATGTAACATTGGTTTTATCCTAGATTGTAATGAATATAGATGATAAGCCAATATGAATGCATTTAAGCATGTATTATGGAAAGCAATAAGTTATGTTTTCTATGTCTATTGCTGCTATGTCTGCACAGTCACTTTAAAAGGGGAACCTCCACCCCCTGGCGCCGTCATGTGATCAAGGCCTTTGATCGGACGAAATACATCATGGTGGCATGGTGTTTACAGAATAAAGAATATATCAGCACAAGAGTTGGGTCTGCTCTCGTCCTTTCAATAAACGAAACGTCGGATGAGTTTTCCGCGACCACTGTGCCTGCTCCTGTGGCCTGGTCGCCCCCTCGCTCCTCCTGCTGCTGCTCCTATTTTGCCGCCTTTTTTTCCAGCTGATGACCGGGCGACCCAGCCGTCGCTGAGCCGCCCGCCCGCACCAGACTTCCCGCTGCTGCCTCCCTGTGGCCCTGCCCCCCGCTAGCCCATTCGCCGCCCCGTCGCTGACCCTCCTCCCGGCTGCCTACTTAAGGGAGCCGCGTCCTCATCCAGGGAGCGACCACTGTGCCTGCTCCTGTGGCCTGGTCACGCCCTCGCTCCCCCTGCTGCTGCTCCTATTTTGCCGCCTTTTTTTCCAGCTGATGACCGGGCGACCCAGCCGTCGCTGAGCCGCCCGCCCGCACCAGACTTCCCGCTGCTGCCTCCCTGCGGCCCCGCTCCCCGCTAGCTCATTCGCCGCCCCGCTGCTGACCCTCCTCCCGGCTGCCTACTTATGACAACCCCACGCACGCGCAGCGGGCGCGCCGATTGTGCGCCAAAGGCAAGCCCGTCTGCGCCCGTCCGCGCCTCGACCGCGCCCAGTGCCAGGACCCCTGGCCCCCGACGTTGCCAGCCCACACGACTGACCTACGACGTCGCCACCCTCATCGCACTCAAACCCGACCGAACAAGAGCCTGCCACCGAGCCACCCCGAGACGCGCCCACGGACCCTTCACCTGTCAAGCCTGCAAGTTCACCTGCCTCCGGACCTGCACCACAGCTACCAAGCCGAGCACCCACAACAGCCACCTCAAGTGCATCCTGCTCAACACCCGCTCCATCCACAGACACGCCATCGAACTCTGGAACCTGCTCGACACAACCACACCAGACGTCGCCTTCCTCACAGAATCCTGGATGAACGCCTCCTCAGCACCCGACATCGCCATCGCCATCCCAGACGGATACAGGATCATCCGGAGAGACCGCATCAACCAGACTGGAGGAGGCATCGCCATCGTACACAAGAACACCATCCGCATCACGACCGACTCCAACGACACCTTCGCCGCCGCCGAGTTTCTCCACTTCCAGAAACACACCGACCCAAAGACGACCCTCAGAGGCACCCTCGTCTACAGACCCCCGGGACCACGTACACAATTCAGCGAAGACATCACGGACTTCATCAGCCCGCACGCCCTCCGCTCCGCTGACTACATCCTCCTAGGGGACCTCAACTTCCACCTGGAGAACAACAAGGACCGCAACACCGCCGCCCTGCTGGACAACCTCGCCAACCTCGGACTCAAGCAACTGGTCAACACCCCCACCCACTACGCCAGCCACACGCTTGATCCCGTCTTCTCATCCAGCAAGCACATCACCTTCAGCCACTCCACCGGACTTCACTGGACCGACCACAGCTGCGTCCACTTCAGCTTCAGAAGAACCACGACCCACCACCACCCGCAACAGGTTCCTTGTAGGAGCTGGAGAAAGATCACGGCCGAGCAGCTCACCACCTCCCTCAGCCAGAACCCACCCGCCAGCACAACAAACCCCAACGAAGCAGAACGCAACCTCACGCAGTGGCTGACCGCCGGCGCCGACGACCTCGCGCCACTAAAGAACCCGCCCAGCAGACCCAGAAGCAAGAAAGCCTCCTGGTTCACCGACGAACTCAAGGACTCCAAGAAGAACTGCCTCACCCTCGAGAAAGCCTGGCTCCTCGACCAGACCACAGACAACATGACCGCCCACAAAGACGCCACCCGCAAGCACCACCAGCTGATCCGCACCACCAAGAAGAAATCACTGAAGTAACGACTGGACAACAACACCCACGACAGCAAGGAACTCTTCAGCATCGTCAAGGAGTTCTCCAATCCCAGCACCGGCAACAACGACATCACTCCTTCACAAGATCTCAACGACTCTCTCGCCTCGTACTTCCACCGCAAGATCGCCGACATCCACAACAGCTTCGGCGCACCTTCCACGCACCCGACCGTCGAACCAACACCCCCCACCGCCACCCTCCGCACCTGGACCACGGTGACCACCGAAGACACAGCCCGCACGATGAACACCATCCACTCCGGATCTCCGACCGACCCCTGCCCCCACCACGTCTTCAACAAGGCCGACTCCATCATCGCACCCCAACTCCGGGACGTCATCAACTTCTCCTTCAACACCGCCACCTTCCCGGAGAGCTGGAAGCATGCCGAACTCAACGCCCTACTGAAGAAACCAACAGCGGACCCCACCGACCTCAAGAACTTCCGCCCCATCTCGCTCCTCCCTTTTCCTGCCAAAGTCATCGAGAAGACCGTCAACAGACAGCTTGCAGCCTTCCTCGAGAAGAACGGATCCCTCGACCCCTCACAGTCCGGTTTCCGAGCCAACCACAGCATCGAGACCACCCTCATCGCAGCCACCGACGACATCCGAGCCCTGCTTGACAATGGGGAAACAGCGGCCCTCATCCTCCTGGACCTCTCTGCAGCGTTCAACACTGTCTGCCACCGCACCCTAGTTCAACGCCTCAGCAACATCGGTATCCAAGAAAAGGCACTGGAGTGGATCATCTCGTTCCTCGCCGGAAGAACACAAAGAGTCCGTCTCCCCCATTCCGATCCGAGGCCACCGAAGTCATCTGCGGCGTACCGCAAGGATCTTCGCTCAGCCCAACCCTCTTCAACGTCTACATGAGCCATCTCGCAGCCATCGCACGCCAACACAACCTCAACATCATCTCCTACGCCGATGACACCCAGCTGATCCTCTCCATCACCAATGACCCCGCCACTGCCAGAACGAGCCTACACGAAGGGATGAAAGACGACGCCGAGTGGATGAAGAACAGCCGCCTGAGACTGAACTCAGACAAGATGGAAGTCCTCATCCTGGGACCATCGCCCTCCGCCTGGGACGACTCCTAGTGGCCTCCCGCCCTGGGCACCGCTCCCAAGCCAACAGACCACGCACGCAACCTGGGCTTCATCCTGGACTCTTCCCTCTCGATGACCAGACAAGTCAACGCCGTCTCCTCATCATGCTTCAACACCCTGCGCATGCTCCGAAAGATCTTCCGCTGGATCCCGACCGAAACCAGGAAGACGGTCACCCAGGCACTCGTCACCAGCCGACTGGACTACGGGAACACGCTCTACGCGGGAGCCACAGCCAAACTACAGGAAAGACTCCAGCGCATACAAAACGCCTCCGCCGACTCATCTTGGACATCCCCCGATGCAGCCACATCTCCGGCCACCTGAGGGACCTGACCTGCACTCAGCAAAAGGATCAGGTTCAGGCTCCTTACCCACGCACACAAGTCTCTCCACGACCTGGGCCCCAAGTACCTCAACAACTACCTGACCTTCTACACACCCACCCGCCAGCTACGTTCTACAAGCCTCGCCCTCGCCGCCGTACCACACATCCGAAGAGCCACCGCCGGAGGAAGATCCATCTCCTACCTGGCAGCCAAGACATGGAACTCCCTCCCCATCCATGTCCGGCTGACACAGGACCATCTCGCCTTCAGTAAACAACTCAAGACCTGGCTGTTCGAGCAGTAGCGGACCCCCTCCCCCAAGCGCCTTGAGACCCTTCCGGGTGAGTAGCGTGCTATACAAATGCTATGATTGATTGATTGATTGAATATTTTACCGGATGGACCTCCTCCGGGTGTGTGGACCCCCTCCCCTCAAGTTGGCGCCATGGTTGGCAGTCAAATCTTCTGGAGAAACCGGGTAGTTGGCGTTTGTTTATCCAGGCAGTGTCGGCTTCTCTGGTGAACCCTGAAGTACTAGCAAATTGTTCTGAGTTAGGAATCCTGTATATATCCGGAAGACGAGAAAGTAATTGAAGGTGAAAACAGCGGAAGCAGATCTCGGATGTGGACGGAAAACTCGAAGCAGTACAGTCACATTGGAGACCACCGCTGGAATCACCGAACGATAAAACAAGGTATTACATTTGCTTATTTGACAAAACAGGTGGGGAGGTGTGCGCTAAGTTTTTCTTCCCTTAAAGATTACAAAAAAGGTGCTAGACGATAAGCATCAATAAGACATTAAAGCAGTATTCACCATGTCCATGTAACAAGGGGAATGATTTTATTTAGAGAACCAGAGGCCAGAATCAATATACTAACAAATTTATAAAGAAAATACCTCTGGTGCCATCTACGTTGTACGAGGATTGCTAAGACGCCGAGGGAGCCAGCAACCCGCAGAAGTCAGTGAAAGTGCTTCAAGCCATCTCTGAGCAAAAGGAAACATACATCAGAGAATTACAATTGTGAATACTGGGAGGATTTAACCCATAACATTCCAGCAGGAAGCCATTGCATCTGCATACAGCAGTACTAATCCGGTGAAATGATGCCCTATCCAAGATAAAGACCAGCCCTGAAGAAGACCTTAACGTAAACAGAGTGTTTGGTCCTAGGACAAGGTTGAAATGCGTCGGCATAGACTTTATAGAGGTCCTGAGCTTACTAGGAAAAGAAGAGACCAATCCATCTTGGATTGTACAATGGCAATAACTCTGCCCCTTTATACTAGCTTTTGTAAATAGTCTCCGACCCTATACAGGACTTCTAATTTAGGACATTCTGAGGACCAAGAGGCTTATGGTCCCAGGACAGTGTGATTACAAGGATTAGGACAAATAAGGAAATAGAGGCAATTTAGTTGTGAACTAAAAAATTATTTCCAAACATTAATGGTGATTTTGTTTGTTTGGTGTGTATTATATTCTTTTGTCAAATTAGTTTCGAGATTCTCTAAAAATGATATAAATGTGTATATGTTTTGTATTAAAATGTTTTGTGTATAAATGTATTATGTATTGATAGAAACAAAGGAGATGTGTAAATATATTCGATGTAGGAAATTCTCAAATGAAAAAAGCTTTTGAAGTAAAACAATAACTATGAGTTGATGGCCGAAGACAATAAAAAGGACTGGTGTGGCTAAAATAAATAGTGTGATCAATGGTACCAGAGGTATTTTGTTTATAAATTTGTTAGTATTCACCATGTCCGCTGCAGCGCTCAGGGACCGCAAGTCGGCAGCGGAGGAAATGTTTTCAGACAATCCTCCACAGGGACAGCAGCTAAACAAAGCCAGTACCATTGAAACAACAGCAGGCATCAAAAGCCTAAAAGAAAATTACCGTATCCTGGAAAAATATATGCGTCAGGAGACAGCCAAGTGGTGGGAGGCAAAATCCCTCCAGAAGTACCTGGACGTGGTCAGGATACCGAGGGGGCTGCGGATCATGTTAGCCCCCAGCTATGATACACCCAATCCTCGCATGATGGCAGAATGGGCAGACTGCAACCATGATTCCTCCCGCAGGCGTGTTCAAATTTTGATAAAGTATGCGGAGGTAGCTCGCATTGAGCTCGAGACCAAAATAGATGCCCTCAACGAGGAAATCAGAGTACAGGGTGAGCCACAACAGAGGAAGAAATTCCAAGATGAAATGATGATAAGACTCAATAAGGAAGAAGAAAAAATAAAGCAACACATGATATACAAATTCAAAAGAGACAAGGATGATTACACCAACTGACAAATTTTCACGTTTGACCGGAAATTCAACTCTTTCAGAAATGTTACGGGAAAAAATACAAGCTTCACACAAGAACGCAATGAGGATCAAGGTGGCGCCACTTCGGCATCGGCGTCCGACCTTAGTTCAGCCATGGAGAGTGAATCGGAGACAGATATGGCAAGGGGTAGACCAGATCTTGGAGCTATAAAACCGTAATTGGGAGAAGAATTAGACTATCTACGAAGAAGTCGAAGGGAGACTCTCAGACCAAGAACAAACAAACCAGCAAAAAACGAAGGATTGCGAGTAGGCACCAACGAAGGCAAGCTGCCAGAAAAAGGAGGCAACAGTGGCAACCAAAAACCAGCGAGAGGATGGGGACAATGGAGACGCAAATAATAACGTCCCCCACCTCCCCCCTAAAAACTACCACAGACAATACTATTATCAATTTAAATGAAATAAATCTGGATGCAGCAGAACAACAGTTGCTAGCGCTGGGATTGTCATATTGTCCCGAAACTAACTTTGATTATACAAACACAGGTGCAGATATCTACACGTTTATAAGGAAGTTTAAACCTTAGACATTTCATAAATTACAGGCCAAGCCACTGGTCTCAACAGGAGACACTGACACTCAAGACTCAATATTGGCCAGTGGAGACTTGCACAAAGCAACAGTATCTGATTTGGGTGTCCTAAAGGATCTCTACAATCTGGGAGACAAAGCTGCATTGGAAGACAACCCCAACACGACCCAAAATGAACAATCAGAAATAAGTACACAAGATCTCTTGTCTCCAACATATGCAACGTGTGCTAAACCAATAACCACATTTAAAGTGATATCAAAATGTATACCCATTATGCCGCGTGACTCTCTAGATCTGTTCAATGAACATGTGGTGGCAGAAATAAAAAACCTCCATATGGATACCAACAAGACTAAAAGCAAGATCACTAATCAAGAAAGACAATATCAACAACTGATGGAAAAATTAAATAATGAGAAACTGGTCATGGTGAGAAATGCGGACAAAGGGGGCATCGTAGTACTATGGCCCCTTAAAGATTACATGGAAGAGGCAGCAACACAGCTAAGTGACACTGATTGCTCTTGGAAAAGTTCCATGCAGAAGTATAAAAACGCACAAGATAGCTTTTAAAAAAAACTACTGGCATGGAAAAGCCTGGGGCTTCTAAATTTACAAGAATATAAGTATCTGAAAAAAGAGAACCCCACAATTCCAGTAATCTATTTTGTCTCCAAGGTTCACAAATGCCTAAACAAACCACCAGGGTGGCCCATCATTTCAGCTTGCGATGTGCCACTTGAAAATATGTCCATCTATATCGATTCATTTTACCAAGAACACGGCAAGAAACAAATCATATGTGCAGGACACCAGTGATTTTATTAGGAAGATCGATAACATTAAATGGCAGGCTGTTTATCAACTTATAGCACTTGATGTATCTGCTCTCTATACATGCATAAGGAACAATGATGGCATTAAAGTGGTTGAGCATTTCTTAGTCAATAGACCTATGAAGTTTGCCAACCACAATCAAATGCTGATCGATATGCTAATATTTTGCCTCAAAAACAATCTATTTATGTACAAAAACCAGATGTATCAGTAGTCCATATCAGGAATAATCCCTCCTTTCCTAAATTAAAAAACTAGCTCAAAGCCCTTTTTCTCAACCGATCTCTCCCGAATGGATAACTGACACTCTAAATTGAACCTCATCAAAGGCAGCATACAATCACTTTATTAAGAGGACCTATACTGCACCTACCCCTTGCCTCATTCCTTTCCCCCTCCTCCTTGAACTGGATTAGTCACAAACTCAATGTATTTATTTGTTACTCTTTATGTTTGAACTGTACTCATCACAAATCAATATGCTCTAGTATTGTCACTTCTTGTGTCTGATGACATTCTGATTCAATGCTGTAAAGCGCTCCGATATCTTCGGGTCAGGCAAGCGCTATATAAAACTCTAAAAATAAATAAATAAATAAATACAAGGTGTGGCAATGGGGTCCAGTCTCTCCCCCAGCTATGCCTGTCTGTTTATGGGATGGTGGGAGAAGCTGGTCCTTATGCAGCAATTTGCCCGCATCTAAACCAAAAAGGTAATAATATGGCTAAGGTTCATAGATTACCTTTTTATTGAATGGAATGGTTCAGAGCAGAGTGTACATGATTTTATTTCAGACATAAACAAAAATAATTTGAATTTGAAGTTTACTTATTTCATCAGTTGTGAAAGTATAACATTTCTGGATGTGAAATTGTACATAATAATAAATAACAAACTAGCAACTTCTCTTTTTAGGAAACAAACAGTAGGCAATGCAGTATTGCACACATCTAGTTCTCACCCACCTCACCTTATACACAGCATTCCCTAAGGGGAGATGCTGAGAATCAGGCGTATCTGTAGTGAGGAAAAGAATACACAAGATAAACAGAGAGAATGTAAGAGCAGATTCCTCGAAAGAGGTTATAAATCAAGAACAATTGGTACAGCAATATCCAAATCGAGAAGTCAAACTAGGCATGATCTACTACAATATAGACCAAAAACCCAGGGAGCCACAAGTGATATAACAAATGAGCCCACACGAATAATACTTGCCAATTCTAGACAAGAAGGACAGATTAGATCTATCATAAGACGTATCTGGCCAATAATATTAGGAGACCCGGTTATTGGTGGGTTACTTCCTACAAAGCCAGCAATAACATTCAGAAGAACAGCTTCAATGGGTAACGTCTTGGTTAGAAACAGCCCCAAAGATCAAGAAACAGGCACATGGCTAACAGCTAGGAAGGGATTTTACAGATGCTCCAGCTTTAAGGCCTGCCAGTTTGGAATAAACAAGACGTCCTACAAAGCAGCTTTTAGTGACCATACCCATTTCATCAATCAATATCTGTCCTGCAAAAACAGAATTTGCAGTATATGCATTAGTTTGTAGCTGCAACCTGTATTATATAGGCAGCACAAAACTGGCAGTACACAAAAGGATCTTGCAACATACACATGCTATATTAAACAATGATCCAAGCTACCCAGTTGCCAGACATTTTAAAGATAAGCATAACAGCAGTCTTAAACATTTTAATTATTTTGTTTTAGACACAGTGCCACCCAATAGAAGAGGAACAACAGGGAGGCTAAATTAATGTGCTTAGAAACAAGGTATATCTTTGAAATGGATACAAAACACTCTGGAGGGCTCAACACTAGTGAGGACATGTACACATATCTTTAGATATCTACATGGAGATAGCAATACAGTAATTATAACTGAATATCCGAATCACCACACTGTATATATCATGAAATTGTATATCGAGTGCTTCAGGGAAAAGGAAGATGGTGGATTGACTCTGCCACTGAAGGGCGGACGGCCGCTCTCCTCTGAGGTCTCAAGCTGCCTGCTGCCACAATGCTCTCTTTCCACTTAGCACCCAGTGGAACTTAAAGTCTCGTACTTCATCCCAACGGCATCCTGATGGCAGCTGTTACTGTTTCTTGGAAAGAAGAAAGAATTTGGTAACTTTGGCTTTGACTGCATCTGGCGTGGGCTGCGGCGGCCGTGGCCATAGCGCTGTAGCGGTGGTCTCCGTGCTCTCCTCCTGTCCCTGCCTCGACCTCAGCGTTCTGACTGTGTGGGGTGGGGCTGCCACTGAGGCCAATCTACTCTACTCCGAGGTATTCAGCCGCCTGCCGCCGCCGCAGTGCTCTTTTTCCATCTATCGCCCGGCAGTGCTCAAGGCAATCTATTCTGATGGAAGCACCCGGTGGGGTCAAAGATAAGTGATTCATCGCTACGGTATCCACGATTGACTTTTGTTGGTGGGAATCTATAAAAGGAACTTGGCAGCTGCTACTGACTCCTGGGGGAAACTTATAAAAAAAGAAAAAGGAAAGAAAAGATCTTGGCGCCGGATATATTTCCAATTTCAGTTGTATGCAGTGTGGGCTGTGGCCGCAGTCCTAGCATTGCTTTAGTGTTACGGCGCCAGTCTCCTTCTTCCTGACTTTGCATCCTGCTTCCTGACGGATGTGCCGGCTCACCCACAACAGCTGTGTGATCCGCTGCGCCCGCATAGCGAGGTGGCTTGCAGTCGGGGGGCCTATTCAAACATCGGTGTGGTTTGTGCTGTTGGAGCCTTTTGCATTAAGGTGTGGCAGTGGAGTGGTAAACAAGCGGCAAGACAGTGCTATACTGATGCTGGGGTCTGCATCTCAGCTGAATGAAAGACTGAGAGTGAAGCAAGGAGTGATGGCCCCACCACGGTCAACGCGTCGAGGGCAGATAGAGGTACAGGTAGAGAGCGGGGCTCTCCCGACTGCAGTTGAAGGTGTTGAAGGTCAGTTGGGTTCTGAAGATGATTTTCCTGTAAACAACGCTGCAATGCCTGAGAGGGCCCCAATAGCCAACTGTATATCAAGTTGTCAAACGGATCCTCAGGTGGGGAAGCCCATTCTTAAGCTACTACGCTCAGGTAAAGCTACAGCTCTTCTCCGGTCCTGCGGATCTGAATCTGCTATTCCCCTTGCCCAGATGGCTGAAGTATTGAATGCTGCTGTTAATGAGGGCTGGGGGAGTTTGGAGGTCTCTAATGGCATTGCGAGAGTGGATGTTTCTCCTGTCACTAATGGGGGAGTTTGCTCAGCGGACCAGTGCCCTGTTGAACCTCTTCCCTTCTATTCTCTACTAGAGGCTGGCGGAGAAGAGATCGGAACTATTTCTTCTGTCGCGGCAAGTCTCCGTCAAACCGAGGGTCCAAATAATGAAGGCTCTGTGTATCATAAAAATGTATTAGCATAGGAGATTAGCCCTTGTACTATTGGCAACTGCCCAACAGACTGTATTAGTGATGGGGCTGGACGTAGCAAGGAGCAGGCAAAAAAGACTGTGGAAATAGGAAGGGGCTTGGGCTCGGATTCTCCTACTGACTCTTCCTCACTTGGTCTGGGTAGTGCTAATGTTTGCTTTGCGAGTAATACTCCAGAGGGGGCCAAAACTCTGAAAGAAAAAGGCCCTAAAATAGGTTGGACTGGGAAAGGTGGTAGAGGCCATAGGGGGGACTGGCAACAGGGCTCAGATTACCGACACACTCGGATGACTGAAGGACGCATCAAGCTCCTCTAATGCCGCTCCAGGAGTTAGCCCGTTACATAAATGGATGTCATCTAAGGGGGAAGTACGATCCATTGTTTCTAGATTCTCTATAGTAGGGTCACAGGGGGACACTATGGCTCCCACTCCTCTGAAAGGTCGCTCAGCCTCTCTGACTACCACGGCCTGTGTTACTTCTACAATTCAACAATTTACTAGCAATTCAACAGTTATTGATACCTGCTCACATAGTAGGGAATGTGCAAAAACTTCAGACACAGCCACTGAGCATGGTCATGGTCAAAATACTGCTGATAGGGCGACTTTCTATTCAAAGGGGCCAATACTTTCTGGACCTAACACTGCACCTGCAGTGTGTGGATCTCCTTCCTTACCACATCGCTCTTTGGACTCCGAAGAGGTGGGAACAAGTCGGCGTGGAGGAAGTCAGTAATCATACGGTCAAGGTGGTTACTGCAGCTTGCTTCAATGCAACTTAAAAATTGAAGATCTTGAAAATCCCCGGCGGCGTCATAACCTGAGGATTTTTGGGGTACCAGAGGGGAGAGAAGGCTCTGACCCACGGGCATTGTCGTGGACCTGCCACAGAAAGCTTTTCCAGACCTGGATGACTGGGACAAGGACACGCAGGTCCAAAGAGCACACCGTCTTCCACTATTTCTGTCATCTAACTCGCAAGCCAGAAAGAATAATTCTAGGCCTATTTTGGTATTTTTGGGAAACTTCCTGCTTTGTCAGGCTATTTTATTTAAGGCCCGGCCAACGGCTCCTGTTCAAGTGGACTCTATGTCAATCTTTGTGAGATCTGATTTGTGTAAGTCGTCTATGGATGAGAGGTGGCAGCTTCGTCAGCTCATGGATTCATTTAAGTCTGTTTGTTCTCAGGTCTTCTTGCCGGAGCCTGCCCGGCTCAAAGGTATTAAGGACGGTCGCTCATACTTCTTCTCAAGTGAGCAAGAGGCTAAAAAAGCATTGGCTAATTAGCTAACCACCCCTAATCCTTGACTAATGTAACGTCCTGGCCTAATCTGTTTTTGTGTTTTTGAAGTGGGGAAGTATGAAATGCCAATGGGTTGTAATTTTGCAATAGTTAAAGATGATCTTTTCTTTACTTTCAGTAATAGTTTCTTGGGGTTTTTCTTTTTTTTTGTGTGGCTAATTCACCGGGAGGGGTGCGATGGGAGGGGGGGCAGTGTGTGGGTTGGTTGGGGGCCTTCGCCGGAGGGGCGGTTATGGCGTCTATCAGTTGCTGTTGGTCATGACAGCTGTAAGGGGGGTGATTCCTTTTCTAAGAAACTGGGTGGGGGATGGGGGTGGTCTGAGTCGATTGGGTAGAAGGTGGGGGTTAAATAGTCACAGCCTTTTTAAAGTAGCAAAGAAAATTTTCAATACCAGTAATGAGCATCTGCTGGGTGGGAACATGTGTCAGTGGTTACGGCAAGAGCAGTATTCAGTTTTTCCGAACTTTGGTAATGTCTAGAGTCAAATTTATGAGTTGGAAAGTCTGTGGGCTAAACATGGCTAGTAAAAGGCGACTGGTTGCAGAAGAGCTTAAAGGATTTAAGCCCCAAATAGTTGGACTGGCTGAAACACATCTGGCCTATAAAGATAAAAGCTTCTTCAAACAACTAGGCTACGATCTAATCATTTGTACTTGACAGACCGCATCTATAAGGGGGGGTCGCTCTACTGAAAGATAAATATTCCAAAATAACTGTACTCCGAACGCTTGCTGATTGTCGGGGTAGGTGGGCAATTGCGCAAATTTTGATATTTGGAAATAAGGTCACAGTATGTATGGTTTATGGCCCTATTGCTGACTGTCGTGAAGTATTTTCTTACCTTAATTCTGTACTTTTAGAGTGGACGGGTGACCTTATTGTAATGGGGGACTTCAATTGCATCTTAGATAAAAAATAAATCGATTCCACAAACACGCATGCTAGAGCTAGAATGGTCCAGGTAAGGGCTTCTATACGAGATTTATTGCATATTCACCAATTGGATGATGCCTAGCAGACACTGTTTCCTACAACACCAGGGTTCACTTATTTCTCTTACCCCCATAAACAGTACTCTAGGATCAACATGATTTTTACTAATTATGGACTGTTGGCTAATGCATCAATGGTCATATGCCCAAACATAACTTCGGATCACAATCCCATCATGCTCAATATAACTCTTGGACCATCCAGACAATATCAAACTAGGGAATTCTCGTTTCCTCTGCACTTGCTAGGTAATTCGGATTTTGTTGCTTATATGCAAGAGGTCTTGAATGAATATATTCTGAATAATCTTCACACTTCATCCCTCGCTCTGGTTTGGGATTGTTTAAAAGCATGTGTGTGAGGGGCCACTCTCCAGTATGTAGTTAAGCAGAACAGACTTAATTGTACTCAGTTGGCTAATGAGCGTAGGCAATATATTGAGCTAGAACCGCAACAATCCAGCGCAATAGCATCAAGGGATAGGGGTGAACAACAGATATATAACCAGATTATTGATGTTAATGCGAAACTTCATAGAAGGCTGAAGGATAAAGCTGCCATGGGCAAGATGGCCGCTGATTGACTGTAGTGAGTGGTCGCATCTCACTCCTCCTCCCCTCCACAGCTTCTTGATGGGCGGAAAGTGGCTCCTCTTACGACAATGAGATCGGATCTATGGGATCCTAAAAACGGGAATCTAAGCGGCAATCCCAGCGGTTCAAATATCGCATCCTGGAGGCAGTATACCGGCGAGTTTTTTAAAAAGGCACTCCTCCGAGCCCAGGAAAGAATACCAGCTCTCATCGCGCTGGTCATTAAAGGAGCTTTCAGTATGCCACCACGCGCAATGAAAGCTAATGAGGCTAAAGATGTGGCGGCACAGAAAGATATCACTGGCAAGGATAAGAAGAAGAATGACTCTAAAACAACAACTGGTTCTGTTGTCCAGAAGGGCAACAATGCTAATTTTACAAAAAAAACTTGGGGAAGAAGACGGGTGAGACGCGGGCTGGTAATGATGCAGTACCTACCCCTGGCACCCCCCGCAATAATGTCCCCCCTCGATCCACACAGACTAAATCGAAGTTGAGAGAGAATACAATGCGGCAGCCCACAGTGGCAGAGTGCTTTCCGAACAAACCTGCAGAGATCACTGAGGCCACAGTCGGGAATGCGAGGTGCGGCGGAAAGGACCTCGATCTACAGAACGTCCTCGTGGACGCCGGCACGCCGGTAACTAAGCAAGCCGGGCAGGCGATGGCGTCGGAACAGAAGCCGGTGCAACGTCTGGAGAGTGGACCGGAGGCTTTGACGGAGGATACTGGTACCGGGGGCAATGTGAGTAAAAAGGCGGCCGGAGACAGATTAACCGATCAGAGCGGAGGTGGAGGCTTAGATGGAGGCTGCAATGGAGGCCGTCCGGTTATCCCGAGTACACAGCTCAATGCCCCCCCAGGTAAATTCCAGGACGAAACACCAGGCTCTGAGAGGGCAGAGGGGGGACAAGATGGAGGTGGCGTGATGAGTACCTGGGGGAGCAATCCGGCTTTGGCAGCTTTGGCAGCTTCACAACTAGGAACGGCTCTAGCCAGGCATTGCGAGAGTGGCCCTGGTGTCGGAGCTGCCTCACCAGACCGTTTCTATTCAGTCAATGAAGACTCAGAATCATTGGACACAGATGAGGGGAGCTCGGGAGAGACTGCTGACTTAGGGAGTAGCTCTACAGCTCCAAAATTCACACAAAAAAACGCAGATCCAGGAGGAAACCCGATCCCCCAGGCAGCACCTCAGACCCCTCTAAGAAACTATTGTGGGACTATTCAGCCACTTCGCAGACATATCAAGACCCGGACGGTGCCCCGCTTCCATTCGGGAGTCAGGTCTCACCCCATTTGTCACCTCAACCAGTCTCATTGGACTTACTATTTAGTACCCTCAAATCCATGCAAAGTGAGGCCAGGGTCGAGAGTCGGAGGGCGATACAAGGGGCAAAAAAGATACAGAATACCCGAAGAAATATGAATAAACACTACGACGAGGTCGTGGAGAGGGTCACTCAAGTAAAAGAGAGGACAGGGAAGCTGGAGGATGATTTCAGTAGCTTCCAGACCTTTAAACAAGACCAGCAGAAAGTGGCGGAGGATGTGCAATGGAAGATGGAGGACTATGAAAATCGGCAACGTCGCAATAATATCAGACTTTTGGGGGTGGCTGAGGGACTGGAAGGACAAGATGCCAGGCTATTCGTTGTGAGCTTATTAAAAGGAGCCTTTCTGGAGCTATCTTCGTGGCAGTGGGAGGTAGAAATTCAGAGGGCGCATCGCTTCCCCTTCACAATTAAGAGAGGGCAGTCCGGGTCTCAAGAGGGTAGACCTAGAGCTATTATATTTGTAGGCAACTTTTTGTTGAGACAATTAATTTTAGAGAAGGCAAAGCCGGAGGCCAAGCGCTCCGTTAACAATGTTACTTTTTTGCTAGGACTGATTTTTGCCACGTTACAGTTGAGCGTAGGTGGAGATTGAGACAGCTTATCGCTCCCCTACAGGCCCTGGGATCAGAGGACTATTTGCTGTACCCAGCCAAGCTGAAAGTGATTACCAAAGGGCAGGTGAAAATGTTTTTCTCAGAGATTAAGGCAAAGGAGTACATGGTGGAAGTGCTGGGGTACAGGGAAGGGGGAAGCTGAGAATAATAGCTCTCTAAAGGCCTGACAGTAGCGTCTCTTCATAGAGGACACAGGGCTTGTAAATGTTAAACTTCAAGGGGAGGATCTTGTTTGTCTACAAGAAACGCAGGGAAACATGGCGGCAGCGAGGGAGCTGCCGTAGCTCTCCTGACATCCAGGCATTTGCTGGGTGTTTATTTACCTCACCAATGCCCAGTTCCCCGTAGCTTACCCGCTGTGAGAGTCTCTCTGTGGGGGCTTGATTTTTGGAGCTTTTCGTCACACCGTGCTCCGCGGCAGGTTCTGCCGGTCTCTTTCGGTCCCTGTGGCGTTTTACGCCAGCGCTGGTGTGGGTGCCTGCGGGCTTGATTTTTCGGAGCTTTTCGGCACACTGCCGATCCCTGCCGGCCCCTGTGGCGTTTCTGCCAGCGCTGGTGTGGGCGCCAGTGTGGGGGCCAGAGGGCTGTTTTTTTTCTCCTGCTAGGTGTTGGTGTTCGGCTGATTGGCCTGGAGGCCCATGTGCTGGTTAGAGGATCTGCAAGTTGTTTCAGCGCGGTTTCCAGGACCTCAGCTGGGACCTCAGCGCGGACTCCTGCACTGGAACTCAGCCGCCCTGGAGCTGAGGAGGGGGCGCAAGATCCGGAGTCCTCTTCGCGACACACGAGACTGTACTAGCGTCACCTCTGCGGGTGAGGTGAGCCAGGCATCCATTTGGAGGCAGCAAAAGGTGGGGGCCCCCACAGCAAAGGGGAGTGAGGGTCCAAAACAGCTGGTGGATAAGTGGGAACAAGATCAAGGACAGGAACAGCAGGATTTAGCCCTTTCGGATTCTCCGGTTGGTGGTGCAAGGGTGAGGGGGAAGTGTAGGGCTAAACAAGACGCCAAAAACAAGTCCGTAGTGAAATTACCAACGTTATCACAAGGGAGCTTGGACCTAGGAGGGTCTGAAAGGAAGGACAACCCCCAGATCAATACTGTTCTGGGTATCAACTGGATTTTTTCTCTACCACAGTCACCTAAGGGTATCAGTGCAAGTGCAATTGTGGTTACCTGGTCACAGGGTGTGAGCCCTGCGGCCGGTAACAGTATTAACAAAGCGTCCTCTTTTTTGAGCGCTGAGGTTATAGCTAAATGCTCTAAGGGGGTTAGGTCAGCAAAATCTACCAAGGCTACCAAGGCTTTCAAGATGGCTACTCTGGCTTCAAAGCTGGGTTCAAAGATAACACCTTCTTTGCGATCATATTTTAAGGTAATTCCTCAGATGTTAGACCTGGCTAAAGAGACGCAGGACATTTCCTCTCCGACCTCACCTTTTCCTGCCCCCATTCTTCCGTTTGTTTCTGCTTCTCCTTTTGAGATAGATTCTGAGGTCTACACAGAGGGAAGACCATTCGACATGATGACCCCACCCACGAAAAGGGTCACTTATTAGACCCTATCTTTGATAATTGGGAAGGCATTGAAGTAAAGACGCCTATTCCCATTCCTTGGTCCGACCACCTGCTAGTACCATTCAGCATTACGATTATCACTGGAAATAGTCATAAATGTACAAACTCTAAATATATGAGCCGTAACTGGCGGGCTTTTTCCACACCCAAATTCCAGGCTGCATTGACTAAAGGCGGCAGACTTGGAGGTGAAGATGCTGATACGGTATCAGATAGACTCGAAGGCCGCATTAATGATGCCTTAGACCAAATTGCCCCTCTCTGTCAGAAAAAATCCGGCAGTAGACCCCAGAAATCTGCCCCTTGGTTTAGTGATGAGCTACGCTTAGCGAAGTCTCAATGCAAGAAACTGGAAAGACAGTGGCGGGTAGCTTACCTTGACCTAGCTAAAGAGAATTATTTAAATAAACGCAGAGAATATCATAATTCCATCAGATGTGCTAAAACTACTTACTTTGCAGGCAGGATAGGAGAGGCCAAGAATTCAACCAAAGAGCTGTTTAAAATCTATAAGGAGATTTCCTTTTGCAACTCATCTGTCGACCCATCACTGGTCTCGGAGGAATCTTGCAATCGGTTCGCTGCTTTCTTTTCGAACAAAGTGGCTACCATCTATTCCTCCTTCACAGGGGGGGAAAAAAAGGGATCTGAGTTTAGGGAAAACACACTGGAGGCTGATGGTGTCAGCAGACTGGACCATTTCCTTACTCCTTCCCCGGACAGGCTCCAACAGATATGCCGCACCATTAAGTCAGGGTCTCCTCGTGATCCGGCGTCACCCAAACTTCTTGCAGAAAGTATCGAGACTCTTGAACCATATATTAGGGAGGCTCTCGATGTATCTTTTTAACTCCTACACTGTACCCAAAACCTGGAAACAGGCTGTTGTCCTCCCTCTTAAAAAAAAAAGAATCTCAGTTGGGACCGGATGGACAATCTGCGTCCCATCTCACTCCTTCCCTATCTGGCCAAGGTGGCGGAAAAGGTAGTGAACCTCCAGCTTATGGCATTCGTTGAGCAAGCCAATCTACTACATCCTACTCAATTTGGCTTCCGGCCCGCCACTCCACGGAGTCTGCGCTGCTCATGGCCACAGAGACCATCAGGCAAGGAGTAGATGAGGGTCAAACCATGGCCCTCATTCTCCTAGACATAAGCGCAGCGTTCGACACTGTAGCACATTACACTCTGCTACAGTGTCTAAACAAAGGCGGTATAACAGGCTCAGCACTGAGATGGATTCAATCTTTCCTCACTGACCGGGGCTTTTAGGTTAGACAGGGTGAACATTACTCCCGGATGTTTAATCTTGACCAGGGGGTACCTCAGGGCTCGCCCTGAGCCCCACCCTGTTTAACCTGTATGTCTCCCCAGTGGCCACCATAGTTGAAGGATATGGAATCCAGCTAGTGTCATATGCCGATGACACACAACTGGCCATCTCATTGTCACGGGCGCCGGACGTTGCGGCGATCAGCTTCAGTGCCTGCATGCAGGAGCTTGCATCCTGGATGTCTGACAACTGCCTGAGGCTGAATGGGTCCAAAACTGAGGTGCTCGTGGTAGGGGGTGGTCCGAGTGTGTGGTCATCGACATGGTGGCCGGCCTGCCTAGGAGCGACCCCAGTGCCTTGTCAACAGGCAAAAAATCTTGGGGTTATGTTTGACTCTGCCCTCACATTTGCTCCCCAGATAGACCGGGTAACGGGGATGTGCTTTGGTATCCTAAAGAGTATACGTAAGATCCTGGATCTACTCCCGGTCGGTGCCAGACAGACTCTTGTGCACGCCTTGGTTACATCAAGATTGGATTACTCCAACCTTCTCTATCTGGGTATAACAGCTAAAAGCCTCAACCGCCTCCAGGTACTACAAAATGCCACAGCACGGCTGGTGTTGAGGCTTCCAAGAAGAACTGCTTCTAGAGCAGCTCTAAAAACCCTCCATTGGCTTCCGGTGAGGGAGAGGATAACTTTCAAAGCACTATGCGTATGCCACCGTATCATCAACGGCAAAGCACCTATCCCCCTATCTACCCTTGTCACTCCTTATAGGCCTGGACGCAAGCTTAGATCCTCTGACACCGGGCTACTCGCTGTCCCTAAAATCAAGAAAACCCGAATGGGTGGCAGATCTTTCAGGTTACTGGCGGCGAAGAGTTGGAATACGCTTCCGAGGGAGTTACGCCTCTAACCCTCCGAAGTAAAATTCCGCAAAGCGCTGAAAACATATCTCTTCCGCTCAGCTTTGGTATAGCCTCCCTGTCATGTCTTCTCACCCTCTCTCCTAGCGCGGGGACACGCCGGTGTGCGTAATGCCATGCGCTTTATAAAACTCCAAAATAAATAAATATATCTGCTAGCAGCGAGTCACAGCCGGCAAAAGGCAGTGTAATGTTGGTCGAGAGTAACTCTGATGAGCAGGCTGAGCAGGGAGAATTAGAATCAGGATCTGATTTGGTAGTACACTCTTCCATGCAAGACCCCATTTTCAACAATGTCAATATTGTCTGTGATCCCCTGCAACAACAACAACTATTGATGCCGCCAGCAGAGACACCATTGGCAGTAGTGTCTCGGGAGCGGTCAAATTCAATAGTGTCACTACTGGTGAACCAGGCCTCAGGATCTGACTGTATACGGGAGGAAAGTATCGATGAGTCCTCAGAAACTTTGCTGAAATCAATGTTCTTATCACTCACATCGGACATAAAAAGGGGTTTTGAGGTCTCTGCTGCTAATCAGTCCGAAATAAGGAGTTTCTGTGAATCGTTAGATAGTAAAATCGATGGTCTCAACTCCAGAACCATGGCCCTGGAAAAAACAGTGGCTGGACTTTCATTGTATTTCGATCAGGCCAAGTTGGATATTGTAGCTATCAGGAAGGAAGAGATTGTTCTCTCCAATCGAATGGAGACCTTGGAAAATAATGCCCGGCGCTGCAATCTGCGGATCGTGAATGTACTGGAGGGAAGTGAGGGCACGGATATAAAGCAATTTGTCATCATGCTACTACGGGAGTCTTTGGAGCTTGAGCAATCTGAAGAACTCCTAAGTGTCGATATCCAAAGGATTCATAGGGACCCTTTCAGGAAAAGCCCTCAAATAATTAAACCAAGGAAAATACTTGTCAACTTCCACACCTATAGCCCTAAAGAGTTGATACTCACACAAACTTAAAACTAAGGTCCTTAAAGTATAAGGGCTTCACTTTCAATAACAAAATGTACAACGTTAGATCAGTACAAGCAGCAGATGAATTATTGTTGGCCTTGGGTGGTAAAGGTGGGTCGTCAGGTTGACTAAGGTTCTGATATTTCTTGATACAAACACTCTAACATGACTCCACTTTCTCCTTAGTGAGGGGCTTTTTAGTAGTTGGTTGATCTTGACCTAGGTCGTTAGGAAAAGATGGAAAAAAGAGTGTCTAGAAAATAATAATAAAAAGAATAAAACGTATAGTGAAGAAAAAAAAAATTGCATAAAAAAAGTTTTTGCACTACTTTAAAAGGAGTTTCTAGGGACTAAAGGAAATACACAATATGGAGGCTACACAAATCTAAGCATTAATCACTATAAGAGGGTAAAATCTTGAATCACAAACACTCTGTGGGCGCCTGGAGGGAGGGGGACTATCTTCTGGACACGGTCCGGATTCATAGGGCAAGGGTTTCCCAGGGAGGGTGGTGGGGTTGGAGTGGGCACGGGGCTAGGGGGTGGGTGTGGTTAGGGGAAAAAGTAAAAAAGTTCCTCATTTTTTTCCCGCTTGTTTTTGTTTTTTTGTTAATTGGTATTAAAGTGGTCTTTGGCACGATCTTACTGTTTACAATGAGGAACCCTTCGGATTTGTTATGCTCATGGTCTATAGCAGGTGAACTGCAACCCAGATATGAATAGTTGGCAATTTCTCTCCTGCAATATAAATGGCCTCCGCACTAGTCCCCGAAGGGACACGATTCTACAATATCTGCAGGATTGCAAGGCGCAGGTCATTGCTCTCCAGGAGACACACTTGACTGAGCCAGAACTCCAGGCTCTTGTAAAAAAAAAAAACATGGGTTGACTTTTACGTTTCTACAACGCAATCCACTCACAATAGGGGAGTTGCGATTTTGTTTAAAAAATCGTTGAAAGCCTGGTTAATATCTAAGCTAATAGATCCTTGTGGCAGATGGGTTATCTCTACAGTTATCACTGCTGGGGATCAAATTACTATCGTAGGATACTATGGCCCCAACTTGGATGACCCCTCTGTCTTTGAGTCTCTCTTTCTTCACTTGCTTTATTTACAGAGCCCGTCATCTTTGCTGGGGATTTCAATTTAGTCCTTGACCCCTTGTTAGATAAGTCACCAAGTAGTCGAGCCTTGAATCACTTGAAGTCTAGAACTCTCCTATTGGCCAATATAAAATTATATGGCTATGTAGATATATGGAGAATAAGATCGGGGAAGAAATTGGGAATTTCATTTCGCAATTATAAGTACCATCATCAATCCAGGTTCGACTATGTTTTAATTAGCCAGTCACTGGAAAATGCAGTGAAGAGCATTAGGTATCTCCCCCTACATTTATCTGATCAATGTGCCGTTTTGATGACATTGGCTATGACTTGTCCGCTTAGAGCTGAGCCTAGAAGTTGGTCCTTTGATCGTTCACTGCTTGTTATTGCAGAGGAGATTTCCTTTTTGTTAAAAGAAAGTGAGAATTTTATGAATGTTAACACTGGCACTGCTAATCCCGTAACAATCTGGGATTCTTTTAAAGCCTTTCTTAGGGATCAAATAACTAGCAGGGCTTCCTATAGGAGTAAGGTCTATGAAAGGGACGTATCCTCTAGGGAGGACGAAATAGCCAGACTTCAAAGTGAAATACACTTGCTCTCAGTTGCCTCCCCTTTTCTCTTACAAGATTTAAACAACAAATTGGTTCGTGCAAAGGGGGGGTTAGAATCAGTGCTGAGCGCCCGTATTTTACAAAAGTGGGAAGTTAGCGAAATCGCCCATTTCCAATACGGTGAAGGGGCAGGGAAGCTTTTATCTTGGAAAGCTAAGACTGATCGTGTCCGGAACAACATTAGCTTAATTAAGATGGACAACTTGTCTTATTCTTCAGATGAGGACATTAGGACAACTTTCCGATCATTCTTTGAAGAAATGTATACTCAGGATAAGTCTATTAACCAGGATTCTGTTGATGAATGGCTAAATGATATCTCTTTGCCTTCACTGACCCTACAACAATCGGCCTCTCTAGACCAAAGGATTACTCAGGAAGAAGTTAAAAAAACTATTCAGAGTAGCAGGTCTGGTAAGGCGGCTGGCCCGGACTGCCTTCCTGCTGAGATTTATAGGGTTCTTGAACAGGTGGTTGCGCCTTTTCTAACTATATTATTCAATTAAATCTTTCAGGAAGGGATGTCACCACCAAAATCCTGAGATAATGCCTCAATAACCTTAATCTTAAAACCAGGCAAATTAGCTTCATCATGCGGGTCATATCGACCAATTTCGATCTTAAACGCTGATTACAAGCTATTTGCTTCCATCTTGGCTAATAGATTGGGTTCGGTTGCAGGGGATATTTTACATTCGGACCAGAGAGGCTTTGTTAAGGGCCGACAACTTTTTGAGTTGACATACGATCTTATAGGGGCCATTGATATTGCCTCTCACGCCTGTTTACCATTGGCTGTTCTCACACTCAATGCCACCAAGGCCTTCGACAGGGTGAATTAGTCATACCTGTCGGGGGTCTTGGCTAAGTTCAATATTGGAGAGGGTTTCCGTTGAGCAGTGGCACTACTTTATCAGCACCCCACAGCCTCTCTTTTGGTCAATAGTGCATTGACGGACCCCTTCAACATCTCGCGTGGAACACGGCAGGGCTGCCCTCTTTCCCCTCTTTTGTTCAACCTGTATATAGAGCCCTTCGCGCAGCGGTTGAGGGACGATATCAACATCAAATCTTTTAATTACAGGGGTTGGGATAAGAGGGTGGCCCTGTATGCTGACGATATCCTCATTTTTTTCTTCAGACCTTAGCTCGGCCTTGCCGGTTGTTATCAAGTTAGCTCAGGATTTTGGCAAAATCTCCGGATATGAGGTTAATGCCTCTAAAACAGAGATCATGACTTGGAACCATAAGCACCTACCAGTTGGGGTTCAACCCAGCTTACGTATGCGATACTTGGGGCTGGAAATTGTCCAGGACATTAATAAAATTGTCGACGTTAATCTCTCTTGTACTACTAAGGATTTTCGACAACTTATGGGGTCCTGGGCTTCGCTGCCATTATCTGTCATAGGAAGGGTAAACCTCATAAAGATGACAGTCTTGCCAAGGATCACTTATTTGTTTAATACCATCCCTCTTTATTTTGAACCTTCACTGTTTGTTAAACTACAGAGTGATATTAACTCTTTTATATGGGCCCAGCATGCATCGAGAATAAGTTGGAAAAAGTTAAGACACCACAGGGAAAAGGGAGGGTTGGCAGCGCCAGACCTTCAATTATATGCCTGGGCAATTCAACTTAGTCACTCTTGAATGTTATTAAAAGTACCCACTAGTGGTGGTAATGGGGGTATGTTTAGTTCCATGCTTAGCGGGGAAGGTTTTGCACAGGAAGGGTTTCTTTTTAAGTTTGGGAATCCCAAATTAGAAAAAAATAATTAAACTGAAGGTTCTGCAGGGCCTGGGTAGAACTTGGGCCAAGGTCAATACTATTACAAAGACGGGTAACTTCTCAAGCAGGGCGCCCTTATGGGATTCACCAGGGAGCCCAGGTTGGCTCATGGATAGTCTTGCCCTGCCTTTGAGGGAGGCCGGCTTGGCAGTCTGGGGCGATTTGTTCCTTGATGGAGTTCTAATACCCTGGGAATCCTTGAGTATTACAGTTGGCCCTAATCTTTCTAGATTTAAATACATCCAAATAGCTAGCTGGGCACGGACACAGGTTACCCCTAGGTCTAAATGTCAACTAGGTGGTGGTACTTGGGTGGAATCCCAACTTGTTGACAAAACTCCAGCAAAGAAGGAGGTATCACTTTGGTATCATTTATTTCTGGAGGAGATGGAGGGCGATTCCCAACTACCCGAGCCTCTATGGGGGACATCTTTCCCAGACCTGGAGGTTAGAAGCCTTTGGATTACCTCTTTTAAATTGTTATGGGACATTGTTAAACCAGCATTGCTTTGAATAAACCATCTTTTTGTATTGCATAGGGCCTACTATTTGCCCCAAAAGCTCTCTAAATTCTTGACAGACCGTTCAGTTTCCTGTGCAAGATGTGGGGCAATTGCAGCATCTGCCTTACATATGGTCTATGAATGTCCACTTTTAATGCATTTTTGGCACTCTATTAGTATTTGTCTTTCCGCTAGTTTAGACTGCCCAGTCACGTTGAACCCGGCCTTAATCATTTTAGGAGTTACGGAGGGGGTCGTGGGTCTCTCAAAAAGCCTGCTTTTCTGTGCCATTCTTCTGGCTAGGAGGGAAATCTGCATGAAATGGAAGGATTCGGCACCTCCCTCCTTCTTCGACTGGCAGGCTTCGATATTACAGGTTTTGAGGCTCGACATACTAAGATCTGGCAATCTTAATAAAAGAGCATTTTGGCATTTTTTAAAGTGGGTATAGCTTACGACCAATTACTGTTTTTTGGGTTTTTTTTCTCCCCGATTGGTCCAATGATTACGCTGCTTTTGGTTATACCCTTTTCTTCTCGGCTGGCAGAACCTTGACCTGCTAGATTGTGCGTAGGTTGTGGGTACTTCAGTGCAGCAAAACATCACCCCTAAGGTCTCTGTGTTTGATTTCACTGTTTGGTAGGCAGGTACATTCCATGCCTTCCAAACTAGATTTCTGAGGTATTGTGTCACTCTCGACCGATTCTTACAACGTGACCAGGGTAGAAAATGAGGACCAAAAAAAAGAAACGCATGTTGAGGGAGAGAAGGGATTTCTGCTTGAGCAGCTAGGGTTTACTTTATTAGCTCATACAAAGCAAGGCTCTAAGACAAGAGGGGTAGCTATACTGGGTAAATGGAGGGATTACTTAGTGACTAGGAAGACTGAGGATCAGTGGGGTAGGTGGGTCATAGGGGAATTAGTATATAAGGGGCAGAAGTTTACTCTGGTCTCAATATATGTTTCCACAGAGGACGATCCAGACGTATTTGAATTTCTGGACACAGAATTAGCTAGATGGCCTGAGCCAATTATATGCTGTGGGAATTTTAACATCAATAGTCCCTCAGGTTCCGAGATTCAAACTGGACAGGGGTACACTGGGCGAAAGAAGAGATCATTTACGGCTTTAGCAGCTATGGCACAACACAATGCATTGATAGACCTCTGGGCCAATCTACACCCGCAGCTGGATGGTAGTACTTTTTTCTCAGCCCCACATAGAATTATTGTAAGATTAGATTATTTTTTGATCTCTAACTCTCTATTATCCAGAGCCCAAATTGAGAAACCCCCCCGAATAATTCCGGACCACAACCCCTTAATCTTATCTATTAACTTAGTGGGGGTAGCCACTAAACAAAATATCTGGACATTCGAGAGAGCCCTTCTTAAAGATAGTGGATATATTAGCTATATGAACAATTGGATTAGGGAATTCTGGATTATTAACAGGGGAGCACATCCTCAGGTAATGCCTGGGATGCGTTCAAGTCAGGAGTCCGAGGGGAGACACCTAGTTACTCAATTCATAAGCATAAAGCCGAGAGGAGTAGAGTGGAGGAAATAGTTAGAATCTTAACTAAGGCTGAGGAAGAGCTGAACCTACTAATCCAACATGGTATGCCCTTGGAACAGCAACTATTAAAAATTATGTTATTAAAACCTGAAGCAATAGAAGGCATTGCTAGTAAGACTGCAGCTAACTATCTGGCTAAAAAGGAACAAGCTTTTGAACTGAGTGAGAGGGTTGGACATATCCTGGCAATCCGCACTCGGCAGCAAGCAGCTGCAGGAGATATTAAGGGTATCCTGGAAAGGCAAGGAAATACGATATCCGATTCCGAGGGCGTCAGAGAGGTGTTTAGAGAGTTTTACACAGATCTTTATGACACAGAAACGGGATGTGGAATTATGGATATTAAGGAATATCTCCATTACAATTTAGCTCTGGAATTGCCCGAGGAGGAGAAGGTAATCCTAGAATCCCCAATCAATCTAGAGGAATTGACCTTAGCTCTAGCGGATCTCCATTCAGCAAAAGCGGCAGGCCCAGATCAAATCCTGGTTGAGTTCTACAAGATATTCGAGAAAGTCCTTATTGCAGATTTATTAAATACAGTTATGCAGGCCCAGCAGGGGTACTCAATTCCAGGTTCATGGGGAGGGGCTGAAGTAATAGTTATTCTTAAAAAAGGTAAGCCACCCACAGCTCCAGGGTCCTACAGGCCTATAACATTAATGAACTCAGATGCAAAGATCTTTTCTAACATTTTAGCAAAAAGACTGGCTAGAGTGATTGAGGCCATGGTCATTCCTGTACAACATGGGTTTATTCCAGGCAAGGGCACCACCGAGCATATTAGGCAGGTCATTACTTTGTTTGATGCCACCGGAGTCCCAGGAGACCCTATTGCAGCCTTATTTTTAGATTCAGAAAAGGCGTTTGATAGGGTCTCTTGGGATTACCTCTGGGAGGTAATGAGATGGTATGGCCTAGGGGAAGGCTATATACGAGCGGAGCAAGCATTGTATAGGGAACCGACAGCCCGGATTAGGATCAATAGGGGGCTTACCTCACTGGTGCTGATCAGGAGGGGGACTAGGCAGGACTGCCCTTCGTCACCTCTGTTGTTTGCGCTCTATATGGATCCTTTTCTGTGCAAGCTAGATGGTAACCCAAAAATTCCCGCTGTAAGCATAAATGGCATGCAGTTTAAAACACTAGCATACGCGGACGACGTGGCAATAATTCCTCCCAATCCCTCCCTAGCAATTGTTGAAGTAGA
Source organism: Lissotriton helveticus (assembly GCF_964261635.1). Classification (NCBI taxonomy): domain Eukaryota; kingdom Metazoa; phylum Chordata; class Amphibia; order Caudata; family Salamandridae; genus Lissotriton; species Lissotriton helveticus. Next base: position 515,609,623 of record NC_136071.1, on the reverse strand, counting down.
ATTGGAAGCACAAAGATTTGGTGAGATCTCAGGCTATAGGCTCAATAGTAACAAAACTCAGCTAGTTAAAAATTCCTACGCTTTGTGTAATGACTCTCGGGTAGTCAGTGCTGCAGTTTATTTGGTGGTGGAGACCTCGGCATATCTAGATACGGTAGTGGAACGAAATATGGCACCCCTAATGTCTAAAGTTAGTGTGGATCTAGTAAGGATGAATAATCTCCATCTATCTTTGGTAGGGCGCACAAATGTAATTAAAACGTTAATTCTTCCTAAGTTTTTATATTTTTATAGGGCAATTCCCCTGTTATTTGAGGCTCACTGGTTTAATAAATTAGAGGCACTCTTGAATAAATTAATCTGGGCGCACGGGAAAACCAGGAGGGCATATAGGTTTATGACTCTACCTAGGGCTAGAGGAGGGTGGGGGGCCCTGATTTTAGACTCTATTACTGGGCAGCAGCATTGCAGTTTATGCAGGGATTGGTGGGAGGTGGTGGCATAGATCCTAAAATCACATCCACTTCTACCAAAGTTTATGCAACCATTCTCGGCTTGGACACGGAGAAAGCCTTTCTTAGCTGCACCGACTATTCTTACTTCAAAAGGACAAGGTTCAAGACTTCAGGCCGCTCATAATATCTGGATTGCCTTTTTAAACAAATTTGGGTTGGGGGGGTTTAATAGATATACGCGGCTGTATAAAAATAGTACTCTACCCCCTTTGATATTTGCTGACTCAATTATGGCAGATTGGGCAAGTGAAGGGATTGTTAAGATAGGGGATCTGTTGGGACCGTACGGGGGCTATATCAATTTTCAAGTTTGGAGGCTAAATTTCATATAAACAGGAGGAGTTTCTTCAAATACCTCCAGGTACGGAGTTTTTTAAGTAATAAGAAAGGGGGGCTTCAGGGTTTGCTAAAAATAACATCTTGGAAGCCATAGAAAGGGGGGGAGTATTCAATTCGCAGTTTTTATGCAGCCCTGGCAATAATTAAAACAGACGATCTGGAAAAGCATGGAGCCAAGTGGGCAAATAAACTGGATATGGATGCAGGCTATTTCCAAGACTCTCTAGAGCTAGGGCGCTCAGTACTATGCTCCGCTTCTCTTCAAGCTCAGCACTATAAAACATTATTCTCTCTCTATTTCACTCCGGCACAAATAGCACAGTGGGGCGGAACCTCCGGGACAACCTGCCCACGATGCAATGCTCCAGAAGCAGACAGTATACATATATTTGCTACCTGCCCTCAACTCAATACACTTATTAAGGGCATCAAAGGCTTTTTGGCCCACTCGCTTGGGATTAACACTACCCTTACACCACCTCGGATATTACTTGGCGTCAGTACAGAGTCAGATAGTTTGCATGGGGAATTTTTGTTTGTGGCCATGGCGGTTTCTAGACTGGCGATAGCTAGGTCGTGGTTGGATAAAACGCCTCCGGTAATGCAACAGTGGCTGGCCACTCTCCTAGCTGTCTACAACCTAGAAAAAGGCATATATGCTAGAAGGGGTAGGAGGACAAGGGGGCTAGAGAGGAAAATCTGGGAGCCAATACTGATCTGGAAGGAGGGTATGTCCGGAAGCTGATTTTCTTAGACCAGCAGTTTGGTTTACTTTAGTTGTTATTCGTTTCTGGGTGCGATTTTGGTGGTAATTATAAGAACCCAGAAAACCCAAAAGGGATGATGGACGGAGCGTTGACAATACAAACACTCACCCCCAGTCAACTGATCTGGGTTTAATCCATCACCGTTCTTTAGCTTAATCCGCCACCCAAGTTCAGACATGGCCATATGCAAATCAGTCTGACCCTGTGCCTCATTTAGCCCGAACTGCCAAGCCATGTCTTCCCTGGACCGGAATCAAGCTTCCCAGGACCGGTTTCTGGCATTACAGCCGTCTTCAGCCGGGCTTGCTTGAATCCAGTGGCAAAGTGAGCAAGGGACTCACGTCTGAGCACACCCTGCCAACTTAGGGCGAACAAAGAAAAACCAAAGGGGATGATGGACGGAGCGTTGACAATACAAACACTCACCCCCAGTCAACTGATCTGGGTTTAATCCATCACTGTTCTTTAGCTCACTCCGCCACCCCAGTTCAGACACGGCCATATGCAAATCAGTCTGACCCTGTGCCTCATGGGAACAGGCCAACCCGAACTGCCAAGCCATGTTTTCCCTGGACCGGAATCAAGCTTCCCAGGACCGGTTTCTGGCATCACAGCCGTCTTAAGCCGGGCTTGCTTGAATCCAGTGGCAAAGTGAGCAAGGGACTCACGTCTGAGCATACCCTGCCAACTTAGGGCGAACAAAGAAAAACCAAAGGGGATGATGGTCGGAGTGTTGACAATACAAACACTCACCCCCAGTCAACTGATCTGGGTTTAATCCATCACCGTTCTTTAGCTCACTCCGCCACCCCAGTTCAGACATGGCCATATGCAAATCAGTCTGACCCTGTGCCTCATGGGAACAGTCCAGCCCGAACTGCCAAGCCATGTCTTCCATGGACCGGAATCAAGCTTCCCAGGACCGGTTTCTGGCATTACAGCCGTCTTCAGCCGGGCTTGCTTGAATCCAGTGGCAAATTATATGAACCCGCAATAAGCAGCTTTATGTTTAAGTGTGTTGGGGTTATTTTGTGTTCACTGATACATATTGGTGTCTAATGTAATATTGTGCTGTGAACGTTTGTTTTTCTTTTTGGTTTCTTCTGTATTGTGCTGTGCGCAAAAATTTTATACAAATATTATTTTTTTAAAAGGATAAAGCTACCAATAATTTTCTCAAGCTTAGAACAAAGCAGTATGAGTATGGAGAGAGGGTAGGAAGGATACTGGCCTACCAACTTGCAGATCAGCGGGCTAATTCTCACATTAAGAAAATTAAGGGAGTGGATTGTGTCACCTATACAAAATCCGAAGATAAAGCCAAGCAGTTTAGGATCTTCTATGCTAGTCTATATAAGGAAATAATTTACAACAAGGGGTGGTGATGGACAGAGTCTCTGAATTAAGCAGAAAACTCTCACCCAGTCAAGAGATCAGGGCTAGATCCAACACCGTTTTTTAGCTCACTGCATCATCCCAGTTTCAGAACCTGGCTGTATGCAAATTAGTCTGTTCCTGTCCCAGTGGATGATGGGAACAGGGCAAACCAAACTACAAAGCCAATTCTTACACTGGAAAGGAAACAAGCTTCCGGGGACCGGTTTCTGGCATTACAGCCGTCTTCGGCCCGGCTTGCTTGAATCCTGATGGTGCAGTGAGCAAGGGACTCATGTCTGAGTATACCCTTCCACGCTTAGGGTGGACAAAATAATTTACAACAAGGGGTGGTGATGGACAGAGTCTCTAAATTAAGCAGAAAACTCTCACCCAGTCAAGAGATCAGGGCTAGATCCAACACCGTTTTTTAGCTCACTGCATCATCCCAGTTTCAGAACCTGGCTGTATGCAAATTAGTCTGTTCCTGTCCCAGTGCATGATGGGAACAGGGCAAACCAAACTACAAAGCCAATTCTTACACTGGAAAGGAAACAAGCTTCCAGGGACCGGTTTCTGGCATTACAGCCGTCTTCGGCCCGGCTTGCTTGAATCCTGATGGTGCAGTGAGCAAGGGACTCATGTCTGAGTATACACTTCCACGCTTAGGGTGGACAAAATAATTTACAACAAGGGGTGGTGATGGACAGAGTCTCTGAATTAAGCAGAAAACTCTCACCCAGTCAAGAGATCAGGGCTAGATCCAACACCGTTTTTTAGCTCACTGCATCATCCCAGTTTCAGAACCTGGCTGTATGCAAATTAGTCTGTTCCTGTCCCAGTGCATGATGGGAACAGGGCAAACCAAACTACAAAGCCAATTCTTACACTGGAAAGGAAACAAGCTTCCGGGGACCGGTTTCTGGCATTACAGCCGTCTTCGGCCCGGCTTGCTTGAATCCTGATGGTGCAGTGAGCAAGGGACTCATGTCTGAGTATACCCTTCCACGCTTAGGGTGGACAAAATAATTTACAACAAGGGGTGGTGATGGACAGAGTCTCTGAATTAAGCAGAAAACTCTCACCCAGTCAAGAGATCAGGGCTAGATCCAACACCGTTTTTTAGCTCACTGCATCATCCCAGTTTCAGAACCTGGCTGTATGCAAATTAGTCTGTTCCTGTCCCAGTGCCTGATGGGAACAGGGCAAACCAAACTACAAAGCCAATTCTTACACTGGAAAGGAAACAAGCTTCCGGGGACCGGTTTCTGGCATTACAGCCGTCTTCAGCCGGGCTTGCTTGAATCCAGTGGCAAAGTGAGCAAGGGACTCACGTCTGAGCATACCCTGCCAACTTAGGGCGAACAAAGAAAAACCAAAGGGGATGATGGACGTAGCGTTGACAATACAAACACTCACCCCCAGTCAACTGATCTGGGTTTAATCCATCACTGTTCTTTAGCTCACTCCGCCACCCCAGTTCAGACACGGCCATATGCAAATCAGTCTGACCCTGTGCCTCATGGGAACAGGCCAACCCGAACTGCCAAGCCATGTTTTCCCTGGACCGGAATCAAGCTTCCCAGGACCGGTTTCTGGCATCACAGCCGTCTTAAGCCGGGCTTGCTTGAATCCAGTGGCAAAGTGAGCAAGGGACTCACGTCTGAGCATACCCTGCCAACTTAGGGCGAACAAAGAAAAACCAAAGGGGATGATGGTCGGAGTGTTGACAATACAAACACTCACCCCCAGTCAACTGATCTGGGTTTAATCCATCATCGTTCTTTAGCTCACTCCGCCCCCCCAGTTCATACATGGCCATATGCAAATCAGTCTGACCCTGTGCCTCATGGGAACAGTCCAGCCCGAACTGCCAAGCCATGTCTTCCATGGACCGGAATCAAGCTTCCCAGGACCGGTTTCTGGCATTACAGCCGTCTTCAGCCGGGCTTGCTTGAATCCAGTGGCAAATTATATGAACCCGCAATAAGCAGCTTTATGTTTAAGTGTGTTGGGGTTATTTTGTGTTCAATGATACATATTGGTGTCTAATGTAATATTGTGCTGTGAACGTTTGTTTTTCTTTTTGGTTTCTTCTGTATTGTGCTGTGCGCAAAAAATTTATACAAATATTATTTTTTAAAAAGGATAAAGCTACCAATAATTTTCTCAAGCTTAGAACAAAGCAGTAGGAGTATGGAGAGAGGGTAGGAAGGATACTGGCCTACCAACTTGCAGATCAGCGGGCTAATTCTCACATTAAGAAAATTAAGGGAGTGGATTGTGTCACCTATACAAAGTCCGAAGATAAAGCCAAGCAGTTTAGGATCTTCTATGCTAGTCTATATAAGGAAATAATTTACAACAAGGGGTGGTGATGGACAGAGTCTCTGAATTAAGCAGAAAACTCTCACCCAGTCAAGAGATCAGGGCTAGATCCAACACCGTTTTTTAGCTCACTGCATCATCCCAGTTTCAGAACCTGGCTGTATGCAAATTAGTCTGTTCCTGTCCCAGTGGATGATGGGAACAGGGCAAACCAAACTACAAAGCCAATTCTTACACTGGAAAGGAAACAAGCTTCCGGGGACTGGTTTCTGGCATTACAGCCGTCTTCGGCCCGGCTTGCTTGAATCCTGATGGTGCAGTGAGCAAGGGACTCATGTCTGAGTATACCCTTCCACGCTTAGGGTGGACAAAATAATGTACAACAAGGGGTGGTGATGGACAGAGTCTCTAAATTAAGCAGAAAACTCTCACCCAGTCAAGAGATCAGGGCTAGATCCAACACCGTTTTTTAGCTCACTGCATCATCCCAGTTTCAGAACCTGGCTGTATGCAAATTAGTCTGTTCCTGTCCCAGTGCATGATGGGAACAGGGCAAACCAAACTACAAAGCCAATTCTTACACTGGAAAGGAAACAAGCTTCCGGGGACCGGTTTCTGGCATTACAGCCGTCTTCGGCCCGGCTTGCTTGAATCCTGATGGTGCAGTGAGCAAGGGACTCATGTCTGAGTATACACTTCCACGCTTAGGGTGGACAAAATAATTTACAACAAGGGGTGGTGATGGACAGAGTCTCTGAATTAAGCAGAAAACTCTCACCCAGTCAAGAGATCAGGGCTAGATCCAACACCGTTTTTTAGCTCACTGCATCATCCCAGTTTCAGAACCTGGCTGTATGCAAATTAGTTTGTTCCTGTCCCAGTGCATGATGGGAACAGGGCAAACCAAACTACAAAGCCAATTCTTACACTGGAAAGGAAACAAGCTTCCGGGGACCGGTTTCTGGCATTACAGCCGTCTTCGGCCCGGCTTGCTTGAATTCTGATGGTGCAGTGAGCAAGGGACTCATGTCTGAGTATACCCTTCCACGCTTAGGGTGGACAAAATAATTTACAACAAGGGGTGGTGATGGACAGAGTCTCTGAATTAAGCAGAAAACTCTCACCCAGTCAAGAGATCAGGGCTAGATCCAACACCGTTTTTTAGCTCACTGCATCATCCCAGTTTCAGAACCTGGCTGTATGCAAATTAGTCTGTTCCTGTCCCAGTGCATGATGGGAACAGGGCAAACCAAACTACAAAGCCAATTCTTACACTGGAAAGGAAACAAGCTTCCGGGGACCGGTTTCTGGCATTACAGCCGTCTTCGGCCCGGCTTGCTTGAATCCTGATGGTGCAGTGAGCAAGGGACTCATGTCTGAGTATACCCTTCCACGCTTAGGGTGGACAAAATAATTTACAACAAGGGGTGGTGATGGACAGAGTCTCTGAATTAAGCAGGAAACTCTCACCCAGTCAAGAGATCAGGGCTAGATCCAACACCGTTTTTTAGCTCACTGCATCATCCCAGTTTCAGAACCTGGCTGTATGCAAATTAGCCTGTTCCTGTCCCAGTGCATGATGGGAACAGGGCAAACCAAACTACAAAGCCAATTCTTACACTGGAAAGGAAACAAGCTTCCGGGGACTGGTTTCTGGCATTACAGCCGGGTTCGGCCCGGCTTGCTTGAATCCTGATGGTGCAGTGAGCAAGGGACTCATGTCTGAGTATACCCTTCCACGCTTAGGGTGGACAAAATAATTTACAACAAGGGGTGGTGATGGACAGAGTCTCTGAATTAAGCAGAAAACTCTCACCCAGTCAAGAGATCAGGGCTAGATCCAACACCGTTTTTTAGCTCACTGCATCATCCCAGTTTCAGAACCTGGCTGTATACAAATTAGTCTGTTCCTGTTCCAGTGCATGATGGGAACAGGGCAAACCAAACTACAAAGCCAATTCTTACACTGGAAAGAAAACAAGCTTCCGGGGACCGGTTTCTGGCATTACAGCCGTCTTCGGCCCGGCTTGCTTGAATCCTGATGGTGCAGTGAGCAAGGGACTCATGTCTGAGTATACCCTTCCACGCTTAGGGTGGACAAAATAATTTACAACAAGGGGTGGTGATGGACAGAGTCTCTGAATTAAGCAGAAAACTCTCACCCAGTCAAGAGATCAGGGCTAGATCCAACACCGTTTTTTAGCTCACTGCATCATCCCAGTTTCAGAACCTGGCTGTATGCAAATTAGTCTGTTCCTGTCCCAGTGCATGATGGGAACAGGGCAAACCAAACTACAAAGCCAATTCTTACACTGGAAAGGAAACAAGCTTCCGGGGACCGGTTTCTGGCATTACAGCCGTCTTCGGCCCGGCTTGCTTGAATCCTGATGGTGCAGTGAGCAAGGGACTCATGTCTGAGTATACCCTTCCACGCTTAGGGTGGACAAAATAATTTACAACAAGGGGTGGTGATGGACAGAGTCTCTGAATTAAGCAAAAAACTCTCACCCAGTCAAGAGATCAGGGCTAGATCCAACACCGTTTTTTAGCTCACTGCATCATCCCAGTTTCAGAACCTGGCTGTATGCAAAATTAGTCTGTTCCTGTCCCAGTGCATGATGGGAACAGGGCAAACCAAACTACAAAGCCAATTCTTACACTGGAAAGGAAACAAGCTTCCGGGGACCGGTTTCTGGCATTTCAGCCGTCTTGCTTGAATCCTGATGGTGCAGTGAGCAAGGGACTCATGTCTGAGTATACCCTTCCACGCTTAGGGTGGACAAAATAATTTACAACAAGGGGTGGTGATGGACAGAGTCTCTGAATTAAGCAGAAAACTCTCACCCAGTCAAGAGATCAGGGCTAGATCCAACACCGTTTTTTAGCTCACTGCATCATCCCAGTTTCAGAACCTGGCTGTATGCAAATTAGTCTGTTCCTGTCCCAGTGCATGATGGGAACAGGGCAAACCAAACTACAAAGCCAATTCTTACACTGGAAAGGAAACAAGCTTCCGGGGACCGGTTTCTGGCATTACAGCCGTCTTCGGCCCAGCTTGCTTGAATCCTGATGGTGCAGTGAGCAAGGGACTCATGTCTGAGTATACCCTTCCACGCTTAGGGTGGACAAAATAATTTACAACAAGGGGTGGTGATGGACAGAGTCTCTGAATTAAGCAGAAAACTCTCACCCAGTCAAGAGATCAGGGCTAGATCCAACACCGTTTTTTAGCTCACTGCATCATCCCAGTTTCAGAACCTGGCTGTATGCAAATTAGTCTGTTCCTGTCCCAGTGCATGATGGGAACAGGGCAAACCAAACTACAAAGCCAATTCTTACACTGGAAAGGAAACAAGCTTCCGGGGACCGGTTTCTGGCATTACAGCCGTCTTCGGCCCGGCTTGCTTGAATCCTGATGGTGCAGTGAGCAAGGGACTCATGTCTGAGTATACCCTTCCACGCTTAGGGTGGACAAAATAATTTACAACAAGGGGTGGTGATGGACAGAGTCTCTGAATTAAGCAGAAAACTCTCACCCAGTCAAGAGATCAGGGCTAGATCCAACACCGTTTTTTAGCTCACTGCATCATCCCAGTTTCAGAACCTGGCTGTATGCAAATTAGTCTGTTCCTGTCCCAGTGCATGATGGGAACAGGGCAAACCAAACTACAAAGCCAATTCTTACACTGGAAAGGAAACAAGCTTCCGGGGACCGGTTTCTGGCATTACAGCCGTCTTCGGCCCGGCTTGCTTGAATCCTGATGGTGCAGTGAGCAAGGGACTCATGTCTGAGTATACCCTTCCACGCTTAGGGTGGACAAAATAATTTACAACAAGGGGTGGTGATGGACAGAGTCTCTGAATTAAGCAGAATACTCTCACCCAGTCAAGAGATCAGGGCTAGATCCAACACCATTTTTTAGCTCACTGCATCATCCCAGTTTCAGAACCTGGCTGTATGCAAATTAGTCTGTTCCTGTCCCAGTGCATGATGGGAACAGGGCAAACCAAACTACAAAGCCAATTCTTACACTGGAAAGGAAACAAGCTTCCGGGGACCGGTTTCTGGCATTACAGCCGTCTTCGGCCCGGCTTGCTTGAATCCTGATGGTGCAGTGAGCAAGGGACTCATGTCTGAGTATACCCTTCCACGCTTAGGGTGGACAAAATAATTTACAACAAGGGGTGGTGATGGACAGAGTCTCTGAATTAAGCAGAAAACTCTCACCCAGTCAAGAGATCAGGGCTAGATCCAACACCGTTTTTTAGCTCACTGCATCATCCCAGTTTCAGAACCTGGCTGTATGCAAATTAGTTTGTTCCTGTCCCAGTGCATGATGGGAACAGGGCAAACCAAACTACAAAGCCAATTCTTACACTGGAAAGGAAACAAGCTTCCGGGGACCGGTTTCTGGCATTACAGCCGTCTTCGGCCCGGCTTGCTTGAATTCTGATGGTGCAGTGAGCAAGGGACTCATGTCTGAGTATACCCTTCCACGCTTAGGGTGGACAAAATAATTTACAACAAGGGGTGGTGATGGACAGAGTCTCTGAATTAAGCAGAAAACTCTCACCCAGTCAAGAGATCAGGGCTAGATCCAACACCGTTTTTTAGCTCACTGCATCATCCCAGTTTCAGAACCTGGCTGTATGCAAATTAGTCTGTTCCTGTCCCAGTGCATGATGGGAACAGGGCAAACCAAACTACAAAGCCAATTCTTACACTGGAAAGGAAACAAGCTTCCGGGGACCGGTTTCTGGCATTACAGCCGTCTTCGGCCCGGCTTGCTTGAATCCTGATGGTGCAGTGAGCAAGGGACTCATGTCTGAGTATACCCTTCCACGCTTAGGGTGGACAAAATAATTTACAACAAGGGGTGGTGATGGACAGAGTCTCTGAATTAAGCAGGAAACTCTCACCCAGTCAAGAGATCAGGGCTAGATCCAACACCGTTTTTTAGCTCACTGCATCATCCCAGTTTCAGAACCTGGCTGTATGCAAATTAGCCTGTTCCTGTCCCAGTGCATGATGGGAACAGGGCAAACCAAACTACAAAGCCAATTCTTACACTGGAAAGGAAACAAGCTTCCGGGGACTGGTTTCTGGCATTACAGCCGGGTTCGGCCCGGCTTGCTTGAATCCTGATGGTGCAGTGAGCAAGGGACTCATGTCTGAGTATACCCTTCCACGCTTAGGGTGGACAAAATAATTTACAACAAGGGGTGGTGATGGACAGAGTCTCTGAATTAAGCAGAAAACTCTCACCCAGTCAAGAGATCAGGGCTAGATCCAACACCGTTTTTTAGCTCACTGCATCATCCCAGTTTCAGAACCTGGCTGTATACAAATTAGTCTGTTCCTGTTCCAGTGCATGATGGGAACAGGGCAAACCAAACTACAAAGCCAATTCTTACACTGGAAAGAAAACAAGCTTCCGGGGACCGGTTTCTGGCATTACAGCCGTCTTCGGCCCGGCTTGCTTGAATCCTGATGGTGCAGTGAGCAAGGGACTCATGTCTGAGTATACCCTTCCACGCTTAGGGTGGACAAAATAATTTACAACAAGGGGTGGTGATGGACAGAGTCTCTGAATTAAGCAGAAAACTCTCACCCAGTCAAGAGATCAGGGCTAGATCCAACACCGTTTTTTAGCTCACTGCATCATCCCAGTTTCAGAACCTGGCTGTATGCAAATTAGTCTGTTCCTGTCCCAGTGCATGATGGGAACAGGGCAAACCAAACTACAAAGCCAATTCTTACACTGGAAAGGAAACAAGCTTCCGGGGACCGGTTTCTGGCATTACAGCCGTCTTCGGCCCGGCTTGCTTGAATCCTGATGGTGCAGTGAGCAAGGGACTCATGTCTGAGTATACCCTTCCACGCTTAGGGTGGACAAAATAATTTACAACAAGGGGTGGTGATGGACAGAGTCTCTGAATTAAGCAAAAAACTCTCACCCAGTCAAGAGATCAGGGCTAGATCCAACACCGTTTTTTAGCTCACTGCATCATCCCAGTTTCAGAACCTGGCTGTATGCAAAATTAGTCTGTTCCTGTCCCAGTGCATGATGGGAACAGGGCAAACCAAACTACAAAGCCAATTCTTACACTGGAAAGGAAACAAGCTTCCGGGGACCGGTTTCTGGCATTTCAGCCGTCTTGCTTTAATCCTGATGGTGCAGTGAGCAAGGGACTCATGTCTGAGTATACCCTTCCACGCTTAGGGTGGACAAAATAATTTACAACAAGGGGTGGTGATGGACAGAGTCTCTGAATTAAGCAGAAAACTCTCACCCAGTCAAGAGATCAGGGCTAGATCCAACACCGTTTTTTAGCTCACTGCATCATCCCAGTTTCAGAACCTGGCTGTATGCAAATTAGTCTGTTCCTGTCCCAGTGCATGATGGGAACAGGGCAAACCAAACTACAAAGCCAATTCTTACACTGGAAAGGAAACAAGCTTCCGGGGACCGGTTTCTGGCATTACAGCCGTCTTCGGCCCGGCTTGCTTGAATCCTGATGGTGCAGTGAGCAAGGGACTCATGTCTGAGTATACCCTTCCACGCTTAGGGTGGACAAAATAATTTACAACAAGGGGTGGTGATGGACAGAGTCTCTGAATTAAGCAGAAAACTCTCACCCAGTCAAGAGATCAGGGCTAGATCCAACACCGTTTTTTAGCTCACTGCATCATCCCAGTTTCAGAACCTGGCTGTATGCAAATTAGTCTGTTCCTGTCCCAGTGCATGATGGGAACAGGGCAAACCAAACTACAAAGCCAATTCTTACACTGGAAAGGAAACAAGCTTCCGGGGACCGGTTTCTGGCATTACAGCCGTCTTCGGCCCGGCTTGCTTGAATCCTGATGGTGCAGTGAGCAAGGGACTCATGTCTGAGTATACCCTTCCACGCTTAGGGTGGACAAAATAATTTACAACAAGGGGTGGTGATGGACAGAGTCTCTGAATTAAGCAGAAAACTCTCACCCAGTCAAGAGATCAGGGCTAGATCCAACACCGTTTTTTAGCTCACTGCATCATCCCAGTTTCAGAACCTGGCTGTATGCAAATTAGTCTGTTCCTGTCCCAGTGCATGATGGGAACAGGGCAAACCAAACTACAAAGCCAATTCTTACACTGGAAAGGAAACAAGCTTCCGGGGACCGGTTTCTGGCATTACAGCCGTCTTCGGCCCGGCTTGCTTGAATCCTGATGGTGCAGTGAGCAAGGGACTCATGTCTGAGTATACCCTTCCACGCTTAGGGTGGACAAAATAATTTACAACAAGGGGTGGTGATGGACAGAGTCTCTGAATTAAGCAGAATACTCTCACCCAGTCAAGAGATCAGGGCTAGATCCAACACCATTTTTTAGCTCACTGCATCATCCCAGTTTCAGAACCTGGCTGTATGCAAATTAGTCTGTTCCTGTCCCAGTGCATGATGGGAACAGGGCAAACCAAACTACAAAGCCAATTCTTACACTGGAAAGGAAACAAGCTTCCGGGGACCGGTTTCTGGCATTACAGCCGTCTTCGGCCCGGCTTGCTTGAATCCTGATGGTGCAGTGAGCAAGGGACTCATGTCTGAGTATACCCTTCCACGCTTAGGGTGGACAAAATAATTTACAACAAGGGGTGGTGATGGACAGAGTCTCTGAATTAAGCAGAAAACTCTCACCCAGTCAAGAGATCAGGGCTAGATCCAACACCGTTTTTTAGCTCACTGCATCATCCCAGTTTCAGAACCTGGCTGTATGCAAATTAGTCTGTTCCTGTCCCAGTGCATGATGGGAACAGGGCAAACCAAACTACAAAGCCAATTCTTACACTGGAAAGGAAACAAGCTTCCGGGGACCGGTTTCTGGCATTACAGCCGTCTTCGGCCCGGCTTGCTTGAATCCTGATGGTGCAGTGAGCAAGAGACTCATGTCTGAGTATACCCTTCCACGCTTAGGGTGGACAAAATAATTTACAACAAGGGGTGCTGATGGACAGAGTCTCTGAATTAAGCAGAAAACTCTCACCGAGTCAAGAGATCAGGGCTAGATCCAACACCGTTTTTTAGCTCACTGCATCATCCCAGTTTCAGAACCTGGCTGTATGCAAATTAGTCTGTTCCTGTCCCAGTGCATGATGGGAACAGGGCAAACCAAGCTACAAAGCCAATTCTTACACTGGAAAGGAAACAAGCTTCCGGGGACCGGTTTCTGGCATTACAGCCGTCTTCGGCCCGGCTTGCTTGAATCCTGATGGTGCAGTGAGCAAGGGACTCATGTCTGAGTATACCCTTCCACGCTTAGGGTGGACAAAATAATTTACAACAAGGGGTGGTGATGGACAGAGTCTCTGAATTAAGCAGAAAACTCTCACCCAGTCAAGAGATCAGGGCTAGATCCAACACCGTTTTTTAGCTCACTGCATCATCCCAGTTTCAGAACCTGGCTGTATGCTGGATGGTGCAATGAGCTAAAAAACGGTGTTGGATCTAGCCCTGATCTCTTGACTGGGTGAGAGTATTCTGCTTAATTCAGAGACTCTGTCCATCACCACCCCTTGTTGTAAATATTTTTGTCCACCCTAAGCGTGGAAGGGTATACTCAGATGTGAGTCCCTTGTTCATTGCACCATCAGGATTCAAGCAAGCCGGGCCGAAGACGGCTGAAATGCCAGAAACCGGTCCCCGGAAGCTTGTTTCCTTCCCAGTGTAAGAATTGGCTTTTGTAGTCTGGTCTGCCCTGTTCCCATGATGCACTGGGCCAGGGACAGACTAATTTGCATACAGCCAGGTTCTGAAACTGGGATGGTGCAATGAGCTAAAAAACGGTGTTGGATCTAGCCCTGATCTCTTGACTGGGTGAGAGTATTCTGCTTAATTCAGAGACTCTGTCCATCACCACCCCTTGTTGTAAATATTTTTGTCCACCCTAAGCATGGAAGGGTATACTCAGATGTGAGTCCCTTGCTCATTGCACCATCAGGATTCAAGCAAGCCGGGCCGAAGACTGCTGAAATGCCAGAAACCGGTCCCCGGAAGCTTGTTTCCTTCCCAGTGTAAGAATTGGCTTTTGTAGTCTGGTCTGCCCTGTTCCCATGATGCACTGGGCCAGGGACAGGCTAATTTGCATACAGCCAGGTTCTGAAACTGGGATGGTGCAATGAGCTAAAAAACGGTGTTGGATCTAGCCCTGATCTCTTGACTGGGTGAGAGTATTCTGCTTAATTCAGAGACTCTGTCCATCACCACCACTTGTTGTAAATATTTTTGTCCACCCTAAGCGTGGAAGGGTATACTCAGATGTGAGTCCCTTGCTCATTGCACCATCAGGATTCAAGCAAGCCGGGCCGAAGACGGCTGAAATGCCAGAAACCGGTCCCCGGAAGCTTGTTTCCTTCCCAGTGTAAGAATTGGCTTTTGTAGTCTGGTCTGCCCTGTTCCCATGATGCACTGGGCCAGGGACAGACTAATTTGCATACAGCCAGGTTCTGAAACTGGGATGGTGCAATGAGCTAAAAAACGGTGTTGGATCTAGCCCTGATCTCTTGACTGGGTGAGAGTATTCTGCTTAATTCAGAGACTCTGTCCATCACCACCCCTTGTTGTAAATATTTTTGTCCACCCTAAGCATGGAAGGGTATACTCAGATGTGAGTCCCTTGCTCATTGGACCATCAGGATTCAAGCAAGCCGGGCCGAAGACGGCTGAAATGCCAGAAACCGGTCCCCGGAAGCTTGTTTCCTTCCCAGTGTAAGAATTGGCTTTTGTAGTCTGGTCTGCCCTGTTCCCATGATGCACTGGGCCAGGGACAGACTAATTTGCATACAGCCAGGTTCTGAAACTGGGATGGTGCAATGAGCTAAAAAACGGTGTTGGATCTAGCCCTGATCTCTTGACTGGGTGAGAGTATTCTGCTTAATTCAGAGACTCTGTCCATCACCACCCCTTGTTGTAAATATTTTTGTCCACCCTAAGCGTGGAAGGGTATACTCAGATGTGAGTCCCTTGCTCATTGCACCATCAGGATTCAAGCAAGCCGGGCCGAAGATGGCTGAAATGCCAGAAACCGGTCCCCGGAAGCTTGTTTCCTTCCCAGTGTAAGAATTGGCTTTTGTAGTCTGGTCTGCCCTGTTCCCATGATGCACTGGGCCAGGGACAGACTAATTTGCATACAGCCAGGTTCTGAAACTGGGATGGTGCAATGAGCTAAAAAACGGTGTTGGATCTAGCCCTGATCTCTTGACTGGGTGAGAGTATTCTGCTTAATTCAGAGACTCTGTCCATCACCACCCCTTGTTGTAAATATTTTTGTCCACCCTAAGCGTGGAAGGGTATACTCAGATGTGAGTCCCTTGCTCATTGCACCATCAGGATTCAAGCAAGCCGGGCCGAAGACGGCTGAAATGCCAGAAACCGGTCCCCGGAAGCTTGTTTCCTTCCCAGTGTAAGAATTGGCTTTTGTAGTCTGGTCTGCCCTGTTCCCATGATGCACTGGGCCAGGGACAGACTAATTTGCATACAGCCAGGTTCTGAAACTGGGATGGTGCAATGAGCTAAAAAACGGTGTTGGATCTAGCCCTGATCTCTTCACTGGGTGAGAGTATTCTGCTTAATTCAGAGACTCTGTCCATCACCACCCCTTGTTGTAAATATTTTTGTCCACCCTAAGCGTGGAAGGGTATACTCAGATGTGAGTCCCTTGCTCATTGCACCATCAGGATTCAAGCAAGCCGGGCCGAAGACGGCTGAAATGCCAGAAACCGATCCCCGGAAGCTTGTTTCCTTCCCAGTGTAAGAATTGGCATTTGTAGTCTGGTCTGCCCTGTTCCCATGATGCACTGGGCCAGGGACAGACTAATTTGCATACAGCCAGGTTCTGAAACTGGGATGGTGCAATGAGCTAAAAAACGGTGTTGGATCTAGCCCTGATCTCTTGACTGGGTGAGAGTATTCTGCTTAATTCAGAGACTCTGTCCATCACCACCCCTTGTTGTAAATATTTTTGTCCACCCTAAGCATGGAAGGGTATATTCAGATGTGAGTCCCTTGCTCATTGGACCATCAGGATTCAAGCAAGCCGGGCCGAAGACGGCTGAAATGCCAGAAACCGGTCCCCGGAAGCTTGTTTCCTTCCCAGTGTAAGAATTGGCTTTTGTAGTCTGGTCTGCCCTGTTCCCATGATGCACTGGGCCAGGGACAGACTAATTTGCATACAGCCAGGTTCTGAAACTGGGATGGTGCAATGAGCTAAAAAACGGTGTTGGATCTAGCCCTGATCTCTTGACTGGGTGAGAGTATTCTGCTTAATTCAGAGACTCTGTCCATCACCACCCCTTGTTGTAAATATTTTTGTCCACCCCAAGCGTGGAAGGGTATACTCAGATGTGAGTCCCTTGCTCATTGCACCATCAGGATTCAAGCAAGCCGGGCCGAAGACGGCTGAAATGCCAGAAACCGGTCCCCGGAAGCTTGTTTCCTTCCCAGTGTAAGAATTGGCTTTTGTAGTCTGGTCTGCCCTGTTCCCATGATGCACTGGGCCAGGGACAGACTAATTTGCATACAGCCAGGTTCTGAAACTGGGATGGTGCAATGAGCTAAAAAACGGTGTTGGATCTAGCCCTGATCTCTTGACTGGGTGAGAGTATTCTGCTTAATTCAGAGACTCTGTCCATCACCACCCCTTGTTGTAAATATTTTTGTCCACCCTAAGCGTGGAAGGGTATACTCAGATGTGAGTCCCTTGCTCATTGCACCATCAGGATTCAAGCAAGCCGGGCCGAAGACGGCTGAAATGCCAGAAACCGGTCCCCGGAAGCTTGTTTCCTTCCCAGTGTAAGAATTGGCTTTTGTAGTCTGGTCTGCCCTGTTCCCATGATGCACTGGGCCAGGGACAGACTAATTTGCATACAGCCAGGTTCTGAAACTGGGATGGTGCAATGAGCCAAAAAACGGTGTTGGATCTAGCCCTGATCTCTTGACTGGGTGAGAGTATTCTGCTGAATTCAGAGACTCTGTCCATCACCACCCCTTGTTGTAAATATTTTTGTCCACCCTAAGCGTGGAAGGGTATACTCAGATGTGAGTCCCTTGCTCATTGCACCATCAGGATTCAAGCAAGCCGGGCTGAAGACGGCTGAAATGCCAGAAACCGGTCCCCGGAAGCTTGTTTCCTTCCCAGTGTAAGAATTGGCTTTTGTAGTCTGGTCTGCCCTGTTCCCATGATGCACTGGGCCAGGGACAGACTAATTTGCATACAGCCAGGTTCTGAAACTGGGATGGTGCAATGAGCTAAAAAACGGTGTTGGATCTAGCCCTGATCTCTTGACTGGGTGAGAGTATTCTGCTTAATTCAGAGACTCTGTCCATCACCACCCCTTGTTGTAAATATTTTTGTCCACCCTAAGCGTGGAAGGGTATACTCAGATGTGAGTCCCTTGCTCATTGCACCATCAGGATTCAAGCAAGCCGGGCCGAAGACGGCTGAAATGCCAGAAACCGGTCCCCGGAAGCTTGTTTCCTTCCCAGTGTAAGAATTGGCTTTTGTAGTCTGGTCTGCCCTGTTCCCATGATGCACTGGGCCAGGGACAGACTAATTTGCATACAGCCAGGTTCTGAAACTGGGATGGTGCAATGAGCTAAAAAACGGTGTTGGATCTAGCCCTGATCTCTTCACTGGGTGAGAGTATTCTGCTTAATTCAGAGACTCTGTCCATCACCACCCCTTGTTGTAAATATTTTTGTCCACCCTAAGCGTGGAAGGGTATACTCAGATGTGAGTCCCTTGCTCATTGCACCATCAGGATTCAAGCAAGCCGGGCCGAAGACGGCTGAAATGCCAGAAACCGATCCCCGGAAGCTTGTTTCCTTCCCAGTGTAAGAATTGGCATTTGTAGTCTGGTCTGCCCTGTTCCCATGATGCACTGGGCCAGGGACAGACTAATTTGCATACAGCCAGGTTCTGAAACTGGGATGGTGCAATGAGCTAAAAAACGGTGTTGGATCTAGCCCTGATCTCTTGACTGGGTGAGAGTATTCTGCTTAATTCAGAGACTCTGTCCATCACCACCCCTTGTTGTAAATATTTTTGTCCACCCTAAGCATGGAAGGGTATATTCAGATGTGAGTCCCTTGCTCATTGGACCATCAGGATTCAAGCAAGCCGGGCCGAAGACGGCTGAAATGCCAGAAACCGGTCCCCGGAAGCTTGTTTCCTTCCCAGTGTAAGAATTGGCTTTTGTAGTCTGGTCTGCCCTGTTCCCATGATGCACTGGGCCAGGGACAGACTAATTTGCATACAGCCAGGTTCTGAAACTGGGATGGTGCAATGAGCTAAAAAACGGTGTTGGATCTAGCCCTGATCTCTTGACTGGGTGAGAGTATTCTGCTTAATTCAGAGACTCTGTCCATCACCACCCCTTGTTGTAAATATTTTTGTCCACCCCAAGCGTGGAAGGGTATACTCAGATGTGAGTCCCTTGCTCATTGCACCATCAGGATTCAAGCAAGCCGGGCCGAAGACGGCTGAAATGCCAGAAACCGGTCCCCGGAAGCTTGTTTCCTTCCCAGTGTAAGAATTGGCTTTTGTAGTCTGGTCTGCCCTGTTCCCATGATGCACTGGGCCAGGGACAGACTAATTTGCATACAGCCAGGTTCTGAAACTGGGATGGTGCAATGAGCTAAAAAACGGTGTTGGATCTAGCCCTGATCTCTTGACTGGGTGAGAGTATTCTGCTTAATTCAGAGACTCTGTCCATCACCACCCCTTGTTGTAAATATTTTTGTCCACCCTAAGCGTGGAAGGGTATACTCAGATGTGAGTCCCTTGCTCATTGCACCATCAGGATTCAAGCAAGCCGGGCCGAAGACGGCTGAAATGCCAGAAACCGGTCCCCGGAAGCTTGTTTCCTTCCCAGTGTAAGAATTGGCTTTTGTAGTCTGGTCTGCCCTGTTCCCATGATGCACTGGGCCAGGGACAGACTAATTTGCATACAGCCAGGTTCTGAAACTGGGATGGTGCAATGAGCCAAAAAACGGTGTTGGACCTAGCCCTGATCTCTTGACTGGGTGAGAGTATTCTGCTGAATTCAGAGACTCTGTCCATCACCACCCCTTGTTGTAAATATTTTTGTCCACCCTAAGCGTGGAAGGGTATACGCAGATGTGAGTCCCTTGCTCATTGCACCATCAGGATTCAAGCAAGCCGGGCTGAAGACGGCTGAAATGCCAGAAACCGGTCCCCGGAAGCTTGTTTCCTTCCCAGTGTAAGAATTGGCTTTTGTAGTCTGGTCTGCCCTGTTCCCATGATGCACTGGGCCAGGGACAGACTAATTTGCATACAGCCAGGTTCTGAAACTGGGATGGTGCAATGAGCTAAAAAACGGTGTTGGATCTAGCCCTGATCTCTTGACTGGGTGAGAGTATTCTGCTTAATTCAGAGACTCTGTCCATCACCACCCCTTGTTGTAAATATTTTTGTCCACCCTAAGCGTGGAAGGGTATACTCAGATGTGAGTCCCTTGCTCATTGCACCATCAGGATTCAAGCAAGCCGGGCCGAAGATGGCTGAAATGCCAGAAACCGGTCCCCGGAAGCTTGTTTCCTTCCCAGTGTAAGAATTGGCTTTTGTAGTCTGGTCTGCCCTGTTCCCATGATGCACTGGGCCAGGGACAGACTAATTTGCATACAGCCAGGTTCTGAAACTGGGATGGTGCAATGAGCTAAAAAACGGTGTTGGATCTAGCCCTGATCTCTTCACTGGGTGAGAGTATTCTGCTTAATTCAGAGACTCTGTCCATCACCACCCCTTGTTGTAAATATTTTTGTCCACCCCAAGCGTGGAAGGGTATACTCAGATGTGAGTCCCTTGCTCATTGCACCATCAGGATTCAAGCAAGCCGGGCCGAAGACGGCTGAAATGCCAGAAACCGGTCCCCGGAAGCTTGTTTCCTTCCCAGTGTAAGAATTGGCTTTTGTAGTCTGGTCTGCCCTGTTCCCATGATGCACTGGGCCAGGGACAGACTAATTTGCATACAGCCAGGTTCTGAAACTGGGATGGTGCAATGAGCTAAAAAACGGTGTTGGATCTAGCCCTGATCTCTTGACTGGGTGAGAGTATTCTGCTTAATTCAGAGACTCTGTCCATCACCACCCCTTGTTGTAAATATTTTTGTCCACCCTAAGCGTGGAAGGGTATACTCAGATGTGAGTCCCTTGCTCATTGCACCATCAGGATTCAAGCAAGCCGGGCCGAAGACGGCTGAAATGCCAGAAACCGGTGCCCGGAAGCTTGTTTCCTTCCCAGTGTAAGAATTGGCTTTTGTAGTCTGGTCTGCCCTGTTCCCATGATGCACTGGGCCAGGGACAGACTAATTTGCATACAGCCAGGTTCTGAAACTGGGATGGTGCAATGAGCCAAAAAACGGTGTTGGATCTAGCCCTGATCTCTTGACTGGGTGAGAGTATTCTGCTTAATTCAGAGAATCTGTCCATCACCACCCCTTGTTGTAAATATTTTTGTCCACCCTAAGCGTGGAAGGTTATACTCAGATGTGAGTCCCTTGCTCATTGCACCATCAGGATTCAAGCAAGCCGGGCCGAAGACGGCTGAAATGCCAGAAACCGGTCCCCGGAAGCTTGTTTCCTTCCCAGTGTAAGAATTGGCTTTTGTAGTCTGGTCTGCCCTGTTCCCATGATGCACTGGGCCAGGGACAGACTAATTTGCATACAGCCAGGTTCTGAAACTGGGATGGTGCAATGAGCTAAAAAACGATGTTGGATCTAGCCCTGATCTCTTGACTGGGTGAGAGTATTCTGCTTAATTCAGAGACTCTGTCCATCACCACCCCTTGTTGTAAATATTTTTGTCCACCCTAAGCGTGGAAGGGTATACTCAGATGTGAGTCCCTTGCTCATTGCACCATCAGGATTCAAGCAACCTGGGCCGAAGATGGCTGAAATGCCAGAAACCGGTCCCCGGAAGCTTGTTTCCTTCCCAGTGTAAGAATTGGCTTTTGTAGTCTGGTCTGCCCTGTTCCCATGATGCACTGGGCCAGGGACAGACTAATTTGCATACAGCCAGGTTCTGAAACTGGGATGGTGCAATGAGCTAAAAAACGGTGTTGGATCTAGCCCTGATCTCTTGACTGGGTGAGAGTATTCTGCTTAGTTCAGAGACTCTGTCCATCACCACCCCTTATTGTAAATATTTTTGTCCACCTTAAGCGTGGAAGGGTATACTCAGATGTGAGTCCCTTGCTCATTGCACCATCAGGATTCAAGCAAGCCGGGCCGAAGACGGCTGAAATGCCAGAAACCGATCCCCGGAAGCTTGTTTCCTTCCCAGTGTAAGAATTGCCTTTTGTAGTCTGGTCTGCCCTGTTCCCATGATGCACTGGGCCAGGGACAGACTAATTTGCATACAGCCAGGTTCTGAAACTGGGATGGTGCAATGAGCTAAAAAACGGTGTTGGATCTAGCCCTGATCTCTTGACTGGGTGAGAGTATTCTGCTTAATTCAGAGACTCTGTCCATCACCACCCCTTGTTGTAAATATTCTTGTCCACCCTAAGCGTGGAAGGGTATACTCAGATGTAAGTCCCTTGCTCATTGCACCATCAGGATTCAAGCAAGCCGGGCCGAAGACGGCTGAAATGCCAGAAACCGATCCCCGGAAGCTTGTTTCCTTCCCAGTGTAAGAATTGGCATTTGTAGTCTGGTCTGCCCTGTTCCCATGATGCACTGGGCCAGGGACAGACTAATTTGCATACAGCCAGGTTCTGAAACTGGGATGGTGCAATGAGCTAAAAAACGGTGTTGGATCTAGCCCTGATCTCTTGACTGGGTGAGAGTATTCTGCTTAATTCAGAGACTCTGTCCATCACCACCCCTTGTTGTAAATATTTTTGTCCACCCTAAGCGTGGAAGGGTATACTCAGATGTGAGTCCCTTGCTCATTGCACCATCAGGATTCAACAAGCCGGGCCGAAGACGGCTGAAATGCCAGAAACCGGTCCCCGGAAGCTTGTTTTCTTCCCAGTGTAAGAATTGGCTTTTGTAGTCTGGTCTGCCCTGTTCCCATGATGCACTGGGCCAGGGACAGACTAATTTGCATACAGCCAGGTTCTGAAACTGGGATGGTGCAATGAGCTAAAAAACGGTGTTGGATATAGCCCTGATCTCTTGACTGGGTGAGAGTATTCTGCTTAATTCAGAGACTCTGTCCATCACCACCCCTTGTTGTAAATATTGTTGTCCACCCTAAGCATGGAAGGGTATACTCAGATGTGAGTCCCTTGCTCATTGGACCATCAGGATTCAAGCAAGCCGGGCCGAAGACGGCTGAAATGCCAGAAACCGGTCCCCGGAAGCTTGTTTCCTTCCCAGTGTAAGAATTGGCTTTTGTAGTCTGGTCTGCCCTGTTCCCATGATGCACTGGGCCAGGGACAGACTAATTTGCATACAGCCAGGTTCTGAAACTGGGATGGTGCAATGAGCTAAAAAACGGTGTTGGATCTAGCCCTGATCTCTTGACTGGGTGAGAGTATTCTGCTTAATTCAGAGACTCTGTCCATCACCACCCCTTGTTGTAAATATTTTTGTCCACCCCAAGCGTGGAAGGGTATACTCAGATGTGAGTCCCTTGCTCATTGCACCATCAGGATTCAAGCAAGCCGGGCCGAAGACGGCTGAAATGCCAGAAACCGGTCCCCGGAAGCTTGTTTCCTTCCCAGTGTAAGAATTGGCTTTTGTAGTCTGGTCTGCCCTGTTCCCATGATGCACTGGGCCAGGGACAGACTAATTTGCATACAGCCATGTTCTGAAACTGGGATGGTGCAATGAGCTAAAAAACGGTGTTGGATCTAGCCCTGATCTCTTGACTGGGTGAGAGTATTCTGCTTAATTCAGAGACTCTGTCCATCACCACCCCTTGTTGTAAATGTTTTTGTCCACCCTAAGCGTGGAAGGGTATACTCAGATGTGAGTCCCTTGCTCATTGCACCATCAGGATTCAAGCAAGCCGGGCCGAAGACGGCTGAAATGCCAGAAACCGGTCCCCGGAAGCTTGTTTCCTTCCCAGTGTAAGAATTGGCTTTTGTAGTCTGGTCTGCCCTGTTCCCATGATGCACTGGGCCAGGGACAGACTAATTTGCATACAGCCAGGGTCTGAAACTGGGATGGTGCAATGAGCCAAAAAACGGTGTTGGATCTAGCCCTGATCTCTTGACTGGGTGAGAGTATTCTGCTTAATTCAGAGACTCTGTCCATCACCACCCCTTGTTGTAAATATTTTTGTCCACCCTAAGCGTGGAAGGGTATACTCAGATGTGAGTCCCTTGCTCATTGCACCATCAGGATTCAAGCAAGCCGGGCCGAAGACGGCTGAAATGCCAGAAACCGGTCCCCGGAAGCTTGTTTCCTTCCCAGTGTAAGAATTGGCTTTTGTAGTCTGGTCTGCCCTGTTCCCATGATGCACTGGGCCAGGGACAGACTAATTTGCATACAGCCAGGTTCTGAAACTGGGATGGTGCAATGAGCTAAAAAACGGTGTTGGATCTAGCCCTGATCTCTTGACTGGGTGAGAGTATTCTGCTTAATTCAGAGACTCTGTCCATCACCACCCCTTGTTGTAAATATGTTTGTCCACCCTAAGCGTGGAAGGGTATACTCAGATGTGAGTCCCTTGCTCATTGCACCATCAGGATTCAAGCAAGCCGGGCCGAAGATGGCTGAAATGCCAGAAACCGGTCCCCGGAAGCTTGTTTCCTTCCCAGTGTAAGAATTGGCTTTTGTAGTCTGGT
This sequence comes from Lissotriton helveticus, assembly GCF_964261635.1. Lineage (NCBI taxonomy): Eukaryota > Metazoa > Chordata > Amphibia > Caudata > Salamandridae > Lissotriton > Lissotriton helveticus. The sequence continues at coordinate 515,585,508 of NC_136071.1, read as the reverse complement.
CTGCCCTGTTCCCATGATGCACTGGGCCAGGGACAGACTAATTTGCATACAGCCAGGTTCTGAAACTGGGATGGTGCAATGAGCTAAAAAACGGTGTTGGATCTAGCCCTGATCTCTTGACTGGGTGAGAGTATTCTGCTTAATTCAGAGACTCTGTCCATCACCACCCCTTGTTGTAAATATTTTTGTCCACCCTAAGCGTGGAAGGGTATACTCAGATGTGAGTCCCTTGCTCATTGCACTATCAGGATTCAAGCAAGCCGGGCCGAAGACGGCTGAAATGCCAGAAACCGATCCCCGGAAGCTTGTTTCCTTCCCAGTGTAAGAATTGGCTTTTGTAGTCTGGTCTGCCCTGTTCCCATGATGCACTGGGCCAGGGACAGACTAATTTGCATACAGCCAGGTTCTGACACTGGGATGGTGCAATGAGCTAAAAAACGGTGTTGGATCTAGCCCTGATCTCTTGACTGGGTGAGAGTATTCTGCTTAATTCAGAGACTCTGTCCATCACCACCCCTTGTTGTAAATATTCTTGTCCACCCTAAGCGTGGAAGGGTATACTCAGATGTAAGTCCCTTGCTCATTGCACCATCAGGATTCAAGCAAGCTGGGCCGAAGACGGCTGAAATGCCAGAAACCGATCCCCGGAAGCTTGTTTCCTTCCCAGTGTAAGAATTGGCTTTTGTAGTCTGGTCTGCCCTGTTCCCATGATGCACTGGGCCAGGGACAGACTAATTTGCATACAGCCAGGTTCTGAAACTGGGATGGTGCAATGAGCTAAAAAACGGTGTTGGATCTAGCCCTGATCTCTTGACTGGGTGAGAGTATTCTGCTTAATTCAGAGACTCTGTCCATCACCACCCCTTGTTGTAAATATTTTTGTCCACCCCAAGCGTGGAAGGGTATACTCAGATGTGAGTCCCTTGCTCATTGCACCATCAGGATTCAAGCAAGCCGGGCCGAAGACGGCTGAAATGCCAGAAACCGGTCCCCGGAAGCTTGTTTCCTTCCCAGTGTAAGAATTGGCTTTTGTAGTCTGGTCTGCCCTGTTCCCATGATGCACTGGGCCAGGGACAGACTAATTTGCATACAGCCAGGTTCTGAAACTGGGATGGTGCAATGAGCTAAAAAACGGTGTTGGATCTAGCCCTGATCTCTTGACTGGGTGAGAGTATTCTGCTTAATTCAGAGACTCTGTCCATCACCACCCCTTGTTGTAAATATTTTTGTCCACCCTAAGCGTGGAAGGGTATACTCAGATGTGAGTCCCTTGCTCATTGCACCATCAGGATTCAAGCAAGCCGGGCCGAAGACGGCTGAAATGCCAGAAACCGGTCCCCGGAAGCTTGTTTCCTTCCCAGTGTAAGAATTGGCTTTTGTAGTCTGGTCTGCCCTGTTCCCATGATGCACTGGGCCAGGGACAGACTAATTTGCATACAGCCAGGTTCTGACACTGGGATGGTGCAATGAGCTAAAAAACGGTGTTGGATCTAGCCCTGATCGCTTGACTGGGTGAGAGTATTCTGCTTAATTCAGAGACTCTGTCCATCACCACCCCTTGTTGTAAATATTTTTGTCCACCCTAAGCGTGGAAGGGTATACTCAGATGTGAGTCCCTTGCTCATTGCACCATCAGGATTCAAGCAAGCCGGGCCGAAGATGGCTGAAATGCCAGAAACCGGTCCCCGGAAGCTTGTTTCCTTCCCAGTGTAAGAATTGGCTTTTGTAGTCTGGTCTGCCCTGTTCCCATGATGCACTGGGCCAGGGACAGACTAATTTGCATACAGCCAGGTTCTGAAACTGGGATGGTGCAATGAGCTAAAAAACGGTGTTGGATCTAGCCCTGATCTCTTGACTGGGTGAGAGTATTCTGCTTAATTCAGAGACTCTGTCCATCACCACCCCTTATTGTAAATATTTTTGTCCACCCTAAGCGTGGAAGGGTATACTCAGATGTGAGTCCCTTGCTCATTGCACCATCAGGATTCAAGCAAGCCGGGCCGAAGATGGCTGAAATGCCAGAAACCGGTCCCCGGAAGCTTGTTTCCTTCCCAGTGTAAGAATTGGCTTTTGTAGTCTGGTCTGCCCTGTTCCCATGATGCACTGGGCCAGGGACAGACTAATTTGCATACAGTCAGGTTCTGAAACTGGGATGGTGCAATGAGCTAAAAAACGGTGTTGGATCTAGCCCTGATCTCTTGACTGGGTGAGAGTATTCTGCTTAATTCAGAGACTCTGTCCATCACCACCCCTTGTTGTAAATATTTTTGTCCACCCTAAGCGTGGAAGGGTATACTCAGATGTGAGTCCCTTGCTCATTGCACCATCAGGATTCAAGCAAGCCGGGCCGAAGACGGCTGAAATGCCAGAAACCGGTCCCCGGAAGCTTGTTTCCTTCCCAGTGTAAGAATTGGCTTTTGTAGTCTGGTCTGCCCTGTTCCCATGATGCACTGGGCCAGGGACAGACTAATTTGCATACAGCCAGGTTCTGAAACTGGGATGGTGCAATGAGCTAAAAAACGGTGTTGGATCTATCCCTGATCTCTTGACTGGGTGAGAGTATTCTGCTTAATTCAGAGACTCTGTCCATCACCACCCCTTGTTGTAAATATTTTTGTCCACCCCAAGCGTGGAAGGGTATACTCAGATGTGAGTCCCTTGCTCATTGCACCATCAGGATTCAAGCAAGCCGGGCCGAAGACGGCTGAAATGCCAGAAACCGGTCCCCGGAAGCTTGTTTCCTTCCCCGTGTAAGAATTGGCTTTTGTAGTCTGGTCTGCCCTGTTCCCATGATGCACTGGGCCAGGGACAGACTAATTTGCATACAGCCAGGTTCTGAAACTGGGATGGTGCAATGAGCTAAAAAACGGTGTTGGATCTAGCCCTGATCTCTTGACTGGGTGAGAGTATTCTGCTTAATTCAGAGACTCTGTCCATCACCACCCCTTGTTGTAAATATTTTTGTCCACCCTAAGCGTGGAAGGGTATACTCAAATGTGAGTCCCTTGCTCATTGCACCATCAGGATTCAAGCAAGCCGGGCCGAAGACGGCTGAAATGCCAGAAACCGGTCCCCGGAAGCTTGTTTCCTTCCCAGTGTAAGAATTGGCTTTTGTAGTCTGGTCTGCCCTGTTCCCATGATGCACTGGGCCAGGGACAGACTAATTTGCATACAGCCAGGTTCTGAAACTGGGATGGTGCAATGAGCCAAAAAACGGTGTTGGATCTAGCCCTGATCTCTTGACTGGGTGAGAGTATTCTGCTTAATTCAGAGACTCTGTCCATCACCACCCCTTGTTGTAAATATTTTTGTCCACCCTAAGCGTGGAAGGGTATACTCAGATGTGAGTCTCTTGCTCATTGCACCATCAGGATTCAAGCAAGCCGGGCCGAAGACGGCTGAAATGCCAGAAACCGGTCCCCGGAAGCTTGTTTCCTTCCCAGTGTAAGAATTGGCTTTTGTAGTCTGGTCTGCCCTGTTCCCATGATGCACTGGGCCAGGGACAGACTAATTTGCATACAGCCAGGTTCTGAAACTGGGATGGTGCAATGAGCTAAAAAACGGTGTTGGATCTAGCCCTGATCTCTTGACTGGGTGAGAGTATTCTGCTTAATTCAGAGACTCTGTCCATCACCACCCCTTGTTGTAAATATTTTTGTCCACCCTAAGCGTGGAAGGGTATACTCAGATGTGAGTCCCTTGCTCATTGCACCATCAGGATTCAAGCAAGCCGGGCCGAAGACGGCTGAAATGCCAGAAACCGGTCCCCGGAAGCTTGTTTCCTTCCCAGTGTAAGAATTGGCTTTTGTAGTCTGGTCTGCCCTGTTCCCATGATGCACTGGGCCAGGGACAGACTAATTTGCATACAGCCAGGTTCTGAAACTGGGATGGTGCAATGAGCTAAAAAACGGTGTTGGATCTAGCCCTGATCTCTTGACTGGGTGAGAGTATTCTGCTTAATTCAGAGACTCTGTCCATCACCACCCCTTGTTGTAAATATTTTTGTCCACCCTAAGCGTGGAAGGGTATACTCAGATGTGAGTCCCTTGCTCATTGCACCATCAGGATTCAAGCAAGCCGGGCCGAAGACGGCTGAAATGCCAGAAACCGATCCCCGGAAGCTTGTTTCCTTCCCAGTGTAAGAATTGGCTTTTGTAGTCTGGTCTGCCCTGTTCCCATGATGCACTGGGCCAGGGACAGACTAATTTGCATACAGCCAGGTTCTGAAACTGGGATGGTGCAATGAGCTAAAAAACGGTGTTGGATCTAGCCCTGATCTCTTGACTGGGTGAGAGTATTCTGCTTAATTCAGAGACTCTGTCCATCACCACCCCTTGTTGTAAATATTTTTGTCCACCCTAAGCATGGAAGGGTATACTCAGATGTGAGTCCCTTGCTCATTGCACCATCAGGATTCAAGCAAGCCGGGCCGAAGACGGCTGAAATGCCAGAAACCGGTCCCCGGAAGCTTGTTTCCTTTCCAGTGTAAGAATTGGCTTTTGTAGTCTGGTCTGCCCTGTTCCCATGATGCACTGGGCCAGGGACAGACTAATTTGCATACAGCCAGGTTCTGAAACTGGGATGGTGCAATGAGCTAAAAAACGGTGTTGGATCTAGCCCTGATCTCTTGACTGGGTGAGAGTATTCTGCTTAATTCAGAGACTCTGTCCATCACCACCCCTTGTTGTAAATATTTTTGTCCACCCTAAGCGTGGAAGGGTATACTCAGATGTGAGTCCCTTGCTCATTGCACCATCAGGATTCAAGCAAGCCGGGCCGAAGACGGCTGAAATGCCAGAAACCGGTCCCCGGAAGCTTGTTTCCTTCCCAGTGTAAGAATTGGCTTTTGTAGTCTGGTCTGCCCTGTTCCCATGATGCACTGGGCCAGGGACAGACTAATTTGCATACAGCCAGGTTCTGAAACTGGGATGGTGCAATGAGCTAAAAAACGGTGTTGGATCTAGCCCTGATCTCTTGACTGGGTGAGAGTATTCTGCTTAATTCAGAGACTCTGTCCATCACCACCCCTTGTTGTAAATATTTTTGTCCACCCTAAGCGTGGAAGGGTATACTCAGATGTGAGTCCCTTGCTCATTGCACCATCAGGATTCAAGCAAGCCGGGCCGAAGACGGCTAAAATGCCAGAAACCGGTCCCCGGAAGCTTGTTTCCTTCCCAGTGTAAGAATTGGCTTTTGTAGTCTGGTCTGCCCTGTTCCCATGATGCACTGGGCCAGGGACAGACTAATTTGCATACAGCCAGGTTCTGAAACTGGGATGGTGCAATGAGCTAAAAAACGGTGTTGGATCTAGCCCTGATCTCTTGACTGGGTGAGAGTATTCTGCTTAATTCAGAGACTCTGTCCATCACCACCCCTTGTTGTAAATATTTTTGTCCACCCTAAGCGTGGAAGGGTATACTCAGATGTGAGTCCCTTGCTCATTGCACCATCAGGATTCAAGCAAGCCGGGCCGAAGACGGCTGAAATGCCAGAAACCGGTCCCCGGAAGCTTGTTTCCTTCCCAGTGTAAGAATTGGCTTTTGTAGTCTGGTCTGCCCTGTTCCCATGATGCACTGGGCCAGGGACAGACTAATTTGCATACAGCCAGGTTCTGAAACTGGGATGGTGCAATGAGCTAAAAAACGGTGTTGGATCTAGCCCTGATCTCTTGACTGGGTGAGAGTATTCTGCTTAATTCAGAGACTCTGTCCATCACCACCCCTTGTTGTAAATATTTTTGTCCACCCTAAGCGTGGAAGGGTATACTCAGATGTGAGTCCCTTGCTCATTGCACCATCAGGATTCAAGCAAGCCGGGCCGAAGACGGCTGAAATGCCAGAAACCGATCCCCGGAAGCTTGTTTCCTTCCCAGTGTAAGAATTGGCTTTTGTAGTCTGGTCTGCCCTGTTCCCATGATGCACTGGGCCAGGGACAGACTAATTTGCATACAGCCAGGTTCTGAAACTGGGATGGTGCAATGAGCTAAAAAACGGTGTTGGATCTAGCCCTGATCTCTTGACTGGGTGAGAGTATTCTGCTTAATTCAGAGACTCTGTCCATCACCACCCCTTGTTGTAAATATTTTTGTCCACCCTAAGCATGGAAGGGTATACTCAGATGTGAGTCCCTTGCTCATTGCACCATCAGGATTCAAGCAAGCCGGGCCGAAGACGGCTGAAATGCCAGAAACCGGTCCCCGGAAGCTTGTTTCCTTTCCAGTGTAAGAATTGGCTTTTGTAGTCTGGTCTGCCCTGTTCCCATGATGCACTGGGCCAGGGACAGACTAATTTGCATACAGCCAGGTTCTGAAACTGGGATGGTGCAATGAGCTAAAAAACGGTGTTGGATCTAGCCCTGATCTCTTGACTGGGTGAGAGTATTCTGCTTAATTCAGAGACTCTGTCCATCACCACCCCTTGTTGTAAATATTTTTGTCCACCCTAAGCGTGGAAGGGTATACTCAGATGTGAGTCCCTTGCTCATTGCACCATCAGGATTCAAGCAAGCCGGGCCGAAGACGGCTGAAATGCCAGAAACCGGTCCCCGGAAGCTTGTTTCCTTCCCAGTGTAAGAATTGGCTTTTGTAGTCTGGTCTGCCCTGTTCCCATGATGCACTGGGCCAGGGACAGACTAATTTGCATACAGCCAGGTTCTGAAACTGGGATGGTGCAATGAGCTAAAAAACGGTGTTGGATCTAGCCCTGATCTCTTGACTGGGTGAGAGTATTCTGCTTAATTCAGAGACTCTGTCCATCACCACCCCTTGTTGTAAATATTTTTGTCCACCCTAAGCGTGGAAGGGTATACTCAGATGTGAGTCCCTTGCTCATTGCACCATCAGGATTCAAGCAAGCCGGGCCGAAGACGGCTAAAATGCCAGAAACCGGTCCCCGGAAGCTTGTTTCCTTCCCAGTGTAAGAATTGGCTTTTGTAGTCTGGTCTGCCCTGTTCCCATGATGCACTGGGCCAGGGACAGACTAATTTGCATACAGCCAGGTTCTGAAACTGGGATGGTGCAATGAGCTAAAAAACGGTGTTGGATCTAGCCCTGATCTCTTGACTGGGTGAGAGTATTCTGCTTAATTCAGAGACTCTGTCCATCACCACCCCTTGTTGTAAATATTTTTGTCCACCCTAAGCGTGGAAGGGTATACTCAGATGTGAGTCCCTTGCTCATTGCACCATCAGGATTCAAGCAAGCCGGGCCGAAGACGGCTGAAATGCCAGAAACCGGTCCCCGGAAGCTTGTTTCCTTCCCAGTGTAAGAATTGGCTTTTGTAGTCTGGTCTGCCCTGTTCCCATGATGCACTGGGCCAGGGACAGACTAATTTGCATACAGCCAGGTTCTGAAACTGGGATGGTGCAATGAGCTAAAAAACGGTGTTGGATCTAGCCCTGATCTCTTGACTGGGTGAGAGTATTCTGCTTAATTCAGAGACTCTGTCCATCACCACCCCTTGTTGTAAATATAGTCTATATAAGGAAGCAGGAACTTATAATCAACATATGGCTAGGCTTTATCTACAAGAGAGTGCTCTACCTTAATTGGATGTGTCTCACACTACGGGCGTAGAAAGTAACGCTGACCTCGAGGAATTGAACTTAGCTATCGGGGCTCTGCCTAGTGGGAAGGCTGTGGGAGAGGACTCTATACCGCTGGAGTTTATTAAAACCTTTGTGGAAAAGTAAATTTTGCCATGTTATATGTGCCTACGTGTTCCCCATCTTATGTTATATGTGCATGATCGATATGCATGTATTCCCCTCTGATCGATTAAAGACGCAATTATAGTTGTGTCCATCTCTAGTATGCCAGTTTCCAGTCTTCGTGAAAGCAACGAATATTAGGCCTATGTAAACTTACGTTGCCACGTTTTACAGTGTGCACGTTAATTCATTGAATTGTCCCCGTTTCTAGGCCTCAAAAGGGCCCGGACTCAGATTCAGCTCCTGTCTCCTGAACCTTCTCCGAGGAGCGATACAGCCCCCACCTGCATCCCTGACCCTTCGCTTACTTCCTGCCTCGCAGTGCCCGGCCCGGCCTGGCTCTGCCTCCCAGTCTGCCAAGAGTATGTTATGTTTCTAGTTATCAGTCCAGCCCTCCTTCTCTGCATTCCTAAGCTACTGAATCGCATCAATAGTTTCCGTCATGGTCTAGCCTTTATGTCTCCATGTAAGAGAAATACTGTATTAATATTCATAGAATATTCCTCACACACGCAATACATGTAGAATTATGCATGCACCAGTCTTAGTGTCTATTAGTCTTTGCCCTGATAACTTTTGGATTCTATCAACATGTACTCTAAACACCAGATACTAGATATGCCTTGGGTACATGTCGCTCTGACACTCCAGACTTTAGTCTCCTCTTCTAGCGCAGAAGTCATAGCCCCAGTTCTCCCTGGTAACACGTCATTGCCCGTTTGCGCGCACCACTAGGTTAGAGGTCCCAGCTGCCCAGGTAGCCCCCTCTATGTTTCCGCCCCGTTTATGACATATTCTGTTACGTTTACATCACATGTCTATGTATACGCCCTGTACACGCCTTCTTGTTACATCATTTTGCCCTTATCTTTCGCGACTGCTACGAGTCACGCCTACTGCTACGCCTACTGTATTGAATGTAATGTATTTGTTTAAGTATATATACTGTGCACCCATATTAAAAGTTACCCTTATTAGCCCAATTAGGCAGCCTGATTCCCAGATCCTGTCCCCGGCAGTTGCCTTCATTCCTTTCCCGTACAGGCTGTCCTGTTCCTGTCCTTTATGCCTGATTAAAGCCTGTCGACTCAAGATACCTCGAATCCTGACTCTTATTTATTGAGCTACCTGTTTTATTGATTGTATTGAAAAATAGTACCGGTAATTAATTATTTATTTACCACATAATGGCGCCCGAATAGGGACTTGCCCTTTCCCCACGCGCTGGAGAAGCCACGCAGGCCCCCTGATCCTCTGCAGCCGTGACGGAACCATACCGTGCACGTGCAGATATTTCTGCTTCAAGTATCCCTCAGGCCCACGGAGGAGACGGAGGTTGCGGTCCAGCATCCAGACGAGGCGGTGAGGAACGCGGCGAGTCCCGACCAGAGCCCAAGCCGAGAGTCCAAGGTCCGAGGTATCCGGAGGCCCACCTGTAACTGAAGTCCGAAGTTCGTAGTCCGTCGTCGTAGCAGTCCAGTCCAGTCCGAGGCCTTCCGTTCTTGCTGCCCGGTGAGTACCGTTGCTGGGGTAGTATCTAGACAGGGTCAATTAATTTGTCTCTGGTCCGTGGGTTTGGGTACACAGATCCAACACGAAGTGTTCACCTAGGTGGACGCGGGTCCTGACGTGTCTCTTTATGGGACCGGTAAGTTTTGTGCTGTTTTAGCAGTGCATCTAGTCATTCCAGTAAGTTCTGTTCTCAAGAAATCCATGTGTTCTGTCCGAACTGTTATTTTAAATGTTATTTCATGTGTTTTCAATGTTGTGGTATGAGTGATTTGTTTTTCCAGTTATTATTGTGTTTATCGTGTATTGTATTGTGTCCAGACTCCAGCCTAAACCATGCCTCTATTCTCGAGGTTACGTCAGTTAAAAACCAGAAAAGGATTGCTCGAGGAAGCAGTTCCTGTCCCGCCTAGGGACAGTCCAGGTAATTTTATGTATCATAAGCATGGCTTAAGTGCCATATTATATCTAGACTTATGGGTGGAGTACACCAAGGAATTAGAAGAGAAATATAGATGGCCCGTATCAGGTACGTGGGATGCCGAGTGCATCATGCGAGTAGAAGAAGCATTATGGAAAAAGAAATCCAGACAGTCCCAGAAAGATGCCATCGAGTTATGGCGCAAAGAATCTCATAGAAGAACGGAAAAAGAAATCAGAAAGACAGAATTAAGTAGGGAATCCTCAGAAAGAGCCCAAGAAAGGGAATTAATCGAAGTAGGTGAACGAGTTAAAGACGAACAGTCAGACAGACAGAGAAATGCCCTTATTAAGGGTATGTATCCTCTTCTTGCCAAGGGTTTGCCGAAAGCAACCCCGGAAGCACCATGTAATTTTCCGCCGCCATTAGTTCCGATTAAGCTACGTCACAAACCGACCGCAGCTGATATTTTTCTCTCGTCCTATTTGGACGACACAGTCCCAGAATATGCAAATCCTGTTCCGCCAGCTCCCGTAAATAATGTAATTCCTGTTCCTCCAGCCACCGGGGCATCCGTTACAGCACCTGTTACGGTACCCCCGGTCCAGCCTACAGTACATGTACCCGCTACATCAGTCACTCTTCCAGCACATACAATACCCGTCGACGATTCTAGTCTAGGGGCCGTGGGGGGAAGTCCTCCTGGAACCCCGCTTCAACCCAGACGTATCACGCTACTCGAGCTACATGCACGAGCGTTACAGCGTTCGCCCAAACTTCAGTCAGTTGCAGATATCAAGCGAGCTCTTACCGAATGCCGTTATGATCCAGTCCCAGGCGATGATGATATGGTCTTGTATTCATTACGTGTAAGACGGATGACCGAATATTTGGACACCCTGCCGAATATGAAAGGTTATCTAGACAGAATATATTGTTTCATCCGTACAGGAGTAGATCCAGGAAGTATTGGCGAGGCCATGGCTCAAAGAAAAGTCGAGACTCAGCTCATGCTTTTAAAGTTTCTAATTAATTGTTTAATAAGGGAACAAGATTATCCGGATAAAGATCCGGAAGAAATGAAAGTCCTGACCAGGTGGAGTGACCATATAGCCGAGGGAAGACACAAGACACAGAACTGTATAGAGAGTATGTACAAGAAAATCCGTAGGGAAATAATAAAGATACACGAGAAACGAGAAGCAGCACAAGTAACCGAGAAAGAAGACAACTCTTCTACTGAAGAGGTAGACGACGAGAATCCCTCCAGAATAGTGTATGTAGGTAGAACTAGACTGTCGGGCGAGCAACAGGCTCGAAGCAGAAACCAGCTCCTCAGAAGAGTAGACAGTGCCTCCCTCTGTTCCTACGACACAACACCCTCTGCTGCTCGTAAATACACACAGAGCGGGCCGTGACGCCAGAAAAGAGAGAGACCTAAAACCCTTAAGTCTCTTTGTAGGAAGACAGGGTACTTTAGACAAGGAACGCCCAATAGGAAGCAGCAGCCTGCAGGGGAGAGAAGAAACAGACACACAACAGGGTATTTTAGAACACTACTATAAAAGAACAGGGTCACCTACGTTTTCCTGTAATGAGTGTGCTGCAAGGCTCTTACCTGCCCAACTTGAATATCGCACCCAAAAGGTATCCACAAAAAAGCAATAACATACGAACCAAAAAAAATGCAGGGTGGATATGTAGGTCTCTCTTTTCCAGGGAAGGTATCCTCGGAAGAACAAAGGAGTCCAAACACAGTCTCTCTTTCTCTGTCCAATATGCAGAGTCCAAAAGTAAGTTTCTTTAAAGTTCGTGATAATTCTCACTGAGTTCGTAAAGTACAAAACAAAACAACGTGAACTCCAATGGAGCCGCTCTCGGGCGTGTCTCCCCGAGAAACAGCTGACAGACGCTACCACTCGGCGTCCTTCACTCCGGAGAAAGAAATAAGTATTTTTTCTGTTGGCCACTGACCCGTCGAGAAAGCACAACGGGAACTCCAGCCTCAGGTAAGAAGACGTAGGGCCTCAGCAGGGGCTTACGGGTCGGATGATTTGGACAGGAATGTCAACAACGGAGATCCGCAAACAGCAGAACGGGAAGGGAGGTGAACGACTCCGATGAGCTCTGCGGTGTGGGGGAGTTGACACAGAGCTGGAATAAGGAAGTAGAAAGAGAGGCAGCAAAAAGCCAGCGCGGCCGCGCGAGGCTTCTGCAGCGGATGCGGGGACAAGTAATCACGAACCAGTTCAATGAGCAACAAAAAGCAGCGGTGATCCAAGGGTCGGGATACAGGCAGGATTCAAAATGAAAACCAAGCACCATCGATAGGGGAAGGAAGACATAAGAACCTCCCCATCGGTATCTGATTGGTGCAGGAGGATCATGGTCATCCGCAGCGTGCCTCACGGCATTCTGGGACTTGTAGTCCCTGTTGGAGCAAAATTACCTAACAACACACTCAGAACATGCCCTAAAGACTCCGGGTCCTAACATAGACTTCCCGACCGACATTCACGCCTAGAACACAAGAAAGTTTTCCCTCCTCCAGCACCAGAACAAGGTTCTCTTGAGCAAGTATTTCAAGTTACCGATCACATTCTGAAACCACGAATCGGTTATAGTGAACTTAGTACCATGCATGAACAAGAACTAGCCCGATCAGCGGTCCGATGGACTACTGATTCTACCACTTTTCCAGACGAAATAGTGGCACAAAGGTTTCTGAAACTGCCCCCAGCCGAGCAGCGACTGGTGGGTATGTATATGATCCAGCACCTCATTACACTATATGAGGGACAGCATTCTGATCCAGGTCCGTTACATGATGTTCTGAACGAGTTACTCCAGTATAGATGGAGAGGCCTAGGTACCGATTTGATTAGTGTCATTCTAGAACAGCGCCACAAATATCGAACGTTTCTGAATCCGCATTTTGTTCATGTCCCACCTCCAGAAAGTAAATCATTTTACATAGATAGACAGCATCCGTTACGAGAAGTACACCCAGTTAGGACAACGGGTGGTGATCTAGAACGAGTATTTGTTTACACCCCTATCACAAAGATGGAACTCTTAGAGATGAAAAAGTTAATTCCCTGTCATGACAAAGATCCAGCAGGCTTCCATCGAGAATTAAAAGACATGCTCCGTATGGGAGAATACACGTATCCTGATATCATTAAAATGTTAAAGGTCCTGTTGCCCGCAGGGGTATATGAAAAACTCAAGGAAAAAGAATGGGAGGTGGGAGAGAAAAAGATAGATTGGACAGCTCTAGAAGCTGAAGATACTTCCCGAGTACCAGGTACCGGTCTTGGGGGTAAAGTTAAAGAATTGCCCGAGTTATTGATACAGGTTTTGCCAAGGTTACTAGCCACGAAAAAGGAAGATTGGGATGCCATCTCAGCTTGTAAACAGAAACAGGATGAAGACACTAGTGATTTTTATTCTAGATTTGAAAAATGTTTTATTATTAACAGTGGTTTGAAAACGAGTAGTGAATCGTACCCTCATCTTTTTGTTACCAAACTAGTCGAGAATTCAAGTCCACAAGTTAAAAATTGAGTATTGAAAGTCGAAAGTAGTTGGCAAGCTAATACTCCGTCACAAATGTTACAAATACTCCAGTATCACCAGAATAGAATCAGGGAAGAGCAAGAACACGAAAGGAGACGTATGAAAGACACGAAAAAAATGAAAGTATTAGTTGCGCAATCTGTTCCACAAGACAGTCAGAAGAGGGGTCCGAATCAAGCCAGTCATCCTACAGCTCCCGTTAAAGGGACTTGCAATTACTGTAAACAGCCAGGTCATTTTATAAACGAGTGTGCAGTTCTGAAACACAACATAGCTACTGGTAAGACTAAAGAAAGACCACGTCCGCCTAGACAAGAACAAGTTTCACAGACTTCTCAATCACCACAGAATGCACAACAGACAGTTCCAGCACCGCAGCCTATCGCTGCAACACAGCATGTTACACAGCAGATGTACCAGTATGCCCAGTCAGAGTATCCAGAGTATCAGCAGTATTCATGAAACAGCCTAGAGAGGGAGGTAGGCTTGCCTCTCATCGAGATACCTGTAGATCAAGAGGGTCCCTATGTACACAGTCAAGTATTAGGGAAAGACAGAAAGTTTTTGATTGATACAGGGGCAAGTAGGACTACTATCAGTCATGACAAGGTTCCAGGGGCTCCGCTCTCAGGCTCTAAAAATGTTTCCCTTGGATTTTCAGGAAAGCCGATTGTTAATGAAATTTCGAAACCAGTTACTCTAGAAGTTGGTCCATTGTCCCGAACTACTGATTTGTTACTTACGAAGTCATGTCCAGAAAATTTGTTAGGCATAAAAACACTAAAAGAATTAGGTGCAGTAATTTGCTGCTCCCCAGAAGGGGTCTGATTGTTCCTGAGAGACTTTAAAGGTCACTATGTATTACGTGATTTTGATCCAAGATTATTGAATGTACCACAGCATCTATGGGCGCAAGGTCCAACTGATGTAGGTTGTATGCATATCACACCCCATCGTGTGACTCTCAAACAAGGTATAGTTTTGCCACGAATCAGACAGTACAGATTGCCACCTGAGGCTGTAGCAGCCTTATCCAAAATTATTGACGAGCTTATTGCTCAAGGAGTGGTTGTAGAAACTGACTCCAATGTATGTAATTCTCCTATCATTCCAGTCCTGAAACGTACTGATCCAAATGCACCTCCAGTATATCGATTAGTGATTGACCTTCGAGAGCTTAATAAATGTATCATACCCCAGTACCCAGTAGTCCCAGATATTTCTTCCCTATTGACAGCCATTGATTCTGAAGCTACATTCTTCACAGTTATCGATCTCAAGGACGCATTTTTCAGTGTCCCCATTCATCCAGACAGCCAGTACCTTTTCGGTTTTTGTTTAAATGGAAGAAGCTATAAATTCACACGAGCTCCTCAAGGTTTCACAGAAAGTCCTAGTATTTACAGTCAAGCACTTAAGAGACAACTAGACAATATTCACATGCCAACTGACACTCCCCTGCTCCAGTATGTCGATGATCTACTGATCACAGCCCGTTCTGAACGTGACTGCGAGCGTGCGTCACTTACAGTTCTGTATTTTCTGGCCGAGCAGGGGCACAAGGTGTCCCCTTCCAAATTACAATTCTGTGTCCAGCAAGTGGTATACTTAGGACACTTACTGTCCAAGTGGGGTAGGCAGTTGACACCAGACCGTATCCAGTTAATAGCGAGTCTTCCACAGCCCAAGACACAGAAGGAGGTACGAGCTTTTATTGGCCTCACTTCTTACTGCAGACAATGGATTCCTCAGTATGCATTTCTAGCCAAGCCACTGATACAGTTAACGACACAGGAGGCAGCCGTATCGACTGTCCTCCCTTGGACCCAGGAACATACACTTGTTTTTAATGAGTTAAAGAAAGCCTTATGTCAAGCACCTGTTCTAGCAACACCGAACTACAGTAAGCCTTTTACACTTTTTGTCACAGAACGTGATGGTACTGCATTATCTGTTCTCACACAAGATCAAGCAGGACAGTACAAGCCCTGTGCTTATTTCTCGAGCACATTAGATCCAGTAGCCCAGGCTCTGCCTGCGTGCCTCAAGTCAGTTGCAGCCACAGCTCTAGCTATCAGACAAAGTGATTCCATAGTGTTAGGACACTCCCTGACAGTACAAGTTCCACACTCCGTGGAAGTTCTTTTAAACCGAACACAGACTCAGCACTTGACAATTGCACGTTTGACAGGTTATGAACTGACACTGTTCCAGCCACACATAGAAATCAGACGCTGCAACATTCTAAATCCAGCTACACTGTTACCGTCAGTTACTTCAAATCCTGCCACACATGACTGTGTGGAAGTTGTTAACACGATGACAAAGCCAAGACAAGACCTGACAGACATTGCATTACCTAACCCCGACCTGACACTTTATGTGGATGGTTCATGTATGAGAACAAGTACAGGAGAACTAATAGCCGCGTATGCAGTGACTACTGAAACTGAAGTTATAGAAACACATCGTATTGACACCCTGTCTGCTCAAGCAGCAGAGCTAGTTGCTCTGACCCAAGCCTGCATACGTGCCAAGAACCTGAAAGTAAACATATATACAGATTCACGTTACGCATTCGGAGTCGTACACGACTTTGGAGTGCTCTGGCAGGAGAGAGGTTTCATGACTTCTCATGGAACCAAGATTCAGCATGGTCTCCTCATCCAAGTTCTGTTAGATGCAATACATTTACCGACAGCTATCGCTATCATGAAGTGCAAGGCACATACGAAAGTTACTGACATCATTTCCCAAGGTAACGATCTAGCAGATCGAACAGCCAAGCTTACAGCTCAGACCCCAGACATTCCAGTTAACACGACACAGACACTTACTCCAGATCAGACTACCTGTATGACAGTCAAGGACCCTACACAAGATGTCATAGACATACAGTTACATGCTACTACCGAAGAAATTAAGAAATGGTCCGAACAAGGAGGGGTCCAGACAGATCAAGGATGGTTGACGAAGGGAAAGGCCACATGATTTCTCCCCGACTCTATGGTTCAAGTCATTATTAATACCGCACATAGTCCAGCACATCTAGGAGAAAAAGCTATGTTAGACAGTATTCAGAACCTTTGGTTCAACAAGCACTTACGAGCTGCAGCCAAGCAGAAAGTCCGTACCTGTATGATATGTTGTCAGTTCAATCCAGGTAAAAGTGTCCCGGTGGAACAAGGTGGAT
Organism: Lissotriton helveticus; assembly: GCF_964261635.1. Classification (NCBI taxonomy): domain Eukaryota; kingdom Metazoa; phylum Chordata; class Amphibia; order Caudata; family Salamandridae; genus Lissotriton; species Lissotriton helveticus. Next base: position 515,569,099 of record NC_136071.1, on the reverse strand, counting down.
TCCAACCTCCTGACCACCCTTTTGAAGTCCTCCAGATGGATTATATTCAGATGGAGCGATGTCGAGGTTTCAAGTATGTCCTCGTAGTTGTATGCGCTTTGTCCAGGTGGACAGAAGCATATCCAGTTCCAGATTACACAGCCGCGACCACTGCCAGGCAGTTGGTTTGTGAATTCTTTCCCCGCTATGGACTCCCTAGGGTCGTGTATTCAGATAACGGCCAGCCATTCTCATCTGAGCTTATGAAACATGTTTCCCTTCTGTTAGGGTACCAGTGGAACTTCCATTGTGTGCGCCATCCTGAAGCAGCCGGTCTCGTAGAGAGACATAACCAGACGTTGAAAATACGCATTGCAAAAGTATGTAAAGAAAAAGGTGTAGACTGGCTAGTTGCCCTGCCAGTTGCTTTATTTTATATGAGGATGGTTGCACATTCCAGATCAGGTCTGTCCCCGTATGAGGTCGTATTCGGCCGCCCCCAAACATGTGGGGTACACCTAGACCCCGCAGTATTACAGATGTTTCCAGTAATATGCTGACAGATTACCTAGCTTCCTTGATGTCTGCCCTACACTCTTGTCGTTCACAGGTTGCCGCCGTATTTCCAGACAACACCGAGGTGAAACCGCATGAAGTCGTTCCCGGTGATCTCGTGTTCATCCGAAATTTTGATCGTTCAAGTCCGCTGGAGCCCCGTTGGAAGGAGCCTCGCATGATCTTGCTAACAACAAGGACCGCCGTAAAGCTCGAGGGCAGGAAAGGGTGGGTCCACCTGAGCCATATAAAGAAATTCCATGGATTACGAGAAAAGACTTTTGCTAAGGACTGCCTTATTCCTAAAGACTGCCTAAAAACAGACTCTGAACTCAAAGTTCCCCTGTTAGAGAAAACTCCGCAACAGGAGTATAAAGAGAAGCTTCGGTCTAGTAAAATAAGTCTGCCAGTTTAATTGTCTAAGTCCCTCTCGGGTGAAACGGTTAGACAGGTTCCTGACATGTATGAGATAGACCCCCATAGTGAGAGAGTTAGTCAAAACTCTAAAAGATGTATTATTGTTCTAAGTTTCTTGTTATTTTTGAGTCTTATGGTTACCTGCACAAGTTATGCTTTACATTTATGTTTTCCAATTTCACATGTACATATGTTTTCTAATGCTACAGTAGAGCACACATTTAGTGATCTGCCTCCTCACGAGCTATCCTATCGTCTTGCTATGCGAAATAACACATTCATTAGAATGTTACACTATTCACACCAGACCAGCAATGCCACTAATTGTTGGGTGTGTGGTCGACTCCCCCCTTTCCAGACACCGAAGGGAGTTCTGCTACTCTTTCCTTATCCATTTTCACATAATGGTTCGTGTGGAGCATGGTCCACGTTAACGTCATCCTCCAATGATATGTCCCTTCTGAATAGAACATGTTTTCCAGACAAGCAAGGTCTCTCCCATAGAACAGGGTTAGATCTAGAAAATGAAGTATATGATTTGGGTAATTATTCTTCGAATTTCATGGTCCTGAATGTTCAGTCTGATACTACTCCAGATTTGCCTGCTATTTCAGTACTACCAGTCAAAGGCGAATTATGTGTCAGAAAGAAAGGTTCCGCACATGTAGGACATAGTGATTGTACTACTATTGTCGTGTATAGTGACAGTGGGAAATCTATTTTCAAAGCCTCACGTCATTCTTATTTTGTTTGTGGTCAGACCGCATATGTTCGTCTGCCCCTCGATTGGGATGGAACATGTTACATTGCCTTCCTACTGCCACCAGTTTTTCTAGCCCCATCTGATTATCACAGAAACACACATCTAGTACACGTCAGACCTAAAAGGGAGATCGAGTCCCCAATTGTCGATCAAACTGAAACTACTCTAGAACAGTATCAAGACTTCAATAAAGGTTTCTTTTTCTTTATAGGACCTATCCAGAATAGTAAGTTAATACGTAGGTTAACTAGAACCCTTGAAGCAGTAGTGAATGAGACTACTTCCGCTCTAGGTAACTTAACTGAAGAGCAATCTGCTATGAGATTTGTCGTGCTCCAAAATCGTCTCGTTCTTGACGTCATACTGGCCGATAGAGGAGGAGCATGTAGAGTCATCGGATCTAGTTGCTGCATTTTCATTCCTAATAACGCACCGTCTGTTTATTCAGCTATAACCAGACTTCATAAAATTGCCCATCAGTTACACCAGAATCCAGGCACCTGGACATGGTCCGGTTGGCTCTGGAGTATCATATCTGCCTGGGGATGGAAAGTATTGTCATTCCTAGGTATTGCAGTAATGATAATATTCAGTTGCTGCCTCTGTATACAATGTGGCCCTGCGATTTGCGGCATGTGTGCTACCTCTTGTATTCCTAGTCCTAAATCCCGTTCCAAGACAATTCGAGACAAGCAAATGATGCTATATGAAATGATAGATGGTATCATGAATATTGATGTTTCCTGATGGGAACGTAGGGCACAAGGAGGGAATGTGGAAAAGTAAATTTTGCCATGTTATATGTGCCTACGTGTTCCCCATCTTATGTTATATGTGCATGATCGATATGCATGTATTCCCCTCTGATCGATTAAAGACGCAATTATAGTTGTGTCCATCTCTAGTATGCCAGTTTCCAGTCTTCGTGAAAGCAACGAATATTAGGCCTATGTAAACTTACGTTGCCACGTTTTACAGTGTGCACGTTAATTCATTGAATTGTCCCCGTTTCTAGGCCTCAAAAGGGCCCGGACTCAGATTCAGCTCCTGTCTCCTGAACCCTCTCCGAGGAGCGATACAGCCCCCACCTGCATCCCTGACCCTTCGCTTACTTCCTGCCTCGCAGTGCCCGGCCCGGCCTGGCTCTGCCTCCCAGTCTGCCAAGAGTATGTTATGTTTCTAGTTATCAGTCCAGCCCTCCTTCTCTGCATTCCTAAGCTACTGAATCGCATCAATAGTTTCCGTCATGGTCTAGCCTTTATGTCTCCATGTAAGAGAAATACTGTATTAATATTCATAGAATATTCCTCACACACGCAATACATGTAGAATTATGCATGCACCAGTCTTAGTGTCTATTAGTCTTTGCCCTGATAACTTTTGGATTCTATCAACATGTACTCTAAACACCAGATACTAGATATGCCTTGGGTACATGTCGCTCTGACACTCCAGACTTTAGTCTCCTCTTCTAGCGCAGAAGTCATAGCCCCAGTTCTCCCTGGTAACACGTCATTGCCCGTTTGCGCGCACCACTAGGTTAGAGGTCCCAGCTGCCCAGGTAGCCCCCTCTATGTTTCCGCCCCGTTTATGACATATTCTGTTACGTTTACATCACATGTCTATGTATACGCCCTGTACACGCCTTCTTGTTACATCATTTTGCCCTTATCTTTCGCGACTGCTACGAGTCACGCCTACTGCTACGCCTACTGTATTGAATGTAATGTATTTGTTTAAGTATATATACTGTGCACCCATATTAAAAGTTACCCTTATTAGCCCAATTAGCCAGCCTGATTCCCAGATCCTGTCCCCGGCAGCTGCCTTCATTCCTTTCCCGTACAAGCTGTCCTGTTCCTGTCCTTTATGCCTGATTAAAGCCTGTCGACTCAAGATACCTCGAATCCTGTCTCTTATTTATTGAGCTACCTGTTTTATTGATTGTATTGAAAAATAGTACCGGTAATTAATTATTTATTTACCACACCTTTAGGGAAGTCTTGGCTCCAGTTCTTCTTGAGCTAATTAACGATATACTGCTGGGAGAGGAAGCTCCCCCTTCATGGAATAGAACCAATATTGTGGTTTTCCCTAAAAAGAGCAAACCTGTGGAGGACCTTGGGTCATATCGACCGATATCTCTTATTAATGCAGATGCCCAAAAAATTTCGAAGCTTCTCGCTTCTCTCCTTGCCCCACTAATTCATCTAATGGTTTCAGAAGAACAACATGGTTTTGTTCCAGCTAGGGACACCGTAGCACATATAAACACGGCATTCGCAGCTTTTGATGTTGCAGGTCATTTGGGTCAGCAGATTGGCATGCTAATGCTGGATGCCGAGAAGGCCTTCAATCGAGTTGCTTGGGGGTTCTTATAGTGCACTATGCTATCATTAGGCCTCGATCGGTGGTTTAGTTTGGCGGTCCAGAGATTGTACCGCAATCCCTCTGCGGTTATTAAACTTAATGGCTGTACCTCTAGGGCAGTGAGTATACAGCGGGGTACGCACCAGGGTTGCCCGCTTTCCCCCTTACTGTTTGCTCTCTACATTGAGCCGTTTATTAGGCATCTCCTTCAGAATGTTTCTATCTCAACTATATCTTTTAATGATATGATGTTAAAAATTACTGCCTATGCAGATGATATTGCTGTATTCACTACCAGGCCAGATGTGGCCATATCTGTAATCACACAGGAGGCCCAACATTTCGGTTCCAATTCTGGATATAAGCTTAATTTAAACAAAACTCAGTCTATTCTCAATTATGTAGCTGAACTTGCTCTACCCCAGCTAGGTATTACTGCCACTGCTACGTACCTTGGTGTTTGTCTCAGTAGCTGTACTGACGATTTTATGGCCTTGAATTATGAACCTTTGCTCAAAAAAATCTCTGAGGATCTCCAGAGATGGCACAGGTTGCCCCTGACTATCATCGGGAGATGCAATATAGTCAAAATGAATGTCTTGCCTAAATTTCTTTAGTTGTTTCGTACAATTCATTTAAGAGTTCCAATGTCATTTTTTAAACGGCTAGACTTGGTTATTGGAAGCTTCATTTGGGGTTATCGTAGAGCCAGGAAAGCGATCAGATATATTAAGCTGATGTTTGAGCAAGGTGGGTTCCAGGTCCCTGATTTTAAAACTTATTTTTGAGCAGCTTTTCTTAATCGTATTCAGAGTTTACTTTTGGGACCCACTGTGGTCAAAATATGGTTTGCATATCAGCTTGCATTTGGTCCAAATAGTAGGTTTCTTCTACATTATGGGGCCGATTCTGTAAAATCCCCTACGATTCCCGTATGGAGCGTTTTTTCCGTACGATTCGTACACCTACAACGTCCCCGTACGTACGATCAAGTACGATCCTAACCCAAAGCATATCTACGTACGAATCGTACCAAACACCATACGACCCGAAAATACATACGATTCATATCCAGGTCACGCAGTACGCGCCGTCCGTACGTAAACAGGCAGCAGTTTCCTGCCCAGCAAGTACGATCCGTGTCGACGACACTCCGTACGACCCTTTTCCTACGGGAGCTGAAAACGTCCGTAAAAGCAGAGTCCAACCCGACCCGCACCCCGGTACGCGGCAGACACACCATGAACCTCATCCGCCGTGTGATCCCAGTCCTGTACGCCTACGACCTGGTGCACAGAAACCTACAACGGTGCATACGGTGAGAATAACGTACTGCAACAACGGAAGTGTACTTGTACGGTGCGTCACACGGTCGCGTATACCACCCTTGCAATAGTGATACAAGCCGCACACACGCCCTGAATGTGGGGGTACAGTGCGTCACACGTGCTCGCGTATGGCACCATTGCAATAGTGCTACGAGCCGCACACACGCCATGAATGTTGGGGTACGTTGCGTGACATCTGAGGGGGGGTGGATATGACTCCCAGCAGTGCCCAACAGTATGGGGGTGGGTGGATATGACTCCCAGCAGTGCCCACACATAAGAGGGGTGGGGGCACAGGACTACCAGCAGTGCCCAGACAGAAGAGGGGTGGGTGGATATGACTCTCAGCAGTGCCCAGACATAAGAGGGGAGGGTGCACAGGACTCCCAGCTATGCAAAGACATAAGAGGGGTGGGTGGCTATGACTCCCAGTAGTGCCCAGACATAAGAGGGGTGGGTGGATATGACTCCCAGCAGTGCCCAGACATGAGAGGGGTGGGTGCACAGGACTCACAACAGTGCCCAGACATAAGAGGGGTGGGTGGATATGACTCCCAGCAGTGTCCAGACATAAGAGGGGTGGGTGCACAGGACTCCCAGCAGTGCCCAGACATAAGAGGGATGGGTGGATATGACTCCCAGCAGTGCCCAGACTTAAGAGGGGTGGGTGGATATGACTCCCAGCAGGGCCCAACAGTATGGGGGTGGGTGGATATGACTCCCAGCAGCGCCCAGATATAAGAGGGGTGGGTGCACAGGACTCCCAGCAGTGCTCAGTTATAGGGGGGCATTATCATCATCATACCACAACTACATGGGTGTATGTTTATATCCCTAACCTGTGAGAGTCCTGATAGTGCCATAGCAACACATCACTTACAGCAGTGTCCCACTACACGGAGGATGGATTTCTGTCACACATTGCGTGACACTCCACATGTGGGTGTGATGTCAGATCCCACATGCATATCCACCCATGGAGGTTGCAGGCAACCTACACACCCTACCATCATGACACAATAGTGTATAGTCATGTAACAGCCCACCAAACAAATTGAGCAAAAAGGAAAAACACACTGTCATGTACATCCCTGGCCTGATATGAATGTCCAGGTGGTGAAACATGTACTCTCTCATGGAAGGAACAGGGTTGAAACCCCTTAGATACAAAGCACAACATTGTGAGTCGTGTGCACAAATACCCTGCATACCAAATACAAACATAAGGGTAAGGCTGTGATTATACATCTGCATAGTGTGAAAAAGGGTGAATGTGTCCATGAAGGCATTTCTACATACTAAAAACAGAAGTACAGTGAGTAGCATGGATGGCACAGACTAATGAGCAGTACTCATCTGTGAGCAGGCATGGCCATAGCTGAAGGGAACATTCAACAAAATAGTAAATCTGCACACATGTCAGCACAACAATTGTGCAACTGTCTGTAGTGAAGATCTGATGTGTCACTGAGGAAGGGACACTCTTTGGGACAATGTCTGTAGGCAAACTGAACACACACAAACAAAGATTAATTGCTGCAACATTGTGATGGCACATAGATACCCTGGTCCACCTCATTCCCATCATAAAATAGACATCTTTCACAATCCCAAAACATTACCATGACACCAATTCCTAGGCACACAGCACCTAAAGCAAGTACCTGAAATGCAATTGTTTAGAATGAAAAGTAAAATGCTTTATTCAGCTCCAAAGGAAAATGATTTAAAAAATGAGTCCCGGCTCAAACAAGGCCAATGGCCAGTCCACATTAAAGTTTCTCTGGGGGACTTTGGGGAGGTTGTCGAACCCAAACTTGCCTGCACATGATGGAGCTAAAGGGTTGTTGACCCGTGGGGGGCATCATCCGGGTCAGGGACCGGCACCGCAGGGACAGTAGAGGAAAGGGTAGGTGTTGTGGGTGCAGGGGGAGAGGAATCCTCGTCAGTGGCTTGTGCAGTGCCAAAGGTGAAAATAAATTCAGCGCTGCACACTACTGCCAGTTCAGCCAGACCACCACCTGCACCCGGGGACACAATGCGAGTGGAGGTAGAGGGCTGTGAGTCTTGCGGACTTTGTCTGTGGCTGCGTGCCTGCCGTCTGACCCCAGTCCCTGTGGGTGCCTGCATCCCTCTGAGATTGCGTGCCAGGAGATCTGCGCTTACACTTCGGTGGTGGTGTGCTGGTTGTGTCTGTTGGTGTGCGCGATCTTGTGTGTCTGCGTGTGCTCTGGACAGGTATGGGAGAGGGGGGGTGGATAGGTCTGAAGGAGGGGGGATGGACCGCTGCAGGAGGGCAACTGCTGCCATCAGTGAGGAGTTCGTGGATCATAGAATCTGATGTTGGTCAGACATCGTAGCTGACATGCCCTCCATGAACGACAACAACTGGGTCAGTATTGTAGTGTGGCCATGGAGGACAGTCAGCATTGATGTCTGACCATCATGAATCTGCCGGAGTAGGTCCACAGACTCGGCACTGAGGGCAGCAGGGGAGACAGGGGCAGGGGCTGCGGTGCCGTGGACGAAGGAGACATGGGGGCAGCACAGACAGAAGGGACTCTAGCAACTGGGAGGGTGGAGATGGGTCTGGAGGAGGCGGGGACAGACACAGGATGGAAGATGGTGTCGCCGCGTATTACCCCTCCTCCTGGGAGTCAGAAGCCGAGCCGTCTGCATGGTAAGAAGTGTCGCCTTCCAAAGGTCCGGCCGCCTGACTCCCCTCACCCTCCATGCCACTGGCTCTCTCCGACTCCTCAGCGCTGGTGGCACTGCTGCTGGGTCCCTCCTCCTGGTCCATGCTCATGTCTCCTCCTGTGTCGGTTGATGATGCTGTTGGCAAGGGGAAGAAACAAAAATGCATCAGTCACCTCTGCACATCTGACACATGAGCGCAAAATAATTTGGTCACACTGCAAATTATGGCATGCATCACGAGTAACAGCCAGATAGCTCAGCACATATTTGAGACTAGTACTGCACAATTGGGATAGACACAATGCTACTTGGACACAAGGATCCAAAGAACAGACCAGGCCACAACTTGAATAAGAGTCACACTGAGGAGCTTCTGTTTGTTTACAGGAGAGCAGATCTATACAATGAAGTGATGCCACCTCAAGTTCACAAAAAAATAAACAGTTGGGTTGACCCTCAAGGCAAACTAACACACCTCACTCCCCAAGGTGACACCACACCCAGAGGCCTGTAAGTACATTTTGGTGAAACCTAATGTCACGAATTGTTGGCATCTTGGGACTCACCATACTTCACACATTCAACATGTATTGAATGTGTAAATTAGCCATCTTGTGAAGATAACACGCATGTGCCTGCATGAAAGATCTCTCACAAGGAAATGCACACCAAAATCATAGACACATTCATTGAAACAGCTGGCACACTTTAAAATGAAACACTGTTAGAAACAAATGGCGTCGACCATATACCATATACCTGGTCCAACGGAGGTCTTGATGGCTTGACACACATTAGTCTGTACAATTGATACCAAAGGAGTCTCAAGCACTCAAGACCACTGTGGGGACATGTCTATGGAGATCAAAGCACACCATTAATCACTAACACTGGCCTCCTTCAAAAGCTGCCTGCTTATTCCAAAACATTGCAAATGTTGTTTGGTGTGCACTACCTTGTGAGACAACTATAATGCAAACACATAAGTGTAACCTACACAATTTGTCATATGAACACATTCAAAAGATAAACAACTCTCAACAAGTGTTGGGAGTGCCAAGGTACATTCATCAATATGAGACCACTTCAAATGTGTCAGTCCTCACAGGGGCATCTATCACCTGATCATACAGTTGCTAGCACACAAGACCCACTGGCTGTCATATGAAGTGGCCCACATGTCCCAAATCAGGACAATGCTTAAGCTAATGTGCCTGCAATTGTGAAGAAGAAAATCATTGCTGGATTGTGGACACACCCTTATCCACATGCAAAATGTCAACACAGTAGTGTGCACACTAAGACAAAACAATGTTGCACCAGAACTACATACATGTGGCAAACATTATTGAGGCACACTCATCTCTGGAAGCAAACAACATAGCCTGTAAAGTCCCTAATGAAAGCACTGTCCACCATCACAGGGGAAGTGCATGGTGAAAAATCTACCTCCCAATTTACATCCACAGCTCACAACTGCCAAGGCCAAACAGGCAGGCCCATCACACCTCTCCTGCACAACACCCCCATCACTCAGTCAATGTGATTGATACAGCTGAAGATGAAGTGAAAACTCAGAATCAGGGTAACAAAAACAGTGCGGCAACTTTTTTAAAAGTAAACCAAGGTCACCTCGTGGGGCTGGCAATACATATTAGTCACAAACAACCAACAGCACATTATTGTGAATAGGCACACAGGCACTGGCCAGTGTGAGTATGCACAAGCCAAATCTTGTATCCATGGCCAGTGTGCACATGTAGCTGACACATGATAAATACAAACTATGCCAGGGACCAATGCCACTGAGGCAGACCCATGCTGAACCCACATAGAATGGGCACAGTGTTGGATGACACACATGATTAGGAGGCCAGGGTGTTGCAGGGGACTGTAGTGGGCACACTGATCCGTGGGTCTAGAAATTGCTGCCTGTCTCATGATTAACCATCATGGCACTATGCATATCTCACAAATGATGTACATCATGTCTGAGAACGCAACATGGGTCATGCATGCTGCAAGGGTGTGGAATTTAAACCTCACACTCCTATGTTAAGACTCATCATCAGTGCAAACAAATATGAAGGCCAAACACAGTGCACAGGTCATGGCCAGCCACGGCCAGTAGTAGGTGTAACTGCAGGGCGGTGACGTGGGGAGGGGGAGGGGCAGGGTGGGGGTGGTAATGTATGGATTACGGACTTTAACAGGTAAGTAAACATATAAATAAATAAAACGAATTTCGTTGCGCGCACTGCATCGCATTTGGTGATGCAGTGCACACAACAATTTTTTATTTATTTATTTATATGCTTACTAACCTGTTAAAGTCCGTAATCCATACATTACTACACCCCACCCTGCCCTTCCCCCTCCCCATGTCACCGCCCTACAGTTACACCTACTACCAGCCACGGCTGGTCATGGCACAGGCAAGGTACCAACACATGTCACAGACCTCCCTCCCATATGATGCGCTAATCAATGTGCAGTCTAATTACCTTGCACTCTAGAAGAACATGTGCAAATGTGAAAAAACACAGACCAGGGGACACGTGTGGAGGAGGGGAAGGGATAAAAAAGAGCACCAGCGGAATATGGGGAATTGAAACTACAATGCACAAATAACCTGTCAGACCGGATACCCCAACTGTGGGAGTGTTTCCAGGCTTCAGAGCACCTCAAGTAGCAGGTGACACACAACACTACAAACAGCCAGGTACCTACTCCCTCCTTGCTGCTGTCTCTCCTGCAACTGCCTATGGAGGTCTGGAAAGACCACTTCCAGGACCCGGAGCATGTGGGGGGTGAGGTGACGGCTTCCACCATGCCGGCGTGGAGGTGACAGCTTCAGCTGGACCCGGGCGATATGTCGGGTCCAGCACCGGATGTCCTGCTACCTTATCCTGATGTTGCTCAGCCGCCGGCGAGGGCGCCCCACAGACCTGACAGCCCTGAGAACGTCCAACCAGATCTCCCCCTTCTCGTAGGCAGTTACCTGTCAGGAAGACAAAGTGAAACATCACTACACCTGCTCCATGTCCCAGAGACACACACTTGCACTCCATTGATGATGTGAACAGGGCATAGGATGCTAACAGGACTTGCATCATTGTCCATGTGAATTCGGCCTGTGGGAAAACCCCAATGCACTACATGCCTTTGAAAGGCAACAGATGGCATAAGGGGTGCAACACACTCACTGATCATGGCACACACTGTACAACACATGCAACTGTAGGGTGTGGGACAGCACGTGACAAGCTGTCACATATCCCACTCCACCTAAGAACCCTCAGCAGAGCACACATACACACCATGGCACAGATCACTCGCCTGTCAGTGTCAACAGTCTATACAACCCTCACTTTGCACATGTGCCACTTGACAAAGAGGTGCCACAAGTGTTGAGCTAACTGTGCAAGTAAGGCACACAACACTGCATACTTGTCACATCAGATAGCTACAGCTGCTGCATACGCCATGCAGCTGTGGTGCAAAACATCACATACACACTCGCCCAGGTGACAAGGAACATTCACACTCTTCAATGTCCATGAGTTTAAACCCAGCATTTCTAAAATATCACCACAGGTCCCCAAAAGTCATAAACATCAGTGAGTACATTCAGCTGTCACTCCGGGGGGAACCCTGTTACACCTCAGTAAATTAGAGAAAATAAAACCAGCAAGGTGTGGCACAGCAGATTGTGTCATTGGCTATTCATTGAATGTCACAGTTAGCATAATACAAGTGAGGAGTGAACACACTTGAACTACATCATGTTCTGCATGGGAGACACCACAATGTACAAACCCGGCACTCACTCCAAACCACATTGCATGTCTGTTCCACCAATACACAATGCCTGTTGTGACACTCACACAACAGGTGCACAGTCAAAGCTAGTGCAGTCATCACTCACCTGCTCCCCTGGTCTCCCATACAGCTTGCTGTATTGTGGTAGGAGGGCATCCAGCAGGTCCTGGTTTTCCTCCTAAGTGAATGCTGGTGCCCTCTCCATGGTAAGCAAAATCAGAGTCCAGGGAATGCAGAGACAGCAGCAGTGTGGTCCACTCCAATGTTGTGCAGTCAAGTGCTCTCTCACAGACACATGCCTTAAATCAGTGCTGCTGAGGGGCTTTCAGTTTCAGGAGTACAGTGTGATAGTCCAGATTACTTTGCATCCTATGTTTCATCCAAGTGCTCTCTCACAGACACATGTCTTAAATCAGAGCTGCTGAGGGACTTTCAGTTTCAGGAGTACAGTGTGATAGGCCAGATTACTTTGCATCCTATGTTTCATCCAATCCCTTTAAACATAAGGCCCTGACACACATTTGCATGGTTTAAAATGTGAGCTTCAGGTCAAAATACATATTGCAACATTGTATATTTTTGCCCAACTGACTTTTGCAGGACACCTGTAGCACACACTCAAATCTCAGTATCCATGACAACCAGGTTGCATTCAGGGCCTACTACTCATCCCCTAGGTGTCCCCTAAGTATTTTTTTAGATTAACACACGTCTACGGTGCGTTCAAACTCGCGTATGCTGCATTTTTAATTGTGAAACGATGCGCACACACGCACGTAATGTCGGGGTACGGTTCACCTGCGTATGGCACCATTTTAAGTGTGAAACGAGGCGCACACATGCACGTAATGTCGGGGTATGGTTCACCCGTGTACGGCACCATTTTAATTGTGAAACGAGGCACACACAGGCACGTAATGTTGGGGTACGGTTTGCCGGCATATGGCACGATGACAATTGTGAAACGAGGCACACACAAGCACGTAATGTCAGGGTACAGTTCGCTCGCGTATGGCACCATTTTAATTGTGAAACGAGGCGCACACACGCACGTAATATCGGTGTACGGTTCGCACGCGTATAGCACGATGACAATTGTGAAACGAGGCACACACACGCACACGTAATGTCGGGGTACAGTTAGTTTCACACGCTATAGTGAATGCAGGGGTATGGTGCATTTTACACGGTGCATTTCACACGCTGTAGTGAATGCAGGGGTACGGTGCATTTTACATGGTGCGTTTCACACGCTGTAGTGAATGCAGGGGTACAGTGCGTTTCACACGCAGATGCCAATGCAGGGGGACGTTACGTTGCACACGCTCATGCATGGCACCATTACAATAGTGATACGAGGCACACACATGGCAGGAATGTAGGGGTACGGTTAAAACAAGGGTGTCTATCAAGTTTTGTCGTTTCATACTTACATGAGTGTTAGACCTGACATCATTGGCCTGAGTCTCTCCTCCATTTTTTCTGTTTGCCTCCTCTGTTTACGATGTTTTTGCTGGTATATTGCTTTGGGCACTGTGCCACTGCTGATAAGTGCCACAGTGCAAGTGCTCCCTATGTGAAATTGCTGTATTGATTGAATTCCATGTTTGGCTTATTTGGTTTACTGTCAGTCCCTAGTAGAGTGCACCAGGAGTGCCAGGGCTTGTAAATACAAATGCTGCTAGTGGGCTTGCAGCACATGTTGTGCCACCCACAAGAGCGGCCTAGTAAAAGTATGTCTGAAGGTCTACCATTGCTAGACCACGTGCAGTCTGACTGTCACGAGGACTGCGCCAGTACACCTACTTGCCAGTCCCTAAACCTTCCCTTAACTTCATGTTAGTCACCCCTATGGTAGGCCCACGGGCAGGGTGCATTGTAAGCATAAGGTAGGACAAGCCTGACAAGGTTGGCATGTCCTAATAGTGAATTACAGCCATATTCGTTTTTCACTATTGTAAGGTATCCTGCTCTCCATAAGTTAGAATGGGCTGCCAGGATTATTAATGCTATAATCCTAGCGGGCTCTGGGAGCATGGTGCAATGTCGAGTTTGGTATCCCTGAACTCAGGGTTTAATAACGCATCCGTTTGGGTGGATGGTTTTTAGACTCTGTGTTTGAAAATAGCACTTTTAGAAAGTAGCTATTTTCTTGTCTAACTGTCTACCGGTCTCTGCTGGTTCTGGTGTGCGTGTGACAGGAGCTGGGTGGCTCCAGAGGTCTGAATGAGTCAGTGTGGGATGAGTGGGGCATTTGCATTGAGAGTAGGGGAAGAGTAGCTCCTGATAGCCTGCCCTGCCTGATACAATGCTGGCTCCGCCCCCCTGCCAGGCGACTGATGACTCTGTGCCTGCCAGGGACTTTCCTGGCCCCACCTCCTGCCGGGCAGCTGATGGCCCTGCACCTGCCAGTGACAATGCTGGCTCCGCTCCTGCTGGGCGGCTGAAGACTCTGCCCTGCACAGTGAATAGGCCAGGTGCCTCGGCCTGGCAACACCCACAACAAACCCAGGATGGGGGGAAATTCCCCTGCATGGACAAAGGGATCAAAGCCAAAAAGGGGTATAAGAAAAGGACCCCTGAACCAAGAATTCAGATCACTTCTGACAAGGAAACCTGAACCAAGGACAAGAAGCCTGCTGATCCAAGGACTGTCTACCCCTTCTGCCAGAGTGCTGTTTGTTGGGGGAATCCTGCAGTTGCTTCTTTATTTTTGCCAAGGAACCAGGAGAGAGGAACTTAGTGTGTACTCTCAAGCTTGCTAAGAAAATCTCCAAGGGCTGGAAGGAGTGCCAGCCTCCTGTTGAACTCACAGGGTCAAAGGACTTCATTTGTTTGCTGAAAGTGCTGGTTGCTGGAACCTGAAATCCAGCACCTCTGAAGAATCCAGCAATCTCGACGCCGATGGACGCCGCCGAATCCAGCTCGACATCGTGAGTAACGGCTCCAGTGTCCCGCACCTTCGACGCCGGCCGCCGGGCCCAATCGACGCCAGTAGCGACGCCAGTGAGTAGCGAGTTCGGCTCCAGCTCGAAGTGACCCTGTGTCGACGCCGCCGCTGATCGCATCGACCTGGAGCCCTCTCGACGCCGTGAGCGCTGCTCACTCTTGCAACATCGACATCGACGACGCCGTATCCTGCTTCATCTCGTGAGCGCTGCTCCCGCCTGACTTCGGTCGACGCCGCTGCAGATCGCCCCGACTCCGAGGCCCGATCGTCGCCGAAGACGCGACGCCGGACATCTCGACGCCGCTGATCATCGAGTGCTTCACTTTTCCAAGGTACTGTGTTGTTGGGGTCTGTGCGACTCCGGGCTCGACGTAGCGCTCCTCGCGGTCGACGCCGAACCTTTGGATTAACTTTGCCTCGACGTCGTGTAACTCCCGTGTGGGTTACATTGTTGCCAAGAACTGTGTTTTAAAGAGGAAGAGTTGCTTTTGTTACTAAAGACTTTGTGCTAAGAAGAAACCGTGCTTGAACTATTATTTTTCCTTCCAAGAGTATTTATTAAGACTGTGGTATATTTTTGTCGTTATTTGGTCTTGTGCTAAGCCTTATATAAAAATCCTTATTTTTATAATACTACTGCGTCGTGTCCATTTGTAGTGTATTCACTTTATTACTGTATGTGGTCATAAATGCTTAACGCACTGCCTCTGAGATAAGCCTGTCTGCTTTGCCAAGCTACCAAGGGGGTGAGCAGGGGTTATCTAAGTGTGTGATCCCCTTGCCCTGACTAGAAAAGGTGTGTCCCTATTTGTCAGAAGTGTATACCTCTGCCAACTAGAGACAGCCGCTTCTAACAATGAGCAGGCCCTGGGTGTGGCAGGCAGTGATATAGCACAGGGCATCTGATCTTGTTGCACAATCGATGTGTAATGACCTATTGACACATGTCATGTGTGATGGTGCACTATGTGGTACACATCACCTTTACACTTGTCCCATATGTATCATCATGCACATGTTGTCATGCACATAAACACTGGGATGGCACAGTCATCACTACAGGCACCTGTCTCATGATGGCTGTGACCGGGGCACTTTCTCACTTGACAATTTGACGCTCAGCATGACCCTATGTGACAATGTCATTTGTGTGTCATGTTAAAGATTGAGCTTGCTGTTTGTGTTCCGTAAACTGCATCTGCTGTTGGTGCATCTATAATGGGTCTGTGTTGTGATTGAAATGGTTTAACATGTACGAACACCATCCACATGTGCATTTCCACGGCTTTTGGATCTGATGGCATCATACATCATTTATCCCCTGGCATACATGTCTGCATCGTGACAATGGCTGTGGTGTTGCTTGTCAGATGCACACCTTATTAGCAATTTGTCTGATATGTACAATAGATATACCATGTGACCTGGGCGCGTGCCTTGCAGTCAGCTGTCTGGATGGGATGACAACCTTCTAATGCAGGTCTGGTGACGTGTGTCACTCAAGTGATAACTTGGTCTGCTCACTCAGACCAGCCCAGCAGCTCTTTTGTGTACATGTAATGTTCATTTCAGAAATGACAGGTGTATCTGGGTTTTCGTTGGAGTGCCAGCAAGCTGGTATATGTGTCCTGGATGTATTACACACGCAAGACCCCATAGTGACTTGATGTGTAGTAGCAGTATTGCATGTGCTATGTACATTGGTATCGTTGTTGGCTGACAGTTGTTCTCCTTTCTTCCCAATTATGTCCTGCAGGGCACCGCCTCTACCAAGGCCTTTTCCAGACTTGGAGACCATGAGGGAACGTGATTGCATCCGACGTTCTAGATTCACTCGAGAGTTGATTCAGGACTTGATGGACAGGCTGGAACCACATCTCCAACCGCGAAACAGGTATCCGACTGCGCTGACACCAAAGGTGAAGGCGATGGCAGCCCTACATTTTTTTCCTACAGGTACGTTTCAATCTACCATAGCTGATGTGGGGGATATGTCACAAACCATGTTCAGCCGTGTACTACGGGATATTTTAGCTGCGATGTTGGAGCACATTGATGAATTCATCAAATTTCCTACTCCTGAAGAGTTGACAGATGTGAAGGGTGAATTCTATGCCCTGGGAGGAATGCCACATGTCATTGGGTCCATTAATTGAACACATGTGGCTTTGGTGCTGAAGGAAGGTGGATATCTGACTAGGGTTACCCCAAACTTTTTGCCTGGTGTTTAGCTCGTTTTTGACTTTAGTTGGCCTAGGATCCTGCTATTCAGGTCCCCAGGCTAATTGCTCTCTCCTTAAAATGAACTCCATGTACCTTAGGTACATACACAATTGGAATTGGTTCACCTTATAGGCCCCTGTAACAGTGTACCCCAGGTACCCAGGGCATAGGTGCTTCCAAGGCCTACCAGGGGCTGCAGCACGTATTGTGCCACCCCTGCCCTGGCCTCCATATTTGACACAACTGGCTGATCACTCAGCTGGGGTAAGTCGGTGTAACCACCCCTTACTTAGGTGTAGTATGCCTATACCTAACCTAAAATGGACACATATGTTCCTATCATCCACTCCTATGGAAGGCCTCATCAATCCTGGAGGCAGAGTGCTTGGAAATGTGTGAGATGGTGCTCTGGCATGATCTGAGCCTGTCTGCAGCTTTCAGAACCAAGTCCTTTAGCTGTTTCATGATACTGCCATACCATATACTCTAAAGTGCATTATGAACCTCGCGGTTAAATGCTATCTTTGGTTTGGCTTTATCAAAACATGTCGAGTAAGGTGTCATACGAATTGGAATACTACCCCCTCGCCAGTTCTGGCGACGGGGGTAGCATTCCACCCGTCTAGAGGGAGACGACATGTACCTAACCTGAACCCCGGTTAAAGTTAAACGTGAGCCTTAGCATCACAAAATGGATGCTGCCACCACAGACACAAGTCTGACCCCTGCTGCTGGGAGTCCTTCCAGCGAGGGAGGCAAGGACAAAGGGTTTCCTGCCTTGGGAGGTGCTAGCACCACCCCGGACAGGATTTTGTGTATTGGGTAGAACAGGGCTGAATAGAATCAGACATGCCTGGGGCACACAAGGTGTCCCCGTGCATTTGCCAGTTCAAACCGGTGCTGGGGCTTTCCAGCCCCAGTCTTGGCGCGAAGCTGGACAAAGGAAAGGGGGTGTAACCACCCCCCTTCCTGGTCCCACCCAGAGGAGGGACCTAGCAGGTGATCCGTCCCCTAGAATTGGAATAAGAGTAGGAGCTGTGTCCCAGGACTTCAGATCATTCTGAACTCGACTTGAAACTAAGAAGAAAACTGGACTTCGACATTCTGCTGCACAGAAGACTGAAGAGAATCTCCCTTGTGGCCAAGGAGTGACCACCCTGTGAATACAGGCACCAACCAGCAACTCCACGTCTGCTTTGCCACCGCCTTCCGCCGGAGCCTGAGCCCAGAGCCTGACAAGACCCAGACTCCCCGACATCTCAGAGCCCAATCCACAGTCCCTGAAAAGAAGAGACCCGTGGAGGCACCGAGAGACGTGAGACCGGACCCCTTGAAAGACCCCCGAGAAGCTGACTGCGCAGCACCCGAGGCACCCTCGACGCTGTGCTTTGGGGTTTGAGAAGCCCCAACACCGAGCAGCATTTGCACCAAAGATCAGCCCCCCAGCGTCTCCACGATCTGCGTGGGGCCCTTTTGCACTTTGCCGCTCGACGCGCCATCCCGGGCCACTTGCTACGTGGCTAGCGGCCATCTTGGCAACGAAAACTACAAACAACACCACTGGTCTGGTTGCTCCAGACTGGCCTTTGCTTCCCTGAAAAGGAGCACCCGCTCTGACCTTGCTGGTCCGAGTGAGAAGCTTGCATCGATTCCTGCATGGCTTGCTTTAGCCAAGGCCTGTTTGCTCCAATCAAGTTGCCAACATCGCCATCAGCGAGAGCCTTCATGGGACAGCTCGTGATCGACTCCTGGACGTCTTTGACCTCTTCATGTCCACGTGGCTGCAGAGACAATCTTCACTTCTTCACCTGTTTGCACCCGACATTGCCTGGTTCCATCCTGGTTCCACGGTAGTCACTGGCTAGTGACTTTGAACATTGTCCCCTCTGCTTTCAGGTCTTCACCTCTTCAGATCCACCCTTGGATCCACCGGAACTCTCCTCGACGACCCGCCTGCAGCATCTTCAGCTCCAAGCACCATCGACCTGCGTGACGAAACCCGACACTACTTCGCACCTGTGCACCTGCTTCCTGTGGGTGAGGTAACTCAGCAACGCCGGTGTTCCCACACTGGTATACACCTCTAGTGCCTGTGTCTAAAGTTTTATCCTTGTAGGTTCATCGGAAGGTTCCTAAAACACTAACTTTGTAACTTTTACGCACCATTGACATTGCATTGGTGCATGCGTGCGCTTTAAGCGCTGCACCCGAGTCCCGCGGGCCTTGCCCGACTTCATCACTGTTAGTCCCGAACAGCTCCAGCGATTCCCCAGGCCCTAGGCCTCTTTCCTTTCCGATTGGTGGTTCTTATACCACTGGGAAGTAAGGTTACAGACTATACAGGATTGTATAATTTAATTATGAGAGAGCAAATCTTAAATAATTGTCAAAATCAGCTTCTACATCAGCACCTGGTGGACTCTGATCTGACCTCTCCACAAGAATTGGGTAAGAGGGCAGACAAATGGGTCAGAACCAGGATCAGGGCTAAGAACCAGGGTGGTGACCAAAAGAAAGAGACTACCAAGCCTCAAGAGAAAGGTGGGGATAAAACCAAAGAGAAAACTTCCCCAGGGCCCCAAAACTCCAAGGATGGGGGTGGGTCCCAAGATACTTCCTCTACACAGAAAAAGCCTTATTGCCATGCCTGTAAACAGGTTGGCCATTGGAAAACAGACAGCTGTTGTCCAAAGAATAGTAATAAGGAAAACATACCTCCAGGTAAAGCTCCAACACCTCCTGTCACTGTTAGCAGTGGTCCCCCAGGTGGTGGGAGCATCCCCAAGAATTTGGGTGGGTTTACCTTTGGAACACAGGTCGACTCTGGCCTAACCAGGTCCCCAACTGATCTTGTCTATGAGACTGGCATGGGGTTTGCCAATTTCACTGATTGCCCAAATACTTTGAGCAAGTATAGACAAGAACCCCTCATCAATGGCTTGAAAGTTGAGGCCTTTAGAGACACAGGGGCTAGCATCACCACGGTGGCTGAATGTCTAGTCCCCTCAAGGCAACTTTTACCTGATGCCAAAGATCAGGTGAGAAACATTGATGGAATAGAAACCAAACATCCCATGGCCGTAGTCAATCTTAGCTGGGGAGGTGTCACTGGCCCAAAGAGAGTGGCAGTGTCAGCAAACTTGCATGTAGATTGCCTACTTGGTAATGATTTGGAAATCTCAGCCTGGGCTGAGGCTGAACAACAAACCCATTCTAGAATGGTAAATCTCCATGGAAAGATTAGTGGGGCTGTGATGGCTACAGCCCCAATCCAAGATGTCCTTCCTGAAAAGGTTGGTAGGGCTGAGCAAACCTCAGCCCCATCTTTAGCTAACTTCCCTCCTGAAAAGATTAGCAGGGCTGTGATGGTAACAGCCCATACCCAAACTGAGTCTCCTCCTGAAAAGGTTGGTGGGGCTGTGATGGCCACAGCCCAAACTCAAACTGATACATGTGTTGTGAAGCCTGAAAAGATGGATCACTCCACACAAACAGAGAGCATTGAGGAGGCAGAGAAATCTCCCTCCCACCAGACTTTAGGAAAGGATCAGCCTCCTCAGGGAACTGATCTTACCCCTGATGAAGGAACTGCCCCAGAGGTGGTCAGGCCTAGCCTGACAGAGCCTCTGATGTCAGTGGACCCTTCTCAGGTGGGACCCAGTCTGGAGCAGGTATCCTGCCCCTCTCTACCTTGCCTTAGTCAGCCCAGGGCTGCAGAGGACAAGAAGGACAGTGAGCCCCAAAGGGCCCCCTCTCAAATAAAGCACCCACCTCAACAGATTAGGGGCACCGAAGCTAGCAGCCCTAGCCAGGTGAAAACTTTAAAAACTCCTGAGGGATCCCCCTTAAAATTAGTTAGGGACCTCCCACAGATGGATTCTGTTGGGCACAGCCAAACCTGGGACCCAAAGGGCCCAAACCTGAACTGTCCCTCCAGTAAGCCAACCAAGGGGACCCAGCCTCCAGCTTTAGGTAGCCAGAGGTTGACCCTGAGAGCACAGTGCAACTCAGTCAAAGAAAGAAAGGCCTACATGGTGGAAAGTGATTGGAGGAAGCTGAGTCCTACAGAGGAATCTCACTTCAGTACTCCATCTCAACATCAGCCTTTAACTTTGCCAAGACACACCACAGGTTGAGATTCCCTATGGTGGAGACCCTCAGATACCCTTAGGGTAAGGGATTGCTTAGTGGACCATGAGACAGGGGGTAACCAAGCCAGAGCTGGTACTTCCTTATATGGCCAGTTAGGCAATATAGGCTTACCTGGTCAAGGATAGCCTTATCTCCTTTCGTTTGGGGGGGGGGGTTGTGTAGGAAGGTGGATATCTGACTATGGTTACCCCCAAACTTTTTGCCTGGTGTTTAGCTGGTTTTTGACTTTAGTTGGCCTGGGAACCTGCTATTCAGGGCCCCAGGATAATTGCTCTCTCCTTAAAATGGACTCCATGTACCTTAGGTACATACACAATTGGAATTGGTTCAACTTATAGGCCCCTGTAACAGTGTACCCCAGGTACCCAGGGATTAGGTGCTTCCAAGGCCTACCAGGGGCTTCAGCACGTATTGTGCCACCCCTGGCCTGGCCTCCATATTTGACACAACTGGCTGATCACTCAGCTGGGGTAAGTCGGTGTAACCACCCTTACTTAGGTGTAGTATGCCTATACCTAACCTAAAATGGACACATATGTTCCTATCAGCCACTCCTATGGAAGGCCTCATCAATCCTGGAGGCAGAGTGCTTGGAAATGTGTGAAATTGGTGCTCTGGCATGAGCTGAGCCTGTCTGCAGCTTTCGGAACCAAGTCCTTTAGCTGTTTCATGATGCTGCCATACCATATACTCTAAAGTGCATTATGAACCTCGCGGTTAAATGCTATCTTTGGTTTGGCTTTATCAAAACATGTCGAGTAAGGTGTCATACAAATTGGAATACTACCCCCTCGCCAGTTCTGGCGACGGGGGTAGCATCCCACCCTTCTAGAGGGACACGACATGTACCTAAACTGAACCCCGGTTAAAGTTAAACGTGAGCCTTAGCATCACAAAATGGATGCTGCCACCACAGACACAAGTTTGACCTCCTGCTGCTGGGAGTCTTTCCAGCGAGGGAGGCTTGGACAAAGGGTTTCCTGCCTTGGGAGGTGCTAGCACCACCCCAGACAGGATTTTGTGTATTGGGTAGGACAGGGCTGAATAGAATCAGACATGCCTGGGGCACACAAGGTGTCCCCGTGCATTTGCCAGTTCAAACCGGTGCTGGGGCTTTCCAGCCCCAGTCTTGGCGCGAAGCTGGACAAAGGAAAGGGGGTGTAACCACCCCCCTTCCTGGTCCCACCCAGAGGAGGGACCTAGAAGGTGATCCGTCCCCTAGAATTGGAATAAGAGTAGGAGCTGTGTCCCAGGACTTCAGATCATCCTGAACTCGACTTGAAACTAAGAAGAAAACTGTACTTCGACATTCTGCTGCACAGAAGACTGAAGAGAATCTCCCTTGTGGCCAAGGAGTGACCACCCTGTGAATACAGGCACCAACCAGCAACTCGACGTCTGCTTTGGCGCTGCCTCCCGCTGGAGCCCGAGCCCAGAGCCTGACAAGACCCAGACTCCCAGACATCTCAGAGCCCGATCCACAGTCCCTGAAAAGAAGAGACCCGTGGAGGCACCGTGAGACGTGCGACCGGACCGCTTGAAAGACCCCCAAAAAGCTGACTGCGCAGCACCCGAGGCACCCTCGATGCTGTGCTTTGGGGTTTGAGAAGCCCCGACACCGAGCAGCATTTGAACCGAAGATCAGCCCCCCAGCATCTCCACGATCTGCGTGGGGCCCTTTTGCACTTTGCCACTCGACGCGCCATCCCGGCCACTTGCCACGTGGCTAGCGGCCATCTTGGCGACGAAAACTACAAACAACCCCGCTGGTCTGGTTGCTCCAGACTGGCCCTTGCTCCCCTGAAAAGGAGAACCAGCTCTCACCTTGCTGGTCCGAGTGAGAAGCTTGCATCGATTCCTGCGTTGCTTGCTTTAGCCAAGGCCTGTTTGCTCCAATCAAGTTGCTGACACCGCCATCAGCGAGAGCCTTCGTGGGACAGCTCGTGATTGACTCCTGGACGTCCTTGACCTCTTCGTGTCTACGTGGCTGCAGAGACAATCTTCACTTCTTCACCTGTTTGCACCCGACATTGCCTGGTTCCATCCTGGTTCCACGGTAGTCACTGGCTAGTGACTTTGAACATTGTCCCCTCTGCTTTCAGGTCTTCACCTCTTCAGATCCACCCTTGGATCCACCGGAATTCTCCTCGACGACCCGCCTGCAGCATCTTCAGCTCCAAGCACCATCGACCTGCGTGACGAAACCCGACACTACTTCGCACCTGTGCACCCGCTTCCTGTGGGTGAGGTAACTCAGCAACCCCGGTGTTCCCACACTGGTATACACCTCTAGTGCCTGTGTCTAAAGTAGGTTCATCGGAAGGTTCCTAAAACACTAACTTTGTAACTTTTACGCACCATTGACATTGCACTGGTGCATGCGTGCGCTTTAAGCGCTGCACCCGAGTCCCACGGGCCTTTCCCGACTTCATCACTGTTAGTCCCGAACAGCTCCAGTGATTCCCCAGGCCCTAGGCCTCTTTCCTTTCCGATTGGTGGTTCTTATACCGCCACACCATCAACCGCTCCCTGGCGACTGCCTTGTTCCCCGACGACTGGAAACATGCCGAGGTGAACCCCGTCCTGAAAAAACTCTCAGCGGACCCCACCGACCTCAAAAACTACAGACCCATCTCCATGCTCCCGTTCCCAGCGAAAGTCATCGAGAAAGCCATCAACAGCCAACTCGCCACATTCTTTGAAGAACACAACATCCTCGACTCCTCCCAATCCGGCTTCAGAAAAAACCACAGTACGGCAACCGCCCTCCTCGCCGAAACAGACGACATCCGCACCCTACTGGACAAAGGAGAAACAGTAGCCCTCATCCTCCTCGACCTATCAGCGGCGTTCGACACAGTCTCCCACTGCACCCTAATACGCAGACTCTATGACGCAGGAAACCAGGACAAGGCCCTCGACTGGATCTGCTCCTTCCTCTCCGGCAGGACGCAGCGGGTCAGACTCCCCCCATTCCTCTCGGACCCCACACCTACCACCTGCGGAGTCCCCCAGGGCTCCTCCCTCAGCCCGACGCTTTTCAACGTCTACATGGCTCCACTTGCCCCCATCGTCAGAACCTACGGACTCAACATCGTGTCATACGCAGACGACACCAAGCTCATCCTCTCCCTATCCAATGAGCCCACCACCGCCAGACGCAACTTTCGAGAAGGCATGGAAGCCGTCGCCAAATGGATGAAAAACAGCTGCCTACAACTAAACACCAACAAAACAAAAGTACTCATCATGGGCCCAAACCCCGTCGCCTGGAGCGACACCTGGTGGCCCACCGCACTCGGAATACCGCCAAACCCCACAGACCACGCACGCAACCTGGGAATCATCCTGGACTCCGAGCTCAAAATGGACCGCCAGATCAACTCTGTCTCATCTTCCTGCTTCCACACTCTCCGCCTCCTTCGTAAGACCTTCAAATGGATCCCCCTCAAACACCGAAAGACAGTCACTCACGCCCCGGTCACCAGCAGACTCGACTACGGCAACGCACTCTACGCCGGAATAAACAAAAACCTCATCCGCAAGCTACAGAACATCCAGAACGCTGCCGCAAGACTGGTCCTCAACCTGACAAAACACTGCCACATCTCCCAGCACCTGCGTACACTCCACTGGCTACCCGTCGAATTGGAATAAGAGTAGGAGCTGTGTCCCAGGACTTCAGATCATCCTGAACTCGACTTGAAACTAAGAAGAAAACTGTACTTCGACATTCTGCTGCACAGAAGACTGAAGAGAATCTCCCTTGTGGCCAAGGAGTGACCACCCTATGAATACAGGCACCAACCAGCAACTCGACGTCTGCTTTGCCGCCGCCTCCCGCCGGAGTCCGAGCCCAGAGCCTGACAAGACCCAGACTCCCAGACATCTCGGAGCCCGATCCACAGTCCCTGAAAAGAAGAGACCCGTGGAGGCACCGAGAGATGTGCGACCGGACCGCTTGAAAGACCCCCAAAAAGCTGACTGCGCAGCACCCGAGGCACCCTCAATGCTGTGCTTTGGGGTTTGAGAAGCCCCGACACCGAGCAGCATTTGCACCGAAGATCAGCCCCCCAGCATCTCCACGATCTGCGTGGGGCCCTTTTGCACTTTGCCACGCGACGCGCCATCCCGGCCACTTGCCACGTGGCTAGCGGCCATCTTGGCGACGAAAACTACAAACAACACTGCTGGTCTGGTTGCTCCAGATTGGCCCTTGCTCCCCTGAAAAGGAGAACCAGCTCTCACCTTGCTGTATGAGTGAGAAGCTTGCATCGATTCCTGCGTGGCTTGCTTTAGCCAAGGCCTGTTTGCTCCAATCAAGTTGCCGACACCGCCATCAGCGAGAGCCTTTGTGGGACAGCTCGTGATCGACTCCTGGACATCCTTGACCTCTTTGTGTCCACGTGGCTGCAGAGACAATCTTCACTTCTTCACCTGTTTGCACCCGACATTGCCTGGTTCCATCCTGGTTCCACGGTAGTCACTGGCTAGTGACTTTGAACATCGTCCCCTCTGCTTTCAGGTCTTCACCTCTTCAGATCCACCCTTGGATCCACCGGAACTCTCCTCGATGACCCACCTGCAGCATCTTCAGCTCCAAGCACCATCGACCTGCGTGACGAAACCCGACACTACTTCGCACCTGTGCACCCGCTTCCTGTGGGTGAGGTAACTCAGCAACGCCGGTGTTCCCACACTGGTATACACCTCTAGTGCCTGTGTCTAAAGTAGGTTCATCGGAAGGTTCCTAAAACACTAACTTTGTAACTTTTACGCACCATTGACATTGCATTGGTGCATGCGTGCGCTTTAAGCGCTGCACCCGAGTCCCGCGGGCCTTTCCCGACTTCATCACTGTTAGTCCCGAACAGCTCCAGCGATTCCCCAGGCCCTAGGCCGCTTTCCTTTCCGATTGATGGTTCTTATACCGCCACACCATCAACCGCTCCCTGGCGACTGCCTTGTTCCCCGACGACTGGAAACACGCCGAGGTGAACCCCCTCCTGAAGAAACTCTCAGCGGACCCCACCGACCTCAAAAACTACAGACCCATCTCCATGCTCCTGTTCCCAGCGAAAGTCATCGAGAAAGCCATCAACAGCCAACTCACCACATTCATTGAAGAACACAACATCCTCGACTCCTCCCAATCCGGTTTCAGAAAAAAACACAGTACGGAAACCGCCCTCCTCGCCGCAACAGACGACATCCGCACCCTACTGGACAAAGGAGAAACAGTAGCCCTCATCCTCCTCGACCTATCAGCGGCGTTCGACACAGTCTCCCACCGCACCCTAATACGCAGACTCTATGACGCAGGAATCCAGGACAAGGCCCTCGACTGGATCTGCTCCTTCCTCTCCGGCAGGACGCAGCGGGTCAGACTCCCCCCATTCCTCTCGGACCCCACACCTACCACCTGCGGAGCCCCTTAGGGCTCCTCCCTCAGCCCGACGCTTTTCAACGTCTACATGGCTCCACTTGCCCCCATCGTCAGAACCTACGGACTCAACATCGTGTCATACGTAGACGACACCCAGCTCATCCTCTCCCTATCCAACGAGCCCAACACCGCCAGACGCAACTTTCGAGAAGGCATGGAAGCCGTCGCCAATTGGATGTAAAACAGCTGCCTACAACTAAACACCAACAAAACAGAAGTACTCATCATGGGCCCAAACCCCGACGCCTGGAGCGACACCTGGTGGCCCACCGCCCTCGGAATCCCGCCAACCCCCACAGACCACGCACGCAACCTGGGAATCATCCTGGACTCCGAGCTCAAAATGGACCGCCAGATCAACTCTGTCTCATCTTCCTGCTTCCACACCCTCCGCCTCCTTCGTAAGACCTTCAAATGGATCCCCCTCGAACACCGAAAGACAGTCACTTACGCCCTGATCACCAGCAGACTCGACTACGGCAACGCACTCTACGCCGGAATAAACAAAAACCTCATCCGCAAGCTACAGAACATCTAGAACGCCGCCGCAAGACTGGTCCTCAACCTGCCAAAACACTGCCACATCTCCCAGCACCTGCGTACACTCCACTGGCTCCCCGTCGAATTGGAATAAAAGTAGGAGCTGTGTCCCAGGACTTCAGATCATCCTGAACTCGACTTGAAACTAAGAAGAAAACTATACTTCAACATTCTGCTGCACAGAAGACTGAAGAGAATCTCCCTTGTGGCCAAGGAGTGACCACCCTGTTAATACAGGCACCAACCAGCAACTCGACGTCTGCTTTGCCGCTGCCTCCCGCCGGAGCCCGAGCCCAGAGCCTGACAAGACCCAGACTCCCAGGCATCTCAGAGCCCGATCCACAGTCCCTGAAAAGAAGAGACCCGTGGAGGCACTGAGAGACGTGGGACCGGACCCCTTGAAAGACCCCCGAGAAGCTGACTGCGCAGCACCCGAGGCACCCTCAATGCTGTGCTTTGGGGTTTGAGAAGCCCCAACACCGAGCAGCATTTGCATTGAAGATCAGCCCCCCAGCATCTCCACGATCTGCGTGGGGCCCTTTTGCACTTTGTCACTCGACGCGCCATCCCGGCCACTTGCCACGTGGCTAGCGGCCATATTGGCGATGAAAACTACAAACAACACCACTGGTCTGGTTGCTCCAGACTGGCCCTTGCTCCCCTGAAAAGGAGAACCAGCTCTCACCTTCCTGGTCCGAGTGAGAAGCTTGCATCGATTCCTGCGTGGCTTGCTTTAGCCAAGGCCTGTTTGCTCCAATCAAGTTGCCGACACTGCCATCAGCGATAGCCTTTGTGGGACGGCTCATGATCGACTCCTGGACGTCCTTGACCTCTTCGTGTCCACGTGGCTGCAGAGACAATCTTCACTTCTTCACCTGTTTGCACCCAACATTGCCTGGTTCCATCCTGGTTCCACGGTAGTCACTGGCTAGTGACTTTGGACATTGTCCCCTCTGCTTTCAGGTCTTCACCTCTTCAGATCCACCCTTGGATCCACCGGAACTCTCCTCGACAACCCGCCTGCAGCATCTTCAGCTCCAAGCACCATCGACCTGCGTGACGAAACCCGACACTACTTCGCACCTGTGCACCCGCTTCCTGTGGGTGAGGTAACTCAGCAACGCCGGTGTTCCCACACTGGTATACACCTCTAGTGCCTGTGTCTAAAGTAGGTTCATCGGAAGGTTCCTAAAACACTAACTTTGTAACTTTTACGCACCATTGACATTGCATTGGTGCATGCGTGCGCTTTAAGCGCTGCACCAGAGTCCCGCGGGCCTTTCCCGACTTCATCACTGTTAGTCCCGAACAGCTCCAGCGATTCCCCAGGCCTCTTTCCTTTCCGATTGGTGGTTCTTAAACCGCCACACCATCAACCGCTCCCTGGCGACTGCCTTGTTCCCCGACGACTGGAAACACGCCTAGGTGAACCCCCTCCTGAAGAAACTCTCAGCGGACCCCACCGACCTCAAAAACTACAGACCCATCTCCATGCTCCCGTTCCCAGCGAAAGTCATCGAGAAAGCCATCAACAGCCAACTCGCCACATTCATTGAAGAACACAACATCCTCGACTCCTCCCAATCCGGCTTCAGAAAAAACCACAGTACGGCAACCGCCCTCCTCGCCGCAACAGACGACATCCGCACCCTACTGGACAAAGGAGAAACAGTAGCCCTCATCCTCCTCGACCTATCAGCGGCATTTGACACAGTCTCCCACCGCACCCTAATACGCAGACTCTATGACGCAGGAATCCAGGACAAGGCCCTCGACTGGATCTGCTCCTTCTTCTCCGGCAGGACGCAGCGGGTCAGACTCCCCCATTCCTCTCGGACCCCACACCTACCACCTGCGGAGTCCCCCAGGGCTCCTCCCTCAGCCCGACGCTTTTCAACGTCTACATGGCTCTACTTGCCCCCATCGTCAGAACCTACGGACTCAACATCGTGTCATACGCAGACGACACCAAGCTCATTCTCTCCCTATCCAACGAGCCCAACACCGCCAGACGCAACTTTCGAGAAGGCATGGAAGCCGTCGCCAAATGGATGAAAAACAGCTGCCTACAACTAAACACCAACAAAACAGAAGTACTCATCATGGGCCCAAACCCCGACGCCTGGAGCGACACCTGGTGGCCCACCGCCCTCGGAATCCCGCCAACCCCCACAGACCAGGCATGCAACCTGGGAATCATCCTGGACTCCGAGCTCAAAATGGACCGCCAGATCAACTCTGTCTCATCTTCCTGCTTCCACACACTCCGCCTCCTTCGTAAGACCTTCAAATGGATCCCCCTCGAACACCGAAAGACAGTCACTTACGCCCTGGTCACCAGCAGACTCGACTACGGCAACGCACTCTACGCCGGAATAAACAAAAACCTCATCCGCAAGCTACAGAACATCTAGAACGCCGCCGCAAGACTGGTCCTCAACCTGCCAAAACACTGCCACATCTCCCAGCACCTGCGTACACTCCACTGGCTTCCCGTCGAGGCGAGAATCACCTTAAAGATGCTCACCCATGCACACAAGGCCCTCCACGGCACCGGACCAGCATACCTGAACAGCCGACACAAATTCCACGCACCCCAAAGGACCCTACGATCAGCCCAGCTCTCCTACGCCGTGGTCCCCCGCACCAGAAAGACGAGATCGGGAGGCCGCTCCTTCTCCTTCCTCGCTGCCAAAGCATGGAACGCCCTTCCGCTCCACCTCAGACAGACAACATCGCTCCCCATCTTCGCAAGAAACCTCAAAACCTGGCTCTTCGACAGACCCCCTCCTTGATGGAATGTAACCTGCACCTCCCCCACCCCTAGCGCCTTGAGACCCTTACGGGTGAGTAGTCGCGCTTTAACAAACCCCTGATTGATTGATTGATATACCACTATTTTAGTATATGGTTTAGGTGGCCCCTAGGGCTCATCCATATTGTGCAACTTTTGTGTATTTAAACTGTGTTTTGTTTTAACGCATTTGCTTCTGTGCTCATAAAGAGTATAGGGGATATTTGTAGAAATAAATCTATATATATTTTCAATATATATCTGTGTGGTGTCCTTTCATTTGGTATTCAAGGGGATTGTGTATGGTAAAACAGCTTGCTTCACATGCCTTTACAGAGTTTAGCCTAAGACTGCTTTGCCCATGCTACCACTAGGATAGCTGGTCTATAAGGTTGACTTACAACCAATCATCATAAGGGTTGCTTGGCATGGTACAAGGTGATCACTAGAACTAGTGAGCAGCATACACCAGGCCAACTTCTCACAGGTGCCACCACAGGCTCAGGAGCAGGCCTACTGCAACAGGAAACATTACCACTTAATAAATGCCCTGGTGGTGTGTCTTGCTAACATGCTGATTTCACATGTTTGTGCACGTTTTCCAGGATCGTGTCATGATGCATTCATCATGAGGCGTAGCAGGGTACCACAGATGATGCTGCAGCTGCGCAACGATCGGGCATGTCTTGTTGGTGGGTAAGCTCTGTTTGTCCTGTATGTCTCTTTTTTTTTTGTTGCTCTGACGGCATCTCATTTCACACTTATTTATATGATGTATATTTGTAGGAGACGATGGATAACCCAACATGCCGTGGCTCATGACACCGCTCTGCAACCCAAGAACAGCTGCAGACCAGCGGTACAATAATGCACACGGGCAGACCAGGCGAGTGATAGAGCGGACGTTTGGACTCCTGAAGAGCCGATTCCGGTGCCTCGATAACACTGGTGGATCCTTCCCATACGCCCCGGTCAAGGTGTGTAACATCTTCATCGTGTGCTGCACGCTGCACAGCATGGCAATTGAGAGGGCCGTGCCACTCATCCTGGATCCTGAGGAGCTGGAACATCCACCCGTTGAGGAAGAAGGGCTTGGCCACGATCAAAGTGATGAGGAGGAGGAGGATGATATCCGGAGTCAGCTCATGCGCAACTTCTTCTCTTACTGGTGAGTCACTGGGAATTAGTGTGCAAGCTTGTGGCATAGAGTGGCATGTGTTGCATACTGTGTGTCAAGCTGCTTGTATGCGAAGTGACTTTGATGTCTGTTGTGATGTGTCACACAAGTGATGATGTCATGCCACACACATATGCGCAATGAGTGATCTTGGAATATACATGTGTACTACATTGTTAGTGTTTTTACATGACCATGTCTGTAGTGAAATAAATTGATCCTGACCCCTTGTGTGCCTGTCATTCCCAGGTAGCTCTGCCTGCTGTCTGTTCGTGTCATCTTAGTCCTCCTGCTATTCCTCATGATGATTGCAACGTTTCCCGAATAAGCGTTCCATGCACGGACACGTGGAAATGTCAGTTCGGGTAAGAAATCCAAATAGGCTGTTTTGGGTTGGTATGGTTTGGGAATGTGTGGGAACTGTTTCTGTGCATGTTGTAGAACCATACTTACATGTCTCATTACCATGGATGCAATTGTATGTTGCACCACTCCCATGACAGGACAGTCACCCTTCTTGACAGTCATCTGTTGTGGAGTTTTAACTCTGGTGAATGCATCAATTTGTGTTAACCTTGACCCTGACACATTGCGGATAACACCGGTTGACATTGTGTGGGACATCACAACCACAGGCTCTGTGTGGAATTGCAGCCTCACTGTGTGCAGCAGGATGTGTCTGGCTCATCCCCTTAATCTTGTGGGCCACTACAGTTTGATTTCCAAACAACCATGTTGTGAAGGTGTGGGCCAGGTGGGCCAGTGTATGTCCCACATGTTCAGTCAACTGTCCTGTGAGTCTGTTCGTATGGATGCATTGCCCCTTGTGTCAGTATGTCATGTCACTGTCACGTCGCTACATCAGTGCCGGTGGAGAACACTGCTTTGCAATCCTTCTCTGTAACATGATCTTAACTTTCTAGTCCCATGATGCCAGGAATGTTGCGCTGATGATGTCCCAACGTTGTGCTGTGGCAAATATAAACACTTCCGTGACACCAGTCGGGTGACGTTAATCCCAGGATTCTCTTGTGCCGTGCCGCATATCCTGGTCATGGTAGGGGTGGATTAGTGGCTTTGTTCCTCATTACTCTCTGTTGAGTTTGGTCCCACCTGCTTGTCATGCTCGGCATTATAAGGCACAGTTTGAAGAGCCAATGACTGGCTCTTGTGGGGCTTCCTTTTGTTTAGATATTTCCCTTCCTAGTTGGATGAGCTTATTATGGCTCTTGCGGGTAATGTGTAATTTACCTTCATGACCCTCACTGATTCCCAGGGCTAACTACGGATTGTTGGCTTTGTGTGAGTAGCACTGCTACACATTCAATTTAATGTAATTTGGAGACGCAGTCATACACTGTGACTTAGTTGATGACCGCATGGATCTAATTGCATTGAAGCAGGCTGGTGAGCGTTACACACCCTTCATCTAGGTGAAAAACGCTGCTACATATTATGTGTCCCTGTTCAATCCTCAGATCTAGTATCATTTCAAAATCTGGGACCCCAAATAGGATACCATGGCTGTGGTTAAACTTCACAGGTGTAACGGTTACAGTATAGGTCATGAGGTATTTGGTGATACAGTGACAAGAAGTGTTGAATCCTTATGCTTGTTTACCTTTGTTTCAATCTTCCTCCCTGCTGTTCCCATCCTCTCCTTCCCTCGCCTGATCACCCTTTTAAGTCTGACATTTATACTCAGACCAAGGGGCTATTTGGAGATGGACCCCTTTCATCATTGCACGACTCTGAGGATCAAAGGCACCGACAGTCCCTGGCAGTCGTGTGGAGATTCTTTTGCCAGCATTACAGGTGACATCATTGCATGACTGTTATTTTCTTTAGAGCAATGCCACTGGCCATGTACATTGGCTAAAGCAGCATGGCCTCAAAACAAACTTGATCCATTTGTGTAGAAAATTTGTTCCCAACAGTACATTGTGCCTCATTACTGTCACCGCAGATCTCTTGCCAGTCTGCATGCATCATCTATGACCTAATTTACAATGATTGTGCATATGTGGTTATGTGTAATGTGGCAACATGCATGCTGTTTGTAATGGCTAATGGTCCATATTGTGCATGACGTACATGGTTGTGTATGTATTGTTTTAGCTTGATACCCACAATGGGCAGGCAACACCTGCTGACGCTGTGTGTCCTGTGCCCCGCTTGGCCTTTTGGTGCCTTATCCTGTGCCCATCATATTTGGAGATTGTTTACCCATTTTCGTGCAGTGACCCATGAGTAACGAGACACTCCTTCCTTTCCATACACATGTTACATAGTGCCTTGCAAAAATCCTTGACTTTGTGTGCTAGTTGTGCATGGTGTCTCACCCCTTCTGCCGTCATGTGTTCACTCATTCCTGCTGCTGCCTCCCCAGCCACACCGCAACACTGAGTGCCCAGATTCTGCAACACACACGCATCCAAGATGCTCCTCCATCCATCCATTCATTCTTAAGGCAGGCTGCAGCTTGTCAGTGCCACTGTTGCACCACCTCTGTGCCAAAGGCAGGACCGTCACCGCCTGCAACGTGCACAGTGCAAAACCCTCTGTTCATTCCATGACGCAGGTAACAGAAAAGATTCATGCTCCAGCCACCCTCCACACAGTGAACACCAGACAATCATCCACCTGGTATCAGGGAACCCCTAAGCACACCCATGACAGCTTCACAGGCTGTGTGTGCAACTCAGACTGCTAACACCGCGCTGGCCCACATAACAGTGCATGTCTGTACAACCAGGTCATGTGCCTCGTACTGCACACACGCTACTTCCACCAGCACCCCATTGGACTCTGTTAACTCATCAACACAACAGCAACACACATCACCTTCATTACTGTAACCTGGTTGGACACAACCTCAGCACACTACTTCTACATTACCATTACAGACTTATACTAGTTCACCAGCAGGGACCAACACAAACAATCCAGGAATATGATTAGCAATACTTTATGAGGTACACCCTCAGAGTCACATACAACACCAAGGACACACTCAGCATTGTCAAACATCTGCACTTCAGGTTTCACACCAACAACCTGACCCCCCTCAGTGTAACTATCATCTACAGATCTCCAAGCCTACACACACAATTCTGCTAAGCCATCTACAATTATATTATTATGCATTTAATGGGCTCACATTTAACACAACGGGGTGTTCCAGCGCTGTAGTGTACCGAAAAGGAGGCAGCATACGGAGGAGCAAGTAATCAAGCAGGCAAAATGACCATGTTTCAAGGGCTTGGCAAGACTCACATTCAGACAGGATTATACGAAGCGGAAGAGGTGGCTTAGTCCAACATTGGGTGGTTCCTACCTGTAAGGTTTTACCTCCTGATCTTGGTTTGTCAAACCAAGGACCAATAAGCAAGTGCTTGTCATTGGAACGTAGAGATCATGATTGACAATAGGGACAGAGGCTCCTCCTTAGGTAGACTGGCCCACGGCCTTGTCCTACCCTAAAGGCGCGTGGCAGCGCATAGCACTCTAGTTGTGTAGCCATGGTCAGCCAATGGACTAGTTGAAGAAACGGGTAGATATTTTGTCAAACTGAGACTCCCCATGTCAGGCGGTCAGCTGCATTTTTGAGCGTCTGCAGTCTACGTAGCAAGCCTAATGTGAGACACACGGATGGGCATTTTGCGTAGTCAAAATGGGAGGTGATCAGTGCGTGAACCTCCGTTTTCGGGGGTACATTGGGCAGATAGCTAATAGATCTGTAGATGATTTAAATTTTGTCTAAATAAGCGGCACCCGCCTCTTGTACCTGTGTGGGAAGGGATAGCTGATTGTCCCATCTGACTCACAGATCCCTGACCAAGTCCATGTGTGCCGGAGCAATGGCCAGTTACTCTGGCCTCCAAAGATTGGAAGAGAGGGCAGAAGGTTGGTTTAAGAGTATAGGACCTAGGTGTTATCTGGATTTAGTTTCAAGAAAATGTGGTCCATACAGGCCGCAAATTTTAGACAATTTTGGAGAGGGTCAAAATTTGCTGCTCAGACAGATTTTTCGCTGATTAGAAGCTGAAGATCATCAGCATATGATATTATTTTGACTTCAGACATGGCAATTGATTCAGCCAGTGGGGTTAAGTAAATATTAAAATTCAGCAGGCTCATGCAGAGCCCAGCGGCATGCCCCACATCAGTGGTTTGACTGGGGTGAAGAATAGTTAGGTGCGGATCTGCTGTGTGTGGTCAGATAGTTAGGACAATATCCAGTTCAGCACTGAGACCCCCACACCTATGGTCTTCATGCGGTTCAGAAGAATGGGATGGTCGACGGTGCCAAATGATGTAGACATGTCTAACAGCAGCAACGCCGCCTTGGAACCTCCATCGACCTCCCAGCGTATAGAGTCTGCCATGTCTATGAGGACCGACTGCGAACTATAGCCGGGATGGAAGCTGGATTGTGAGTCATGAAGGAGGCTATTATCTTCAACAAAGGGCATCAGTTGCTGCCAGGAAAATTTCACTGAAATCTTGTCCGGACTGATAAATAGAGTTCGGTGTATGATTGGAAGCATATTCAGGATCTGCGTTGCCTTTACTTAAGATGGGCAGGAGGTACGTGTGTCTCCAAGCATTCAGATTAGAGCCCAATCTGAGCTAAAGGTTCCAAATGGCGTTTAAATGATGATTGTGAATCTTAGCAAGGATGTTTTATTGCTTGGCAGGCAAGGGGTCAGTAGGAGAACTGGATTTACACATCTGCTAATCGAGCAGAGAGGCTTCCCTATAAATTTGTGACAAAATCTGAGACCACTGAGCTGGGACACTACTTTATTGATTGCTCCTCAGACATTGGACTACTACATCAGCACGCAGGCCCGCACCTACACAGAATTCATGGGTCAGGGGTATAGCAACTGCTGGCTGGAGGACAAGCACACCACCATCCTGCATTGGTACATCAACATTTGCATCCAGTTCTCCAAGTCAACACCATCGCTACCTCATGCTGCAAGTCTCTCCACATACTGGAAATGATCTTCAGATGGATCCACTCCTAGTCAAGACAGACAGCCACCCAGGTCCATGACACCAGCCGGCTCAACTACGGCAACAACCTCTACACAGGAACAAGAGCCAGACTCCAGGAGTACTTGTGCACATCCAGGGTGCATGCGCACACCTCATCCTCAACATCCCCTGCCACAGCCACATGACCGTCCTCCTGAGATACCTACAATAGTCCCACTTTCAACTGCAGGATCACCTTCATACTCCTCAGCCACACTCAGTAGGCACCCACAACCACAGTCCGAGAAAACAAATATGGACGTCTCCCATCCAAAACCCCGTTGCACGAAGTCCGTCCATGAATGTTGCCCATGGCATCATTCATCACATCCACAGTACAACTGCATGCGGGTGATAGTTCTCCCACCTCAACAAACAGACCTGGTACTCCCTCCCTGGACACCTACACATTACCCATGACCTCTTCACCTTCATGAGACTCTTCCGTAACTGACTGTCAGAGCAGTATGGCAAGCCACCCCCCTCAGCAGATAGTAACCCTCACGGGTGAGTATTGCCCTTCATGTATGTAGTTGATGATAATTGTGACCTATGTGTGTCCTCAACCGGACTCAGATCCAGGTGTATGGATGGCTTGAGTTTGTTCCACACTTTGGCATACTTTGACATATCCCCACACATATGTGGTTGACTTTGGGAAAAAGACTGCAACATCAATACGTATTGTGTTTGTTATATTTATTTATCCATCTTGTACGTGAAATGTGAGTAGGTGGTAGGTGCTGTACAAAATTGCTGGGAATCCAAAGTTCACAGAGGGAGATGTGATGCCTTGCAGTTTGAGTCAACAGAGTCCAGACCACAGTGCTTGGCATCATTGGTCACACTGCGACCAGCAAGTCCATGTGGGAGAGTCAGACAGTCAATAAGGTGATGCTGTTGCATACATAGGCAAGATGCCAGATCAGGTGACCTGGGAGATGCGAATGGCCCACTGTCTCTCAACGTCTTCTCCGTGGACGACCCACCTTCCTTGGGGGACCCTCATATGCTGGCCTTGACGATGCCTGGGACGCTCCGTCGGACGATTCCACCTCCTCCTCCTTCCCTGTGCCTGTTGGCAGTCTTTGCCTCGATGTTTCTGGCCTAGTGACACAGGGAGGGTGCTGCATGTTGTCAGCGATCCGACGGAGTGAATGGCTTAGTTATGTCCCTCTGCACCGCCAAGAACTCAGCCAGTCTTGCCTCCACCCGTCCTTGGTGTCGTCGTTGACTGGCGTGTTGCTCGGCCTGCTGTTTTTTTAATTCGATGAGGGCCCCCACTCCCTGGCTGAACTCCCTGGTGTCCCGCCGGTATTCCTCCATGATGTTTCTCAGTTCAGATATACCGGGCCCTGCAGCCTGCTGGTCAGGTTCTCGCCTCTGCCTTGTGCCACTCCCATCACCCCTGCCCACACGAGCCTGGCCTGCTGTTGTGGGCACATCCGGTCAACGGGACCCCTGAGGGTTGACAGTGGTGGTGTTGTCTGCCACCTTCTGGGTGCCTGGTGAACCTTGTCCCTCATTGTCAGACTGGCTCAGTTGTGGATTGTGGGCAGCGCCCGAGCTGTCTGCTGGGATGTGGCAGGAATGGGTGTGGTGGTTGACGCAGATGTCCCTGATCCAGCTGCTGAACGGGTTTGGGATCCAGAGGTGCCAGGTTGATCGGGGTCATCCATGGAGTGGTGAGAGGCATCACTGTTGGTGGGATAAGGGTCCTGCGGAGCCTGGGACTGGATCCATCTCCCCCCTGGTCGGGGGTAGGTTATGCACGTTGCCCTGTGGGTGTGAGAGTCAGACGATGTTAATGCCATTTAATGCAACATCCAATTTTCATATACATTGTTGTTGTCACTGCTCCACCTGCTTTGGATTTTTCTCAATGTTCACTTGTGGATGGGTATTTTGTGGGGTCTGATAGATCTGGGCTCAGGAGTCATTGACATTTGAGGGTCTATTTACAATGACTGGCACAGCCAGGCATATCAGCAGGGATTTGCCAGTCATTGTGCATCACAGCTATGCCAGGATGGATGCAACACATTAACACTGTGGATCACCATGGTGGGAAATCAGAACAGCTGCGTCACGCATCTGTGCCATGGAAGTGGCACATTGCTGGAGTTGTATCGCTGGTGCAACGCAGATCCAGCAATGCTCTTTGTGGCCCTATCTGCACAATGCTGTGTCAATCCTTACGTCTGCTTCAAGCATGCACAGGATTTTGAGGCAGCAAGTGCATAAAAGTGACTGAGTGAAATGTTTAAGATTTCACTCAGCCACTTTTGGGAGGAGTTGCGGCGCCGTGACGGGCACCCACCGCCCGCCACACCACAACCAGTACCCCTACTTCTGGCGCTGGGCTATAGAACGTGGCACATCTCCCAGATGCATCACCTTGTCAATACCCGGCACCATGGCACTAATTTTGTGCATCCACTGCGTCACAAAGGTGAAGCTACGGCATCGTGAGATAAGCGCAAGGGACTTATGAATCAGCACTGTGCAATTTTTTCTCGGATGCTTCATCAGATCTGTATTTGTTGTGTTACATGACGATTGTGACAGTGGGGCACTCCGTTGCCTGTCCCAGGTGGCTATGTTTATGTAAGGGGTGTGTGTGACAGGCCATGCTGGTAGTTTGAGTCTGATTTGCAACTGGGCGTCCCTCGTGGTTATTTTAATTGATAATTAATTTATTTAATTGGTAATTAATGTTTTTAATTGGTAATTACATTTTTTTAATTGGCAATTAATATTTTAATTGGTAATTCATTGTTATTAGTTGGAAATTATTTTTAACTAATTGGTAATCAATGTTTCATAACAAGTATTATTTGGTAAGAAATTTAATTAATTTGATGGTTTAATAATTTTTAATTGTGAATTAATTTTAAATAAATAATTTTTTGTCATGAAAAATATTTTACGGTTTAATATTTATTATTTGGTGAGTAATATTTATTAATTAATATTGATTGGTATTTATTGTTAATGTATTGTTAATTAATTTTTCAATTGTAATTGCTTTTAATAATTTTTAATTGTTTGTACCTGATGTAGATTTTGAAAAAATTTAATTATTCATTATTTTAAAAACAAACATTATTTATAAGTTTGTTATATTTAAATTCTACGCTATGTAACGTTTTCCT
Source organism: Lissotriton helveticus (assembly GCF_964261635.1). Lineage (NCBI taxonomy): Eukaryota > Metazoa > Chordata > Amphibia > Caudata > Salamandridae > Lissotriton > Lissotriton helveticus. The sequence goes on along the minus strand of NC_136071.1, from coordinate 515,529,685 downwards.
TACTGTTTCACTCCCTGGAGTCGGAATAATAATTTTTACCCCTAAGCTATCCAATGATTTCCCTACTGTTCCACCCTCTGGAGTTGGAATAATAATTTTTATCCCTACGCTATCCAATGCTTTCCCTACTGTTACACTCTCTGGAGTTGGAATAGTAAGTTTTACCCCTACTCTATCCAACGCTTTCCCTACTGTGGCCCCCATCTGGAGTTGGAATAGTAATTTTTACCTCTACGTTATCCTACGCTTTCCCTACTGTCACAACCTCTGGAATTGGAATAATAATTTTTACCCCTACGCTATCCAACGCTTTCCCTACTGTTACACCCTCTGTAGTTGGACTAGTAATTTATACCCTTAAGCTATCCAACGCTTTCCCTAATGTAGCACCCAATGTTATCATTATTGTAGTTTTTTGGAGACTTTGAATAGTATTTTTTTTTATTTCGATATTTAATTTTTTATTATTATTTTTGATAATGTTGTATAATATTAATTTTAAAAATATAGAAAGTATATTACCTATTTTTAATGTATTAAATATAATTATTTACTTTTTGTTTATGTTATTGTTTTATGTTTTGATGTATTTGTAATTTATAATATTTTTTAATAATTGTTGAGGTGTTAAAATAATTATTAAAACGTATTATTAAGTAAGTATATATTATATATTTATGTATATGTTTAATTAATGTTATATTATTGTGTATGTATTATTTATTAATGTTAAACATTATTACATATTTTTAACTATGTTTATTCGGTTTATAAGTATTATTTACTTTATTTTACAAAAAAAATGTTAATTACCAAAAAAAACAGATATTTTTAATTACGATATTTTTAATATCGATATTTGTGTACTTACCTTGCTGTAGATAGGATGTCGATATTTTTGCCTTCGATATTCCAGTGTCGATTTTTTTGTAGGTCGATATTTTGTCCGTCGATATTCTGTCAGTTGATTCATCCAAACCCTTAGGGGTCCATTAGGATGACGGGCGGACTTTGTCTGCCCGCCATCCTGTCGTAATTCGGGATCACTCGCCATAAGGTCGGGGGTCCCATGGGCAGTATTAGGATGTGCCCGCCACAGTGGCGGGCACATCCTGTATTTTTAACATTGTGGTGGGCGGTGCTCTCTGCACCGCCCGCCACAATGCTAAAAATGCATTGATGCATTTGCATAAACAAAGCGGCAAATGGAGGGGGGTACCACAGGTACCCCCCTGGTGTGCACCCCCCACCTCTCCTTCACTCTGCCGCCGCGGAAAGGCATCTAAGTCAGCCCATCATAATATGGCTGACGGTGTCTATTAGACACCGCCACCATATTAAACCAGAGACGCACACACGGTGTCCTGCCCTCCGGCCTGTTTCATGCAGTCAGGTTTGCCAAATGCGCGTGTTTTCAGCGAGCCTACGCGTTTCGGGGTCACCGCCCCTTCTTCTTGGGCAGTAAGAAAGCACATTTGAGCACTGCTTGCTTTTTTCACGAACTTTATTCACAAGCCTGCATGGGTGTGTCCGTTTGGCGCCCATGGGATTATGGGGCTTGTAGTTCCAAGTGCAGGCAATTTTTCTTCTTTTCAGTAAGTTCAAGTGTGTTTTCTCACAATTATATTCATTTTGAATCTCTAAGTGAGTGCGCATTTGGAAGCGCTGACTAATGTGCATATATGGGACATCGTACCGCTTCACAGTTCCAAAAGTTCAGTTCTGGCGGCTTCTTCCTGCTGAGACATCCTTCGCTCTCAGCTGGTGACGGTGCCATCTCCCGCGGCTGGGACCGCCGCGTTGCTTATTTACCACAAATGCCCCTTGCATCAGAGACGCACACACGGTGTCCTGCCCTCCGGCCTGTTTCATGCAGTCAGGTTTGCCAAATGCGCGTGTTTTCAGCGAGCCTACGTGTTTCGGGGTCACCGCCCCTTCTTCTTGGGCAGTAAGAAAGCACATTTGAGCACTGCTTGCTTTTTTCACGAACTTTATTCACAAGCCTGCATGGGTGTGTCCGTTTGGCGCCCATGGGATTATGGGGCTTGTAGTTCCAAGTGCAGGCAATTTTTCTTCTTTTCAGTAAGTTCAAGTGTGTTTTCTCACAATTATATTCATTTTGAATCTCTAAGTGAGTGCGCATTTGGAAGCGCTGACTAATGTGCATATATGGGACATCGTACCGCTTCACAGTTCCAAAAGTTCAGTTCTGGCGGCTTCTTCCTGCTGAGACATCCTTCGCTCTCAGCTGGTGACGGTGCCATCTCCCGCGGCTGGGACCGCCGCGTAGCTTATTTACCACAAATGCCCCTTGCATCAGAGACGCACACACGGTGTCCTGCCCTCCGGCCTGTTTCATGCAGTCAGGTTTGCCAAATGCGCGTATTTTCAGCGAGCCTACGCGTTTCGGGGTCACCGCCCCTTCTTCTTGGGCAGTAAGAAAGCACATTTGAGCACTGCTTGCTTTTTTCACGAACTTTATTCACAAGCCTGCATGGGTGTGTCCGTTTGGCGCCCATGGGATTATGGGGCTTGTAGTTCCAAGTGCAGGCAATTTTTCTTCTTTTCAGTAAGTTCAAGTGTGTTTTCTCACAATTATATTCATTTTGAATCTCTAAGTGAGTGCGCATTTGGAAGCGCTGACTAATGTGCATATATGGGACATCGTACCGCTTCACAGTTCCAAAAGTTCAGTTCTGGCGGCTTCTTCCTGCTGAGACATCCTTCGCCCTCAGCTGGTGACGGTGCCATCTCCCGCGGCTGGGACCGCCGCGTAGCTTATTTACCACAAATGCCCCTTGCATCAGAGACGCACACACGGTGTCCTGCCCTCCGGCCTGTTTCATGCAGTCAGGTTTGCCAAATGCGCGTGTTTTCAGCGAGCCCACGCGTTTCGGGGTCACCGCCCCTTCTTCTTGGGCAGTAAGAAAGCACATTTGAGCACTGCTTGCTTTTTTCACGAACTTTATTCACAAGCCTGCATGGGTGTGTCCGTTTGGCGCCCATGGGATTATGGGGCTTGTAGTTCCAAGTGCAGGCAATTTTTCTTCTTTTCAGTAAGTTCAAGTGTGTTTTCTCACAATTATATTCATTTTGAATCTCTAAGTGAGTGCGCATTTGGAAGCGCTGACTAATGTGCATATATGGGACATCGTACCGCTTCACAGTTCCAAAAGTTCAGTTCTGGCGGCTTCTTCCTGCTGAGACATCCTTCGCTCTCAGCTGGTGACGGTGCCATCTCCCGCGGCTGGGACCGCCGCGTAGCTTATTTACCACAAATGCCCCTTGCATCAGAGACGCACACACGGTGTCCTGCCCTCCGGCCTGTTTCATGCAGTCAGGTTTGCCAAATGCGCGTGTTTTCAGCGAGCCTACGCGTTTCGGGGTCACCGCCCCTTCTTCTTGGGCAGTAAGAAAGCACATTTGAGCACTGCTTGCTTTTTTCACGAACTTTATTCACAAGCCTGCATGGGTGTGTCCGTTTGGCGCCCATGGGATTATGGGGCTTGTAGTTCCAAGTGCAGGCAGAACGATGTCCCATATATGCACATTAGTCAGCGCTTCCAAATGCGCACTCACTTAGAGATTCAAAATGAATATAATTATGAGAAAACACACTTGAACTTACTGAAAAGAAGAAAAATTGCCTGCACTTGGAACTACAAGCCCCATAATCCCATGGGCGCCAAACGGACACACCCATGCAGGCTTGTGAATAAAGTTCGTGAAAAAAGCAAGCAGTGCTCAAATGTGCTTTCTTACTGCCCAAGAAGAAGGAGCGGTGACCCCGAAACGCGTAGGCTCGCTGAAAACACGTGCATTTGGCAAACCTGACTGCATGAAACAGGCCGGAGGGCAGGACACCGTGTGTGCGTCTCTGATGCAAGGGGAATTTGTGGTAAATAAGCTACGCGGCGGTCCCAGCCGCGGGAGATGGCACCGTCACCAGCTGAGAGCGAAGGATGTCTCAGCAGGAAGAAGCCGCCAGAACTGAACTTTTGGAACTGTGAAGCGGTACGATGTCCCATATATGCACATTAGTCAGCGCTTCCAAATGCGCACTCACTTAGAGATTCAAAATGAATATAATTGTGAGAAAACACACTTGAACTTACTGAAAAGAAGAAAAATTGCCTGCACTTGGAACTACAAGCCCCCTAATCCCATGGGCGCCAAACGGACACACCCATGCAGGCTTGTGAATAAAGTTCGTGAAAAAAGCAAGCAGTGCTCAAATGTTCTTGCTTACTGCCCAAGAAGAAGGGGCGGTGACCCCGAAACGCGTAGGCTCGCTGAAAACACGCGCATTTGGCAAACCTCACTGCATGAAACAGGCCGGAGGGCAGGACACCGTGTGTGCGTCTCTGATGCAAGGGGCATTTGTGGTAAATAATCTACGCGGCGGTCCCAGCCGCGGGAGATGGCACCGTCACCAGCTGAGAGCGAAGGATGTCTCAGCAGGAAGAAGCCGCCAGAACTGAACTTTTGGAACTGTGAAGCGGTACGATGTCCCATATATGCACATTAGTCAGCGCTTCCGAATGCGCACTCACTTAGAGATTCAAAATGAATATAATTGTGAGAAAACACACTTGAACTTACTGAAAAGAAGAAAAATTGCCTGCACTTGGAACTACAAGCCCCATAATCCCATGGGCGCCAAACGGAAACACCCATGCAGGCTTGTGAATAAAGTTCGTGAAAAAAGCAAGCAGTGCTCAAATGTGCTTTCTTGCTGCCCAAGAAGAAGGGGCGGTGACCCCGAAACGCGTAGGCTCGCTGAAAACACGCGCATTTGGCAAACCTGACTGCATGAAACAGGCCGGAGGGCAGGACAACGTGTGTGCGTCTCTGATGCAAGGGGCATTTGTGGTAAATAAGCTACGCGGCGGTCCCAGCCGCGGGAGATGGCACCGTCACCAGCTGAGAGCGAAGGATGTCTCAGCAGGAAGAAGCCGCCAGAACTGAACTTTTGGAACTGTGAAGCGGTACGATGTCCCATATATGCACATTAGTCAGCGCTTCCAAATGCGCACTCACTTAGAGATTCAAAATGAATATAATTGTGAGAAAACACACTTGAACTTACTGAAAAGAAGAAAAATTGCCTGCACTTGGAACTACAAGCCCCATAATCCCATGGGCGCCAAATGGACACACCCATGCAGGCTTGTGAATAAAGTTCGTGAAAAAAGCAAGCAGTGCTCAAATGTGCTTTCTTACTGCCCAAGAAGAAGGGGCGGTGACCCCGAAACGCGTAGGCTCGCTGAAAACACGCGCATTTGGCAAACCTGACTGCATGAAACAGGCCGGAGGGCAGGACACCGTGTGTGCGTCTCTGATGCAAGGGGCATTTGTGGTAAATAAGCTACGCGGCGGTCCCTGCCGCGGGAGATGGCACCGTCACCAGCTGAGAGCGAAGGATGTCTCAGCAGGAAGAAGCCGCCAGAACTGAACTTTTGGAACTGTGAAGCGGTACGATGTCCCATATATGCACATTAGTCAGCGCTTCCAAATGCGCACTCACTTAGAGATTCAAAATGAATATAATTGTGAGAAAACACACTTGAACTTACTGAAAAGAAGAAAAATTTCCTGCACTTGGAACTACAAGCCCCCTAATCCCATGGGCGCCAAACGGACACACCCATGCAGGCTTGTGCATAAAGTTCGTGAAAAAAGCAAGCAGTGCTCAAATGTGCTTTCTTACTGCCCAAGAAGAAGGGGCGGTGACCCCGAAACGCGTAGGCTCGCTGAAAACACGCGCATTTGGCAAACCTGACTGCATGAAACAGGCCGGAGGGCAGGACACCGTGTGTGCGTCTCTGATGCAAGGGGCATTTGTGGTAAATAAGCTACGCGGCGGTCCCAGCCGCGGGAGATGGCACCGTCACCAGCTGAGAGCGAAGGATGTCTCAGCAGGAAGAAGCCGCCAGAACTGAACTTTTGGAACTGTGAAGCGGTACGATGTCCCATATATGCACATTAGTCAGCGCTTCCGAATGCGCACTCACTTAGAGATTCAAAATGAATATAATTGTGAGAAAACACACTTGAACTTACTGAAAAGAAGAAAAATTGCCTGCACTTGGAACTACAAGCCCCATAATCCCATGGGCGCCAAACGGACACACCCATGCAGGCTTGTGAATAAAGTTCGTGAAAAAAGCAAGCAGTGCTCAAATGTGCTTTCTTACTGCCCAAGAAGAAGGGGCGGTGACCCCGAAACGCGTAGGCTCGCTGAAAACACGCGCATTTGGCAAACCTGACTGCATGAAACAGGCCGGAGGGCAGGACACCGTGTGTGCGTCTCTGATGCAAGGGGCATTTGTGGTAAATAAGCTACGCGGCGGTCCCAGCCGCGGGAGATGGCACCGTCACCAGCTGAGAGCGAAGGATGTCTCAGCAGGAAGAAGCCGCCAGAACTGAACTTTTGGAACTGTGAAGCGGTACGATGTCCCATATATGCACATTAGTCAGCGCTTCCAAATGCGCACTCACTTAGAGATTCAAAATGAATATAATTGTGAGAAAACACACTTGAACTTACTGAAAAGAAGAAAAATTGCTTGCACTTGGAACTACAAGCCCCATAATCCCATGGGCGCCAAACGGACACACCCATGCAGGCTTGTGAATAAAGTTCGTGAAAAAAGCAAGCAGTGCTCAAATGTGCTTTCTTACTGCCCAAGAAGAAGGGGCGGTGACCCCGAAATGCGTAGGCTCGCTGAAAACACGCGCATTTGGCAAACCTGACTGCATGAAACAGGCCGGAGGGCAGGACACCGTGTGTGCGTCTCTGATGCAAGGGGCATTTGTGGTAAATAAGCTACGCGGCGGTCCCAGCCGCGGGAGATGGCACCGTCACCAGCTGAGAGCGAAGGATGTCTCAGCAGGAAGAAGCCGCCAGAACTGAACTTTTGGAACTGTGAAGCGGTACGATGTCCCATATATGCACATTAGTCAGCGCTTCCAAATGCGCACTCACTTAGAGATTCAAAATGAATATAATTGTGAGAAAACACACTTGAACTTACTGAAAAGAAGAAAAATTGCCTGCACTTGGAACTACAAGCCCCATAATCCCATGGGCGCCAAACGGACACACCCATGCAGGCTTGTGAATAAAGTTCGTGAAAAAAGCAAGCAGTGCTCAAATGTGCTTTCTTACTGCCCAAGAAGAAGGGGCGGTGACCCCGAAATGCGTAGGCTCGCTGGAAACACGCGCATTTGGCAAACCTGACTGCATGAAACAGGCCGGAGGGCAGGACACCGTGTGTGCGTCTCTGATGCAAGGGGCATTTGTGGTAAATAAGCTACGCGGCGGTCCCAGCCGCGGGAGATGGCACCGTCACCAGCTGAGAGCGAAGGATGTCTCAGCAGGAAGAAGCCGCCAGAACTGAACTTTTGGATCTGTGAAGCGGTACGATGTCCCATATATGCACATTAGTCAGCGCTTCCAAATGCGCACTCACTTAGAGATTCAAAATGAATATAATTGTGAGAAAACACACTTGAACTTACTGAAAAGAAGAAAAATTGCCTGCACTTGGAACTACAAGCCCCATAATCCCATGGGCGCCAAACGGACACACCCATGCAGGCTTGTGAATAAAGTTCGTGAAAAAAGCAAGCAGTGCTCAAATGTGCTTTCTTACTGCCCAAGAAGAAGGGGCGGTGACCCCGAAACGCGTAGGCTCGCTGAAAACACGCGCATTTGGCAAACCTGACTGCATGAAACAGGCCGGAGGGCAGGACACTGTGTGTGCGTCTCTGATGCAAGGGGCATTTGTGGTAAATATATATATATATATATATATATATTCACTGAAAAAACCATAGGTTATAGACCATATATAGTTAGGAATTAGCATTTACAAAACCTTGAAAATTCACTGAAAAAACCATAGGTTATAGACCATATATAGTTAGGAATTAGCATTTACAAAACCTTATTTTACTCACACAAAACCATTGAAATTCCATATATAGTTAGTTGCACTAACTATATATCGCGCACCCGCAATCCACTGCTGATGATGTCACATATTACATCATTCATGACATGGTCAGTGACATCACTGATGACATCACTGATGACATCTCAAATGACATCACTGATGACATCACTGACGACATCTCAAATGACATCACTGATAACATCTCAAATGACATCACTGATGACATCACTGATGACATCTCAAATGACATCACTGATGACATCACTGATGACATCATCCAGTGACTGTGTGTTTCTGTAAAGTTAAAATGTGTCTTACATATTGAAGAATGAGTGGAAGTATAAGTGTCTGGACAAAGGATTTAGTAGGTGCATGACTGAATGTATGAGTGAGTGATTAAATGTGTCTCACTGAGTGCATGGGTTAGTGACTAAACTGTCTTAATTTGTGCATCATTATGTCTGTTGTTCTGTAAACTGCTGCATGTGTTGATCAGTAGCTATATGATTAACTATATGGGTTACTGATTGATTGTCCAAGTATTTGTATGGGAGACTGAGTGTGTGTGTGGCTGGCTGGCTGGGAGGTGTGTGACTCTGTGCAGATCAATGTGTACTTGTATCAATGATTCTATAAGAAGGTAAGTATGTGTTAGTATATGTTTGAAAATGTAAGGTGCTCTATGTTTAACTGTATAGACAAGAAAATGGAAGTGTCATTGATTCTTTAACAGGACTGACTACGTGTGTGAGTAACTCCATGGATGAGTGGCAGACTGTGAGTGTCTGTATAGGTGTATGAGTGCATATGATAGTGTTGTAAAGATGAGTGATTGTATGTATGAATGATTGTATGGGTGAATGAGTGAATGTGTGTGTAGACATAGCAATCAGTGAGTGTGTATGTAGTAACTAGTATTGGTGTGTCAATGGTTTCAAAAATTATACTCTGTATTTAACACTGGGTGAAACAGAGGTTATATTAAAATGTGAGGAGATGCATTGTATTGTCACATGAATGATATCATCAGTGATGTGGTCATTGATGTCAAATCAGATGTCATCAGTGATGTCATCAGTGATGTCATTTGAGATGTCATCAGTGATGTCATCAGTGATGTCACTGACCATGTCATGAATGATGTAATATGTGACATCATCAGCAGTGGATTGCGGGTGCGCGATATATAGTTAGTGCAACTAACTATATATGGAATTTCAATGGTTTTGTGTGAGTAAAATAAGGTTTTGTAAATGCTAATTCCTAACTATATATGGTCTATAACCTATGGTTTTTTCAGTGAATTTTCAAGGTTTTGTAAATGCTAATTCCTAACTATATATGGTCTATAACCTATGGTTTTTTCAGTGAATTTCATTGGTTTTTTAACAGCTAATATCTGTAGCTGTAAAATGTATTCTTCTTTAAATCCAAAAATATATTTTATATGTTTATGAATAATTTTTTTTTAAAATATTATTTTTTCTTCGTTCCCGCTTCGCGAATCGGGAAGCTTCCCGTTAGCTGACCTTGATGCCGCGAAATAGACCGCGAGCCGGTAAACGTTTCTTTACCGCAACTGCCGCGTTAGAAAACAACATCGTGACGCCTCCCGTCAGCATGACGTTTCAGGTTGTCGCGTGATACGTCATATGACGTGCTACGTTAGCGAACTGGTACGCGAAGCGAGTCGCAAAGCGCAGGTTTCTGGAAGCAAACCGGGAGGCCCTGCAAAGCGCTTAACGTAAACACAGCAGGTCATGTGACTTGGTAATAACACTTTTCATTGGTTCATTTCACTTTTGGTTTCCTAATGATGTAAGACTAGGTCATATAATCTAAAATGAACACTTTTCATTGGTTGAGAACTCTTGTTTTTCCCAAATGATGAAAATCCCTCCTTCTTTCCTCACTCTGACTTTCATCATTGTGAGAGAAAGACCCTTTGTGATCACTGAGCAATGGCTTCTTTAGTAGCTTCAGCTGGTGCTTCCCCACCACCTCCACCACATCCAAGGAAGAGTGGACCACCTGCTCAAGTTATAATTTAACAAGAAGAGGAAGAAGAGGAACAGAACGACGAGCACGAAGAGAGGCAGTTTTTGCCTGAGGAGGCCAGGACGTCTCACCGGAAAGAAAACTTCATTTGGCAATTTTTTTAAATTCCCAAAGGTCAGAAAAAAGTAAATGCAAGATACGTAACTTGCCTTATATGTCAAGATAGACTGTCCAGAGGAACCGAGAAAAAATACAGTTTCGGAAACTACACAATGCATCGCCATATGACTAGGTGGCATCCTAACAACTACAGTGCTGCACAGTTTCGGAACGACCTAGATAATCTCCCTATTATGGCCAGAAGATCTGTTGTACCGGAAGTAACGGGACCAGAGGGCAGGGAGATGGTGCCAAATATACAAATGAGATTTGGTGAAGTAAAACACATCTGCGTATTTTGCGATGGATTCATTTGCTACGGAGAAAGAAGCATCACTCTGATCAACAGAGCTATTGACTATCATATGCAAGTTTGTACGAAACGCCCAAAATAATAAATACTTTTTTTTTGTTTTGTTGCTCCTGTTGAGCCCTTTACAATGAATCGTTTTCATTGCCCCCTCCAAGAAAAACCCAAAAAAATATAAAACTGTTCAGAAAAATTCAAAAAAAGTAAAAAAATGTTCCGAAAAATAATAAAAAAATATAAAACAACAAAAACAATTAAAAAAAAAGTTCTTTTCAGAACTACCTCCCCGTTATTAAAAAATTGGTACAATATTTGGAACTGTGCCAACCTCTATTTCTCTTAGTTCGCTTCCCAGTTCGCTCGCCGGTACGCGAACCGGAAGCGAACAAAAAACAGTAAGTATAAGGGAAGGAAACAGACACTTATGTTAAAAGAAAGACAGCTATAGGGGAGTAAACTAGAGATACTATCACCCGTAATCCACTGCTGATGATGTCACATATTACATCATTCATGACATGCTCAGTGACATCATCAGCAGAGGATTGCGGGTTTTTTGGCAACGTGCCTTATCCAGGGTTTAATAACGCTGCCTTTTGCTTTATATAAGTTTTCAAATTGTATGAAATATATACCAATAGGTCGTTATGAACCTTTAGGTAGTGCTTTTCTTCATGAGGTCTGGTCGCTTCCATACACATACAGATGTTTCAAAGATGATCAAGAAGTTTATCTGAATGGAGAGGAATGCACTGAGACGCCAGATCATTCACTAATGTGTAGGCACATACAGTTACACGGTTCATGCAACAAACACCGACCAAATATGGCTTGCGTGTTGCAAGGCACGCCAGTTCCTGCTATCATCCCCACGTTCAAGTTGTTGGAAAATGGTAGTTATTTGATGCTCAATAATGAAGATTGTTCTGGGTTAATTAAAAGTATTCCTTTTATCGTAACAGTAAGTGAACGGGTTATTTGCTGCAGAAATGTTCTATTTCCTCCCACACATGAACATAGGGAGTTTTCAATCTCGCCACAAATACCAACCTTGGGAGCAGATTTCAACGGCATGGCAAGAATAAGAGCTCTTTTGTCTCAGAGAGAGGTGGCCTTGAGTTCGGCCCGTGGAACTTTCGTGCTTCACATAGCGAACACCCGTACAGAGGTGCAGACCCTTTTCAATTCAGATTTGCCTTTCCATTTCAGCAAGATGGTTCGGACTATCTTTAACGCATCCTCCACAAAGGCCCTGGCGCACTTTTTTAAAGTTGTTACCAGTGGTCTCGTGACTTCATTTGAGAAAATCTTTGGAGTCATCCCTGCTTTCTTTCATTCTATTTTTTCCACTCTGCTTCGTGGATTGCCATTTTTACTTGCATTACCAGCGGACGCTCTTGTGCTTTTTTACATTTTTAAATATGGATGTCCCTCCTATGCAACCTCCCGCCCTGCAGCTGCTGACACTGTTCCGCAATCGCATGCTAGAATATTATGGCACAATGCCGTTGGCGATATTAAGAAGAAGGGGGGGTCCCAGTAAGGTAGACGTTTGAGTAAAACAATTTAAATAAAGCAATTGAAAAGTAAATGCATCTATAATGTTTAATTCACATTATAGGGAAAAGGTAATCAATTACATAAATTACAGTTGTATTGGTGCCCCTGGGGATAAGGGGGACGTGCAAACGTGAGGGTAGTGTAGGAAGGGATAGTGATATTAAAAACACGTATTATTCAAACATTCGTATGAATTCAATGTCGAACAGACAATAGAAGGACCACAAATCAACATAAAAGTTCACACTACACATGCCCCAATGTCCATACTGTGCATGAATTATGGTTTGGAGGAGGCTGTGTTTCGGGGTGAAGAAGTCGACGTTTCGACCCAAGGGGCGCAGGAATCAATAAAGTCCTTGCAAGTGGGTCTTCATCAGGACGAAAAGGGGGTGGGGCAAACAACCTAAATTTAAATAAATATATGGAGTAAGTGTATCATAGTTGAAACTGACTATATCACAGTTGATATGCGGGTATTCACATTTTAAATTACACATACCTGAATATATCAGTGATCGTCAAGAAACATTGGGTAGAATTGATAGTGGATATTCAATCCTATGAGAACAAAATAATGCCGATCAGGACAGTGGTTAGATTAAACACGTGTTCATCTGAAGGGCTGAGCGAGAGAGTTCACGACTTACTTAGGAAATGAAGTCCAATATCCCAAAGGGGTATGGCGAAGCGATCCGGTTGCTGAACACGGGGAGGGGGACCACTCTGCGTATCTGGTTAAAGGGATCATTAATCAGGTCGATATGGCCAAGGTGACGGTACTCGTAATGGAGCTGGGCAAAACCAGTGATCGGTAAAGCTTACCGACTAGCGTGGAGTGTGTCCTCTGTCTCCAGCGCGAAATGGAAAGGGAAACGTCCGTATAAATCAGGATCCGTATCCTAGTGAAAGGGACAGGAGGAGGGTATCAATCAGGGGTACTGGTAAGATTAAAAGAATTGGGAGGTAACGGGAGCCGATGCGGAGAGCAGAGATGCTTACCGGTCTACTGCGGCTCAATCACAGTGAAGCGTCTCTCTCGGCTGCCTCGAGGAGAACGCCGACCTTCCTGTTGTCACGGTTGACATAGCAACAGGAGGTCACGGGGTGATAGTAAGTGAGGAAAGACTCGGAGAGTCACTCGTAGTCATGGTGACACCTATCAGAGGAAGGGTCGGACGGATTGAATGATCCGAGGTCTGTAATATAGTATTAGACAGCCACACGGTTAAGCCCTACATTATCAAATGAGGTAAAATGGAGAACGGGGCCTGCGTGCAAAATTGGGATATGAGCTTCATGGTGGGGTAAGTGGGGACAGCCCGAGTGATAGATCGAACAGGCGGACGTGAGTTTAAGGCAGTCAAAAGATCTGGACAATGAGGCGCATTCAGGGAATAGAGCATGCTCAGTAACCTCTAGATGTAAGGCATAGATACACTCAGCGTGGTTGCACTGCGAACCTATCACATGATGGTTAAGGCAGTATCTGATTAGAACATATCGACGGGTACACATCAAAGGGAAAATAATACTCAGTGTTAGTCACATAAGAATACCGTCAAACATGCATATATATAAGCACACTATTTTTCACTACAGTGTATAACAGTGGTGACTTGTAACCACATATATTGTAGATCAAAGCATTCATAAATACACAACATAATTACGACTGCGTACCTATCACACAATGGTAAAGCAGTACCAGTCTAAAGGGGACTATATAATTAGCTAGTGTTTCATGAATGGAGTAAAGCAGAGGTTCAGAAATTAGTCAATGGTATTCAGGGTAGAGTCGCAAGCTGAGAGAAAGAGCTATCATGTTCGTTTAAACCTGATTGGATGGAGTTAAAAAAGAACATCCATTTTAGTTCTCCGATGTTCAATATAGTTGACACATTCCCGCCCCTAGGGCCTAGGGTGGCTTTTTCAATCACAATCCATTTCAGGCTCTCAGGTGGATGTGCAGCTGATCTGAAATGGTCTACAAGGGGGGCCACTGTGCTTCGTGGATTGCCATTTTTACTTGCATTACCAGCGGACGCTCTTGTGCTTTTTTACATTTTTAAATATGGATGTCCCTCCTGTGCAAGCTCCCGCCCTGCAGCTGCTGACACTGTTCCGCAATCGCATGCTAGAATATTATGGCACAATGCCGTTGGCGATATTAAGCACGGCATATGGATTATCTTTTCGATTCCCCTACTTCACCTGTGTCCAGCCTGTATTTCACTGCCTGACCTGTGATTTCGATTGGGCCATTGATTTGTGTCTCTGCGGACCGGTTTCTCCTGACGTCGACTTTAATCAGCTGATGACTCCTATCATTACTCACGAGTTGGTTTGTCCTGGCGAAAGGATTATGGCTGTGGCATTGATGCATGGACTAATTGGTCCCTGGAATTTACTGGCGGCAACACAGTCTTTCTTGGAACAGAGCTTTCTTGAAAACCCACCGAGCTGTCCTCTGATGGTGATAGAGGATCCGGTGCTGGGAGAGCACGTATGTTCTTTTCCGCTTTTAAATTGGATGGATGAACTCTTTTCGGATGAAGACGGTGACTTCCTATTGGAGGCTGTTGCAGCTTATTTTGCATACACAGTTATGTCATAGACCTTTTTCATTTTTGATATGCTGAGTACTAGCATTTCATTGACAATTCATTGACTTATTTGTCAAGTTTTTATTATTTAGCTTGCCTATTGGCTTAAGACTCGATAAAGTACTTGGCTGTTTTATTTTTCTTTAGCATTAAATTTTCCTAGTTTTTAATATTTTACCTTGCGGACCGTCCACATATAAAGTTGCAATCTGCTCTCATGAGATGGCACTTCTATTATCTTATTCAGTTCGTTTCCGGATCATGGGGAGGTGTCATCTAGGTCCTGGATATCTTTACACCGTGTTAAGTTAGCATGGGCTCATTACCGGTTTAAACGCCATTTTTCCTTTTTTGCAACTTCTGCACACGACACTTAGTTGTTGCTTTAGCTTTCAACCTAATAGTTCATCGTGATTAACATGAGAATAATATGTTATTGCTCTACTATCTGCTTTACTTGTTAAACTATATCTGTACAGCGACTGCTGAAGTTTCAAGAACAACACGATACAGAATTGTTATGAGGTCTGATCTCCACGACTTCATACTCATAACATAAGTGCAGCTTCTGCCAATTCTGGGCATGAGGCGGGTTTTATATTGCTTTGCCGAACACACATACACAACACTTGATGCGGTTCACATGAAGAGAGAGCTGGTGTATGCTGATGTGATTCCTTCAAATCTAAGACACTAAAGTCTGGGCACGCCCTAAACCAACACAAAGAGACCTTCTTAGCAAATAATATAATATGTGTATTAGGGAGGGTGAGATATAAGCAGCCGCGGGCCGTGGAGGGAGTTACGATGGGGCAGGGAGGCGGGGAGGGGGAGGGGCAGGGTGGAGCCCTCTCCACCCTGCCCCTCCCCCTCCCCGCCTCCCTGCCCCACCGTAACTCCCTCCACGGCCCGCGGCTGCTTATAAGTGTTGCTAACTCTTATTCATTTACAGCATGTTAACATACTGTCAACATTCGCTTTTTATGTACTAGTAACTATGCTGGTAATTTTGCTACTGATAATATGTGTACTTGTAATATCTAAGATACTACGCCTGAGAAGACGGCATTAGTAAATAAACATTTCAAATACACATGTGTTCTTCTTAACTCCATGTTCTGGTTTCTAAGAAATATATAACGACCGACTGTTCATGAGTTCCACGTATCCTGAGGTACTATAAGTTCATATTCTGGATTGTCTAAACATTGAGAGTTTGTTATATCCAATGTGACACTGTACCTAGCTTGCTAAGGGGTTTTTGAGTACTAAGGTGAGTTTTGGGGCACCCTAATTCGCCGAGGTTCCAATCCTCTGTCCACAGTTCTGTGTGAGAACAGAAACCCTGCAACAGGGGCACCCCCGACCCTTCCTGGAGCTTCATCACACTTGCGATACAACTCCAGCAATGCGCCACCTTTACGGCACAGTTACATCACGCATCTGTGCTGTTTTTGCCCCATGATGCGCCGCATTGTAAATGCAGCACACCATAGGTGACGGAACAGCGGCACAGAATGACTAACACATCCCTGGTGATGCGCCAGTCATCATAAATCTATCCCTATGCTTCTTATCTTGTTTGAGATGAACCGCCATATGTATCATCAAAGTTTTTTGCATTTCCTAAATAGCGAACTTTAAGGAATAAATAGCGATTCTTTACCATTCCTAGTTTGCGATTAGCTATTTGCTAATTACAAATTACCCATTCATTTCCTTCATTTCCATAGGGCGGTTGGACTCACTTTTAGCTCGAACGGCTGAATGGATTTCCACGAAACTTGGCAAAATTGTAGGGACTGGAAAACTCAATGTTAAAAACACGTTTTGGGACCCCCCTTTTTTCTCGGCCCCCCCTTGACGAACCCCCCCCCAATTTTCAAGGGCTGCTCAGAAACAAAATGTGCCATTTTCCTGAAAATTTCAGCCAATTCCGTCCACAAACTCCAAAGTTATTAGACATAGAATTTTCAAAAATCCCATAGAGAAAAAATCCTAACTATATATACCTACTGGCGACCGCCAGTAATTAATACATATATTTTGTTTTATATTTCTACTTTAAGGTGTATTACAGGGTAATCTTATCATATCATATCATAGTAGGAATTACATTTTGGATGAACTTGAGTTTTACAATATGAAGTCTGAAATGTCATATTTTAGTTAATACATCTGGTTTTATAGGGTTGAAATGATTTTATATAATATTTTATATAATATTTAATATTATATTATATATCCTCATTTGTGGGAATCAACCGTGTACAACAGATAGTTACTTACCAACTTAGGCTTTTGGTGACATAAAATTTACATTTTATAATTATAAATGATATGGTTTTGTACAAACAACCAAAAGAGGCATTAGCCAATACTTTATTGCTGCTATACGTTTTAATAATTTTTGCATCAATTTTTTGCACTACAATTGCACATTTTGCCATATAGATAGTTTACAGACTTGCACTCAGGGATAGGGGGTATGTTTTGCACTAGTCACTTTAATACTGAAATAGCAGAGCATTAGACAAAATTAAGAGCTGGGACACCAACAAACGTGGCAAACAATGGCCTTTATGTGTTTATACAAATATTTAATCACATTTGATTGGATTTTAGCCATGCTGATGTAACTTTGGTTTTATCCTAGATTTTAATGAATATAGATGCTAAACCGATATGAATACATTTAAGCATGTATTATGGAAAGCAATAAGTTATGTTTTCCATGTGCATTGCTGCTATGTCTGCACAGTCACTTTAAAAGGGGAAACTCCATCCCCAGGCAATGTCATGTGATCAAGGCCGTTGATCGGCCGAAACACGTCATGGTGTTTACAGAATAAAGAATAAATCAGCTCTCATCCTTTCAACAAACTAAACGTCGGACGAGTTTTCCGAATATATATATATATATATATATATATATATATATATATATATATATATACATATATATATATATATATATATATATTACCTACTGGCAGTCGCCAGTAGGTATATATAGTTAGGATTTTTTCCCTATGGGATTTTTGAAAATTCTATGTCTAATAACTTTGGCGTTTGTGGACGGAATTGGCTGAAATTTTCAGGAAAATGGCACATTTTGTTTCTGAGCAGCCCCTGAAAATTTTGGGGGGGTTCGTCAAGGGGGGGCCGAGAAAAAAGGGGGGTCCCAAAACGCGTTTTTCCCATGTTAATTTCCATAGGGCGGTTGGCCTCACTTTTAGCCCGAACGGCTGAATGGATTTGCACGAAACTTGGCAAAATTGTAGGGACTGGTAGCCCGATGTGCCTTTTGTAGGTCTCAATATATGTGCTCCAGTGGATTTTGAGAAATTAACGTTTAAAAAAAGATATATATCTGTAACAGCGGACTGGGCAGCGGCCCAGGACGCGTACTTTTCGCGCAACGGAGCTTTGTGAAGCGAAGCTGATTGGTTCTCCGGCGTCTGTCAACATTCCAAACAGTCCGTAGCGGCCGCCATCTTGTCTCTCGGTAGGATCGAGAGACAAGAGGAGGTCAAAACAAAGGGGGAAATAACTATAAGGGGGTATAGTAGATCCTCGCTGACCCCCTAGGTTTGATGTGGAGGTTTTAAAAGGGCCCCGCGGGGCAAAAAAAAATAATAATAATAATAATCGAACGGCTGAATGGATTTTCACGAAACTTGGCAAAATATTAGGGACTGGTAGCCCGATGTGCCTTTGCTAGGTCTCAATATATGTGCTCCAGTGGATTTTGAGAAATTAACGTTCAAAAAAAGATATATATCTGTAACAGCGCTCCGCTTCGCGTAACGGAGGTTTGCGAAGCTGATTGGTCATTCTGTCACTGGGCTATAGTTGGGCTACATCTGGCTGATATTTGGGCTACATTTGTTTTTTTGTGTGTCTGGCGGCCATCTTTGGGCTACATTGGGCTACATTTGGGCTCCAACATATATATAGGCCAATGTAGCCCAATATATATTTTTCAAAGTTAATTTTCGTAAAAACCACTGGAGCATATATCTTGAGACATAGCAAAGGCACATCGGGCTACCAGTCCCTACAATTTTGCCAAGTTTCGTGGAAATCCATTCAGCCGTTCGAGCTAAAAGTGAGTCCAACCGCCCTATGGAAATGAAGGAAATGAATGGGTAATTTGTAATTAGCAAATAGCTCATCGCAAACTAGGAATGGTAAAGAATCGCTATTTATTCCTTAAAGTTCGCTATTTAGGAAATGCAAAAAACTTTGATGATACATATGGCGGTTCATCTCTAACAAGATAAGAAGCATAGGGATACATTTATGATGACTGGCGCATCACCAGGGATGTGTTAGTCATTCTGTGCCGCTGTTCCGTCACCTATGGTGTGCTGCATTTACAATGCGGCGCATCATGGGGCAAAAACAGCACAGATGCGTGATGTATCTGTGCCGTAAAGGTGGCGTATTGCTGGAGTTGTATCGCAAGTGTGATGAAGCTCCAGCAAGGGTCGGGGGTGCCCCTGTCGCAGGGTTTCTGTTCTCACACAGAACTGTGGACAGAGGATTGGAACCTCGGCGAATTAGGGTGTCCCAAAACTCACGTTAGTAATCAAAAACTCCTTAGCAAGCTAGGTACAGCGTCACATTGGATATAACAAACTCTCAATGTTTAGACAATCCAGAATATGAACTTATAGTACCTCCGGATACGTGGAACTCATGAACAGTCGGTCGTTATATATTTCTTAGAAACCAGAACATGGAGTTAAGAAGAACACATGTGTATTTGAAATGTTTATTTACTAATGCCGTCTTCACAGGCGTAGTATCTTAGATAATACAAGTACATATATTATCAGTAGCAAAATTACCAGCATAGTTACTAGTACATAAAAAGCGAATGGTGATAGTATGTTAACATGCTGTAAATGAATAAGAGTTAGCAACACTTATAAGCAGCCGCGGGCCGTGGAGGGAGTTACGGTGGGGCAGCAAAAACAGCACAGATGCGTGATGTATCTGTGCCGTAAAGGTGGCGCATTGCTGGAGTTGTATCGCAAGTGTGATGAAGCTCCAGCAAGGGTCGGGGGTGCCCCTGTCGCAGGGTTTCTGTTCTCACACAGAACTGTGGACAGAGGATTGGAACCTCGGCGAATTAGGGTGTCCCAAAACTCACGTTAGTAATCAAAAACTCCTTAGCAAGCTAGGTACAGTGTCACATTGGATATAACAAACTCTCAATGTTTAGACAATCCAGAATATGAACTTATAGTACCTCCGGATACGTGGAACTCATGAACAGTCGGTCGTTATATATTTCTTAGAAACCAGAACATGGAGTTAAGAAGAACACATGTGTATTTGAAATGTTTATTTACTAATGCCGTCTTCACAGGCGTAGTATCTTAGATAATACAAGTACACATATTATCAGTAGCAAAATTACCAGCATAGTTACTAGTGATGAAGCAAAGCTTCGCATATTTTGCGGCTTGCCGAAGTCAAGAACCTCGTTTATGTGTAATAAGGTAACAAAAGCGTATGTTTTACTAACATTTATTTTGTTTAGGCAAAGTTCCCGAAGCTTGCCTATGTGTATTTCTAATGAATTTAATCCGTGTCCTCTAATATGGCCGCCGCTTGTATTTTAGTTACTGCGCATGCGTCAGCCACACTCACGTGTCCTGACGCGTCTGCAGAAGTGGAGGGAAAGTTATGCGCATGCGTAATTCATAGCTGTGCTTATCATGTGGTACTGCTCGTGCCACTGCTCTTGTGATTGTGTCAATGTAGCTAACATTTAATGCAATAATTTTATTTCTTGATGATGAGTTAAAAGTACAAACCCTATGATGTATTTTCATAATGACATTATTATGTATTAACTTGTTTTCGCTTACTTTTCATGTACCGCGGGGAATGGGGGTCCAAACTGATTGGGAGCCATATTGACGGTCTCTTCTGCGCATGACCAGGGAGCATTGAAAGGTGGCCACTTTGGACAGTGGAACTCAGCCAGCTGGCAGCCACAGTCAAGATGCGCCTGGGAAAGCCACCTCTGCGCTACGAGAACGGCGAATGTTGCTCCTCATGTGTTACAATGTTAATTTCCTGCACAGTTCTCATGAGAACCCCAAACCTGCTAGGCGGTACCCAAATATGTTAATGAAGGCTTCAAATCGTGTATTGTGATTGGTGTGTTACCCAAATCCTACCTTAGGACCAATCGAAATTGAGGGATTCTGACACTTTGCAACATTGGGGGGTGGTACACTGTCCCCAAACTGTATATCTACCCTGGGTTCACCTAGTGAACCGTCCGACTTGTCTGGTTTAGCTGACCTGTCACTGACCCAACGCACTCAATAGGTGACTGAAGATACAGAGCGCTGCGGAGCACTCTGTCCGAATTTGACCATAGGCTAAGGTTCTACTGAACCTTAAAGTGCTGGCAAAGCACTTAGCTGGGAGTTCGCTGACCCAATCGGGGTCTTGATCGATAGCTGCAGAGCGGGTGGAGCGCAGGCGTTGCTTCCGAACTGTGGGTTCCGGTCCTGTCCTGAAGAGGGTCCTGTCCTGAGGGTTTGCTGTCCTGTCCTGAGGGTCCTGTCCTGATTCCTATTCCGAGGGTATCCTGTCCTATCCTGGGTGTCCATTCTGCACCTGCTGTCCTTTGAGGGGTATCCTTCCTTGAGGGTTTCCTGTCCTTAACTGACCCGTGGCCAGGGTTTGGTTTCCACACCTTTCTAGGTAAATATTGCTCTGAAAACTCTTAAAATCTTGCACCTTCTGAATTTCTAACTTTTGCTTTAATAAAGTTCAACATTGCACATGTGATATTTTCCATGCCTTTCTGCAACTATTGAAAGTCATTTATATTTTTTCCATCAGTTTATTCCTATGTCTTCTCATTTGTTAGAAATTATATTTTGCATAGCAGTGTGTCATTTCCTGATATGGTCTAGAACTTCATTGCCTAGATTGTTCAAAGGCCCATTCACCTTAAGTGAAGCGTGTTATTCATTATAAACTCTCCTATAGTCACCCACACTTAGGCTATCCCTGTTTAGATAATACTGACTTGCATAGTATCTTTTCTCGTTACATTTTATTAGTACTTTGATGATTACTCTGTCATTATTTCTTTATGCCTATGTGATTTACGTTATCTTGGTTATTGATTGCCTTGTTTTATTGTACCTCATGCAAGAAAATAATGAACTTTAGATAAACATTTTAAAACTTCCAGTTGTCCGTGGTCATTTGAACAGTATTTGAATGTTATTGGTTGGGTTTGTATTTTGCTGCCTTTCCTTTACAGCTAGCTCCCTGATTCATTGTGGTCATTAGGCACCCGCATCGGTGGATGGTAAGTCGGGTGCACCGAAAATTGGTAGCAGGGAACACACACACCAACTTGGTAGAGCTCGTGAAGTCACCTGATCGATGTATACGGTGATTTGAAAAGTATATGGGCCCTGAAGCCGGAAACGGCGAAAACTATTGGTCGGGTGGCCTCGCGCGCTCTATCAGTTTTCTGGTAGCTAGAGGATGGTTAGGGACTAGTTGAGAGTAAGGCAGGGATTAGTTGGACTAGTTAAGTCGGAAGCTGCTATTATATTAATGCTGCTATAAGAGCGGCTGTTCTGAGGGAACTGATCACTCTCTTGTGAATACGCTGCTGAAAATTCATGAATTACTGTATTGCCATTATTCTTGTTCTTATATTGTTATATGTACTAATCCATGCAATTGTCAATCGTTTAGTTGTATGTTGTCCGAACTCCCCGGGGAATTGAAAGGGCAAGTGGTGAATAGAATCCATTGTCCTGAGGTCACAGGTTCGAGGAAAGTTAGGTGCAGGTTAGGATAACCGGGAAGCACTAACTAGGGTTTTCTGAATACATGTGTGAATAAATGACAGTAACGGGGTTCATTGGCAAAATTCCCATAGTGGCGTAACCTAGTAAGGGTCACATCGGAAGAGTAGCAGGTTCCTCGGAGCTAGCGTGAAAGCAGAGGGGTCCGCTGAGAAACCTTAAACTCGGGATATATCCCGGAAAGAAGTGGATGAGTTTAGGGGAATAACAGGTTCACCGATGCTAGAGTGAAGGGTAGGCGGAAGAGATCTGCCCGCAGCGAGTGAAAAGTAAATGGAAGTAGTTTACTTGCAGTAAAACAATTCTTTCTCTGTCTAGACACTTGAGCACTGTGGCGAATGTGTATTTGTTGTAAAATAACCAAGCACTGAGCACTTTAAAAGAAAGAAAGTTTCCGTTACCTTGTGAAGGGAGGGAGTCAGTCGCGAAGCGCCTCTGACGTCACTCTGTGCCACGCTGGGATTGGTAGAAGCAGCGGGCGGGTAGCGGAGCTGGAATTGTAAAGGAGGGGTGAGCGCCGGAGCGTGGGAACTGTCTCACGAAGAGGCCGCGCACCCATTGGCGGAGCTTATTTAGTGTCGCGCACCCATTGGTTGCACGAATTTCTGAAGCGCGTTCTGATTGGAGGTAGTTTGTAAACAGAGTTTAGCGCAGAAGTCGTATGTGGCACTCGCAGACTACAGGAACTCGACCTGATCCAAGGCACCTAGGGTTTGAAAGGGATCAGTGGAAGACTAATAGATACGATATTATGTACGGAACCAAGAGAAAAATGTCCCTTGTAAGTAAGGTGAAAAATTATTTCAAAACGGACAAACCGATAAAATCTAGAGAAGGTGTTCTTGTTCCAGCACCCAATACTCCCGCCTCATTCATGATGTTTGACCGAGGGTACAATACCTGTGTGTGGTTGGAGAATTGGGTGAAGTACACAAAAGATGACGGAGTATTGGCTTTTCCGTTAGATGGTACTTTCAATGGTAGGATCTTATTTAATTTAAGAACCCGAATGAATGAACTGCATCCCAGACCGAGACTAACGCAGTATGAGGCATTAGAGGAATGGGAGATTGAGGCTTTTGAAAGAGAAAGACCCCGAATGGACAAGGGTTTGACCAAGTGGTACCCCAGGCAGAAACAGGAGTCCAGGGATAAAAAGATGAAACAGTGGAGACAGAGCATGATTGTTGAGGGTCTGTTTCCCATGATGCCGGCATGTCATAACATTGGAGCGGGTGAGAAAAGTACTGAAAAATGTAAGCATTGGGGGGCCCTGGGGGATTCAGATGATGAACTAATAGATGACATCTGTACCAGAAGTCCGCCACCTTACAATGAGGGAACCCGACCTTCCAGTGTAGGAGATGTTCCCCGACGCCACTTCCTAAAGGAAGAAGACAGGTCCCTGGGACTGGGAGGGGGTGGTCAAGTATTGCCCTATCCTGAAAAACCCGAACCGACGGAAACAAGGGATATATATCCCAAAGTGCCCGCAAGCCAGGAAGAAAAATATTCACGTACGAAAATCTTTTTTCCCAGACCCTTGTATGAAAGCGAAGAGAAACCATCGAATTCAGGACTGCCTTTTGTTCAACCTCCATATGGGGAAGAGCGCAGGTCCTTTAATACTGGAACTTTATTCCCGAAACCAAATTATGGGGGAGGACCAAGTGAAACGCATCCTACTGCCCCGAGTTTTACTCCTCCGTTGACCCCACAGATATTACATGACACAACTTTAAGAAGGGTACTAGTGGAAAAGGAGCAAGAGGCTCTAGCTAGACAAAGAACAGAAATAATTCAGAAAATTTCCCAGTTAAATACCAGTCCTGAGGCATTGACTATTCCAGTAACTATTGGACCGGTGGTTCCGTTATACGGAAATGGTCAGGGAAATCCGATTACTCCAGTTATGACCCCAGGCATGGCAACCCCGAGACAGGAACCGATCATCATAGATGATCAGTCCAGTGAGTGCGAGTCTGAAGTTGCGTTTTTGGAATTGCCAAACAAACAGACTGGAAAGGGAATACAGCAGAGGCATAACCCTTTTAATACAAAAGAAATTAAATTAGAGACAGCAACAGGTACTAGGAATGTCTCTCTGGTAACTCCGGATGAAATCGAGAGTTGGAGTCGTGAATTAGAGAAGCAGACTCCGCAAACAAAGCCTTTAGACCTCTACAAGCTGAGGGTCGAAATAGAAGAATTAATGGCAGGAAATGTGGGGTTGGATCGATTGAATACCTACTCTGAAGAAGAATTGTCGTTCATATGTAAAAGCTTTACAAGGAACACCAGAGTGCTCCACGAAAAACTGACCGAAACAGCAGTTAGTATGGGGGTAGATATCTCAAAATCCAAGCCCTTACAGAAACCGTACAGAGCAGACTTCTCAGACAAAGATATAGAACACCTGAATGTGGCAGGGAAGAAGTTGCAGATTAAAGAATTAATGGGGGTACTGCAGAAATGGGGAGATGTGGAAAGATGGAGAAGCAGGTGGGCGAAAAAGAGGGAAGAGGTTCGCTCCCGACAAGTGACTCCCGAGTTTGCTTTAAGAGAGGTAGAAAAACCTGAGCAGTTATGCCCCATGCGCGAAGTTCCAGGAGGGAAATATGTGCATGTCCCCTGGTCTAGGCAGGATATTGTGTCCTTCACGAACGATTTTCCAAAATTACGAGAGAAACCAGTTGACTGGTACAGGCAGGTGGAAAGGTTCGTGAAGGTACAGAAATGTCTGTGGAAAGACCTGGATGGGTTTTTCGACATTGTGGTTCCAGTAGATTTATGGACCCAGTGTAAAATAAACATAGACTGGCCGAGTGAAGAGTACCCCAGAAACAAGGAAACTGGAGAGCCATCAAAGGATGTCATGCGAAAATATGAGCAGGTAATTCAGCATTTGAAAGAAAAGGTGCCCGCAAAGGAAACTGATTGGACAAAAATAGATAGAACAACACAGGAAAGGGACGAGACAGTGCACTCCTTCTATGAGAGGTTATTGCAGGTATTTAAAACATACAGTGGTATTGATAACATCGACCTGAAGGATATGACGCACTTTATTTACAGGTTTGTAAATGGTTTAAGACCTGAAATTTGTCAGTGGATAAAAGATAATAAAATCTGTTGGCATACAAAAAAAATGGATGAGGTCCTGCGGTACGCTAAGTACTGCGAGGATGAAATGGCAGAAAAGAAAAAGGCCCTCAAGGAAAAGGTGATGTGGGCTCAGGTGAAGCTCGCAGAACAGCAGGAAAAACAATTGAGTAACATGGTTAAAAATGCTGAGAACAAAGGTCCTGGGGGAGGGGGTGGAGGAAAGCCCCGGCCCAAATTTAGCAGGGAAGAGGCTATGAAAAAATTTCCCTGCCATCAGTGCGGCGAAATTGGACACTGGCGAAACGAGTGTCCCCAATTAGTCGATGTTAATGAAAAAACTCCTGATTTAACTCCACAGACGCAGAAAGAAAGACCAAGAAAGACTCAACCCCAGGTAAAAACAGTTCAGGTGCCTCGAGCACCCAAGCAGGTATACAGGGGAAGACAGGCAGAAGATGAAGAGATAGAGGTTTGGGAAAGCGGGGAGAACAGAAATACAGCAACTTCGCAGTATCTGCTGAATGATACCTTCCTTTGTAATGATCAGGACTGACGGGGCCTGAGAGGGGAGGACGAGGAGTGCGTACTTGGCGCTTCCTTGCCGGTAGACCAGTCTGGACCATATATTGAAGGAAAGGTTGACGGAAATGATGTCACCTTTCTGTTGGACACTGGCGCTACCCGTTCTACTGTAAGAACAGTGGACGTTCCAAACCTACCCCTCTCGGGAGAAAATATCCAAGTAGTGGGTGTATCTAATCAATTGATTAGTACTCCTGTTACCGAACCAATGGAGATTTCAATTGGAAATTTTAAACAGATGCATAGATTTGTCGTCTGTGACACCAGTCCAGTGAATCTACTGGGTCGTGATTTGCTGTGCAAAATGAACTGTACCATCTTTTGCACACCAAAAGGTGTGGAAATACAGACCCCAGATGAAGATGGCATTTATAAATTATTGTTACTTAGACCTGACTCAGAAATTAAAAGATTGACCCTGCAGGACTTGCCCCAAGAACTACAGGAAGCCGTAAAGCCAGAGGTGTGGGATTTCACTGGAAAGGATGTGGGGTTGATGAAAGATGTGGACCCCATACAGATAGCCATCAAGGACAATGCAGTATATCCTAACACTAGGCCCTACCGAATGAATGCTGAAGTGAAAGCAGGTGTCACTCTGGAAATACGAAAATTATTAGAAGGAGACATCATACAGGAAGTGATGAGCAGCCCATGCAACTCACCGATTATGGGCATCAAAAAGCCTAATGGCAAGTATAGGGTAGTGCAGGACCTGAGAAAGGTTAACAAAATTGTAGTTCCTTGCTGCCCTATTGTCCCAAACCCTGCAGTGATATTGTACCAGATTCCTTGGGATGCTGAATGGTTCACTGTGATTGATTTATGTCATGCATTCTTTTCGATACCCCTGCACCCCGACAGCAAATTTCTTTTCTCATTTGCCTTCGAGGGTCACGTGTATTGTTGGAACCGGGTCCCTCAAGGGTATACAGAGAGCCCCTCTATCTTTAATCAGATCTTGAAAAAATGTCTAGAGACTTTGATCTTACCTGGGAACTCTGTGTTAGTACAGTACATAGACGACCTTCTACTGGCGTCTAAAAGTCACAGGGACTGTGTAGTTGACACCATTGCCCTCCTAAATCATCTGTGTGAGAAAGGGCATAAAGTGGCCCCTGACAAACTACAGTTCTGTGCGAAATCAGTAAAATATCTAGGACACCAGATAGAAAAGGGTGTCAGAAAAGTCACATCAGAAAGAGTGAGAATAATTCAAAAGATGCAGTTGCCCCGTACTCAAAAAGATGTCAGAATGTTCCTGGGGGTATTAGGGTACTGCAGACAGTGGATTCTGGGATTTGCAGCTTTAGCCAGGCCCTTGATAAAAATGACCACGAGAGGAATGCCAGATGTTGTAGAGTGGGACGATGAAAGTCTAATGGCTTTCACAAGACTGAAAAACTGTCTGTGTACAGCCCCTGCGTTGGGAATGCCAGATTATTCCAAAGAGTTTGCCCTTTTCTGTGACACTCGCGATAATTGCGCATTGTCAGTCCTGACTCAAGAACATGGCACGACCAGAAGGCCTGTGGCTTATTTCTCTGCCACATTGGACCCAGTAGCTGCTGGGTTACCAGGCTGTCTGAAAGCAGTAGCTGCTACCTGTGCAAGTTTGGAACAGAGTGAGTCCATTGTCATGGGACATCCTGTGACCGTGTATGTTTCACATGGAGTGGTAATTCTATTGACCAGAACTAAAACACAGTATCTCACCCCTAGTCGGCTGACTAAATACGAGAGGATTCTTGTGGGTGCAGCAAATGTAAGCATTGTTAGGTGCGGTATTCTGAACCCTGCCACCTTACTCCCCGACCCCTTGGAAATAGAAGGTGGGGATGATGATGAACATGATTGTATTGACCTGACAGAGTTCAGTACTAAGCCACGCCCAGACATAAAAGAAGTACCATTGCCTGAGCATGATAAAGAACTATTTGTGGATGGTTCCTGTCTAAGACATGAACTAGGAGGCTTGAGTGCTGCTTATGCAGTAGTGTCTTTCACCAAAATTGAAGAAGCAGGTTACCTATATAACATCAAGTCTGCACAAGTAGCCGAATTGATAGCCATGATAAAGGCTTGCAAAATTGGGAAGGACTTACGCATAACAGTGTATACTGACAGTCAGTACTGTTATGGAGTTGTGCATGACTTTGGCCAATTATGGCTACAAAGGGAATTCATGACTTCCTCAGGTACTCCCATTCGGAATGCAAAGGTTGTTCATGACCTTTTAGAGGCCATCCAGTTGCCCAAAGAACTGGCAGTGGTAAAATGTGCTGCTCATCAAAGGAGCATGGACAGAGTATCACTGGGAAACGATTATGCTGATCGAGTGGCCCAATGGTGTGCCAAAGATCGGTATATTGTAAATCCAAAACGAGGGGGGACAGGAACCAGCTGCCAGCTTCAGGTGTTTGAAGAAGTGCCTACGTGGGATGAAGTGAGAGAGTGGCAGGAATCGGCTCCTTGGCAAGAAAGAGAGAAATGGAAGGAGGATGGGTGTAGACCGAGACGTGTGGATGGTGTGATTTTGGGCCCAACTGGTATGCCTGTGTTACCCCGACACTTGCTTGGCACAATGGCAAGATTAATACATGAAGGATCACACATTGGTAGGGATGCCATGATTCTGGTATTTCAACAGACTTGGTACAGTAAAAAGTTCAGGAAGGTAGCAGAGTCCCTCTGCCAGAGGTGCCTGTCATGTCAACAGATGAACCCAGGCAAGAGGACAATGGTTGAACTGAGCAGGATTGGGAGATCAGGGGGTCCCTTTATAAGGATACAGATTGATTTCATCACCATGCCCCGTTGTGAAGGGAAACGATATGTCCTTGTCATTGTTTGCGTATTTTCAAAATGGGTAGAAGCTTACCCTACTCCTCAAAGTGACGCACTGACAGTAGCGAAGTGTTTACTAAAAGAACTGATACCTAGATTCGGAATACCATGCATTATTGAATCAGATAAGGGTGGACATTTCCAGAATGAAATACTGGCTGAACTGTGTAAGGCCTTTGGAATAAGGCAGAAACTCCATTGTGCATACCACCCAGAGGCTTCTGGAATAGTGGAACAAGTAAATGGAACTATCAAAAACAGACTAGCAAAGCTGACAGATGCTACTGGCATGACCTGGGTGAAGGCCCTGCCCCTGGTCCTGATGGGACTGAGAAGTGTTCCTGACCGCAAGACAGGCCTAAGTCCCCATGAAATCATTATGGGAAGAGTGATGAGACAAGCATGGGTGCCAGGAAGCAAACTGTTGAGTATTACTGATGATTTGGTGCTTGAATACTGCAGAAGATTGGGTGACCAAGTGCGTTCTATCTCTCGCCAGATTGGAGACGACGGCATCCTCAATCCAACGACTCCTCTCCACAGCTTGGTTCCAGGAGACTGGGTCAAAATAAAGAAGCACACTCGATCAAGCTGTCTGGCACCAAGGTGGGGAAAGAAACGCCAAGTAATCCTGGTAACAACCACTGCAGTGAAAGTCGCAGGTGTTCCCCAGTGGATCCACGCTGGACACACCCAGAAGGTATTGCCAGACAAAGGATTTGAAGAAGAAGGGCAACCAGCAGAGGACCCTGAAGGAGCCAGACCAGAAGCAACTGACAACGAGCAGCCCAGCACCAGTCAGGTTGCAGGAACAGCAGACGTTGCCCCAGGAGTAGTTGACTACGAACTGCCAAGAAACCAGCCTGTGGAAGAGGTCCAGGAAACTGAGCCAGGAGTAGCTGAAGACGAGCTGCCAAGCATATGGCCAGAAGAATGGATACCGATGATTGATCTGACCGAAGATCCTATCAGAACAAGAGAACGACTTAGTGAAGGTAGAGAGTGGACTAGTCAGGAAAAGCAAGGCACAGGCGAAGAACCTCAGCCGCTTGAGATTCAAATCAAAACTGAGGAAGGAGAAGGTCAGACAGGGACAGAGCAGGTATTCGATACACCACCGCTAACACCTGATGCAGATAAGGGAGAGACTAGAAATAGAGTGATAGTTCGAGCAGAAGAAAATCAAGAGATCGAAGTGCTTGAACAGGATCAGAGAGGGTTAAAAGAACGGGTTCAGGAAACAGAAACAGAAACAGAGACAATCGAAAGCCAAAAACAAAATATTCCTGAACAAGGCCAGATTAGCAACCAGGCAGAAGAATTTGATGCTAGCCCTGGAACTAGCCAGATAAGGGAAGTAGGAGAAGAAAGTGGAGAAGAATTACCACAAGATAAAGAGAACAAGAGAATAAGAAAAGAAAGTGAAGTCCAAGTACCGACTAAGAGACTAAAGAAAAGAAGCAACCTTGAGCCTAGGTTTGTAAAAAGATTGAGACTTAGGATAAAGACAGTGGAAGAAAAACGTGCAGAAGCAAGAAGAAGTGCTCGGATAGCAGAGCAAGAAGAAGACTCTTCCAAAAGAAGGAGTGAGCGAATAAAAAGACAAAACAAAAAGTACAAATCTCCTGAATGGACACTGGTTTTGGAGGAGCTTGAAGATCTTGATATAACTGACGTGAGCGACGGAGAACCCGTCCCAGAGTACTCAGCTGAAGAGGAAGACGAACCACCGTGAATTTGCACAAAGTAAGCTAGTTGTGTAAAAAGCCAAAAAGAGGGGTGAGAACACTCCTTCTGAGCCAAAATGTCTGATTCAACGGTGAATGGTAGACCTAGTTGCAGCCGTTTTAAGACGTGTTGCAAGGTGTGTATATGTAGTGTAGTAGTACTGATAGTTATCTGGATAGGATTAACAATTTTCATTCCCTTTGCTGTAAGTAAAGATACTAACATTGTCCCTTCTGAAGTTGTAAATACTGACAATGAGGAGCTAACAACACAGAGTGTAGCACGGCATGAGAGAGCTTTGAGACAAACAAAACAGAACTTAGGAGCATCAGATGAGGGAGGACTACATTATCATGGAGTTAAGAACAAGACACACTTAAATGTTTTCGCAAACTTGTTAATACACTATGTAGAGACTATGGAAATTGAAGATTGCTATGTCTGCATGAAGCTACCTACTTCGGTGGCTGAGGGCGTGACATACCATCATCTGCCATTGACATATGGAATCTCCTGTAGCATTTTAGCTAGTTTATTCTATAAAAGAGGACCGTTACAGTACTATTACTCTAACAATGACGTGATCTTTTCTGAACTTCCTATACGTGGGAACTTGAATCCTGTACATACCAAAACTGACACCATAAGATATATGGGAGACTACTTTCTGACTATAGGTAACATTGACATAGCAGACGCACACAGAGATAACTTGACTTGTTCTTTGCGTGAGCAGGAAAAGATGTTCCTGAACATGGCAGAGAAAAGGAGAATTAAAATTCAAAAGAAGGCTAATGACGAAAGTCAGAAAAAGCCAAAGTGGGCAGAGAACATGGAAGGCACCTCATCTGGTGGAGCGGGTCCTGCTCTGTTGCTGGATTTTGAAAAGAAAGGCAAGCTATGTCTTCACCGCGAGAAGACTAGCTATTATAATAATGTTTTCATTGGTTCCAGTGAATGCGAACATAATTACAAGGTAATTGGAGGTTGGGGTTTCAAAAATGGGTCAGAGCCTGTGTTTCCGGGAATTTATCATATTTGTGGGGACAAGGCTTATTTCAAATTGCCGGATCACTGGTATGGAAGCTGCTACTTTGGCATTGTCTTCCCGAAAATATACCATGTGAATGGAAAAGCTGGAAGCAATGAAGATACTAATGGCTTAGTGCGTAGTAAAAGAGAAAGTATAGGTGAAATTATGGGTAGTATTTTCAGTGCACTGATACCTGGAGTGGGAGTGGTTCTGAACACTCACAGAATTTGCAAATTGTCTACTATAGTAGATGTGCTGTCTACTGAAACAGCTCATGGATTTCTGCTGGTCAATACCGAAATGGTTGCGATCAGATCAATGGTTTTACAAAATCGACTTGCTCTTGACACCTTATTAGCGAAAGAGGGCGGAGTCTGCCGGATGTTGAAGGCGCAACATTGTTGCACTTATATTCCGGATAAAAGTGTACAGATCAAAAGATATGTGAAAAACATTACTAATTTGGCAAAGGAACTCAAACCACTCGAGGTTGATAGTGCCTGGAAGAGACTGGTAGATGGTCTCTCAAATGTAGGTCATTGGCTTGCTAGCATAGGTAAAAGCTTATTATTCAAAATTCTGATGCCAATCGGTATTATAGGTCTTATTATACTTTCCATTTTCTTATGCTGTAAATACCGCAAGCGCACCAAAAAGCACGAGGTAAATGCAAGAGGAGTGAAACGAAGTGTGGATGAGATTGAATTAGAGGAAGTGAATGATCAGATATACAAAAAGGTGAAGACTTCGCACCCTGCTAAAACTGAGAGAGAAAAGTTAGAACGGCTGCTGGAAGAAATAGAACTTTATAAAGTATGAAAGAAAGTTGGCATCTGGTTCCATTATAATTTGTGATGATAGTAAATATCATCAAAGAGGGGATTGATGAAGCAAAGCTTCGCATATTTTGCGGCTTGCCGAAGTCAAGAACCTCGTTTATGTGTAATAAGGTAACAAAAGCGTATGTTTTACTAACATTTATTTTGTTTAGGCAAAGTTCCCGAAGCTTGCCTATGTGTATTTCTAATGAATTTAATCCGTGTCCTCTAATATGGCCGCCGCTTGTATTTTAGTTACTGCGCATGCGTCAGCCACACTCACGTGTCCTGACGCGTCTGCAGAAGTGGAGGGAAAGTTATGCGCATGCGTAATTCATAGCTGTGCTTATCATGTGGTACTGCTCGTGCCACTGCTCTTGTGATTGTGTCAATGTAGCTAACATTTAATGCAATAATTTTATTTCTTGATGATGAGTTAAAAGTACAAACCCTATGATGTATTTTCATAATGACATTATTATGTATTAACTTGTTTTCGCTTACTTTTCATGTACCGCGGGGAATGGGGGTCCAAACTGATTGGGAGCCATATTGACGGTCTCTTCTGCGCATGACCAGGGAGCATTGAAAGGTGGCCACTTTGGACAGTGGAACTCAGCCAGCTGGCAGCCACAGTCAAGATGCGCCTGGGAAAGCCACCTCTGCGCTACGAGAACGGCGAATGTTGCTCCTCATGTGTTACAATGTTAATTTCCTGCACAGTTCTCATGAGAACCCCAAACCTGCTAGGCGGTACCCAAATATGTTAATGAAGGCTTCAAATCGTGTATTGTGATTGGTGTGTTACCCAAATCCTACCTTAGGACCAATCGAAATTGAGGGATTCTGACACTTTGCAACATTGGGGGGTGGTACACTGTCCCCAAACTGTATATCTACCCTGGGTTCACCTAGTGAACCGTCCGACTTGTCTGGTTTAGCTGACCTGTCACTGACCCAACGCACTCAATAGGTGACTGAAGATACAGAGCGCTGCGGAGCACTCTGTCCGAATTTGACCATAGGCTAAGGTTCTACTGAACCTTAAAGTGCTGGCAAAGCACTTAGCTGGGAGTTCGCTGACCCAATCGGGGTCTTGATCGATAGCTGCAGAGCGGGTGGAGCGCAGGCGTTGCTTCCGAACTGTGGGTTCCGGTCCTGTCCTGAAGAGGGTCCTGTCCTGAGGGTTTGCTGTCCTGTCCTGAGGGTCCTGTCCTGATTCCTATTCCGAGGGTATCCTGTCCTATCCTGGGTGTCCATTCTGCACCTGCTGTCCTTTGAGGGGTATCCTTCCTTGAGGGTTTCCTGTCCTTAACTGACCCGTGGCCAGGGTTTGGTTTCCACACCTTTCTAGGTAAATATTGCTCTGAAAACTCTTAAAATCTTGCACCTTCTGAATTTCTAACTTTTGCTTTAATAAAGTTCAACATTGCACATGTGATATTTTCCATGCCTTTCTGCAACTATTGAAAGTCATTTATATTTTTTCCATAAGTTTATTCCTATGTCTTCTCATTTGTTAGAAATTATATTTTGCATAGCAGTGTGTCATTTCCTGATATGGTCTAGAACTTCATTGCCTAGATTGTTCAAAGGCCCATTCACCTTAAGTGAAGCGTGTTATTCATTATAAACTCTCCTATAGTCACCCACACTTAGGCTATCCCTGTTTAGATAATACTGACTTGCATAGTATCTTTTCTCGTTACATTTTATTAGTACTTTGATGATTACTCTGTCATTATTTCTTTATGCCTATGTGATTTACGTTATCTTGGTTATTGATTGCCTTGTTTTATTGTACCTCATGCAAGAAAATAATGAACTTTAGATAAACATTTTAAAACTTCCAGTTGTCCGTGGTCATTTGAACAGTATTTGAATGTTATTGGTTGGGTTTGTATTTTGCTGCCTTTCCTTTACAGCTAGCTCCCTGATTCATTGTGGTCATTAGGCACCCGCATCGGTGGATGGTAAGTCGGGTGCACCGAAAATTGGTAGCAGGGAACACACACACCAACTTGGTAGAGCTCGTGAAGTCACCTGATCGATGTATACGGTGATTTGAAAAGTATATGGGCCCTGAAGCCGGAAACGGCGAAAACTATTGGTCGGGTGGCCTCGCGCGCTCTATCACTAGTACATAAAAAGCGAATGGTGATAGTATGTTAACATGCTGTAAATGAATAAGAGTTAGCAACACTTATAAGCAGCCGCGGGCCGTGGAGGGAGTTACGGTGGGGCAGGGAGGCGGGGAGGGGGAGGGGCAAGGTAGAGAGGGCTCCATCCTGCTTCTCCCCCTCCCCGCCTCCCTGCCTCACCGTAACTCCCTCCACGGCCCGCGGCTGCTTATATCTCACCCTCCCTAATACACATATTATATTATTTGCTAAGAAGGTCTCTTTGTGTTGGTTTAGGGCGTGCCCATACTTTAGTGTCTTAGATTTGAAGGAATCACATCAGCATACACCAGCTCTCTCTTCATGTGAGCCGCATCAACTGTTGTGTATGTGTGTTCGGCAAAGCAATATAAAACCCGCCTCATGCCCAGAATTGGCAGAAGTTGCACTTATGTTATGAGTATGAAGTCGTGGAGATCAGACCTCATAACAATTCTGTATCGTGTTGTTCTTGAAACTTTAGCACTCGCTGTACAGATATAGTTTAACAAGCAAAGCAGATAGTAGAGCAATAACATATTATTCTCATGTAAACCACGATGAACTACTAGGTGGAAAGCTAAAGCAACAACTAAGTGTCGTGTGCAGAAGTTGCAAAAAAGGAAAAATGGCGTTTAAACCGGTAATGAGCCCATGCTAACTTAACACGGTGTAAAGATATCCAGGACCTAGATGACACCTCCCCATGATCCGGAAACGAACTGAATAAGATAATAGAAGTGCCATCTCATGAGAGCAGATTGCAAGTTTATATGTGGACGGTCCGCAAGGTAAAGCATTAAAAACTAGGAAAATTTAATGCTAAAGAAAAATAAAACAGCCAAGTACTTTATCGAGTTTTAAGCCAATAGGCAAGGTAAATAATAAAAACTTGACAAATAAGTCAATGAATTGTCAATGAAATGCTAGTACTCAGCATATCAAACATGAAAAAGGTCTATGACATAACTGTGTATGCAAAATAAGCTGCAACAGCCTCCAATAGGAAGTCACCGTCTTCATCCGAAAACAGTTCAGCCATCCAATTTAAAAGCGGAAAAGAACATACGTGCTCTCCCAGCACCGGATCCTCTATCACCATCAGAGGACAGCTCGGTGGGTTTTCAAGAAAGCTCTGTTCCAAGAAAGACTGTGCTGCCGCCAGTAAATTCCAGGGACCAAGTAGTCCATGCATCAATGCCACAGCCATAATCCTTTCGCCAGGACAAACCAACTCGTGAGTAATGATAGGAGTCATCAGCTGATTAAAGTCGACGTCAGGAGAAACCGGTCCGCAGAGACACAAATCAATGGCCCAATCGAAATCACAGGTCAGGCAGTGAAATACAGGCTGGACACAGGTGAAGTAGGAGAATCGAAAAGATAATCCATATGCCGTGCTTAATATCGCCAACGGCATTGTGCCATAATATTCTAGCATGCGATTGCGGAACAGTGTCAGCAGCTGCAGGGTGGGAGGTTGCATAGGAGGGACATCCATATTTAAAAATGTAAAAAAGCACAAGAGCGTCCGCTGGTAATGCAAGTAAAAATGCCAATCCACGAACCAGAGTGGAGAAAATAGAATGAAAGGAAGCAGGGATGACTCCAAAGATTTTCTCAAATGAAGTCACGAGACCACTGGTAACAACTTTAAAAAAGTGCGCCAGGGACTTTGTGGAGGATGCGTTAAAGATAGTCGGAACCATCTTGCTGAATTTGAAAGGCAAATCTGAATTGAAAAGTGAGTGCACCTCTGTACGGGTGTTCGCTATGTGAAGCACGAAAGTTTCACGGGCCGAACTCAAGGCCACCTCTCTCTGAGACAAAAGAGCTCTTATTCTTGCCATGCCGTTGAAATCTGTCCCAAGGTTGGTATTTGTGGCCAGATTGAAAACTCCCTATGTTCATGTGTGGGAGGAAATAGAACATTTCTGCAGCAAATAACCCGTTCACTTACTGTTACGATAAAAGGAATACTTTTAATTAACTCAGAACAATCTTCATTATTGAGCATCAAATAACTACCATTTTCCAACAACTTGAACGTGGGGATGATAGCAGGAACTGGCGTGCCTTGCAACACGCAAGCCATATTTGGTCGGTGTTTGTTGCATGAACCGTGTAACTGTATGTGCCTACACATTAGTGAATGATCTGGCGTCTCAGTGCATTCCTCTCCATTCAGATAAACTTCTTGATCATCTTTGAAACATCTGTATGTGTATGGAAGCGACCAGACCTCATGAAGAAAAGCACTACCTAAAGGTTCATAACGACCTATTGGTATATATTTCATACAATTTGAAAACTTATATAAAGCAAAAGGCAGCGTTATTAAACCGTGGATAAGGCACGTTGCCAAAAAACCCGCAATCCTCTGCTGATGATGTCACTGAGCATGTCATGAATGATGTAATATGTGACATCATCAGCAGTGGATTACGGGTAATAGTATCTCTAGTTTACTCCCCTATAGCTGTCTTTCTTTTAACATAAGTGTCTGTTTCCTTCCCTTATACTTACTGTTTTTGGTTCGCTTCCGGTTCGCGTACCGGCGAGCGAACTGGGAAGCGAACTAAGAGAAATAGAGGTTGGCACAGTTCCAAATATTGTACCAATTTTTTAATAACGGGGAGGTAGTTCTGAAAAGAACTTTTTTTTTATTGTTTTTGTTGTTTTATATTTTTTTTATTATTTTTCGGAACATTTTTTTACTTTTTTTGAATTTTTCTGAACAGTTTTATATTTTTTGGGGTTTTTCTTGGAGGGGGCAATGAAAACGATTCATTGTAAAGGGCTCAACAGGAGCAACAAAACAAAAAAAAAGTATTTATTATTTTGGGCGTTTCGTACAAACTTGCATATGATAGTCAATAGCTCTGTTGATCAGAGTGATGCTTCTTTCTCCGTAGCAAATGAATCCATCGCAATATACGCAGATGTGTTTTACTTCACCAAATCTCATTTGTATATTTGGCACCATCTCCCTGCCCTCTGGTCCCGTTACTTCCGGTACAACAGATCTTCTGGCCATAATAGGGAGATTATCTAGGTCGTTCCGAAACTGTGCAGCACTGTAGTTGTTAGGATGCCACCTAGTCATATGGCGATGCATTGTGTAGTTTCCGAAACTGTATTTTTTGTCGGTCCCTCTGGACAGTCTATCTTGACATATAAGGCAAGTTACGTACCTTGCATTTACTTTTTTCTGACCTTTGGGAATTTTAAAAAATTGCCAAATGAAGTTTTCTTTCCGGTGAGACGTCCTGGGCTGCTCAGGCAAAAACTGCCTCTCTTCTTGCTCTTCTTCCTCTTCCTCTTCTTCCTCTTCTTGTTGAATTATAACTTGAGCAGGTGGTCCACTCTTCCTTGGATGTGGTGGAGGTGGTGGGGAAGCACCAGCTGAAGCTACTAAAGAAGCCATTGCTCAGTGATCACAAAGGGTCTTTCTCTCACAATGATGAAAGTCAGAGTGAGGAAAGAAGGAGGGATTTTCATCATTTGGGAAAAACAAGAGTTCTCAACCAATCAAAAGTGTTCATTTTAGATTATATGACCTAGTCTTACATCATTAGGAAACCAAAAGTGAAATGAACCAATGAAAAGTGTTATTACCAAGTCACATGACTTGCTGTGTTTACGTTAAGCGCTTTGCAGGGCCTCCCGGTTTGCTTCCAGAAACCTGCGCTTTGCGACTCGCTTCGCGTACCAGTTCGCTAACGTAGCACGTCATATGACGTATCACGCGACAACGTGAAACGTCATGCGGACGGGAGGCGTCACGATGTTGTTTTCTAACGCGGCAATTTCGCGGCATCAAGGTCAGCTAACGGGAAGCTTCCCGATTCGCGACACACCAATACCAGTTACTACATACGCACTCACTGATTCGTACGTCTACACACACATTCACTCATTCACCCATACAATTACTCATACATACAGTCAGTTATTATTAGAACACTATCATATGCACTCATACACCTAGTCTGTCCTGTGAAGAATCAATCACACTTCGATTTCCTCATCTATAGTTAAACACAGAACACCATACTTTTCACACATATACTAACACATACTTACTCTCTTATACAATCACTGATACAAGTACACATTGATATGCACAGCGTCACACACCTCCCAGCCAGCCACACACACACTCAGTCTTCCATCCATCCAGTCATTCTTCAATATGTAAAACGTATTTAAACTTTACAAAAACACACTGACACTAGATGATGTCATCAGTGATGTCATCAGTGATGTCACTGACCATGTCATGAATGATGTAATATGTGACATCATCAGCAGTGGATTGCGGGTGCGCGATATATAGTTAGTGCAACTAACTATATATGGAATTTCAATGGTTTTGTGTGAGTAAAATAAGGTTTTCTAAATGCTAATTCCTAACTATATATGGTCTATAACCTATGGTTTTTTCAGTGAATATATATATATATATATATATATTCACTGAAAAAACCATAGGT
Source organism: Lissotriton helveticus (assembly GCF_964261635.1). Taxonomy (NCBI): domain Eukaryota; kingdom Metazoa; phylum Chordata; class Amphibia; order Caudata; family Salamandridae; genus Lissotriton; species Lissotriton helveticus. The sequence continues at coordinate 515,490,458 of NC_136071.1, read as the reverse complement.
TATAGACCATATATAGTTAGGAATTCGCATTTACAAAACCTTATTTTACTCACACAAAACCATTGAAATTCCATATATAGTTAGTTGCACTAACTATATATCGCGCACCCGCAATCCACTGCTGATGATGTCACATATTACATCATTCATGACATGGTCAGTGACATCACTGATGACATCACTGATGACATCTCAAATGACATCACTGATGACATCTCAAATGACATCACTGATGACATCTCATTTGACATTACTGATCACATCACTGATGATATCATTCATGTGATAATACGATGAACCTCTTCAGACTCTAATATAACCTTAGATACAATCAGTGTAAACAGACACTCACAGACTGTCACTCATCCATGGAGTTACTCACACACCTAGTCAGTCATGCAAAGAATCAATCACACCTCCATTTCCTCAACTATACAGTTATACAAACTTTACTTATTCAAACATATACTAACACATATTTACTCTCTTATACAATCCCTGATACAAGTTCACAATGATCCATACCGCCACTCACACATTCACTGGCTCTTATGCACAGTTATTTATATATGTCAACTCTCACATGTACTGTGTTTTACATATGTACTTACTTTGACATGTAGCACTGAGATATCCATTCACTCACCAATACACTCATGCACACAGTCAACCGCCCATACAGCTGTTTCCACATGCACTTTTGAAACCATACATCTAGTGAATCAACTGCTCACACATCTATGCACAGAGTCATACACCTCCCAGCCACCCACACACACACTCAGTCTCCCATACAAATACTTGGGCAACCAATCAATAACCCATATAGTTACTCATATAGCTACTTATCAACACATGCAACAGTTTACAGAACAACAGACATAATGATGCACAAATTAAGACAGTTTAGTCACTAACTCATGCACTCAGTGAGACACATTTAATCACTCACTCATACAGTCAGTCATGCACCTACTAAATCCTTCATCCAGACACTTATACATCCACTCATTCTTCAATATGTAAGACATATTTTAACTTTACAGAAACATACAGTCACTGGATGTTGTCATCAGTGATGTCATCAGTGATGTCATTTGAGATGTCATCAGTGATGTCATCAGTGATGTCACTGACCATGTCATGAATGATGTAATATGTGACATCATCAGCAGTGGATTGCGGGTGCGCGATATATAGTTAGTGCAACTAACTATATATGGAATTTCAATGGTTTTGTGTGAGTAAAATAAGGTTTTGTAAATGCGAATTCCTAACTATATATGGTCTATAACCTATGGTTTTTTCAGTGAATTTTCAAGGTTTTGTAAATGCTAATTCCTAACTATATATGGTCTATAACCTATGGTTTTTTCAGTGAATTTTCAAGGTTTTGTAAATGCTAATTCCTAACTATATATGGTCTATAACCTATGGTTTTTTCAGTGAATATATATATATACATACATATATAAACATATATCATCTGTATATCTATATAAATACAAACATAAATGCATGCATACATATACTTATATGCATACAGATGCATGTTATTTACATGAAAGTTGAAAAAACACTAATAAAAGCAAAGCTAAAAAGCCACCTCATTACAAACAGAATGGCTTTAACTTAAACGAGGGCGAGATCTATTGCATTTTCAATGCTTGTTTACTTTGGTTCCATCAAGAAGGCATTCAGATGTGTCACACATTTGCCATAAATTCTGAATGTTAGCACTCTAGTTGCACATTAGATCACTGTAGTAAAGCTACTGCTCACCAGGGACGTCTGCTGCTGGTATTCAAAGTGCATGTTTCAGTCTGCATGTCAGAATTTTTTTAATGAAATTGAAGAGGGTTTGAGAAGTCACTCAAAATGTGCCCTAATTTTTCTTTCTGCAGCACTAATCATAATTCATATGGCAAAATATACCCCCTCATTTTGTTCCTTTTTAAATTAAATGTTTTAAGAGTTACCACTTTATTCCAATCAAGATGGCTTCAGGTGTGCCATACCTTTGTAATAAGTAGGACTGTTAGCGCTCTAGTTGTTCTTTAGAACTCTCTGGGACATTCTGTCATTGGGCTATACTTGGGCTACATCTGGGTGATATTTGGGCTACATTTGGGCTCTTTTGTCTCTGGTGGCCATTTTGGGAGACTGCATGTCAGAATTTTTTAATGAAATAGAAGAGGATTTGAGAAGTCACTCAAAATGTGCCCTAATTTTTCATTCTGCAGCACTAATCATACTTTCTATGGCAAAATATACCCCCTCATGTTGTTTCTTTTTAAATTAAATGTTTTAAGAGTTACCACTTTATTCCAATCAAGATGGCTTCAGGTGTGCCATACCTTTGTAATAAGTAGGACTGTTAGCGCTCTAGTTGTTCTTTAGAACACTCTAGGAGGCTGCAGTAGAACACAAAGGAATCAACTGACAGTCTCTGTCCTTGTTGGATGTACATGTTTTACTGAGAATGTCAGACTTCATTTTCACATGACTGAGAAAGATAATGTGAATTTACAGAAAATATGCTTTCAGTTTAGCTTATAGATCCCCTTCCAAACCACTGTGGGAAAATCATGAGATATTAGTTTTCTTTCAAACAATATTCATGATATCACAGCAGAAGGTTTTTTCACATGGTAAAATCACCTTAGAACCCACCACAATTCCTAAAACGAGTATGGTACCATCAACAAATGATTTATAATGTAACTAAAGTCCTAAAACCCTCTATTAACTACAATGCTTTTTAATGAGGTGCTATCATGTATATTGGTCCCAAGATGGCTGCCAACACTTCTTGGATGAAGTGCTGACAGCCAATCAGATCAGATGTGTGGTTAGGCTCCGCCCAGATATATATCTTTTTTTGAACCTAAATTACTCAAAATCCACTGGAGCACATATATTGAGACCTACAAAAGGCACATCGGGCTAACAGTCCCTACAATTTTGCCAAGTTTCGTGCAAATCCATTCAGCCGTTCGGGCTAAAAGTGAGGCCAACCGCCCTATGGAAAACTCAATGTTAAAAACACGTTTTGGGACCCCCCTTTTTTCTCGACCCCCCCTGGACGAACCCCCCCCCAATTTTCAGGGGCTGCTCAGAAACAAAATGTTCCATTTTCCTGAAAATTTCAGCCAATTCCGTCCACAAACGCCAAAGTTATTAGACATAGAATTTTCAAAAATCCCATAGAGAAAAAATCCTAACTATATATACCTACTGGCGACCGCCAGTAGGTAATATATATATATATATATATATATATATATATATATATATATATATATATATATATATATATATATATATATATATATATATATTACCTACTGGCGGTCGCCAGTAGGTATATATAGTTAGGATTTTTTCTCTATGGGATTTTTGAAAATTCTATGTCTAATAACTTTGGCGTTTGTGGACGGAATTGGCTGAAATTTTCAGGAAAATGGCACATTTTGTTTCTGAGCAGCCCTTGAAAATTTTGGGGGGGGGTTCGTCAAGGGGGGGCCGAGAAAAAAGGGGGGTCCCAAAACGTGTTTTTAACATTGAGTTTTCCATAGGGCGGTTGGCCTCACTTTTAGCCCGAACGGCTGAATGGATTTGCACGAAACTTGGCAAAATTGTAGGGACTGGTAGCCCGATGTGCCTTTGCTAGGTCTCAATATATGTGCTTCAGTGGATTTTGAGAAATTAACGTTCAAAAAAAGATATATATCTGTAACAGCGGACCGGGCAGCGCTCCGGTTCGCGGACTTTTCGCGGTACGGAGCTTTGTGAAGCGAAGCTGATTGGTTCTCCGGCGTCTGTGAACATTCCAAACAGTCCGTAGCGGCCGCCATCTTGTCTCTCGGTAGGATCGAGAGACAAGAGGAGGCCAAAGCGAAGGGGCAAATGACCATAAGGGGGCATAGTAGATCCTCGCTGACCCCCTAGGTTTGATGTGGAGGTTTTAAAAGATCCCCGCGGGGGGCAAAAAAAATAAATAATAATAATAATCGAACGGCTGAATGGATTTGCACGAAACTTGGTAAAATATTAGGGACTGGTAGCCCGATGTGCCTTTGCTAGGTCTCAATATATATGCTTCAGTGGATTTTGAGAAATTAACGTTCAAAAACAAGATATATATCTGTAACAGCGCTCCGCGGAGATAAAATTATCTCTGTATTACCTAGCTGTTGCTAACACCAGTTAGCGACCGCTAGTAGGAGATAGCGACCATCTTGGGCCCCACTTTGCATGTGAGTGATATTTATCACTAATGACATGCAAAGTGGGCATGCCAAGATGTTAGCGACTGGAAACAGTCGCTAACATCGCTATCTCCTATTACCAACTTTTGGAAATATTCGCGATAAGCGCGAATATCTCCAAAAGCTACCACCTGCCCTGAGCAGTTCTTAGCCATATTATCCAATGGGAGGTGGATAACATGGCTAAGAGCATTAGCTCGGTAATGCATGAATATCGCTGAGTTTTCAGCGATATTAATGCATTGCGGTCGTTTTTTATCGTATTTGCGATAAACCTTGATAATAGCAAGGTTTATCTGCGATAATTTCTGACGATGCTTAGCGGTAAAAAATTCGTTGCTAAGCATCGTTAGGGATAAATATCGCTTAACTTTGGTAATATGCCCCAAGGTCTGTTAACGTTCGATTCGAAGGAAATCAGGAAGTGTTGAAAAACATTGTCTGCGCCATCTTGCCTTTTTTCAAATGCCACACTTTTGTCGTGCACGGCAGTCATTTTAGATGCCTTGACCAGACCCACTCTCTGCACGCTGTCGATCCTTAGCATGGCTCCCCACCCTTGCAAGCATCTCCCCCAGGCAGTGGTCACCCCCGCTCTCTGTCTTATGCATGGGTAATAAACCACCCCCCATCTGCGCTGCTCTTCCCTGAGAATCACACCCTGTGCCCGCCCGACACCTCCCTTTCGCCCTATTCACTACCGCACCCTCTGACACTCCTTTTCCTCTGTGTCCGATTGTCCAGGCCGGTCCTAGGGTATCAGCTAGCCCTGCAGATGTAGTTTATGGCCCCAGCTGTAAAGAATCACCCCTCTTCAAAGGAGTTATAGTAGATCAAGGCCCACACTCGATGAGATCCGTCACAGCAGACGCGTTCCTATTATCTGAAAACCATCCTGTATTGTGATTGGGGAGGGGACCGAGCCTGAAGCGGAAGATTCCAGGGATGACTCTTTGTACATCAAAGTTTTTACAATTATGTGTCACATTAAAAATATATAGCACTCCAACAAAGTAGTAAGATTATAAAACTTTAATAAGTTATAAATATATACAAGAAAACAAAAACAGTAATAACATATAAACATTTTTAGGGAAAAACAACGAAGTAGCGGTCGGCTGTGCGAATAGTCCCAACGCAGCACAACGTCCAGATTTCTGGACGGCACCCAGGTGATGTTGCCTGGGTGCCGCACTGATTTCGGCATCCGGCGTGGGGCGTCGCGGGGGGTGGGTCATCAGTAGCAAACTGTTGTGCGAATAGTTCCAAGGCAGCAGAACGATGGCACCAAGGTGATGTCCAGTAAGTTGCCGCACTGGTTTTGGTATCCTACAATGCTGCTCCGAATAACGGCGTGGGGCGCCCCGGGGGAGGCGGCGTGAACGGGCCTCTCCAGGTGGAGTCTCGTCTGTTGTAGTGGGGCGCCCCTTTACCGTTTCAGTTGCCATTCCGTCCGCTTTTGGTCCACTGTGTCAAAAGCCGCAATTTAGCTGAGTTGCGCCCACTCTTGCGGTGCAGCGATAGGCGGCTGTCACAGGACTCTCAAAATGGCGGCAGGCTGTTTCCTTTTTGGGCCTGGTCCACTGAAATGGCCCTGGGACACCTTGGAAATCGGACGCTTGTCTGCTAGGTCTTGGACCCCATTCTCGAAAGCGTCCCCTCCGCCTTGAGGATTCATCAAAAGTTTTGGGGGCCCCCGACTCCTGCAGGCTTCTGGTGGGGAGCGGCTGCCATGATTGCTCGCGGAATGACCACGACGGAGCCACGAGATGGTGGTGCTTTCATGGTGATGCCAGCTTCAGTCTGAAACATCCAGAAACAAGGTGGGGCTTTCATCGTTTGGGAAAAAAAAAAAGTTTTCATCCAATGAAAAGTGTTGTTTTTAGGTCATATGATCAAGCCTTCCATCATTAGGAAACCAAAAGTAAAATGAACCAATGAAAAGTTTTATAAACAAGTCACATGACCTGTTATGCGGCATAGGGTATAAAATGCGGAGAAAATACGTTGGCACGTGAGGGGGCGTCAGTAGCGGACCGATGTGAGAATAGGCCGAAGGCAACACAACGCGCCAAGATCCGGATGGCACCGAGGTGGTGTCCAGCAAGTTGCAGCACTGGTGTGGCCATCCTACAATGCTGAAAGTCGGCGTGGGGCGCCCTGTTGGCCTGTGAGTTCGCGTCAGTAGCGGACCGATGTGCGAATAGGCCGAAGGCAGCACAACGCGCCAAGATCCGGATGGCACCGAGGTGGTGTCTAGCAAGTTGTTGCACTGGTGTGGCCATCCTACAATGTTGAAAGTCGGCGTGGGGTGCCCCGTTGGCCTGTGAGATGGGGTCAGTAGCGGACCGATGTGCGAATGGGGCCAAAGGCAGCGCAACAATATTTTCTGAATAGAAGACACCACAAGGCGCTGAGATGCCAAGATCCGGATGGCACCGAGGTGGTGTCTAGCAAGTTGTGGCACTGGTGTGGCCATCCTACAATGGTAAAAGTCGGCGTGGGGCGCCCTGTTGGCCTGTGAGATGGTGTCAGTAGCGGACCGATGTGCGAATGGGGCCAAAGGCAGCGCAACAATATTTTCTGTATGGAAGATACCACTAGGCGTTGAGATGCCAAGATCCGGATGGCACCGAGGTGGTGTCCAGCAAGTTGCCGCACTGGTGTGGCCATCCTACAATGCTGCGCCGAAAGTCGGCGTGGGGTGCCCCGTTGGCCTGTGAGGTGGCGTCAGTAGCGGACCGATGTGTGAATAGGCCGGAACCAGCACAAGGTGCCAAGATCCGGATGGCACCGTGGTGGTTTCATAGTTGAGAGGCACTTCATCTGCAGTGGGGCGCCGAGATCTGGATGGCACCGAGGTGATGTCTAGCAAGTTGCTGTACTGGTGTGGCCATCCTACAATGCTGAAACTCGGCGTGGGGCGCCCCATTAGCCTGTGAGATGGCGTCAGTAGCGGACCGATGTGCGAATGGGGCCAAAGGCAGCGCAACAATATTTTCTGAAGAGAAGACACCACAAGGCGCTGAGATTCGGTTACCACCGAGGTGATGTCTAGCAAGTTGCCGCACTGGTGTGGCCATCCTACAATACTGCTCCGAATAACGGCGTGGGGTGCCCGAAGGGGGGGGGGGAGGTGGCGTGAACGGGCCTTCCTAGGTGGAGGCTCGTCTGCTGTAGTGGGGCGCCCCTTTACCGTTTCAGTTGCCATTCAGCTGAGTTTCGGCTGCTCTTGATGCTACAGCGACAGGCGGCTGCAACAGGACTCTCAAAATGGCGACCTGTTCTTTGGATTTGGGCCTGGTCCACTAAAATGGCCCTGGGACACCTTAGAACTCGGACGCTCGATTTTTTTTTCCTTTCCTGTACATGCAAAAAAAGGTAAATGCCCGGTACGTTACACGCTTCATCTGCCACGATGTACTCTCCAGAGGAACCGAAAAAATATATAGTTATGGTAACTATACCATGCATCGTCATATGGAGAGGTGGCACCAATTAATTATAGTGCTGCATAAAAGAGAGATTTGGAGGAGAACCCCCGACCTGCCAGTACATTCATCAAAGAAGTGGCACTGACAGCATCAGAGGCAAGGGAAACGGTCCCAAATATTTAGAAGAACTTTGGAAAGATTAAAATGACATGTTTAGATTGTGGCAAATTAATTTCATGTGGACAGATGAGTGTTACTCTAATAAATACAGCATATGAACATCATCATAGTCGATGGTTGGTAGAGACATTTTGACTATATCCTGGACCTGCCCGTCCTCGCCCAAAATGGCGCCGGAATAAATGGGACTCGTAACTCCTTGTTGTGTACTGGTTGCAGAACCTTGAAATCACGAGATACGTATGCAGTTTTGAAGCACATGGCGGGCGGGGACGAGAATTGATTGAATATTTCGACATCCCTATTGATATTAAGTTCTGATGTGTTATTGATTACTGTACTATTGAAAGTTCGAATTAACGTCACCCATGGTACTTGCCCGCAAATGTATATCTAGATAATTTTATTGTAACTGGCCCTGTCGTATTTTAATTATAAAATGTACGTCCACCGATTCCGCAACTGTTAGACACCTTAGTTCTTGCAACCTAATGGCCCGCCCGTTACGTTCCTCTACAGTGTAAATGTCTACTCATCATATACGATTACAGTTTGCTCCGTGGCCGGCCCACGTGGTTATAGGCTCGTATTTGTATAATGAAATTTTCACAATAAAGGTTTTTAAAAGAAAACATGGTAGTAGTATATACATTGGTAAAGTTTTTAATAATAGTCACTGTTTTAGAATCTTTAAAAGGCAAGTGAAATAAAGCAGACCAATTACATGAAGGGTAAAAGGTATAATACGCAGGAACGCAGTAAAGATAAATGGTCAAGGGCTGTTGTGTTTTCTACTCCTGCAACATAAAGTGATCGATAAGAATCTCATATTCAGGCGTATCGGCGACTAAGACAGCAGGTCGACCCTCTTTTGCTCAACGGCTCCGTCATGGGACGAAGAAACGCTCTTTTTCTCGAAAAAATTATATATTTTACTTGCAGGACAGTTGTAAATTTTCCGGGAAAGTACATTAGCCTGGAACATTATAACATATATTTAAGAAAAAATAATGTTCGGAAGTAATAAAAAGCGTAATTTTTAGGTCATATGACCAAGCCTTTCATCATTAGAATAAGAAAAGTAAAATGAACCAATGAAAAGTTTTATTAATAAGTCACATGACTTGTTATGCTTACGTTACGCGCTGCGCGTCGCGCCCCGGATGACTTCCGGATGCGCTAACGCGGCGCGTCATATGACGCATTACGCGACAACGCAGGTCCAGAATATAGTCAAAATGTCTCCACCAACCAGCGGTCGGAACACAACCCCTTTCAGCAGGCTAAATAGTTCTGTTAAATGACAACAGAAGGGACAGGCAACAAGAACCATCAGTCAAAGAGGGGAGGGCTAGTTCTTCTCTACCGGGTTACATTGGGGCGCTACCGGAACTGATCGAATTGGTAGTCTACAGTGTTTCTGGATGTTTCAGACTGAAGCTGGGGTTAGCATGAGAGCACCACCATTTCGTAGCTCCGTCGTGGCCATTCCGCAACCAATCATGGCAGCCGCTGTTTATCGTTATTTTGGGCGGGGTGGGTGGCGGAGCCTAGCTGTTTTGCAGCCATCATTGTGTGGAGTTCAGTTCATCTCACTAGTTTCGTATTTGTCATGAGGGGTTGTTCCTAATGTTTCTATTTTAGCGAGGTCAAAAAGAGATCCCATTAGTGGCCTACTGATTTTGCTCGATTCCTTTTCTTTTTTTTTTTACACAATTTTTCGTTATCTGAAAAGACTAAACAGAGTATTGCGAGTCTGTGTTTGTTTGTAAATAGAGAATGAACCAAAGAGAACCAATTCTAAAACAGTAAATGCTTGGATAACAATCAATCAAATGGAGAGAGAAGCAGGCACGACGTATTACGACGGGGGCAAAGGCCTGCGTTAACTACCTTTCACTATCTGCAAAGAGAGAGTACTCCTAATAGAAATGAGGGGGGGGGCACCATTCAAAGCAGATCAGTGTGCATAAACACGAAAATGTTTTCACTTACCACGTACTTGACATTCGACAGCTTATGATATTTGCTATTAAAAAACCATTGAAATTCACTGAAAAAACCATAGGTTATAGACCATATATAGTTAGGAATTAGCATTTACAAAACCTTGAAAATTCACTGAAAAAACCATAGGTTATACACTATATATAGTTAGGAATTAGCATTTACAAAACCTTGAAAATTCACTGAAAAAACCATAGGTTATAGACCATATATAGTTAGGAATTAGCATTTAAAAAACCTTATTTTACTCACACAAAACCATTGAAATTCCATATATAGTTAGTTGCACTAACTATATATCGCGCACCCGCAATCCACTGCTGATGATGTCACATATTACATCATTCATGACATGGTCAGTGACATCACTGATGACATCACTGATGACATCTCAAATGACATCACTGATGACATCACTGATGACATCTCATTTGACATCAATGACCACATCACTGATGATATCATTCATGTGACAATACAATGCATCTCCTCACACTTTAATATAACCTCTGTTACACCCAGTGTTAAATACAGAGTATAATTTTTTAAACCATTGACACACCAATACTAGTTACTACATACGCACTCACTGATTCCTACGTCTACACACACATTCACTCATTCACCCATACAATCATTCATACATACAATCACTCATCTTTACAACACTATCATATGCACTCATACACCTATACAGACACTCACACTCTGCCACTCATCCATGGAGTTACTCACACACCTAGTCAGTCCTGTAAAGAATCAATCACACTTCCATTTTCTATTTTTTCCATTTTCCATTTAAACATAGAGTACCTTACATTTTCAAACATATACTACCACATACTTACTCTCTTATACAATCATTGATACAAGTACACATTGATCTGCACAGAGTCACACATCTCCCAGCCAGCCACACACACACTCCGTCTCCCATACAAATACTTGGACAATCAATCAATAACCCATATAGTTACTCATATAGCTACTGATCAACACATGCAGCAGTTTACAGAACAACAGACATAATGATGCACAAATTAAGACAGTTTAGTCACTAACCCATGCACTCAGTGAGACACATTTAATCACTCACTCATACAGTCAGTCACGCACCTAAATCCTTCATCCAGACACTTATACATCTACTCATTCTTCAATATGTAAAACATATTTAAACTTTACAGAAACACACAGTCAATGGATGATGTCATCAGTGATGTCATCAGTGATGTCATTTGAGATGTCATCAGTGATGTCATCAGTGATGTCACTGACCATGTCATGAATGATGTAATATGTGACATCATCAGCAGTGGATTGCGGGTGCGCGATATATAGTTAGTGCAACTAACTATATATGGAATTTCAATGGTTTTGTGTGAGTAAAATAAGGTTTTTTAAATGCTAATTCCTAACTATATATGGTCTATAACCTATGGTTTTTTCAGTGAATATATATATATATATATATATATATATATATATATATATATATATATTACCTACTGGCGGTCGCCAGTAGGTATATATAGTTAGGATTTTTTCTCTATGGGTTTTTTGAAAATTCTATGTCTAATAACTTTGGCGTTTGTGGACGGAATTGGCTGAAATTTTCTGGAAAATGGAACATTTTGTTTCTGAGCAGCCACTGGAAATTTGGGGGGAGTTGGTCCAGGGGGGGCCGAGAAAAAAGGGGGGTCCCAAAACGTGTTTTTAACATTGAGTTTTCCATAGGGCGGTTAGCCTCACTTTTAGCCCGAACGGCTGAATGGATTTGCACGAAACTTGGCAAATTTGTAGGGACTGGTAGCCCGATGTGCCTTTTGTAGGTCTCAATATATGTGCTGCAGTGGATTTTGAGAAAATAACGTTCAAAAAAAGATATATATCTGTAAGCGCGGACCAGGCAGCGCCCCGGTACGCGTACTTGACGCGTAACGGAACTTCGCGTAGCGAAGTTGATTGGCTCTGTGGTGTCTGTCAACATTCTAAACAGTCCGGAGCGGCCGCCATCTTGTCTCTCGGTAGGATCGAGAGACAAGAGGAGGTCAAAAGCGAAGGGGCAAATGACCTTAAGGGGGCATAGTAGATACTCCCTGACCCCCTAGGTTTGATGTGGAGGCTTTAAAGGGGCCCCGCTAAGCAAAAAAAATAAAAAAAAATTTTTGTTTTTTTTCGTGGTTAGCGCCCGGTACGCGAACCGGGAAGCGTACTGGGGAGCGTATCACAATAAAAAATGAATGATAGACTTTTCAAATGCTGTATGTTAATTGATTGTTGGTTTTGTTGATTATTTTTTTTTTTTTAATTTTTTTTTATTGTGTTTCATAATTTATTAAACTTTCTAACATTTCATTGTCAGAAATTTCATAATCATGGAATATAGATTGTAGTCTCTGAGGTTGTAAAATGTCCTCATTTGCAAGGAGGTTATCTACTGCTTGCACACATTGCAGTAGTTCTTGGTCCCATGTTTCATCCATAAATTCAATCTCATTTGGATCAATGATTTCTGTGTTGGACTCTGGAAGGACAATTTCAAATGAAATGTTTTGTTCACTTTCCATTTTTCCTGAAATTTGCATAAAAAAAATATATATTAGTAGAGGTAGGGCACTGTTGGGATTAATTTTAGATAGGCAGTTTTTATCAGAGAATTTATCTTTGGGCAGTGTATAGTATCAGAGTGGAAGTAGGAATATAAAAAAGTGTATCTAAATTTATAAGTACTACAGAGGGATAGTATATAACTAACAGAAAAAGTTTGCCATATTAACTTAAAGTGCACAATATACTTCAGTTTTAAAAATAACAACTTACCTTTAAAAAGAAGTTGAAGTTATTAATGAAAATCCAAATGAAATGTACACCAGGAAGTAGTAGTCAAAATGGCTGTGTTTCCTTCTCTTCCTTTATATATATTCGGGTACATAACCAATCAAATATCATGTAAAAAAAGTAGAAAATGAAAGTAACATTTTAATTGGTTGTCAATTCCAACACTTCAGATGTGTTTTGTGAAGTAATTTACCTCACGGTATTTAGAGAGGACTACAGGCTAAATGGCTAAATGGAATTCCAATCAAATTTGTGAAAATGGTAGGGATTGGTATGTAGTATGAGTTATTCTATATTTGGTGAAATTGTCTCCAGTGGCTTTTCTGTGAACTACTTTCCCACCTTTTTTGATGGTGCGCTTCCCAGGAAGCGACCCGGTACGCGAACCGGTGAGCGCCCTGGTACGCGAACCTTAAGCGTAACGGGAGTTCACCATTTTGTGTTTCGGTCGAATTATGATACAAGATGGAGGGCAAATGATGTTCAGAATGGGTAGAAGGGGGCACGGTAGACTTATCTTGACCCCCTAGGTTTTGTGAGGGTGGCTGAGGAGGCCCATATGTGCGGAAAAAGAAACATTTTTTTTAAAAATTTCGCGAGGTTAGCTCCCGGTACGCGTACCGGGTAGCGCACCAGGGAGCGTATTTTGTTGAAAATTAGTGAAAATAGTTAGAGTAAAAAAATAATTGTGAGTGATTAGATGTAGGGTAGCTCTGAGAAGAGCTTTTGGGTTTATGGTACATTTAGGTACTTATAAGTAGGTACCAATGCACATTTTTAAATTCAGAGTGAAAACTCTGTTGCCCTCATCTGAGAAGTGAACTCCATCTCCTCTGTAGATATCTTGCATGTAGTAACGCAAGTTATTGTTGTACAGGGAGCCCATTCCATGGTCTCTCATGTAAGCTGAAACAGATTTGTTTACATGCTTCCTCGACTTCTCAATTTGTGGACAAAATTGGTTTGACCACCTCCATTTCTGTCTTTGGCATATATTTGAATATACCAAGGCAGTCTGAGGAAAAAGTGCCATTAATTGCTCAAAGGTGTCCTTTAAAAGCATTTCCAGACCTACACCAGTCAAAGTGCCCAAGTCATTACCTCCACAGTGCACAATTAACAGGTCAGGTTTTGGCAAATGCATAAAGGTTTTCACCAATGGTATCAATTGGTGACATTTTAATCCTCTCTGGCCAAACCACTTAATTTCCACATCTTGTAAATTGAGGTTAGGTAAATTCCTGCTTTCAACGTACCTTTGAGCCCAGTGAATATAACTATGACCAACAATCCAGACAGAAAACATGGTGAGAGAAGGTTCTCCTGCAGTCAGATGAAGTGTGGCAATGAAATGGCAGTTGAAAAAATGTGAGTTTGAAATGAAAAAAACTGTGGAGTTTCTGTGTTCATGAAGTAGTAACAGTGATTGGTGGATTTTGATTGATGAAAACAGAAAGTTAGGGTGTAGAGATGTGTTCTTTGAAAGATGTATTTTGAGTGGTCAATAAAAAATCATTAAATGAAAGAAAGCACTGGATATGCAGGTGCACTGAGAGTTCAGAGTTCAATTGCAACATTGTTGTGTGAATTTGCAAACACCAGAGTTTCTCCAAGAGGTGGTTGCTATGGAAAATAGGCAGAAAGGGCAGAGGGGGAAGGGTTTTCATTTGAAAAAAAGTGAGGGAAGAGTTTTGATTGGGTGACATGAGAAATATGTGTGAAGAATTACACCATTTCTGTGCTTTTGATAGCTGCAGACTCTGGAGTGCATACCTTTTGCTCTGCTGAAGACAAATTGGTGTGTTTCTGAGACTGTTTTCAAACTCAAAGTATTTGCTAAGGTGAGAAAATATTTCTTTACTTTAGATAGAGAATAGTGTGCTTTAAGGAGAAAATTATGATTTATGTGGCGCAATTTGCTAGTAAATATGCTCTCACATGTGCATGGAAATTTTTGATTTTGAATGTTTCTGTTATATAGCCATGTTAAAAGTGACTCAACCATGCTGGAAAGTCAATCAAAAAATGATTTCATGTATTTTAATGACATTTTAAGTCATTTTCTGATGTGCAGTGTTTAGAAATTATGATTTGAAAATCGTTTTTGTGGAAAAGGAATTGTTTTTAAAATCATGACAAGGAAATAATGGTGTATGGTTATTTATAAGGCAATTGACTGTCCTTGATGTTATTTTTCTCATTTTATTGTAAGACCTTTCTCTGTGGCTCAAATTGCTTGTAAATATGCTCTTACATGTGCATGAAAATTTTAATTATCAATGTTTGTGTTACATAGCCATGATAAAAGTGAACCAACCATGCAGGAAAGCCAATAAAAAAACGCTTTCATGTGTTTCAATGACATTTTAAGTCATTTTCTCATGTGCAGTTTTTTGAAATTATGATCTGAAAATCGTTTTTGGGAAAAAGGAATTGTTTTTAAATTCATGAGAAGGACATAATGGTGTATGGTTCTTTATAAGGCAATTGACTGTCCCTGATGTTATTTTTCCCATTTTAATGTCAGACCTTTCTTTGTGGCGCAAATTGCTTGTAAATATGCTCCCACCTGTACATTGAAAATTTTGATTTTGAATGTTTATGTTACATAGCCATGTTTAAAGTGACCCTACCATGCAGGAAAGCCAATCAAAATACGCTTTTATGTGTCTTAAGGACAATTTAAGTAATTTTCCCATGTGTAGTGTTTTGAAGTTATGATTTGAAAATCGTTTTTGAGGTAAAGGAATGTTGTTAAAATTTATGTTCGCCATATGCCCCCAAATTTCTTTCTCAGGGTTGCAGCAGGGTGTTCTTGAGACACCCCTGCACTTTTGGAATAAATTCCTAATTTGTGATGAGCAAATTGTTAATCGCAAATTGCACCTTCATTTATATGAGCCTCCTAGCCCATGGAAATGAATGGGTAATTTGCAATTAGCAATTTTCTCATCGCAAATTTGGAATGGTAAAGAATCGCTATTTATTCCTTAAAATTCGCTTTTTTGGAAATGCAAAATAGTTATATGATACATATGGCGGTTGATGTCTAACAAGATAAGAAGCTTATGGATACATTTATGATGACTGGTGCAATGAAGTAGAAATCACTTACTTCATTGGTAGGCCTTTACAATAAATTATCTCCTCTGTATTCTTCATCAAGCATAACTTTAATCTGCAATCCTGAGTAGGCCTCACCTTAAACAAACTTCTGGATAGGCCACATCTTATTGTCATCCTGATTTAATCATTTATAATTCTAGGGACAGATTTATGATAGGTGTATACCTCTTTTGTGCCACTTAGAAAACATTGTCCATGGGGAAATGAATTAAAATGTCATTAAGACACATGAATGTGTTTTTTTTAAACGTTTGCAATTTTTTTGGGTCACTTTCAACATGGCTATGTGTCTGAAACAGTCAAAATCTAAATTTGCAATGCACTGGTGGGAGCATATTTACAAGGAATGTGCTTCATGGGGAAAGGTCTTATAATGTAATATGGGAAAAATGACATTAGAGATACTGAAATGCCTTATAGAGAAGCATACACCATTATGTCCTTGTCATAAATTTGCAAACCATTACTTTTCCCCAAAAACGATTTTCAAATTATATTTAGAAAACAGTGCACATGTGGAAATTACTTAAAATGTCAATAATTCAAAAATTGTGATTCCTTAAATGCAATGTATAAAAAAAAAATATGTAAAAAATGATATTAAGGATTTGGAAACTACCACCAACTTGTAGTTTGTGGTAATTTGCGAATTCTTTTCAAAAAGAATTTTTTTTTAAAAAAAAAAAAGGTCCCATATGACGCCCATACATGCCATTAGGGCATGTAGGTGTGCCATGTGCTCCCAAATTTCTTTTTCAGGGGTGCAGCAGGTTGTTCTTGAGATACCCCTGCACGCTTGAAAAAAATCCTATTTTGTGATGAGCTAATTGCTAATCACAACTTGCAACATTAATTCCTATGAGCCTCCTAGCCTATGGAAATGAATGGGTAATTTGCAATTAGCAATTTGCTCATTGCAAATTAGGAATAGTAAAGAATCGCTATTTATTCCTTAAAATTTGCTATTTATAATATGTAAAATATTTTGATGATACATATGGCAGTTCATCTGTAACAAGATAAGAAGCGTAGGGATAGATTTATGATGAGTGGCGCATCCCCAGGGATGTGACAGTCATCCTGCGCCACTGTTCCGCCACCCATGGTGTGCTGCATTTACAATGCGGCGCAGCATGGGGCAAAAAAGGCACAGATGCGTGACGCATCTGTGCTGTAAAGGTGGCGCATTGCTGGAGTTGTATCGTAAGTGCGATGCAGCTTCAGCAAGGATCAGGGGTGCCCCATCTATACAATGCTGCGTCAAGACCTATGCCAGCTTCAAGCAGGTGCAGGGTTTTGAAGCAGCTTTCTCCTATCTGATTGTAAATGCGGCACACCATGGGTGGTAAAGCAGTGGTGCACATTAACTGGTGCATGCCTGGGGATGTGCCATTTAATATAAATCTG
This sequence comes from Lissotriton helveticus, assembly GCF_964261635.1. Lineage (NCBI taxonomy): Eukaryota > Metazoa > Chordata > Amphibia > Caudata > Salamandridae > Lissotriton > Lissotriton helveticus. Next base: position 515,473,192 of record NC_136071.1, on the reverse strand, counting down.
CACTTTAACATTTGAGTATGTGCAGGGGACACAGAGTCGTTGAGGCTTATCCAAGGTTAAGAACAGATGAGTCCTGTTCAGTGAAAAATTAGACATAGGCTTCACCTGCTCAGCATCGCTGGACATGGCTAAATAACGTTTGCAATTTTTTTGGGTCACTTTCAACATGGCTATGTGTCTGAAACAGTCAAAATCTAAATTTGCAATGCACTGGTGGGAGCATATTTACAAGGAATGTGCTTCATGGGGAAAGGTCTTATAATGTAATATGGGAAAAATGACATTAGAGATACTGAAATGCCTTATAGAGAAGCATACACCATTATGTCCTTGTCATAAATTTGCAAACCATTACTTTTCCCCAAAAACGATTTTCAAATTATATTTAGAAAACAGTGCACATGTGGAAATTACTTAAAATGTCAATAATTCAAAAATTGTGATTCCTTAAATGCAATGTATAAAAAAAAAATATGTAAAAAATGATATTAAGGATTTGGAAACTACCACCAACTTGTAGTTTGTGGTAATTTGCGAATTCTTTTCAAAAAGAATTTTTTTTTTAAAAAAAAAAAGGTCCCATATGACGCCCATACATGCCATTAGGGCATGTAGGTGTGCCATGTGCTCCCAAATTTCTTTTTCAGGGGTGCAGCAGGTTGTTCTTGAGATACCCCTGCACGCTTGAAAAAAATCCTATTTTGTGATGAGCTAATTGCTAATCACAACTTGCAACATTAATTCCTATGAGCCTCCTAGCCTATGGAAATGAATGGGTAATTTGCAATTAGCAATTTGCTCATTGCAAATTAGGAATAGTAAAGAATCGCTATTTATTCCTTAAAATTTGCTATTTATAATATGTAAAATATTTTGATGATACATATGGCAGTTCATCTGTAACAAGATAAGAAGCGTAGGGATAGATTTATGATGAGTGGCGCATCCCCAGGGATGTGACAGTCATCCTGCGCCACTGTTCCGCCACCCATGGTGTGCTGCATTTACAATGCGGCGCAGCATGGGGCAAAAAAGGCACAGATGCGTGACGCATCTGTGCTGTAAAGGTGGCGCATTGCTGGAGTTGTATCGTAAGTGCGATGCAGCTCCAGCAAGGATCAGGGGTGCCCCATCTATACAATGCTGCGTCAAGACCTATGCCAGCTTCAAGCAGGTGCAGGGTTTTGAAGCAGCTTTCTCCTATCTGATTGTAAATGCGGCACACCATGGGTGGTAAAGCAGTGGTGCACATTAACTGGTGCATGCCTGGGGATGTGCCATTTAATATAAATCTGCACTTTAACATTTGAGTATGTGCAGGGGACACAGAGTCGTTGAGGCTTATCCAAGGTTAAGAACAGATGAGTCCTGTTCAGTGAAAAATTAGACATAGGCTTCACCTGCTCAGCATCGCTGGACATGGCTAAATAACGTTTGCAATTTTTTTGGGTCACTTTCAACATGGCTATGTGTCTGAAACAGTCAAAATCTAAATTTGCAATGCACTGGTGGGAGCATATTTACAAGGAATGTGCTTCATGGGGAAAGGTCTTATAATGTAATATGGGAAAAATGACATTAGAGATACTGAAATGCCTTATAGAGAAGCATACACCATTATGTCCTTGTCATAAATTTGCAAACCATTACTTTTCCCCAAAAACGATTTTCAAATTATATTTAGAAAACAGTGCACATGTGGAAATTACTTAAAATGTCAATAATTCAAAAATTGTGATTCCTTAAATGCAATGTATAAAAAAAAAATATGTAAAAAATGATATTAAGGATTTGGAAACTACCACCAACTTGTAGTTTGTGGTAATTTGCGAATTCTTTTCAAAAAGAATTTTTTTTTTTAAAAAAAAAAGGTCCCATATGACGCCCATACATGCCATTAGGGCATGTAGGTGTGCCATGTGCTCCCAAATTTCTTTTTCAGGGGTGCAGCAGGTTGTTCTTGAGATACCCCTGCACGCTTGAAAAAAATCCTATTTTGTGATGAGCTAATTGCTAATCACAACTTGCAACATTAATTCCTATGAGCCTCCTAGCCTATGGAAATGAATGGGTAATTTGCAATTAGCAATTTGCTCATTGCAAATTAGGAATAGTAAAGAATCGCTATTTATTCCTTAAAATTTGCTATTTATAATATGTAAAATATTTTGATGATACATATGGCAGTTCATCTGTAACAAGATAAGAAGCGTAGGGATAGATTTATGATGAGTGGCGCATCCCCAGGGATGTGACAGTCATCCTGCGCCACTGTTCCGCCACCCATGGTGTGCTGCATTTACAATGCGGCGCAGCATGGGGCAAAAAAGGCACAGATGCGTGACGCATCTGTGCTGTAAAGGTGGCGCATTGCTGGAGTTGTATCGTAAGTGCGATGCAGCTTCAGCAAGGATCAGGGGTGCCCCATCTATACAATGCTGCGTCAAGACCTATGCCAGCTTCAAGCAGGTGCAGGGTTTTGAAGCAGCTTTCTCCTATCTGATTGTAAATGCGGCACACCATGGGTGGTAAAGCAGTGGTGCACATTAACTGGTGCATGCCTGGGGATGTGCCATTTAATATAAATCTGCACTTTAACATTTGAGTATGTGCAGGGGACACAGAGTCGTTGAGGCTTATCCAAGGTTAAGAACAGATGAGTCCTGTTCAGTGAAAAATTAGACATAGGCTTCACCTGCTCAGCATCGCTGGACATGGCTAAATAACGTTTGCAATTTTTTTGGGTCACTTTCAACATGGCTATGTGTCTGAAACAGTCAAAATCTAAATTTGCAATGCACTGGTGGGAGCATATTTACAAGGAATGTGCTTCATGGGGAAAGGTCTTATAATGTAATATGGGAAAAATGACATTAGAGATACTGAAATGCCTTATAGAGAAGCATACACCATTATGTCCTTGTCATAAATTTGCAAACCATTACTTTTCCCCAAAAACGATTTTCAAATTATATTTAGAAAACAGTGCACATGTGGAAATTACTTAAAATGTCAATAATTCAAAAATTGTGATTCCTTAAATGCAATGTATAAAAAAAAAATATGTAAAAAATGATATTAAGGATTTGGAAACTACCACCAACTTGTAGTTTGTGGTAATTTGCGAATTCTTTTCAAAAAGAATTTTTTTTTTAAAAAAAAAAAGGTCCCATATGACGCCCATACATGCCATTAGGGCATGTAGGTGTGCCATGTGCTCCCAAATTTCTTTTTCAGGGGTGCAGCAGGTTGTTCTTGAGATACCCCTGCACGCTTGAAAAAAATCCTATTTTGTGATGAGCTAATTGCTAATCACAACTTGCAACATTAATTCCTATGAGCCTCCTAGCCTATGGAAATGAATGGGTAATTTGCAATTAGCAATTTGCTCATTGCAAATTAGGAATAGTAAAGAATCGCTATTTATTCCTTAAAATTTGCTATTTATAATATGTAAAATATTTTGATGATACATATGGCAGTTCATCTGTAACAAGATAAGAAGCGTAGGGATAGATTTATGATGAGTGGCGCATCCCCAGGGATGTGACAGTCATCCTGCGCCACTGTTCCGCCACCCATGGTGTGCTGCATTTACAATGCGGCGCAGCATGGGGCAAAAAAGGCACAGATGCGTGACGCATCTGTGCTGTAAAGGTGGCGCATTGCTGGAGTTGTATCGTAAGTGCGATGCAGCTCCAGCAAGGATCAGGGGTGCCCCATCTATACAATGCTGCGTCAAGACCTATGCCAGCTTCAAGCAGGTGCAGGGTTTTGAAGCAGCTTTCTCCTATCTGATTGTAAATGCGGCACACCATGGGTGGTAAAGCAGTGGTGCACATTAACTGGTGCATGCCTGGGGATGTGCCATTTAATATAAATCTGCACTTTAACATTTGAGTATGTGCAGGGGACACAGAGTCGTTGAGGCTTATCCAAGGTTAAGAACAGATGAGTCCTGTTCAGTGAAAAATTAGACATAGGCTTCACCTGCTCAGCATCGCTGGACATGGCTAAATAATAGCTGCAAAATGTTACTCTTGTTAAATAATTTTACTATTATAATCTGTGAGATTTGTCTCTTACTCTGCAACATCTCATTGTTGTTGTCTTTCTTTAAAGATAAAGACAACCTCAACATGAGCGACAATCTGCAATCAGTTGATTTTGACCTCATCATTGAACTTGTAATTGAAACATCAGTGGATGTTGATCCATTGGATGATTTAAATCCTGAGGATGAAGAAGAGCGTGATGAGGATGCAGATTTGTCCGAATTATATGATATAGGATGGGAAGCTGACCTGCTTGAGCCTTTGGAATTATAAACATTTATTTTTAAAATTTATAATCAATAAAAAGTAAAAAGGTAAACCGTTTAATTTAAAAATAAAGACACCTTCAAAAACAGGTTATGTGTAGTGTCTTCAATAAAATATTAAAATATGCTCATAAAATTAGATCAGATTCACATATAAAATAGCATAGGTAACATAAATATAAATCTCATTTCTTTTCTGCTACTTCTGTATTGTAAATTTGCAAGGACTAAAAAATCTTCTATTTAAAATGTCAAGTAGTGTGTTATGTTTTTGATCACTATTACTGATTTACTGTTTGATAATATTTTTTTATTAACATTTTTATTATATTTTTCCTCAGATTCAACTATGCCTACAAAAATAAGAGAGATGAAGGCTGCAAAACGTCAAAGACAGCAGGAGAAAAAAAAAATGCAGCAGTCCTCTAACAAAAAGATTTCTCAAGCGATGAAGAAAGCACCGGGTAAGAGCTCTAAATATTTCATAAAAAATATTTCTAATAAAAAAAATATTAGTACAGAAAATGTTTCAATCCATAACAACACAAGTAAATCAAATGGAAAGAAAAGGACAAATGAAAATGTTACTGCTAGAGCAAGAGATAAATCTGTGCATGATAGTAGAAGGAAACAACAGTTTACGGAGATTCGTAAACGAATGTTCCGTAACAGGATAATTGGCAATTTGTTAAAAAATATTAAGAAAGGTCAACAGAAATTAGTTTTTTATAGGAGAAAAAAAAAAGTTGAGAAAGTTATTGATCAGGCTTTTGAAATTAAACGTAAGTTATTTATTTTGATAATCAATAGAATTAGGAAGCTAAACAAGGCAATTTTTGATTTCAAAAGAAATAGTAGATGGAAGAGAATAGTTAATCGTAGTAATTTTTGTGAAGTTTTTTCTGGAGAATGGATACATAGTTCAAGCTGTGAGGCATTTTTTAATGAAGAGAGTTATTTCCAGGATAATGATTTGGTGCATGCAGTTGACATCAGTGGTCGTGCTTATGAAGTGAAAGATGGTTGTCCAGTTGAAAAAGAAAAACTTGTGACAACAGAGGCAGAAGAGTTGTTAGGTAATGAGGTTTTAGGAAGACGTGCTAAGGGTCCTGTGTACACCTGGAAGTGTAGTAGTATTTGCAGTGTGCGACAGGATTCCATCAATTTGCTTTGTGATTTTGTACGGTCATTTAACAAGAAAAGTTTGAAGCAGAAAATGAGGTTGTTGCAAAAATTAGATCCTTGCAGAGTGAGAGAAGTGACAGGTTTGCATGGTCATTCACTGGCTTGTCTTTCCAGGAGAGTATGCCAGAGTGTTTTTCATCATTTCAGGATGCTAGCAGTGCATCATAATAAAGTGAGGAAATTAGTTAGAATGTTGTATTATGCTAAGAGTCCAGCAATTATGCTTAAAAAATTATGTGCTGCTCTTTTGCATGGTTCTGAAATAGATGTGAAGAATATATGTGAAGAAATTGAGTTTTGTTACTTTGGAAGTAAAGAGGACAATGTTGAAATTGAGCAAGAAATAGAGGGTCATTTGGAAGATACTGTACATGTTTCCAGTACAGATAATTTCCAGAGGGAAATTGCGACGTTTGACATGAAATCAAGTGAGAGGCCTAATTTCACTTGTGTGTGTTGTCGACGCACTTATTATAAGAATCAGACTAAGTTAGTGGATTTATATGCAAAAAGTGAAAGGGAAAATAATAGTGAATGGAAGGATTTTGCAACATACTTGATGGTAGAAAATTGTTTTGATTTGGGATTGGATCAACGTGTGTGTACTTATTGTTGTAACAAATTAAAACAAAACCAGATGCCTGCTAGAGCAGTTCATAATAATCTGGAATTGGTTGAGATTCCTTCTGAATTGAAGGATTTAAATACTTATGAATCTATTTTGATTCAAAGTATCCATCCCTTTCAGGCTATTGTAAGAATGGAGCCAAAGACAGGGAAATTGCCTCCATCAGATTTACAGAGAGGATTAAAGGGAAGAGTTGTTTATTTGCCTCTAGATTTGAAGAAAAACATTAACACAATTGGAGTAGAAAAAGTGGAAGAGGAACCTCTGGTTATCTTAGTTAATGGGGTTCCGACAAAGAATAAGAAAATATGGCAAGATTTAGTAGATGTTAGGAAAGTTAAAAAGGCAACATTGTATTTGAAAAAAAATAATAAATACTATAAGAATGTATATGTTGAAGAAGAGGAAGTAAGTGAGGAAGAGGATAGCGATTTGTGTGCTGGTCAAATTGAGAAAGTAGAACCCTCTACTAGTGAGGAAATATATGAACATTATAGTGTTCATCCTTTGCATTCAAAGGAAGTCATGGGGAATGCTATTGAGTTGTTTCAAATGAAACAAGCCAAAGGGAGTCCCATTAGTGTTTGGGAGGAAAGTTTGGAAGCTCGGTGTTTCCCACAGCTTTTTCCAACAGGTCAGGGAGGAAGATATGATGAGCGACCTCATCAAATTCCTGCTTCTGAATACCGGACTTTGCGATTGTATGCAGGAGATGCTAGGTTTCGACAATGCATTCCATATTTGTTTCATCTCCTGTTTGAAAGCGATCTGTCTGGACTGTCATATGCAGTGAACCACATCTTGAAAAGTGGTATACACATGCAAAACATCTCGGCAAGTGATTTTATGGATAAAGTGAATGTCCAAGATAGTATTTTGGATTCTCACCTGATTAATCTCATGGCGTGTCAGCGTGGTACTAATGAGTACTGGTACTGTCGTCATGGTGATTTAAAATGTATGCTGAGGAACTTAGGTACTCCCACATGGTTCCTCACTCTGAGCTGTGCCGAGTATGGCTGGGAAGACTTACTTGAATTTCTACGAGAGGCAAATGCTAACGTAGAAAACATCGAATTCAAGACACCCGGAGAACTGTGCTCTTTGGATCCAGTCAATGTATGTAGGTACTTCAATCATAGATTTGAAGCTATGATGTCTTTCATCATGAATAAGAAGAATCCACCTCTTGGAGAGGTGTTGGATTTCTTCTGGAGAAAGGAGTACCAAGCAAGAGGTGCTCCTCATATACATATGTTGCTGTGGATCAAGGATGCACCTAAATTTGGAACGGATCCAGATGACTCAGTGATGAGTTTCATCCAACAGTATTCTACGTGTGCTGTTCCAAACGCAAAGGAGAAGAAAAGCCTAAGAGAAAAAGTTCTGCGTTTCCAAAGCCATCGATGTGGAAAGTACTGCCGTCGTAAATTCCGAAACAAGGACAAGTTCTACACTAAATGTCGTTTCGGCTTTCCACGACCGGTGATTTCTAAAGGAAGAGTAAACAGTTTGATGTCTTCGCTGCGACACAATGTCATGAAGAAATCACCTAAAAACACTTACAATTTGAAGAGGAACGAAGAGTCCAAGTACATCAACGACTACAACCCGGTGATTTTGTCCATGTGGAATGCTAACATGGATATACAGTTTGTGGCTGATAACTGTATGGCTGTGGCTCGGTATGTGACGTCTTACATCACCAAAAAAGAGAAGACAGAATTGAAGGATATGTGGGAGGACATTTCCCATGAAAAGAGCCTCAGCAAGAAGTTGTACAGTTTCAGTCTGAAGATGTTGTCGCATCGAGAAATCGGAGCGTACGAATGTTCTGACCGGTTGTCTTCAGCAAGTCTCTATGCCAAGTCCAGGAGTATCGTTTGGGCGAGTCTTGGTCTTGCTGCAACGCGTAATCGAGTTCTCAAACCTGTGCGGGAAATTGAGTATTTGGCGGAAAAGGAGCCAAACAGTACCGACATTTTGAAGACAAACATGTTGGATACATATTATCCAAATCGAAGCAGTCACCTAGAGAATGTTTGTCTGTATGAGGTTCTGCAAAATTACATGTTCAAGAGGAACATCAAAGAAGATACTGAGAAAGGAGTGTATGCTGTAATAGGAAGTGAGGGATGTCTGGTGAAGCAAAGAAAATGCCACTTGATAAACCATCGAAAATTGAGTGGCGAATCTCCTGAAAAAAAGGAGTTTTTCTATTTAGCACTTTTGCAACTTTTCAAGCCTTGGCGTGCAGAAGAGGAACTGCTTGGAGATTTCCTCTGTTATGAATACTCTTTCAATGCCGCCAAGGAGACCATAGAATGTCCTGCTTTTCCGAAATATGTAGAAATGTTGAATGCGGAAATTGAGCAGGAAGCAACGATTGCAGCCGAGATTGCCAGAGACAGTTCTCAGGACAGTCAGAGTTCTGCTTCATTGAGTCAGGATCCACTAGGAGGACCTCTTATTGAAAATGAAGCTGCCACTGCTATGAATGAGGTGGAAAGAGCCATGGCACATGCTCAAGAGGATGCGGTTAACTTAGAAGAGTTGGAAAGGCAACTCAACGTTGAGCAGAGGAAAATATATGACGAAGTTACCATGCAAATTGATCATGGATTAAGTCATGATAAGAAAGAGTGCTCATGTACGTCGTTGAAGCCTGTCCGACTGTACGTGAGTGGAGAAGCGGGAACTGGAAAAAGTTTCCTCATTAAAGCAATTTCATGCTATTTGCAGGAAAGGACAGAGTCATCGCTGTCTTGTGTTGTCACTGCTCCAACTGGACTGGCAGCACATAATATTAAAGGGATTACTTTACATCGTTTACTGATGCTGCCAGTGGAGCATGACAACAAATTAGAATATCACAAGCTATCTGGAGATGCTTGTTTTGAAGTTTCAAGAATCTTGAGGAAAATGAAACTTCTTATCATTGACGAAGTAAGCATGGTTTCCAATGTCATGCTTGCCTTTGTGCATTTGAGGATGCAAGAAGTTCTCAAAACAGAGTATGATGTGTTATTTGGTGGCAAACACATCATTGTTTTCGGAGATCTTCTGCAGCTGACACCAGTGAAAGGGCAACCTGTGTTCAAAATGCTCACGCATGAAGATACCAGGAAGTGCCTAGGCAGCATTGGCAACGTCAATATATGGTTAAACTTCAATTATGCTGAACTGCATGAAAATATGCGTCAGGCAAAGGATGAAGTTTACAAGACTATTCTACAAGATGTTAGAATTGGAAAAGTGACCGAGCATGGGAAAGAAGCTTTACATGCACGATTACTGTCAAATTTATATCCAGAACAAGATGTTGTGCCTGAGAATATTTTTCAGAAAATTACTGATAAGAAATCTGGAATATGTTTGATGCCAACTCTTGCAGAATGTGCCAAATTTAACAACAAAATGTTGCATTTAGAAAAGCAAGAGATTGTGAAAGTGGAAGCTATTGATAGAGTAGAGCATATGGGATCAACAATTATTTTGTCTGAGAATCTGAAATCAAAATTGGATTCATTAGAGAAGACTATATCTAAAACTGCAGGTTTTGAAAAGACTCTGAATGTGTGCTTGAACTGCCGTATAATTTTAAGAAGGAATTTACATGTTGAAAGAGGTCTGGTAAATGGATCAATGGGTAATGTTGTTGATTTTGTGAAATACAGAAATAGAGATGGAATTGAATTTTTAAAAATTAAATTTGATGGCATTGAGGAAGTACAGCTAATTGCTCGTTGTTCTGCTAGATTTTTGCTTGTAAAAGACTTATATGTTCGCCGTAAGCAGTTTCCTGTTTGCTTGGCATATGCGGTGACAATCCATAAATCGCAAGGTTTAAGTGTAGACTGTGCATTGGTGAATATTGGCAGTTCTGTGTTCAAGGAGGGTATGGCATATGTGGCATTGTCACGAGTTAGGACTTTATCGGGATTGTACTTGATTGAGTGTGATGTCACAAACATTTGTGCTGATCTAGATTGTGTTAAGGAATACAATAGGTTAAGAAGAGAGTATGCGCCACATTTGCCTCAGTTTCCTTTGTTTGAGAAACGTCTGGTAGGCCGGAAACGAAGAAATGAGAACAATACTGGGGAGGTTGTAGCAAAAAGACAAAAAGTGAATGAACCTAAAATTACAAGCAGAAACAAAGAGGATTCTGTTGAAGATGTTGTTGGTTTTCAGTTTGAAAACAGTTCTGGTGTCAACTGCTATGCTAATGTAGTAATGAATGTTTTGTTTTCTCTAAAAAATGTAAAAGAAGAGATTGTGGTCAATTCTGATCAAAGATTTTGCAGTTTGTTGAATTCTGTGTTAGAGAAATGTAGCACAGATAGAACAAAAATAGAAAGTGTGTCTGAAATTCGAAACCTGTTAGACAGATGTTCAGGGCAAACACAATTCTCTCAAAATATTCAGCAAGATTGTTAGGAGTTTTTAATGTATATGCTTGATGTATTACATGCTGAAGGTGTAGATGTAGATCAGCTGTTTGGGCTTTCTTATCAATGGCAGCATGACTGCGAGAACTGTATGGTATCAAGTACTACTAGTGTAGACTCAGAAAGATTTATATATTTAACTTTGCCAGACAGTAAATCAGTCTCCTTTAATAAGCTAGTAAAAGCTGCTAATCACAGCATGGAGTGTAGCCAATGTAAATCTGAAATGATGTCCACATTATTTATACGAACATATGGCAAGTACGTCATTTTAATGTTCCAACGATGTAGGCCTGATGGAACAAAATTGACAACTTTAATAAAAAATTTTGTAGCTTCGCAGTTGTCAATATCAGGAAGGACTTTTGTAACTACAGCAATTATATATCATGACGGCCCTTCAATATCATCAGGACATTACACAGCTTATTTAAAGTCTAGAAATGGCTGGTCATTCTGTAATGATTCTGTTGTAATTTTCAAAAAAAAATTGCCGTATGACCTTAAAAACTCTTACCTGGTGTTTTTAAAACCAAAATTTTAGGAAAATAATCTCGGGATATGATCTGTGGAATTTCAAGAAGTTCTAATGGCTCCTACACAATTTGGCCTTGAGGATAAGTGTAGTTCAGAGACATAACTTCTAATCAAAGGATTGGACATCATGGAGATGTATGTGCACTTTAAATGAGTTCAGAAAAATTGTTTCTTTTCATAAGCTAATTGAAGCAGCCAATCAAAATATGGAGTAGAGGGAATGTAAGTCTGCAATGCTGTCTACTGTTTTACATTGCTTTGTGATTAAAAGTGATGTAGAGAATTAAATAATTGTAGTACTCATAGAGGTAGTGTAAGTCTGCTTCATATTAAGCAGTATCAGTGTCATAGGAAATGTAGAACATGACTGACCAAGAAGGGGAAGATATTACTATTCCAGGATTGTGAAAATGATCTTCAACATTTTAATTCTGAAAGTTGCGGAAATGCCAAATGATGGGATTGGCTTACAAGAAATCCAAGAGTTATAAATATCTCTGACTAGATTTGGCCTTGTGGAAAATAGTGGTAGAGAGCAAGAAGTCATTTATTGCATGTAACGTGTTTTTAAAAACGATGGAGGTTTTCTTTCAGAAAGTGGCGGGCTGAAAGTAATAACAGCACAAAAGAGTGTAAGCTGTTCATAGGACATCCTTGGACGTCATGGAAAGTAAGTTAACTTTAAGGAGTTCTGAATTTTATTTTCTGATGTTGTATGGGTTTTTTAAACACAATCATTTTGATTGTGTTTTTTTTTTCCCGCTGTTACATGATGAATACCTTCAAGTCACTGTTTTTAGTGAATTTTGATACATTCTGAGAACAGCAAAAATAAACCATTTAACATGTATAATTAATTCTGTACTGTTTGCATTTATGATGTATATGTAGAACTGTGTAGGAGGCATGGAGAAGGTGAGTTTTCTGTAAGTGTTAAATTTATTGTATGCAGTGCTGCACTTCTACGTATTCTTTCATATGCTGGACTACATCTGCACAATGAGATACCTAAGCAAAGGAAACACAAGTGATGTGATTGTGAAATGAGCAAAATAAATTGCACATATTTCAATTACATCACTTGAGTTTCCTATCATTACGAATCACATTGTGCAGATCAAGTTTAGGTCTGTCCAGGGAAACATAGGAGGTTTCTACTTTGTTGAAGAGTGCAGTGGACATGACTCACTTCATTAGTAGACTTTCACAGATATTATCTCCTCTGTACACTTCAACAAGTGTAAATCTCATCTTGAACTCTGAGTAGGCCTCACCTCAAACAAATCTCTGGATAGGAGACATGTTATTGGCATACTGAAGCGACACTTTTCTGAAACAAGAGCAATGCAAAAGATGCACCATGTTTTAAGATAGGCCTCACTTCATCTGCATCAAGATACTGTTACTTTAAAATGTATATCTTTAGCATTGTGTAGAGGACCTGGAGAAGCAGAAGCTTCTGTCAGTGTCAAAGTTGTTGAAAAACTATTTGTCCTTCAATATTTTCCCTTGTCTTTTGTAATTTTTAAATACATATTTTAATTTTTTTTCAAATGTTGGTTCTCTCTTTCACAGATTGAAAGTATAGAAATAAAATGTGATTAATTTAACGGCAATTACAAGGTAAATAGTTGTACTCTTTTCGTTACATTTCTATCACATTCACCTACTATTAGATCCACTGCTTCACTTCTTTAATCCTCAGTTTCCTGCCTTTGCTACTTTCCTCATTCCTTTCTCTATTACTTATTTACTCAACTCCTTCCACTCTTTTTCTCAGTCCCTCTGTTCTCATAGTTCCTCAGTCTTGTTCACTCACTCCATCTCTATTACTCTTAGTGTCTGTGAATTACTTTCCCAACTTTTTTTTTTTGGGGACCGCTTCCTGGGAAGTTGCCCGGTTCGCAAACCAGCAGCGTTATGGCAGTCCACCATTTTGTGTTTCGTTCGAATCAAGATACAAGATGGAGGGCAAATAATGTTCAGAATAGGTAGAAGGGGGCACGGTAGATGTATCTTGACCCCCTTGGTTTTCTGAGGGTGGCTCAGGAGGACCATAGTTCTTCACTCTTGTTCACTCTCTCTGTTTCTATTAATGTCACTGTTTATGACTGATCAAAAAAATGTTTTTTAAAAAAGAACAGTAACTATAAGGGAAGGAAATAGACAGTTATGTTAAAAGAAAGACAGCTATAGGGAGTAAACTAACGATACTGTTACCTTTAATCCACTGCTGTTGATGTTACTGACCATGTCATGAATGATGTAATATGTGAAATCATCAACAGTGGATTGTAGGTAACAGTATCCTTATTTTACTCCCTAGAGCTGTCTTTCTTTTAACATAACTGTGTATTTCCTTCCCTTATAGTTACTGTTCTTTTTTAAAAAATATTTTTTTGGTTAGCTTCCGGTACGCGTACCGGGTAGCGCTCCGGGAGCGAACTAAGAGAAATACAGGTTGGCAGAGTTCCAAATTTTCTACCAATTTTTTTATAATGGGGAGTTAGTTCTGAAAAGAACTTTTTTTTTTATGTTTTTGTTGTTTTATATTTTTTTTAGTATTTTTTGAACATTTTTTTACTTTTTTTGTATTTTCTGAACGTTTTCAAAATTTTTTTGGTTTTTTTGGGGGGGGGGGAAACAAAAACGATCCATTATAAAGGGCTCAACAGGAGCAAAAAAAAAAAAAGAATTTATTTTTTGGTGCGTTTTGTGCAAACATTAATATGATTTTGAATTGCTCGCAAAATCAAAGTGATGCTACTTTCTCTGTAGCAGATGAAAGCGCCACATTCCACGCACACTTGTTTTACGTGACCAAACAACATTTGGATGTTTGCAATCATCTCCCTCGCCTCTGGTCCCGACACCTCTGGAACCACCGATCTTCTTGCCATTTGGAGGGGATGTTGTTGTTGGTCACGTAGCTGGGCAGCACTATAGTTATTTGGGTGCCACCTACTCATATGCCGATGCATAGTATGATTCCCATAACTATATTTTTTATCGGTGCCCCTTGACAATCTGTCACCGCATATGCGGCAAAACACGTAACGAGCATTCACTTTCTTTTGCCCCTCAGGAATTCTGTAGAATTGCCAGATATAATTCTCCTGTCGATTGTACCTCCTGGGCTCCTCTGGCAAAAACTCATGCTCTTCCTCCTCTTCCTCCTCTTCCTGTTCTTCCTCTTCTTGCAGAATTACTTCTGCAGGTGGTCCTCTCTTTCTTGGATTTGGTGGAGGTGGTGGGCTAGCACCAGCTGAAGCTACTAATGAAGCCATCACAAAGTCTCAATAAAGGGTCTTTCTCTCACCAAGATGAAAGTCAGAGTGATGAAAGACGGAGGGGTTTTCATCATTTGGGAAAAACAAAAGTTCTAAACCAATGAAAAGTGTCCATTTTAGATCACATGACCTTGTATTACATCATTAGGAAACCAAAAGTGAAATGAACCAATGAAAAGTGTTATTATCGAGTCACATGACCTGCTATGTTTACATTACGCGGTCGGCGCCGCGCCGCGGATCGCTTCCGGTTCGCGTACCGCTGCGCTTCCGGGTACGCGAACGTAGCACGTAATATGACGTATTACGCGAGAACGCGAAACGTCATGCTGACGCGAAGCGTCGCGATGTTGTTTTGTAACGCGAGAGGTGCGCTAAAGGAACGTTTACCAGTTCGCGTACCGGGTCGCGCCTCCGGATTGAGCTAACGGGAAGCTAACCGGTACGCGTACTGGGAGCGAAACAAAAAAAAATAAAAAAAAAATTGTATAAAAAACATGTAAAAAATATTTTTCTTTTTAAAGAATAATACATTGTAAAGGTTTTGATATTAGCTATTAAAAAACCAATGAAATTCACTGAAAAAACCATAGGTTATAGACCATATATAGTTAGGAATTAGCATTTACAAAACCTTAAAAATTCACTGAAAAAACCATAGGTTATAGACCATATATAGTTAGGGATTAGCATTTAAAAAACCTTATTTTACTCACACAAAACCATTGAAATTCCATATATAGTTAGTTGTACTAACTATATATCACGCACCCGCAATCCACTGCTGATGATGTCACATATTACATCATTCATGACATGGTCAGTGACATCACTGATGACATCACTGATGACATCTCAAATGACATCACTGATGACATCACTGATGACATCTCAAATGACATTACTGATGACATCACTGATAAAATCATTCATGTGATAATACGATGAACCTCTTCAGACTCTAATATAACCTTAGATACACTCAGTGTAAACACAGACTCACAGATTGTCACTCATCCATGAAGTTACACACACACCTAGACAGTCATGCAAACAATCAATCACACCTCCGTTTCCTTAACTATACAGTTAAACACACCTTACTTATTCAAACATATACTAAAACATATTTACTCACTTATACAATCCTGGATACAAGTTCACAATGATCCATACAGCCACTCACACATTCACTGGCTCTTATGCACAGTTATTTATATATGTCAACTCTCACATGTACTGTATTTTACATATGTACTTAATTTGACATGTAGCACTGAGATATCTATTCACTCACCAATACAGTCATGCACACAGTCAACCGCCCATACAGCTGTTTCCAACATGCACTTTTGAATCCATACATCTATGCACAGAGTCATACACTTCCCAGCCACCCACACACACACTCAGTCTCCCATACAAATGCTTGCGCAACCAATCAATAACCTATATAGTTACTCATATAGCTACTGATCAACACATGCAGCACTTTACAGAACAACAGACATAATGATGCACAAATTAAGACAGTTTAGTCACTAACCCATGCACTCAGTGAGACACATTTAATCACTCACTCATACATTCAGTCATGCACCTACTAAATCCTTCGTCCAGACACTTATACATCGACTCATTCATAAATATGTAAGACATATTTTAACTTTACAGAAAAATACAGTCACTGGATGTTGTCATCAGTGATGTCATCAGTGATGTCATTTGAGATGTCATCAGTGATGTCATCAGTGATGTCACTGACCATGTCATGAATGATGTAATATGTGACATCATCAGCAGTGGATTGCGGGTGCGTGATATATAGTTAGTACAACTAACTATATATGGAATTTCAATGGTTTTGTGTGAGTAAAATAAGGTTTTTTAAATGCTAATCCCTAACTATATATGGTCTATAACCTATGGTTTTTTCAGTGAATATATATATATATATATATATATATATATATATATGTATATGTATATATATATATATATATATATATATTCACAGAAAAAACCATAGGTTATAGACCATATATAGTTAGGAATTAGCATTTACAAAACCTTGAAAATTCACTGAAAAAACCATAGGTTATAGACCATATATAGTTAGGAATTAGCATTTAGAAAACCTTATTTTACTCACACAAAACCATTGAAATTCCATATATAGTTAGTTGCACTAACTATATATCGCGCACCCGCAATCCACTGCTGATCATGTCACATATTACATCATTCATGACATGGTCAGTGACATCACTGATGACATCACTGATGACATCTCAAATGACATCACTGATGACATCACTGATGACAACATCCAGTGACTGTATGTTTCTGTAAAGTTAAAATATGTCTTACATATTGAAGAATGAGTGGATGTATAAGTGTCTGGATGAAGGATTTAGTAGGTGCGTGACTGACTGTATGAGTGAGTGATTAAATGTGTCTCACTGAATGCATGGGTTAGTGACTAAACTGTCTTAATTTGTGCATCATTATGTCTGTTGTTCTGTAAACTGCTGCATGTGTTGATCATTAGCTATACGAGAGGCTATATGTGTTATTAATTGGTTGCCCAAGTATTTCTATGGGAGATTGAGTTTGTGTGGGGGTGGCTGGAAGGTGTGTGACTCTATGCATAGATGTGTGAGCAGTTTATTCACTAGGTGTATGAGTTCAAGAGTGCATGTGGAAACAGCTACATCGGCAGTTGACTGTGTGCATGAGTGTATTGATGAGTGAATGGATATCTCAATGCTACATGTCATAGTAAGTACATATGTAAAACACAGTACATGTGAGAGTTGGTATATATAAATAACTGTGCATGAGAGCCACTGAATGAGTGAGTGGTTGTATCGATCATTGTGAACTTGTATCAGGGATTGTATAAGAGAGTAAATATGTGTTAGTATATGTTTCAATAAGTAAGGTGTGTTTAACTGTATAGTTGAAGAAATGGAGGTGAGATTGTTTCTTTGCATGACTGACTGGGTGTGTGAGTAACTCCATGGATGAGTGGCAGTGTGTGAGTGTCTGTATACACTGAGTGTATCTAAGGTTATATTAGAGTCTGAAGAGGTTTATCGTATTAGCACAAGAATGATGTCAAATGAGATGTCATCAGTGATGTCATCAGTGATGTCATTTGAGATGTCATCAGTGATGTCATCAGTGATGTCACTGACCATGTCATGAATGATGTAATATGTGACATGATCAGCAGTGGATTGCGGGTGCGCGATATATAGTTAGTGCAACTAACTATATATGGAATTTCAATGGTTTTGTGTGAGTAAAATAAGGTTTTCTAAATGCTAATTCCTAACTATATATGGTCTATAACCTATGGTTTTTTCAGTGAATTTTCAAGGTTTTGTAAATGCTAATTCCTAACTATATATGGTCTATAACCTATGGTTTTTTCTGTGAATTTCATTGGTTTTTTAACAGCTAATATCTGTAGCTGTAAAATGTATTCTTCTTTAAATCCAAAAATATATTTTATATGTTTATGAATAATTTTTTTTTTAAATATTTTTTTTTCTTCGTTCCCGCTTCGCGAATCGGGAAGCTTCCCGTTAGCTGACCTTGATGCCGCGAAATAGACCGCGAGCCGGTAAACGTTTCTTTACCGCAAGTGCCGCGTTAGAAAACAACATCGTGACGCCTCCCGTCCGCATGACGTTTCACGTTGTCGCGTGATACGTCATATGACGTGCTACGTTAGCGAACTGGTACGCGAAGCGAGTCGCAAAGCGCAGGTTTCTGGAAGCAAACCGGGAGGCCCTGCAAAGCGCTTAACGTAAACACAGCAAGTCATGTGACTTGGTAATAACACTTTTCATTGGTTCATTTCACTTTTGGTTTCCTAATGATGTAAGACTAGGTCATATAATCTAAAATGAACACTTTTGATTGGTTGAGAACTCTTGTTTTTCCCAAATGATGAAAATCCCTCCTTCTTTCCTCACTCTGACTTTCATCATTGTGAGAGAAAGACCCTTTGTGATCACTGAGCAATGGCTTCTTTAGTAGCTTCAGCTGGTGCTTCCCCACCACCTCCACCACATCCAAGGAAGAGTGGACCACCTGCTCAAGTTATAATTCAACAAGAAGAGGAAGAAGAGGAAGAGGAAGAAGAGCAAGAAGAGAGGCAGTTTTTGCCTGAGCAGCCCAGGACGTCTCACCGGAAAGAAAACTTCATTTGGCAATTTTTTAAAATTCCCAAAGGTCAGAAAAAAGTAAATGCAAGATACGTAACTTGCCTTATATGTCAAGATAGACTGTCCAGAGGGACCGACAAAAAATACAGTTTCGGAAACTACACAATGCATCGCCATATGACTAGGTGGCATCCTAACAACTACAGTGCTGCACAGTTTCGGAACGACCTAGATAATCTCCCTATTATGGCCAGAAGATCTGTTGTACCGGAAGTAACGGGACCAGAGGGCAGGGAGATGGTGCCAAATATACAAATGAGATTTGGTGAAGTAAAACACACCTGCGTATATTGCGATGGATTCATTTCCTACGGAGAAAGAAGCATCACTCTGATCAACAGAGCTATTGACTATCATATGCAAGTTTGTACGAAACGCCCAAAATAATAAATACTTCTTTTTTTGTTTTGTTGCTCCTGTTGAGCCCTTTACAATGAATCGTTTTCATTGCCCCCTCCAAGAAAAACCCAAAAAAATATAAAACTGTTCAGAAAAATTCAAAAAAAGTAAAAAAATGTTCCGAAAAATAATAAAAACAATATAAAACAACAAAAACAATAAAAAAAAAAGTTCTTTTCAGAACTACCTCCCCGTTATTAAAAAATTGGTACAATATTTGGAACTGTGCCAACCTCTATTTCTCTTAGTTCGCTTCCCAGTTCGCTCGCCGGTACGCGAACCGGAAGCGAACCAAAAACAGTAAGTATAAGGGAAGGAAACAGACACTTATGTTAAAAGAAAGACAGCTATAGGGGAGTAAACTAGAGATACTATTACCCGTAATCCACTGCTGATGATGTCACATATTACATCATTCATGACATGCTCAGTGACATCATCAGCAGAGGATTGCGGGTTTTTTGGCAACGTGCCTTATCCACGGTTTAATAACGCTGCCTTTTGCTTTATATAAGTTTTCAAATTGTATGAAATATATACCAATAGGTCGTTATGAACCTTTAGGTAGTGCTTTTCTTCATGAGGTCTGGTCGCTTCCATACACATACAGATGTTTCAAAGATGATCAAGAAGTTTATCTGAATGGAGAGGAATGCACTGAGACGCCAGATCATTCACTAATGTGTAGGCACATACAGTTACACGGTTCATGCAACAAACACCGACCAAATATGGCTTGCGTGTTGCAAGGCACGCCAGTTCCTGCTATCATCCCCACGTTCAAGTTGTTGGAAAATGGTAGTTATTTGATGCTCAATAATGAAGATTGTTCTGAGTTAATTAAAAGTATTCCTTTTATCGTAACAGTAAGTGAACGGGTTATTTGCTGCAGAAATGTTCTATTTCCTCCCACACATGAACATAGGGAGTTTTCAATCTGGCCACAAATACCAACCTTGGGACAGATTTCAACGGCATGGCAAGAATAAGAGCTCTTTTGTCTCAGAGAGAGGTGGCCTTGAGTTCGGCCCGTGAAACTTTCGTGCTTCACATAGCGAACACCCGTACAGAGGTGCACACCCTTTTCAATTCAGATTTGCCTTTCAATTTCAGCAAGATGGTTCCGACTATCTTTAACGCATCCTCCACAAAGGCCCTGGCGCACTTTTTTAAAGTTGTTACCAGTGGTCTCGTGACTTCATTTGAGAAAATCTTTGGAGTCATCCCTGCTTCCTTTCATTCTATTTTCTCCACTCTGGTTCGTGGATTGGCATTTTTACTTGCATTACCAGCGGACGCTCTTGTGCTTTTTTACATTTTTAAATATGGATGTCCCTCCTATGCAACCTCCCACCCTGCAGCTGCTGACACTGTTCCGCAATCGCATGCTAGAATATTATGGCACAATGCCGTTGGCGATATTAAGCACGGCATATGGATTATCTTTTCGATTCTCCTACTTCACCTGTGTCCAGCCTGTATTTCACTGCCTGACCTGTGATTTCGATTGGGCCATTGATTTGTGTCTCTGCGGACCGGTTTCTCCTGACGTCGACTTTAATCAGCTGATGACTCCTATCATTACTCACGAGTTGGTTTGTCCTGGCGAAAGGATTATGGCTGTGGCATTGATGCATGGACTACTTGGTCCCTGGAATTTACTGGCGGCAGCACAGTCTTTCTTGGAACAGAGCTTTCTTGAAAACCCACCGAGCTGTCCTCTGATGGTGATAGAGGATCCGGTGCTGGGAGAGCACGTATGTTCTTTTCCGCTTTTAAATTGGATGGCTGAACTGTTTTCGGATGAAGACGGTGACTTCCTATTGGAGGCTGTTGCAGCTTATTTTGCATACACAGTTATGTCATAGACCTTTTTCATGTTTGATATGCTGAGTACTAGCATTTCATTGACAATTCATTGACTTATTTGTCAAGTTTTTATTATTTACCTTGCCTATTGGCTTAAGACTCGATAAAGTACTTGGCTGTTTTATTTTTCTTTAGCATTAAATTTTCCTAGTTTTTAATGCTTTACCTTGCGGACCGTCCACATATAAACTTGCAATCTGCTCTCATGAGATGGCACTTCTATTATCTTATTCAGTTCGTTTCTGGATCATGGGGAGGTGTCATCTAGGTCCTGGATATCTTTACACCGTGTTAAGTTAGCATGGGCTCATTACCGGTTTAAACGCCATTTTTCCTTTTTTGCAACTTCTGCACACGACACTTAGTTGTTGCTTTAGCTTTCCACCTAGTAGTTCATCGTAGTTTACATGAGAATAATATGTTATTGCTCTACTATCTGCTTTGCTTGTTAAACTATATCTGTACAGCGAGTGCTAAAGTTTCAAGAACAACACGATACAGAATTGTTATGAGGTCTGATCTCCACGACTTCATACTCATAACATAAGTGCAACTTCTGCCAATTCTGGGCATGAGGCGGGTTTTATATTGCTTTGCCGAACACACATACACAACAGTTGATGCGGTTCACATGAAGAGAGAGCTGCTGTATGCTGATGTGATTCCTTCAAATCTAAGACACTAAAGTATGGGCACGCCCTAAACCAACACAAAGAGACCTTCTTAGCAAATAATATAATATGTGTATTAGGGAGGGTGAGATATAAGCAGCCGCGGGCCGTGGAGGGAGTTACGGTGAGGCAGGGAGGCGGGGAGGGGGAGAAGCAGGGTGGAGCCCTCTCTACCTTGCCCCTCCCCCTCCCCGCCTCCCTGCCCCACCGTAACTCCCTCCACGGCCCGCGGCTGCTTATAAGTGTTGCTAACTCTTATTCATTTACAGCATGTTAACAGACTATCACCATTCGCTTTTTATGTACTAGTAACTATGCTGGTAATTTTGCTACTGATAATATGTGTACTTGTATTATCTAAGATACTACGCCTGAGAAGACGGCATTAGTAAATAAACATTTCAAATACACATGTGTTCTTCTTAACTCCATGTTCTGGTTTCTAAGAAATATATAACGACCGACTGTTCATGAGTTCCACGTATCCTGAGGTACTATAAGTTCATATTCTGGATTGTCTAAACATTGAGAGTTTGTTATATCCAATGTGACACTGTACCTAGCTTGCTAAGGAGTTTTTGATTACTAACGTGAGTTTTGGGACACCCTAATTCGCCGAGGTTCCAATCCTCTGTCCACAGTTCTGTGTGAGAACAGAAACCCTGCGACAGGGGCACCCCCGACCCTTGCTGGAGCTTCATCACACTTGCGATACAACTCCAGCAATGCGCCACCTTTACGGCACAGATACATCACGCATCTGTGCTGTTTTTGCCCCATGATGCGCCGCATTGTAAATGCAGCACACCATAGGTGACGGAACAGCGGCACAGAATGACTAACACATCCCTGGTGATGCGCCAGTCATCATAAATGTATCCCTATGCTTCTTATCTTGTTAGAGATGAACCGCCATATGTATCATCAAAGTTTTTTGCATTTCCTAAATAGCGAACTTTAAGGAATAAATAGCGATTCTTTACCATTCCTAGTTTGCGATTAGCTATTTGCTAATTACAAATTACCCATTCATTTCCTTCATTTCCATAGGGCGGTTGGACTCACTTTTAGCTCGAACGGCTGAATGGATTTCCACGAAACTTGGCAAAATTGTAGGGACTGGTAGCCCGATGTGCCTTTGCTATGTCTCAAGATATATGCTCCAGTGGTTTTTACGAAAATTAACTTTGAAAAATATATATTGGGCTACATTGGCCTATATATATGTTGGAGCCCAAATGTAGCCCAATGTAGCCCAATGAAGCCCAATGTAGCCCAATGTAGCCCAAAGATGGCCGCCAGACACACAAAAAAACAAATGTAGCCCAAATATCAGCCAGATGTAGCCCAACTATAGCCCAGTGACAGAATGACCAATCAGCTTCGCAAACCTGCGTTACGCGAAGCGGTGCGCTGTTACAGATATATATCTTTTTTTGAACGTTAATTTCTCAAAATCCACTGAAGCACATACATTGAGACCTAGCAAAGGCACATCGGGCTACCAGTCCCTACAATTTTGCCAAGTTTCGTGCAAATCCATTCAGCCGTTCGATTATTATTATTATTTTTTTTTTTTTGCCCCGCGGGGCCCTTTTAAAACCTCCACATCAAACCTAGGGGGTCAGCGAGGATCTACTATTCCCCCTTATGGTCATTTGCCCCTTCGCTTTGGCCTCCTCTTGTCTCTCGATCCTACCGAGAGACAAGATGGCGGCCGCTACGGACTGTTTGGAATGTTGACAGACGCCGGAGAACCAATCAGCTTCGCTTCACAAAGCTCCGTTGCGCGAAAAGTACGCGTCCTGGAGCGCTGCCCGGTCCGCTGTTACAGATATATATCTTTTTGTTAAACGTTAATTTCTCAAAATCCACTGTAGCACATATATTGAGACCTACAAAAGGCACATCGGGCTACCAGTCCCTACAATTTTGCCAAGTTTCGTGCAAATCCATTCAGCCGTTCGGGCTAAAAGTGAGGCCAACCGCCCTATGGAAAACTCAATGTTAAAAACACGTTTTGGGACCCCCCTTTTTTCTCGGCCCCCCCTTGACGAACCCCCCCCAAATTTTCAAGGGCTGCTCAGAAATAAAATGTGCCATTTTCCTGAAAATTTCAGCCAATTCCGTCCACAAACGCCAAAGTTATTAGACATAGAATTTTCAAAAATCCCATAGAGAAAAAATCCTAACTATATATACCTACTGGCGACCGCAATCAGGTTCCTTCCTGATTGCTGACCCTGCTGGGAGTTGTGTTTGCCTACCTGTTTTGCCAGCCCCTTCGCCACATCACGCCTCGCGGCCCCCGCTTCGCGGGAGCCGCTCGCAGGCGTAGGACACTGGTGGAGACTTGCTGTTTCTTGTGCTGGCAACGTCCAAAGGAGCACCAACGCGGCCAGAACACCCGCCGAATCATTGACCCAGGCAAGAGGCGGGACTGCGAGGACCAGCCTGCTGAGCGGCGCTCATCGGCCGCAGCTGGTCCTCTTCCCGCCCCCTCCACTGGATAAAAGCAAAGCAGAGTGGAGTGTTACTACCCTGGGTTCCTTCCTGATTGCTGACCCTGCTGGGAGTTGTGTTCGCCTACCTGTTTTGCCGGCCCCTTCGCCACATCACGCCTCGCGGCCCCCGCTTCGCGGGAGCCGCTCGCAGGCGTAGGACACTGGTGGAGACTTGCTGTTTCTTGTGCTGGCAACGTCCAAAGGAGCACCAACGCGGCCAGAACACCCGCCGAATCATTGACCCAGGCAAGAGGCGGGACTGCGAGGACCAGCCTGCTGAGCGGCGCTCATCGGCCGCAGCTGGTCCTCTTCCCGCCCCCTCCACTGGATAAAAGCAGAGTGGAGTGTTACTACCCTGGGTTCCTTCCTGATTGCTGACCCTGCTGGGAGTTGTGTTCGCCTACCTGTTTTGCCGGCCCCTTCGCCACATCACGCCTCGCGGCCCCCGCTTCGCGGGAGCCGCTCGCAGGCGTAGGACACTGGTGGAGACTTGCTGTTTCTTGTGCTGGCAACGTCCAAAGGAGCACCAACGCGGCCAGAACACCCGCCGAATCATTGACCCAGGCAAGAGGCGGGACTGCGAGGACCAGCCTGCTGAGCGGCGCTCATCGGCCGCAGCTGGTCCTCTTCCCGCCCCCTCCACTGGATAAAAGCAGAGTGGAGTGTTACTACCCTGGGTTCCTTCCTGATTGCTGACCCTGCTGGGAGTTGTGTTTGCCTACCTGTTTTGCCAGCCCCTTCGCCACATCACGCCTCGCGGCCCCCGCTTCGCGGGTGCCGCTCGCAGGCGTAGGACACTGGTGGAGACTTGCTGTTTCTTGTGCTGGCAACGTCCAAAGGAGCACCAACGCGGCCAGAACACCCGCCGAATCATTGACCCAGGCAAGAGGCGGGACTGCGAGGACCAGCCTGCTGAGCGGCGCTCATCGGCCGCAGCTGGTCCTCTTCCCGCCCCCTCCATTAGCCTTTCCTTGATTAACAGAGGCAGTATCGCGCACGCGGGACGCGTGCGGGGCGAACACCGGGGCTAAGACCGGGCAAAGAGCGGGCCGTTTGAGGCCGTTCGAGGACTGAGCGGACTGGACTGGCCCATCCTCTTTCGCCCGCTGTTCTCTACTATAGAGGGCCGCAAAGCTCAATCCTCGCCCTCCTTTTCTTATATAATTTGTTGCTTGGCCTTGCCCCTTGCTTAAGATATGTGCACCAGAATAACCAGGAGTAAGGTCTCTAAAGGCGGTAACCCAATTAGTGGTCCAATGGATGACTTCATTACCCGCACTAACTTCGCCATTGACCAGGAAATATCCAAGCTTCAAACTCGGGTATCTCTCGAGTTGGCAGCGGCTAGAAGATTGTCTGAAGTCATTGCTACTTCCAAAAAATCCTCCTTGGGCTCTATAGCTGCGGCGGTCACTCCAGAGCGTCCTCCCATTCCCCTCTGTATAATTTCTCAGGTTGAGGTTCACCCGATTCCACCCCAACTTATCCCTTCCCCACACCACACCCCACAACCCAATCTACTGGAAGTGAGCGCGCCCGTCACCTCTTGCGCCCAGAGTGTCACTACTACCCTTCCCCCCCCAGTGGTCTTTAATGCCCCTAGTGCTATCCAACCAAACCGGAAGCCTCGCCCTCGTTCCGCTTATGCACGGAAGAAGGCGAAAATCGCGGTGCCACAACACCTGACACCGACGAAAGGCTCAACACCTACCACCAAAGTTGTCCGGCCATTGGGGATGCAGCCACCACTGGAGGGAGTTGGGGTGGGGACAATCATCGAGCAATCACCCGCTACCACCCCAGTAACTGAAGGTTTACAGATAGATGGTTTGGGCAACAACGATAGGGAATTTATAGATTTGGTATGGGAATCCCTTAAAAAGCTTCTTTCCCCTCTAGATCTCAGACTTTCACGAATCGAAAATAACTTACTTGAGATGGAAAAGAGCATTATTGCTCTGGCCACTCTCGGTTTGAGAAGTCTTGAGAATCAGGGCCTCCCTGTAGCTGATGCTATTTCTCCAGCTCCCACAGCAAAAACATACCAAAGCCTGCCCATTACACCTACCACTGCACGCCCGGTCCCTAAACCGAGGACTGTGAAGGTGGACCAAATGCCTACTGTTACAATCCCTAAGGCCCCGAAGTGGGCTCCAACCCACCTACCTGTTAATACTAAAGCTGGGCTAACCCCAAAACTCCAACCTGGCAAGGCAACTATACCGCCCAGCCGGGACTTCCAGGTTAAGAATAACTTTAGAGGGGGCTATATTGACCTCCCCCCGGAAGCAAATGATTTTGTAGTTGTGCTGATGGGGGTTCCACAGATCAGCAATGGCCAATACGAGGATCACCGGTCCTTGAAAAATAAAATAATGCATTGGCTTAACGTCAATAGACCTATTCCCAATGGCCGCAGAAGTAAAGTTCTGATGGTGCGCAGAACTTCCTGGGTGGGCCCAACCAGGAAAACGAACGCGGGGGATTGTATAGTTATAACCTTCGATGACCCGTACACGGCTCAGCACATATGTTCGTGGCCCTGCAGTGAAGGGTCCTCTGTCATTCCGAAACCCTTGTCCTTCTTCTATCCCCCACAACCCATGTATAACCAGATGAACAATTGGTCACTAGTCCACCACCAACCTAGGAGAAACCGTTTTAACCATCAAGTGGATCCCCTTTTACATTGGAATGGTTTCCCAATCTCAAATAGATTCGGAGGCCTGGAGGAAGTAGATTGACTCCCCAGGCACTCTGGTTCCCACACAGCAGGCAATGCACCATCTTTGCCAACCCATGGGCGTCCCGGGTCCCTTTGTGTAGGCATTGAATCCTCAGTAATTGCACATCCTTTTGGCCAGGTTCGAACACCATATAGCTCTATTTCTGAGGGGGGTTTGATAGCTAAGAGTAGTGCAGATCTAGCCGAGCTGACTGAATTGGAAGCCTTTAGTCCACAAGGTAGGGATGTCCAGTTGGAACCCTCGCATACCCTACCAAAGGCCCCTATACAGGCCACATCATCTGTAGGAATCCAGCCTGAGGGAATTATGGTCCCTACAACCTTCCACAAAATTTCCCAAGATGAGCCCCTTGATAGGTTACCCCCAGTGGCTGTGCCTATTTCACCTGCATTTGCTTACTCTCCCAGCCAACCAACCATAGCTGTACCCCCGTTAAAGATTGTAAGCTGGAATGTGGCAGGGCTAAATCGGAACTTTGATAATCCCGAATGGAATGTGTTCATAGAGCCATTTGACATTTGTATTTTGCAAGAAACCTGGACCGTGGATCCAAAGCATAGAGTAGGATTTACCACCTATTTTGTCCCAGCTCTCCAACAAAGGGGTTCAAAGGGTCGCCCGTCTGGAGGCCTTTTAATATGGGTTAGAATTGCTTTGGGTCTAAAAGTGAGCCATAGGTCCACCCACTCTCCCGACTTGCAGAGGATCTCAATATATTGCCAGGGGGGCAAGATGTTAGAGGTTTTCAACCTATATCTGAGGGGCGCCAGGAGCGGGATATCAAGCCTACCCCAGACAGGTCTTAGCAACGACTTAGCTGCTTGCAAAATCGACTCCTATATTCTCCTTGCAGGCGACTTTAACTGTTGTTTTGAACCATTGGCAAAGGAAGATATTTTGGATTCCTTTGAGGAAGATGCAAGAAGGGGTATCCCGACCCTGTCCCTTGACCCGATCCCCAAATGGACACAAAGTGCGATAGACATCAATGCACTCTGTTTGGAGCATAATTTGAGATCAGTGAATGGACGTTCAAAATCGGACCTTATGGGTGCTCACACTTATAACAGACCGGGCCATTCCTCCAGAATCGATTTTATCATCTTGAATTACAATCTCTGGTCCTTCCACCTAGATATGGAGGTTGTAGCATCTTGCGATAGTGACCACAACCCTCTTTGCTTAACCCTTTCTCCCATTTGGCAAACCAAGAAGTACAAGCAAGTTCACATTTGGAAGTCATCCCATGAAGTTGTTCCGTCTAATTGTGGTAGGCGTTTGAAGTGGGCAAAAGTTAAAGCAGATGAGGCTAGGTTGGCGCAAGCCGGGTCCATCTTGTCAGTGGTGGAGCCTCGGCTTGACGCTTTAAGCCCAGCAAGCACAAAAGTCTTACCACTTTTCATAGAGACCATAGTATCACTGAGTAAACTGTTTATTATTCAATATACTAAGCCCAGGGTGGGTTCCAAAAGTGATTCCAATGCTAGAGATAATTGGTACTCTCCTAAGTGTCGTATTGCTAAGGGGGAGCTTATCGCTGCAGTAAAGAGTAGGGACCAGGTCGCCATTAGTTCTGCGAGGAAATCCTACAAAAAAATAGTGGCTGAGGCAAAGGAGGCTTATGATTACCATTTCTGGTGTGACCTAACCGAAGCTAGTACCTTGAAGGATTCCAAAGGGTTCTGGGATCTCTTAAGAACAAGGAACAAGCCCATTGACCAGCAAATAACCTGCAATATTCCGGGTGACGCTTGGTTTGCCCATTTCTCCAAGCTTTATTCTGCTGCATTGGACTTGTCTCCTCCATGTCCGGGATCCTTGTCCATTATAACGGCTAATTCTCTTCCTATAGACTTCCCTTTCACTAGTCAGGAAGTTGAAGGGGCTATTAGGGGCATTGTCCCCAATAAGGCTCCAGGCCCTGATGGGATCCCAGGGGACCTACTTAAATCCTACCCAGCAGTGTGGAGCAGATTAATCGCTTCACTCTTAAATGAGGCTCTGCTGGGGGGATCTTTTCCTGACTCCTGGAGGGGTGCAGAAGTTGTGCCTATCTTTAAGAAAGGCAGCAGGGACGACCCAGCAAACTATCGCCCTATAAGTCTGCTGGATTCAACCCAGAAGGTTGCGGGGAAAGTTGTTCTGGGTAGGATCCTGCAGTGGGCCGATGAGGGAAAGATCCTGTCTGATTTTCAGGCAGGTTTTAGAACTGGGACAGGCACCATCGAGCAAACATTCCGCCTTCTAATGATATACTGGAAGGTGGTGGTGCTGGGAGGGGGTACGTTATATCTAGTCTTTATAGACTTGAGAACGGCCTTCGACCTGGTCCCGCGGGAACTACTATGGAATGTCCTCGATGGTTTAGGGTTACCCACCTACCTGTTGTTCTTGCTTAAAAAATTTCATGAAGGCAATTTCGCCCAGATCAGGTGGGGTGTCCAGGGAGAAAAAACATCTCGCATCCCAGTGGACAGGGGCGTCCGCCAGGGGTGTGTGCTTGCCCCCACTCTGTTTTCTTTATATGTCAACGGAGTGGTGGAGCATCTGCTGCAACATCTTGCGGATGCACCTACTCTGGCGGGCAGAAAGGTCCCAACGCTCCTGTTTGCGGATGACACCCTCCTGATCTCGAAATCTCCAGCAGGCATTCAGAAATTGCTTTCTAGCTTCAAATCCTTCTGTGACAGCAGGGGTTTAGCTATAAACATAAGCAAGACCAAATTCCTTGTCCTTAATCCCCCTAAGAAATCCGTCGCCCCGCCTGTTTTAGACTCCACCCCCCTGGAGAGAGTCAAAGAATTTGACTACTTGGGAATACGTCTGTGTGACTCAATGAGTTGGAAGGCACACCATCATAAGGTGTTTCTGACTCATAAAAGGGTCACGGGTGTCTTGCTCAAGGAACAACGAGCCTCCTCGCTGAAACCAATCGGGGCAGTGCTAGATATCTACGGAGCAAGGGTTGTAAGCGCAGCTTTATATGGCGCCGAACTGTGGGGTACGCAGAGAGTCGATACTTTGGCCCATATGGAAAACAATTTCCATAAAGATCTGATGAGGCTACCCCACAGCACTCCTACAATCCCCCTCTTGTTGGATGCAGGTACCCGCCCAATTTGTGAGCAAGCAAAATTACGCCCCCTGTTACTTTGGTCCCGGGTATGGAATGTCCCAGAATTGTGTAGTTACGCTGACGCCCTGAAAGATCTGTTGTCTCTCCCAGGTTGTAATAAGATACCCTGGTTCAGGGAGGTAAAACGATTGCTCCATGAGCTGGGATTGGGAGATGCTTGGGCCAATAAAACAGCACCGCCCAAGCTGTTTCTAAAGAACGCCTACTGGTTATGGGTAAAAAATAACAGAATGCGTAATCCCAACCTTTGCAAATCTGTTGCCCAGTTTTTACTAGTCAAAGATCTCCCCTTCAGGGAACCTTATTTGGACCTAATCCACAGCTCTGGAGATAGATCACTTTACTTCAAATTTAGGGTGGGTGTTCTCCCCTTAGGATTGTTTACTTCCTCCTGGAATCCTCCTTTTCAAACGGTCCCGTTTTGTCCGTTTTGCGACTCAAGGGTTGAGTCTGTCGCCCACCTTCTGTTTGAGTGTAGTGTCTATGCAGCTCCTAGATT
Organism: Lissotriton helveticus; assembly: GCF_964261635.1. Taxonomy (NCBI): domain Eukaryota; kingdom Metazoa; phylum Chordata; class Amphibia; order Caudata; family Salamandridae; genus Lissotriton; species Lissotriton helveticus. The sequence goes on along the minus strand of NC_136071.1, from coordinate 515,442,717 downwards.
GAAATGGCTAAAGCCCTTGTGCAGAAGTCTGGGAACAAGATCACACCTAGAAGCCCTATGTATACTACGCTCTGATGCCCGCCCATTCTTTGCATGCTGCATGGCAAAATTTCTTGGCTGGGCATGGCGCATAAGATCTGTAAGAAAGCTATTGATCCAGTAATGCCCTTTTTTTATGACCTGTTTTAGATACTAGTGCAAATATTTGTAAGGATAGCTTAAATGTGTATTTTATGTATTATTGTTCTTATCATGATTCCCTACGGTATCTTATATTATGCATCTTTGTAATGATTTTACTTTTTGTACTGCTTTTATGATATGTACCGTATCGAAATAAAGCTATACTACTACTACTATATATATATATATATATATATATATATATATATATATATATATATTTGGAACACAAGGAAGGCGGCACACCCGGATACTTATTCAGAAGTCTTTATTTCAACAACACTCCACCGACGCGTTTCAGCCTGACGGCTTTTCTCAGAAAAGCCGTCAGGCTGAAACGCGTCGGTGGAGTGTTGGTGAAATAAAGACTTCTGAATAAGTATCCGGGTGTGCCGCCTTCCTTGTGTTCCAAATTGAAATTGGGGCTTTGATCCAGCCCTTGGGTCGAGCACACACTGTGGAGCGCTCTCGTGCATGGAAGGATCGTTTTTGGTTGAATATATATATATATATATATATATATATATATATATATATATATATATATATATATATATATATATATATATACACACACATATACATACATAGTTATACTAATATTATGGAGGAGCCATGACCCATGAAAGTCAAAGATTTGAATGGGTCATGATTCCCCTTCCCTCCCTGAACAATGGGACAATGGTTAATTTTATAGCATATATGAATGCTGCATATGGTTTATGCCATGGCATTCTTTCATGTTTTTTAGTTTAACAAAAGATATTAAAAAGAAACCGGAATGCAAATGCTTAAAATTCTGCAGTAATCTAAAATCATATCAAGAGTCCTTATGACTATTAGCAGAGTTATTTTCCTGTATAAAATTATAGTTACACGGAGCAAACAGGGAATTGCCCTAATCAATTTTGCTGTAATGAATTTGACTTTGACCTTTGCTTGGTACTAATAAAAATGTGAGCACGCATTTATTGGTACAATTGTTCTGAACGACGTATTATATTTAGGCTATAAAAAAAAGGATAAGAATATGTAAGCATTAGATTTAATGTTAATAATTACATTAACTTAGCTGCAAAGCAGTTTCTTAAATGATGCAATGAGTCTTAACATTAATGTAACAGTACATACCTGCAATGTAATGACTCCCGATATACTGCCTGTGATATAATGAGGGATTATCCACTGGTGGACATTATGGGATTACATAGCTAGATTGATCTTCAGTGCAAACCATTTACTGATGAAAACCATGGTTCCTGTATCTCTTACTTCTCACATACAGTCAACTATTTTTAGATTTGTTATTTGTTATTTTAGGTAAACTTAAGATACACATATGACGTCTTGCTCATTTTAGAATTTGGTCCCTGATGTACTACCCTTTATTGCGCCCCCAAACGGGAGATCGGCCAGTTTGCAACCGCAAAACAGGGTAATGAATGGATGAATGAATGAATGAATTCGGATTTATATTGTGCAACTTAACCCGAAGGCATCAAGGCGCATCTGATGGCAGCAGCTGAGAGACCGGTGAGACCCGACAGAGGGGGATTACAGATAGGACTGTGCGAAAAGCCATGTTTTGAGACCTTAACAAAAAAGGGTAAGGGACGGGTGGCCCTTAAGGTCAGTTGGAAGCATGTTCTACAGTCTAGGTGCAAGGGAGAAAAAGGCCCTCCCTCCCCACCTAGCCTTGATGGTTCGGGGAATGGACAGAACGTTTTTATGGGCTGATCGCAGGGCCCTACCCGGGGTGTAAAAGGACACAAGAGACCCAATGTCCTCGGCACCCTGGCCGTGTAGAGCACGATAGGTAAGGACAAGCACCTTAAAAATTAATCCTAGCCTGCACAGACAGCCAGTGAAGGTTTTTTCTAATCCCGGACCCAGAGGTACGTCTCGGGGCATCAACTACAAACCTGGCTGCTGCATTTTGGACTACTTGGAGGCGATGGATGAGTCTCTTACTTATGCCAAGGTAGAGGGCATTACAGTAGTCCAAACGAGGAGAGATGAGGGTCACCAAGACCTGTTTCCGGGCGCCAGGGGAGAGATAGTGTACGAGTTTCCTGAGGATCCTCAGTACACCACAGCAGGTGGAGACAGTCCTATTGACTTGTTTATCAAAAGCAAGTGAGGTGTCGATGATGACTCCAAGATTCCGGGCATAGGGCATGTTCCAAGGGCCGGCGGCCACCAGTCCTCCGACCAAAGATCTTGTTTGCCACCAAAAATGAGGACCTCAGTCTTTTCCCCATTAAGTTTGAGGAAATTTGAGGTCATCCAGCCTGCAACGGCTTCCATACAGTTCTTAAAGTTTAAAGCCGTGGACTCCACAGATTGAGATAGGGGAAGACCATTATCTGGGTGTCGTCAGCGTACGACAAAACTTTCAGTCCATAAGATCTAACAAGTCTTGCAAGTGGGGCCACATATATGTTAAAAAGTGTGGGGCTCAAGGATGAGCCCTGTGGGACCCCACATTGCAGAGGCTTGGCGGAGGAGAGGAAGTCGCCCAGTTTGACCTTTTGAGCACGCTGGTTGAGGAAGGATGTCAGAAGATCCAGAGCCGGTCCTTCCACTCCAATCTCACCGAGATGCCAGGCCAAGATTGCGGGAGACAGGGTGTCAAAGGCGGCTGTAAGGTCGAGCACGATCAGAAGGGTAGTCTGACCACTGTCGACCTTAGCGCGGTTGTTGTTGACCACCACTGTGAGGGCTGACTCTGTGCTGTGCGCCTTCTGAAAGCCATGCTGGGAGGAATCTAGCAGGCTAGCATTGTCCAGGAAGGCGCTAAGGTGGTGATTGAGGTGGGCCTCGAGCATCTTGGAAGGGGCAGGGAGAAGGGATATGGGACGGGAGTTTTTTAGGATCCCGGGATTGGCTTTTTCAATAGGGGCTTTGTTGGACTTTGGCCCTTAGGGCAGGTTCACCCCTAGACTTTTTGCTTGAAATGGTGACCTGGTGATGGTGATTTTTGGGTTCTGCGCACTTTCACTGTGTCCCAGTGGAAAGTGCGTGCGCACTTTGAGTGCATGTGCTGAGCTAGGCCTGCCCGCCCATAGGAATGCATGGGGAATGTATGTGTCCCTGGTAGTTCCTGATGCGTAGGTGTACAGGCTCGAGTTTGGTATGTGTGAACTTGTGGGAGTGAATGCTGCGCAACGGTATGTGCGGCTTGTATGTGTCTAGTGGGGAAGGGCCACTTCTAGACATGGCTGTGTGTGTGCAGTGAGAGTGCTGGAGCGTGATTGGCTGGAGCTGGCTGGCATGCCAGGCTCCAGGAAGTCTGGATGGGTCTGCCCGGTGGTGAGTGGGAGATTAGCATGCTGATGGCTGGGGAGGAGTGTACCTGTGTCCTGAATGAGGCTGGGTTTTCCCCTGACAATGCTGGCTCCGCCCCCCTGTGGTACGTCTAACGACCCAAGCCCTGCCAGTGAATAGAGAGGGTGGTTGAGCCCATCAACAGTGCTCACAGACCAGCTGCGACTGGTTCCGCCCCCACCCTGCACCTACTGACAAAGGATTTACTGTATAAAAATGGGGCTGTGTCCCCACAGAAGTTGTTCTCTTCCAGGATCCTGAGGGGGCTGCTGCTGCTGTCGCTGGGCCAGAGGACCGCCACTTGGAGTGTCTCCCTGCCTGGAGACCCAGTGAGCTGGCTCTGGGCCCAGCCTTGCCCCCCTGCCTGCCTACAAGGACTTTTGCTGGACTTTGTTGTCCTATAGCGCCTGGGGGCGCTGCAGTTGATTGATAGCGCTGGGAGCGCTTTTCTTTCCCCTTCTAGCGCTTAAGAGCGCTGTATTTTGCATTTAGCGCAGGGAGCGCTTTAAATTGCCTTTTAGCGCTGAGGAGCGCTTTGCCTGCCTAGCGAGTGCCCACCTCGCTTATATTTGATTAATGTGCCCCCTGGCAGGTGCCCACCCTGCCAGGGACCTTGCCGCTATATTTTGAGTTTACCTGGAGGGAGCCCACTCCTCGGTAAACTCACCCCCCGCCTGGAAGTGCCGAAGACGGGCCGCCGCGCTGCCCGCGACGACCCGGAAGTGTTCCGGCCGGCCAATCACAGCGCGGCCCCGGGAGAAGCAAACGGAAGTCCAGCCTCGCCGCCGGTAGAGAAGAGCCCAGCAGCGTGGAGAGGCGGCGGAAAGGTGCAGGCGCGGCCCCGTTGCGGAGAGGAGAGCCCCGCCGCCCAGGAAGAGCCCCGGATCTTCGCCAGACTCCCGGTGAGTGAAGCAGTGTTGCCCCGGGAAGGGGGAGGCGTCGGGCACATTGCCGGTGCCCGCCCCCCCCCTCGTGCTCTCTCCCCGAGTGAGGGGAATTGTAGGTGAGCCCTGAGAGGCTCGGGGGCAGCCTAGTCCAGTGGGGGCCATTTCGTCTGTTCGAGCCCAGAGGCTCTTGGGGGCCATAGCTGCTTCGAGTCCCCAGGAGGGGGGCTCCATCGAAGAGGCAGCATTTGGTTGTTGAAGGAGCCCAGAGAGGCTCAGGGGCCCAATTGTCATTTCGAGTCCCCCGGGAGGGACTCCAACGCTAGTGATGGGCCCAGAGAGGCTTGTGTGGGCATTGGTTGTTTGGAGCGCTGCGAGGCTCCCCCAGAGGGCCGCCCCCCTGCCACAGTTGTTCTTAGAGCCACGAGGCTCCAGGGCATGTCATTCCTTCGAGCCCAGAGGGGCTCCTGAGTGCCCACATTGTTGTTTCAAGGGCCCAGCGAGGCCCAAGGGGGACAGTCATTTGTTTTGAGCCCTGAGAGGCTCTAGGGGACATTTCCTTTGTCCAGAGCCTAGGAGGCTCCAACGCTGGCCCCATCAATTGCTACACAGTTGCCCAGCACTTCGTGGGCAACTGCCACGTTTAGGACCCTGACTTTGGACACAGGGCGTCCTAGCCCTAGAGAGGCCAGTTGGCCTAGGGACAGTCACAGGCGGTGACTTGTGTGAGTTTGGCGCAATTGTTCATTTTCTACACCTCTGAATGTTTAGGCATCATGTGTTTTCCTCCCCTGCACCTCTGAATGTGTTTTTATGCGTCATGTGCCATGTTCTTACACCGCTGAATGTATTATATGCATCATGTGTTATGGCCTTACACCCCTACAGGTATTGTGATACTTAGGTGGTTGTTTTTCTCCTAGTGCAGGTGGTGCTAGTGAGGTCCTGGTTACCAGTGATTACTGGTTATGTGCTATTTTGTGCTACAGGGATTTTACATTCTAAGTGCTATTTTTAAAAGTGCTCCTTCTAAAAGTGCTGATTCCTGACAGTGGTCCAGGTGGCCCTGTCTTGTACATATCCCCTGTAAATTCTGCCCGTGCCTCTGGCACAATGTAAAGTGTGTGTTTTTCATCTAATGTGTTTTGGTGTAATACAAAGGCTATTTTTATATAACCTTGTGTGGAGTTTCCTTTGTGGTGGGTCCTGGGTGTTGTTGCTGGGGTGCGTGCGCAAATACTTAACTCACATCGCCTCCAAGTTTAGCCTTGCTGCTCGCGCCACGTTACCTAGAGGGTGAGCAGGGGTTATCTTGGCGTGTAACTCCCTTGCCCTGACTTGTGAGTGGTGGTCTCTGACTGACTTTGGCGAAAGCCCTGGCCAGCCAGGGATCCCATATCTAACATTGGCGGCAAGCGGTGAGGATAAGGATTTGTGTTTGCGTTGTACCACAGTGGCAAATGGCCACACTGCAAAACTCTGCATTTTAGATGACCACATTTTAGGGGATTGTTTTTTTTTGAAGTTACATTATTTTCTTCTCCTGAAGGTATCATTGTGTAATTGTGTCAAGTACATTTGTTCCCCCGCCCTGCGCCCATAGTCGGTACCTGTGTCACGTGTGGTCAGGTTGAGGAATCAGGGGTGGTAGAAACTGCCTTACCAGTCCGAGGGGAGGGTTGTGTGTGGATGAATGGTGTGTGGCACTAGACAAGTGAGTGTGAGTACTCTAGGATAGAGAGCTTGCTGATACCTTGTGAATTGTGTACTCCTGTGTTAGCTCAGACCCCTAGGTTCCCTGTGTAATCTTTTCACCAGTACGTCTGCCAGAATGGAGCTTGTTTTTGATTTCAATGATCTAGCCACATACGGTGTGTGGGAGCTGAGAAAGTTCTGTGAAGAGAGAGGCATAGGGGCGGATCAGTCAGGCTGGTATGCACTTAGGAGATGCATGGTCAAATGGCAAGAGGATCAATGGGATCTTGAGCGCAGTGAGGAAAGGGCCCGGGCCTCACACCAGGAGGGTGGTGGGTCTGTGGTGAGCCCTGAAGATTCAGAAGAGGAGGGAGAAGATGACAGTACCTGGACGCCAGTAGAGAGTGAGGACCCCATAGGTAGGGAGTCCCTTGCTGGGTCCAGTATAGGAGGCAGCGCCTCATCCCTTTCCCTGTCCCCAGAGGAGCTGGAAGATAGGAGGAGAGAAAGGGAGCACCAGCTGGCTTTAGAGAAGCTCAGGTTAGAGCATGCCCAGGCTATGGCGCAGCTGGAGCTTAAGAAGCAACAGCTAGAGACTGAGAGGGTCATAGCACAAGAGAGGGTAGAGGAGGCTGAGAGGGCCTCCACCAGAGGCAAAGTAGCTCTGGAGGGTAAACTATCCCCTGTGCGCAGTTTTAATTTTCTGGATTCCCCGGGGAGGGTTGAGTCCAGTGGTGGCAGCTATATAGAGTCCAGTGCAAGAAGTCCCACCCCCAGTTCCCACAGTCTGGTACCTGTTTCCCCAGAGGAGGAGTATAGGTTAAAGTTCAGGGACAGTAGGAAACTGTCTCACCAGTCTTGGGAGGAGTTTGCAGGGGACTGTCAGTGTGCACTGATTGAGTGGTTAGAGGTTCCCACGGGACCTGATTTTGACAAGCTGTTTGATCTTATTCTCAAGGAGCAGGTGCTCAGTTGTTGTTGGCCGGAGTTGCGGCAACACCTGTTGAGGTTGGAGACCTTTGATCCTTGGGAGCTGGCAAAGGAAGCAGACTGATTGGAAAGTGCTAGAGGTTCTCTAGAGTCATTAGGGAGTGACTCCAAAAGTAGTGGTTCAGGTATCTTCCAGCCCAGCGTGGTGGAAGAGGCTCAGTGTAGCCCAGCTAGGTCCCAGGATAGCGAGGACGGTGTAGGGGCTCACTGCCTGGCTCAGTGGAGCAGGAGTGAGGGGGAGACCGAGGTTCCCCAGACGCCCGAAGCCCTGCCTCAGGACTTGGATGGTTTCTGTAGGGAACACCAGGTTGAGGACCTAGGCTCTCCTGTTAGTCCATTTGAGGAAGATCTCCCAGTGAGTAGAGGACCTGGAGCGTCTGTAAACAGAGCTCCTGTGGTTCTAGAGGCTGGCAGTACCGCTCCGGTAGGGAGGGTACAGGAGTCCAGCGTGAGGAGTGATTGGGGGATGAGTTTCCCAGTGGATGCACCAGTGGACCAGGGACTAGCCAGTTGGGCTAGATTTTCTTGGGGGGACCCGGGTGGCGCCACTTATGGTCTGGGGGATCGTCATGCACTGTCAGGTGGACAGGGGACGGGAGATCTGCGCCAGACAGACAGTCACACAACATATGTGTCATTTGTTAGCCTCAGGGGGATGGTGTGTGAATCCCCAGAAGTCCTGGAGTGCCAGGCAATTGTTCCACCGAAGGTTTTAGACCAGAGGTTGGAAGGCCAGGTTCAGGATCAGCCTGACCTGAAGGGTAGGACGACTGTAACCAGTGTCCTGACCGGTTCTTCTTCCAGAGGAACTTCTCCAGGTGGGAGAGGGCAGACCTCTGGAAGGGGGTGCAGAGGGTGGGAGAGCCCACCTCTGACCCCAGTGCAACTTGAGGGGTTAAACCCTGGGTTGGAGTGGCGTTGTAAGGGTACCCCTCGCAGGAGGAGGAGGAACCCTAGAAGAAGAGGTAGGGGGAGGAGAGCCTTCCCTGAGACTCCTGGTCCGCCTGAGGTTGTAGACCCTAGGCTGGAGAACCAGTGGCAGTCTAGTCCTGTCTTGCAGACAGGAACAGTGGAAAATGGCTACTATGTGCCAGGGGTTACTACCCCCCGCTCTGCGAATAGGCATGGACCAGTGGCACCTGGGTGGCCCAGGGCCTGGTCCTGGCCGCGGACAGCTTGGGAGTACCAGTGGGGTAGCCCAGTTGGTCCAGACAGTGTGTTTAGAAGGAATCCCATGGGTTCACCGTGGCGTAGAACAGGAGGGTGTCCCTGCAGTTGTGGGCCCGCGTCCGTGTTCTATCGCCCCAAGCAGGGAAGTCCATCACGGTGGTGATTGTTCTACCCTGCGTTTTGGCTGGAAGGGGGTTGTGTTGGACTTTGGCCCTTAGGGCAGGTTCACCCCTAGACTTTTTTCTTGAAATGGTGACCTGGTGATGGTGATTTTTGGGTTCTGCGCACTTTCACTGTGTCCCAGTGGAAAGTGCGTGCTCACTTTGAGTGCATGTGCTGAGCTAGGCCTGCCCGCCCATAGGAATGCATGGGGAATGTATGTGTCCCTGGTAGTTCCTGATGTGTGGGGTGTAGAGGCTCGAGTTTGGTATGTGTGAACTCGTGGGAGTGAATGCTGCGCAACGGTATGTGCGGCTTGTATGTGTCTAGTGGGGAAGGGCCACTTCTAGACATGGCTGTGTGTGTGCAGTGAGAGTGCTGGAGCGTGATTGGCTGGAGCTGGCTGGCATGCTAGGCTCCAGGAAGTCTGGATGGGTCTGCCCGGTGGTGAGTGGGAGATTAGCATGCTGATGGCTGGGGAGGAGTGTACCTGTGTCCGGAATGAGGCTGGGTTTTCCCCTGACAATGCTGGCTCCGCCCCCCTGTGGTGCGTCTAACGACCCAAGCCCTGCCAGTGAATAGAGAGGGTGGTTGAGCCCATCAACAGTGCTCACAGACCAGCTGCGACTGGTTCCGCCCCCACCCTGCACCTACAGACAAAGGATTTACTGTATAAAAATGGGGCTGTGTCCCCACAGAAGTTGTTCTCTTCCAGGATCCTGAGGGGGCTGCTGCTGCTGTCGCTGGGCCAGAGGACCGCCACTTGGAGTGTCTCCCTGCCTGGAGACCCAGTGAGCTGGCTCTGGGCCCAACCTTGCCCCCCTGCCTGCCTACAAGGACTTTTGCTGGACTTTGTTGTCCTATAGCGCCTGGGGGCGCTGCAGTTGATTGATAGCGCTGGGAGCGCTTTTCTTTCCCCTTCTAGCGCTTAAGAGCGCTGTATTTTGCATTTAGCGCAGGGAGCGCTTTAAATTGCCTTTTAGCGCTGAGGAGCGCTTTGCCTGCCTAGCGAGTGCCCACCTCGCTTATTTTTGATTAATTTGCCCCCTGGCAGGTGCCCACCCTGCCAGGGACCTTGCCGCTATATTTTGAGTTTACCTGGAGGGAGCCCACTCCTCGGTAAACTCACCCCCCGCCTGGAAGTGCCGAAGACGGGCCGCCGCGCTGCCCGCGACGACCCGGAAGTGTTCCGGCCGGCCGGCCAATCACAGCGCGGCCCCGGGAGAAGCAACCGGAAGTCCAGCCTCGCCGCGGGTAGAGAAGAGCCCAGCAGCGAGGAGAGGCGGCGGAAAGGTGCAGGCGGGGCCCCGTTGCGGAGAGGAGAGCCCCGCCGCCCAGGAAGAGCCCTGGATCTTCGCCAGACTCCCGGTGAGTGAAGCAGTGTTGCCCCGGGAAGGGGGAGGCGTCGGGCACATTGCCGGTGCCCGCCCCCCCCTTGTGCTCTCTCCCCGAGTGAGGGGAATTGTTGGTGAGCCCTGAGAGGCTCGGGGGCAGCCTAGTCCGGTGGGGGCCATTTCGTCTGTTCGAGCCCAGAGGCTCTTGGGGGCCATAGCTGCTTTGAGTCCCCAGCAGGGGGGCTCCATCGAAGAGGCAGCATTTGGTTGTTGAAGGAGCCCAGAGAGGCTCAGGGGCCCAATTGTCATTTTGAGTCCCCCGGGAGGGACTCCAACGCTAGTGACGGGCCCAGAGAGGCTTGTGTGGGCATTGGTTGTTTGGAGCGCTGCGAGGCTCCCCCAGAGGGCCGCCCCCCTGCCACAGTTGTTCTTAGAGCCACGAGGCTCCAGGGCATGTCATTCCTTCTAGCCCAGAGGGGCTCCTCAGTGCCCACATTGTTGTTTCAAGGGCCCAGCGAGGCCCAAGGGGGACAGTCATTTGTTTTGAGCCCTGAGAGGCTCTAGGGGACATTTCCTTTGTCCAGAGCCTAGGAGGCTCCAACGCTGGCCCCATCAATTGCTACACAGTTGCCCAGCACTTCGTGGGCAACTGCCACGTTTAGGATCCTGACTTTGGACACAGGGCGTCCTAGCCCTAGAGAGGCCAGTTGGCCTAGGGACAGTCACAGGTGGTGACTTGTGTGAGTTTGGCGCAATTGTTCATTTTCTACACCTCTGAATGTTTAGGCATCATGTGTTTTCCTCCCCTGCACCTCTGAATGTGTTTTTATGCGTCATGTGCCATGTTCTTACACCGCTGAATTTATTATATGCATCATATGTTATGTTCTTACACCCCTACAGGTATTGTGATACTTAGGTGGTTGTTTTTCTCCTAGTGCAGGTGGTGCTAGTGAGGTCCTGGTTACCAGTGATTACTGGTTATGTGCTATTTTGTGTTACAGTGATTTTACATTCTAAGTGCTATTTTTAAAAGTGTTACTTCTAAAAGTGCTGATTCCTGACAGTGGTCCAGGTGGCCCTGTCTTGTACATATCCCCTGTAAATTCTGCCCGTGCCTCTGGCACAATGTAAAGTGTGTGTTTTTCATCTAATGTGTTTTGGTGTAATACAAAGGCTATTTTTATATAACCTTGTGTGGAGTTTCCTTTGTGGTGGGTCCTGGATGTTGTTGCTGGGGTGCGTGCGCAAATACTTAACTCACCTCGCCTCCAAGTTTAGCCTTGCTGCTCGCGCCACGTTACCTAGAGGGTGAGCAGGGGTTATCTTGGCGTGTAACTCCCTTGCCCTGACTTGGGAGTGGTGGTCTCTGACTGACTTTGGCGAAAGCCCTGGCCAGCCCGGGTTCCCGTTTCTAACAGGCTTGACAATGGCCAACTTCCAAGTTGCGGGAAAGACGCCATTCGAGATTGCCAAGTTCATTACTTCAAGATAGGGGGGAGCAGGACCTCTGCAGTTTTTCAGAATTTTGAGGGGGCAGGGGTTCAAGGGGGATCCCAATTTGAGGTGTTCAGAAGCTCGTTTAGGACTTCATAGGACAGTAGAGGAAAGTTGGACAGGTATCCTTGGGGGGCCTGGGGCAGACTAAGCCGAGAAGGGGAGAGCAATGGCAGGACAGGGTCCTGAATGGAGTTGAGGGCTTCCTAGGGCGGTATAGATGTCCATGATTTTGGTGTGGAAGAAGTGGAGATCTGGTCGCAGAGAGTTTGAGATGCGATAATAGGGTCTGGTTGCTGAATAAGAGACAGAGAATGACATGTACAAACACTATTTTTCTAGTCACTGACTGGCAAAATAGCGTTTGCGACTCTCACTATTAGGAAGAGGTGTCCCTTTCTAACAGCAAGGCTAGCTGCCATGTACTATTATTTTGCGACCGCATTTGCGGCCGCAAACACTCGCAGTTTAATGCCTACCTCAAGTAGGTGGTAAACCACTTGCAAACTGGAAGGGGTCCCCGGGGAACCCCTTCCCCTTTGTGAGTGTGTGAGAAAATATTTTATAAGAAACTGAAAAGTTTAATTTTTCTTTTTTGAAATGAAAAATGGGCTGCATTTAAAAAAAGCGTCTTTATTTAAAAAGCAGTCCCAGACAGGGTGGTCTGCTGACCCCAGCAGGCCACCATCCCTGGTAGTGCCAGCCATTACCAATGGAGTCGCAAATTGCGCTTGCATCATGGATATTAAGGAGGCCAGCAATTTGCGACCCCTTTGGGAATCGCTAACAGTGTTTGTGACACTGTTGTACATTGCATTTTGAGAGTCGAAAAGCGACGCAATTTGTGAGTCGCAAAATGTAACGGTCGTACATCTGGCCCTAGGTCTTTTCTCTAGCAATGTATAGATTTCTTAGTCCTCCTTCACAACTGTGTCTTCCACAAACTGCAGGTAGATACAGCAAAATTAGAAACTATTGAGCACTGTTTAGAAAGTTGCTAAAGTCATGATGAAAAATTGTTTCCTTTTCCATTTCTGCCTGTTTCTGAAAGAAGATGAAAAAGTAATCTTACCGCAGCAAACCTTTTTGTATTGCAAATAAAAATAAGCACACACATTGTGCCCCATAGACCATTTTTTTGAAAAATATGTTAAGGACTTGGGGGTAATCAAAAACAAGCATTTGCAATGCAACAGGGCTCGCATTTACGCAAGTTTGAGCTGTTGGTATTGAAAATGACAATGCCTGTTGGACTTGGCCCTCTTGACAGGGTCATCCCTGAACTTTTTGCCTTCCTCCAACATTCTCTAGTACTTGTTGTTGTTGGTTTAATGACTCTGGGCACTTTACTACTGCTGACCCGTGCTAAAGTGCATATGCTCTCCCTGTGCAAAATGTATATGTGATTGATTTCCATGATTGGTTCAGTGGATTTACTGTCAGTCCCCAGTAAAGTGCACCAGGAGTGTCAGGGCTTGTAAATGCCAATACTGCTAGTGGGCCTGCAGCGCTGGTTGCGCCACCCACGGAAGCAGCCTTTTAAAATGTGTCTAGGGTCTGCCATTGCAGAACCTGTGTGCAGTCTGGTACTGTCAAGCTGGCTGGGCAAGTGCACACACTTGTCAGCCTCTAAACCTTCCCTTAACGTCATATTAGTCACCCCTATGGTAGACCCAAGGCCAGGGTGCATTGTAAGTGCAAGGTAGGGCATGCTCCGATGTATGGGGCATGTCCTAATAGTGAATTACAGCCAAATTCGTTTTTCACTATTGTAAGGCTACCTGTTCTCTTAGGCCAAGATGGGCTGCTGGAATTATTACACTCTATAATCCCAGCAGGCTCAGGGAACATGGTAGAAAGTCAAGTTTAGTATGCCTGAACTCAGAATAATAAAATACTTATTTTAGTAAAGTTTATTTTAATATCCTGTGTTTGCAAATGCTACTTTTAGAAAGCTAGCATTTGCTTGCCTAACCATTTCAGCCGCCTCTGCTAGGATGTGTATCTGACTGTCTGGGATATGTGAGTGACAGGGCTGGGGGATGACATGTGGTAAATGCCAGGATTACACCTTAGTGGGAGGTGGGAGTGCCCCTGGACTCTGAATAGGGCTGTGCTCTGTCATCACAATGCTGGCTCCACCTCCTGCAGAGCGTCTGATGTGCCTGCCCCTCACACTGAAAGGAAAAGCCAGGAACAGCACAACAGAGTGCTTCAGAACTGAAATGGGCTATGCAAAGGCCCCCCTTGCCAGAAAAGACAAAAGAAACTGAGTATAAGTATAGGAGCCCTGCTCCCAAGAAACTAGATCCTGTTTCCCATAACGAACCTCTGCCCAACTAGAAGGAAGAAGCTGAAGGAGTGATTTGCTGTCTGCCTTGCTGAGGAAGGAGAGGAGAAGATCTACAAAGGACTTTGCTGACCTATGCTGAAACTAGCTCCAAGGGCTTGTTTGAGCTTGCCCCCTGATCTGAACCTCAGGACTAGTGGGTTCTTGGTGCCTTCGCTCGCCCTCATCTGAACCGTGTGCTTTCTCCTGCTGGAGCTGAGACCTTGTACCCCTCGCCCCTCCTAGGGCTGTGACACCCAGGAGCCTGGCCGCCCGTGTCCTGTGAGAGCCCCGCTCGTGCAGAGTCGCTCTCTTCCCTGTGGACCAGGCCGCCTGCTCCCCTGTCGCCTGCCTGTCACTGGAGAGCGTTGTGTGCTCCCTTTAGCCCCTCCCGCTGGAATTTTCATCTTGAGCGCGATCTACGGCTCGGACGGCCGCTGTACGTCTCAAGCATACCCGGCTGCCCCGCTTCGCCTCCGACCTGGAAAGAGGCCGTGCCGCCCCCTGAAGCGCCCCCCAGTACGGACCGTACTGGAGGACCTGGGCCGCACCTGCCTCACGAAAGCCGCCGCCACTGAGAGTCCGAAGGTCCCCCCGACGCACACTGAAAGAGTGCGAGTCGTTCCTGGTTTCCCCGAGTATACTGGACACACGCCCAGGCCTCTTCAACAGACTTGGGGTCCGCACCAATCTGTTTTCCCCAAAACCAATGCGGGATCCTTGCCTGTGCGCGTCGCATTGCCAGTAAGTGAGTGTGCGCTGCAATTCATCAACAAGTGATTGTGCGGTCCTTATTGCAAGTAACTGGGCGTCCGTATCTCCCAAAAGAAGCTGTATCTGAACTGCCTTACGGTACGCCTCGTATCCTTTTTAAGTAAACGGGCCTCCGCGTACGCTACTCACGCTTGATGAGTGAGACTTGGTAGGGTGCAGTGATTCCTCCCATTTTAGGTGTCCGGAAGCGCTACGAAGCGGCCAGTGAGTCTCACAAGGGACTAAGGACATTGGGAAGACAGTACAGATCCCCAAAGAACTGAGAGAACTGTTTTTGAAGTGAATTGAATTGAAAAGGAACCCTTTTGAACTGTAACTAAGAAACGCTTGCCTAATTACAATCTTGTGGCCTAAACTAAATCGTTATATTGGTCTTGTGATAAGTCTTACCTGCACATATATATTTTTATATAAAGAGAACGTATTTTTACATATCTGCAGCCTGGTGTCCATTTGTGGGGGGATTGGTACCTTTACTGTATGTGTGATTACAAATGCTTAACTCAGAAACGCCAGAAGAATAGCCTTGGCTGCTCACGCCACGCACCTAGAGGGTGAGCAAGGGTAATTCTAAGGGGTCATCCTTCGCCCTGACTTAGAGGAGAGGGTCCCTGCTTGTCACAAGTGAATACTTGCGCCAACCAGAGACCCCCAATTCTAACAATGCCTTTCATTTATATTTTGTTTTTTAAAATATAAATAAAAGGCATTGCCATTTACAATGCTAATAGCTTAAGCTCTCGGGAATGCGAGACATATTGCATACCAAATGCTTTTTTTGTGAAAGCACCTCATGAAAGCAAGCAGGGCGCGCTAAATGTTGCAGGAAAGCATGTAGTGCCTGCATTAGGAGAAACCATTAAAGAAAATAATGCTTGTAGAGTAAATAAGACGTACCGTGTAACAACCGAAGTAAAAGGCCCAGTCCTCATGGTAGGTTACAAATAAAGACAAGGTGGTACTAAGAAGGGACTAACAAGCCTATTAACGAATGAGAAGCCAGCATTTAGGAAGGACAATGACACAAGCCAATGATAAATATGGGCAGAGAGTGGGCGGGGCTTCAACCCCATACTCCAATACAGCATGGCTTGCAGAGAAATGCATGCTCGCTGACTCAGGCTAAACCTAAAAAAGCTCTATGTTCTATGATATAGACAAGTAACCTTCCAGATACAAGATGGCTAAGAGCACAAACTGAAACATTAATAGCTATCCTGCTTAGTAACCATCTAAAGCATCTTTAACTAGGCCTTCCTTTGCAGTTACCTTTCCTTGCCTCCACATAGTTCTTTTTTGCTTTTGGAATTACATTCATGACCCACAACCATGTAAACATGGCATCTTTTAGCGGGCAATATCTCTGTCACCAAAGAGCCACAAATTAGTCGGTCTAATATTCGGCCATCTGTAGGAAATCAGTTTAGATCAGTGGTGTAGCTTCAAATCATTATAACTCCTGTTCTCATGAGAAAAAAAAGAAGACAGTGAGACAGGTAATTTTGTGCGTGGAAACCAGGGAAAGGCACAGCACACAGATATAGGAGGCTGGTACAGTGGAAGGACTGCATTGGGTGTATGTGCCTATGTCACGAAGGAGAGAGAGCCAAGAGAAACTGGAGGGAAAGAGATAGAGAGAGTCTGAAGAAGGTGCAAGTTAAAGGGATCTGTGGGCAGTAGAGGTGTCAGAGGGGGAACAGAGGAGGAGAAAAACAGCGATAGAAGAGAAATATTAGGTGGCAAGACAGCAACAGAGGGATACATATGCAACGTGGCTAATAGTTAGAGAGGAGAGAAATAAAGTAAGGAGAGAAACAAGGTGTGGATGTAAAGAATGGAAGAATGCAGGCTCAGATGTGAACTGAGAGAGAGAGAGCAGAGAGAGTGAAAGAATACATTTTATGGCAAGACCGGAGGCTCCTATTATGCTCTCTTATCTTGCTTTAATTTCAATAGCAGCCAAGATAAGTTCGAAACTACAGTTCTCAGAGGGCTCAGTGGAACAACTTGCCAATGGGAACATAATAAAACCAAAACCTTACAACCAATCATAGCGTAACAGCATGAATAACGTCACTTCTGACTGCGAACATTCCTCTTTTCTTGCTGCTCGCAGTCAGATAAGTGACCTATCTTTGTTGCTCTGCATTTATTTGTATAATTGCTTGGTTTTATGTTTCTTCCTCATTGTTTTATACATATTCCCGCATTGTGTGAATGCGGAGCTTTCCGTTGTCTCAGTAGCGCCTTTTGCGGACGTTTTTTTTCTTTTCTGCTCCATTGTTTCCCCCCAGGCACGCGGTTTGCTTTGGTTTTTACCGCTGCGCAGTGGCTCACGAGCGCGTTCCTTTCCACTCTCTGGTTCCCCCACATGCACGCGGTTTGCTTTAATATTTACCAAGCGTGTTTCCCTGCTGCGCTGTGGCTGTTCCCTGAATTTCCTCTCACAAACGTGCTTCCCTGCTGCTCGGCTGCCGTCTCTGGAGATTCTGTTAGCTTGTTCGGCTTTGCCGGAGTTCCTGGCTCATTGCTGTTGTCCGCCCTACCAGGAAGTGTCCTGGTGGTTGCTTCTACCCTTTTTTCAGTTAACCCTTTACTCGCTCTGTTTTGCCTTTTCCCCTGTGAGGCATGGAAGTGAATAGCTCGCCTGGTTCAGATCAGCAGCAGGAGGAAGGTGAGTCCTTCAAACATGACCTTAATAAATTCATTAATAATTCTGTTCAATCTTCTATGGAAACGTCCATGAGACGTTTTTCAAAGGGCATGGAGAATTCCATGTTAAGTTTGTTGTCCAAAGCACTGGCCCATTCTGCAGGGGATAGAAGAAAAAAAAAGGTGTTTTCCTCTGCTTCTGTTCCTGTTTCCAATACTGTGTCACTCTTGTTCAGCGAAGTTTCCTTGCAAGTGATTTTGGACAATGTGCCTCGCAGGCCTCCTTCCAAGGAGGCTTTACTATGCTCAGAGAGTTAACGCAAAAGTAATTTGAAGCATGAAGAGGTACCCAAAAAGTTGGTTATTTGCACCATTTTGGACACAGATGACTAGATGGATGACGCAAATGATTTATTTGATTTATTTGATGTGTATGGCCCTCCCTCCCCTACTGCTAAGATATCCAAATTAGATTCTTTTAATTTTGAGCCTGTCCTGGATTTGGAAGAGGTTCCCATGTTTGACCCTTCTTCCATTTGTCACTAGGTGTGGGTGTAGCGCTCTGCTCCGTCCACGGAGAGTGCGTAGTGTTGCCTACATCGCGATTCGCAAAGTAGGCGTAGTAGGCAACACTACGCACACACCATGGCGGAGCGAAGTTGCCTGCCACCCGCCCTCTTCTAAAATGCCAAACAACATTTAAACAATGTAAAACTAATTAAAACGACTTATCTGAGATTCGGCGTCCCGGGGCTCCCTCTTCCTAGTTTCTCACCGTCTTCTTCCTGACAAATACGCATGCGCCCGCACATGCACATTTCTTGCAAGAAATGCGCATGTGCGGGCGCCCACACATGCGCATTTGTCAGGAAGAAGTCATCGTGAAACTAGGAAGAGGGAGCCCCGGTACTCCGCATCTCAGGTAAGTCGTTTTAATTAGTTTTACATTGTTTTAAATGTTGTTGGGCATTTTAGAAAAGGACTGGAGGGAGGCAGGTGGCGCGTAGTGGGGCTACGCGAAGTGTGTGGATGGGCATAGATTTTGCCCCACTTCGTGGTGCTTCGCGTAGCCCCACCACGCCCTCGGTTTTTCATCACCCGAACTCCACTGAGTGGTTTCCTGCCTCACACTTAGGTGATTATAACTCTGCCAGGCTTTGCCTTCCATTGGAAGCTACTAGTAGGTCCAAGTTGAAGTCTGAGTGTCCTAAACCCACTTTGGCTGAGAAAATCCCCATTGTCCCTTCTATTGATCAACCCTTACTCACCTTCTTTTTAAAATTTGGTAAAGGCCCATGCAAAGGGGTGGACAAGGCCTGGTCTACTTGCCAGGATAAATTACTTGATGTGGTGGGTCCTTTGGCGCGCATTTTTGATCTGGCTGAATCTGCTTGCCTGGAAGGTACGGAGTTGTCTGCAGATATCCTTTCCCTGTGGGTCCAGTGAGCCTTTTGTCTTTTGGGAAACGCTAATGCTGCGATCGCCCACAAACGACGCAAAAGTCTTTTAATTAAACTTGACCCCAAATTGGCCAATTTAGCTACTCAGGACCCTGGTATTAAAGCAAATGGTCTCCTCTTGGTGGTTCTTTGATTAAGGACCTCAGCAGGTTCGTTTCTACCTTCGCCTCTTTGGATAAGGCTCAACAATCAAATAAAAAAGTATTTTCACCTCAGGTTTTTGGACGGGCAGGCAGAGGAAGGGGTCGCTCTACCGGCCGTTCCTATTCCAACCAAGGCTCCAGAGGTTCTTTCAACTCCGGTTCCCAAGATTACAAACCCCAATTCTACCCACAAAAAGGTTGTGGTTTCAGGGGTCGAGGCAAAAAGAACTTCAGAAACAACAACCAACAAGGTAGGTCATGTTCCACCTCCTCCAGTAGGAGGTTGTTTAATGTTTTTTCTCCAAAAGTGGCAGACTCTCACGGCAGGTCCTCAATACAGTCCAAGGTTATCTTATAGAGCTTTACGCGCTGCCTTCCTAAACTGTGTTCCCTCCTCCACTGGTGTTCTCGGAGGAAATGTCACAACTCATTTCCTTGGAAGTCCAAAGCCGCCTCCAAAAACAGGCAATTCTAGTCGCCTCCTTAGATCGTACGGGGTTTCTCAGTTCTATCTTCCTTGTGCAGAAAAACAACAAAAAGGTGCGTCCAGTTATTAACTTAAAATGGTTCAACCAATTCGTGGTGTATCGCAACTTCAAAATGGAGACTATAATTCATTTAAGAGACACCCTCCGTCCAAGCGATTGGATGATCAGATTGGATTTGCAGGACGCCTACCTCACCATTCCGATTCATCCATCTCACTCCAAGTTTCTTCAATTCCAGTGGCTAGTTGTAACCTATCGATTCAGCTCTCTTACTTTTGGTCTGTCGTCAGCACCATGGTGCCTTACAAAGGTCATGAAACCTGTGGTGCTTCCCTTCGGTCCCTGGGGATCAGACTCATAATTTACCTGGACGACATTCTGATCACGAACTCAGACAAGCAGCTTTTTCTGTCCGACCTCAGTACTACTCAATCTCTTCTCCTCGATCTGGGTCTCCTCCTCAATCACGAAAAGTCCATGCTCCTTCCTTCTCAACGAATAGAGTTCTTGGGCTTCCATGTGGACTCTTCCTCGGCATCTCTCCTGCTACCACAGTCAAAGGTCTCAACCATTAAGTCAGAGATTGCTCAGGTTCTTTGGACCTCCCTAATTTTTCTCAGATGTCTCGCAAGAATCGTAGGCCTTCTCTCTGCTTCCATTCAAGCCATCTTTCCGGGTCCCCTTCATCGTCTAAAAATCAGACATCTATGTCAGGGGCTGGCCTACGCCGATCTTATTCCTTTAGATCAGGAATCTCCGTCGAACTGCAATGGTGGATCAACCATTTAGATGCGTGGAACGGGCGAACTATCTTCGCTTCGGCCCCAGATCTTGTATTAGAATCAGATGCAAGCCTGTCGGGTTGGGGAGCCCAATGTGGTCCAATTTTGACTGGTGGTACATGATCTCGAGAGGAGTCGAAATTGCACATCAATTGTTTAGAGATGCTTGCAGGTTTCTTTGCTATTCAAAGCATCACAAAGAACAGGGTTCAGTGTTCCATTCTTCTGCGATTGGACAATGTTTCTGCGGTTCGCTACATCAACCATCTAGGTGCCACCAAATCCAAGCCCCTGGCGGAGCTTGCGAAGATCCTTTGGGAGTATTGACTGTCAAACAAGATTTCGCTGATGGCAGAGTATCTTCTAGGAGATCTTAATTCAGTAGCAGATTGGCATTCTCGCTACCTGCGGGACTTCAGCGATTGGATGCTTCTTCCATCCGTCTTCCAATCTCTCTCGCAAAAATGAGGCCCTTTTTATATCGTTTTGTTTGCTTCTCGCCTCAACGCCAAATTGCCTTGGTTCTTCAGTTGACACCCAGATCCTTCGGGTCTAGCTACGGTTGCTTTTCTTTAAGATTGGTCCCTTCACCTCAACTATGCCTTTCCTCATGATCAGCAGGGTTCTTTCTCAAGTTTGTCGCCAATTGACAACCTTTGTCATTGTGGTTCCTTTCAGACAATCCCAGATTTGGTTTCTTTCCCTTCTGGAAATGGCAATGGATATCCCAGTCCTTCTCCCGGTTTGCAAATATCTGCTTCAGAACCCCTTGGGTCTTCCTCACAATCTCATCCTGGAAAACTCATTGGTTCTGTCGGCCTGGAAAGTTTCCGGCCTGTCCCTCCTGACATCCTCATTTCACAAGAGGCTTCTCTCTTTATCAGCAAAGCCTGGGCCCCTGGGACCTCCAAAGCTTACAAGCCCGCTTGGTCTTTATGGGCAAGCTTGTGTCTGGAAAGACATATTGATCCTTTTTCAGCCCCTCTAAATTTTGTGGTCAATTTCTTGGCCTCTGAGCCAGTGCAGGTAAGTCCTATAGAACAGTCAACTTGTACAGATCTGCCATTTTGCTTAATCATTCCCCTATTGATGGCAAACCAGTAGGTGTTCATCCTTTAATCTGCTGCCTTCTGAGAGGAGTTTGATTTTCCAAACCTCCGTTGGCTAAGTATTCAAGTTTAGGAGATGTTAATGTGATACTCAAGTTGTTTTCTGATTGGCCAGATAATTCTGATCTTTATCTGAAAATTTTATCTGCTAAGCTTACCATGTTGCTGTGCCTGGTTTCTATCAAACGTGTCTCAGATGTTAAGACTCTAGATATTTCTCCTTGCCAGTTTTCTCCCACATGTGTTTTATTTCAAATTAATAGAAGGACAAAGACAAATTTGAACTCTGTTTTTTATCCTTGTTTTCCTTCCCATCCTAAATTATGTGTAGGTCAATGTCTCAAAGTGAATCAACAAAGAACTTCTGATCTCAGAGCGTCCTCTCATTCAAAACTTCTCATTTCTTTTCGTAAACCCCATCTTCCTGTTTCCTCTGCTACCCATGCCCATTGGGTCCATTGGATTTTGTCCCTTGTGGGTATTGACGTCTCCGTTTTCGGAGCCTATTCCACCAGGGGAGCGATGGCTTATAAGGCCTTTTGGGCTGGCTCCCGTTTGGAGGACATTTTGAGATCAGCGGATTGGTCTAATAACAATGTGTTTCGAATGTTTTATTGCAAACCTGTTGATACTCCTTTTTTGTGCCCTCTGTTCCACTCGTTTTTTTTGTGCCCTCTGTGCCACTCGTTTCCCCTCATTTTTTGTGCCCTTCTGCCTTCTGTTCCACTTGTTTTTTGTGCCCTCTGTGCCACTCGTTTTCCCTCATTTTTTGTGCCCTTCTGCCCTCTGTTCCACTCCTTTTTTGTGCCCTTCTGCCCACTGTGCCATTCATTTTTCCCTCGTTTCTGTGTCCCTTTTTCCTTCTGTTACCTTTGTTGTCCCTCACTGCCCTCGCCGCTGCGTCCCCTGTGGCCCCGCCCCCCTGAGTGCCCACTGCCCATTCGCTACCCCTGCCTCCCGCCTCCCAGCTGCTCCTCCCTCCCACCTCCCCATATATGCCGACCACTGCGCGGCCGCGCTGCTGGCATGCCAAAGGCGTGCCTAAGGCAAGCCCGTCTTCGTCCGTCCGCACCAGGACCGCGCCCGGCGCCAGAACCACTGGCCTCCACACCCGCCGCGATGACCGCCTCCACTACGACGCCAGCCCTCTGCACGCTCTCAACTCCGGACAGAACCACACCTGCTTAAAGGCCGCCCAAAGCGCACACACGGCCCCTTCACCTGCACGAACTGAAGCTACACCAGCCTCAGAGCCGACAAACCACCCGCCAAGAAAGACCTCTACCACCTCCGATGCATACTACTAAACACCCGCTCCACACGCAAGCATGCCGTCGAGCTCTGGGACCTGCACGGCACAACATCCCCGGACGTCGCCTTCCTGACAGAGACCTGGTTTAACGACTCCTCCGCAACCGACTTCAACATAGCCATCCCAGACGGCTACAAGATCACCGGCAGAGACTGCACCAACGGAGTCGAAGGAGGAATCGCCATCGTCTACAAGAACAGCATCAGGGTCTCGACTAGTACCGACGACGCTCTCAGTGCCGCTGAACACATGCATTTCCAGATCCACACAGATCCTAACTCTACCCTCAGAGGCACCCTCGTCTACCGACCCCCAGACCCCGCCCCCAGTTCAGAGACTCCATCGCCGACTTGATCAGCACGCATGCCCTGACCTCCACCGACTACATCCTCCTCGGAGACTTTGAACTTTCACCTTGAGAACAACAACAACAACAACTCCACAACCCTGATCGATAACCTCACCAACCTCGGACTGAAGCAACTCGTCACAACACCCACCCACTCCGACAGCCACACGTTCGACCCCGTCTTCTCCTCAAGCCTGCACGTCTCCATCAGCCACACCACCGAACTCCTCTGGACCGACCACCACTGCATCCACTTCGCCTTCCAGAAACCCACCACACACCACCGCACCCAACAAATTCCCCGCCACTGCTGGAGCAAAATCACCGAAGACCAACTACACACAAAGCTCGCTCTCAGCCCACCCACCAAACCCTCCAACACCGATGACGTTGTCCACAGCCTCAGACGGTGGATCGAGGACTGCGCCAACACCCTTGCCCTGCTGAAGAAACCCCACCACAGAGACACCAGCAAGAGGCCCCGCTGGTTCACCCCAGAACTCTGAGCCTCCAAGCAAGCCTGATGAAATTAGAGAAGAAATGGCACAGTGAACAAACTCCGGACAGCCACGCAGCACACAAGGACGCCATCCGCAACCACCACCACCTCATCAAGGTGGCCAAGTGGACCTCCTTCAAAGACCGCCTCAACAACAATGCACACAATAGCAAGGAGCTCTTCAACATCATGAAGGAACTCACCAACCCCAGCTCCAACACCAACGACATCCGCCGTCACAAACCCTGTGCGACTCCCTCGCCACCTTCTTCCACCGCAAGATAGCAGACATCCACGACAGCTTCAACACCCAGACAGCCCCAACAGACAGCAACACAACAGACCCTCCGCACACCATCGACCACGACCCCCTGCTAGTCTGGGCCAGCGTGAGCATCGATGAAACTATTAAGACCATGCGCACAAACCACTCCGGCTCTCCGTCAGACCCATTCCCGCACCACGTCTTCAACAGAGCAAGCAGCTCCATCGCACCCCACCTGCGCAACTTCATCAATCTCTCCCTCAAGACCGCGACCTTCCCAGAGATCTGGAAAAACGCCAAGATCAACTCCCTACTCAAAAAACCTAAGGCAGACCCAAGAGACCTCAAGAACGTCCGGCCCATCTCTCTGCTCCCCTTCCCGGCCAAGGTTATCGAGTAAAACATCAACAGACAGCTAACCCGATACCTCGAAGAAAACAAAATCCTGGACCCTTCCCAGTCAGGGTTCCACAGCAACCACAGCACAGAGACTGCCCGCATCGCAGCCACCGATGACATCAGGACCCTGCTGGGCAACGACATGACCGCAGCACTCATCCTCCTATACCTCTCTGCCGCCTTCGAGACCGTCTGCCACCGCACACTACGCGCACTCCTCCACGCCGCAGGGATCTTAGACAAGGCTCTGGATTGGACCACCTCCTTCCTCTCTGGCAGAACCCAGAGCATCCGCCTCCCCCATTCTGTTCCAAAGCCTCCGAGATCATCTGCGACGTACCCCAGGGATCCTCCCTCAGCCTGACTCTGTTCAACATTTACATGGCCCCGCTTGCACACGTAGCCTGACATCACGACCTCAACATAATCTCCTACACCGATGACACTCAGCTGATCCTCTCCCTCACCAAGGACCCCATCACCGCCAAAGCCAACCTCCATGAAGGAATGAAGGCCGTCGCCGACTGGATGAAGACCAGCTGTCTGAAGCTGAACTCGGACAAGACGGAGGTCCTCATCCTCGGCTCCAACCCTTCAGCCTGGGACGACTTCTGGTGGCCGACGGCACTGGGGGCAGCCCCGACACCCACCGACCACTCACACAACCTGGGAATCATCCTCGACTCAACGCTCTCAATGACCAAGCAAGTCAATGCAGTCTCCTCCTCCTGCTTCAACAGCCTCCACATGCTCCACAAGATCTACAGATGGATCCGACAGATACAAGAAAGACAGTCACCCAGGCCCTCGTCAGCAGCAGACTCGACTACGGAAACGCCCTCTACGCGGGAGCCCCAACCAAGCTCATCAAACAACTACAACACATCCAAAACACCTCGGCACGACTGATCCTCAACGTACCATGCCACGGCCACATCCCCCCCCCACCTGAGAAACCTGCACTGGCTCCCCGTCAACAAGATGATATCCTTCAAGCTCCTCAGCCACGCACACAAGCCACTCCACAAGATCAGCCCAGCCTACCTCAACAGACGGCTCTCCTTCTACATCCCCAACCGCCAGCTATGCTCCGCCGACCTCTCACTCGCCACCGTCCCACGCATCCGAGGAACAATGACCGGTGGGAGATCCTTCTCCCACCTCACCGCCAAGACATGGAACACGCTCCCACTGAGCCTACGACAGACCCAAGACCTGCTGACCTTCAGGAGGATACTCAAAACCTGGCTGTTCGATCAAGAACCCCCTCCCCCCCCCAGCGCCTTGAGACCCTTGCGGGTATGTAGTGCGCTTCACAAATAACTGATTGATTGATTGATACTGTGACTTCTAGGGTGGTTCATATGCTTTAAACAAGCATAATAGGAGCCTCCGGTCTTGCCATAAAATTTATATTTTCCTAATAGTCTATGACGGAAAGTCTTAATTTTATTAAAGGGTGTACAGTCTTAATATCGAGTCATTTATTTCGACTGGACATAATATCGACTAGAGAATATCGAGATGGCATTAATATCGAGGTAAGTAATATCGATTTTTTTTTTATCGATTGTTATGTATGTAAAAAATATCGACATAAAAAATATCGAGTAAGTAATATCGTCAGTAAAAAATATCGATATGTTTATTAGTTTAAAAATATCGAAAGTTGTGTTATCGACTGTCACAATATCGACTCTCATGATATCGAATTTTAATATGTATATATATAATATGTAATAGTTCAATGTACATTGTTTTAATGTTTTATAATAGCATTTTGTGTTAAAATGTATTAATTTTATTTATTTATTTATATAGAATTAATGTAAAAAATAATTAATAAATTAAAAAAAAATTATATTACTATAATAATTTCTAGGAGCGGGTAGTGGGTTTTTAGGGGAATAGGGTGGGAAGTATTTTAAATATAATTAATTAATTATGTAAATATATTAATTGGTATTAATTAATTAATTATGTAAATATATTAATTGGTATTAATTAATTAAATATGTAAATATATTAATTGGTATTAATTAATTAAATATGTAAATATAATTATTGGTATTAATATGTAATTAATTGTTAAATTACTATTTAATTAAATATATAATATGTAATTGGTAAATATGTTATTTTAATAGCTTATTTGAGAATTATGCTTATTTAAATCATTTTTTTCATGTAGCCGGCTGTGGGATTATAGGGGATTAGGGTGGGAAGTAATTTAATAGTAAGTAATTAAATCTGTTAATTAATTAATTGGTAAGAATAAGTAAATACTTGTTATTTATCTAAAATATGTTAATTATATATAATTTAATTGTTAATTTATTTAAATAAATGGAATTATTGTTGAATATGTAAAATCAAACTTTTTTAGGATATGTAGTGGGTTGTGGGATTATAGGGGAATAGGGTGGGAAGTAATTTAATTGTAAGTAATTAATTATGTTAATTAGTTAATTGTTATGAATAATTAAATATGTGTAAAATAAATTAAATATGTTAATTATATTTTATGTAATTGTAAATTTATTAACATTAATGCTATTATAGTAAATTATGTTACATCTCACATTTTAATGTTATGTAGTGGGTTGTGTGTTAATAGGCGTATAGGGTGGGAAGTTAATTAATTATAAGTAATGACATATGTTAATTAATTAATTGGTATTCATAATGAAATAATTGTTAAAGACTTAAAATATGTTAATTATATAGATATAAATAGATATAACTAATATTATAATAATTAAATATAAAATATATATATATGAAATATAATTGTCTAATTACATTTAATTACATATATATAATATATTTATAATTAGATATATAAAGATATATATAACATATATATATATAATTATAGATATTCTCATATATATATTATTTTGTATTTGGGGAAAGAGGTTGGTTTAGTCTTCTGGGTTACTTTTCTGTTTGGTTATTAAGGGGTATATGTTGTGTGCAGAGTCAGTTGTCAGTTTTTTGGTAAAGGTGTATTTGTAGGGGTCTGGGTCAGTTTTCATTTAGTGGGTAAAGGGGTATTTTTAGGGGTCAGGGTCAGTTTTCAGTTAGTGGGTAAAGGGGTATTTGTAGGGTTCAGGGTCAGTTTTCAGTATTTGGGTAAAGGGTAATTTTTTTCTTTCAGAGTTAGTTTTCAGTTTGTGGATAAAGGTGTTTTTAGGGGTCAGGGTCAGTTTTCAGTTTTTGGGTAAAGGGGTATTTGTAGGGGTGAGGGTCAGTTTTCAGTTAGTGGGTAAAGGGGTATTTGTAGGGGTCAGGGTCAGTTTTCAGTTAGTGGGTAAAGGGGTATTTGTAGGGGTCAGGGTCAGTTTTCAGTTAGTGGGTAAAGGGGTATTTTTAGGGGTCAGGGTCAGTTTTCAGTTAGTGGGTAAAGGGGTATTTTTAGGGTTAAGGGTCAGTTTTCAGTATTTGGGTAAAGGGTATTTTTTTGGTTGCAGGGTCAGTTTTCAGTTTATGGGTAAAGGGGTATTTTTAGAGGTCAGGGTCAGTTTTCAGTTTTTGGGTAAAGGGGTATTTTTAGGGGTTAGGGTCAGTTTTCAGTTAGTGGGTAAAGGGGTATTAGTAGGGGTCAGTGTCAGTTTTCAGTTAGTGGGTAAAGGGGTATTTTTA
Source organism: Lissotriton helveticus (assembly GCF_964261635.1). Classification (NCBI taxonomy): domain Eukaryota; kingdom Metazoa; phylum Chordata; class Amphibia; order Caudata; family Salamandridae; genus Lissotriton; species Lissotriton helveticus. The sequence goes on along the minus strand of NC_136071.1, from coordinate 515,415,272 downwards.
GGGCTTTGGGTCAGTTTAGGGTTTTAGGTTAGAGGGATACAGGGTAAAAATATGGTCAATTTAAATGTCTATTAAATTAGTTACTTTTTCATATATTTTATATAAAATATTTCAATTAATATACATTAAAACAATTATTGGTATTGTAGGACTTTAAATATTAATACAATTTTTAAATATATTTAAATGTATAAGGTATTTTTAAATTGATTATTTAATATGCAAATAATATTTATATACAATAATAAAGAAGGAAACATAGACAGGGTTAAATGCCATAAATGAAAAATTGTTTATTCACATATAAAAATTTATTTGTAAATAGAGAATCATTTTTTATTTTTAAAATTTTTTTTTAATTCTATGTTTTTATTAACATAACAAAAATATGAAGTACATGTATATGTTTTTAACACATAAATTATATTAACATAATTTTTTTATCTTTTACATATATTAACATTTAAATAGTTTCTGAAACAAATTGGTAATATGTACTTTTTATTTAATAACAAAATATTTATTCAGATACACATTGAATTTATTGTCATTGCAAATTATGTACATTTTTTTGTAATTGTAACATTTTTGTTTATTACCAAGTCATGTTATATTTTTGGAAATAATTATTATGAATATTGAACATATTTATAATATTCATTTTTAAATACATAAACACCAAAAACATTTATTATATACATACATAATGTTTTACATAATATTTGCAAATTTAAAAAAAACATTTCTTGTAACAAACTTATATATGCAATTTATTTTTACATTAACATTATTTACTAAATGTATTTATAAATCAAAAATTAATTTTTTAACTATAACATAACAGTTGAATAATTATTTCAAACTTATGAATATTTATGAAATAATTTTATACACTTTAAATAAATATTTACACTTAATATAATACTCTGTGTATTTTTTAAAGTGTTGGAATATAGAAATTAAATAGCATTTAGCTGTATACAGGGACTACTTTTTAACCGCGTAATGTTACTTAGGCGTATTTGGTGCTTCAACAGATCGCGGTTGGGTGCTGCTTCGCGTTAGAGAGGGTAAGTTTGTTTTAATTGTGTTTTATAAGTTTCTGAACTTATTGCTAGTGTATGTGTGCTGTGTTTATGTTTATGTAGGTAGAGTTAATTAGAGAAGATTGTGTGTTCGGAGTTAGGTAGAGTGTACGATATTGGATTTTTACCGCGTTTTTGTTGTAGGTGTGTGAGGTGAGGTAATATGTTTAAATGTTACTAAGATAATATGTTTGATGTATAAATATGTGTTTTTATATATGTATGGGTGTTTTTATGTGGGTGGGTATGTTATTTAATTTTTTCTAGGTTATCGTCGCGTTTCGCTGTTTTGGAGGAATCCCTTCTTTTTTGATCACAGCTGTGTAACGAGTATTATATACTCTTATTTTTGCACACTATTTTTTGGGTTTTTACATTTTCTTGGAGCGTTTATTTTTCGCCATTACGGATTTTTGGGTTTTCTATGGTATCTGGTGTCTACTGAAGTGGAAAGGAGTCGCTATGCATTTGCTTGTATTTTTGCTTTTTTTTTGGGCTTTCATGGATTGTATGGGTTTTTGGAATGGTGTCCTATGGATTGCTTGGAATTGGATTACGTTTGAAGCTGTATCAGAAATATAAGTATTTTCAGGATTTTTAATGGGTGGGAAAACTGTTTTTAATTTTGCTTTACTTACGTTGTATGTAACATTTTGTAAATACATTATCTAAATACATTTTATATATGTTAATATTATGTATTTGATAATTTATTTGCAATTTGTTACATATTATAATGAAGAATTTTAGGAAAAATATGTTTAGTTTTACGTGTATAGTTATGTAATGTTTTAAAGAATAGTTTTGGCAATCATTGATAGATATTCTAGTCCTTTGCTAGTTGGATAGAGGGTAACTTGACTTTGGAGTGTGTTATACATTTTTTTAGTTTCTTTGGTGAGTTTAGGTCCAATCAAAGTTACTGATTGCTCCATTCGGAGCTCCTGGTAACTTTGTTCTTTTTGTAAGGATTGTATTAATTTGTGAAGGGTAGGCGTTCCTCGGCCTGTAGTTGCTTGGAAGGCATTGTGCCATCCTTCAACTGCATTGTTTGTTTTTGCTTCCTTATTTAGTGTGCTAAGGTAGACATTCCACCAAGCTATTTGGTATTTGGGTTGTCTTCTATGGCCTGATCTGTGTAGCCTTCCTACCCATGTGTCTTCGAAGTAGTCAAGCATAGGGCTTAGTTTATCTTCGTTTCTTTTATAGTAGGGGCTGTCTATTAATAAGTTATAGTGCTCAGTTACATCTGTTAGTGGAACATAGGCTAGGGCGATGAGTTTTTTGATTTGATAAGCAAATGTGCTATCAGTGGCGTATTGGATACTCAAGGTTGATTTTTGTAGATGTCGCCAGATACATTGATTAAAGTGGTAATAGCAACCTTGTATTGCTGTGTGTGGGTATGTTTTAAGGATGCTGTTTATCATAGCTTTTTCAAAGTCAATGATAATTTTTTGTGGAAAATAGTTGTTAGTATGTTGCTTGACTTCAGTTAGTATTTCTTGATAGGTAGTTTGCTGTTTGTTTGGTAGAAGGGCATAAAGGAATGGAATATTTGCATTTTGGAAATGACCATGGATGGTGTATAATTGATAAAAAGGTTTGGGGCATACAGAAAAAGTACCGTCCATCATCCAAGTTTGGCATTGGGTAAGTTTTGTCATGTTGTTTGCTGTGGCAAACAGTATAATTCTTTTATCTTTAGATTTGTTGTCATAGAGTATAAAATTTTCTTTATTGTGAGTTACAGAGAGTTCAGGTGGAATTTGGACTTCTTCTAAAGTTTTTGGTGTGGGAGGAGTAGTGCATGTTGCTCTTTTTTGTCTAGCTACTGTTCTTTTAAGGGATTCTATAGATGGTAATTGGCTAGAAGCATGTTGGGGAAGTACACTTAAATGGTGTTTCAGAATAGCAGTTGTTGGTTGATCAGTGCTAGTACTAGCTTCTTTAAGGGAATCTAGCATTTGTCTAATCTCTATTTCTGTTACATTGGGTGGGTGATTATGTTCTTTAGTATAAGTAACAGTAGTTTCCTGAGTTATAGCTCTACCATAACATTTGTTGGCATAATATTTCGTACACTTCCAAAACACTTTCAAATCTTTTTGTTTCTCTTGAGTGTAGACATATCCCATGTAACAAAGAAGCATTTTCCCTTTTTGTGAATAAATGAATTTAGCTCCTTCAGTCATGATAGTATTGTAGTGCTAGGAGGTAATTAAAAGAGAATGTAAATATTTTTTAAGGAAAAAAAATGTTCTAATCACATTATACAGTTTCACACATTTGTATTTTACCTGCAAATGTTTTGATGCTTTCAAGTCGTTATTTTCAGCTGTTGATGTTCTTCAAACTGTTATTTTCTGTGTATATCTTTTTGTACCTGTGGAAGTTGAGAAAATGTGTAGAAATATTTTATTACTATTTATGATAATTTGTTCGACGTTTTTTGCTAGTTTAGATTTAGTTACCTATCTATTAATTCTCGATTTTACATTTCTAATATATACTTACTTTTTTATATGTAACTTTTGATGTCCAGGTGTTGTGTAGGTCTTCTGTTTTTTTTTTTCATCTGTAGGATGAGTGCTAAAAAAAAAAGATATATTTGATGTATTTTGCTTTAAAATATAGGTGTGAGCTTTGAGAGTTACATTTTCGCTGACTAATAATGTAGTAGTACTTACTTTAGATATGTGTAGGTCTCTTTCTGTTGAAGTCCATCAGTTTTCTTCCAGAAATCCAGCAGAGTTTCGTCTTCCTTTACTTAGGAGATGTATACTGCGTTTTTAGTTACTTATTATTTCATTTATATAGTATTAGGTTAATTGTTTCAGAAATAGGAATGGTTGTTTAAATGGATAGTCTGTTTTTATTTGTTGATTTGAATTTTTTTTTCTGTTATGCTAATTGCTTTCCTTATATGGGTGACGCAAATTAACGTTTATTGAATGTGTAAGGATTTATTTTGTATAGGTAATGTTCTAGGTAATGTTATTTTGATATTTGTAAAGTGGAGGAATATATGTAATTAGTTGTAAAAAATGTGTAGAAGGTCGAAACATTGTTTATGTATTATAAAATGTATGTTAGTATTTATTGTGTGTTGTAAATGTTATGAAAATAAATAATATATGTCATCTATTTATATTAACTAAATCTTGTTTTTTATGATCAGTATGACTTAATTATTAAATAATAAAGTCATTTATTTTAGGATCTATTAATGGCGATTTTTTTACAATCGATAAATTTGCTATCTATGTTTGTGTAATCGATATTTTGACTGTTGTTATATAAATATTTAATAATCGGTGTTTTAGAAATCGATAATGTTGTGAGTCGATATTGTTGTAGTCGTTGTTTTTAGTAGTCGATATTGTGTAGTCGATATTTTTGATGTTTGTTGTGTAAGTATAGTAAATCGATAATTTTGTTGTCGATAATTAGTCATCGATATTTTGTCCAGTCGATATTCGGTCTGTCGAGGTTATGTCAGTGATCCTTATTAAAGACACGGAGGCGAGTATTATCCCACCTCTACACTTCTAACCTGTGTTCTCCCTCCCTTCAGTGACTCCAGCGTTGCCGCCTGCATCTTCGTGACGTTGATATCAGCAGACAAGAACCGCTTCCACTTTGTCTGGTCTCCTCCTTCCTGTTTGGAATCTGCTATGATGTCCTGCAGCTCAACTTTCCTGGTTGGATTTGGGTCAAAAGTTCTGCTCCTGGACTTTAGCCTTTTCTATTATTCTAGCGATTGTTCCACTGTTTAGTGACTTTATCTGATCTGCTCGCCAACGAATAGAGGAATGTTCATAGTCAGAAGGGACGTTATTTGTGCTATTATGCTATGATTGGTTGTAAGGTTTTGGTTTTATTATATTCCCATTGGCCAGTTGTTCCACTGAGCCCTCTGGGAACTGTAGTTTCTAACTTATCTTGGCTGCTGTTGAAATTAAAGCAAGATAAGAAAGCATAATACTCGCCTCCGTGTCTTTAATAAAATTAAGACTTTCCGTCATAGACTATTACGAAAATCTACATTAAAATGAAATGGAGATGGAGAGAAAGAAAAAGAGAAAGAGAAGGACAGAGACGGTGTCACGGAGAGGGCTAACGTTCAGAGACAGATAAAGGTGCAAAGCCAGGGAACACAATATACACACAAACATAAGAGCCACAGAGATAAAGAGTGACACAGCTAGATACACAGACAGAGGTAGGGACCGACACGAAGTGCAGAGAAACAGAGGAGAATTAAGAGACAGGGAGAGGTCAAGTGAGGCTTGAAGAAAGAAATAGGATAGTGAGAGGGTGCCAGTGAGAGATTAAAAGAGACAGATCAAATAAAGTAAAACACATACAATGAAGTGGAAGGGTACTAGGTTGCCGAAGCATAGCAAGCGTTTTGCCACTCTGATGGGAAGGCAAGGCACACCTGAGATTACAAGATACCCAGTGTCTTTAGGGTCACTGTGGTCCATTCATGTGTCTTCCTTTCACAAATCATTGTTTTCAGGAGTGTTGGTCCAATTGGTTCTGCTGAATTGAAACAAGATACTAGCTCTCAGAATGCACTACATTGTCAAAGAAAAACCTAGAACATGACATCAAGAATGTCCCTTATGACACGAGGTTACCCTGCAACTCTATGAGGACTCCGAGCAGTTGTCTAAAAGTGCTGTCACGTCGTCTACTGTTTCACTTACAACATTCCAGACGGTATGAATTGTTGCCTAAAAGAACCCACAAAGCCTCGAAGTAAGGGGTTTTAAATACACCGGTCAGAAAACAGGTAGGCCGCATCGTGTCACAGCGACAAAGAGTAACAGAGTTCATGTGATGTCGTGTAACAGAGTTCATGTATTCTCACCAGCTGACATGCAAGTTTTGTAGTGTCAAAGCACATACTCCGGTGTCATGTCTTAACAAGAAATGTTGGGATGTATCATTCTCACATAACTGACATTCTACACACGGTCCTTAATATCCCTCAGGTGCATCTAGGGAGGGCCTGCACCTTCAGCCATTCTTAAGGGGCTTCTCACAAAGTAAGTAAAACACTCTACTCTAGGGGGTTTTTGAGATAAAAAATCAGGCAAGGGCTTAAATGTAAATGTACTGATAGCAATGCAGAGGTTCATTCTAGTATTTAACTCATGTCTATGGACACCTAATTTTGACAGGTATGGGACCTAGGCAAAGCAAGAAAAGGTGCCCAGGATCACACAAATGTGAGATGTGGAGAAAGATCAACTGGAAGAAAGGAAGTGTCCAAAACAAACAACCAAAAACGTGTAACAAACAATAAAAAGGCTGGTAGCTATTGGCACTGGCATTAGGTAATGGTATGCATGAATAGCTACCAGCCTTTTTATTGGTACAGCATACACTCATTTCCCTACGAATAAAGTTGGCTAAGGGAACTGGATGCTGTGTTTTATGCACTTATTTATGTTGTGTGTTTGTCACTAGCAGATGTTTTCTGCTTTCCACTGTTTGTTACACGTTTTTGGTTGTTTGTTTTGGACGCTTCCTTTCTTCTTTCTTTGAGAATCAAGTGACTACCGATGATGAGACAGGGGCTTGTCTGGAAATTACATACCAGTTACCCCGTTGGTGGTGTTTCCGTGAGGTGTCACTTGTTTCTCACACATTTTTTCTAAGTAGTATTTGATGCAACACTGTGGGTGTGGATCTTTGTCATTGACCTAGGTGGGTCAGTCAACTTGTTGTTCGGTGTTTCTGCCAAGGAAATTGGGCCTTTTGTAACATGAACCTGGGCGCAGTGCAGTGAATTGTCCCCGCATAAATTGTAGGGGCCTGGAGAAGTTATCAGTACATACAGACTGTTCTATTTCCCTAGTAACTGACACCAGTTGACGTCCACTGGACAGGGTCTTTTGTTGTTGTTCTATGTTTGAGTGGAGGGCGACCCGGTCCTTTTTTTCCCTCTGAGCTCCCATTGGGAGTTTGCATTATGGCTGGGCCAAAACTGAGGTGACATGGTGAGCAAAAGAACATTGGACCTGGATTCAGCCCAAGTAATTACTACTGACTGAGGGTTAATTCAAGCATTCCATCCATTACTTTTTCATATACTTCGTGTGTTCTAAATTGTAAACATTAAAGTGAACATATAAAGATTGTGGTGAATAAAACAGCAGGCACATCTCTCACATTGTTGGATCTGTACAGATGTGCAATTGCAGGGGTGTTACGGGGGCAGGGGCAGCATGAATGGGAAACTTTGTGTTACCTACGGGGGATGCTGTTGTAGAAGTATGTGAGCGGACTGGGCAGAGATACAGGACACATTGAAATTACAATCTGTTCTAGACAATTACAATGTTGGGGGTGGAAGGAGAGATGAGTCCTGCAACCAAGCACAAGGCTACACCTGATTACACAGAACATACAGTACATGCCTCGGAGGCTGGGCAGGCAAGGGGGTTAAAGTGAACTAGAAAATATGAACTGAGCCTACGAAGCCCACAGAGCCTAAGTAGGAGGCCGCTGGCACCCCTTACAAAGTTAGTCTGCTCTCCTGGGTGAGTACTGAAGCAGAACGCCTCCAAAACATTATGCAGTCAGGGAGGAAAGAGAGCATTGAGCGGAAAAAAAATAAAAAGAGAGAGAACTTCTGCATCAAACTTGCAGAACTGCAAGAAAACAGAGGGGAATGGATTGGTGCAAAATACACAAGTCTTACACTATACCAATGTATTGTACTGTACTGATGTTGGTCATAGAATGGCACACTACAAAACTGCATTGCATGTTCTGTACAGTTTGTGTTTTACACAGAACTGTATTGCACAGTACTGCCTGAATTACTTTACTACAATGATTGAACTGTACTGTATCGTGCAGCATGTTTTGTAGTGTACTGGTCTATGCTGTGTTACACTGCCTTGCACTGCGCTGTACTACATTGCATTTTTTCAACAAGGAGGGGTTGGGCCCATGTATACGTCTAAACTTGGCCACAATAATAGTATGAACAGGAGATTGTTTGGATGTGCGTTTTAAGTTAATGCATTAAAAAAAACACTTTGATAGCTAAAGTAGTTTTGGTGTTTTTGTTACACCTTTTCTTTGTTCATTTATTTTAAGAACATGCACGGTAATCATTTAACTCATGTCATGGAGAAGAACTCTAAATGTAACAGTTTAAAAAAAACAATAATCATACCAATACATTCGACATTCGACGAATACAAAACCAATAAGGTGACAAAACATGAAAAAAACCAATTGACCAGTCCTTGACTTGTAAAAGAAACAATGGCGGTACACACTGTTTATGATTTACAAAAACTGCCACCTGCCATACCCAGCTAGACAGCACGACAATAACAACAGGCTAGTTGTCCTGTTTGAATCCTCTATCACTTAGTGAATTGATGGTTGTTAAAACTAGCTAGTTCAATGCATTAACTTAAAATGCACTTCCAAACAATCTCCTGTTCATAACACTATAATGTATAGCAGGTATTTCAGTGCACCTTGTTGCACTAGAATGACCAACCTACCATAGGCGGGGCTAGACTCACACTACTGCTCAGTCCCACAATACCATCGCAGGTGATTTTGCCCTTTGCAGATACACATAACACTACAGTTCATTCTAACGTGCTTTGTTCCATGCATTGGGCAGTCGTCCATTGCACTGTATTTTTGAAGTGCACAGCATTGTAGCACAGCGTGCTGCACTGTGTGCAGTACAGCATCGCATATATGCATGCATTGCATCGCGCTGCGGAATCACCACTCTGCGGGAGAACCTCTCAATGACCCACTTCACCTTACCGTAGGTGCCTTTGCCCAGCATCTCCTTCAGCTCGTACTGGTGCTTCAGGTTGTGCTTGTGATGGTGCCTCTTCACCCTGTGCTGCTTTTTGTGCTCCGGTGAGGCTGTCGACCCCTCAGGGGAGGGAGAAGCCGAGGGGTCCCCCATCACCCCCTCTGTTCCCTTCACTTCGCTCCCCGGTAGCTCATCTGGTGCCTGGCCATCCCCAGCCCCTCCTGTGTCTGCATCAATGCCTGGAAGAGAAGGGCAAGGGGTGGAAGGTGGTTCAGCAGCTGCCTGTCTGGTGCCTGAGCCCTGCCTTCAAGCCGGGGATGGTGAGGTCCCCAAGCTGCCCGGGCAGAGCAGCTACACGTCTGGTACCTCAGGTCTATCGCGCGCTGACAGAACAGGGAGTGCAGGGAAATGAACACACGCCACAGGTCAAGAATGAACACCGTCAACCTAAGAGTGAAGGATAACACCATGGACCATGAAGGCGCACAAGCCTTGGCTTCAGCAGCTGCAAGAGGGATATATGGAGATGCCTTGGCAGGAACCATCTGCCTTTGGCAGCTGAATGGGCACAGACAGAGGGTTCAAACGTTCACAGTCCCCAGTGCAATTTATACCGGTTGCCCCCTTGCCCAGGGGGGACAGCAGTTTCTGGAGAGCACCCAGTGGCTTGTCAGCCACAGCAACAGGAGCAGGTGGCCGGGTCACCCCTGCACATGATGAGGCTCTGCGCTTGAAAGCTATATTTAGTAGGCCTGGCACTGCCAAGAACCTGTTGCAGCAGGTCTGGGTCCCTCCAAGGTGCAGCACAGAGTGTCCCCACCGGAAGAGGAGAGACGTATTCCCTTCTGTGCTGCATGCTACTGCCCCTCTGCACCAGCCATTTGGGGTGTGTGGTGTATTGTTACAAGACCAGATTCCACCTCCCAGTCCCATGGTTCTTTCATTTCCTTCCTACACTTTCTTTGGGAGGAGGGGAAAAGGGAGTGTTGGAAGTTTGTGGCTAGTGGATTGCATGGAGGGCTCCTTCTGTAGGCGGGACTTAATGTTGACCCTCCCCTTTTCAAGATTGTGTGCGTTCCAGTGGACGGTCAAACATCTGGCAGGACAGCCCTCAGACACGCCCATAGGTTTTGTCAGGAAAAGAGTTGGGTGGCAGCCACCCGTACACAGCGAGACAACCATGCACAGAAAAAGAAATGATTACAGCCACATAACATGGCAAGCGGCACAAGGATTCTTAGACCACAGGTCACTGGGGAGAAAACATTCCCAACATTAGCTCAAGGAAAGTAAAAACATATTTGCAATGCTATAGGTCTAGCATTGAAATGCCGGACCTATGGCATTGCAAGCAAACGGCCGCCATTATCCTGGCTATTTTGAAAGTGAAAGCGGGCATGGTCGGCTGAAGGCAAGCACAGCATGTCGTCATGCCTAATGGAGAAACTCAATATATAAAATAGTACATACAATGTGTAACAACCAAGTAAAGGGGCCAGTAGCCATGGGAGGTCACTAATGACGACATGGCCGTACTAAGGAGGGACTAACAAGCTTATTTAGGAATCAGAAGCCAGCATTTACGAAGGAAAAAGACACAAGTCAATGACAAATATGGGTGGGGCTTCTCTCCTATACTGAACTACAACAGATCTTCACCAGAGCAGCGCTTGCGCACTGGCTCAGGATTGACCTAAAAACTGTAGGCACCTTAGTGATCCCCAACATGTTAGAAAAAAGGAAACAAATATGACCTGGATGTCGTTTATGGAAAAATGTTATGCTAGATTAAGCATGAACTGCCCCAAAAGCATACAAAAGCTCACAAAGGGGAGCTTCCTCAATGATGAGAACACACCAGTAAATGTCTAGAAGGTGTTTAGTTATTGCAATGTGCTTTGCCTTAAATTGATTAATTAATGGTCGTTCATAATCTTACTGATACACTAATCTTGAGAACTGAACCAATCTTGGTGGACGGAATAAAGTACAGAGCAGGCATAGATTAAATTGTTGTGTCTATTATTCAAACAGTTTTAATGGTGGTAAATGGTGGCGAGAAACGCATTCTTGATGTTTCACCATAACTTTTGTAAAATCAAGAGGAAAGGCTGCTTATGGCTTAACACATGGTAAATGTTGGGGTTCGGCAGCTTAAAATCGTTTTTGGTAATTTATTTAAACTGTTAGTTTAGTGAGTGACAATGAAATTGGTGTGCTTTTTCAAGAACATTTTTGTAAAATAAAGCAAAGAGTTAAGGGGCCGATTACGATGTCGGGCTGAAAGCCTCCGCCCGACAGTTGTAATCTTCCCGACCGCGTCGGAGTTCTTCCAACCAACTCGGTCGGTTTACAGTCCGACCACTTGATTACAAAGTTTGAGGTCGGAACGTGAACTGGCCAGTCATTCCGACTCAGATCCGACTGGCTCATGGAGTATTCCTGTCAGTCAGAACCACACCATAGCCCCTTATTAACAGCTTTTCCGCTGTCAGGATTATGATGTTGGTTTCCAATAGCCTTTCATCGCCGACCTTTCTGACTCAAAAGGGCTGTCAGAAAGTGACTTTGGGGGCCTTTGGCAGGGCCCCCAAGCCCCCGTGGACTACAGTTGGTGGCAGGGGGTGTACCTAAGGTAACCCCTGTAAAACCCTGTACTGTGTGGCAGGCATCATGGGGTGCCTGCGTTAGGGTACAGGGTTTTACACACACACACCCCATTGCCCCATTGGAGCCTGTGTTACTGCTGGTTCTCAGGCGTAACACAAGCTCTAATAGGAAACAATGGAAATCCGACTGAACAGTGTTCGGTCTCATCGTAATCTGGTGGTCGGAACCACCAACTGCAAGTCAGTTGGTCCCGAATCCGAGACTGTGTGGGGCGGAGACTTTCAGCCTGACATCGTAATAAGCTCCAAAATCTTTTAAAATGAACATCATAATTCTGAATCTTTGACCAGTGTGACAACCTTTTATGCATTGTAAATAAACTTTGTTAAACAAATGTACAGTTCTTTGCAGCACTCACTACTTTTGCCAGCATAACAGAGTATTCAAGATTGTCCTTCACCAGTTCATATATTATCAGATGTTTTTTTGGAAAGTGCAAATTTCTTTATTGAAGGCAAGCAAGCCTATGCAATATGTATTCAGGGACCTTCTAATGAACTGTATGTTACTTTTTGTACTTTTTAGAAGTACTTTATCAGAAGCATATGCAACTCAGTTTAAAACTGATTAACATTTTGTAAAGTAATTATTTTCTTTGATAAATTAAGGACTCTTGGTACAGTCTTATGTGACGTTTCTTTTATGAATTTTGAAACGACTTTCTTTTAATTAATGCATGATTTTGCTTATTATATTAATCTTTTATTTTGAAAACCAATTGTCAAATGTTTTAGTAAATGCAATCAATATACATTTGTACAAAGACCGCACACGTTCATGTGCATAGAAGTTAACAAAGCATCTACAATTAAATCTGTTTCTGTAAAACTGTCATGAAAGATGATTACTCAAGCATCTCAATCTTTTAGGCAGGACTGAAAGTGCCTTAAACGATGCATGTTTGTTCAGGGACAATACTCATTCATTTTGGCATACTTCCTACTAGACAAAATTAGCAGAACTTATATTTGAATTGAGCAACTCTTACCTTATTCTGCAACAGTAAGAGCCTGAAGTACAAAGGTGTTTAGTGGTCACAAAACCTGTGAAAATCAAAACCTCAGGGTTTGTGAACACAAAATATCTTTGGGCAATGTAAAAATGTCATTTTATGAGCCCAAGAATTTTTTTACAACTCAGAAAAGGGCTTTTGTGACCAATTCAGAATCACAAGTATGAGTGAGTGTAAAAGAGGTACTGTTCTTGTATTAATGGTTTATGATCCCAATTACAGTTGCAAACAATTGATCAATTACCGTCACTTTAGATGGGGGGGGGGGGGTAACTGAGTTGCAAAGAGGAAGCCATCCTTATTGGAATTGCGTTGGCAGTCTCAGGTGAAAAGGTAGTGGCTTAGAGGACTACTGTCTTCCGTCCTAATTTCATTCAATGTACTTTTTTTAAGAGCATCCCATGTCCCTCTCAGAGACTTGGCACCTCAAAAAAGTTTACATTGAAGGGATGGAAATCAGGAAGGGAGATCTGCATTCTCAGACATTTGTAGGGTGGTACAACATTCCTGCTGCCTCATTAATATTAATGACGCAGAAGTTCTTGCAACCACCAGCAAAGGTATACTTTGATATATGTCTGAGTGGTAGAGCAGATTGGTAGCATCTCAAAAAGCTGAGCAAATCAATGTGCAAAAATATTAACTGGTTTGCATCCATTCCGATCATACATCAGGGCCCATGAATCTTAAGGCCCAATGTATAGTTTAGAGGAGCTCCGTTGCAACCCAGACGCAATACCCTCACTACCAAACTGAAGGTCCATCAGCCTCATTTACAGTCAGGTGGACCTTCAGTTTGTTTGCTGCAGAGACTAATCTGTTTTCACCACTGACACACCTCACCTCAGATAGCCTAACAAAGTAGTGGCCACTGACGGTTTTTCCAATTGTCTGCTTTCCCTATTTAGAGAGGATGGAGAAATGGCAAGTTTTCACTGTCTGTTACCACCAAGTAAAGCCTGACAACCAGGGGCAGTGGAAACTGCAAAATGACCCCAACACCATGGGAGAAAACTCCCATGGCAAGGGGGTCATTGGTTTTATTTATTTTCCATAATAAATTGCCCTTGGGAATTTTATTTTGAAAAGCAAAAAACAAATTGAAAATTTGATGCACGTGACACCAGTTCCTGGGAAGTGCAAAGGAAAGCTGTTGGCCCGGCGGACATTTGGCAGGCAGGAACACCTTCGACATTGCAAGAGTAAGGTACTACACCATGGTGACAAAATTCCATTGCAAAATTCTACATCTGTGGGGCATATGTATAAGCCCCTATCGCCATGGGAACATCACTTTTTTTGACGTTCACGTACCTTGTACATAAGGCACCCTTTCACGCCACGTTTACCGTGAAAGGGGCGTGCAGTGGGTGTTGTGGTGAGCTTTCCACCGCAACACCAATTGCCTTTGATGCTGCCCCCTATGTACAAGGGTGGTGTATATAGGAGGCAGCACCAAAATTAAGACCAGGTAAACCCTTGTTTAAGGTGGCAAAATGAGGAGAAATGCATTATTTCTCCTCGGTTTTGCTTTTTCCATGTGTGCTGCCTTGTGCAGCACATATGGAAAAAGCAAAATGCCATGGTTTGTTTATGTACAGGAAGGTGTCCCTTCCCATATATAAACAAACCTTTTTAAAAATGCCATTTTGTAACTTTCATGTGTGCTGCATGAAGCAGCACACATGAAAGTTACAGAATGGCATTTTAGGATTGTTTATGTGCAGGAAGGGACAGCTTTCTACACATAACCAATGCTCCCCTGCACACAGACACCCTTGCAAGGGTGCCTGCATTGGTGCTAAGTTGTGAAACTTAGCGCCATCGCAGGGGGAAAGGCAAAGCTGTACCACATTTTTGTAAATATGGTGCAGCCTTGCGTTTCTGAAGTGCCGGAGCGTGTCAGGAGGCTGACGACACGCTTCTGCCACTTTGTCGTACATATGGCCCTGAATCTATTAGGTTTCGGCACAGAAAGACATACATAGTGCACAAGTGACCACAAACGCCTGTTCACAATGTATATTTTACAAAAAAAGGAACAGCACGAATTTTGCATCTGGGGAACTGTATACTTCAGGCTACATACACAACTGTCTTTCAGAAAACAAACAAGTTTTCAATGCGAGTAAATTTGCAGTTGGAGCTTAAATGTGCCATTAACTCATTTTCAATACACAACACAGCTACGCAGTAATTTGCCTGACATGATACATTGTTGAGGTGACCCGTAATGCATTTCTATTACATAATTTCGAGGTTTTTTATAATTGTTGCCCAATTTACTTATTCAATATTCAATGTAACATTTGCTTGAAATAAAGAAAATACAGAAAGGTTTTCTTTGCACAACAATGCACTTTGCTTACTTTTCTGGAAAGGGGAGGTCGACCTCTGGTGGCCGGTCCTTTAACCCGCTATTGACTGTTGTAGGCTGATAAAATAAAATAAAACAAAACAAAAACACAAACTGCATTATTACGGCGATATATTCTGCAAGAGGAGAGATATTCAGCAAGAGGTGATAGATGCTGGAACCTGGTCTTTCATTCAGAGGTTTAAATGTCTGATGGTAGCCACACCCACTCGCCTTCCTTCTTTCTATTGGCATCAAGCCCATGACACGCCTCGCCTTCCTTCACAGCACAGCAACAGCTAAATGTGAGCACAGCAAAAGTTAAACATGAAAGAACACAATTGGATGGCATGACTTTAGGCCTTCTGGATCACATTCCTTACACATAGGCCATGGCAGGCGCTTCAGATTTCTTTAACCCAGATAAGATAAGGTTTGTGACAAGAATAAAGTAAGTGCAACCCACTCCCATACACATTTCATATTGAAGAATATTCTTTCTGCACCCACCCTTCTTTTCTCTGCAGTTGTGCATGGGAGCAGGGTCCGACTAGGACAGAAAAAGACCTGGGACAGCAAAATAAAACAGACCCATAAACAGCCAAAAAATCCAGTCCACACACTGACCCTTTAGACCAGGTCATTGGGCATTCCCTGATTGCACTATAGACCAGTCTAACCCTGTGTGGGGGCGGTGAACAGCGCATAATCTGTTGTCATGGGGATGAGCCTTGCATTTACACTGTATTAAGTTAGCATGAACTTATTAGAACTTTAAACACCATTTTTCCTTTCTGCTGCCTTTTCAACACAGCACACATTATTATAAATGTTTAGAGTCTAGCGGACTATTTTGCTTCACACGAGAATAATATGTTTTCCTATAGTAGCAGCATTGCTTGGTAAGCTTTGTCTGAACAGTGAGTGCCAAGGACTTCAAGGTTATTTCAACACAGTGGTTGTTGTTCGGTCTGATCAGTGCACGTTCTACACATAACATATAGGCAGCTGTGGCCACCTCTGATTTTGGCGCGTTTAACCTCCTTCACCATCATCTTCCCCCCCTCCTCTCTACTAAATCGAGATGCTCTTTCAAACAGAAACTTATCCGTCAACATAGGGAAACCCTAATCACAGACATCTATCACTCGTCTGCAAATGGTCCGACTAAGATGGACCTTATATTCCATACTGAGAGACCTGATTACTGGATCTCCGTGATCAGAACGCAACTATTTATCGCCAAAACCACATCCATTCCCCATAGTTGAAAACTTACCACTATACTCCCTTTTAGATCGGTCGGTAGAGGCTACACTACGGTGACAATCTACACCAACGGCACGGTCCTTATCCAGGCCAATAACGAGAACCTTGAAGCCTTCGACGTCCTTTTCCCCACATTAAGATCAACCTCCCCAACCCTACCTCACCACGCCGCAACCCCCTCTCCGCCCTCCCTCACTACTAACAGAGAAGACTATGATCCTCTCCTCCGTGATATCTTTCCTGCCTGCTACGCCCCCCCTCGCCCCGTTGTCTCACAACGGGCATTTACTACCAATCAGCCACAACAGGAAACTCCAAACCCTCCTTCAATCCCCTCTTCCAACAGCCAAACCTCCCCCAGTTACCGCCTCCCTCATCCCCCCACTGACAATACTTCCTCGCCTCCAGGAACCTCACGCCCCACGAACTTCATCCCAACTCACAGTCACTCAAAGCCTCCCCCTGTCCCTTCCCCTCCCCGTCCTCCGTCTTCAGTAACCCCCTCCCCTCGACTCTCATCCCTGCTCACAGTCACTCAAAGCCCTCCCCTGTCCCTTCCCCTCCCCTTCCCCCGCCTTCTCCCCTGATCTCTCAACCTGATCCCATCAACCGCACCCTGATCCCTCAACCTGATCCCATGAGCCTCATCCCAGCTCACAGTCCTTCAAAGCCTCCCCCTGTCCCTTCCCCTCCCCTTCCTCCGCCTTCAGGAACCCCCCTCCCCTCGAGTCCCATCCCAGCTCACAGTCACTCAAAGTCCTCCCCTGCACCTTTCCCTCCCCTTCCCATTGTCCTCTCCCCGGACCCCTCAACCCCCCAACCCGAACCACAACACACCTGGCGCTACCCCAGATACCCCCATCCCCTCCCTCAACTCTGTGTCACAACGCCCCGCGGCTCTCAAAAACCAGATTGTCACAATCACCCAGGGCCTACTGGAGATCCTTTCTAACCTAGGTAGAGCCCGCAGACCCTCCAAATGCCCCCCACTGACGGCTCACTCCGGCA
Organism: Lissotriton helveticus; assembly: GCF_964261635.1. Lineage (NCBI taxonomy): Eukaryota > Metazoa > Chordata > Amphibia > Caudata > Salamandridae > Lissotriton > Lissotriton helveticus. The sequence goes on along the minus strand of NC_136071.1, from coordinate 515,398,059 downwards.
ACGTTAACAGCTCTCCTAGGCCCACAGAAACCTCTAGTACCCAGCTTCACTATCCCCCCTCAAGATCTCGGAATCCTGCCTACAGCAGACTGCAAAAACCGGAGACCCCTTCCCTAGGTCCAAGACTCATACTCCTTCCCACACTCCTCCAAACCCCTATCAGACACCAAACACTTGACTTCAAGTCCTTTAATATCAGCAGCACCTATGTCAGACAGCGAAGCAGCCCTACTAGCCGCCACATACAACACCCCCGCCTTAGATTCTCCCAAATCCCAAATCCAAGTAATCACAGGTCACCGGAAAGTCCCTCCCAGCACGAAACCTAAGAGATACCCGGTCCTCTCTGCCATACCAAGGGAGATCAAAGATAAATCGGCCAGCAATCAGGAGCAATTCTCCAATTGCTTGCTAATCAACTGTAGATCGGCCTCACTGCACGCAACAGAACTAGCTGAAGCCATCCTCACTCACGATATTGACATTGCGTTCCTCACAGAGACCGGGCTAAATAAGATATCCCCTCCCTGCCTTGACTTGCTGGTACCACCTGGCTTCTCCCTCATTACCAAAGACAGGATAGAGCATAGGGGAGGAGGGGTGGCTATCATCCACAAGGACAGCCTGGACATCGCGGAAACCACCTCTTTTGACTACGATACATTCGAATGCCTATCCACCATCATCAAGACCAATGACAAAGACTCTCTACGGTGTCACCTGCTCTACCACCCCCCAGGTAAAAACAACCCTTTTGGAGAACAACTTTCCAACCTGATTGCACAAGGCGCACTCGGCGACTCCAATAACCTAATTCTTGGGGATCTGAATCTTCGCTGGAATGAGACACACAATCCCCTAATCCAATCGTTATCCAGCCTCCTTCATGATAACAACCTGCAACAACATTGCACCGAGGAGACTCATTACAAAGGAGCCACACTGGATGCTATCATCTCACAAAAGAAATCAATCACGATCAACCACATCCTTCCCGTCGACTGGTCAGACCACCACATGATCCTCTTTCATATCAATCACCCCATTACCTCACATAAACCCCCCCAAGACCCCCCCAAATGGACAAGAAACCTCTCTCAAATACCCCTTGATATCCTGGATGATCAGTTAAGCTCTCTTCTTCCGGCCAATAAAGCTCACCTTTCCACCAAGGAGCTCATCGACTGCTACAACTCCGAGCTGGTGTCCACACTCGACAAACTTGCGCCACTAAAGCTCAAAAGAAGCGGAGTTATCCCTTCCAGAACGTCGTTCAACGCTGACCTCACCGCAGAAAGGAGAACTCTAAGAGCCAAGAAAAGAAAGTGGAGAAACAACCCAACGGCCATCCTTCGTGATCAACTGAAAGCAGCCTGAAGAAAATACAACAACCACATCAAAAACAAAAAATCCAGCTTCTTCCGCGAGGCTCTGGGCAAAGCCAAAAATAGACCGAAGGAACTTTACAGCATCATCAGGCAACAAACGTCCAAAGCACTGTCTTCTTCTGTGCTAGCGTCCAAAGATCTTTGCGACAATTTCTCCCACTTCTTCAACGAAAAGATCACAAAAATTTTACTTTCACTTGACCCCAACAATTCACACCCCAAGAAGACCAGTTCGGCTGCTCCTCAGGCTCTCTCTCCCGGCTCTTTGAGCACCCCCTAGCTTAGTTTCCGCCCCGTCCCAGATGCAGAGATAATCTTGCTGATCTCGTCCTCCAAACCATCAGCTCATATCTCTGACCCCATTCCTCCCTCACTAATCATGAAAATGAAACACTGTCTTGCACCTATATGTGGCAACATCATAAACAGCTCCCTAAAAAACAGAGTGGTCCCTGACTGCCTAAAAATAGGGCAAGTTACCCCCCTGCTGAAAAAAACAGGTCTTGACTCAACAGACCTGAACAACTTCAGACCAATATCTGACCTCCCTCTACTAGCCAAAACATTGGAACGCTGTGTACTCCTGCAACTGACTCATCATCTGGACAACATCAATCTCCTAGACCCCCTCCAGTCTGGCTTCAGACAAGGATGCAGCACAGACACAGCGATGCTGAACATCATAGATGATATCCACGGATCTCTGGATTCAGACAAATGCTGCCTCCTCATTCTCCTTGACCTTTCTGCAGCATTCAATACGGTGGATCACAACCTCTTCACCAAGGCTCTTCAAGAAAGAGCTGGCCTCGGCGAAGTAGTTCTCAAATGGTTCTCCTCATTCATACACAACCGAACACAAATATTAAAAATCAAGAATTTCACCTCTGAAATCCAACAGGTCAATAAGGGCGTCCCCCAAGGTTCGGTGCTCTTGCCTCAGCTTTTTAACATCTATATGGAACCAGAAAAGCCAACATCCGCTTTCACCTCTACGCGGACGATACACAAATCTATCTGGAAACTTCCTCTCTCACTGACATACATAGACTAAATGATGTCCTGAAAGATGTTCAACAATGGCTGACAAACAATCACTTGAAACTGAATCCAGATAAAACTGAGACACTCCTCATCTCGAACAAGGAAGACAACCCTCAAATCACCGAATGGCTAAAAGCAATTGATGCGCTTAAAGGAAATCTTACTCTAGCCGACTCTGTTAAATCTCTTGGCATCATCATAGACCCCAAACTAAACATGGTAAAACACATCAAGAATGCAGCCAAAGGTGCTTTCTTTAACCTCAGACTGTTGAACAAGATCAAACGCTACATTCCTAACAAGGATCTCAAACTGGCCACTCAATCTCTGGTACTGTCAAAACTAGACTATGGGTACGCAATCATAACAGGCATCCCGAAATCGAACTTGGCACCGATCAAAACAACACTACATGCTGCAGCTATAATGATTACCGGCATAAAAAAATCGGATCACATCTCCCCAGCACTCAAGGAACTCAAATGGCTCCCAGTAGAAATGCGTAGTAACTTCAGAACGGCCTGCCTAACCCACAAAGCCCTACATACCGGCAAACCTGAATACCTGGCAAATAAACTCAAAAAAGCAGGCCAAGCCAGGAATCTGAGAAGCTCTAACTCCTTCCTGCTCATCCTACCCAAAACCAGAAAGAAAAGAACAGCGGACTGCTCCTTCACTGGAAACGCCCCCAAAATCTGGAACTCCATCCCCCCGCACATCAGAACTATTCCTTCTTTTGTGGAATTCAAAAGGCAACTCAAATCCTTGTTCCTGATCCGCTCCCTTGGCTGTGGATAACCAGGGTCAGCAAGCAACCCCTGAACTATGTGACTACAGTGAATCCCATAACCAAAGAAGCTCGGCAACTCACCCATGTTCCGCTTACAATGTTACTCATTGAATGCTTATACCTTACATATGTTATGTTCATGTTTATGTTTATGTTATGTATATGTTTATACAGATTTTTGTCATTCTTTTACTGTAAAGCGCTCTGCTACCTCCGGGTCTTGACAGCGCTATAGAAAACTTCCTAAATAAATAAATAAATAAATAAATAATGCACTGCGCAGGCATGCTCACACAATTGGAGAACATTTGCATGCAGAGAGCAGTCGCAGAAATTGATGTGATCCATTTCTGCTAGGACCAGAGGTATGGGGCAGCCCTTGTAATCCCAAGAGACCTTCAGTAGATATAAAATAACCTACTAGCAAGGGAGGGTGAGATATAGGTGTATTCTAACCCGTTTCCATTTAGCATTGTAATATGCTTTCTCCCTTTGTATTTTATGGAAGAGTAACTATGCTGATAATCTTGTTGCTTATAATATGTTTGCTTGTATTAGCTAAGATACTGCGCATGAGAACATGGCATTAGAAATAAATATTTCAAACTTGCTCGTGTCTCCATTTACTCCCTGTTTTGGACTGGTATGAGAGTATAATGAAAGAGTGTTCATGTGTTCCATATTGCCTCAGTTATTCAAAGTTCCATGTTCTGGGTTGTCTAATCATTGGGGTTTTGGAAGAACCAATGAGACACTGATTGCTAGTCTGGTAGTGGGTTTTTGGCTACTAAGGTAAGTTTTGGTACACCCTAATTCACTGAGGTTCCAAGTCTCTATGCACAGTTCTGTGTATGAGCAGAATCCCTGCTACATGGCGCCCAACGCTGGTGGTCTTATTACATGATGCTTGAGTAGTACTTCATTCAGTCCTTAGCACCTTCACTATTGTTTCCGGATAACAGTGGTGTTGGACAAACCTACCTATAGTTACATAGGGCTTTTCAAGCTTGAATCTTTCAAAACGGTTTCCTTTTGAATTACTACCCAGTTGTGCCACTTTGTTTTACATGGTACATTTTCTTCTCTGTGTCACTATGGCTAACATTGTTATACCGCAACATAGTCGCATTGCGGTTCACAATCATTTGCAAGCTTATAATGTTGGTTTGGAAGGCATGGCAGTGATTTTGGTAGTGAGTGCTGAGATTGCTTACCCGTTTGAGATTTTCTACTCTTGGGTGACGTTTCCTGCTGTGGATGCGGCTACGCAGGCTTTTCACACTTACACTCACACAGCCATGCCCGGGGAATACGTTCCTTAATGGACACAGGAGATTCCGATTTCTGCATGGCAGCACCGTGTTTGGTTTGATGGTGCCCTTCCCCACAGTGTAACGACGATTAGATTTGGTCCTTTGTCGATTCCAGGCACTTCTTGGCCGGTTTTAGCTGGATTAACCCCGCATCCACATACGGGGCAAGTCCCCGTTGCTGAGTTAAGGACCCTATATCACTCTTCTATTAGTGTTATTAGGACCCTAGTTCAATATATTACCCGCAATTTCCAGGGCGGGGCCCCTGGTGTTGCGGCCCTTCCAGCTGGACCGAGCGGAATGAAGCTTAGTCCCGTGATGGTCAATGCGGTAATGGGCAAGCGTCCCCAAGATAAGGATGACATGCCTTTTTGGCTTGCCGAGATGTTTGACCAGCTGGAAGCAGTGTTTCCTAATTCGACTCCCGTAGAAAAACACAGGATTCTAACAATTAGTTTACCCAAGGACTTGGTACCAGAAGCTCGTGACTGTGAGTCATGGGTTACACGAGGTGCTTCGGCACTCCATCAATGGCTGTCCTTCCGAAGGTCATTAAGCGTGTTCAGGACGAACACAGACCTGAGGCTGCGGTTGAGCTGGGAATGAGAATCGTGGGCTCATTTGATGTAGTTTCCCATCTGGTCCTTTCTAATATAAAGGGAGATGCGGTGAACTTTCAAGTGGCGAATGCCTTACGCGAGGTCCCCGATGCCGAAAAACCCCGACAGTTACCGAGAATTATTACGGCGGCTTATAAGACCATTGGCCACAATAGTTTAGGTGTCAAGCCCTTTTCTGCTAAAGATAAAAAACAACCTCAGGGTTCGAAGTCTGAATCGGAAGTTCAACCCACAGCTCCAAAGAAAAATTGGAACAGAAATAAAAAACAGGTGAAACAGCAACAGAAACAGGAGTCCCGTTCCCCATCACCAGTGCCTGCGTCTACTGAGCGCGTTTATGAGTTGCGTGACCGCACTACGATTAAGTCGCCTGATCGATTTCAGGTTCCTGATCAACGCTCTCCTCGTTCTTTACAGGACACACCGGCCTCATCGTACGGTGGTGGAGGCGGCGGCAGAGGACGGGGGGGCTAGCAGAGTCACGCCCAGACCCGCCCGAAAGACGGCAAAGGCAAGCAGGACGATTCTTCACAGCAGAGACCCCAGATTCAGAAAAAGAAAGTTGCTGCTTTAACAGCGAGATATGCCACAGATAGTGAGAACGCAGCTTCGGAATCAGACATGGGCGCTGACGTTGTTGGACAGCGCGGCGGAGATTACCATAGTGCGAGAGGCCCTGCGTCCACTACTGAAGGTGACGGCGACTGACCAATATGTTGTGGCAGAGACAGCTGATACTAGAGTAGCTCCCCCTGATAGGCTTTTTGAAATTGTCCTTTTAATTGAAGGTGACATACAACGTACCATAAAAGGGGTATTTTTGGGAAATCTTACAACTACCTATGACAATTTTTTAGTGGAGGCTGACTGGCCCCTACCTTTTGTTCTCACGGCTCCGAGAGGGGACGAGGTAATCCTCCCTAGTTTCGCGCACACAGTGTCAAAGGAGCATGCACTGAATTTTGCGGAAGAGTGGGCTAAGGCCCTGCGCCGGCTCTGTACCGTACGCACTGTGGTTCGGATACATTTTCCCCACACCACGAGATTCCCTTATGGTCTATGCCACAGCCTCAACCTCAATATCCCATCCGGCGTGAAGCTAAGGCTTCCGTTGCGGAGATCCTTAAACAATTGGAATATCTAGGAGTGATTGAAACTTGCGTGTCTCCGATGAATAACCCACTTTTTACTGTGACCAAGCCTGACGGTTAATACTTTTTGGTATTGGATTATTGGCATTTAAGCTCGCACTGCCGTACTTATGCAGTACAAATTATACACGGTTCTACTTTGGTGAATGGTCTTGTGCAAAAAAGGATTAAAACCACACTTGACATATCCAACGTTTTTTTTGCCCACAATCTGTATGGTCTAAGTTTCTAATGGACCAGTTTAGTTTTACCAGTGGCGCCAAACAAAGCCAATTTAAACGCCTGGCCATGGGCTATAAGAATAGTCCGGGTGTGTTTGCTGCCCGCATTGTCTCTCTCTTGGAGAGAATGGACCCAGATGCGTGTTCGTATGTGGATGACACCTATCTCACAGACGATGAAATTTGGGCGCATCTGTGTAGCGCTGACTGCATAATTTGTAACTTTGCGGACTTTGGTTAAAAATTCAACTTTGCTAACTCTCACATTGCAGAGTACACAGTGTTGTTCCTGGGCTATGAGCTCAACAATGAAGGTTGAGGGTTGGCTCCTCACTTCTTGGAGAAATGCGCACAGCTGCGCGTTCCTACAACACTGAAAAAACTGCAGTCCTTGCTGGGATTTTTGAATTTCGGGCGTACCTATATTCCCGAATATGCCCAGCGAATCAAGCTTTTCTATGTTTTGATACAACCTACTTTTACCAAATCATGCTGGCTGCCTGAACATTCAGCCATTTTGCAATCTTTGCAGGCTGATCTTCTTGAATCTAAATTCTTACTGACTCGTGATAACCACACCAACCTGGTGATAAGAATCATCCCTGGGGCGGTGGGTTTCACTTACCTTACTTTTAACGAAGGTGACACAGTACCTATCGCTCACAAGTCACACTTGTACACTTTGGCTGGGATGTATGACATTACAACGCATGCTTTTACATTGCATGCTTTTACAACGTGGTTTTTACAACGCATGCCATTACAACGCATAGTGCTTTGGGGCGCTGGATAGTGAATAGTTTAATTTACTATTCCAACTCCAGTCCCCGTGGATAGTAGGGAAGGTGTTGGACAGTAAATTAAACCTATTCCCTATCCTAGAGCGCCCCCAGCGCAATGTGTTGTAATGGTTTGCGTTGTAAAAGTTGCGTCGTAAAGGCACTGCGTGGTAAAAGTTGCGTTGTAAAGGTTGTTTCCCCTTTGGCTGAAATGCGGTTTTCCGCTGTGGAGAAAGTTTTGACAGCAGTGCACATGGCGATTCTTAAGGAACGTGCACTGTTGCCTGGATTCATCTTGCGATGTCTGTATGATTACGGAGTTTCAGGTGTCTGCCTCTATTTCTTTTCCGACACTGCCCCTCGATCTATCTTGTCTGGGGAGTTTTTTTCCTTCCTCTTGTTGGTTTTTGAGGAGTTTCCTTTACTCGTTACATACCAATGCTTCTGATTTGGAACGAGGGGAGCTAGTCAACTTGACTACTCGACAAGTATCATACTTGTCCACCAGAAGATGTATCGCGTTAATCATAGGACTTTTATTTAGGTCTTATTTGGGGTTTAAGAAACTTTCAAAACTTTCCCAGAATTCAAATCTCTTACTTATATTTCCTGTCCTATCAAGTTTGTTAATTCTTATAGCCGAGTTCAGCCAGTCTGCATGAGTTGGGCTAGAAGATCCTATCCATTTAATACAAATTTCTCTCCTTGCGAGAACTATTAAAACAAAAAGGAGATTTTCTTGCCCTTTGGAGAGCCCTACCTCAATTCCTGGATCTATAATCCCAAAAAGAATAAGAATTATACTTACAGTTAGTTGTTTGGACAGGATAGTGCTCAAGGTCTTACCAACTTGATCCCAAAATTCTTTCAGTCGGGGGCAGCTTTTGAACATGTGGATGTCATCTGCTCTTTCTTCTCCACATTTAGGGCATTTCTTTATTCCTGCATTTTTAAATTTGGAAAGTTTTCTTGGTGTCCAATAAGCCCGATGGATTGTATACAGATGGTTCCTTTTCAAGGCCGCGGATTTCAGAGTTGACCAGCATTTTGCCACAGATTTTTCCCAAATTAGGTCCAGATTTGCTGTTAGAATGTCCTTGCCCCATATTTGTGTTTCTATGTCGAGGTTTATATCGTTGGCCGTTATCAGGGCCCAATACCATTTCGCTCCTTCTTTTGGTATTCGTGTTGTTTTGACCATATCTTTTTCCAAATTATCATTTCCATTTACATTGGGAAGACTCTTGGACCAACTTACAATTTGGAAGTATTTGAATTTGGATAGTGTGTTGTTCGTCAACTCTTGAAGCTCTGACCATGTTTTTAGGTTCGATCCGTTTAGAATTTGTCCCCAGTAGTTTACATTGGCTCTTTTAAGTGAAAGTGCAAGAATATCTTTAAAGCATTCTGGAGTTCCGGGGGAGTACCAAATGGGGGCCAATTTACTGTAGTACGATATTTTCAGAATACCTCTTATTTGTGTCCACATCTTTGCTGCATCCCTTAGTGTCTTAAGCTTTATTTTTTTGAAGTACTTGGGGTGTCCAAACTTATAAAGTGCATGATCATCTGACTTTGTAATTGCTTGCAAGTAAGTTGGGTAATTTTCGTGACTTTTTAGTAATACTTTGATGTTCTTGAATTGAAAGGCTCTACAATATTCTACCAAGTCTGGGCTGGCCAGCCCTCCATCTTTCTTGCCCTTTCTGATCTTTTTCCAAGCAATCCTCGTGCTTTTTGCTGCCCATATGAAGCTTGTAATGTCTCTCTGTGCTCTTGCTAGTTCCGTTTTTCCAAACTCCATTGGAATAGCATTAAACAAGAATGTGAACTTTGGTAAGATGGTCATCTTGACTATGTTTGACCTTCCAATTAAGCTCAATGGTAGAGAGGCCCAAGCCTCGAGCAGTCTCCTTACATCCCCGGCTACTTTATTCAAGTTTCGTTGTGTAATCTTCTCTATATCTTGATTCACTAGGATTCCTAGGTATCTGATTTCATTTTTTATGTAGTTACTTTGAAAGGAAGTGTTCCATGTCATAATCTCCGTTTTCGTTTGATTTACCCGGTATCCTGAAACTTTCCCAAACTTTTCTAAAGTATTCCCGATTGTATCTTTGGCTCTTAAGTAGTCATCCGTAAAGATCATCAAATCATCTGCATAAAGTGCGATTTTCTTTTCCCATGTGCAATGTTTAAATGCAGAGATTTTGTTGTTGTTTCTTAATTTGTTCGCTAACGGTTCAATATATAAATTGAATAGTAGAGGAGAAAGGGGACAACCCTGCCTCGTTCCTCTGCTTATCTTTATGTTTTCTGTGAGGCTACCATTTATTAGAACCTTAGATCTTGGATCCTTATATATTTGATTTACCATATGAATGAAGTTTGATCCAATGTTGTTTTTGACCATAACTTTCTCAAGGAAGGTCCAGTTGACCCTATCGAAAGCCTTTGCGGCATCAACGGTGAGTATGGTAAGAGGAGTTTTCTCATGTGTTGCGATATCTATTGCAGTTAGTAGTTCTTGTGTGACTTCATGTAGATTTCTCCCTTTGATGAAACCTTTTTGATCCTTATGTAGCAATTTTGTTAATACTTTACCTAAACGTGCTGCCATTATTTTTGTAAATATTTTATAGTCAGCGTTCAGCAAAGATATTGGACGATACGACTCGCATTTTGCAGGGTTCTTTCCAGGTTTCAGGATGATTGTAATTATGGCGTCGTTCCAGGAGTCTGGTATAGGTTTCTGTTGTGTAAGAATTATATTAATTAATTTGGTTATATGAGGAAGTATGGAATCTTTTAATTTCGTGTATAGTTCATTCGGTAGAGCATCAGGTCCTGCTGCCTTTCCTTTCTTCAAGCTTTTGATGGCATCAGCCACTTCATCTTCTAGGACTTCTTTATCTAGGATTTCTCTTTCTTCTTCTGTAAGTTTTTGGAGCGCCGCATCTTCTAAGTAGGAGTTGATCTTTTGGTCCGATGGATTTATATCTTCTGTATAAAGCTCTTTGAAGAATTTCCAAAATTCTTGTCTGATAATATTTTCGTCGGAGTTTGGAATAGAATGATCATCCGGAATTATGCTTTTTACTTTGTTTCTGGTCAGATCAGTTTTAAGTTTCCATGCCAGCCATTTTCCACAGCCTTCACCATACTCATGCTTTGCTAGTTTGCTGGAGTCCCATTTTATTTTCAATCTTTCTTCCAATATGTAGTCGATTTTATCTTTTTGCATCTGTTTTTTTTAGATAGTTCTTGTTTCTTTACCTCCTCTTGTTCTGTGGATATAGTGATTTCTAGGGAGTTGATGTTGTTTTCCAAGTCTGAGATCTCTTGTTTTAATTGCTTGTTTTTTCGAGCTCCTAAACTCAGTAGTTTGCCCCTTATAACAGCTTTAAAGGTATCCCAAGTTATTTGTTCTGTGGTACCAGATGCGTTTATTTCAAAAAAGTTTTTCGTTTCAATTTCCAGCTCTCTTATTAGCTGTTCATCTTGTAGCAAGGCTCTCTCAACTGTGAATCTTCTTTCAGTTATTTTTTCTGTTACTTGTAGTGCTAGTTGAACTGCCGAGTGGTCTGACAAATGAGCTGGAAGGTGAGATACTTTTTCCACTTTCTTTGATAATTCATTACTGATCAAGAAGTAGTCGATCCTGGATGTATGCCCCAGTTTTTTGTTATATAGGGTGAACGGGTATATTTTTTCTCCTTTATTCTTCCAAATGTCTAATAGGTCAAGATCTCTTTTGTAGATCCCAATCCATTCTCTCATTTTTTTAAATTAGTCTGTCTCCCTGGTGGTGATCTGTCTAGTTTTAGGTCCATCACTAGGTTGAAGTCACCTCCCAATATTATGGGAGAGGTGGCTAGAAGTAACTGCGAGTATAGTTTTCGCAACGGATCGGCATCATCTAGGTTGGGCCCATAATAACCTGCAATGGTTAGGGGAGAATTTCCTATTTTGACGCTAGCTATGGCCCCTCTACCTTTACTGTCTACTTCTGAGGTGGTTACAGTTGCTTTTAGGGATTTTTTAAAGATTATCGCGATTCCCTTGATGTTACATTGTTGTGAAGTGCATATATAAGAATCTACCCACCATAGGTTCTTAATTATTTGATCCCATTCTTCTTTTAACAGATGAGTCTCTTGTAGTATTATTATCTCACTTTTTCCAGTTCTTATGTATTCCAAGATTTTGTTCCTCCTACTTTTTGTCCTCAGGCCATTTACATTCCAAGATAAGATTTTTACGTTCCTACTTGTACTCCCCATTGTTGTTCACGTATTGCAATTTCTTATGATGTACAACTCCCATTTGTTTTGATTTCCTAAATTTTCGCAGATGAGGAATTTTTTGTTTTTTTTTCCCTAATTTGCTCCCCACCCTTTTTCGTGTGATTTTGTGCTTTCTTGAGTGTGTTTTAAAGTTACCCTCCCCGGGGAAGCCTCCCTCTTCTTCTCCTTCGGTTATCTTCATAACCCTTTTGGCTTCCCGTTCCTGTGATTCTTACCTGTGTACATTTTTAAAAAAATGGTTAATTGGTTGGTTACAAGCTCCTTCATAGTTTGTTACATACTTTGCACTTGACTTGATTAAATTGTATGTGTTTTCCTTTTAGGTTTTAGTTTTTTTTTTTTATATAGCTTCTTTACATAATGTTGTGTGAGGTCGTTTAGCTCAAGGGTTCCTCTGAGCGCACTTGATCTCTTATTTGCTCTATCAAGATTTTCACCTCTTCTGGTTCTCTCATATTACGCATTTTATTCCTCCACATGATGCGTAATAACAGTGGAAATTTCATCTGCACCGTGGCGCCTAATTGTTGCAATTCTGACATTAAGTTTCCCAGTTCCCATTGCCTGGTCTGGGAGGCTTTTGACATGTCAGATCTTATTTTGAAGGTCCAACTGTCTTTGTTATAAGTTCCTTTTCTCAAAGCCTCTCCCAAGATCCTGTCTTTCAACATATACGTTTTGAAATTAACTAAGATCTTCCTGGGGGGTTTTCTTTCTTTGCTCTTTCCGTAGGGGTCTCTGTGCACCCTCTGTATGTCTTCTTCCAGTACCCCTTTATCTGCCCATGGGAAATGTTCTACCAGAAGTGCTACTACAAATGTTTTGATATCCTTGCCCTCTTGGTTCTCCGGCACATTTAGGACCCTAATGTTGTTTTTCCTTGCTTGGTTTTCCAAGGATTCCATTTTTTCATTCATGATTTTGTTTTCTGATCTTAAGGAGTTTATTTCCTTCCTGTTTTTCTCCACCTTTTTGTCTAGGACAGCAACATCGTTCTCCACTGCCGTAACTCTGTCACCTAGTGCGTTTAACTTGCTGTCTAGTTTCTCGCATACTTCCTGAATTTTGTTTTGCTTTGCTTCGGAAATTGAGAATTTCTCTTTCATTTCTGCCCACATCCTCTCAAGGAGTTCGTCTGTATGGGTTTTTGAGGGATCTTTGTGGCTTCCTAGAGAACTCGCATCGTCGTCTTCTTTGTCTTCGACTTCTGCCGTTATATGTGCTGCTGCACCAGAGAGCTCAGTACCCCCCTCCGCCATATGGCTTTCCAGAGTTTCAGATCTTTCTATTGTTCTGCTTCCCTTATTGGTTTTCCAAATCTCTTCCCAGCTCTTTGCTTCTAACAAGCTCTTTTTCTTGCTTCTGGTTTTTCTCCCTTTCCTTACGCTACCTGAACCTATTTTTCCGGCTCGAAGGGGAATCGTCTTTGGGTTCTCTTTTTCTAAAGAGAAAGCGTCTGCAAGCTTAGTAGCCTCCTCTTTCTCGCCTAGAGTCTCTGGGGTGAATTGTGTTTGTAAGGAAGCTAGAGGCTCTGGCTTCGATCCTTGCTGCTGAATTTTAAAATAGGTTCTTAGGGAGGGGGTGACTTTTATTTTTATTTTGGGTCTTTGTGCAGATTCCAATTTATTCTCCTCCTTCTCTGAGGTGTTCTTGAGGTAGCCTTTGGATATGATTTTTTGTCTTTTCCTACTTACTCTCGGAGTTATGCCTTTAGGAAATTGCTCTTGGCTCAAGAAATTTCTATTATGTAGGCTATAGCAAGATTTTACCTGTTTGATCTGATCTTCTGAATGCTGAAGTTCTAATGCCTCTTTGATTGCCTCTTTTATAGGGGATTTCTCTGGCTCTTGAAATACCTCCTCCTCCTTTTCCTCCTGTACTGGCTTTATGAGTTTACTCATAGGCTGATTATTTGCGGAAGTTTTCTCATTTGAAACAGCAAAGTTGCAAGGCTGATAACGCTGACAAAACTGAGCAGTGAACTGACTGAAGGAATTGTTGTCAGAATTTTTGAGATTTGAATTACAAATACAATTAATGCATATGCATATATTAAATTGTTGTGGAAAACGCATGTTGGTTGTTACCCCGTATCCTGCCCTAGAAGCAGTGACGAAAGCCAGTGTACCAAATTCTAAAGCTTTGCACCCATGGTGGATACAATGGGCGGCATCATTGACGTCTCCGGATGTCAAGTTTATTTTTGATGCCTCCTTACAGTCACAAGAGTTTTTGCAGTATGAGTTTGTTGATCCTGCACCATTGACTATGCGGCCTTTGGAGGATTGCCATTGTATCATTTACACTGATGGTTCAGCACAAGTTGCGCCAGGGTCTAAACACGCATCTCAGCTTGTGCAATTGTGGTAGGTACCATGGTGAATGATGAATTCAAGTCCGATGTCGTGCACAATTGGCAGAGCTCCGTGCTCTGATGCTTGCATTGGAGTATGCTGATCCTAGTGTGACGACTCTTATTGTTAGTGATTCTTACTACTGTGCCCAGTCTTACAATGAAAACCTGTTCTTTTGGGTTCAGAATGATTTTCGTGATTCCAAGGGTAGCACGATACAACATAAAAGGATCTGGGTTCGTGTATGTAATTCACACTCTCGGTCATCAGCGCATGGGAGTTCACGCGGCTGGCAATTCTTTGGCCGATGAGGCCGCTAAAACAGCAGTATCGACATGTTTGGTTGCAGCAGTTACACATTCCAAAAGTAAGATTGATGATGACATCTTGGCGGCTGTTGCCGCGACTGAGAAGGGAAGTAAATATCCTAAAGGTTTCCCTTCGAAGTATTCATATCACTTAAGTCCTGATAAAGTTCCTTATGTGAAAATACTGGACGTTGGTGAAAGACTGATTCCCAACGTGGACCGCAGGTCCACACTGATTACAGCTGCTCATGAGGGTGTTGCGTCTGCACATTCAGGCGTTTTGGCTACTGTATCTCAGTTACAGCAAAGTTTCTGGTGGCGGGGACTGTACAAACAGACGCGTGATTATGTCCTTCAATGTGACATTTGCCAGCAGATTAAGCCTTCGACTGTTACGCATCCACCCCAGACACAGTTGTACATTTCTAATATACCACTTGGTTGTGTTTATTTAGATCACTGCGGTCCTTTTTCCTTTGATACTGCGTATAAGTACATCTTATTTGCAATTGATTCTTGCACACGCTTTGTGTGGGTGTGGCCACACCGCAGCGCTGATTCATGAACTGTCATAAGAGACTTGCGTGTCTTTGTAGGGATTTTTGCCTGTGACACCTTCCATTCGGATCAGGGTCCTGCTTTCGCCTCTAAGGTGTATAAGGATGCCATGACTTTGTTGGGGGCCCAAGTCAAGTTTTCGTCTCAATACAGACCTGAGGGTAATAGTGTTGTGGAATAAATGAACCAAGATTTAAAGCAGTCTTTGATGGCTGAAGTTATAGGCACTGGCAGGAACTGGCGTGCAACGTGCACTTAATAATCTCCCTAGAAGGTCTCTGGGTGGGGGGACCCCATACGAAATGCTCTTGGTATCAAAATGTTCGTCCTGGACCTTGACGGTCAGGACCAGGTTGCGGTTGCTGCCCCCTTTGACATAGATTAACATTGTCATGTTTTACAGAATCTACAAGAGACGAGAGACAGTCTTACAAAGGAACACTTGCCCTCCATATCTGATGCTGTGTTGCAGATTCCGGTAGGTGGCTGCCTACCCCAAGTTGGAGAACTGGTTCGAGAGAAGATTGAAAACAAGAAAGAATTTGGTCCCTCATATCGAGCTCCAGTTCCAGTGCTTGGCATGAAGGGCACAAGAACAGTTATTTTACCACCACTTCCAGGTCGTAAAGAACAAAGGTACATCTCCATTGACAATGTCAAACTACACAGAGTGGCTGATTCTTCTTAGTATGACTCCTGCGGTCTCATGTCCATCGATTTTGAGAAATTCTGTTTTGGCCCCGGCTCCAAACCCCAGGCCTGATGTTGCCTTTGAGATGCCTGCAGTTTCAAGTCCTTTGTTAAGTTCTCCATCTGATGCTCACCTTGATGAGACTGAATATACTTTCCCCACTGACTTATCAATGCCTGATTTGCAGACCTGTTTGGCTACAGAGTCCAGATTTTCATTTGACACTGACTCGCACACATCGAAGACCCCTTCAAAAATCCCAATTTTTGCATCATGGTTTAAAAAATATTTTTTGATTCCTCCTTGGACCTACATTTGGTTGGTACTTTTTTCGATTTACCTATTCATGTCTATTGGATTTGTGGTGTATTTTTTCCGCCTTGTCAACGGACACTATGTTGAAGAGAGAACATGCATTCGACATATTAATGGAACATTGGCTCTCCATTCCTCATCACACAGATTGAAGAGGGACCTGGCTTTTGTTAACATATCTGCTTGGCCCGTCTTAGATGGGATTGTGTGGGATGCTATTAGATTTCAAATTCTCGGACCCACGGAGGTTATTAATGTCCCAAATGTCTTAAGGGTTTCTATGGGGGATGTGATAAAACAAAATATAAGTTCTGATGATTGGGATGTTCAGGCCATAGAAGCTTTGTTTTCTGATTTGAAATATTATGCTGCCTTCGATGCTGAAGATTTGTATCTGGATTCCGCAAATTATGGTGATTTGTTTTGTTCTCAACACTTTGGCAATCACTACTTGCATAAGGCTAACACCAGGAGCAATATGGTTAATCATACACAATGGGAACATTGTCCCGCTGCTGTACAAGGCAGTTCCACATCTCTTTTTAGGGCCCGATGTAGGTGGAAAATACCGGCCGAATTCAGCCGTTTCCGACCGGTATTTGGCATCTTGAGATGTAGGGGGCCAGATTTTACAGATTCTGTAGTAAATTTACCGAATCGGTAAATTTACAGAATCTGTAAAATACCGAATCGGTATTTTTACCGATTCAGTACCTTCCAGATGTAGGTGGGACTCTTCGGAGTCCCACAGGCCTTTAGGAGTCAGTATTTTACCACCCAATCCAATTGGGTGGTAAAATACCGAATCCAGGTGTGCATGCACACCTGTCCCATGTGACACACAGACATGCCCTTAGGGCATGTATGTGTGCCACATGGCACACATGCCTGTATTTGGGGTGCTAGAGGGTGTCAAAGTGACACCCCCTGCACCCTTGCAGGAATCGGTAATTACCGAATCGGTAAATACCGATTCGGTATTCCCCATTGATTCCTATGGGCTTCAAGGCCCATAGGAATCAATGGGGGATACCGATTCAGTATTTACAGAATCGGTAAATACCGAATCTTACAGATTCGGTATTTACAGATTCTGAAATACCTACATCTCCCCCCCTCTAATTTACCACTTCTAAAATACCGAATCGGTATGATTCGGTATTTTAGAAGTGGTAAATTAGATTTACCTACATCGGGCCCTTAAAGAGGTTCACTAATTTTACTGATTTTAATCAGTCAAATCCCAATGCATTTTATTTTAAAATGACCGAAAAGTGCAATTCCAAAGTTAGACTTACCCACACAAAATTATTGTATTCAAAGTCCGCTGTGGACAGATACTATTGATCTTAAATCTGTTTGGGGTTCCAAAGATTGGCAAGTGCAAGGCACAGAGGCTTTGCATCGTGCGTGCCTCATCCCGAACCATATGTTATTTTTGAACTCTACGATTTCACAAACGACTTGCTTTGGATTGGCTACTTCTAAAATATTAAATGCTCCTTCTTTTCCTGAATTAGAAGAATATTCTGGTTGGAATGATAATACCAATTTTTTGATCAGAGATTTACAGACTTCGTTATTGAATTCTACCTTTAACGTATCCAGTTTGGATCCTAGGGGTTGGTTGCTGTGGCACAAAAGTGCAGATTCTTGCCAGCATCGTTTTCTGGGTTTAGCTTCCGGCTACACACAGGTCAGGGTGGATCCCGTTTTGAAAGTGGACATTCTGTGACTACCTATTCTGTAGGGAAATTATGTCAAAGTTGGCTCAAACATTTCACTTTGGCGTCAGTTAAGCTGAAGTTATCTAAATTGACTGACGATGTTGATCTGAATGATATTGTGAAGGGCCCGACTTCCAAGAGGTTTTAAAAGATGGATATATGCTATTTACAATGAAGTTTGGAAACTGTCCCAAATTGAGTCAGCTTCCCGCATTAGAGCTATAGATCAAGCAAATTTAGAAAAAGTGCTAGCAGTTGTAGTGTAGATAACAGCATTAACACGCTTTTTTCCCGCATTTACACATTGTATAATATTGTTTCATCTGTTGTTGATATTGTGCAAGAGGATGTGTCTGTTTTGTACCATGGTCAAAATCAATTGCGTTCTGTTATGCAGTTTGCCTGGACCTTGCAAACCTTAAAAGCTATAAAAGTGCCATGGCACTACATGAATAGGTCATCATTATTTGCCCCGTTTAATGTGACTGACAAGCAACGTTTTATGTCAATGAAAGATGCAACATTTTCTATGCTACACATTGAAAAGTTAGAACCGTTACCTTTTTCTGTGGCCGAAACAAATTCTGCAACGTGGCTTATCCACGGATTGATAACTTTACCTTTTCCCCTTTTCAAGTTCGAGGCCTGTATGAAGTACTACGCAATAGGCACATATGTACCTCAGGGCAACGCTTATCTTCATGAAGCTTGATCACTACCATTTACCAATAGGTGCCTTAGGGAGGGAAAAGAGGTTTACTTGAATGGTGAAGATTGCACTACAATGCCAGATCACTCATTAATGTGTAGGAATATCCAATTACATGGCTCTTGTAACCAGAATGAGCCTAATTTAGCCTGTATTTTGAAAGGTACCCTGGCACCTGCTATCATACCCACATTCACATTACTGGCAAACAGGAGTTATTTACTTTTAAATAATGAAGATTGTTGTGGGATGGTAGCCGGAATTCCTTACGTGGCTACGGCCAGTGAGCGTGTAGTTTGTTGTAAAAATGTCATGTTTCCTCTTCTGCATGGGAAGCTTGATGTTTCCATCTGGCCGACGATTCTGACCTTGAAAGCAGAGTTCAACAAGATGAGTCGTATAAGAGCTCTATTGTTCCAGAAAGAAGTCGCCCTCACATCTGCTCATGAAACATTTGTCCTTCCCGTCGCAAACACCCGCACAGAAGTGCATGCTTTATTAAATAAGGATTTTCCCTTGCATTTCGGTGAATTAATTCACTCTATCTTTAATGCATCCTCCACCATAGGGCTGGCTCACTTTTTTAAAGTTGTTAGCAGTGGCCTTGTGACTTCTTTTCAAACTATATTTGGTGTGTTCCCGGCATTCTTTCATTCGATCTTTTTTACAGCCTGTTTGGTGGATTTCCCTTAATGCTAGCTCTGGCAGCAGGCGTACTTCTATTGTTTTGTTTATTTCAAAATTGATACATGTCCTGTGTTGCGAGAAGATCTGTCACAACTGTTGCTGCTCCGCAATCGAATGCTTAAATATTATGGAGCGCTGCCTCTTGCTACTTTGAGTGCAGTTTATGGATTATCGTTTCAATTTACCTTTTTCACATGCTTCCAGCCTGTCTTTCATTGCCTGAGTTGCGATTTCGACTGGGCCCTGGATTTGTGTCTCTGCAATACGGTGTCTCCCAATGCAGATTATGATCAGCTTATGAGCCCCTTAGTTGCTCATGAAGTGCTTTGTTCTGGCAGAGGGATTATGGCCTTTGCAGCGATGCATGGAGTCCTGGTACATTGGAATGTTTTTGCAGCGGCGCAAGATTTCTTGGCGAGCAGCTTCATTGAAGAAACACCGAGTTGTCCTCTGATGGTGCTAGAGGCTCCGGTAATTGAGGAACATGTATGTTCTTTCCCTTTGCTGAATTGGATGGCTGAACTGTTTTCAGATGAGGACAGTGACTTCCTATTGCAGGCTGTTGCTGCATATTTTGCATATACATTGTTAGAGTGAGATATTTTATCGCTTCTCTCTCTCTCACATGACCGATGTCACATGTTGGACATCGGATGTTTTTGTTTTTTGTTTTTGTAAATTGTTTTTTTCTATTTCACTTTTTTCCACCCAGCCCTATTGGCTTCCGTATTTCAGTTGCTAAAATTGACACTTTATGGAATTTCTTCCCATTTTTTCACTGTGGCAATTTGGACTTGGTTCTGACTATCGTTCTTGAACTCTGCTTTCCAAAATTGCCCCCTTTTTCTTATCCGTGCTCGGGTCAAGGAAGGGTGTCATGGGGATGAGCCTTGCATTTACACTGTGTTAAGTTAGCATGAGCTTATTAGAAGTTTAAACGCCATTTTTCCTTTCTGCTGCCTTTGCACACGGCACACATTATTATAAATATTTAGAGTCTAGCGGACTGTTTTGCTTCACATGAAAATAATATGTTCCTATAGTAGCAGCCTTGCTTGGTAAGCTTTGTCTGAACAGTGAGGGCCGAGGCCTTCAAGGTTATTTCAACACAGTGGTTTTGGTTCGGTCTGATCAGCGCATGTTCTAGACATAACATATATGCAGTTGTGATTTTCAAGACCCATGCGCACTCTAAATAGTAAACAAAACTGTCAGTGTAGACATTTTAGTACAATAGGAGACAAAGTGTATGATTGGAAATAAGTAATCAATATTCTTGGAATCGGTCTTGGGAAAAGGGTGTTTTTAATGTTCAAGGAAACCAGCCGACACGTGTTTAGTCGCGTCTTGGACAATCTTTCCGCGACTCCTCAGGGCTGAGGGGGATACAAAAGGCAAGTGGTGGGGTACATGACAACAACAAACAAAACCAATCGGTATGCGTCGCTTTACTTTGTACTGGACCAAACGCCAAAGGAATAACCCCTACATGCGTGATTGTAGAAAAGGCGACGTATGTGGGGGGTGACAGTGGGAATGGCGATGTGTGTGGAGGTGAAGTTCTGCTGCGTGGGTGGATATACCATCGTGGGGTTGAGGCTGTTTTGAGTGGTATCGCATAAGTCATGCCATGGTGAGGGAAGGTGGAAGTGGTGGGGGATAAGTAACCCACTAGAGTACCATAAACAATATGTGCATAAAGTGGCATAGGCAGTGTGGGGATGTGCTCGAGCCAAGAATAATCTGCAACATTGTGGGGAGTGTCTAAATTAAACCTGCCTATGTTGAGCAATCCACAGAGGCGCTCATAGAATAAAGCATACCTATGGCGAAAGTAGTATCATGTGGAGAGTCTGCGAAATGAAAAAAAAGGGGGAAAATATACTAGATAAGAGCATATATGTTCATCCCTTAAAATAAATGAATCTATATATTCCAAGTTTGCTTAGCAGGGGAAACCAATATAAGGGGGATGAAAATCAATAAAAGGATGCTCACCGCTCTGTCAGTGATACTTACGACCCGACAGGGCCCTGGACTGTTTGGCAATATATATGATGAATGGAGGAATTCTAATAATAAGAGAAATGACAGAGCACGTATAATGATTGGCTCTGTAGTATTATAGAATAAAGCGTGGTGCATGTGGGTAAAAAATTCCTACTATGCTTGCTCACATTATCAAGTTAATCCTCGTATTGCGAGATGCATTAAGGTGAACGAGTGTTACATCTGACACTCCGAACATGTTGGGAACTATTGTAGTTGATGATCTAGAGAGAAAAACGAAGGGGGAGGAGAATTTCAATGATGCGTGAAAGATCGATTATGTAAAGGAGGCTGGTAGTAGAAACATGATATATGTCTCTGTTAACCGGTAAGCCCTAAAATATTCAGGGGTCTATTTAAAACGGGGATTGTATTTTAGTCACTCCAAACCCAATTATAATAATATGGGGTGGAGAAATAAGATGTTGATCTGTTTGAGAAATCAACCACCAAAATTACGAGATACTGTGGCATATGGAGAAGTTTAGTGCATGATGTCCCGGGGATCACATACATGTGGTCAAACCTAAAATAAGTACGCACATCATGGTGACAAGACCGTTGAATGACCAGGAACTTGGAGAAAACAAATTAAAAGAGAACCGGAAGGCAGCAATGCAGACTGGGGGTGGGGGCCCAGCACCACAGCTCAAGCTGTATGACATGGAGGAGCTGGTGACCGTCCTGGCTTGCTCTGAAGCGGTCGCTCCTCACGCTCCCTGATCATCCTGACTTCGTAGCGCTATACTCCTCATTGCTGCCCGGTATCGTAGCGCTTACTGCTCACCGCTCATTGCTGCTAATTATTAATTGAGCACTGCTCGCATTGCCTGTAACATTATTTGTGCTTGGTATCGTAGCGCCATACTGCATACTGCTCACTTCTGTTAATTAGTAATTGTTGCACTGCTCGCATTACCTGCAAAATTATTTGTGCCTGATTGTGCCGGTACCACTGCCCAGATCATAGCGTTATTCCGGTTGTGCCCCAATCTCGTCCTGTTTCACTTTTTGTTTGTGCTGCCATTTTGTTGTTGTGACTCCTAGCCCGTCTCTCCACCCTGCTCCCGCCTCCCAGCTGCTCCTCCCTCCCACTGATAGATAAAGATTGACCCATCTGGTCTAGCGCTGTGACCGCCCTGGCTTTCTCTGAAGCGGTCGCTCCTCACGCTCCCTGATCATCCTGACTTCGTAGCGCTGTACTCCTCATTGCTGCCCGGTATCGTAGCGCTTACTGCTCACCGCTCATTGCTGCTAATTATTAATTGAGCACTGCTCGCATTGCCTGTAACATTATTTGTGCTTGGTATCGTAGCGCCATACTGCTTACTGGTCACTGCTGTTAATTAGTAATTGTTGCACTGCTCGCATTACCTGCAAAATTATTTGTGCCTGATTGTGCTGGTACCACTGCCCAGATCATAGCTTTATTCCGGTTGTGCCCCTATCTCGTCCTGTTTCGCTTTTTATTTGTGCTGCCATTTTGTTGTTGTGACTCCTAGCCCGTCTCTCCACCCCGCTCCCGCCTCCCAGCTTCTCCTCCCTCCCACTGATAGATAAGGATTGACCCATCTGGTCTAGCGCTGTGACCACCCTGGCTTGCTCTGAAGCGGTCGCTCCTCACGCTCCCTGATCATCCTGACTTCGTAGCGCTATACTCCTCATTGCTGCCCGGTATCGTAGCGCTTACTGCTCACCGCTCATTGCTGCTAATTATTAATTGAGCACTGCTCGCATTGCCTGTAACATTATTTGTGCTTGGTATCGTAGCGCCATACTGCTTACTGCTCACTGCTGTTAATTAGTAATTGTTGCACTGCTCGCATTACCTGCAAAATTATTTGTGCCTGATTGTGCCGGTACCACTGCCCAGATCATAGCGTTATTCCGGTTGTGCCCCAATCTCGTCCTGTTTCGCTTTTTGTTTGTGCTGCCATTTTGTTGTTGTGACTCCTAGCCCGTCTCTCCACCCCGCTCCCGCCTCCCAGCTGCCCTATGCGCGCCGAAGGTGCGCCAAAAGTAAGCCTGTGGACGCCCGCCCGCGCCTGGACCGCGCCCAACGCCAGACCCCCTGGTCTCCGCAAAATGCACTCCACCCGCATAACGTATGACACCGCTACCCTCTCAGCACTTAACCCCGGCCAACTCACAAACTGCTACGAAGCCGCCCCAGGACACACCCATGGACCCATCACCTGCTACTCCTGCAAGTTCGACTGCATCAGAACCCACACCAAATCCACAGACTCCAAACAGAGCTCCGACACTAACCACCTGAAGTGCATCCTGGTCAACACCCGCTCGGTCCACAGACACGCCATTGAACTTTGGAACCTACTCGACACCACATCGCCGGACGTCGCCTTTCTTACAGAAACCTGGATGAACGCCTCATCAACGCCCGACATCGCCCTAGCCATCCCGGACGGCTACAAGATCATCCGAAAGGACCGCATCAACCAAACAGGAGGAGGCATTGCCATCGTCCATAAGAACACCATCCGCATCACAACCAGCTCCGATGACAACCTCACAACCACCGAACACCTTCACTTACAGATTCACAACGACCCTAAGACCACACTCAGAGGCACCCTCATCTATAGACCACCCGGACCCCGCACACAATTCAGCGAAGACATCACTGACTTCATCAGCCCACACGCCCTCCCCTCCGAGGACTACATTCTACTGGGAGACCTCAACTTCCACCTGGAAAAGAACAACAACAGCAACACCACCACCCTTCTGGACAACCTCGCCAATCTCGGACTCAAACAACTTGTTGACACTCCCACCCACAATGCCGGCCACACGCTCGACCCAATCTTCACCTCCAGCAAGCACATCTCTTTTAATCACACCACAGCTCTCCATTGGACGGACCACAGTTGCGTTCACTTCAACTACAAAAAGGCTACGACCCACAACCACCCACAATCAATTCCCCGGAGAAACTGGAACAAAATTACAACCGACCAGCTCTTCACATCGCTTCACCAAAACCCTCCTGCTAAATCATCTGAACCAAACCAAGCAGCCACCAACCTCACACAATGGATCACCCACAGCGCTGACGAATTAGCACCCTTGAAAAACCTTCAAATCAAGCAAGGCAGCAAAAAAGCCCCCTGGTTTAATGATGACCTTAAGAAATCCAAGAATATCTGTCGCACCCTCGAGAAAGCCTGGCGAAAAAACCCAACCACTGACAACCTGGCCACCTTTAAGTACGCCACCCGAAAACACCACCAACTGATCCGATCCACCAAGAAATCAGCATTCAAGGATCGACTCGGCAACAACGCCCACAACAGCAAGGAACTATTCAACATCGTCAAAGAGTTTACCAACCCCACCGCCGGCACCTATGACATCACTCCCTCCCAAGACCTCTGCGACTCTCTAGCCTCGTTCTTCCACAACAAAATCGCTGACATACATAACAGCTTTGGAGACCAGTCCACCCCACCCACCCCCGAACTAAAACCCCCCTCTAACAACCTTTGCGCCTGGAACCCAATCACCACTGAAGACACCATCCACCTGATGACCACCATCCACTCAGGATAACCAACCGACCCATGTCCCCACCACATTTTCAACAAAGCAGACTCCATTATCGCACCCCATCTCCGAGACGTCATCAACTGCTCCCTAAGCGCACTCTTGAAGAAACCCACAGCAGGCCCCACTGAACTTAAGAACTACCGCCCCATTTCGCTCCTCCCATTCCCTGCCAAAGTCATTGAGAAAGCCGTCAACAGTCCACTCGCCGCTTTCCTCGAATCCAACAAATCCCTCGACCCTTCACAGTCCGGCTTCCGAGCCAAACACAGCACAGAGACCGCCCTCATCGCAGCAACAGACGACATTTGCACTCTACTGGACAACGGAGAAACAGCTGCCCTCCTCCTACTTGACCTCTCCGCACCCTTTGACACAGTCTGTCATAGCACCCTTATACAACGCCTCTGCAATGTCGGAATACAAGGAAAAGCACTGGACTGGATCATCTCGTTCCTCGCCGGAAGAACCCAGAGAGTCCGCCTCCCCCCTTTTAAATCAGAGGCCACCGAAGTCATCTGCGGCGTACCACAAGGATCTTCACTCAGTCCCACCCTCTTCAACGTATATATGAGTCCCCTCGCATCCATCGCGCGCCAACACAACCTCAACATTATCTCCTACGCAGACGACACCCAGCTGATCCTCTCCCTCACCAAAGACCCAAACACCACCAAAACCAACCTACACGAAGGGATGAAAGCAGTAGCCGAGTGGATGAAGAACAGCCGTTTAAAACTGAACTCGGACAAAACGGAAGTCCTCATCTTAGGATCATCCCCCTCCACCTGGGACGACTCATGGTGGCCACCGGCCCTAGGAACCGCACCCATACCAACGGACCACGCACGTAACCTGGGCTTCATCCTGGACTCCTCCCTCTCGATGACCAAACAAGTCAACGCCGTCTCATCATCATGCTTCAACATCCTACGTATGCTCAAAAATATCTTCCGTTGGATCCCCACCGAAACAAGAAAGACAGTCACCCATGCACTGGTCACAAGCCGACTGGACTACGGAAACACCCTTTACGCCGGAACCACAGCCAAACTACAGAAAAAACTCCAACGCATCCAAAACGCCTCAGCCAGACTCATCCTAGACATCCCCCGCCAAGCTCACATTTCCGGTCACCTGAAAGACCTCCACTGGCTCCCCGTCAACAAGAGAATAACGTTCCGTCTCCTCACCCACGCACACAAAGCCCTCTACGACCTAGGACCAGAATACCTCAACACGCGCCTGTCCTTTTACACCCCCACCCGCCAACTACGATCGTCCAATCAAGCCCTGCCGAAATTCCACGCATCCAAAAATCCACCATAGGGGGAAGATCCTTCTCCTACTTAGCGGCCAAGACCTGGAATTCTCTCCCCACCCACCTCCGCCTTACACAAAACCACCTCTCCTTCAGAAAACAACTAAAAACTTGGATATTTGACAAGTAAAGCTCCCCCCTCCCTCAAGCGCCTTGAGACCCTCTGGGTGAGTAGTGCGCTATACAAATTTAAACTTGACTTGACTTGACTTGGTGTCGACAGTCATCAGTGTGGAGACTGTGGCCGGAGTCGGGGATCGGACACTGCTCGACAGGACACAACACAACCACAACAGGGTGAGTGACCACCAGGTAGGGGGGGGACGGGTGGAGATGGGCACAATGGCACACATGCACAATCAAGCAGAGCACAGTGCACACCCACAATGACTCTGGGTCCTTGCCCAGATCTACAAACTGTCACAATGCACAATGCCATGCAGTCTGAATGTCAACATGTACAAGCGGCTACATGCATGTGGACACATCGCAATACACCATCTCCCCTTCACATCGCAGGGGCACCATCAACACCTCCTGCAGAGCAGTCCCAGCCACTCTTTACTGATGACGAGGAGGACAACACCAGCATCAACACCCAAGCCATCCAAGACATTATGGACCTCATCCGCAACTCACCTCCAGGATCAGGGCAGGCCATCTGCATCGAGGAGATCCCACCCACTATCCAAAGCACCCAGCAGGTGGCAACCACAGCCCCGGCACGCCCCAAAGACCCCCAGAACAGCCCATGGGCTTCCAACTCGGTGTGCTGCAGTGCCAGAGGGAGACCGCAGAGCAGGTGCGGTTGGGCTTCAGCAACGTGGCAACCAAACTTGACGCCATCCTTGGGTGTGTAGCCCTTCTACATGGTCACCAATGAGCCCTGACTGTCATCACTGGAGTCATGACACGTAGAAAAGAACACCTGTCCACTCAAAGTGGCTCCAGCGATACCAGCCGTGAGCTGCCACAGATGCGGAGGCTCATGGAGGACAGGGTGCGAATGGGGGCAGAAAGGATGGCAGCCACCGCTGAACATCAGCGGAATGTAGCAGGGATCTACCATGCCCTGCAAATCCTCATCATTGCATTGCTGCCACAAGGTGT
The DNA here is from genome assembly GCF_964261635.1 of Lissotriton helveticus. NCBI lineage: Eukaryota > Metazoa > Chordata > Amphibia > Caudata > Salamandridae > Lissotriton > Lissotriton helveticus. Next base: position 515,371,050 of record NC_136071.1, on the reverse strand, counting down.
GGTGATGTTGTATGCTGCTGCACCCACACCATCCACATCTCCGCCCCCTGGTATGGCCATGCCTCCCTGTGCGGCAGGCCTAACCACTCAGGCACCTGAGGTGTCAGTGTCTCCCTGTGCTGCAGGCATTACCACTCCGGCACCTGAGGTGTCAGTGCCTCCCTGTGCAGCAGACAGACCACCTCCAGCACCTGAGGTGTCAGTGCCACACAGTGCTTCAGACAGACCACCTCCAGCACCAGAGGTGTCAGTGCCACACAGTGCCACAGCCGGTACAGCAACAGCCCCAGGTGGGCAGGGCAGATATCCGGGGATGAGGACCTGGATGGGCCTGTGATCAGAAGGGCTCAGTAGCATTCATTTCTGCCAGCTGGCCTGTTCCTGGTTGGTCCTGCACATGGGCTCATTACCTTTCACTTACCCCTGATTCACTCAGATGCACCTACCTTGGACAGCGACATGGACCCCCACATCCTGTTTGATGACCAATGACACAGCGACCAGACTGCGGACAGCGCCACTCCTCTTCCGCAGTACTTGTATTCCACGGATGGACTCTGGCTGGCCTTCCACGGGCCCAAATAGTGTGGTGTATTCGGCAGTGCCCTGTACCTCTCCAGCTGCGGAAAAGCACTGGATGTGCAATAAACATCCAGTGACACACTGCTGTGTCATGTCTTTCCTCATTCATGTCTGTATGTGTGGATGAATGTAGGGATAGTGATTTCCCTTGCATCAATGACAAACATCCTGTGGATTGGCAGTCAAAGGGTGCAACATAGCAATTTGCATCACAGGTCCCATGGACACCACAACAAGGACACACGCAGCACCCACTTTCTTGTCCGGACAGAGGCTAACCACGCCCAATGCCCATGAGTCATATTTTGCAAGCCCTGCCCCGTTTTGGCATATGGCAGGCCAGGCCACTCCGCTCACGCTCCCGGACGGGTGGGCCTTATCGCTACCCATCGTACGCGTACTCGCTGGTGGCGTGCAGGTCACTGGTTTAGTTGTCAGCATAAGAAAAATATCAATTGGGGGAGAGAGTAAATAGGTAAAGAGATAGAATCAACCTCCTGTTCAACCTTTTTATAAACAATAAGATTCCACCCTTTAATAAGAAGGATTGTTTTTCATTTTTATTTTTTGTGGTAGGAGAAAGGTGTATTGTATGTTGCATGTTTTGTTTTGAAAAGTAGGCATACAATATATATATAATAAACAATAGATATATTTTGATTGCAGTATGGATCATATTTGGTCCTGAGGAGTAAGCCTTGGGGATGGCTTACGAAACATATTGACCTAGTAGGAGGCATCTCATTAAAGTATACCCCCCACACATCCCCGCTTTTTAATATTTCCAGCTAGGGAAGTGAATACAAATTTTTTTTTCCACTATCCAGAGAATTTTTATAACTCACCCCATATTCTTCACAAACCCTACCACTCTCACTCCTACACCACACATAGCCTATTTCACAAAGAAAATGTTCCCACGTACTCGTAGATTGAAGCACGCCCCACCCCGTAGAGGGACAGGAAGACCCCTATGATGAAGCATGATACTAAGGGAATCTTAGTTTGTGAGGGGTATTTTAAAAGCACCTAGTGCTTTTCCATGACATCTCATGGATCACTAAAAAATCTTTCTTCTTCCACAAAAAATAAAAATGAAAAACAATTATTTTTATTGAAGGGTAGAATCTAGTTGTCAGCATGTCACAGCAACTCACTGAGGGCAGGTTTGCACGCACACCACACCCACCTGGCAGAGGCGTCACAGGCCATTTGACCCCGCAAATATAAGGGGCCGATGACGTCACATACCCCTCTGCCTTTGGTACCTGGATGACGGGCCCGAGGCCTTGAGGCCAGCATGGGCCTACCACCACGTGGTACTGCGTGTGTTTGAACAGGGTTTGTGGTAGACGCTGCATTGCAGCCTGCACGGGACTACTACCACGTGGCGCGAACTGGGGTTGGACAGGGTTTGTGCCAGTCGCTGTGTTGCGGCCTGCATAGGTACCCTGCCACGGGACGCTGACTGGGGTTGGACAGGGTTTGTGGCAGACGCTGCATTGCGTCTGGAACAGCCACCCTGAGTCATTGGCACCTTGAGCTGCTGTGCAGGTGTGCAGCCTGCGATGATGGCCCGTCCTGGCGGTCTGGACTGCTCAGGATTTGTGCGCCTTGCTGGACTGTAGTGTAGGCAGCGCCAGCTTCCTGCGTGGGCCTACCACCACTTGGCCCCGCTTCCAGGATCACAGAGTCAGCGGCACCCATTGGGCTGAGTGGCCGTCCAGGCTGTGATGTTTCCGGGTGCCCTGGTTCATTTCATGCCATGGTGCAATATAGTCCCAGCACCAGACGTGTTACCTGGTGGCAAGCTCAGCATGGATGCATGGTGTGGAGGGTGCCATGTCTGCGGGTCCGGGCTTTCGGCTAGCAGCGGAACGTGTTGGGACTTGCAGTCTACATGCCAGTGGCGGAAGGTGAGCAGTGTGGCCCAGGTGTGCATGGGTAGGCATGCTCTGATGGGCGGTGGGAGCGGCTGGGATGCCTCTGCCTGGTTGTGCATGGGCGAGGATGCTCCTATGGGTGGCGGGAGGGTCTGGGATGCCTCTGCCTGGGTGTGAATGGGCAGGCATGCTCTGATGGGCAGCAGCAGGGGCTGGGATGCCTCTGCCTGGGTGTGCAAGGGCGGCCAGGCAATGTTTTCTTGTGCAAGTGTGTGTACTGTGCCAGTCTTGTCTCTGGATTCTGTTTCAGATGACGGCTCTGTCTCAGATGTGGAACCTGGTGTGCTGCTATACATACCGACAAGTGGTTGGAGACACACCGGTGTCAGCAGGTGAGCTGTGTTGCCTGGGTGCTCAGGGTCAGCTCTCTCTCTCTCGCTCTCTCACTCCCCTCTCTTCTTCTCGCTCTCTTTCTCCCTCTCTTCATCTCTCTCTCTCTCCCCTCTCTCCTTCCCTCCCTCTCTCCCCCTCTCTTCCTCTCTCTCTCTCCTTCGCTCTCTCTTTGCCCTTCGATGTGTGCAGGACACACCTTCTCATCATGTTTTTTGTCTTGCAGGCTGTGACCTACGGATTGTGTGGAGGGGAGCCGCCAAGTGTCTTTATTTGATTTCTGTGTTGTTTCAATAAAGTTTAATTGCTTGCTTCGATAGTGAATGTGTGATGGTCATTTCTGTGCCAACACATGCATATCACCAGTTGTGATTGTGCGACATCAGGCGGATTATTTGGTACATGTTTAGGTGTAGCTGATGTGGCATGTCTTTGCCTGGGGGGGCCGAGATGGGGTCCCGTGGGTGGTGGCGGTGGGTGTTATGACCCTCTTGGGTGTCAGGCTCCATGGCATCTGTTGCCCTTCCAGTGACGCCCTGGGCTAGGCTCCGTATTGTGGTGCAGGCTGCCGTCCGACTTTACACCAGGTCAGAGCATGTGTAAATTTCCTGCTGCTAATGCGCCTTATTGGGTGTTTTGTGTTCTTATTGCCGATCTGGCCGGTCATTGTGAATGTTGAGGTGTAGTGTTGTCGCTGGCTTTTGTCACGGGAATGCCTACTCTGCATCTTATTAGCGTTAGTTGCGGGGGTCCTCTGTGGCGATGTTTTTTGCGGCTGCTATTGCGGAAAAACTGGTGCTGTGGGCTGTTAGCACCTTGTGAATGGTGGGGTAAATTTATCAGGACTTTAGCTGCGATCAAGTGCAGTTAATTCGGTGGTAGCTCCTTGTGAATATGCCCTTCAGAGCCTTGAATGAAAAATGGAGTGAACTTTAAAGGCATTACAACAAATGCAGGTATTTAGAGTATATTTTTAACCTCCAGAGCTATTTTAGGGAGACTTGAATTTAGGCCTCCAGGTTACACAAGTATCTTTGTAATACCCGCTAAAAAAATCAAATCTTACCATGATATGAGCTTGTGGTCTGCAGGTTCAACACAGAGATCTGCTGCACAATCATGTAACCATTGTAGGTTGATTTCAACCATAAACTAAGAAGTTACACTGAGATCGCTTTAGGAAGGGCATTAACTACTATTAGAACATTGTTTACCATGACATCATCATTAGGTAGGGATTTTATTGTAAATTAATATAAAACTGTTGGACCTGGCCCTTTTGGCAGGTTCACCCCGAAACTTTTTGCTTTTTCCTAGCCTGTTTCTGTGACCTGGTGTCGGTGATTTTAGGCCTCTGCGCACTTTTTCACTGTGGTACAGTGTAAAGTGCGTGAGCTCTCTGTGTATGTGTGGTGAGTGACCTGCCCTCCCGTAGGAATGAATGGGGAATATGTATGCCCATGGTAGTTCCTGATGTGTGGGGAATGCAGGGTCGAGTTTGGTATGTACGAACTCGTGAGATTGAATGCTGCGTAATGATGTATGCGGCATGAATGTGTCTAGTGCGGAAGTGCCCCTTCTAGACATGTGGGTGCATGTGTAGTGAGTCTGCTGGCACATGATTGGCTGGAGCCTGGCTCCAGGAGTGCCTGGGCCTGCTTGTGGATTGACTGTCTGGTTTGAGGGTGACAGGGGCTGCAGAGCCCCCAGGAGGTTGTCTGAGTCAGGCCGTGGATGAAAGGCTGCATCTGCTGCCAGGGAAGTGGGAGGAGATAGCACCTGGGAGTGAATGAGGCTGTGCCTGCCTGCCACAATGCTGGCTCCACCTCCCGCTGGGCGGCTGTCGCCTCTGCCCCTCACACTGAAAGGAGTTCCCTATAACCAGTTCTAGCTGGTTCTCACACTGCCTGCACCCTTTAGACAAAGGATTTTATAGTATAAAAAGGGGCTGTGTCCGCTTCCAAAATGTTCTTGTGCCCCTCCCCCATGGTACAAGCTTCCTTGTGGGGGGGCACTGAGAGGCCCCAGCGAGGCCTCAGTGTTCAGAGCCCCCGAGGCTCCGGGGGCATATTTGTTTTGAGAGCCCCGAGAGGCTCAGGAGCATGGCTTCATGTTGAGCCCTGGGAGGCTCTTGCCTGGCATTTAGTTTATTTTGAGTCCCCCGGGAGGACTCCAACAACGGCCGCACTCGTGCAGAGAGTCCAGAGAGGCTCTAGGGGGCATTTCGTAATTTTGGAGCCCGGAGAGGGTCCAGGGCCCCATTGTTGTTTTTAGAGCCCCGTGGCTCCAACGGTTGGGACATGTGTGATCTCCAGAGCCTGTGTGGCTCCAACATGCGCAGTTCAGAGCCTAGAAGGCTACCAGTTGACCGCAGTGTTTGGTGTCAGAGCCTGTGTGGCTCCAGCAGTGGGAGCAGTTTGCGCCTAAGGGTCAGTGAGGACCCTGTCGCAGTTTTGACTCACAGCTGCCCAGCAATTAGTGGGCAGCTGCACCGTTTAGGTCTTGTGGTGTTCCCAGGTGCCCAGCAAGTAGTGGGCACCTGCAATGTTTAGGTTTTGCGCCAGTGGCGCACCCCTGACTGGCGCTGCATGACAGCGCGCCCTGACATTCTGGACACAGGGCTCTTTAGTCCCTTTATTAGATGGGGGCTGGTATGTGACTTTATTTAGGCGCAATGTGATTATCTATGTGATGGTAATTGCCTAATGTGAGTTTTGCGCAATGTGATGTGGTGCTAGGAAATGTAATGCATTTAATATGATTACGCACCTTGATCTTACACCTCTGAATGTGTTGGTTTATGCATCATGTGTTTTTCCTTCCTGCATCTCTGAATGTGTTTTTGATGCATCATGTGCCTTGTTCTTACACCTCTGAATGTTGTGATGCATCATGTGTAATGTGTTGTGTTTTGCCTAGTATAGTTATACTAGAGAGGTTATGTGTCCATGCGTGATCTAGGCCTATGGTTATTAGTATGGCGTAGTGTGTACCTACCTTTACCAGTAGTTACTGGTTGCGATTTATAACTGTTATTTTGTGCTATACTTATTCTAAGTTCTAGAAGTGCTATTTCTACTAAGTGCTGATTCTGACAGTGGCCCATGTGGCCCTGTCCTGTACATAATCCCTTGTGAATATTGCCCGTGCCAGTTGGCACAATGTACATGTGTGATTTCTATCTGATGTGTTTTGACAATACAGAAGTTATTTTCATATAACCTTGTGTGGAGTTCCTTTTGTGGTGTGTCTAGGATGTTGTTGCTGTTGTGTGCTGGCGCAAATGCTTTACACATTGCCTCTGAGTTTAGCCTTACTGCTCGTGCCAAGCTACCAAGGGGGTGAGCAGGGGTTATCTTGGCGTGTGACTCCCTTGCCCTGACTAGAATGGTGGTTTTTGCCTGGCTTTGGCGTCAGCCTTAGCCTACCAGAAATGACCAGTTCTAACAAAAACATACAATTATTTTCATGTCATGAGATATAAAACATAATTATGACATAATACCAGAAAACATAAAACAATAAATTCAATAAACACAATGGGAAATGAAAGAAGCACAAATACTGCTTCTATTGGATATTAAACAGACCCTTCCTTTTTAAACATATTTTATTTATTAGGATCAGGAGAGCACAAAATACATCACAATAATCAATTGACAAGCAAATCACCAAGGTCCTTTTACAATAATACATTTGATTGTCTATTATTTAACTTAATCCTTGATCACTTTCCCATCATGTTATTGGAATCCAGATCTCATTGAATGCATCACATACTTGTTTACCCTTTCAATCAATCAATCAATCAATTAATCACTGCATTTCTAAAGCATGCTACATACCCGTTAGGGTCTCAAGGTGCTGGGTGGGGGGAGGGGGGCTGCTACTGATCGAAAAGCCAGGTCTTGAGGAGTTTCCTGAAGGCCAGCAGGGCTTGAGTCTGTCGTAGGCTGGTAGGGAGAGCATTCCAGGTCTTGGCGGCGAGGTAGGAGAAGGATCTGCCGCCGGCAGTGGCTTTCCAGATACGAGGAATTGTGACAAGGGCGAGGTTGGCTGAGCGAAAGCTTCGGGTGGGGGTGTAGAAGCTGAGTCGGTTGTTGAGGTATGTGGGTCCGGTGTTGTGTAGTGCTTTGTGTGCGTGGATGAGGAGTTTGAAGGTGATCCTCTTGTTGACGGGGAGCCAGTGCAGGCATCTCAGGTGGGGTGTGATGTGGCTGCGTCGGGGGACATCGAGGATCAGTCGTACTGAGGCGTTCTACATTTGTTGTAGTCGTCTCAGGAGCTTGGTCGTTGTTCCTGAGTAGAGGGCCTTCACGTAGTCGAGTCTGCTGGTGATGAGGGCCTGGGTGACGGTTTTTCTCGTGTCAGGGGGGATCCATTTGAAGATCCTGCGGAGCATTTGGAGGTTGTTGAAGCAGGATGCGGAGACCTCGTTGACTTGCCTGGTCATGGAGAGGGTGGAGTCGAGGATCACCCCCCGGTTGCGTGCGTGGTCTGTGGGTTCATGGGCTGTGCCTAGAGATGTGGGCCACAAGGAGTCGTCCCAGGCTGATGGGGTGGCTCTGAAGATTAGGACCTCTGTCTTGTCTGAATTCAGCTTCAGTCTGCTGTTCTTCATCAGTCGGCTATGGCCTTCATTCCTCTGTGGAGGTTGGCTTTGGCGGTGTGGGTGTCTTCGGTGAGGGATATGATCAGCTGGGTGTCGTCGGCGTAGGAGATGATGTAGAGGTTATGTTGTCATGCGACGTGGATGAGCGGTACCATGTAGATATTGAACAGCGTCGGGCTAAGGGAGGATCCCTGTGGGACGCCGCATATGATCTCGGTGGTTTTTGAGGGGAAGGGTGGGAGGCGGACACTCTGGGTTATGCCGGAGAGGAAGGATGTGGTCCAGGCCAGGGCCTTCTCTTGAATTCCGGCATCATGGAGGCGTGCTGATAGGGTTCAGTGGCAGACTGTGTCAAAGGCTGCTGATAGGTCCAGGAGGATGAGGGCGGCTGTTTCTCCTTTGTCCATCCAGATCCTGATGTCGTCAGTGGCGGCGATGAGGGCGGTCTCGGTGCTGTGGTTTCTGCGGAATCCAGATTGGGAAGGGTCCAGGATGTTGTTGTCTTTGAGGTAGCGGGTTAGCTGTTTGTTGACAATCTTCTCTGTAACTTTAGCCGGGAACGGGAGCAGGGAGATGGGCCGGAAGTTCATGAGGTCCTTGGGGTCCGCCTTAGCTTCTTCAGAAGGGCGTTGATCTCGGCGTGCTTCCAGCTTTCCGGGAAGGTTGCTGTCTCGAAGGAACTGTTGATTGTTTTCCAGAGGTGGGGTGCGATGGTTGTGCTGGCTTTGTTGCAGACGTGGTGAGGGCAGGGGTCAGATACGGATCCGGAGTGGATGGAGTTCATGGTCTTCGTCGCTGAAGTGGGCCCAGGTGGTCAGGCTGCTGGTGCGGGTGGTGATCGTAGGGGTGGTGGACTCGGTGGTGGGTGCGGGGGTGTCGGAGTTGACGCTGTCGTGGATGTCGGCGATCTTGCGGTGAAAGAAGGTGGCCAGGGAGTCGCATAGGTCTTGCGATGGTGGGATGTCGTTGGTGTTGGAGCTGGTGTTGGAGAGTTCTTTCACGATGCTGAAGAGCTCTTTGGTGTTGTGTGCGTTGCTGTCTAGGCGGTCTTTGAAGGCGGTCCTCTTGGCGGTTCTGATGAGTTTTTGGCTTCTGCGGGTGGCGCTTTTGTGGGCTGTGTGGCTGTCTGGTGTTTGGTCGTGGAGCCATTTCTTCTCCAGCTTCCGACAGGTGCGCTTGGAGATCCGGAGGTCTTCGGTGAACCAGGCGGCCTTCTTGTTGGTGTGGTTGGTTGTGGAGGTCTTGAGAGGGGCGAGGGTGTTGGTGCAGTCGTTGATCCACTGTTTGAGGTTGGTCGCAGCGGAGTTTGGGTCTGTGGGGTCGGCGGGTGGTCTCAGGGCGAGGGTGGTAGTCAGTTGATCCTTGGTGACCTTGCCCCAGCAGCGGCGTGGTAGCTGTTGGGTGTGGTGGTGTGTGGCGGGTTTCCTGAAGGTGAAGTGGACGCATCAGTGGTCAGTCCAGTGGGGTTCGGTTGTGTGGTTGAAGGAGATGCGGGGGCTTGTGGAGAAGATGGGGACCAGCGTGTGTCCAGCGGCGTGGGTGTATGTCGTTTACGAGCTGTTTGAGTCCGAGGTTGGCGAGGTTGTCGATCAGGGTGGTGGAGTTGGCGTCGTTGTTGTTCTCGAGGTGGAAGTTCAGATCCCCGAGGAGGATGTAGTCCGTGGAGGCGAGGGCGTGGGTACTGACGAGGACGGCGATGGTGTCGCAGAACTATGGTTGTGGTCCGGGTGGTCTGTTGACGAGTGTTCCTCTGAGGGTGGTGTTGGGGTCAATGTAGATCTGGAAGTGCATGAGCTCGGCAGTGGTGACGGTGTCGTCGGTGTTGGTCGAGACTCTGAGGGTGTCCTTGTGGATAATGGCAATTCCCCCTCCAACTCCGTTGGTGCGGTCTCTGTGGGAGATCTTGTAGCCCTGTGGGATGGTTATGGCGATGTCTGGTGCTGAGGTGGCATTCAGCCAGGTCTCCATCAGGAAGGTGACGTCCGGAGCGGTGGAGTCTAGGAGGTCCCAGAGTTCGATGGTGTGCTTGCGAGCGGAGCGGGTGTTGAGGAGGATGCAGCGGAGGTGGTTGGGTTCTCTGGCTGGTGGTTTGGAGGGCTGGATGCTGGTGAATCTGCAGTTCCGGCAGGCGAAGGGCCCTTGGGTGCACTTAGGGGTGGCCCGGTAGCAGGGGTGGTCTCGTCCGGTGTTGAGTGCGTGGAGGGTGCTGGAGTCGTAGTGCAGTCTGGCATTGTGGGGGGGGCGCGGGGTCCAGGGGTTCTGGCGCTGGGCGCGGTCCAGGCGCAGACGGGCGCAGACGGGCTTGCCTTTGGCGCGCCCGCTGCACGGCTGCTGTGCGGCCTCCATAAGAGGGGCTGTGGGAGGGTGGAGCAGCTGGGAGGCAGGAGTGGGGTGGCGAATGGGATGGCGGGGGGCGGGGCCGCAGGGACGCAGCGGCGGGAAGATGGCACGGAGGGAGAGGGGGGGAGAAATGGGACACAGAAGGCAAAACGGGGGAAGGGGGGCACAGAGAGGAAAAAACAGTGGGGGTGAAACCAGGCAATAAGTGGGAGAAGGGGCACAGGGGGCAAACGAGGGAAGGGGCACAAGGGTACAAGGGTCAGCAGCGGAGAAACTAGGAAGGAGCGGGTTACAAAGGAGACCAGAAGCACTCACTCAGCACAAGGCAGGCAGCGGGAGCAAGGCGACAGCATCACGGCGTCGCAGGAGGACACTGTAGCATCCATAACAGCAGCTATTAGCTTCTGAAAGTGCCATGGTTGTTCTCATCCCTGTCTCGCTCCTGGGGGTTTTGATTCCTTCCAATAATGCACAATAGTCTGCCAATTACAATTGCATCATACACAAAATCTCTATAATGTACAGCAATATTCATATCCATACCACGCATAGCATTAATTGTCAGTTGTATGCTACAAGCAAGCATCCTAGACAATTCTATCTCGATTTCTGTCCAGTGACCCTTTAGCTGTGAGCAGTCACAACACATATATATATCATCTGCAGATACCAAGTCGCAGCTAGGACATATAGAATGGTCTCACGTCTTACATTTATATAGCGTAGGACACATAGAATGGTCTCACATCTTACATTTATATAACTTATTATGTTTGTAATACAGTCTATTAATTACTTTGTACTGTTGTAACCACAAATTCGAGCATTTTAGTATCTAGTATAGAAATTTCATTTTCCGCCACAATTCTATTAGTCACTGTTTATCACACCATGTACCTGATAGTCTATCTAATTTGTCTTCAAATGTAAATATAAACCATTGACATATCTTACGTATATTCGGCCGCTCCTCTGGCTCATCAAGTATTCTTTTTAACGGAATTCAATCTGTCCAGGACTCAAGCATTCCAATCGTGTTAAAGTAATCCCTAATTTGTAGATATTTGAAAAAATATATTTAAGAGTAGAGAAATCCTTTTGTAAGTCACAAAAAGATTGTAATGGTTCACCAATAATTACATGTCCTATGAGCATAGCACCATTTTGAGACCATATATTGCAGTAAGAATCTATAAAGATCCCAGGAAATTATGAGATGACCCACATAGGGGTATATGTATTATTACAGGGGTTCTGACATTCATTTTTGAGTGTCCCACATTGCTTGAAAAGTTATGGCAACATTAAATGTATCCCTTTTAAAGTTTCCTGGATCAAAATACCTTAACAAAACAAAATAACGTTTTGCACCATAGCTCATCTGATCCATTCATGTATATCTGCATTCGGGATGGTCTAGGATTAGACAAGGCATTTTATGCAACATGGCAGCCCAATAATATGATTTGAAGTTAGGAAATGCCTATCTTCCCTCTTTCATATGGGAGTTTCATGAACCTAATTGCTTTCCAAAGTTTCTGATAATTCCATTTGAATTGGCTAATTGCTGCAGCATCTAATTTTTCGAAGAATAAATTTGGGGAATGGAACGAAAAAGATATGGGAATTTAGGTAGTATAGTCATTTTTATAATTTGACATGCCTCTACCTTTGATAGGGGGAGCTTTTTCCTATTCTGAATCTGGATCGTAATTTATCTGTCTTATTTACGGCTCCAAAGAAATGGCAAAATTGTATATTGTGAAGTCAGCCCATGGTTGTTATTCTAGCTTTTGGTGTTTCACATAATGCTTGCTTGCACTCTATGAATTTGTTAAGGAATTTTATTTGATTTAGCACTCCCCAAAGAAACTTCCAAGAAACACATTTAAATGCTTTTTCCGAATTAAATGACATCATGCCAGCTGGTATTTGAAGTGTATATGGCGCATCAAACGTGACAGTAGCCATGTTAGTGTGTTCAGCACTACTGCAGCTTGGAATAGAATAGAATAAAATGTATAAAGCGCTAACAGTCAGAATGGAATAGGGACACTAAACCCTAATAGGGTATCAAGGCGCTAATGAACCCATGTAGTACATTGTTTAGAAGTTAATTTGTAACTTGAGAATGTCGCATGACCAATGCCGTAGAATATATTTTTCCAGTATCATTTATCAATGATGTTGGTTGGTGCAAAAAAACTATATTAGCTAGTTTCTTTTTCTTTAGAAATGTAGCAATATTTACCTAATTCCAAGAGAATGGTATCTCTTCATCTACTTCAATATCATCTGATATCTGTACTATCAGAGGGGAGTTTAATGGGCATATCATCTACCCTGGCAGCTTTGCCCAATAGCATGACCTTATTGAATTTTGAATTTAATCTGAGGTCAGCTTGTTATTTAGCATAGCCTGTATTTCCCCATTTGGCCTGGACAGGTAGCTTTCCTGAGCATATCCGTTACAAATGTAAGGATTGACTATCTTCTGTATATGTTGTCTCATAGAATGCTCTAAAGTTAGTGATTCTTTTATCAAGTTCTGTAATCATTTTACCATGCATATCATTTATTTCTGCTATCAATTTCTGAGTATGTTTTATCCTTATCATGTACACCAACAGGCTCCATATTCCAATTATTTACCTTTATGTTGAAACAATTGAGCAGCAGCTTTTTTTGTTTTCTCATTGCCTACCTCCGCCCTTAACACTACAGCTGCTGATATATCTTGTTCTCATTATCTGCAGATTTTTTAATAGTTGTTGCATGAGATTGCTCTATTCCCTTCCAGGTTGTTCTCCCTCTATCTGTTTAACCTGATATATATATATTTTGGCTACATACAGAAAAGTACATATGCTCTAAGAGTGTCAAGACTACATTTTGTTTAGCAGCTCCAATAATGTTGTAAACAACCTCAATCATAGATTGTGTCATAAAGTCTAGGTAAGCTGAGCTTTCAAGAGAGATTTAAATCTTAAGAAGTTCTAAGTTGTGATCAGAATAGTCTTTGGATCCATCTGGGTATGAATATCGAATTATATACCATGGCCCTTATCAATGCGCGCTCCCTGGGTAAACACTGCCAAGAGATAGCCGATCTTATCATCGACTACAAATTAGATGCCCTGTATATTACGGAAACATGGATGGACGAGGCATCTGCTCCCGACTTGGTCACGGCAGTCCCACCAGGTTATAAGGTTTATAGGCAGGATAGAGAGAAAAATAGAGGGGGTGGCCTGGCTATCATAGTGAAAGACCAATTTAAGGTCCGCACATCCCCTATTCCCGCCATATCTTGCGAAGCTCTACATTTTAATATAAAATTCACACCGTCTTTTAGTTTTAACGGAGTGCTCCTCTATCGACCTCCTGGGGCCAGAGCAGCTTTCCTAACAAACTTAACCATCCTAATGGAATCATTAGCCACAGATGAGTCCACTACGGTAATGGGCGATTTTAATTTTTATCTTGAGCAAAATAATGATAGAGACACCTTCACTCTCACATCTGATTTAGAAATTATAGGACTCAAACAATTGGTTACGGCCCCAACCCATCAGGCAGGACATACGCTAGATGGCATGTTCACGAACGTGGAAGACCTTCAGGTGACCAAAATCCTTCCCATGACATGGACCGACCACTCGGCCATTTTCAGCAGGCTGACTATTAAAGATCCGTGTAGGAAGAATACTCCCCATCCCAAGCCAGGCACCTTCAAGGCGTGGAAGGACATAAACAACAACAACCTAAATATACTTTTAAATAATACTAAGCCTGAACTATCTAATGATCCCTGTACGGCTACTTCCCAATTTCATGAATGGCTGAGTGATGCCACGTCTCAATTGGCCCCCACTAAGTCCCACTCAAGGAACAGAAGTATGCCGACTGCTCAATGGTACACAGAAGAACTAAAATTACAGAAACAATTAACGAGAAACAGGGAAAGGTACTGGCGACGAACCTACGACAGTGAAAGTAAGAATAGATATAAAGAAGCGCTAGCCACTTATAAAACCATGATCACGACAGCAAAGAAGCACTTCTTTACTCTACATATAGAGCAAGCTAAAAATTCTACCAAACAGCTGTATAACTTAGCTAAAACCCTATCGGGTAACACACCAGACCTAAACCCTCCCCCATCACAATTACTATGTGATGCCTTGTCTGAGTTCTTCTTCACAAAGGTGAACAATATATATCAAGTGTTCACCTCGGAACCCAATACTACTGTTGTTCCATCTTCACAGATAGTTCCGAGTAACACCATGACGAGTTTTAAACCTCTAACGACCGATCAAACTAAATCCATACTGAGGTCCATTAAATCAGGCTCTGCCCTGGACCCATGCCCCACTTCGGTGTTAGCCATGGTTTCAGACACAGTTAATCCCATTATCACCCACGTTTGCAATATAATATTGAGTTCTGGGACCTATCCGGACTCTTTAAAAAACACATTGATTAAGCCTTTGCTTAAAAAACCAAATCTTGACAGGAATGATTTGAAAAATTACCGGCCCATAGCAAATCTTCCATTTCTGGCCAAACTGACAGAGAAAGCCATGAACCAGCAGCTGTCAGAATATATTGAGAGAAATAATCTGCTTGATGATACCCAGTTTGGGTTCCGTAAATATCATGGAACCGAAACTGCCCTCATCAAGGCAGCGGATGATATTAGACTCATCCGGGACCAAGGAGGGACAGCCTTGCTGGTGCTCTTGGACCTCTCGGCAGCATTCGACACGGTTGACCATAAGACCTTGGTCGACCGTGTCGAAAAAATGGGGATCCACTCCGCAGCGAGAGACCTGCTTGCCTCCTTCCTGGCTAATAGAACTCAGGCGGTCACCCTTGGACCATTTCGATCTGCCAAATTGTCGCTGCCGTGTGGGGTTCCTCAAGGCTCATCCCTTAGTCCGACACTTTTTAACATCTATGTGTCGGACCTTGCCAATGTCATCAAGGCACATGGGATGAGCCTAACCTCGTACGCAGACGACACACAGTTGGTGTTGGCCATTAAGGGTGACGGACAGGAGGTGGCAGAAAGGTTCCAAAGTGGCATGATAGCCATCGGTGAGTGGATGGCAGGAAACTGCCTGAAGCTCAACTCCGAGAAAACGGAGGTCGTAATCTTTGGCAGTCTCTTGCCACCGTGGCCCGATATTTGGTGGCCATCAACATCTGGCACCCCACCTTGCCCGACCCCCAAGGTGAGGAATCTGGGAGTCACCTTTGACAATCAGCTGAGCTTCATGGCTCATGCCAATAAGGTAGCATCCACGGCCCATTTTAAACTTAGAATAATTAGGAAAATCTTGCCTTTTCTGCCTGACACAGCCGCCAAGACCTTGGTCACGTCATTGGTTTTAAGCTCACTAGACTACTGCAACGGACTCTTTCTGAATGCACAATCTAGAGTCACAAAGAAGTTGCAGATGGTACAAAATGCGGCAGCACGCTTGCTGTCCAAAAAACCAAAATTCGCACCCATCTCAGATACTCTAAGGTCCTACCATTGGCTGTCCATTCAAAACAGGATAAAGTTTAAAGCGATGTGCATAGTTTACAAAGTAATGCAGGATCAGGGGCCTCGCTTCTTTAAAGATCACCTAATACCCTACAGTCCGGCTAGAAAGCTACGATCTTCAGCACTTAACCAATTAGTGGTCCCACGTACCAGAACTGTGACTTGGGGTGACCGCCGTTTCCTAGTTGCGGCCCCCAAGATCTGGAACACCTTACCATATCACATTAAAGCCAGTCCATCGCTCCTACAGTTTAGGAAAAAGCTGAAGACGTGGTTATTTAACCAATAAATGTAGCACACCAGCCGCATCCTTACCTCTAGGGAATGACATTACTGCAGTCTAGCGCCGAGACACCCAAGGGTAATTGTTCGCGCTCTATAAATGTCAGAAAATAAATAAATAAATAAATAAATAAATAAATAAATAAATATATTTTCCATTTGGTAAAGATCATATCTATCCAAGAGTATAGCTAGTGGACACTTCAGAAATATGTATACCCTGGCTCTTTACGATGGACATCTCTCCAAACGTCCACAAGTCCAAATACTCAGCTGATTCTTTTAAAGACTTCTCTAATTATTACCAACTCTTACCTTACTATTTGCTGTGTTGATTTTAGAATCCATTATGTAGGTAAAATCACAATTAATATTTTTTCCCTGTTCTACATTCACAAATTAATCCTAGACCTGAGTAACATCAGTATTTGGAGCTTGACTCGACCTTTACGTAATTAAAGCAGACTGCAGGCGGTCTGTCTTCACATGTGGATCGGGATTACAACTTAACCCGTGACAGACCCCACTGCCTACATCAAAGGGCCATCTTCGCTCGGAGCACATGTTTGCCCTCTAAAAAATATATATAACAGCCAGATAAAATTGGTGGTCAGGAATAAATGTGGTCACGTACCCCGACTCCTCTAAGTAATATACGGGAACTTCGAACTTTGTAAAGATAACTATTAAATGGTATCGCGGAAAAAGTTTTGAAGTCTTGAGGCCCTTTGGCGACCTGATATGAGATATGTAATTTGTATGTGGTATTCAGATTTTTAATCCTGTAGAATGTGTTGGCTTTCTAAATACGTGCCCACCGAAACGCGTCGATGCAAATTATGAGTCACACCAATACGTTAAGTCTGTGAAACAACTACTCCAATTACGATAGTATTACATGTTTTGGAGCTTGATTGCGTTTTGGACTAGTGTACTTGCCTCATTTTAATTGGAACTATTTTCCTTACCTTTGTTTCCCACTTTGTGTAAAAACTTTTATGTGGATAACTGTATTATTTTTTTATCAACTAACATTGTACATTGTGTTTTTTAATTATACTGAAATAAATTGTACACTTTTTATGACTTTATTATTATTACTTTTGTATTTTACTCCTTGCTCCATGTTGTTTTGAATGGTGTGGGTATAAACGTTGATGTTATTGTAAGTTCACCCAAAGGGGAATTTCTGCTTAGACAAATTGTCTTTTGGTATCAAACCCCTTTGGAGTTTGGGTCCCTCTCTTTTACTAGAGATAACATCAGTATTTGGCCTGTACACCCCACACACTATGAAATTGTTTGTTCTATATGTATCTGTATGCATCTGCCTTTGTCTTAATTTCCCTGATTTTACTACCTGTCTTGTCTATAATGGCTACGCCCTTTGTTGAAGATTGTTGTGTTGTGTTCATGAAAGTCATATACCCCAATTGCCTTCACGATCAGATGTCTTTATAAGCAATGTGTGTTTCTGTTACACATATGATAGCAATATATGAGGGTCATTGGACCCACAAACATTCCATGTAATCACATTCAGTCCTGCCATATTTGATTTGTTTGGCTTATGGAGTCCTGATAAGTGTTCATCCTTTGATTCTCTACCAAATCACACATATATACACCTCAGGGGAAATATGTCTATACCACTTTATAATTCTGGTCACCTTGTTATGTATACCACTCTTGTTCTTTCTTTTTAAATTCATTACCCCAAAGTGCCCAGCCCTCCATCTGATTTTCTCTTCCTTTTGTCAAACATCAACTAGAGGGGAAATGGCCTTAACAACAAATGTATGACGTTACATCACATACATTCGCTACGCATGGCTTTACAACGTGGTCTTTTACATCTCAAGTTGTTTCAACGACTTGCTGTAGGGGGCGCGCTGGACTTAGGAATAGTATTAATTACTATTCCTATTCCAGTTTGCGCAACAGCAAGGACCACATTCCCTGGTGTTGCATGCCCCTCTACAGCAAGTGAGCGATACCCGATCTGCACCCAAAACTTCGCAATCTACTTAATTTCTTTTTTTTGAACATGCGGTGTGCATGTACCACCATCTTCAATGGTATATGTGTGCCTGCTGTAACTGGGAGTCACAATACCAGTTTAATAGATCTGCAAAGGCTTTTCTAAAAAGACCTGCATCAAAGGACGAGTCTCTTCCCCATTCAGCCCCTCTTCAACGGCAAAAATATGTAGGTCAATTTTCAAGCTCTTCTGTTTAATTTTTTATTGCCTCCAGCATTGCCTGCTGCTCAGGCACTATCTCCTGTATTCTGGTATTAACTTCCTCAAATTCTGCCGTTGGTTATCCCACATCTATGATTTGAGCTTGTATGTCCTCGATCTTTTCATATATGACTTGTACACTTGACTGGGCCTCCAGCTCAGCTGTTCCTGTTTTACTCATATGTATTGAGACACTGTCTCCTCACAGTGTCTCTGTATCAATTGATACATTTGTGTAAGAGATGGCGTGCATTCATCCTCGTCAGTTGATATATCTTTACTAATGCTAGTACCCAATAAGGATTGATATTGTTCCTTGATCTATAGCCTCTTTGATGATCAACCCATCGTTTTGCTTTTTCCATCGTGGTTGGACACTTTCTACTTTTGTCAGTGTATCCAGATTTATAGTCTCCCACTCCTATGCTGATATTACCATCCCATCAGATTTTGTGTATTCTGCATTCTGACCATGGCTGTTATGTTTGCAGCTGTTTCTTTTCTCTGGGGCACAATATATATTGGTGCTGTTCTTTTAGACACTAAGGGGCCCATTAGGATTGCTGGCGGATCGCCCCCGCCAGGCCGGCGGTAGCCACCACTGGCCTGGCAGGGTCAATCCGTCTGCCATACGTCCCGGAATAACCCCCCGCCATATTAGTATGGCTGGGGGGTCCACGGCAGACGGAAAGACCGTCTGCCACTTTTCCACCCCCGGTCGCCTTGCGACCGGGGCCGAAAAGGGTTTCTATTGTGGTGTTGTCTATGTCTTGAGGTCAGATGTCAGTTACTGAACAGGTGGAGGTAGTTTGTCGGGAGTTGCATGCAGCTCTGTATGAAATAAAACTTTATATTGGGTACTCATCTGCGGTGGTTGAATTTCTTGCAGAATACCACATTTTAGATGGTGACGAGTGGCAGAGCTGCCAAAGGACCCATGCGTCAGTTGCGCCCTCAACAGATGGAGAGCTAAACACAAGTACTTTTGGCTCCGAGGTTCTTTTCGACTTCCACATTGGGTTCTGTGCTGTCCTTTCCCTCAGCAAGGTTAACCTAGATATTCTTGTTTTTTCAGTGGAGAAGGGATCTGTTCAGTTGGCGGAGCATGCAGCACGTAGTAGAGTGGAATAGCAAGACGAAGAGGCAGCGGAGTGCTTGAGGCGCCGTCGGGCAGTGGTCTCAGTGGGACCGGCAACCCAGAAAAAAAGGTGGGTGCATTGGGAAGCCGCAGTATAGCCCGGCAGTCCGCCCCCCATGAATGACGTCTTGGATCAGCTAAGGCAAGACAAGCACTGCCTGCAACAGCACGTAAAGAGCACGGCAAGCATGGTGTGTGGAGAGTAGCGAGCATGGCCGCCATTAGGTGCGGTTGCTGAGTGCGAGCCCCGTGTGTCTGGGGAGGTGGCCAAACTAGGTTGGATACAGCTTGCGGCTCACCAGTGTGCCCTGCTCGCTCTTGCCCTACTTGCCACACTTGTTTCAACTGCATATTTCACCTCCAGTCACCAGGGCTTAGGGGGCAGCAGCAGGAGGTGGAGGGGGTAAGGCTCATAGGCTCACAGGTGGGCAGTGGCAGCAAAGAGGAGGCAGTCTACCCACCCTCCCTGCCCCACCCAAACCCCCATGCCTCTCAATCTTTCTGCCCCTCCAACAGTGCCTCCACTAGCAAACGAGGCCACCCGCAACTTGCCACCAACTTGCTACATCTTTCATCCCGCTCTTAGTCTACCCCTTCTACGAACTGTAGCTGTAGTAGCTTGAGAAAGCCCCAGAAGGACGGACATAAGAGCACAAGAGCGTCCTGCAGCAGCATTTAACCTTTCAGCCAGCTTGCCATCTGCAAACTAAGACTTGCAAGTGGTGAAACCCCTGAACCGAGCCGGTATGCCATCAAAATCATTGTTAAAACTCGCTGCAGGATCGGCAAAACGCTTCCTGCAATGTGAGCTCTTTCAATATCTCTGAACCCTGCTGGCAGAGCGGCTGAACCCCTTCTCAACTCCTCCTCAGCTCCACCCCCTCTATCTTGCCTCGGCTGCAAAGTAATCTTACTGTATCTGAGGCTTTTGAGGCATCTGAGGCTCACCGGGACAAAGGGGCACCTGGGACCCTTCAGGCACTGGGACGTCAAGGGCATCTATCATCGGAGCGCGCTACCTGCAATCAAGGGGCAGGGCAGTACATAGAGAGATAAGGGGTTAGAGCAGTTAGTACTGCATAAAGAGGAACAAGGAGACAAGGGACAACCAACAAGGGAACTTTGTCCAGGGGGAAATGAGATCAAGCAGGGAGAAAGGGTGTCCTCTGCCCAAGACAAAAACTAAAAATTCAATAGAAGGACCCTGTTGCCAGAGGGTTTCATGGTAGAGGACCACCCTAAAACCAGACCAGGCGACATCATTTCAGGGATGGGCCCCACCATGGGGGACAAACAACATGACGTGAGAGCCCCCCCAGCGCTTCCCTCCACTGTTACAGCCTAAGATCTACACCAAATTCCAGTTTCTGGAAAATACGGATGATGCTCTGATATCAAGCACAATTGCAGTCCAAGGCCTACAAGTGCCGCTTATGCCACTCAAGCCGCTAGATCACGGAAACTGCAGCAGCCTGCCCCTTGGGCCAGGTGCAACACCTCGCCCAGAGATCCAACTTCGGCCCGACGTCTCACTACCCTTACTACCCATTGCGGCTGCTTCAATATCAGACTCGCAAAACCATGCCATAGCTCCGCCGCAAGACCCCCAGTGTCCTGCTAAGCTAATTATGTCAGAAGCAAAAGCAGCCAGTGAACAAGGATCAAAAACAGCGAGGGCAATGCCTCCTGGAGGAGCTGGAAGAGGATATACAGAGTTGCTGAAGGAGGGGGGCTGCAATGGGAAAACGAAGAAACAACTGCATCACAGATAAGGACCTGTCCACAATAAAGCTAGGCACCTCACCCAACTCCATCAAAGAAGCAAAGCTCAAACCGACCTCAACACCAGAAGATTCCTATTCTGATCTTCACTTGCCACTAACATCAATGCCATCCAGGCTAGAATCAGTATCAGGTCATAAGAACGGAGACTCTGAGCAGTACTCCAACATTCATTCAAAGGAATGGGAGGAACCCACACACAACAACCACCTACGGAGCTCAAGACGGATTCTCAAAATCCCTCTGCTTTGAAGCACCTGGAGGCCGATGGGACCAGGGGAATGAGGCAATTCTCAAGATAGGGAATCAAGCTGTGGGCACGGCCCAATAGTCAGCAAACAAGCCTTCCTTCCCTCAATGCTGAGCAATCTGTGTGCACAAATGAAAGGCTCAGCTCGGAGCTTCATCAACCTCCACTCAAAGGAGCCTCCCTTTATCGAGGCACAAATCAGAACAAGTGCACATGGCGAAGAGAGCTCCGACCAAAAGCACCTCCCTCTCAAACTATCAACAAGAAGCAAAGCCAAAAATTACGGACGTAATAAAGTACAGGCACCTGCAACCAGGACCGCCCGGGGACCCGAGTCAGACTTAGATGATCAAGGAACAAAATTAAATGACAACTTGAATGTAAAACAACGACGTGCCCAAAGGAGGAAGGAGTGGAACCAAAAGCCTATCTCTAATCAGGAAGACTTTCCCCGCCTTTTTAGACTGACACCGCCAGAGATGTCTGAACTCTCAAATCAACTAATTCCAGTGCAACGGGTGTACGGAATACCATTCCCATGTCTGCTGAAAAGGGGGCAGCCTCCAAATCCAACAAACAGCCCACTATTCTAGGGTCACCACGGCAACCAACGAAGGCTGGAGACAAAGAAAAACACATCTTCAACCATAACAATCTCGGAAAGGAGACAGACGCACATCACCAAACATCACGAAGTCTGAAGTAATCAGATCACATTGTCACCCTCCCAGTCCAATGACAACATTGTCAGTCCATCAAGGGGCTAAGATTCCCATGGCTATCTTTGCTGCTTCTACCAGGCAGCCCAAACTCCAAGCGGAAATGGAACTTCAATGCCTGTCCAATTCTACCTTATCTCCTACAAAGGACGATCGACCAGAAAACTTGATTGCACCAAATCAAGGCTGTTTAAGCATTAAGGCTGTTTCTGCAGAAAAAAGTGAGCACCTGTACTGCCCTGGATCGGCCGCAAATAAAACTCAGAGTGACTGGTGATGGGCTGAAGGACTGCTAATATCGGCCAAACCAGGAACCAATAATCATCGGTCTACTATTAGCCAGCAATTAGCCAACCAAACAGATAATTTAAATGAGCATGGAAACACCCTGAAGTTCACTCCAGAATATAGATCAAGAGGGCCACACAACGAATATGACTCGTTATTACGCAAACCCTTCCTTTGCAAGCTTTTATTTATTTATTAGAAAGTTTTGTATAGCGCGAACATGACCCTTGGGTATCAGAGCGCTTCACATATACAGATACAATACAATAGGTGGGTTAGGAATACATCTTGCATGTCACAACCATTCCGAGAATGAGGTAGGTAGGTTTAAGGTTTTGTAGTAAAATGATTAATACTGATATGTGGTGGGTTAGTGCAGGATTGTAATGCGTTATCTCATAACAATGTGCAATGGCGCAGTAAATTAACTACAACTTGCCATCGGCAACTGCATATTCCAATACAGTTTCAGCCGGTGTCTGTCTTCAAGGTTATCATACATGATATTCTATTTGCCTACAGTACTGTAAATTGAAGTACAATAACAAAAGGACCAATAGTCTTTATCTGTGCCTTTCTCCTCCCAATTCTGCATAAGTATAACGTCTCTAGGTTATTCCCAGTGCAATTAGAGACTTTCTCTTTACTTCCCTTTGTTGTTCTGCTTTGGCACAACAGTGTCGTGGTGGCGGTGATGTCTCTGCTCATCTACATGAGGAACTTACTCATTAGGAAAATGTTTGCTTCTTTTTACTACGAAGTTATTACTTCGCAAGTACCATTACTACGCATTTTTTTACTGCGCATGCTTTAATTTCGCAAATGCTTTTAAATCTATTAAAAATGCTTTTACTACGCAATAAACTATTACGCATACAAATAGAACGCATTTCAGGATCGTTTTAACCATCAATTAATTCTTTTAGTGACCTATTCTCTGCCGAGATTCCTGGGAAATAGGGGATTTGGGTGGGGAGTGTTTTTATTTGAGGTTAATAAATCATTACTCGGGTATTCATTTTAAAACATACTTCAAAAATCACTTCATTTCTTCTGTTTCTTTAACGTTTTTAATATAATTATATCAATTTCAAACCTGTCGACTTCATCGTTCTTCCTGCTACCTTTCCTCCTTTACTTTTTTTTTTACATTTCCAAATATGTTACTTTTCATCTTGTCGCTATTTCGAATATTCTCCCTCCACTCTCCTTCTATTAAGAAGTTCCTCTACATACTAAATAATTAATCATTTTAAATCTCTTACCTGTCCAGCGGTCTTCTAAGCTTCTCCTCCATAGTGTGTAGAAGCAACAAATGACGTAATTACATTTTTGCGTCTACGTTCTTTTTACTTAAAATTTAAATAGGACAAACCATTGCGTACAAATGCTAATTATAAATAGTGTCCGAATATCCCCCCGAAGGGCTCATGAGGATTCAAGCCTTGGTATGAACCTTGATACATATGCGGAATCGAGTGACATATGCAATCTGGCTGGGTCTGGATGCCTGGTGCAGATAAACACCATTCTATGCTGTGAGCTTACCCCGTGGACGATCTGGTACATTTCCCTCGACCTGCTGCTCTGCTGGAGACCTCCCGTGCCCGGGAAGCGGCATGAAGGAGGAGCGCGTTGCTGGCTCCTGCGTGAAGATGAGGGAAGTGCCTGCTGAGCTCTGACTGTCTGATTGCCTGAGGTCCCAGAGGTAGGTATAATTTTCACATTGTCACTAATGAATAAGTGGTGACTGTGTCTCGGCAAGACCAGAAGTCACGATTACGAGTGGGGCCCAATGCATGATTTTGAACAGTCTCCATTCCTAATATTTTATCACTAAATTAATTCTGTAGTATTTTTTTCCCTTTAATTACCTGCCTTTTTTAGTTTAATTACAAAGTAATGGTAGTCGCAAAGTAATGGTTTTTACGTAGTAAAAGCATGCGTAGTAAAAGCATGCCTTCTAATGGTACCTACGAAGTAAAAGATGCGTATAAATGGTAATACAATGTTTTGGCCGCGTAGTAATGGTACTTTACCCCACACAACATATTAAATCGAGGGAACATCCTCCGCCTTTTGTCGCATATACCAACAGTGATAGATGTAACAACTACAGACTTGGACTCAGTAGAGTTTCTTAATGGCAATGACCCCCAGGGGGGTGAAGATACACTGACCACATGGATACAGTCAACTATTGTACAAACAATACTGCTGGAAAGCTCGATCTTCAAATGCTGGGGATAGGGATCAACCCCATTAGCGTACCTGGCTAAGAAAATCAAGACTATGCGGCCATACGACGCCCAACGTTGGTTTCCCAATGACTTAAAATTAAAGAAATTAGCGTTAAAGCAAGCTGAACGTAGTCGGAGACATGCCTATTCCTTGGACAAAAAAGCCTCCTATGTAACACCGCTCAAAGAATATAAAAATACTGTCCTCCAGACTAATCTTGTATATAAATATGGGCATTGATTCATTTATGGACCCTAGAGGCTGGAATCACATATATGTTGCTTATAACGGGTTACCTCTAGTACCATTGATTTGTGCTCTTCTTTCAAAAGCAGGGCCTTACTTTCCTACCTGTGTTGTTCAATTAATGAACTGGTCTCTCTATATATTCCTTATCACATCGATCGGTGCATATACATATCTTTATAGCATTTTGTAGACATACACAATATGTACTCCATAACCCTTCATTTTAGAAAAATAGTTTTACTTCAAAATAGTGTTACACACTATTATCTTACATGTACTTATAGTTTGAAAAGACAATTGTGAACATGCATTATCTACAGTGCATAACTAAACATCAAACATTTTTATCAAGACATTACATTAGTGCCAAAAAAGTCCTACTATATTGTCCTTATTTATCAAGATATACATTACTTAGCCTCGATATTTTATCTTTTTCTATGGTCCAGATGACAAGGTGAAAGGGTATTAAGGTTAGAGAACACTTTTGTGTTCCTTCTCAAAGTTCCAACCACTGTATGTTGGTTGCACTAGTAGTCTCTTTTTTCTTCCATTGATTCAACAATAGTGCTACTTTTAACCTTATGTTCTGGGTAGGTGAGTGAATGGATAAGGTGATGTGCCGACGCATTTCGACCTTTGGGATTGGACCTATGTATTTACAAAGAAGGTCTTCCTCAGGGCTGTTTTTGTTTTCTTGTTGTAGGACACTTCTAAAAGTGAGGGAGAGGGAGAGGACAGAGGAAAGGGAATACAATAGGGAAGGTTATTGTAATTTTCTTATTTCGATTAGTTTACTCAACATCTATTTGTTTGTATAGTGCATTATTGTTTACCTGCTGTCTCTTTTTTTTAAAGAAATTCACCAGCTTTCAGGTGGCTTTTTCTCTCTTTCTTGGTTTGTTTTATAAAAACACAAAGGGTAAAGTTGGACGTTATCAGTCTTATGTCGCTATTGTTTATTTCTTTACAAATCTCATTGTCCCTTAGTGACAACTAAAAAGTACCTGTTTTCCGTTTTGATTCTCTATTCCGAAGTATTGAATGCAGTTAGTGCTGTTCCGGTTCTAGTCTTTGGGGGCACACTCCAGTTTTCTGCTTGTGACTCTATGTTGGAAAGGAAAGTGATAGGGTCTTGTGACCATCTCTAGCTTGTTTGGCCTCATAAACAGCAGTCATAACAATCTCCTAATCAATGTGTCTTGCAAGTTATTTCTCAGGTGTGGTTTGTCCTAACTGTGACTATACTACTGTTGCCCATCTTTAAGTGCATCCGTTTATAATGCATCTCTTCTAAAAGTCTTTCATATCAAATTAGTTATCCATAGCGTTTAAATGTTCTCGGGTGGTATTGTTAATATTGGGTTTGTTATCGGAAGTGCTTCAAGGCTCTCAGGTGGGGTGTTTTAATGACGCCTGCGTCATTTTCCTGGTTTACGTGTATCGGTGCCCAAAGGTGAACTCGCAATTAGTTGTCCCTTTTACTTTACCGTCCCCATGCAACCCCTCCGTGTCTCTTCACCGTGATCCTTCTGTCATTTCTTATTTACCTTTCCTTGGTGATTTTTCAACCGCATGTATTTCTTTACGGTGTTGCGCTTCTAATTCGCCTTCTTCTCTGGATTCAAAGAATCTTTGAGGAGGTTCATGTATTTCTTACTTACTTCCGTAGTTTCTTTGGGTCACATGGGAACTGTCCGCCTATTGTTCTCTTGGGCTCATATCTTGCGGTATTTCGTTCTACCATTCCGTTTAACCTGACATGTCCCCTTATTTTTGCCTGACTTCCGTTCGGTCCGTTGCTTGTTGCGGTGTTTCGTTGTGCCATTCAGTTTTGCCTGACATGTCCACTTATTTTTTCGTGACTTCAGTTCGGTCCATTACTATAGTAACTTCTTATTTATTAATGGTCTTATTTTTGAATATTTAAGATATTTCGATCGTATTCGTTTCACAATTTCAGCATATTTTTATCTAGATGCTTACCCTGCATTGGTATTGCAGTACGTCTCATAGTATGGTGCGCTTTTGGCTTCTCATGACTTCTTAGTTGTTTGACCATAGAGATTTGTAGAGTCTTGCCTGGGATTCCCATTTAAAAAAAACATTTATGCCCATCTTTCCTTTGCATCTCAGATGCAGATTAATATGTCATCTTTCGGGGACTTATGGTGTTTTTTTGCCCAGTGTGTTTTCATTTTGCTTCAGGTGCTAATTAGGCTCTGTTGTCCTATTTTGCTATTGGGTTTTGTCCCCAGTCCTTCTAATTCCCTGTGATTTTTAAAGGAATATTAAGGTTCAGGTTCCGCAGGTTCATGCTCGACCTTTTTCGTTGGAGCTTACTTTCTGTGGTTTCAGGTTTGGAGGTTTCAGATCAGTTCACTACTTGTTGTCTTGACATTTTGAGAGGTTACATCATAGGACCCGGACCCCCCAGCAATGTCCCCGCCTCCCCCTGACCAACAATCCAAAACCCACATATAAATCACCAAGAGATTTGCGTGGGTATAAAAACGGCCATGTTTAATATCACAATTCATAAACATGACAAGCAATAACATGCATAAGTGATAAATAACATTACACTTTTAATAATGACATTTCGTCGTTCTTCATATCCCCCAGCACTAAGGGAGACCCTCGGGCTCGCATCTCGCAACTGAGCATCCTACGCCAGGTGCCGTGCACCTGCCCCTTTAAAGTGGTGGGCCCCAACCTCTGATCTTTGTACGCCATTACCAGGGCCCACCCCTCGACCACCAGGCTGCCCAGGGACCCAGGAGGCTCGAAATCTGTCGCCTTCGCCTCCCCAGCCGGTGGTCACTCCTTCTCAGCGGAGAGCTTGCCGTCTCCCCCCTCAGTGCTGGCCTATGGAGTGCGCAAGGCGGACTCCTGTCCATTGTGTCCATCAATGTTCACTGATCGCAGGTCTCATTACCGCAACATGCCCCAAAGAACCATTAAACTACGGGACGGTGGGTGGGAGTTACAATCCGAGTCCGAAACTTGTCCCTGGGGGTCAGGAGCGTTGGCGCGAAGGTCCTAGGCGAGCGAGCGGGCAACAGGAACAGAGATCGAGGCTTCGGGGTATTACCCTTAAATAGGCCCAAGGTCTCCGCCCCCTTACCTCTCCGGAAGCGCCACCTGACCGCGTGCTACGGGCGTGCTACGGGCGGCCGGGTGCCCATAGGGCGAGCCGGCCGCCCAATCTCGTGAGACCGGAGGCGGGGCCCGGGGGGCCAGATCCTAAGTGCGCGCCCCTTGAATGCGGCGCTTGGCATAGGACCCGGACCCCCCAGCAATGTCCCCGCCTCCCCCTGACCAACAATCCAAAACCCACATATAAATCACCAAGAGATTTGCGTGGGTATAAAAACGGCCATGTTTAATATCACAATTCATAAACATGACAAGCAATAACATGCATAAGTGATAAATAACATTACACTTTTAATAATGACATTTCGTCGTTCTTCATATCCCCCAGCACTAAGGGAGACCCTCGGGCTCACATCTCGCAACTGAGCATCCTACGCCAGGTGCCGTGCACCTGCCCCTTTAAAGTGGTGGGCCCCAACCTCTAATCTTTGTCCGCCATTACCAGGGCCCACCCCTCGAACACCAGGCTGCCCAGGGACCCAGGAGGCTCGAAATCTGTCGCCTTCGCCTCCCCAGCCGGTGGTCACTCCTTCTCAGCGGAGAGCTTGCCGTCTCCCCCCTCAGTGCTGGCCTATGGAGTGCGCAAGACGGACTCCTGTCCATTGTGTCCATCAATGTTCACTGATCGCAGGTCTCATTACCGCCACAAGGGTGGCCAAGGCCCACAGGTCTGCCACCCTCCCCACCTGCGCTCCGAATAAAGGGCCACAGTTCCATGATAAAAGTGTCGGTGCCCAAGTCCGACAGGTGCACCTCATCCGGATGAAACATAGCATCTCCCCTGATCATCCGATGCTGAATATAGCACAGGCGGCCCTTCGCTGAGCACAGCCGCGCCAACTCGCCATTGAGGCGTCTCACCGAGACATTCAAAGATCTGGCCCGCACTACGGGGCCCCATGTCCTGCGCGGTATCATACTGGACCAGGCAATCCTTGTGGATGGAAAAACACGCCCCAACCAGGCAAATTCCATGAGCAACGCCTCCTTCACATTCAGGCGCCCTCGGTCCACCATGTCGTTGCCTCCCAAATGCAGGATAATCCAATCGGGCGATCTGTGCCCCTCTTGTACTTTCAATTCTTCCACGAGCCGTCTCAAGTGCCGGATCCTCAATCCGCCGACGCCTCGCCACACGAATCGGGTCTCGCCTAAGCCTACCGGCTTCACCACTCGACGTTGCTGTAAGCGTCCAGTCGCGCGACGCACGAACGAGTGCCACAGTACCCACACCAACTTTGCAGGCATACTAATTAAAAGGGAGAGAAATAGCACAGTTAGGCACAGTCCACCATTACGCAGTCATAACAGATCTGGTCTCACATATCGCTTGTAACAGTTGGACGACCAACGACCTACCACCTTTACTGAGGCAACCTGCAGGCCCGCCCCCGCCGCCAGGGTGGCCGCCCCTATCCTGAAAGAATGGGATGTGTAGCCCAGATCCCCTAACCCCAGATTCGCCAGAGCTAACCCAAAGACTGCCCTAAATTGGAACTGGGACAGGCAATCCCCGTTCTCGTGGATAAACAGAGCCCGCCCCCCCCAGGTTTCTGCGGAGGGCCATGTATGTCTGGAGCCGGGAAACAGGGCAAGCTGCCACGCCGGGTGCAGAGTGCAGCCACACGGTGGCCCCCACTCCCCCTTGGTCTGTCTTGGATTTTCTAAGAATAACTTCCAGTGCCCCCGGGAAAAGAGTAGTGTCTCGAACTTGCAGCCCCCCATCATGGTCGTTTCTCGAGGTCCCCACCAATTCACCTAGACGGAAGGCCCCATAGAAGGCCAGGGTGAAGGCCGCCCCCAGTAAGGCATTTTCAAATGGCGAAGCACAGACCCCGGGCAAGACTCCCAGGATGTTGGTTATGGTATGAATGTCCAGTGGCCTACGCCCGTCCCACCTAGGGCCTTCCAGTCTAGCCCAACCCGCTAGAGCCTTCTTGATTAAAAAGGAAGAACCCGGGTCCCTCCTCCCAGCTACTTTTGCAAAGAAGCCTATTGCAGCTAAGTGGGCCCTCGCATAAGACACCGCCCTGCCCTGGTCCCTTAATACTTGTAACCAACCATGTATTGCTTCGGCAGAAAACAAATCAGTCATGCCGGCCTCCACCACGAAGGACCTGAAAGTATTGAATTGCTGCTGATACGCCAGTTTGGTGCGGTCGCTCAGTGCAGCACCTACCAGCCCCGCTAACACGGGGCTCCAGTCGTCCACAGTGACGTAGGGAACACTGTCCTTCGCTCTTCTGCTTGCGGAACCTCCGGAAATCCTGCAACTTGGAACGAGACAAAGCATCAGCAGCGTGGTTATCTACACCTGGTATATGCGCTGCTCTGAAAGTCAAATTCAACTTCAAACATGCCAACACCAACATTTTTAACAGCCTCAACATATGCCGGCAGGAAGCCCCCTGCCTGTTGATGGCCTCGACTACTGCCACGTTATCCGACCAAAAGGTCACCACCTTGTTCTCAAATCGGCCTGCCCAGATCGTGACCGCCACCAGTATGGGGAAGAGTTCCAGGAAAGCTATATTACTTGTCAAGCCAGATTCGTGCCATTCTGCCGACCACTCCGCCCCACACCAGGACGGGCCCAGAATGGTGCCAAAACCAATGCTGCCAGCGGCGTCTGTAAACAAGCCAAGTTCAGCACTCGAAACCGGGGGGGGCAGGCCATACCACTCTCCCATTGAAGTCTTTCAGGAAGCTGAGCCACACCCTGAGGTCCTCCTTAGTTTCTGCCCTGAGGCGCACCCGGTGATGCTTCTGGGAGAGTCCCACCATTGCCCTCGCAATGGACCTCGAGAAGGGGCGCCCCATGGGAATGATTCTAAGGGCGAAATTCAGTTGTCCCACAAGCACCTGTAACTGGTGCAATGTCACCTTGGGGGCTGCCAAAGTATCCTCAATCGCTCGGGAGAATGCCTGCACCTTGTCCAAGGGCAGCCTGCACTCGCCCGCCACTGTATCAATCTCAATGCCCAGAAACAACATACATGTGTCGGGGCCAACCGTCTTACCAGGCGCCAAAGGTACGCCAAATTCCTGAAACATAGTCACCAGGTCGTCCAGCGCCCGGGCACACGCCCCGGAAGCCGCTGGACCCATCACCATAAAGTCGTCTAAGTAATGAACCACATCCAGGCACCCCGTCCTGTAAGAGAAGACCCACTGCAACATCGTGCTAAACGTCTCAAAATACTTGCAGGAAACTGCGCACCCCATTGGCATACATTTGTCGAAATAGAACTGGTGTTGTACTTGGAAGCCCATCACGTGATAATCGTCCGGGTGCACCGGCAGTAAGCGGAACGCTGACTCTATATCTGTTTTTGCCAACAATGATCCCTTTCCTAAGTCTCTCACTTTTTGGACTGCTGTGTCAAAAGAGGAATATGTCACTGTACATAAAGCCGGATCGATGGCCTCATTCACTGAGGACCCCCTGGGAGCCGAGAGGTTGTGAATCATTCTGAACTGCCCTGGCTCCTTTTTTGGCACTACTCCCAGAGGGGAACAAACATAATCCCCCCATGGTGGGGCTGGGAAGGGGCCGGCCACCCGGCCCAACAAACATTCTTCTTCTACTTTCTTTATGACTACGTCGGGATACATCCTGGCTGACAAGAGATTGCTACAATGGCTAACGGGGGGGACCCCTAACGCTGGAATGCGAAAACCTCTAGAAAAACCCTCAAACAAAACTTTGGCTGCCGTCCTGTCACTATGCAAATTGAGCCAGTAAATTAATTTCCCTATGTGTATAGGTGAAGGCAGTTTAGGACTGCGGGGGCTTGGTGTCTCTTTGTCCTGTCCCCCCACGCTCTTTAGCTTTCTTGTTACACTTGAACTCTGGGCGAGAGGGGTGGCCACAGAATGAACATGCATGCTTGAACTTGAACTGCCCTGCGGGCCAGGTGCACATCTTTTTGTTTAATGCCCAGCAATTCCCTTTCTTCTCGCCCGGGCCTCCCTGTGAAGTCCGAAAGGGCTGCCTCGTGGGCTGTTCCTTGCTATTCACGCTCTCAAGCCAAGCGTTAACCTCCACTTGATCCCAGCCAATGGCCGGATTCGACTCCTTTGCCCAACGGAAGTCCCTATCATAATCAAGCCATGCCGCTCCTCCAAGGGTCGCATGCGCCTTGACAATCTTGTTTGTATAGTACAGTAAAGGGATAGCCAGCTCAGGTTTCCTTTCCAACACTACCGTTGAGAACACGTGGAAGCCAAATAACCAGTTAGTCAAGTTCTCCTCGACCCTCGGCCGTCTATCTTTGAAGGAGCCTTCCTTGCCCTCCCTTTCCTTAAATTCGACATCCCTGCACTTTGGTCTAATCAGAGCAAATATATCCACATAAGCCCCTTTCCAAATCTTTTCGCGCATGTCCATGGCTACATGGGCCGCTAGCATGCCTGGCTGGGACAACACATTCCCCTGCGTTCCCGCCATCACTAGCCCCCCTTCCGCTATTCTTAATACAGCCTCCCCTGTCTTACCTCCTATAGGCACTGGGGCTAATGCCGCTCCTGCTACCCCGCCGGGGTTTGCCTTGCGCATGTCCACCAAGAGTGTTAGCTGCTTCTTTATCTCCTGTAGCGCGCCCTGTTCTGCTGATTGCGCGGGAACCCACTGGGTCACTGCCGATGTGGTCGGCTTATTGCCATCTGCCCCAGGCGATGCCAACTGGCCTATTAGTGAAACTACTGATGCCATCAGGCCACTCGTCGGGTCCTGCGTGCCCACTGCTGCTGCCGGTGGGAGAGGGGCCGGTGCCTCCTGTAATAGGTGACCTCCATTCCCCGGCGCTAATGCCTTCAAGGCCTCCCTGATCTCGTTCAGTACTGTGTTTGTTGGATCCGCCGCTGGACTGGGCGGTGGGGCCACTACTTCGTCGACCACACGTGGAGGTGTGACGGGACCTACTGGACTCACGTCGGAATCTCCTGTGTCTTTCCCGGTCTTGCTTTTCTTTCGTTTTGGCCCCCCTTTTCCCTTACGCTGTTTGGGCTTCTACTTTCCTTGAGGTACCGTCGTTTTAGGCGGCACTCCCCCCCTGCGGGGGCGCTCTACAACGGCCGGCTCCTCATCTTGCGACGAATCGCTCTCCTTGCTACTCTCTTTGCTCAGTTTCTCTAATAAGAGCTTCATAATTGTCGCAATGCAGGGTCCTTCTCCTTTCTCTTGTGCCCTCCCTTCTTTGGCGCCATTTCTAAAGACCCTTCGACTGTTGTACCACTCTTCCCTACGCGCGTGTTATTCTATTCAAGTATGGCGCTGCCAGACCTCGCTCAGGTCCCTATCCCCGCGTCTCCCTACAGGTGCCCCTTCCGCGTCGCCAGCAGGAGCCCGCACCCAGGAGCCCGCCAACAGCCGCAGCACCCACAAAGGATAACACAGTCGAAAAAATTCCCCTGACCTTTCCCACGGCTGTCCACGGGCCCCGTTAGGCACCCGGCTCCTTACCTGCTTAGCGAGCGAAGCACCGAAGACACCGGGCCCGTTACTGCTGACTTCTCGCCGCACCACTGCCTCCGAAAAGTCCCGCCGGCGCCCTTGACCTCCTACGACCCCTCGCGATCCCTCGACAATCCAACGGGAGCCGCGAAGTTACAATCCGAGTCCGAAACTTGTCCCTGGGGGTCAGGAGCGTTGGCGCGAAGGTCCTAGGCGAGCAAGGGGGCAACAGGAACAGAGACCGAGGCCTCGGGGTATTACCCTTAAATAGGCCCAAGGTCTCTGCCCCCTTACCTCTCCGGAAGCGCCACCTGACCGCGTGCTACGGGCGTGCTACGGGCGGCCGGGTGCCCATAGGGCGAGCCGGCCGCCCAATCTCGTGAGACCGGAGGCGGGGCCCGGGGGGCCGGATCCTAAGTGCGCGCCCCTTGAATGCGGCGCTTGGCATTCTTATTTAGCATGTGTTCCAGTTGGTGATTCGGTGCACCTAAAGGATGTACATGTAGGTGAATGATGTCGGGGGTGCCGCTCGCCGAGGTGTTAGGTGTAAACGGACTTTTGCTGCTTGGAAGCTCCCTTGTGCCCCGTGAGTCCTGCTTACGGACTGTTTTGCTGGAGAAGCTGTGCCAAGGAATTTGCTGATTACGGGACTGCGAGGCCCATCAGGCTGTGCGAGTAACACCGAGCACACCTGCCGCCTCTTCCCGTGACCCCTCCCCTCTGGGTCCACCTTCATAACGCCTCGCGGCCCCCGCTTCGCGGGCGCCGCTCGCCGAGGTGTTAGGTGTAAACGGACTTTTGCTGCTTGGAAGCTCCCTTGTGCCCCGTGAGTCCTGCTTACGGACTGTTTTGCTGGAGAAGCTGTGCCAAGGAATTTGCTGATTACGGGACTGCGAGGCCCATCAGGCTGTGCGAGTAACACCGAGCACACCTGCCGCCTCTTCCCGTGACCCCTCCCCTCTGGGTCCACCTTCATAACGCCTCGCGGCCCCCGCTTCGCGGGAGCCGCTCGCCGAGGTGTTAGGTGTAAACGGACTTTTGCTGCTTGGAAGCTCCCTTGTGCCCCGTGAGTCCTGCTTACGGACTGTTTTGCTGGAAAAGCTGTGCCAAGGAATTTGCTGATTACGGGACTGCGAGGCCCATCAGGCTGTGCGAGTAACACCGAGCACACCTGCCGCCTCTTGCCGTGACCCCTCCCCTCTGGGTCCACCTTCATAACGCCTCGCGGCCCCCGCTTCGCGGGTGCCGCTCGCCGAGGTGTTAGGTGTAAACGGACTTTTGCTGCTTGGAAGCTCCCTTGTGCCCCGTGAGTCCTGCTTATGGACTGTTTTGCTGGAGAAGCTGTGCCAAGGAATTTGCTGATTACGGGACTGCGAGGCCCATCAGGCTGTGCGAGTAACACCGAGCACACCTGTCGCCTCTTCCCGTGACCCCTCCCCTTTGGCTAACTTCCTGTATAACAAGTGAGGCTGCAGCGCGTTATCGGGACGCGTGTGCGGGACCTATCCCGGGACAAAGCCCGGACTAAGGGTGGACCCTCTGAGACCCTCCGAGAACCGAGGAGCCCGGCCGGGCACACCCCCTTGCCCAACAGGTACTGGTTGTTTTATCATTGCCCACTACTGTCCTGAACTCTTGCACTGCCATTCGTCTGTAAATGTCTACTGTGATCATAGACCAGCCCATGTCCGACAAAGCGGGTGTGTTGCTGAACGGTACTTTGGACAAGTATTTTTCCAAGTCCTCCCCTGACATTGCAAGGGAAAACATCTTGGCGGAGAAGCGAGCGGACCGACGCCGCTCTGTGGAAAGTATGAAGAATGGGTCAATTCTCTTGCCATTATCCCCCGCTATAGGGCTGATTGACATTGTTACCGAAATGACACCTAGCGAGTCGATTAACTTATTAGATAATCACCCCTTGGAATCAAATGTGGTTGTGCTTACACCTAACATGTCAACTAAGATAGATGTGAATCGGCCAACCCCTACTCCCCAAGCAAATAGTTCATGTATGCCAAAGGGAGACGCTTTGCCAATGGTAATAATACCCCGTAACAGGGTCACAAAACAAATACCCCCTGAGAAAAGCTATGGTCCACCGCCTATCAAGAAACAGCGGAAAAGGAGGGATCCGCTTCAACCCAAGTTGAGTTGCCGAGACTTTGGTAAAAATGCGATCACTGCCACGAAGGTACCTCACACTCTACAAGTGGAATCCGAGGGGATCTCTACATCGCCTTCATCATCACCCCAGCCAAATCCACTGATAGATAATGAGGACAGTATGGACACCAGTGGGGCTGTGAATGTATCAATAGAGACTAAGGGCTCTGTGACACTATTAGATATAGAGAGTTTGATTAAATCATACTCTGCGAGTATTTTAGAGAGGCTGATGGAAATGGAAAGTAGGCTGTGTAAGATCGAACATGCATTAGGCAGTAAGGATGCTGTAACTGACCCTGGTCGAAACAATGAAGGTAAAAAAAATCAGAACACTACATCAAAAAACACATTGACCCCTGTGCAAGTGCCCAAACATATCCCAAATCATATCACAATTCCTCCCACAATTGTGTCGACTGTAAAATCTATGGGGAATACGGTAACAGCGATGGTTCATCACCATCCACCTCCTAAGCCCCCTCAATTAAAAATTGTTGATCAATCAACTACAAATGCCACAAATAAAATTATTGATAACAACAATTCTAACACACTTTTGAGAAGACCAATGAGGGAGGTGGGAGAAAATAGACATACCTGGGGGAAGCCTAGAAGGACTCCCTTGCCCGAACTTCCACCAGAGGCTGTACCCTATGTGGTAATTTTAACAGGGGTGCCTGTGCTCGGTCACAATAAGCGGGAGGGTTTTGCCCAATTAAAAAACAAAATTATGCATTGGCTTAGTATTTACAGGCCAATCGCAAATCACATTAATGGGGAAATTACCCATGTTCGTCGTCTCCATTGGTTAGGGGGCAAACCTAAAGACATTGAAGGTGACATAGTGGTCGTGAATTTTCGAGATCCCAATGCTGTACAATTCATTTTGAACTGGCAGATGGGAAGCTCCAATAATTCAATAATCCCTAAACCACTAACCTATTTCTACCCTAGGTCACTGGTGTTTCCATCTCAACACCACCCGCCTCAGTACTGCCCTCCACAACGCGCACAGCAACCACAGCCAAGTAACCACTTTAGTGTCCAGGATGCTGTGTGTAACCAACACGTTCTGCACCACTCTTCATTCCAGAATGTAAATAACATGTATCAAGCACCGTACCCTGTGGAAACTCCAGATCCTAGGGTATGGAATTATATAATGCCCAAAATATACAATCCCCATAATGGAAGGATGGATCACCTAAAACCCTTCACCCCTTTAGAAACCTTTAATAGGTTTGACATCTTCAGTGGTCTAGATGATGCCATCCGACCCGGGGGGATGAGGGAACAGACAAAATGCTTTTGGGTGATGTGGGCATTTCAGATAAGCTTGATGTACCTGATAATACTGTGCTTCCCTGTTTGGGTAAAACTGTATTCCATGATATGAACGTATTTGAAGATGTAAATGCTATGGAAGAACAGGTATTAGCCATGACCATCTTGGGGAGCACCTCAACCGTAGAAGTAGCGCCTCTGGTACCCCTACCTGTGTCTTTCATCAATCTTGATGAGATGTCTGGGGCTGTTGTTGAGAGGCCACCAAATCTCATTAAGTCGACAAAAATGGTTTGTTGGAATATAGCTGGAGTTGCAAAAAATCTGAGGGATCCTGAGTGGACAAACTTTATAGAGTCCTTCGATTTTTGCTTCTTCCAGGAAACCTGGGCAGTGGAGGCGCCTCATAGGGTGGGCTACAAGACATATGGAATTGGTGCGACTCCCTCTAGAAGTGGAAGGGCATCAGGGGGACTTTTGACATGGGTGAAAATAAATTTAAAGGTAAAGATCGAGGTGATACCCACTAATTCTGTAGATATATTGGCGTTAAAAGCTACAGTATCTAACGGGATGAATTTATTCCTTGTAAATATTTACAATAGGCCCTTACCCTCCTCTGGAGAATAGCCAACTATTGCAAAATTAGATTCCTTCTTGAGTAAACTGGATCCTAGGCATGATCTTGTTATTTTGGCCGGAGATTTAAATTGTAATTTTGAGCCAGTTCAGGGTCTTAGCGAAATCTTTGATGAAGAAGACCAAGCAAACAAAATCCCTACTCTGGAGAATGTTAAACCAGTTAAATGCTCAACTTTGGGTCTCCAATTGATGAGTTTATGTACAGAACACTCTCTTAGGGCTTGTAATGGAAGGTTACCATCTGACAGCTCTAAGAAACCAACATTCACCAGAAACACTTACAAAAGTAATCTAGATTTTGTTATCGCTTCTATCCCTCTCTGGCCAATCTCCTGGACTTCGAAGTAATGGAACGGTTTGAAAGTGATCATTTTCCCCTAACTTTGACATTAGATGTCTCACTTTTTAATAATATGGTCGAACAAAGTATAACTGAGGAAAGGGCCAATACTAATTTTGAGATACATATTAGTAATAATAGAAGATCTCTGAAATGGCCACTCATACTGGACCATAGTGACATCCTTAGTGAAATATATTCACTTCTGGCCGGGACGTTTGGACCTTACCTGGCGACAATGGGCGAAGACGTAATAAAATCTGCATTTCTGCCTATACATCAAAAAATGTTTGATGAAATAAAACTATTAGTCACCAAGATGCCCAAAAAATCCCAACAGAAGACTCAGAATCTGTCCCATAGTAAACCTTGGTATGACAGATCCTGTAGAGAGTCAAAGAGGGAATTATTAATTGCAATTAAGGCCAAATCTCCTTCAGATTTAAAACAAGCAAGGAACAAATACAAATCTGTCCAAAGGGCCGCAAAGATGGCATGGGAGGAAGATAATTGGGCCGATTTACTGCTAGCCGCCAGGGCGCGTGATAATGTCACTTTCTGGAGGCTGGTGGCAAATGGGAACAACGTGGGCAGGGTGGTCAAGGATGTTTTTCTAGACGAACAAACTTGGGTCACCCATTTTTCGAATCTATATAAAAAATATGATGACTCAAATTTGGATATGCATGGAACAAACTGTGAATCCCCGGTAGACCAGCTGTCTTTCACTTTAGGCGAAACAGAGCTGGCAATAACTCAGATTAAATCAGGAAAAGCTCCAGGCTTGGATAAAATTCCGGGGGACCTATACAAGCATGATTTAGCAGTATGGGTACCCTATATTAATTTTTTGTGCAATGTATTTTCTTGCACTTTAGAATTCCCTGAGAGCTGGAAGGGAGCGGAAATTGTTTTAATCTTTAAAAAGGGTGATAGGATGGACCCTTGCAATTACCGGCCAATAAGTTTAATGGATATTTTACAAAAAATTTATTCACGCCATATTTTATTACGCGTGAACAATTGGCTAGATGAAAATGCAATACTGACCAAATTCCAAGCAGGATTCAGATCCAAAATCAGCACAATAGATCAGATTTTTAGATTCTGCTGCCTCTATTGGAAGTACGTGGTGATTAAAAGGTGCCATTTATATGTTGCCTTTGTCGATCTAAGGGCAGCATTCGACTTGGTGCCTCGCAATCTCCTATGGAAAACCTTGAGTGCAGCAGGTATGCCAAATAACCTTGTCACTCAGATTAAGGAGCTACATGCAGGGAATTTCGCGAGAATCAGATGGGGTCCAAATGGCGAACTAACCCAGAAGATACCCATTGAGCGTGGAGTCCGCCAGGGCTGTGTCCTGGCCCCCACGCTATTCTCTCTTTTTGTAAATGACATTCCCCTATTTTTGGAGAGATGCAAAAATGACTCTCCTAAATTGAATGGTGAGAAGGTGACATCGCTACTATTTGCTGATGATACCATTTTGATTTCCCAAACGAAAAATGGCTTGCAGACAATAATAGAAACTTTTAATGAATACTGTAGCCAGAAGGGGTTGGAAATCAACGTGAAGAAGACCAAATACATGGCCCTAAATCCCGTTAAACCAGACAGAGGCTGTCTAACATTAAATGGTGAAAAGCTGGAATCCGTCCCTCATTTTTCATACTTGGGGGTGACTTTGGATTCAAACTTTACCTGGAAAGCCCAAATGGATAAAAGCAAATTAATTTTTGCTCAGAACGTCAAACCTATTCTCAGGGAGCAAAGTTTAAGTACAAGTAAAGCAGCTTCCCCTGTGATGGAATTATTCAAGGCCAAGGTCCAATCAGCGGTCCTTTATGGGGCAGAAATATGGGGTCCCGGCTCAAAGGAAACTTTTAGTCTCCTAGATAACAACTTCATGCGAAGTTTGGCAAGGGTTCCGAGAGGTACTCCACTAGTGCCCCTGGAACTTGACCTAAACTTCAAAAGAACAGACCACCAAGTTTTGATTCGACCCCTGATGCTGTGGGTCAGACTATGGCATGTCCCTGAACTTCAAGATTATAGAGACGGACTAAAAGAAGTTATGATACTTGATAGTCAGGTTGACATCCCATGGTTAAGGCATATCAAGGTTTGGTTGAGTAATATAGGGCTGAAACACTTCTGGGAGAACCCTGAACAATTACCCGTCAACCCCAAATTAATACTAAAAAGGGCCTTTTGGAGCTTCATATTAAACAGGACCATAAATAATAGAAGTAGTGGGACCTTGGTCTCAAGGTTCCTAAATTTCAAGGACGAACCTTTGTATGAGACCTTCATGGATGAAATAGAGCCCCCGCTTGCCAAAACTTTATTTTTAAAGTTTAGATATGGAAACTTACAAATAAAAACTACTTTGGCTCGTTGGGCTAGGAACCGTGATGTAGGAACCTCGACAATGGATGTAAATTGCTCTATGTGTAACTATAATCAGATTGAAAACGAGCAACATATCCTCCTTTTTTGTCCTTGCTATACTCAGGCAAGAAAGAGATGGATTAAACCCATTTGCCTTCTTTTAGGCTTGAGGTCAAGTTCACAGGCTTTGAGAATCCTAACAACTAATACATCTCAACAAATAATATTTAGTGTTAGTAGATTCTTACTTTCTATATTCTACCTAAGGAAAAAATTGGGGCATCGATTGTAATGGAATTGATCTGCTTGGAATTGATAAGATGTTGCTTAACCTGACCTATGAATGTAATGTTTCCGCTCCAATTAGCTCCCAAGTTGTTTGTATTTTAGCGTTTCTTTTTTAAAACTAATGTTTTTATCTACTGTAATGTTTTAACACAATGAAATGT
Source organism: Lissotriton helveticus (assembly GCF_964261635.1). Lineage (NCBI taxonomy): Eukaryota > Metazoa > Chordata > Amphibia > Caudata > Salamandridae > Lissotriton > Lissotriton helveticus. The sequence goes on along the minus strand of NC_136071.1, from coordinate 515,330,603 downwards.
AATGTATTATATGCATTGCTCTTTTATGGCATTTGTGCCGAAATAAAGATTTAAATGAATGAATGATGTCATTTCTTCTGTGCAATGCATTATTTCTGACATCTCATTTAATCCATTCTCGACGGTGCCTAGTTTCAAAATGTACTTAGCTTCAAAATTCGCCAGAGTGGTATTTATTGAGTTACCCTTTATGTGTTTCAAAACTGTTCATTTTAGATCTTGAGGCGTGTGATTTTTTTCAAGACAGTGTCTCACCATCGGTGCAGTGATTACCTTGCATTTGATACTGGATTTGTGTTGTGTCCATCGTGTTTTTTTCGGTTGTGTTGTTTTTCCAACATATGCTAATTTGCAGGGTCAAATTATGCAGTATACCACATTGGAGGTATTACAATTTGTAAACTCTTCATGTTTGATGTTTTTATTCCCATAATTGAATGTGCAACCCTCGATGGTACTTTCACATGCATTGCAATTTCCGCAACGGTGATGTCCTTTACTTGGAGGTAGAGCCAACATTGTTTGTAGGGTGGTTTCTGGTCTCTTTTCCTTGGTATTTGCTCTAACCAGATGATCTTTAATACTCTTGTTTTTCTTTAGTGCAAAGATTGGTAGATCTTTAAAGATTTCTAATCTTTTTACGCTTTGCCATTTTTTTCATACAATTTTCTTTATTTCGTTTGCGTAGCTTGAGAAAGTTGTCACACACACCAGGGACATCTCTTTTTCTTTTTCTCTCAGTGTTAGTAGGACCTCTCTTGATGTGTACCAGGCCCGCTTCATTGCTCTTTTTGTTAATCTTCTGGGATAATTGCGATCCACAAGTTTCTCCACAAGGACCTTGGCATTACTGAAGTAATCTTCCTTTTTCATACAGTTTCTTTTTATTCTAAGACACTGACTAAATGGAAGATTATCTGTCAAGTTTCTTTGATGAAAGCTTGTGTAGTGTAACAATGTGTTCCTGTCTGTATCTTTGGTATATAGCGAGGTATGCAATTTTCCCTCATCATGCTTTATCATGAGATCTAGAAAATTCATTTCCACATTGCTTGCATTAATGGTAAATTGGATGTTCAAGTTCCTTTGGTTTAACCATATTACAAATTGTTCCAGTTGTTGAGACGTCCCTCTCCATAGCACAATGACATCTTCAATATATCGTCGCCATATTTTTATATGGCCTTTGAAGGGATTATTACTGTAGATCCAACGTTCCTCATACAGCACCATAAACATCACTGCCATCTCTAGCGCAAAAGGACACCCCATTGCAGTACCCTTTGTCTGTAGGTACTGCACATCATTAAATCGAAAAAAGTTATATTTCAAACATATTTTCACAAGTTTGATTAAAAAGGATGTTGGTACAATGTGTGGTCTTGTACTTTTTTCCAAAAGAATTCCATTACCTCTAGGCCTTCTTCCTGGGATATATTTGTATAAAGGCTAACGATGTCTAGGGTAACCAGAAGTTCATTTTCTTTATCAAAATTTTCCCCTCCTAGAAATGTTATTGCTTGCATCGTATCCTTTATATAGCTGACGGTGGAACTTGCCAGTGGTTTTAAGAAAATATCCAAATACTTAGCAGGTCTTTCAAGAATTGAGTTGGCCCCAGATATAATTGGTCTTCCTGGTGGATTAGTGGCATTTTTGTGGATTTTAGGAAGTATGTACATAAGAGGAATTCTCAGATTTTTATTGTGTAGAAATGTTGCTTCTTTATTTGAGAACCATCCATTTTCCACTCACTCCTTCATCAATTTTTCAAGTTTTTTCAAAATGATTTTTGGAAAGTCCTAGTCAGTTTTTCGGTAATGTTCCTCATTTGATGATTGTCCATGGATTTCAGCCTCATACTTCTCTCTCTCCATCAAGACTATTCCTCCGCCTTTATCGGCTGGCTTGATTATAATTTCTTGGTTATTTTTCAACCCCTCCAATGCTGCTTTTTCTTCCTTGCCTATATGCCATTTGGTGTATTTGCATTTATTATCTAAAATGTCAAAATCTTTTAAGACATTTTTCTCAGATACTTGTAGCTCAGGTGGTACACAGCCTGTGAGTGGAAAGAGAAGCGATGGATCTTTTAAGTCAGAGTAACTTCTTTCTTGGGTGTATGGTTTGTCTTCGAAGAATGTTCGTAGGCGCATTTTTCAGAATAGTTGGATTAATTCCTGTTTGGTTTCACATATATCTGGAGGTTTTGATGGAATGAATGACACGCCTTTTGTGAGTACTCTTGTTTCTGCTTCAGTTAGGACCATTTTAGTCAGGATGTAAATAGGGCTTCCTGTATTTTTTACCATCGGTAAGTGTTTCTGCGCTTTGTTATTTCGCCTTGGAATTGTCCCCGATTTGGAGTTCGAATTGTACCAACGTGTGGCCCGATTTCTTGTTTTCCGCCCTGCGTTGCCCCGTCCTAAAAAAGGGGTCGGTCCTTGAAAGAAACAGACTTGTTGATTTCCCCTTTGGCTTGTCGATGGTTCTGTATCACTTGAATTATCAGAATAAGTTTAATCATCTGAGAATGTAGTGAATTGTTTTTTGCTTCTTCCTCCGTAAGTTCGAAGCACACTTGTATTACTTTGCTGTTTGTAATAATCCTTGTCCAGGTATGAGTACGCTCTTGCTACACTGAAGTTTGCAATGTCCCTTTGTAGTTTACTTCTTTTGAACTCTTGTGTGTTTTTTTGAAAAGTTAGATTTTCTTTCTCAACTTGGGTCAGAAGATCCTTAGCATTTTCAAAGGCCGCATTAGTCAAGAAAGCTTCTTCTAGTTCTGCAATCAACTCCAGTTCTTCACGGCTCAATCTTTCAGCTGATTTTATGGACAGGAACATGCAGTCCCTGGAGCACTTTGTTCCTATATGGCTGAAATCTCCCAAATAAAGTGACTGAGCGACAAATATCACCGGTGCGTTCTTTACTTGTAATCCCACTGGAATTGTCCCTGCTCTTAAAATGTTCCAGTAAAACTTCTCCATGTAGAGCCGTACGTATTTGTTTTTTCTTGATGCTTGCAATTTTCTCTGACTGTTGTTATGATTTTGTTGCTGTATTCCCAATATTCAATTTAGATGGTCTCTTAAGAAGTTCCGCTACATCTTCCTCTCGATAACTTAAAGTTTTGGGTTCTGACATTTGAAACTTTCTGTGATATGGCTGAAGGAAAATGTGCAGGTGGTGACAATTTTCTAAATTGTGGATATTTTTTTAATTCATTCACGGGTGCAGTTGTCTTATTTGCTGTGAAGTCTTCTTTTCTTTTTTTTCTTTTTTCCTATGTGTGTTATATTGTCAATATACACACTTTCCATGTTTGTTCACACCGAACTGTTGTTCACATGAAGACTGATTGTCTCATACGTAACCGTGTGACCTGGGACAAAAATCCCTCGTAAGCTTTAGATTAGCGTAGGTCCCAGCTTACGGGTGATTTTTGTCCCAGGTCACACGGTTACGCAGAAGTCATGAGAAGCCAAAAGTGCACCATACTATGAGACATACTACAATAACAATGAAGGGTAAGCATCTAGATAAAAATATGCAGAAACACAAAAATTGGGAAACAAATGTAATCTAAATATCTTAAATATTAAAAAATAAGGCCATTAATAAACAAGAAGTTATTATAGTAACGGACCGACGGAAGTCAGGCAAAAATAAGGGGACATGTCAGGCAAAACTGAATGGCACCACAAACACCGCAACAAGCAAATGACCGAGCGGAAGTCAGGCAAAAATAAGGGGACATGTCAGGTAAAACGGAATGGTAGAACTATATACCTTGAGACATGAGCCCAAGATAACAATAGGAGGACAGCTCCCATGTTACCCAATGAAACTACGGAAGTATGTAAGAAATACATGAACCTCCTCAAAGAACCTTTGAATCCGGAGAAGAAGGCGAACTAGAAGCGCAATACCTTAAAGAAATACATGCGGTTGAAAAATCACCAAGGAAAGGTAAATAAGAAATGACAGAAGGATCACGGTGAAGAGACACGGAGGGGTTGCATGCGGACGGTAAAGTAAGAGGGACAACCAATTGCGAGTTCACCTTTGGGCACCAATACACGTAAATCAGGAAAATGACACGGGCGTCATTAAAACACACCACCTGACAGCCTTGAAACACTTCCGATAAAAAACCCGATATTAAGAATACCACCTGAGAAAATTTAAACGCTATGGGTAACTAATTTGATATGAAAGACTTTTAGAAGAGATGCATGAAAAACAGATGCACTTAAAGATGGGCAACAGTACGGTAGTCACAGTAAGGATGAATCACACCTGAGAAATAACTTGCAAGACGCATTGATTAGGAGACTGTTATGACTGCCGTTTATGAGGTCCCACAAGCTAGAGATGATCACAAGACCCTATCACTTTCCTTTCCAACATAGAGCCACAAGCAAAAAACTGGAGTGTGCCCCCAAAGACTAAAACCAGAACAGCAGTAACTGCCTTCAATACTTCGGAATAGAGAATCAAAATGGAAAACAGGTACTTTTTAGATGTCACTAAGGGACAATGAGATTTGTAAAGAAATACACAATAGAGACATAAGACTGATAACGTCCAACTTTACCCTTTGTGTTTTTAGAAAACAAACCAAGAAAGAGAGAAAAAGCCGCCTGAAAGCCGGTGAATTTCTTTCAAAAAAACAGACAGCAAGTAAACAATAATGCACTATACAAACAAATAGATGTTGAGTAAACTAATCGAATTAGTTACCCATAGCGTTTAAATTTTCTCGGGTGGTATTGTTAATATCGGGTTTGTTATCGGAAGTGTTTCAAGGCTCTCAGGTGGTGTGTTTTAATGACGCCCTTGTCATTTTCCTTGTTTACGTGTATTGGTGCCCAAAGGTGAACTCGCAATTGGTTGTCCCTCTTACTTTACCGTCCGCATGCAACCCCTCCGTGTCTCTTCACCGTGATCCTTCTGTCATTTCTTATTTACCTTTCTGTAACGGCGGGGACAGGAAGAGGCAATAAGCGGGTCTTTGTAGCAGTAAGGTTTAATTTTGCAAGTAGTGAGTCAGTACAGGTTTTCCTTGTGGCTCCTCTCCGTGGGGATCTGCTTCTCTCTCGTGGGGTCTTCCTCCGAACTTCTTCTTCTCCTCTACGGAGGGGACTCCGCCTTCTGCTGGGCGCCGGAGGCTCCGTTCTGACCGCTCTCGCCGTTCGCCGGGGTACATGCAGAAAGGAGAAGACACGTAAGTAATTCAATTAGCGATTCCGTTTGTTTACCTAGCCAGGGAGCGGGGAAGTGAGGGATACACCCGGTGCTCTGAAGATACTTAGGTAGTGCTTGTGACGGTACAAGTGAGGGAACAGGTACCACAACGGTAACAGTACTCTTAGCGGCTAAGGGGTCCCCCTTCCCTTTTTCCTCCACCACCCCAGGAAGTGCTCACGTACCTCGAGGAGCCGTACCCCTCCTGGCGTACGGCTGGGCGGCTCGTGGTGTTGGCCTCCGGGCTCAGCTGTTCGTGCAGATCGGCTTCCTGCTTTTCCGGTGCTCCTTTCGGTCTCCGCTGAGTCGGTGGATTCCTCCTCGGGTCCCCGTCCTCGGCTCTCGTTCCTCTCGCCGTCCGCTGTACTCTCGTCTTCTCTACGCCACGCTCCTCTCCTACAGTTCTCCTCGCTGCTTCCCGCCTCTCCGCTCTCTGCCACACTGTCTGCTCCTCCAGTGTAGAAACACCCCGCTTGATCGTCCGCTCCTCCCTTATACAGGTGAGACGACTCCTCCTCCATCAAGCTGCTTGTCCATTTAAAGGGCCCCCAGTCTCCATCGTCTTCCTCGTCACAGGAGTATACTTCGGGACCAGGTCCTCCGAGGGGTTGTCTAGGCTGCGGAGATAAAAGGGGGGGGGTCGGACATCGTTATTGAGGACCCCTCTTCGGGGCATGACAGCTGACCCCTGTTACACTTTCCTTGGTGATTTTTCAACCACATGTATTTCTTTAAGGTATTGCGCTTCTAGTTCGCCTTCTTCTCCGGATTCAAAGGTTCTTTGAGGAGGTTCATGTATTTCTTACATACTTCCGTAGTTTCATTGGGTAACATGGGAGCTGTCCTCCTATTGTTATCTTGGGCTCATGTCTCAAGGTATATAGTTCTACCATTCCGTTTTACCTGACATGTCCCCTTATTTTTGCCTGACTTCCGCTCGGTCCGTTGCATGTTGCAGTGTTTGTGGTGCCATTCAGTTTTGCCTGACATGTCCCCTTATTTTTGCCTGACTTCCGTCGGTCCGTTACTATAATAACTTCTTGTCTATTAATGGCCTTATTTTTTAATATTTAAGATATTTAGATTATATTTGTTTCCCAATTTTTGTGTTTCTGCATATTTTTATCTAGATGCTTACCCTTCATTGTTATTGTAGGATGTCTCATAGTATGGTGCACTTTTGGCTTCTCATGACTTCTGCGTAACCGTGTGACCTGGGACAAAAATCACTCGTAAGCTGGGACCTACGCTAATCTAAAGCTTACGAGGGATTTTTGTCCCGGTCACACGGTTACGTATGAGACAATCAGTCTTCATGTGAACAACAGTTCGGTGTGAACAAACATGGAAAGTTTGTATATTGACAATATAACGCACATAGGAAAAAAGAAAAAAAAGAAAAGAAGACTTCACAGCAAATAAGACAACTGCACCCGTGAATGAATTAAAAAAATATCCACAATTTAGAAAATTGTCACCACCTGCACATTTTCCTTCAGCCATATCACAGAAAGTTTCAAATGTCAGAACCCAAAGCTTTAAGTTATCGAGAGGAAGATATAGTGGAACTTCTTAAGAGACCATCTAAATTGAATATTGGGAATACAGCAACAAATTCACAACAACAGTCAGAGAAAATTGCAAGCATCAAGAAAAAACAAATACGTACGGCTCTACATGGAGAAGTTTTACTGGAACATTTAAGAGCAGGGACAATTCCAGTGGGATTACAAGTAAAGAACGCACCGGTGATATTTGTCTCACAGTCACTTTATTTGGGAGATTTCAGCCATATAGGAACAAAGTGCTCCAGGGACTGCATGTTCCTGTCCATATAATCAGCTGAAAGATTGAGCCGTGAAGAACTGGAGTTGATTGCAGAACTAGAAGAAGCTTTCTTGACTAATGCGGCCATTGAAAATGCTAAGGATCTTCTGACCCAAGTTGAGAAAGAAAATCTAACTTTTAAAAAAAACACAGAAGAGTTCAAAAGAAGTAAACTACAAAGGGACATTGCAAACTTCAGTGAAGCAAGAGCGTACTCATACCTGGACAAGGATTATTACAAACAGCAAAGTAATACAAGTGTGCTTCGAACTTACGGAGGAAGAAGCAAAAAACAATTCACTACATTCTCAGATGATTAAACTTATTCTGATAATTCAAGTGATACAGAACCATCGACAGGCCAAAGGGGAAATCAACAAGTCTGTTTCTTTCAAGGACCGACCCCTTTTTTAGGACGGGGCAACGCAGGGCGGAAAACAAGAAATCGGGCCACACGTTGGTACAATTCGAACTCCAAATCGGGGACAATTCCAAGGCAAAATAACAACGCGCAGAAACACTTACCGATGGTAAAAAATACAGGAAGCCCTATTTACATCCTGACTAAAATGGTCCTAACTGAAGCAGAAACAAGAGTACTCACAAAAGGCTTGTTATTCATTCCATCAAAACCTCCAGATATATGTGAAACCAAACAGGAATTAATCCAACTATTCTAAAAAATGCGCCTACGAACATTCTTCGAAAACAAACCATACACCCAAGAAAGAAGTTACTCTGACTTAAAAGATCCATCGCTTCTCTTTCCACTCACAGGCTGTGTACCACCTGAGATACAAGTATTTGAGAAAAATGTCTTAAAAGATTTTGACATTTTAGATAATAAATGCAAATACACCAAATGGCATATAGGCAAGGAAGAAAAAGCAGCATTGGAGGGGTTGAAAAATAACCAAGAAGTTATAATCAAGCCAGCCGATAAAGGCGGAGGAATAGTCTTGATGGAGAGAGAGAAGTATGAGGCTGAAATCCATGGACAATCATCAAATGAGGAACATTACCGAAAAACTGACTAGGACTTTCCAAAAATCATTTTGAAAAAACTTGAAAAATTGTTCAAGGAGTGAGTGGAAAATGGATGGTTCTTAAATAAAGAAGCAACATTTCTACACAATAAAAATCAGAGAATTCCTCTTATGTACATACTTCCTAAAATCCACAAAAATGCCACTAATCCACCAGGAAGACCAATTATATCTGGGGCCAACTCAATTCTTGAAAGACCTGATAAGTATTTGGATATTTTCTTAAAACCACTGGCAAGTTCCACCGTCAGCTATATAAAGGATACGATGCAAGCAATAACATTTCTGGGAGGGGAAAATTTTGATAAAGAAAATGAACTTCTGGTTACCCTAGACATCGTTAGCCTTTATACAAATATACCCCAGGAAGAAGGCCTAGAGGCAATGGAATTCTTTTGGAAAAAACGTACAAGACCACACATTGTACCAACATCCTTTTTATTCAAACTTGTGAAAATATGTTTGAAATATAACTTTTTTCGATTCAATGATGTGCAGTACCTACAGACAAAGGGTACTGCAATGGGGTGTCCTTTTGCGCCAGAGATGGCAGTGATGTTTATGGTGCTGTATGAGGAACGTTGGATCTACAGTAATAATCCCTTCAAAGGCCATATAAAAATATGGCGACGATATAGTGAAGATGTCATTGTGCTGTGGAGAGGGACGTCTCAACAACTGGAACAATTTGTAATATGGTTAAACCAAAGGAACTTGAACATCCAATTTACCATTAATGCAAGCAATGTGGAAATGAATTTTCTAGATCTCAATGATAAAGCATGATGAGGGAAAATTGCATACCTCACTATATGCCAAAGATACAGACAGGAACACATTGTTACACTACACAAGCTTCCATCAAAGAAACTTGACAGATAATCTTCCATTTAGTCAGTGTCTTAGAATAAAAAGAAACTGTATGAAAAAGGAAGATTACTTCAGTAATGCCAAGGTCCTTGTGGAGAAACTTGTGGATCGCAATTATCCCAGAAGATTAACAAAAAGAGCAATTAAGCGGGCCTGGTACACATCAAGAGAGGTCCTACTAACACTGAGAGAAAAAGAAAAAGAGATGTCCCTGGTGTGTGTGACAACTTTCTCAAGCTACACAAACGAAATAAAGAAAATTGTACGAAAAAAATGGCAAAGCGTAAAAAGATTAGAAATCTTTAAAGATCTACCAATCTTTGCACTAAAGAAAAACAAGAGTATTAAAGATCATCTGGTTAGAGCAAATACCAAGGAAAAGAGACCAGAAACCACCCTACAAACAATGTTGGCTCTACCTCCAATTAAAGGACATCTCCGTTGCGGAAATTGCAATGCATGTGAAAGTACCATCGAAGGCTGCACATTCCCCTTGAAAACATTCATTGAAAACCTTAATACCCTTTCACCTTGTCATCTGGACCATAGAAAAAGATAAAATATCGAAGCTAAGTAATATATATCTCAATAAATAAGGACAATATAGTAGGACTTTTTTTTACACTAATGTAATGTCATGATAAAAATGTTTGATGTTTAGTTATGCACTGTAGATAATGTATGTTCACAGTTGTCTTTTCAAACTATAAGTACATGTAAGATAATAGTGTGTAAAATTTTTCTGAAAAAAGAAAAGAAAACAATTTTGAAGTAAAACTATTTTTCTAAAATGAAGGGTTATGGAGTACATATTGTGTATGTCTACAAAATGCTATGAAGATATGTATAGGCACTGATCGATGTGATAAGGAATATATAGAGTGACCAGTTCATTAATTCAACAAGGTAGGAAAGTAAGGTCCTGCTTTTGAAAGAAGATCACAAATCAATGGTACTAGAGGTAACCCGTTATAAGCAACATACTCCAGCATATTTCTCTTCAAAAATCGTAAACTCGGCCCATATGTTCAAAGATATCTTTTCCATAGTTGACGAACTCACTAATCCGGACAGGGTCATGGCAAAATCTGTTCCTTCGCAATCCCTATGCGACTCGCTCAATTCTTATTTCATTTGGAAAATCGCTACGATCAAGGCTAGTATACCACCCCCATCTCACTATGGTTCCCCCATTCTCAAAAGAAAAACTTTTTTGCTTTACTAAAAAAAGTTAGTTCTAGTTCCCCCACTAATTGTTGCCCGCCTCACATTTTACATGACGCTTTCCTAACTTGTCCAGACCCTCCCCTTTCATTCCTTAATAATTCCCTTAAACTTGGTATAACATCTTCAAAAGTGATGAAATTATCCAGATTTTGAAGAAACCCAACTCTGATCCCTTAGTGCTCAACCATTATCACCCCATCTCCTTGCTGCCTTACCTAGGGAAAATCCTAGAAGCTCATGTGGCAAACTGCCTGAGTTTGTTCATCGATTAGTCTCATTTTCTTGACTCTCATCAGGCAGGATTTAGACCTGCACATTCAACAGAGTCAGTTATCCTTGCAGTTATGGATGAGCTCAGAAGGGGGCTGACAATGGCCTCACCCAGGCTTTGGTACTCCTGGATTTGTTAGTTGCTTTTGACACGGTCGACCATGGTCTCCTGATCGACCGTGTCAGGAAGGCCGGGATCTAGGGCATTCCAGTCAAGTGGATTTCCTCCTTTCTTAGCAATTGATTCCAAGCTGTTAGCCTTGCTAATTTTTTCTCTCAAAAAATGAAACTAACTTGTGGGGTTCCCCAAGGGTCTTCCCTTTCGCCCCTCTTGTTTAACTTGTACCTATTACCCCTGGTCTGGTCTCTGCACGAAAGAAAGGTTGAAACCTTTAATTATGCCGATTACCTACAGCAGGTGTTTGACATCAGATCTTCCACTTCCTCAGTGTTCAATTTCCAGGCCACTCTGAGCTTTATCAGTAACTGGATAAATGCTAACCAACTGAAACTAAACCCTGATAAAACTAAGCTCATTCTCACAGGTGGACCATCTAACTTGTGCAACTCTAATTTTTGGCCTCCTATGCTGGGTTGGACCCACTACCAGCACGCTCTGTCAAGAGCTTAGGGACTGTGATCAGTAATGAACTATCCACGATGGCCCAGATTGGCACAGTGGTCTTTGCGTGTTTTTTTCACCTTTGTAGAATCTGGAAAGATCAGCAGATTCTTGACCTCTTAGGCCTTGACTTTGGTTACCCATGCCTTGGTAATCTTGCGTATCGATTACGCCAACTCATTACATGCTGGCATTCCTGCATATCAATAACAACGTTTACAGTTCGTACAAAACCATGAGGCCAGGCTAATCGCCCGGCAACCTAGACGACATTATGTTAAACCTCTGATGAAGAGCCTTCACTGGCTTCCAGTGGCTAAACGCTGTGCCTTTAAGCTAGGATGTGTTACAGCAAACAAATGATGGATGGAATGCTGCCAATGCAAACATTCTCCCCCAGTCAAAAGACCTGGGTTAAATCCATCGTTCTTTTGCCAAAACGCCACCCCAGTTTGGACCCAGCCATATGCAAATCAGTCTTGACCCTGTGCCCCATGGGAACAGTCCAGACCGAACTGCCAGGCCAGGTCCTCCCTGTACCGCAAATAAGCACCCTCGGACCGTTTTCAGGGTATGTCACCCTTCTTCAGCCAGGCTAGCTTGAATCCAGTGGCACAGTGAGCAAGGGACCCACGCCTGGGCATACCCATCCCACTTAGGGTCTACAAGAGAAATTGGCCTATAATTCTTAGGGCTTCCCCTATCTCCCTTATATAAAGGAACAATTATACTAGATTTCCAGGACACTGGTGGACCTATCCAGGCTAATTTATTGAAACATTAGTTAATAAGGGTACCCAAAGATCTAGGTTGCCCTGAAAATAATCTATCAGGACCCCATCTGATCCCGTTGCTTTCCTACGAGAACAGGCTCCCAACCACTCCCTCACCTCGCCAAGTAATAAAGATACCCTTTCTTGGTCCGTAGAATAAGTAACGGTGGCGGATGTGGCAGACGGAGTATTGGGACAAAAGATATACAAAAAGTGATTGGCCCAGTCATCTTCTCCCACATTGGCATCCAGAGAGGGCTCTCCCTTAGGCTAGAAATCAGGTGAGTTAATTAGTTCCCAAAACTCTCTGCTATTATGTTTGTAGAGGCCTGCTCGAGCTTGGCCCATATTTCCTCCCTCAAAGATATTTCCTTTTTCTTCCTTGCTTCTTCATAGACCTTCCGGGCTAGATTAGATACCTATTTCTACGTTGCTCATTTTGTACTTTGTAGAAAGTCTTCCTTGCTTGTGTGCACAGAGTATCAAACCAAGCTTTAGTTTTCCTTGAGCCAGATTCCTTCTGTCCAGGAAGCACCCTTTTTATTTGGTTTAAAAGAACTTCAAAGGAAGAAGCTAAATCTCTTGATGATAATTCTTGATCTAGACAATTATTGATACTTTGTTGCGATTTGCGTATCACATCCGGTACCAATTTATGTTTGTCTATTTGGGTCCACTTTAACTGGTATCCATTTATCCTGGCCAGTATGGGAGATTGTATTGACTGGTACTTTTTTCCCTTGTCGGAAGGTAAGAGTACCCCACACGTTAGTCTTGCGTGGTCACTTGGGTTTGTAAACCGGACAGCAATGCCTGTAACCCTACAGCGAGGGATTTAGAGATCATTATGTAATTAATCGTTGACTCGAGTTCTCTGGAAAAAGATTTCTGTGGGGGATCCTTCCGACCATTTGAATCACCGATTAAAATCATATCTCAGTAAAGAGAAACCTATTTAAGGTACAACCATACCTATAGTGTGAAAAATAATACATCGGATAGCGCAACAAAACTACTAGGCCTCGAATTTGGTGTTGGCTGTAGTTACAAGGGTGGAGGTCAAAATCGCCCATCCAGATGGTACATAGGGGTTTATTTTTCCCTAACTCATTACCGATCTTATTAACTGCCCTGATTACTTCTTAGGCTACTAAATACATATTTGTTCCAAAGTTGTTGTTATAGTAGTTAATTAGGATCCAGATCCCTTCCTTTCCATGACCTAAGGAAAGAAGGTGGAAATACTGGTTTACATCCTCAAATGTATTTACTTTTATTTCTGCCGTGCTAGGAATTAGCGTTAGAAGCCCACCCTTTGCCCTCCCTGACACTGTTGGTACAGCCTTTGTTTTAAAAGAGCAGTAGTTATTTATAAAATTGGGCTCAGTTGCCGATGTCTCTTGAAAACAAGTGATGTACTGACCTTCCCACTCTTTTAGCCAACTGAAGTTCCTCAGCTTATTTTTAATTCCTGGAATGTTCATTGTCAGTATCTTACAAGTTTTATTTAATCGATTTCCATTAGCAATGTTTTCAAGGGGTTCATTGCGTTCAGGAGTTTTTACCATTGCTATGCCTGGGTCTTTAATTACTGGCGGTTTCAGTCAATCGCAATGTTCCAGATCACTGAGGGGGCAAATCTATTCGGGTTACCCCTCTAATACTCTTCTAAAGTGGGGCAATGGGTTCCAATATTCCCCCACCCCGATGGGATCTGAATACATTTACCAATGTCAGATGGGCGTCTAGAAACAAAGAACCCATAACGTAATGCTTTTATCTGTCTACCCCTAGGGGGATCCTTAAACAGATGGTCCAGAAGAGCTCTTGGAGCGTGGTTAGGGTGACCAGCCGTCCAAGATTTGCCTGGACGGTCCCAATTTTTCATCAGCTGTCCCGGCAGATTTCAGGAAATGTGGCTCTTGTCCTGGTTTTTAGAGAGGCTCGACTGTAAACGACGACAGTTGCTTTTTTATGTTTTACAAAGCAGGGATAGTTATCAGTTGTTTCAAGAAAGCAATTTAATTAACAGGCAAGCTACTGGGTTTAAACAATTGCATTTTGTGTATTTTCAAACTGCCAGGTCTGTAATTCTCTGCTGAGGAGTGCTGTCATTCTCTCCGCTTGCTTGAAGTAAAATTGTAGTCCTTCTTCTATTTTTGTGAAATTTCCAGTTTTTTGGAATTAAAATTCTGGTCACCCTAAGTGTGGTGGTTATTAAAATTCACGATCACACAATCCCTATCCATTGTTTTATTTGTCGAATCTAACCACTCTACCCGTCTCTCCATAATAATTTGATTAGCAAGCTGGACAACCCCATTTCCCCCACTGGGAGCCCAACAAGACAATCAGTGCAAAGATTTGCCCATCAATTGGATCGTGTTGTCCATCTGATCCTTTCTTAGTGTTGGAACATTAGCCAGGATCAGAACGAAGGGGTCTGAAGATAGAGGGAGGTGCAAGAAGTGGTAGGTTTTAATGGGTGCCCCCCTAAGCGGTCTATGTTGGTTAGAGTGAGATACCCTCCCCCCTGTTCCTGTGAGGTTAAGTGAGTAATATTGCCTAAGTCGTTAGTGGCAGTAAAGGATTGCAATGGGGGGATCTCATCTCTACTCTGTAGTTGGTGTTGGTATACTGGAGGAGTACAAAAGGGGGTGGTAATGGACGGAGCATCTGAACCAATCAAACACTCACACCCAGTCAAAAGATCTGGGTTTAATCCATCACTGTTTTTAGCCCACTCTGACACCCCAGTTCAGACATGGCTATGTGCAAATCAGTCTGACCCTGTGCCTCATGGGAACAGTCCAACCCGAACTGCCAAGCCATGCCTTCCCTGGACCGGAAACAAGCTTCCGAGGACCGGAAGCCCACTCTGCCACCCCAGTTCAGACATGGCTATATGCAAGTCAGTCTGACCCTGTGCCTCATGGGAGGGTATGCTCAGACGTGAGTCCCTTGCTCACTTTGCCACCGGATTCAAGCAAGCCGGGCTGAAGAAGGCTGTAATGCCAGAAACCGGTCCTCGGAAGCTTGTTTCCGGTCCAGGGAAGACATGGCTTGGCAGTTCGGGCTGGACTGTTCCAATGAGGCACAGGGTCAGACTGATTTGCATATAGCCATGTCTGAACTGGGGTGGCAGAGTGGGCTAAAGAACGGTGATGGATTAAACCCAGATCTTTTGACTGGGTGTGAGTGTTTGATTAGTTCAGATGCCCCGTCCATCAACACTCCCTTTTGTACCGGTATACAGGAGGAGTCATTAGTGTTTGAGGGTCAATTTGAACAGTGGCTGGCAGACTACTCATATTGGTGAGCCTCATTATTAACCAGGGAAAGGGTGTAAGGAGATTGCAATAATAGACACTTACACCCGAAAAGCAAAATCAAGGCTGCAAAACAACAGAATAATTTCATAGAGCTATGTATAAGTGAGGTCAATACATCAGACATTATACTCACAGGGGACTTTAATTTACATCTAATTGGCTCATCGACTGCAGAGGAAGTGTCTATACAAAACTGGTTATGGAACATCCCACTACAGGGGAAGAGCTTATCAGAACTGCCTACAAAAACCAGCCAGCGTCTCATAAAGGGCCTCAAACACCTTAATTTTTAGAGCAGTGAACAGCAGATGTATAGGTGACAACCCCCCGGCAATCCCTCATTACTCATCAACCAAAAACTCAACACTAGACTACACCTTTGTGTCCCTAACCCTGTTCAATGAAATGACCACATTCAGTATGGATGACAAAGCGGACAGCGACCATCGGCCCCATCAACTCACACTTTGCACAAATAGGCCTAAGCCTCGAAATCGAACAGTCCACTAGGAACTAATGTTACAATCAATTACAGGAAAATACGATTTGTGCAAGCATCGCAAGGGAGCTTCCTGCAAACTGCAACACTCCTATTTGAAACACAAGAAGGGGTAATGTAAAAGAGAAATGGGTGAACTTCACGACCTCAATGGCAAAGTCTTTTGCCGCCCCAATTAAATCACGAACACAGCAGAGCTACAGCGGCACAACCAACTTTTGAAAATTGCAAAAAAATCAAGATAAGATGTATTAAAAAACAATTACTCACACGCTGGGGCATCGGCGACAGAAACCAACCGATATTATATGCCTAGCTGCACTGCAACAGCAGAAAACCAAATGAAAGCAAGCATTATGGGTGGCTAAGAGAGCCTCTGAGGATTCATTATGGGTGAAACTGCATGTCGATATTAAACAGAACAACAGCCCAAGATTTTAGAGGGCAATAAATTGATTAATTCGCCCTGCACATGAAGGATTATCATCCAACATATCTGAGGAGGACTGGGCAACCTACCTTGGAAATTACTTCCATCAAGATTAGATTTCATTGCCTATAGGAACTAGGTCAGCCGTAACTCAGAGAATTACCACACTTGTGTACCGACCCGGCAAGAAAGTGCAACAGCACTGGAAGGGGGTGAAGGCACATTTCCTTATACTTTTTCATTCATCCATCCTATTTAATTCATCCATTCATCTAACCCTTCACTCACCCACCCACCCATCCACCATTTCACATCGCAGACAACAGAAGAGGCCCAGCAAAAACCCCACAGTGACTATAGCTGCTAAAGCGGAAGGGGGGGTTGACGACACCCCTGGAGGGTTTATGTGTAAACTTAAGAGCAGATGTACAGATGGAAATATGGATGATGAAGGATGCAGTGTGCGGATGTGTGAAGTGGAGCGATGTGAATCAGATGTAGAGTGGATCTGCAAGATAAAAAGAGCATGAGTAAGATAGAACAGGGTGTAAAGCCTAGATATAGTACATTGATATAAAAATGCCTTGCGGAAGCGAGATGTAGATCAAAAGAGCAGAATGTAGTGAAAGGAGAGAAATGAAGCTTGCTTAAAGGCCGAGATTGAGAGGCATTCGTATACCTTCCTCTTTAAAAAAAAAATCCATTCTGATGTAGCTCTCACCAAGGCGGTGGGAAGATTCACTGCCTCACTCACCTTGGTCATCTCGTCTCTCTCCTACACCCTTTCCCCTCCTGCCAGAGCGCTGCACTTGATTTAAAACCCTGCACATTTCCTAGTTTTTTTTATGTCAAAAATAGACACAGAGAGCAGCTGTTATAATTCCTCCGATTTTAGCTCCACGCTCGCTGCTCCAAATTTGCCTTGTTTTCAGCTCCATTTAGGACAAAGGACTGGCCTGCATGCGGCAGTGGAGTAAGTGCGTGATTTTTTGGACACCACAATTGCCTTCACTGATTGGCCAAAACAGCCTGGGGCGAGTACAGGTCGACAAGGTTGGTTGCAGGAGAGCCCTTATTCATTTTTGTTCAACAAACTTTATTGAATACATATACCAGTAACAAGAAGACGGGCAAACTGATTTAGTTCCTAACGTGTTGTCAGTGGGCTTCTGTGTGACATTTTGTTGCCTTATATGTGACACTTTAAGTGACACGATAGCAAGCAGAAGCAAGAAGGTAACTCTCCCTCTGCCATGCACACAACCCTAACGTGAGCTGTAAGGAAGTGCCTGTGAGCGCTAGCAATCCTTTACATAGTGCCAGCATTCCTTTGCATAGGAGTTACCTTGGAGTTCTGAGCCCATAGGACTGTGCTGTGGTGTCAAAGACCTGTATCACTGCAAGAAGGAATGGCTTTCATTTCTCCAGTGACGCTTCCTGTTCCAGGTGTCTGCAAAGAATTACTCCAAGCCGAATTGTGTGCCTCACAGGACACCTCTGATGGAAGGCTCTTTGACCTGTGAGCTAGGTCATCATGGACAGCTAGCGGCACTGTGGGTTCTACTCTGATTTTTGGAGCAGACAATAATGAACTGCATGTGTATAATGCCAACGGAGCATCGTTATGTCCTCATTTGCCAAAAGACAGCTTCATAGATGTTGATATAACCCCTAAAATCAGTACAACTCATAACCAAAAAGAGATACAAAAACGGAGAGAAGGAAGAAGAAGGATAAGAAAAGGTTTGATGGGCTACTTTTAAATTTGCATCTTTCTCAAATAGAAACGAAAAACACGTGCATCCTTATTTAAAATTAACAGAGAGGTCTGTCATGTCCGTGTACTTTAAAAGAAACAGCAGCACAGCAGAATTTCAGCATGCAATATAACACACGTATTTTGTGACCACGGAATTAACAAAAACAGCTGGATATATCATATACACAACATGGATACAGTCATAATAAGCAATATCAGGTATGACAGTAAATAGTTTGTTTCTTCCCCTGTCGGTCTACATTAACTATTGTCCCAAATCTGGGGCGCGAATGCAGTGTAACGGGCAGAGCTGCCGAGTTTGGAGCTGTGAGACGGGTGGATTGAACTAAGCGCGCTGGTTTTCTAATAAGGCACTGTGGGGCATATTATCAACACAGGCGATAAAATTATCGCTGCTTTTATCGGCAGAAAACTGCCGCAAAAGCGGCTTTAGCGGCAGTTTTCTGCCGCAAAAGCGGCTTTAGCGGCAGTTTTCTGCCGATAAAAGCAGCAATAATTTTATCGCCTGTGTTGATAATATGCCCCCGTGTGTTTTGTTCGTACAGCGGAAATAATCAGTCTATATTTGAGAAGTGAGAAGAAGTCTCCTTTGCTTCTTTGGAAATTTGGTGTGCAACTATACCGTCCTGAAGATGGTCTCAAGGATCATCTAGATCAGCAAGAGACCGAAACGTCAACGCATTTGAACCGTTTTGCTTACATTTGTATGCCTAATAGACAGAATGAAAATCAGATGAAATGTTCTGTTTAATTCTAAAGTATGGTGTTTGGTTTTCCATGTGTACATAAAGCAAAAGGTGTTCATATACTACTGTTGAATGAATAGATAATTCCAGTAGTATGTATGTTTCCGGACTTGATTTGTATAAGAAAACTTGATTAAAACAATTCTTTATATAACTGGGTGTGTATGAAGAAATTCCCTGTATTAATGGAATGATGTTGACTGCTGTGACGATATTGCAAAGGACAAATGATGTTAAATGATTCCGTTAGGGACACTGATATTTTGTGATTGAGTTTGGAGCTTGGCATCAAGGTTCGATTCTCAGCTTCGGCTCAACACCATGTGACCCTGGACAAATTATTTGAAGCCCCCATTCCTACAAAAGATCAATGTGTCCTGGTGCAATGTAACGGGTGCTCAAGTAAATCCTCCAATACCTTTTGGTCTATTTTGTGCTATATTAAACTGCAGAAAAATAAGAGTTTGATTGTAATGATGTGTCACTGATAGTTATGATAACAGTACTATTTAAAAGTCACACGTTTTGCTATTGAGACTTTTTAAAAGGTTTGCAACTTTGAGCAGAATGTTTTATTTCTGTTTCTGTTTCACAGGAACCGCACCTTTTATATATGCACATTTCTATTAATTCAACCTCAGAAGGATTAAAGGCTGAGCCATTTTTCCAGAATATATATAATATACACATATATCTAGGCTAATAATACTAACATGTATATTTATATTTAAATTTTGGAAAAACTGACTCAGCCCTTAATCCTTTTGAGGCCGATAAAATATCAATGTGCCAAAATAAAAGCTGTGGTTCCTATGAAACAGAAATGCTTATTCCACTACCTGTAAACCTTTTGAGAAGTCTTAAAAGCAAAATATATCTATAGAGAGAGTGTGTGTGTATATAAAAATGTGTTATAGTTCAGTGCATTAATGTGCCTGCTGAAGAGATCTGTCTGTAACACGCAGACGCAGGTTTAAATTCTGGAAAAAGTGTCTCGACCATTAATCTTTCTGAGGTCAATAATGAAATAAAAATCTTTTATTTGGGTACTAGTCACACCTCTGAATTAAAGTGCTATAATTCTGCAAGACTATGCTATCGTAACACAGTTTATATGCACCTACAGGAATGAGATCGCTTACTTTTGCTTAAAATGAAAGTTGGTGTGAAACATGGTCCGGACGCCCAAAGGCCAGAAGGGGGTTACTGTTCTCAAAGTGTGGCAAATTGAATATTTTACCCCCTGTGTTCTGGGGCCAATTTACTGTTAGACATTAAACTGAATACCAACTAAATTCTTTTACATGTGATGCACAGGGTGGCAAAACAGTGTCAGTGCTTGTGAAGTAATTCCCAAATCATTTGCAAATCATCCTGCAGTCATCAGGAACAGTCTCATCTTGTAAAGAAATTAGATACCCATCCACAAATCATCAGATATAATCTCATTGTGTGAAGTCATCAGGTACTCATTTTCAAATCATCTTCAAATCATCAGGAACAAGTTGCTAAGCTTTGCTGATGACTTCAAAATCTTGATGATGTTGGATGATGGGAAAATGACTTCTAAGACAGTTGGATGATCATCTGATGACTCTGGGATGGCTTCTAAAGTAATCCTGTTTGGCTTGGGCTGTCATCGTACTACAGTGGTGTCTGGGTTCTGCGCGCTAATTTCTGTTTGATTTGCAAGTTTAAAGTGGTTTTAATCCTTCATTTTACAGTGGGCAATGTTTTCAACATCCCACTAGCCCCATTCTTTGGCCTTCCTTTATCCTCTCATTCCTGATGATACACACCAATAATACAGTCATCATTCTGAGGCAGCTAAGCTATCTCTGATATAGGTAAACTGGGGGAGGTCGAGAGATGTTTTGTGTTCAGGGTCCAATTACTGCTTAGCCTGGGATTGACCAGTGAACACAAAAGGGGCCACCACTGTCTCATATAATTCAAACCATCAGCAAGGGTGCCAACTTTCTGTCTACCCAGGGAGTTAGCTTATCAAAGGCCAGCTCTGGTCACACCACACACATGACATCACATGAAATTACATCATAGGTCCTTTGGTTAAAGTGGCATCACAGGAAATGGAGTTTTGGTGATATTTGATGCTTTATGGCATCAGAGGAAGCGTCTAAGCACTATATCCCTATAAAGTCCTCCTGGGTGTAGTTTACTATGAGTTAAACATCTCAGTGAGGAACCCTTACATTTTATGAGGCCACATTCTTATGTTAGGGATTCTGATTCATAAATTAATCACATAGTTTAAATATTATAAGGTGTTATTTTATTTGAACCACATCATAAGGTCTTACATTTATAAATAGTACATTGATGATTGTTATCTGCCTGACTTTTTAGGATTTGCCTGCACAGTGCTTGCACTGTGCTTGTTTGGTTTGTCCTCCTCCTTCACCTAATTTCCTTTCATTTCAAGCGTACTTTTCGGGTGTGTGTGTTTTTTTTTGTTCTCCTCCCTTTACCTAATATCCCAATTTTATATTACCACCAGTTACTGCACAATATATTGCTGTTCTCAATAAGCAAGTCATAACACTTTTACAAAATGTCAGCATCTTATACTGCACAACTGCTCACCAAGCTAAAACTTACAACAAAAACATATTATTAATCCCATATGTGAAACCTATTGCATTCGCCAATGCTTATTTAATTTATACCATCCTCTTCATTTGTCAGAGTTGCAGTCATAACTTTTACTGGATTTGGTGTCATTCAAAGGTCATCACAACTCATTGCATAGATTAGAATAATTAGTGACATTTCTTTTAATGGTACGGCTTGACAGTACATCTAACGCCATACAATCATGTGAGAATCACTAGGAGAGGGTTTTAGCACCCTCCACATGTTAGGAGCCATGAGTACAAGTTCTGATTGGGTAGAAATTGTGTGCTTCCACAAAACAGTGCCTACCTTTCACAAAGCTGTGATCATTTTGTTTATTTATCCAGCTACCTGGGGTTGAACGTTTAGGGACACACATGACATTGTAATGCTAATAAAGTGTCTTAGACAGTTAGATCATTAATGGTGTTTTTCTCTGCCTGCAGCACAGCTGGAAGGAGGATAGTAATTACCCTATGACAGTCTTTTTCAAAGTCAGGCCTATTGGCATTGCCATGCTTGTTGATAACAAGTGGTCTTAATCCTTTTTAGGTCTCGCAGCCCTAGCGCTGGAATGTACATGTGCTCCTCACTCTGAGAGGCTTATTGTAATCGATAAGATTTCGGTAGTGGACTTGAAGCCACGCCCATCTTTTTGATTGGCTGTCATCACGGTTTATGCTAATCCTGGGTCATGATTGAGAATGAGGCTTTTTCGTTACCGCCCTGTCTCCTCGGACGGCCCATCCGGACTGGATCTTTCACTTGAGGTGTTACACAGTGGGCTTCATTAGTCAGTAGGCACTATGTTTTTTCAGTCAGTCTCGTGTTCTCTTCCAACCACCAGTTTCCGTCCCTCGCTGCTTGTCAGGCTTTGTTCCAAACCACCCCTGCACAAACATCCGCAAGTCGGGCACTGTCTTAATTTTAAACTCGCAAGCGATCCACCTCGGCCACACTTGTTTATTTATTTTGCCACGCTGACCGAAAGGGAGCGTTTCTCCTCAGTAATTCAGTCTGAATTTTATTGTTAGCGCAGTCCACCTTGGCAACGCTTATTTATTGGGAAACGGTGTCGGCTCTCTCTTAAACTGAGTGAACTATATCACAAGGTATCCGGTTACATATGGTCGCAAAAAACGTTTAAACTTGTAATCACTCTAGCGCACTTGTTTTAAGCAAAACAATGGCTCCCTGCTGCCCCTGCAGTGAAGAGAGAGGGCGAGTTGTAGGGGGCCCCTCCGACTCTGTGTCAGGGCGGCAGGGAGGCTCTGGCCTGACACAATTCCTGACTGGGTCCAGACCGGGGAGGGGGGGCTATCCTCTATGTCTGCGGTTCCCAAAGTGTGCGCCGTGGCACCCTGGTGCGCCATGATGAGCAGCCAGGGGCGCCGCACCGCACCACTCAGGATGTGGGTGATATGCATTGCAGCCCAACATGCGGGGGGGTTAAAATGCCACCTTCGGAATGGTTTTGCCCTGCACGCTGCGTAGGCTCACCATTACTGCCTTAGCAAGCTTGGAGCGTAGCAGGAACGTTGCTGCTGACCCTGTGTTGTGCTCTGCCCTTCCCTGCCTCGCCTCGTGGGACCCTGTTCAACTAAAATCGCACTGAGACTGGTGAGGAATTTTTGGAAGTATGGAAAGAACGCGGTGGTGTTCTATACTCAAACTCACCTGAATCACCGGGCCCCTCTATTATTTACCTACTACTGCTCCAGACAGATTCCTCCTGCGGCTCAGCTCCTCTAACCTCTCGCTGTTCCTTTTCTGTTCTGCTCGTAATTTGACCCCGTGACCTCAGCTGTTTACTTCTTCCCTCGCTCTCTGATTTATTTCACTGCTCCCACCCTGACCTGGAGAACTAAGCATTGCAGGACAGACCTGTCCCTCATACTTTTCCCCTATCGAGGCTTCTGCTTGCCTATCTCTGCAGGGTTCTGGTTGTAATTCTACAAACGGAAGCTTTGAAGGTGTGCAGGCAGGGGCCATTTATCACCTCTCAGACTGAGGGTAGCAGTTTTTTATTTATTTATTGATTGATTGTTTTTATGCGTTTTTATATAGCGCAGACTTTACCCAAAGGTATCAGAGGGCTTCACCATAGGAACAGAACTGATACATAAGGAGATAATTACAAGTGACCAAATTACAAAAGCAAACTTTAAGTTACACAAGGCAGTAACGTGATAAAACAAAATACAAGAGGTAGCAAAAGGTACAGTACAGGGGGAAAAAGTGACATGTGTGCAAGTTAAAAAAACGTAAAAACTACAAGTAGAGGTATAATACTGCAATAAATGGCAGACACTCAAGCACAAGAACAATCATTATATAGGCAATGGTGGCACTTGAAAAAGCAAACAAAATGTAAGGTAGCAAACAGTGTTAAAAGAGAAAAATGACCTGTACATGTTACAAACGAGTACCAAACACAGGTAGAAGGATAATACTGCAATAAGTGGCAGACACTCAAACCACAAGGATACAAAGGGAAGGCACTTACATAGTCATGGAGAATAGAATTTTCTGTACTGGAAGGTCTTCCTTCAGATAATATAGAGGGCGTGAGTTAAATTTGGAGGTGTATTTGAAGGAGGAGAACTTTGAGGTCAGTTTTGAAGGCCTGGGAGGAGGTGGTGGTTTCCGAACACATGCAGACAAAATGGGTTTTCTCTGAGAAAAAGGCCGCAAGCAGGGCGAGTTTGCCACTCCCTGGTGAAACTAGTGGCTGGTAAACGAAGTGTGGCTGATCCAGGGGCCACCATGTCCTGGGGTGCCTCCGTGCAGCAATACTTTGATGAACATGCTCTCTGTTCATGACTCCAGTCTATCTGTGGCTCAAAGCTGTTCTGCTGCGCTCCCATTGTTGCTTTATGACAGGTGCCACGCACACTGCCTGAAGGCTCTTTATTAAGGATGTTATTTAGTTTTTGCACTAATGCAAGGGTTCTGTACTTGGCCTTAACATGTTTTTATTAAACAACTGTTCTCTTCTTAGTTTGTTACAAATATGATTATAATACCTTCATTACGTCCCAATTACTTTAAGGAAGACAACAGGAAGTACTCCCGAGGTCGGGCTTACATCCCGCCCACTGGTAAAATAAATGGTGGGGAGCCACGGCCAACTGTCGATTAGGTCAAGGGAGCCACAGGTCAAAAAAGTTTGGGAACCAATGCTCTATGCCTATATGTATTAGGCAGATTTTGTTATGCCACTGATGCACGCGCTTGCGTGTTTAGTTTTCATAGCGCCTCTGACCACCTGTTGTGTAATGTTGGACATTGTTTATGTGTCATTGTCTGCGCACCAATGTTCTGTTTGTAGTGTTTACATCTTTGTTAGGAACGCATGTAGATAGTGCATGTATATGTGTGCATTCGCATCTGTGTGGTGTAGGCTGATGAATTTCTAGTCTGTGTATCTCTATTTTGTGCGTACTGCCTTTCTTTGTGGCCACCTAATCTTTTTGTGTTGGGTGTAGTGCGTGTGTGCACTTGTCTAATGCGCATATGCCTGTGTCCGTTTGCTCCCAAGTCTTTGTTCTTTGCACGTCATCTTGTGTTTACATTGTGATGCCCTTGCATGTAGTGTGAATGTCATACATAATACATGTTACTGTCTGCAAGTTGAGGCACTTAGTAACGAGCTGCAGAGGCATCTGTACTCTTTGTAGTTGGTGTGTCTGTGGTGGGTGTTTGTCACTGTAGTCTGGTGTCTAGACGGCTGTGTTGTATGTAATGTGTGTTTGTAGGCGGCTGTGTTGTATAATGTGTGCTCCATGGTAGTGTTGCGTGTGTGTCTGCCTGACTATGTCGTAGGGGGTCAGAGGGCTCGAAGGTGGCGCTTGGCACATCCACTGGGTCAGGGCGGCCCTGCACAAACCATCAAGACCAGATGGGCAGAGCTCCAAGTGGGCAAGTGAGCACCTGCGCCCAGGATCAAAGCTGGGGATGGAGCTCCCCTCCCTACAGAGAGGTTGGGAACCTCCCTGAAACAACAGGCTGTGTACCATAGTCACCGATTTGTGCTGTATCAAAGCAAAAAATACTAATCTTATGCTCATATTCAGACGAGGTCTGTGTAGTGGCCTAAATGCACCTCTCTCCATGGTGCTATTTGCACAGAATTTGCACACTGGTTTCCATCTGTCTGAGTTTTAGCCAAGACTAATTTTATTATTTTCAAATTATATAATATTGTTTTTTGGTGCTGTGAAACAAATTAATGGCATTCAGTATGTATCAAAGGGGGTTTGCTAGTAAGACTTTATTCCTATTTTCATAACTTTTCTAAACTATCGATCCAATATTATTGAGTTGTTTGTACTTAGCCACCACCCGACTTTAGTAACTTGCATGCCAGGATTTTAAACAAGCATTTGCAATGCAATAAGTCTCGCATTCGCGAGATTTTGAGCTAGATTCGCGAGATTTTGAGCTAGATAGCATTGTAAGTGACAATGCCTTTTATTCTTGTGTTTTGAAAACCTGCAAACAACGACTTGAAGTGCAAATTGTACATAAGTAAAAGGCTTTGTCATTTACAATGCCAATAGGTCAAAGTTTAGAAAATGCGAGACCTATTGCATTGTAAATGCTTGTTTCTTTGTTCCAGTTAGAGAGATGGACAAAGACATAAGCTGAGAGTTACTGTTTCATGCTTATGACCACAAAGATGGTAGGTAGCATTTGGGACAATGTTTTTTCTGCTGGTCGTACATGTCTAAGTTCCTTCAAAGGAATACACAAAAAATCAGAATATGAACAAAGTGATGTCCTTGTTCCTTTTAACAAAGGGTATGAGAGGTAGTTTGACAATTTATTTTCAGAAAAGCTCCCCTCACTGTATTCTGAGTGTTTTTTAGTGTTCAGTTCCTCATTGCCCCTTATAAAAGACATTGCTTGTGTCTCTTTTTTAGCTACAAGTTTAGGGTGCCCCAGAGAAGTTGAAGAGTCCCATAAAGGTTGTAGCTGTAACATGTACATTGTACTATGTACATAGCTGGTACAGGGAGATCATCTAAAGTGGCTTGTTGCAAGTGCATGCCAAATAGTTTAGCTAATGGAGTTATCATTGGCATAATGTATTGCACAGTATCAGACCAAAAAAAGAACATTACTTTTAGAGATGTTTGCTACAAATCAAAGTCTTGTCTAGTGCCCAGGTAGGTGGAAGCATTTGGTAGAAGGAAGACTTGCCTAAATACATTTCACTGTGTTCTAGAAAGAACACAGTGCCATTTATTTAGGACACATTTCCCCTCGGAAGGCAGCCAAGCCATAATCAACAAGTGGAAGTAGTTTAGCACTTACTACTGAGGTAGAGGTTTTATTGAATGGATGCCAGACTTTTATAAAGGTGACAGATGGCATAAGACAGAGAAACAGATTGAGTGGCACATTACCAACGATTAGCGATATTTATCGCTAACTAGGCTTAGCAACAAATTTTTTATCGCCAAGCATCGCCGGAAATTATCGCTGAGATAACGTGCTATTAGCAACGTTTATCTCCAAAGCGATACATTTTCCGGTGATAGCGTGAATATCGCTGAGAATACAGTGATATTCACGCATTAGCGACAAAATGCTCTTAGCCATGTTATCCACCTCCCATTGGATAACATGGCTAAGAACTGGTCAGAGCAGGCGTTAGTTTTTGGCGATAGCGGGAATATTTCCATCGCTACGCCTGCCTTGCTAATAGGCGATAGCGACGTTAGCGACTGCTTTCAGTCGCTAACAGGTTGGGTACGCCCACTTTGCATGTCATTAGCGATAAATATCACAGACATGCAAAGCGGGACCCAAACCGCTCGCTATCGCCTAAAGCTGTTGCTAACTGCTGTTAGCGACAGCTTGCTAATAGAGCGATAGAATTATCGCCGCTTAGTGGCCGAAAACGGCCGCTAAAGCGGCGATAATTCCCTATCGCCCTGCTTGGTAATATGCCCCTTCATTTTTAAGTACATCCTATGTTCATTCGATAATCATTGATCACCCTTGCATACTCTTAATTACAGCATTTCATATGTTTCTCTACTCCAGCATCTCCAACAAACCACTTGTTCATTTTGCACAGTTGATTACTAAAAAAAAGTATACAGATCACTTTGTGTTGAATATTACTATATTATTGATGTAATAAGTATTCCCGGCAGCCATGGGTTTCTGCAGGCCCTATACTCTAGTGCCTAAAATAATTGTGTCAGCTGAATATTGCATGGGTTGAAGACAAAGAGTGTCTAATTTTAATGAGCGAGAACCCTGCACTTTAATGACACCTGGGAGGTTTGCTATTTAGAGACTGAAAAGCAGCATACCCAGCACATAACATTTCTTTAACCCTCTGTTGATTATTATTTTTCTTGAAACATGATTGTTATGTGTCAATTTTATCTGAACCCAAGTGTTAAGATACAGTGACTGGATGTCCTACTGTAAAGGGAAAGGGATTCCCCGTGTAGGCAACTTTCACCCCGACGTGGGTCTCGTGCTCACTAAGCCACTGGAGTCAAGCTATCTTGGCTGATCAAGGCTGATAGCCAGAAACCGGTCCTAGGATGCTTGATTCCGGTCCAGGGAAGACATGGCTTGGCAGTTCGGTCTGGACTGTTCCCATGAGGCATGGGGTCAAGACTGATTTGTATATGGCCGTGTCTGAACTGGGGTGGCTTGGTGAGCAAAATAACGATGGATTAAGCCCAGATCTGTGAGGGGGGGTGAATGTTTTGCCATTGTGCAACATTCCGTCCATCATCTTGTGTGTTTTGCTGTTCACTCTATGTGGGAAGGGTACGCTCAGATGTGGGTCCCGTGCTCACTAAGCCACTGGAGTCAAGCTATCCTGGCTGATGAAGGCTGATAGCCAGAATCCGGTCCTAGGCTGCTTGATTCCAGTCCAGGGAAGACATGGCTTGGCAGTTCGTTCTGGACTGTTCCCATGAGGCACAGGGTCAAGACTGATTTGCATATGGCCATATCTGAACTGGGGTGGCTTGGTGAGCAAAATAACGATGGATTAAACCCAGATCTGTGACTGGGGGTGAATGTTTTGCCATTGTGCAACATTCCGTCCATCATCTTGTGTGTTTGGCAACTTTCACCATAACATGACACAATTTAATTAATTGAAGGCCATTGGGTTTTCAACAGACAAACAGCATTTTTTGACTTTCAGTGACTCACGGAGTAGCATCGACAAAGCAAGTATATTATCAATATGTTGCAGCTACCTCTGAAATTCCAGTTCCTTTAGTCAAATTTGGCATAGTGCTTGGCTTCCACATAAAGCAAGGCAATCAATCAGTAAGCTGATGCTTGCATAGTATCACCTTTTGTAGGTCTCAGCTAGACAGCGCATGTGCTGTCTCGAAGAGACATGTAGTGTTCAATCAGTGGGCTTCAGCCTGCCCATAGGCTTCCATTTACTTTCTTCATCGTCACTCTGAAATTCTCTGTCACCATTTGTCCATTGCATGAATACCTCATGCCTCTCCTGTGTCCCCCCCAGACCATGGACTAAGTACTTGCAAACATCCACTGGTCACATTTTGGGAACCAAGGGGCATATTATCAATGGGAAGCGGTAAATATCGCAAATCGTGCTTAGCGCGAATTTGATTCTCGCCGTCTATTACTGGTTTATATCGCCTTGTTAGCAGCATATTAACAACGCTCTGCTAATAGATGATGTACAAACCAGCGATAGATGGTGATAATCCTCATTAGCATGTGAAATCCGACAATGATTTCACACGCTAATGAAAAGCTTGATAATAGGAGAGTGTGGACGTACCTAGATGATCCACCTCCCATACAAAACATGGCTAAGCCAACTTTAAAGCAGGTGTAAGAATCTGGCGATACCCCCCTGTTTGCGCGGCCTTCTTGATCGCTTCGCGGTTCCTGGTCCACGTTATAAATACTGCGTTGGCAACATCTGTCATGTTGTTTCTTGGCAAAACGCCTACTTTGCATCTAATTAGCGATGTATATCGCTAAGATCATCACGGAAACAGCAGCTAACATGCGCTAATGCATGTTAGCGCTGCCTTGATGATTGTGCGATAAACAAAATCGCTGCTTTTTTGACGCTAAGTGCCGAAAAAGCGGCGTTATCTCCCTTGATAATTTGCCCCTACTTTTTTTTGTCTTGAGGCACTCCATACAGTGCTCGTGTTTTCAGTTCACTAGTGTTGTCCACTGTCTCTTTTTTAATGCAGTTTTATATAGCATGAACGCCACCTGAATGTATTATTAGAGTGCTGTACATCAGCATCCGTTACTTTGCACATGGACATGCTCGTTTTTGTAGGAACAGGGAGAATAACTGATTTACTCAAGATCACAGGATGTTGTGACAACGGCGAAACCCAAAACTGGATTCCCAGCTCCAAGGTCAGCAGCTCTGGCCGTAACACCACGTCCTCTCCTCCCACCCTAACTCCCAACTTCAAGGGCTCTTCGTACTTTCTTTATATACATTTTAACACTATCCCTTTGAACAAGTACCTCTTAGTGCCGAGCCATAATGTGCCATGTTAATATCAAAGTTTCCACATGTTAGAGAAATACCCTCCTTGAGTACTTTAGAAATCCTTCGTATAATATGTGATGTGTATTGCATGATCTAGATTGCAAACACTTTCAGAACTTTGAGCGGGCTGGCTCGCCCATTTCTAACAATGGTAGCGCCAGCTCCTGCTGTTTAGAGCCCCTATCTCCGCAGCAACTGGTCTTAGCCAGGCCAATAGAAGGCGTGGTCAGCAGCATACCAGACATCTGTTGCCCCCTTGGCATGTCAGTGCACATGTGACTGGAGTGATTAACCACTAGATCTGAACTCAGGAGCTGGGAGTTGAGTTACAGCAAACATCATTAACTGTGATGCAGAGCATTATCATGCAAGAATTTGAGGAATTCTTTTCCCTCGGGTAATATTTAGCATCAGCAGGTAGTGAAGACATGGGCTGATGGCATTTGATATTGTCATAACGTGACTGCCTGATCTCTGTCTGCGACAGGACAGGCAGGGAAGGAAGGGGCGTGGGGAAGGAAGGAAGTGGGGGAAAGTTAGAACAGTAAGGAGGTGAACACGGTGAAATAAAGACGTGTTAGTATCAACTCCCTGGCTCCTGTGTTTTCCTTTGGGGGAGCGCGACACTGGCGACGAGGGAGGGATGCAAACCGATCCCCACACCGCTCGAGACCCCTGCCGCTCGTGAGCGGCCGAAAATGAAGAGCCTGCAGCCCGCGTCGGAGTGGTGTGTGTCGAGCAAGAAACAAAGCGGAGTACTCGCACGCCGCCCCCGATTGCTGCCAGGAACGGGTTCCAGCGTGACGAAGCTGCCCGCCCGAAAGGAGAAATACCTCTGGGGTGAAACGCCACAAACAGCTAGAATAGTGGCTGCATAGAGAAAACCGTGAGAAAACGGCGCAAAAAAATCGAAGAACGTCCGACGATCGACTACAACGATTGGAAGCGGAGGGGTGAGTCCCAGAAACAAAGAATTAGCCCCTTTAGCGTGGCGGACCCACAAAATATTGTCAGGCACCCGGCAGAAAGCATTGAAGCTGTAATGTATAAAGCCTAGTTGGAGCCACGTGTCCTGAACGGCGGCCATCTTGAGGTCAGGCACTACCTCATAGACTCCCATGTGAAAATTTGTGTCGGCCATTTTGAGGTCAGGCATTTGGGATAAAGAGATAAATCAACACTGCAGAGTCAGAATAAACGAGAATGTCACTCCCCAGCTCGTCTAGTGATACAGGAGGAGCACCAGCAACACAAGCAACTTCAGGAAACCCCCCAGTGACAGCCCCGATGTTTCCCGCAGTCATGGGGGTATCATACCTGAGACCACCAGAACCTCTAGAACTGACGTCAGGTAGCAGCATGGGACCTAAGTGGAAAAGCTGTTCCGAAGACTTTGAGGACTACATGACTGGGTCACAGGTACAAGACCCCAAACAGAGGTTGATAGCCCTACGAAATCTGGTGGGGAAGGACATAGCACAGATTATTAAGGAACTGCCCAACGCAGCCACCGCCTCATATGATGATGTCAAGGGAGCTCTTGACCGACGATGTCTACACAAGTACAATTTAGACTACGAGCGCTACACGTTTAACCTGGCCACGCAGGAGAAAGAAGAGCGAATGTGTGATTTTATTACGCACATCAGACGGCTAGCCCGCCACTGCGACTTTGACGACTTCAACACCGAGGATGCACTACGACTCCGCATATTTGAAGGATGTCATTCTGAATCTCTACGTCGGCGACTGCTGAAGAAGCACTATACCCTTGAAGATATTGAAGAAATGACACGTATAAACGACCAGGCGGAAGATCACGCAAAGAAAATGGAGGTCAATAAGACGGACAGGAAAGAACAAGCCTTCAGATTGCAAGCACACAAGGAACAGAAACATCAGACAGATCGCCGCAGATCAAGTAAGCCAACGTATCCCACATCCTCTCGGAGACCAGGTGCACGCTACAAATCACGTGAATCACGACACACTAAATCCAGCAAAGCAGCACCCGCATGCTACAGGTGTGGCCAAGATTATCCTCACTCAGGGCAATGCCCAGCCATCGGACAGCGGTGTCACCACTGTGGCAGAGAAAACCATTTCGAGACTGTCTGCCAGACCCGACGCTCAGGACGAAGATCATCACAATCTCGATCCTCCACACAGCATCACGCACGTGCAGTCACAGGGCGCGAAAGACGCTCAACCAGCTCTTCCCGATCAAGTGACCAATCCTTCAGATCTCATCGATCACGCAGATCAACATCCAGCGAATCCCCGTCACGCACACCTGTGTCAAAGGACAGTGACGAATATATTTGCATGGTCTCAGATCCAGACCGCCTACGAAAATACCCGAAACTGGACATCCGGATAGGAAACCACCCAGCGAAGTTCGTTCTGGACTCAGGCGCCTCACTAAACTATATCTGTGCGCTAGAATACCAGAGCATGAAACCACGTCCTACGCTGGAACCTGCAGCGGTGAGAATATTCACATGGATGTCCCGGAAGCCACTACCGTGCCTAGGCCGTTTCAGCACGACCTTGTCATACAGAGACCGACAGCTTCCAGCCTATATTCACGTTGTTGAGGGCCCGGATGTGGCTGATTGCCTACTCAGCTTGCCGACGGCTGAAAGACTGAGACTTGTAGAACTTCTCTATATGACTGAAGATGCCCCGGACATCATCGCGAAGTTCCCAAATCTTTTCAAAGGACTAGGAAAGTTAAATCACTTCAAGGTCAAGTTACACATTGATGAGCGAGTAACGCCAGTTGCACAACATCACAGAAAGGTACCGTTTCATCTGCAACAAGCTGTGGATGATGAACTTCAGGAACTACAAAAAACCGACATCATTGAGGGCACGTCCGGCCCAACTCCGTGGATATCGCCTGTGGTAGTCGTACCAAAAAAGGGACAGAACAACAAGGTGCGCCTGTGCGTAGACATGCGCGCAGCCAACGTAGCGATTGAACGAGAACGTCATCCTGGGCCACACATTAGTGACTTGATTGCTCGTCTCAACGGAGCCATAATGTTTTCAAAACTTGACCTCATCAAGGGTTATCATCAGCTTGAACTTCACGACAAATCTCGCTACATCACCACATTCACAACCCATCAAGGACTCTTCCGCTATAAACGTTTAAACTTCGGCATATCATCCGCAGCTGAAATTTTCCAGGAGGCCATCAGGCGCGTAATCCAAGGGATCCCAAACGCATTCAATTACAGCGATGACCTGCTAGTGTTTGGAAAAGATCAAACTGAACATGACACGGCCCTTGACAGAGTATGCCATGCCCTGCTAAATGCAAACCTGACTCTGAACGCAGCTAAATGTGAATTCCACAAATCAACCTTGAAATTCTATGGCCACATTTTCTCAAAGGATGGCATGACACCAGACCCTGAAAAAGTCTCGGCTCTTGCAGACACGCCAACGCCGCAAGATGTGAGCGACCTTCGTTCCTTCCTCGGCATGGCGAGTTACTGTGCTCGATATATTCAGGACTTCGCCACAATCAGCCACCCCCTACGAGAACTCACTCTCCAAGGTCAGCCGTTCGAGTGGACGGAGGCATGCAACCGATCCTTCCACAAGATCAAGAATGCCGTCATCTCCGCCATCAACCTGGCTTACTTTGATGCCAAGAAACGAACTGAGCTTACCGTTGATGCCAGCCCGGTGGGCCTTGGCGCCATTCTCGCACAATACCAAGATGACTCGGACCAGCGCCACATCATCGCCTATGCCAGTCGCAGCCTTACCGATACCGAGACTCGGTACTCACAACCTGAGAAGGAGAGCCTAGCAGTGGTTTGGGCGTGCGAACACTTCTATCTCTTTGTCTATGGTAAACATTTCACCATCGTCACTGACCACCAAGCACTCATCACCATCTTTGGCAACCCCAAGGCCAAGATGCCTCCACGTATCGAGCGCTGGGGTCTCCGTCTTCAGGACTACATTTACACCATTGTCCACAAACCCGGGAAGTCGGAAAATCCCGCAGACTATATGTCACGACACTCCAAGACCACCACCAAAGTGATGCACTCCGTTGCTGAAGAGTACATACATTTTGTCATCGACACGGCGTGCCCTCCCACCGTTCCTCTTGCAGCCATTCAAGAAGCGTCCGTCCAGGATCCAACTATTCAGGACGTCACAGAACGCATCCGCAACAACTCTTGGCGCCATGTGAAAGACGATCAGGGCCTGCAGTCGCAGGAGCTCATGGCGTTTAAACACATCCATGAAGAACTATCCATCAGCAGTGAAGGCCTCATTTTGAGAGGGGGGAGGATTGTCATTCCTCAAAGACTGAGACAAGGAGTGATTAACCTCGCTCATGAAGGCCACCGAGGGATAAGTGCCACCAAGAAGGCTCTACGGGAGCGTGTCTGGTTCCCAACACTAGACCAGATGGTATAAGCCACACTCAAGGACTGCATCTCATGTCAGCTGGTAAGCCGTGATGTACCCCCAGCTCCGCTACAGATGTCAGAACTACCGGAAGGCGTATGGCAACAAGTCGCCGTGGACTTCTTCGGACCTCTGAAATCAAGCCAGTACATCATCATCATTATGGACGAATACTCCCGCTTCCCATTTGCACACCTCATATCATCCACCAAGGCAACCGCAGTAATTCCAGTACTTGACGAAACATTCGCAGCATGGGGCATCCCGCTACGCATCAAGTCAGACAACGGGCTCCCATTCAATGGCCACGAATTCGCAGACTTCGCAAAAAACCTTGATTTCAAGCATCAAAAGATCACACCACTATGGCCTCAAGCCAATGGCATGGTGGAAAGATTCATGGGGACCCTGAAGAAAGCGGTGCAGCAAGCAGAACTGGCCCACAGAGACATTCAACAAGCACTGAATGAAGTGCTGAGGGCATACCGCACCACGCCTCATAGTACTACAGACCAATGTCCAGCCACCCTAATGCTAGGAAGAGTCCCGCGCACCCGACTACCCACTCTGGGTGATGCGAGCCAGTCCCGAGATCCAAACATTGATCATGAAACACTGGTTGACATTGATCAGGGGAAGAAACTGAAAATGAAGACATACGCTGACCAACGCAGGCATGCGAGGCCTGCAGATATCCAGGAAGGAGACTGGGTGATGGTCCGACGTGATCGAAGGACAAAAGCAGACAGTCGTTACCTCGCCCATCCTTTAAAAGTCAGCCGCCGGAAAGGAACCATGATCACCGCACAAGGTGACCACAAGCGAATCACCAGGAACATTTCACACTTCAAGAAGTGTAACCCTCAAGAAATACATGACCGTCGTCACTGGGAGTCCTCCACTGACTCCGGAAGCCAAATCAGAAGCAGTGATCGCAGTCATTCCAGTCCAGCAAGACAAGACCATCCCATACATCACTGAACCAGGACACCAGAAGCATCTGAACGACCCAGACGACAAACCCGAAGGCCAGAACGTCTCATTGAAGTAATCTAAGACATAGTAAGACTTTATACAAAAGGGGGAGATGTCGTAACGTGACTGCCTGATCTCTGTCTGCGACAGGACAGGCAGGGGAGGAAGGGGCATGGGGAAGGAAGGAAGTGGGGGAAAGTTAGAACAGTAAGGAGGTGAACACGGTGAAATAAAGATGTGTTAGTATCACTTCCCTGGCTCCTGTGTTTTCCTTTGGGGGAGCGCGACAGATATGAGCTTTATTTATTTATTTATTTAGACTTTCAAAATCAACTAGATTACATGATGTATCAATTATTAATACTGAGCTGGTTAATCCAAACCATTGCCTTCCCTACAAGGGCCACTCTAAGGGTTGCTAAGTAATACCTGCTCCTGTCTTTGTGAAACTTGACAGTCTAGGAAGTTTTGGACTTTGTTTGGCACTAAAATAAATGACCCATGAGAAGCAGAAAGATGTGCTACTTCCCTTCTGCTGCCTGCTCTCTTTTTAAACCTACAATTAGCACTTTTTTCACTAATTTCCTGATTGTCAGCTAACTGTGGTGTCCCAATTCCAGTTTTGTTTTCACAATCTACTGCATGAACTGCCATTCGTGAAACACATTTCAACCTTCCCTCTGTTCAAATACAGCACCTCTTCCTTGTTGTGCCATTTTTTATACGGGTTTTAGGCAAGTGAATGCAATCATTGAAATAAGGCCATAATTGTTATCCAGCATTCCCTGTAAAGCCAGGCTCACAATCATAACACTGGGTGTAAAGGTTCTATGGGGATATATGACGTTAAAACGCATGTTTTTACAACGCATACCGTTACAACGGGACTTTTACAACGCCAATACTATTACCACGCATGTATTTACAACGCATTTTTTTACAACGCAGGTACCTTTACAACGCATACCATTACAACGTAAGTATTGGTAAGTATATATATTTTTTTTAATTGTATATTATTTAAAATTAATATAATGTAATGTAATTGTATTTAATTTAATTTAATTTAATTTAATTTCATTTCATTTAATTAATTTAATTTAAATTTAATTTTATTTTATTTTTACCCTGTATCCCTTTACCCAAAAACCCAAAACTGACCCTGAACCCTAAAAATACCCCTTTACCCAAAAACCCAAAACTGACCCTAAACCCTAAAAATACCCCTTTACCCAAAAACCCAAAACTGACCCTAAACCCTAAAAATACCCCTTTACCCAAAAACTGAAAACTGACCCTGAACCCTAAAAATACCCCTTTACCCAAAAACTGAAAACTGACCCTGAACCCTAAAAATACCCCTTTACCCAAAAAACTGAAAACTGACCCTGAACCCTAAAAATACCCCTTTACCCAAAAAACTGAAAACTGACCCTGAACCCTAAAAATACCCCTTTACCCAAAAACCCAAAACTGACCCTAAACCCTAAAAATACCCCTTTACCCAAAAACTGAAAACTGACCCTAAACCCTAAAAATACCCCTTTACCCAAAAACTGAAAACTGACCCTGAACCCTAAAAATACCCCTTTACCCAAAAACTGAAAACTGACCCTGAACCATAAAAATACCCCTTTACCAAAAAACTGAAAACTGACCCTGAACCCTAAAAATACCCCTTTACCCAAAAACTGAAAACTGACCATGAACCCTAAAAATACCCCTTTACCCAAAAACTGAAAACTGACCCTGAACCCTAAAAATACCCCTTTACCCAAAAACCCAAAACTGACCCTGAACCCTAAAAATACCCCATTACCCAAAAACCCAAAACTGACCCTGAACCCTAAAAATACCCCTTTACCCAAAAACCTAAAACTGACCATGAACCCTAAAAATACCCCTTTAAAAAAAACCTAACATATAACACTTTAAATATAATTATATACTTACCAATACTTACGTTGTAATGGTATGCGTTGTAAAAGTACCTGCGTTGTAAAAACATGCGTTGTAAATAAATGCGTTGTAATGGTATTTGCGTTGTAAAAGTTCAGTTGTAATGGTAGTGCGTTGTAAAAAATGCGTTGTAATGTGTGTTTACCTTCTATGGCAGCGAGTGGCATTGAGCCTCCACTCGACCAGAGAGAAACACACACACCTTTCACAAAAAAAGCGTTACATCAGTCTCCACCCGTACCGTTCAGCATTCATCCTCCTTTATAGAGCAGTCACAAAAGATTGAAGACGGCAGGAGTCGTCCTGGTGCATCACACCATTCTACAACTGGTATCGCTATTCTGCAAAATGGTATGAAAGTGTGTATTGGAATTTTAAAAAGTGCTCTAGTCAAAAGAAAAAAACAGCAACAGCAAGGAATACCAATAACAAGCATACAAGATTTGGACACCAATGGACAATTTTGTTGAATTTATGGCCTTTTAAAATGTTTTATTTAACTCCACATGATTACACTCTATGCTGTACCACATAAATTCACTCTTTTTTTTGTTGAGTTTCATAAAGCGCGAACTCAACCCAAAGGTATTCGAGTGCTTCACATGAGCACTAGTGGATTTACAGACGGACACGTTCATTTTGTGCAGGCAACAGGACATTAAGTGATTTGCCCAGAATCACAGGATGTTGAGTATCCCTGTGAAGACTCAAACCCAGTTCCCCAGCTTCAAGGTCGACTGCTCTAGCCATTAGGCCAAATCATTTCCCATATAGCAACAATCCACATAAATATACTCCACTCCATACCACATATTTCCCCTCAAATAAATGTCACTCAACGCCTCACAGATCAGGGCCACATAATTTAACTAAACACATTTCCATTCTGCACCACATAATTCGACAACAAACCACATAGTTCAACTCCACAACACAGTTCCACTACACACTACATACATCCAATCCACATCACAGAATTCCATATCATGCCACAAAATTAATTTCAATCTATTACATGCAATTCCACAACACACAATACCACTCCACATAATTACACTCCATGGCAGCGAGGAAGAAGAAGGATCTGCCTCCGGAGGTGGTACGCTGGGTTCGTGGGACGTCGGCGAGGGTTAGGCTGGCGGAGCGGAGCTGGCGGGCAGGGGTGTAGAAGCTGAGTCTGTTGTTCAGGTAGGCTGGTCCGGAGTTGTGGAGTGCTTTGTGGGCGTGGGTGAGGAGCTTGAAGGTGATCCTTTTGTTGATAGGGAGCCAGTGAAGATCTCTGAGGTGGGGGGTGATGTGGCTGCGTCGGGGAGGTTGAGGATCAGACGGGCAAAGGTGTTCTGGATGCGTTGTAGTCGCTGTAGGTGTTTGGTCAGGATCCCCGCGTAGAGTGCGTTGCCGTAGTCCAGCCGGCTGCTGAAGAGGGCATGGGTCACAGTTCTTCTGGTTTCGATCGGGATCCACTTGTAGATCCTGTGAAGCATGCGGAGGGTGTTGTAGCAGGAGGAGGAGACGGCGCTGACCTGCTTGGCCATGGAGCGGGAGGAGTCGAGGATGACTCCTAAGTTGCGTGCGTGGTCCTTGGGTGTCAGTGCTGTTCCTAGCGTTGTTGGCCACCAGGAGTCGTCCCAGGCAGACGGGGTGGGGCTAAGGATGAGGACTTCCGTCTTGTCTGAGTTCAGCTTCAGACAGCTGCTCCTCATCCATTCGGCGACGGCCTTCATTCCCTCGTGGAGGTTGGTTTTGGCGGTGTGTGGATCCTTGGTGAGGGAGAGGATGAGCTGGGTGTCGTCGGCATAGGAGATGATGTTCAGGTCGTGTTGGCGGGCCACTTATCCAAGGGGAGCCATGTAGATGTTCAACAGCGTCGGGCTGAGGGATGAGCCCTGGGGTACACTGTAGATGAGGTTGGTAGCTTTGGAACGGTGGGGTGGGAGGCGGACCCTCTGGATTCTGTCGGAGAGGAAGGAGGTGGTCCAGTCTAGGGCTTTTTCCCGGATTCCGGCTTCTTGGAGGCGTGTTCTTAGTGTGCGGTGGCATACTGCATCGAAGGCGGCTGACAGGTCAAGGAGGATGAGGGCTGAGGTTTCGCCATTGTCTAGTTGGCGTTGGATGTCGTCTGTGGCGGCAATGAGGGCTGTCTCGGTGCTGTGGTTCTGTCTGAATCCGGATTGCGACGGGTCTAGGATGCTGTTGTCCTCGTGGTGGCGGGTCAGCTGTATGTTGGCGATTTTCTCAATGACCTTCGCCGGGAAGGGGAGCAGGGAGATGGGGCGGAATTTCTTGAGGTCGTTGGGGTCCGACTTGGGCTTCTTGAGGAGGGCGTTGATTTCGGCATGCTTCCAGCTTTCCGGGAATGTCGCTGAGTCGAAGGAGATGACGATGACCTTTCGTAGTTGTGGTGCGACGGTGACGTCTGCTTTGTTGAACACGTGGTGTGGGCAGGGGTCTGCTGGTGATCCAGAGCGGATGGAGTTCATGGTCTTTTGTGTCTCGTCGTCATTGACGTGGGCCCATGATGTCAGCTGGTTGGTGCAGGTGGTGTTCGGGGTGGGATCAGTCGTGGTTGGGGCTGGTGGTGCATTGAAGCTGTCGTGGATGTCTATGATCTTGAGGTGGAAAAAAGTGGCCAGTGAGTCGCACAGTTCTAGCGAGGGCGGGATGTCGTTGGTGTTGGCGCTGGGATTGGAGAGTTCCTTGACGATGCTGAAAAGCTCTTTGCAGTCGTGTGCGTTGTTGACCAGTCGGGCTTGAAGGAGGATCCCTTGGTTGTTCTGATGAGTTGGTGGTGTCTGCGAATGGCGTCCTTGTGAGCGGCGTGGTTGTCTGACGTGCGGTTTTGGAGCCATTTTTTCTCCAGCATCCGGCATGTGTGTTTGGAGGTCCGGAGTTCCCTGGTGAACCAGGCTGGAGTGGTTGATGGAGGGCTTCTTTAGCAGGGCGAGAGTGTTGGCGCAGTCTTCGATCCACTGTCTGAAGTTTCAGGCGGCTGTGTCGGGGTCAGTGGGATCAGTTGGAGGGTCCAGTGCGAGGGCGGAGGTCTGTTGGTTCTCTGTGATTTTGCCTCCGGGAGCGGCGAGGCAGCTGTTGAGTGTGGTGGTGCGTGGTTGCCTTCTTGAATGTGAAGTGGATGCAGTGGTGGTCGGTCCAGTGGAGTTCGGTGGTGTGGTTGAAGGTGACGTGGGTGCTTGTGGAGAAGATGGTGTCGAGTGTGTGGCCGGCGGCGTGGGTGGGTTCGGTGACGAGTTGTCGGAGGCCGAGGTTGGCGGGCAGAGTGGCGGAGTTGGTGTCGCTGTTGTTTTCGGGGTGGTAGTTCAGGTCCCCGAGGAGGATGTAGTCCGTGGAGGCGAGTGCGTGGGTGCTGGCGAGGTTGGCTATGGAGTCGCTGAACAGGGCCCAGGGTGCGGGAGGTCTGTAGATGAGTGTTCCTCTGAGAGTGGTGTTGAGGTTGGTGTGGATCCGGAAGTGGAGGTGTTCGGCGGAGTTTAGAGAGTTGTCTGCGAGGGTGTGGACCTGGAGTGTGGCCTTGTGGACGATGGCTATTCCTCCTCCAATTCCATTTGCGCGATCCCTGCGGGTGATCTTGTAGCCGACCGGGATGTCTATGGCGATGTCCGGTGCCGAGGATTCGTTCCACCAGGTTTCGGTCAGGAATGCTACATCTGGGTCCGTTGTGTCGAGTAGGTCCCAAAGTTCGACGGCGTGTTTGCGTGCGGAGCGGGTGTTAAGGAGTATGCAGCGGAGGTGGTTGGGTCCGGTCCTTGGAGGCTTGGTGGTTCTGTCACAGGAGCAGGTGTGGCAGGAGAAGGGTCCGTGGGTGCATTTCGGGGTGGCCTGGAAGCAGCGGCGGTCCCGGCCGGTGTTGAGAAAGAAGAGGGTGTTGACGTTGTATCGCAGTCTGGCGCTGCGGGTGGCGCGCGGTTTTGGCGCTGGGCGCGGTCCAGGTGCGGACAGGCACAGATGGGCTTGAGTTTGGTGCGCCGCTGCGCTTCCACGCCGTGTCCTCCATAAGAGGCAAAGTGGGAGGGAGGAGCAGCTTGGAGGCGGGAGCAGGGCGGCCAATGGGCGTCGAGGGACGGGGACGGGACGGGACACAGAAGGCAGAGGGGGCGGGGCTGCAGGGGAGCAGCGGCGGGGAGCGGGGGCTACAGAGGGCAAGGGGCGCTAAGGGCGCCTACAGAAACAGCTTTCTATAATACAAAATAAATAAAATAAAATACAATAAAATGGCAGAAAAAGGCACAAAGCAGTCACCAGGCCACGGGGGCACAAGGACTACAGGAGCACACCGGCGGCAATCTCGCGGCAGCAGGGGGCAGGAGTCACCGGCGAACAGGGGGAGCCGTGCGGCGTGGGGGGGGCGACCTAACCTGCACGCAGGGTCAAGGGTCAAGGGTAAGCGACACATGGCTGGTTACACGTGAACATGTGTTCACACATGTGAGAGCTGCGCGTAGGAGACTTCTGCTGTGCTCAACTTGGAAACTGCGCATAGGAAGCCTGGTGCAGAGGTGACTCTGCAAGATTGGGTATTGACCTGGGTTAGGCCTCATAATGTTAGTGTAGGGAAATCCAGTGTGGTTTATTGTCTTGTCTGCAGTGACACTCCATGACACACCTATGGGGAGGGCTGCCTAAGAGTGCAATTCCGCTTCCCTGTGGCCTACAGAGACCAGTGACACCTTAAAATGGGGTGTAACCTGTGTGCAGAAATGAAGTCTGCAATTCAGGGAAGATATCTGTGCAGCTTTTGGGTGATCAAGGAATGTCAAATGTCTCTGGCTCAGCTCAGGGTCAGAGCCCAGGCCTTGTGTCACCTTTCTGTTTGGGTGAAAATGGCAAGTTGACATGGCACCCTGCCTGGGTGCCATGCCAGTCAGCACTGCCTGAAGGCATAGGTAAGTCACCCCT
Source organism: Lissotriton helveticus (assembly GCF_964261635.1). Lineage (NCBI taxonomy): Eukaryota > Metazoa > Chordata > Amphibia > Caudata > Salamandridae > Lissotriton > Lissotriton helveticus. Next base: position 515,288,467 of record NC_136071.1, on the reverse strand, counting down.
CTAGCAGGCACCACAGCCATAAGGCAGGGTGCACTATACAACAGGTAAGGGTATGTCTGCATGAGCAGATATGACCCTACAATACCAGGGTCCTTTCCTTAATATCGTAAGTACCAGAGAAGCCATAGAGATTAAATGGGCTGGAAACTCGACAACTCGAGTCCCCCGCACCATGATGGCTTCATTGAACACAGGCATGTTTGCTACCAAACTACTTCTCTCAATAAATCCACACTGATGCCAATGTGGAATTTATTGTACTATGTACCTCATTGTGCTTCCTGAAATCTGCCAACCCTGGTGTGGTCACAGACTGGCTGTATGGAGCCAGCCACCATGAGACATGTTTCCAGACCCCTGGGTAGTGAGTCTCTGCTCTCTGGGACCAGAATCAATGCACATCCCGGGCAGTGGTGTCACACCTCCTTCTCCTGGATAGGCCAGTGCTCTAAGAGGGAAGCTTCAAAGGCATGCCGTGTTTGGAAGGTGAACCCCAGTCTTGGCTGCTAGCAGCAGATGGCAGCCCCCGGTGTACACTCCCTCTTTAGGTGGGAAAACCGGCAGGAAAGCTTAAGACGATTAGGAAGTGAAGCCACCTCTCCCAACTCTACCTGTAAGGTGGAGGAGGCAAGGTAAAGCATGTCATCAGTTCCCACCATCTTGAATATGGGGGGGACCCCTCCAATCAGGGCTAGGTCCACGCCCCCTCCAACAGAAGGGTGGCATAATTAAGGGTGTAGTCACCCCAGGTAAATTGTCTATTGGTCCCACCTGCTCCTCTCCAAAAATGCATCCTAAATTTAGTATTTATGTGGCTCCCCGACCTAGAAACTTGATCTAGAGTGACCTAAAAAGTAAGAATAAACCCTGCAGAGAAGACTGAAGACGACTACCCTGGCCCCAGCCCTACCGGCCTGTCTCCAGCTTTTGCGAAAATGTGACCAGTCTTGCAGCCAGTGACCTCTGAAAACCCTGGGAGGACTACTTTCTTCAAAAAAGACTCCAATCTCCCATGGACAGGGGACCTGTCGAAGAAGAGAAAAGCTCCAACGACCCCTGAATCCAGATGGATCTGCGTCTCCTGGGCACTCTGCACCCAACGATCATGGCCGAGTCTGATTGACTCACCTGTGCAATGAAGTCTCCCCGGCATTCCTGACTTCGTGTCCAGTGTTGGCTAACCTCTCCTGCCCTCCACGACAGCACCTGCAGTGTGAATCCAGAGGCTCCCCCCACTGCCATTGGTAAGAAAACTACAACATCGAAAGGCACCCTGGCACCCAAAACCCCTGGGCCTTGCTGAGTTGAGCTGATGATACCCCTAAGAACCCCTTCATCTCTACTTTAGTCTGCTGTTGTTGGTCTTCCTCCTGCAACCTTCGGTACCATGCCTGCAGCCTCTTTGCCAAAAGATGAATTCCCATCGAAACGCAATGGCACCCAACATCGAAATTGCACCCTGCACCCGGCCGTCCAATTGCTGCTGGTGGTATATGTTTGGTTCCACTTTGTGACCCCCTCTGTGCTTAACCTAACCCCCAATGCCTGGCCCCTGAAACCAATTTATCTACCTACAAGCAGCGTGGCTTAGTTTGGTACAGGGCTGGGTTTCACAATGGTGGTGCATGGTGCAACAATCTTTTTTGGCACCCCAGCATAGGCCTCCTTCTCCACAGATTCCCTCATTACTACCCTCCAACAGTGTCCCTCATATGTCACTGTGCTGTATTAGGATTGTAATTTATGATTGGCAAGTAATAAAAGCTTCTCTGGGACATAAGTAGCTACCTACTGAGTTATCACCATAAAATACAGTTCTGTGATCTGCATGGTACATGTTCTTTGCAGGAGACATATTAATCGTCTGTGCTACGAGTGACAATTCCAACAGCCACTAGATAATAATCAATCTCTCTCCAGCAGGAGCATTAATCACCAGAGTTATCTTGACATTTTTATTGTTGCCTGGAGACTGCTGAACACACAATAAACTCTGCATCTGCTGCTCTTAAACCCATAAGTTACTGCTAGACACAGCGTCTTTCTCCACCCTAGCTCAGCGCCAGGGTTGGCTGCAACAGTAGCACCACCCTAAAGCCAGTCCTGATGTAGAATGTTCACAACATCGCCCAGCAGAAAAGGGAGAAGCATTCATGTCAACAGTATGCCAGGTTAATAGTTAGTAATTAATGATAGAGATGACCAGTAGTGGCCGGTGTGTTGATAGAGTGGTGGGGAGGGTGGTGGTGGGGGATTTGGAGGGATGACCGATGAAGAAAAAAACAAAAACAAAACCATTTACCTGCCTCATCGTGCCCTACCTCCACTGCAATCACAGGCTCCGAGAGTCCACTGTGGCCAATCCTGATGCTGCTTTCATGCTGCTGAAATCGCATCAGGATTGGCCTGAACACCAATTATTTGCACCCCCAGTTAGACTGGGGACCTGTGCCCGCTCTCTTCAACCTGGCAAAGCAGCTCAGGTTGGAGAGAGCTTCAGTGTGCATGACGATTTGGCCAGTCTGAGACAGCCGGACAGACTATCATGGGCACTGAATAACAGTGCAACCACTCCTCCACCAGCCTGTCATCCTCCTGGCCCAGCCCCATGCCTCGGCTCCGCAAGCAAAAATAAAACAATAATAAGCAACGGTTTAATATAGTTTTCTTTTTCTTTTCTTTTTTTTGCCTAAGAAATGCAGTAGCTAATATTGCACCCAGCATTCCAGCATTCAGTTGATTGTTTTCAATAGGGAGATGTGGTGCTGAGCATTACATGTTCACCCAGTATGGTGCATAATGGGCCTGAGCTTCCAAGAAATCCATCTCTGGATCCGGAACAGCAAATCCTTCATGTTCATATCAACGAGTGATGTGTTCCCAGCTTGCTCATGGGGTCTTACCTCCCCATATACGCTTAATAAGGAGAGTGAATGACTAGCATCTTTATTACTGCTATCCCGCCCACTCTAGGTAATGGGAGAGCAATCTAGTGCTCCACTTGAGGTGCAAGCAAGCAGTGGGACATAATTATTCTGTAATACTGTGTCCCTGCGACTGTTGACCAGGATACCTAAATTCCTTACTGAGTCCTCCCTCCATGTCAATGGAAATTGTAGGATAATTCTGTATGTCTCGTCTGTTAAATGGTACATACCAGATTTCTCCCCAGTAATGTGACAACTGTCTGAAGCTGAACATGAACAAGACCAAAGTATTAATCTTTGGCAAACATACCTCCCTCTTCAACGACACCAGGTGTCCCTCGGAGCTTGGACCCACTGCCACACCAAAAGACCACTACCGCAACCTCAGCATCATCCTGGACAGCAGACTCACCATGAAATGACAGATCAACAGTCTCCTCTGCCAGCATCCACATTCTTTGCATGCCCCAAAGAATCTTCAAATGGATGCCCACAAACACAAGAAAAACAGTCATGCAAGCCCTGATCACTACCAATCAGGACTATGGCAACACACTGTATGCAGGAACCCCCACCAAACTCAGGAGAAGGCTCCAGATGATACAGATTTGATTGGCCAGATAGATCCTTTACCTGCCCAAATAGACCCACTTCACCTAACACCTGAGGAACCATCACTAGCTCCCAGTCCACAATAGATGCCTAGGACCAGCATACATGAACCACCAACTGACCTTCCACCAACCATCCAGAAACCTCCACCTCTCTCATCCTTACACAGACTCTGTGTATCTGTCATAGCCGTTGCAGAGGCCAATCCTTATCCCACATTGCTGCCAACCCCTGGAACACACTCCACCTTCAAACATCACCCTCTCTGATGAACTTCAGGAAGAGACTCAAGACCTGGCTTTTCGAGTAAGCGCAGCAACTCAGCGCCTGTATACTCTCACAGATGATTATGTCATACGAGTACTGTTTGATTGATTAATAATGCACATGCCTGCATACCGGCCACATTTAATGATGTCTTGTATGATGGTGTCAAGGTTGGTCTCCTGGTTTCTAATGAATATTAGCAGATAATCAGCATACATGGATAGAAATTATTGTCAGGTAATGCCACTCGCACATATGGGAAGCTAAGGATTTGCTCGCCTGGGTAAATACCAGCAGCAAACTAGGACAACCCTTCTGTGTGCCTCCTCCTACCTACAGGAGGTGTGTGAGATAGCTTTTCACCCATGCCCTGGCAAATCAGGTTAGTATACAGTAATTATACAAATGTGATAAAAGTGTGCCCTACGTCCATCCTGCGCAGAATGGGGAACAGAAATGGCCAATCAAGTGAATCCAAGTCATTCTCGGAGTCGAGAAGCACTGAGATTGCCTGAATCTCTGAGCAGATTCTATGAATCATTGAAAAATGTGCGCATATATGCACTTATGCAGTGGTTTGTGTTATTTTTTGTCCTGCTGTGAATCTATGCTCAACGAGGAGTCATATATGTCAAAGAATTTCTGCTTATGTCACAAGTTCTGATTTTGTCTAAAGTGAACAGACTTTAGCTAATTTTCATAGAATATATTGTGGCAGGATTCCTAGCACATGCTGCCATTGTGCAATGCAACACATGCTGCCTCTGTCCTGCCTGCTCCCAATATCCTGAGTATGCTAATATAATTTGAGAGAACTTAAGGCACAGATATCACACTTTGGAGCACTGGTGACTGTGCATTAATTCTCTTCCAAAAAGTTGTCTCTTTTGTTCAAGTGAATAGCTAGAAAGTGCTGTTCTAACAGGTCCTAAACCAATAAAGATAATATTGTGGGCTAATGCATTTGCTACTGGGATGATCCCCCAATTTGTGGCTTCACAAGTTCACATTTTCTTACTCGGCCTTTTGCCATGAAAGTCGGTTAGTAATCACTGTATATAACTTTTATGTCTTGTTATCGATATAGAAATACCGATCAGCTAGATGGTCTGGATAAACATACTTATTTGAGCTTTAACCAACTGTGATGTTTTGGAGCATTTTGAGAGGTAGAGTGAATAACTCAGTTAGACCAGTAAATTTTATCAGGTATTGAGTAAGTAGAAACTGTGGATGTACTTGTGTCCTTTATTCACAAGTCCTGAAAAATACATGGCCAAAGTTTTCACAACTGTGGTGCTAAATCATAGTGAACATAATCAAACATTCTAGGAACTGAACAAAAGACAACTGCTATAGGGCACATATTTAAAATATGAGGGTAAAGCAAAATAAAAGGAAGAATAAGAAAAAAGATTGGTACAGAAAGAGGTGGCTAAAAGAAGAGTAAAGGAATGAGTAGAAGGGAATAAAATATCATGACAGAGAGGGTTAATAAGAGAGGAGTAGGAGGATCATGAGTGTCAAAGTAATGAAAGTAATACATATGTGAGAGATGAATAGAGGAAGATAAAAAACGAGTTTGCGGAAATGGGGCCATAGAGCAGGAGTAGGAGAATGATGAGTAAAGTGGTTGTTGGGCATAGAGCAATGGGTAGGCATGTACTGAGAGTAGGGTGATGAGAGATGAGTAGAGGGAGAGGAGTAGGAAAGTGTGAAGTCAAAGGATGAGTGTGCTGAAGGATGGGTATGATGAGAAAGAAAGGTGGTCAGAGGGAGGGGAAGAGTAAATGATCACTGGTGAGGGAGAGACAAGAAAAAGGAGGGTGAAGAGACTTAAAGAGATTGGTAGAAAAAAGAGTCAGGCAGGCAGAGTTACTAAGAAAGAAAGCAATGGTGAAGGGACTCACAGAGACTAGTAGGAACGAGGAAGAGAACTAGTGAGGGGAGCTGGGTAGTTGTTGCAATACCCCCCACTTTTGGCCTGTTTTTTTGTGCACCTTTGACAGGGTCGCTGCTAACCAGGTTCCCAGTACCAGTGTTCTTTCCCAAAAACTGTAACCCAATTGGCAAAACTTTACCACCCTCGGTAAGTTCCCAGTAAATGGTACCCTGGTACCTAGGGCCTAAGGTGCCAAAGAGGGTACCTAGGGATGGCAGAACGAAAAGTGCTTCCATAAGGGACCCCTCACTTGGCGCACGCCTGTCTGCCAGTGCAGGCTGGGTGACTTGGTGCAGGCAAAAATGAAAATGCAACATGTCACACATCCCTGTCTACCATGTCCCCTACTACTGCATATTCTATTTGTAAGACACCCCCCTGCAGCAGTCCTGATAGCCCTTCAGTACGGTGCTTAATATTATATGTGAGGGCATACCTGCATAAGCTGATATGCCCCTGTACTGGTCAGTTCGATTACTGCCAGTGCACGTGAACAGGAAAGCCATTTTAAAACATATGCTGGGAACTGGTAAACATGAATTCCCCAGCTACATGATGGCTCCACTGAAAATAGGGATGTTTGATATCAAACATCTCATATTGATGAACCCACACTTATTCCAGTGTTGGATTTATCAATACATGCACCCAGAGGGCATCTCAGAGGTGCCACCTGAAATCGTACCAACTGCTGGTGGGCTTCCTGCTTTTAGCCAGTCTGACACCAGAGACAAATTCCTGACCCCGAAGGGTGAGGGCCTTTACTCTTGGGAGGCAAGAAACCAGGTCATCTCTGGCAGGGGGTGTTTTCACCCCCTCTCACAAGATGGCCTGCAGATTAGCTTGCTCAGACAGGGGAGCTTCAAAGCAGCCCCTCCTCCTTTGGTATGCGACTCTGCTTTCTCTCAAAGGAGAGGATGCCAACCCCCCATCCTGCTCCACTTTTGGAGGGGAGACAGGTGGGAAAATTAGTTAGATTAGAAGGTGTGCTCACATTCAGCCAGCACCAGCCCTAGGGTGGAGAAGGCGAAGGGGACCCCTCCCTTCAAATTCCTCCCACTTATCTTGGAGGGAATTGTCCAACCAGGGACACAGTTATGCTTGCTTCCCATTGGAAGTGGTCCTAGGATGGAATAGTCACCCTAAAGGTAAGTAGCCCATTGGCTACTACCTGGTACTCCCTCTAACACACATAAATTCATTATTTAGGTGGCTCCTATAGGCACCAAACCTTAGATCCTGATGACCTAAGAAGAAAGCAGAAACCGAAGAGCTGCAAAGAGCAAGGAGAAGAGGACGTGTGACTGACCTGGCGCCAAACCTGCTGGCCTGCCTGCTCACTCCTATCCCTGCCCAAAGTTGTCTCATCCTGCAGCTGTTCTCCAAGAACCTGGGAGGCCTGCCTGCCTTTAACAAAGAACCAGGAACTCCCTTGGATTGGTGTAACCAATCCTCTGCACACTGCAGGTTAAAATGACATCTGAAGCAGCAACAGAAGTACTCGTCACTGGGCCTGTCAAGGTGGTAGATCCCCAGTGAAGTGGCTAGAGCCCCCAAGAGTGGTAGTTGTCTCTCACTGTAGTGCCAAGCTCCTACTGCACTCACAATTACCTCCAGATAGTGAGGCACATCTGTGAGACCTTTTCAGCAACCAAGGGTTGTTGGTCGCCAGTCCAGCCACTGACCCTTCAGTGTTCGCTGCAAAAGGAGGACATTCCAAAGCACCTGCGACTGACATTGGAAATTACCCCATTCCTATGTTTTTGCCACATCTTTGTGTAGGCTTCGACCGTGTGGCACAAACCGTCTTGGTACGACAGCCGCTCCGCTGATGGATCAATCGAGGTGAATCTTTGGTGCACCCGCCCCAGATGAAGGGCATTTCCACATATCCCGGCATCCAGGGTCCCTGGGCAAGGTAATCAAGAACTATCTGTTCCACTCGGGTCCCAGGACTCCAAAGACCTCTCCTCAGGAAAAGTATTGACCAAAAGCGAACTCCAAGTGCCCGTTGGCACAAGTGTTGAATAAGCCCATGCACTTTAACTCCAACTGTGACTGCCTTTGATCGACAGACTTGCCCATCCTCCAATCTTTGTTTGCCTGCAGTCTTAAAACTGTTTTGCATTGACAAAGGTTACCATTGCATACTCTGCTTGACGGTCCTGCTAGTCTTCCATTGACTGCAACACTAAATTGACTGTGATGTAGATTACGGCATTGGATTCTACATCGACCGTCATGGTAATACTTGATGGTGTTTAAAATACTTTCTTCTGTAACTGTTTACAATGGTGCCTTCAGGGCTTGCCTGATCTTTAAGAGTTTTATGCCTAAAATATATATATGAAAATACTTGCTATTTTTGATAAATTAATGTGCATCTCCTTCTTGAGTCGTGTCATCATTTATTAACCAATATGTGTATTTGGTGAATGTGTTGCACTCCTCTGTGTTAAGCCTAAGGCTGCTTGACCGTACTACCCCTAACAGAGCACTTTGGGATTGCATAGCAAGCCCCTGTCTACTTGTAAGGGAAACACTGGACTGTTTGCACGGCATATCATGTTTTTGATTTATCACATAAAGAGCCAGCTTCCTACAATGAGAAAGAGGCAGGAACATGACAGTTTTAATTTAAGAGAGATAGGTTATGTTTGAGGCACCATATTAGATGTAGCCACCAAATGAGAAGGTCAGTTGTCAACCCCAGAAGCTGCACTCTTGGCACAGTGGGCAGCTATGAGTAAAAACAGGCCCACATTTGATGTTTGATTGGCTCTCTTCAGGTTGCCAACTGGACTTGTTATTACTCTTATTTGGAGTAAATGTACAGCAGTAGGTCCTATTCTCAATGATAAAAGGTTGCACAGCTTTTTGTTACCTGTTTAAAATGCACATGGCCCCCATGTCTTTGCAAATCTTGTTCATGCTCATAACCACGCTCCATATAATCCAGGCCTTGTTGCTGTCACTCTAAAGGCAATTAGAGTTACCAGTGAAAAACATGCCCTGGGCAGCAGGAGTGAAAGTTCTGATTACACACTGCAGCACACCCACTCAAGTGCACGTACACACAGCTTCCTTTACAAACACCAAGGGGCATATTTACAAGCCCCTATCACTACCACAATGTCACTTTTAGTGATGTTGTGTTGACGATATGGGCTTCAATTTATTTCCATAGCAGTGTTAAGTCACTTAACGTGGCTTAACGCTGCCTTGTAAATTTTTAGTCACTTTTAGTGACGTTGTGTTGACGATATGGGCTTCACTTTATTTCCAAGGCAGTATTAAGCCACTTAACGTGGCTTAATACTGCCTTGTAAATAGGCACCCTTTCAGGCTGTACTTCGCGTGAGAGGGGAGGGAGGGCAATGTGTGTTGCTGTGGGCGTTCCACCACAACACCCATTGATTTTGATGTTGCCCCCTATTTACAAGGGTGGAGTAAATAGGACGCAGCACCAAAATTAAGACCAGGGAAAACCTGGTCTAAAACAGGTGAAACAAGAAGTGCTTTATTTCTTTTCGTTTTTGTTGTTTCCATGTGTGCTGAATTGTGCAGCACACATAGAAATAGCAAATTGCCATTGATTGTTTTTGCTGCCGGAAGGTGACCCTTCTTGCACATAAACAATGATAAAAAATTGTTTTGCAAATTCTATGAGTACTGCATTAAGCTGCACAAATAACAGTTACAAAATGCCATTTAAAGATTGTTTATGTGCAGGAAGGGAGACCTTCCTGTACCTAAACAATCTTCCCCTAAACGCAGACACCCTTGCACTGTGGTGCAAGAATGCCTGAGCTGGCCCTAGGCTGCTAAGTTTAGGGGAAAATGCAGGGCTGCACCATATTCTTGTAAATATGGTGCAGCCCTGCATTTCTGAAGTGGAGGAGCGCGGCATTAAGCCAAGGAGGCTAACTCCACGCTCCACCATTTTATTGTAAATATGCCTCCAAATCGCTACCTCATATGCAGCAATAGTAAAGGTGATGCTGACAGAAGTCTCACAGGTACAGAGAGAGAGGAGGAGCTGGAGAGAGGAGGATGTCAGGCAGAGAGAGGAGAGGGTGATGGGTAGGAGGTTTAAAGGAAGAAGGTGAGGTAGACAAAGGGAGTATAGTGAAGAAGAAAGAAAATATTTGTAAGTAAAGAGGAGAAGAGGGCTGGGTCTGAAAAGTAAATGTACCGGTATTTATAGAGCGCACAGCTACTTCCCTGAGGTAGTGTCCTGGTGCTGCCTGAGCACCCCCAGGGTGAAACCAGGCATCCCAGTGCTTTTGGGGCCGAGTCGCAGAGACATATTGTTTGGGGTCAAGGGCTACAAGTTTTAATGTGCATTTTGTCCTTGGGACAAGTAGGCCCAACCCCCTGCTGCACAAACACTTTGGCTGCCGTTTTCAGTACCACATTGTGGCTCAGTGAAGGGCATTCTCTACAATTAAGGTAAAGTGTGTGTTAGATGTAATATGTGTGTTAATGCTGTTCAAACTTGTATATATGGTTCATTAACGCAAAGTCTTTATTATTAGGGTGAGCACTAAAAGTAAATGTTTTAAGCTCAGCCTGCACTACTGACGGTGGTTCCAGTATAAAAGTGTACACACATTTTCAAAGTTTAATAATATGAGGCTCTGTATAATGCACCCAGAATGCTCTCTGATTATATGCAAATATTTGCAGAAGCTGGAAAGCAAGAGTGATGATTCTTTGCTTTCAAAATAAAACATTCCCAAAAAAATGCATGTAAGAAAAGAAAACATTTAGCTAAACTACTGTAGGATTTTAGGTACCATATCTTTGCAGCATCATTTAGTATCATGTTGATGTATGTTAGTATTTCCCAAAAATATTCAGAATGGAATATCAGTGTAACCAGTTTAAATACAAATATGGAAAACAAGAACAAACGAGCATTGGCAAAGCTAGTGGGTCTGAAATTGGTGGTCAGCCATTTGGTTTTGTCAAGGCGTGACTTGTTTAGGCATGGTTTTTGTAAAACCTTAACAGTGTGGGAGCTGCTAGGTCCTCACCATTATAACACGCATTGGCAAAAGCAAAAAAAATAAAAAAATGTTGGTCTCAGCACACATTGCCGCAGCGGTTCTGGGCACTGAACAAAACTACTTTGTGTGCCAATATGCTTCTTCTAAAATAGCAAAATACTGTCACTTACAGGGACGCCAGCTGATAGACAGACAGAGAGAAACAGAATAAAAAACAAAACAAAAGGTCATGGTTAACGCCAGGCCTAATTAGAGGCCCAATTATTAAAGAAAGTTTCAAAAGTGCATCCATGGTATATATCCTTGCATTAAGTGCATATGTACAGTTTCCATGAATTCACAAGAATTTACAGAAGTAGGCCAAGAAATAGTACTCCCAGTAAATATTTGTGAACTGCATTTTAGCATGTGCAAAAATGCAGGTGTGGATTTGCTTATGTGAAAATCGGAATGTTTTCAAGTTCACTTTTCCTCCAACCACTTTTTTCCCAACCCTGGAAGAAGTTTTAAGCCTGCCACTGTCAGTAGTAAATTTCCAACCGTTCTCAGTATGGGAAATGATTAGAGAAGAATTGGTGAAAACCCTTAAAACATGCACGTTAGTAGGTTTGCACAGACTAAAAAGGGCATTCCAACCCTGGAACTATTGCTTACCACTACCTTCAGCCCCAGTATGTAGACCTGCAGAAACGTAGCAGCATAAGGGAATTGCTAGTATTCAAACACTACTATGGTATGAACCCTGGCATAATCAGAGGCTATATGAGAACTCTTATATAATGAGATTGCTGCGTAATTTGCTTTCTGGACTACATGGACTACATGGCACAAAGGGGACAAGTGGATTTTGTTACAGGACAAGTAGATTTATTAAGTAGCCTGCCCCATGGACAAGTAGATATTTTATTAAATTTCACACCCCTGGGGACGCATGATTAGAATAGGCACCGAGGCCAGAATTATCAGGTCCGAGGAAATTGAGCCTAAGACCCGCCAAGGCGGGTATTGAATCCTGGTCCCGGGCCAGACCACTGCATCAGGGTCTGCCGCTCTAACCATTTGAGCCACACTTCTCCACAAAGGACAGAGTGAGTGAGATGGAGGCCGAGCACAAAGGGTAAGATGGAGTGAAATGGGTGAAATGGTTGGTGGAGTGAGAGGAGGCTGATGCAGGGGACAGGAAAGTAGTGAGAGAGGAAGGCAAAGTGGAAAGAGTAGGATGAGGGGAGAAAGTAGTGTGGGACAGAGAGAGAGAGAGAAAGAGAGAAGAGGCCACATTAATAAGAAAGAAGGATGAGGTGAAGAAAAAGGAGATGAGGCAAAGAAAGAGAAGGGTGAGGTGGAGAAAAGAGGATAAAGTGGGAGGAAGCAGAGGGCGAGGTGGGTAGGAGAGTATCTTCAGAATCTCGCCATATTGCATAACTTGTTTTCCAAAGGAATGCAATATGGCGAGATTCTGAAGACGCAAGACGTGAAATGGGCATAATATATGAAACAATAAAGAAATACCATCTTCAAACCCGAGGGTGACTCTATACAAACATTTTAATTAAGAGTGTTCCATGATAAATGATGCATATTTAACATGATGAGAAACGCATCAGGAACCACGCCATAAGAAATACAACATCAAGCAGAATTTATGTTGGGAAGAACTATCTAACCGAATGACGGTTGAATATCCATAGAAAGATCACCACCCCGAAAGTTTGCCAGGATAACCATACAGAGTCCACAAACAGTTGTGATGAACTTTGTTCTGTCAGAGGTCCTGAGGAAGGTGGTCTGAACCCACCGAAACGCGTCGACCTAGCGTAACAGTTCACGGGAAGATCTGTGACTCCTTAGACAGAGAAGAAAGAGTGTATTTGGATTGTATGAGAGTGTATGTATGTGGATTTGGGGAGAGTGAGCAAGGAGTGTTCTCTGTATGGTAGTTTTTAAATTGTATATATATTTTTCTATTGCATATATATTGTTTACCTATTGTCTATTGATGTATTGTTGAAAAGAAAAATCTTTTTTCGATATGAAGATAATGAATTTAAACCAAAAAAAGTATATGAAAAATAATTTTGCAAAATAAATATAAGAAATATAAATAAAAAAGATACAAATATGAAATAAATGTATGTGTCTGCCATATTTTGAAGGATCCTTGTGAAAGTAGTAATGATATAACATAGAAAAAGGAATAAGGCCAAGTGGGAATTAATTCTTGTTTTGGATACCATGCTCCTCTCCTTTCCCTGGCCAAAATCATTTCAAGAGAGGGTCCCGTATATATGTTGGGACAGGAGCTTTAAGTCAAGGGGCATTAAGAACTGAAATAGTATAAGCAAGGTAATTCCCATAGATAGAAACATTAAATCTTTCAATCTTTTTATGGTTAACACCCCTAAAATCTTGAGGCCCTACCTGGAGACACACAAGGCATTAGTAAACAAGGTGACCCATTGGATGGGCCACAAAAGGAGCTGCAGATATATAATAAGGGAGGACATACTAAATGTCAAATGATTTACAGCTGTAAACCAACAGTGGGATTACATAGGAGTGGCTATTTATGAAATGGCCCTTGTGCAGGATCTAATTGCACTCAAACTGCACTGTAGGCCATGTAACAACACTCATATAAGACTTAAACTAAAGCCCCCAGACATGATAGCAGACTTCCTAGGAGAAAAGAACCATCACCCATCTCGAAACAGTAGGCATCTCAATCTTAGTGAAACCTGTAATCCTATGAACACCTCAAATATTGGTTGACTCAGGAATGACTGCCTCCCTTACCATACAAACCCAGAAGGACAGCAACCACCTGCAGTCGTTTGGTCGCTTCCTAATGCATTTTCTTGTGCACACTCCATGACTATGACCAGAGTCATTGACACTTGCAACGATGGTGAAGCTCACTCACCACCACCAGGAGAATCTACTTGATCCATCTTGAGGGCTCAAAAACCGAAAGAGGTTGATAGTTTAAACATGTTATCATGGAACATTGCAGGAATTAAGTCCAAACTCCAAGAAACCTCATGGGGCACGTTTGTTGACTTACACCACAATATTCTTCTTCAAGAAACATAGACAACTAATCCAATACCTCAACCAGGTTTTTTGACCTTCAGCAAGAATGCAATCCCTGCCTCAGCTGGGCGCCCATCTGGATGGTTGTTAATTTGGTTAAGCCTGGGACTGTTCCCTGTAGCAAGAGTAATTCTGACTAGCTCTAGAGATCTACTTGCTATTGAAATTAAGATCACAACTCATACAGGCCCAAGATATTTAGCCCTGGTCAACATGTACATTAGGTCAGTCCCGCCAAATGTTCAATCTATTACTGTAGCTAAATTAGATTAATGTATGGGGCAGTTCAATCGAAAGCCCTAATGATTGTTGTGGGAGATGCTAATACCTGAATTCCATTATAACGCTGGTTATAATCCCTTGGAAAATATTGATAGGATAGATACAAGAACATCTTCGTCACTCCTGCATCACCACAAGAAGATAATAAAAACATCAAAAGTATGCACTCAATTAACAAATCTAATACTCAACCATGGTCTGAGAATTTCATTACAAGAACGAAGGCTACATTATGCATTATTCCTTTAATGCTGTCCAAGCAGCTGCTTACATCACAATATTAAAAGGGTCCAGAATATAACAATAGCAACACATGAAAGGCATGAGCCATCAACAATCTGCCTCTTTTAAATGCGGCTCCAAGCATATAAGTTAATTTTTCTTCATTACCATTATTCATTTTTATCTCTATTTTGAAGTTCCCTTGTGTGTGGCTTAACCCCACCCCCCATTCCTACTGCCTCTATATCGATCTCCAATTTACTGAGATCTCCCTATACCCCCTTCCCTAGTCCCATCCTTGCGTGACTGACCGGATTAACCTGCCTTTTCTTTCAGCTTATGTACTATTTCTAATGTTTGAATATAATTAAAGATTTTTAGATGTTTTATCGAACCTTAATATTTAGTTTTTTGGGGAAAACGATTATTCTTCAATTTCATCCTTGTTCTACTTCCTCATGCCATATGAACTTACCTAATGTTTTTCTTTAACTCCTGTTTTTCACCTCTTTCCACTGATGCAGGCTGCGCACTCCAATGCGGCTCTGCATCGCTACCTTTTATTATTTCGGATTTCATCCGCAACTTCTTATTGTTTTACAAAAGTATTCATAAAAAAATGGGGTTTTAACTGGCCTTTTCAACATTCTATAATAAAATTAATTATAATAAGAGAGAAATTATTTTCTTGACATTCCTTCATCTATAAACGTTGTTACTATTTTTAAGGGAAATCCTCCCTAATTATCTTTCATTAAAGGGCTTTACCACTTTTTACAAGTTAACATTTCCTATATACCATGTCTGACTCTGACTCAGACAAGGAGGCTTCTGCCCCTACTCCTGACATAGACAACAAAGCCTTGCAAAAAATCCTTCATAAGGAATTGAGGTCCTGCATGTTTGAGACCTTAACTCAGATCATGTCCTCTAAAAGTTCACTCCCTGATGAGTACGAAATCTTAGAAACTCCAAACCTCTACTCTGACAAGATCACTGAATTAAGGGGTAAAAGTCTTAAGAAAAATAAAAACATTGATAAGAGCAATATAGGAGATCCAAGCACCTCATCAATTCAGGGAGGTCTTAGCACCTCAACTTCTAATGGAGGTCCTCGCACCTCAAACTCCCAAGGTGTCCCTAGCCGCACAACGTATCTGGGTGTCCTTAGTGGGAGATAACAAATCTAATGATATAGAATCCTCAGACACACCTGATGAGTATGTCCTTGATCTTGATGAAGAAGATCAAGAATTTTTCAATCCATAAGAGGAACTCCCATCATCCTCTAAGGACATTATCCTTGATCCCTTAGGGGAAGAAATGTTTTCCCCATTAAATCTGAAACACCCAAGAAGTTCTGACTGGTTCCCTCAGGACCACGTCACAAAATTCATTAAAAAATGGATAATAAACCTCTTAGAAAGGGACACTCGTAACATCCTTTAGTGCTAAATGCTCTAGACCTTCTACTGAGGATAAAAGCTGCTATACCTCCAATTTGGACCCTGAACTCATTACATTCCTATTCAAACATGGACATGATCCAAGAAAGGGGATGGAAAAATCCCTGAAAGGGTGCCAGACCGTCTTCTCGACAAACTGGGACCATTAGCCAGAATCCTAGATTCCGCAGAAGACAGCCACATCAGTGGCACCCCGTTTCAACACCAATCTCATCAGGGGTTGGAGCCAGAGAGCATTACTTCTACTGGGTAATGCCAATGCTAGCATTAATGCAGAAAGACAAAGAGTTGTTTTGACTAAAATAAATGTAAAACTAACTGACATGGCGGAAAAAGTACCCTCGCAAAACCCAAAAGGTTTACTCTTTGGAGAAGACCTCATTAAATCCTTGGGGAAATACGTCTCCACTTTCACCGCCCTGGACCAGGCACATCAAAATATGCGCAGAGTTTTCAATCCTAACCTTTTATGGCAGGCCCGAAGATGGGTCCTCTCTCAAAGGTCATTTCCAAGATCCTGTGGTTTCAGAAGAGGGTATCAGCAGTACAACATGCCTCAATTCGACCCCCCGGGAAATTAGAGGCCAACGCATCAAAGGATTTAGATCCTGTGGAACGTTCATCTCAAACAACCCTGCAAGTAAGAACTCTCTCCCCTCTCCCTTCTCCTTCTTTCCCCCAAAAAGTGGGTGGCAGACTCAAATACTTCTTTCACAATTAAAGATTGATCACTCAAGATCCTTGGTTCTTAAACACTGTCAATGGATTTATGATAGATTTGACTCACATACCTTTACAAACTTCTTTCCCAAGAGACATGCCTCTATCTCCAGAGCAACAAAAAATAATAGAGGAGGAGATCTCCTCTATGCTTCAGAAAGGAGACATAATAGAGGTCCCATTAGAAACTTTAAGATTAATAAGCACACTCTTTCTTGTAAAAAAGAATGACAAAGGTTGGAGACCTGTCATAAACTTAAGAGAACTAAACAAATATTTGGTTTCCAGATGCTTCAAGATGGAGGGCATCCATCTCTTGAGGGATTTACCTCCCGAGAGAGACTGGCTAGTCAAACTAGACCTAAAGGATGCTTACTTCACCATTCCTATGGCCGAATCCACCAACCCTTTCTTCAATTTGACTCCTTGGAGAAGAGAAGTGAACGGGGCATTGTAAGCGCGAGGTAGCGCTTCTCCTTAGTTAATTTCTTCACGCTGTCAGTGCGCTTAAACTTTTTTTCTTTCATTCAAAGACTGGAACTACAACGAGCACTGTGGCGCTCATGGAAAATATATCTTCACAAGCATAGAGAAAGTCCTGAACTTTAAGGGCGCGTGATGGTGCAGTTATAAAGAATTCCTTTGAGAATCATTTCTAACAGAGGTCAGAGGTGATGTAAGGCTCAGAGTGTTTTTCCTTGTTTCTGTTGGCTGTTCATTGGAGGATTTCTACTGTGGAAACCCCTAAAGACACAGACAGTGATCTTTATTGGACTACCTATTTGCAGATAAGTACTAGCTCAGCAGATACAGAGCATCTAATATATTTCTCTGTGTCAAGAGGGTACGTATCACTGAGGAAAAGTGGTACAGAACTATGTTTGTTTTCCTTTTTCTTTATTTTTACAATTTTTGTGCCTTTATGATGAACACATGCTGCAGTTTAATTAAGTAAGTGTACTTCCTCACATAGTATATTGATAGTAACCTGAGGTGGTGTGAGGATTTATGTATGATATGATTGTGTCTCTTATACAGGAAACACGGGGTTACCAGTTGAAGTGAGGTCTGCACACACAACTGCACTTCTTTGTGTTTCAAGGCTGCACCATCTTTATTGTTTCTTTTGTCCCTTTTTTCCCCTTCCCCAGTTATGGTGGTGTCTGCTGAGTTTTACAAATTCTCGCAGGTAGTTCCATAGAAAGGGAAAGGGAAATTTAGCATCGTACATCGCCCCCGCTGTATCCGGCTGATCAGGTCAGTGGTAACCTAATTACATATCATGACAACGCCTTCTACTCGTTGGGTGCACATCTCTGATGCATTGGGTGCGCAACACCAAGCAAAAAAAAATATATTTTTCAGATATACATCAAGCTTATGTGTTTAGATCTTGGGTGGCTCTAAAAAGAGCCCTTGTGTTTATTGAGAGATTTTGGTACCTACAATTGAGTACCTATGCAGAGTCTAAAGTTGATGAGGAAGACTCTGTTACCCTCATCTGTAAAATGTACACCATCTCTCCTATAGATGCCATCCATATTGAAACGCAGATTATTGTGGTAAATGGATGTCAGCCTATTATCTCGGAGAAAAGCAGAAACAGATTTATTGACATGTTTCCTAGCTTTCTCAATCTGCGGACAAAATTGATTTGACCAGTTCCATTTCTGCCTTTGACATATGTTAGAATAGACAAAGGCAGTTTGGGGGAAAAGTGACAACAATTATGTAAAGGTGTCCTTCATAAGCATTTCCAGACCTACCCCAGTCAAAGTGCCTAGGTCATTGCCACCACAGTGCACAATAATAAGGTCAGGGTGTTGGAGATGCAAAAAGGATTTAACCAATGGCATCGATTGGTGGCACTTTAACCCTCTCTGTCCAATCCATTTAATGTCTACAATCATAAGTTCACCCAGTGTCTCTCCTTGTAGTAGTCTAATCATTCAGTCAGTATCCATGTACTTATGCAGCGAGCCAGTCCTTAGGATATGGACTGCTTTAAACTCCTATGCACTATGCATGTAGTGGTGTAACCACCTTTTCACTTGTGTTTCAGGCCTACAATTCCCCAGTCAGTATCCATGCAGTTCAGCAAACATCCTGTGACTGCTCTTGCAATCCCATAGTGACTGTTTCATTACCATGTACTAATCCATTCACTAAAGTAAAAGTCAACCAATTATAAATTTACCCAGTGTATCTCCTGGTAGTACTCTAATCATTCAGTCAGTATCTATGTACTCATGCAGCGAGCCAGGCCTTAGGACATGGACTGTTTTAAACTCCTGTGCACTGTGCATGTAGTGGTCTAACCACCTTTTCACTTAGTATTTCAGGCCTACAATTCCCAAGTCAGTGTCTATACACTCCAGCAAACACCATGTGACTGCTCTTGCAATCCCATAGTGACTCTTTCAGTACCATGTACTAACCCATTCACTAAAGTAAAACTCAACCAATTATAACTTCACCCAGTGTATGTCCTTGTAGTACTCTAATCATTCAGTCAGTATCTATGTACTCATGTAGTGAGCTAGGTCCTAGGACATGGACTGCTTTAAACTCCTATGCGCTATGCATGTAGTGGTTTAACCACCTTTTCACTTGTGTTTCAGGCCTACAATACCCCAATCAGTATCCATACACTCCAGCAAACGCCCTGTCATTGCTCTTGCAATCCCATAGTGACCCTTCCTGCTACATATAGTAATCCCTTCACTGAAGAAAAACTCAACCGATTATAAGTACACCCAGTGTCTCTCCGTGTAGTAGTCTGATCATTCAGTCAGTATGCATGTACTCATGCAGCAAGCCAGGCCTTAGGACATGGACTGCTTTAAACTCCCATGCACTATGCATGTAGTGGTCTAACCACCTTTTCACTTGTGTTTCAGGCCTACAATTCCCCAGTCAGTATCCATGCAGTTCAGAAAACATCTTGTGACTCCTCTTGCAATCCCATAGTCACTCTTTATGGACTATGTACTAATCCATTCACTAAAGTAAAACTCAACCAATTATAAACTCACCCAGTGTATCTCCATATAGTACTCTAGTCATTCATTAAGTATCTATGTACTAATGCAGCGAGCTAGGCCTTAGGACATGGGCTGCGTTAAACTCCTATGCACTATGCATGTAGCGGTCTAACCACCTTTTCACTTGTGTTTCAGGTGTACAATTCCCCAGTCATTGTCCATACACTCCAGCAAACACCCTGTAACTGCTCTTGCAATCCCATAGTGACTCTTTCAGTACCATGTACTAATCCATTCACTAAAGTAAAACTCAACCAAAATTCGCCAAGTGTATGTCCTTGTAGTACTCTAATCATTCAGTCAGTATCTATGTACTCATGCAGCGAGATAGCCCTTAGGACATGGACTGCTTTAAACTCCTATGCACTATGCTTGTAGTGGTCTAACCACCTTTTCACTTGTGTTTCAGGCCTACAATTCCCCAGTCAGTATTTATACACTCTAGAAAAACACCCTGTTACTGCTCTTGCATTCCCATAGTGACTCTTTCAGCTACATATAGTAAGTATTGAAATACACAATTACCTGAGTTTGCATACAGGTGAAGAAAGGGAGATGGAGGGAGTATATATGTGTGGAAAGATGCTCTGTGGGCATTTTAAGTTACAAGATAAAGTTAACATGAATACTGAGTGCCAAAACATAGGTACTTATAAGTTTATCTTCTTTTCTGTTTGCAGTACTGAAATTACTGTACTTATTACTTGTATAGTTAAGGATTGGTCTAACTATTAATCCTATTACTAATTAATTTCTTCATATACTAGGCAAGCAAATCTGCAAGAAGCTACAAAGTATTAATATAGGCTTGAAAACACCCAGTTTATACCAAAATAGTTTTGAAATCTCACTGTCATAGGATATAGTGTGACCTGAAAAAAAATTTTTTGATTGGTTCATAATATTTTTTATTGTACCTATTGAAGAACCGCAATCATTTCAATCATTCTTCTTTGAGCATCTTTGCAGACATAAGTCTATGCTTACCGCCTATCACTCTCATGCATTTTTTCAAACAATTAACAAGCAATATGTTGTTATTGTAACAGTCTGCCAATACATAAGCACTTATTGGGCAATTTTAGAAGCATTGGGTGCCAACAGTATGTCTCCTTTTGTAACATAGTTATAGCTCAAGACACTCTTTCATATTTACAAACAGAGGAAAAGGCAGTATGTGCACCTTTTCTTTTCCATGTAAATACGACCTCATCATACATACCACTTTGCATTGAAAAGGCGTTCTATAGGTGTTACTGTGCGTGTTTGCAAAGAACACTCATAGAACAAGACACATCTCCAGATTTATCAGAAATGATAAATCTGGACATTTGCGTGAATGCTGCAAAATTCTCAAAATGGTGTAGCAAGGCACAACAAGGAGAATTATTTTAATTTATCCTAATTTTTTCTCTTTGAATATATGCTAAAATGCACAGCATACATTGAAGGAGAAAAATGCCTTCACTGATTGCTTTTGTGCAGAAGGGTTTGTCTTTTTGCACAAAAACAAACGTCACAAGACACTGACATCCTTCCACCATGGTGTAAGGGTGCCCGGCTGCAGTTTAAGCAGCAGTGCAGAGGGAAGCACAGACTTGCAACATATTTATGTACATATGTTGCATGCCTGTGCTTTGGAAGTTCCACAGCACACTGCAGCTAAAGAGCTTACAGTGTCATGCTGCAGCATTTCCTTATAGTTCTGCACTCATACATTCACCATACACCACAAATGCATTCTTTCAGTCAATTATCCAGTACGCATACATTCAACCAAACATTCACACACTATCATACAAATATAGCTCTTTTTTTAACCAGAGAAGTTAGTTCTGAAAAGAACTTTTATTTTTAATATTTTTTTGTGTTTTTCAGAACACATTTTTGATTTTTATGTATTTTTTTAAAGAAAAAAAGAGAATTAGAGCACCTAAACAATGAACTTCTGGAGGTAAAAAACAAAACAAAACTAGCACCGATGATTTTCTAAAGCACAGCAAACTAAGAACACAGACTGCTCTCCATAGCACAGCAGCCTATTACACTAAATGCAATATATCTTTGCATTGGCCAATTGTGGACGTATGTCCAGATTTTGACTTGATGAAGATGTCCCCGAAGTGATTGCTACTGCTGGTGTTGGTGGTGGATTTTCTCTCAGTCTTTGGCACTCCTCACATGATAGATTGACGAGATGTAAACTTTTTAAATGTTTAAGCATGCTTGCTGTCCCGCAAGAATACTTTTTATTCGGATCTCCACGTGAGATTACGACTGTGCATATTTTAGAATTGACCTTGGTTGCGTTCACTTTTTTTATTTCTGCAGGAAATGTAAAAAATTTCCATACGATGGAACTGTATCTCTCAGGAAGTGCAGGCTCCGGTACAAATTCCTCATTGTTGGATTGTTCAGAATCAGATGATTCTTGTTGTCCAGTAGAAATTGTTCTTTAATAAAAATGATAATCAGGTCTCCAAACAGAAAAAAATGTGGTTCTTCCTAGTAGAGTTGTTGCTCCAAAGAAGGTCTAAGAAGAATGATTGTAATGGATGGGGTCCTTCAATAGTTAGAATAGGAAGTGTTATGAACCAATCAAATCTCTTTTTTTCTGGTCACATGGGATCCGCATAGGGTGCGCACACACAGCTCGCACCCAGTGCGACTTCGTGAAATTGCATTTTAAAGTAATGTAACTTTATTAAACTAAAAGAATATTATTTTTATGATTAGATCAAATAATGTCTTGCCTTAATATTTATATTAAATACATATATTTATGTTTTTTGGCATTACAAAATTTTGCGGGAGTCGCGCACCCACCGTGTCCAAAACGTATATGACGTCACGCGGAAGCTCGTGAGGGTCATGTAATATAATACATATGTATCGCGTATGCACCAGAAGTTGAGTACCTGTCGCATAGCAATCGCTAAGGAAAATACGCACGCACCGCACACCCTACGTGGATCCTACCTAACAATCCTAAAATGGCGGCTAGGTTCCGCGCTGTGTTCGAGAAAGGTACACTCTGGGTGCGCTACTCCCAAAAAATGTTTGAAAACAATAATATAAATATGTTTTAAAAATCTTAGAATTTCCATATTTAAAAAAAAAATCATTAAGATTTTTAAATATATAATGTAATTAAAAAACAAAATATCTAAAAATAAATAGTTAAAAAAAAATACTAAATCAATATGAAAAAAATTGATATAACAATTAATACATTTGAAAGTCATCATTGAAAAAAAATTTGAAATGCACTGAAAAAACCATAGGTTTCAGGCCTGTTATAGATAGGAATCAGCATTTAAAAAACCTTAGAAATTCACTGAAAAAACCATACGTTTTAGGGGTGTTATAGTAGGCTGGAAATGTCACTCGTACAAAACCATTGAAATTCCTCCGTTCCTCTTCGGCAATTTCACAATCCGCGAATCGCGCAAAAGTTTCGAAAAATCCGCATATCCGCTCGCGGGCAAATTTTTTTTTAGCAGTAGAGGGTGGCATCTTCGTGAATAAATAAAATATGCAGGCAGGATTCATTCTGGCACGATGCTCCTGTCACAAAAATTAAACCTCAACAGGAAGCACTTACAGATATAAATAAAGCAGGTGCCCGAGTTGAAGCTCAAATTCAGTCACGCATTATAATCAGCCCAAACAACCAGTGAGCACGGTCTAGGCTAGGCAGGTGCGCTTCCTCCCTATATCTCCCGCCTACAATTAGATGTACTCCTTGATGGAGGTCTTGGCATCCACGAGTTTCTCGAGCGCAATCCCCTTGTACTTCCTCTGAAAAGGAGGCTGCTTTCTCCTCATCTGGTGCTCTGATCGGTCTCTGAGCCCTACAAGAGTAATGTGAACTCGCATGGAAGCCCCACCCGTTTGGCCCCGCCCCACACACACTATGGTATGCAACTTCTTTCCGCCCTTTCCTCACTATCATGGACAGCTCACTCGAGGGACCTCGGCGCCTGTCGGCGCAGTGGCAAAGTTACAGACACATGTGGTCACTGGAGATAACTCTTCTGGGCCTTTACGCAGCTGTAGTGTAGCAAAAGCACTATACATTTACCCAACGAGGTAGCACTTACGGATTAGCCAGCAGAAAGTACTCCAGTTGAGTAGAGGTATTGCACAACACGGTGGCATCATCATGGATAAATATGCAGGCAGGATTCATTCTGGCACGATGCTCCTGTCACAAAAATTAAACCTCAACAGGAAGCACTTAAATGATATAAATAAAGCAGGTGCCCGAGTTGAAGCTCAAATTCAGTCATGCAGTATAATCAGCCCAAACAACTAGTGAGCACGGTGGAGGCTAGGCAGGTGTGCTTCCTCCCCATGTCTACTGCCTACAATTAGATGTAATCCTTAATGGAGGTATTTGCATCCACGAGATTCTCTAGCGCAATCCCCGTGTACTTCCTGTGACTAGGAGGCTGCTTCCTTTTAATCTGCAGCTCTGATCTGTCTCTGACCCTTACAAGAGGCCTTGTGAACTCGCATGGAAGCCCCACCCGTTTGGCCCCACCACACACACACTTAGGTATGCAACGTCTTCGCGCCTTTTCCTCACAATGATGGACAGCTCACTCGAGGGACCTCGGCGCCCAAACAACTAGTGAGCACGGTCGAGGCTAGGCAGGTGTGTTTCCTCCCCATATCTACCGCCTACAATTAGATGTAATCCTTGATGGAGGTCTTTTCATCCACGAGTTTCTCTAGCGCAATCCCTGTGTACTTCCTGTGACCAGGAGGCTGCTTCCTTCTCATCTGCTGTTCTGATCAGTCTCTGACCCTTTATAGACAAGAGGCATGTGAACTTGCATAGAAGCCCCGCCCGTTTGGGCCCCGCCACACACACACTAGGGTACACGTGTCACATTATTGCAAATGGCGAAAAAATCTGCGAGTTCGCGGGAAAATCCGCGAACTCACGGATTTTTTTGCCGTTTCGCGCGAATTTGCGGACCGCGGATCTGCAAATTTTGCCCATACTTAATACTATGAAAACACCTACATACACTAGGGAACACTATGCGTTAGGGTCTCCCTGTGATTAACATGACCTCCTCTGTAAGCCCCTAGTATATAATAGAGCAAGGGGATTAAAACTACCTCTTAAAACATGCAACAGGGCGTGTTTGCACACATCACCTCAGGCTCCATCCCCTCCCGTCACAACTGTGCAAACAATCTAGGTGGCCATTTTAGGTTGGGAGATTAAGTCCCCTTGAATCCTGAGGGTCCCTAGGGTCCAACTAGCTCCACAGAGCTGCGTTGCAGAGAAATGAAAAAAGCAGCATGGCCTAGACCACCTCTCTGCAACGCAGTGAAGTGGCACTTACTGGAAGCACCTGGTGAGCTAGTTGGCACCCAGGGGCCCTCAGGATTGATGGGAAATTATTTCCCCAACCTAAAATGTGCCACAGGGTGTGTTTGCACATGTCAACTCAGGCCCTGTCCCCTCCATTCCCCACTGTGTAAACGCGCCCTGTCTGTAACCTATGGTTTTTTCAGTGAATTTCATTGGTTTTTTAAAAGCTAATATCTATAGCTGTAAAATGGATTCTTCTTTAAATCAAAAAATATATTTTATATGTTTATTAATAATTTTGTTTATTATTATTTTTTTTTGTTCGCTCCCGGTTCGCGAACCGGGAAGCTTCCCGTTAGCTCAATTTGATGCCGCGACCCGGTCCGCGAACCGGTAAATGTTCCGTTTGCGCAACTGCCGCGTTAGAAATCAACATCGTGACGCGTCGCGGAAGCGCGACGTATCACGATGTCACGTAATGCGTCTTATGACGCGCCGCGTTAGCGCACCCGGAAGTGCTCCGGTACGCGAACTGAGACGCGAAGCGCAGCTCCCCGGAAGCGATCCGGGGCGTGTCGCGAAAGCGCGACGTATCGCGTTGCCGCGTAATGCGTCTTATGACGCGCCGCGTTAGCGCACCCGGAAGTGCTCCGGAGCGCGAACCGAGGCGCGAAGCGCAGCTCCCCGGAAGCGATCCGGGGCGCGATCCGCAGCGCGTAACTTAAGCGTAAAAGGTCATGTGACTTGTTAATAAAACTTTTCATTGGTTCATTTCACTTTTGGTTTCCTAATGATGTAAGGCTAGGTCAGGTGACCTAAAAATAACACTTTTCATTGGTTTAGAACTATTTTTTTTCCCAAATGATGAAAGCCCCCACCTTTTTTCTCACTCTGACTTTCAACTTTGTGAAAGGAAGACCTATTTTGCTCAGTGGAAAATGGCTTCACTAGTAGCTGCAGCTGGTGCACCCCCACCACCACCACCACCACCATCAAGGAAGAGAGGACCACCTCCACAGTTCATTCCCAACATAGAGGAGGAAGAGGATCAAGAAGAGGAAGAGGAAATACAGACAACACAGTTTTTACAAGAGGAGCCCCGGGTATCTCATCATAAAAATAGTTTCATTTGGCAGTTTTTTTCTTTTCCTGAAGAACAGAAAAAAGTTAATGCTCGGTATGTGACGTGCCTCATATGCAAAGAGGACTTATCTAGAGGCACAGATAAGAAGTATAGTTTCGGCAACTATACTATGCACCGTCACATGCAGAGGTGGCATCCACTAAATTACAGCCGGGCAGAGATGCGTGACCTTCAGGACAACCCACCAACTCCTGTGGCCAGGACATCGGCACAGGTATCTCTGTCGGGGCCAGAGGCACGAGAAACAGTGCCAAACATTCAGGACAACTTTGTCCACATGAAGATTGTCTGTTTATATTGCGGTACCTTACTCTCATGTGCCAATATGAGCATTAACTTAATAAACAGAGCATTTGAAAACCACAAGTGCTCTAAACGCCCCAAAAAATTAAAAAAAATTTGCTCCTGTTGAGCCCTTTCCAATGCCTGTTTTTTGTTGTTTCCCCTACAAAAAAACCAAAAAAAACATAAAATTGTTCAAAAAATGTTCAGAAAAATAAAAAAAATATAAAACAACAAAAACATTAAAAAAAAAGTTCTTTTCAGAACTACCTCCCCTTTATAAAAAAATTGCTAGAATGTTTAGCACTCTGGCAAGCTCTATTTCTTTTGGTTCGCTTCCCGGTTCGCTCGCCGGTACGCGAACCGGGAGCGAACCAAAAAAAAAAAAAAAAAAAAAAGAAGAGTAAGTATAAGGGAAGTAAACAGAGAGTAATGTTAAAAGAAAGAGATACTGTTTAATAGATTTATTTACCGAAGAAAAGATGGAAGAGGATATAATTGTGAAAAACAAAATAGATAAGGAAGTGAAAGAAAAAAAGGAGAGTAGAAGAATAACAAAGAAGAGTTTCTTAGAGAATGTGAGTGAATGTTCAAAATAGGATTAAAACATGTGGAATAACAGAGAGAAAAAACAGAAAGCAGAAAAGAAGAAGTAACAGAAAAAGAATATTTGAAACAGCAAAGAAATGTAAATAACATAGGGCCATATTATCAACATAGGCAATAAAAGTTTTGCAGCTTTTATCGGCAGAAATGTGTCGCTAAAGCCGCTTTTGCGGCAGAAAACTGCCGCTAAAACCGCTTTTGCAGCAGTTTTATGCCGATAAAAACAGCAATAATTTTATTGGCTGTGTTCATAATATGCCCCTTAGTGTGCTTCAACTACACAGAGAAAGCATAATGAACAAGTAGTGAAAGAGTGATCAGTCAAAGACACTAAGAGTAATAGAGACGGAGTGAGTGAACAAGAGTGAGGAACTATGAGAAGAGAGGGACTGAGAAAAGGAGTGGAAGGAGTAGAGTAAGTAAGTAATAGAGAAAGGAATGAGGGAAGTAGCAAAGGCAGGAAAGTGAGGGTTAAAGAAATGAAGCAGTGGAACTAATAGTGGTTAAATGTGATAGAAATGTAATGAAAAGAGTACAAAACATTTACCTTATAATTGTCGTTAACTTAGTCACTTGTTATTTTTATACTTTCAATCTGTGAAAGAGAGAACAAACATTTGAAAAATATTAAAACATGTATTTAAAAATTAGAAAAGACAAGGGAAAAGATTGAAGGACAAACAGTTTTTCAACAACTTTGACACTTACAGAAGCTTCTGCTTCTCCAGGCCCCCTACACAGTCCTAAAGATATACATTTTAAACTAACAGTATCTTGATGCAGATGAAGTGAGGCCTATTTTGGAACAAGGTGCATCTTTTGCACTGCTGTTGTCTCACAAAAGTGACGCAATGGCAGCGCAAAAGAGGTGCACAATCATCATAAAACTGTTCCTAACATTTTAAATGATTGTTTCAGAATGGCAATAAGGTGTGTCCTATCCAGATGTTTGTTTCAGGTGAGGCCTACTCAGGGTTGCAGATCAAATTTAGCCTTGTTGAAGAGTACAGAGGAGATAATACATGTGCAGGCCAACCAATAAAGTTCAGACTTCCTCTGTTTCCCTGGACAGGCCTAAACTTCATCTGCACAATTTGATTTGTAATGTTACGAAACACAGGTAATGTATTTGAAAAATGTGCAATTTCTTTTGCTCATTTCACAATCACATCACTTGTGTTTCCTTTGGTTAGGTATCTCATTGTGCAGATGTAGTCCAGCATATGAAAGAGTACGCACTGCATGCAACAACTTTGACACTTACTGAAGCCTCAGCTTCTCCATACCCCCTACACAGTCCTAATTATATACATTTTAAACTGACGGTATCTTGCTGGAAAAGAACTGAGGCGTATCTTACAACATGGTGCATCTTTTACACAAAAGTGACAGAACAGCGGCGTAAAAGAGGCACACAGCCTTCAGAAAACTGCCCTTAACATTTTAAATGATTGTTTCTAGATGCTGATAAGGTGTAACCTATCCACAGATTTGTTTCAGGTAAGTCCTACTCAGGGTTGCAGATGAAATTTAGGCTTGTTGAAGAGTATAGAGGAGATAATACATGTGCAGGCCTACTAACGAAGTGAGTCATGCCCACTGCACTCTTGAACAAATGTCAGACCTCCTCTGTCTCCTGGAACAGGCCTAAACCTCATCTACACAATGTGATGTGTAATGTTAGGAAACACAGGTAATATAATAGAAAAACGTGCAATTTTTTTTGCTCATTCCACAATCACATCACCTGTGTTTCCTTTGCTTAGGTATCTCATTGTGGAAATGTAGTCTATCATATGAAAGACTACGTAGAATGTGAGCACTGTATGCAACAACTTTGACACTTACAAAAGCCTCACCTTCTCCATACCTCCTACACAGTTCTAAATGTACATCATAAATACAAACAGTGCAGAATTAATTATACATGTTAAATGGTTTATTTTTGCTGTTCTCAGAATGTATCAAATTTCACTAAAAACAGTGACTTGAAGGTATTCATCATATAACAGCGGGGGAAAAAAAACACAATCAAAATGATTGTGTTTAAAAAACCCATATAACATAACCAATCAGAAATCAGAACTCCTCAAAAGTAACTTACTTTCCATGACGTCGAAGGATGTCCTATGAACAGCTTACACTCGGTTGTGCTGTTTTTATTTTCAGCCCGCCACTTTCTGAAAGAAAACCTCCATCGTTTTGAGAAATATGTTACATACAATAAATGACTTCTCGCTCTCTACCACACGTTTCCACAAGGCCAAATCATGTAAGAGCCATTTATAACTCTTGGAATTCTTGTAAGCAAATCCCGTCATTTTCTATTTCCGCAACTTTCAGAAAGAAAACGTTCAAGATCACTTTCACAATCCTAGACTAGTAATATCTTACCCTTCTTGCTCACTCATGTTCTACATTTCCTATGACACTGATACTGCTTACTATGAAGCAGACTTACACTACCTCTATGACTACTACAATTATTTAATTCTCTACATCACTTTTAATCACAAAGCAATATAAAACAGTAGATAAAATTATATCAACCCCTAGAATCATTATACGCCAGTTACCTACCCTAAATTCTCTTTTCTGAAAACAGAAAGTAAGAATATTTTTAAGTAAAAAGGCAACATTGTATCGTAGTCAAATGGCACTAATTTCCGAAACAGCAAATTTTTTTACATTTTCAATAACCTGTGTAATAAGCGGATCTTGTCAAATGACCATCATGCCATATAATAGCTGCAGTTACAAATGTCTTCCTAAAATCAACGACTGTGTAGCCACAACATTTGTAATTAAAGTTGAAGACTTACCTTCATCAGGTTTATATAGTTGGATTTTTAAAATGACATTATAATCAAAAGTTTGGACCAATAATCTAGACAGCATTGCAGACTTACATTCCCTCTACTCCATGTTTTGATTGGCTGCTTGAATTAGCTTATAAAAAGAAACAGTTTTTCTGAACTCATTCAAAGTGCAGTTATTTTTCCATGACGTCAAGTGTTATGGTAAGAAGACCGTTTGCTTTGGGAAATACTCTGTTTTCCTTCAACTAATCTGTACCCACCACTTTCTGTAAGAAAATCTTCTTTTTTTCCAGGAACTATTTAATACTCAAAAATAACTTATATCTCTGTACTACACTTATCCTCAAGGCCAAATCGTGTAGGAGCCATTAGAACCTCTTGAAATTCCTCAGAGCACATCCCTAGATTCTTTCCCTAAAATTTTGGTTTTAAAAACACCAGGTAAGAATTTTTAAGGTCATACGGCAATTGTTTTTTGAAAGTTAAAACAGAATCGTTGCAGAATGACCAGCCGTTTCTAGACTTTAAATAAGCTGTGTAATGTCCTGATGTTATTGAAGGACCGTCATGATATATAATTGCTGCAGTTACAAAAGTCCTTCCTGATATTGACAACTGCGAAGCTACAACATTTTTAATTAAAGTTGTCAATTTTGTTCCATCAGGCCTACATCGTTGGAAAATTAAAATGACATACTGGCCATATGTTCGTATAAATAATGTTGACATCATTTCAGATTTACATTGGCTACACTCCATGTTGTGATCAGCTGCTTTTACTAGCTTATTAAAGGACACTGATTTACTGTCTGGCAAAGTTAAATATATAAATCTTTCTGAGTCTACACTAGTAGTACTTGATACCCTACAGTTCTCGCAGTCATGCTGCCATTGATAAGAAAGCCCAAACAGGTGATCTACATCTACACCTTCAGCATGCAATACATCAAGCATATACATTAAAAACTCCTGACAATCTTGCTGAATATTTTGAGAGAATTGTGTTTGACCTGAACATCTGTCTAACAGATTTCAAATTTCAGACACAATTTCTATTTTTGTTCTATCAGTGCTACATTTCTCTAACACAGAATTTAACAAACTGCAAAATCTGTGATCCGAATTGACCACAATCTCTTCTTTTACATTTTCTAGAGAAAACAAAACATTAACCACTACATTAGCATAGCAGTTGACACCAGAACTGTTTTCAAATTGAAAACCAACAACATCTTCAACAGAATCCTTTTTCTTTCTGCTTATAATTTCAGGTTCATCGACTTTTCGTCTTTTTGCTACAACCTCCCTACTATTGGTCACATTTCTTCGTTTCCGGCCTACCACACGTTTCTCAAACAAAGGATATTGAAGCAAATGTGGCGCATACTCTCTTCTTAACCTATTGTATTCCTTAACACAATCTAGATCCGCACAAATGTTTGTGACATCACACTCAATCAAGTACAATCCCGATACAGTTCTAACTCGTGACAATGCCACATATGCCATACCCTCCTTGAACACAGAACTGCCAATATTCACCAATGCACTGTCTACACTTAAACCTTGTGATTTATGGATTGTCACCGCATATGCCAAGCAAACAGGAAACTGCTTACGGCGAACATATAAGTCTTTTACAAGCAAAAATCTAGCAGAACAACGACCAATTAGCTGTACTTCCTCAATGCCATCAAATTTAATTTTTAAAAATTCAATTCCATCTCTATTTCTGTATTACACAAAATCAACAACATTACCCATTGATCCATTTACCAGACCTCTTTCAACATGTAAATTCCTTCTTAAAATTATACGGCAATTTAAGCACACATTCAGAGTCTTTTCAAAACCTGCAGTTTTAGATATAGTCTTCTCTAATGAATCCAATTTTGTTTTCAAATTCTCAGACAACATAATTGTTGATCCCATATGCTCTACTCTGTCAATAGCTTCCAGTTTCACAATCTCTTGGTTTTCTAAATGCAACATTTTGTTGTTGAAGATGGCACATTCTGCAAGAGTTGGCATCAAACATATTCCAGATTTCTTCTCAGTAATTTTCTGAAAAATATTCTCAGGCACAACGTCTTGTTCTGGATATAAATTTGACAGTAATCGTGCATGTAAAGCTTCTTTCCCATGCTCGGTCACTTTTCCAATTCTAACATCTTGTAGAATATTCTTGTAATCTTCATCCTTTGCCTGACGCATATTTTCATGCAGTTGAGCATAATTGAGGTTTAACCATATATTGACGTTGCCAATGCTCCCTAGGCACTTCCTGGTATCTTCATGCGTGAGCATTTTGAACACAGGTTGTCCTTTCACTGGTGTCAGCTGCAGAAGATCTCCGAAAACAATGATGTGTTTGCCACCAAATAACACATCATACTCTGTTTTAAGAACTTCTTGCATTCTCAAATGCACAAAGGCAAGCATGACATTGGAAACCATGCTTACTTCGTCAATGATAAGAAGTTTCATTTTCCTCAAGACTCTTGAAACTTCACAACAAGCATCTCCAGATAACTTATGGTATTGTAATTTGTTATCATGCTCCACTGGCAGCATCAATAGACGATGCAAAGTAATACCTTTAATGTTATGTGCTGCCAGTCCAGTTGGAGCGGTGACAACACAAGACAGCGATGACTCAGTCCATTCCTGCAAATAACATGAAATTGCTTTAATGAGGAAACTTTTTCTAGTTCCCGCTTCTCCACTCACGTACAGTCGGACAGGCTTCAACGACGTACATGAGCACTCTTTCTTCTCATGACTTAATCCATGATCAATTTGCTTGGTAACTTCGTCATATATTTTCCTCTGCTCAACGTTGAGTTGTCTTTCCAAGTCTTCTAAGTTAACCACATCCTCCTGAGCATGTGCCATGGCTCTTTCCACTTCATTCATGGTAGTGGCAGCTTCATTTTCGATAACAGGTCCTCCTAGTGGATCCTGACTCAATGAAACAGAACTCTGACTGTCCTGAGAACTGTCTCTGGCAATCTCGGCTGCAATCGTTGCTTCCTGCTCGATTTCCGCATTCAACATTTCAAGATATTTGGGAAAAGCAGGACATTCTATGGTCTCCTTGGCAGCAGTGAAAGAGTCTTCGTAACAGAGGAAATCTCCAAGCAGTTCCTCTTCTGCACGCCAAGGCTTAAAAAGTTGCAAAAGTGCTAAATAGAAAAACTCCTTTTTTTCAGGAGATTCGCCACTCAATTTTCGATGGTTTACCAAGTGGCATTTTCTTTGCTTGACCAGACATCCCTCACTTCCAATTACAGCATACACTCCTTTATCAATATCTTCTTTGATGTTTCTCTTGAATATGTAATTTTGTAGAACCTCATACAGACAAACATTCTCGAGGTGACTGCTTCGATTTGGATAATATGTATCCAACATGTTGGTCTTCAAAATATCGGTACTGTTTGGCTCCTTTTCCGCCAAATACTCAATTTCCCGCACAGGTTTCAGAACTCGATTAAGCGTTGCAGCAAGACCAAGACTCGCCCAAACGATACTCCTGGATTTGGCATAGAGACTTGCTGAAGACAACCGGTCAGAACATTCGTAAGCTCCGATTTCTCGATGTGACAACATCTTCAGACTGAAACTGTACAACTTCTTACTGAGGCTCTTTTCATGGGAAATGTCCTCCCACATATCCTTCAATTCTGTCTTTTCTTTTTTGGTGATGTAAGATGTCACATACCGAGCCACAGCCATACAGTTATCAGCCACGAACTGTATATCCATGTTAGCATTCCACATGGACAAAATCACTGGGTTGTAGTCGTTGATATACTTGGACTCTTCGTTCCTTTTCAAATTGTATGTGTTTTTAGGTGATTTCTTCATCACATTATGTCGCAGCGAAGACATCAAACTGTTCACTCTTCCTTTAGAAATCACCGGTCGTGGAAAGGCGAAACGACATTTGGTGTAGAACTTGTCCTTGTTTCTGAATTTACGACGACAGTACTTTCCGCAACGATGGCTTTGGAAGCGTAGAACTTGTTCTCTTAGGCTTTTGTCCTCCTTTGCGTTTGGAACAGCACAGGTAGAATACTGTTCTATGAAACTCATCACTAAGTCTTCTGGAAAAGTTCCAAATTTAGGTGCATCCTTGATCCACAGCAGCATATGTATATGAGGAGCACCTCTTGCTTGGTACTCCTTTCTCCAGAAGAAATCCAACACCTCTCCAAGAGGTGGATTCTTCTTATTCATAATGAAAGACATCATAGCTTCAAATCTATGATTGAAGTACCTGCATACATTGACTGGATCCAAAGAGCACAGTTCTCCGGGTGTCTTGAATTTGATGTTTTCGATGTTTCCATTTGCCTCTCGTAGAAATTCAAGTAAGTCTTCCCAGGCATACTCGGCACAGCTCAGAGTGAGGAACCATGTGGGAGTTCCTAAGTTCCTCAGCATACATTTTAAATCACCATGACGACGGTACCACTACTCATTAGTACCACGCTGACACGCCATGAGATTAATCAGGTGACAATCCAAAATACTGTCTTGGACATTGACTTTATCCATAAAGTCACTTGCCGAGATGTTTTGCATCTGTATACCACTTTTCAAGATGTGGTTCACTGCATATGACAGTCCAGACAGATCGCTTTCAAACAGGAGATGAAACAAATAGGGAATGCATTGTCGAAACCTAGCATCTTCGGCATACAATCGTAAAGTCCGGTATTCAGAAGCAGGAATTTGATGAGGTCGCTCATCATATCTTCCTCCTTGACCTGTTGGAAATAGCTGTGGGAAACACCGAGCTTCCAAACTTTCCTCCCAGACACTAATGGACTCCCTTTGGCTTGTTTCATTTGAAACAACTTAATAGCATTCCCCATGACTTCCTTGGAATGCAAAGGATGAACACTATAATGTTCATATATTTCTTCATTTTTAGAGGGTTCTACTTTCTCAATTTGACCAGCACACAAATCGCTATCCTCTTCCTCACTTACTTCCTCTTCTGCAACATATACATTCTTATAGTACTTATCATTTTTTTTCAAATACAATGTTGCCTTTTTGACTTTCCTAACATCCACTAAATCTTGCCATATTTTCTTATTCTTTGTCGGAACCCCATTAACTAAGATAACCAGAGGTTCCTCTTCCACTTTTTCTACTCCAATTGTGTTAATGTTTTTCTTCAAATCTAGAGGCAAATAAACAACTCTTCCCTTTAATCCTCTCTGTAAATCTGATGGAGGCAATTTCCCTGTCTTTGGCTCCATTCTTACAATAGCCTGAAAGGGATGGATACTTTGAATCAAAATAGATTCATAAGTATTTAAATCCTTCAATTCAGAAGGAATCTCAACCAATTCCAGATTATTCTGAACCGCTCTAGCAGGCATCTGGTTTTGATTTAATTTGTTACAACAATAAGTACACACACGTTGATCCGATCCCAAATCAAAAAATTTTCTACCATCAAGTATGTAGCGAAATCCTTCCATT
This sequence comes from Lissotriton helveticus, assembly GCF_964261635.1. Lineage (NCBI taxonomy): Eukaryota > Metazoa > Chordata > Amphibia > Caudata > Salamandridae > Lissotriton > Lissotriton helveticus. The sequence goes on along the minus strand of NC_136071.1, from coordinate 515,253,198 downwards.
CACTATTATTTTCCCTTTCACTTTTTGCATATAAATCCACTAACTTAGTCTGATTCGTATAATAAGTGCGTCTACAACACACACAAGTGAAATTAGGCCTCTCACTTGATTTCACCTGAAACGTGACAATTTCCTTCTGAAAATTATCTGTACTGGAAACCTGTACACTATCTTCCACATTACCCTCTTCTTCTGGGTCAATTTCAACATTCTCCTCTTTACTTCCAAAGTAACAAAACTCAATTTCTTCACACATATTCTTCACATCTATTTCAGAACCATGCAAAAGAGCAGCGCATAATTGTTTAAGCATAACGGCTGGACTCTTAGCATAATACAACATTCTAACTAATTTCCTCACTTTATTATGATGCACTGCTAGCATCCTGAAATGATGAAAAACACTCTGGCATACTCTCCTGGAAAGACAAGCCAGTGAATGACCATTCAAACCTGTCACTTCTCTCACTCTGCAAGGATCTAATTCTTGCAACAACTTCATTTTCTGCTTCAAACTTTTCTTATTAAATGTCCGTACAAAATCACAAAGCAAATTGATGGAATCCTGTCGCACACTGCAAATACTACTACACTTCCAGGTGTACACAGGTCCCTTAGGACGTCTTCCTAAAACCTCAGTACCTAACACCTCCTCTGCCTCTGTTGTCACAATTTTTTCTTTTTCAACTGGACAACCATCTTTCACCTCATAAGCTCGACCGCTGGTGTCAACTGCATGCACCAAATCATTATCCTGGAAATAACTCTCCTCATTGAAAAATGCCTCACAACTTGAACTATGCATCCATTCTCCGGAAAAAACTTCACAAAAATTACTACGATTAACTATTCTCTTCCATCTACTATTTCTTTTGAAATCATAAATTGCCTTGTTTAGCTTCCTAATTCTATTGATTATCAAAATAAATAACTTTTGTTTAATTTCAAATGCCTGATCAATAATTTTCTCAACTTTTTTTTTTCTCTTATAAAAAACCACTTTCTGTTGACCTTTCTTAATATTTTTTAACAAATTGCCAATTATCCTGTTGCGGAACATTCGTTTACGAATGTCTCTAAACTGTTGTTTCCTTCTACTATCATGCACAGAATTATCTCTTGCTCTAGCAGTAACATTTTTGATTGTCCTTTCCTTTCCGTTTAAATTGCTTCTCTTTTTCTGTACAACAACATTTTCTGTAGTACTACTTTTTTTTCTACAAATGTTTCTTATGAATGTTCTCGTGGTCTTACCCGGTGCTTTCTTGGTGGCTTGACGATTTTTTATTGTAGAGGACTGCTGCAGTAACTGATGGACCTGCTGTCTTTGACGTTTTGTAGCCTTTCTGATTCTATCCTTAGTTGGCATTCTGAAATTTTGAAATGATCTGCAGTTGAATCTGTGGTAAAATATAATAAAAGTGTTATTAACCACTATTACCAAACAGTAAATCAATAACAGTCATCAAAAACTTAACACACTACTTGTTATTTTTACATAGAACAATTTTTAGTGCATTGGCAAATTTAGAAATCACAAATAGTAGCAAAGAAATTGAATGCTTCCACATTTTACCTGTGTTGTTTTATATGTGAATCTGAACTAATTTTATGAGCATATTTTAATATTTTATTGAAGACACTACACATAACCTTTTTGTGAAGGTGTGTTTAATTTTAAATGAAACGGTTTACATTTTTACTTTTCATTTCTTCTAAATTTTAAAAATAAATGTTTATAGTTCCATAGGCTCAAGCAGGTCAGCTTCCCACCCTATGTCATACAATTCTGACAAATCAGCATCCTCATCATAGTCTTCATCATCCTCAGGATTTAAATCATCTAAGGGATCCACTTCCACTGACGTTTCAATCACAAGTTCAACGATAAGATCAAGATCAACTGATTGCTCATTATCACTCATGCTTGATGTTGTCGTTATCTTTAAAAAAAGAGAACAACAATGAGATGTTGCAGAGTAAGGCACAAATCTCAGAGACTATAATAGTAAAATTGTTTAACAAGAGTAACATTTTGCAGCTATTATTTAGCCATGTCCAGCGATGCTGAAGAGGTGAGGCCTATGTCCAAGTTTTCAGTAAACAGGACTCATCTCTTCTTAACCTTGGATAAGCCTCACCAACTCTGTGTCCCCTGCACATACTTAAATGTAAAGGGGCAAATTTATGTTAACTGGCACATCCCCAGGGATGCACCAGTTAACGTGCACCGCTGCTCTGCCACCCATGGTGTGCCGCATTTACAATGTGGAGCACCATTGAGTAAAAACAGCACAGATGCGTCATGCATCTGTGCCGCAAAAGCAGCACATTGCACGAATCACGTCGTAAACACGACATGTCTACTGCAATGCACAGGAGGAAGCCACACATTGCATGGTGCTTCACTCCTTATGCCTGTTTCAAACAGGCGTAAGGATTTGATTCAGCAATGCTATAAAGCTGACTCAGTGAAATCTTCTAAATTTCACTGTGTTAGTTTTACAGGGCTTTCATGCAAATGAATGCCCACCCTGCAACAAAACACCTATATGAAACCTGACGCAGGTTTCATGTGGCACAGGACTTTACAGCATAACACATCTGCCTCGATGCATCAAGTTGTAAATATGTCGCCACATAGCAAATCTTTTGCACCGCCGCTGCGTCACAAAAGTGACGCACAGTGACGCAAAACAGGCATACACCTATCATAAATCTGTCCCTAACATTTTAAATGATTGATTCAAGATGACGATAAAGTGTGGCCTATCCAGAGGTTTGTTTGAGGTGAGGTCTACTCAGGGTTGCAAATGAAATTTACGCTTGTTGAAGAGTACAGAGGAGATAATACATGTGAAGGCCTACCAATGAAGTAAGTCATGTCCACTTCACTCTTGAACAAAGGCCAGACCTTTTCTGTATCCGTGGACAGACCTAAACCTCATCTGCACAATGTCATTCGTAAACTTAGGAAACACAGGTGATGTAATTGAAAAATGTGGAGTTTCTTTTCCTCATTTCACAATCACATCACCTGTGTTTCCTTTTCTTAGGTATCTCATAGTGCAGATGGACTCTAGCATATCAAAGAGTACACATAAGTTGAGCAGTGTATACAACAATTTTGACATTTACAGAAGATTCAGCTTCTTATCTTGTTGGAGATGAAATGAGGCCTGTCTTGCAACATGGTGCATCTTTTGCATCACTGCTGCATCGGTTTCATGTGGCATGGGACTTTACAGCATGACACATCTGCCTAAATACATCAAGTTGTAAATATGTCGCCTCATAGCAAATCTTTTGCACCGCCGCTGCGTCACAAAAGTGACGCACAGTGACGCAAAAGAGTCATACACCTATCATAAATCTGTCCCTAACATGTTAAATGATTGATTCAGGATGACATTAAGGTGTGGCCTATCCAGAGGTTTGTTTGAGGTGAGGCCTACTCAGGGTTGCAGATGAGATTTATACTTGTTGAAGAGTACAGAGGAGATAAGATATGTGAAGGCCTACCAATTAAAGTAATTATGAGAAACAAGGGTACCCCTTTAGTCAAAACCTGGGGTCAACGTATGGTTAAAAAGAACAATGGTCATGGGTGGCCTAATAAGGTCCTGGTTGAAACAATTATTTCTAGGTGGCCTAGAAAGGTCCAGATAAGAGAAATTATTTCTGGTAGATAAGTTAGACTTGGGAGACAGTTTTGTAAGGTTACAAACAAAGGACTTTATTAATGCTTACACAGTTAAGTTTTTTCGAATGTTTCAGGTGCTCACACATGTGACAAAAGTGCTTATAGTGACTGAGTGAAATATTAAAAAGCTATATACAAGGTGTCACAAGCAAGGGTATTCCCCAAAAAATATATATACACAGTAGGGAAGGGGAGTTTTCCTTGCAAGGGTCGACGGCGTTTCGATCTAACATGACTTTAGATCATCATCAGGACGTGAGCTTTCCTGAAACAATTAAATTAGAATTTTACTACTATATCCTTACAAAAACATAGCTTCAAACAATGGAGTGAAGGGTGCTCCCAGTGGCATATAATTCATGCACATTTCTATACATATAGAAATAGGGCCAACCGTGAATGTAGCGCGCTTTTATTTTTATTCAAGGAAAGCTTTTGGTGGGAGTTTATTTTACGCGCTTTTTTTGTATTAAGCAAATTGTCTTACTTTGCACGTTGTGATAGATGTATTATCTGACTCAACGGTCAAGTTGTAGATACTTTGAGGTACTTTGGGGTATACGGTCCAACTGTATAAAGCAGGAGGATCAGAAAAAATTAATATAACGTATATTCAAATATTCAATACTTGTGGCTGTAGTGGGCTGTATTTTATGAAACTTACTTAGGTTTTATTGTGCCAAGAAATATTAGTTATTCATACTTCTAGGCTAGTTCTAGCTCAAGAAAGGGGGTTTCTTCAGAGTCTGGAAGTGAGAAAAAATTCAGGTTTTTTGGCCTGCTTTAACACTTTTTTAACTGGGTTAAGTTAAAGCAATTAAAAAGGTAAGAAACGTTACCAGTAATGGTCCATTTACTCGTATTGCAGAGGTAGGTATATTCAATGGGAGCGGGTTTATTTATCTGTAAACAATTAAGGGGTAAAGATTACAATTACGAATTCAGTTTGTACATGCTGATCCTGTCTGGGTTTTAGAAGGAAGTTTTTACAATACCCGGTATCATTTGGTGTCCTACGTTCCGGCGGGAACTGCAAGAAACAAAAAGCGGGAGGCATTTTAGCTGTAGATTAATGGTCCCATCATATGCCAAACGTAGTGCGTAGGCAAGGGATACCGATCTGGAGGGCGCATTCACTTACTTGATCGCCGCGGTCCGTGGCGCGACTACCTCTGCTTCAGTGCTACGGCGAATGCGAGCGCTGCAGCAGTTACTTCCTGGTTATGTTTTTAACGCATGCGCAGACTCATTGTTGCTTGCGTCACCCTAATTCGAGTAGCCAACGCGCATGCCTGAGGGTACAGTGTCTTTTACGCGCCTGCTCATTGGGGAATTGCTTGCAGAGTATACATGGGTGATTGCGGTTGCCCTTAACATAAAATGCTATACATTTTGAATTATAGGAGCTTCGCGTTATAAAAAACATTTGTGTTCCATACTCTTAAGAATAAAAGTCTGTAGTTAGGTATAGCTATTCCACTCATCCAGAGTGTTGAGTCCTTTCTCAATACTTTTGCAAAGAAAGATCCATTTACACTCAAGGCGATTCAAGATTGTCTGTTGGTTTCCTCCTCTGGTATTAGGCAAAAGCTGGTCCACCACTTGCCATTGTAGATCGTTTTCTGAATGTCCTTTTTCAACATAGTGTTCCACCAAGGGTGCAGATAAAACTTTGCAACGAATTCTGCTCCTGTGTTGCGAAATCCTAGTTTTTATCTGTTGGGTAGTTTGGCCAATATACAGTTGTTGGCAGGGGCATTTGACACAGTATATAACATTCTTAGAGTTGCAATTAGTGAAAGTTTTTAATGTGTGTTTACAGTTCTCATATTCAAACACCTTAGTATTTATCGTGAATTCGCATGCAGTGCAGTTGTTGCATTTGTGGTGCCCTACAATAGGAGGTAGATTTAGACATGTCTCTATTGTTGTGTTTTTTTTGGCGATGGTGGCTGCTCGTACTAAATGATCTTTTAAGTTACGGCCTCTTTTGAATGAGAAAAGGGGCAGTCCTGTATTAAGTTCCAGGGGGGACAGTACAGGCCAATGTTTCTTAATCGCTTTGCATAGTTTATTACTGATTGTGCCAAAGGTTGTCACACAGGTTATTCTTTTTAATGCTTCTCTCTTTTTTGGTTGTAGAAGATGTTCTCTATGGGGGTACCAGGCTCGCTTCATAGATCTTCTCACCAGTTTTCTGGGGTAACCTCTGTTCATCAGTTTTGAACATAGAGTTTCTGCCTCTAGGAAAAAATCTTGTTTGAATTTGCAATTACGCCTGATTCTAAGGAATTGGCCGTAGGGAAGGCCATCCCGTAGGGCCCTAGGGTGCGAACTGTGGTATTCTAGGAGCGTATTGCGCTCAGTAGGCTTCCTGAAGAGGGTGGTGTATAGTTCCTCCTCATGACACTTGATGGTGACATCTAGATAATCAATACGGTTTTTATCAAAATTGAAAGTGAATCTTAGGTCAGGTTGGCTGTTGTTCAGCCACTCACAGTATTTTTTTAGGGTATCCTCATCCCCTTTCCAAATCATAAGCACATCATCTATGTACCTTCGCCAGCTAAGTATGTTATCTCTGTACGGGTTGCCCCTATTTAGAATGATGTTGGATTCTAGATCATCCACAAAGAGTATGGCAAGGTTGGGGGCAAAAATAGCCCCCATGGATGTCCCCTTACATTGTCTGTAGTATGAGTCTTTAAAGAGGAAATAGTTCCTGGTAAGGGCAATCTCGAGTAGATTCATGATGAAATCTGTGGGCACTTGATGTGGTGCTGGGCGCTTATTGAGATGGTTACGAATTACATCCATTCCTTTTTGTTGAGGAATATTCGTATATAGTGACTCGATGTCAAGGGTGACAAGGAGTTCTGACTCAGGGTGGTAAGGATGAGATTCAATAAGGTTTATTAGATGTGTGGTGTCTTTAATGTATGTCGTTGTGTCTTTAACCAAGTCTTTTATGAAGAAGTCTATATACTTCCCTAGGGGTTCCAGAATAGAACCACATCCCGAAAGGATAGGTCTCCCTGGTGGTTTACTCAGGTCTTTGTGTAGTTTGGGAAGGGTATACAGTACTGGAATGCGGGGTTCCTTGTTGTTTAAGAACAGGTATTCATTCTTACTGATGTAACCTTCTTCTAAGGCATTCTTAGTGATCTGTTGGATCTTTTCACTTATCTCTTTTGTGGGATTTTGTCTCAGTTTTTCATAATGTGCTGTATTGTTTATCTGTCGCTCAATTTCAGCTTCATAGATAGTGCGATCCTGAATTGCAATCCCACCGCCCTTATCACAGGGTTTGATCACAATAGTGTCATTCATTTTTAGTTCAATGAGACTATTTCTTTCTTCTTTACTGATATTGTATGGTGTATATCTGTAGTCTTTCTTCAAATTGTCTAGTTCACGAAGGATTAGATGTTCAAAAGTAATCACTTCAGGGGGCATTATACTGGTCGCTGGATTAAAGGAGGAATTTGGGCGTAGGCCCGTTGTATCATGTTTTAAGGCAGCCTCTCTGTCTTTGAAAAAAGTTTGTAATCTTATTTTTCTGAAAAACTGAAACATCTCTGACTGAATGTTGAACCAGTTGGGCTTTTCTGATGGGACGAAGGATAGTCCTCTACTCAGTAGGGAGATGTCGGTAGAGTTTAGCTGGTGACTGGTGACGAAATATGTCGCCACATAGCAAATCTTTTGCACCGCCGCTGCGTCACAAAAGGGACGCACAGTGACGCAAAAGAGTCATACACCTATCATAAATCTGTCCCTAACATGTTAAATGATTGATTCAGGATGACATTAAGGTGTGGCCTATCCAGAGGTTTGTTTGAGGTGAGGCCTACTCAGGGTTGCAGATGAGATTTACACTTGTTGAAGAGTACAGAGGAGATAATATATGTGAAGGCCTACCAATGAAGTAAGTCATGTCCACTTCACTCTTGAACAAAGGCCAGACCTCTTCTGTGTCCGTGGACAGACCTAAACCTCATCTGCACAATGTCATTCGTAAACTTAGGAAACACAGGTGATGTAATTGAAAAATGTGGAGTTTCTTTTCCTCATTTCACAATCACATCACCTGTGTTTCCTTTGCTTAGGTATCTCATAGTGCAGATGGACTCTAGCATATCAAAGAGTACACAGAAGTTGAACAGTGTATACAACAATTTTGACATTTACAGAAGATTCAGCTTCTAATCTTGTTGGAGATGAAATGAGGCCTGTCTTGCAACATGGTGCATGTTTTGCATCACTGCTGCATCGGTTTCATGTGGCACGGGACTTTACAGCATGACACATCTGCCTAGATGCATCAATTTTTAAATATGTCGCCACATAGCAAATCTTTTGCACCGCCGCTGCGTCACAAAAGTGACGCACAGTGACGCAAAAGAGTCATACACCTATCATAAATCTGTCCCTAACATGTTAAATGATTGATTCAGGATGACATTAAGGTGTGGCCTATCCAGAGGTTTGTTTGAGGTGAGGCCTACTCAGGGTTGCAGATGAGATTTACACTTGTTGAAGAGTACAGACGAGATAATATATGTGAAGGCCTACCAATGAAGTAAGTCATGTCCACTTCACTCTTGAACAAAGGCAAGACCTCTTCTGTGTCCGTGGACAGACCTAAACCTCATCTGCACAATGTCATTCGTAAACTTAGGAAACACAGGTGATGTAATTGAAAAATGTGCAGTTTCTTTTCCTCATTTCACTATCACATCACCTGTGTTTCCTTTGCTTAGGTATCTCATAGTGCAGATGGAGTCTAGCATATCAAAGACTACGCAGAAGGTTAGAGCTGTATGGAACATGGCTATGTAAGTCAAATAATCAAAATCAAAATTTGCCAAGCACACATGGGGGCGTATTTACAAGGACCTTGCACCACAAAGAAAGGTCTTAAATTAAAATGGGAAAAATAACATCAGAGAGACTCAAAGGCCTTATAAATATGCCCCAAGCAACCTATGAAGCTCTAGCAGTACATATCAAGAAACCTAATTGTTTTCATAAATCGTTTTTAAACACATCAACTAAATCAATTAGATACCTACATTCAAGGGGAAATGACTTAAAATGGCCTAAGACACATGAAAGCGTTTTTTTTAAGGCCCTTGCAACATTTTTGGGTCACTTTTAACATGGTTATGTTAGTCAAAGAATTAAAATCTAAATTTGCCAAGCACAGATGGGGGCATATTTACAAGGACCTTGCACCACAGGGAAAGGTCTTAAATTAAAATGGGAAAAATTACATCAAAGGAAGTCAAAACCCTTGAAAATATGCCCCAAGCAACCTATGAAACTCTAGCAGTACATATCAAGAAACCTAATTGATTTCAAAAAACGTTTTTAAACACATCTTGTAAAGCATTTATATTCATACATTCATGGGGAAGTGAGTTAAAATACCCTAAGACACATGAAAGCATTTTTGTAAGACCCTTGCACTTTTTTTGCATCACTTTTAACATGGCTATGTAACACAAAGAAACAAAATCTATTTGTAAAACACTTGACACAAAGCAACATTTTAAATACACAACTTTCTTCATAATTTTCTCCCTAAACCATACTATTCTCTATCTAAATTAAACGAATCTTTTCTCACCTTAGCAAATACTTTATGAGTTTCAAAACAGTCTCAGAAACACACCAAATTGTCTTTAGCAGAGCAAAAGGTATGCACTCCAGAGTCTGCAGCTATGAAAAGCACAGAAATGCTGTAACTCATCACACATATCTCTCATGTCACCCAATCAAAACTCTTCCCTCACTTTTTTCATATCAACACCCTTCCCCCTCTGGCCTTTCTGCCTTTTTTGCATAGCAACCCCCTCCTGAAAGACCTCTGATGTTTGCAAGTTCACACAACAATGTTTCAATTGAACTCTGAACTCTCAGTGCACCTGCGTATCCAGTGCAATCTTTCATTAAATGATTTTTTCTTGACCATTCAAATTACATCTTTCAAAGAACTCATCCATGCACCCTAACTTTCTGTTTTCAGCAATCAAAATCCACCAATTACTGCTACTGCTTCCTTAACACAGAAACTCCACAGTTTTTTTCATTTTAAACTCTTATTTTTCCAACTGCCATTTCATTGCCACACTTCATATGACTGCAGCAGAACCTTCTCTCACCATGTTTTCTGTCTGGATTGTTGGACATAGTTACATCTACTGGGCTCAAAGGTATGCTGAGAACAGAAATTTACCTAACCTCAATTTACAAGATGTGGAAATTAAGTGGTTTGGCCACAGAGGATTAAAATGTCACCAATTGATACCATTGGTGAAAACCTTTATGCATTTGCCTAAACCTGACCTGTTAATTTTGCACTGTGGAGGTAATGACTTGGGCACTTTGACTGGTGTAGGTCTGGAAATGCTTTTAAAGGACACCTTTGAGCAATTGATGGCACTTTTTCCTCAAACTGCCTTGGTATATTCAAATATATGCCAAAGCCAGAAATGGAGGTGGTCGAACCAATTTTGTCCACAAATTGAGAAGTCGAGGAAGCATGTAAACAAATCTGTTTCAGCTTACATGAGAGACCATGGAATGGGCTCCATGTACAACAATAACTTGCGTTACTACATGCAAGATATCTACAGAGGAGATGGAGTTCACTTCTCAGATGAGGGCAACAGAGTTTTCATTCTGAATTTAAGACTGTGCATTGGTACCTACTTATAAGTACCTAAATGTACTGATAGAGCGCGCGAGGTCACCCAACCAATAATTTCGCCGCTTCCGGCTTCGGGCCCATATATTTCAATTCACCATATACATTGACCGGGTGACTTCACAGGCTGCTACCAATTTGGGTGAATTCCCTACTGTTATTCCTCAGCGTACCCGACTTACCATCGACCGACACGGGTACCTATGACCACAATGGATCAGGGAGCTAGCTGTAAAAGGAAGGCAGCAAAATACAACTCAAAATGACATTCAATACCTTTGTAAAATGACCACGGACAACTGGAAGTTTTAAAGTCTTTATCTAAAGTTCGTTCTCAGTAAGCATTAGATTTACAAGGATAAGACAATTGATAATCAAGATAATGAAAAGTACATAACTATAGAGAAATAAAGTCAGGGTAATCATGGAAATGCTAGTATGGGATGCAACAGGAAACGCTATGCATTTAGGGCAAAAGTTCTTTGGACAGTTTAAGAAAGGCCGTTCTAGACCATATCAGGAAATGACAAACTGCAATGCAAAATATAATTTGTAACAGGTAGGGTAACATGGGAAACGTTATGAAAATATGCAATGACTTTACGTTTCAATAATTTGCGGCAAAAGCATGGAAAAATCAACATATGCAAAGGTGTGTCTTTATTGAAGCAAAAGACAGAAAAATAGAAAGGTGCAAGTTTTAAAGATTTCAGAGCAATATTTACCTAGACTGGTGTGGAAACCAAACCCTGGCCACGGGTCAGTTAAGGACAGGAAACCCTCAAGGAAGGATACCCCTCAATGGACAGCAGGTGCAGAATGGACACCCAGGACAGGACAGGAAACCCTCAGATTAGGAATCAGGACAGGACCTCAGGACAGGACAGGAAACCCTCAGGACAGGACCAGCACCCGCAGTTCGGAAGCAACGCCTGCGCTCCACCCTCTCTGCAGCTATCGATCAAGACCCCGATTGGGTCAGCGAACTCCCAGCAAAGTGCTTCGCCAGCACTTTAAGGTTCAGTAGAACCTTAGTCTATGGTCAATTTCGGACAGAGTACTCCGCAGTGCTCTGTATCTTCAGTCACCTATTGAGTGCGTTGGGTCAGTGACAGGTCAGCTAAACCAGACAAGTCGGACAATTTCCCTAGGTGAACCCAGGGTAGATATACAGTTTGGGGACGGTGTACCACCCCCCAATGTTGCAAAGTGTCAGAATCCCTCAATTTGGATTGGTTCTAAGATAGGATTTGGGTAACACACCAATCAGACCACACTATTTCGATGCCTACTTTGCATCTCTGGGTACCGCCTAGCGAGATTGGGGTTCTCATGAGAAAGTCCAGGGAAATACAATGACAAATTAACATTGTTTCAGAATAGGGACACATGACTCCGTCCTGCTGAGTTCGCAGGTCAGTTTCTCAGGAGCATCTTGCCCATCCCTGCCAGCTGGCTGAGTTCCACCAGCCAAGGTTGACTTCTCCCCAGGCGGACGGTCCTGCGCAGAAAGGACCTCCAAGATGGCTTTCGGCTCAGTCAGACCCCCATTTCCCGCGGTACATGAAAAGTAAGCGAGAACAAATTAATACATAGAAATAACGTTATGAAAACACATCATTAGTTTTGTACTTTCAACTTATCACAAAAAATATACTCATGCAGTCTAAATGTTAGCTACATATACACAGGCACAAGAGCAATGGCACGAGCAGTACCACGTTATTGCCAAAGCTATGTATTACGAATGCGCAACTATTTCCCTCCAAACCTGCAAACACATCAGGACACGTGAGTGTGACTGACGCATGCGCAGAAGCTATTTCAAAGCAGCGGCCATTTTATTGACTCGAATTAATCGTATTAGAAATAAATATACACATGCGCAAGCTTCATTTACCTCGTTCAAACATGAAATAAAGGTTAGTAAGACGTACAAATTATTACTTGGTTACACATGAGCGAGGTTCATGACTACAGCAAGTCGCAAAATTCTGAATTTAAGACTGTGCATTGGTACCTACTTATAAGTACCTAAATGTACCATAAACCCAAAAGCTCTTCTCAGAGCTACCCTACATCTGATCACTCACAATTATTATTTTACTCTAACTTTTTTCACAAATTTTCAACAAAGTACGCTCCCCGGAGCGCTACCCGGTACGCGAACCGGAAGCTAACCGCGCGGAAATTTTTAAAAAAATGGTTTTTTTCCGCACATATGGGCCTCCTCAGCCACCCTCAGAAAACCTAGTGGGTCAAGATACGTCTACCGTGCCCCCTTCTACCCATTCTGAACATTATTTGCCCTCCATCTTGTATTTTAATTCGACCGAAACACAAAATGGTGGACTCCCGTAACGCTGCAGGTTCGCGTACCGGGGCGCTCACCGGGAAGCGCTCCATTAAAAAAGGTGGGAAAGTAATTTACAGAAGAAACCCTGGAGACACTTTCACCAAATATAGATTTGCTCATACTACATACCAATCCCTACCATTTTCACAAATTTGGTTGGAATTCCATTTAGCCATTTAGCCTGTAGACCTCTCTAAATACCCTGAGGTAAATTACTTCACAAAACACATCTGAAGTGTTGGAATTGACAACCAATTAAAATGTTACTTTCATTTTCTATTTTTTTTTACCTGACATTTGATTGGTTATGTACCTGAATATATATAAAGGAAGAGAAGGAAACACAGCCATTTTGACTACTACTTCCTGGTGTACATTTCAATACGATTTTCACTAATAACTTCAACTTCTTTTTAAAGGTAAGTTGTTATTTTAAAAAATGAAGTATATTTTGCACTTTAAGTTAATATGGTAAACTTTTTCTGATAGTTATATACTATCCCTCTGTAGTAGTTATAGATTTAGATAGACTTCTCTGTTATAGTTATGGATGGAGTTAGGCTTCTCCTGTATAATTATGAATTTACTTACGTTAAATCACATACACTTTTTTATATTCCTACTTCCACTCTGATACTATACACTGCCCAAAGATAAATTCACTGTTAAAAACTGCCTATCTAAAATTAATCCCAACAGTGCCCTATCTCTACTAATATATATATTTTTTATGCAAATTTCAGGCAAAATGGAAGGCGAACAGAAAGTTTCATTTGAAATTGTCCTTGCAGAGACCAACCAAGAAATCATTGATCCAAATGACATTGAATTTATGGATGAAACTTGGGACCAAGAACTACTGCAATGTGTGCAATCAGTAGATGTCCTCCTTGAAAATGAGGACATTTTACACACTCAAACATTACAAGCTATGTTCAATGAAAATAACGACATTTCAGACAGTGAAATATTAGACATTTCATAAAATTTTGAAACACAATCACAATAATAAATAATTGGTTAAAAAATAAAGAAATAAAAAAAATCAACAAAACAAACAATCAATTAACATACAATATTTGAAAAGTCTATCATTCTTTTTTCCTTATAGTACGCTCCCCGGACCGCTTCCCAGTTCGCGAACCGGGCGCTCCCCCCGCGGGGCCCTTTTAAAGCCTCCACATCAAACTTAGGGGGTCAGGGAGGATCTACTATGCCCCCTTATGGTCATTTCCCCCTTTGTTTTGGCCTCCTCTTGTCTCTCGATCCTACCGAGAGACAAGATGGCAGCTGCTCCGGACTCTTTAGAATGTTGACAGACACCAGAGAGCCAATCAGCTTCGCTACGCGAAGTTCCGTTACGCGTCAAGTACGCGAACCGGAGCGCTACCCGGAACGCGCTTACAGATATATATCGTTTTTTTAACGTTAATTTCTCAAAATCCACTAGATCACATATATTGAGACCTAGCAAAGGCACATCGGGCTACCAGTCCCTACAATTTTGCCAAGTTTCGTGCAAATCCATTCAGCCGTTCGGGCTAAAAGTGAGGCCAACCGCCCTATGGAAATTAACATGGGAAAAACACGTTTTGGGACCCCCCTTTTTTCTCAGCTACCCCTTGACAAACCCCCCCCCAAATTTTCAGTGGCTGCTCAGAAACAAAATGTTCCATTTTACTGAAAATTTCAGCCAATTCCGTCCACAAACGCCAAAGTTATTAGACATAGAATTTTCAAAAATCCCATAGAGAAAAAATCCTAACTATATATATACCTACTGGCGACCGCCAGTAGGTAATATATATATATATATATATATACATACATATATAAACATAAATAATCTGCATATCTATATAAATACAAATATAAATGCATGCATACATATACATATATGCATACATGTGCATGTTATTTACATGAAAGTTTTAAAAACACTAATAAAAGCAAAGCTAAAAAGCCACCTCATTACGAACAGAATGGCTTTAACTTAAACGAGGGCGAGATCTATTGCATTTTCAATGCTTGTTTACTTCGGTTCCATCAAGAAGGCATTCAGATGTGTCACACATTTGCCCTAAATTCTGAATGTTAGCACTCTAGTTGCTCATTAGATCACTGTAGTAAAGCTACTGCTCACCAGGGAAGTCTGCTGCTAATCATACTTTCTATGGCAAAATGAACCCCCTCATTTTGTTCCTTTTTAAATTAAATGTTTTCAGACTTACCACTTCATTCCAATCAAGATGGCTTCTGGTGTGCCATACTTTTGTCATAAGTAAGACTGTTAGCGCTCTAATTGGTCTTTAGAACACTCTGGGACATTCTGTCATTGGGCTATACTTGGGCTACATCAGGGTGATATTTGGGCTACATTTGGGCTCTTTTGTCTCTGGTGGCGATCTTGGGAGACTGCATGTCAGAATTTTTTAATGAAATAGAAGAGGATTTTGGAAGTCACTCAAAATGTGCCCTAATTTTTCTTTCTGCAGCACTAATCATACTTTCTATGGCAAAATATACCCCCTCATTTTGTTCCTTTTTAAATTAAATGTTTTAAGAGTTACCACTTTATTCCAATCAAGATGGCTTCAGGTGTTCCATACCTTTGTAATAAGTAGGATTGGTAGCGCTCTAGTTGTTCTTTAGAACACTCTGGGAGGCTGCAGTAGAACACAAAGGAATCAACTGACTGTCTCTGTCCTTGTTGGATGTACATGTTTTACTGAGAATGTCAGACTTCATGCTCACATGACTGAGAAAGATAATGTGAATTTACAGAAAATATGCTTTCCGTTTAGCTTATAGATCCCCTTCCAAACCACTGTGGGAAAAGCATGAGATAATAGTTTTCTTTCAAACATGATTCATGATATCCCAGCAGAAGGCTTTTTCACATGGTAAAATCACCTTAGAACACACCACAATTCCTAAAATGAGTATGGTACCATCAACAAATGATTTATAATGTAACTAAAGTCCTAAAACCCTCTATTACCTACAATGCTTTTTAATGAGGTGCTATCATGTATATTGGTCCCAAGATGGCTGCCAACACTTCTTGGATGAAGTGCTGACAGACAATCAGATCTCACGATGAGATGTGGGGTTAGGCTCCGCCCAGATATATATGTGTTTTTGAAGTTAATTTTCATAAAAACCACTGGAGCAATTTTCACCAAATATTGCAAAGGCACTTCTGCGTACCAGTCCCTACAATTTTGCCATGTTTGGTGTAATTCCGTTCAGCGGTTTGGGCTGTAGCCTTGTCAGAACGTCCTATGGAAATTAACATGGGGAAAACACGTTTTGGGACCCACCTTTTTTCTAATCCCCCACTTTACGAATCCCCCCGAAACTTTCAGAGAAGGAGCGCAGCAGAGCTGGCCAAAATTTTGAAAAATTACACGCAAATTCCTCAACCGGCGCCAAAGTTATTCCCAATAGAATGTTGCGGATTGCCTATGGTAGCTAGGTCCTAACTATATATACCTACTGGCAATCGCCAAAAGCGAACAAAAGTGAAAATTAGTGAAAAAAGGTACATTTGAAATTTTTAAAGAGTAATCATAGTTAAGGTAGCTCTGAAAATAGCTTTTGGGTTCTGTGTAAGTTCTAGGTACTTATACGTAGGTACCAATACATAGTCTTAAATTCAGGATGAAAATTCTGTTCCCTTCATCTGAGAAGTGAACTCCATCTCCTCTGTAGATATCTTGCATGTAGTAACGCAAGTTATTGTTTTAGATGGAGCCCATTCCATGGTCTCTCATGTAAGCTGAAACAGACTTATTTACATGCTTCCTCGATTTCTCAATTTGTGGACAAAATTCGTTTGACCACCTCCATTTCTGTCTTTGGCATATATTTGAATATACCAAGGCAGTTTGAGGAAAAAGTGCCATCAATTGCTCAAAGGTGTCCTTTAAAAGCATTTCCAGACCTACCCCAGTCAAAGTGCCCAAGTCATTTCCTCCACAGTGCACAATTAACAGGTCAGGTTTTGGCAAATGCGAAAAGGTTTTCACCAATGGTATCAATTGGTGACATCTTAATCCTCTGTGGCCAATCCAGTTGATTTCCACATTTTGTAAATTGAGGTTGTGTAAATTTCTGTTATCAGCATACCTTTGAGCCCAGTGGATGTAACTATGTCCAACAATCCAGACAGAAAACATGGTGAGAGGAGGTTCTGCTGCAGTCAGATGAAGTGTGGTAATGAAATGGCAGTTGAAACAGTAGGAGTATGTAATGAAAAAAACTGTGGAGTTTCTGTGCTAATGAATCAGTAGCAGTGATTGGTGGATTTTGATTGATGAAAACAGAAAGTTAGGGTGCATGGATGAGTTCTTTGAAAGATGTAATTTGAATGGTCAAGAAAAAATCATTTTATGAAAGATTGCACTGGATACGCAGGTGTACTGAGAGTTCAGAATTCAATTGAAACATTGTTGTGTGAACTTGTAAACATGAGAGGTCTTTCAGGAGGTGGTTGCTATGGAAAAAAGGCAGAAAGGGCAGAGGGGGGAAGGGTGTTGATTTGAAAAAAGTGAGGGAAGAGTTTTGATTGGGTGACATGAGAGATATGTGTGATGAATTACAGCATTTCTGTGCCATTGTTGGTTGCAGCCTCTGGAGTGCATACCCTTTGCTCTGCTAAAGAAAAATTGGTGTGTGTCTGAGACTGTTTTGAATCTCAAAAAGTATTCGCTAAGGTGAGAAAAGATTAATTTAATTTAGATAGAGAATAGTATGCTTTAGGGATACATTTATGAAGAAAGTTGTGTATTTAAAATGTTGCTTTGTGTCAAGTGTTTTACAAATAGATTTAGTTTCTTTGAGTTTCATAGCCATGTTAAAAGTGACGCAAAAGTGGTGGAAGGGCCTTAAAAATACGCTTTCATGTGTGTTAGGGCATTTTAAGTCACTTCCCCATGAATGTGGGTAAATAAGTGATTTACTTGATGTGTTTAAAAACGTTTTTTGAAATCAATTAGGTTTCTTGATATGTACTGCTAGTGTTTCATAGGCTGCTTGAGGCATATTTACAAGGCCTTTGAGTCACTTTGATGTTATTTTCCCCATTTTAATTTAAGACATTTCCCCGTGGTGCAAAGTCCTTGTAAATACGCCCCCATGTGTGCTTGGCAAATTTAGAATTTGTTTCTTTGAGTTACATAGCCATGTTAAAAGTGACGCAAAAATGGTGCAAGGGCCTTAAAAATACGCTTTCATGTGTGTTAGGGCATTTTAAGTCACTTCCTCAGGAATGTGGGAAAATAATTGGTTTATTTGATGTGTTTAAAAACGTTTTTTGAAGTCAATTAGGTTTCTTGATATGTACTGCTAGAGTTTCATAGGCTGCCTGGGGCATATTTAGAAGGACTTTGAGTCACTTTGATGTTATTTTTCCCATTTTAATTTAAGACATTTCCCCGTGGTGCAAGGTCCTTGTAAATACGCCCCCATGTGTGCTTGGCAAATTTAGATTTTGTTTCTTTGAGTTACATAGCCATGTTAAAAGTGACGCAAAAATGGTGCAAGGGCCTTAAAAATACGCTTTCATGTGTGTTAGGGCATTTTAAGTCACTTCCCCATGAATGTGGTTGAATAATTGGTTTACTTGATGTGTTTAAAAACGTTTCTTGAAGTCATTTAAGTTTCTTGATATGTACTGCTAGAGTTTCATAGGCTGCTTGAGGCATATTTACAAGGCCTTTGAGTCACTTTGATGTTATTTTCCCCATTTTAATTTAGGTAATTTCCCCGTGGTGCAAGGTCCTTGTAAATACGCCCCCATGTGTGCTTGGCAAATTTAAGTACTGACAGGTTGTGCTTCTACATAGGACCTGTGTTGTGTTTTCAAATTATGACCAGAAAATCGTTTTTT
Source organism: Lissotriton helveticus (assembly GCF_964261635.1). Taxonomy (NCBI): domain Eukaryota; kingdom Metazoa; phylum Chordata; class Amphibia; order Caudata; family Salamandridae; genus Lissotriton; species Lissotriton helveticus. Next base: position 515,234,534 of record NC_136071.1, on the reverse strand, counting down.
TTTTTAAAAGAAATGCTTTTCACATTTATGAGAAGGTCATATTGGTGTCTGCTTCCGTAAATAAATATTTCACTTTCCACCATGAATATGTGAGAATAATTTTCCTTGTTTGCCGGTTTAAAAACACGTTTCTTGAAGTCATTAAGGTTTCACAATATGTTCTGCAAGAGTTTCATAGTCACTATGATGATAATGATATACATTTAGAACTGTGTAGGAGGCATGGAGAAACTGAGGCTTCTGTAAGTGTCAAGGGAGGTGAGTAATGTACATTGCTCTGTTGCATACAGTCCTCATCTTCTGCGTACTCTTGGATATGCTAGACTACATCTGCACAATGAGATACCTAAGCTGAGGAAACACAGGTGATGTGATTGTGAATTGAGCATAAATATTTGCACGTTTTTCAATTACATCACCTGTGTTTCCTAACATTACGAATCACATTGTGCAGATGAGGTGTAGGCCTGTCCAGGGATATAGAGGAGGTCTGGCCTTTGTTCAAGAGTGCAGTGGACATGACTCACTTCATTGGTAGGCCTGCACATGTATTATCTCCTCTGTACTCTTCAATAAGCCTAAATTTCATCTGCAACCCTGAGCAGGCCTCACCTCAAACAAACCTCTGGATAGGCCACACCTTATTGTCATCTTGAATCAATCATTTAAAATGTTTGGGGCAGATTTATGATGGCCGTGCGCCTCTTTTGCGCCGCTGTTGCGTCACTTTTGTGACGCAGCAGTGATGCAAAAGATGCACCATGTTGCAAGATAGGCCTCACTTCATCTGCAACAAGATACCGTCAGTTTAAACTATATATTTTTAGGACTGTGTAGGGGGCATGGAGAAGCTGAGGCTTCTGTAAGTGTCAAAGTTGTTGTATACAGTGCTCACCTTCTGCGTACTCTTTCATATGCTAGACTACATCTGCACAATGAGATACCTAAGCAAAGGAAACACAGGTGATGTGATTGTGAAATGAGGAAAAAAATGCACGTTTTTCAATAACATCACCTGAGATAGCTAAGCTGAGGAAATACAGGTGATGTGATTGTTAAATGAGCAAAAATATTTGCACGTTTTTCAATTATATCACCTGTGTTTCCTAACATTACGAATCACATTGTGCAGATGAGGTTTAGGCCTGTCCAGGGAGACAGAGGAGGTCTGGCCTTTGTTCAAGAGTGCAGTGGACATGACTCACTTCGTTGGTAGGCCTGCACATGTATTATCTCCTCTGTACTCTTCAACAAGCCTAAATTTAATCTGTAACTCTGAGTAGGCCTCATCTCAAACAAACCTCTGGATAGGCCACACCTTATCGGCATCCTGAAACAATCATTTAAAATGTTAGGGGCAGATTTATGATGGCCGTGCACCTCTTTTGCGCCGCCATTGCGTCACTTTTGTGACGCAGCAGCAGTGCAAAAGATGCACCATGTTGCAAGATAGGCGTCACTTCATCTGCAACAAGATACCGTCAGTTTAAACTGTATATATTTAGGACTGTGTAGGGGGCATGGAGAAGCTGAGGCTTCTGTAAGAGTCAAAGTTGTTGCATACAGTGCTCACCTTCTGCGTACTCTTTCATATGCTAGACTACATCTGCACAATGAGATACCTAAGCAAAGGAAACACAAGTGATGTGATTCTGGAATGAGGAAAAAAAATGCACGTTTTTCAATTACATCACCTGTGTTTCCTAACATTACGAATCACATTGTGCAGATGAGGTTTAGGCCTGTCCAGGGAGACAGAGGAGGTATGGCCTTTGTTCAAGAGTGCAGTGGACATGACTCACTTCATTGGTAGGCCTGCACATGTATTATCTCCTCTGTACTCTTCAACAAACTTAAATTTAATCTGTAACCCTGAGTAGGCCTCACCTCAAACAAATCTCTGGATAGGCCACACCTTATCGGCATCCTGAAACAATCATTTAAAATGTTAGGGGCAGATTTATGATGGCCGTGTGCCTCTTTTGCGCCTCCGTTGCGTCACTTTTGTGACGCAGCGGCGGAGCAAAAGATGCGCTATGTTGCGACATATTTACAACTTGAGGCCCAAGAGTGCAGTGGACATGACTCACTTCATTGGTAGGCCTGCACATGTATTATCTCCTCTGTACTCTTCAACAAACCTAAATTTAATCTGTAACCCTGAGTAGGCCTCACCTCAAAAAAATCTCTGGATAGGCCACACCTTATCGGCATCCTGAAACAATCATTTAAAATGTTAGGGGCAGATTTATGATGGCCGTGCGCCTCTTTTGCGCCTCCGTTGCGTCACTTTTGTGACGCAGCGGCGGAGCAAAAGATGCGCTATGTTGCCACATATTTACAACTTGATGCATCTAGGCAGATGTGTCACGCTGTAAAATCTTGCCCCACATGAAACCTGCGTCAGGTTTCATGTGGGCGTTTTGTTGCAGGGTGGGCGTTCACTTGCATGAAAGCCCTGTAAAACTAACACAGTGAAATTTACAAGATTTCACTGAGTCAGGTTTATGGCATTGCTGAATCAAATCCTTATGCCTGTTTGAAACAGGCATAAGGAGTGATGCACCATGCAATGTGTGGCTTGCCCCTGTGCATTGCAGTAGACATGTCGCGCTTACGACGTGATTCCTGCAATGCGCCGCTTTTGCGGCGCAGATGCGTGACGCATCTGTGCTGTTTTTGCTCAATGGTGCTCCGCATTGTAAATGTGGCACATCATGGGTGGCAGAGCAGTGGCGCACGTTAACTGGTGCATCCCTGGGGATGCGCCAGTTAACATAAATCTGCCCCTTTACATTTAAGTATGAGCAGGGGACACAGAGTTGGTGAGGCTTATCCAAGGTTAAGAAGAGATGAGTCCTGTTCACTGAAAACTTGGACATAGGCCCCACCTCCTCAGCATCGCTGGACATGGCTAAATAATATCTGCAAAATGTTACTCTTGTTAAACAATTTTACTATTATAGTCTCTGAGATTTGTGTCTTCCTCTGCAACATCTCATTGTTGTTCTCTTTCTTTAAAGATAACGACAACATCAAGCATGAGTGATAATGAGCAATCTGCGACAACATCAAGCATGAGTGATAATGAGCAATCTGTTGATCTCGATCTTATCATTGAACTTGTCATTGAAACGTCAGTGGAAATAGATCCCTTGGATGATTTATATCCTGTGGATGATAAAGAATATGATGAGGATGCTGATTTCTCAGAATTGTATGACATAGGGTGGGCAGCTGACCTGCTCAAGCCTATTAACCTATAAAGACTTTTAAAAATAAAAAAAGTTACTGAAAATGAAAAGTAACCATGTTAACCGTTTCATTTAAAATTAAATATAACTTCAAAAACAGCTTGTGTGAAGTGTCTTTAATAAAATAGTGAAATATGCTAATAAAATTAGTTCAGATTCACATATAAAAGAGCACAGGTCAAATGTAGAAGCATTCCATTTCTTTGCTACTATTTGTAAATTTTAAATGTGTCAATGCACTAAAAATTATTGTATGTAGAATTGACAACTAGTGTGTTAATTTTTTGACGACTGTTATTGATTTACTGTTTGGTAATAGTGGTTAATAACATTTTTTATTATATTTTACCACAGATTCAACTGCAGATCATTTCAAAATTACACAATGCCTTCGAAGCAAAGAAGGACAAAGGCTACAAAACATCAAAGACAGCAGCTTACTACATGCTTGCAGCAGTCCTCTACAATAAAAACGTGTCAAGTCACCAAAAAAGCTCCGGGTAAGAGAACAAAATCATTTTTAAGAAACATTTGCATACGAAAAAGTATCACTACAGAACATGTTTTAGTCCAGAAGAAGAGAGCCAATTTAAACGGAAAGGAAAGGCCACTCAAAAATGTTACTGCAAGAGCAGGAGATAACTCTGTGCATGGTAGTAGAAGGAAAAATCAGTTTAGGGACATTCGTAGACGAATGTTCCGCAACAGGATAATTGGCAATTTGTTAAAAAATATTAAGAAAGGTCAACAGAAAGTGGCTTTTTATAAGAGAAAGAGAAACATTGAGAAAATTATTGATAAGGCATTCGAAATTAAGCGAAAGTTATTTATTTTGATAATCAATAGAATTAGGAAACTAAACAAGGTAATTTATGATTTCAAAACAAATAGTAGATGGAAGAGAACAGTTAATCGTAGTAATTTTTGTGAAGTTTTTTCAGGAGAATGGATGCATAGTTCAAGTTGTGAGGCATTTTTTAATGAGGAGAGTTATTTCCAGGATAATGATTTGGTGCATGCAGTTGACACCAGTGGTCGAGCATATGAGGTGAAAGATGGTTGTACGGTTGAAAAAGAAAAACTTGTGTCAACAGAGGCAGAAGAGGTGTTAGGTAATGAGGTTTTAGGAAGACGTCCTAAGGGACCAGTGTACACCTGGAAGTGTAGTAGTATTTGCAGTGTGCGACAGGATTCCATCAATTTGCTTTGTGATTTTGTACGGACATTTAATAAGAAAAGTTTAAAACAGAAAATAAAGTTGTTGCAAGAATTAGATCCTTGCAGAGTGAGAGAAGTGACAGGTTTGCATGGTCATTCACTGGCTTGTCTTTCCAGGAGAGTATGCCAGAGTGTTTTTCATCATTTCAGGATGCTAGCAGTGCATCATAATAAAGTGAGGAAATTAGTTAGAATGTTGTATTATGCTAAGAGTCCAGCAATTATGCTTAAACAATTATGCACGGCTCGTTTGCATGGTTCTGAAGTAGATGTGAAGAATATTTGTGAAGAAATTGAGTTTTGTTACTTTGCAAGTAAAGAGAAGAATGTTGAAATTGACCCAGAAGAAGAAGGTAATGTGGAAAAGAGTGTACAGGTTTCCAGTACAGATAATTTTCAGAAGGAAATTGCCACGTTTCAGGTGAAATCAAGTGAGAGGCCTAATTTCACTTGTGAATGTTGTCGACGCACTTATTATAAGAATCAGACTAAGTTAGTGGATTTATATGCAAAAAGTGAAAGGGAAAATAATAGTGAATGGAAGGATTTCGCAACATACTTGATGGTAGAAAATTGTTTTGATTTGGGATCGGATCAACGTGTGTGTAGTTATTGTTGTAACAAATTAAATCAAAACCAGATGCCTGCTGGAGCGGTTCATAATAATCTGGAATTGGTTGACATTCCTTCTGAAATGAAGGATTTAAATACTTATGAATCTATTTTGAGTCAAAGTGTCCATCCCTTTCAGGCTATTGTACGAATGGAGCCAAAGACAGGGAAATTGCCTCCATCAGATTTACAGAGAGGATTAAAGGGAAGAGTTGTTTATTTGCCTCTAGATTTGAAGAAAAACATTAATACAATTGGAGTAGAGAAAGTGGAAGAGGAACCTCTGGTTATCTTAGTTAATGGGGTTCCAACAAAGAGTAAGAAAATCTGGCAAGATTTAGTGGATGTTAGGAAAGTCAAAAAGGCAACATTGTATTTGATGAAAAACAATAAGTACTACAAGAATGTATATGTTGCAGAAGAGGAAGTACGTGAAGAAGAGGACAGCGATTTGTGTGCTGGACAAATTGAGAAAGTAGAAGTCTCTAAAAATGAAGAAATATGTGAACATTATAGTGTTCATCCTTTGCATTCCAAGGAAGTCATGGGGAATGAAATTGAGTTGTTTCAAATGAAACAAGCCAAAGGGAGTCCCATTAGTGTTTGGGAGGAAAGTTTGGAAGCTCGGTGTTTCCCACAGCTATTTCCAACAGGTCAAGGAGGAAGATATGATGAGCGATCTGATCAAATTCCTGCTTCTGAATACCGGACTTTACGATTGTATGCAGAAGATCCTAGGTTTCGTCAATGCATTCCCTATTAGTTTCATCTACTGTTTGAAAGCGATCTGTCTGGACTGTCATATGCAGTGAACCACATCTTGAAAAGTGGTGTACAGATGCAAAATATCTCAGCAAGGGACTTTATGGATAAAGTCAATGTGCAAGACAGTATTTTGGATTCTCACTTGATTAATCTCATGGCGTGTCAGCGTGGTACTAATGAGTACTGGTACCGTCGTCATGGTGATTTAAAATGTATGCTGAGGAACTTAGGAACTCCCACATGGTTCCTCACTCTCAGCTGTGCCGAGTATGGCTGGGAAGACTTACTTGAATTTCTACGAGAGGCAAATGGAAACATTGAAAATATCGAATTCAAGACACCCGGAGAACTGTGCTCTTTGGATCCAGTGAATGTATGCAGGTACTTCAATCATAGATTTGAAGCTATGATGTCTTTCATCATGAACAAGAAAAATCCACCTCTTGGAGAGGTGTTGGATTTCTTCTGGAGAAAGGAGTACCAAGCAAGAGGTGCTCCTCATATACATATGCTGCTATGGATCAAAGATGCACCCAAATTTGGAACAGATCCGGATGACTTAGTGATGAGTTTCATAGAACAGTATTCTACATGTGCTGTTCCAAAGACAAAGGAAGAGAATAGCCTAAGAGAACAAGTTTTACGCTTTCAAAGCCATCGTTGTGGAAAGTACTGTCGTCGTAAATTCAGAAAGAAGGACAAGTTCTACACAAAATGTCGTTTCAGCTTTCCACGACCGGTGATTTCTAAAGGAAGAGTGAACAGTTTGATGTCTTCGCTGTGACATAATGTGACGAGGAAATCACCCAAAAATACACACAATTTGAAAAGGAACGAAGAGTCCAAGTACATCAACGACTACAACCCAGTGATTTTGTCCATGTGGAATGCTAACATGGATATACAGTTTGTGGCTGATAACTGTATGGCTGTGGCTCGGTATGTGACATCTTACATCACCAAAAAAGAAAAGACAGAATTGAAGGATATGTGGGAGGACATTTCCCATGAAAAGAGCCTCAGTAAGAAGTTGTACAGTTTCAGTCTGAAGATGTTGTCGCATCGAGAAATCGGAGCTTACGAATGTTCTGACCGGTTATCTTCAGCAAGTCTCTATGCCAAATCTAGGAGTATCATTTGGGCGAGTCTTGGTCTTGCTGCAACGCGTAATCGAGTTCTGAAACCTGTGCGGGAAATTGAGTATTTGGCGGAAAAGGAGCCAAACAGTACCGATATTTTGAAGACCAACATGTTGGATACATATTATCCAAATAGAAGCAGTCACCTCGAGAATGTTTGTCTGTATGAGGTTCTACAAAATTACATATTCAAGAGGAACATCAAAGAAGATATTGATAAAGGAGTGTATGTTGTAATTGGAAGTGAGGGATGTCTGGTCAAGCAAAGAAAATGCCAATTGGTAAACCATCGAAAATTGAGTGGCGAATCTCCTGAAAGAAAAGAGTTTTTCTATTTAGCTCTTTTGCAACTTTTCAAGCCTTGGCGAGCAGAAGAGGAACTGCTTGGAGATTTCCTCTGTTACGAAGACTCTTTCAATGCCGCCAAGGAGACCATAGAATGTCCTGTTTTTCCCAAATATCTAGAAATGTTGAATGCGGAAATCGAGCAGGAAGCAACGATTGCAGCCGAGATTGCTAGAGACAGTTCTCAGGACAGTCAGAGTTCTGTTTCATTGAGTCAGGATCCACTAGGAGGACCAGTTATCGAAAATGAAGCTGCCACTGCCATGATTGAAGTGGAAAGAGCCATGGCACATGCTCAGGAGGATGCGGTTAACTTAGAAGACTTGGAAAGACAACTCAACATTGAGCATAGGAAAATATATGACGAAGTTACCAACCAAATTGATCATGGATTAAGTCATGAGAAGAAAGAGTGCTCATGTACGTCGTTGAAGCCTGTCCGACTGTACGTGAGTGGAGAAGCGAGAACTGGAAAAAGTTTCCTCATTAAAGCAATTTCATGTTATTTGCAGAAAAGGACTGAGTCATCGCTGTCTTGTGTTGTCACCGCTCCAACTGGACTGGCAGCACATAACATTAAAGGTATTACTTTGCATCGTCTACTGATGCTGCCAGAGCATGATAACAAATTACAATACCACAAGTTATCTGGAGATGCTTGTTGTGAAGTTTCCAGAGTCTTGAGGAAAATGAAACTTCTTATCATTGACGAAGTAAGCATGGTTTCCAATGTCATGCTTGCCTTTGTGCATTTGAGAATGCAAGAAGTTCTCAAAACAGAGTATGATGTGTTATTTGGTGGCAAACACATCATTGTTTTCGGTGATCTTCTGCAGCTGACACCAGTGAAAGGACAACCAGTTTTTATACTACTTACGCATGAAGATACCAGGAAGTGCCTAGGGAGCATTGGCAACGTTAATATATGGTTAAATTTCAATTATGCTGAACTGCGTGAAAATATGCGTCAAGCGAAGGATGAAGATTATAAGAATATTCTACAAGATGTTAGAATCGGAAAAGTGACCGAGCATGGGAAAGAAGCTTTACATGCACGATTACTGTCAAATTTTTATCCAGTAGAAGACGTTGTGCCAGAGAATATTTTTCGGAAAATTACTGAGAAGAAATCTGGAATATGTTTGATGCCAACTCTTGCAGAATGTGCCATCTTCAACAACAAAATGTTGAATTTAGAAAACCAAGAGATTGTGAAACTGGAAGCTATTGACAGAATAGAGCATATGGGAGCAACAATTATTTTGTCTGAGAATTTGAAATCTAAATTGGATTCATTAGAGAAGACTATATCTAAAACTGCTGGTTTTGAAAAGACTCTGAATGTGTGCTTAAAGGTTTAAGTGTAGACAGTGCATTGGTGAATATTGGCAGTTCTGTGTTCAAGGAGGGTATGGCATATGTGGCATTGTCACGAGTCAGAACTTTATCGGGATTGTACTTGATTGAGTGTGATGTCACAAACATTTGTGCGGATCTAGATTGTGTTAAGGAATACAATAGGTTAAGAAGAGAGTATGCGCCACATTTGCCTCAATATCCTTTGTTTGAGAAACATATGGTAGGCCGGAAACGAAGAAATGTGACCAATAGTAGAGAGGTTGTAGCAAAAAGACGAAAAGTCGATGAACCTGAAATTATAAGCAGAAAGAAAAAGGATTCTGTTGAAGATGTTGTTGGTTTTCAATTTGAAAATAGTTCTGGTGTCAACTGCTATGCTAATGTAGTGGTTAATGTTGTCTTTTCTCTAGAAACTTTGAAAAAACAGATTGTGATCAATTCGGATCAAAGTTTTTGCTGCTTGTTGAATTCTGTGTTAGAGAAATGTAGCACTGATAGAACAAAAATAGAAAGTGTGTCTGAAATTCGAAATCTGTTAGACAAATGTTCAGGTCAAACGCAATTCTCTCAAAATATTCAGCAAGATTGTCAGGAGTTTTTAATGTATATGCTTGATGTATTGTAAGATGAAGGTGTAGATGTAGATCATCTGTTTGGCCTTTCTTATCAATGGCAGCATGACTGCGAGAACTGTAGGGTATCAAGTACTACTAGTGTAGACTCAGAAAGATTTATATATTTAACTTTGCCAGACAGTAAATCAGTGTCCTTTAATAAGCTAGTAAAAGCAGCCGATCAAAACATGGAGTGTAGCCAATGTAAGTCTGCAATGCTGTCCACATTATTTATACGAAGTTATGGCCAGTATGTCATTTTAATGTTCCAACAATGTAGACCTGATGGAACGAAATTGACAACTTTAATTAAAAATTTTGTGGCTTCGCAGTTGTCAATATCAGGAAGGACTTTTGTAACTGCAGCAATTATATATCATGACGGTCCTTCAACAACATCAGGACATTACACAGCTTATTTGAAGTCTAGAAACGGCTGGTCATTCTGCAATGATTCTGTTTTAACTTTCAAAAAAAAATTGCCTTTTGACCTTAAAAATACTTACCTGGTGTTTTTACAACCAAAATTTTAGGGAAAGAATCTCGGGATTTGCTCTGAGGAATTTCAAGAGGTTCTAATGGCTCCTACACTATTTGGCCTTGAGGATAAGTGTAGTACAGAGAAAAAAGTTATTTTTGAGTTTTAAGTAGTTCCTGAAAAATAAGAAGGTTTTCTTACAGAAAGTGGTGGGCACAGATTAGTTAAAGGACAACAGAGTATTTCCCAAAGCAAACGGTGTTCTTACCATAACACTTGACGTCATGGAAAAATAACTGCACTTTGAATGAGTTCAGAAAAACTGTTTCTTTTAATAAGCTAATTCAAGCAGCCAATCAAAACATGGAATAGAGGTAATGTAAGTCTGCAATGCTGTCCACATTATTTGTACAAACTTTTGGTTATAATGTCATTTTAAAATTCCAACTATATAAACCTGATGAAAGTAAGTTTTCAACTTTAATTACAAATGTTGTGGCTACACAGTCGTTGATTTTAGGAAGAACATTTGTAACTGCAGCTATTATATGACATGATGGTCCTTTGACAACATCCACCTATTACACAGCTTATTTAAAATGTAAAAGAAGCTGGTGTTTCGGAAATGATTCCCATTTGACTATGAAACAATGTTGCCTTTTGACCTAAAATATTCTTACTTTGTGTTTTCACAAGAGAGAATTTATGGTAGGTAACTGGCCTATAATGATTGTAGGAGTTGATATAATTTTATGTACTGTTTTAAATTGCTTTGTGATTAACAGTGATCAAGAGAATTAAATAATTGTAACAGTCATAGCGGTAGTGTAAGTCTGCCTCATATTAAGCAGTATCAGTGTCATAGGAAATGTGGAATATGAGTGAGCAAGAAGGGTGAGATATTACTAGTACAGGATTGTGAAAGTGATCTTGAACGTTTTCTTTCTGAAAGTTGCGGAAAAAGAAAATGACAGGATTTGCTTAGAAGAATTCCAAGAGTTATAAATGGCTCTTACACGATTTGGCCTTGAGGAGAAGTGCGGTAGAGAGCGAGAAGTCCTTTATTGTATGTAACATATTTGTCAAAACGATGGAGCTTTTCTTTCAGAAAGTGGCGGGCTGAAAATAATAACAGCACAACAGAGTATAAGCTGTTCTTAGGACATCCTTCGACGTCATGGAAAGTAAGTTACTTTTAAGGAGTTCTGATTTCTGATTGGTTATGTTATATGGGTTTTTTAAACACAATCATTTTGATTGTGGGTTTTTTTCCCCGCTGTTATATGATGAATACCTTCAACTCACTGTTTTTAGTGAAATTTGATATATTCTGAGAACAGCAAAAATAAACCATTTAACATGTATAATTAATTCTGTACTTTGTATAGTGAATTTTAATTTGTACTCGTCTTATCTCATGCTCACTCATCTTTTACTACCTACTATCAATCCTCCTTACATACTTACATTGCCTTTTGTTTTTTTCTCTTTGACCCTTGCTCTCTAACTCCACTTATCTTTCAACCTTTGTTTCCCTAATCCAACTCTAATTCTTTCTTTTCTCCCTTGCACCATTTTCCAGCTTTTAGACCTTCTGCTTCGCTTGTCTTTTCCATCTTTCCTCCCTTTGTTTTCTAAATTAAATATTTTTGGGTTCTCCTTTTTTGGTGCAATCAGTTACTATAACTCACCCTCACTCATTTATCTTTCTTTGTTGCCTCACACAGTCTGTATCTGATACTCTTTCCTTCACTTCCTCTGTCTCCTCTCTCCCTCACTCTCTTTTCCATATTCACCCTTTCCTGATATAGTTTACCTTACTCACTTTCTTTTAGTAGCTTACACAACTTCAATTTAGTTTTCTCTTTTATCCTTCTTTTCTGTCACTGAAAGTATCTTCCTTTTTTTCTCTTAGTAATTTACTCTATTACAATTTCTTTTTGTCTCTGACTGTCTATCACCGTTTCTTTCTATTTTTTTCTGCATGTTTATCTCTAACTTTATTTCTTTGTAAAATTGGATGATTTTCAATCTTTTCCCTTGTCTTTTCTAATTTTTAAATACATTTTTTAATATTTTTCAATTTTTTGTTCTTTCTTTCACAGATTGAAAGTATAAAAATAACAAGTGACTAAGTCAACGACAATTATAAGGTAAGTGTTTTGTACTCTTTTCGTTATATTTCTATCACATTTAACTTCTATTAGTTCCACTGCTTCATTTCTTTAACCCTCAGTTTCCTGCCTTTGCTACTTCCCTCATTCATTTTTCTATTACTTACTTACTCTACTCCTTCCACTCCTTTTCTTAGTCCCTCTGTTCTCATAGTTCCTCACTCCTGTTCACTCACTCCGTCTCTATTACTCTCACTGTCTCTGACTGATCACTCTTTCACTACTTGTTCATTATGCTTTCTCCCTGTAGTTCAAGCACACTATGTTATTTACATTTCTTTGCTGTTTCAATTATTCCTTTTCTGTCACTTCTTCTTTTCTGCTTTCTGTTTTTTCTCTCTGTTATTCCACATGTTTTAACCTTAGTCACTGTCATACATCTTGTTTTATTCCTATTTACTTTCGCTCACTGTTTTCTTAACACTTTCCCTCAGGGTTGTTCTTTTAGTCCGGTTCTATCCCTACCTCTCATTCCACATCCTTTACTGTTTTTCTTCTAAATTTGAACATTCACTCACATTCTCCGAGAAACTCTTGTTTATTATTCTTCTACTCTCCTTTTTTTCTTTCACTTCCTTATCTATTTTGTGTTTCTCAATTATACCCTCTTACATCTTTTCTTTGGTAAATAGATGTATTAAACAGTATCTCTGTGTTACTCCCTCTAGCTGTCTTTCTTTTAACATTACTCTCTGTTTCCTTCCCTTATACTCACTCTTCCTTTTTTTTAAAAAAAAATGTTTGTTTCGCTTCCGGTTCGCGTACCGGCGCGCGAACCGGGAAGCGAATCAAAAGAAATAGAGGTTGCCAGAGTGCTAAACATTCCAGTAATTTTTTATAAAGGGTAGGTAGTTCTGAAAAGAACTTTTTTTATTATTGTTTTTGTTGTTTTATATTTTTTTTATTATTTTTCTGAACATTTTTTTACTTTTTTTGTATTTTTTGAACGGTTTTATATTTTTTTTGTTTTTTTTCGGGGGAAACGAAAATGATTCATTATAAAGGGCTCAACAGGAGCAACAAAAAAAATGATAATTTATTTTATGGGGCGTTTTGGACAATTATGATTGTCAATAGCAACGTTGATTAAATTTATGCTACTCTCCCTGTAGCAAATCAATTGGCCGCAATAAACGCACACTTGTTTTACATTCCCAAACTTCAGCCGTCTCCCTCGCCTCTGGTCCCGTCACTGTCTCTTCATTTGATGTTTTGGCCACAGGAGGGGGGTTATCCTGCAGGTCACGTACCTGCGTAGCACTATAATTAATAGGGTGCCACCTCTCCATGTGGCGATGCATGGTGAAATTGCCATAGCTGTATTTCTTATCAGTCCCTCTGGACAAATCTTTTTTGCAGATGAGGCAGGTAACATAGCGGGCATTTACTTTCTTTTGGCCCCGGGGAAATTTGTAAAATTGCCAGATGAAATTTTCTTTTACATGGGACCTTCTTGGCTCCTCGGGCAAAAACTGCCTACTCCCTTGCTCCTCTTCCTCTTCTTCCTCCTTTAGCTGAAGGCTAACCTGAGGAGGTGGTCCTCTCTTCCTAGGAGGTGGTGGTGGTGGTGGGGGTGCACCAGCTGCAGCTACTACTGAAGCCATTTCTGAGTAAGCAAAATAGGTCTTCCTCTCACAAAGTTGAAAGTCAGAGTGAGAAAAAAAGTGGGGGCTTTCATCATTTTGGAAAAAAAATAGTTCTAAACCAATGAAAAGTGTTATTTTTAGGTCACATGACCCAGCTTTACATCATTAGGAAACCAAAAGTGAAATGAACCAATGAAAAGTTTTATTAACAAGTCACATGACCTGTTACGCTTACGTTACGCGCTGCGCGCCGCGCCCCGGATTGCTTCCGGGGAGCTGCGCTTCATGCCTCGGTTCGCGCTCCGGAGCACTTCCGGGTGCGCTAACGCGACGCGTCATAAGACGCATTACATGAGAACGCCATATGTCGCGCTTACGCGACGCGTCACGATGTTGTTTTCTAACGCGGCAGTTGCGCAAACGGAACGTTTACCGGTTCGCGGACCGGGTCGCGGCACCAAATTGAGCTAACGGGAAGCTACCCGGTTCGCGGACCGGGAGCGAAACAAAAAAAAAAGAATTAAAAAAAAATACATAAAAAATTGTATTAAAAACATATAAAATATATTTTTCGAATTAAAGAAGAATACATTATAAAGCTTTTGATATTTGCTATTAAAAAACCATTGAAATTCACTGAAAAAACCATAGGTTATAGACCATATATAGTTAGGAATTAGCATTTACAAAACCTTGAAAATTCACTGAAAAAACCATAGGTTATAGACCATATATAGTTAGGAATTAGCATTTACAAAACCTTATTTTACTCACACAAAACCATTGAAATTCGCATATATAGTTAGTTGTACTAACTATATATCGCGCACCCGCAATCCACTGCTGATCATGTCACATATTACATCATTCATGACATGGTCAGTGACATCACTGATGACATCACTGATGACATCTCAAATGACATCACTGATGACATCACTGATGACATCTCAAATGACATCACTGATGACATCACTGATAACAACATCCAGTGACTGTGTATTTCTGTAAAGTTAAAATATGTCTTACATATTGGAGAATGAGTGGATGTATAAGTGTCTGGATGAAGGATTTAGTAGGTGCATGACTGACTGTATGAGTGAGTGATTAAATGTTTCTCACTGAGTGCATGGGTTAGTGACTAAACTGTCTTAATTTGTGCATCATTATGTCTGTTGTTCTGTAAACTGCTGCATGTGTTGATCAGTAGCTATATGAGTAACTATATGGGTTATTGATTGGTTGCCCAAGTATTTGTATGGGAGACTGAGTGTGTGTGTGGGTGGCTGGGAGGTGTATGACTCTGTGCATAGATGTGTGAGCAGTTGATTCACTAGATGTATGGGTTCAAAAGTGCATGTGGAAACAGCTGTATGGGCGGTTGACTGTGTGCATGAGTGTATTGGTGAGTGAATGGATATCTCAGTGCTACATGTCAAAGTAAGTACATATGTAAAACACAGTACATGTGAGAGTTGACATATATAAATAACTGTGCATAAGAGCCAGTGAATGTGTGAGTGGCTGTATGGATCATTGTGAACTTGTATCAGGGATTGTATAAGAGAGTAAATATGTGTTAGTATATGTTTTAATAAGTAAGGTGTGTATAACTGTATAGTTGAGAAAATGGAGGTGTGATTGATTCTTTGCATGACTGAGTAGGTGTGTGAGTAACTCCATGGATGAGTGACAGTCTGTGAGTGTCTGTTTACACTGAGTGTATCTAAGGTTATATTAGAGTCTGAAGAGGTTCATCGTATTATCACATGAATAATGTCATCGGTGATGTGCTCAGTAATGTCATCAGTGATGTCATCAGTGATGTCATTTGAGATGTCATCAGTGATGTCATTTGAGATGTCATCAGTGATGTCATCAGTGATGTCACTGACCATGTCATGAATGATGTAATATGTGACATGATCAGCAGTGGATTGCGGGTGCGCGATATATAGTTAGTACAACTAACTATATATGCGAATTTCAATGGTTTTGTGTGAGTAAAATAAGGTTTTGTAAATGCTAATTCCTAACTATATATGGTCTATAACCTATGGTTTTTTCAGTGAATATATATATATATATATATATATTTATATATATATATATATATATATATATATATATATATATATATATATATATATATATATATATATATATATATACATATATATATATATATATATATATATATATATATATATATATATATATATATATATATATATTACCTACTGGCGGTCGCCAGTAGGTATATATAGTTAGGATTTTTTCCCTATGGGTTTTTTGAAAATTCTATGTCTAATAACTTTGGCGTTTGTGGACGGAATTGGCTGGAAATTTCAGGAAAATGGCACATTTTGTTTCTGAGCAGCCCCTGAAAATTTGGGGGGGTTTCGTCAAGGGGGGGCCGAGAAAAAAGGGGGGTCCCAAAACGTGTTTTTAACATTGATTTTTCCATAGGGCGGTTAGCCTCACTTTTAGCCCGAACGGCTGAATAGATTTGCACGAAACTTGGCAAAATTGTAGGGACTGGTAGCCCGATGTGCCTTTTGTAGGTCTCAATATATGTGCTCCAGTGGATTTTGAGAAATTAACGTTTAAAAAAAGATATATATCTGTAACAGCGGACCGGGCAGCGGCCCAGGACGCGTACTTTTCGCGCAACGGAGCTTTGTGAAGCGAAGCTGATTGGTTCTCTGGCGTCTGTCAACATTCCAAACAGTCCGTAGCGGCCGCCATCTTGTCTCTCGGTAGGATCGAGAGACAAGAGGAGGCCAAAGCGAAGGGGCAAATGACCATAAGGGGGCATAGTAGATCCTCGCTGACCCCCTAGGTTTGATGTGGAGGTTTTAAAAGGGCCCCGCGGGGCAAAAAAAAAAATAATAATAATAATCGAACGGCTGATGACCATAAGGGGGCATAGTAGATCCTCGCTGACCCCCTAGGTTTGATGTGGAGGTTTTAAAAGGGCCCCGCGGGGCAAAAAAAAATAATAATAATAATAATCGAACGGCTGAATGGATTTGCACGAAACTTGGTAAAATATTAGGGACTGGTAGCCCGATGTGCCTTTGCTATGTCTCAATATATGTGCTTCAGTGCATTTTGAGAAATTAACGTTCAAAAACAAGATATATATCTGTAACAGCGCTCCGCTTCGCGGAGATAAAATTATATGTGTATTACCTAGCTGTTGCTAACACCAGTTAGCGACGGCTAGTAGGAGATAGCGACCATCTTGGGTCCCACTTTGCATGTGAGTGATATTTATCACTAATGACATGCAAAGTGGGCATGCCAAGATGTTAGCGACTGGAAACAGTCGCTAACATCGCTATCTCCTATTATCAACTTTTGGAAATATTCGAGATAAGCGCGAATATCTCCAAAAAGTAACAGCTGCCCTGAGCAGTTCTTAGCCATGTTATCCAATGGGAGGTGGATAACATGGCTAAGAGCATTAGCTCGGTAATGCATGAATATCGCGGAGTTTTCAGCGACATTAATGCATTGCGCTCGTTTTTTATCGTATTTGCGATAAACCTTGATAATAGCAAGGTTTATCTGCGATAATTTCTGACGGTAAAAAAATCTTTGCAATGCATCGTTAGGGATAAATATCGCTTAACTTTGGTAATATGCCCCAACGTCTGTTAACGTTCGATTCGAAGGAAATCAGGAATTGTTGAAAAACATTGTGTGCGCCATCTTGTCTTTTTTCAAATGCCACACTTTTGTCGTGCACGGCAGCCATTTTAGATGCCTTGACCAGATCCACTCTGTGAACGCTGTCGATCCTTAGCATGGCTCCCCACCCTCGCAAGCATCTCCCCCAGGCAGTGGTCACCCCCGCTCTCTGTTTTATGCATGGGTAATAAACCTCCCCCCATCTGCGCTGTTCTTCCCTGAGAATCACACCCTGTGCCCGCCCGACACCTCCCTTTCGCCCTATTCACTACCGCACCCTCTGACACTCCTTTTCCTCTGTGTCCGATTGTCCAGGCCGGTCCTAGGCTATCAGCTAGCCCTGCAGATGTAGTTTATGGCCACAGCTGTAAAGAATCACCCGTCTTCAAAGGAGTTATAGTAGATCAAGGCCCACACTCGATGAGATCCGTCACAGCAGAAGCGTTGCTATTATCTGAAAACCATTCTGTATTGTGATTGGGGAGGGGACCGAGCGTGAAGCGGAAGATTCCAGGGATGACTCTTTGTACATCAAAGTTTTTACAATTATGTGTCACATTAAAAATATATAGCACTCCGACAAAGTAGTAAGATTATAAAACTTTAATAATTTATAAATATATACAAGAAAACAAAAATAGTAATAACATATAAACATTTTTAGAGAAAAACAACGAAGTAGCGGTCGGCTGTGCGAATAGTCCCAACGCAGCACAACGTCCAGATTTCCGGCGTGGGGCGTCGCGGGGGGTGGGTGATCAGTAGCAAACTGTTGTGCGAATAGTTCCAAGGCAGCAGAACGCGCCGAAATCTAGATGACACAAAAGTGATGTCTAGTAAGTTGCCACCCAGCAAATAACGGCGTGGGGCGTCGCGGGGGGTGGGTCATCAGTAGCAAACTGTTGTGCGAATAGTTCCAAGGCAGCAGAACGATGGCACCAAGGTGATGTCCAGTAAGTTGCCGCACTGGTTTTGGTATCCTACAATGCTGCTCCGAATAACGGCGTGGAGCGCCCCGGGGGAGGCGGCGTGAACGGGCCTCTCCAGGTGGAGTCTCGTCTGTTGTAGTGGGGCGCCCCTTTACCGTTTCAGTTGCCATTCCGTCCGCTTTTGGTCCACTGTGTCAAAATCCGCCATTCAGCTGAGTTGCGCCCACTCTTGCGGTGCAGCGATAGGCGGCTGTCACAGGACTCTCAAAATGGCGGCAGGCTGTTTCCTTTTTGGGCCTGGTCCACTGAAATGGCCCTGGGACACCTTGGAAATCGGACGCTTGTCTGCTAGGTCTTGGACCCCATTCTCGAAAGCGTCCCCTCCGCCTTGAGAATTCATCAAAAGTTTTGGGGGCCCCGACTCCTGCAGGCTTCTGGTGGGGAGCGGCTGCCATGATTGCTCGCGGAATGACCACGACGGAGCTACGAGATGGTGGTGCTCTCATGGTGACGCCAGCTTCAGTCTGAAACATCCAGAAACAAGGTGGGGCTTTCATCGTTTGGGGGAAAAAAAAAGTTTTCATCCAATGAAAAGTGTTGTTTTTAGGTCATATGATCAAGCCTCACATTTAGTGCAGGAATAATCCCGTATTAATATGGATAAACTGGAAACGTTTGGATTCTCGGACGAAGAATTCAGTTCCCTACTGGGACTCGTAACCAACGAAAATAATCCTGCAGCAACACCTTTAGGAGATAACAGCGAATGGCAAAACCTTCTAAATTTAAAAAAGAAAATGAAACGTATAGAATCACATGCATTCTACATGCTTGCATACTTGAAAGAGGGAGTGATTCCATCAGGTCTTAGGGTTCGGAATGCCCCAGCCTTATTCATTGAAGTCCGCAAATTTCTGGAGCGATGGTCCCTGATTTCAAACCGTTGCTCCAGAGATTGGATGATGTTGATTATTGAAACTGTGAAAGATCTCTTAACATCACTCAGTAAAGAAATTGAGGAACTGGAAGAGAAGCTAAAAACATCAAGTGCAGTGGATGAGGCAAAGAATAAACTTGAAAAGATCCAGGTAGAGATGAAGGATTTTGACACTTATTTAACTAATAAGAAAACTGAAAAATTGAAAAAGGATGTTCGTTGGTTTACGAAGGAAAAGATCTACCCATATCTAAACCCCAATTACTATCAGGGAGGGCACCAAGCCAGCTATAATTCAAATTATGACAACACTCATAAGAGAAACTATACTAACTTCTCAGACACGGGTTCCTCTGACTCAGATCCGGATAACTATCCGGACTCAGGAAGAGGACGTTACAACTCTAGACCCTCATATAGAGGCAGACAGGGTTACCAGAACACCCAGACTCGAGGTTTTTTATCGAGAGGCAACTACAGGGGGAGGAATGTACACTGGCAGCAAGACAGAGGAGGTCACCAAACGATGAGCCCACAACCTCAGCAAAGATACGTGAAAACGAGGAACCAGCAATACTGGTGGTAGACTCAGGAGAAAATAAAAACAGTGATAGAGTAGGAGATACAATGCCAATCTACAATCTATCATCCTCTGATCTGAATAAAGAAGAGCTTTCCGTTCTGAGTCGTGGCCTATCATTTGTCCCTTGTGCCCCCCTTAACAAATTCAAACTTCACGAAGACTTGTTTGCATTTTTCAGGAAAGTTAGGCTTAAAAAGTACTTCGAAGGTAGAACTAGAGAAGAGGAGAACCTGAATCTATCAGGGTGTAAACCACCTTCTAGTTTCACACCAACTTTAGACACAGTAGGACCAGAGGTCCAGATTTTTGAACGTATGGTCTTAAAAGATATAACTCGCCTTCTCACAGGAGTAAATAAACCTAACTTTAACCTCACAAAACAGGAAAACTTAGCTCTCAATAACATTGAGAAAAATAATGCCCTGATAATAAAACCATGTGACAAAGGTGGGGGGATCACAGTCTTCGATAAGAATAAATATGATATAAAGATACGGGAAATGTTAAGTGTAGAAGAACACTACAGGCCAGCCCACCCCAGAGAATTACAACGACTCGCCACAAGAATAAGAGAATTAACTAACAATGCATTCGAAGAAGGATTCATCTGTGAAGATGAATTAATTTTCTTAAATAAAACGAATCCAGTCACCCCGGCTCTGTATGGTCTGCCAAAGACCCACAAAAGTGAAGTCAACCCCCCAATGAGACCGATTATTTCCACTATAGGTTCATGTACAGAGCCTCTGTCGAAATATATCGACAAATTCTTGTGCCCCCTGACTCAAAAGTATGAATCATTTGTCCGGGACACAGGAGACATGATCACAAAGGTAGAGGGTACTGCCTTCGATGCTAGGAATAACATACTGGTAACGCTTGACATTGAGGCGTTATATACCAACATACCCCAATGTCAAGCGTTACAATCGGTATCCTCGCTTCTGCAAAGATATCCGGACAGCCGACCTGACAGATTTATTCTACAATGCCTGGAGGTTGTCCTGCTGAATAACTTTTTTGACTATGATGGTGCCCTTTACAAACAAGTGAAGGGCACCAGCATGGGGGCATCTTGTGTGCCGAGCATAGCTAATGCCTATATGGGCGAGTGGGAATTGCAGCATGTGTATAATGAAGTCGCGCCCTTTTTTGAGAATGTTCGTCTATGGCGGCGCTTCATAGACGACATTTTCTTTATTTGGCATGGTACAGAGGAACAATTGCAGGATTATATAGGCTGGCTAAATTCTAGTGACCCCAATCTGAAGTTTACATCCAATTACCACACTGAGAAGGTAGAGTTCCTTGATATTGAGATAAATGGAAGTAGTGGGAGATTAGAAGTAAGTTTATATAGGAAACCCACCGCTAAAAACACAATACTCCAGTTTAACAGCTTTCACCCACACTGCCAAAAGGATTCCATTCCCTTCGGCGAATTCCTTCGGATTCGCCGAAATTGTACCAATCTAACAGAATACCAACGTCATGGAACAGATCTAAAGATTAGATTGCTCAATAGAGGGTATCCACACCGCCTAATTCGACAAGCCTTCAAAAGAGCTAAATATTTCGATCGCGACTCTCTACTAAGCGGCACAAAAAGACAATCGGCAGACCGCATCACATGTGTCATTAATCACTCTTCTTTGAACCATAAAATCAAAAATATAATCAACAAAAATTGGAACATACTGGAAACGGAAGAGAGTGAGAATTTTGGCACAAAGCCCCTAGTAGCCTACAGGAGGAATAGAAATCTAAGAGACCGGCTGGTCCATACTAGGAGCAAACAGAAAACAAAGAGTAATCAGAGCTCAATTACGGGACATAGTCCCATATTAGGTAACCATAGATGCGGATCGTGCCATGCTTGCGAGGCAGCAATCACAACTGAAAGGATTACTTACAATAACTTTGAAGTAATTCTGAGATCATTAACAAATTGTAGGAGTAGCAATGTAGTGTATGTGATTATGTGTCCTTGCAACCTCGCCTACATTGGAGAAACAGGCAGGGAGTTTCGCCTCAGATTTAGCGAACATAAATCTGCGGTGAGACTACAGAAAATAGCAGCACCACTAGTACAGCATTGTATAGATCTTGATCACAGTGAAAGTGATCTGCGGTGGTGCATTTTGGAGAAAGTCCAACTCCGACTGGGTCAGACTATGGAGTACACTCGCAAAAGACGCGAGTGTTTTTGGATCTATCACTGGGATAGTGTTCGCAAGGGACTGAACGAAAATATTTCGTGGTTTGTAACTAAGCAGAAGTAGACTTATTAATTTTATGGATGCTAGCCATAATTCAGCTCAATAACAGAGAGTTCTTTACAAACTTATTGGTTGCTATTATATACTACTCAATAACTCAGAGAATTTGGAGCACCCATAAAATGAGCAAGGTAAGGAGATCGCTTACGGAACCGGCATAAATATACAGTACTCAATAGTATAATGGGAATATGATAAGGATATGACTAAGATGGAGCGCACTAAGATTTAAGAACACGAGAAAAACTAATGACTCGATCCCTACCCAATATGGCGCCCACGAATCTAACCGGAAATCATGGGAACTGCTTCCGGTGCGGTGAAAGGGCGTAAGCGGTAGTAGCGGGAATGAGGGCTACTATTTAAGTCCTAACAGGCACTGGCTGTCCCGGAGGCCGCAGAAGGGGAGACCAGGCAGGAAGAACCCACTCAGGGAAAGTCGCACCGTAAATGAGGTAAGCACTACGGATGGGGTCCCTTTGATAAACCGGGGAATTTTAGAAAGCTATGAGGGTAGTTAACACGGAGAGTGCAAGACGAGGTTGGAAGTCCAAGACGCGAGTGAGCAGCAGCACGGGGCTAGGGAGATAGGTCGGAGCCCCTTTGCGCAAAGAGGGCATTTTAGAAACAAACAGTTATGCTGAGGAGTTAGAAAATGGACAATGTTGGAAACATCGAAGGGGGAGGAAAAGGGAAACGCCACAATAACGATATGTGTGATTGTTTATCCACCCGTTTATGCAGAATTTGCGACAACCCAGAAAGTGACGAGCAAAGAAGTTAAGCAGTGCCCAGGAGAGGCAAGACATAAGAAGATTCGGAAGTTAGCCCCGGATCATTAGTTACGAAAGTGAGTGAGCTTTATTGATTTAATCGATTAGTATAATCAAAGGGAGAACAAGAAAACTAAGCGTTTATTGTTGTCTCCTAGACTGGATAGAAATGAAAATTTAAAATACTCCAAACCTGCGCCCCTTGGTCGTAAAATCTGAAGAATAGGCCCTTTGGATGTAAAGGAAAAGATACCTTGAGGTAAGAATTGCTCCAGATCACTGTATTTAGAATCGAACCAACCAATAAATGAGTGAAATAATGATACAAATACCTTGATTTAGAGTGTCCGAAAGAATACACTACAATTTTAACGAAGTCAGAAAGAAGGGTCATATACAGAACAGTTGCAGCAATATTAGTGGTAAGAGCATAGATTGACAAATGTCTACAACATTATATACTGGGAATTTAGAGCAAACACGTGATATGCTTTACTTTTGATTTAGGTGGTACATATGGACTGCTTATACTGACCACGAATGAACGAGTTCGGGAAAGGTCCTGCATGGAATTGATTGGAAGGTAAAATTTAGGAACACGATCTATATACTGACAGGATAATGCTGGGTCCATAAAGAGTATAAATAGGTTCCTGAGAAACTGAACACAATATAAGGGGCTGGTAAAATCATTCCTCCTTAGAGTTGTTCTTGCTGTAAGTCACAAAAAAAGAACAGATATAGGCCTATGGTGTCGCTGTTTCTAGGTGTGATTTGATGTCTCCTAGTGAATGTCGCAACGTATTGTATATAGTGTAACAATCAATACTCAAACAGAGTTGTGCCCTGGTGTAGGGATTTAATTACAGGAATATGATATTGTACCCTTGTTTTAAATTACAGATACCCTGCACACAAAGAAGAATGAGAGGATAAAACTATTTCTAAGCTGGTCCTGAGGAAGGTGGTCCCATCCCACCGAAACGCGTAGACCTGGCGTTAGGAAACTTTTAAGATCTTTGTTATTTCCAAACTTAGAGATTGTTTTAGAACTTGGAAGAGTGCGAAACGGTATGAATGTGATGTATGTGAGGTATGTGAGGTAGTTTCTGTGTGCTTTAGGGGTACAATTGGTTTTGTCGTCTTTATGCTTTATTTAGAACAAATAATATACTTTGTATAAATGATGATATTTGTATTGTCTAAATTATTTGGATGTTAAAAAATGTTAATGATTTGATGAACTACAATTAAAAAAAAGACTCAAAAAATGATAAATAAGATAAATGTTTTAAATAATTTTGATAAAATCTAAAAAGAAATAAAAAAGATTCGAATGAATAATATGAGACTGTTATTCCTGCACTAAATGTGAATATTGATTGATAAATTTTGAGAGCGAAGCCTGAAAAGAAACTATGTTCTGACCACGGGGGAATCTTGATAATTGTTGATATATAATTTTCCTCTCTCTTCCCCGGTCACCAAAATACAGATAGAGGGGGTCCCGTAATTTACATATCATATGATCAAGCCTTCCATCATTAGGAAACCAAAAGTAAAATGAACCAATGAAAAGTTTTATAAACAAGTCACATGACCTGTTATGCGGCATAGGGTATAAAATGCGGAGAAAATACGTTGGCACGTGAGGCGGCGTCAGTAGCGGACCGATGTGCGAATAGGCCGAAGGCAATACAACGCGCCAAGATCCGGATGGCATCGAGGTGGTGTCATAGTTGAGAGTTCTGAGCAGCGGTTGTAACACTGTCTGAAGCTTATTTGCAGCTGCTGCAGCTTCACTACGCGCCAAGATCCGGATGGCACCGAGGTGGTGTGTAGGAAGTTGCCGCACTGGTGTGGCCATCCTACAATGCTGAAAGTCGGCGTGGGGCGCCCCGTTGGCCTGTGAGTTTGCGTCAGTAGCGGACCGATGTGCGAATAGGCCGAAGGCAGCACAACGCGCCAAGATCCGGATGGCACCGAGGTGGTGTCTAGTAAGTTGTCGCACTTCTGTGGCCATCCTACAATGTTGAAAGTCGGCGTGGGGCGCCCCGTTGGCCTGTGAGATGGTGTCAGTAGCGGACTGATGTGTGAATGGGGCCAAAGGCAGCGCAACAATATTTTCTACTATATTTCCGGTGTAGAAGAGACCACAAGGCGCTGAGATGCCAAGATCTGGATGGCACCGAGGTGGTGTGTAGCAAGTTGCCGCACTGGTGTGGCCATCCTACAATGCTGAAAGTCGGCGTGGGGCGCCCCGTTGGCCTGTGAGATGGCGTCAGTAGCGGACCGATGTGCGAATAGGCCGAAGGCAGCACAACAATATTTTCTGACTGACACCACAAGGCGCTGAGATGCCAAGATCCGGATGGCACCGAGGTGATGTCTAAGTTGCGGACTGATGTGCGAATGGGGCCAAAGGCAGCGTAACAATATTTTTTGTATGGAAGATACCACTAGGCGTTGAGATGCCAAGATTCGGATGGCACTGAGGTGATGTCTAGCAAGTTGGTGTGGTCATCTTACAATGCTGAAACTCGGCGTGGGTCACCCCATTAGCCTGTGAGATGGCGTCAGTAGCGGACCGATGTGCGAATAGGCCGAAGGCAGCACAACGCGCCAAGATCCGGATGTCACCGTGGTGGTTTCATAGTTGAGAGGCACTTCATCTGCAGTGGGGCGCCGAGATCCGGATGGCACCGAGGTGATGTCTAGCAAGTTGCTGTACTGGTGTGGTCATCCTACAATGCTGAAACTCGGCGTGGGTCGCCCCATTAGCCTGTGAGATGGCGTCAGTAGCGGACCGATGTGCGAATAGGCCGAAGGCAGCACAACGCGCCAAGATCCGGATGTCACCGTGGTGGTTTCATAGTTGAGAGGCACTTCATCTGCAGTGGGGCGCCGAGATCCGGATGGCACCGAGGTGATGTCTAGCAAGTTGCTGTACTGGTGTGGTCATCCTACAATGCTGAAACTCGGCGTGGGTCGCCCCATTAGCCTGTGAGATGGCGTCAGTAGCGGACCGATGTGCGAATAGGCCGAAGGCAGCACAACGCGCCAAGATCCGGATGTCACCGTGGTGGTTTCATAGTTGAGAGGCACTTCATCTGCAGTGGGGCGCCGAGATCCGGATGGCACCGAGGTGATGTCTAGCAAGTTGATGTACTTGTGTGGTCATCCTACAATGCTGAAACTCGGCGTGGGTCGCCCCATTAGCCTGTGAGATAGCTGTTCTTTGGATTTGGGCCTGGCTCGTCTGCTGTAGTGGGGCGCCCCTTTACCGTTTCAGTTGCCATTCAGCTGAGTTTCGGCTGTTCTTGATGCTACAGCGACAGGCGGCTGCAACAGGACTCTCAAAATGGCGGCCTGTTCTTTGGATTTGGGCCTGGTCCACTAAAATGGCCCTGGGACACCTTAGAACTCGGACGCTCGATTTTTTTTTCCTTTCCTGTACATGCAAAAAAAGGTAAATGCCCGGTACGTTACACGCTTCATCTGCCACGATGAACTCTCTAGAGGAACCGAAAAAAAATATAGTTGTGGTAACTATACCATGCATCGTCATATGGAGAGGTGGCACCAATTAATTATAGTGCTGCATAAAAGAGAGATTTGGAGGAGAACCCCTGACCTGCTAGTACATTCATCAAAGAAGTGGCACTGAGAGCTTCAGAGGCAAGGGAAACGGTCCCAAATATTTAGAAGAACTTTGGAAAGATTAAAATGACATGTTTAGATTGTGGCAAATT
Source organism: Lissotriton helveticus (assembly GCF_964261635.1). NCBI lineage: Eukaryota > Metazoa > Chordata > Amphibia > Caudata > Salamandridae > Lissotriton > Lissotriton helveticus. The sequence goes on along the minus strand of NC_136071.1, from coordinate 515,208,041 downwards.
TATTTCATGTGGACATCTGAGTGTTACTCTAATAAATACAGCATATGAACATCATCATAGTCGATGGTTGGTAGAGACATTTTGACTATATCCTGGACCTGCCCGTCCTCGCCCAAAATGGCGCCAGAATAAATGGGACTCGTAACTCCTTGTTGTGTACTGGTTGCAGAACCTTGAAATCACGAGATACGTATGCAGTTTTGAAGCACATGGCGGGCGGGGACGAGAATTGATTGAATATTTCGACATCCCTATTGATATTAAGTTCTGATGTGTTATTGATTACTGTACTGTTGAAAGTTCGAATTAACGTCACCCATGGTACTTGCCCGCAAATGTATATCTAGATAATTTTATTGTAACTGGCCCTGTCGTATTTTAATTATAAAATGTACGTCCACCGATTCCGTAACTGTTAGACACCTTAGTTCTTGCAACCTAATGGCCCGCCCGTTACGTTCCTCTACAGTGTAAATGTCTATTCATCATATACGATTATAGTTTGCTCCGTGGCCGGCCCACGTGGTTATAGGCTCGTATTTCTATAATGAAATTTTCACAATAAAGGTTTTTAAAAGAAAACATGGTAGTAGTATATACATTGGTAAAGTTTTTAATAATAGTCACTGTTTTAGAATCATTAAAAGGCAAGTGAAATAAAGCAGACCAATTACATGAAGGGTAAAAGGTATAATACGAAGGAACGCAGTAAAGATAAATGGTCAAGGGCTGTTGTGTTTTCTATTCCTGCAACATAAAGTGATCGATAAGAATCTCATATTCAGGCGTATCGGCGACTAAGACAGCAGGTCGACCCTCTTTTGCTCAACGGCTCCGTCATGGGACGAAGAAACGCTCTTTTTCTCGAAAAAAGAATATATTTTACTTGCAGGACAGTTGTAAAATTTCCGGGAAAGTACATTAGCCTGGAACATTATAACATATATTTAAGAAAAAATAATGTTCGGAAGTAATGAAAAGCGTAATTTTTAGGTCATATGACCAAGCCTTTCATCATTACAATAAGAAAAGTAAAATGAACCAATGAAAAGTTTTATTAACAAGTCACATGACTTGTTATGCTTACGTTACGCGCTGCGCGCCCCGGATGACTTCCGGATGCGCTAACGCGGCGCGTCATATGACGCATTACGCGACAACGCAGGTACAGAATATAGTCAAAATGTCTCCACCAACCAGCGGTCGGAACACAACCCCTTTCAGCAGGCTAAATAGTTCTGTTAAATGACAACAGAAGGGACAGGCAACAAGAACCATCAGTCAAAGAGGGGAGGGCTAGTTCTTCTCTACCGGGTTACATTGGGGCGCTACCGGAACTGATCGAATTGGTAGTCTACAGTGTTTCTGGATGTTTCAGACTGAAGCTGGGGTTAGCATGAGAGCAGCACCATTTCGTAGCTCCGTCGTGGTCATTCCGCAACCAATCATGGCAGCCGTTCTTTATCGTTATTTTGGGCGGGGTGGGTGGCGGAGCAGAGCTGTTTTGCAGCCATCATTGTGTGGAGTTCAGTTCATCTCACTAGTTTTGTATTTGTCATGAGGGGTTGTTCCTAATGTTTCTATTTTAGCGAGGTCAAAAAGAGATCCCATTAGTGGCCTACTGATTTTGCTCGATTCCTTTTCTTTTTTTTACACGATTTTTCGTTATCTGCAAAGACTAAACAGAGTATTGCGACTCTGTGTTTGTTTGTAAATAGAGAATGAACCAAAGAGAACTAATTCTAAAACAGTAAATACTTGGATAACAATGAATCAAATGGAGAGAGAAGCAGGCACGACGGATTACAATGGGGGCAAAGACCTGCGTTAACTACCTTTCACTATCTGCAAAGAGAGAGTACTCCTAATAGAAATGAGGGGGGGGGCACCATTCAAAGCAGATCAGTGTGCATATACACGAAAATGTTTTCACTTACCACGTACTTGACATTCGACAGCTTATGATATTTGCTATTAAAAAACCATTGAAATTCACTGAAAAAACCATAGGTTATAGACCATATATAGTTAGGAATTAGCATTTACAAAACCTTGAAAATTCACTGAAAAAACCATAGGTTATAGACCATATATAGTTAGGAATTAGCATTTAAAAAACCTTATTTTACTCACACAAAACCATTGAAATTCCATATATAGTTAGTTGCACTAACTATATATCGCGCACCTGCAATCCACTGCTGATGATGTCACATATTACATCATTCATGACATGGTCAGTGACATCACTGATGACATCACTGATGACATCTCAAATGACATCACTGATGACATCACTGATGACAACATCCAGTGACTGTATGTTTCTGTAAAGTTAAAATGTGTCTTACATATTGAAGAATGAGTGGAAGTATAAGTGTCTGGACAAAGGATTTAGTAGGTGCATGACTGAATGCATGAGTGAGTGATTAAATGTGTCTCACTGAGTGCATGGGTTAGTGACTAAAGTGTCTTAATTTGTGCATCATTATGTCTGTTGTTCTGTAAACTGCTGCATGTTTTGATCAGTAGCTATATGATTAACTATATGGGTTACTGATTGATTGTCCAAGTATTTGTATGGGAGACTGAGTGTGTGTGTGGCTGGCTGGGAGGTGTGTGACTCTGTGCAGATCAATGTGTACTTGTATCAATGATTGTATAACAAGGTAAGTATGTGTTAGTATATGTTTGAAAATGTAAGGTGCTCTATGTTTAACTGTATAGACAAGAAAATGGAAGTGTCATTGATTCTTTACAGGACTGACTAGGTGTGTGAGTAACTCCATGGATGAGTGGCAGACTGTGAGTGTCTGTATAGGTGTATGAGTGCATATGATAGTGTTGTAAAGATGAGTGATTGTATGTATGAATGATAGTATGGGTGAATGAGTGAAGGTGTGTGTAGACGTAGGAATCAGTGAGTGCGTATGTAGTAACTAGTATTGGTGTGTCAATGGTTTCAAAAATTATATTCTGTATTTAACACTGGGTGAAACAGAGGTTATATTAAAATGTGAGGAGATGCATTGTATTGTCACATGAATGATATCATCAGTGATGTGGTCATTGATGTCAAATGAGATGTCATCAGTGATGTCATCAGTGATGTCATTTGAGATGTCATCAGTGATGTCATCAGTGATGTCACTGACCATGTCATGAATGATGTAATATGTGACATCATCAGCAGTGGATTGCAGGTGCGCGATATATAGTTAGTGCAACTAACTATATATGGAATTTCAATGGTTTTGTGTGAGTAAAATAAGGTTTTTTAAATGCTAATTCCTAACTATATATGGTCTATAACCTATGGTTTTTTCAGTGAATATATATATATATATTACCTACTGGCGGTCGCCAGTAGGTATATATAGTTAGGATTTTTTCCCTATGGGTTTTTTGAAAATTCTATGTCTAATAACTTTGGCGTTTGTGGACGGAATTGGCTGAAATTTTGAGGAAAATGGCACATTTTGTTTCTGAGCAGCCCCTGAAAATTTGGGGGGGTTTCGTCAAGGGGGGGCCGAGAAAAAAGGGGGGTCCAAAAACGTGTTTTTAACATTGATTTTTCCATAGGGCGGTTAGCCTCACTTTTAGCCCGAACGGCTGAATAGATTTGCACGAAACTTGGCAAAATTGTAGGGACTGGTAGCCCGATGTGCCTTTTGTAGGTCTCAATATATGTGCTCCAGTGGATTTTGAGAAATTAACGTTTAAAAAAAGATATATATCTGTAACAGCGGACCGGGCAGCGGCGCAGGACGCGTACTTTTCGCGCAACGGAGCTTTGTGAAGCGAAGCTGATTGGTTCTCTGGCGTCTGTCAACATTCCAAAAAGTCCGTAGCGGCCGCCATCTTGTCTCTCGGTAGGATCGAGAGACAAGAGGAGGCCAAAACAAAGGGGCAAATAACCATAAGGGGGCATAGTAGATCCTCCCTGACCCCCTAGGTTTAATGTGGAGGCTTTAAAAGGGCCCCGCGGGGCAAAAAAAATAATTATTTTTTTGTTTTTTTGCGTGGGTAGCGCCCGGTCCGGGAACCGGGAAGCTTTCTGGGCAGCGTACTGCAATGAAAAATGAATGATAGACTTTTCAAATACTGTATGTTATTTGATTGTTGGTTTTGTTGATTATTTTTTATTTTTTTTTATTTTTTAAGGATTGTTTATTGTGTTTCATAATTTATTAAACTTTCTAACGCGGCGCGTCATATGACGCATTACGCGACAACGCAGGTCCAGAATATAGTCAAAATGTCTCCACCAACCAGCGGACGGCACACAACCCCTTTCAGCAGGCTAAATAGTTCTGTTAAATGACAACAGAAGGGACAGGCAACAAGAACCATCAGTCAAAGAGGGGAGGGCAAGTTCTTCTCTACCGGGTCACGTTGGAGCGCTACCGGAACTGATCGAATTGGTAGTCTACAGTGTTTCTGGATGTTTCAGACTGAAGCTGGCGTTAGCATGAGAGCACCACCATTTCGTAGCTCCGTCGTGGCCATTCCACGAGCAATCATGCTAGGCGCTCCCCACCAGAAGCCTGCGGGAGTCGGGGGCCCCCAAGACTTTTGTAGAATCTTCAAGGATGAGGGGACGCTTTCGAGAATGGAGCCCAAGCTCTAGCAGACAAGCGTCCGAGTTCCAAGGTGTCACAGGCCCATTTTAGTGGACCACGCCCAAATCTGAAGAGATGGCCGCCATTTTGAGAGTCCTGTGGCAGCCGCCTATCGCTGCACCGCAAGAGCGGGAGCAACTCAAGTACATGGTGAGCGAGACGCTGTAGTCGAAAGAGCGGGCGGTAAACAGCTGAATAGCGGAAGAGGCACAGTGTAGCAAAAGCGGGCTGAATGGCAAATGAAACGGAAAAGGGGTGCCCCACTACAGCGTGTCTTTAGGTGAAACGGATTGTGGGACAAGGTGAAGAATGGAAGAGTCACCAAAAGGAAAAAAGTTCCGCTTGACCCCGGGAGCCGGCCACCTATGTCGGGGGCGATCTCAGGCCACACCAGGGCAACACGACTTGGGGAGGGGGCCGGAGCCAAGCGCCCCCTCCGAGTCCGCGACATGACACCGTCCCTCGGGGGCCTCCGTCAAGCGGTTCAGGGTGGCACCGCATCACAACAGCCCCCACTTACTTTAAGAATAGTGAAGATGAAGCAATTGCAAATAGGCTTCAGACAATGTTACAAGCACTCCTCAAAACTTTGAACTTTCAGAGTGCATGAGTTGGGACAGCGAGGGGTGATTTGGTTTCTCGGACTGTTTTTCTGGTCTCTCACCACTGGCATAATTTAACGTTTTCTTGTTTCTAGGACATTAATAGGTTTTATCATTACGTTATGTTATCGTTTCTTTGTTTGTTGTTTAATAAAAGTTCATGTTCATCAGTGGCCTACTGATTTTCGTTTTCCTATTTTTTTCTTTCCAGGTTGTTTCATGGTAAAGTTTCTGTTAACAGGATACAGTGATCACTTCGTTATTATTGCATATGTCCTTTTCACTAGGGGTGCTCTCTGGTCGGGCCAGATGACGTATCTCTAGTAAATGGTCCGGGTGAAAAAGGTGCATCAATCAGTGGGGAGTAGATAGGCATGACAGATTACAACGGGGGAGAAAGGTCCGCATTACGTACCCTTTCACTACTTGCAAAGATTTTCCTACGTTTATTTGCAAACAGGGAATACCTCCAAAAAGAACTAATTCCCAAACAGTCAATGTTCGGACAATCAATCAATCAATGAGGAATGAAATAGGTACGACGTGTTAAAGGCTTGCGTTACCTACCCTTCACTATCTGCAAAGGGAGAGAGAATATTCCTATTCTTCCTCGTTTGCAGGTAGAGAAGATCCTTAAGAGAATTAACTTCGAACAATTCAATGCTCGATTGAAACAATCAACAAGGGGTACTGTGAACACAAATGAACGCCGCTTATGTACATACGCATTGCTATTTTCAACAGGTTGTTCCTAATGTTTCTATTTTAGCGAGGTCAAAAAGAGATCCCATTAGTGGCCTACTGATTTTGCTCGATTCCTTTTGTTTTTTTACACGATTTTTCGCTATCTGCAAAGACTAAACAGAGTATTGCGACTCTGTGCTTGTTTGTAAATAGAGAATGAACCAAAGAGAACAATCAATCAAATGGAGAGAGAAGCAGGCACGACGGATTACAACGGGGGCAAAGGGCTGCGTTAACTACCCTTCACTATCTGCAAAGAGAGAGTACTCCTAATAGAAATGAGGGGTGGGGGGCAGTATTCAAAGCAGATCAGTGTGCATAAACACGAAAATGTTTTTACTTACCACGTACTTGACATTCGACAGCTTATGATATTTGCTATTAAAAAACCATTGAAATTCACTGAAAAAACCATAGGTTATAGACCATATATAGTTGGAATTAGCATTTACAAAACCTTGAAAATTCACTGAAAAAACCATAGGTTATACACCATATATAGTTAGGAATTAGCATTTAAAAAACCTTATTTTACTCACACAAAACCATTGAAATTCCATATATAGTTAGTTGCACTAACTATATATCGCGCACCCGCAATCCACTGCTGATCATGTCACATATTACATCATTCATGACATGGTCAGTGACATCACTGATGACATCACTGATGACATCTCAAATGACATCACTGATGACATCACTGATGACATCTCATTTGACATCATTCTTGTGCTAATACGATAAACCTCTTCAGACTCTAATATAACCTTAGATACACTCAGTGTAAACAGACACTCACACACTGCCACTCATCCATGGAGTTACTCACACACCCAGTCAGTCATGCAAAGAAACAATCTCACCTCCATTTCTTCAACTATACAGTTAAACACACCTTACTTATTGAAACATATACTAACACATATTTACTCTCTTATACAATCCCTGATACAAGTTCACAATGATCGATACAACCACTCACTCATTCAGTGGCTCTCATGCACAGTTATTTATATATGCCAACTCTCACATGTACTGTGTTTTACATATGTACTTACTATGACATGTAGCATTGAGATATCCATTCACTCATCAATACACTCATGCACACAGTCAACTGCCCATGTAGCTGTTTCCACATGCACTCTTGAACTCATACACCTAGTGAATAAACTGCTCACACATCTATGCATAGAGTCACACACCTTCCAGCCACCCCCACACAAACTCAATCTCCCATAGAAATACTTGGGCAACCAATTAATAACACATATAGCCTCTCGTATAGCTAATGATCAACACATGCAGCAGTTTACAGAACAACAGACATAATGATGCACAAATTAAGACAGTTTAGTCACTAACCCATGCATTCAGTGAGACACATTTAATCACTCACTCATACAGTCAGTCATGCACCTACTAAATCCTTCATCCAGACACTTATACATCCACTCAAGACATATTTTAACTTTACAGAAAAATACAGTCACTGGATGTTGTCATCAGTGATGTCATCAGTGATGTCATTTGAGATGTCATCAGTGATGTCATCAGTGATGTCACTGACCATGTCATGAATGATGTAATATGTGACATGATCAGCAGTGGATTGCGGGTGCGCGATATATAGTTAGTGCAACTAACTATATATGGAATTTCAATGGTTTTGTGTGAGTAAAATAAGGTTTTTTAAATGCTAATTCCTAACTATATATGGTGTATAACCTATGGTTTTTTCAGTGAATTTTCAAGGTTTTGTAAATGCTAATTCCAACTATATATGGTCTATAACCTATGGTTTTTTCAGTGAATATATATATATATGCCACAACAAAAGTTTAGCCCTGAAGGAAGATGCCACACAATCGGTATTATTTGCATCCTTTCATTCAGGAGCAGCTGCAAACAGGCGACGCAGAGAAAAACAATCACCATCATATTTTGAGCCAAACCGGTTTCGGGAATCCTTTCCCTTTCTCAATGGCATCTGCTAACAATGATGATGCAACATGCACTGAATTTAAAGAGCCTGCCTCCGTGGGCGTGGTCGCAAACAACGGTCTCCTGGTTTTTGTAGTGCATGAGCCATAATCGCGAGTGAGTTCATCATTGAGACAGTCAATAAAACAAAGTTATTAAAACCCCTGTGGGCTGATGAAAAGTTACACTGACTGTCCTATTGTCCTTAATCAGCTGCTCCTGGACAACCGGTCTCCCGTTACAATGATAGCACCATTTGGGCACCATCACGGGTTCGCTTTCAAGCGGCTGGCTTTCTCCCGCCGCTAGGCTTAGCCGCAAACATGCCAAAACAAAAGTTTAGCCCTGAAGGAAGAAGCCACACGATCGGTATTATTTGCATCCATTTCATTCAGGAGCAGCTGCAATCAGGAGACGCAGAGAAAAACAATCACCATCATATTTTCAGCCAAACCGGTTTCGGAAATCCTTTCCCTTTTTCAATGGCATCTGCTAACGATGATGATGCAACATGCACTGAATTTAAAGAGCCTGCCTCCGTGGACGTGGTCGCAAACAACGGCCTCCTGGATCTTGTAGTGCATGAGCTATAATCTTGAGTGAGTTCATCATTGAGACAGTCAATAAAACAAAGTTATTAAACCCCTGTGGGCTGATGAAAAGTTACACTGAGTGTCCTATTGTCCTTACTCAGCTGCTCCTGGAAATCCGGTCTCCCGTTACAATGATAGCACCATTTGGGCGTCATCACGGTTCCGCTTTCAAGCGGCTGGCTTTCTCCCGCGGCTGGGCTTAGCCACAAAAATGCCACAACAAAAGTTTTCCCTGAAGGAAGAAGCCACACGATCGGTATTATTTGCATCCATTTCATTCAGGAGCAGCTGCAAACAGGAGACGCAGAGAAAAACAATCACCATCATATTTTCAGCATAGCCGGTTTCGGGAATCCTTTCTCTTTCTCAATGGCATCTGCTAACGATGATGATGCAACATGCACTGAATTTAAAGAGCCTGCCTCCGTGGGCGTGGTCGCAAACAACAGCCTCCTGGATCTTGTAGTGCATGAGCCATAATCTCGAGTGAATTCATCATTGAGAAAGTCAATAAAACAAAGTTATTAAAACCCCTATGGGCTGATGAAAAGTTACACTGAGTGTCCTATTGTCTTTACTCAGCTGCTCCTGGAAAACCGGTCTTCCCTTACAATGATAGCACCATTTGGGCGCCATCATGGTTCCGCTTTCAAGTGGCTAGCTTTCTCCCGCGGCTGGGCTTAGCCGCAAACATGCCACAACAAAAGTTTGTGTATATATATATATATATATATATATATATATATATATATATATATATATATATATATATATATATATATATATACACATACGAAGGAGTTGCACAAGATGAGCTTAAATACATTTAATCAGGGGATTGCAGTCCCTTCCTTTGGGAAACTCCTTCGTATATGTATATATATCTATATATCTATCTATATATATATTCACTGAAAAAACCATAGGTTATACACCATATATAGTTAGGAATTAGCATTTAAAAAACCTTATTTTACTCACACAAAACCAATGAAATTCCATATATAGTTAGTTGTACTAACTATATATCACGCACCCGCAATCCACTGCTGATGATGTCACATATTACATCATTCATGACATGGTCAGTGACATCACTGATGACATCACTGATGACATCTCAAATGACATCACTGATGACATCACTGATGACATCTCAAATGACATCACTGATGACATCACTGATGACAACATCCAGTGACTGTATTTTTCTGTAAAGTTAAAATATGTCTTACATATTTATGAATGAGTCGATGTATAAGTGTCTGGACGAAGGATTTAGTAGGTGCATGACTGAATGTATGAGTGAGTGATTAAATGTGTCTCACTGAGTGCATGGGTTAGTGACTAAACTGTCTTAATTTGTGCATCATTATGTCTGTTGTTCTGTAAACTGCTGCATGTGTTGATCAGTAGCTATATGAGTAACTATATAGGTTATTGATTGGTTGCACAAGCATTTGTATGGGAGACTGAGTGTGTGTGTGGGTGGCTGGGAAGTGTATGACTCTGTGCATAGATGTATGGATTCAAAAGTGCATGTTGGAAACAGCTGTATGGGCGGTTGACTGTGTGCATGACTGTATTGGTGAGTGAATAGATATCTCAGTGCTACATGTCAAATTAAGTACATATGTAAAATACAGTACATGTGAGAGTTGACATATATAAATAACTGTGCATAAGAGCCAGTGAATGTGTGAGTGGCTGTATGGATCATTGTGAACTTGTATCCAGGATTGTATAAGTGAGTAAATATGTTTTAGTATATGTTTGAATAAGTAAGGTGTGTTTAACTGTATAGTTAAGGAAACGGAGGTGTGATTGATTGTTTGCATGACTGTCTAGGTGTGTGTGTAACTTCATGGATGAGTGACAATCTGTGAGTCTGTGTTTACACTGAGTGTATCTAAGGTTATATTACAGTCTGAAGAGGTTCATCGTATTATCACATGAATGATTTCATCAGTGATGTCATCAGTGATGTCATTTGAGATGTCATCAGTGATGTCATCAGTGATGTCATTTGAGATGTCATCAGTGATGTCATCAGTGATGTCACTGACCATGTCATGAATGATGTAATATGTGACATCATCAGCAGTGGATTGCGGGTGCGTGATATATAGTTAGTACAACTAACTATATATGGAATTTCATTGGTTTTGTGTGAGTAAAATAAGGTTTTTTAAATGCTAATTCCTAACTATATATGGTGTATAACCTATGGTTTTTTCAGTGAATTTCATTGGTTTTTTAATAGCTAATATCAAAACCTTTACAATGTATTATTCTTTAAAAAGAAAAATATTTTTTACATGTTTTTTATACAATTTTTTTTTTTTTTTTTTGTTTCGCTCCCAGTACGCGTACCGGTTAGCTTCCCGTTAGCTCAATCCGGAGGCGCGACCCGGTACGCGAACTGGTAAACGTTCCTTTTGCGCACCTCTCGCGTTACAAAACAACATCGCGACGCTTCGCGTCAGCATGACGTTTCGCGTTCTCGCGTAATACGTCATATTACGTGCTACGTTCGCGTACCCGGAAGCGCAGCGGTACGCGAACCGGAAGCGATCCGCGGCGCGGCGCCGACCGCGTAATGTAAACATAGCAGGTCATGTGACTCGGTAATAACACTTTTCATTGGTTCATTTCACTTTTGGTTTCCTAATGATGTAATACAAGGTCATGTGATCTAAAATGGACACTTTTCATTGGTTTAGAACTTTTGTTTTTCCCAAATGATGAAAACCCCTCCTTCTTTCATCACTCTGACTTTCATCTTGGTGAGAGAAAGACCCTTTATTGATACTTTGTGATGGCTTCATTAGTAGCTTCAGCTGGTGCTAGCCCACCACCTCCACCAAATCCAAGAAAGAGAGGACCACCTGCAGAAGTAATTTTGCAAGAAGAGGAAGAACAGGAAGAGGAGGAAGAGGAGGAAGAGCATGAGTTTTTGCCAGAGGAGCCCAGGAGGTACAATCGAAAGGAGAATTATATCTGGCAATTCTACAGAATTCCTGAGGGGCAAAAGAAAGTGAATGCACGTTACGTGTTTTGCCGCATATGCGGTGATAGATTGTCAAGGGGCACTGATAAAAAATACAGTTATGGCAATCATACTATGCATCGGCATATGAGTAGGTGGCACCCAAATAATTATAGTGCTGCCCAGCTACGTGACCAACAACAAAATCCCCTCCCAATGGCAAGAAGATCGGTGGTTCCAGAGGTGTCGGGACCAGAGGCGAGGGAGATGATCGCAAACATCCAAATGTTGTTTGGGCACGTAAAGCAAGTGTGCGTGGAATGTGGCACTTTCATCTGCTACAGAGAAAGTAGCATCACTTTGATTTTGCGAGCAATTCAAAATCATATTAATGTTTGTACGAGACGCACCAAAAAATAAATTCTTTTTTTTTTTTTTTGCTCCTGTTGAGCCCTTTATAATGGATCGTTTTTGTTTCCCCCCCCCCCCAAAAAAACCAAAAAAAATTTAAAAACGTTCAGAAAATACAAAAAAAGTAAAAAAATGTTCAAAAAATACTAAAAAAAATATAAAACAACAAAAACATAAAAAAAAAAGTTCTTTTCAGAACTAACTCCCCATTATAAAAAAATTGGTAGAATATTTGGAACTCTGCCAACCTCTATTTCTCTTAGTTCGCTCCCGGAGCGCTACCCGGTACGCGTACCGGAAGCTAACCAAAAAAAATATTTTTTTAAAAAAAGAACAGTAAGTATAAGGTAAGCAAACAGACAGTTATGTTAAAAGAAAGACAGCTCTAGGGAGTAAACTAAGGATACTGTTACCTACAATCCACTGCTGATGATGTCACATATTACATCATTCATGACATGGTCAGTAACATCAACAGCAGTGGATTGTGGGTAACAGTATCCTTAGTTTACTCCCTATAGCTGTCTTTCTTTTAATATAACTGTCTATTTCCTTCCCTTATAGTTACTGTTCTTTTTTAAAAAACATTTTTTTGATCAGTCATAAACAGTGACATTAATAGAAACAGAGAGAGTGAACAAGAGTGAAGAACTATGGTCCTCCTCAGCCACCCTCAGAAAACCAAGGGGGTCAAGATACATCTACCGTGCCCCCTTCTACCCATTCTGAACATTATTTGCCCTCCATCTTGTATCTTGATTCGACCGAAACACAAAATGGTGGACTGCCATAACGCTGCTGGTTTGCGAACCGGGCAACTTCCCAGGAAGCGGTCCAAAAAAAAAAAAGTTGGGAAAGTAATTCACAGACACTAAGAGTAATAGAGATGGAGTGAGTGAACAAGACTGAGGAACTATGAGAACAGAGGGACTGAGAAAAAGAGTGGAAGGAGTTGAGTAAATAGGTAATAGAGAAAGGAATGAGGAAAGTAGCAAAGGCAGGAAACTGAGGATTAAAGAAGTGAAGCAGTGGATCTAATAGTAGGTGAATGTGATAGAAATGTAACGAAAAGAGTACAACTATTTACCTTGTAATTGCCGTTATATTAATCACATTTTATTTCTATACTTTCAATCTGTGAAAGAGAGAACCAACATTTGAAAAAAATTAAAATATGTATTTAAAAATTACAAAAGACAAGGGAAAATATTGAAGGACAAATAGTTTTTCAACAACTTTGACACTGACAGAAGCTTCTGCTTCTCCAGGTCCTCTACACAATCCTAAAGATATACATTTTAAACTAACAGTATCTTGATGCAGATGAAGTGAGGCCTATCTTAAAACATGGTGCATCTTTTGCATTGCTCTTGTTTCAGAAAAGTGTCGCTTCAGTATGCCAATAACATGTCTCCTATCCAGAGATTTGTTTGAGGTGAGGCCTACTCAGAGTTCATGATGAGATTTACACTTGTTGAAGTGTACAGAGGAGATAATATCTGTGAAAGTCTACTAATGAAGTGAGTCATGTCCACTGCACTCTTCAACAAAGTAGAAACCTCCTATGTTTCCCTGGACAGACCTAAACTTGATCTGCACAATGTGATTCGTAATGATAGGAAACACAGGTGATGTAATTGAAATATGTGCAATTTATTTTGCTCATTTCACAATCACATCACTTGTGTTTCCTTTGCTTAGGTATCTCATTGTGCAGATGTAGTCCAGCATATGAAAGAATACGTAGAAGTGCAGCACTGCATACAATAAATTTAACACTTACAGAAAACTCACCTTCTCCATGCCTCCTACACAGTTCTACATATACATCATAAATGCAAACAGTACAGAATTAATTATACATGTTAAATGGTTTATTTTTGCTGTTCTCAGAATGTATCAAAATTCACTAAAAACAGTGACTTGAAGGTATTCATCATGTAACAGCGGGGAAAAAAAAACACAATCAAAATGATTGTGTTTAAAAAACCCATACAACATCAGAAATTAAAATTCAGAACTCCTTAAAGTTAACTTACTTTCCATGACGTCCAAGGATGTCCTATGAACAGCTTACACTCTTTTGTGCTGTTATTACTTTCAGCCCGCCACTTTCTGAAAGAAAACCTCCATCGTTTTTAAAAACACGTTACATGCAATAAATGACTTCTTGCTCTCTACCACTATTTTCCACAAGGCCAAATCTAGTCAGAGATATTTATAACTCTTGGATTTCTTGTAAGCCAATCCCATCATTTGGCATTTCCGCAACTTTCAGAATTAAAATGTTGAAGATCATTTTCACAATCCTGGAATAGTAATATCTTCCCCTTCTTGCTCAGTCATGTTCTACATTTCCTATGACACTGATACTGCTTAATATGAAGCAGACTTACACTACCTCTATGAGTACTACAATTATTTAATTCTCTACATCACTTTTAATCACAAAGCAATGTAAAACAGTAGACAGCATTGCAGACTTACATTCCCTCTACTCCATGTTTTGATTGGCTGCTTCAATTAGCTTATGAAAAGAAACAGTTTTTCTGAACTCATTTAAAGTGCACATACATCTCCATGATGTCCAATCCTATGATTAGAAGTTATGTCTCTGAACTACACTTATCCTCAAGGCCAAATTGTGTAGGAGCCATTAGAACTTCTTGAAATTCCACAGATCATATCCCGAGATTATTTTCCTAAAATTTTGGTTTTAAAAACACCAGGTAAGAGTTTTTAAGGTCATACGGCAATTTTTTTTTGAAAATTAAAACAGAATCATTGCAGAATGACCAGCCATTTCTAGACTTTAAATAAGCTGTGTAATGTCCTGATGATATTGAAGGGCCGTCATGATATATAATTGCTGTAGTTACAAAAGTCCTTCCTGATATTGACAACTGCGAAGCTACAAAATTTTTTATTAAAGTTGTCAATTTTGTTCCATCAGGCCTACATCGTTGGAACATTAAAATGACGTACTGGCCATATGTTCGTATAAATAATGTGGACATCATTTCAGATTTACATTGGCTACACTCCATGTTGTGATTAGCAGCTTTTACTAGCTTATTAAAGGAGACTGATTTACTGTCTGGCAAAGTTAAATATATAAATCTTTCTGAGTCTACACTAGTAGTACTTGATACCATACAGTTCTCGCAGTCATGCTGTCATTGATAAGAAAGCCCAAACAGCTGATCTACATCTACACCTTCAGCATGTAATACATCAAGCATATACATTAAAAACTCCTGACAATCTTGCTGAATATTTTGAGAGAATTGTGTTTGGCCTGAACATCTATCTAACAGATTTCTAATTTCAGACACACTTTCTATGTTTCTTCTATCAGTGGTACATTTCTCTAACACAGAATTTAACAAACTGCAAAATCTTTGATCAGAATTGACCACAATCTCTTCTTTTACATTTTTTAGAGAAAACAAAACATTAATTACTACATTAGCATAGCAGTTGACACCAGAACTGTTTTCAAACTGAAAACCAACAACATCTTCAACAGAATCCTCTTTGTTTCTGCTTGTAATTTTAGGTTCATTCACTTTTTGTCTTTTTGCTACAACCTCCCCAGTATTGTTCTCATTTCTTCGTTTCCGGCCTACCAGACGTTTCTCAAACAAAGGAAACTGAGGCAAATGTGGCGCATACTCTCTTCTTAACCTATTGTATTCCTTAACACAATCTAGATCTGCACAAATGTTTCTGACATCACACTCAATCAAGTACAATCCCGATAAAGTTCTAACTCGTGACAATGCCACATATGCCATACCCTCCTTGAACACAGAACTGCCAATATTCACCAATGCAGTGTCTACACTTAAACCTTGCGATTTATGAATTGTCACCGCATATGCCAAGCAAACAGGGAACTGCTTACGGCGAACATATAAGTCTTTTACAAGCAAAAATCTAGCAGAACAACGAGCAATTAGCTGTACTTCCTCAATGCCATCAAATTTAATTTTTAAAAATTCAATTCCATCTCTATTTCTGTATTTCACAAAATCAACAACATTACCCATTGATCCATTTACCAGACCTCTTTCAACATGTAAATTCCTTCTTAAAATTATACGGCAGTTCAAGCACACATTCAGAGTCTTTTCAAAACCTGCAGTTTTAGATATACTCTTCTCTAATGAATCCAATTTTGTTTTCAGATTCTCAGACAAAATAATTGTTGATCCCATATGCTCTACTCTATCAATAGCTTCCACTTTCACAATCTCTTGCTTTTCTAAATGCAACATTTTGTTGTTAAATTTGGCACATTCTGCAAGAGTTGGCATCAAACATATTCCAGATTTCTTATCAGTAATTTTCTGAAAAATATTCTCAGGCACAACATCTTGTTCTGGATATAAATTTGACAGTAATCGTGCATGTAAAGCTTCTTTCCCATGCTCGGTCACTTTTCCAATTCTAACATCTTGTAGAATAGTCTTGTAAACTTCATCCTTTGCCTGACGCATATTTTCATGCAGTTCAGCATAATTGAAGTTTAACCATATATTGACGTTGCCAATGCTGCCTAGGCACTTCCTGGTATCTTCATGCGTGAGCATTTTGAACACAGGTTGCCCTTTCACTGGTGTCAGCTGCAGAAGATCTCCGAAAACAATGATGTGTTTGCCACCAAATAACACATCATACTCTGTTTTGAGAACTTCTTGCATCCTCAAATGCACAAAGGCAAGCATGACATTGGAAACCATGCTTACTTCGTCAATGATAAGAAGTTTCATTTTCCTCAAGATTCTTGAAACTTCAAAACAAGCATCTCCAGATAGCTTGTGATATTCTAATTTGTTGTCATGCTCCACTGGCAGCATCAGTAAACGATGTAAAGTAATCCCTTTAATATTATGTGCTGCCAGTCCAGTTGGAGCAGTGACAACACAAGACAGCGATGACTCTGTCCTTTCCTGCAAATAGCATGAAATTGCTTTAATGAGGAAACTTTTTCCAGTTCCCGCTTCTCCACTCACGTACAGTCGGACAGGCTTCAACGACGTACATGAGCACTCTTTCTTATCATGACTTAATCCATGATCAATTTGCATGGTAACTTCGTCATATATTTTCCTCTGCTCAACGTTGAGTTGCCTTTCCAACTCTTCTAAGTTAACCGCATCCTCTTGAGCATGTGCCATGGCTCTTTCCACCTCATTCATAGCAGTGGCAGCTTCATTTTCAATAAGAGGTCCTCCTAGTGGATCCTGACTCAATGAAGCAGAACTCTGACTGTCCTGAGAACTGTCTCTGGCAATCTCGGCTGCAATCGTTGCTTCCTGCTCAATTTCCGCATTCAACATTTCTACATATTTGGGAAAAGCAGGACATTCTATGGTCTCCTTGGCGGCATTGAAAGAGTCTTCGTAACAGAGGAAATCTCCAAGCAGTTCCTCTTCTGCACGCCAAGGCTTGAAAAGTTGCAAAAGTGCTAAATAGAAAAACTCCTTTTTTTCAGGAGATTCCCCACTCAATTTTCGATGGTTTATCAAGTGGCATTTTCTTTGCTTGACCAGACATCCCTCACTTCCTATTACAGCATACACTCCTTTCTCAGTATCTTCTTTGATGTTCCTCTTGAACATGTAATTTTGCAGAACCTCATACAGACAAACATTCTCTAGGTGACTGCTTCGATTTGGATAATATGTATCCAACATGTTTGTCTTCAAAATGTCGGTACTGTTTGGCTCCTTTTCCGCCAAATACTCAATTTCCCGCACAGGTTTGAGAACTCGATTACGCGTTGCAGCAAGACCAAGACTCGCCCAAACGATACTCCTGGACTTGGCATAGAGACTTGCTGAAGACAACCGGTCAGAACATTCGTACGCTCCGATTTCTCGATGCGACAACATCTTCAGACTGAAACTGTACAACTTCTTGCTGAGGCTCTTTTCATGGGAAATGTCCTCCCACATATCCTTCAATTCTGTCTTCTCTTTTTTGGTGATGTAAGACGTCACATACCGAGCCACAGCCATACAGTTATCAGCCACAAACTGTATATCCATGTTAGCATTCCACATGGACAAAATCACCGGGTTGTAGTCGTTGATGTACTTGGACTCTTCGTTCCTCTTCAAATTGTAAGTGTTTTTAGGTGATTTCTTCATCACATTATGTCGCAGCGAAGACATCAAACTGTTTACTCTTCCTTTAGAAATCACCGGTCGTGGAAAGCCGAAACGACATTTGGTGTAGAACTTGTCTTTGTTTCGGAATTTACGACGGCAGTACTTTCCACATCGATGGCTTTGGAAACGCAGAACTTTTTCTCTTAGGCTTTTCTTCTCCTTTGCGTTTGGAACAGCACACGTAGAATACTGTTGGATGAAACTCATCACTGAGTCTTCTGGATCCGTTCCAAATTTAGGTGCATCCTTGATCCACAGCAACATATGTATATGAGGAGCACCTCTTGCTTGGTACTCCTTTCTCCAGAAGAAATCCAACACCTCTCCAAGAGGTGGATTCTTCTTATTCATGATGAAAGACATCATAGCTTCAAATCTATGATTGAAGTACCTACATACATTGACTGGATCCAAAGAGCACAGTTCTCCGGGTGTCTTGAATTCGATGTTTTCTACGTTAGCATTTGCCTCTCGTAGAAATTGAAGTAAGTCTTCCCAGCCATACTCGGCACAACTCAGAGTGAGGAACCATGTGGGAGTACCTAAGTTCCTCAGCATACATTTTAAATCACCATGACGACGGTACCAGTACTCATTAGTACCACGCTGACACGCCATGAGATTAATCAGGTGAGAATCCAAAATACTATCTTGGACATTCACTTTATCCATAAAATCACTTGCCGAGATGTTTTGCATGTGTATACCACTTTTCAAGATGTGGTTCACTGCATATGACAGTCCAGACAGATCGCTTTCAAACAGGAGATGAAACAAATAAGGAATGCATTGTCGAAACCTAGCATCTCCTGCATACAATCGCAAAGTCCGGTATTCAGAAGCAGGAATTTGATGAGGTCGCTCATCATATCTTCCTCCCTGACCTGTTGGAAAAAGCTGTGGGAAACACCGAGCTTCCAAACTTTCCTCCCAAACACTAATGGGACTCCCTTTGGCTTGTTTCATTTGAAACAACTCAATAGCATTCCCCATGACTTCCTTTGAATGCAAAGGATGAACACTATAATGTTCATATATTTCCTCACTAGTAGAGGGTTCTACTTTCTCAATTTGACCAGCACACAAATCGCTATCCTCTTCCTCACTTACTTCCTCTTCTGCAACATATACATTCTTATAGTATTTATTATTTTTTTTCAAATACAATGTTGCCTTTTTAACTTTCCTAACATCTACTAAATCTTGCCATATTTTCTTATTCTTTGTCGGAACCCCATTAACTAAGATAACCAGAGGTTCCTCTTCCACTTTTTCTACTCCAATTGTGTTAATGTTTTTCTTGAAATCTAGAGGCAAATAAACAACTCTTCCCTTTAATCCTCTCTGTAAATCTGATGGAGGCAATTTCCCTGTCTTTGGCTCCATTCTTACAATAGCCTGAAAGGGATGGATACTTTGAATCAAAATAGATTCATAAGTATTTAAGTCCTTCAATTCAGAAGGAATCTCAACCAATTCCAGATTATTATGAACTGCTCTAGCAGGCATCTGGTTTTGTTTTAATTTGTTACAACAATAAGTACACACACGTTGATCCAATCCCAAATCAAAACAATTTTCTACCATCAAGTATGTTGCAAAATCCTTCCATTCACTATTATTTTCCCTTTCACTTTTTGCATATAAATCCACTAACTTAGTCTGATTCTTATAATAAGTGCGTCTACAACACACACAAGTGAAATTAGGCCTCTCACTTGATTTCATGTCAAACGTCGCAATTTCCCTCTGGAAATTATCTGTACTGGAAACCTGTACACTATCTTCCAAATGACCCTCTACTTCTTGCTCAATTTCAACATTCTCCTCTTTACTTCCAAAGTAACAAAACTCAATTTCTTCACATATATTCTTCACATCTATTTCAGAACCATGCAAAAGAGCAGCGCATAATTGTTTCAGCATAATTGCTGGACTCTTAGCATAATACAACAGTCTAACTAACTTCCTCACTTTGTTATGATGCACTGCTAGCATCCTGAAATGATGAAAAACACTCTGGCATACTCTCCTGGAAAGACAAGCCAGTGAATGACCATGCAAACCTGTCACTTCTCTCACTCTGCAAGGATCTAATTCTTGCAACAACCTTATTTTCTGCTTCAAACTTTTCTTGTTAAATGTCCGTACAAAATCACAAAGCAAATTGATGGAATCCTGTCGCACACTGCAAATACTACTACACTTCCAGGTGTACACAGGACCCTTAGCACGTCTTCCTAAAACCTCATTACCTAACAACTCTTCTGCCTCTGTTGTCACAAGTTTTTCTTTTTCAACTGGACAACCATCTTTCACTTCATAAGCACGACCACTGATGTCAACTGCATGCACCAAATCATTATCCTGGAAATAACTCTCTTCATTAAAAAATGCCTCACAGCTTGAACTATGTATCCATTCTCCAGAAAAAACTTCACAAAAATTACTACGATTAACTATTCTCTTCCATCTACTATTTCTTTTGAAATCAAAAATTGCCTTGTTTAGCTTCCTAATTCTATTGATTATCAAAATAAATAACTTAAACCACTTAATTTCCACATCTTGTAAATTGAGGTTAGGTAAATTCCTGCTTTCAACGTACCTTTGAGCCCAGTGAATATAACTATGACCAACAATCCAGACAGAAAACATGGTGAGAGAAGGTTCTCCTGCAGTCAGATGAAGTGTGGCAATGAAATGGCAGTTGAAAAAATGAGAGTTTGAAATGAAAAAAACTATGGAGTTTCTGTGTTCATGAAGCAGTAACAGTGATTGGTGGATTTTGATTGATGAAAACAGAAAGTTAGGGTGTACAGATGTGTTGTTTGAGAGATGTATTTTGAGTGGTCAATAAAAAATCATTAAATGAAAGAAAGCACTGGATATGCAGGTGCACTGAGAGTTCAGAGTTCAATTGCAACATTGTTGTGTGAACTTGCAAACACCAGAGTTTCTCCAAGAGGTGGTTGCTATGGAAAATAGCCAGAAATGGCAGAGGGGGGAAGGGTTTTCATTTGAAAAAAAGTGAAGGAAGAGTTTTGATTGGGTGACATGAGAAATATGTGTGAAGAATTACAGCATTTCTGTGCTTTTGATAGCTGCAGACTCTGGAGTGCATACCTTTTGCTCTGCTGAAGACAAATTGGTGTGTTTCTTAGACTGTTTTCAAACTCAAAGTATTTGCTAAGGTGAGAAAATATTTCTTTATTTTAGATAGAGAATAGTGTGCTTTAAGGAGAAAATTATGATTTATGTGGCGCAAATTGCTTGTAAATATGCTCTCACATGTGCATGGAAAAATTTGATTTTGAATGTTAGTGTTATATAGCCATGTTAAAAGTGACTCAACCATGCTGGAAAGTCAATCAAAAAATGATTTCATGTGTTTTAATGACATTTTAAGTCATTTTCTCATGTGCAGTGTTTAGAAATTATGATTTGAAAATCGTTTTTGTGGAAAAGGAATTGTTTTTAAATTCATGACAAGGATATAATGGTGTATGGTTCTTTATAAGGCAATTGACTGTCCCTGATGTTATTTTTCTCATTTTAATGTAAGACCTTTCTCTGTGGCGCAAATTGCTTGTAAATATGCTCTCACATGTGCATGGAAAATTTAGATTTTGAATGTTTGTGTTAAATAGCCATGTTAAAAGTGACCCAACCATGCTGGGAAGGCAATCAAAAAACGCTTTCATGTGTTTTAATGACATTTTAAGTCATTTTCCCATGTGCAGTGTTTAGAAATTATGATTTGAAAATCGTTTTTGGGGAAAAGGAATTGTTTATAAAATCATGACAAGGACATAATGGTGTATGGTTCTTTATAAGGCAATTGACTGTCCCTGATGTTATTTTTCTCATTTTAGTGTAAGACCTTTCTCTGTGGCGCAAATTGTGTGTAAATATGCTCTCACATGTGCATGGAAAATTTTAATTTTGAATGTTTGTGTTACATAGCCATGTTAAAAGTGACCCAACCATGCAGGAAAGCCAATCAAAAAACGCTTTCATGTGTTTCAATGACATTTCAAGTCATTTTCTCATGTGCAGTGTTTAGAAATTATGATTTGAAAATCGTTTTTGGGAAAAAGGAATTGGTTTTAAATTCATGAGAAGGACATAATGGTGTATGGTTCTTTATAAGGCAATTGACTGTCCCTGATGTTATTTTTCCCATTTTAATGTAAGACCTTTCTCTGTGGCGCAAATTGCTTGTAAATATGCTCCCACCTGTGCATGGAAAATTTTGATTTTGAATGTTTGTGTTACATAGCCATGTTAAAAGTGACCCTACCATGCAGGAAAGCCAATCAAAAAACGCTTTTATGTGTCTTAAGGACAATTTAAGTAATTTTCCCATGTGTAGTGTTTTGAAGTTATGATTTGAAAATCGTTGTTGAGGTAAAGGAATGTTGTTAAAATTTATGTGCGCCATATGCCCCCAAATTTCTTTTTTAGGGTTGCAGCAGGGTGTTCTTGAGACACCCCTGCACCTTTGGAATAAATTCCTAATTTGTGATGAGCAAATTGTTAATCGCAAATTGCACCTTCATTTATATGAGCCTCCTAGCTCATGGAAATGAATGGGTAATTTGCAATTAGCAATTTTCTCATCGCAAATTTGGAATGGTAAAGAATCGCTATTTATTCCTTAAAATTTGCTTTTTTGGAAATGCAAAATAGTTATATGATACATATGGCGGTTGATGTCTAACAAGATAAGAAGCTTAGGGATACATTTATGATGACTGGCGCAATGAAGTAGAAATCACTTACTTCATTGGTAGGCCTTTACATGATTTATCTCCTCTGTATTCTTCATCAAGCGTAACTTTAATCTGCAATCCTGAGTAGGCCTCACCTTAAACAAACCTCTGGATAGGCCACATCCTATTGTCATCCTGAATTAATCATTTAAAATGCTAGGGACAGATTTATGATAGGTGTATACCTCTTTTGTGCCACTTAGAAAACATTGTCCATGGGGAAATGACTTAAAATGTCCTTAAGACACATGAATGTGTTATTTTAAAACGTTTGCAATTTTTTTGGGTCACTTTCAACATGGCTATGTGACTGAAACAGTCAAAATCTAAATTTGCAATGCACAGGTGGGAGCATATTTACAAGGAATGTGCTTCATGGGGAAAGGTCTTATAATGTAATATGGGAAAAATGACATTAGAGACACTGAAATGCCTTATAGAGAAGCATACACCATTATGTCCTTGTCATAAATTTGCAAACCATTACTTTTCCCCAAAAACGATTTTCAAATTATATTTTGAAAACACTGCACATGTGGAAATTACTTAAAATGTCAATAATTCAAAATTTGCGATTCCTTAAATGCAATGTATCAAAAAAAAAATATGTAAAAAATGATATTAAGGATTTGGAAACTACCACCAACTTCTAGTTTGTGGTAATTTGCGAATTCTTTTCAAAAAGCATTTTTTTCAAAAAAAAAAAGGTCCCATATGACGCCCATACATGCCATTAGGGCATGTAGGTGTGCCATGTGCTCTCAAATTTCTTTTTCAGGGGTGCAGCAGGGTGTTCTTGAGATACCCCTGCACGCTTGAAAAAAATCCTATTTTGTGATGAGCTAATTGCTAATCACAAATTGCAACCTTAATTCCTATGAGCCTCCTAGCCCATGGAAATGAATGGGTAATTTGCAATTAGCAATTTGCTCATTGCAAATTAGGAATAGTAAAGAATTGCTATTTATTCCTTAAAATTTGCTATTTAGGAAATGGAAAATAGTTTGATGGTACATATGGTGGTTCATCTGTAACAAGATAAGAAGCTTAAGGATACATTTATGATGACTGGTGCAATAAAGTGCACATTACTTACTTCATTGGTAGTCCTTTATATGTATTATCTCCTCTGTATTCTTCATCAAGCGTAACTTTGATCTGCAATCCTGAGTAGGCCTCACCTTAAACAAACCTCTGGATAGGACACACTTTATTGTCATCCTGGATTAATCATTTAAAATGCTAGGGATAGATTTATGATAGGTGTATGCCTTTTTTCTGCGACTGTGCGTCACTTTTATGATGCAGCGGTGGTGCAAAATATTTGCTATGAGGTGACAACATTAAAAATTGATGCATTTAGGCAGATATGTCATGGTGTAAAAAAAAAACGTACCACATAAAACCCAATCAGCAGTAATGCAAAAGATGCACCATGTCGCAAGACAGGCCTCACTTGGGGCCATATGTATCAAGCTAATTAGCATTTGCAAAGATCAAAATTCTATGAATTTCGGCCTTTGCGAATGTTAATTAGACAAATGGTATGTATCAAACAACTTTGATGCAAAATAAGGAGTAGCAAAATTTGCTATTCCTTATTTTGCGATTGCACTGAAGCATTTGTAAATTTTGTGACTACTTAAATGCAATGTATCAAACAAAAACTATGTAAAAAATGACATTAAGGATTTGGAAACTATTGTGGTAAATTAGTGGTAATTTGTGAATTCTTTTCAAAAAGCTTTTTTTCAAAAAAACAAAAGGTGCCATATGACGCCAACACATGCCCTTAGGGCATGTATGTGTGCCATATGCCCCCAAATTTGTTTTTCAGGGGTGCAGCAGGTGTTCTTGAGACACCCCTGCACCCTTGGAAAAATTCCTACTTTGTGATGAGCAAATTGCTAATCGCAAATTAAACCTTCATTCATATTAGCCTCCTAGGCCATGGAAATGAATGGGTAACTTGCAATTAGCAATTTGCTCATCGCAAATTAGGAATGGTAAAGAATCGCTATTTATTCCTTAAAATTCGCTATTTAGAAAATGTAAAATATTTTGATGATACATATGGCAGTTCATCTGTAACAAGATAAGAAGCTTAGGGATAGATTTATGATGACTGGCGCATCACCAGGGATGTGACAGTCATCCTGCGCCACTGTTCCGCCACCCATGTTGTGCTGCATTTACAATGTGGCGCAGCATGGGGCAAAAACGGCACAGATGCGTGACGCATCTGTGCCGTAAAGGTGGTGCATTGCTGGAGTTGTATCGCAAGTGCGATGCAGCTCCAGCAAGGCTCAGGGGTGCCCCATCTCCACAATGCTGCGTCAAGACCTATGCCAGCTTCAATCAGGCGCAGGGTTTTGACGCAGCTTTCTCCTATCTGATTATAAATGCGGCACACCATGGGTGGTAAAGCAGTGGTGCACATTAACTGGTGCATGCCTGGGGATGTGCCATTTAATATAAATCTGCACTTTAACATTTGAGTATGTGCAGGGGACACAGAGTCGTTGAGGCTTATCCAAGGTTAACCACATCGATGCTCGATGAGTTCCAGCCCTGTGCTGGAATATGCAAAAACCCATTATTCATGACGAGCTGGGCTCGTCATGAGCGTGCTGGGAGGCTACTGCATGACGAGCCCAGCTCGTCATGAGTGTGGAAGGGGTTAAGAAGAGATGAGTCCTGTTCAGTGAAAAATTAGACATAGGCTTCACCTGCTCAGCATTGCTGGACATGGCTAAATAATAGCTGCAAAATGTTAATCTTGTTAAACAATTTTACTATTATAATCTCTGAGATTTGTTTCTTACTCTGCAACATCTCATTGTTGTTATCTTTCTTTAAAGATAAAGACAACATCAACATGAGCGACAATCAGCAATCAGTTGATTTTGACCTCATCATTGAACTCGTAATTGAAACATCAGTGGATGTTGATCCCTTGGATGATTTAAATCCTGAGGATGAAGAAGAGCGTGATGAGGATGCAGATTTGTCCGAATTATATGATATAGGATGGGAAGCTGACCTGCTTGAGCCTTTGGAATTATAAACATTTATTTTTAAAATTTATAATCAATAAAAAGTAAAAAGGTAAACCGTTTAATTTAAAAATAAAGACACCTTCAAAAACAGGTTATGTGTAGTGTCTTCAATAAAATATTAAAATATGCTCATAAAATTAGATCAGATTCACATATAAAATAGCATAGGTAACATAAATATAAATGTCATTTCTTTTCTGGTATTTCTGTATTGTAAAAATGGCAATGACTAAAAAATCTTCAAATTAAAATGTCAAGTAGTGTGTTATGTTTTTGATCACTATTACTGATTTACTGTTTGATAATAATGTTTATTAACATTATTTATTATATTTTTCCTCAGATTCAACTGCAGATCATTTCAAGATTTTAATATGCCTACAATACAAAGACAGATAAAGGCTGCAAAACGTCAAAGACAGCAGGAGAAAAAAAAATGCAGCAGTCCTCTAACAAAAAGATTTCTCAAGCCACGAAGAAAGCACCGGGTAAGAGCTCTAAATATTTCATAAGAAATATTTGTAATAAAAAAAATATTACTACAGAAAATGTTTCAGTCCATAACACGAGGAGTAAATCAAATGGAAAGAAAAGGACAATGGAAAATGTTACTGCTAGAGCAAGAGATAAATCTGTGCATGATAGTAGAAGGAAACAACAGTTTAGGGAGATTCGTAAACGAATGTTCCGCAACAGGATAATTGGCAATTTGTTAAAAAATATTAAGAAAGGTCAACAGAAACTAGTTTTTTATAAGAGAAAAAAAAAAGTTGAGAAAGTTATTGATCAGGCATTTGAAATTAAACGTAAGTTATTTATTTTGATAATCAATAGAATTAGGAAGCTAAACAAGGCAATTTTTGATTTCAAAAGAAATAGTAGATGGAAGAAAATAGTTAATCGTAGTAATTTTTGTGAAGTTTTTTCTGGAGAATGGATGCATAGTTCAAGCTGTGAGGCATTTTTTAATGAAGAGAGTTATTTCCAGGATAATGATTTGGTGCATGCAGTTGACATCAGTGGTCGTGCTTATGAAGTGAAAGATGGTTGTCCAGTTGAAAAAGAAAAACTTGTGACAACAGAGGCAGAAGAGTTGTTAGGTAATGAGGTTTTAGGAAGACGTGCTAAGGGTCCTGTGTACACCTGGAAGTGTAGTAGTATTTGCAGTGTGCGACAGGATTCCATCAATTTGCTTTGTGATTTTGTACGGTCATTTAACAAAAAAAGTTTGAAGCAGAAAATGAGGTTGTTGCAAGAATTAGATCCTTGCAGAGTAAGAGAAGTGACAGGTTTGCATGGTCATTCACTGGCTTGTCTTTCCAGGAGAGTATGCCAGAGTGTTTTTCATCATTTCAGGATGCTAGCAGTGCATCATAACAAAGTGAGGAAATTAGTTAGAATGTTGTATTATGCTAAGAGTCCAGCAATTATGCTGAAACAATTATGCGCTGCTCTTTTGCATGGTTCTGAAATAGATGTGAAGAATATATGTGAAGAAATTGAGTTTTGTTACTTTGGAAGTAAAGAGGAGAATGTTGAAATTGAGCAAGAAGTAGAGGGTCATTTGGAAGATAGTGTACATGTTTCCAGTACAGATAATTTCCAGAGGGAAATTGCGACGTTTGACATGAAATCAAGTGAGAGGCCTAATTTCACTTGTGTGTGTTGTAGACGCACTTATTATAAGAATCAGACTAAGTTAGTGGATTTATATGCAAAAAGTGAAAGGGAAAATAATAGTGAATGGAAGGATTTTGCAACATACTTGATGGTAGAAAATTGTTTTGATTTGGGATTGGATCAACGTGTGTGTACTTATTGTTGTAACAAATTAAAACAAAACCAGATGCCTGCTAGAGCAGTTCATAATAATCTGGAATTGGTTGAGATTCCTTCTGAATTGAAGGACTTAAATACTTATGAATCTATTTTGATTCAAAGTATCCATCCCTTTCAGGCTATTGTAAGAATGGAGCCAAAGACAGGGAAATTGCCTCCATCAGATTTACAGAGAGGATTAAAGGGAAGAGTTGTTTATTTGCCTCTAGATTTGAAGAAAAACATTAACACAATTGGAGTAGAAAAAGTGGAAGAGGAACCTCTGGTTATCTTAGTTAATGGGGTTCCGACAAAGAATAAGAAAATATGGCAAGATTTAGTAGATGTTAGGAAAGTTAAAAAGGCAACATTGTATTTGAAAAAAAATAATAAATACTATAAGAATGTATATGTTGCAGAAGAGGAAGTAAGTGAGGAAGAGGATAGCGATTTGTGTGCTGGTCAAATTGAGAAAGTAGAACCCTCTACTAGTGAGGAAATATATGAACATTATAGTGTTCATCCTTTGCATTCCAAGGAAGTCATGGGGAATGCTATTGAGTTGTTTCAAATGAAACAAGCCAAAGGGAGTCCCATTAGTGTTTGGGAGGAAAGTTTGGAAGCTCGGTGTTTCCCACAGCTTTTTCCAACAGGTCAGGGAGGAAGATATGATGAGCGACCTCATCAAATTCCTGCTTCTGAATACCGGACTTTGCGATTGTATGCAGGAGATGCTAGGTTTCGACAATGCATTCCTTATTTGTTTCATCTCCTGTTTGAAAGCGATCTGTCTGGACTGTCATATGCAGTGAACCACATCTTGAAAAGTGGTATACACATGCAAAACATCTCGGCAAGTGATTTTATGGATAAAGTGAATGTCCAAGATAGTATTTTGGATTCTCACCTGATTAATCTCATGGCGTGTCAGCGTGGTACTAATGAGTACTGGTACCGTCGTCATGGTGATTTAAAATGTATGCTGAGGAACTTAGGTACTCCCACATGGTTCCTCACTCTGAGTTGTGCCGAGTATGGCTGGGAAGACTTACTTCAATTTCTACGAGAGGCAAATGCTAACGTAGATAACATCGAATTCAAGACACCCGGAGAACTGTGCTCTTTGGATCCAGTCAATGTATGTAGGTACTTCAATCATAGATTTGAAGCTATGATGTCTTTCATCATGAATAAGAAGAATCCACCTCTTGGAGAGGTGTTGGATTTCTTCTGGAGAAAGGAGTACCAAGCAAGAGGTGCTCCTCATATACATATGTTGTTGTGGATCAAGGATGCACCTAAATTTGGAACGGATCCAGAAGACTCAGTGATGAGTTTCATCCAACAGTATTCTACGTGTGCTGTTCCAAACGCAAAGGAGAAGAAAAGCCTAAGAGAAAAAGTTCTGCGTTTCCAAAGCCATTGATGTGGAAAGTACTGCCGTCGTAAATTCCGAAACAAAGACAAGTTCTACACCAAATGTCGTTTCGGCTTTCCACGACCGGTGATTTCTAAAGGAAGAGTAAACAGTTTGATGTCTTCGCTGCGACATAATGTGATGAAGAAATCACCTAAAAACACATACAATTTGAAGAGGAATGAAGAGTCCAAGTACATCAACGACTACAACCCGGTGATTTTGTCCATGTGGAATGCTAACATGGATATACAGTTTGTGGCTGATAACTGTATGGCTGTGGCTCGGTATGTGACGTCTTACATCACCAAAAAAGAGAAGACAGAATTGAAGGATATGTGGGAGGACATTTCCCATGAAAAGAGCCTCAGCAAGAAGTTGTACAGTTTCAGTCTGAAGATGTTGTCGCATCGAGAAATCGGAGCGTACGAATGTTCTGACCGGTTGTCTTCAGCAAGTCTCTATGCCAAGTCCAGGAGTATCGTTTGGGCGAGTCTTGGTCTTGCTGCAACGCGTAATCGAGTTCTCAAACCTGTGCGGGAAATTGAGTATTTGGCGGAAAAGGAGCCAAACAGTACCGACATTTTGAAGACAAACATGTTGGATACATATTATCCAAATCGAAGCAGTCACCTAGAGAATGTTTGTCTGTATGAGGTTCTGCAAAATTACATATTCAAGAGGAACATCAAAGAAGATACTGAGAAAGGAGTGTATGCTGTAATAGGAAGTGAGGGATGTCTGGTCAAGCAAAGAAAATGCCACTTGATAAACCATCGAAAATTGAGTGGCGAATCTCCTGAAAAAAAGGAGTTTTTCTATTTAGCACTTTTGCAACTTTTCAAGCCTTGGCGTGCAGAAGAGGAACTGCTTGGAGATTTCCTCTGTTACGAAGACTCTTTCAATGCCGCCAAGGAGACCATAGAATGTCCTGCTTTTCCCAAATATGTAGAAATGTTGAATGCGGAAATTGAGCAGGAAGCAACGATTGCAGCCGAGATTGCCAGAGACAGTTCTCAGGACAGTCAGAGTTCTGCTTCATTGAGTCAGGATCCACTAGGAGGACCTCTTATTGAAAATGAAGCTGCCACTGCTATGAATGAAGTGGAAAGAGCCATGGCACATGCTCAAGAGGATGCGGTTAACTTAGAAGAGTTGGAAAGGCAACTCAACGTTGAGCAGAGGAAAATATATGACGAAGTTACCATGCAAATTGATCATGGATTAAGTCATGATAAGAAAGAGTGCTCATGTACGTCGTTGAAGCCTGTCCGACTGTACGTGAGTGGAGAAGCGGGAACTGGAAAAAGTTTCCTCATTAAAGCAATTTCATGCTATTTGCAGGAAAGGACAGAGTCATCGCTGTCTTGTGTTGTCACTGCTCCAACTGGACTGGCAGCACATAATATTAAAGGGATTACTTTACATCGTTTACTGATGCTGCCAGTGGAGCATGACAACAAATATAAGGGAAGGAAACAGACAGTTATGTTAAAAGAAAGACAGCTATAGGGAGTAAACTAAGGATACTGTTACCTACAATCCACTGCTGTTGATGTTACTGACCATGTCATGAATGATGTAATATGTGATGTCATTTGAGATGTCATCAGTGATGTCATCAGTGATGTCACTGACCATGTCATGAATGATGTAATATGTGACATCATCAGCAGTGGATTGCGGGTGCGCGATATATAGTTAGTGCAACTAACTATATATGGAATTTCAATGGTTTTGTGTGGGTAAAATAAGGTTTTTTAAATGCTAATCCCTAACTATATATGGTCTATAACCTATGGTTTTTTCAGTGAATATATATATATATATATGTAGCTCAAATTCCTCCCAGATACGTTGGGAAAACAGCACTTGTGGGCAAGTTGGTGTTCAAACTCCCGGTTTAATATTCAGAGTCAACAAACGCGTTTCGGCTGCAAGCCTTCGTCAGTGTTGATGCTCGCGCACGGATCAGCAGTGTATTTAAATTCATGTCACATGGCAAAATGCATAGCATAGAAAGGGGACTACATCATACACGCAAAAAGTCACGCCATTTTGGAATGTACAAATCGGGTCCGTTTGTTTACCACAAATGCATATATCATTTACATTGTAGAGCTGATGTTTAAGAATAATGCTGTGTATCGGCTTGTCATCCCGGGTGTTGGTATCATGTCACATACTCTCAACTATTAACCATAAATATGAGATAATAATGCTACATAGTCTTAACATATATGTTAATCTCAGAATCTCGCCGTGGATCGGCAAGTAACCCCATGAAAACCTTTAATAGGGGTTTTAGATATGATTTATCAACCAACATAACCGGGATGTATGTCCAAA
Organism: Lissotriton helveticus; assembly: GCF_964261635.1. NCBI lineage: Eukaryota > Metazoa > Chordata > Amphibia > Caudata > Salamandridae > Lissotriton > Lissotriton helveticus. The sequence goes on along the minus strand of NC_136071.1, from coordinate 515,176,497 downwards.
GTATAATCATGCTTCCGCTATTGTCCCTCTATTCTATTATAGCCGTATCACAAATGCAACACCATTGTGCGATAAAAAACCAGAAGATGCTTATTGTCTTAGTGAGGTGCTTTCCATCACATATTATTCACATATGTTTTCTGGCCAAACCCCTTAACAAGACCTAATAAACCATAAACAAGAGCATATACATTTAGAGACAAGTGATGTAGGGTATACTTCTAATTGCTACCTATTCTATTTCATTGTTGAATTTTAGAGTTTTAAGGTTTTACAGGGTGTCAGATGGTAGTTATTCTGCATGTAATTGTCTATGTATGACAAGAAATAGTAACACAGTTTCCAGTATTCATTGAGCGTGCTATTTCTAATCGGTTCAAAGACTGTTCTTCATTTCCCCAAATGTACAGCGAGTTCTTCTCCGCTATTCAACCCTAGTGGTGACTTAGTCATCAGATCAATAATGTACCTGGACTCCAGGCGTCTAAGTTGCTTTAACCTATCGCCCCCTCTCACATTTACCGGGATATAGTCAAGTCCAAAATATTGCAATTTGTTCCTGTCTCTGTTCTGTGTATCGGCAAAGTGTCTTGCGACAGGATAAGAGGGGTCTACTTTATCGATCGCTCTTAGGTGTTCCAGTACTCTGATTTTTAGTGGGTGAATCGTGCTACCCACGTATCTGAGACCACACGGGCATACAAGGCAATATACAGCGAATGGTGTGCTGCAAGTGAGAAATCTCTTAATGGGCTTTGTCATCTCCACTCCCGGTACCCAATATGTTAGCGTTCTCTTACTCCCTGCGCAGGCCTTGCACTTTCCACAGGGGAAGAAGCCCTTCATTTCAGCTAGTGTGTTTTTCTTAGGTTTCTTTTTTTCGTAGTGACTTCTTACCAGGGTGTCTCTAAGTGATCTTGCCTTTCGAAAAGTTATTTGGGGTTGCAGAAGGATGTCCTCCTTGATCACCGGATCGGTTAAAAGAATGTGCCAGTTCTTGGCAAAAATTCTCCTAAGGTTCCAGGATTGTGTGGAGTAGGATGTGATCATCCGGAATTTTCCCCCTGTGTCTAGGTCTTTGTTTTGCATTTTGGATTGTAATAGACTCGCCCTTGGTATCTTCCTTACTTTGTTTAGTGTTTTGTTTAGGGAATGAGTCTCATACCCTCTTACGATGAATCTTTCAACACATTGTTTTGCTGCTACTTCAAAATCCTCATCCCTGCTACTGTTTCTCTTCAATCTGAGTAGTTCCCCGTAGGGGATACTTTGTATAAGTCTGACGGGATGGTTGCTGTCTTCCCTTAGTATGGAGTTCCCTGCCGTGGGTTTACGGTATAGGGAGGTGTGTAGTTTACCCTGCTCGACAAACACCCTCAGGTCCAGATAGTCCGCTGCCATCGGACTAACTGTCCCCGAGAAGTGCAAGCCGCAGGTGTTGTTGTTTAGAATCTCGATATACTGATGAGTCATCTCCACCGTCCCTTGCCACACGATGGAGAGGTCATCAATATATCGGTACCACCTCACCACCCTGCCTGCCTCCTGTCAGCTGGTCTCAAGTGCCAAGGGCACCCGCTCCTCCCACCAGCCCACGAATAAATTCGCGTAGCTGGGAGCAAAGCAGGTCCCCATCGCAGTCCCGGACACCTGTGTATACAGTTGGTCATCAAACAGGAAGATGTTATTGGTCAGGCAGAATTCCACAAACTCCAGTAGCATGCAGTTGTGTAAAGCAAATCTTGCCGATCTCTTATTGAAGAAATGTTCAACAGCTGTTATTCCCAGTTCATGCTTGATGTTAGTGTATAAACTGGTTATGTCCAATACCATTATCAAGTATGTAGAGTCCCAAACCAAATCCTCTAATTTTGACAAAAAGTCTTTTGTGTCTTTCACGTGGGATTTCAATTGGATCACCAGGGGGAATAAAAAACTGTCAATGAATTTGGACATGTTTTCTGTAAGTCCGTTAATTGAAGACACAATCGGCCTCCCTGGTGGTTCAGTGGCATTTTTATGCAGTCTGGGTAAGTGGTAGAAAGTAGGTATTGTCGGGTTATCACTGCGTAAGAAGATGTTTTCCTCACTCCCGAGCATAGCTCTTTTGTACCATTTGTTCACGAGTTCATCGTACTGTGATACACTCTTATTATACTGTTCAGTACCTGTTTTTTGATAATAGTTAGTGTCTGATAGTTGTCTTAGGGGCTTCTCTGCGGTAATAGTCTCTGGTTAAAAGCACCACATTACCACCCTTGTCGGAGGGTTTGATGATAGTTTCCTCATCTTCCTGTAGGCTCTTTAGTGCTTTTCTTTCCTGTGCTGAGATATTATCCTCCCATTTCAGCGTTCTTTGGTACCCTCTCATATTCGTCAGTTCTTTGAGAACTGTTTCAGAGAATGCATCAATTGCGTCCCATGGCATTACCGGACAGAAGGTGGAGGCCGGTTTAAATGCGCTTTCTTCCCTTTCTTGAGCTATATCGTTCCTCATGGCTTTATTGACCATATTGTCATCTTGGGTGTCTGGTGTGTCTTGTTCAAGTCATATATATAATCTACGGGTGGTCGGCAGTAGATAGTTATAGTTAGGACCTATTATGCATAGGAAATCCACAACATTCTATTGCCAATAACTTTGGCGCCGATTGATGAATCTTCTCGAAATGTTGCAAACTTTTGGCCAGCTCAGTTCTGCTCCTTCCCTGGAAGTTTGCTGGTGATTTGTCCAGCGGGGGCCGAGAAAAAAGGGGAGTCCCAAAACGTGTTTTCTCCATGCAATTTCCCATAAGACCTTTAGCCACGGCTACAGCCCGAACGGAGTTACACCAAATTTGGCCAAGAGGTAGTCCTTGGTTCAGACTCGTGCCTTTTGCTTATTTGGTGTAATTCTGTTCAGATTTTATAAGAAAATTACATTTAAAAGTACATATTTATCTATGGGCGCGGTGGATCCGCAGATTGTGAGAGGATTGGCATCGTAGCATAAGCGCACCATCCTGATAACGCGCTCAATGCTACTTGGCTGTCAAGCGGTTGTAAACATTCGAAACCAGGAACTGTTGGCAGTCATTTTGTGCCTCAATAGAAGCGAGGCTGAGGAAGTCAGTGGAATATGTTTGCAAAACGGAGAAAATGGGCAGGGTAGAAATAATTTTACCCTCTGGAGGTCCCAAAAGGACCCCCCAGGGCCCACATTAAAAAAAAACAAAATCGACAGGTCCGTGTACTGTGCGTGGACTCTGCTGTAAAAAAAAAAAAAAATGGTAACTCTTTTTATTATTAATAAAGAACAAACAGACAAGGCAATAAAAAGCAGTACACCTGGGTATGTGTTCAAGGAGGAAGGAAAGTGCATTACAGTTTAATACAAAGAATCATTAGTGCAGAGGGGGGCAGGGGAGAAACCAGAGTCAAAAAACATAGAGGCTAAACAACACTAGGAATGTCGGGTCAGGGGGAAAGAGGAACATCCGGAATATCTGCAAGGGGAGGTGTGCATATATCTCCACGGTAGGAGTTCCATTGACCCCAGATTTTACCCCACTTCTTAGGTCTGCCACGTGCCACATACACCGTCTTCTCTCTAAACATACATCAGTCAATGTTCTCCTTCCATGCCGAGACCGTGGGCAGTCTCTGGGAACCCCACAACTGCGCAATGTCTCTCTTGGCAACCATATTCCCAAGGGTCGCCCACTGCGTCTGCGCCACATCATAGTCATTTGGTTCCCATACATTCAACAAACAACGCCTGGCTTCAGGCGACAGCGCGACGCCCGTGACCTCCTCCATCACAGCATGCACTCGATTCCAAAACACAACCACTTCCGGACACTCCCAAATTATATGGAGGAAAGTACCAATTAAACCACAACCACGCTTACACAACCCATCCACAGAATAACCCATACGAATCAGGCGAGGGCCAGTCACGTAAATCCGATGCAGGATCTTAAGCTGAACGAGTCGGAGACGGGCTGGAATCGCGACCTCCTTAGGTGAAGTTATCGCCGATTGCCAGTCTCATCATCTAACTCTAAACCGTCACTGGTCCAGACCTCCCTGAGTTGCGCCAACAGGTCCGCTCGATCGTTGATCAATTTCTTATATATCAAAGAAATAGTGCTGTCGGGCACATAGCCATCAAGCACCCGATCTTCAAGTGGGGACGATTCCAGGATGTCAATACCTTCAGGAAAAACCGAACTCAACGCGTGGCGAATCTGCGCATAACGGAAGAATTCCCTGTCACTCAGCTTATATTCTACATTCAACGCCTCAAAAGTCTTAATCCTGCCCTTGACCTAGAGATCACTCACCCTACAAATACCAATCAAATCCCACTTCTCAAATCCTTTCGTCTTCCACAGGTTACCCAATCTTTCAGATGCATAGAGCGGAGTCGCCCGGGTCAGTCGATCCCTCCATCCCATTGCCGCATTCGCACAGTGCCACACTCGCACCACTATCTTAGTGGGTCCCGAAAGTTTCCCTCCAGCAGATTTGGAGTAAAGCGCCCTGTTATAATCCCCACCCGTTAGCAACCACTTATCCATCTCGAACGCAGGATTTAACGCTGGACCATACATTCCATGATTGATCGCTCCCAGCTGGGAGGCCCAATAATATCGCCTGATATCCGGAAGTGCGATACCGCCGTCAGACCAGGGAAGCGTCAATTTGGCGAGGGCAATACGCGAACGCCCATCCCATATCAACCGTCTCTGCAAACTCTCCACCTCCCGAAAATAGCTCACCGGAATTACATCAAACGTGTTCTGGAGCGCGTATAAAAACCGCGGCGAGGACATCATTTTGAAAAGAGCTGCACGCCCGAGGGGGGATAGCGGCAACCTGCGCCAGCTCACAACATCAGATTTTAACCGTTGGAGCGGAGGAAGCAGATTACTATCGTAATGAACCCCGGGGTCGAATGTTATAAAGACCCCCTGATACTTAAATCCCATCTGCGTGACCTGGATGGGACACCCGCGCGGTGAAGGAGGGATGTCACCCGGGAGCACATACACGCAGGACTTGGTCCAATTAATCACAAGGCCGGAGTTCCTTCCGAACGAGTTTAGCACATCAAACAATACAATCAACGACCTTCGAGGCGATGTGAGGTACAACAAAATGTCGTCTGCATAGAGCGATATGCGATCCTCAAATTCCGGGGTCCACTGAATACCCCTCATCGATGGCTCCCATCGCAGCCAAGCAGCTAGAGGTTCCAAGGCGAGGGCAAAAAGAAGCGGAGACAACGGACATCCCTGCCGCGTACCCCTCCCAAGAACAAAGGACTTAGAAACCCGACCATTCACCACAATCTGCGCTAATGGTTCCTCATACAAAAGTTTCACCCAGCCAATGAAACCAGGACCAAAACCAAACTTCGCCAGAGCAGCCCAAAGGTACGGCCATTCCACTGTATCAAAGGCCATCGTAGCGTCCAAGGAAGCCAAGATGGCCGGTTCACGCAGCAACGCCGCTCTCGCGAGAACGCCATGCAAGCACCTCAAGTTCAGTGCTGTATTGCGATGTGGAATGAAACTGGATTGATCCGGATGAATCAAATCACTGATCACCTTTATCAAGCGGTTTGCCAGCAACTTTGCGAGGATCTTGGGTTCCGCATTCAGAAGCGAAATAGGCCTATAGGACGCACAGCGATCCCGCGGCTTCCCTTCCTTATGAATCATCACAATGGTCGCAAGACGCTGATCACGAGGAAGGGAGCCAATGTCTCGCGATTCTAGGAACATATCACGAAGATACGGCGCCATTTTGTCAGGACGCAGCTTGTAAAGCTCAATGGGAAGACCATTAGGGCCCATAGCTTTTCCCGAACGGACAGAACGAATAGCGAGTGCCACCTCATCAACTGAAAGTGCTGAGTCCATCAAGTCTCTATCTGAATCTGACAGACAAGGCAACGCAATGTCTTGCAACAGCAAATGGGAGTCTTCCTCAGGTCTATCGGAAACTGGGGGATACACATCTCGGAAATGTTCAGCAAAACACTCGATAATCTCAACAGGGTCAGTCACTCGCACTCCATCAGTTCTCTCAATCACAGGAACCACACGACTCGCCCTCTCCTTTCTATCTAACCACGCAATCAGTTTCCCAGTCTTGTCCCCCACATCATACAGCCGTCCCTGCAGTTCTCTACTCATAACTCTAGCGGCGTCTGTTACCAACGCCCTATAATCAAGTTGTTTGAGACTGAGGACATGAACCTTGTCACGAGTGATACCCAGCTCCAAATCCCCTTCCAGCTCAGCTATTTCGGTCTCGAGGCGGACCACCGCCTAATATTTGCTTTTCTTGGCACCAGCAATTAACGATAGTGCCTGTCCACGGATAACCGTCTTAAATGCCTCCCACAGTGAAACAGAAGAGGACACCGACCCCTCATTCTCAGCAAAATACTGATCCAGAGACTTAACCAACTCAGCTCGGTTTTGGGGTTACGGAGATACCAAGGATTAATCGGGGCCACCCGTCCCTCAGCACCCATCCTGGTGTCCATCAGGAGCCACAGTGGGGAGTGATCTGAAATACCCTGAGCCAGATGTCCAACTTCCCTAACCGACGAGGCCTGTGCTGCCGGCATCAAGACATATTCTAGTCTGGAGAGACTACCGTGGGCACCCGAGTGGAAGGTGTATTGTGCCTGTCCCGGATGCATCAACCTCCAACAGTCTACCAGTCCCAGCGTCTCCAGAAAGCCACTCAGCCAAGACTGTGATCTCTTGAGGTCCCTGGGGGGATACCGATCTTCCCTACCGGAGACGACAGAATTGAAATCTCCACCCATCACCAGGATGCCATCCGGAAGCCCCAGAACTACCCGCCCCAAATCAGCAAAAGTCATGGTCTGCAGACCAGGTGGGACATATACAGAAAGCAGAGAGACAGGCTTCCCCTCCCACCTTCCAGTGAGAGCAGCATAGCACCCCCTGTCGTCAAGGATTATGTCGTCTACCTCCAGGGAGAGAGAATTCTTAACTAGAATACCCACCCCCCTAGAACCAGTAGTGAACCCAAAATGTACAGCAAGACGATATCCTTGCCGATTCATAGCGTAACAAGTGTTTCCGATCAAGTGTGTCTCTTGCAATAACACTACATCAGGGGAGAGGCGTCTCAACAGTTGCAACACTACCCCACATTTTATCCTATTCCCCCAACCCGTTAACATTCCAACACAGTAATTTCAACCCGCTACCCCCATCCCAGAAGTGGATGCAGAACCCACCTCATAGCGAACACAACACCCAGATCCAGAAGTAAAACAATACGTTGCCTTGAGAGAAAATGAAACACACCCAAACCCCTCCTCCCACCTCCCAATAGAAGCCCGATACAACCCCCCCACCCTGCACCCCTGCGTTAGACTCAAAAGCCACCCCAACTTGCAGTGTGCCTGTCGCCCTAACATTAAACTAATCTACAAAAAGAAACTCGGAGGAGGAAAGAGTCCCACTCCCCCCGCCACCCCTGGGTGTCCACCATGAGTCACGCAAATATAAAAGCCATCGAACCACAGCTGTATGTTATGCACAATGTTCGGAAACCGGAAACCACTTCTCATTCTTGCTCCGACAGGCCGCCTTCAGCTCCACTAGAATGTTCCGTGCGATCACACCGCGTAGGCAATGTATCAAGCCAGTCACTCACTCTCTCAGGGCGGTCAAAGAAAAACGTCCGATCCTCATATTCAACACGCAGCCGTGTTGGGAAAAGCATCGCGTATTTCAAATCCATGTCCCTCAGTCGTCGCTTCACCCCCTGAAACCCCATCCTTTGCTTCTGAACGAATTGGGTGAAGTCCGGGTAGAAGCTCACCGTAGTGTTCTCGAACTTCATGGGGCCGCCCACCCGCGATGCCTGCAGGATAGCGTCTCTATCTCTGAAGTTGAAAAGTCTGGCGATGATCGGCCGCGGAGGGGCACCCGGCTTCGGCTTCCCACCCGGCACTCTGTGCGCACGTTCCACCACAAAGAATTTACTCAGGCCTCTGGGGGCGAGGTGATTTAGGATGAGGTCCTCCACAAGGAGATCTGCAGCGGGTTCTTCTGGTTTTTCAGGGACCCCAATAATACGTACATTATTGCGCCTGGCCCGACTCTCAAAATCCTCAAGTCGATGAGCAAAGAGACCGTTCCAGGATCGTACGTTGCGAACCTCCGTCTGTAGGTCGGACACATCAGTCGTGAGGCTGGAGGTCTTCAAATCTAAGGATTTGACCTTCTCGTTAGTCTTTGATAAGTCCACTCTAATCAAATTGACGTCGATGGCCACAGTGTCAAGCTTAAGGGCAAGAGCCTCATATTGCTGGCCAATGGAAGTCTTCATACCAGCAATGGCGCCCATGACATCCTGTAGAGTCAAATAGGCCAACGCGGTAGGGCCTTCACTTGCCTCTTCCAGAGTCCTACTCGCGCCACCGATGGACCCCTTGGGTTGGGTATAACGATCCATGACATTCGTTTGAATAGTACCCCCCGGTGAATGGTCTTGGTTTTTAGTTTCTCGCTATCGGGTCTGCCCGCCATATTGGGCAATGTGCCCCAAAGGGGTCTTTGAGACCTGGTGAAAATGGCTCCACACGATTCACCCACCGGAATCTCCAAAAGCGAATTTCAGCAGTTATATCGCAGCGACCATAAACACGCAGCCGTTGGCACACAATGAATTCACGGGGTCCGGCTGCACCTCAGGCTACCAGATCAGTCTTGAGATAGGATGAGGCCAAAGACCCAAAAACGAAACCGAAAGTCAACTCCAAGGCTGTGATCAGAGCCCGCAGGCCGTTGTTGTTCAACTACTGCCTGGGCACTTTAACAACTCGAGCCCCGGGTAACTCCATGGGGCAGGCCACAAAAGTTCAAAGTGTCGTAGTTGCGGTTCCCGGAGTCCAAATCAATTTCTGAAAGCAGCTATTATATCAGCTGGGTTGCGTCTTCAATAACCCGTCTTCGTAATCAGGATATGATTAAGGATAGGTGCGGGAGGTGGCGAGGGTCTCGGGAGCCCTGTGCTCACGCGGCCATCACGGATGCGCGCGAAACTCCTCCCTCCACCGGGGTGATTTTGACTCTGCTGTAAAATTAATCGACAGGTTCGTGTAGGGTGCGCTGACTCTGCTGTAAAATTAATAAAATAAAACAGAACTTTTTTTATAATTAGCCCCTGGGGGGTAAATACCGGATGCAAAATTAATACATTTTATGGGGGGCCCTTATAATTAGACCTCGGGGGGCTAATTACCGGGAGCAAAATTATTACATTTTATGGGGGGCCCAGAGGGGCTCTCCAGCCCCAGGGATCGTCACTCCCCGGGGTAAAAAGAAAAAAATGGTGAGGGGAGGGGTCTAAGGTCCCCAAAGCCGCAGGGACCATCACCCCCAAGGCTTTATGTATTGTGGGAGGGGGACTGTGTGGCCACCTAACCTGGAGCACTCGAGGGCCCCGTTACCACCAGGGCTACAAAAAAAATGGTTGGGGGGCTGTAAGGTCTCCAAAGCCCCCTTTAATATGTGGTAAAGTAAAGTATTTTATTAGCATGTTACTTTAAGGAATGTTTAGGAATGTTGTAATCATTAATGTTCTATGTTGAGAATGCCATGTTGTAGAATGTTAGTAGGCATCATTTGAAGACTGGTAGTGCATCTTACAGAAACTGGTTGTGGGTCCTGTTGATGAATAAACATACTTATTCAACTGGAAACTTTGTTCCTGAACTTACTTCTATGAAGACTTACTACATTTACTGGGACTAGGACCCACCGACAGAATTTTTGAACATTGTGAGTTTTACTATTTTATTGAAATAACTTAAAATCTGGATGGTTTTAGTCATCAATTCTTTGGCATATCCTGTTGGAATAGAACCTATAGCTGAACTTGCACAATGTTTGTGTTCACCTAGCATTTTGGATTTAAATTCGTGCTGACGGTGATTTCGTATACATTTGTGTGTACAGCTATTATCATTTTAAAACGTGCCAAAAGAACTTAAATTTGAACTCGAGGTGCATGAGGATTGTTGTCATACCGCAGTTGTGCTGTTTTCGACCGCTGGATTCGAGCGGTAATCTGGAATTGGTTATTTGCATCTTTTGAAGTACAGCAAGTCTCCGCATCATTTAAAGTGTTGAGAATCTTTGTTAGCTCGCATTCCTCGACCTGCAGTGCATGCACGGGATCCTTGGGACGTTTCTTCGGCTCGTTATATCATCGTCAGTGTGTATCGTGCTTACATCATCACGCTTCCTACGTCATTTACGTGATTTATGCTACAGCCGCCATTTTGATTTTGGATCTACAGAGGTTTCCTAGCAACAAACACATGGAGGATTGGTAAGAAACGCACAGAGCATCGGCAATAAACACACGGAAGATTGTAATGTTCCTAACTTTATAATTATTGAAAATCGGCACGTATTACCAATTCTAACTTATTGTGAATAATTTTAACAGTTATCACAGTATCGTGAGAATGAGTTTTAAGAACACTGTTATTTCAGGACAAGCATAGTAAGCTTATCTCTGGAAAGGATCTATTTATTTTCCTTTTTTTCGTATTTTAAAAGTCACCTTCTATTGTAAGTCTTCATTTATTGTATAATTATATAATAGTTATTAGTATTGTATAATACTATTATAATATTATAATGGCCACCAGCAGTAGTAATAATGTGATGCAACCCCCTCCGTTTCTCGAATTACCAGGTAAGCCTATCAAACCATGGCATACATTTTTGAGAATTATCTTGAGGCAATTGATGCCAGTAAATATTCAGCTTCTCGCAAGAAAGTATTATTATTCAACCATCTTGGCAACGCTGGGCAAGATGTTTTTGATAACTTACCTATAGTTCCTGCACCGTCTGGAGATGAGATGAGACGTGGGATGTTTTCAAAGAAGCTCTTGCACGTATTGGTAAGCAGTATGTGGATGAACCTTCTGTAGTGGTTGAAAGACATAAATTCTTCAAACGTAAACAATCTTCTGAGGAATCCATATAAGAATATTTAGATGTTTACGTGTTTTAGCTTCAAAGTGTGTTTTTGGCAACTATTTGGATACAGCTCTATGTGATCAGTTAGTTTTTAATTCTTTTAATAAGAAAATTCAGAAACGTATTTTGTCCTGCAAAAATCCATCTTTTGACGAGGTGATGGATATAGAACGTTCAGTTGTTTCATCAAAGATTTTGTCTGAGAATTCAAATAATATCTCTACGGATACTCCAAAAGTTGCTGCTGTAGAAATGAATGCAGGGTGTAATGATACAAATGTAAATTTGGTTTCACATAAAAATGTAACTAAGAAAAACATAGATAAGAGGGGCATTGAAACTTGTTATATATGTGGTTCTAAATTTAATTTAGGTACCTTTCCAAATTGTCCAGCTCAAGGAAGGCGGTGCAACAATTGTAAAAAAAATTGGACATTTTTATAACGTGTGTCATGCAAACAAATCTAGGGTCAAAGTGAGTCAACTTGATGTCGGAAATGACATATTATCTGAAGCCATCAGTATTATTTCTGTAACTTCCGTTGAAAATAACGTATTAGGAAAGTTTGAAAACGTTGCAAAGGACCAATTTGTGCTGTAAAAATTGGTAATATAGATTTAAATGTTATGGCTGACTCGGGGTCTCCCATTACTATACTTGCTGAGAACACATTTAACAAGTTTTGGACACAACAATTGCTAAAACCCACTACTATTAACCCCGAGGCTTTCGGGGAATATGATATTATTATGAAAGGTTACTTTGATGACAGTGTTTTATTCAAAGGCAGGAATATTTACACTAAAATCTATGTCGCAGTTAATGGAAGGGATATTTTCGGATCCTAAGATCAAGCTAAACTAGGAATCATACTTAGACCAGGACATGAAGAACCTGTTGTACTAGGCGGCATGCCAGTTTTTGCTATTCAGGAGACTTTTAAAGAAGATGATTTTACTCAAAAATTACATGATAAGTTTCCTAGTGTTTTCTCCAACAAAATTGATGGTATTAAGAATTTTGAACATACTATCCAGTTTAAAAGTAACACTGTTCCTGTCAAACAAAAATAAGACCTGTACCGATTTCAGCTTGAGAGGATCTTAAGAAATTACTTAATAATATGTGTTCTCAAGGTATAATTGAACAAGTTGAGTCATCAGAGTGGGTTTTGGCCGCAGTAGTCGCACGCAAAAGTTCTGGGGACATATGCTTATGTGCAGATTTAAGAGTTCTTAATAGAAAAATCCTAGTAGATTGCCACCCCCTTCCAAGAATGTATGAGATATTAGCCAGAGTAGGAGGAAGTAAGTATTTTTCAACTATTGATTTACGCTCTGTGTATCATCAAATACCTTTACATAAAAGTCCCAGCATCTCCCTACCTTCGTAACACCATTTCGCGTGTATATGTACAAGCGTATGCCATTTGGATTGGCACCAGCAGCCAGTGTTTTTGAACTTTTAATGGATAAGATTTTTGGAGATCAGAAGGGGATACAAGCTTTCCAAGATGATATTTTAATATTTTAATACACACGAAAAGTTTGGAACAACATATTATTTTGTTAGAGGAAGTCTTTTTTTTTTGTCCTCATCTCACCACTGTCTCCAGCAGTTTTAACAAGTCAATTTGTACTTAACGGGGCGCCACTCGACTCACTGCTTTTGTCTAGCCAACCACGGCCTTCCTCTTTATCCCGAGGACTGGTGTAATCATTAGACAAACATACTGATTACTAGACCTTAACTGTTTATCACGTACAGGCAGAGTACCCAGGTAAGTAAGGGGGGCCAGATGTTAACAGTCGATTCCTCCTGGTCTAAGTTTGCCATACATAGGGCGCTTTTAATCCAACTTTCTCTAGTAGGAGGGGTTGGATCCTTCCATCTGATGCAGATCTTCCTTCTAGCCAGGATCACAAGATAGAGAAGCAGGCCCTTCTGGGACTGTAGAAGTGACCTGGTACCATGGTTATGCAGGCCAAAAAACACCAGGCACAGATCTATCCCTACACGTGTTTGAAAAATATCTGCCAAAGTTTCCCCCACCTCTTTCCAAAATCTGACTAATTCTGCACATTCAATAAACATATGGATATCATTCACCTTATTAATCAAACACCTCGGGCAAACTGGAACAGAGGCAGTGGAAGGTACAAATTTGGCAATTTTAGCTGCGGTATAATAGAGCCTGTTTAGTACAAAAAAATGATTTTTCTTTAAGCTCGCGGGCTTAATATATTTATACATTAACTTGATGGAAAATTTAAAAAGGGTTTCAATGTCTTGGGCAAGCGGGGTGGAATTCCATACTGCTGACTGTGGGGGGACCTCATGATCTACTGCATCTAAAAGGCTTCTGTATCACAATGATACCTCTTTTTTCCTCTGACACGCATTTTGAAATAGCTGCTCAAGCTCCCAGTTCCCTACAGTATCTCGGCCTCCACCTCAAACCATGGCCTTAGCTGAAGGTACTTAAACCTTGAAAATGCAGGACCAATCTTATCTAACAGTATCTCCCAAGGAAGGACCCCATCAGAATCCAGCAGATCCATCCACCTCTCCAAACCCGCTCTTCTAATCGGGATTGCTAAGCTATCGCCCAGACAGATAGGAGTCCCTGGTGAATCCCAGATTGGTGCAGAAGGGGAAAAATAGCCAATACCCCAAATACACCTTAATTTGTATCATATCTGCAAGTCAGCTTTTAAAACCTTGAGGCGTACCCGCTTGAAAAATCTGGGGGCCCCAAACTTATATAAAAACCCAACCTGCCCACTGCCACCCTCTGCTAATACTAGTTGCCCCAAAAGTCTACCCCAAGAAGTTTGCACCGGAATGTAGAGGAGCATCCTTATGCCCTTAAATTGGAAGGCCATTAGATATAAATTTATATCTGGGAGTGCCAGGCCACCTTTCAGCAGCTTCCTTCTTAGTTTCTTCCAGGATAGTCTGGCACTTTTCTGCCCCCAAATAAAGCTGCCTATCTTCCCCTGAATCTTATTAATGCAATCCTCGGGAAAAGTAAGAGGGACCGCACTAAAAAGGAAAGTCAGTTTAGGTAATACCGACATCTTGACCAGGTTGATCCTCCCGTAGATTGATAAAGGGAGGTTTTTCCACCTGGCAAAGAGGAAGTCTATATCTTTTTTGATTTTTTTCCAATTTTTCAAAGGTATTTTATTTAAATCATTTACTATTTTTATTCCTAAATACCTGAACTCTTTGCTTACAGGGCCATGGCTGTACACCGAGTTCCAACACATAATCTCGGTTTTATCCGAGTTGGCTAAATACCCTGAAATCGCGCCAAACTCCAACAACAGATTTTCTAGATGCGGAATAGAGATGTCAGGATCTGCAGTATAGATTATAAAATCATCCGTGTACAAAGTGATTTTACATTGGTAGTTTCCTGACTTAAAAGGGCTTATGATGTTATCCTGCCTAATCACCTGCGCAAGTGGCTCAATATAAAAAAGAAGGGAGACAAGGGACAGCCCTGTCTAGTCCCTCTCTGGATTTCAAAACTAGGGGTCAGAGAGCCGTTTAGTAAGATCTTTGCTGATGCTCCATAATAACAGTTCTTTAAAGTCTGGACAAAAGTCGGACCCATACCCATGCCCTCCAACAACACCCATAGATATTTCCAGCAGACCCGATCGAAGGCCTTAGTGGCATCTAATGCAACTACTGCCAAGGGGTCCCCACTATTTTTAGCTAGATCGATATTACCAATTAGCAGTTGGATTTGCTCCTGAATGACTCTCCGTGGCATAAAGCCCTTCTGGTCGGTGATAATCAGGCTTGGTGCTAGTTTACCCAATCTCCCTACCAAAATGCTCATAAAGATCTTATAATCAGCGTTCAGCAGGGAGATTGGGCGGTAAGAGTCAGGCAACAGGGGATCCTTCCCAGGTTTCAATATCAACACTATTGTGGCCTCCTTCCATGAGCTGGGGATCTTCCCTGCTGAACTATATACCATATTAAATAGAATGTAGACTACAGGCAAAAGTTCATCCAGCAAGACTTTATAGATTTCACTTGGAAGGGCATCAAGGCCCGCAGCCTTCTTATTTTTTGCCCTCTTTATTTGCTCCTTAATCTCCTCCATATAAATAGGTGAATCTAAGAGGTCTCTAGTTGAATCTGTAAGAACAGGAATAGTTTTATCCATCAGCCACGATCTTATTGCATCTTATGGGGGATCAATATCCTCCTTATAAAGATTCGCAAAACGAGACAGGAGGCAGTTCTACATAACTGCGGGCTTGCTAGATTTAGTTCCCGCATTATCTATTATAAGTTCGCTGATGGCGTTTTTTGCACTATCTATCCTTGCATTCCATGCCAATAAGGCACCTGCTCTCTCCCCATATTCGAAGTTTTCCATATTGTGGACCTTCCACTGAGCTTTACATTTCTGATCCAAATAGGACCATATATCTCGTCTTGCCTCCTCAAGGTTTTCCTCTATCTGTACCAATTCTCTAGAACTATCCTTGGCAATGTGGCTTCTTTCTTCTTCGAAAGAAGAGATTCTTCCCTCCAGAGTCTGCTGTTCTACAACATTGTTCTTATTCCTCGAACTTATTAGACTGCGTAGGAGCCCTCTTAAAATTTGCCTTGTAGGCATCCCAGACAACCTCTTCTGAAGTAGAACCAAGATTAAAAAAGAAAAACTCCAGAGAGGACTTTTTAATTGCTTGGATAATTCCAGAGTCCAATAGCATTGTCCTATTTAATGTCTATCTAACTTGTTGAGGCGTTATCTTTGTGGAATATATAAAAACTAGGGGTGCATGGTCAGATAGATGGCTTTGGGATACCGATATACTGATAACATTCTCTATATACTCTCTATTTACCAGAACATAATCGATTCTGGAAGAGTGATGATTCTTCTTACAAAAAAAGTAAATCCCTCCGCACCCCCCCATCTTTGCTCTCCATAAATCAACTAGTTTGATACTAAATAGTAGATTTTTCATAACCCTGTGAGATCCCGGGGTCCCATTAACCGCATGCATGCGGGGCGAATTCCGCCCGTACGCTGGGTTTTGCGAAAGCGCACTTTGCATGACGAGCTGGGCTCGTCATGAGCGTGCGAGGAGGCTACGCCATGACGAGCCCAGCTCGTCATGAGCGTCGAAGGGGTTAACGCAACTTACATTGGATCTATCCTTCACTGGGTCGAGCCGAACATTAAAATCCCCAGATATAATAATTGGGGGATTTACCATTATTAACCTGTCCTGCAGTTTGACTAGAAAGGATGAGTCATTCGTATTGGGGCCGCAGTAAGAAGAACAGATCAAATTCTCTCCATCAAAGTCTAACAGCGCAATATTTCATCTGCCTGTTTGATCTGTCTGGACTGATCTTATTGTACAGGTGATTGATTCCCTTTTTTACCAAGATAGCGACTCCACGAATATTCAATACTTGCTGGGAGTAACAAAAACACTGAAGCCAAGGAATTTTTGAAAAAACAGATTCTGACTCTGTCCTATTCAGATGGGTTTCTTGCACCATACACACATGCGCAGGAGACAGCTCTAAGTATTTAAAAAATAATCTTTGCCTCCTTGGACATCTCAGGCCATTCAGGTTCCAGGAGTATAATTGAATATTCCGACCCCCCTTCATTTTATTCTTACACAGCTTAAGTGGGTCTTATCTAGATGTTGGAGTTGTTCTCTAGATAATCTAATCATAAGGGAATCATTTGATTTGTGAGATGAGGAACATTTTTTACCTATTTTGCTACCACCCTGTGCCACCCTCTGTGCTCCCCTGCCCTATCCCCCGAGCCCCTCCCCTCTACCCCGAACCCCCGTTCCCCGACCCCCTGCCACCCTGAGAAACCTTACCTTCCAATAGCTCAATACCTATTCGGACCCAACCTCCCTCCAGGCTCTGTGAATATACATAAAAACTAGTAAACCATTACGATGGGGAAACAAGCTCTTATAGTAACCAGTCTCCCCTACAATCCCCCCCGTTTCTCAGGATGGATCTTGGCTATGAGTGTATCTGCATTGTTAGTGGTCCGGATTACATGCATGTGGTTGTTCCACATGACTCGCAGTGTAGCTGGGAACCTTAGTTGAGCCTTTGCCCCAAGACTATTTAATTCTACCAGTATTTTTCCCAACTCCCACTGTCTTTCAGCTGTTATGTGTGAAATATCGGACCTGATGGAAAAAGGTGAATGGAGACATATCAGTAAAAGGGGAAGATATAGCCCCCGCTTTTAAGGCTGCAGATAGGATCTGTTCTTTGACCGAATATAAAAATTCACCAGTATCTTCCGTGGTTTCTGCCTTCCCAGATTTCTTTTGAAAGGTTCTCTATGTACTCTCTGAATTTCGTTTTTTAAGTCGTCATTCGGGAGGCCCTACGAGAACGTTCATTTCAGTAATGAAATTACGAACCCCTTTATGTCTTCTCCCTCAATCGCTTCGGGAACATTCAGGAATTTCTAATTATTTTTCTGCGAGTGATTCTCAAGTCTTTCCAAGTCATCTTTAAGCTCTTTGTTTTGCATAGCTAACTTCTCTAGCTGGAAAGAGGAAGACTCTATTGCACTCTTCATCTTTGGGATCTCAACCTCAGTTGCCTCTGTCCTTACGGTAACCTCTTCAAGCTTCTCAGCTAGAATCTCACATGAGGACTTGATAGCAGCCCGATTCGTCTTGGAGAATAAAAACCTATTCACCAACTCTGCTTGATTTGCCTTTGAAACAGTGAATTTATTTGCCATTTCATCTTTCAGAGCAAGAAGAATGTCTGCCAGAGAATGAGAGCAGGAATCAAAGTGAGAATCTGATCTTGACGTCAGAGTCTCTTGAAGATTTGGAGGCAAGCAGAGAAGGGTTTTACTACTCCACTGATTTTACAACTGGGCCCTTTTGTTTGATCTAATACCGAGTATCTGTTCGAGAGGGCTATAGCTGGACGGATCTCTAAATTGGTGTCTGATATCATAGTGAGGTCTGTGGAATCCGCTAGTTCGCCCGAGCTCGGGATGGTGGTGCTTTCCAGGAGACGCTTTTGCTTAACCTGGTTAGTCACTGGGCTCTTCACTCTTGAGGTCGTAAGGGTGGGCACAGATTTTAAAGAGACCACTGGAGCTACAATAGGTTGAAGGTTTGACTCAGACATGCTTTCCAGGTTCCCTTCCACTTCAGGAGGTGAAGAGAGTGAAGGCAATACTTTAGTGGTAGACAAAGACAGGACCTGATAGAAAGTTTTCAGCAACGGGGTTATTTTAGATTTGGAAAAGGAGGTTTTTTTGTCCCATACTTTCCCCTTACCTCTCTGGGCCTTAGGCTTAGCTCGAGTAGTTGCTAGGCCTGTACCCCCCCACACCTGTTTAAACTGTTTTGCCGAGAATATTACTTCAACCACTGGGGGAGATATTCACTGTGGTAAGCTTGATTGAATAATCAGGTTATTAGAAGCAAAATGAGCCGCCCTTGCCCGCCCTTGCCCGCAGTGAATACCTTGTTAGTTGGGGGGGAGATGTTCCCTCTAGCGATTCAACCCCCTTCTCCATGCAGTCCGATGAGACTTTATTATAAATGTCCTCCACCACCGATGATGGTGCAGCTTTAAAATATGTCTCTAAATGTGGATGTGAGCTTATTGACCCTCAGGGACAGTCCAGAAGTAACCCGCCTTCTACAGGCCCGTAATCTCAGCAGTTGTTCCCAGAGGTTCCATGCCACCTCTTAACCTCGCCTCCTCCTACCTGTTCCAAATGTAATACGTTCTCAGGTCTGTATGTTCTCCCTCCCAAGCTGCACAGTGAGCGAAAAAGGGTCCCACTTCGCCTCCACTCACTGGCAGCGACTTTACACCTCTAGCCCGATCTCAATGCGCCGGAACAAAAACCAAGACAGACGCCAGCTCCGGTGTAGTTCATTTGAAGACTGGTAGTGCATCTTACAGCAACTGGTCGTGGGTCATGTTGATGAATAAACGTACTTATTCAACTGGAAACTTTGGGCTAGATGTAGGTAATCCTAAAATACCGATTTTAAAATACCGAATTTTACCGATTCGGTATTTTAGAATCGGTATTTGGGATGTAGGTAAAAATTCGGTAATTTTTACCGATTCAGTAAAATTCGGTATCTGTCATTCGAAATTTACCGAATCGGTATTTACCGATTCGGTATTTACCGATTTGGTATTTCCCATTCATTATATTGGCCCATAGGAATGAATCGGAAATAATGAATCGGTAAATACCGAATCGGTAAATACCGAATCGGAAAGGGAAGAAAGTGAAACCTATGAGTCAGCCAATCAGGTGCTACCACCCACCCCCTCCCAACCAGGAAGTGACCAAATCCAGGCAGCTGAAAGTAATTAGAAGCTTCTGGAGAGGGAGAGCAAGCAGAGCTGAGTCACTGAGCCACAGGAAAACTTTGTTTGTGCTTTGAAAATGGCAAGCAGCAGTGAAAAGGAACATCCAGAGAGGAAGAGAAAAATGTAATTTAGCACCATGGAGCTGCTGGTCCTTATGGAGGAGGTGGGGAAAGAACACCAGAAATTGTTTGGAAAGCTGTCCCTGACTGTGGCTGAATCTGCAAAAAGAAAGATTTGGCTGGAAATACAGAAAAAGGTGAATGCTGTACGAGTGACTCCAAGGGACATAGACGACCTGAAAAAAGAGGTGGTACGACTTCAGGAGCATAACCAAGAAGAAAATGGCAGAGCTCCACAAGGAGGCAAACAAAACTGGAGGAGGGAAGAACCGTGCACCCCCCCTGACTGAGCTGGAGGAGTTGGTGGCGTCCACCATTGAACCAGAGAGCGTCTGTGGACTGGGAGATGCAGATAGCTCAGCCAGAGCTGCCGCCAGAAAAGGTAAGACGCATGCACAGCAATCACCCCCACCCCATCGCCTTCCCTTTTCCCTATGTGGCAAAGTTTACCCCACTGCAGTAGAGGTAGTATTAGACAGGAGCAATGCATCATGGGACATGTAGTATTTGAAAGACCTACCATGTCATACAGCACAGCAATGAATAAGTTTGGCTAAACATATCAGTCATAATGAGGCTGAGGCAATATGTACAGTGTTTGAGTGAAAAAAATGTAATTGTAGAAGCAGTGAGACAGGAGCACAGAGCTAATGTATGCTTTTATGTTCACAGGTGAGACATCTCGCAGGCCTACCAGGGAGAAGGAAGGCACAGCACCACAGAGGGATGACAGCCAGGAGGCAGGCACAAGTGCAGAGAATGTCACAGAGGACACTGGTGCACAAACACCACTGCCACCATCCCAAGACCTTGAAATGTCTCCACATCTACAGGCGTCCCCAGAACATTCAGGATCCCCTCTGCTACTGTCCTCACCTGAACTGCCTGCGTCACTGCCGCAAACAACACCAGCACCTCAAAAGAGCAGGAGGCATGCAGTAGCTCCACTGGTAGAAATGGAGACTTCAGCAGGTGAAATGGAGGGTGAAGATACTCAAACCTTGACTGGGGAAGGAAGCACTGCCACACAGCAGTCCAGTGCAGAGGTTGGCCTTATAGGTGTCAGATCCCGCAGGCCCAGTGATACCAGTGCTGCACAACATGTGGAGGGTCCCAGTGTCTTCCGTAGGCTGGAGGGTAGCATGGTTAAGATCCAAAGAATGCAGGGGAAGGCCATCCAGTCTGTGCAACGCCAGGTGAGGCCCCTGAATACACATATGGAAAGCATAGGGAAGGGAATCAGTGCACTGGTAGATAAGAATAAAGACATGGAATCAGGTATGAGGGAGATGGCTGCAGGGATGCGGGAGATGGCCACAGGTGTGCGGGACATGACACAATCAGTGCAGCTCCTGTGCAGTAAACTGGACCAGGACAGGTTAGCAAGGCGCAAGGACAGACAACATGCCCAGTAACAAACTAAGGCTTTGAACCACCTGGCCACAGCCACTTCCCTTCTATGCAGACGATGCATCAACATGCAAGAGGGACTAACACACAGCAGCAATGAGGTGTCTAGGGGCCTTGCAAGGGTGACCAGTGCTGTAGAGGTGCTGCTTAATGCACAGACACCACAAACTGCTGCTCTGGATGTACCGGAAAGTGAGGAAAGCACCAGTAGGAGCAGCATGACAAGCCCCCCTGTAGTTGAGACACGGAGGAGCAGCAGGCGCCATGGTGAGCCAACACCCCAAACACCCAGTGAGGACAGCCAGCCACTTTTATCTGGCACTGGTAGGCGTGCCCGGAAATGACTCATACAGCTCACTCTCCATGAACTCAAATGGCGAAGTGAGACAGGACTACCATTATTGAATGGATGACATTTGTATTGCACATTTGTGCTTTTGAGTACTTGCGTAGTGCCAAATATTAAACTACGTTGGGTGCATACTCCACCTGTCTGTGTGTATTTACTTACTCATAAAAAGTTCTGTGTGATCTCTGCCCATCTCTGTCTGCCATCGGTTGGTGGCGCAACTCCTGCTGTGTTTATTTCAGGCAGTGCATGTTCATTCTCGTGGTCCTCAAAGTCGCTCAAATCCACCTCTGTGCCCCTCTTTGTAGTAAGGTTGTGTAACATTGCACAAGTTACAATCATTTTACATTAGATTATTGGTGAGTACTGCCGTGCCCCTCCACTTTTCTGGAGGCAGTGGAACCTGCTTTTTAACAGGCCAAAGGTGCACTCCACAACGTTCCTGGTGGATTTGTGTGCCACATTGTATCGTCTCTGGCTGCGGGTTGAAGGGCTGAGGTAGGGTGTCAGGATGAATGAGCGGACGGCATATGCACTGTCCCCTATATGTAAATGAGAAAACCATTACTCACATGCACACATACACATACATCTGCTATGTCTATCAGGGTGTGTTATAGTGTTTTACCTAGCAGGTATCCTTCGCCAAATTCCCCTGCTGTCAGGCGTGTGTTGATCCCACTGTTCTAAAAGATGTAGGAGTCGTGGGTACTTCCTGGGAACTTGGCCACAATATCTGTGATTATGTTGTTGGCATCACAGATTACTTGTACATTGATGGAGTAGTTTGACTTCCTGTTTCTGTATATGTACTCTGTGGCAGCAGGTGGGCATATAGGGATGTGGGTGCCATCAATACAGCCGATGACGTGTGGGAAATGTGCAATTTGATAAAAATCAGTCTTGGTCTTCAGCAGTTCCGCATGTGTGTCAGGGAAGCAGATGTAATGATGCATCCTCTGCATCATGGCCTCTAGGAACTTCCTGAAGAAATGGGACAGGCAGCTCTGAGACACCCCACCTGCCACAGCAATGACCCCCTGGTAACTCCCAGATGCAAGCAGGTGTAGGCTACAGAGCACCTGCACATGGGGTGGGATGGCATGCGCCCTTGGGGTTGGTTGCTCCAATAGTGGGTGCAGGTCCCTGATCAAGTCCAGGATGGTTTGGGGGTATAATCTGTATCTTTGTAATATCTCTGGCTCAGTTAGTTGAAACAGCATAATCCTCTGCCTGTAGACTTGCTCCTCCCTCATCCAGACCCTCTCTCCTGCTGCCTGTAACCTTAGCCGCCTTGCTATCATGTAGAATGCCGCCATTCTGGTCACAATGTTGCATTTTAGGTCCTTTTTTATAGCCTGCACCTGGTTACCACCTGCTTTCAATCCTTGGTAAATACCAACTCTTAAATACCGAATTTCATGAAATTCAGTATTTTAAAAGTTTGCTACATCTCAAAACTATTTTTTTTCCATTTCTTATTTACCGATTCGGTAAATACCGAAACGGTAAATACCGAATCGGTAAATTCCGATTCGGTAAATTACCGGTAACGGCCGAAATTCGGTATTTTCGGCAGTTACCGACTGGTATTTGACTACTTACATCTGGCTCTAAGTTCCTGAATTTACTTCTATGAAGACTTACTACAGGACCGCCACTCCCTGGGGCTTTATGTATTGTGGGAGGGGGACTGCATGCCTCCTTCCTGGAGCACTTGAGGGCCCCGTTACCCCCGGGGCTATAAATAAAATGGGTGGGGGGGCTATAAGGTCTTTAAAGCCCCGGGGAGCACCACTCCCCGGGGCATTATGTATTGTGAGAGGGACCGCTCCTGCAGTGTCCTGGGATGTCTATCCCACCCTCCCATAGCAAGGAAATATTTTCTCTCTTTCAGAATGTAAATGAGATTGCTTTTCCACATGGCGAGCTGCATGTTAGTAGGTCTTCATGTGGAAAAGCAATGTCGCCTCCCAAACGTGTAGAAGTTGTGCACCAAAGGCATTGGAGTTACGAGGCCCTGGGTCAAAAGGGAACATGCGAGGCCCCTCTAATTTATTGAAGTGACCCCTTGCAAAGCATTCAGAGACACCGCAGGAGGCCCATTGTACAGGATTTTAGTGCCCCTATAGTTTTAACTATCAGCCCACAAGCAATTCTCACACCTCCAGCCTGATAGGTGTAAAAGTTGCTTGTGGGCTGGTGGCGCTAGAGGGCGCACAAGTGGAATGGCCAAACTTCAGTGAGGCTCCCGCTGCCTGGACCAAAGATCGTGCATTAATCCTGGTCAACCGATGCGCTTTATGGAAATAAAGTGAGCCGAAGTGTGGAGGGACCTGCGCTCTTGCCTCGGTAATAATCCTGAGGTGATCCGATGCCATATACCCCAGAAATGGAGCCTGTATGCATTGCCCAAGACTAACGCTGGAAGAGTGAGGAGCGGCAGGTGCGGTAGCGGGATGCAGGAAAGGCCGCGGCTCGCCACGAGGGAGGTAGGCCGCGTATGGTGTGTGGAGATAGACGCGGCGGCGGCTGTCGGTGTTGGCGGTGAGGAGCTGGCCTGCCTGGTACCATGGGATGTTGTGATGCGCACGGAGCGCTAGTGCAGACGGCAGGGAGCGAGGCAATACCGCGGAGCCCATGGGCGGTGCAAGGCAAGAGGGAGCTGCGATCCCCGGACAGCCGGTGTGCGCTGAGTGCACGGAGGGCCAAGCTTGCTGCTACTATGCGGTTGCCAGGGTCTAGCAAGCAGAAGACCACTTGCAACCGGGATGAGATTATTTGATCCCCTCAAAGGGCCGCACTGAGGTGGGCAATAGTGGCGTGATTTGCCTTGAAGGACTGCTAGGCTGAACATCTACCGTGTGGAGGCCTGATGCGACTGGAGCCGGAGGGTGACTCACATTACTGGTGCATTACTGATAAGGGACATATACAGGCGTCCTGCCGTGGAGGGCATAGGGCGTGCACGAGGAGTGAGCTGCTGATCGGCTGTGTGCTGTGGAAAGGCTCTGGGCAGCGCGGGTCCTGGCAAGGGCTGGGGAGAACGACGTGAGGACCAGACGACTGAGTCCTCCCCCGTTGCACTGGTGTTGGCCGGCTTCGTAACTGCGGATGGGACAGACTCATTGGGCACTGATGGTATATGCTTGATGGGACTCCCGACACTAGCCAGCAGAGAAGAGGGCCCTGTGTGCTATGAGCTGGATGATCCTGTGCCACTGAGAGAGGGAGGCATTATTTGAACTGGCACGGAGCGGTTCGTGGAGGATACGGCATGGACCCAGAGCGCAATAGTCCTAGCGGAGCACCGATAGATCCGGGACTCCCTGCCTTGGTGTCGCCATGGGTAAACCAGACACTCGTCAACCAAAACTTAATTTCGAGGCCGCGAAGAAGGCGAACAGGCCTGCCACAGAGGAAGGCGAACAGAGCAAACCTGATGCGACGGGCGAGGTTATGCCCTCCAGGGAAATGGACATGCATGAAGTGTTGCAGGAGATGAGGCAGGGGTTCGCCACAGTAGTGGACAAGGTGGACCGGATGTCATCCAGAATGGACGCAATTGCGCATAAAATGGACCTACATGAAGAGCGCATTACAGAAACTGAGAGACGAATCTCGGAAAATGATGATACCACTGCTAGTCATACGATGCAGCTAGCGAGGATGGACAAACTCCTCAGAGTTATAGCAGCTAAAAATGACGACTTGGAAGCCCGTAGTAGGTGTAATAACATCTGCGTGACGGGGGTTCCAGAGTCTACAAATACTGGACGAATGGAGGAATATGTGGAAAAATTTCTCTTGTCTGCCATCGGTACTGAAGCCTTCTCAACGCAATTTATTGTGGAAAGGGCCCACAGATCATTGGGTCCTGGACCGCCGTCCGGGAACCCGCCAAGACCCATAATAGCGCGCTTATTGAATTATCGTGACCGCGACGTGGTCTTGCGCGCGGCGAGAACCAAGCAGAACTTAACATACGACGGAGTCCCTTTATCGATTTATCCGGACCTCACCCCTATTGTGCGGGAGGAACGGCGCAAATTTCTAGATGTAAAGAAAAAGATTGACTATGCACTGCTCAGAGTGACATATCAAGGAAAGCAGCAATTTTTTACGAATCTGCAACAAGTTGAGTACTTTCTTCGCACAGTGAAGCGGGCGCCTAGAAGCGCTGGCGGATGAGGAACTGCGCAACATGCCAAAGCACAGGACACTGATGAAGAATTGTGATATGTCTGGCCTTGAGGGGGCAGATCTGTACACTCAAAGCTGCTACTGAGGGTTCACTTGGAAAGGCGGAGTGATTGCAGGTGTCCACCTGACAGAACATTAAAGACAGCAGGGGTTGTACCGGTGGTAATGTACTCCAGGCCCGCTCCTCCCACCTGACAGAGCCCAGTGGTCGCATAGTCGAAGGGCTTACGGGGGGAGGAGTGGTTGTGTAGCTGACTGGAGATGTCCCCCAGAGGGTGTTCCCCAATGTTGGACTACATATATTGGTTGTTTGGGGTGTTGTTAGTGGGGAGACGGGAGGGTGGGTGGGGAGAGAGTACTGGCAAAATTGGGTTGCTTCAGTGGGAGGGGGAAGGGATGGCGGGTCACGGATTGGTCTGGAGGTGTATTGATTGGACAGAGGAGGTTTGCCTATCATAAGGCGGGATGACTGAGGGGGGAGGGGCGGGGGGGACTGCAGGGAAGGATGGGGGTTGGAAATGTTCAATGGACAGTTGTACAGTTTTGGATATCATTGGTTATTATTGCTGTATTGCATGTGGTATGGAGAAATGGTGAAAGGTAATGCAGATGGAGAGATAGTGCATGTGTGGGTTCAGAACGAGATGCGTCATCGTTGGAGGCAGCTTTGTGCATGGGATGTGGAGAGGTGGTATGGCAGGACCGGACAAGGACTCTGATTTGAATATCCTCTCTTGGAATGTGAGGGGGCTTAATGATGCACGCAAGTGCAGGCAGGTGCTGGCGTACTTAAATCGACTGTAACCGAATTTTCCAACAATCAAAGAGGAAGAAATTGAAACAGGAGGGGTAATCGACGAGGCCGAAACTATTGGCGTACACCTCAATACCCAAAGAATCCATCAGGGATCCCTTTTCCTCCTTTTAACCCTAATTTTCAGGGTTGGGTAGATCCTTACTTTCAAGGTCCCCCACCGATAAGCCACCAAATGCAACACCCCATGGGAGGCAATTACCAACAAAGGCCGCCTTTTTTAGTGAGAGGCCAGAACAACCGAGGACCAAGACTAAAAGGAGTAACCTGGCAGGACCAAGCACGGCAGGTACAAACCAGGAGCGTGACCAGAGGAAAAGCAGGGACGAGCACAACAACCTCATAGTAAACCTAACAGAAAAGGTACTAACGAAGGATCAGGAAGAAGTCCTCAATAAAGGCCTTGGATATGTCCCAACACCGAACCTTGATATCTTCAAAATGAAATGTGAGGTTGCAGAATTATGCAGGAAATTGAAGCTAAAAGCCTTTTTCAGCAACCAAGCTCCCCAGACACCGGATGGAGATACAACCTTACGAAGGAAATCAACATTTGTCCTTTGAACACACAGGTACCTATTGAGATACTCACATTCGAACAAGCCATAATGAAAGAAATAGATGGCCTAAAAGTCAGTACAAGAAAACCCTTCCAGAACCTATCCCGAGCCGAACAACAGGCACTAAACAAACTGAAAAATGATGGAGAAATCATCATAAAACAAGCGGATAAGGGGGGAGGGGTAGTTCTCCTCTCGAAGGAAGGCTACAATCAGCAATGTCTAGAGCTACTCTCCGACCAGAAATTTTACAGAGTGATCAATTCTGACCCAACGCCCAGATTACAGAGGACTATCACGCTAATGATAACTGAAGCAGAAACCAAAGACTGGATTGTAGTGTAGTTCCTATATTCCCAATAGGCTCTGCGCATTGGAATAATATAAACAGCAGTGTAGACGTAGGACTGAGGTCGACTAGGTCTCTACTGACTATATTAGACTTAATTAGTTTTGCCAGCTAGCTCAGAGGTCACTAGAAACTTTCTCGAATAAACAAGGAGGAGTTTAACTTCCCTGGATAGACAAGAAGGGATTAGCTTCTGACAACCATAAACATGACAACTTTGCTCCCTCAGAATAAGAGTGTATCTCTAGAGTCGTGTGAAAACAATAGACAGCTATTTCACTCAGTCAATCGTGCATACTTAGTTTCACCAGAGTGCAGAGAATAGAGAGACGGGCGTTTTCAATAAAAGGTGTTATTTATTGAGCAGTCTTCTTTCTCATGCAAGAGAAATGAATTGCCATAATTGCAATACTTATCATGAAGTAAAGTGCGTACAGTAAAAGGAGTATTATAAAATAATACTGTAAAAGCATTGATATGGTTTCTTAGCCATATGATACTTTAAAATAGATAAAATATATACATACATAAATACATTGACTAACGTACTCAACTGGTGCTTCTAATCTACGCCTACCCCGGTGTACCTGACCTAAGCCTAATACGTGGGAAGGAGTAAGTAAGCAGCAGTTTAAGTTAAGTTGTTTTTTGCCAAGGAATCTGAATCAAGAATTCTCTTAAGGGTTTAGTCAGCTCCATACCTGGGTAATGGAATGCGGGAGGTCTGGTATCTCTCTCTCAGGACTTGATATCCCAGCAACCCGCAAGGGTGACTGGAAACACCGGAGCTGGATTTTCTCGGCTGGAGAAAAAGACAGCGTCTTTCTCAGTGCGTCAAAAGGGAGGGGCGGGGTCCGTGGGCTCTCGCATCAGCTGGGCTCTCGGGCAAGTAGATAGCCGCTCTGCTCCAAACCACTGTGTGTTTGCTTAAGGCAACGTTGGTATATTTATACCTGAAATGTGCCGGGTTTGACGTAAGGTTGGACATAAGACGTCAATAAAAGATGTCACTAAGAACTGGCCATTCTTTCAGTGTTGGCAGGAGTTCTAGGACAAATCAAAACAAAAGCATAGGGAATTCCCAGGTTGCTGGAGGTTTGGTTTGTTTAAAGAACGCGTTGTACTTTCTAGGAGTCATGGGGAGTAGCCTTGCCGTATTTGGACTGCATGGGCTATTACTAAATATGGATATGATTCCTATGTCTTTATAAGGATATTATTTATTATAACCATATAAGGGCATAAATCGGGAATATCGAATTAGGGTCCTAGATAGAAACACAACAGGATCTCCAAAAAGGAGGCGGAATTCCTAGAGATCGCGAATCCTCGGATACCTTACTTTTACTCCCTGCCGAAAACGCACAAGGCACGTATCTCTCCACCAGGTAGACCAATTGCATTGGTTCGGTACTAGAACTAGAACCTCTGTCACAATTGGCGGACCAGTACCTCAAGCCAATAGTACAGAAAACCCCAACTTACTTGAAGGACACCAGGGATCTTCTCAATCTCCTCAAAGATTTCAACTATTCAGAGGAAAATATGATTCTGGTAGGACTCGATGTGGAGAGCCTTTATACTAGTCTGCCCCAGCAAAAGGCCCTCGAAACATTGGAGACAATCATTTTCAACAATGACTGGGACTATAAAACACTGAGGCATTTTGTTCTAGAATGCTGTAGGATGGCTCTCACTGAAAACTATTTTAAGTACAATGATACCATGTACCAACAATGCCATGGTACTTCCATGGGGAGTACGTTTGCTCCAAGTGTAGCTGGACTATACGTGAGCAATTTTGAGGTGGAACATATAAACAATCCCATCAATCCCTACCAAGAACAGATATTATTCTGGCGTTGATATATTGACGATGTCATCTTAATCTGGGAAGGAGACATGGAGAACCTTGCTAACTTCCATGCTTGGATCAACACCTGTGATGAGTGGCTTAAGTTCACATATACAGCAAACAAAAAACAACTTGACTTCCTAGACATCACTATATATGCGGAGGGTCTAACTCTACAAACAAAGACCTATTATAAACCAACTTCAAAAAACTGTCTACTTTCATACCAAAGTTTCCACCCTAGACCACTAAGGGAGAATCTCCCTTATAGTCAATTCCTCAGGCTGCGTAGGAATTGCAGCAAGGTCACTGAATATAAACAACAGGCCAACGACCTAAGTGGAAAACTTGAAAAAGAAATTATCCCAAAAGAGTCATTGAAAAATGCAAAAAGAGAGCACGGAACCAAAACAGAGACGGACTCCTAGAACCAATGCTAAGAGAGCAAGAACCTGAAGTCTTAACCTGCATAACTACCTATGGTCCGGCAAGTAACGAATTGAAGAAAATTGTTAACAAAAACTGGGGAATCCTCACCTCAGCTAATATAAAATGGCCAAAACCCAGATTTGCAAATAAAAGAACTCGCAACTTGAAGGACATACTGGTCCACACAAGACCACCACCAAGAAAACCACTAGCTGTTACTAATTCACCGTGGGATACCCGCCCGGTGGTTGGACATTACGCTTGTGGGTCATGTTCCGTGTGTCCTCTTACCAAAGCCACCAAAGAGATACAGTTATTGCCAGATTTCAGATGGAAACTTGTAAACCACACGAATTGCAATACGAGTCATGTGATCTACATGATCACATGCCCATGTGGAAAACGTTACATAGGCATGATGTGCAGAAAAATCAAGCAGCGCCTGTGTGAACATCGTAGCAACGTCAAGTGCAAGAAAACGACAACCAAAATGTCTAATCATTACCGAGAAGCAGGCCACACAGTCAATGACCTCAACTGGGTAATTTTGGAGACTCTGAGCTACACAGACCATAACGCAGAAAGGATTCTCTTTGAGAAAGAGCAAAGATGGGTACACAGACTCAGAACCGATCAAGATGGACTCATTGATAATATTCCGTGGGGAAATATTTACAAATAAAGAGTCATTTGAAAAATAACTAGAACTAGCTAACAATGTTAATCAGCTAACAGTGAACAAGTGCAACGTGCCAACAGTGTTAATGAGAGAACTGTAGTATATGTTGTTACAGTAAAACTATAACACATAAGGATCCAGAAAATTGGGACCATTTACTGCAATTCATAGGGTCCCCCTTTTTCCCAGGATCAAAATGGATTCCAAGACAATGACGTTACTACAATGGCAATTTAAAATTTCAAAATTGACCTGTTCTCAAATTAAAGCCCATGAAGCATGATGGACTAGTGTAGTCTCTGCGAGAATGAACACCCAACTTTTAAAATTACACACACTGTGAGGCCAATGCACATTTAATGAGATCGTTAACAAATATTTTATAATATATGTGCACTTTAAACAGATTACTCTAGAAAACAGACCGCCAATATCTTCATAAGTCTGTTTACAATGGCAATTTTATTACATAAACTTGCGATCTCCTGCTCATTTATTTAGACCTAATATGAGACTCGTGCACATCCTTTGAAGTCAGTAGCACCCGTCCTCCTTTATTAATATTTGTGCACTAAAATACTTTTTTTAGAAAACAGACCGCTAATACCAGCAGTAGTCTGTTCACACTAGCGATTCAATCATATATACGCGTGAACTCGGAACCAGACGCGTTTCCAGGACCAGCAGTGGCAGAGTCAGACCAAGTCACAAGACGGAGTGACCGCAGGTAGCAGAGAACGGAGTCTCGACAAAACCGTAAAGTATTCTTAACACTTCATAACTGTCTCTGAAATACTATTTATTATTATAGCAGGCCTCCCTGACCCACATGGATCCTGATGAGGTTTATTAAAACCGCGAATTGAGGTATGTGAAACGCGACGTATATCAGTTTTCTGTTTGGCGCAGCATGTAGCGAACACTAAATTTGGAAGAGAGTTGAGGCACTAGAGATGCTGCCTATGCCCATTTACGTATTCGACAACACGAGGTGACTCTGGCCCATCGGTTCCATACTGATATCTGCAAGGGCGGTGTATGCATAACTGAGCTGGTCACACGCACATAGACTAACCGGAACAACGAACTGAAAACGGTTTGCAATAGGAGTAGTATGATCGAATCGACAACTTGTCTGAATGGAATTGAGCCAGTGAAATGCAATTCTACAAAGTAGAAAAATGAATGATATTTACAAAATATGATATTAGAGTCACATTAGAACAGGTGACTAGAATCTAGTAAAGAGTAGAGACAACTTGCCATTCCTGATAACAACAAGGTATTGAACCTAGAATTTGCCATTAATGAGGAAGTCGACCCTGACCAAGAGTTAGGGAGGTCAGTTTGAAGTATTGCTATTTTTTAGTTGCTACGCCATTGGGCGTTCTATATGTTCCTGGTATTTGGAAACCAGTTGACTAGTCTTGTGCTAACCCAAAACCCCTGTCCCTTTGTCTAGTTTGTCCTTTCTTTCCACAGGTACCCAGTGACCTCATAAGAACACCACAGTGTGATGTTCCCTTCAACATAGATACACTAGGAAATACCTAGAAGTACTTTTCACATATAGAGACACCAGACGTCTTTATACACTTCACACCCTGGTCCTGAAGAAAGCCCACCCGACCGACTGGCGATTAAGGGCTGAAACATGTCGACCTAGAGCACACCTTTAGTGTGAGAGAGTCATTATCACTCTCAGTCACCTACATTGTTTTTACTGCCTCCAGAAACCAGAACTAATAAAATACTATTCTGGCTTTGAGAGACTTTTTACAACCTTCACTATACCCTATCACTGTCACTATCACTGATCACTACTGATTTTAACAAAGGGTATTACCTCCTGGTGGAGGCTGCATAACAACTAAACCCTATGATTATGCAGACACGTGTGAGGGCTAGCGGAGAATCAAGATATACCGCTTGACGTTACCATCAACAAACACGTGCATGAGGGTTTTTTAATTGGGACTAGAAAAAACAAATCCCGCATACCCGATGTTATGCAGGGCAAGTGATCCTTCTCATATGATTAGATGGTACTTAAATCGACAGCAGACCCAGATAGTGATGTTGCAGGAGACGCACCTTCATCCTCAGTCACAGAACACTTTTGCTGCTCGTTGGGCATCGACTCGTGTATTCTCCTCTTATTCCTACTACGCTAGAGGAGCTGCTATATTGATTAAACAGGGTGTCCCATTTGCGCAGGTGGGGTCATTATCGGATCCACAGGAAATATACGTCATTGTCTGGGGGAGGTTGGGTAGAGACACGATTACGCTTGCTAAATGCTATGCTCCTAATGTAGACACCCCAGATTTCTTTGCTATGGTGTGGGGGAAAATAGTTCAAATAGGATCTCAGCACATAATATGGGGGGTGATTTTAGTCAGTTTGGTCAGTTTGGCCACTGCAATGGATAGGATGGAGGGTACTGCGCCTTACCATAATAGATCCCGGGAGGTGCTGGTTGAATTAATTGCGGAAGGTAAACTGGTGGATGCCTGGAGGAGGCTGCACCCACACAATAGGGAAGGAACACACTTTACATCATACACCGGGTCGTGGGCACGACTAGATTATTGTTTGCTGTCTAGGGGGTTGATGGTAGGAGTGGCACGGGTTGTACATCTTCCCCGTACGTATTCTGACCACTGTCCAGTGAAACTCACACTTAAGATACCTGGGCTAGATAGGCCGAGGCCTGCATGGAGGTTACAACCAAGAGCACTATTGGATTTGGTATTTCGAACGGAGCTGGAGGAAGAGGTTAAGGATTTTTTCGTGAGGAACAAGGGGTCTGTGGATAGCATTGAAGTTATTTGGGAGGCATTCAAGGTCACCATTCATAGCTATTGCATTTTTAAACGTTTTGGGGTCCTTCGGGATATCCGACGTACATTGAATGTTCTGGAGCGCGATTTGAAGGCACTCGAGGATCGTATGGTGGGAGGAGAGGGGGTGACACTGCAGAGTGAATTCAGAGATAAGTTGCCTGCATATGAGGAGGAGGCCACCAGGGACGCTAAATTCAGAGGGCGACATTGGGTAGCGCGCAGGTATGGAGAAGGGGAACGCCCG
Organism: Lissotriton helveticus; assembly: GCF_964261635.1. Taxonomy (NCBI): domain Eukaryota; kingdom Metazoa; phylum Chordata; class Amphibia; order Caudata; family Salamandridae; genus Lissotriton; species Lissotriton helveticus. Next base: position 515,143,212 of record NC_136071.1, on the reverse strand, counting down.
GGGAGAGCGCTCGCAGAAATTACTAGATGCTCCAGATTCCCCAATACTGTTTTGGAGGTAGAAACACAAGAAGGTGGGGTGACGCACGACACGGAAGGGGTATTAGCGGTTTTCAAGGCGCATTATGAGACATTGTATACTACACAAAAGACTGGTGAGACGGACTTAGAGGATTTTCTAGGGGATGTAGCACACTTCTGGTTAAGCGACGTACATAGACAGTTCCTAGGCGCCCCATTAGAGACGGACAAGATCCGGGTGGCAATAATGTCCTTGCAAAATGGGAAAGCGCCGGGGCTAGATGGCATACCAGCTGAATTCTATAAAAGCTATGTGGATATCATGGCGTCGGTACTTCGTGAGCTATTCGAGGAACCTATGGAGGTAGGGGTTCTGCCCTCCTCGATGAGAGAAGTGATCATTACGTCGCTGTTGAAACTTGGGCATATGTCCTCGGCTCTGAGACTTACCAGGGGCACACGCCAAGGATGCCCCCTCTCACCATTGCTTTTCGCTATCGCGATAGAGCCACTAGCGGCTAGATTGCGACAAAATCATAATGATAAAGCATTCCGGTGTTATCAGTGACAACTGTTGATATCGCTTTATGCAGACGACATAAGGCTGTATGTGAGGGACCTGGAGCAGAACCTAAACCCCCTACTTAAAGAGTTCCTGGTGTTCGGACGACTATCGGGAGTTAACATCAACTGGGAAAAATCACAATTCTTCCCTCTTACGGCAGCAGTCCCTAAATTTCCCTTAAACTTCCCTTTAGAATAGTGTGAAGATGATCTGCGGTACTTAGGAATACTGGTGTCCAGAGATCGAGAGGAGACGCTGCGTTTGAATTATGGCACAGCAATCACCAAATTAGAGGCTAAAGTCACCCGATGGCTATTAGTACCGCTGACACTGACGGGAAGAGCGTCACTTGTGAAAATGGTGGTGCCTCCCCAATTTTTATATCTGTTCCTGAATATCCCTTACTACCCTGGTGCCTACTTTTTAAAGACATTACTCTCTACGTTGCTCAGGCTGGTATGGGGCGGCAGACAGCCCCGCCTTCGGTGGGCAATTATCACACAACCGTATGATAAAGGCGGATTCGATATCCCTGATTTTGAGATTTATTATTTGAGTGCACAGGCTCACTACGCGTACCACTGCATGGCGCCTACACTGTTCATGCCCCAGCTGGCAGTTGAGGATTGGGTGGCCCGCCCGCTCCCCCTTGGTGGAGCGATTCATGGTCCACTGGATGCTGTGGAAACTCCCTTCACGACGGTCACCTGTATGGTGGACGCTTGGAGGCTTATAGCGCGCATTCTGGGAGCACACTTACTGTACTCGCCATGATTGCCCCTCACATATCACTCTAGCATGATCGTACTGCAAGAGGTGGGATTTTGAAACCTGTGTAAGCGACTGCGGATTACTATGTGGGGAGACCTCTTTGTAGGTGGCCAGTTTCGGACGCGGGAACATCTATTTCATGGTATTCAACCCACCCCCCTGGAGATTTTATCGTACGTCTGGCTCACACAGGGGATGCAAATGGTACTTCCACAGTTCCCTTCGGAGCCAGGGACCTTTGCGCCATTACACCTTCTTCTAAGCTCCCCTGATGGGAAACATTTAGTGTCGAAATTATACAAAACAATAAGGGAATGCAGGACAGGCATCGATAGCTCCGCACGTGCCCAGTGGTCGGCTGACCTGTGGCAGGAGATATCTGATGAACAATGGAGATACTGCTGCAGCATCAGGGAAAATATAACTGCTAGCTGCAGATTTAAAGTCATACACTATAAGTTACTGCAACGTATATATTATACTCCCGCTAAGAAATACCGTTTTCGCCTATCGGATAATGATAGGTGTGCGAGATGCCAGAGGCCTGGGGCGGGTTTCATGCATCTGGCGTGGGAATGCCCGGCTATACACGAGTATTGGTCCCAAGTGAATGAGGCACTTGAACAAATGATGGGTGCCTCCCTCGAACTGGACCCATTAATGCTGCTGTTGGGTTACACTATGCACATTCCCAAACAGGCAAGGAAATTTGTCGATATTGCTCTATTGATGACGAAACGTAGAATTGCTTGTAGGTGGGGGAGAGGGAGAGCTCCGAAATTCAAGGAATGGCTGCATGATCTCATATATTACCAGGAGCAGGCTGCTGTGTCTGCGGAGCTGTTACCAATGTCCTCTAGGCCGAGGGATGTATGGGGCCCCTTGCAGATGTATTTAATGAGTGTTGGGGAAAGAACGGATGTAGAGGCCACAGAGCGGGGAGCCACGGGGTCGGATGCCCTACCTATGTAAGGCTCCTGTAGGACTAGAGGGGGCCCTTGCCTGGTGGGCGTCGCTATTACAGAACTATACTAATGTTGATTTGATGCTGACCCTACTATGCTGTAGAGTTATTATATATTGTTGTTGAGAAGAATGACATTACACATTTATGTTTTGATGTATTGTGCTGATACCTGTGGATCGTTTAACATTGATGATGATGGGTTATTGAGAGCTCCCCTAGCAGACTGAACTGCCATACCTACAAAAGTCACTCACTGGACTTGATCTTGATCTGCTGCCTTCTGATTACATGCACTGTGCCTTTCTCTTTAATGTTCAATGAATATGTACGCGACGCAATGTGATGGATGAATCTGATATTATGCTGTTGTATGGTTAAAAGAATAAAATTAATAAATAAAGGTTTAAAAAAAAAAAGAAGTTGCTTGTGGGCTTAGAGTTAACACTGTGTGAGCGCTAAAATCCTGAACAATGGGCCTCCCGCAGTATCTCTGAATGGGTCTCCTTGCAATTGGGACTCGGGGAAGCGTGTCTCTCCAGTAGGCCTCCAGACACCAACCCTGAGAGGCCCAGGGAGGGGGGCCTCCCCTGGACACTAATTACAAGGAGACAGGGAAACAACAGGGCACACGATCGGTTGGGGCCCCATGCCGGTGGGCTAAGCGCAAGGCCCTGGGCAGCTGCCCACACTGCCCATGCCTAGTGCCAGTCCTGCACACAAGATTATGAGTCGTGCATGCAGCATGTGTACACCAGGGGGCCGCACTGCTGGGGCTAAGAAAAAAATTGGTTTGGGGGGCCGCAAGGTGTTGAAAGTCCTAGGGGCCACCACTGCCCGGGCGTTATGTATTGTGGGAGGGCCAGTTCTTGCAGTGCCCTGGGGTGTCTATCCCATCCTCCCATAGCAAGGAAATCTTTTCTCTCTTTCAAAATGTAAAATAAATCGCTTTTCCACATGGCGAGCTGCATGTTAGTAGGTCTCCATGTGGAAAAGCAATGCCGGCTCCTAAACGCGTAGAAGTTGTGCACCAAAGACGCTGGAGTTGCGCACCCTACAGATTATGAGTCGTGCATACAGCACGTTTACACCAGGGGGCCGCACTGAGGTGGGTGCGCGACTTTTAATTTTACTGTAAAAAAGTAGTCCCTATCGGTAATTTCTAATATTCCCGGGGACCCTATCCCCCGGGTCTTATAAAAAATGTTGGGGACCGTGGGGGGAGCCACAATGCCCCCATGGTCCCGCTTGCTTTGCGCGTTCTTCAGGAGCTGGCATTGCTTTTCCGCATGGGGAGATGCTATCTTGCATGTGGAAAAGCAATCTAGTTTGGATTTTGAAAGTGAGAACAGATTTCACTGTTGGGTCTTTCAAAATGCAAACTAAGGGGCATATTATCAAGGACAGGCAATACATTATCGCCGCTTTTATCGGCAGGAAACTGCAGATAAAGCGGCGATAATGGCCTTGATAATATGCTCTATGAATTCCAATCGAAGCCCATGTTAGATGTGTTCACATCTAACATGGGCTTCGATTGGAATCCATAGAGCATATTATCAAGGCCATTATTGCCGCTTTATCGGCAGTTTCCTGCCGATAAAAGCGGCGATAATGTATCGCCTGTCCTTGATAATATGCCCCTCAGTATGCTATGGGAGGGAGGAAGGCACGAGACTCACGCCCTCTCATAGCAAACAGCAGTGTCACGGGGGTAGGCACTCCGGGACATTGTAGGAGCTGGCCCTGGGGTGTGGCAGTCTCTAGGGCCTTCGAGGGCTCTAGGTATAGGATCACACAGTCTGCCTTGCACAATACACTAAAAAAGAAGAGAACGTGACGAGAGATGATTTGTGATGTGTTTAGGCTTGAGAGCCTGGATAATCATTAAATGGGGTCTGGCAGTGAAGTGCGTACTTATTCTAGAAGAAGGCTTTCGGGGTCTTGCGAAAGCAAGTCGTCTTTAATAATTGCCTCTCGCTGGGTGTACTTGCAAGGTTATCTGATTTGCTTGTATGTTAAAAAGAGAAACTTTCAATACCTCTTTTTGATTGGTTGTGAAGCATTGTAAGAAGACGTATTAGCGACCAATCCTTTTCCTTGCGCAGATTTTGAAAAACATTTAATTGGCTGTTGTGTGGTTAAGTCTACCTTTCTAATCCTAATGTTGATTGGCTTGTTTTTTCTATGTGACGTTACGATACACTCACCATGTACGTAGCCCATTTTGTGACGCACTTTATTTTACTATGCGTTTCAAAAACTAGTATCTCTAAATGGGTCTCCTTGCAATTGGGACTAGGGGAAGCGTCTCCCTCCCCTAGGCCTCTAGACACCATCCCTGAGAAGTCCAGGGAGGTGGCGGGCCTCCCCTGGACCCTAATTGCAAGGAGACAGGGAAACAACAGGGCACACGATCGGTTTGGGGCCCCATGCTGGTGGGCTGACTTTTTTCCTTTAGCGTGGAGTAAATTGTCCTTTCATTACATGTATAATTCTCCAAAGAATCCTTGAAAGAAAAATGCACAAGTTTTCAAAATATTTTTATTGAGTCTTCACATGGGTGAAATGCATTTTTTTTCATTCATTGGCATCACGCGTTGGACCATATTTCTTTTATTTTATCATAAGTACTCTTTTCTTAAGTTTACATTATATAAGTGTTGCCCGATAATTTTTTTTAAATGTTAGGGCTTTTTTTACTTTCAGATAAAGTAGAATAGAAGTGCTACGGTGAACACTCCCTCACTACTTCATCTTTCTTTTTTTATGTACATTTCATGTCATTATTACATTTTACAATCATTTTAAAAAAATTAAAGAATTAATATTCACATTAACATTTGAAGACACAATTATATTATTATGTTGAAAAAAAGTGCTTGCGAAGATAATCTTCCTGTTCTTCACGAGTGAAAATTGGTGAAAGCACTACTCAATATAAATACTTTTAACCGATTTTCACTCTAGAAGATAAAGAGTATTCTCCTTTATTGCAAAGTATTTTCTCAAAAGCATATTTATACTACATTTTTCAATCATTAAGAAATACTTGCATGCTAAAAAAAAAAATACTCGGTTGTAAGTCATCCAACTCCAGCTGAAGGATCATAAAGTTCTATATAAATTAAAATATATATTAACAATATGATCCCTCTGTGGAAATAGAAGATAAATTGAAGATTATGACATCGCTCTTAATCATTACTTTGCACGTAGTAATTCCTTAAATACATATATATTATATTATATTTAAACGTAATCATACCACATTCTATAATCATTAAAATATTTTTGCTTTCTTTCTTAAATATATAAAACATATACCCATTAAGATAATTTACCTCTCTTTGATATTCTTTCCTTCCCCCGTCGAAATTCATCCAACTCCTCTTGAGGGCACATAATGTTTATGTATTTTTAAATATACATTAACAATATGTTCCTTTTGAGGAAATGAAAGATATTGTCTAGATGCTTCTGCAGTCCAGAATCATTACCTTGCTCGTAGTTTCTTCGCCCGTATTGATTCTCTGAAATGAAACTAATTATCCCACGGGTGTGCTTTATATACTTTTTAGTTACTTAACAGTCTATGAGATCAATTTATTGCTCCTCCCACTTTTAAGTCACATTTTTCAGTTGACAGGTGTTCTCATTTGCACTATTTTAGTGTGTCACGTGTTTATGTAAACGTGCCTCTTTCCATATCTTGTAACTTTCGTTTAATTTCTAAAATGCTTTATTTAAACTTGTTTTTCTTATTAAAGCATTTCTATAGGTTACTTTTTTATACGAGTATTAACATTCATTCCCCTTTTTTTGACTTAATATTCTAGTAACTTCCCTTTTTTTGTAAAACTATTTTTAATATTCTTCATTACCCTAAACGCCTATTTTCCCTACATCCCGTGCAAGAGATACTCTCTATTAAACTTTGAGTATTCTAATTTATATCCTAGTATTAACTTATTTATTTCCATTACTACGAGTTTTAATACATTTATTTATCTAATATGTTTAATCTTTCTTTATACACTGCAAGAGATACTGTTATTTGTGTAGAATAACACTATGAATCAGTGTCCAATTGGAAAATTGAGAGAGATTGATTTGGTTGGTTGATGTGTTTGCAGTTACATAAGTATATATACTCTTGCAGTAAGCCAGGCTTTAGGGTATGCAGTGCTTCAAACTCCTATGCATTATACATGTAGTTGTGTAACCACCTTCACATTTGTGCTTCAGGCCTACAATTCCCCAGTCAGTATCTATATACTCCCGCTAACATAGTGTGACTGCTGTTGCAATTTGAAAATGACTCTTTTTGTACCATGTAGTAATTCATTCAGTAAAGTAAAAGTGAACCAATTAAGAATTCACTCTGTGTCTTTACTTATATTAATGTAATCATTCACTCAGTAAGAATGTACTCATGTAGTGAGGCAGGCTTTAGGAAATGGAGTGCTTTAAAGTGCTATTTATTTATTTATTTAGCGATTTATAAAGCGCCTGGTGACCCGGAGGCATCCCCGCGCTAATGATACAAGTGAAGACCAGAGGGGGAAGGGGAGCTTATTTGGGGAAAAGCAGAGTTTTCAGTTTTTTACGGAAGAGGAGGTGGCAGGGTTCCAGTCGCAGGAAGCGGGGGAGTGAGTTCCATCCTGCAGACGCTTTTACTGTGAACCGTCTACCGCCAGTGCGTGCCTTCCTGAATCTCGGGACGGTGGCCAGGCGTTCGTTGTCAGAGCGTAGGAGTCTAGGGGCCTTGTAGGGGGTGACCATGTCTCTCAGGATAGAAGGGCCAAGACCATTGAGGAGTTTGTGGGCAGTGCACATCGCCTTGAATTCTACCCTCTGCCGCACTGGAAGCCAATGTAGGGCCTTCAGCGCTGGTCTGGCAGAGGTTCTGGAAGGGAGGTCCATAAGGAGCCGGGCTGCCGCGTTTTGAGTTCGCTGGAGTTTGGCCAGGGTAGATTTAGGGGCTCCCAGATAGACAGCATTGCTATAGTCTAGCCGGGCAAGGATCAAACCTTGAATCAAGAGTTTCCTAGATAGGGGCGGGAGTAGTGGGAGGATTTTACGGATGGAACGCATAAGTCCGAAGCAGGTGCCTGCTGTTTTGGCTGCCTGGGTCTTCATGGACAACTCCGGTTCAAGCCAGACTCCCAAGGTCTTGATTTCTGGTTTCGGGGAGGGCACCTCACCGAAAGCGTCTGGCCAGACCGAAGGTGGGATGGTGGACCATTTCTTGCCCATGAGCATGACTTCGGTTTTCGATCCATTGAGCTTCAATGATGACTCGCACATCCAGTGGTGGATTTCCTGGAGGCAGTTCAACAGATTGTCCGGGTGATTGTCAAGATGAGAGAGTGAGACGACCAGTTGCGTGTCGTCCGCATAGCTCACTATCTTGATTCCGAAAGGGGAGACGACATCCTCAAGGGGGGCCATATAAGCGTTGAACAAAGTAGGGCTTAATGACGACCCCTGGGGAACTCCACTAGTGAGGGGGAAAGGGGCTGAGCGGGAATTGCCGTCCCATACCTGGAAAGAGCGGCCTGATAGGAGAGATTCTATCCACGCAAGCGCCGTGTCCGCGAGTCCCGCCATGGCCAGCCGGTGGAGTAGGACACGGTGATTCACCGTGTCAAAGGCTGCACTGAGGTCCAGGAGGATCACTGCCACTGACCCTCCTGAATCCAGAATGCACCTAGCCTCCTCGATGACAGCGAGGAGGGCGGTGTCTGTACTGTGGCCAGGGCGGAACCCAGTTTGGGACCGACGTAGAAGGTTGTTTGATTCAAGGAACTGGGACAGTTGGACGTTTACCAGTTTCTCGGCTATTTTGCTGATACTGGGGAGGAGCGAGATTGGCCGATAATTGGCCAAGTCGGAGGGGTCTAGTTGGGGCTTTTTGAGAAGAGCCTTAACTACAGCACTCTTCCAGCTCGGTGGAACAGAGCCCTGGGATAGCGAGATGTTGATGAGTTTTATTGTACATGCAATATGCATGTAGTGGTGTAATGACCTTCACATTTGTGCTTAAGGACTACAATTCCCCACTCATTATCCATACCAGGGGTCTCCAACTAGTAGCTTGGGAGCTACTGGTAGTTCACCAGCGCCTTGAAAGTAGCTCTCAGAGGTGAAGCCAAACCAAAGCAATCTCAGAGATTCTGTGTATATTAAAGAAGGTACCACTGTTCATTTCACTACCCTTAAGAGTTTCAGACAGCCAAACAAATGGCAGAGCCTGTTGATAACACTCAATCACACTGTGTGGTGGTGTTTGAATCAATCAATCAGGGATGTATAGAGCGCACTACTCACCTGTGAGGGTTTCCAGGCGCTTGGGGAGTTTGTGGGAGGGATTTGTGCAGCTTTGGTCATTTGAAAAGCAAGGTCTTATGGATTTTAATTTGTCCTCATTTTTTCATTCAAATATACGCTACAATGAGCAGTATACATTGTAGGAGAAAAATGCCTTTACTGATTGTTTTTGTGCAGGAAGGTGTGTCTTCCTGCACAAAAAGAAACTCCACACGAGACAGATATTCTAACACCATGGTGCAAGGGTGCCTGTATCACCCACCACATGCGTGCAGTTTAGGCAGCAGTGGAGAGGGAAGGACAGACTTGCAACATATTTATGTTCATATGTTGCATCTGTGTCCTTCGGAAGTAGCTGAGTACGCTGCAGCTAACAAACTTACGGTGTCATGGTACAACACTTCCTTATAGTTCTGCAGTTACACATTCATCATATATGAAAAATGCATTCTTTAGACAATTATGCAGTACGTATCCATTTATGATAACTTTCACACACTAGCATATAGCTGCGTTGCAGTGTTGTAAAAAGGGGTGTGGCTTCAGAACACCTCTCTGCAGCCCTCTGGGGCATACTAGAGGTATCTGGTGGGCTAGTTGGCCCCCAGGGGACCTCAGGATTCAAGGGCACTTAATCCTGCAGCTCAAAATGCGCCACAGGACGTGTTTGCACACATGCCACCTCAGGCCCCGCCCCCTTCCTTCGCCATTGTATAAATATTCCTGTAAAATAAGCCGAACTACGAATTCCGATTTACTCACCTGTTATCAGGAGAGAACGCAGTGCAGCATCTTTTAGCCCAGCACTGACCCTGAAAAGTAATATTCTAAGCGTACTTACAGTAACTTGTATTTCCTTCCATAGAAATCCATTGTGTGGTTTTCAGCAGAAAAGTTTCTAAGTGTTGATTTTTGAAACGTACAAATATTCTTGTAAAATCAGCCGAACTACTAATTCCGATTTACTCACCTGTTATCAGGAGAGAACCTAGTGCTGCATCTTTTAACCCAGCACTGACCCTGAAAAGTAATTCTAACCATACTTACCAGTAACTTGATTTTCCTTCCATAGGCGAATATTGACTGGTTTCACTTGGAAATTCTTTTAAGTGTGGAGTTTTTGAACTTTAAAAAATTCCTATAAAATCAGGGGAATTACAATTCCGATTTACTCACCTGTTATCAGGAGTGACCTCAGTGCTGCTTCTTTGAGCCCAGTACTGATCCTGAAAAGTAATTCTAACGGTACTTACCAGTAACTTGTATTTCCTTGCATAGTAAGCCATTGTGTGGTTTTCACCAGTGTCTATTTTCCCAAACTAAAAATATTCCTTAAAAATTGCCTGTACGACTTAAACACATTCTTTTGACTGTTTACAGGAGATGCACTTGTGCTGGAACCAGGATCCACCACTGAGTAAGAAAAAGTAATGTTAACACTACTTACCTGATAAGTGAATTTCCTCCCATAGGATAACATTGGTGATTCTATGTGAAAAAGTTTCTAAGTGTCATCTTTTAAAATACAATGAAATTCCTTAAAAATCACTACTGTAACCAAAACGCTTTTACTCAACTGTTTACAGGTGATGTCTCGGGACTGAATTTAGGATCTAGTCCTGTGGCTAGAAAAGTAATCAATATAAAAAAAATATAACGATAAATACATTTAAAAATTGTCATTTACAAAACCTTTGAAATTCACTGAAAAAACCATAGGTTTCAGGCAGGTTATAGTTAGGAATAGGCATTTAAAAAAACCTTAGAAACTCACTGAAAAAAACGATAGGTTTGAGGCCTGTTATAGTTAGGAATTAGCATTTAAAAAACCTTAGAAATTCACTGAAAAAAACCATAGGTTTCAGACATGTTATAGTTAGTTGGACATTTCACTCGTACAAAACCATTGAAATTCCCACGTTATAGATAGTTGTACTAACTATAACTCGCACACCCACAATCCACTGCTGATTATGTCACATATTAAATCATTCATGACATGGCACAACTTTAGAGGTAGGTCAATCTGGTCCTTTTGTGAATGGAGAGGTGAATGATGTAAATGTGACAATCCTAGTGAGCACTGGTGCTACGCGTTCTACTGTTAGATCATTAGAGGTTCAAAATCTACCTCTCTCAGGAGACAGCATCCAAGCAGTAGGCGTAGCAAATTGACAGATTAAAACATCCCTGGTAGAACTAGTTGAAGTGGAAATTTGAAATTTCAAAGATATGCATCGATTTGTAGTGTGTGACAGTAGTACTGTTAGTCTTCTTGGAAGGGACATACTGTGTAAAATGAACTGTGCCATTTACTGTTTACCAAATGGCATTGAACTCCAAACTCCAGATGAAGATAGATTGTATAAAATGACCATGTCACTGATAGATTCAGAACAAAATAGCATATTTCCTGTAGTTGACAAAGGAAAGATACCTGGTGAGTTAAAAGAGTCAGTCAAAGAAAAAGTGTGGGATTTTACGGGGGAGGATATTGGATTAATGAAAGGTGTGGATCCTGTGAAAGTTTCTGTAAAGAAAGGCGTGAGCTACCCAAATATTCCCCAATATAAATTGACAGCAGAAATAATCAAAGGAATAACTCCAGTGATAAACAAAAGGATTGAACAAGGAATTTTAAGAGAAATAATAAGCAGTCTATGTAATTCACCTATAGTGGGATTGAGGAAGCCTAATAGAACATTTAGGATAGTGCAGGATTTACGAAGAATTAATAACATTGTTGTCCCATGCTGTCCTGTTGTGCCAAACCCAGCAGTGATCCTGTACCAAATTCCACATGATGCAGAATGGTATACAGTCATTGACCGATGTAATGCGTTCTTCACATTTCCATTACCCCCAGATAGCCAGCCAATATTTGCTTTCCGGTTTGTAGACCGTATTTCGACATGTTGCTGAATTCCTCAGGGGTATACTGAGAGTCCCTCTATCTTTAATCAGCTGCTAAAGAAGGCATTGGAGAATTTGAACATGCCTGGAAATTTAGTATTGGTTCAATATATTGATGACCTGTTGGTAGCATCAAGAACCAAGGATGCATGTGTCTCAGATACCATTGCATTACTGAATCATTTGGCAGAAGGAGGACATAAAGGGGTCCATTAGGATGTCGGGTGGTGGCACCACCGCGGTGTCTGTGGGGCGGAAAAACAGCCTTTTCTGGCCGCGAGCTGCGGAAGTCACGTCCGTCATATTACAAAAGATAAACACAGGTCATTTCCCGTCTGCCGCAGAGCGCCGCGCACTGCCAACAAAGTGCGCCCGGCACTGCGTTGGAGACAGCCAATCCAGACACACCGCCATGCGGAATGACGTCCGCCCCGCTCCACATATTAGGATGGCCAAAACAAGTCGACGCACTGCAGCGGAGACCCCGCCTAGCCTGAGCTGGCGGAAACTGGATAGCGGAGCGTGACAGACGAGACCCGGACCTGAAAGCCATGAACCCAGCCCACTATATGCATCCGGTGATGTTCCTCCTCCAACACTACCACCAGATGGGCCACCGCAGGTAAGCAACTACATGACCAAACAGACACAACACACAGGCATGCACAGGGTCCAAGCACCACACAGATACCCTGCCGGGGGTCACAACATATCCACAAGGACACACACAAATCACCCACCTGACAACATGGCACCCCTCATCTTCCGTACACAAATCCTCCGTCGACCAGCAGCAACGTCCCGTTCCCAGTCACGTCACCGCCGTGGTCCACACATGTGCAATATGCAGAAGACAGGGCCACTCCAAGGCATGGGCAGGGCACAAACACCACAGGGATACACCACCCCAAATCACACTGCAACACACCCCACCAGGTCACAGGCCAGGTGCACATCCTGTGCACTCCCATGCACACCAACAAGCACTGCAACAACAAGCACAATACACACTCACTGCACTACACAACACACAACCAGGTAGACAGACACTGCAGCAGTGGCTGACAACAATCAAAATTAATCAGTGCCACACACACAGAAGGCATACAATCCTAGCCAGCACATACACACACACACAAACACACACCCTGAGTGTAGTCACAAACAAAACACACACACACGGTTGCCACCAAAAATGCATGCACAACAACAACACACAAACACCACAGGAACACATACTGAACTCCAACACAAACATACATACCCTGTCAGCCATACTGGGGAAAGGCAAAGGGAACCCTTACACAACATGAGCACAGAACATGAGCATTCAGGGACAAAACACACACACCAAAACACATATCACACAACCCACACTGCCATATCAAAGCAAACACAGAGGCACACTAAACACCAATCAACAAACACCACATGACAACAGGGAATGCACATCAGGCAATGGCAGGGCCACATACATACAGCACTGCATGCACAACAAGCAGTGTGTGTATAACAAGCACAAACACTGCACACAGACATGAATAACACAACCACATCACACACCCCACAAACATGCACAACACAAATACCACAGGTACAATAGCCATCACAGATTACACCATCATCAGGTACAGTATGGACAGAAGACCCTGTCACCGCTGTGTAAAAATATGAGGCCTGCTAAGAGCTTGGCAATGTTGAAGTGAGACATAGACCATGGTGCACATCCAATCAAATGCCAACACCAAAAGTACTTAATTCAGCAACGACACCGACAAAACACAAAACAGGAGTAACTGTATTTATTCACATATTGCTAAGATGTAACAGTACAACAATAGTAGTCAACAGCAAGGCACATAATGATGACCAAAAGCAAGATACTATGCACAGTTCAAATACAAACAGGGAGGCCACTGTCCATTACACAGGTGAGACAGCAAGTACATGAGAGGCTGCACAGGGGAGAGTACAGCACAGCAGAGCAACAGGCCCAGTGTCCATGGCAGGGGAGACAGCAAGTACAGGAGAGGCTGCACAGGGGAGAGTACAGCACAGCAGACCAACAGGCCCAGTGTCCATGGCAGGGGAGAGTACAGCACAGCAGAGCAAAAGGCCCAGTGTCCATGGCAGGGGAGAGTACAGCACAGCAGAGCAACAGGCCCAGTGTCCATGGCAGGGGAGAGTACAGCACGGCAGAGCAACAGGCCCAGTGTCCATGGCAGGGGAGAGTACAGCACAGCAGAGCAACAGGCCCAGTGTCCATGGCAGGGGAGAGTACAGCACAGCAGAGCAACAGGCCCAGTGTCCATGGCAGGGGAGAGTACAGTAGTGCAGAGCAACAGGCCCAGTGTCCATGGCAGGTGAGACAGAAAGTACATGAGAGGCTGCAAGGGGCGAGTACAGCACAGCAGACCAACAGGCCCAGTGTCCATGGCAGGTGAGACAGCAAGTACATGAGAGGCTGCACAGGGGAGAGTACAGCACAGCAGAGCAACAGGCCCAGTGTCCATGGCAGGGGAGAGTACAGCACAGCAGAGCAACAGGCCCAGTGTCCATGGCAGGTGAGACAGCAAGTACATGAGAGGCTGCACAGGGGAGAGTACAGCACAGCAGACTAACAGGCCCAGTGTCCATGGCAGGTGAGACAGCATGTACATGAGAGGCTGCACAGGGGAGAGTACAGCACAGCAGACCAACAGGGCCAGAGTCCATGGCAGGGGAGAGTACAGCACAGCAGAGCTACAGGGCCAGCAACACACCCAGGTCGCAAACAATGGTCTTGACTAGCACACTTGTGTGGGGCACAGGCGCATGAGTGTGTTGACAACTCACATCTGGCTGTCATGCGGACTGGGACCTGGCTGTGTTTTGTGGATAGCAGGCCCACTTGACTGGGGTGACAGAGGCCCATGTGATGTGGTAATAACAGAGGGCCTGCGAGGTGGAGGGCTGTGTGGACCAGGTGGCACAGTGGCACGTGGAAGTAGAGTCATGCACACCCCTGACACCGTGTGGGTGGGAGAGGTTGGAGGGGTGCCCTTCCACTTTTTGGGAACATGCAATGGCTTCCCTGTCTTGGGGTTGATGGGAAGTGGTGGTGACACAACAGGCGCACACACCAACTGTCCCACATCAGGGGCAGACACTGGCACTCCCTCTGGTGATGTGCTTGATCCTGCAGAACGCTTGGGCTGGCTACGCCTCTGGACCACCTTACCCTCTCTGGAAGGTGTACCCCCTACAGTGCCCACCTTCCCACTTCCCCCAGGGGTGGTGTCTACAGTGCCCTCCTGTCCCTTCTTGCCAGGGCTGGTCACAACACTGCCCTCCTTTTCATGAATCACTGGGCTGGTCACAACACTGCTCTTCTTTTCCTGAATCACTGGCCTGGACACAACACTGCCCTCCTTTGCCTTAATCACTGGGCTGGTCACAACACTGCCCTCCTTTTCCTGAATCACTGGCCTGGACACAACACTGCCCTCCTTTGCCTTAATCACTGGGCTGGTCACAACACTGCCCTCCTTTGCCTTAATCACTGGCCTGGACACAACACTGCCCTCCTTTGCCTTAATCACTGGCCTGGACACAACACTGCCCTCCTTTGCCTTAATCACTGGCCTGGACACTACACTGACCTCCTTTGCCTTAATCACTGGGCTGGACACAACACTGCCCTCCTTTGCCTTAATCACTGGCCTGGACACAACACTGCCCTCCTTTGCCTTAATCACTGGGCCGGTCACAACACTGCCCTCCTTTGCCTTAATCACTGAGCTGGTCACAACAGGGCTCTCCTCTGCCTCAATGACTGGGCTGGTCACAACAGGGGTCTCCGCCATCTGCCTCGATGTACTTTGTTTTGGGGTTGATGTGGTGGGTGGTTGTGTCCCTGTGCTCTCCCCAGGTGTACCCATGACATGCCACACATCCTCTGTGGGCATAGGGGAGTCAATTTATGGTGATGCCTCTGCAGCATGTGAGCCTGATGTCTGCCACAATGATCTTCTGGCCTTGCTCTTCTGTGACTTTCCCTTGTCTGGGCATATTGGGGCGGCCCTGCTCTTCTTTGGGGATGGAGTCTGTGGACGGGATTGTTTGGTTTGGGTCTGACGTGTGCTCCTAGTGTTGTATCGTTTAGGTGACGTAGGTGCCAAGTGGTCACTGTCATCTGATGTGGCCACTGAATGGGTGGTCGTCACAGGCACCTGAGCTGCAATGGGAGCATGTGCTTGTTGGAGGGCTGACGTGACTGTGGCTGACAATGCCTGGACTGTACGGTGTAGTTCACCCACGTCAGAGTGTATGCCCTCCATGAATGCAATCACCTGGCCTAATTTGTTCTCGTGGGCACTGAAGGCATTGAGCAGGGCAGTCTGGCCCACGCAAAGTTGGTGCAGGAGCTCTACGCACTCTTCACTGAGGGCAGCAGGGGGGACAGGTGCAGGGGCAGTGGTGCCATTTGTGAATGTCACTCATCCCCTCTTAGTAACACGGATACGGCCAGCACCAGAGGAGGTGGATGGGAGGCTGGGCACAGGCCGCTGGGTGTCAGATGCTGCAGCAGACTCCCCATCCCCTGTGCCTGCTAACATGGATGCATCCCCACTGTTATCAGATGAAGTGGTACTCCGTGTCTCAGCCACGGATTCCTCCTGCATACTCCTGTCACCCTCAGATGCGCTGGTGTGCTCAGTGTCACTTGGCTCAGTCTCACTTGGCTCCGCTCCCGCTGTTGTGCTGGTCTCGCCACCACTTGTTTCTGGATCATGTTCCGCCGTGGTGTCTTGCGATTCTGCATTAGTGAGAGAAACAGGGTTGTGTAAGTGTCATCATCTGGTCACACGATTTCAGATCAATGTAGCACAGTAGAGGCCTAGAGCTACATGGTAACCACCACACCCTGCAATCACTGTGCAGCTACACGCTATATATCAAATAGCGGATTTCTTTGAGGAAAAAATTAACTTAATCCAGAAGGATTTCCCTGCTCCGCAGGCCTCTCAGACTTCCACCTTTTCTGTACATAGAGAAAATACGATTGGTACTCTCAGAACTTTTACACCGGTCACTCTTTCCCAAACTCGCGAAGTAACCCTGGCATGCAAATCTGGTGCCCCTTCTGATTTCTGCCCCCCATGAATTCTCCATCAGCTAACCGATGTGTTGAATCCTATCATAAATGGGATTGTAAACTCTTCCCTTAACACAGGTATAGTCCCACGGGAATGGAAACAGGCAGTTGTGAAACCTTTGATGAAAAAGCTTAATAAATCCACTACAGATCTCGCCAATTTACGTCCAATCTCACTCCTCCCAGTCTTGGGTAAGATCACCGAACAGATGGTCTACAAAGAGCTAAAAAGCCATGTAGAAACCTACAATGTCCTCCATCCCCAACAATCAGGCTTTCGTCCTCATCATTCTACGGAAACAGCTTTGATCGAACTTACTGATTCCATAAAACTATTGCAGGATCAAAGAATGAAGGCTGTCTTGATTTTATTAGATCTCACAGCAGCATTCGACACCATCTCACATCCAATATTGTTGGGTAGATTAAGAGACATTGGTATTTCAGATGTGGTACTGCAATGGATAACCTCTTTTTTAACAGATAGATCCCAAACCATTGCCTTGGGCCCCTTCCTCACTAAAGAAAAAAAGGTTTTGTCTGGAGTTCCCCAAGGCTCCATCTTGAGCCCTTTATTATTTAACATTTACTTCATCCCTCTTATTTCTTTGATTGAATCATACGGCATACCCATTACATCGTATGCCGATGATACTCAACTTATTGTGCCCCTTGAAAAAACCTCCACTAATGCTGAACTAAACCTTAAGAACTGCCTGAAGGATGTATTCCATTGGATGGAAGAAAACCATCTTAAATGTAACGCCAACAAGACAGAAATCCTCCCTATGGGAAAAAATTTCCATTTCTGTCCTAGTAAATGGTGGCCAGAGGACTCCACTGCTCCCCCTCAGACCGTGGCAACAGCGAGAAATCTCGGGGTCTTGTTTGACACCGAGCTATCATTCGACCAACATGTAAGGAATGTGGCAGGAAGCTGCTTCAGTGTCATAAAATCTCTAAAGAAGTTTTTTGACTTCCTACCCACTGACTCAAGAAAGGCGGTAACAGTGGCCTTAATCCTCGCCCGCCTTGATTATTGTAATGGCCTGATGGCAGGTGTGAAAAAATCCACGCTGAAAAAACTTCAAGGCATACAACATTCAGCAGCCAGATTAGTACTAAAACTACCAAGGAAATCTTCAGCGTCCGCGGCTTTGAAAACTCTTCACTGGCTACCTCTGCATAAAAGGATACTATTTAAAATCCTGACTATCGCCTTTCGTGCATGTAATAACATAGGCCCAAAGTATCTTACTAGGCGTTACCCTCACTACAACCCTTCCAGGACGTTACGATCCTCCGGAGAAAATCTGATACAATTAGCCAAATTTAAGTATAAAACCAAGGGCGGTAAGACTTTAACTTTCCTGTCTTCCAAAGCCTGGAATGCAATGCTCAAGAATCTCAGGTTCCTGACCCAGGAAAATCTGTTTAGGGAGCAACTAAAAACCTGGATTTTCAACCTTCCAGAGAACTATGTCATGGCCGCCATCTAATTCTATATTGGTAAATTGTTCGTACACTATCTAGCTAGCGCCAAAATGCTCCTTTCGGAGCGAAAGTTGCGCTTTATAAATACACAATACAAATACAAATATAAATATAGACCACAACAGTGCCTGTCATGCAGACAAACTGCCAGGAGTGAGGCATGTCGATGCCACACAGCACTACACCCTGCCCGTGGATGGAGTGCCCCCACCCCACATTGACCTGCCCCATGGACATGATGTGGCCACAACACTCATCAACACTCACAGCCTTACAGGGAACCAGAGGGGACCACACACACCTGTTTTGACTACACATGCCACAATGCCAACTAGGCCATAGCAAGCACCATGTGCCAATCTGGGTTGATATTGTCGTCGGATGTGTGGGCCTCAACCATCATGGTGCATGCAAAGTAGACAGACATTGTGTCACACTCATTAAGTGGACACTGCAGTTCGCCACAATATGGACTCCCCACACCATCCCAATGAAGAGTGACCATGTGACCAAAATAAATCTGTCAAGGATTGAGAACTGCAGGCAGGAGCAGCACAGTAAGGCCATGGTGGCCCAATGCCTCATACAGGCATACATCACAGTCGCCACTCACATCACATATCACAGCATGGCAACACACGCATATCACATGTGTCACTGCTGCCACAGGCCCTGTACACATGCATCCACTCCCAGACAAACTCTCCCTCCCCAGACAACCACCATCTCTGTCTTGCTGCTGATGCCCCTTCAGACGTGCATCCAGGTCTGGATTGGTCACTGCCAGTATGCGTCCCATCAGTGGAGTCATGGTGCGCCGTGCCAAACGCCCTGTGAGTGGTAGCATCCCCAAGGTCATCTCTGCCACTTGCTTAGCCAGCCGGCTGATGTCGTCCCACCTCTTGTGACAGTGTGTGTGTCATCTGTTTGATACCCCCAGGGCTCGCACCTTTGCTGCTATGGCCCTCCACACGGCCTTACGTTGGTGTACCTTGAGCTGCAGGTATGAGAGTAAAGAAGGGCAAATGAACAGTTACACAATGTCAGATGTCAGCATCTATCAGTACAGCAGCCAGACACTGACTCAAGACTCACAGTAACCTCCCTCCCTCCAGAACTGGGGGTACCCTCACAAGGGCACTCTGCATGGCATAAACATTAGTGAATGCATGCACACATTGTGGTTCCTAGTCTCCATGATATTCACACAAATGCATGCTGCCTCAACACAAAATCATCGACAGCAGTGTGTAAGTCAGAAATTGTACAGGGCACTGATGGGGCATATCTACTATTCAGTGTGAAACAACTGTAGTAGGTAAGTCAGCTGATGTTCAGCGTTTGGCTGTGCAGCCACTGAACTTACTCTGTGGGTCACACTGACTCTGTCTACAGGGGCACCCTGAAATGTCCTCACAAACATTCACTGTCCTGGCATCTAAATGGCTAACAACCGTTTAGTCTGTATACCTGACAAGTGGAGAAGTGTGGCTCACTGGTTAGAGGAGGTAGATCCTGAAGCAGAGGTCAGACCCGGGACCAGGGTTCAATTCCCGACGCGGCAGGGTCTTAAGCCCAAATATCCACGGACTCGATAATTCTCGTTTCGGTACCTACTCGAATCACGGGTTCACACTCTGCAGCTCTGGGCATCAGCTTGCTTAATCTCCACTACGGCCCCCCCGCGGCGGGATGCCTGGCTTCCACCTTGGGGATGCCCAGTATGGGTATCTCACAGGGAAAAAAGCCAGGACGGGTTCCCAAGGCAAGCGCCGAGATGCCTACGGGTAATCGAGCACTATATAAGAACGCATATTAATAATAATAATAATAATGTAACACACCCCACTCACACATACGAGTACAGGCCTAGAGTCACATTGCAACACACACACTCCCTCAACCTGGAGACAGCTTATCTGTCAGTGCTTGTCATACCCCACATCCCCAGGCATATACTGCAGCATCACGACTACAAGTCTGACACCACCCTGCCCTACAGCTCCCTTCATGGTGACTTACCACAACATTGGGACCACGAAACAGCCGTGGGTACTGTGCCAGCACCTCGTCCACAAGGACATCCAGCTCCTCACTCGTGAATGGACTGGCACGGATCTTATCTGCCCTTGACATCCCTGTGGATATGGCAGACCTGTGGTGGAAGTGAGTTGTGAGGGGTCCCAGACAGCAGGCTCTTGAGGCAGCAGCAGGAGATGGTCCTAGGCAGCAGGCTCTTGAGGCACCAGCAGGAGATGGTCCCAGGCAGCAGGCTCTTGAGGCAGCAGGAGGAGATGGTCCCAGGCAGCAGGCTCTTGAGGCAGCAGCAGGAGATGGCCCCAGGCAGCAGGCTCTTGAGGCAGCAGCAGGAGAGGGTCCCAGGCAGCAGGCTCTTGAGGCAGCAGCAGGAGATGGTCCCAGCCAGCAGTCTCTTGAGGCAGCAGCAGGAGAGGTTCCCAGGCAGCAGGCTCTGTGAGCAGGGGAAATGTGAGGCTCACTCCCACAGATTTATAGCCCCCTGGGGTCGTTTGGAAGCTTAAAAGCTGCTACAATTGGTTGTCCGGGTCTGCCTTATTCAAAAGCATCCAATGACCGCCTCCGCGGTAGCGGAGCACACCTTCCGCGATTTTCAAATCTGCATCATGCCACCGTGATCATCGCTGGCATTGTCTGAATGCAATGCCCCATGGCGGTAATGCACCGCCGGGTCAGGCGGTAGGTACCGCGACTCATGCGGCGGAGCATACCCACCGCCATATACACATGTCCATATGCCAATGGCTACCTAGGCTGGGTAGATGGTGGTGCTGGGGTCACACCGCCGGGGCCAGGCGGTAGGTACCGCGACTCATGCAGCAGAGCATACCCACCGCCATATACACATGTCCATATGCCAATGGCTACCTAGGCTGGGTAGATGGTGGTGCTGGGGTCACACCGCCGGGGGCAGGCGGTAGGTACCGTGACTCATGCGGTGGAGCATACCCACCGCCATATACTCATGTCCATATGCCAATGGCTACCTTGGCTGGGTAGATGGTGGTGCTGGGGTCACACCGCCGGGGCCAGGTGGTAGGTACCGCGATTTCTGTTACTTAAAATTGCTCTGTCCGTCGTGGACACTGTATCAGTACCCAGCAGCAATATGGTGCAGGGCACAGCCTTGTATACACAATGCCCTTCTTCCATGTCAATCCCACACTTTGGTATGTGGTCCCTGCCGTATTATTTGTGCATTTGTTGATTGATGATGCTTGACACTCTCGAGATGGTAACAATGATGCACATGTGATCAATGTGATGTGTGTCATTGCTGACCTTGACAAGGTTTGTGTCACTGTATGGTATAGTCCCAGACTGGTGCCTTCACATCAGCTCGTGCACACAACACACATTTTTCATGCTGCTGTGATGTATGTGTGGACTGATGTATGCAGGCTTCACATAATGCATAGAGCTGTGACAGGCACAGCAGATGGTCATGAAAAGTCATGTTTCTGCAAACATATGTGCGTATGTACCAGCAACTGGCGGGCACATGTGACATGTGTTGTGTTGCTTGTGTGCATTCACATTGACCAATGTGTTGGTGGCATTTGGGTATGGTTAGTGGAGATGTGTGCCCACTGTGTGTATCATGAGGACACACATGTAAGCTGATGTGCAATACAGCTCTCAGGCAGTGTTTGTTTTAACATGACATAGTTGTTGGCATGTGCTGTGGACATCTCATGATGGTTGACCCTGACTTTTTCTATGTCATCTCGCAACTAGGAGAAGGCCAAATCTCCTACGTCACCTGACAGTGCTGGAGGACATGGAGAATGTTGCAATCATTCGCAAATTCCGCCTGGATAGACCAACACTGAAAGTCCTGTGTGATCATCTGGAGCCCCACCTGCAGCCTCAACGTCACTATCCAACTGCTTTCACACCCACATACAAGGTGATGGCAGCCCTTCACTTTTTTGCAACTGGTTCCTTCCAGGAGACCGTGGCTAGCGCTGGAGGGATGTCGCAGCCCATGTTCAGCCAGGTGCTGAGGGATGTTCTTGCAGCCATGATGATATATAGGAATCGCTACATCCATTTTCCGAGGGGAGCAGAATTGGCCGGTGTGAAGGGTGACTTCTATCCCCTTGGGCGCATCCCACAGGTTGTAGGTGCCATCGATTGCACGCATGTAGGTCTGGTGGCTCCACGGGCAACAGAGCACATATATAGGAACAGAAAACATTTCCATTCAATCAATGTTCAGGAGGTGTGCCTTGCGGACATGACCATTTCACATGTGTGTGCAAAATTTCCAGGCTCTGCACATGACTCGTAAGTCATGAGGAACAGCATTGTGCCCCAACTGATGGAAAATCTGCATCCCGAGCGTGCTTGGATTGTGGGTGAGTATGCCTACAGATTTGCGTGCTGTGTGTTACCTGATGCACTTTGGCCGTGCAACATTGCAATGTGTGTTTGTCATTCACAGGTGACTCTGCATATCCCAGTAGGCCATTACTGTTGAGCCCGCTGAGGAATCCACAGAGCCTAGCTGACAACCGCTACAATGAGGCCCATGGCAGGACCCGACGTGTGATTGAGCGGACTTTTGGGCTGCTGAAGTCAAGATTCCGCTGCCTTGACAGGACAGGAGGTGCACTGTCATACTCGCCTGGGAAGGTGTGCAAGATCGTTGTGGCATGCTGTATGCTGCACAACCTGGCCATCCACAAGGGGATCCCCCTGCTCCTGGACGATGATGAGGAACCAAGACCTGCACCTGCTGTAGGACCTGCGTCCAGTGATGAGGACAGTGGAGAGGATGAAGGAGTAGACCTGCGGCAGCAGCTCATTGAACGCTACTTCACTTGAACGTGGATGACGAGGTACAACGTGTAAATTGTCTGGTGTGGTTGCTGTTGTTGTGAAGGGCTATGCGCGGATGTAACAGACAGGCACACGTTCAGTCACCTGTGTGTGGTTAAAGTGACATTGACGTTCCATTTGTGAACGTATGCAGGACCCTATTTGTTCACACCTGCAGCCCATTGTCTGGTATGCCTGTAGTGTCTTGTGTATGTTTTGTGTAGTGTTCTGCCTGTGATGCCACAATGTGACCAGTGACTGTTGTTCTGTTGTGTCTCCCTAGGTGCTACAGAAGATTCCGGCACTACATACTGTACATCATTTGGACACATCATGGACATTGTCAACATTGTAAATATTGCACTACAAATGATACAGCACAAAAACTGGTGCATCAGGTATTTTATTTTGACAGTGTACATGTGATTTGTGCGGAAATATTTACATGACAGTGGGGAATGAGCAGTGAGTTGACAGTCCTCTTCAACGAGATGCAAGAGTAGAGTCCACATGGATTTGGTGACCCAGTCCAACAGACAGGTGCCATTGCCAAGGAAATGTGGGTAAAGACAGTCCAAACAGTCAATGCAGTAGGGAAGAGGGTTGTCAATTCAATTCAAAGAACTTTATTTGGTTAAAAACAAGTAACCATAAAAGTAACAGACATAAAAACAGATTACAATGATTACAGCTCTTAATGTGAGTTCAGTGGGGGGGATCAATTTAAACCATTTCCGTTACCATTTGTTTCCGTAATTTAAAAACATTTTTTTTTAAATTTAAAACCACAGTTACAGTTAAAACCGTATCCATTCTCTGGACTTCTAAAAAAGCTGGGCGGCATCTGGTTAAATTCATTTCTTTTAAAAAAGGGACGATAATTTTTTTACGAGAGGCACTATAAAGTCTGCAGAAGAAAAGGATATGGATATCCGATTGATGTGACATGCCATCACACGAGCAAGTGGGCAATATACGTATCCATGAATTCATACTAGGAAAAGACACCAATCTAAAAAATATACAAAATCTAAAACGAGTTAGAAGAAAGCGATCATAGTTTGTCATGGGCAGGGATAAGTATGGCTGTACAGACTTAGTCTCACATAGAGTAAGGAGGTGGGAATGTACTGAATGTTTCAGAGTTTCAGCTCTCCTCCTCTTATCCTCAAGAAGGTCCAGGCAGAGGGTTTTCAGTGTACTCCTTGAGATGCTATCCATTGAAGATGGATCAGAGTAATAAGAATAGCACCCAATCTCAGTCAGGAAACACTTTACGTATCCCAGCCATTCTGCTCTATCCACGTGATCCAGGCTGAGGGTATCCTGTAATAGAGCCCGATTCATAACGCATTCATTTGTGGTCCATACCCTATGCCACAAGAGGATAGGTTGAATTTTAATAATGTCTGTTATGTAGGGTTGAGCAAGTTCAGCGTGACAGTTAAATGTGGCTACACACTGTGGAACTGCAAGGACTTCCCTCATAAATTTGTTTTCCACCACCTGGATTGGATCAACATTTGCGTACCCCCACAAGCCTGAGCCATACATAGCCACGGATAAGCATGTTGCTTTATATATAGTTAACATTTCTTATCGGCTTCCTGCCCAATTTTCTAACAAAATTCTTTAGGGCCATGATCGTTTTCATAAATAAAAGAGTTCTGGCCTTAATTGCGCTTGTCCAAGAACCTAACTCATGGAATAAAATGCCCAAATAAGAAAAGGTTGGCGTGTTATCTAATGGAACATTATTTAAGAACATCCGTTTCATCGGTTTACCTGATTTTGGACCACAGTTCATTGTGAAAGTTTTACTACAATTTACTAGCAGGTCTAGATTCAGCATGAAGTTCTCAAAACTTACTACTAGTTTTTGCAGAGCCTGAGGAGTACGTGCCATAAGCACGGCATCATCCGCATACATGAGCGCAGGGATTGCCCTCCTCCCCACCCTGGGCATATCTCTGCACTCCTGCAGCAGGTGATGCTCAAGCCCATTAATATAGAGGAGGAAAAGAAAAGGTGCTAATACACAGCCTTGACGCACTCCACGACCCACACTGAATTGTCTTGAGCATTCGCCCCCCTACCGTAGCGAACAGAAGCTGTGGCTCCACTATAAAGTTCCCTCAGGAAACAGATGATGGTGTTGTCCACTCCCAGACTTTTCATTATTGCCCACAATTTGGTGTGTGACACGCAGTCAAACGCTGACGAAAGGTCCACAAAGGTAAAATACAAGCGTTCCGACTTTATCCTTATATATTTATGTTGTAATAACATTAAATTTAGGCCTTGCTCGATTGTGCCAATCCCTTTTTGGAAACCAAATTGTAAGTCGCTCATGACTTCATTTTCCTCCGCCCAGCTTTGGAGTCTTGCCAACACTATTCGTCCCAAGATTTTTATTGAAGAATCGAGAAGGGAGATTGGCCTGTAACAGGCACAGCTGTTTCTATCCCCCTTCTTATAAATAGGGACGATGACAGAGGTAAACCAGGAATCTTTCAAGCCCCTCGATAAAGCCGCATTTAATAGTTGTACCAACATTGGGCCCCAGATTTCAGTGTTTACTTTAAATAGGTCCGCAGGGATCCCGTCAGGCCCAGCTGCCTTGCCTCCTTTGGTAGCTCTTAGGGCGAGCAGTACCTCATCAAGTGTTACAACCAAATTAGGGCCTGGTTGTAAATCCAAGCTAATCTGAGGACCTCCATTACGGGTATCATCCTGTGCCTTGTAGAGATTGGAAAAATGATCCACCCAATTATCCTCGTTTATTGCGATCTCAATTCGCGCCGTATGGGTTTCGTAAGGGAAAGGGGTGTTAATTACTTTCCAATATGCGGTGGAATTTTTAGTTTTTGAAGCCTCGCAGAGTGAGTCTATTGCCTCCTTATTTAGCACAGTTTTCCTTACTTTAAGGACCTGGTTATATGCGGACCTGCATGCTCTTATTTCACCTGTGTCCCTGGGGCTTCTGTGTACTGCATGTTTTAGATTTTTCAGCGCCCTGGTACATGCGTTGTCGAACCAACTCTTGGATCCCTTACCTCTACGTTTTGACTCCACCCTTAAGCTACTTTTTATGTTTGTAGCTATTATACCAAAGTGCTCAATTATTTGATCATTACTAGAATGATCTCCCAAACAGGTCATAAAGCTGGTAGAGCACGCCCCCCAGAGTTCCTTGAAGAATGTTGCGGGGATTACTTTGCTCCAATTGAGTGTGTACCCATTTTGTCTCCCGAGAACCACATCAACCGCTGCCTCAACGAGAGGCGCGGCCGAAGATGGGTCTGGGAACAAATCTGCTACCTTAAGGCATTGGGGGAGATGGTCACTTATGGGCAATTGGATATTTGTAACCCCCACCACTCTATGATTAAGATTACTGGAGGAGATAATAAAGTCAATGGTTGACACCAAACCTCTACCAATAAAGGTCGGGGCAAAGGGTGTGGGTTTTAGCGCTGTTTCATTAGCAAACCCCAGGTCAAACATGAATAGTAATTCGTTCAACAGGTCCCCCATCAAAGTGTGATCAAAATGAGTCAGATACGTATCTCTCTCTGTCATTAGGCCACATAGGCCCTGGCTCCCTTTGGTACAGAGTGAACAGTTAAAATCCCCCCCCCCATAAAATTACTAGTTCTCTGTCATTTTTATCTACCTCTATCTGAACTTCCTCCTTGAGCTGCTTCATCGCAACCACAATTTCTTCCCTCGGGACATTATTGTAGAAATTAATATTGATCACCTTCGCTCCTTTAAAATCTCTTAAAATTATGAGCTGAAAGTAATTAGAATATAAATGACAATGAACCTGTTTAATTTTGAGTTGATTTGAAACAAACGTAGTCAAACCACCCTTTGCCCTTCCAAAATGGCCTCCAACTGCTGGGGTAAAAAAGGTTCTATAACCATTTACGTGGATTGGGTCCTGAATCCATGTTTCTTGCAGGGCCACTATATCCTGGCCGCTTATTACAGACTCCCAGGCTGGGTTAATAATTTTTTGCCTCAACCCTGCTACGTTCCAGAAAAGCAGTGCACAAAGGTCACTCTTCACCTGTATCGAGCCATTTCCTGCCTTTTCCCTGCTCCCATTGTTATCACCTGCGATAGATTGCATCTGCTCCAGAATATCACTGTCACAAGGTGTCAACCTATCGAGAGTGAGGGTCTTATTTAATGTGGGAGATTCTTGAGATGACTCAATGGGGGCCTCAGTGCTATTGAAGAGAACCCCACCCCTAGTAAGAACTTGGAAAACTGGGGGTGAGGGTTTTTTACCAGCCACAGTTTCTATGGGAATCTGGGCTTGCTGTCAATCTACCCCATCCAGACCGGAGAAGATCTGGAAGCGGTTTTGGATCGGTAGGTTATACATATGTGGAGGCAATCCTCTATTGTTCCATGGTCTAGCTTGAGTAGGGTTGGATCCCAAGTATGGTGGGTAATGATTACTGAAAGGGGGGTATTGATAGACTTGATGCTGATTTCTGGGATAAAAGTCCTCCGGCCTCTGAGTGTAAAAAAAGGGGCCTTGACCACTTGCATAAACAGAACTACCCAGCACAGGCGGTGCCCCCCCAGGTCCAACCCTATCCCATGGTCTTACATTTCCAAACCCCCGACGTTGGTGGACTGGCTTCTTAATAGGCTGCCTGTCCCTGCCCCAGTTATTAAAGCTTTTTGGGGGTGCGTAGGGATAGAAATAGGAAAGAAGATGTGTGGAGATGGAATCGCTGCTTCTAGCATCGAACCAATCCCCAATATGCCTCACGGCCCTATGATACCTTAAAATTGATGATTATAACATCACCATTTCTATCCTTTGGCCTGGCTCCCACCCAGTTGGCACGCCTTACACTTATAATTTCACCATTTATTGATGCAGGTAACGGTCTATTATCACAGAGCCAAAAGACAACCTTGTTCCGTAGTGCTCCATGATCTTCCCATTTACCTGCAGGCAGTTCTGGGCCCCCTGCCATTACAATAACATAAGGGGCAGAATCAGGGGTTAAGTCTATGACACGACTAATTTTTTCGGGGGCGATGGCCAAAACATTCCCTTTACTTGACTTAGTCGTTAATAAGTCCTTACTACCACCTTGATTTTGAATTCCCCCTGGTTTAGGTGTTTGCTCCTTAGTTACTGGAGCCGCCAGTTGAGGTGTGGCCAATTGTGGACTTGGAGTTAATAACGTAATCGCAGGGCTACCCGATCTTACCCCCTCTTGCACGGATTTCTGTTTTTGCACAGGTGCCGGTGTTATAGATGCTGGTGTTATAGGTACTAGTATTAGAGGGGGAGCTGTCACTATGGATTTTACAGGTGGGTTGGCTCTTAATGAAGAGTTCGTCTTAGCTTTTTCTAGCCCCTTTACCAGGTCAAATAAGAGGAGGGAATTCTGTTCGACCTTCTTCTCTATTTGATCTAGATGTGCACACATCATAATAGTCTTATCTAGAAGTGGTTGCGTCACACCCCTGATAAGTTCTACAATTTTGGCCATCATGGCTGCCTCACATACTTGGGTTTTGCCAGTTTGTGACTGAGGAGAGTGAACAACCCCTTTCCTTATTTTATGTGCTCGATTACCCAATGGCTCGCCCCCCCTTTTTTTGCTATTTCTCGTAATGAGGGGGGATGTAGGAGACTTGGGCGATGGCTCAATAGGGAGTTTTGGGGAGCCCGATAGCCTAACACTATCATTCCCAGTAGGTAAATCCAATAAGGATAAACTAGCAGGTGTACTAGACAAGAGATGCTTGCTTATCATGGTGGGGTCAGCAGAAGGGCTTTCAATGTTATCTGTGACCCCAGAGTGTGATAAATCGATATGCAGCAAAGAATCTCTAGGGCGTTTGGGCGCGATGACATCCCCTATTTCTCCTAATTTAACTGATCTCGTTTCTGTAAATAGTGGTAGGGTTCCAAACTCACCCCCCCCTCCTTGTGTAATTTTATGGCTGATTTTCCTTTGCTTCCCCCTGCGTCTCACTCGGGCTTTCTTAAATCTTCTGGGGGATTCCTTTGCTGCAGGCTCATATATTTCAGAAGAACCTATACAACCTATACCTGTCCCCATGAGGGCTTGAACGTGGGAATCCTCATCATGCTGACCCGCATGGACCATGGCAACTACGGTAATTACTTTGCCTGCAGGGGCAGGGGGCTCCTCCGACAAAGGTGTGTCTGTGACAGTAAATGGAAGCTCCGGTGTAATTGTAGGAGAATGCTCCAACCCCAAGGACGCCCTTCTGTTGCTGTTGATTTGCGCAACCTTTTTAATTAAAAAATTGTCCATAGTTACCAGTTTGGAGGGCATAATGGGGGATAGTTCCAGACTCAAGTAGGGAACAACAGTAAGTTAAGAACAGTAGTTTCTCACTCACATGTTTATTTTACTGGTATCTGACAAGGAGCGGTGATGGAAAAGGGTATGGCCCCGGCCCGGCTCCTTGGTCCCCGGAGGGCCACAGAGGGCCCGCCCTTTGCCCGGGCTTCGCTCGGCGTCCCGCTCGCGTCCCGCTGAGCGGTAAACCGTTGAAGATAAGGGGGCGTTGCAGTCGTGGGGCGTGTCTTCCTGGGGGCGCGGCCGTGCACACCTGTGCAGCGCAGGGACTCCTGGTCTTACGAGTCCCTGCGGCGCGCTCCCTCGATGGTCTCGCGTTTCTCCCTCCTCCTATCTCGGGCCAGCAGCACAAACACTCCACCAGCCTCAACCCCACGCCACTCACCGCGCAGCGGCACCCGCGAAGCGGGTGCTGCAAGCTGTTTAAGTGCGGCAGGGCGGTCAATCCCTCCAGGGATACAGGGATGCTGGGTGGAAACGGGATTGGCGTTCTGGCAGCAAACAAGCACTCAAGGTTAGTTTCCGCGAGTAAAAGATCCCGCTGCAGGCTGTAAGGTTTCCCGCTTTTGTGGCTTGGACAGTCGTGGGGCGTGTCTTCCTGGGGGCGCGGCCGTGCACACCTGTGCAGCGCAGGGACTCCTGGTCTTACGAGTCCCTGCGGCGAGCTTCCTCGATGGTCTCGCGTTGCTCCCTCCTCCTACCTCGGGCCAGCAGCACAAACACTCCACCAGCCTCAACCCCACGCCAGTCACCGCGCAGCGCAAGCTGTTAAAGTGCGGCAGGGCGGTCAATCCCTCCAGGGATACAGGGAGGCTGGGTGGAAACGGGATTGGCGTTCTGGCAGCAAACAAGCACTCAAGGTTAGTTTCCGCGAGTAAAAGAGGGTTGTCATCACGGCTGGCTCTGTGAATGGCGTGAGGCAGGTGTTTTGCCTCCGGAGACTCCCAGGCTCTTCTTTGGACGCCCCCTACATCTTTTTGGCGGTGGTGGTCCTGCTGAATGGCCAGCGGCGTGAGGGGACTCGTCCCTCTCTGTTGACGCAGGGGAGGATGGTGCACTGTCATCCTGCGGCACAACAGGAGGGGACGGAGGTGGTGGTTGGCACACAGGCTTGTCCCTCTGCAACGCCACTTGCTGGCCCATGAGGTCCACCATCTGTCCAAGGCGGTTGACGATGTACCTCATCAGCAGTATGAGCTCCCTTAAAAGTTCATCCGACCAGCTACTTTGTCCCTGGACCTCTTGGTATGCCTCCACTACTCTGGTGAAGTGGTCCAGGGATGGTGTCCACTCCTCCCGAGGTCTGGTGGTGACCCTGGCCCTCCCACCTGCTCTGCTGCCACGGACCTCGTGCCTCGCCACTTTGGGTCCATGCACTCTCTCCCTGCCCTCCACAGTTGTTGCTGTGGGCTGGTCATCCCCTGGGACAGGGAGGGTGCTGCAGGTGTTACTGGTGGTACTAGTGGTAGTGGCAGTGGCGGTGGTGATGGTGGTGGCTGCGGTGGAGGCAGAGGCCGTGACAGCAGGGGTCTGCTGCGCTGTTGTTGCAGCAGACGTGGTGGTGGTGAGGTTGGGGGCCTGGGACCTCTGGGTCTGTGGCACACCAGATGGGCCGGGCTGCAGCTCATCGTCCAAACTGTCCTGAGTCCCCGCATCTGAGAGTCCATGTGCCGGAGGAGGAGACTGGCTCTGCTGGTCGTTGGTGTGGTCCTCAGCAGTGAGCTCTTCATCACCTGTGGAGTAGATGGGGAATGGTCAGTGTTGGGCTCTGTGCAAGTATTGTCTCAGCTGCTTGTAATCGACTGTCTGTATACTACACAAATATGAAGTCAGCAGTAGTACAATTCATGCCAACACTGTGTGTAATTTCATAGTGCAGAGGAACATCATTTACTCATACATGTTGGATGTTAATGCATTGCATGCAATTGTTGCTGCGTTTCGGGATGCAGGTCTCCCACACACACATCAGGAAGAGTTAAGATAGCTACCTACCTGTTAGGTGAGGGGGAACAGTGCAATGGCTGCCACATGCTCCTGGGTGGGGGAGGACTCCATGCTGCTGGGCTGTGGGGCAGGGGGCATGCTGGGAGTAGTGATACAATCCTCCCACCCACACACACTCCTCCATTACACAATGGCTACCTACCTGTTAGGTGAGGGGGAACAGTGCAATGGCTGCCACATGTTCCTGGGTGGGGGAGGCCTCCATGCTGCTGGGCTGTGGGGCAGGGGGCATGCTGGGAGTAGTGAAACAGGCATCCCACCCACAAACACTCCTCTATTACAGGATGGCTACCTACCTGTTAGGTGAGGGGGAACAGTGCAATGGCTGCCACATGCTCCTGGGTGGGGGAGGCCTCCATGCTGCTGGACTGTGGGACAGGGGGCATGCTGGGAGTAGAGAGACAATCCTCCCACCCACACACACTCCTCCATTACAGGATGGCTACCTACCTGTTAGGTAAGGGGAACAGTGCAATGTCTGCTACATGCTCCTGGGTGGGGTAGGCCTCCATGCTGCTGGGCTGTGGGGCAGGGG
This sequence comes from Lissotriton helveticus, assembly GCF_964261635.1. Lineage (NCBI taxonomy): Eukaryota > Metazoa > Chordata > Amphibia > Caudata > Salamandridae > Lissotriton > Lissotriton helveticus. The sequence goes on along the minus strand of NC_136071.1, from coordinate 515,111,242 downwards.
GTATGCTGGGAGTAGTGAAACAGGCATCCCACCCACAAACACTCCTCCATTACAGGATGGCTACCTACCTGTTAGGTGAGGGGGAACAGTGCAATGGCTGCCACATGCTCCTGGGTGGTGGAGGCCTCCATGCTGCTGGGCGGTGGGGAGGGGGCATGCTGGGAGTAGTGAAACAGGCATCCCACCCACAAACACTCCTCCATTACAGGATGGCTACCTACCTGTTAGGTGAGGGGGAACAGTGCAATGGCTGCCACATGCTACTGGGTTGGGGAGGCCTCCATGCTGCTGGGTTGTGGGACAGGGGGCATGCTGGGAGTAGTGATACAATCCTCCCACCCACACACACTCCTCCATTACAGGATGGCTACCTACCTGGTAGGTGAGGGGGAAGAGTGCAATGGCTGCCACATGCTCCTGGGTGGGGGAGGCCTCCATGCTGCAGGGCTGTGGGGTAGGGGGCATGCTGGGAGTAGTGATACAATCCTCCCACCCACACACACTCCTCCATTACAGGATGGCTACCTACCTGTTAGGTAAGGGGGAACAGTGGAATGGCTGCCACATGCTCCTGGGTGGGGGAGGCCTCCATGCTGCTGGGCTGTGGGACAGTGGGCATGCTAGGAGTAGTGATACAATCCTCCCACCCACACACACTCCTCCATTACAGGATGGCTACCTACCTGTTAGGTGAGGGGGAACAGTACAATGGCTGCCACATGCTCCTGGGTAGGGGAGGCCTCCATGCTGCTGGGCTGTGGGGCAGTGGGCATGCTGGGAATAGTGAAACAGGCATCCCACCCACAAACACTCCTTCATTACAGGATGGCTACCTACCTGTTAGGTGAGGGGGAACAGTGCAATGGCTGCCACATGCTCCTGGGTGGGGGAGGCCTCCATGCTGCTGGGCTGTGGGGCAGGGGGCATGCCGGGAGTAGTGAAACAGGCATCCCACCCACAAACACTCCTCCATTACAGGATGGCTACCTACCTGTTAGGTGAGGGAGAACAGTGCAATGGCTGCCACATGCTCCTGGGTGGGGGAGGCCTCCATGCTGCTGGGCTGTGGGGCAGGGGGCATGCTGGGAGTAGTGAAACAGGCCTCCCACTTGTATCTATTGCAAGATGGCTGGCTACCTGTTGGGTGAGGGTGGACAGTGTGATGGGGTTTGGGTTGTGCAAGGGAGTAATTCTCAGTGTGTTGTTTGGCATTTGTTTGTACTTACCACCCTCCGCTCCCCCGGCTACTCCTGTGAGACTCTCAGGAAGCAGTATGGCAAGCACCTTCTCCTCCCATGGTGTGAATGTTTTCTGTGGGACGGGAGGGCCACTGCCAGTCACGTTCGCCAGCGTCCATTTCTTACTCCTCCTCTCCTTGACAACCCTCTTGAGATCATGTCACCACTTCATGATCTCCTTCCTGGATCTTGGGATGTTCCCTACTGCATTCACCCTTTGGACTATCCTTTCCCACATTTGGGTCCTTCTGGCTAATGGTGTCTGTTAGACCAGGCTACCAAACAGTTGTGGCTCTACTCTCACTATCTCGTTGACCATGACTGTCAACTCACTGTCCGTGAATTTGGGCATTTTAGGTGAGGTCATGTTGTGTTGTGTTTGGATTGTTTGTGGGTGCTGGTGGGTTGGTGGTGGGTGTGATGTTGGTGTGTGAGGTCTGAGGTGTGCTGGGAGATTGTTGGTGCTGGTGTGATGGTGGTGGTGATGGTGGTGGTGTTTGTGTGTGTGTGCTGTGCTCTTTTGCCTCTCCTGTGAGATGTGGTGTATGGCCTTCTCTTCTGGAGTATTGCAAAGGATTGTGGTCAGTGAAGCTGGTGGTTTTGTACTCAGCTGTGTGGGTGTGACCAAATGGTATTTGGATGTCAGGTGTGTTTTGTGAGTTGCCCTGTCCTTGTATATTTTTCTTAGCAATGTTTATTGCTATTTGTATTTCTTTCAGGGAGGGGGGCATAGCTACATCGATTTGTTCAATGTTTGTCATCACTGCGGTGTTTTGAAATCGTCCGCCATTTTTTTCATGTTCCTTCCACTGCGGTGGCTATGCCGCAGCTCTTCCGCTATCTCTACCATTCACTCCTGTGTGCAACCGCGGTGGTCGGAAACAGTGGTTTCGACCGCGGGGAAACTCGGGGATATCCTAATTTCCCGTGCTGTGTCTCCGCTTTACCTGTGGACGGTTTTGTCTTTTCCGCTGCTTTTCCGGCCGCCGCGGTCGGAGTTTTGGCATCACCGCACCCGTCGGGCGGTTTTATTTCAACCGCTACCGCCGCGGTCGGTCTTTAGTGGCGGTTGATCCTAATTTGACCGCCGGTTTACCCGCGGTCCTGGCGGGCGGTTGTTTTCCGCATCCATGGCAGTCGGGGTGATTTTCCGCCTGACATCCTAATGTGCCCCAAAGTGTCACCATCAAAGTTACAGTTCTGTCAGAAAGAAGTACACTTTCTAGGTCACAAGATTGCCCAAGGAGTCAGACAAGTTACCATAGAAAGAATCAGAATGATACAGGGAATGAAACCTCCTAAAACTCAGAAACAGGTAAGAATGTTCCTAGGAATGGTAGGTTTCTTTCGAAAATGGAGCAGTGGATTTTCCCTGATAGCAAAACCATTACAGAGATTGACAAGCGCAGATGTAAGAGACCCCATAGTGCTGTACAAAACAGAAATGGAGGCTTTTGAACGACTAAAAACCAGTCTGTGTGAAGCACCAGCATTGGGAATGCCTGATTATGAGAAAGAGTTTGAACTATATTGCAGTGAATGAGAGGGATGTTCATTATGAGTTCTAACTCAAAGACATGAAAAACTGAGAAAGCCAATTGCATATTTCTCAGCTGTTTTGGATACAGTTGCCAAAGCATTGCCAGGATGTTTGAAAGCAGTTGCTGCTACAAGTGTGAGTTTGGAACAGAGTGAGGGTATAGTGATGGGATATCCGTTGAAGGTATATGTACCTCATTCGGTGGAAATTCTCCTCACTAGGACCAAAACACAGTTCCTTACCAATAACAGGACGACAAAGTATGAAAAAGTAATTCTGGGTGCAGATAATGTGACAATAGCACGATGTGTAAATGTAAATCCATCTACGTTGTAACCTGATGCCATGGATTTGGAAGTGAGAAATGAAGTTGATCATAAGTGTTTGGATGTTCTTGAGTATTGTACCAAACCAAGACCTGACATTAAAGATGAGCCATTGCCTTAATCTGATTCTGTAATGTTTGTAGATGGTTCATGTCTGAGAACAGATGAGGGTGCTCTGAGTGCTACATATGCAGTACGTACAGTGGCAGACATTCTGGAAGCATCTTGTCTGAAAGGAATTAGTTCTGCTCAAATAGCAGAGTTGATTGCCTTGATTCTAGCATGTGAACTGGGAAAAGAAATAAGAGTCACCATAGTGACTGACAGTCAGTATGGTTTTGGGGTTGTCCATGATTATGGTCAACTGTGGTCCCAAAGAGGTTATTTAACTTCTGCAGGATCCCCCATCAGAAATGCTGAGTTTGTGAAAATGCTGACTGATGCCATTCCATTCCAAAAAAGCTTTATTCGACTTATTAGGTCATCAAAGCACACAATATTAATATACAAAATTACACCTAATTTCCAATTTGAATTCATAAAAAACATAAAAACATAATTTAAAAATCCATGTACACGTTCTCGGATGATAGTTATAAAATCTCATAAAAACACTTTAAACAGTATAAAATATTATTAAGATGATTTAGGTAAAATTACATAAGTTCATTAAATCAAGCTATCCAGTTAAATGGAAGGCAAGTGGTTTCTTAACAGGTGAGATGCCACAAGACAGGTATATTTAGTGGCCTATTCTCTCCTTAAGGGTCCGTGCTCTAATTACCCATACCCACCCCAAAAATTTCGCCATGGCAACAACTATTACTTCAGATGTGCCGCTTCTTAGGATTCTTTCTGCCTCCTGCGCCCTTCTTGTTGCTAGGAGTTTGCATATTGGGGTCAACCAGATGCGCCGTGGGGCTCTATATCCGTTACAATCAAATAGTACATGGGCTAGAGATTCATTTCTAGACTGGCACACCAGGCACAAGTCATCGCAAGATATTGACCATTTACTAGTAAAGCTCTTATGGGTAATGTGACAACCCTGAACTGGAAATATAATATCCGCTCAAAGGGCTTTGTGATGATATCCCAGTACCGATCTAACTCAGGTACCGTTTTGCCACATAAGAAACAACCAGTAAGGGAAGCTGACTCACAGTTCTTCACCAGATCCGTATGGGCCATTTCCCAGTATTTAGCTTTCAAGATCGCTTTGGGGGGAAGATAGCCTTCTCTGGATCATCTTACAGCGAGCTCATGCCCATACAGATTAGAGTGGCCCTAGGCTGTTTTAGCCATCTTATTTTGCATAAACTGTCCACCCTAATTACATCTAGGAAACCAGCCGCATACTCTGCTAGCTCTGGGGTAGACCATAGTCTCCTCCAGTACAACAAAGGATGCAATTTTACCATTTCTGCGATTGGCTTCCGTCCCAGATCAATCAACAATGGGCTCATAGGGGTACTCTGGGGCAATCTCGCTATATTTCTTAGGAACTTGTTCTCCGAGATGGTTAATATGTCTAGATTCTCATCACCCCAAAGTTCTGAACCGTATAAGGCAGAACTGATTACTTTCATACTATAGATCTCCATGGCGGGGCTGATTATCTTAGTAAAAGAGGAGTTATATTCTTTTAACAACACCCCTGAAAGTTGCCTATGTTTTAAAGATGCTAGATCTACTTGGTGTGACCAACTTAGCCCCTCCTAAATATTAACCCCCAGATATGTGAACTCCTTGACCTGATCAAGCTTGATGTTATTTAGTCTGATGCCTCCTTTAAACGCCCTATGTGGGTTAAAGGTCATCAGTTTTGTTTTGGACACGTTGACCTCCAATCCCCTTAGAGCACAAAACTATTCAAAGATTAAGAGGGCCCTCTGGAGCCCACTTGGGGTTTTGGAGAGGATCAACGTGTTGTCTGCAAACATCAATATAGGGACCTTTTTGCCTGCCAGTGTCGGTGCATCCATGTTTGTTAAGTTCATACGGTTCACTATCCCGTTTATGTACAATGAAAATAGGGTCGGGCCAGCACCCATCCCTGACGTACTCCTTTATCTACTGGAAAAAATTCTGTTACTTCCCCCTGCTTGCCCCAGCGGATCCTAGCCCTGTTACTTTCGTGCAGTCTAATGATAAGAGCCAACAATTCAAGCGATAGCCCCATATCTTTTAGTGTCAACCAGAGTTTCCCTCGTGGAACGAGATCATATGCTGCCCGAAGGTCAACAAAAACGGCATATAAACTCCCCTTACCCAGGCTCACAGTTTTCCAGTACAATAAAGTGAACCTGAATACTTGATCTATACGGCTAGTAAAAGCACCGAATCCTGCTTGGAAGGGGGATAAAATACCGTCTTCATCGATCCAAACCTGCACTTTATTTAAAACCAACCTGCGCATTACCTTTTGGAGTGAGTCAATAAGGCTAATGGGCCTGTAGTTCCCTGGGCACGTTTTATCTCCTTTTTTAAAGATAGGTATTATCTCTGCGCCTTTCCAGGAATCTTGAACCGGCGACCCCTGAGCTATAGCATTTAACAATAAAAAAATATATTCGCCCCACCTCACCTTATTGGCAAGAAATACATCCCCCGGTATTCCATCCAAGCCCGGAGCTTTTTCTGCCTTGATAGATTTTAAGGCCATCTCAACATCCGTCCTACTAAATGCTTCCTCGATAAAAAACTGCATAGCAATACTGACTTCGCTATCATACTCGCTAGCCTCATATTGGGGTTTAAAGTGATTAACCCACTCTGATTGTGAGACATGGATTTTGGGCTCAGCAGCCTGCCCTCCTCTGTTCCATTTATAGATATTCCAGAATTGCTTTGGATTCCTATTATCGCATGCCTCCTTCAGATCATCCCACCTTTTCCTGTCCCAGTTCCTTTTCGCTTTAAGTATTGCCCCCCTATAGGTTGCCCTTGCTAACCGTACCTGTACTGGGTCCCCTAATTTTATCGCATTTCCCAATTCTGTACGCGACCTTTTACAATTGGTACTATACCATTCATGTACTTTAGGTGTAGATACCTTTCTGGGCTTACTATTTGCTACAAAGTACTTATGCAAATGCCCAAAAAATGTATTATGTATGGTGGTTGGTAATTTGCGATCAAGCAAATTCGGCAAATTGGATGCGCTAGCATTTAGATTGCTAATTGCCCTATTTAGCTCACTATCAATGCTAGACAGCACCAAGGGTAATTCTTTTAGTTTGGTCCATTTTAATCGTCTTTGGTCGTTCGATGGTACCACATCCTTGGACATATAACTGTCTTCTATTTCTCTACAAGACTTATAGTTAAACATGTCCATACCCACACAGAGCGGATTATGGTCACTTTCCAATCTATCAAGTATTGTCATATCCCTCACTGTATGCCACAATACTAGGCTAACCAAAACATAATCAATACTGCTTATGCTATAGCCATTATTAAATGTGACAGCCCCCACTTTATCAGACTCTGTACGGCCATTAAGTGCCCGTAGCCCATTTTCCCTACATATGGAATTAATATGGATCGCCACATCAGTCCATCTTTTTATTGGCTCTAGCTCTAGCTTTGGGACTCCCCACCTTAGATCTTCCTCATCTACTATGCTGACCTCCTCATTCAAGAGTGGCTCAAAGGTTGTGTTAAAACCACCCGCAATAATCAAGGGTAGGCATGACTGATCACTCTCCAGAAGTTCGTCAAGTGCCGCTAAAACACCCGACCTTTTTCCTCGTGAGCCACGCACATACATGTTATATATTACTGCAATCCCCTTTGGGCCCTTAGGCAGTCTGACTGCCTGGATGTCATTATTGTGGGTTGGGATAGTTTGAATATTCAGCCCCTTTTCTTGTCTCACCCACATGGTCAGACCTCCTGCTGGTCTCCCACGTAATCGTTTATTAGCTGGAATATAAAAATTCAGATAACCAGCACAAAAAATTGGGCCTCTGACCAAGTCTCTTGGAACAGACAGACGTCAAACCTCTCAATGAAAGTATGCCACTCAGGGGATCCCACCTTAGAACCTAGTCCTGCAATATTCCATGACATGAGGGTATTCATTGCTAGTGCCTCTTTATCCACCAGTTTGGTGTTCGCTACTGATATACTTAAGCTTAGGGTACCTTCTAGTGTGATCCCTCTGTTTTGGTTGATTATCAAGGGTTTCACTCCTACTACTTGTTTCAACTCTACTAATTGTGAGTCAGACCCAAATGAAACAGTTTTAAGGGCCACCTCCCTAGCCAGTTTACCCTGCTTCCCCTTTACCAGAACACCCGCGAGTCAGTCATTAGTTTCCAATGTGGATTCCCCCCTAAGCCTATGGAGGTCAAGCCCGTGTTGCTGAACTTTATCTCCTTCCCTATATGGACGCCGGAACTGTATATTTGATAGAACTGGTGCACTGGTGCGAAATTCTAGGGCAAAAAGATTCTCAGCTATGTGTGCCTTAGCCATCTTAAGCTCGATGCTATCCAGGGAATTCGCTGTTACTACCAGCCTCCGGGCTCTAACTATATCTTCCCTAATCACCGACCAGCACCCTCTCACATGCCTTATCCAGTGGATTGATTTATTTATTAGGGAAACCTCGCTCTCTGGCCTACTGGTCCCGGGGAGTTTTGGACATTCACCATAATAATTTTTGATGAACTTTGCATTTCCGTGGAACTACATACCAAATGCATGTTTTCCTCCCTAGACCATGGCTGGATGGGGTATAGTGCCCTGCCGTCGTTCTGGTGTACCTGAGCCCTAACAGGGTTTGTTGGAACATAAGATCCAGTGTTATTATTAACAGGGTTTGTCTGGATAGTACTTGGGGCAGCATACAGATGTACTAAAGATGGCGGTTTAGCCCCATTCCCTAGTCTACCTAAACTAGATGAGGCCCCAAGAGCCTGTGTTCGATTCAAATGTGGGGAAATGGATGTACTTTCCCTTGTGGCCCTTGGGTGAAATTGGTTCCCACTCAAAGTTTTCACTAACATAATTAGTTCCTCAATCTGGCCTCTCATTATACCCATTTCTTTCGTCATTGCATCCACTTGTAAGGTAAGATCTTGGTGACTCTTGCATGGTTTTGACCCACTCTGATGTGGACTATTCGGTGACAGATGATGACTTGTCCCTCCGCGTCACCTGCTAATTCACTATTATCGATGTCTTGTAGTGGGAGGTACCTATTTGTACACTGCACTGCTGGAGCAATTTGGTCTATGTTAGCCAAATCAGAATTAGGCACTTCCCCCTTCTTACAGTTTTTGTCTACCTTTCTTACATTTGTTCTCTGGAACATCGCTGGAATGGTAGTAGTGGGTGTTTTACCCACGTGAACCAGCTTATTAGTAGGTGGATCACTAGATGCTTGCCCCCCTGGCTCCAGCTCAAGAATACCCTCACACTCTTCTATCAAGGTGTCTATCCTATCTAAAACGAGAACTAACCTCTCCTTGGTATCCACTTAATATGCAGGTAATATATCCATCATACAGTATCTATATCAACATTGTCCCAACACATGAATTTTTTAGAAAAACATATTCTTATTTATTCATGATATAATCGCAAAATTCATCACACAAATATACATTGTTAGAAAAAGACATAATCATTATATACAATAGAATCAATTCTGTACAACACTATCTACACAAGCCCCACAAGAACAGTAGAAAAAACAAAATATGTCATTCATTCAAAGAAATCATACCAAACATCCAAAGCATCCAATCAACCTATCAACCAAACTTCAACTACCATACCATGGAAGAGACAATAAACAAAAACAACCACAAAATCATATACATAACAAGGCAACAAAAGAAAAGAGGCTCCGACGCGCACTTCGGAAAAAGACCATGGGCCCGATGTAGGTAATTCTTATTTACCACTTCTTAAATACCGAATTTTACCGATTCGGTATTTAAGAAGTGGTAAATATGAAGGGGGGAGATGTAGGTATTTCCAGATGTGTAAATACCGAATCTTTAAGATTCGGTATTTACCGAATCTGGAAATACCGAATCGGTATTTCCAATTGATTCCTATGGGCTGTGAAGCCCATAGGAATCAATGGCCAATACCGATTCTGTAATTACAGAATCGGTAAATACCGATTTTAGCAAGGGTGCAGGGGGTGTCACTTTGACACCCTCTGGCACCCCCAAAACAGCCTCGGGTGCCATGTGGCAGGCATACATGCCCCAAGGGCAGGTCTGCCTGTCATATGGCAGAGGTGTGCATGCACACATGTGCATGCACACCGGAATCGGTATTTTACCATCAAATTGGATTTGATGGTAAAATACCGATTTTGTAAGGCTTGTGGGACTCAGAAGAGTCCCACCTACATCTCAAATTTACCGAATCGGTAAAAATACCGATTCGGTATTTTACAGAATCGGTCAATTTACCGATCGGTAAATTTACCGATTCTGTAAAATTAAGGGCCCTACATACCATTTCTGAAATACCGGTCGGTAACGGCCGAAAATACCGATTTTCGGCCGTTACCGACCGACCTACATCTGGCCCCATGTGTCCACAGTTCCTTCGTCAGGGCGCGATTGATACCATTCTTGGTACACATAAATTCTTGATGGGCGTAATGATGGTTCTTTTTTTTCCCCAATATGATAAAGTTAATCCACCAATAAACAATTTTTTACACGCAGGGGCTTAATTTTGAAGTAACATCCAGAGTCAAAATGTCATCATGAAGTTCTGAGGGTCTCAGATATTAAAGTACGAGAAAATCTTCAGTCTCGAAGAGTATTTATAAGGTAATTATCATATAAAAATGGCAAGCTGGCACTCCACACATAGATCTCAACAAGGCATAAGGTGCTGGTCAACAGATATCCGAATGAAAATACACCCTTTGGACATCACAAGGCGGCTATAAATAAAGCAAAACTGGTCGCCTAGGTCCAAGCACTCAAAATTTAAAGAGACCAAGCTCCAGTGCGGTCCTCCAAGAATTCAAGCCAAGGGGCACACCCTCGTAGTATACACCAACTCGAAAATAGTTCCTGTAATTCTGCAACCGGCACGACGTCCACGGTTTAGCGGAAATAAGCGGTGGGACAATGTTGATATAGATACTGTATGATAGATATATTACCTGCATATCAAGTGGATACTGAGGAGAGGTTAGTTCTCGTTCTAGTGTATTTCCCTGCCTCCCCCTCCCGGTAATATTTCCAGGGACCCTCTTCTGTTTTTGAGTCTATCCTATCTAATACACAATTACTGCTTGCATATGTTCAGAGGTTCTTTGCCCTTTTACTTTTACCTCCCCTGCTCCGATTTGAGCCAGTGCTTCCGGTCTCCCCCCCATCCTCTCCCACACACAGCAACTTTCTTTTACCCATTAGTGGTTGTCTGGCTAGAACAGGCAGGGATCGATATACAATAGTTTAGCACAACTTGCTGTATTGTGACACTTAGTTGCTAGGCAGCACAATGGTAAAACAAGTCCAGGGTTTACGAGAATCTACAAGTGATTAGAGTCTCTGAGTAACCAGTCACAGCAAAAGGTAGCAACAACAGTACCTGTGGGCAGTATCAATCACAGCTGGCTCACCAGTTCCATGCTCTTGCCAGCACGACAAAACAAACGTTAGAGGGGTGGCCCATCCCAGCCTCTTCCTGCCACTGACGGGCAAGGATGGGCCTGCCCTTGGCCAGGGCTTTGCCCGGGCAGCTCCCGCGCGCGTCCCGCGTCGCAGGTGGCGTTGCACGCTTTTCTGCGCAAGCTGCAAAACCAGCTCCTCCCCCAATCAGCGTTGGTTTCTGGGATCTGGAGTCCCCTTTTCAGCAGTGGAGCACGGCAGAAATTCCTCGGGACCCCTGCTGATTAGTGCAATCCAGTTACCTGAGAAAATTGCTATTGTAAAATGTGCAGCTCACAAGAAAGAAGATGATTATGTCACCAGAGGCAACCGCTTTGTTGACTCTATTGCTAAGTACTGTGCTAAAAATCTTGCATCTATAAATCGGGACAGAAAAGCTGGACATGTTTCAAGTCCTTTAATGCTAACCGCAGTAGTTGAGACTTGGCAGGAAGTAAAACAGATGCAGGAGGAAGCAAGTGAGGAAGAGAAGGACATTTGGTTAAAATAAGGATGTAGACAAAGAGAAGAGGATACAATTTGGGTTTATGAAGATGAAAGATCAGTAATGTCTGATAGCATGATCTCTAATATGGCCCGAATGTACCATGGTCAAGCCCATATTGCGAGGGATGCTATGATCAGGATGTTTAGACAGACATGTTATAATCCCTAGTTCAGGATGATCGCTGAGAGCTTTTGTCAGCGATGTCTTGTTTTCCAGCAGTTAAACCCACGAAGAAAAACAGTTGTGAATTTGGGAACCATAGGACGGAAGGGAGGTTCATTTACACAAATGCAATTGAAATTTGTCGAGTTGCCACCCTGTAATCGGCTTCGATATGTACTTGTGATCATTTGCCTATTTTCCCGGTGGGTGGAGGCCTTCCCTACCAGACGGAATGATGGAGTGACTGTTGCAAAACTATTGGTAAGAGAAATCATTCCGCATTTTGGTTTCCCAGTAACAATTGAGACGGACCGTGGAACTCATTTTCACAATGAGTTAATGCAGATGATTTGTGAAACACTGGACATTCGTCAGAAATGACATTGTGCTTACAGACCAGAGGCTTCTGGGGTAGATGAGCAAGTAAACGAAACCATAAAGAATAGAATTGCAAACATGTGTTTTGCCACTGGACTGAAATGGCCTGATGCTTTGCCACTTGTTCTGATGACCCTAAAGAGCATACCTGATAAAAAGACAGGATTGAGTCCACATGAGATTCTGATGGGAAGAGTGATGAGACAAGTATTTGTGCCAGTTGATAAACTATTGACTATTAATGATGATATCATACTGGATTACTGCAAAAACCTGTCTGACATGGTAACTTCTGTGTTCCATCAGGTGGGAACTGAGGCAAACTCAAAAGAGAAACGTCCAGCTCATGATTTACTCCCTGGAGATTTGGTTCGGATAAAAGTACACAGGAGAAGAAACTGCCTACTTCCTCGTTGGCAGAAGCCCAGAAAAGTCATTCTGGTTAGCATGAATGCAGTTAAGTGTGCTGGTGTAAAGAGATGGGTACATGCCAGCCACACCATCCATGTGCCTGAGCCGGAAAATCCACAGGACGAAGCAGAAAGCACAACTGACTCAGATTCCGAAGGTAAACCAGATAAAAATCCAGATACTGATTCTCGACCTGTTCGCCGACATCTGGAAATATCAGATGCAAGCTCTGCATCTGAAGGAGAAAGTGAAGTCATCAAAATACCAAATTCTAACGATCGACCTAAAAGTAGAGATTTGGCAAGGTCTGATACCAGTGTGGACACTGACCAAAATAAAGACAAAACTGGTAGTCAGATAAATACTGAAGGACAGTCTGAAAGCTCTGAAAGCAGGAACAGAAATCTTGAAACTGGTGAAAAGGAAATAACTCACAATAAGGATGAGCTTCCGAGTACCAGCTATGGAGAAGTTCCTTTTTTTTCCCCATATTTCCACCCCCAGTCCTACTCTGACAAGATTACCACATCGTATCATGCTTGAATCCCCCACTAGGTACTATACCTTACTCAACTGGTCTGTCGGAAAGCAGACTGCGAAGTACCTCAGAGAACCTCTCGGGATGAGCATGATTAACCCGGATTGATCCGGCTTTTCCCCATTTCCCCATTAACCAGTAGTATTGACTTCTTCTTACTCCATTACTGTATGATTATTACACAGACCAATCGGCTGTGTGATATTATCACCAATTCACTATGTTTGACACTTAGTTTTAATTCCTCACGCTGGTGGTTTATGTGTGTGTTTGTGCATGGACTGAACCTTATTAGTCCTGTATATAGGAATATTGCTTAACGTCGCTATCTATGAATTATGTTCATCTGATTTTTTGCAGGTCATAATATTTCTGCAGGACCGTTTGGCCTGCACCTCGGTATCACCGACCGCTTAAGGTTGTATACCAGATTGTTAGTTTCAACTTTTCACTTATTTACTTTTTCACTGTGTGGTACTATACACTGAGGTCCTGACGAATTGCCATTATGGCAAGAAACATGTTGACCAAACAAGAGGGTAGTAGTTAACTTGATAAGATAACTCCAGTGCAGTTAGCTCCCCTCCCACCCCTTTTAACTAAGGAAGTCTACCACAAGAATAAAATAGGTTGTGGACTGACTCACCTTTTTTAATAAACATCACTGTTTCACGACCACACCCCCCGCCCTCTCACACGCATGCACCATATGGCCGGAATAAAAGATCTCCGATAAAGAGCCCCGGTTTCGGGAGCCCGTCAGACATTGCAGCGCCAGTCTAACGAGGAGCAGAACCCATATGATGAAGCATGACACCTAGCTTGCTGGGTGTGTGAGGGTTTTAATTCCAACTAGGGGATTCCCCCCTCTCTCTAGCACTCACACCTCTCCATCACTCTTCTCGGGGAACTTTGTACCTTCTCTTGTACTGATGGAGAAGTTCCTAACAGAGTGGAAAAACTGACCAAAGAGAAAACAGATTCAGTGAAGAAAATAGACATTATAAAGTTCACCATAAAGGAAACTGTTGAGAAGTCCGAAACTGAGTCTGATGACAGTGAGGATGAAACTCAATTGAGGAGAAGCTCAAGAAAGAGAGCTTGGAGTGTAGAACGTAACATTGTTGAACCTGAAACCGAAAAACCACGTAAAGGAGATAATTGGCCTAAGGTAAATGATGGTCTGAGATTCAAACTGAGTAATAAAGAAAAAATCAAAGAAGATCAAGTAAATTAAATAACCAGTCAAAAGGAGTTGTTGGGGGAAAAGATAGAAATTGTGCAAAGGCCAAAAAGAGTAAGAAGACCAGATCAAAAATACAAGTCACCTGAATGGTCATATATCGCTTGGCCCTCAATAAGGGAAGTAAATAGCAGTCAAGAAAATGGATTGTGGAAAACGCTGTGTAAAAAGAAAAAAAATGGCTACTAATGATGTAACAAGATCGAAATGTACTATTCTTAGAAAATGGTGTAGAATGTGGTTAATATGTACACGGCTTTTGATGTTGTTATGGTTGATATTAGCTATTGTAATTCCTTTTAGGCCAAATTTTGAAAAAGCAGAGGCAAATAAGAGTAGGAGAGAAAAGGTCTATGAGTCAGAGGGTGAAATAATAAATGTGTATAGACCTGAAGTACATCAAGATAATTCAATTAGCGACTACTTCAAGAACACATTTTCGAAGTTAATATCTTAATATGTGAAAACCATGGACGCTAGTGATTGCTACGTCTGTGTGAAATTACCTGCATCTGTATCAGAGGGTGTGACGTACCACCACCTTCCATTAACATATGGGGTTACATTTAGGGTTTTAGCTAGTTTGTTTTACAGAACAGGTAACCAATTCTTAAGATGTTTTTGCAAAATTGAAAGTTGTGGCAGAATTGAATCAAATCAAACCTGCAAAAGTTTTTGAAGAATATTTTTCGGAAACACAAGAACTGACCCATGACTATACGTTCAAACATAATTTGACTTGTAAAATGAGAAATGAGGAGAACGCCTTTTTGGATATGGTAGAGGAAATGAGGAATAAATATAAGAGGAAGGAAAAAGCAAAGAAATCTAAATCTACAATGTGGACATTTGAGGATGATAATTTAGAGGGACATTATTTATTTATTTTATTTATTTTAAAGGTTTTATATAGTGCTGGCTAGACCCGGAGGTATCAGAGCGCTTTACATGAGTATCAGATCATAGTTACAGGTTACATCGCTACAAAGGTTACACAGTTATACGAGCATGGCAAAACAGGTCGAGGTAAACAATAAGCACAGATACGTAAGGGGAAAAGCAGGCAAGGGGAGAGATTCAGGGGAGGGGGTAGTAGCAGGGGAAGTAGACTGATAATGAAGGTGGGAAAGAGGAGAGGAGGGTGAGAGACACTGCATGGAAAGAGGAGGGGAAGGGCGACAGGGACACAAACCGGTAGACGAGTCAAAGCAACGTCCACAGTCCAGTAAGCTGTAATCCCAGGGGAAGTGGTATCACTTCCCTATCTCTGTTGCGAGAGGCTCCCTTTACGCAGTGGACTCTCTCAGAGGGGTCTGTGAGACTCCAAGGCCTACATACTGGTTCCTTCCCCAAAAAGGGGAGAGGGAGTGCTTTGGCAAGGGGAGCCATACAATACCTCAGCTGTGAGTGGCTCCCTTGGCGCAGTGGACTCTCTCAGCGGGTTCGAGTATAAATGTTAGATCTTTCCCCAACAAGGGGAGAAGGAGTGCTTAGTCAAAGCGCACAAATGACCGGGGTTAGGCAGAGTAGCAGGCAAGACATAATGTGAATGTGGCTATAAATATAGATACCCCATTATTAGGGAAATTATGTATTTGAAGAGACAACACTGTATGATAATTATTTTGTGGGAGCAAGTCAATATGAAGATACATATATTATAAAAGGGGGTTGGGGATTTAAAGGAGGTGATGATCCAGTTTGCCCTGGCATATATTTCCTGTGTGGGAACAAAGCTTATTATAGATTGCCTGATCATTGGTATGGGTCCTGCTATGTAGGTCTGGTCTATCCTAACATTTTCCATGTAGATTGAGGGACTAATGGAATTCACAAGATGGGTAAACCTTTAAGTCGTGGGAGAAGGGAAAGTGTAGTAGAAATAATAGGTGATGTTTTTGGAGCATTGATACCAGCAGTGGGTATATCTTTTAATGTAAACATAATTCGGAAATTGTCAATGATTGTAGATCGTTTGTCAACAGATACTGCAGGGGGATTTTGAATGATAAACACAGAAATGGTGGCTATGGGAGCTATGGTGATGCAAAATCGACTTGATCTTGATATAATTTTGGCAAAAGAGGGAGGAGTCTGTGGAATTTTGAAGGTACCGCACTGTTGTACCTACATTCCTGATAAAAGTCAAAACATTGAAAGATATATTACAAACCTTACAGAATTGCATAAAGAAATTATACCACTAGAGGTTGGTGGTGTTCTTGAGAAATTTGGTAGAAGTTTTTCAGTCGTTAAGAAATGGTTTTATGAAATAGCTAGATCAATAATAGGGAAAGTATTATTTCCAGTACCACTAATAATAGTGATATTTTTAGTCTTAAGATTAGGTTGTAAACGTAGAAAAAGAAGAAACCTTAAAAAGTCTATAAAAACTGAATTTGAAGAGAGACAAGAAAGAGAATGTGAAAAGGGGGGCATTGAAATGGAAGAGTTTAAGGAGAAACTTTATCAAGACAGAAAGAAAATAGAAGATACTAGAGTATAACTCATACTAACTGAAAAGAATTTGAATCATGTTTTGAAAATGTTATGAAAATTTTGGGTGTTATTTGGTGATAAATCACCAAAGGGGGTAGTTGATGGAGCGAGGGTGAAAAACAAAATGTTTGTATACCCCTTGTAAAATTGCCTTCCCATAACTGTAATATATATTAATCGTGTGATTTTAAAATTAACCAATGTAGAATAGAAAGCACACACACAAATATACATGGGATGCTAATATGCTTGTGTTGCGAATTGAATCCATTAATTATGTGAAGCTGTCTTACTAATATAGTGCGGAAATGCTATAATCTAACTCAACTCACAACTCAAAGATGAACTAAGTACCAAACTTACTCCAGAGGAACTGGGTCAAACACTTGATGATGTGAATGCACAATTTGAAAAACACACTAAAGAAATTAATGAACATAAGTTACGTAAATTCAAAAGGGATACGGTGGATTACAAACTTCGGGAGGTTTAGAACTGGGCAGAGATCTACGCAGCAAGAAGACAACACAGATCGCATTTCAACAAATCTACTGAGGGAGAGACGTCATCTTCTGAAGACTCTTCACGTGCAAGATTTCCTAGACAAGATTCATGTCAACCCCCACGCCAAGAACAGACACAACAGAGTAGTACCTGCGCGATTCAACCTTCTATCCCAAGCACTGGACCGGTGCCTTTTTTAGGATTAGGCACCGACGCAACCGGCGATGCAGGCGGACACGGTTCAACAGAGTCCCAGCGCCCTATAGCTCAATCGACACGGAGTCACAGAACTTAATTATTAATATCCTTCAAACCACCATTTCAACCACACAAATGAAAGTTCTACAAAAAGGCATCACCTTTGTCCCAACTTATACCACCAACGATTTAGAAACACAGGTGTGTTTTTACAAATTTATGCGGACACTCGGACTTAAATACTTTTTTTCCAATGTGTGTACCCTCACCATTGAATGATAAGGACACTCTCATGGATTTACGCCCAAAAAGTTCATTTCTGGCCCAGGTCAGTCACAAAACTCTTGACCTATGTGAAGCACTTGTACATAAAGATCTTAACACCATCAATCAGACCACGGTTCATAAGAAACAAAACCTCTCCAAAAATGAGAAAATTGCACTAACCCAACTGGCTACCAACAGTAACATCAAAATCTGCCCCGCAGACAAGGGAAACGCTCTAGTAATAATGGACACCCAATTCTATCTGGATAGCGTCAACAACCACCTTCTTGATACCAACACTTACATGGAAATAAATACAAATACCACTAAAGAGTACTCTGCTACCCTCCAGTCTCTTATTGACAAAAAGCAGTCTTTTTTGGAACCATCACGGACAGAGATCGACGATATTTGGTCAAAACACATCCCCAAATTCCATATCTCTACATGATTCCAAAAATTCACAAACATCCGGTCAAACCCCCATTCAGACCCATCATCAGCACATGCAATTCCATTCATGAACCCATTGGTACCTACATTGATCAACATCTCCAATTATCAGTCACACAAATGTCAAGTTATCTACAAGACACCACAGACTTTTTATCCAAAATCATAAACATCACTATCGATCCAGAAGTTACGGTATTACTATGCACTATTGATGTGAATTCTCTGTACACATCCATTCGACATGACTTAGGTTTTCAAGCCATCGATGCAGCATTACTGAAAACTCACAAACCATCTGACCTACAGTTATTTCTCATGGAACTGATTCAATTTACCCTGTTATACAGTTATTTCAAATATCAGGACAAATTTTACATTCAACTATCCGGCGTAGCGATGGGTAATTGTGCAGCACAGTCATATGCTAATCTGTTAATGCAGGAATATGAAATCCAGCACATACTCACCGTTCCACAATGGCAAGATCACCTCAAAACTTACCATCGCTATATCGATGACTTATTCCTAATATGGACAGGTACAGAACAGCAACTAATCACAGCCATCAACCATCTCAATACCATCAACGACAGGATTCAATTTATCCACAACATCAACTCTTCGAGAATCTCCTTCTTGGATGTCGACATCAGAATCAACAACACCAAACGTGAAACATCCATTCACACGAAGCCAACTGACCGCAACAACTATCTCCACTATTCCAGTTTTCACCAACCCAGTTTAAAGAAACATCTACCTTACTCACAATTGCTTCGAGCGAGGAGAATTGCATCTACAGATGAAGCTTACACACATGACAGGGCCATCATAACCAACAAATTCCTGAAAAGAGGTTACCCGGAACAAGTGGTCTAAAACTGCTAGTAACAAAGTGGCAACTATCGATTGATTCACTTTACTCAAACCTAAAGGTATTACAAGCTCACCCAAACAAAGGAATGTGTTTTTCCAAATTTTCCACAAAAAGCAGTCTAATTAAAAGATGTATCACCAAGCATTGGCAAGTTCTGCAGCTTGAACCTGACTTCAACCAGATCTTTGAACAAACACCTATTTTCGCGTATCAACGCTCAAGGAACCTACAAACCATGTTGAAACCTTGCATCATTTCACTCACCACATTCAAAGGAACTATCCCCTGTCATAACTGTACTAACTGTCACAGTATAATTCCTGGGAACATCATCACACACCCTGCAAAAGGCACTCTCATCCCGTTACGAGTCAATGCTACATGTGATACTACGAATGTAGTATATTTACTGAAGTGCCCTTGTGGGCTGCCTTATGTTGGCAAAACTGAATGCAAGATTAAAACCAGACCTATCGAACACCGCAGCAACATAAGAAACAAAAATTTGATATCCTGCGTCGCAGCCCATTTTGTACAACAAAATCATAACAACAGCCAAATTCGCTTCCTTATATTGGAGGTTGTTAACAAACCAGAAGGCATAGACCCAAGAAAATTTCTTCTTCAAAGAGAACTGTACTGGATCCACAAACTGGGTTCTGCCCACCCAAAAGGACTCAATGAAAGACTGGAGTATAGTAGCTTTCTGTGACATGTTCCTCTACAGTATTTACAGTGAACATGTTGGCTCTCTCTTGACAGCATTCTCTCCTTTTCTCTCATGACTCATTTTCTCTTTTCATTCACTTCATTCTTCACCTACTTTTCTTTTTTCTTTTTTGTCTTTCTTCTTTTTGTTTGCCTTTCCTTCTTTTCTCTGTTCTTATCTTCTCCTCCATTTGTCTACTTTTGACTCTTCTTTCCTATACCAGTCATTCACACGCATTCTTCTCTCTAATTTTGTTCACCGTTCAGTATCCCTCTTGAGTACATACACTCATTCTTTCATGACACCTTGTTCATTTATTTGTGTTCGTACCTGCATGTTTTCACAGTTTTATTTCCGTTTGAAAACGTGTGTATCCTTGTTTCTCACTTCAAAGTACAATGCTCACTATAATAGACACTTTATCATTGTATATAGATTTAATAATCACGCATCCAACACTGTCTTTTCATCTCTCCCTCATGGTTTTCACATTACCCGTTATTTTTCATACTGAGTTGACTAGCAATCACTTAGGTTGTTCTTTACATCGGATCTGTACGAGGTATCGCACAAGTCCCCTTTCTACTGCCCGTGTACAGTGTTTAATACGCATGCGCGCACCGGTCCACACTTCCGCGTTTCAGAGTTGGCGTCCCGTCACCCTGGAGCACTGCATTTCCTTTCACAAGTTCATCACCATTCCACACTGCAGTAAGTGTTTTTTAATTGAGATATTTATCATGGTGACTGCGTCACAGGCATCATTCAGCACTGTCACCGACTACTTTGCTTGCATTTCACGTTACTTATGGCGTTTTCTTTGAGGTTAACTACTTCCCTGCTTTATTCACCGGGGCGATTTTATAGTATACCTTTCTTCACTACGTCACCCGTATTGATGCTCATGCACCGTGCACTTTCTATTTGGTACATATTATTTACCAGCACTTCCCGCCTCCGCGTATCTTATTAACCGGCACCTGTCCACCAGTGATCATCGTGAAGCATGTCTTACGTTTTGAGCCGATACTAATACTCTTTAACCTCGGGCCCTGTTCCTTGCTAAAACAGCATTTCTCGGTATTCCTTTAGATTACATGGACCCCCTGAGGAAGAGCCATGTAGCTCCACCTTACACCCATAAGGTTTTCTTCATTTTTGCTGATTTTCATGCCCCTCCCGGACAGAAGGGGTTTACCTTGAGCACCCTAAATATCTGGAATTATCTTGTACCTTTCTAGTACACTGAACACTTCCTGGAATGCAGCGGACCTCATTTCAATAATCTAATGAAAGGCTTTGCATGAATGCATTCTAAATGTATTATTGTGGGAGAAATGATGGAGAATGATAAGAAAACTATGCATAATTGTTGCTTAAAAGGCTAGGTAACCACTAACAGGGTGAACATAGAGTGAGGGAGGTAAACAGAAGGGTTCTACTTCAAAATCTAACGTTTAATTGTGTTTGTTTCTATGATATTTCCCGTTATGGCCCATGCGGCATAGTAGATTATGGAAGGTTTGTGAGACTCCAAGTGAATGTTCCTCCACGCATGCACGACTGTGCTTGAGAGATGTGCAAGCAGCCTGTGCCTGTGCTGCTGATGTCAAGATCAGCGTGACCTGAAAAGCAGAATGGTGCCAAGTTAAAGATGTTCGTGTCATAAGCCTGGGAAAAATTATGAAAGTGACAAGTTAAAGGACAAGGGTGAAGGAGTGTAATAATGAACAATCGGAACCTTACTAAGCATGAAGCCATGACTAAGTGGAAATATGGACAATGAGGAGATGAGGTTATCCTCATCCACCCCTTGAATGGACCACTGAGAAAGGAATGTGGACCCTAAAAGTTTCAAATTTTAGATAGATAGTTAGGGAAAAAGTGTATAAAAGAGGTCATTTGGAAGAAAGAAAGTAGAGTGCTTTTGAATTATTTTTCGCACCACAACATGTTGTCGGACTGATTGATTTTTCCATGGTGCAAAGACTTTGACATTTTCTTGAGTTTTACTTTTGATGGGGACGGAGTCCTGATGGGAGATGAACATCGAGAAAGAATAGAGAGGCTGTTTTTGGGAACCATTCTACTCTAACTCTGATTCTCATTGCCGATACAATTGGTAATATGTCTTTGACTTATTTTTCTGAACTATTCTGCTAATAAATGAAAACTGTTTGAATTTAACCTTCTTTTTCTTTAGGTGAATTTAAAATGTAATGGTGTTCAAATTAAAAGGTTAAATAAAATAAGTTCATGCTAGTAGATTAAATCTTTAAATAAAAATTAAATAAATGGAGAATTAAGCTGGTCTTGTTGTCCATTAGTTAACTTTTACTAGCTGATCCATTGACCAAACAGTGGGGTGTTTTAATGTTTCCTTAAGAGTAAAACCATTGTAAGATCCAATCAAACTGCAGATGTATATAGTGTATACAATTTAGATTAAATAGATGAAGTAGGACACTCCGCTATTCCAGCAGCTCATTCCTCTGATTGTCACTGATCTTGGGAGCAGGGTGATTTGTGTGAATGAATGACTTGCGGTGTTATGGGCCCCACCGACGAGTAAAGTGTGATAGCTCCTCGGATATATAGTGATGGTTTGGAGGTTTGGTTTGGAGAAGCGCTGGATCATGAGCTATGCGAACCCCACACTCTTTCACTGGGTTAATGAAACAAATATCAAATATAGGCACATCGGTTTGGGCGGATGCCTATTGCAAGTCCGATCCTTCATGGTTATTCTTGTTCTATGTTATCAGTTGGTCTGTTAAAAACCTAGTTATTGAGCAATGTCGCTATGAATGTTATGTTCCTATACCTGTGGAGGTACAATACAAGAGCTACTATTCCGGGATGGGCAAGGGGTGGATGGGTATGCAGAATAAGTCAATAGATCGCCAATAACTTCTACCGACATAGTAATATGCAATGTTAGAGGCATGGAGACACCATCACACCGTTTCTCAGTTTATTCCTTTCTCAGACATGGAACGGTGCACATAGCTCTTCCACAGGACACTCACCTGACTAGCCTAGAGGTTGAGCGCCTGCAACACCTTTGGCGGAGACAGGTCTATGCTACTGACTGTTGGACTTGTCCCTTTTTTGCAGGGTCATCCCTGAACTTTTTGCCTTCCTCCTCTATTTTGTCTGACCTGTTTTTGTTGGTTTTATGACTCTGGGCACTTTACCACTGCTGATCAGTGCTACAGTGCATATGCTCTCCCTATTGTAAATTGATGTATGAATTAGTAATTCCATGATGGGCTTGTTTGGTTTACCTGTCAGAACCTAGTACAGTGCACTGAGTGTGCCCAGGGCTTGTAATAAAAAAGGCTGCTGGTGGGCTTGCAGCACTGGTTGTGCCACCCACAGAAGCAGCTTTGTAAAATGTTTCTAAGGCCTGCCATTGCAGAGCCTGTGTGCAGTCTGGTCGTATTATGCTGACTGGGCAAGTGCACCCACTTGCCAGTCCCTAAACCTTCCCCTTTCTTCATATGAGTCACCCCTATATTAGGTCCAAGGGCAGGGTGCATTGTAAGTATAAGGTAGGACATGCCTGGTGTGTGTGGCTTGTCCTAATAGTGAATTACAACCATTTTCGTTTTTCACTATTGCAAGGCTACCTGTTCTCCATAGGCCAGAATGGGCAGTTAGAATTATACATTTTATAATCCTAACTGACTCAGGGAACATGGTAGAAATTTGAGTTTAGTATGCCTGAACTCAGAATGGTAAAATACATCGTTTAGTGAAGTTGGTTTTAACATTCTGTGTTTGAAAAAAACACTTTTAGAAAGAATGTATTTTCTTGTCTAACCTTTCAAGCCTACCTCTGCTAGGTTGTGTATTCCTTGTCTGGAGATTGTGAGTGACAGGGATGGGGGATTCCAAGAGACAGGATGAGAAAGCCCAGTGGTGAATAGAGAGATCTGCATTTAGATGGGAGGGAGGAGTTGCACCTGAACCTTGAATAGGGCTGTGTTTGCCTTCCACAATGCTGGCTCTACCTCCAGAGTGTCGCTGTCACTGCTGCTGCCGTCACGCTTCTGAACAAGGGTGTCACCGCTGGAGTTATCGCACTGCTCCTCATCGAGAGAAGCGTCTCGCAACGAAGAGGAAGCATGTCGCCATCGCTGCTGCCTACCGGTGCACTTCTGAACAAGAGTGTCGCCGCACTGCACTGCATCGTGAGAAAAGTCTCGCAAAGAGGTAGAAGCGTGGCGCTATTGCTGTTGCCGCCGTCGCACTTCTGAGCAAGGGTGTCGCCGCTGGAACTGTCGCATTGCACCGCATCGAGGAAAGCGCCTCGTGTCCCCCGAGAAGCGTGCCACCATCGGAGCTGCTGCCGTTGCATTTCTAAACAACGATGTCGCCGCTGTAGTTGTCGCATTGTGCGAAAGCTTCACGAAAACATGGGAGAAGAGTGTCGCAGCTGAAGTTGTTGCCGTCGCACTTCTGAATAAGGGTGTCGCCGCTGCAGTCCATGCATCGAACCGAGAACTTCTCGCATCCCCGGAGAAGCATGCCACATCTGGAAGTTCTTAACGTCTTTATTTCTTTGCACCGATACTTTGCCGCATTTCCATCGCTGCGACATTGCTTGTTGTGGAAGCGCAAAGCATCATAAGGTACATTGATGCAAAGTGTTGTATCCAAGAACTGAACTGAACTAAGCTAAAACTACCATCTTAAAGTAACAGTATTGTGCATTTTTGTCGTTTATGGTCTTGTGATAAATCTATATAAAGAATACTTATTTTTGATATATAAACCTTGTGTGGTATCCATCTGTAATGTTGTCACTGGGTTGCTGTGTGTGGTCACAAATGCTTTACACACTGCCTCTGAGACAAGCCTGTCTGCTTATGCCAAGCTACCAAGGGGGTGAGCAGGGGTTATATAGGAGTGTGCCCCCTTACCCTGACTAGAGGCAAGGGTCCCTATTTGTCACAAGTACCTACCTGTGCCAAGTAGAGACCCCCAAATCTAACACTAACTATTTATCATATGTGTGGGGTGTCCTAATATGGGTGAGGGCGGGAACACCACTAATATCGGCTGAAGTAACAACCGACCTTGGCGGGAGGTACCTATCTATAAAGGCTTGCCTTAATGGAGTTTTGTTGATATTGGGTTTGATATATGCCCCAAACACTGGGCTCACTGTACCATTGGTTTAAAGCTATCCTGGCTGATAAGGGGTGAAACCCCAAAACAAGTCCCAGAATGCTTGTTTCCGGTCCAGGTCTGGTTTAGGCTGGACTGTTCCCATGAAGCACAGGGTCAAGACTGATTTATAAATGATAAGGTATGAACTGGGGAGCATAAGAATGATTGATTTAACCCAGATCTTTTGACTGGGGGTGAATATTTTGATTTGTTCTGTATTCCGTACAAGCACACTTCTACCACTCACTCTCGACGGTACTGGCTGCCTGAAGTGGTCTCCTGTGGTTAACAGGGGGCGTCTATAATGCTGTCACTGATGTCTCATTGGACCGCTCCTTCCCCCGCTGTCAGGCACACAACCCACTAACAATGAACATTGTGCGATTGGCTTTTTACACTGGTCACTAGGAGACTTGTGGGGGACACGCTATCCTAATACGAAGGTATTTTCTTTTTATTCGTCCCCACATGGCCAACATGTATGTATTGCCCGAATAGTGGGGTCCCCATTGTTCCAAAACATGATGGACTGCACAGAGTACCTTGGTCGCATGCAGTTGGATCACAACCCCAACTTCTGAGCCTCTCGTGGGATTCGCCTCACCCACCGGTGACAGCTTGATGCTTCCAACCTGCAGCCCTGGAGGATGCAGCATTCCATGGAGCAGTGGGAGAAGTCATGGCTCAATATTTTGAACACAGTATGGGGTCAACTGGGGACTTGTTGACAGGGTGGGAGGCATTTAAGGTGGTGGTCAGAGGTAGATGCAAAGGCATCAGCTGGAACATCTGTACGCACTTAGAGGAATTGGTGTCGAAGGTGGAGGGTGACATGCTTCATCATTGGGGTCCTCCCAGTTCTCTACGAAAAGGGGCGTGCTGCGACTGACGGACTACGTAGGAGCACTTTAGTGTGAAATGACTATGTGTGGTGCAAAAAGAAAAAATAAGTGGAGTGGGTGTGTATGAGTATTAAAAATACCGTACTTAGTGGGCCTAACTGTTTTATTGACAGTGAATATTTAAAATGATAAGGCAATATTATTTGCATGCATTTCTAATAAAATACATACTTTTGTTCCTCTCAAATCGTGCGTTCCTACCTACTCAGTACACCTCCCCGGGACCGCATCAAGATGCGGTCCCGGGGAGGTGTACTGAGTAGGTAGGAACGCACGATTTCACTACACAGGATCAGTGTATCCGATAAGTGAAATCGACCCCCCAGAGTGACCAGGGAGTGTCATTTATCACTTTGAAAACACCTACCATTTGAGAGGAACAAAAGTATGTATCTTATTAGAAATGCATGCAAATAATATTGCCTTATCATTTTAATTATTCACTGTCCCCACCATTGGGATTTAGGAGGGCATATGCAGGGCTGGTCCCTGCATGGTCCTGAAGAAATGCTAGGGGGTAGCATGAAACATGTCGACCATATTGATCACTGAGTAAACCCCATTATTGGTTGCCCTACAGTGACATCAACCCCACTTTTAATATACCTACATAGGAGCTCAATAAAACAGTTAGGCCCACTAAGTACGGTATTTTTAAGAGAACTGAGAGGACCCCAATGATGAAGCATGTCACCGTGGGGAAACCCCGGTAAGTGAGGGGACACTAAAAAAAGAAATTTATCTTTTTTCAAGGTATTATGATTTAATAGAACCATACACCTGAACTGAGCTAGGTCTCAGGGTCCCACGTTTGGAACCCGCTTTGTCTCTTACTGACTCTTAGGAGGACGACCTAGTCTCTGATATCCTCCTCTCCCCCCGTTTCTTTACAGAAGGTGGAGGGTGAGCAGCTGCAATTAGAAACGGACTGGATGACTGGTCATGGGGGCATGGCATCACTGAAAGCAAGGAGGGGAGATCTGGCAGGATTGCTGGAACAACTGCGAAATATCAATTACGAAGCACACTCTGCCCGGGTGCATGAGCACTCAGACCGGGCGGGCCGCTTATTGGCATTGCTTATAAAACAAGACCAGGCATTTCAACCTATAATGATGCTCAGTGCTGCAACAGGCCAACTACACACACAGGTAGAAATACATGCAGAATTAACCCGACACTATAGGGCACTCTACACGTCCAAATATACTTCTGATGATGCATCACTTGAAGCTGTCCTCTCCCGAATAACGCTTCCAGCGCTGGACCAAGCACAAGCCCTAGAATTAAATGAACCCATCACACCCATGTAAATTGGTGCTGCGATACAAGCCTTGGAGTCGGGTAAGACCCCGGGCACGGACGGACTACCCTAGGACTATTACAAGGCTTTCTTGGGTCTTGTGAAAACGCATCCCCAACGACTCTATAATGTGACATTGGATACGGGCATGCTCCCTACTTCTATGCAGGAAGCACTACTAGTATTACTACCCAAGTCAGATAAAGACGTGACTGATCCAGGATCTTATCGTCTATTAGCATTGTTAAATATGGACTATAAAATATTAGCCAGAGTGCTGGCTGACCATCTGGCCCCATTGGTGCCATCGTTGGTGGGCACAGAACAAAATGGCTTTGTCCCGGCCCGCAACACCTCCCTGAATATTTGTCACTTCTTTAGGGTTGCCACCTATTCCATGTGCAACTGGCCGCACTCGGGAGGCCTGGTGTTGGATCTGGAAAAGGCATGTGACTCCCTGGAGTGGCCTTATTTATTTGCTGTCCTTGGCAGGCTGGGAGTCGGAGGCTGCTCCCTCCATCTAATCCAGCTGCTATACACACAACCAACGGCAAGAGTGAAGTCAGGCTCGTATATCTTCGAACCGATACCGATTGGTCATGGAACTAGTCAAGGATGCCCCCTCTCCCCACTATTGTTCACTTGGCGATGGAGCCATTGGCTGAGTTGCTTTGGCAGCAGGGTGCTGAATGGGGTGTCATGCTGATAGATGGCATACATACAGTATCATTGTATGCCAACAACATCATAATATTTCTTAAGGATGTCCATACCCTCCCAATCGCATTGATGAACACCTGGTGACCTTTGCTAATCCGTTGCTACTGAAGGTAAATTGGAGTAAGTCCTGCCCATATCCCTTTAGGCGCAGACAACCGGGCCTCGAACTTCGATGTGTTGACATAGGTATACCCTGGCAACCTGCGACGTTCAGATAGCTTTGATACGCATATATCATAGTCAGGAGTACCTGCTGGAGGGAAACATGGGCAAAGCAATGACAGCCCTGTGTTTGAAAATGTCCTTCAGGCACACACTCCCGTTATCATTTGCAGGCCGCATCGCACTGGTAAAGATGGTGGTGCTCCCCACCATCTTCACCAGTGCGATCACTTCACATATCTACCCGTTTACGTGACCCAAAGCATATTCTGGAAATTTGAAACTGTCCTAAGGGGATTTGTATGGTTCCCACGGCCACGTGGCTCTGGCGAAGCTTTATCTCCTGTCTGACAGGGAGGTCCTAGTGGTACCTAATATGGAGCAGTACTTTCTGGCCTCCCAGCTCCAGGGGTGGCCAGGTTGTTAGCAGGCCTGCACTGGCTGGCACTGCCACGGTGGGCCCACCACTGTCTGTGGGGGACATACTTTGTTTATTCTATCTGTGCGCAGGTCGCTGTCCACCTGATCAACTGCTACTGCAGGTTGCATACAAAACGTATTGTAGGAGCCTGTATATAACACGTGCAGTGACACCGTATGCCGAACCTTACTGCTGCAGGGTATGCCTACCAGGGATGGTCCCCTGACAATTGAAAGGTTAGACAACTGGCTAAACGCAGGGGTGGAGACAATGGGTGACCTCTACCAGGACGGGGCGCTCACTCCGCTTGAGGAGATGGGGAGGCATATGAAATGTCACCTGGTCAATTCCTACTCTACTATTTATTCATAGCAACATTGAGGGGCCATTGGGGTGACATGAACTTGAAACAGCCCATGCATCATACTATATACAATTTGATTGTTATGGGTCAGGGCAGTCATCACACCAGTTGGTTTGCAGAATCACTTTGGCTTCACACCACGGCACCTATGACCTCTGTTAGACAGCGATGGGAGGCAGATAAAGGGCAGCCATTTACAGATAAGGAATGGTCAGAGATATTCCACAAAATGCACATCTTAAACTCATACAGCACTACATAATCCAGAGGGTCTATCTCACTCCTGAGAGAATTAACAAATGTTATAGCCAGATAGATGGGGCATGCCCTAGATGCAAACAAGTGGGATCTGATTTATTACACATGCCAAGGCGCTGAAAATTTCTGGGCCCATACTGGAGGGGGATCTGTGAAATATTAGGAACAACCATGGATCGCCAACTAGAATGTACCTGGGAGGAGTGTACTGCACCTTTACCCCAGGGGCAAGAAACTGCAAGCAACTTCTCGCTTCCTTGACCAGGGCACGCTAACTGCTAAGTTTCTCCTAACCAGAAGATGGAAAAGGGCAGACCCACCAACAATTCCAGCATGGACGCAATCATTCTTAGTGTGGTCCAGGGCAGAGAGCAAGGCGATTCATGTAGAAGATACCCAGGCCTCCTCAAAGTGCCTATTGCAATGCAATGGGAGATTTTGGTACAGGACTTATATGGTTCACTGGAGGACGGCGATAGGGATCCAATTCCTGCTTCCCCGAGAACTGTCACGTTAGATATTAATGCAGAATCAGTCACTCTCACTAGTAGCTGATAGATTAGAGGGGCTTTCTTTCCCCTTGACGATACAAACTCATACACATGCAACCACTCCCTCACATCTCCACACAACACAGTGGCGATATGTGGGATCTCTATTGAGAAAGAAGAGACACCTGTGAACCCTTATACTCTATGACAAGGGAAGCGAAGCCTGTCAGAAATGCACTGAACAAGATATGCCTTAAATCACACCTGTAATGCCTTGCAGCGTTGTCCACATGTAACGGGTCACTTGAGTTATAGTATGAACATAATAGAATGCTCAACAGTTATTGTTACACATGTTTGAATCTGTAGTGCAATCTTGAACCATTAGCTCTAGCGAATACAGGCAGACAGCATCCATTATTACCTACTGGCAAGCTCCTTGCAGTAATGCACAATTTGTATAGCAGATAATCATGAATTGAAATGTAAAATTGTAAACAGCAATTGACCAGTAGAACTGTTTAAAAACCTGTATATGAATGAAAATGCTACATATCTAATGTACAAGCTGATGTACATTAACAAACTTCAATAAAGAGATGGTTAAAAAAAATAGAGCTCTACTCTGAGCCTTTCCAAACGGTTTCCTTACCTTCCACATTTTTCTTCTGAAATATCCAACCTCATATCCCTGGAAATTCAAGCTTTATTATAAAAGCAGGCAATACTTCCATTCCTTCCCGAATCTCCAGGTTCTTCAGTTCCCTCTTTCCACTTCAGAAAAAAACAAGAACATGAAGTCAGTCATCACCTTAGGCAATTCAACCTTTTTGTTGTGTACTGCCACTTCAAAATGGAGACCATTATTCATCTCAGAGATTCCTTACTTCAGCAAGACTGGATGGTTCATTTGGATTTACAGGATGCCTATCTCACAGTACCGGTCCATCCAGATTACAGGAAGTATCTCGAGCTTCAATAATTGTTTCAAACTTTTCATTTCTCTTCTCTGCCGTTCAGACTTTTTTCAGCACCATGGTGCTTTACGAAACTTCTGAAACTAGTTCTGGCTTCTCTAAGAGCCCAGGAGGTCAGATTGATCATCTATTTAGACAACATTCTTTTGATGAGCCAAAGTCTACTCTCTTTGCAAACTCCGGCTCATCTAACATGCTCACTTTTATCAGACCTGGGTTTCCATATTAACATAGAAAAATCTTTACTAACACCAACAAACCAATTAGAATTCTTAGGGTTCCTTATAAACTCATCCACTGCCACCTTATTAAATCTTCCCTCTGCAAAGGTAAAAACAACAAAATCGGAGTTTCTCCAGGCTCTTCGGAGTTCGGTAATCTCCTGCAGAAAACTACAGGAATTGAGGTCTCCTATCTTCTATACAGGCCATATTTTCCGGGCCCTCTTCATTGTCGGGCTCTTCAAAGATTAAACATTTGCTGTTTACAAAGAGGTCTCTCTTATTTCTACACCATTTCTCTAGAGCAGACATCTCAGCTAAAAGTTTAGCGGTGGATAGACCATTTGGGCACCTGGAACGGCATCTTTGCATGAGCCCCAGATCTTGTGTGAGAGTCAAACGGGCTGGGGCGCCCCCTGTGATCAAATATCGACTGGTGGTACATGGTCTCTAGAACTCTAAATTGTATATCAACTGTTTGGAGATGCTTGCAGGCTCCTTTGTAATCAGAAGCCTGGCAAAAAACAGAGTTTGTTGCTCCATACTTCTGTGGATGGACAATATTCCTGCCATCTGTTACATCAATCATCTAGGCAGCACAAGTCCAAAACCCCTACAGAAATTGGCAAAGGGATTTTGGGGAATCTGCCTCTTGAACAACATTTCTGTACAAGCAGAATACTTGCTAGGATATCTCAACTCTGTAGCAGATTGGCATTCCAGTTATTAGGACTCCAGCAATTGGAAAATGTATCCTGCTGAGTTCACTGGGGTAGGATCAAATTCTTGGCTATGCTCCTACACACACTCTAAGTACCATAAGAGTAGGGCCTGCATAGTAGGAGTATGCCTGATTGCTATTTTGTATTATATGCCTGCATATGTACACTGTCTTAGCACCATGGTAGAACTGTATCTGCTGTTTACTCTACTGGTGCTCATAGCCACCTTTTTCTGCTTCTGTCTACACAGCATCACATGTATTTTATAGCAGAACAACGCTAGTTCAATAAATATATTGAAAATTGTATGCTCCTCAGAGAAAGAGAGAGCATGCGTGACTAAGGGAAAAGGCTCTGATCTGTTACCACGGTCCCTGAGGGGTTAGGGTTATCATGTTCAGTAGTTGCCAGAAACGACTCGCTCCCTAGTCAAATTCAGGGAACTTGTGTGGCACTGTGAGCTAGCTGGTCTCTAGGCCAACATATCCTATGCGGGTGCCAGGAATAAGTCTAGGCACCTCGCCCAAAGTTTCTGTTCTCCTCAAACGCATAGATTCTATTGATCTAGTGGGAACTACACAACACCGCTCAATCTAATCATAGATAACTCCCTCACTCTTTGAGCTTGGAAATAACAGGATCTCCTAATCTTTCCCTCTTATTTCACCAGAAGGTGCAGAGTACATTATTAGATCCTGAGCCCCAGAGACTACAAAAGATTACAAATCAGCTTGGTCTTTATCGCATGCTAGTGTATGGGAAAATAAATGGATCCCTTAACAATGGATATAACTTACATTGCTTTCTTCTTGGCAGCCGAGGCTGGCAATGGAAAAACTTACAGGACTAACAACCTGTACAGATGCTAATCATCCCTTCATCAATTGAAAAGCGGTGAGAGAGCATCTACTTGTTTATTGACTGTTGAAGGTATTAATGTTTACAATCCTCTTATTTCTAAATACAGTACCTTGCGGGATGTAAATGTGGTTTTGAATGTATTTCTCTCTTGGCCTCACTATGGTCTGCTTTCACTGAAAATGCTACCAGCTCAACTTCCCATGTTATTATGTCTGAGTTCCATAAAACATTTATTGGATGTTAAAGCACTAGATATTTCCTCTCATCAGTTTACACCCACAAGCATTTTGTTCACAGTTCGTAGACACACAAAAACAAATTGACCTCTGTCTTTTATCCCTACTTTCCTAATCCACCCAAATTATGTGTTGGACAATGCCTCAAAATATATGAGCAGAATAAAATGCCCTTGGACGCCCAACTTCTTATTTCCTTCAGGAAACCCCACAAACTGGTCTCTTCCCCTACCCATGCTCGTTGGGTTAAGTGGATTATGTCTTTGGAGGGTACTGATACTTCCATTTTAGTGTCCATTCTTCTAGAGGAGCCATGGCTTCTAAAGCTTTTTGGGCTGGTTGTCATCTTGAAGACGTTCTGAGAACCTCTGATTTAGCTAATGGCAATGTGTTTAGAATGTTTTATTGCAAACCTGTAAATACTGCTTCTTCTGTTGTTGTTAACATGCTTTAAACAAGCATATTAGGAGCCTCGGGTCCTGCAATATAATGCAGATTTTGCTCTTAAATTATGAAGGAACGTCTTCATTTTATTAAAGACAGAGGCAAGTATTATTCTGTCTCAACATTTATTCATTTTTATGTTTATTTCCCTCAATGGCAGTAGCTCCGACACCTCAGCCTAGCCCCTTCTAATGCTCTCTCTTCTCAGCCTGGTTCTTCAGTGCAGTCTTCCTCAATTCCAGACCTCCATGGTGATTCGGTGTCTCCTGCAATACCATCTGGTTCCTGGTATCTACTTTGATGAACTTTTACTAACAACATTTTTCCCTGTCTATGGCAATGACTATTGTGTTTTCTCTGATTCTGTTATTCAATACTTACTAACTTCTCAAACAAGAAAAGAGGGCTGTTCGCAGTCAAGCTAGGTATTTTGGGTGTTGCTAGGTTGCCATTGTCTGTTTATGTGTACTACATTCTTTATCCCATTGGCTGGATTTCCTGAGCCTCATGGGATTTATAGTTTTCTTACATATCTTGACTGCTACCATTTAAAATTAAGCAAGAATTTAAAGCATAACATTCGCCTGTGTCTTTATTAAAATGAAGCCTCACAACCATCATCAACACTTCAATCACTAAAGTCACCTTTCCAGATGCCTGGAAACATGTAGAAGCAACCCTGCTCCTCAAGAAACCATCTGCGGATCCTGATGTCCTCAGCAACTACCAACCTATCTTCCAGCTCCCTTTCCAAGCCAAAGTCATAGAAAAGTCCATCAACCATCGGCTCTCCCACTACTTTGAATACCATGAACTCCTGGACAACTCACACTCAGGTTTTCCGCAGCAACCATAGAACTGAGACTACCTTCATTGCAGCCTCTGACACTCACACCATACTAGGTCAAGGATACACTGCTGCACTCATCCTTCTGGACTTCTCTGCCATCTCCCACAACACAATCATCTCCAGACTTCACGTAATAGGAATCCAAGGACCAGCTCTCAAGTGGATATTCTCTTTCCTGACTGGCATAACGCAAAAGGTCAAGTTCCCTCCGTTCACCTCAGAACCCAAGGACCTCATCTGTAGAGTACTGCAAGGCTTTTTCACTCAGACCCACTCTCTTCAACGTATTCATAACACCTCTAGCAAGCATCATTCAGACCAACAGCCTCAACATCATCTCTTAAGCTGACAACAACATCCAATTCATGTTATCCCTCTCAGAAGACATCATCACCACCAAAATTAATTTCAAAATGTGCATGACCAACGTAGCCTACTGGATGTGAGACAACTATATCAAACTAAGTGTTGAGAAGCCAGAAATGCTGATATTCACAACAATAATTCACCCTGGGACTCTGATCAGGCACGCAACACCCATTGGACTCAAAGGGCTTCAGCCCCCCATCGTGTGTGGTAGCCCGGTGGAGACAGCTTCCCGGGCACACACACAGCCGCACTTGAGCACTTCACAGGTCTTTAAAAGACCATTTGCATGTTAATGAGGCCTTGCTGTTGTTTTACCCCTTCTAAGAGCCCCTGCAGCTCCACTCTGCCGATTGCTTAAAGATTCAGCCCCCCCCCGAAATGTTTTCTTAGCCCCGGCCGGAAAAGTGGCTCTAGTTGCGCCTCTGACTCTGATGCAACGGAAACATGGGGTAAACGTATTCACCACACATTAACAATTTAATAACCACCAGACTTTTCTCCTTACAAAATTTAATTTTGGGCCGTACCTATAACTGGTCCTCTGATCAAACCTTTTGAGAGTTGACAGGGAGTGACAAACGTTAAGATGGATAATACCCCCCTTATTAGGACCTACAACAAAGGGAATATTCTACAAAAAAAAACTATACATAAGAATGTTTAAATCTCATAAATCATAATCGACAATAATGACAGACACAGTTTTTTCTGTTCACTAAGCTTTATCTAATTCTTTGAAAGCATATGAAATGGTCAAACGAAGGTACAGTTTTGAATCCCAGTTCATCACACAATAACAACAAGGCAATTCACAATAACATCTCATTTAGCGAGCACGAGTGAGTGGATCAATGCAATCATAGCTTATTACACAAACCTAAGGAAACTATGGCACAGCATGCTAATAGTGTGAAGTTAAATTTTCAACATGCTACATACTCCACCCTCTTTTGCCAATACTACATCAAGAGCAAGTGTCTTTTGCAGAACCATAGGCCTCATAGTCACCATTTCAGTATTTATTATAAAAAATCTACCAGCAGTATCTGTTGATGACAATTTTCTGATTTTTTGCGAATTTAAAATTACCTCAACTGAATGTATCAATCAATGCTCCTAGCATATCTCCCACAACCTCTACAGCACTAATTTCCCATTTACTATGTATTACTCCACTCTTACCCTTTTCATTGATTCGATGAGTCTTATCAACATGATACACTTTAGAGAAAACAATCCCCATATAACAATTTCCATATCAACGTGATTGTAACGTATAGTAGGCATTCCTACCACACACATAATAAATTCTAGGGAAAACAGGATCCGTACCTGTTTAAACCCCAACGCCCTGTGATTAGGAAGGTATGATCACAGTCACTAGAACCAATGAACTTGTTATAATCAATTTTCTGTCTTAATAAGCAAAGCTTTTCCCCATGATGAGAATCCAGAGTTATTGCAGCATTGACAATCTAGAGTCATTGCAGCATCCGTCTCACCTTTCTTGTATTCCCCCTCTCTTTGAGCCCAAGGAGGTATGTGACTCTTTCTCAGCATCCTTTTATTTATTTATTTATAAAGTTTTATATAGCGCACACTTGATCCCGAAGGATATCAGAGCGCTTTACAATTTGAGGCAAAGGTAACAAATCAGAACATTAGTCTAACATTCTTAAAATGTTCTCTTCTATCCTCTACAACATTAATGAATTCAATTTCCTCATTCCGTCACCTACAGGTTAAGTTATTTCTATGGGCATATACAATATTGATTGTCTTAGAAGTATGGAAAAACTCTCCAAAATATTCAGCATTCTTTCCACTATTTACTATACTCATATTCTTTCTAATGGAAAGTTCAGAAAAAAAATCTAAATTCGAATAGAAATGTTGTAGTTGTCCTTCTTGATAAAACAAACTTATTAGTACACTACACGAAATTCCATATGTTAAAAGAAGGTGGTGATAAGTCACCCCTTCTGACACAGAAGACGTTAAGTACATGCACACATAACAATCTCTTGCATCCATAGTGTTAACGTACTCATACAGCAGTTTAGTAAAAACATTCAACAAAAAATCATTGATAGAATTATCTTGTAAGTCATTCCCGGTTAATCTCTTAATGTTAATCTGTGGGTCCTCTTTTAGAGTATCCCCCACATGCATCTTTGTATCCGCTAAATCATTAGTAGTATTACTCTTAGTATGAAACATAAAAAAAGGTACAACAACTATTAATATTAACCAGACAACCATTAATAGATAAACACATATAAAGCAAGCATTAATACATTTTTACCTAGTTGATCTCTGATTCTGATTACCAGTCTCCTGAATTTCTCCAAACTTCTCCAAGACCTTAATCCAATCCCCTCTCCTATTTTGTTCCCAAAGTCTTCAGCACAGTTCCAGTCTTTTATTCCAGTTTCTTTTCTGCAGTTTCAGAACAGTTTTCAATCCTCTGCACCCCAATTTATATCACTGTTCATTCTGGGTGGCTCATAGCAATTTCTGTACCTTGGCTCAATTTCTTTGCCAGAATTGTGTATTGGATCAACTGTTTCAGGAACCAAATATGTCCATTCAGATGCTGTGTATTTTGTTCGAAACTCTTGTTCTTTTTGTTCTTCAAACTGTATCTTCTTCAGGATCACTTAGTTCAGGTATTTCAATTATTGTATTTGAACACTCTCATTCAAAGTATAATTCAGTCTTTTATCTCTGATTGGCCATAATATCTCCTTTTCTTTAGAATTTCTTAAAATGTTGATTCAAGACTTGTCTTAATATTTCTTTTAGTTGATTGCTTTTTCTTCTCTTCACTGTTTCGTTCTGAAATCAATGTCTTCACTATGTTAATGCTGGCAGTCTCACGAGACCCAGTAGCTGATGCCCACGTTACTCGATTCTCAGTCAGTTCATGTTCTTCACAATGACTTTATTTTCTTCTTTCTTGATTACCTTCAACTGATTCTTTACTTTAAAATGGATTTGGGACTCTTTGAGTGTGACTAGCATGAATCCAGCGGGAAAGCCACCACACTTAACTGCTGTCATCATCAGCAGTATCACTATATATGGCCTATGCCAACAAGGTTCCAAACAAGACTTTCTCACATGCTTCTTGACAAGAAACCACTCTCCAGTACTCAAGTCATGTTCCTGTTCTTGCTGTGTTGTGGTTGGACTTCTCCAACCTGATGAAATACAGAATGCACCACATCTGCCAGTCCTGTGCATTAATCGGGCACTAAATCATCTGTTATATTCATTAGTTGATTCGCTGGAAATACTGGCTGTTTCATTGCTCTGTCCATGATAATTTCATGTGGTGTCAATCCAGTTTTTCTATCTGGAATACTTCTTAGACTCAGCAGGACTAATGACAATGCATCTGGCCATTTCAGTGTAGTAGAGGCACACGTTTACAAGTCTTGACTTAATTGTGCCATTCACCTGCTCAACCACACCCAATGCTTCTGGTCGATAGGCACAGTGTAATTTTTTTTCAATTTGCAATGCTGCACAAATCACTCAAATTATTTCATTCTTAAAATGTGTCCCTCTATCAGATTCTAAAGAGACTGGAAATCTAAATTTTGGGATAATCTCTCTAAGAAGCAATTTAGCAACAGTTAGACTATCATTGCTACTTGTTGGGTAGGCCTCCACCCAACGAGAAAACAAACGGACAATCTCCAGTACATATTTCAGTCCATTACATGGTGGTAGTTCTATGAAATCAGACTGTAATCGTGTAAAAGGACCTGCTGCTTTTCCAATTCAACCAAACTGTCTTTCTCCCTGAATTTTGCTGCTGACAAGTGACACACCTCTGGCACAGACTTTCCACAATGATTCTAAATTTTGGGTTAAATCATGACTTTTTATACAACCTAATCATAGTGTCTCTACCTAAGTGTGTACGACCATGATAAAACCTCGCCGTCCGGGACAATAAGCTATCTGGCATGATTGGTCTTCCATCAGTGTAAATTCATACTTCGTCTTCTTCCCCACAAGAACAACCTGCCTTGATTTAATTTTCTTTTTCTTCAACCCTTGCTTCTTCTTGTAATTGCCTAATTTCTTCCCAAGTCTCAACAAATGAGAACATAAGATTGCTCACTTTTTCATCAGATTTCCGTATCTTTTTATTGATTGAAATTGAATTTAGCACACAATAACGTACAAGTTCATCTGCATACCTATTTCTGAATGCGATATAATCACTGCCAGACTTGTATGCTGAACATTTCACAACCCCAATTTCTTTTGGCAATTGTAGTGCCAACAATAGGTCTCTTAAATTTTCTCCATTTCGGATTGGTGAGCCTGATGAGTTCAGAAAACCACGTTGAGACCACAATTGTCTAAAATCATGGACCACCCGAAACCATACTGACTATCAGTAAATATGGTTATTCTTAAGTTCTTTCCAAAGCAACACAGCCTTGTAATGCCACTAATTCAGATGTTTGTGCAGATTTTATTCCCTTCAAGCATGAAGCTTCAATGACATTAGCCACTGTACAAACTGCATAGGATGCTTGCAAGGTACCCATTTCATCTCTCAAGCAAGATCCATCCACAAACATCACACAATCCAATTCAGGTAATGGAGTATACTTCATATCAGGTCTTGGCTTTGTACACAACTCAGTCATATCCAAACAATCATGATCTGCTTCATCCATCACCAATTCACAGTTCGGATTGGGCAACAAGGTAGCTGGATTCAAATTTTGCATCTTGCCACAGTCACATTTTCAGCTCCCACTATCACTCGTTCATATTTTGTTAACCTACTATTTGTAAGATGCTGTGTTCGGGTTCGTATCAACAAAATCTCAACAAAATGTGGTACATATACCCTCAATGGATGTCCCATCACAATCGCTTCACTCTATTCCAAACTCACACAAGTAGCAGCAACTGCTTTCAAACAACCTGGGTAAGCTGCAGCTACGCAATCAAGTTTGGCATTAAAATATGCCACATGACTACGTGCTGTTCCATGCATTTGCGTTAGAACTGAAAGTGCACATCCGTCTCTTTTGCAACAGAACAATGCAAAGTCCTTGTGGAAATCTGGCATTCCCAATGCTGGTGCTTGACAAAGGCCGTTCTGCAACTCAATGAATACCTTCATAGTTTCCTCATTCAATTGAATCAGGTCTGACACATCTTTGTGAGTCAATCTTTGTAATTCCTTGGCTGTCAATGAGAACCCAGTGATCCACTGTCTACAGTATCCAACCATACACAGAAACATTCAAATCTCTTTCTGCGTCTTGGGTTGTTTCATTTGCAAAATCACATTTATTCGATCCTGTGACACTTTCCTGATTCCTTTTTCAATTTTGTGCCCCAAATACAGAACTTCTTTCTGACAAAATTGCAATTTTGCTGGTGGCACTTTATGTCCACCTACTTCAAAATGATTCAGTAGAGCAATAGTATCTGTCACAAAAGCTTCTCTCGTCTTTGATGCAACAAGGAAATCATTGATATACTGCACCAAAACTGAGTCATTGGGCATTACCAGTGACTCTAAGCACCTCTTCAAAATCTGATTGAAGATGGAGGGGCTCTCTCTATACCTTTGAGGAACTCGGCACCATGCCAAAAAACGGTCTCCAAACTGGTACGCAAACAAATATTCACTATCCGGATGCAAAGGTATCGAGAAAAACGCTTAACACACATCAATCACTGTGAACCACTCTGCATCGCATTGGATTTGATAAAGAAGTACTGCTGTATTTTGCACTATTGGACAACAAGGTATCACTATTTGATTTATTTTTCTCAAATCCTGAACAATCCTATATTTTCCACTTGGTTTCCTAATTCCCATTATAGGCGAATTACAAGGACTGCCTAATATTTCTTTTAAAATACCTTGTTCAATCATCATTTAAATCACGTGTTACTCATGCAATTGTATCAGGATTCTTTTTATAAGGTAGGTTTTTTGGAAATTCTACACCATTTTTAATTAAAATTTGAATAGGATCAACTCCTTTCATTAATCCAATGTCTTTCCTTAAAAAATACCACACATCAGTAAACACAGTGTCTCTCAATTCAACATGCAAATCTTTTGCTGTAAATAAAGGATACACATTGTTGCAAGGATTTCTGCTCATACACAGAACTGTGCACAGAGATCTAGGACATTAGTGAATTGTGGTGTACCAGAAACTCACCTCAGTACCCAGAAAACCCCAACCAGCTAGCATCAGTGTCACATTAGCTCTTCGTCCTATAGCAAAGTAACCAATGATTAGACAACCTAGAACAAGCGAATTAGGACCATCTCAGGAATTGAGGGAACTGAGAACACTCTTTTGTTATACTCTCATACTAGTCCACAACAGGAGTAAAAAAAAGAGACACAGTAAGGTTAAAATATTTATTTTAACGACGTGATCTCAGCTGCAGTATTTTAGTCAACATAAGCAGACATATGATTAGAAATAATATGGTCAGCATGGTTACAACTCCATAAAAAAAAATGAGGAATCATATTACAATGATAGTACAAACAGGTGATATAGCGCCTAGTTTAAACACCCTCTCTATATAGGAACCATGTATTATAAACTAAAGTAGGTCTCTTGAGCTTGTTTTGGGGGATTCCATTACCTGTCTGCTTAGTAAGTGTAAATTACATCTCTGCAGCCCTGGAATCTTCCAAGTGTGTGAAATTATGGCAAGTGTGCTATGATAAAGGCGCCACAATCTCGCTCAGCTCCAGCTGCCAAAATGTTGTGCCTAGAATGTGTTACACGGACACGCCGATAAACAA
This sequence comes from Lissotriton helveticus, assembly GCF_964261635.1. Lineage (NCBI taxonomy): Eukaryota > Metazoa > Chordata > Amphibia > Caudata > Salamandridae > Lissotriton > Lissotriton helveticus. The sequence goes on along the minus strand of NC_136071.1, from coordinate 515,070,446 downwards.
GCTCACATTTTATGATAACCTTGATGGCTCAGCATTCACTGTACAAACTGGGGGCACGATGTATGTCTAGAGATGTCGAAAAACAAACCTTTTCTCATGTATACACCTTCGTGAAAGCTAACTTTGCAAAAACAGCTAAGCAGTGTTGTGTGCAAAAAGCAGCAAAAGGTATAATGGCATTTAAACTTCTAATAAGCCATGCTAACTTAACATGCACGCAAAAAGAGGCGCATAAACCACTCTACACCCTCCCTTGTTCGGGGATCGCACAATAACTGGGGCAAGTTTCATAGAACACAGAGTTCAAAATCGAATGAGACAGAACCAAGTTCAGGAATTTTGCCAAACTTGAGAATTGGGAATAAAAATCCGAATTAAATTAACCAAGTCAGTGAAATAAATCACGGACGGCCATGGTTTGTAAAAAGACCTCAAAAGTTTTTAAAAACATTAATGCTTTAAAAGAAAAATATTCACAAGTTCAGTACATGTTTATGAAGCAGAATAAAAATCTGTACTTAAATCCAACAGCGTATAAGCACCATATGTTGCAACTGCCTCCAGTAGGAAGTCATTGTTATCATCCATGAACATTTCAGCCATCCAATTAAGTAAAGGGTAAAGAACATACATGTTCTTCGATTGCTGGAGCCTCTAGTACCATCAGAGGACAACTCGGGCTAACTTCAAGATAACTGCGCGCCAGAAAGTCATTCGCCCCAGTCCAAATGTTCCAATTGCCTAGAACCCCATGAGCCGCGCAGGCCATAGTCCTGGCACTAAAACAATCTAGTTCATGAGCAACTAAGGGACTCATTAGTAGATTAAAATCCAGGTCAGGAGACACCGTGTTGCAGAGATAAAAAATCCAGGGCCCATTCAAATCCACAATCCAGGCAATGGAAAACAGGCTGCACGCAAGTGAAGAATGAAAACCGGAAAGATAAACCATACGCCACACTCAGTGTCACCAGACGCAGCATCCGGTTACGAAGGTGGATCAGCTACAAACAGGTCGTCGTTGGGCACTGACTGTGCATCCATTTTGTAGTAAACAAATTAATAGCAGTATGCCCGTGCCTAAAGCCAGGAGCAAATTGAGACCGCCAAAAACACTCGAAAAAATCAAATGTAAAAATGCAGGGATAACAGCAAATATAGTTTGAAATGAGGTCTCAAGGCCAGAACATACTACTTTAAAAAAATGTGCCAGGTCAGTAGTTGACGAGGCATTTAAGATTGTGTGAATCAAAGCACCGAATTGAAGGGGCAGGTCTGTGTTTAACAAGGCATTTACCTCATTACGAGTATTTGCAACGTGAAGGACGGATGTCTCAAGCGCAGATGTAAGGGGGTCTTCCTTCTGGGACAAAAGAGCTCTTATTCGACTCATCTTGTTGAACTCTGCTTTCAATGTCGGAATAGAGGGCCAGATGGAAACATCGAGCCTGCCATGTGGAGGAGGGAACAACACATTCTTGCAGCAAATTACACACTGGGAACCCGTAACGATATAAGGAATTCCAGCATGCATCCCACAACACTCTTCATTATTTAATAATAAATAACTACCGTTTGCAAGCAATGTGAATGTTGGTGTAATGGCCGGGACTGGAGTACCTTTCAGAACACAGGCTAAGTTTGGTGCAAGCACATTACAAGAACCGTGCATTTGAAGATTTCTACATGTAAATGAATGATCTGATGTCGTGGTGCAATCTTCGCCATTTAAATAAACTTCCTTTCCATCCCTTAAACACCTATATGTGAACGGGACCTTCCAGACCTCATGAAGATAAGCTCCACCCAGGGGCTCAAACCTGCCTATCGCATAGTGTTTCATGCAGGACTCAAATTTGAAAATGGGAAAAGGTAGAGTTATCAACACATGGATGAGCCAAACTGCTGAATTGGATTCCGCTACTGAAAAGGGTAAAGGTTCTAACTTTTCAATATGCAACAGTGAAAACGTGGCATCCTTCATTGACATAAAGTGGTGTTTAATAGTTAAATTGAAGGGCAGAAATAATAAACTCGTGTTCATGTAATCCCATGAAACTCGACCATTTTTCAAAGTTTGCAGGGTCCATGCAATCTGCATAACAGAACGCAATTAATTTTGCCCATGATACAGTACGGGAACTTCTTTCTGTACAATATCAACTACAGATGACACAATATTATCTAGAGTGTAAATTCGGGAAGAAAGGGTGTTAATGCTATTATATACAACGGCAAGCACTTTTTCTAAATTGGCTTGATCAATAGTTCTAAGCCTAGAAGCAGCTTCAATTTGTGACAGTTTCCAAACCTCATTGTAAGCAGCATATATCCATCTTTTCGATCTGCTTGCTGCAGGACCTTTAACAAAATCATTTAAAGTGACAGTGTCAGTGAGCTTGGATAAATGAAGCTTAACAGACGCTAAGGATGAATGTCTGAGCCAACTCTGGCATAATTTACCAACAGAATAGGCGTTTACCGAATGTTGAGTCTGAAAACGGGGATCAACTCTAACCTTTGTACAGCCAGGGGTCAGACCCAGAAAACGGTGCTGGCAGGAATCTGCACTATTTTGCCATAGCAACCAGCCTTCAGGAATAATGCTGGAAACATTAAAAGAAGAATTTCTCAACAGGGCTTGTAAATCACTTAGGGAAGTACTGGTATAATTATTCCAATGGGGAAATTCACCCAAATCAGGAAATGATGGAGCATTTAATTTTTTAGTAGTAGCCAATCCAAAGCAGGTGGTTTGTGAAATAGAGTCATTCAGAAACAACATATGGTTTGGGATGAAATATGCACAATGCAAAGCCTCAGTGCCTTGCACTTGCCAACTTTTAGAACCCCAAACAAATTTAAGATCAATAGTATCTTTCCACAGTTCATAGCCCCCAACAGTCAATTGGTCAATAAAGGACTTCGAATACTGTAATTTAGTGTTGGTAAGTCTAACCTTGGAAGAGGACTTCTCAGTCGACTTAAAATAAAATGCATTAGGGTTTGATAGATCAAAATCAGTATAATAGGAAAACGTTTTCAAAAATGATTTTGAGCTGCCTTCCACAGGTGCGGGACAGTGCTCCCACTGTGTGTAGTTAATCACATTTCTAAATTAATCTGTCTTATGCAGAAAGTGATTGCCAAAATGCTGGTAACAGTACAATTCACCATAATTTGCAGATTCCAAATATAAATCTTCAGCATCGAAACAAAGCTTCTACAGCTTTAACGTCCCAATCATCAGAGCCAATATTTTGTTTAACCACACCCCCCATAGAAACACGGAGTACATTGGGAACATTAACAACCTCTGTCGGTGGGACCATGTATCTGGAACTTCACAGCATCCCATACAATCCCATCTAAAACTGGCCAAGCAGTTATATTCACAAATGTCTGGTCCCTCTTCATGATGTGCGAAGAGGAGTGGGGAGCCAAAGTTCCATCAATCATTCTAATTGAAGTTTTTTCTTGTCCATTGATAAAAAGGAAAAAATACACCACAAATCCTATGGACATGAATAAAAAAATTGCAATAAGCACCAGCCAAATTTAAGTCCAAGGAGGAATCAAAAAAATGTTTTTTAAACCAGGTAGCAAAAATAGAAACTTTTGAAGGGGACTTGGATGCGGAAGAGCCAGTGTTAAATGAAAAACTGGATTGATTAGCCACACGGGTCTCCAAATCAGGCACAGCCAGGTCAGTGGGGTAAGTATATTCAGTGGCATTAAGAGGATCACCAGCAGGTTGATTCAATAAAGGATTTGTAATTGGACTATTTTCAATGCAACATCAGGCCCGATGGTAGGATCCAGGGCCAGAATAGAGTGTCGCACCATTGCTGGACACGAAACCGCAAGCGTCAAACTATAGAGAATCGGCCACCATGTGTGGTTTGACATTGTCAATTAAAATTTACCTGTTCCCCTTTCGCCCAGGAAGAGCAGGTAAAATGACTGTTCTTGTACCCTGCACGCCAAGCACGGCAACTGGAGCACGATAGGAAGGACCAAATTCTTTCTTGTTGTCAATCTTCTCTCAGACCAGTTCTCCAATTTGGGGGAGCCAGCCAACTACCGGAATCTGCAACGCAGCTTCAGATGTGGAGGGCAAGTGTTCCTTTACAAGACTGTCTCTGGTCTTTTGTAGGTTCTGCAAAACATTAGAATGTTCGTCTACCTCAAAGGATGCGGCTCCCGCCGCCATGTCTAGACCATCAAGGTCCGGAACAAACATATTGATGCCAAAGAGCATTTCGTATGGGGTCCGCCCACCCAGAGACCTTCTAGGGAGATTATTTAGTGCACGTTGAACGCTATTGAGATGGGTTAGCCAGTCTCTGCCAGCACCTAAAACTTTTGCTGTCAAGGATTGCTTTAAGTCACGGTTCATCCGCTTCACAACACTATTACCCTCAGGTCGGTAGAGAGACGAAAATTTGACCTGGACCCCCAATGAAGCCATGGCATCCTTGTACGCCTTAGAGGCGAACGCTAGACCCAGGTCGAATGGAAAGTACCACACGCAAAAATTCCCACAAAGACACGCAAATCTCTTATGACAGTTCTAAAATCAGCACTCCTTTGAGGCCACACCAAGACAAAACGCATGCAAGAGTCAACTGCTACTAAGATATACTTATACGCAGTATCAGAGGAGAAAGGACCGCAGTGATCTAAATAAACATATGAAAGTGGTTTATCAGATATGTACAACCAAGTTTAGGGTGGGCGTGCAGCAGAGGAAGGTTTACTTTGCTGACAAATGCCACATTAAAGGCCAAAATCACATCTCTGTTTGACAAACCCCGCCACCAGTATCGTTGCTGGAGAAGAGATACAGTAGCTGACACGCCGGCATGCGCCAAAGTCATCCCGGCGTGGGCTACTGTAATCAAAGCCTGTCTGCGGTCCGCATTGGGAATCAACCTGTCATTAACGTTATTAATTCTCACATAAGGAACTTTATCAGGACTTAAATGATAATAGTATTTAGAAGGGAAACCCTTAGGGTAATTACCTCCCTTCTCTGTTGCGGCTATAGCAGCCAAGATGTCATCATCAATCTTACTTTTGGAACGTGTAACTGCTGCCACTGCAAATGTTGCTACTGCTGTCTTCGCAGTCTCATCCGCGAGACAGTTGCCAACAGTGTGAACCCCAACATGCTGATGACCAAGAGTAGGAATTACAAAAACGAGTGGGAGTCGTTCTTTGAGCTTAGCCACTCAAACCCAGATCATTTTATGTTTTATTGTGCGACCCTTGGAGTCCCGATAATCATTTTGAGTGTAAAAGGGCAGATTGTCATTGTAAGACTGAACACAGTAGTAAGAGTCACTCACAATAAGAGTAGTCACACTAGGATCGGCGTACTCCAATGCAAGCATCAGAGCACAAAGTTCTGCCAACTGGACGGTACAGTGCCCTAATGTCTGTGTATACACGACATCTGACTTGAATTCACCATCCACCATAGTACTAACCACAATTGCGCAGGCTGAAGAATACGCGTGTTTTGGACCCATAGCTGCTTGCACACTACCATCAGTGTAAATGATACAGCGGAAATCCTCCAGTGGGTGCATAGTCAGAGGAGCAGGATGAACAAATTCATACTGCAAGTACTCTTGAGTCTGCAGTGAGGAATCAAAAATAAACATAACATCCGGGGATGTCAAGGATGTAGCCCACTGTATCCACCGAGGGTGCGAAGCTTTCGAATTCCACACTCTGGCTTTCGTCACTGCCTCCAAGGCAGGATACGGAGTAACAACCAGAATGCGTTTTCCCTGTGACTGTGCACATTCCTTAAGAATCGCCATTTGCACTGCTGTCAAAACTTTTTCCACAGTGGAAAACCGCAACTCAGCTGAAGTGTACAAGTGTGACTTGTAAGCGATAGGGACTGTGTTACCCTCATTAAAAGTGAGGTACGTGAAACCTACCGCCCCTGGTACGAATCTTATCACCGGGTTGGTGTGGTTATCATGAGTCGACAAGAATTTAGATTCAAGAAGATCAGCCTGCAAAGATTGCAAGATGGATGATGTTCTGGCAGCCAGCACAATTTGGAAAAAGAAGGTTGTACCAACGCATAAAGCGGCTTGATATGCTGGGCATATTCCGGAATGTAGGTACGACCGAAATTCAAAAAGCCCAGTAAAGATTTGAGTCTATTCACTGTCTTGGGAGCCCGCAAAAGTGCGCATTTTTCCAAGAAGTGAGGAGCTAAACCTCTACCTTCATTGTTGAGCTCGTAGCCCAAGAACAATACTGTGTACTCTGCAATGTGTGATTTTGCAAAGTTAAATTTATAGCCTATGTCCGTAAAACGGCAAATTATGCGGTCAACACGGCACAGTTGAGGCCATAATTCGTCGTCTGTGAGATAAATGTCATTCACATATGAACATGCATCTGCGTCGAGTCTCTCCGGGAGAGATACAATGCGGGCGGCAAAAACGCCTGGACTATTTTTGTAGCCCATAGCCAAATGAAGGAAGTGACGCTGTTTACCACCACTGGTAAAAGCTGTCCATTGACTACTAAGAGGGGACAGATTGTGGGCAAAAAAAACATTGGATATGTCAAGTGTGCTTTTGAACCGTTTACGCACGAGACTATTTACAAGCGCAGAACTGTGAGTATTCTGCAGCGCACACGTACGACAATGAGAGTTTAAGTGGGGGTAATCCAATGGCAAACGGTACGAGCCATCTGGCTTGGTCACAGTAAAAAGTAGGTTATTCATCGGAGACACAGACGTTTCAATTGCACCTTGATATTTCAATTGGGCTGCTCACCTTTGGAATGAACTCCCCTTAGCAATTAGACACACGCCAGACATTCTGCATTTCAGGAAACAACTGAAGACATGGCTGTTTCAGCAGTAATTCTGTCTCTGCTCCGTGCGCGCACCTCCTTCCTTTGCTCTGCTTCCGCTAGCGCCGGGACACTCTTCTGAGTAGCTGCGCGCTCTTTAAATATGGTAAAATAATTAAATAAATAAATTGTTCAAGGATCTCCGCAACAGAGGCTTTAGCTTCACGTCACATGGGGTATTGGGGTTGAGGCTGTGGCATCGAGCGCAAAGGAATCTCATGTCGGTTGGGAACATTTGTCCCATCCAAAATGAGTATGGTACAACGCCGGCGCAAGCGCCTTAGCCCAATCTTCTGCAAACTGCAGAGCCTGCTCCTTCGGCACTGTGTGCGCGAAAGCGGGGAGGATCACCTCCTCCCCTCTGCGGAGCAGATAAGACAAAGGGCGGGGGCCAATCGACCTCTGCCAACAAAATATCATAGGTATTAGTTAGATTTTCCCATCAAAAAACTTTTATGGTACGTTCTATATCACCTTCAATTACAAGGACTATTTCATAAAGTCCGTCAGGGGAGCCACTCTAGTGTCAGCTGTCTCTACCACAACGAAGGTGTCAGTCGCTGTCACCCTCAGTAGTGGACGCAGCGCCTCTCGAACGATGGTAATCTCCGCCCGCTGTCCAGCAGCGTCAGCGCCCATGTCAGATTCCGAAGCTGCGTTCTCACTATCTGTGGCATATCTCGCTGCTACCGCAGCAACTTTCTTCTTTTGAAACTGGGTCCTCGGACGCGGTGTCTCTTCCTGCTTGCCTTTTCCGTCACCCTTGCAAGGCTGCTCATGGCTCTGCTGGGCACCTTGACCTCTGCCGCCGCCGCCTCCTCCTCCGGTGGCTGTGACCAATATTTCCTGCAAAGAGCAAGGAGAACGTTGTTCAGGAACCTGAAATCTATCAGGTGACTTAATTGTACTGCGGTCGGGCAACTCTTATGTACGCTCAACAGGGGCAGGTGTAGGTGAAGCGGGACGGGACCCCGGTTTCTGTTGCGTCCCCTGTTTTACTCCAATTTTGTTTCTGAACTTGGGCAGTCATCTTTTTCAGATGATGCTTGTCAAGCTCGCTGTTGTTTTTCTTTCTTAGCGAAAGGCTTAACACCCAAACTATTATGGCCAACGGTCTTATAAGCCTCCGTAATATTTTTCGGTAACCAACAGGGTTTTTCTGCATCGGGGCATCACGCAAAGCATTATAGATCTGAAAACTTACCGCATCCCTCTTGACATTTGCAAGGAAGAGATTGCCTACCATGTCAAACACTCCCAGGACTCACATTCCCAATTCCACAGCCACCTCTGGTCCATGTTCATCCTGCCCACGCTTGATCACAGAGGGCAGGACAGTCATTGACGGGGTACCAAAGCACATCCCAAGTTGTACATTCAGTTACGTCTGGCACTAAGTCTTTCTGCAAACTAACTGTAAGGATCCTGTGTTTCTCCACAGGACTAGTATTCAGGAATACTGCTTCCAGTTGGTTGGATTTCTCGGCAAGCCAAAAAGGCATCTCCTCTTTATCTTGGGAACGCTTGCCCATAACCGCATTAACCATGACGGGACTAAGTTTTAGCCCGCCCCCGTCAACTGGATACGCCGCACCACCCGGGACCCCACCCGGGGGGTTGTGGGTAATGTAATGAACCAGACCCCTAATAACTGCTACCGCAGAGGCATACAGGGGTCTCAGTTGTACAGCTGATAGCTGCCCTGCCTGTGGATGCGGGGAGTAAGCAGCTAAAACAGGCATTGTAGCGCCTGGAATCGACAATGGCCCTTGTCTGACCGCTGTAATAACATGTGGGAGGGCGCCATTAAACGAAAGGTCATGCTGTCAAGCAGAAATTGGAATTTCTACTGTCCGATATGGAGCGTACGCAGCAGGAGCATCAGCAGGGGTGTAAGTGTGAAAAACACCAGTATTAGCATCTGCCGCGGGAAACAAAAAACACTGCCTGTCCCTCCAAAGAAACGAGGTTTTCCTGCAACTGATTCCATGCAGCTACACAACTGTGTGCTGGGGGAACAGCGTTTACAACGCAACTTTTACAACGAAGTACCTTTACGACGCAACCATTACAACGCAACTTTTACAACGACTTGCGCTTGGGGGGTGCTCTAGGATAGGGAATAGTTTTAATTTACTATCCAACACCTTCCCTACTATCCATGGGGACTGGAGTTGGAATAGTAAATTAAACTATTCACTATCCAGCGCCCCCCAACGCAAGTCGTTGTAACGACTTGCGTTGTAAAACTTGCGTCGAAAAGGCATGCGTTGTAAAAGCATGCGTTGTAACGACGTTCATCCGTGTGCTGGGATATCAACCGCAGCCATATCTAAACAGTAATAGAGAAGTACAATGCAATAGAATAAGGCACAGCTGGGTAGTAATTCAAATAGAAATCCATTTAAAATATCAAGCTTAAAGAAAACTACGTAACTGTAGGTAGGTTTTATCCGTCACTAATGTTAACCGGAAACAATGGTGAGGGGGTCGTAGACTGATATAAGCACTACTCAAGTATCTCACAATAAGACCACACTCGTTGGCGGCGCCATGTTGCAAGGATTTCTGCTCATACACAGAACTGTGCACAGAGACCTAGGATATTAGTGAATTGTGGTGTACCTGAAACTCACGTCAGTACCTAGAAAACCCCAACCAGCTAGCATCAGTGTCATATTAGCTCTTCGTCCTACAGCAAAGTAACCAATGATTAGACAACCTAGAACATGCGACTTAGGACCATCTCAGCAATGGTGAAAAGTGAGAACACTCTTTTGTTATACTCTCATACCAGTCCACAACAGGAGTAAAAAAGAGACACGGTAAGGTTAAAATATTTATTTTAACGACGTGATCTCAGCTGCAGTATTTTAGTCAACATAAGCAGACATATGATTAGAAATAATATGGTTAGCAGGATTACAACTTCATAAAATACAAAAGGAGGAATCATATTACAATGATAGTGCAAACAGGTGATATAGCGCCTAGTTTAAACACCCTCCCTATATAGGAACTATGTATTATAAACTAAATAGGGTCTCTTGAGCTTGTTTTGGGGGATCCATTACCTGTCGGCTCAGTAAGTGTAAATTACATCTGGATCTGGTAGTCTCTCTGCATCCCTGGAATCTTCCAAGTGTGTGAAATTATGGCAAGTGTGCTATGATAAAGGCGCCAGAATCTCGCAGCTGCCAAAATGTTGTGTCTAGAATGTGTTGCCCGGGCACGCCGATAAACAGGCTCACATGTTATAATAACCTTGACGGCTCAGCACTCACTATACAGACTGGGGGCACGATGTTTGTCTAGAGATGTCGAAAAACAAACCTTTCTCATGTATAGACCTTCGTGAAAGCTAACTTTACAAAAACAGCTAAGCAGTGTCTTGTGCAAAAAGCAACAAAAGGTAAAATGGTGTTTAAACTTCTAATAAGCCATGCAAACTTAAGATGCATGCAAAATTAGGCCCATAAACCAAACTACAGAATTATTCCCCTTTGTCCCTTGCCTTGCCATCTTAAGCACCACGTCTTCATCCTTTGTATAAATGCTATTCCCTCTGGCATACACTACATGATGCAGTTCATTTTGCACAACAAGTCTCTACCAAAAAGGTTAAGTGGACCTGTGTCAAACACTATTAAACAATGGAAATCTCCAATTGTACTTTCATTGGTTTTGTTACTGGAGTTTTGAACAATTGATTTAAAATGCCTAAAACGTGAATAGTATCTCCCGAGAGGGGGGGGGTAGGAATTCCCACAGTTCTCACCATGTAACGGGTAGCACCAGTGTCTACAACAAATGTAAACACATTACCTTCTACTTCACCATCCACAAAAGGACCACACTGATGTACCTCTAGTGATGCACCAGGTACACTCTCTTCCTCCCTCCTCAGGCACCGTCATTGAGATATATCCAAATCACTTCATTGGCACTGCAACCAATATTGTGAAGCCACTTGTACATTTGGATTTACTGATTCATCTGTGTGAAAAACCACTTTTGCACTGTATCTCTGTATTTGAACACTCATATTCTGATTTGGCATAGGAGATTGAGGTATTTGTGAACATTGTCCTCTCCCATCTGGTACTTCAGAACTCTGATTTGTATCATTAACACCTGTACCACCTATATTAGTCAACAGACTCCTACACTCACTTCTCCAATGTCCCAATTTAGCGCAAGCATGACACAGAAATTTCTGCTTCAAACCCTCTTTGTTATTCTCACCTTTTCCACCACCTTTTGTGGTAGTAGTATTCTGAGCATCTTGAACAATCTGATCCTTTCCCTGAAAACCTGTCTGAGGAAAATCTACAAATCCACCTTTCTGTGACGCTTTTATCTGAGCCCATGTTAATTTCTCTTTCAACTTTTTGGGTCTTGTTTCAACATCATCACTACATCGCATAACTCAATATCTCATCAATCGTCTTACTCTGCCACCATATTAAATGCTTTTGAATCATCAAACTAATTACTAGTCTCAGACCAAACATAAACCTATATAAAAAATGACCCATATCTTTGTCAGTGATAGTCTCAATGCCATTATTCTGTTTATACACTTGAAGAAGCCTTTCATAATATGGATACATTTTTTCCTTTGTTTCTTGAGTAGTTCTATCTATTTTGACCCAATCTGTCTCTTTTGGCGAAATCTTCCCCTTCAGATAAGTAATTACCTGATTATATTTTTTCATCACTTCATCAGATGGTGCTCCAGTTTTTGATTCTCTTGGATATTCTTCTTTCTGCCACTCTACAGACATTTTATACTCAACCAACAAATCAGCTGGAACTATAATATCAAACAAGCCATCTAAGTCTTTCCACAATACCTTTGAAACTTTCACAAACCTCTCTACTTGTTTGTACCATTCCACTGGTTTTTCTCTCAATGTGGGAAATTCATTTGTAAAAGACAATATATCCTGTCTCGACCATGGGCTATAAACATTCCCATCTCCTGGTACTTCTTTCATAGGATATATGTTTGCAGTCACTTCTACATATGTTTCTCTCATTGGAAACATTGCTAAAGCCCATGTATTCACAACCGTTTCTTCCTTCTTTTTATCCCATCTGCCTTTCCAGCTATCCAACTCACCCCATCGTCTCAATGTAATAATTAACTCCTTCATTTGCAATCACTTCCATGAAGCATTCAAACTCTTCAGTTCCTGGTCACTGAAATCCAATCTGTATGTTTTTTGTAAAGCCTTCGACTTTTCTATACCCACATCATATGTCTGTGCAACTTCAGCAAACTCCTCATGAAGATGTCTCACTCTAATTGTAATATTATTACACGAGTATAAAAAATCTTCTTCCTGATAACTATTCAATCTCTTTGGACTAATTGTACCTAATATAATTTCCTCCAAATACACTTTTAATTTACCCACATCCATGTACTTATCAACTTTATTAGATCGCATTCCTCTAATCCACACATCCAATTCTCTGGTGAATACCCTAATGACCTCCTTATGTAGGTGTCACTCCCTTTGTATTCTGCAACAATCTCATTGGATCTATTTGTACACCACATTTGGAGTTTCCTATGACCTTTCGAAAATATCAATTAATGATTCTGATTCACTTGCACCATTACTGGTCATGTCATTCGCTACAAAGCATCTGCAGTCAAATTCAACTGATTAATTCTTTTTGTTAAATCTCCTTTTACCTGACTCACTGCACTTGTATTTTTCCCTTGATGAACTTCCATCTGAATCAATGGAGCACTTGGTGTAGCTCTTTCTTGTTCTTCCTGATACGTCGGAGGTCTATTCAATAACAAATCATCCAACAACTCATCATCCATATCATTTGGATCTGAATCTGGTTCTGAAATATTCTTCTTCTTTTCTTTACACTGTCCTCCCTCATGATTCTCCACTAGTACAACTGGATACAATCCTTCACCCATTGCCACTACATCTCTCCTCCATTTTTCTTATCTGTGCATCCCATTTTGCCTCTGAGTATCTACTCACAGTATTTCTGTATCTATTCTCAGTCCTGTCTCTATCTCTTTTGTATGCCTCATGTTCCCACTCTTCAAGAGCTTCATATTGCATAGGCCTAGGACTTGATTTCAACTCATTCATCGGATATCTCAAATTCTCTAAGATCCTGGTATTAAAAGTACCATACGTTGGAAATGCTAAATTACGATCTCTCTCCGTATACCTCACCCAATATTCCAACTATGTACATGCATGTTACCCCCTTTCTAATGACATAAAAGAAGAAGGCATACCCTCAGGAGCTGCAGGGATTCCCTCTCTAATGGTTATGGGCTCATCCTTTCTAAACAAAGCTTTCAACAATTGTAATAACTTAATTTTGTCTTGATCTCTAAAAGCCTATTGAAGAACTCCTTCCGTATTTCTAGCAAATCTGATTCATTCACACTGACCAATACCAGCACGACTCACACCAACAAACCAATTGTAGCATAATACTCTTGTGACAATTCACACTAACTAGCAAATAGCAGAGCAACTCTTGGTGAAGATTCACACTAGATAACCAATAGCAGTGCAGCTCTTTGTGAAGTCAGTATAACTCCTGCAACTGACCCTCCCTTTACAAAATGATCGGCAACAATTTACAAAAACCTTTTACACAAACAAGATTAAAAAAAATAAGACAATTCAGCTTGTCTTCTCCACTAAAAGAAAGATAGATACAAACACTCTAAGAATTCTTCCGCTACTAGTAAAATCACGACCAGCGTGATTCTACTTTCAATCAAGTGAAAACTTTCAGGACTTCTCCAGATACGCTTTTTAAAGGTACCCAAATAAATCTCCACTATACTAACCTCAAAGTTCGCTGTGCACTACCGACAATACAACCATTACTCAGCACTGCATCAACAGCAGACAAAGTAATACTACTTAGTGTATGCCACACTAAGACATGCCCTTGGGATTATCCTGGGATCTTAGGACGGCCTACTTTTGACCTGCTAACTCAATTCCTTTAACGTCAACCGTTTTGACCACAACATGTAACAAAAAGTACGTAAAATATTAATAACAAATAATGATTTCTGTATTCATCAATAGCTAATATAATCAATCTAAACTAACCATCCTCGCTCTGCCATCAAAAACTGATGCATCGGAAACATGGGTAAACATATTCCCCACATGTAACCAGTTTAATAACCACCAGACGTTTATCCTTACAAAACTTAATTTTGGCCCATAACTATAACTGGTCCTCCGATGAAACTTTTGAGAGTTGACAAGGATTGACAAATGTTAAGACGGATAATACCCCCTTAGGAGGACCTACTACTAAGGGAATAGTCTAAAAACCAAACTATACATAACAATGTTTAAATCTCATTAATCATAATTTCAGTAATGACAGACACAGTTTTTTCTATTCACTTAGATTCATCTTATTCTTTGAAAGCATATGAAATGGTCAAACAAAGGTACAGCATCGAATCCTAGTTCATCACACAATAGAAACAAGGTAATTCACAATAACATCTCATTTAACAAGCACAAGTGAGTGGATAGGAAGAGGGACAAAAGAGCACTGCAAGAAGATCAATGCAATTATGGAATATAATACAAACCTAAGGAAACATAGCACAATGTGCTAATAATTTGAAGAGCTAACCCTCCGGCCAGAAGGAAAAGCTGGGACAGCCTCATTAAGGTATGAGGAGAAAAGTTAAAAAATCAGGGGCAGACAGCAGCAGTCAAAGAGGAACTCAAGGGAAATAGCTCACACTAAGATGCTCAACCTCACCATGCCTGTCTAGCATAACCTCTCAGCATCACCTCTCCTCAGCAACAGATTCTAACACTAATAGTTATACCCTAAATGTTAAAGTCCATCCCTAATTTAGTAACAAAGTCCAACCAATTCACAATTTCCATTGGTTCAGGAGCATAGGGTGTTCAGTCACACCACTTCCGTTGCTCTTTACTCACAAAAGTTCTTTGTTTAGAGCCATGCAGTCATCATCGTCCTTCGGCAGAGGAAATAACAATATTCTTCTTCTTAAGCCCATGCGCAACTTTTTTTGTTTTTTTTTAAACATTTTTATTGGCATTTTGCAATTAACGATAATTGGTACAGTACAGTATTATTCAGTGGTGTACACATGGCATTTCATATTAGTATACATAAGTTGTATATCTGACATATTCAACAATAAGTGTGTATCTTATTTTAAACTAAATATCGACGAAGAGTGACATAACACAGCACAGTTTCTTCGTCTGGGTCCCTTATTCGCTGACATCCAACAATGATTCCTTGTGTTGGGGCTCACAGATATTCCTGCGGAAAGCAATCCACCTGCCCCATATCCAAGTCCATTTTTGGGGCATCCCCTGTAGATATATACCATTTTTTCTAATATCATTGCATTGTCCATGTCCCTACATCATTGATGATGGTTCGGAGCCTGTCGTGCCCCCTCGTGCGGAGCTATGTTACGCTTTGCCAATGTCATACCCAGTGTCACCCAGTCCTGGGTCGTGTGGTTGAGATCTGTGGGCTCCCAAAAGTTAAGACAGCACCTCTTTGGTTCTGGCAGAACTTTAACTCCCGGGCCTGCTAAATTGTATGCATAACTGCCTCCCAATGAGGTGTGATTTCTGGGCACTGCCAGAGCGTATGAAGGAATGTGCCTGATGATCCACAGAGCCTCAGGCAGAGTGGTGTGTCCATCTTACCTATTTTGTGTAGAAGTGTTCGCATGTAGTAAGTGCGGATTAGAATTAGGGCTGGGCGTAGTTTGCAAAGTAGTGCTTTGTGAATCTACGCAAAGTGCACTTCGCACTACACGAGTTACACGTAGCATTACGCAAACTGCGTAGTACCCTGTTCGCATTTTGCAAGATGCCGTTTTCAATGATTGCACAGTGCAGACAAGCATCCAGCACTGTGCAATAATTGAAAACGGCATCTTGCACAGTGCGAGCTGTAGTTTTCTGCCGCTCTAGTAGATTTTTACTCGAGCGGCAGCTTTCTCAACGCAGACTGGTAGTTTCTCATCGCGAGCGGTCTTGAGCATACGTGACCACTCGCAATGAGAAACCTGACCTCCCCGCATTGAGAATCTCACCAGGAGGTTAATTTTCCATGCTCGCGATCAGCAACTTGATGTTGCTGATCGCAAACGAGGAAAATATCTTGCCGGGATGTCATTTTGCTTGCTCGCGGTCCCCAACTTGATGTTGAGGACCGCGAGCAAGCAAAAAATTAGCACTGCACTACGCTACGTGTGTTTGCACTGTTCTACGTGCAGTTCGCGTACTGCGAAGTAGCGCAAACTTTGCAAACTACTCGAGCGTAGCGTAGTGCTTTGCCCAGGCCTAATTAGAATTTTCAACTGTATCAGTTTGAGTTTGGAAGATACCGCTACTTATTTTGGGGGCGCGAGTGCCTCTTGCCGGTCTGCTTCGTCAAATTCTCCCACCTCCGTCTCCCATCTTTCCTTAAGGGCTGTCGTGGGGTCCGGTTGATTATTTATTATTTTCTGGTAAGTTTGGGACATGGCTTTTTTGCACAGATGATCCGTCAGTAGTCTATTCTCCAGCGGAGATGACTCCAGGAGTGGAGTGCCCAGTGGAATTATTTCCATAAATGCGTGTCTAATCTGTAATCTACTTCACCTTTTTTCCACATGTCCCCCACCTTTGAGATTCCTATTAAATCCCATTGTCAAAAGCCTTTGGTATGGGGTAGTTTACCTAACTTTTTTGTGTCTCATAGTGGCGTGGCCTACGTTATTACCCCTTCCCAGCCCAGTGCCTGTTGTGTCTCAACCCAGACTTGGATGGTATGTGCCGTTGGACCTGTGAAAGCAGTCCTTGTAGACTTGTTATACAGTGCTCCCATAATCCCCTCGGGTCCCAGGAGGTGCCTATCAATGTGGTACGCTGGGTCGTTTTGAGGTGCATGTAGCCATTGATTTATGACAGTGAGCTGTGACGCCCAGTAATATACCTTCATATTAGGGAGCGCAATACCGCCATCATACCAGCACTTCAAAAGCTTATGAATGGCGATACGGGCAGTTTTTCCATCCTACAGCAGGTTGGTTACTTTGGCGTTTATTGACGCAAAGTACAGTTGGGAAACCTGGAACGGCGTGTTCTGTAGGACACACAGGAATCTGGTGAGCGCCATCATCTTGAAGATGGCTGCCCTTCCCAGTAGCATGAGTGGTAGTGATCGCCAGTGTTGAACGTCGCGTCGGAATCCCATCAGGGGCTGCATGAGGTTTTCAGCGAGAAACTGCGTGGTTTTGTGTGCTACATATATGCCATGGTGTTTGAAGCTCCTATCTGTAATCTGGATTTTGCAGTCTCGTGGGAGCCGCGGCGAGGGACCATGAAGCACATAGAGGAGCAATTTTGCCCAATTTATGGTATAGCCAGAAACCTACCCATATGCTGCACATATATCCAATAAGCAATTAATAGAGCATGTTGGGGATGCCAAGTACAGTAGTACATCATATACATATAGTGAAATGTGGTCTTCCCATCCAATGGCCCATTTGAACCCACGGATAACCAGATCTTGCCATATCCATGCCGCCATTGGCTCCAACACCAACGCAAAGAGGATCGGTGACAGGGGGGAGCCCTGTTGTGTCCTTTTGCCGAGCGGGAAGTCTGCCGAAATGCTACCGTTTACAACAACTTGTGCCAAGGGTTTTGTGTACAGTGACTGCTCCCATGCGCAGAACTTTGGGCCGAATCCCAGGTGGCAGAGGACCGCGAAGAGGAAGGGCCACTCCATGAGATCAAATGCCATACGTGCATCCAGGGACAGAATGACCGCGTCCTACTCGATGGTTAACCTGCACGCGATGACACTATGCAATAGTTATAGATTAAGTGCTGAGTTGCGGTTCGGCATCAACCCAGATTGATCCGGATGGATCAATGTCCTGAGATACGGCTGCAGTCTCGGGGCCAGCACCTTTGCAAGTATTTTGGCTTCCGCCGTAATCAGGGAAAACTGCCTATAAAACATGCATTCATGTGGTGGTTTGCCCGGTTTATGTATTGCAACTATCGTAGCGAGCGCTGATCCCTGGGGAGCACCCCCTTCTCCAGGCTATCTTCGTACATATTGAGTAGGTGTGGTATGAGCTGAGCTGCCGCCTTCTTGTAGAATTCTACTGGGGTTCCTTTGGATCCCAGAGCTTTCCCCGTATGTAACGCACCAACTGCTAGGGCTAGCTCGTCCGGGGTCAATTCAGCTTCCAGAGGCTGCACCACGTCAGGGGTCAGTGTGGACATCCGTATGTCTCTGAGAAAGGCCAGATTTTCTACTATTGTGTTCGTGGTCGTGGGCATATATACCTTTTCTTAATGGGCTGCTAATGCATCAACTATTTGCTGCGTTTATAGTTAAATTTTCCAACCGGATTTGTGCCACGCACCTGCTAGCTCTTTCTCTTCTATCAAGCCAGGCTAAGAGCTTGCTTGCTTTATCACCTAGTTTGTATATAGTATGTTGCCTGCTGGTTAGTTTGTTTTTTGCCACCTCCCATGCATAGGCCTTGTATTCCTGTTGTACTAATTGTACCCTGTGTGCCAAGTTCTAGCTAGTGTCTATGGCATGTAGATCTCTGCCTGGTACACCCCTTGCTTCAAACCCTCAATCTGTTGCTGTTGAGCCTGTGTATGTCCTGTAACTAGGTAGGTAGATGGCCTGTCCCTGCAACACCATTTTATATGCCTCCCATAACATCGTCGGAGATGGGACCGAGTGTTGATTCTCAGCAAAATAGTGCAATGTCATTTTAATTAGACCTCCACTAATCTTACGGTTTTTAAGATATCCTGGGTAAAGTGGAAACAGACGGGCCATCCCAGGGAGGAGGATGTATATGTAATAAGCACCTGGAAGGGGTCTGAGTTGCCCTGGGTAAGTCCACAACCCCCATCAGCCCTGTTTCCAATGTGAATATGTAGTCAAGTCTTGAAAGACTGTTGTGAACCCTGAGTGGAAAGTGTACTGCCACTCCAGCGGATGCCTGGCCTGCCAGACATCAATGAGTCCTAGAGCATCAATAAATTCTACTAATTTAAGGTTTACACTACTGGGGTCTCTAGGGGATTTTACATCTATGGATGCATTCATTGTTGTGTTGAAATCATCCCGCACAAGAAGTTCGCCCTGCGGCAGTGATAACAGGAATTTTCCTAGGGCTGGGAAAGCTGTCTGATGTAGTGACGGCAGGATATAAACTGTCACTAGGTTATAGATTTGTTCCTCCCATTGGCATGTTATGACAGCAAATCGCCCTTGGTCATCTGTCCATGACCCGGTTAGTATCATTAGGAAACATTTATTGACCAGAATCCCCACCCCCCCGAGATGCATAGGTGCACTGAGAGTGCACTACCATTTTATAGCCCCACCTATCTAGTGCCTTGCAAGCCGAGCCCATCAAGTGTGATTCCTGGATCAGCACAACTGCTGGGCCCTTGCGTTTGATGTATTGGAAGACCAGTCCCCTTTTTATTTTTTCACCCAGACCATTTACATTCCATGACATTATCTCAAAAGGAAGGTGTGTCACCTGAGAGGTCGATGTCTGGAAGATCGAAACATCAGCCAGAGCGTCGATTTGTGTCTTTTGGTTTTCCTACCAATAGATTATCACCACTTCGGGGTCGTCGCAATCCAGCCGTAGTTAGGTAGTAGTCCGCTGTTCTCACTTGGGACGTCCCGTGAAGCAGATAGCTCGTCAAGAATTGTTCAAGTGGCAGCGTTGTTGCCTTTTCCCCTTGAACTGATGCTGTGAAAGCAAGTCCCTATTTATTCTCCACAGGTGCAACCACAGTCGATTTATTTTACACCAATTGCCAGCAGGAATGGGGTTCAAGCCTGAACATCCAGCTATCTAGGCATATTGCGCCACCCCCTATGACCACGATAGAAGGACCCAGAGAGAAAATTGTGACCGAGGGGGAAATCGGATCACATCGCAGAGGGCTCGCCATGCTGCAGGTTCAGGTTGCCGCCATCTGGGCGTGGGTATGCCTTCCTCCTTCACAGGCCCATGCCGCTACCACTGCCCCGCACACCCGAGGACCAGAAGTGTCACTGTTACAGGTATGGCGAGTGATACTGGGCACAGCGGCTGTACCTGGGCCATGCACAGGTCGTCAAAATCCTTCCCAGTCACCACCTATGTCCTTACTTTTAGTGTGGCGTCAGGGGCACCGTATGTGTTCGGCCCATGTCGCAGCGCACCCTGCATTTGTTATTCTCGCCTCCAGTCCACCTGGTGAGCTCGGCTTCTGGGCGACACTGCCTTCGCGCTGGGAGGCGTACCTTGTAGCAGGTATCTGGTATCTGCGCCTCGTGGGTCGTTTCAGCATTCGCAAGACTTCAGGCTGGGTTCACCTTTGCCGTCATCAGCGCTGCAGTCACGCAAGGCCCCTGCTTCAAAACTTTTCCTGGGCCGTGGCACCACCCCGTGGCCCCACTCTGCACATGGCCCTCGCCCGGGGCTCAAACCTCCTGCAGTCATGCCTTGAGTGCACCGGAGCTGCGCCTCTCGATCTGGGTCAGTTTCACTATATAAATTACAGGATTGACTGCGAAAAGTTCACCGAGCACGGCGCTCCCTTAGGCTGCAGCCATTTTCTTTGGCTGCTAGCCACGCCCCCCCCCATGCACATGTTTGTATTAATTGCAACATTTTATTAGAGCAGTTATCCACAAAACTAAACGTTTCCTCCGAAAGTAGGAAGTTGCACTGATACTCCAAACACGTAGCCGTCGACAAGTACAAAATACATTTTTCTGCAGCCTACTTCTAAAAAGCAAATTAACCCTAACAGTGGTTTGAGGCCTGCTCTGTAAAGCATGAAGTTTTCGTTAGGAGAAATAAATAGACTCAGCTATTTGTTCACAATAAAAGTTCCATTTCATTATTCATTTTGATTTTCTATTATTCGAATATAAACCCCAACATTATCAACAATTATTCTAAGCAATTAATATCGCTCATGTAGAACTCTTTTGTTAATTCGTTTTCATTCACGTTGCTCATGAAAAAACAAACCCTTTAACATTATTTCTCTGCTGTCTTTCGTGCAGAAATCATTTGTGGCCTACAGCAACCATTTGTTTTTTCCTGCACATTTCCAGATTCTCTTTCCAAACACCCTATGTTAATATTTCCTTTGTCAATTTCACAATTTATGTTAATAATTTTCACACAGTAGGAGGTTTAATCCTAGCAGGTTTATTTTTGAAAATCCTGCTTCATCAACTCCATCTGGCAACACAGAACTGGGTCCCACCCCCTCACCTTCCAATAAAGCCAGAAACCTGGGCATCATGCTTGGAACCAACCTCAGCATGAGACATCAAATCAACGCCATTGCCACTGCCTGCTTTCACATACTTTGTGTGCTCTGAAAAATCACCAAATGCCTCTCATTTGACACCAGAAAGACCATCACCCTGGCCGTCATCACAAGCAGACTGGACTACTGCAACGCCCTCTACTATGGCATCTCCGCTGCACAAGCTGCAAGCCATCCAAAACGCTGCTGCCATCTAATCTCCAACCTTCCTCGCTGCACACACATCTCCTCTGAAAACTACGCTGGCTGCCCATTGAGTAACGCTGCCAGTGTAAGATGCTCACTCACCTCTACTAGGCTCTCCACAAACAGGGTCCGATCTACCTCAACCACTATCTACACTTCCACCAACCAACCAGGAACCTCCACCCTGCGTCACTCGCTCTTGCTCACACACCCATATCTATAGAAGCATGACATGAGGTATGCCCTTCTCTTACCTGGCAGCTAAATCCTGGAACGACCTCCCCCAGCACATCTGGACAGCTGCGTCACTCATGGAGAAACTGAAAACCTGTCTTTTCAACTGATCCTACTTGCAGAACCCACACATACTCAGAGCCTGGATACCCTCTTGGGTGACATGTTACGTGCTCTACAAATCTACGTTACATTACATTATACCATTATTGTTTTTGTCTTGTCCAGGACTATTTTGGTCTCACCGTGTAGTTCCACTGTGACTGGACACCTTTCATTACAGTGGGAGAATGTTTTCACCCCTCATATGCTCTCCCTGCTCTTCACCAACCGGTAAAAGAAACGTTATGCTGAGATTGACTCCCTATTATCTTTACATATTTCATAAGCAAGTCTATAAAGCTAAATGTGAGCATGCTGAGTAATAACTTGCCTAATTTTATATTCAGTATTATGTGATTTGAAGACTGCACTTTTTAATACATTTTTCACTCTAATACCTTTATGATTGAGTTCGTGAGCACTTCTATGTGCAGATTATTTACCTACTGAATAACACAGAGGTTAGACTGGATTCAGACACTTCTAATATAGCTTTCCTACGCTGGAAGGGTGTGCTGGCTGCATGTAGTCACTTGAACTATATTGTGCCCACCCTACCTCCCTGAAATCTGTTTAGTTTTTTCCACACCTTTCGATGCAAGTCAATTGCTTTTCTCAGGCTGAGGTGGTTCTTTGCTCGCCAAAAAGTTCTACTTATCGATATGTGTAGTTCTTTTCAGATCTTGCAACCTATGCCTGACAATTAAGACAATTAAGAAGAGGGAGGCCAATCCCTTCATAGTCCAGGCCGAAGAAGATTGTCTTTGTGGCTGCTGATTGAGGGCTCTGTATAGATCGAGGTCTACTTTCCTCACCATCATCGAATCCTCCAAGGAGAAGAAGAGGGAGATAGTGAGAAAAAGAAGCACTACAGATGCTCCGGGACATTGTTGAGGTTAAGCGGTAAGTCTTCACTTTGGTCTTCTCTTCTGGTTCCTTCTTCTCCAGAACCAGAGCTGGTAGAAATGTACTGTTCACAGGAGGCCACAAAAACACCATGAATGGCTCCAGAGCAACTTCTATCAGTAGTGCTTTTGACATTAGAGGCACCAGGCTACGGTCTGGTAACAGAGTCAGGACTGTTGACCCAGCCCTATTTCTCCATACTATGGAGATGTTAAGGTGGGCATTGGTCCCCTCTACAGTGCTTCTGGATCCTATTCGACCTTATGGGTCTTCTCTTGGAGTATCGCCTTTGGGTTTTTACTAACCCTCCATTGGAACAACTTACAGTGCCTTATGTTGTCTTTCTGATGCAAGGGCCTTTGTCAGTTCTTCTTTCCCTGACACCAATACTGGTGCTGATTCTTGTGTCACCGAGCCCCACCTCAGGCATATCTCAACCTCCTCCACCAATCCCTCATAAAGTTCCATTGGCCCCAATAACAACTGTGCAGGATCAGCATTGATTTGAGAAGCTAAAGTATAGAGAGGAATGTACTGATGCCTGCTAAAGATATAGGAACATCATGCAAGAGATATTTGGCACAGATTTGGATTCCTGCTAAGATTTTAAGGCACAACTTGATACAGAGAACAATGAGCCCTTTCAATCTCTCCAAACATTAAAGACAGCTGATCTGCTAGCCTTATGGAATGCATGTAAGCTGGATACATCTGCTGATATAGACATGTATCCACTTTTGAGTCCTTCCCTAGGGAGTTAGCATCATTTCATGCAATGCCCAAAAAGGCAGCAGAGGTACTTTAATTGCTTTTCTCCATCTCCAGACTACTACTGTGTCAGCTGAGTCTCTACTCCCAGATAATCAGGCCATTCTAAAGTTCTTGAAGAAGACCTGTGCCAGTCATCCGTACAGTAGCAAGGTGGTACAGTCCTGCAACAGGAGACCCAGCTTCCCTTTTGGCGCACCTTTCCCCTGCGAGTCTTGTGGCTCAGACTACTTCTATCATTGAACTTATTCTTGCCTCTTTCCCCACTTATCCACCTGATACATAGCCTAGAAAGTTAGAAGGAATGGGGAAGAAAGTATTTTCTAGTGGATGTCTAGTGTTGCACTCAGTCAATGCCGCATTTCTACTCGGATGCTATACACATGCCCTGTGGAACATGGTTACAATGGAGATGCATAAGGCAGCTGAATACTTCAAGACACCTTTAAGGAGGCAAGATGGTCAGGAAGAGCCCAGAAATATACTTATAGTGGGTCTGGACACAGCAGATTTAGAGGCCATGGCCATGTCATGCTTAGTATATTCTACATACCTTTTAAGGAGTGTCATACCCATGCTTATAGCATCCCATTTGAAGGCAAACATCTCTTTGGAGACAAGGGAGATGTGGTATGGGAATGGTTTAAAGTGAGAAGGGTGATGGCCTGCAACTTAGAACTTCAGTTCCAAGTGAAGGATTTTGTCTATTTTGTAAATACAAAAGAGTTTTCAGTCCTAGTAACCCCACCCCACCTAAAACATGCAACAACACCAAAACCAATTTGTTTTGTGATGTAAGGGAAAAGGTAAAAGGGCAAAAGAAGAGAAGAGGCTGACAGGAACAGCTGTCCTTCTTCTCTTCTCTAGCACCACCAGAAAAGTTGCTTTATCTTGCTCCTGAAGCAACCTATATGGCTGGAGGGCTGATGGTATCTCCTTTCACCAGGCCTGGGGGGCAAGAACATTGGCAAATGAGTACTTTAAATTGTAGGAAGAGAGTAGGCCCTATGTGTCTAACAGTAACTCCCCCATTACCAATCTGAAAGTCCCTTCAGTCGGAAGATCAGAGGCCCACCTAGAGACACTGAAGCAGGGGGTGGCAGTCCTGGTATAGAAAGGAGTGATGGAGTTGGTGCCTGAACAGGAATTTGAACAATTTGCCATTCTCAGTACTTTCTGGTTCCCAAGAAGGACTGTAATCTTTGTCTGATCTTAGACCTTAGGATACTAAACTTTTATTTGCACAAGGAAAAGATCAAGATGCTGTCTCTGGCTCAGGTTGTTCTGGCCTTGAAAGCACAAGACTGGATGGTGTCCCTTGACTTGCAGGATGCGTATTTTATTTCATATACCAATCCTACAGTCACACAGGAGGTACCTAGGCTTTATTGTAGGGTTCGCAGATTACTGTCTGCATTCCTTCTGTCTAGGGTAACATTGTCACCATGAGCTTTCACAAATGTGTTGGCAGTGGTCGTGTCCCATCATAGGAGGTCAAGGATCTCGATATTCCCCTACTTTGATGATTGGCTGATCAAAGTCAGTTCACAGTAGATGGTGCCTTACAGTAAAACCTAATACCCTGTTTGTCACACACCAACCAACATATACACTTACTCATGCATACCACTTCGCAACACAACACACAAACTTAATGAAAAGAGTCAAAGAAAACTCAAAAAAGACACAGAAATAAACCCATTTCTACGGCTGAGGTAGCACAGATATTAGTTGTTGAATATCAACGCCAGGTCTACGCGCGTTTCAGCGGATTACACCACCTTCCTCAGGACCACACCAGACAAAGGTTGACTCTACTTTCTTTTTTGTGTGTACAGGGTATCTTTCGTACATGAACACCTAGCTTTGTCCAGTTTCTTTTGCATGCAAATAATAACTATTCCTTAGTGATAAGTAAAAAGTATTTTTGTCGCCCCAAAATAGTTCAGGCTGTATGGTTGTGGGGACTATTCATTAGTATGATGTGTAAATCAGTTCATACAGATGTGTTGTAACAGCTTTTACCGCTGGTTTCCCAGTTTGATCCTTAAGTCTGCCAATCACGGGACGGAGCACTAACGGCGAGGAAGGAGGACTAAATGGGCGGACATGGAAGACGTAGAAAGACTCCTTTTAAACCAAGAGTCAAGATACTAAAGAAAACGATTTCAGCCTACATCTTCCACAAAACCAAGAAAAGTGTATAATAGCACGAACCTTAGGAATATATGCGCCCCGCCTGCTCATAAACGTGCAAAATATTAAACCACCCGTGAATACCATTGCCGAGAGGTCCAGCTGAAAGGGATTTTCTGCTGTGAAGATAAATGTAGAAGGATTTACCACAAAATCAGGTTAATAGTGATGCACCTAGGATGGGCTGGCTGGCAGGTAGGTCCCATTCTTCTGGCAGTTCTCCAGGTAGTTTTTGATGAGAAATCCCTGCTTTTAGGGTTAGCCAGAAGCAGTTCTACAAACACAACTTTCAAGAGTCCAGGACCTGGCAAACACCACTCCGGGGTTAGGATCCACTCCAGAACATGACAGAGGCAGGGTTCAAAACCTTAGCAGCTTGGTAAGTACCTGTAGCTCACACAAGAGCCCAGCCAACTCAGTCTTGGAGTCACCCAGGCAGTCGGCTTCAAGTAGCTGATACAATTCTCCTTCAAACAGCAAGGCAGTCCTTCAAACAGCAAGGCAGTCCTTCATGCAGCAAGGCAGTCCTATAGATGTCTTCCACAGGTTCAGGAGTATATTGAAGGGTTTTTCTAAGGGTCCAATATTTATACCTAGTGGCAGTTTTTGTATCTTGTGGCACACTCGGTTCTACCCCTCATCTGGTGCTCGGAGGTTCTTCCCATCCATTGTTAAAGCTCCAAGATGTCCAGGGTGCCGAAAGGATTTTATCAGGCTTTTTGTATGTGCTGGAAGCAACCCCTTTGAAGTTAAAGTAGGGTAGGGTAGGGATCAGCTCTACCCCAGCCCTCCTGGCAGAATGGCCCATCATGCCCACACCTAATCCCATTTGTATCACTGTCTAAGAGGAATACACAAACCCCAAAAGCAGGCTTGTTTACAGTCATGTGACTCAGGACACTGGCAGAAGGCAAAAATGGTCAGGACAAGAAAATGGCAACTTTCTAAAAGTGACATTTTCAGAATTGTGACTTAAAATCCTATTGCTTTATAGGTTGAGCATTTAGCATTAAAAATGATATTAAATCACAAGTAATTTGAGTCTAAACGTGACATGTCAATATGCTCCCAAATCAAAGTTGGTACTTAATAAAACCCTTACGGCAGTGGGTTTCCACTACCAAGACGTGCACAACTCAAACCCGCAGGTCTTACTTTTTAAGTACTATGCTGCACCCAAACCTGTGTCCTTTTAGGGCCTACCTTAGGAGCGACTTATAAGTATTTCAAAGCAAGGTTAAGCCTGCCAAAAGGTTTCTTTTGCCGGATCAAAATTACAGTTTAAAGCTGCACCACAGGCTGCAAAGGCAGGCCTGAGACATGATTTAAAGTGTTACTTTAGTGGGGGCACAATGAGTATAGGCCTGCTAATAGCATAGAAATAATAATAGCGAATTCACAATAACGGAGGGGTGAAGGCGAAATGTTTGTGTTGACCCTAATGAAAAGGCTAGGTCCCACACTTTCTAAAAGAGAAGAACAATGTGTTGTATGCTATTACCTGACGTGTTTCAAAAAGAGATGTGTAGTGTAGCTCCTATTTTCCCAATAACCTCTGCGCATTGGAATAGTACCTACAGCAGTAAAGGCCTAGGCCAGACGTTAACTAGGTCTACTACTGTCGATACTAGACTTAATTTTTGGGTTTGCCAGCTAAGCTCAGAGTTCGCTAGAAACTTTCTCGAATGTTCAGGAAAGAATTACCTCCCCTGATTAGACAAGAAGGGATTTAGTTTCTGACAACCATAGAACATGACAACTTTGCTCTCCCCTAATCAAGAGTCAATCTCAAGAGTCGTGTGAGCACAAGGCAATTATTTTACTCAGTCAGTACGTGCATTCTTAGTCTCATCAGAATGTAGAGAAAAGGAAGAGACGGGCGTGTTCAATAAAAAGGTGTTATTTATTGATCAGTCTCTTTTCTCATACATGAGAAATGGATCGATATTATTGCAATACTTATAGTTAAGTAAAGTGCATACATTAAAAGCAATAGTATAAAATAATACTGTAAAAACATTGATATGGTTTCTGAGCCATATGATGTTTTAAAATGATTAAAATATATTTACATACACATATACATTTGACTAAACGTACTCAACTGGTGTTTCTAAATACGCCTACCCCGTGTACCTGACCTAAGTCTAATGCGTGGGCGGGAATAGAAAGTTACAGTTTAAGTTAAGTTTGTTTTTGCCAAGTGAATAACTAGAGAATTCTCTGTGAGGGGTTATTCAGTTCTGTACCTGGAAGTTAGGATGAATGAGGAATGGTATCTCTTTCTCTGCTCTCGATATTCCAGGCTGCCTGCGAGGGCTGCCCAGAAGCGCCGGTGCTGGGTCTCTCGGCTTGAGATAGCAGCGCGTCTCTCAGCGCGTCAGGAAGGCGGGGCTGCTGCCAGCGGGGTCTGCTTCTGCTCTCGGCTTCGGCAAGTGTGGCTGCTCCGTCTTGTCACCACGCGTGTGTTTGCATAGGGCAAGGTCGGCAATATTTATACCTTAAAGGTGCCGAGATTGACGTAAGGATGGACATAGGTACGTCAATAAAGATGTCATACGACTTGCTCGTTAGCACATTCTTTTGCAAAAGTTCTCTGTGAAATCAAAACAATGGCCGCACGGATTATCCAGGTTGTCATAGGTTTGATTTGTTATGAGAACGTCGTATGCCTTATCAGGGGCTGGAGGAATGTCGCTTGTCTAATTAGATCTCAAGCGTTATGACCTAATCAGATAACACGTTCCTGTGCCGTAGTGTGACTGCGTCAGATAACGGTATCTGCATCATGGGGGCTGTTCTTGCCTCATGGGCTGACTGTTAGTTAACTAGCTAGTTAGTTTAACCAGAATAGGGTCAGGAATAGGGGGATCGATTCAGAACCTATAGAAATACACGACACCCACTCCACGCTAACTATGGTCATATCTACTAATCTATGCATAGTATAACATAGTACAACATACTATAGAGTATAGTGTATACCTTACCACCCCAAAATACATAAATGCATTTTGAAATTTTCAAATATACTGAAAAATTGCAGTCATATATATCGTATGCACTTAAGCTATGAATTAAATGCAAAAGTAAACACGCATTTGTATGCATTATTGCTTTTTGGTATATGAGAAATACACATGAAATGGCTCTTAATATGGCTATACAGAAAGGAACTTCGAGACCATTTCATCACATAATAAAATATTTGTGAACATACCAGCGGGCAGCTAAAGTCTATATAAAGTATCTAAAAATAGAAATCTTAGTTCTCTAGGAATAGTTTCTTACTTTAAGCAGAAGATCAGTGTCCCGGGAAAAAAATATATAGAAAAATATTTTAGGGGCTTGCTGAAAAAATTGCTGTCCGTGAACTGGATGGTAATTGTTCATGTGACTTTATTTTTAAAGTTGAAGGCCGAATTCAGGGAACGCCGTGTGCGAGTTTACTCAAAAGTCTCTATTTCTGTTCCGGAGAGAACATCATATCATTCAGGCTATCGAAAAAACTGTCAACAGCTTCATGGGAAAGTTCCACTAAGTCGGAAATAGGGGTAACCATGCATTCGTGCGCATGATTGTCTCCATTGACATTCTGATTTGCATCACTGACAGAAGGTCGTACCTGTTCGATGCTGCTTTCATCTTGAACTTCACTACCCTTCAATCGTAGTGGTGAAGATTCCAGGAATGCCGTCATCAGGATTGGCAGCCTTTGAGGGCAGCACAAAGCGTGAACCTTGGTAGGAACCAACAGTGTATCTGCATCCACCGGCGCATCCGATTGTAGCGTCAGACAGGTGTCTAACACGCATTCTTCTCCGCATAGCAGACACCTTAGTACAGGTAAAACACACCTTTGCCACATTGGTCGAAATGATAGAAACCAAGTCATGTTTAGGTCTCTAAGCCGGGAGAGTCCCAGGATTTTTGATATCCGGTCCCGGTATCCAATGGCTAGGATCGTATCTTCCATTGTCGCGAGAGTTTGATCTGTGACATGGGTTGCCATAACGAAAAATAAGGACTAGGAATAGGATTCCTGCAATTAGTCCCAGGATCAGGGGAAGTCCGCCAAAAATCGAATGGACGAAATCTGGAAAAATACCCAGTATGGCTTTGAATGGTGTTAATGCCATCGAAAATACTGTCTTAAATACCTTTGAGACCCCAGTGGTATCAGAAATATTTAAGATTTCGCTCAGGATTTCCGCGAAATGTACGGGGGAATTAGTTGATAATAATGTATGTATCTCTGCAGTCGTCCTTGCGACTTGTAGATCATACGTTTCTTTTGATGACGTGAGCCTTGTAGGCGTCTGAAGAAGCACTGTTTTCATTCTGCTTAAAGTGTCTATTCGAATAGAAGTAATTTTCAAACCGGGCCATGCCCTTGCCTCCCTGTCTGGAAAGGAGCTGGGGAACAAAGAACGTCCACAGCACTTGACCTTCGCCGTCGTAGTGACGAGATAAGGAGTCTCGGGCATAAGACTACAACATCTGCGGTCTACAATAAGAATGTAACTCCCATTATAGAGTCTTTGAAAGAATGGTTCTATTTCAGTTGCAGGTGCGCCTTGCTGGTGACATGAAAGGTTGTATGAATTCCCTTCACAGGCTCCGTGCAAACTAATACCGTTACACAGAAGCGTGCCGCTTAGTGACATAGCACAATTGTTGCCACTAAGAAACACTTTCTGTCCTTTATTACTGACACATGCATGTGAATAGGGCAGGTTCCAAGTTGTTTTAAGGTACCCCTTTCCCAATTTCTCGTACATGCCAGCCTGTATATATTTTTGGCAGTATTGAAACCTGAAGGTTGAGATTGGAATATTTATGATTCCGTGGATTATCCATTCACTGACAGGTCGTTCTGACATTGTCATTGGTAATCTTTCTAGTTTTTCAATGCTCAAGATTGTATAATCAGCACCCTTTTGCGCCATACCGATTTGTCTATCAGTAAGGTTAAAGATTTGGAATAGTGACGTTGTGTTGATTAAACGCCAAGGCACATAGCCTGAACGCAGATTTTGTAACGTCCAGCCAAGCTGTACAATAGAACGCAATTGTGACTGTCCATGTTGTAATAACAGTAAGTCTTGCGATAATATATCGATTGCTGAAGACACAATGCTGTCCAATGAAAAAATTCTGGAGGACAGAGTCATTAACCCATTGTCCACTACAGAAAGTGATTTTTCCAAATTAATACGGTCAATTTCCCGTATTCTTTCTGCTGTCTCAATTTGAGTAACCTTCCAGGCCTCATTGTATGCTGCATATACAGAGGCTGCTATGAAACGCTTTTGACGCTGTTTGCGTGGTCCCAGTATGAAATCACGCAAGTCAGCACCATCAGTAAGTAAATTTAGGTGTTGCTTAATTTCAGGCAGTGTGGAAGTTTGTAGCCATTGAAGGCATAATTTGCCCACACTGTAGGTTGTTATTATCCCTGGGTGATGTCTTTGGGGATATCTAGGGTCTGGCCTGTTCATTTTGAAACCCTGTGTTTTATTCAGGAATCTATTTTGACAGTGATTTGTATCTGTGGGCCAGATTAACCATTGTTTCCAATCAGGATGTGTTCTGTTTTGGTTAAGTATATGGTTTATGTCTATTTCTTCATCTGTATCAGAGTTATTGCTAAACATTGTTGGCTTTGGAATAGACAGGTTATTTAAATCTTTGATTTTGGCTAAGCCAAGACAGGTGGTTTGTTGAACAGTGTCATTTAAAAATATAATTTGTTCTGGGATCATGCAGGCTCTAAACAAAGCTTCTAAACCCTGTACTTGCCATTCTTTTGTACCCCAAACACTTTTCAAATCAACATTTTTGTCCCAATAATCAAATCCAAAAGTATTCATTTTTTCAAAGAATGAATCTGAATATATCAATTTTGTGTTGGTTATCATGGTTTTCATCACTGTCTTGTTTGTAATAAAATGTTTCAGCATTACTTGTGTTAAAACCTTGAAAGTATGAATATTTGTCATAAACGGTTCTTGAACTCCCTTTTGGAGGTGTTGCACAATGTTCCCATTGATTATAATTTAAAACATTTCTAGGTTGTGCAGATTTATGCAAGAAATGGTTACCATAATGGTTATAGCAGTACATACTATCATAATTTGTAGAACCTTGCAAATAATCATGTTTTGTAAATTTAGCAGACATTACTAAGTCAGACATCATGTTGTTAATACTTTCAAAGTCCCAATCATCAGCAAATGAGTTTGGTTTTGCAAAGTCACTCAAGGAGATCTTGATTTGGTGTGGATATTTCAGGATCTCGACCGGACCATAAATTTCATAGTCAGTGTTGTCCCAGGCTACCCCACCAGGTATCGGATTTGCTGTGAAGTTGGCTGAAGAAAGTTCTGAAGAAAGTTCTCTTTTCTCGACGTGGGAAGATGTGTGTGGTTTGAGGACCAAGTTGATGTTCTGACTTGCTGTGTCCATTTTAGCATATTTTCCCTCAATGAAGCGTCCCAAAGTAAATACCATGATGAGCCAAAGTATGAGGATAAATGCACCAAAACCCACCCAAAATTCAATCCGTGGAGAAACCAGATATGTTTCTTTCAGTTGTTTCAAAAGTTCCTTAGCTTTGTCTTTAAAGGATTTTGATGATGGCTGTGTCTTTGATTCACTGAAGCCGTCAGAGGAATCATCGAAGTTGATGAAGTAACCGGATGCAGTTCTGTCAATTGTTCCAATTGGTTCAGGATTTTTGTTTTTTGCATTTTCACTTGGTACTTCAGTATAGATTGGTGTGTCTCTGCTAAATGTTTTTATTTGGGTTTTCAGAGGTCTGAGTTCTATTGCATTGTTGCATAGTCCTTGCTGTTCTTCTGTAGGCGTTTCGAATGTGATGAGCCTCTTTGATAGGACCTCTGTACTGGTAGCAAACCTTGGTGTTCTGCTACTTATTGGGAGTCCACTTGGCCTACTGTTTGTTATCGGCCACATGTTGTGGTTTTACCAGGTCGATGGATACAACTCGGTTCTCCTTTTTTCCAGCAAGTGGCGGTAGTACAACTGATCTTGTCCCGTTGACAGACAAGACAGGAACTGCTTTTCTGTAAGAAGGCCCAAATTCCTTCTTTACCGCGATCTTCTCCCTGACTAGATCCCCGACTTTTGGAATCCAGACAGGTCTTGCTGGGACAGGTGGTGATTCTTCAGTGGTTGTTGGCTGTTGTTTCAACTGTATGTTGCTCAGGTCTTTTCTTGTTTTGTTTAAGTCCTGCAAAATAGCCAAACGGTCTTTGACATCAAAGGTTTTTTCTATTACCACTGAAGTCTGACTATCAAGGTCAGAGATCAACATCCTAGTTCCGAATAATAATTCGTACGGACTGAATCCCTTCAGAGAATTTCTTGGCAAGTTATTTAGACTACGTTGGACACTTATTAGATGTTTGACCCACCCAGCTCCCGAACCTAATATCCTTTCTATTATAGATTGCTTTCTGCCTTGGTTTTTTCTTTACACCATCCCATACCCTCAGGAAGGAAGTGAGAAGATTCCCGCTGGGCTGTGCTCATTTGGCCATGTTTCCCCCCAGGCTGGATTGCCTGAGTGAAAGAAATGGTCGAACGTAGCATGCTCTTAGCGTATATGCCATTTAGACTCGCAAATCTTGTATAACAGTCCGGACGTCAGCCGAGTGCTGAGGATCTACATTATAAGTGGAAACTAGCCTGTATATGTTAATCGCAAGCCATTCTTTTTAGTGGTGATGTTATCTGTAGTCAGATTCCACCGTATTTTATTTTTTTCTCTCCCCACTGCGATTTCTGTTGCAGTTTGGGCAGTTTTTTACAAACATGGTATGATGTAGGCTCATGCCAGGCCACCAATACCGTGATTGTAAATCTTCCAGAGAATCTTTTAGTTTGAGGTGTCCAAGACCCTCGCCCATATGTGCGTCTGCGATTAACAAGTGTCTCCTGTCCATGTTTGGAATCACTCTATCCCCCACTCCAGGGATTCGAGCAAAAGGGACGGAGTTTGCATCGATTATGTATGTATAATTGAGTGGATAGTTGATCGGTAACGCTGAGCAGTCGCCTTTTGATGACGTTTTCACTGCCAGCAATGTTTCGCCGTCAATGTATTTTAATGTACGCTTTTTTCGATCTACGGGAGCCGGTTTAGTGGCTGCCGCTGCGGCTGCTTCAGCCAATGAATTCCCTACAACGTGAACGCCATCACGCTGATGACTCAGTGAGTGAGTCACGTGAGTCTTTGGTAGTTCTTTTTTCAAAAGAGCTACTTGTTCCCAGAGCAGTCTCTGCTTTATTGGTGCATCTGTGTCATCTTTGTAACCGTTCTGAATCCATGTCTGCAAATCGCTGTTATATGATTTGACGCAGTAATATGAATCTGACACTATAAGTGTCGGGAATTCGCGATCCGCATTATCTAGCGCCATTTTTAATGCAATTATTTCAGTTTGTTTTTCTGAATTAGTTTCTACTGAGTGTGATTTTGTTAATAGAGGTTTTAATTTACCTCCGCGCCACACTTCTTTTGTAATCTCACATGTGGGGTTGTATGCTTGTTCTCCCCAAACGGATGGTTGAGCATGTCCGTCTGTGTAGATTACACAGGCGTAATGTCGTAGAGGCAGAATGTCGATTGGCAGAGGATACGTCTTTTCATATTTTAGATTTTTTAATTCTTCTAGTTCTCAAAAAATTGTCAACCAGGCTATACTTGATAATTCATATCCTTCGTATAGAACTTTTAGATGGGCAATTCTGGATTTTTTAAAGTTGAATTTGTAACCCTCTGCAGCGAACCCAAGAATTATGGTGTTCACTCTTTTCAAGTGAGTCTCCAAGTCATCATCTGTTAAGTAAATGTCATCGACATAAGATAATGCTTCATCATCATATAGTTGTAGTAATTCTGTTACTCTCGCTGAGAATACCCCCGGGCTGTTCTTGTACCCCTGGGCTAACCGACAGAATTGTTTTTGAGTGCCATTTACTGAGAATGCAGTTAAATATCTGCTTTCTGGTGCTATGTTTTGACAAAAGAATCCATTGGAGATGTCCAAGGTTGTTTTGTATTTTTTTGCGCACTATGTTATTCATTAGTGCAGCACTGTGTGAGTTTTGCACTACAAAAGTTTTGCAACATGTGTTAAGGTGTCGGTAATCCAAAACTAGACGGTATGAATTGTCTGGTTTGGCGACCGGAAACAAAGGATTGTTCATTTGTGAGGTGCAAGTTTCAATCACCCCCTGGTATTCTAGCTGATCTAGTATTTCATTTACTTGTTTTTTAGCTTCTTGCTTAATTGGGTACTGCCTTTGTGCAGTAGGTTGTGATTTTAACTGGATTTTGTGAGGAGGAGAATCCTCATCCCATCCTACATGATTTTTATATAAAGCAGGTGCTAAGGCCACTGCCCACTTTCTAGCAAGTGTGTATTTTTTATGAATCGGGATATGATTCGAGAAGGCAGGCATAATTATTTCTTCGCCATGAGGGCACTCCCTGACAAACTCTGGTGGCCAGTCTTTTTCAGCTAGAAGGATGTCATAGCCCTTGGAGAGGTTATCCCAAAATAGTCCCCTTATTTTCCTAGTCTTATCTCCCTCTATACGTAATGTTATCTCGTATATCTTGTGGGGCTTGCTAACTCTGGTATCTGCAGTTTCCACTTGAAGATATTCATTCGTGTCCACTGTCTCCAGATGATTCATAAGGACTTTGCGAGCTATGCTCACCTCAGCTGCGCTGTCTAGCATTGTCTGAGCCCACTCTCCGTTTTTCAGTTGTGTCCTCAGTATTCTCGGCATTGTTAACTACCTTGATACTGGCTACCTTCTTTTTTGGAAATTGTAATTTCTTTTTCAGTTGAGCAGGTTCCTTGTCTTTGGACTTGGCGTGCTCTTCTGATCGTCCTCTTCTTTCCGATTTCTGCGAGGAATTCTGAAAAGATTGAGAGGGACGTGTATCAATGTCTTGATATCTATCAGGTTTTTTAATATTATCCCTATTTCTAAGGTTATATCTATTCCCAGAGGGGTCACTCTGCGGTGACCTCTGTCTTAGGTTTGGAGATTTCTCTCTTCGCCTCGGAGACCTTCCTCTGGACTGGAATTTCTTTTCTTTGGGATTGGATTGTTTGTTTCCATCCCAGTTCTTTTTTGGTGAATTATTATTATTAAAAAATATTTTTTCTGGACTTGTAGTCAGTTGCGGTTTTACTGGTATTCCACCTAGACTATCTCTGCCTAGTTCTTCATAGGATTTTTCTATGATTCTGGCAATTTCAGCTGGTTGGTCTGCTATATCTGTCTCTTTTAACCTTTGGCGGATCGCCACGTTTGCTGCTTCACCTTTTATGTTGGCTAGTAATATAGCCGAGACCTGCTTGAAGTCTTTTAGTAATTTCATACCAAGAGTTAAAGCAGGTTCTGGACCGTATTCATCTTGAATTTGTTTTAGCACATCTGGTATCACCGAAATGGATGGGACACCGTGCGTTTTTGTGTAGATGGAAGCAAAGACTGTACCCCAAGTGTCACAGTCCTCAATGTGTGGTGCGATTCCCATTGGGAGACATATAGTCAGAATCCTGTGTTTTTCTAATGGGGTGGTGTCA
The DNA here is from genome assembly GCF_964261635.1 of Lissotriton helveticus. NCBI lineage: Eukaryota > Metazoa > Chordata > Amphibia > Caudata > Salamandridae > Lissotriton > Lissotriton helveticus. The sequence continues at coordinate 515,034,124 of NC_136071.1, read as the reverse complement.
GGAAACACCGCCTCTATTTGGGTGATTTTCTGTGCCAACCAGAATGGCATTTGTTCCCGTTTTGCTGGGACTTTACCTAGGCAGGATTGGATGTTCTGTGGTGTAATTTTATTTGTGTTCCCCTGGTGAGGGGTCAGCTGTGGAAGTTTAATCGCTGGCTGAATTGTAGAAGTCCGCATTACATACTGAACTAATTGTCTATGAATTTTTAGTAGTTGTTTTAGCTGTATTAACAGCTCTGCTGCAGGCATTCTATCGATGTCTGGATGTGGTGTGTATCCGGCTAGGACCGGCCACCTTGCTCCTGGTCTACCTAAAGGACCGAGCCTTGTAATGTGATTGTTATGTATTAGGGCGCCATCAAATAAGAGCAAATGCTCTTGGAATTTGAGTGGTACTTCCACCTCCTCGAAAGGGGTGTACTCATTAGGAGGTTCCTCTACTTTGTAATAGTGGAAGTACTTTGTTACAGCATTTGCTGCTGGAAAATGTATCCATGTATAGTATACCTCTGTCTGCCGATATTCGTGTGCCTCAATTACGAATATGACTGTGCCACTTCTAGGTGTCAGTCCATTTTCTATAAGTTTTAAGGTTATAGATCTCCTTTTAATGACCGGAATGAGTGTTATATTCGGGTCTGCTGCTTGCATGGTAGCATCAGCATCTGCGAGTTCAGTTGCTAATCTAACTGCTTCTCTTTCTTCATCACTGTCTCCCATTTTACGGACAGGATGGTATTATGTTAATTTGCAGATCAGGTTTCTTTATGGAAACAGAGATTAGATGCACAATATTTTGGAACACTGTTTATCCTTCAACGTTGACTAGACCAAGAACCATACATAGGAGTTCCCTCCTGCGAGGTTTTGGAGGATATAACCTTTCACCCACTCCAGACGTCTTTGGAGTATTTGGGAAAAGGGGTCTGAGTGAGAAAGCACGGCTGAGTTACTCTAAATGTCTTACGTTAGTTTTATCGCCCTTTCCAAACGCGTTGGGCGCCATGTAGTGTAGCTCCTATTTTCCCAATAGGCTCTGCGCATTGGAATAGTACCTACAGCAGTAAAGGCCTAGGCCAGACGTTAACTAGGTCTACTACTGTCGATACTAGACTTAATTTTGGGGTTTGCCAGCTAAGCTCAGAGTTCGCTAGAAACTTTCTCGAATGTTCAGGAAAGAATTACCTCCCCTGATTAGACAAGAAGGGATTTAGTTTCTGACAACCATAGAACATGACAACTTTGCTCTCCCCTAATCAAGAGTCAATCTCAAGAGTCGTGTGAGCACAAGGCAATTATTTTACTCAGTCAGTACGTGCATTCTTAGTCTCATCAGAATGTAGAGAAAAGGAAGAGACGGGCGTGTTCAATAAAAAGGTGTTATTTATTGATCAGTCTCTTTTCTCATACATGAGAAATGGATCGATATTATTGCAATACTTATAGTTAAGTAAAGTGCATACATTAAAAGCAATAGTATAAAATAATACTGTAAAAACATTGATATGGTTTCTGAGCCATATGATGTTTTAAAATGATTAAAATATATTTACATACACATATACATTTGACTAAACGTACTCAACGGGTGTTTCTAAATACGCCTACCCCGTGTACCTGACCTAAGTCTAATGCGTGGGCGGGAATAGAAAGTTACAGTTTAAGTTAAGTTTGTTTTTGCCAAGTGAATAACTAGAGAATTCTCTGTGAGGGGTTATTCAGTTCTGTACCTGGAAGTTAGGATGAATGAGGAATGGTATCTCTTTCTCTGCTCTCGATATTCCAGGCTGCCTGCGAGGGCTGCCCAGAAGCGCCGGTGCTGGGTCTCTCGGCTTGAGATAGCAGCGCGTCTCTCAGCGCGTCAGGAAGGCGGGGCTGCTGCCAGCGGGGTCTGCTTCTGCTCTCGGCTTCGGCAAGTGTGGCTGCTCCGTCTTGTCACCACGCGTGTGTTTGCATAGGGCAAGGTCGGCAATATTTATACCTTAAAGGTGCCAAGATTGACGTAAGGATGGACATAGGTACGTCAATAAAGATGTCATACGACTTGCTCGTTAGCACATTCTTTTGCAAAAGTTCTCTGTGAAATCAAAACAATGGCCGCACGGATTATCCAGGTTGTCATAGGTTTGATTTGTTATGAGAACGTCGTATGCCTTATCAGGGGCTGGAGGAATGTCGCTTGTCTAATTAGATCTCAAGCGTTATGACCTAATCAGATAACACGTTCCTGTGCCGTAGTGTGACTGCGTCAGATAACGGTATCTGCATCATGGGGGCTGTTCTTGCCTCATGGGCTGACTGTTAGTTAACTAGCTAGTTAGTTTAACCAGAATAGGGTCAGGAATAGGGGGATCGATTCAGAACCTATAGAAATACACGACAGATGTTTTAGCAATTGTTCTTGGAAGAAGAACATTTGAATAATGGTTTAAGTAATGGAGTACTGTGAACAGGGGGCACTAGAGGACGCTAAAAAAAAGATGGCCTCAATGTAGACAGGCTACCATCTGATACTGGAATGTAAAGAACAGAACATCTAGGAGCGAAGAGATCCTGTGGAGGTTGTTTTTGCAGCTGGGCGGCCCCAGAAGCGTGCAAAACATACTGGAGGAGGAGAGCAGGCTGCAGCCTAATCAGCAATGCATGTGCCTTAGTTAGAGAGCAACGTGAATATGGTGGCATGGACACTACCCGCAACAGAGCTTGGGGCACATCGAGTGAGTCAGCTGCGATAGCCAGAGAATATGAAACTCCCATAGAGAGAGGGACTAACACCTGCAGTGTCCTATGGCTTCACGGGCATGCAGAGAGTGCCGGAGTGACCTGCGCCAGAGGATGTAGCACAGGATAGGTGGCCGACTATATGGGTTCGGGGCTTAGCGCCATTGGGACAAATTACTGCAAACCGATTTTGGAGCTGCTAAATGTCACTGTGCAGCAAGAACTAGGCCCTGGGAGTCCCTTTCAACATACAGGCAGTAAGGCTGATGCGATCACCGCTGGTAGTGTGTGAGACTAAGGTGGGCCCACAGAGTAGGTAACACTTGGATGACTGCAAGCTTATTTAAGTTAAGTGAAATGCTGCTGATTGCTGCATGGGGCCTTCCACGCTACCTGAGAGTGAATCCATTGATTGATGAGTGTGAGACATAAGATCACTGGTGCTGAGCCCTAGCATCTGTCAGATTCTTCTTACATTGATTGCTTCACCACAGCAGGGAGGATATTCATCCAATATCCCCTCTAACAGCAAAAATGGGGAAACCCAAAGGCAAACAGCCCAAACTAACAAAACTTTGATATGGCCAAAAAGGTGACAAGATCACAGGACTGTAAGGATGACCAAGGCAGCTCACTTGAGCAACAGAGGATGTTGTCTTGGAGGCAAATCTGTTTGTTTGGTCCTTCCTACTGGACCTGAAAGGTAGCTTGGTAACGATTGACGCTAAAATAGACTTTCTTAAGTGCCACCTTGATTACATGAAGGAAAGGCTTGATAATCAGCACACCCGTCTAGATATGGTGGAGCTCTGAATCTCTAACATTGAAGATAACTCTGTGGTACAGGGGAAGATAAAGACGTAAGTGCAAACCCAAGAATGAAGATTTAGAGGCTTGCCCCTTTATAAGTAATGAACACGTTCTGAGATTACCTGACTGTACCAACATGCAAAGCGTTGAGGACTATATGGAAAAAATGTTGATCAGCATCTTTGGCTGTAAACATCTCTCAGCCATATTTGTGACTGAAAGGACACATCACATGCTGGTGCCTAGGGTGGCCTCCGGTGCTCCAGCTTGACCTGTGATCATGAAGCTGCTCAATTGTGGAGATAGCAACACTATTTTTCGAGTGATGAAAGAAGAGGGTACATTTTTAATTAGGGCTCCACCTTATCTTTTCTTCCTGACTTCACTCAACCAGTACATGGCATAGGAAGTTTAACTCTGCTAAAAGAATCCTGCATGGCCTGGGTATTTCATATGCCACTCTCTATCCTGCTAGATAAAGGTTAATGCATGAAGGCACATCACAGGTGTTTGTGTTACCAGAAAAGCTGTTAAATAAAATTCACCATTTGCCCTGACAAAAAATGGGCAAGCCTGGCTGATACTACCAAAAGAGGTTCAGCCTCTGTGCCAGATTCACATTATGATGGCAGTTATCCTGTACAATTGCTTAATACCCTTACTGTTGATGGTTGTTTTACAATGTTCTTACTAGCTGCACATTCATTGTTCCTTTAATTCTCATATGCTTAGACTGAATTTTTAAGCATTGTCCCTCTGGCCGCTCCTGATTAGAAGGTAATAGTTTACTCTGTCCCATTTTTCTGAGCTTATACTTATGTGTTTCAGGCTAGGGAACTCCACTCCAAAGGGCATATTTTTTGAGATGTCGAGACTCGATTTGGGAGCATGTTGGTGGAAGGGGTTTTACATGAGATTCGATAGAGCGTGGCCACACCTTGGACATCAACTACATTATACATACAGATATTTACGATGTGCCAGAATATCTCTGGGATGGGAATGAACTACCATACCTCCTAGGCAGTGGTGAACTCAAAAGATATGTAAGATAAAGGTATTATCCTGGAATGTAAGGGGAGGTAATGATTATCGTTTCACCCAACTTCTGCTGTATCTCACCAGACATGGTCAAAATATTGCACTAATTCAAGAAACCCATATTGCAAAGTCAGGTATTATTGGGTTTTCTGAAAAACATAGCTCAAACCGTTACTACTCAACATTTTACTCATACTATAAAGATATTGCAGGTCTAGTTAGACAAGGAGTACAATTTAAACCTAGAGAGGCTTTCTTGGATGGTCAGGATCATTTTCTATTGGTGCATGGGATGTTTACTGCAAAGCACGTCACCTTCATAAATGTATATGGCCCAAACCGAGACGACCCTGACTTTTTTCTAATATGGCTGGGGCCAAAAAAGCAGAATCTAATCTATGGGGAAACATCATTTACCACGCAGTCTTAACAACGGCCTGCATTTACAACTAAGTCACTATCCCGAATGCAACATTACCACGTGTTACTTTAACCCACAAGCCATTACAACGACTTGCTGCGGGGGGGGGGGGAGTTGTAGGAATACTGTTGGATTTTTAAGTCCAACACCTTCCCTACTGTTGGAATAGTAATTTATATTATTCAAAAGTCCAACACCCCCTAAAGCAAGTTGTTGTAACTACTTGTGTGTTAAAGTAACAAGTGGTAATGTCGCAGTTGGGGTGGTGTCATCATTTTAAAGGCTTGTGGGGTTCTACCATAAAACCCAATCCAGGTACTATACTATGAGGTGGAGATTTCAGCACCACCCTCTGGGTTGAACTGGACAGCATGGGCTCTAGGACAAGCAGGCATGCATTAAATGAGATAATGGAGTGATTTAGCGTACTGGTCTATATTTAACAACTGACCCGACAGCCACAGACCATTTATTTCACTCAGAGGTACATGGGACCAACTCTTAGATTGACTACTGGCTGGGGTCAGGAGATATGATTTTTTGGACTGACTCCATTATCATCACACTACTAAAGTCCAGTAAATCGCCATATAGATGTGACTCTTACCGCCCGTTGTCACTAGTCAATCTCAATGACAAAATCTAAAATCAAAGCAAATGCCACTATTACCTGGCCTGGTCTACCTGGGGCATTCAAGATTCATTCGCAGCTGGTCTACAGCAGATAATCTTTTTGCACTTACTAACAAATTCAATCTGGCATATGAGGCATGGCTGATTTTCTAGAGGCCACTAAATCTTTTGGCTAAAGAATGCCTATTCCTGATTTCATTTATCAAAAGAAGGGCATAGGAAAAGCACTGTTGCAATGAATCAATTGTGCCAATTCTCTCCACATGTCCTGGACCAGTCCTCCAATATATTCCTTTTGGCCAGCAAACCATTTGTAAACTGCAGCAGATCACTGCTACATTGCTGGAGATTATTCCAATAGCAGCATCCTGGGGTATATTAAGGAATTTCACAAACCCTGCAGGAAGCTTCCTACTATTGTGTTACAACAGATCCAGATTTACAAAACCCTCATGCAATGCTGCATATCACCCAAATTTGCATGAGAGTGAGAGAGAAGGAGAGGGCCATATATATAGATGGTACTCTCCTCTTGTCTCCCCAACGCTGGCACAGAATTATGCTGCTGAATGCCATGCATACAAATTTGCGCCACAATGCAAATGTTTCTCAGTGAGTCTAGCATATCTTTTGTTCTGGCAGAGTGCCCTTGAAGTACAAAATACTATGATTAGTCTGACTGTACTACTTTTCCTAAGTTGTATGGATGCTGTGCAGTGCAGTGCAGTGCACATGAAAAGCCAGAAAAGAAAGAAGAACTTAAGGCATTTCTCCGTTTACTGCCTAGTTTCAATTGGAATTAATTTTTGGCACAAAACTCTGTCGCATTATTAGTAGATAGGGATGTGGGTCAAAAACAATGCATGCGATCATGTGAATGCCCATTTACCACCCATGAATCGCCCCTTGATGCAGTGCACTGTGATGTACCTACTGTTCCCAGTTCTAAGTCATGATTGAATTTCTTTGATATATCATGATTAATCATCAAGTAGATTCAATTTCTATTGTATACATATAAAAGGTCAGATGCTAAATAAAAATGTTGGACAGATAGATGCACTCAATTCAGTTTGATATGCAATTCATTTCAAAGAAATAGTTCTATATGTGTGCTTCCTTGGTGTGTTCGTCGTCAGGATGAGCACAAGTAATCATCGAAGATTGCTGGCTGCATTGTTGCTAGTCAGAGCCAAGGTGCACATTTTCAAATAGGCCTGTGTGCTCTAGCAAATTGTTAATGAATGAATTGGCTTAAAACCTGAGGTATTTTTTCTTAATGCCAAATTTAGTACTCAGAACATATCCGCATCAGACGGCATCACACATCCATCCACATCCTACGTGCGACTAGTGCCTTAGGCACTACTCGCTACCAACTGAACACTGCTCAGGCACGCTCACAGCTATACTGCAAATTGTTTTTGACTTTTACAAATTGTGTGTGCATTGATGTTACAAATTTACCTGTATTTTTAAAACCAATACTTCACGCGGCGCACAGGGCGGCTGCTCCAAGACCCCAGCTGATTCCCCTCCTCCCCTCCTTGCAGCCAACCACGCTCAGTGGGGGTGGAACTCGGGGCGGGGCAAGGAGACATAAGCTACTGTAGCGGGGGAGACTTCCCTTAGGCACTACTCGCTACCGACTGAACTCTGCTCACGCATGCTCACAGCTATACTGCAAATTGTTTTTGACTTTAAAATTTTTTGTGTGAATTGATGTTACGAATTTACCTGTATTTTTAAAACCAATACTTCACGCGGCACACAGGGCGGCTGCTCCAAGACCCCAGCTGCTCCCCTCACTCCCCTCCTTGCAGCCAATCACGCTCATTGGGGGCGAAACTCGGGGCGGGCCAGGATACTTATGCAGCACGCAGCGCGGAAGCGAAGCGGACGTGCACACTGGGCGCGCTGACAGTGCGCCGAAGGCGTGCCCAGGGCAAGCCCGTCTGCGCCCGTCTACGCCCCACTGGGACCAGGGCCAGCCATCATGCCCGTCCCCTCATATACTCCTCTCAATCCCTCAAAAAGCTACACTTGAGTCAACATAGCCCCCCCACGAAACATGCAGTCTGGCCACTAAGTTGGAAATCCACACGGAACATAGTTCCTTACCAGAACTACATCGACAACTTAACCCTACCACCCAAACCTCACTAAGCCTGGCCCCGGCTCCCTTGTCAAGCACCAATTAGACATCTTCCTCCTCCTAGTCACGGACAAGCCAGATATTCTCTTACTGACCGAAACCTGGCTGACACCCGACTCCTTCCCTGACATATTGGCAGCGCTTCCCCCAAACTACTACATCATTCATGCCAACCGCCTCCCCGGCAAACCCGGTGGGGGGGTTCGCAGCAATTATATACACCAAACTCAAAGTCAATGCCTTGACCTGTCTTAACCTCCCTGAGTCGGAGAACCTAGTAATTAAATTGGAATCTACCTGTGACAGCTTTGTCTGTGTACTAGTATATTGGCCCCTGCACCATATGCCATCATTCCCCCTATCTCTGAGCAAACAGATCGCAATCCTGGTCATTGACCACGCCAAGGTACCTCTCCTGGGTGACTTCAATTACTGGTTCAATGACGCCCAAGAAGGCCCACATTCCACCGGACTGACCGACCTCCTCACCAACCTGAACTTCACTCAACAGGTCTCCTCGCCCACCCATCAAAAAGGGCCCATCCTTGATCAAATTTGGACTAACAGCCTGACTGTAACTCCCTCGTCACGCTCCCTTGCTTATGGTCCGATCATTACTTAATTAAATTCACGTTAGCCCACTCTACCATCAGGAAAGCCCCGACGGTCGCCGGTGGCTTGGCCAGAAAATGGAATGCCTTAAATAAGAAGGAGTTTCTTGACACGTTGACAAGAACAGTCCCATCTCCTCACCCTGACATCAACCTATCAGAAATCAACTTCTCTAGCTGGCTGCTTGCAGTGAGCAATATACATGCCCTCCTTACAAAAGTCAAACTTGTACGCCGTGCAGATGCCCAGAGATGGTTCTCCACTGAATTTAAATCTCACAAACTGACCCTACGCCAACTAGAGCGGCAATGGCGACGTAACTATGCTCCAGAAATGAAACTCCAGTATATCACAGCGTGGAAAGAATACATGAAGGCCATTCTTTCAGCTAAAGCTACCCATTTCTCCTCACGCATCCTCAATTTGAATAATAGCTCCAAAGAAATCTTCACTATCTTGAATGAATTGACCAACCCAGCCAGAACCCTCCCTAAGACTACATCCACTCAAACCCTCTGCGACTCACTCAATGATTACTTCATTAACAAAATCTCTACCATCAAAGCTAGTGTCCCCAAACACACAAATACGATTTCTCCTACTCTCTACAAAAACAAATGTACTATCAATAGTTTCCCTACCATTAGCACGGAGACCTCCCTGGAGCTTCTTGCCAAGGTCAAGGCAGGTGCCCCCACTGACTGCTGCCCACCACACATATTAAGAAAATGCCTCTACGTCCTCCCAGATCCTGCCCTCACCCTCCTCAATAACTCTCTTGCATCCGGCCACGTCCCTATAGCCTTCAAAGAGGCTACCGTGGTCCCCCTACTGAAAAAACCTGGAGCCAATCCCACCTGCATGTCTAATTATCGGTCCATCTCCTTGCTCCCCTTCTTAGCGAAGGTTTTAGAGGCACACTCGGCTAGATGCCTATCTAACTTCTTGGAAGAGTACAATTATCTTGAGCCTCATCAGGCGGGTTTTTCGGCCTGCCCACTCAACTGAAACCGTGATATTAGCTGTACTGGACACCCTCCGTGACTGCGCAGACAGCAGTTCCCCACAGGCCCTGGTACTTTTGGACCTTTCTGCTGCGTTTGGCACGGTCGACCACACTATTCTGGTTGACCGTGTTAGACAAGCTGGCATTCAGGGCACAGCGGCCAGCTGGCTTAGCTTCATCCTGGAGTACAGGTCTCAGGCCGTCCGTCTAAACAAGTTGTTAGCCCCCAAGCAGAAAATCAACTGCGGTGTCCCGCAAGGCTCCTCCCTGTCCCCCTACCTGTTCAGTCCCTTAGAGACAGGAAGGTGACGGTTTCCGATTTCCAGATTTCCAGACCACCATGAGGCACCAAAACCACCTTAAGCTAAATCCTGGAAAGACTGAGCTAGTACTTACAGGAGACAGCCACAAATTCTGGGGCCCGCACTATTGGCCTTCCGATATGGGTTCTCCACCTTCTCCCTCCTCCACAGCAAAAACACTTGGAGTCACACTAAACAGTGATCTCTCACTTAAAACAGAAGTGGGAAATGGGTCTAGTAGTCTCCAAATGTTTCTTCCAACGACGTAAAATTAGGAAGATCCGCCGCCTTCTCACGCAGGAAGCCTTGACCCAGGTTGTGATAGCCACCGTCTTGTCACACTTGGATTACGCCAACTCCGTCTACCTGGGCATGCCTCTCTACCTGGGGGTCAACAATTGCTCGCTTTGCCTGTCAGCCGTGAGGGAAACGGCCAGCGTTGTCGAGGCATTCCGCATTCCGCCGTGAGGGAAACGGCCAGCTTTACATCACCGCCGGAGGCCAGGGACCACATCCCCCAGCAGCCCCGGACCCACGGCGCTCCTGTGACGCTCCTGCAGCGCCGGCCGGCGCTATAACAACGCGGAGCTCCAGCAGGGCGGTGGGGTCAACAATTGCTCGCTTTGCCTGTCAGCCGTGAGGGAAACGGCCAGCGTTGTCGAGGCATTCCGCATTCCGCCGTGAGGGAAACGGCCAGCTTTACATCACCGCCGGAGGCCAGGGACCACATCCCCCAGCAGGCCCGGACCCACGGCGCTCCTGTGATGCTCCTGCAGCGCCGGCCGACGCTATAACAACGCGGAGCTCCAGCAGGGCGGTGGGGTCAACAATTGCTCGCTTTGCCTGTCAGCCGTGAGGGAAACGGCCAGCGTTGTCGAGGCATTCCGCATTCCGCCGTGAGGGAAACGGCCAGCTTTACATCACCGCCGGAGGCCAGGGACCACATCCCCCAGCAGCCCCGGACCCACGGCGCTCCTGTGACGCTCCTGCAGCGCCGGCCGGCGCTATAACAACGCGGAGCTCCTCCCGCCCCGCGGGACGCGCGCGGGTAGCGCCGGGCAGAGCCCGGGCAGAGGGCGGGCCGTCTGTGGCCGTCCGTGGTCTACAGTGGTCGGGCGGGCCACCCCCTAACAACATTATCGCGACTGTGGTGAGTTTATTACCCGCCATTATGGATCTAGCAAATAGTGATGTTGCCCTGGATGACTTTCCATTCCCCCCTCCTACATTTGAGTCGCTACTTGAAAATGCTCTTCATTTGGTCACTAACGAAATCGCCAATACCGAAAAAAGAATGTCCTTAAGCTGTACCAACATCATTACACGGCCAATATCTTTGCCAACTAGCCCAAGACTTCCTTTATCACCAGCTGTTGTAATAAAAAAACTGGTATTGCCAACCCCATCCCCCAGCCTCTATTGGTAGAGGCAGCTCCCACCATAACAATTGCTTCTCAGGAAGATGTAAATGTTAGTGGAACTTTGGAATCAAATATCAAACCGGGAGGGGAAAAGCGTAAAAGAGGTACAGCTAAGCCAAGCGCAAACAAAAGGAAACAACCATTGAATAACAAGAGTCAGCCCACGCCACAGAGTCTGTGGAACAAACAACAAACTTCTAGGGCACAAACTATTCATATCGACGATATCGACGATAAAAATGTAGCGAATGCGGATGAAATTCCCACCGCAACCACTAGTGAATTAATGGGGAACTCTAACACGATACGGACACAAACTACACTAATGGGAGATAATTACACCTTATCTAAACACAATGGAAATTTGATAGACACTATAGCTGATACCATTTTTAATCGGTTAGAGAAGCAAATGATCAAACAGTTTAATAATGTTTTTAAAAGACTTGATAGATTAGATAACCTGGTAAAAAATGAAGAGGCCAAAAGAAAGGGGACTGTCACTCTGGATCAAATTAGAGCAGATCGTTTGATAAAAGAACTCGAGTCTGTCAGCAACACTCTATTGCAGGGACAGCCGGAAACCTCCCCCTTAGTGGGTGGGGGTCCTAGCAACTCCGGATTATTACCACTTATTGTACCATCTACCTCCCAACCCAGAGACACCAATGGCGAAAACAATTTGGCGAAATCCACTCTACCTTTTAAATCTGTACCCCCGCTCGTACCCCCAAAAGTAGCTCCTCCTGCTACTGTTAACTTAAAAATTACTAATCAGAACAAAAGTTCTATCCAGCCAACTACAGCAGAGAGGATTACCTCTGTTAACAATAAAGGCACGGGGCAATCTGGGAATGGCAGGCCTTTTAAACATCAAGGGCCTGCACTGCATCTACCATCTGATGCCTGCCCCTTTGTCCTGGTTCTTGCAGGAGTTCCACCATTAAGGGAGGAACAGGGGGAATCGTGGGTCCAACTACACAATAAATGTATTGATTGGTTAACCAAGCACAAAGGGGTCAGACATGATATCTCTGGAGAGATTTTATCGGCCCGTAGGGTGTCCTGGGTTGGGCCTTTATTCAAAGATAAAGAAGGTGATTGTATAGTTCTTAACTTTAAAAACCCGGGCACTGTAAGATTTTTACTTAATAGAAATAACAACTGTTCTGGTATTTCCACTGTTGTAACTTTGTTACCACTAAGTTTTTTCTACAGACCACCCCCAATACAATTTCAGCCAGCGCCCTTTCCATTTAAGATGTTTAACAGATTTGCACCCTTATCGGATTTGGATATGCTAGATTGACCATCTGCAATTAGTCTGGACGAACCCTTTCTGGTACCCAATCTTGACTTATCTGATGTTGTACCACTTTCCTCGCAAACTGTTGTCAGCCAAAAATCTTCAGATTTAAGAACTATTGTCCAGGGTTCTGATCTATCTTTTGTAAGCTGGAACATAGCGGGTCTTAACTCAAAATTGAAAATTATAGAGTGGACAGATTGGGTCAATGTAAACTGTGATATATTGATGTTACAAGTAACTTGGTGCACGACCATGCCCACATTGGAGGGCTTTAGTTGCTATAACCTAAAGGCATCCTCCTCATCCATGGGTCGCCCTAGTGGCGGCCTATCTATTTGGGCGAAAATAAAAACCGGGGTACAAACTAATCTGATCCCTACTCAGGGTAAATGTTTTATGGTCATAAAATATATTAATAGGATGAAATTATGTTTAATCAATTTCTATAATAATGATTTTGTTACCCGTCCTAATAATAATTTTTTGATTTTATTTAATTTTATTGATGAAATTATTGAGGGGCAGAAGTATGGGACCTTTGATGGCATTTGTATTGGAGGTGATTTTAATGCTCACATGTACCATAACAATCCACCATGTAGAAATGGTGAGGAATTGAGAGACTATTTAGCCTCCCGTGATTTAATGAATGCCATGGAAATAGCGGGCACCAGAGAAAATGATATGCTGGCACCCACATATATTGGCCAGGGTTGTGCTTCTACAATAGACTATATGCTTATCTCTCCCTCACTAAGTGACATAATTTTAAAAGCGGAGGTCATCTGCTCTGCATATAGTGACCACTATCCACTTAGAATATATTTAAAAAATTTGCAGAATACTAAGGATGTCTCGAGATTAGAAACTGTAGTACAAAATCTGGCAATATCCACTGATAGATTAAGATTGATATGGAAAGGGGTAGACAATAAAGACATTCTAGCAAGAGTCATCAATAAACACCCAATGCTAATTGAGATTTGTCTGTCCCATGATAGATTAGGCCATGATGTGGTTGCTTCCTTTAGTAATCTCTGTTTGGCTATCAAGAGAGAATCTTCTAAACCAGCACGGCCTAATAAAGATCATGGCCCCCGCTGGTTTGATTCGTCATGCTCTAGGGCGAACAGAGAACTGAGGGAGGCTCTAAAAACTAATCCAATGGACCCCCTACTTGTAAGAGACCGAAGATCAAAGTATAAAACTGCGCTACATACTCGATCCGAGGCTCTAGTGATAGATCATTGGGAATCCCTTGCCCGTACTGCCACATTAAAAGATACTACGGGTTTTTGGAGAGAGGTGAAGTCTCTTAGATCTTTTGGCTCAAACATCAAACCAATTAACTGCAATATAACAGGAGAGGCGTGGGTGGAGCATTTTTCTAAAATTTATGCTACATCTGGGCTTCTCCCAGACATTGTCCCCCCACCCAAGACTGCTGGGCCATTGAACATCTTACTATCCGAGGTCGAGGATGCAATAGTTGAAAGTGCTAGCAATAAAGCTCCCGGCCCGGATGGTCTCTCGATAGATCAAATTAAATCCGAAATTAATTTTTGGGCCCCTTTATTATGTAATCTTTTTAACAATTTATCTGATAGTTCACTTCCTGAATCATGGTCAAATAGTGTTATCGTACCTATATTTAAAAAAGGCGATAGGATGGACCCTGCCTGCTATCGTCCGATTTCACTGATTGACAACACACTAAAGGTCCTTGGAAGGGTAATTTTTAATAGAATCAGGAACTGGGCAGAGGATAATAATGTTTTACACTGTAGTCAATTAGGTTTTAGAAGTCATGTGGGCACCATTGAACAATGTCTTAATTTGAATCTGATCATGGCCAAATATATTACTATAAAAAAATCACCAATGTACCTAGGATTCATGGATTTAAGTTCTGCATTTGATTTTGTTAATCGTTCTAGTTTGTGGTCACTTTTGCTTAATTATGGTTTGGATGATTCTTTGGTATATTTTCTTTCTTATTTACACAGGGATTTAAAGGCCAGAGTACGTATTAATAATGAGGGCGAAGTCTCAAATGATATTTTAATTAGCAGGGGAGTTAGACAGGGCTGCGTACTCGCCCCATTGCTTTTTATCTTATATATTAATGGGTTGAGCAGCAGCCTGAGTAAGACCACTAAGGATGTACCAATTATAAATGGCTCCCCTATTACTGCCCTGCTTTATGCGGATGACGCAGTATTAATGGGGCGTACACCAAACGCTTTGCGAACCTTAATCTCTGGGTTTGTTGTTTTTATGTCTGATCTGGGTCTAAGCACTAATTTTAAAAAATCATTCATTATGAACTGCGGATCCAAAAAATACAACATCACCTCAATTAAGTCAGGTGAACATACTCTGAAATGCACTAGCACTTTTCCCTACTTAGGGCTGTTATTTTCTAATACTGGCTCGTGGCAGCCACACGTGGCTTCTGCGAGAAATAAAATCGGTAAATCCATCAATTGATGGATTTATTAAGCTTCCCTCTCGGCTACAATAAAAACCTAGTACAGTTGGATTGTCCCTGTTCTGAGGGTGGGAAACAAAGTTTGCTACATTATTTCTTCTTTTGTGGCTATTACAAACTATATACCCGCCAATACTTAATGCTGTACTTCCGCAAATATGACCAACGGGACTTCGTTCAGGCAATGAAAACTTTACAAATGCTGTCTACAGAGGAGACGATATGTATTGTGAGCTGCTTTCTTAAAGCCAGTGTGAGATCCAGGGCGAGTATGGAATATGCCTGACGAACTCTAGTACTGTGTCACTTGATGCATATTTGCACTCTGCTATTATGATACAATTTGTACATAGTCTTTTTCTACAATGTATGGCTGGATGCAATGATTACTATAATGGAAAATTTTGCACTATGTATTTTTGCACTTTTTGGACAAACACGCTGCTTTAATTACTTTGGAAGATTGTTTTATACAATAGTATTTTAAAAAGGCATGTTTTTATTAGTTTTTAACGTATTCTAACCTGTGTGTACTTTTATGGATGTTTTAATTCCGAATAAAGATCATTTGACTTGACTTTGACTCTCTACCTGGTAAAACGGCTGCAGCTGGTTCAGAACCGCCAGACTGATTCTACGACAAGCCAGATGGCAACCAGTCACTCCCCTGCTAAGGAAACTACACTGGCTTCCCATGTCTCAACGTTGTACCTTCAAAACTGGAGGCCTGATCTTTAAATCTTTGCATGGCAAAAGTCCAAAATTTATCAACAACCTGATACAGAGGCACACCCCCTCCCGCAACGTACCCTCAGCCCACCTCACACTTCTTCACACCCCTTCATTTAGGCAGAAATGCCTAGGAGGCCGCAGATTTGCCACTCTCGCCCCCAGACTTTGGAACTCTTTCCCCTTGGAGATCCGAGCCTGCTCTGATCTTATGAATTTCAGAAGATCCCTCAAAACCTGGCTTTTTGAGCAAGTCTACAACAGACGTTCTCTTGGATAATGACCTCTGCCTGTACTCCTACAGCGTCATGAAACCGCCCGGTGTACATGCGCTTTACAAGATATTCTTAACATTAACATTAACATGTCGTATGCCATGACATCACTCCAGCAGACGAATGGTTATTTCGTGAATGCTCTTCCACCTTCAGCTTTACCGACTCGGACTCGCACCAAATACAGTTTCCAACCCCAAGAGGATCCCGCCGGGATGTCGAAGACTGATAATTGACTCTTTCCTACCCAATTTCCAGGTGAGCACCAGATCCAACTCCCTACCCCATATTATTAGCTCTCATTCTTGGTTATTATTTTTTTACTAAGCTCCCGGACGCATTCCATTTGAGGTCGGTTGAAGACTTCCATATCTTCACACACCAGATGTCCGTGTGCTGGCATCGGTCATTTTCCAAGTGAGTCCCAGACCCGATTTTGCTATTATTCTCCCCACTCACACCTTACAATTTGTGATTATCTCTTACTCTAGGTTAATATGTTTTTTATCCCGCCCCCAGACGTAGACCAATTAACGCCGGTTGCTTCCATATCCTTACTCTCCGGATGTCTGTTTGCTGACACCGGTCTTATCCCACTTTGCCAGACCACAATTACTCATTTTCCACATCCCTGCAGTTCCCTGGTGAGTTTCCAACATTACCATCCGGATTTTTGTCCACACCTCGGTACGGTCCCAACTCGGCTTCCCTTCGGTGTACTATCACACTGGTGGTGTGTCTACCTCCTCTACACCCTTGTTTTGACCCCAGGCCTTTTCACCCTTTCCCACAGAAATTAACCTTGGTGCACCCCAACCGGCTGTGCATCTGATCTCTGGATACCCTACCCTTTGTGATTCCTTGATCCCCGCCAACACCCATATCAGGTACCAACAATAATTATCCAGGCTGCCTCTTCCTTTAAGCACTCCTTGCCTGACCCCTATCTTATTCTTTTCTCTTTTACTGTACGGCACAAACAAATCTGTAACCTGGTCCTGAGACAACCTTAACTTACTACGGGTTGAAACGCCATTGACCTCTCACTGCAACTCTTTGCATGATTCTCTGGTTCACAAAATGTCAATCCTCTGTAATTATTGTATGTAAATAACTTCTCATGAACCTAAAGTACCTAGTAAATATCGTCACTATTGTTCACTCTGCGCCACTCCTCGCTGTGTCACTTGCGCTCTCCACTTTGTGTTTCACAGGCACTTATGTGCACGTTTTTTCGATAACACCCACTTTCAGTGTAAACAGTGCTGATACTGTTGTCTTTCTGTACATGTTCTGATTATAGAGTGCTCCTCACACATCTCTTAAACCATTGAGACCCCCTGCTTTTCCTTTTTGCAACTATATGTGCATGCTTTATATAACAGCCTGTCAAATATTACCTGTTGAGACATCGTTTTCGTAACATATATTCATCACCCAGATCTCAACTGGGTTTACAGGTGTACTCCTGTTGTTTGATCCCTACCCTCCAATTCACAGAATGCATCAAGTATGGCATATAAAAACTGTGCTCTGCATTAAGATTTGTTAATGAACTCAGTGCGATGTCTGTAAAGAATACCCAAAGTGGTGAGTCGGAAACCGACCAAGCCAGTGAAAATTCTGCAGGGATAACAAAATCACTAAATTAAACAGAGTGCTTATGAAGGCATTGGTTCTGAAAATAAAGCAACAAAAAGAATTCGGGGTTATATGAATACGTAACCCGGATTTACCAGAAATGAAAGGATCCCGAAACAGGACACGAGTGAACGGTTCATGGCAAGTGAGAAAAGGAATCGCAGATGATGTTTATTAAGGATGCAAGGTCACATGGCTTGTTTGGAATGACTGAAAGTGAAAACAGACTCCCTGTGCTGGATAACCAGTGCTCTGGAATAACGAAAATTAATGAAGGGCAATCAAATCACCATATTATATGGGGGTTAAATAAAAGTGTGGTGGATATGACCAGCTTCATAGATTACTCATCGGCAAAACCAACAGTTGCTCCATAATTTACATGTGCTTGCCACCCTTCTGCTCATAGCTCTCAAAGTAAAACAGTTTTATGTGGGCATGTGTCACCACCAAATCTTTCAGTGTTGCATTTATATGGTCCTACACACAAATTTCCAAGTCACTGAAATCAAAGAGGAAGTCCACCTACATTGGACATCTGGTGTGAGCAGATATCAAAGTTGAATATTTAAACAAAAATGCATTTCACCGAAGGTATCAAGACACAATATGTGCTACGTCCATGAGAACAGTGAGAATATAGTAGGTACAAAGAGTACCGGCATACATATACATTGTCATTGCACAATGTATGATTTGCCGATACAATTGTCAAGATACTATAACAGTCAGTCAGTCAGTCGGTCAAAAATCTTTATTCGATTCAAAGAATCATCAAAGCATACAAAACAAATCTTTATTCATATTACAAATTTCATACTTCTATTGCGAATGTTAAAACATATGTCAATTACTAGAGGTTAAAAACGAGACATATATACAATTTAATCTTTCTCCTATTGGTTTTCGCCCCAATTGCACCAAGATTGGCTTAAGTTCTTGCCAAAACAGTACTAGGACAGCTATTCTATTATCACAATCGACACCCATTTAGGCTCTGTTGCTACTTAGGTGGGCCAGTGATTCAGTCTAAGACCATAACAAGTTAAAACACATATAATATTCTGAAAATCAATATTTATAAAACTTTTAAAAAACTTTAAAGACTTTTAAAATTTGAGCCCTTTCCTATGTCTTATGTGACCGACAGCCAACAAAAATTAGCTGAAACCAAATACAATATCTTGGCGGCTGTCTGATTTTAATATTCTGAGCGACTCTAAGTATCTCCTGATGTTCAAACTTCTGCGCAGTGGTTTCATCCTTTTGCGGCTGGGGATACCATATGCTGCGCAGGAGAATAGAACATGCGCTATGTCCTCATTGACATCTAGTATACACAGTGAGCATTTATAATCATTCGCCGTCACCCGGAAATTTGACCATTTGGCGGTAAAAACATGAACTTGTAGTATTTCATACCTAAATTTCATGTAGAGTGACTTAGCCAATTGGGGTTGGATCTCGTCCAGAAAAGGCTCAAAACTCGAGATCAATTTAAAACACAATAATTGGATAGTCAATCTCCCCATCTCAGGATTTAAATTGACTTTGTGCATTATAAATTCTCAGTATATGGACCTGATCTCTCTCTTTGAATCCGAGTTGAGCAAACTCGGGGTTACCCAGTAGCGGCTCAAACCCAAGTCGGTGAGCCATTTACAGATGTGAACCTACCAAGGAAAGGTGACAAATTCGTCCAAATACAAGAGCTCCCTCAGAGTCTGCCTATAAATCTCTAGTTCCTCAATTGTCCATATTCTAATCCAATAGGCCAGTAACCTCCATACAGCTAGATGTCCTAATCTTTTTAATCCAATATCGTGAGGAAGAGAGATCATCGGAGTATTTTTGGGCAAGCGTATAAGCATTCCAATTATCTTGTTTTCCCCAGTAATAAGAGACTGAAGGTTTTCTCCTCCCCATAGCTCAGATCCATAGAGTGTAGCTGATTGGACTCTAGCTTTATAAACTTCTAGTACGGGGGTAATGGCCTTTGATGAAGTGGAGTGCTGTTTCTTCGGTATAGGAATAGAGTTCTGCATTAGAATTGTACTTTACTTTTTTATTTGAGAGTTCCATGTAAGTTTTGAGTCTATATTAACATCTCGATACACAAAACTGGGCACACATTCCAAAAGTACCTCATTCAATACTAATCTTTTCTGGAAGTTTTTGTGTGGGTTGATAGCCATGTACTTGGTTTTGTTGGGGTTTTTCTTGAGAAGATTTGTCTAGCAATAGTTATCTAGGCTATCAAGTAAGTTTTGGAGACCCCTCGGTGTTTGTGACAACAGTATTGTGTTGTCTGCAAAGGTTAAGGTGCAGATGGGAGTGCCTACTAGCTTAGGGGAGTCATGTAAGGCTGAGTGCAGGTGCACTACCATATCATTTGCATATAATAGGAACAGGGTTGGTGCCAGGATGCAGCCCTGGCACACCCCTCTCTTAATTGGAATTTCCTCAGTCAGCTCCACTCCTTGGCCCAAGCGAACTTTTGCAAAATTACCATCATGGAGTCTTATAATCTGATATAAGATCTTCTCTGGGACTCCCTTGCTCTGTAATGATTTCCATAAAAGATCTCTAGGACTAGAGTCAAAATCTGCCTTCAAATCTATGAAGGAAACATATAGCTGCCCAATGTTTTATCTTTGTGTACTTCCAGGCTATACCTAAAAGTCTAAATACTTGGTCAATTGTGCTTATTCTCTGTCTAAATCTGGCCTGGCAAGGTGAGAGAATATTTTTATCTTCTATCCAAACATTTAACTTGGCGAGAATTTGTTTGGCGTAGACCTTTTGTGTGATGTCTACCAGGCTTATAGGCCTATAGTTTGCTGGGTCGTCCCTACTGTCCTTTTTATGAATAGGGACAATTTGCCCCCTTTCCAGATTCCTGGAACAGGCTCTCCCCTGGCTATTGCGTTGCACAATTGATTCATATATGGAGCCCAAACATCCGGTGCGTGTTTCAAAAGGTCCCCTGGAATTTTATCTGGACCAGGCGCCTTTGATGATTTTAATCCATCTATAGCTATCTTAGTTTCTTCCAAACTAAATTCAAGATGTGTAATGTGTGCTTCTGGCAAAGACACCTCAGTGAATACTTCTGAGTTTGGGGCTGATACAACTGGTGCTGCATGCAGCATGGAAAAATGTTTGCATCATGTGCCAGGATCCAAAAAATGATAATTGGTCACCTTATTCACTTTGTTCCCCTGTGCTAATAAGTTCCAAAATTTAGATTGATCTCTGGCTTTTGCGGCTACAATGAGATTGCTCCAACTGGCGTCCTCACAGTCCCTCAGGGCGAAAATTCGTACTTTTTTGTTGTTGGATCTTTCAAGTCTGGTCTGAGTTGCATCTTTTGATTTTAAGGCCGCAAAGAGTCTGCATTTGGCTTTAGCACATTCCTTACTTAACCATGGGTTCGAAGATTCAGGTTGCGACCTTGGTATGTCGGTATTATTCTGGATTTTGGTTAGTTGTGTTTTAATGATCTCAGACTTTTTTTGATGAATTTTGGGTGAACTGTATGTTTCACAGGCCCGATTCTGTGTAGCCTGTTAGTAGCAAACAGAAGTTACTATATATATTAGTGAGAGGCTCGACCTGATCTAATATTGTTGGCCATTTAACAGATCTCCGTTATTGCTTACTGATGGAAGACAAATTTCTTTTCTCCCATTTGTTGGATTCAGCAAATGTTTAGCGAGCCAGCTCCCCTCTAGATCTAACCCTAATGGGAAGTGGTCACTTTCACATCTTTTGTTAACCCTAAAATATTGGATTTGGTTCCAGTATGCTGCGCTTACCATCATATAGTCAATGTGGGAGGTGGCTTTTCCTCTAGTAAAGGTGTTCGAGCACTCAATGTCGAAAGGGAACCGCCCGTTGCATGCTCTTAGCCCTCTTTCGATGGTAAAATGCAGTATTTGTATTACAAATGTAGAGCATGCCGCCATTTTATTTGTTGCAAGTAAAAGAATTCCCCTGGCTTCGTCTTCCTCATGGAAGATCGTGTCCATTCCAGACATTGGTTTGTAGCAGCAATTGAAATCGCCGCCACGAAAAACTGCTCCTTGTGATTTAATACTGTCAAACACTTCCTCAAGTTGACGGATGCTCTGTGCTTAATTTGTGCACCCCGTGGTCTTAGGTATATATTAAATAGGTGTGTCAGATAGCTAATCCTAATATGTCCTTGGCTCCAACATTCACTATCTCTATGGTAATGTTTAAAGTAATTTTTACCCAGATGATCAACCCACCTGACGGTCTACCTCTCTTTGATGGGATAGCTCCTATATGTAAGGTTCTATAGCCTAGTTTATGTAAAGGCTCAACCGCCCATATTTCCTGAAATAGGCACAGGTCAAAGGTATTAACATAGGCCTGCTAATCAGGATCAGAAAGTTTGTAATGTAGTCCCGCTACGTTCCAAGACAGTATCTTTAAAGATTTTGGATCTGAAACGGGAGATGGCCTAACGCAAGTTCTATTTAGGGAACTCTGCCTGTTATTATTAACGATCCTTGGGGTTTTTAGCAAATCTTGTGGATGATTCCTGCACAAGTCTGCATCATGTAAAACAGGGAGATCTTGCTCTGGACTCAGGGGTCTCAGAATTATATCATTACTTGAGCTGCCCATTGATGGAGTTCCTCTAGACCGTAAACCTAGTCAATCAACAGATTCTAAACTCTGTGTCCCTTCTAATGTAGGCAATGGACCATTTCCCTTCGCTGCTGGTGTTTTTATTAGTCTAAAACAAATTTTTGTGTCAAAGAATGAATCTGTTCTTAGACTCATAGTTATTAATTTATCTACAATAGTTTTAGTGCGGAAAGTTAATTTTATGTCATCCAGGTTCCCTGATTCTTGCATGAGACATTCTGCTTTTAAGATGTCGGATCTAATTATAGAACGGCATTAACGTTTGTTTCTAATCCAATGTGTGTGTTTATTTATTAGAGACTCCTCTAGCTTCGTTATTTAAACTTGGGACATTTGTAAGGAAAATACTATGAACACTTTCCCTAAAGCAAGATGTGTGTTGCAATAGTGAGTAAGATTCCCTTTGGTGTTGGCTAACTCCGGGCCCCCCGTCTATACTGGTTGACTGGAGCTGGCCTTCCTGTCTTTAACCCATTATGTGTGTTGATCTTAAAAGAATTGCTGTTGGGTACCCCTTGCCCTGAAGGCGGGGGTATTCTGGGACGAGTCTCCAAACTAATATGTTGGTTATGGTGAGGAGTGATCTAGGTGGACATCTATCCATTTTCCCTGTAATCTGGTTACAGGAAGTTTGCCCCAATATAGATTTGCTGGACCCTTGTGTTTTGTTTGCAATAGGTGTAGGTCATAATAAGTGATGACCAGCTATTTCCGTAAGAATTTGTATCTCATCTTGTATGGTATCTAGTCTTTGATGTAAAGTTACTATGAGAACATAGATGTCTGGGCTCTTAGTCTGGGTCTCAATATCCCTAGTACAGGATTTCATGTGGGTATCATCACAAGATTGTATTACCTGGTCTTCCTCATGCCTGTGATTCCAGCTGTGAGTATCTATTGGAGCAGGGTATTGTCGGGACCTCATAGTTTGATGGACAAACTTGACTGGGCATCTCAATCCAATGCATACTCAAGTTGTGATGTTGACGCGCGGCCCACGGAAAGCCGGTGCAGGTTTTTAAGTATTGCTCGTCGCGGTTGCAGCGTCAACAAGCGCTGAGATTGCAAGGGATGCTGGGATTTGTAGTTGGTCGGTAGCCGTTCCCCTCATGGCTTTGGAATTGGATGCTGGCCGTTTCCCTCACGGCACCCAAGTTGTGATGTTGAAGCGCGTCCCGCGCTGCAGGAAACCGGCACAGGTTTTAAAGTACCGCTCGGCGCGGTGGCAGCATCAGCAAGCGCAGAGATTGCAAGAGGCGCTGGGATTTGTAGTTGGTCGGTGGCCGTTCCTCTCACGGCTTTGGAATTGGATGTTGACCGTTTCCCTCAGGGCACCCAAGTTGTGACGTGAAGCGCGTCCCCTATAACAGTGTCTGTCTAAATAATCAATGAAATCAAATGTTTGCAATGTATAATAGCTATCATGGGGGTTACTGAGCATGAAGTGTTTGTGAACCAAACATATAGGCTCTATGTAAGTGAATAAATGCATTTCAGAAAAATAACGCAAGTGAAGGCATCTACGATATGTGTTGGATTTTACACGGCCCTCCTATTGAGGTTCATGCAGAGGTTTTATAAAAACATCAATGATAGTAGTTGTGATAGCACTTTGTAGGGATTTACACAATGGTTTGCTAAAAAAAAACCAATAGTAATTATGATGGCAATAATGTCTAAAAAACACAAGCGATAGTAGTTGTGATAGCGGTAATGTCAGGGAAACATTTAAATGTGATGTCATGCTCAGCTTCAACAATCAGGTGCAGTGACTTTATGTAGGAACAAATGAGACACAGAGTCATCAAGGAAGATGTGTGTAATAGAACTGAGTGTATATGAGGAAGCATCCTAATTACAGCGTATCATTGAGTCCCCTTGGAATTAAAGTATTCAAATACTTGATCCAATGTGTCTCACACTGAGATAGAAGTTTATTGGTATTGATTTCCGCCACAAACTTTGTTTAGCGCTTGTACCTGGCGCTTGTCTTGGGATTCCGTTTCTGCCTGCCTGTTGAAGCTCGCCGCACCCGCTTCGCGGGTGCCGCTTCGCCGTCCCTTGCTGGGGGCTGGACATTGGCTGTTGCACCTGGCGCTGCAGAGGACAAGGGCTTGGGTGAGAGGCACAGCGGGGCTGCGAGCGTGAGCAGGGACTCCATTGCCCAGGAGTCCCTGCGTGACCCTGTCAGACCTTCCGGTCCGCTCTCCCCGTTGGAACGCCCACCGCCCACTGGAGGGTATTTTATCTCCTGTTTTTGAACTCTCCCTGGGACGCCACAAACTTTGTTTAGCGCTTGTACCAGGCGCTTGTCTTGGGATTCCGTTTCTGCCTGCCTGTTGAAGCTCGCCGTCCCTTGCTGGGGGCTGGACATTGGCTGTTGCACCTGGCGCTGCAGAGGACAAGGGCTTGGGTGAGAGGCACAGCGGGGCTGCGAGCGTGAGCAGGGACTCCATTGCCCAGGAGTCCCTGCGTGACCCTGTCAGACCTTCCGGTCCGCTCTCCCCGTTGGCCCGCCCACCGCCCACTGGAGGGTATTTTATCTCCTGTTTTTGAACTCTCCCTGGGACGCCACAAACTTTGTTTAGCGCTTGTACCTGGCGCTTGTCTTGGGATTCCGTTTCTGCCTGCCTGTTGAAGCTCGCCGCACCCGCTTCGCGGGTGCCGCTTCGCCGTCCCTTGCTGGGGGCTGGACATTGGCTGTTGCACCTGGCGCTGCAGAGGACAAGGGCTTGGGTGAGAGGCACAGCGGGGCTGCGAGCGTGAGCAGGGACTCCATTGCCCAGGAGTCCCTGCGTGACCCTGTCAGACCTTTCGGTCCGCTCTCCCCGTTGGCCCGCCCACCGCCCACTGGAGGGTATTTTATCTCCTGTTTTTGAACTCTCCCTGGGATGCCACAAACTTTGTTTAACGCTTGTACCTGGCGCTTGTCTTGGGATTCCGTTTCTGCCTGCCTGTTGAAGCTCGCCGTCCCTTGCTGGGGGCTGGACATTGGCTGTTGCACCTGGCGCTGCAGAGGACAAGGGCTTGGGTGAGAGGCACAGCGGGGCTGCGAGCGTGAGCAGGGACTCCATTGCCCAGGAGTCCCTGCGTGACCCTGTCAGACCTTCCGGTCCGCTCTCCCCGTTGGCCCGCCTACCGCCCATCACGGTTTCTATACCTAGGAACAGTACTCCCGCAGCGCGGGACGCAGCTCGGGGCGAAGACCGGGCTAAGAGCGGGCCGTTTGAGGCTGTTCGAGGTCTAAGCGGTCTGGTCTGGGCCCCTCCTCTTTCGCCCTAGTTCTGCCTTCTTCTAAACCCGTATTGTCCTATCCTACTGTCTACACTGGTAGCTTACATTATTCCATATGTGCACTCAAGCTAGCCGCAGCAGGGCTGCTAAGGGGGGTTGGTACACAATGGTCCTATGGATGATTTTATTACACGCACAAACATCGCCATAGACCAAGAGATTACCAAACTTCAAACTCGAGTTTCCCTTGACTTGGCGGCTGCTAGGAAATTGTCCCTAGATTTTGCTAACTCCAAGAAATCTTCCTTAGGCCACATAGCACTAGCCATTACTCCGAAGCGTCTGAACAACCAACACTGTGTAATAACGCTGGCGGATGTTCATGACACCCCGGTTCTGCCTATCCGTTCACCACTCTTGTGTCCCCTACCTTTGTCTGTAAGTTCGTCCCCATCTGTGGTTAGCCCTCATCATCAACTTACCCCCATTCCTCATTCCCCAGATATTTCCGATGCATCCACCTCCTATGGCACCTTCACTAGAACTAAGGACAATCTGCACAAAAGGAAGCGCGCCCCAAAGTCGGCTTTCTCACGTAAGAAGGCCAAAATTGTTGGGGCACACCTACTTAATGTTGCTAATATCCCTATGAATGACAGTATAGGAGGGCATGGTACCCCGTTACAGGCTCGTCGGGGTATTGATAATGATGGCGTAGCACCCGCTGTCACTAAAGGTAACATTCCCAAAGAGAAAGCAGATCTCTATCTTAAGGACCAGGAGGGGAGGGAAGGGGAATTTATAGGAGTTGTTTGGGAAACCTTAAAAAGTCTCCTTTCTCCCCTGGATTTAAGACTCTCTCGTATTGAGAACCATCTCTTAGAGATGGAAAAAAGCATCATAGCCTTGGCTACTCTAGGCTTACGAGGTCTTGAACACCAAGGTCTGATAGAGAATAATATAGCTCCACAGACTTTAACCCCTCCCCCTACAGCCCCGCTTAGTTTAACTTCTCATCCAACTGTCACAAGCCCTACACAGCCTATCCCTAAACCTCGTACCAAGGGAGTCGCAATCAAAAACCCTGCACCCCTGTCTGGGGCTAATATCGCAAAGGCATCCACTTCACTAACCTACACTCGTACCAATACGGCTCGTACCAATACGGCTCCTCCTAGGAGGCAGAATCCTAGCAGTACCTCCCACCGTCCCACTCATGGCTCACAAAACATTACTTCCCTCCGGCCCACTTCGGGCTCACATAATAAGAGCAATTTTCGAGGGGGGTACATCGATCTCCCTCCAGAAGCCAATGACTACGTGGTGGTATTGACTGGTGTGCCGGAGGCAGTGAAGGGCCATCATGAAAATCATTGGTCCTTAAAGAACAAGGTCATGCATTGGCTTAATACGCACAGACCGATTCCTAATGGTCGGATAGCCAGAGTCAAAATGGTGCGTAGAGTTTCTTGGGTGGGTTCCTCACGGAAATCTCTACCTGGTGATTGCATAGTCGTGACGTTTGAAGACTCACATACGGCTAATCATATTTGTTCATGGGTTGCTGAGGATGAGGGCTTATCTATTGCCCCGATGCCACTGTCCTTTTTTTATCCACCTCGAGATGTATATTCTCACCGGGGCAATTGGCCCACGGTCCATCATCAGCCCAGATGGGGGTACTATACCAAAGAGCACAATCCAACTAGAAGCTGGTTTGGGATAACAACCTCGAACAGATACGACTGTCTCGAGGATGTGGATTGACTCCCCAAGCCCCCTGAGATGGCATCACCCTCTACGCTTTCCGCCCCCCAGGTGGAAGTTGGCTCTCTTCCTGTGTTGACTACCCTTGTTGGGAATAGCCCTGCCCCCCTTATCCCACGTATGGAAGAGGCTTTGGCAGCACAGGGGGCGCTGCTTTCTCTTAATATCAATAGTGTTAATACAATTGACTCCGAGACAGTCGCTGTTCTGACGTCCCTTACAATTCCTCCCCAGCAGTCCCTGCTTGTCGGCTTTAACACTGCACCCCCTGTCCTTGCCCCTTTAACCTGCAAGAGTTCCTTGGATAATTCCCGGCTGAAGATCTTAAGTTGGAATGTGGCAGGGCTCGCACGGAATATTGATAAGCCAGATTGGATCTCTCTTGTTGACCCTTTTGGGATCTGCATCCTTCAAGAAACTTGGTGCTTGGAGCCCCTTCACAGGGTAGGTTTTGCGACCTACTCCGTGCCAGCATCCAAACCACAGGACAGCAAAGGCCGCCCATCAGGTGGCCTTCTTATCTGGGTCAGTATTGCCCTGGGTTTATCTATAAGACAGATAAACACCCACTCTCCTGACCTCATGAGACTCACTATACAGTGTCCCGGGGGCAGGAAGTTAGAAGTGTTTAACCTTTATCTAAGGGGGGCCAGGGGGGGGAATTCCTTGCTATCCTCAACTGGTGTTGAAGAGGAGCTTAGTGCCTGCAATATTGACTCTCTTGTTGTCCTAGCTGGAGACCTTAACTGTTGTTTCGAACCGTTAGCCAGCGAAGACATCCTGGACATCTGGGAAGACGATGTTAAGAGAGGTATTCCTTTGCTCGCTCTAGATCCGGTTAAAAAATGGACCCAGAATGTTATTGATCTCAACTCACTCTGTTTAGAACACGATCTTAGAGCCACCAATGGTCGATCTAAATCAGATTCTGGGGGTGCGCACACCTATAATAGGGTGGGTCACACCTCTAGAATTGATTATATATTGCTAAACCATAATCTATGGGAGTACTCCCGTGACATGGAAGTCTTACAAACATCCGATAGCGACCATAATCCCTTGGTCCTAACCCTCACCCTTCCGTGGGAAGAAGGGAATTTAACTTCATCTCGATCCTTCTGGAAATCTTCCCACGAAGTTGTACCATCTAATTGCGGTAGGCGATTAAAATGGGCTAAGGTTGTTGCGGACGAGGGGAGATTGGCTCAAGCTGAGATCATAATGTCAAACGTAAAGCGCCTTCTAGGCGCATCGGACTTTTCTAACGATGTCCTTATGGCATTCACAGAGACTATCGCAACCCTGAGTAATTTGTTTATAGTCCCTCAGGGTAGGGCTAGGGCTTTTGGGAGAACGGCATCCAAGGGAAGAGACCAATGGTACTCCTCTGCTTGCCGTGCTGCTAAAAGTGAACTTATCCGGGCGGTGGAAATTAAAGATTCAGCTCAAATCAGACTCGCTAGGAAAAGTTACAAAAAAACTCAAGCTGTGGCAAGGGAAGCTCATGAAACCAATTTTTGGAGAGACCTAATGGACGCTAGCTCCAAAAAGGATACGAAGGGTTTCTGGGATTTGCTCAGAGGTAGGGATAGGCCTGTCGACTCCCAACTGACTTGCAACATCACAGGGGAGGCCTGGTTTGCGCATTTTTCAAAGCTCTACTCCATTCCATCAGGGGTTCCAGGACAGAATAGGGGTCCCAGGCATAGAGTGTCGACCGTTAACACAGACAATGACCATACCTTTGCACCTAAGGAGGTTGAAGGAGCAATTAGGTGTCTTGTTGCTAACAAGGCTGCAGGTCCAGACGGTATCCCGGGAGACCTGCTTCGGGTTAACATAGAGGTGTGGAGCACACTCATCGCCCTACTTTTGAATGAGGTCATGTCTGGTGGATGTTTTCCGGACTCGTGGATGGGCGCGGAAGTTGTCCCGATTTTTAAAAAAGGCTGTAGGGACGACCCTGCTAACTATCGTCCTATAAGCCTGCTTGATTCCACCCAGAAGGTTGCAGGCAAAGTAGTTCTAGGAAGGATCTTGCAGTGGGCCGATGAAAATCAGGTTCTGTCTGACTTCCAGGCCGGTTTCAGATCATTAACAGGCACTATTGAACAGACATTCCGATTTTTAATGCTCTATTGGAAAGTGGTCGTACTGGGCAAAGGCAGTCTGTATCTCGCATTCATAGATCTGCGGACTGCCTTTGACCTAGTCCCACGTGACCAATTGTGGGATGTCTTAGAGGGTTTGGGTATCCCCCCGTACTTGCTGGCTTTGCTTATTAAGTTCCACGAAAGCAACTTTGCACAAATCAGATGGGGCGAACAGGGCCAAAAAACATCTCGCATCTCTGTAGACAGGGGTGTCCGCCAGGGGTGCGTCCTAGCCCCCACTCTGTTTTCACTCTACCTAAACGGAGTGGTGGAGCATCTTCTTAAACAACCAGCAGACGCACCCTCCCTGGCGGGCAGGAAGATACCAACTCTCCTGTTTGCAGATGATACCCTGCTGATTTCGAAAACTCCGGTAGGCCTCCAAACGTTGCTTTCTAGGTTCCAGGGCTTTTGTGATTCCAGGGGTCTGGTGATTAACATAAGCAAGACCAAATTCCTGGTCTTGAATCCCCCTAGGAAGCCAGTCCATCCTCCAACCCTAGATTCAGTCCCACTTGAAAGGGTAAGGGAATTCGACTATCTAGGTATCCGACTCTGCGACTCTATGAGTTGGAAGGCTCACCATCAAAAAATTATTCTGACTCATAGGAGGGTTACAGGGGCATTATTAAAAGAACATCGCGCCTCACCCCTCAAACCCATTGGGGTGATATTAGATATTTACAGGGCAAAGGTGGTGAGTGCGGCGCTGTATGGGGCTGAACTGTGGGGTACGTGGAGATTTGATGTCTTGACCCACCTTGAGAACAAATTCCATAAAGAGCTAATGAGGCTACCTCACAGCACTCCCACTCTTCCTCTGTTATTTGATGCAGGTACACGTCCCATATCAGAGCAAGTAAAGCTACGTCCTCTTCTATTGTGGGCTCGAATATGGAATGTACCAGAACTCTCAAGTTACGCAGAAGCCCTATGTGAACTCCTCTCAACCCCGGGCTGGCACAAGGTTGGTTGGCTCACGGAAGTAAAGCGCCTCCTTTGTGAACTGGGCTTGGGTGACGCTTGGGCCAACAGAACATCCCCACCTAAACAGCTGCTAAAGAAAATATTTTGGTCTTGGGTGGCAAACGACAGAGCGAGTAACTCTAAACTATGCAGATCTGCCGTTGAGTTCTTGCTTATTAAAGATCTCCCCTTTAGAGAACCTTACCTGGACTTGATCTCTAACCCGATGGATAGGTCATTGTATTTTAAATTTAGGGTGGGAGTTCTGCCCCTAGGAATGTGGACAGCAAGCTGGAAACCACCTTGGCAAACTATATCGTCCTGCCCTTTTTGTGTCAATAGGGTCGAGTCTATTGCCCATCTAATGTTTGAGTGCCAAGCGTATGTAGCACCTCGCCGTAGATGGCTGAAATCTCTTTGCATAAGTCTGGGCACTCCGTCACACTTGGAGGCTTTACAGATCTTAAGATCGGACGCTCGCCCTCTGTTTGCATGCTGCCTGGCAAAATTTCTGGGCTGGGTTTGGAGGATAAGATCTGTGAGGAAATTGCTCCTCCAGTAGGCTATCCTCCTAGACTTAACTTGTTTTAACCATCTGATGCTTGTTTCCCATCCCTTACCATTTTATCAATGAGTGTATATTACTGTTTATTGTTCAAAATGTATAGAGGGTCGAATTGCCAAATTGTCTTATATTTTGATCTGGTTTTTGTACTGTAATGCTTTTATGAAATGATAAATATTTCGAAATAAAGCTATACAACAACAACAACGGTATTGATTTCCAGATTCTCTGGTACAATTTTCCATACAAAAAATCTATGTTGTGCGATACTATGATTGTTATCCAACCAATGAACCACAAGAGGTGAGTTACTACTCTTGAGTCTGATCATGCTTTTGTGCGTCGTAATGCACACTTTTACTCTTCTCTCAGTTTTGCTCACATTAAGTAGTCCGCATGGGCATTTGATAGTACACACAACCATGAGGGAATCCCATACTGCTGTATGTCTTTTTTTTTTCCTCATTTTCCACCATGGTTACAAGAGCTGAAGCCGACAGAGAGCGACATACTGACTCAGACAAACTGGTAAGGACCGCTAGATAGTATGCGCGACTCCCAACAGCAATGTCGATATCTCCAAGCCTCAAACTACTAAGAAACCATTAAGGTGTAAAGTTGCTGCCACTGGTACCCAGCCACCAAGAAATCGGGCCGGAAGACCTTGTTTCACCAAACAGGGCGGGGGAGTAAAAACCATAGCAGTATAATCATCGGACCTTGGGGGGGAAAAAAAACCACAAAAAAAAACAGAGTCAGATTCGTTGTTGGTCCCATATTAACAAATTCCAAAAAGCTCTTTCATCCTGGTTTACAGACCTAGCCAAGTCCAGTTTTGACACCTGCAGGAGGGAGGCTCGCCAGTCCGAGAGTGATGGTGGTGTAGGGTCCTTCCACTTTTTACAGATCCCCCTTCTAGCTAGCAGAATAGAGTAAAATAGGAGATTATTAGCTGGACTTCGGGTCTCATCCGTAACCCCAAAAATAGCAAGAGGGAGCGTAATTGAAACTTGAAAGCCCAGAAAGCACATAAGAAAGACCCCAATATCGGACCAAAATGAAGACAAAAGAGGACACTCAAAAAACATATGGGCATCAGAGGCCGCTATCAAGCCACATCTGGCACATGCATATGGGGAGTTTTTGGAAAATTTGGAAAGTCTCAAGGGAGAGTAATAAGCTCTGTGAAGCGTGAAGATATGGTTCCTCCGGAGCCAGGCGGGCTTGACAATGTCCCACAACACCTTACATGAAGCTACCCACAAGATTTCTGGGTTATTGCCCGCCAAGGATGACCCCCATAGCTTCTCAGGCAGCAGGAATTCGCCATCCCTTTGATCTAGAATTAGATTGTACCATAGAGAGATCTCTTTTCTAGCAGAAGGTTTATCAAGTAATGAGGTTTCAAGCTGGCTACCCCCTCCCAAAGGAAGACTACTACTAAGTGAAGTATATGAATGCGCCCAACTAAGAATCTGGAAATATTTAAAACTGGAAAGGTTTGAGCCAGCTTTATCCCTCAGTGATTGCCATGGTAACAAAGTGGCTTCCATAAACAAATCCCCCCAGACTTCCATGCAGCTACTCTCAAAGGCAGAGCCAGACCATCCGCCAACCACTCCGGGGCTCCAGGGGAATCCCACAATGGTGACCTGTTAGAAAAATACCCCGATTTTAAGAAACCCCTGAGTTTAGATCATGTTTTCGCCAGATCCTGTAATACCTTCAGCTTTACCTTTTTAAAAAAATTAGGGTTACCAAATTTAAACAAAAAAACAGTCTGTGCCAAATTCACCCCCTTCAGTAGTGCTGAAAACATACGACCAATACCCCAATCAGTAGGCAACTTTAATAACATTCGAGCATGTGATAATTGGAAAGCCCATGCATATAGTTGTAGGTCAGGAGCTGCTAGGCCACCCTTATCCCTGCGCCGCCTAAGCTTTTTCCAAGCAATTCTTGGGATATGATTGTCCCAAATAAAAGAACTAATATCGCTTTGTAATTTAGATATGAGTAATGGATCAAAATAAAGAGGGATGGCATTAAACAAAAAAGAAACCTTAGGTAGAATAGTCATTTTAATCAGGTTAATGCTTCCCAGAATAGACAAAGGAAGATGTGCCCATATTCGCATTAGTCTACGACAATCCTTTGCCACATTGGCGAAGTTTGTGGAAGCAATTTTATTAATGTCTTTAACAATGTTAAGTCCGAGATACCGAAGACTTTGACTGGGCTGGGCCCCTGTCCCAGGATCATCATCATTCCACATCATCATTTCGGTTTTTGAGGCGTTAACCTCGTATCCGGAAACCTTTACGATATCCAAGGCCAACTTAATCACCGCCGGAAGGGTTGTGCGTAATTCGGAGGTAAAAATCATGATATCATCGGCGTACAAGGCCCCCCTCTTCTCCCAACCCCTATACATGAAAGACTTGATATCATTATCTTCCCACAATCGTTGGGCAAAAGGCTCAATGTATAGGTCGAATAAAAGGGGGGAGAGAGGGCAGCCCTGCCGAGTAACCCTAGTGATATTAAATGGATCTGACAGTTCCCCATTGATCAAAAGGCAAGGCGTAGGATTGTGGTATAATAGGCTAACCGCTCGATGAAAACTCTCCCCGATGTTAAATTTAGGCAGGACCTTTGACAGGTATGACCAATTCACCCTGTCGAAGGCCTTTGTTGCGTCGAGGGTCACAAACGCTAAGGGGAGAGCATCTGCTGTTGCCATGTCGATAGCCCCTATCAGATCGTAAGATAGTTCATAAAGCTGCCGACCCTTAATAAAGCCCTTCTGATCCTGGTGTATAATGTCAGACGCAACCTCTCCTAATCTTTTTGCCAAAATAGTTGCAAAGATTTTGTAATTGACATTTAAAATCGATATGGGTCTATAAGACCCGCAACTCGAAGCTGGTTTTCCAGGCTTTAATATCAACGTTATAGAGGCACTATCCCAAGAGGTAGGAGGAGGTGAACCTTCCTGGAAAATTTGGTTGAATAATGTGGTGTGAAAGGGAACGATTACCGG
Organism: Lissotriton helveticus; assembly: GCF_964261635.1. Lineage (NCBI taxonomy): Eukaryota > Metazoa > Chordata > Amphibia > Caudata > Salamandridae > Lissotriton > Lissotriton helveticus. The sequence continues at coordinate 515,000,147 of NC_136071.1, read as the reverse complement.
TTCCAAAGCTCTATCAATTTCCGCTGGAATACCATCGGGTCCAGCTGCCTTCCCCTTCTTGCTACTTATAATAGCCGCCCTAACCTCCTCCTCAGTAATGCTGTTATCAAGAGAAGTTCGTTGTTCTGAGGTCAATACAGTGAGAGTAATCGTGCTCAGCCACTCCTCAATACTGGCTGTTTCAATTTGTTTGTCCTTTCTATAGATAGTTTGGAAGAATTCACGAAAGATTCTTCTTATATCCACGCTGTTAGAATAGGACACATTGTTGTCAAGAATTGAGATTATATTATTTCGGACCTGGTCGATTTTAGCCTTCCAAGCCAATAATTTCCCTGCTCCTTCACCATACTGAAAATTGGCTATTTTACTGGCCTCCCACCTTTCAAGAATGCGAGAATTCAACACTGAACGCAGTTGCCCCTTTAATGTAGTTAATTTGTTCTGCAAGACCAGAAGGTCATCAGAGGACATAGTTTTGTTTAGATCGATTTCAACTTGTGTTTTAATTAATTCAGCCTCAATGGATGCAACCTCTTCTCTATGGAGTTTTCTCCTATACGAAACTTTATTGGTAATAAGCCCCCTTAAGAAAGCCTTAAATGCGTCCCATACACTCATCACTGGAGCAGAACCAACATTATTGTTAAAAAAAATCTGGCTTCATTAACGAGAAAAGCGATATCATCCATTGATGAAAGCAAAGAATGATCATATGACCAAGATCTATGTGATGTTATAAGGGGGGCTGCAAGATCCAAAAAAAACTGCTGAGTGGTCTGATAAGTGTAAGGGAAGGTAATATATGTTCTTAACTGAATCAGCCAGATTCTGACTAATTAGAACAAAATCAATTTGAGACTGGTGATGGTATTTATTGTTGCGAATTGAAATACCCTGACGCTGGCCAGACCTAATCCTCCAGATGTCAAGATAGCCGTACTGCTTCATGTTGTTCAGTAAAAAAGCCCTAGTTTTAGAAAGGGCAACGGGACGGCTATTAGGAGTTTTGTCAAGTGTAGGATCGAGAACTATATTAAAATCCCCGGCAAAAATAATTGGCTCTGAAAATGATAGTAAATGTGAAAAAATAGTCCTCAAAACTGAAGGGTCATCCTGATTTGGGCCATAATAGCCCAGAATGGTATAGTGAGCTCCTTTGATGATAACTGATAATATGACCCATCTACCTCCTGGATCGACTAGCTTAGAAACTAGTTGTGCTTTCAAAGGTTTCTTTAAAAAAATCGTCACCCCCCTTAATATTCATAGGCTGTGTGGTTGAAACACTAAAGTCTATCCACCTATTTTTCTTTGTTAAGGACTGCATTTCAGACTCAATGAGATGTGTCTCCTGGAGAACAATGACCTGCGCATCAGAATCCCGCAGATATTGCATGATCATGTCGCCTCGTGGTCTGGTGCGAAGGCCATTGACATTCCAGGAGAGGATGCTTACATTATTCATAGAGAGTGATACCTTCTTCCCTCACACCTCCCAACAACAGCAAAAAACAATGCTAATCCTCTAAGTTTGTAAAACCATACTGCAGTCCAAAAAGAACACGTCACTCCAAAACTACTCAACGACAGACAGAAAATGAGGAATTTTATATTTTTACACAGTTGTCCCTCCCACCCCCCTACCCAGTGCCCTACCCTGAACCACCCACCCCCTTGGGAAACCCCTGCTCTATCTATCTGGACCTAGTCCAGAGAATGATGCCCTTTCTCCAAGCTCCCAACACCCGTCTAATTAATGTAGGTCAGAGAGAAAGTTAGATGATATACCAGTAAACACGCCCCAACGGCGAAACCAATTTAGATATGCGTATGAAGAATAAATATGAATATAAGTGTAAAAAAAAATAAAAACAGAAGGAGAGTTTTATTATCCCTTCCCATTTTTATATATATATATATATATATATATATATATATATATATAATTTTTTATTATTATTTTTTTCCCTTTTTCTTTTTTTTCTCCCTTTTCTCTCCCCCTTTTCTCTCTTTTTCTTTTCCTTTCTTTTCCCTTTTCTTTCCCTTTTTCTCCTTCTCTTCTTTTTGTTTTCCCCTCACCGTTCCACCTTTCCTTCTCTTTTTTTTTCTTTCCCTTCTTTAATATAGTTTATTTATTTGCTTTTTTTTCCGCTCTCTTTTGTTTGGGTTTAATCTTCTTCCCCCTCCGCATGAACGAGATTAACTGCAAGATATAGAGATGTAGAATCTTGCAAGAAGGCATGATTGATTTTAAAATTTTAAAGTACTAAACCAAAGCCTATAAGACCTAACCTAGTGGTTGGGGCCTTTCTCATTCCCCAACGCCAAAAGTAGCTCGTCCGCATCCTGCACAGATCTAATATTGTGCATCTGATTGTTGTGCATGATTTTCAACATGGCCGGGAACTTAAGTTGTGCCACTGCCCCTAGCTTCCTAAATGCCTCAAGCCTTCTCCCAAACTCCCACTGTTTGTCAAGGGTAGCTCTGGATAAATCTGACCTAATCTGAAAGTTAAAGCTCTTTCCCACCAAAGATTTTTGCTTCAAAGCCGGATTGAGAATTGTTTCATTGAGAGTGTAGGTGTGAAAATTTACCAGGATCCTCCTAGGTTTTGACCTTTGAGGGCTCTTCCGAAAAGGATCCCTGTGGATGCGCTCGATATCCAAAGCTAGATCTTCCGCTGTTTGATCCAAACTCAATGCTACTTTTAGGAGCAAAATGACATACTGTTTGATGTCTGTACCCTCGCTTCCTTCTGGAACATTAAGAATGCGAATATTGCTCCGCCTAGCGTTATTTTCCAGTGATTACAATCTTTTGGACAGGACAAGATCCTCCTTCTTGAGCTTAACAATGTCGTCTTTAGCTTGGTCTAAATGAAGAGAATGTGCAGCCATAGTGTCTTCAAGCACCACTGTCCTGGAGGTGAGCTCATCAATCTTTTTATCCAATGATTCACAAAAATTCCTAATCTCGAGCTGGTTTGCTGTCGAGGCGTCAAACCCTCTTTTGATGTCCGCAGATAATGAGGAAAACATATGCTGTAAAGAAGAAGCCATCAAGCTACTATCATCGCCAGCAGCGCAGTTATTCAAAGGGCTATCGGAGTCCTTTTGTACAACCTCCTCTTGTGAGGAACCTAGTGAAGCATCTTGTAGGCCTGTTGACCCAACCTCCGTTGCTGCTTCAATAGCCAACCTACTAGAAATTGGTGGAATCAACTCTTGCAAACCTTTTAAAGGAGGCGGAACCTGTAAAGCTAGCTGAGAAGTAGAAGGAACAGGTAGAGAGACCTGAAGCTTAATTTCTCCATCTCCTTTTGTTTCAACAGAGGCATCCACTTCTAAAGAGCCGTCCACTCCACTCATGTTGTAGAATGGAGGAACCTCAGATACAGGAACGTTAGAAAAACCAAGACTGGGTACAACACAATCCCCTGCCAGGTCTAACACCTGGGGGACTACCTTAAAAAAGGAGCGAAGAGATGGAGTTATTTAAGAAGTTAGTTCAGCAGTTTTAGGCCCTCTTATTACTTTAGGGCCTTTGGAACGTTTCGCCTTCACTTCAGTGCTTAGGAAAGTAGAGTTTTTTTTTTCTTAGACACCATCAAATCAGGCCTGGATTTTAAATAGGAGGTTAAAGGTATTTCTTTGATGTTTGATGCAGGCACCTCAACTGGGCTTACCCCTCCCTTAACCACTTTTTCTTTCTACCTGCGCTTTCCTCTTCGGTAAGCTGGGACAACAGACACACTCGCCTCCCCAAAATGGCCGAGCGAGCAATCGGCCTCCATCTCCGCTTCCTCTCTTAACATGAGTGCCTCACCTGCCACCGTCGCCGCTGTCCCTCTCAGTTTTCTGTCACGCACCGAGACCAAGGCGGGTCCTAAAGCTGCACCGCAGGGGTCCCCGAGAAGACTGCGGAGCCTCCTGCTCCTCCTCAGCTCCAGGGCGACATGCGACCAGCACAGACTCGGAGGCTGGTTCCGATCGAGGAAGGAGAGACACGCCCCCAGCAGAAGCATGGGCGCTATGGGGAAAACGCTGGATCACAAAAGAAGAAATCAACAGAAAGACACTAGCAGCATCGTGGCATATCTAGCATCAAAAACTGGAACGGGCGCAGAGAGAATTGTCGAAAAAACTGCTCTTCTGACCAGGTACACTTAAAAGTTACTCCAACGATGGGAGCCCGAACCCAGAGCACCGCGGCGGCTTAGCTATCTGCCGCCATGTTTCCCTCAATACAATGCCATTGCCTGACGCGCTGCGCCAATCTGTTGTATGTCTTAAACGAGAAACTACAGCAGGTCCTGGGCCAGGTGCTGAGGCCAGGACTCCAGGCCTCAGAAGCCCTGTGAGGAGGGATGACTGCCTGTTGCTGCTGTGCACCAAGAGGTGCAACCAGCCTCTTCAATTACCACCTGAGGTTACCCCTTATGTGTTGATCTTAAAAGATGCTCCCCCACTGATACCAGGGACCCAGGGAAATCATGGGCAGCTGTATTTAAATGCCAAGGTGGTTGGGCTGGATGAACTACACGATACTATTAACCATGCACAACGGGTGCCCTGGTTGGGTAACTCTCGGAAACTTGATTGTAACAACCATATTTTTTTCAATTTCAGGAACAGGGCAACCATCAAGCATATATTGGGCAGACCTAACTATAGGACACATAAATACCCTACTATTAACATTCTTCCTCTGGGATATTTCTACAGATCTGCTGACATTGTTGAACCTTTGCGGCACCTTGCAGTCAACCCTGTGACAACTAAGAGGAGATCTGCCCCAGTGTCAGGGCTTGATCAACTAGACTGACAGGAGGGTGAATTAGCTGTTTCAAAGCCCTCTGAGGGCCAGGGACCTTATGGAAAAACGTGTGCCTGTCAAATGGGATTACCTGACTCACCTCCAACATCGAAAGGGACCCTTGTAAGTCAGCAAATCAGTCCCGATACTACTTTGGGAGATGGCTTTGCTTTCTGGAATGTTACAGGATTGAGTGCAGAGCTGCAGAACCCACAATGGATCAACTTTATTAAACCATATGCAGTCTTGTGCATACAAGAAACTTGGTTGGTGATAGACACTCACATTGATGGGTTGGTGACCTGTTCTCCCTCTGCTATTCAAGGAGCCATGGGCACGGTCAAAGGAGGACTAGTAACACTGATGTCTCTCACTTTTCCCAGCTGTTTTATCTTGACTAATTTGGCCTTGCCCCATTACCAGCTCAATCAATCAATCAATCAATCAATCATGGTTTGGAAAGCGTGCTACTCACCCGTGAAGGTCTTAAGGCACTGAGGGGGTGTGCAGGCCTTGTTTCAGCCAAGAAGCCAGCTCTTGAGGTTCTTCCTGAAGGTGTGCAGGTAGGGGGAGAGTCTGATGTTGAGTGGGAGTTTGTTCCCGGCTTTGGCTGCGATGTAGGATAAGGTTCTTCCCCCTGCTCTGGTTCTGAGGATACGTGGGGTCACTGCTAGTGCAAGGTTGGCAGATTGGAAGTTTCAGGCAGCTGTTGCTCATCCAGGCTGCAACGTCTTTCATTCCTTCTTGGAAGCTGAGTCTGGTGTCTTCAGGGTTCTTTGTGAGGGAGAGGATGAGATGGGTGTTGTCGGCGTAGGATACTATGTTGAGCCCATGCTGTCTGAGCTCATCTTCCTGAAATATGGCATTGAACATATATTATTAAATAACTTTTACAATATTATCTTTGATACCAGTAAATCATGATTATGAAACTTTTGCAAAATGGCATACAGCTATGCCTGAGCAATTTGGAGGGTAGCTGTGCAATTATCTGGATGGGGGATTTTCACATTAAACTCTGAGTAGCTCCCCTTAGGTCTGCAACCTTCTGGCTGTTGACGGGAGCCTGCTACACATTTCTGTCATAGTCATATGGCGGATGCACTTAATTTGCTTTTATTGAAGCATGATTTAATATTTGCTTTGACTCCTTTAACACTGGCCTAGTTGGGATATCTTCCCAACTAGGCAAGGTCGTTTTAGCTTTATTGAGTTCATCTTGCTCTCATATAACCTAAGAACATGGTTGGGGAGCTATGAGGTTGTGGTCTCCCCCTTGAGTGACCTTAGGCTGATTTCAGTCACAATAAGTGGCATATGGGGAAAGGCTACACTTCTACTTTACCTTTATCCTTTACTCAAGGGGGTGCTCGTGAGTTAGGGCAAAGTGGACAAGGACCTTTTTCTTTCAAACTTGATTGGTGCGTCTTACAGTGATTTCATGATATGCCTGGAGGAAAGTAAGGGCGAAGAGTCAGAAATAATAATAAATAATTTTGACAACATTTGCAGGGCAGCACGAGAAATGCTAACTGTCACCTTGAAGTCCAGCTGTAACAACAGGACTAAGTGGTTTGATACTACCTGCACTGAGGCCCATAACCCTCTATTGAAGTCTCTCAATGAGGCACCAAGAGATCTGGAAAGGGTTTGTTCCTGTAGAAGGGACTATAAGGCTGCACTACTGGCCAGGAAATGGTAGCAGAAGGAGGAAGCCTACCATGACTTGGTTAAGACTCGCAAGTTAAAGGACAGTAGGCTGTTCTGGAATATAGTGACCAGAAACTATCCAGATAAATATCATGGAAGTAGTGTGGACACAGTAATCCCCCCAGAGATATGGGTCAGACATTTTTCATAACTATAGCAGGAATCTACCATACTGGAATGGCAGGTGTCGATAATCCCCCACACAATGCCACTGCCAGCTGCACTGATTCTTGCCCAACTCTCCAGCAATTTAGATATAGGGGTCCTAGATCTAATAGAGGGCTGTAAGAGGTGCTCCGCACTTAAGGCACCGGACCCAGATGGGATTCCAGTTATTCTCTTTTAGGGAAATATAGCTCTGTGGGCTCTGTCCTAAAGGCTGCACTCCATTTGGGCCCCCCAAAGGCATGGTCAGATGCAACAGTAGTACCAATCTTCAAAAAAGCAGCTAAGGATGACCCAAAGTGTTACTGGCTGATTTTGTTAAAGAACTCAACAGGCAAGGTAATGGGTAGGGTCCTACTGGACCATCTCCAAACTTGGGTGAATGACAACAACGTCCTGTCTGATCTCCAGTTTGGGTTTTGTGCTGGTAAGGGGACTGAGAGCAATGCCTGAACCTCTATATGCTAATAAATATTTACTCGTGGGCCAAGGGGGGGCAAACTCTTCATGGCCTACATGGACTTGAGTTTGACCGTTGACTCTGTCAACAGGTCGAAGCTCTAGACAATAAAGGCTAAGTCAGGGGTTGAGCCCACCATTATAGAATTTCTGAGAGAATTTTATGCGGAAGTTACTTCAAGGGTGAGATATCGCCCAGCAGGGGAAATTACAGAAAGCTTTAGACTAGATTGTGCTGTGTGACCAAGGGTGCATGTTTGCTCCATTTCTCTTCTCTGTATACGTCAATGATTTAGAGAAGTAATTGTTGAATAATAACACTGACTGCTGAATGGTAAGCAGACAAAGTATACTGGCTTTGGCCTACAACAATAATACCGCCCTGATGGCTAGAACAGTAAACGGACTATAGAAACTAATAGACCTATTTGTTATCTTTATGTCTAGCATAGATTTATTGATTAATCAGAACAAAACTCATGTAATGGTTTTTGGCCATCGTGCAAGGGCTTGCAGTTCTTTCTTTGTCAATAGTGCCAAGATTAGTAAAGTTCCACTGTATCCCTATCTGGGCGTATTGTGCGATGACAGACTGAACTGCCATACTTTGAAAGAAGCAAAAAGAACAATTGATGGACAAAATGTAGAACACTGTCATACATTCACCCCAGTGCAGAGATCTGGGACTAAATCCATTTTTTCTGCTCTCCGCGCAATTCCAGTTTGAACCCAGCCATATGCAAAACAGTCTTGACCCTGTGCCCAATGGAAGCAGTCCAGCCCGAACTGCTAGGCAAGGTCCTCCCTGGACTGGAAACAAGCATCCTAGGACCGGTTTCGGGCTTTCAGCTCTGTGACTGGGGTGAGTGTCTGAAAACTTTCAGCGCTCCGCCCATCATCTCCTTGTGTATACTTTGAAAGAAGGGAAGGCAGGTGCCTTAGCCAGCACTAAAGAAGCATTTTAGGATTTGCAACTAGACTGAGTAGCAAATCCATTAAAGAGTTGCTGCAAATATATAAGGCTTAATGCTGCTTGGTGCAATTTATGGCGCCAGTGTTTGGGACATCTCTGATCAGCCGGGGTTGGAAAAAGTGGGAAATGGGCTCATAAAAAGATTTCTTGCTGTACCCAAATCCACTAGCAATTATATAAGTCATCTGAAAATTGGGCTTGGGCATCGGAGTGATTTTGAGAGACTGCAGCCCGTTCTTTTAAGGTTAAGGATTTGGTCGAAGGAGGAAACCATACTAAATTGACTGATTGCCGAGCTCTGGAAAAGAGCTCTAAAATACCTTGGCTATCATGTATATCTAGGCTGTGGGGTTTTTAGGTTTAAACCTATAATAACTGATAAAACCCCACTGAAAGAGAAATAGCCCTCACTAGTTTAAACATATAAACACTGAAAAAACACCTCACAACCACAAACTAAATGCCATTCAAAGAAAGAAAAAAGAGAGTGAAAGAGTCATTTATTTTCTTCCTGACGGGGCCAATACAATGTAACGTTGTTATACAAATTAGCAGTAACAAAGCCTGGGCTAACATTATTCTGCATGAGTTTTGTTGTTTAGGGATGCCCCAAAATATTGCTTCTTCTTCCTTTTGCTTTTTTCAGTTTTGTGGTCTTTGGCATAAAGATGCATGGTTCAGAAGCATGTTTTAGGTCTTGTTTAATTATTTTATAAACTGTAGAGAATCAGGAAATATCAGTATCATATTTGATATTTTGGCTGCTTTTGATTCTTTCACTGTTAGGTAAAATGGCTTGTTTCATAAGAGGCTTTCCTGAAATGTAATCACATTTACCCACTGAAAATGGGTAAAAAACCTTAATACATCAGCCCACAGTTTCTAGTGGGTCAGTATTGACAGTAGGTGAATTGCCAACACCTCAGGATTTAAACATTTGATGCAAGATACAGTGATAAATATATGTATAAAGAGTGCAATCACCAAGCATCAAGGATATTGATGAAAACGTGACAACAGACTTTTGGAAAACATGGAACGCAGTCTCACTTGGAATGCTCTGCAAAAAATGTTCTTTCCAAGTTCAACAAAGATTGGAGTGATATTGGTTGTATTTGCAGTGATTCAGCTACATATATGAAAAAGTTGTGAGATGACCTGTCAAAATTTATACCTTAGCTTAAGTGATTCCCTGTAGGAGATCCTTGCTACTTGTTAGATGGTATGCTGAAAGCATCTTTGCAATCTTCAGAGTTAATGAGGGATGCTATTGACTTTTTAGTCCATACTAATGCACTGTTTCCTTACGCACAGGAACTAAAACGCAAATATTTATAATGTTGTGCTTTGTGTGGCTTCAAAGAAAGAGCCATCTAAACTGTGTACCTTAGCTGATAGTTCTCACTTCAAGGGGCTATGAATGCTATATTATCCATGTGGCAACCATTAACAGAATGTTTGCTGAGTTATGGTGCCAAAGGCAAGAAATGTGAGGATCTTCAGTCGCATAAACATAGTGATGTGAAAAAAGTGCACATTACAGCATTATTAGATTTTTACAGGAAAACATAACTTCTGAAGTGGACATATAAAAAAACTAGAGCTTAAAAAAGCCTTGTCTGCCAGATGTTCAGCATAATTGGTGTAGATGTGAAGCCTCTCCTTGAGAGTAGGCTGGGCGACACCTTTAGAGACTTTGGCACAGCAACCAGTATTGGCATGGAAAGCTATGTCAGGGGCCAGAGTTAACAAATTGTGTACTGGCTGTTTTGGAGTTGCCCGTCTCAAGTGCCAATGTTGAGAGGGTCTTTTCACAGAAGTTTACATGGGAAGGAAAGGGCGAGCGCACATGACCAAAGACTCACTGAAGAAGTGTTGTATGGTGTATTACAATAAGTTTAATTTGCAAAACACTATTTGGACCTCATATACACTATACGCACATTGTCTATATATCATGTTCTATAAGTGCAGAAAGCAAGCACTAATAAAGCAAAACGTTCCAAAAACACCAGAAAAACACTTTTGTCTATTGTTTTTAGTGGCGCAAAAATGTGTAACCACTCATAACAACTGTTTTTAAGGTGTTGAAAACACTGAAAAAACCCCACCAGAATTTACCAAAAATAGAAACTGAAAACAGGAAAGCCTATATATATCTAAGGTCTGTAGCTGGCTAACCTTAGAAGAGCTGTTCCTGAATCATACCACCTTCAGGCCCAGCTTCCAGGAACATCTGATAAAAACCCTCCTAGATAAATGTGCAGAGCAAAGGATGGCAAGAAATTCTGGCCTGTCCACCTTTTTATCTCAGGCCAAGTCAGAACCCATCTTGGAATTGAGTCGTATCTTTTATGAGTGAAAAAAAATCACACAATTACCTCTTGGTCAGATTACGCCTTAACACTGCCTATTTCTGGCATACCCTATACACACTATCTTCTCTGCCACCCTTCCCCATGTCCCTGTGATGGATTGTCTGTACTGAGCACCATGCACTTTATACGTTTTGCAAATACGATTACGCATTAAGGTCTGTAAATGTCTTACCACTCTTGAAGCAGGCCAAGATAAGGCAGTGGAGGGCTGCCTTGGAGTTCCTCCAAAGGCTATCCGCAGTAAAGCTATGCTATTCCATTGTGATTTATATGCAGTGGGTTATACGCCTGCGCTCTGTGTCATGTTCAGCATAAAATTGGCCTCTATGTTAATTGCCTTTTGAACATTGAATGTTTAAAGTGCTCCTAGCAATTGTGTGTTATGCTCTTTATCAGTATTAGTCAATCCAGATCGATTTAAATAGGGCTTATTTGCATATTGCAACAGAATTGCTTTTTTCAGGCTGGACTGTTCCCATGAGGCACAGGGTCAGACTGATTTGCATATGGCCATGTCTGAACTGGGGTGGCGGAGTGAGCTAAAGAACGGTGATGGATTAAACCCAGATCAGTTGACTGGGGGTGAGTGTTTGTATTGTCAACGCTCCGTCCATCATCACCTTTGGTTTTTCTTTGCTTTTTAAATGGCCATGTTTTGCAATTGAGTATACAATGTTGTTTTACAATTTAAAATTAATGTCATTGTTTATATCAGGCCATGTAAGGTCTTTTTATATTTTAATATATTTATGATGTATCTGATTTTTACGTGTACTTTTATGATTTTAATTAAAATTGAATAAAAGACTGACTGACTATCCTCACACTTAGGGCAAACTTTAGCATTGCAACATAACACCAGGTTTTCATTTGGTGCATACAGAATAAGAAGAAGAATTTTTATTTGCACAATTAATTAAAATCGTTGCAATTCATACCGAACAAGGTTAAAAACACTGTCCATGTCATGCTTTTTGTTTTTTTAAAGATATTACTGAGAGCAAAGGGGTTCATAGCTGATAGGGCAAAGGTTCTTGGTGATCGTCTTCTGTTAATAGGAAATTAATCTCAGTCATACATTTTACAAAACGGGTGGCAATCTGAGCTGAGTCGCCCCTCAGACACTCCTCTAGAGCTTCTTGGCATGCCTGGACGTTCAGGATCCGCCAAATTGGATGCAACAAAAAAGTTGGTAAAGGGAGTAAGGTTCTGCAGATGCACAGGGCGTGGATTAAGTTTTCTTCCCCGCTCTTACAGAAACTGCACTGTGTGGACACATCTTCCTTGAATCTCCGGCCATACTTATAAGCCCTCAGCGGGATTGGGCAAAAACGTAGTCTCATTATATGGTGTTTCACACATGGTTTCATGGATGGTGACAGATAGTGTGGTGGAGTTTTAGGGCCCTAGAGTTTTGAGGCCCAGATGCCATGGGAGATATTCTTCACGGTTAGGGCATCATGTTTGAGTGACAAGATCTTTGCTTGTTTGGTCAGGATTTTTGTGATCGGCCCTATGGGCAACAAACTTGTTCATATGTCTTGAGCCTTTAGTGCGTCCAGGAAGAATGTTAAATATTGGTTCCAGGGAGTGCTATGGTTATTTAACAGAGACAATATACAGCTCTTTAGTGTAAGATCACAAGCCTTTTTGGTGTTTAAACAATAGGGAATGAATCTTGCTTTCATTACCCAATGTTGGGATGACAAAGCTAACTCCATGTGGATTTGGGCATGAGAGGTAAAGTTGGGTTGATGGAACACTATGCGAAAGCACATTGACTGGGCTCTGTCAAGCCAGGTGAGCCTTTTGTGTTTAAAGGGTATGGCGCCAAAGGCTATTGTCAGCAAAAATGTAGCACCTGTTACCCTAATTAGCAGTGAAAAGTCCGGAGAGTGAAGGGCTTTCTTGGTTCTTACAAAAGTCCCCTGCAAGCTACGGGCCACTCCCTGCATTGCAGTGATATGCTGCGCTGGTCTCCCTTTATGGCTTATCCTGATTACCAAATACTTGTATACGGTCACTATCTCTATTGACTTTCCTTCAATATACCAGGAGTGCTTTCTGGCTTGTGAGTGCGAGGCTATTATTGCCTTAGTTTTGATGATGTTAATCTCCAAAGCGTTTGTTTTGCAATACTTGGCCAGAGAATCGGTAAAGTCTTTGAAGACCCACCTGGGTTTGATCAAGGAGGATAGTGTCATCAGCATATTGCACCGATTGAATTTTAGTAGATTCAATTTGTGGTGGAAATGCTCAGGAGAGGGCCAGCCACTCGGGCAGGTCTGCTAGTTATAGATTGAAAAGTAAGGGAGCCAATATGCATCCCTGCTTTAAGCCTCTATTAGTTATGATTTTATTGGTGGTTGACCATCTGAAAGAAACTCTTATTTTTACCCAGGTGTCGGTATATATGGCTATAAGAGCTTTTTGGTGCATACATAGTGCAAACATAGTGATTCAAGTGACAGCATTTTTATCAATGATCTAGTGTCTTTCCCCATAACTAGATGCATGCTGGGAACTGTAGTGCACCGTGGGTTCTCTTTGTGAACCTATGTTTCATCATGGGTTTTCACTTGGAGCACAGTACACAGACTGTATGTGATTGACAGCATGTCTGCAGTATTTTAGAAAGCTATGTATGAGGTAGAGATGCTAGAATTCACTTCTGTATCTTGTCAGGACCTACAACTTTTCATCTTTTCACATGGATGCCTTTTTAGGCTTGAACCCATGATGTAACTTTGTATGCCTATTTGATTTTGTAATCAGTGAGACTCCCTAATTTATAGTTACCCCTGACGAAGGGTGATCCCGACTCAAAATGCATTGGATTGTTTTGGCAACTTTGGCAGATGAGAAGTTAACATTTGAAAATGAGACTTTATTCTACAAGCAACTAAAAAATCTCAGTTATACATGGCAATACATTGACTTCTGTTTTTTGAGCAAAGAAATGATTACTTTTTTGGACTTTAGTCATAGACATATTGTGTACTTGGAAGCCTGAGGGCATTGCTGTGTGTGCTCTCTAGGGCACCATCTTGTCCTAGTTTCTCTTCTCAGCAGGTAACTTTATGATTTTCACTTCGCTTTGGATTTATCATGCACATATTTGTTAACAGATCTGAAAAATGTCATGCATGGAGCTTGCTCAGAAGTTTGATATGATGTTTTTGATTCTTTTGATTCTTTTGGACTGGTATTTCATGCACATCGAGGTCATAATAATTCCACTTTGGTGTTAATTCTCTGGTATTGTCTTCACATATGTATGCGGATTCAAGGGCAGTGTGATACATAGATGTGTTTGTACAGGGAGAGCTTAAGTTTGTGAAAGTAGCATAGTCCCTGATATTCTTACATGCAATCTCACAACCATATGCATTCGCACACAAGGTATGGTGTACTGAGTACCACAGCTCTGCATTAATAGACTGCCTATTGTTTTGTTTTTACTAAGCCCTGATGAACAGTTTTATTTGCCCATAATTCATTGGGTCATTTGAGACACTGGGTTTTTAGGTCGAGCGACCTATCTCAATGCGCATGCGCATTGAGCGGGAGCTCGATATATTGCGGCTTAAACAGAGCTTACCGAGATCAGGCGATTCCCAGGCGATTTCTTCCAGTGCATGTGAAAGCGCGTGCACAATGCCACCAGCCGCTTGCCTCGCATTACCACATCAAAGGCAAGGCGGCCTCGTCTCAGGCCCCTGCTGCTTCACACCCTCATGCCGCTCTCCCCGCTCCGCCCCCTCCCCTGCCCGCCGTGTCGCATTTCTCTTTGTACTTTCACTTTGACGGCCGCAGGCCGTCTCTCGTGTTTCTCCTTGTTTAAAAAGGTTGCTTTCCACCATCGCTGTTACCGGCATTTCCCTTATTACACCCTCCAACAGCAATGCTGTGTTCTGACGCTCTGAGCTCAGCACGCGCCACAGTGAGCCGCTTTGTAAATAATCCAGCTGTGAACCTCGCCTTAGTTTCTGTCCACTTCTTTTGTTCCGTTTTCTGCTTCTTGCCGGTGCCTTTCAGCACCGAAACTGTACCATGGCGTCTTCAAACTGTCATCTGTTCCAAGCTGCCTGCGAGCAGCCGGATTCCTTCGGTTAGGGCAGTCCTGCCATGTCCAGAGCATGAGCCAGGTAAACTGTTCGTTGCTTGTCTTCTTTAGACCTGCATGACTGCAGTTAGGCCTTTTCTATTTTGATCATCAATCAAACTACAGCTGGCTTAACGCTAGCAACAGGAATCTTCTGTACTGTTTCCTCGGCATTGCTCCTCTCGTCCTGATCATTCAAGAAGCACAAATGTATTCCAAGCCATGTTGAACTTGCTTCAGTTTCAGGCCGCCAGCAATGCACCACAGAGATCTCTTGAACATGGCAACTCATGGCCAAGCAACTAATGCCTATACACGGAGTTATGCTGAAGAAGCATCTAGTAGGTAAAATACATATAATAAAATTAATTCCTTTTTAAACGGCAAATTCAGGGATTATTAGAAAGTGAACCAGCTCTGCGCCTTTAATGTTTTCGTTATCTAATGTCTTGGTTGCTTGCAAGCCATCGCCTGGCCCTCTACCTAGTGATTATAATTCTGAGGCTGGTACAAGAAACAGCAGTTATTTAATAAATAAAAAAAGTTAAATTAAGTACACACAGAGGTGCACGGTGTACAAATTCATTGTGTATAAAGTGATGGGTCCTGGATTTTTTTCTTTTTTTGACAGCCATCCAGTTCAATCACTGCGAATATGCTCTCAGCACATATGTAATTTTATGCATTGGATACAAATATTTTGCAAGGTTAAAGCACAAAGTGCGAGAAAAGAGGAGTGCACAAGGCATTGGAACAATGCTGATGCACTCATACTGTTAGCTATTTAACAACGAGGGAAAGGGGATACTGTAAGTGACAAAGAAAATTATGACAGAGAGCGTAGATTACACAGCACTGCAATTGATTGGTACAATCTCCCCTCCAACCCAGAACCTGTTTTCCAAACTTTACCCCCTCACCCTCACACCCTCACTCACCCCCTCATCCTCACCCCCTCTCACAACCCTCTCACCCTCACTCAGCCTCTCACCCTCACGCACTCTCACCCACCCTCACACACTCACACATCCACTCACACCCCCTCACCCTCACACCACTCAGTGAAGAGGTCTTAAACGAAGCGCTGTTCACTGCAAACACTTCAAGAATATTCTTCAGCGCTATACATGCAGATACGTGAACTGGCGTTGCCAATAGGTCTCGCAGTAGGAAAGTTGGACCTATTGGTTTTGTAAATGACAAAGCCCTTTATGTTTTGAAAATGAAAACAAAAAAAAAGGCATTGTTATTTGCAATTGTAATAGCTCCAACTTTACTACTGCGAGACCTATTGGCAACGCCAGTGCTTGTTACATTTTGCAGAAGATGCTTGTTAAAGCAAAATACATCTTTGTTGGATTCCTTTACACAGTCTCATATGAATATGTTTTAAGTATTAAATTCAACATTAAGATTGAAGATTTTGGTTTTAAGCCAATGTATTCATCGACAAGTTGATGGCACCAATGGGCCTATTTGAAGTTGTGTGTTTTGGGCCTGGCTAGCAAGAGTGCTGCCAGCAATCTTTAAAGGTTAGATGCTGCCACATTTCAATATATTCAGCACATTTTATAGGCTAAGTGTGCTGTCTCGATTACTTTTCGCCAGTATTTCTCGAAAAATGAAAATAGCTTTTTTTTTTTAAAAGGAGCACTGAGCCAAAGCTGAGTATTGACACTAGTTGTACATTATGTTGAATGTATGACTACTTTTTCAAGTTATTTTTACCTTCACAATGATGCATTATATGTATATTATTGAGGCACATTAGTTGCCCAGAAAAAGCAGTTTTCAGAGTAGGTTAAATTTGAAGCATAAAATACATTTAGGAGGGAACTAGTTTCGTACTCCACTCTTCAGTTTAGACCTACTTCTATCAGAAATTGTGTATTAAATCTTCTTACAAAAAACAGCTCAGCACGAAGTAGCCACTTAGGCGCATGCATTTTACTAGAGTCTTACGCATAAGCTGCAGGCAATGTTTGTGTGTAATATCAGAAACATCAACAGTAAAAACCGGCCCACCAGATCAAAAAACAAGCTTATAAATAGCCAAAAAATTGGCTCACACACTGGCCTGTCAGAATAGCCCAGTGTCCCATCTAGAAGCCCATATAGCCTAGCCCAAACCTGAAGGTTGCACGAAGACCTGCAGCACTGACAATTTATTTGCAATAGGATTACCTTCTCAGCAAGTTACATTCTGCAAATGTTTGTCAAATGTATTTGTTCTTTTGCTTCACATGTAGTTGAAGAAGGACTGTTTTCTGAAGGTATTGATTGTGTGGATATGTGAGCTGAGGAAGACCTTTCTTGCAAATGACATTTAAATGCTTTGTTGACCACACAGAAAAATGGTGTACTTTAAACACATTTCGATTCTAAATGAAATATCGAACAGATGTGGCCCAAAATACTGAAAGTGCATGTGTCACAAGAAATCAATTTGTCAATACAATTTGTTGATGGCTGTAAGAAAATGGCCACTTTTGCATTCTCACCCTAAAGGTTTGGACTGGTGCTGCTGGTTTTTTGACTCTGAGAGTGCACTGAGGCCAGCTAACCCTGCCTCAGTGCACGCTCAGGGTCAGAGCACAAGCACCGAGGCCTGCTAACCAGGCCTCAGTGCTTGTGCTCTGACCCTTCCAAGTATATGTTTGATTGGTTCATCCCAAATTGGCTAATTTAACTTACTTATCAGTCCCTAGTATAGGATACCAGGTGTCATGATGTTATGTTGGCAGGTTAGGCCCATATAACGAAGCTGCTAATTTCTTACATTGTCCTCTTTTTCACAATAACATTTCTGCTGTGAACTTTATTTAGCACATATTTACATGCACGACAATGCTGGATTAGATTCTCTGAAACTACTTTGTTTACACATCTAGCTTCGCACAACATTATTACGAGACTACGAACATTATGTACAAGGCCTTGTTACGCACTAAGTACCAGTGCTTACTTTGTAAATTATTAAGTGCCAGGGCCCTCATCAGGAGGCCACTGCGGCTTGCACCACCCATTGCCCATGTCAGTGCAGCCATCACAGTACCTTCACAAATACTAATCATCACACTTCTACAAGTGTGACAATTTAAACTGTATGAGGGCCCCAAAGCTATAAGAATGGCTTGTGTGGCAATAATATTTGTTTTAATTTATATTAAATTAATAAAACAATTGTTATTTTGTGATCTCTAAATCACTCTAACAGCGCCACCATGTGGCAGCTGTTAAAAAGTGCCAGTGTTGACAATTAAGTGCCGGTGCGAGCACCAGAAGCTACGGGCTCAAATGAAGCACTGCTAGGTACAAATGTCGTTCCATCTTTATCCACAGGGTGAGCATCGCTAATCAACAACGTACACCGCAAGGCTGCTTTCTATTATAAATAATGAGCATTCCGATGGATTAGCACAGGAGGCACTTCAGCTGACACCGAGAGTCCCTGCATGCTGAGACTTCACCATGCAGCAGTTTGACATCTCCGTGAGGGGGTGTCCAGTTCGTGACCAAGACATGCTCTTACCTTATCTCCCGCCAGGTATTGGGGTTGGATCGTCCCTTGGGGGATTCTTGGCTGCACATCTATACGTACTCAGAATAAGGATTGCATAGTAGGTGTATGCTAGATTACAGGCTTGTTTATATACCTGCATATATACACTGTTTTAGCACCGTGGTAGAACTATATCTACTATTTATGCGTTTAGTGCTTGTAATCACTTTCTTCTGCCTCTATCTACTGATTATCATAGCACATGTATTCCATACAAGAAAAACTTTGGTTCAATAAATATATTGGAAACGTCCCACTGTGTAATCTATATAGTTATCTGAGCACAAGTAAGTACAAGTGGCTGAGCAAAAAGATTCTGATCTGTGTCCACGATCACTGAAGGGTCAGAGTTGTCATGTTCAGTGGTTGCTAGAAGCCATTTGCTTCCTTGTAAGGCATGGGGGGCTTAGGTGGCACTGTGAGCTAGCTGGTCTCTCGGCCAACATATCTTGCTGTGGTGCCCGGAATCAATCTACGCACCTCGCCCAAGGTTAATGCTGTCCAACAAACACACAGATCCTACGGACTGATAGGAACTACACAACAATGAACAATGTTAGACCTGGCTCTTTTTGCAGGGTTATCCCCAAATGTTTTTTCCTCTTCCACCTATTTTTCAGACCTTCTGTTTGTTGGTTTTAGGACTCTGGACACTTAACCACTGCTAATCAGTGCTAATGTGCATTGCTCTCTCCTCTAAACATGGTATGATTGGTTTACACCTGTTTGCCATATTTGATTTACTTGTAAGTACTTTGTAAAGTGGTTTCCCATATACTCATGGCCTGTTAATGAAATGCTGTAGCACTGCTTGGCCCACCCACAGAAGTAGCCTTTCAAACCTGTTTCAAGCCAGCCACGGCAGGTCCTGTGTGTGCAGTTTACTGCCACTTAACTTGGCATTTAAAACTACTTGCCATGCCTTAAACTCTCCTTTTATTACACATAGGTCATCCCTAAGGTAGACTTTAAGTAGCCCTAAGGGCAGAGTGCTGTGTAAGAAAATGGTAGGACATGCACCTTTATGAGGGACATGTCCTGGTAGTGACAAACATCCTTTTTCATTTTTCACTCCTGTGAAGGCTACTCCTTTCATAGGCTAGCATTG
This sequence comes from Lissotriton helveticus, assembly GCF_964261635.1. Lineage (NCBI taxonomy): Eukaryota > Metazoa > Chordata > Amphibia > Caudata > Salamandridae > Lissotriton > Lissotriton helveticus. The sequence continues at coordinate 514,980,868 of NC_136071.1, read as the reverse complement.
GGAATTCCCTTATATATTTTTAAGTGGTAATTCCTGATCAGAAAGGAGCGGTGCTGCCATGTTTGGTATGTTTAGAATGGTAGTGATAAATCCTTCTTACAGGTGTAGTTAGATTTTACATTACTATTTTAGAAAGAGCCACTTTTTCAAAGTGGGCATTTCTCTGTGCTTATGTCTCTTTGTGCTTTGCAGGACAAAAGGGGTGGTGATGGATGGAGCATCTGAACCAATCAAACACTCACACCCAGTCAACAGATCTGGGTTTAATCCATCACAGTTCTTTAGCTCACTCTGCCACCCCAGTTCAGACATGGCCATATGCAAATCAGTCTGACCCTGTGCCTCATGGGAACAGTCCAGCCCGAACTGTTGACTGGGTGTGAGTGTTTGATTGGTTCAGATGCTCCGTCCATCACCACCCCCTTTTGTACCACTTTGTTCGCCATAAGTTGGCAGGGTATGCTCAGACGTGAGTCCCTTGCTCACTTTGCCACTGGATTCAAGCAAGCCGGGCTGAAGACTGCTGAAATGCCAGAAAACGGTCCTCGGAAGCTTGTTTCTGGTCCAGGGAAGGCATGACTTGGCAGTTCGGGCTAGACTGTTCCCATGAGGCACAGGGTCAGACTGATTTGCATATGGCCATGTCGGAACTGGGGTGGCCGAGTGGGCTAAAGAACGGTGATGGATTAAACCCAGATCTGTTGACTGGGTGTGAGTGTTTGATTGGTTCAGATGCTCCGTCCATCACCACCCCCTTTTGTACCACTTTGTTCACCATAAGTTGGCAGGGTATGCTCAGACGTGAGTCCCTTGCTCACTTTGCCACTGGATTCAAGCAAGCAGGGCTGAAGACGGCTGAAATGCCAGAAACCGGTCCTCGGAAGCTTGTTTCCGGTCCAGGGAAGGCATGGCTTGGCAGTTCGGGCTGGACTGTTCCCATGAGGCACAGGGTCAGATTGATTTGCATATGGCCATGTCTGAACTGGGGTGGCAGAGTGGGCTAAAGAACGGTGATGGATTAAACCCAGATCTGTTGACTGGGTGTGAGTGTTTAATTGGTTCAGATGCTCCGTCCATCACCACCCCCTTTTGTACCTCTTTGTGCTTTGCAGCCTCACTCTGGTACACACCTGAGCTAGGTGGCAGCTACACTTGGTGCATACTTTCCAAACAGCCACCACACAGGAAGGGCTGGGTGTGACAGGGGATACATCTGCATTCATCTGCATACTGATAGTCTTCATGGGCTGCCAGAGGGAGAGGTGGATCACACATCACATTTGTATAGGTTATGTACTACCCTCACACAAAGGGCTGATTTACCCCATACTGATTGTCTGGAGCCCGTCTGGGTAGAAAGGGATTATTGCACACTTCTAAGGGTTCTTTTGAAGTCATCCCCTGGTCAAAAATGTTTTAGTATGAGAACTGGTGCTCTGGCCCCATGGTTTTAGACTTGTAACCAGACGCTGCTGGTTCTACGAACTGTGCAATGCCAGAGGACTGCTGTGCTGCCTGGAGGAATCTCCTTTGGGACTGCTTGCTTTGTTGTGCTGACCTGCTTGGCTGTGGGGCTACTGGAGGAACTGCCACTCTCACAAGTAACTGTATGTACTGGCCTGAGCACTTCCCTTTTTAGACAGCGGGTGTTGAGCACTTTCTCTCTCCCTAAAGCAGCATGAATGCCTGAGGATCAGATTGCCTCAAAATTACTGTGCCTTCGAGGGGAGCCAGGTTTGGTGCTGTGCCCATGCCAGAGCTTCTCCGCTGCCTCATGCTCCCGCTCATGACTGGTAATTACCACAGCGGGTGGTATTAGAAGACAGCAGCCTCTAGAGAAAGCTGTGCAGCACTTTCGAGATGCGGTACCTAGCAGCCAGTAATGGGCTGGGTACACAACGCTCGATAGCCCGGCTCTACCCTTAGAGCAGAGGTCTTCAAATTTTTGGATGCCGAGACCCCCCTGTCAACATTTTCAAGCGTAAGGACCCCCTCCTGACAAAAATGTCTAAACCTCTAGGTTATGAGGAAGGTGAGGACCAAATTATGCGACAGACTTGACTAAATTGTGTGAGTAGAAAATGTAAATAATGTTCTGTGATGCTGCGTATTTTGAGGTAGCATTGCTTTATTATTTAGAATTTCTTTAAAAACAGTAATACTGAGGAAAGATTTCACCCCATCAGTACCAGTTTATAACCACAATACAGCAATTAACATCAGAAAGATGTCTAGTCAACCTCTGTGAAGGGCCTCCCAATCTGCAGGAATACGTGCTGCCACATTAGAAGCTCACCTGGCCATGGCAGGGAGCAGCAAGGGTGCATTCAAACCGTGGCGGTCTTGTGCAGAGTTAAGCAGTTTACCCATGCCCCTTTCCTCTCACCCCCTTCCTTCCATCCCTCTCTTCTCTCCTCTCCCAACCCCGGATCCCTCTCTCACATTGCAGGCAGATGGTTATTAGCCCCAGGACACCTTTTGGTAACAGTAGCGCACTACAAATGTAAATATTAGGCAGAAGCAGGGGATCCACTAGACCCGAACTTCGGGGGGGGGGGGTTAACACTTCACTCCACCTTCTCCATGAATTCCCTCACTACTATGAATTCCCTCACTACCATGTATTCCCTCACTACCACTCACCAACAATACACCTCATCTCTCTATAGCACCTGTCTGACAAACATTTCATTTTTTTATAGCGCTACTCATAGTTTACTCACACTCGGTTCTGTGATGTGTATGGTACATGTTCTTTGTACCAGGCACGTTAACCTTCTGCACTGTGTGGGTGACAAGAGTGCCCATGTGACTGCACGGTGAGCAATGCAACAGTGTGAGAGAAGGGTAAAAGGAGTGACTGCAGGGTGAGTGAGATGACCATATGAATTTGGGTTCGGCTGTAAGTGCAGAGTGGGACGAATTAGTGCATGGTTAGTGATGGCCTTGTTTGAGTGAGCTACAGATTGAGCAGTAAGGGGGGGACAGGTGAGTGAAGTGTCACATGAGTGCAGGGTGAGAAGTGTGCTCGTGTGACTGCAGGGTGAGGTACAGAGTAAAAATTGCAAGCAAATTTTTAGTGCAGAGTGATCACTGTGAGAGCAGGGTGAGCGGGTGAATGTTGTGAGTGCATGGTGATCAGTGTGAGTGCATTGTGATCACTGTGAATACATTATGATCACTGTCAGTGCAGGGTGAGTGGGTGAATGTTGTGAGTGCATGGTGATCAGTGTGAGTGCATTGTGATCAGTGTGAGTGCATTGTGATCAGGATGAGTGCATTGTGATCAGTGTGAGTGCATTATGATTACTGTGAGTGCAGGGTGAGCGGGTGAATGGTATGAGTGCATGGTGATTGGTGTGAGTGCAGGGTGAGCGGGTGAATGATGTGAGTGCATTGTGATCAGTGTGAGTGCATTGTGATCACTGTGAGTGCAGGGTGAGTGGGTGAATGTTGTGAGTGCATGGCGATCAGTGTGAGTGCACTGTGATCAGTGTGAGTGCATTGTGATCACTGAGTGCAGGGTGAGGGTGTGAATGGTGTGAGTGCATGGTGATTGGTGTGAGTGCATGGTGATCAGTGTGAGTGCATGGTGATCAGTGTGAGTGCATGCTGATCAGTGTGAGTGCATTGTGATCAGTGTGAGTGCATTGTGATCAGTGTGAGTGCATTGTGATCAGTGTGAGTGCGTTGTGATCACTGTGAGAGCAGGGTGAGAGGGTGAATGTTGTGAGTGCATGGTGATCAGTGTTAGTGCATTGGGATTACTGTGAGTTCATTATGATCACTGTGAGTGCAGAGTGAGTGGGTGAATGTTGTGAGTGCATGGTGATCAGTGTGAGTGCAATGTGATCAGTGTGAGTGCATTGTGATCAGTGTGAGTGCATTGTGATCACTGTGAGTGCAGGGTGAGTGGGTGAATGTTGTGAGTGCATGGCGATCAGTGTGAGTGCACTGTGATCAGTGTGAGTGCATTGTGATCACTGAGTGCAGGGTGAGCGGGTGAATGGTGTGAGTGCATGGTGATTGGTGTGAGTGCATGGTGATCGGTGTGAGTGCATGGTGATCAGTGTGAGTGTATGGTGATCAGTGTGAGTGCATGGTGATCAGTGTGAGTGCATGGTGATCAGTGTGAGTGCATGGCGATCAGTGTGAGTGCATGGTGATCAGTGTGAGTGCAGGGTGATCAGTGTGAGTGCATGGTGATCAGTGTGAGTGCAGGGTGAGTGGGTGAATAGTGTGAGTGCATGGTGATCAGTGTGAGTGCATGGTGATCAGTGTGAGTGCATGGTGATCAGTGTGAGTGCATTGTGATCGCTATGAGTGCATTGTGATCGCTATGAGTGCATTGTGATCGCTATGAGTGCATAGTGATCGCTGGGAGTGCATTGTGATCGCTGGGAGTGCAGGGTGAACGTGAAAGTGAAGGCGAGAATGAGAAGTGAGTAGTCTGAAAGCAGGGTGCTTTCCCAGAAACTTGAAGCGTAGGGTTTCAGATATAAGTTAAACTATTGCTATAATTGCATTAATCAGGGTTAGAGGGTGGAGGAAATAAATAATGTGCTGATCCTGCAACAAACTTCCAGTCTAATGATTAGGGTTACTAGCTCATTATTTTGATGGCTCAGAAATAAGCAGTCACCTACAGCTGTATTTTTTTCACTTATCTGTGAATACTTAGAACAGCACATATAAATAGAAAGCACTTTTAATTGTGTTCTAGGGATGCCTCAATGAGCCATGACTAATAATGAAAGAGAATAAAGACAGAAAAGTCACATAACTAATTAATACATACTTTTTTATTTATAACTCAATTTAGTGTCAAGAGCAGGTCTCTGCAGGATCTTTAAACAACACATAGCAGACATGTTTCTTTTGGCAACCCAACTTTATATTTCTTTTCATTAAATGCATTCTCACACTACAGCAGTAAGTGTAAAAATACAAATGTAAGGAATAGGCCGAGTGGGGGCCCAGGGGGTACTGGAACCATAAAAAAACTAAGCCTTGGTAATCAGTTAACAAAGGCATGTAAATATGCTAATGGTCTTTAAAGACCTGTGAAAAACTCGGGCCAGAGATAAGACTCCGGACACTGCCCACCCGAGGCCCCAGGAGCGCGAGCTGCACTGCAGCAGCCCGGGCTGAGACACAGGATGGGGGAGGAGGGGGGCTGAAGCCCTGTAGGCTAGGGCAGAAGTGACACTGTGAAGGCGCGACCCCCTTTGCATCGCTCCACGGCCCCCCTGGGGGTCGCGCCCCACAGTTTGAAGACCCCTGCCTTAGAGTATCACAGTTTGTGCCCAGCCTGAGGTTTAGAAGGAGCAGACCCTGCCCCCAAAGCCACTGGTATTTCTGCAAGCATCTCGGGGAGGCGGGGCCACTGCTGACGCCAGCGACAGCCATTCTGAGGACGGGCTGCATTCGCAAGAGAAGTTACCACCTCTGGTTTTCCATGGTGGGAACTAGACTACTGTGTGTCCTGCTTGCCTTCCAGTGGGAGGGCCCCTGCTGCCACAAGAGGTACTGTGAACAAAAGCCTGTGGGAGCAGACCTGCGTTCCAAGGCCATTACTCCTGCAGTGCAGCAGGAGCTTCTACTGCCCTGCAAAGCTTCTCACATGCCCCCCCAGAGTACTGATAGTGAGTGGGGCTGGGGGGAGCCATAAAACTGTCCAGTGCTCCTCCGTTCCTTGGCAAGAGGCACGCCCCATCCAATAAGTCTCTTAGGGGCATCGATGGTGGTTCCGTGGCCCCCAGAAGGCTCCTGGTTTACCAGACCTTGAGGCATTACTCTACACGGTAGACCTCTGTGAAGGATGCCAAGAAGATTAGGAGACTACCCCCCGAGACGGGCATTAGATAAATGCATGTGACTACCTGGGGAGATCTCAAGGTCCCAGTTTACTTTTTCCTGGGGTAATTCTCGCAGTGCCTCTGTGAGACTTCACAGCAAGTACTGTAGAACACTTAGTAGGTGAGCTGGTGCTTCTGGGCCCTACGTGTTGTGTTTGAATGCAATCAACGTACTAGGGCTCACCAGGGCCGGCTTTAGCGCTGGTGGCGCCCGGTACAGCAATGTTTGTTGGCATCACCCAATGACCACCTCCACCACAGATTCCCTCACTACCACATTTTAACAGTGCTCCTAAAGTCTCCATAGCTACTCTCTCGCTCTCATGCATTTAATTTGTTTTTATAGTGCCACTCATACCAGTGTAGGGTGTCAGAGCACTTTTCATCCCACAAACTACACATAGATAATCATCATCAATACTGGTAGACAGCATAGTTTAATAGTGCGTTTCTGGAGAAGCACAAAGTCAGAATTTAAAATGTACCTCCATGGTTGGGGATTCTCTTTAATAATCAGAATTGATTTCTATCCAAATGGACCCTTTTCCAACATTAGGATAATTAAATCCTGGGGTAAAAATCATAACTTTCTAATCTGTACCTTGTAGTGCGCATACAGCTGTTTGATGATGGTTAATAGCTTACTGTTCTATGTTAGGGTTTTACCTTATAAACTGCAAGTAACAAAAGGATCTCTAAGAGAAACACATTAACCCACTGCCATTTACATTATATGCACTTTGTGATCTGCATGGTAAAGGTTCTTTCAGCAGGCATATTAACCCAATGTGCTTCCTTACCAGGAGTCAAAACTTCCATATGACAAACCTCAGGTCTCTCTCTAGGAAGAACATTAATCATTGGAGTTATCTTCACTTTTTCTGCTGCCTGAAATTGCTGGAGGCCAGGAACGCGTCAGCAGGTGCTTTTTAAACTATAATATAGGTCAAACATGATGTTCCCACTCGAAGTCAGCACCCAGTAGAGTGGCACCAGTTGCTCCACCGTAGAGCCGGGACTGGGGTCACTGATATTAACATATAAGCTGTAATAGTAGCACAGGTGCGTTAGGTCTATATGCTCACTGTAATATTAGATGGTTTACCCTAGACACACAAATTACATGGGGTCAAATAGAAAATTAGGACAACCTCCTCACCTGCATTGCCCACTATTTTCAACACTGGCTATGTATATTTATGTATATGAGTGCAATTAGGGACTACCTACAGCACAGTGGTGGCTGGTGACATTTGAAAGTGGTGAGGCGTAAAAGTTGCGTGCAGTACACTGTGGCGAGTGAACGTTGCGTGCGAGCCCAAACATATCAAGGACATTTTGGAAAAAGAGCGGCCAAATGGTGCATTTTCAAAGATGTTTCAGAAAGCAAGAATGTTATCCCCCTCTCTAGTATATCTCTTTCTCTGCCAACAATGCTGTCTACTCCCTACCTATATCTCTTTCTATACCTCACGTATCCCTTGTTTTATCATCTTAGTCACCCTTTTTACATTGCACACCTTCTCTACCTCGCTGCAGCTTACTCTTGCCTCCTGCTGTCTTCCACTGCTTACGCTCTACCTTTCCCCTCTCTTTCTGCCTCACCTTTCTCTACTTCACCTCTCTCTGCCTTAATGCTGTATTACATTTTTCTCTACCTCACAAATTAGTAAATCATCATCTTTCGATCTACCAGACACCAGTGTGAAAGCGAGATACAAGGCATGACAGAGCAAATCAAGAAGCCATGGATGACGGTATTGGGCAGATTAGGACAATAATGCTTGGTGGCAATGCTCCCAGGAAATGGAATGTAAAGCAGTGGTTATCAGTGACTGAAGTGGAGGGCAGTGAGGGCAACAGATGACAGAAGTGGAATGAAACAAACGGGCAGTTTAAGTACATTGGGGTGCAGTGTGGCGTAAAGAATGAGACAGCCTGGCTAGCAAAACATGAAGAAGACAGTAAACGTGAGGTGGACAGCAGAGAGGGAAGTGCAGCAGAGTGCAGAAGGTGAAGAGGGACAGACGCTTGTCAACAATATGTAGTGGGATGACAGTGATCAGCATGATGCCAAGGGACAGTGAACATAAGTTGCCAAGCGCAGCGGGTATTTGCAAGCTGGAGTGAGTGACGGTAAAGGGGCAGCAAGCGAAAGTGGATGATAACAGGGCAGTCCGTGTTATCTCACACCAATGATGTTGTCCCTATCAAAACTCAGGATCTATCGCTTTCTCTATGGGACAGGGATCTTTACCAACGCCCCTATCTAAATTTTGTTGCAGTGTGTTGTAGTGGTGGGGGGCTGAGAGTCTGTTGGCACTCTGTCAATGCCCTCGAGAATCCCAGACCTTCTGCTCACTCTCTGTTGACACACACACGCACCCACGCACACAGACGCACACACACACAACAGTCGAAGATTTTTGGGGGATATTGCAGAAGGGACAGAGGGAGAGACACGCAGGTGCCGCTCAGCAGGTAACTTAGACTTCAGGAGGAGCAATTGCACAAACAAGAAGCAAGGGACATCTAACCTGCCTAATCACACTAATCCTAGGGAACCAGGAATTCAAGCCCTTCTTTCTCGAAGGAGAGCATTTTGGGTGGTCGACTCTTCCTCTTAACATTTGCCCCACACCCATCCTCTGGACAGGCTTCCTCGGTGCATTCTAAGTGTTAGTTACACGCATAGTTTAAGCTCACCATCAAAGGCTGAGGATTATGCTGATTAAGCTGGGCACCGAGAATTAGGCACGAGATGTGTAGACTTCTTGGATATGAGAAAAAAAAGGCAAAATCAAGAAATACCACTTGAAAGTGCACCACATTCCGAGCAGACTAACAAGTGGCCCACAGTAGGCCGTCTCACTCTTACTTTTTTCACAGCAGCAGCATGGAGGATCGGATCTGGAACACGACGACGTCCTGCGTACTGTAATAATAATAACTGTACAGTCACAGTACACACACACAGCGAGCGTGATGGTGGTGAGGCAGAGACGGGCATCGACTCGGTCTGCTGCCTGCGCACGTCAGCACGAGCCCCTAGAGAGTGATACGTCACTCACCTACACACCAGCGGCACACGCGTCCTGAAATGGCCAATCACTGCATGGATTCACATGAAGTCACACAGTGATTGGCCATATAAGTGCGGCTGAGGTAGTGTGTGCCACCACCCACGCGTGGCATCCAATAATGGGTTGCCTGCCCTTCTGCGAGGCGGCCCTGCCAATCCTGGTGCTGCATGCAGCGCTGGGACAGGCTAGGGGGGCACACTGACTACTCGCCCTTTGGAGCCCCGGGGGCTGCGGCACGGCTGCTGTAAGAAGCCGCACCCCCTGGTCCCTCTCTACTAGTAAGGGTACCTTCACTGAGGTAGTGCGCATGCTCGGGCTAGTTACAGCCCAAATACTCACATGCACAGTAGTACTGCTGCAGCTGAGTGACTGTCACTCAAGCTGCAGCAGCCCAGCCCAGCCCCACCCCCTGCGCACTCCCGATGAAGTCAGGTGTGTCCCGATTAGGCGCTGCGGCGCTTAGAATATTCAGAATCGATTGCCATCATGCATGCCAATGCAAAAAATATTTTTTTTGTGCTCTTGATGGCAGTACGTCCATGTGGCTTAGTGGGGCTACGCCCCTATGCCCCAAAGGACGCACCGCGGCTGCTAACCCAGCCCTAAAGAAGTTCCAAAAGGATCTGAAGAAATTTGCTTTTGCAAAGGTATACTCCGCGCCGGACTATACCACTACTAAAAAAGAACGATACTCATCAGACAACTACACCTCAGATGAGGGCACATCAGACACAGAAAGTTGGTCCAGCAATGAAAAAACAAAGAATAGACAAAAAGGATGAAAATGGCAAAAACCATGGCAGGGACATAATACATCCATGAACCAGATAGGAATGCACCAACAACAGTTTTTTCAGCCAGTGATTCTACACCTATTCTTGGGATGGAACGTACCCTTCCCCACCAATGTAAAAGGCAACTTCAAACAAATACAATGCCCACTTTTTTATGGAAAGAAAGATGTGGACGAGGGTGAAGAAGAAGGACAAATCACGTCCAATGGAACGACCAGCAACAACGAGTGAACACCATAAGCATGTCCAGGGACAACCAACTAGGGACAAGCAGAGGTCTGACATAGTGACCAACCGGTCAGACTTGACACTGAAGAAGACACAAAAGAAAGTTCTCCACAAGGGCCTTGGCTTCTTACCCACTGCACGTCTGGCAATTCTGCCTCCATTGTGGGACATTTTCAGGAGCGGGACGGCTGTCATCGGACCTGGGGGCACTTACCTGCTCGTTGCCTCGCCGCCTCTGGGGTGCTCACGCTGCAGCTCTCTCCCGCCGCAGTGGTCCAGTGAAGCCTGTGGACGCCGCTGGGAGACTACAGCTCCCAGAGTGCTCGGCAAGCACTCCCGCCCACTTCCGCCTGCCAGCACGCCAGGAGGCGCTTCAAAGGGCGAAGGCTTCGTCCGCGTCGCGGGACGCGCGCGGGCGTGCGCCGGGCTAAGCCCGGGACAAGGGCGGGGCCGTCTGTGGCCGTCCGGGGACGCCCAGGGACGGGACGGGCCAACCCCCTTGGAATTAATTGTGAGTACAGGCAAGTGGAAAATTGTGGATCGAATCTTGTTTAATTTTTAACAGTTGCCCTTGACTTCTGAACTACCCCCAATATGTCTATCCAATCCACTTTACCAGATAACTATTTAATGAAAGTAGTTAACAGAATTAATAGCGACAGAAGGAAATCGCTAGGTAAAAGTGCTCTACCAGACCTCCCTTTGGTTTTACATCTGGATCCTAATAATGCTGGAATAAATATTACCAATGACATTGTTATAGCAGCTGAGACTGATAACACCAGTATTAATGCTGATTCTATTGAGGCTCCTGATAATTTGACTGTGGTGGAAGATATTTCGTGTGAGACCTCGGAAGGTACCCCTCAGCAGTCCACAAGGGCTACAAAATTTATGAGAGCATGCAGGAAAACGGCTCTTAAACGGGGAAATCAATCTACCAGAAAAAATAAAAAAGACATCATACACAAGGAGAACGTTGAGGAAATAGGGGAATTATCTAAAGATAACTGTGTTTCTATTAAGCCTGACCAAATTGAACTGTTAGTGAGTACGATTAATAATATATTCAATATGGTTGTAGGGCCCTTGTTAGCTAAAATTGATGATCTGCGGGCAGAAGTGTTGAGTTTACGGGCCGTGGTGGATCAGCATTCAGTCAATTTGGATAAATCCATATCAAATATTAAAGATACTATGTGCCCAAAGTTAGTACAAATACAGGAAAGGGTACAACCATGACATATAAATAGTGCCCCCTCTTCTGCTAATACTGGGAAACAACTACCTAAAGAGCTACCTGTACTGACACGCCCATTAACTCAGGAAGTGGATCGACCTCCTCAGTTGCCGGTAGCTGGGTCAACTAGCGTAGTGTCGGGTAGTTCACACCCCGATGTAAGATCATTACCAGCCTCAAACAGGGGAAAGACTGTATCAGTACCAGCGGTGTCAGCTACGCCTGCTGCCTCAGGGGGGACCAATGGGGTACCTGTGAGGATATGTAGGCACCCAGTAGACCTTCCCCCTGAATGTGTACCCTATGTTGTGGTTTTAACTAACGTCCCGACTCTAATTCAGGCTCCGTATACCCAAGAGTCAGTGGACTCTCTAAAAAATAAAACCACTTCATGGTTAAACCGCCACTGTGGTTACCCAGTTGGCTACTCTGATCAAATTATTTCTATCAGAAGAGTCAATTGGATTGGTAATACTAGGAAGACCTGTGGGGGCGACTGCGTGATTATTAATTTTAAACATCCGCAACATGTTGCGACGGTCCTACTTAGAGCGGCCACACTCACGCAGTCGGATACAGATGTTGTTGCAAGACCATTGGGTTATTTCTATAACCATCTTAACAGGTTGCCTTCTGCTAACTGTTGGGAGGGGGTAAAGAATAATGTCAACTATCCATCCATTGTAAATAGACCTGGGTTATCTACCTTATGTCCCGGTTCTCTGGATGGTACACCTATCCCGCCGAGGCACATGATGACCTCTGCCCCTGGCGGGAATAGGTTTATAACACATATTCCCAATTTTTTATCAGTTTGTGATAGTACTTTTTCACCTGTTAATGGGATGGTTTACCAAGTTCCAATCCAGAATAGGTACCAGTCGTTGAGTTTTCTGGATCAAAATGATTGACATGAGATTGACCTGGTTCTTGGGAGAGATGTAAATAGTAATAATATTGGAGAGTTAACTATACCCGCACATGAACTGGTTAATAATGTGAATGTGGATTGTATGTCTGTTGGGGGAGAAGTTGAGAATTTAATGTTTAACATAGAGCCTTTTAATTCTGATGATAACATGTCCGTATTCACTGATGGAATGCCTATTGCTAGCCATGATAGGGAAAGGGTAACTTGTTATATCGCCAGCTGGAATATTGCAGGCTTGATGGCCAAGGAGGATATGCTAGGATGGAAAGATTTTATTAGTTTATTTGACATCATTTGCCTACAGGAAACCTGGTGCAAAAATTTTAAGGGCAGTGAGGGCTTTGTATCCTATGAACTTCCTGCCTTGGCATCGCCCCATGGTAGAGCAAAAGGAGGGCTGTTGGTTCTGATCTCAGTCAAGTTACCCATTTTGGTGAAAAAGCATGTAATAGTGGGGGCTCATTCCCAAATTTTATGGCTAGCACAGGAAGCGGGTAGAAATATACTTTTGATCAATTTCTACAATAATATATTTGATGGCACAAGGCACATAGCAATTAATGATTTAGATAATGCATTGAGTAACCTTGTGAATAATTTTAATGGCGTTTATGAATTTATTTTTGTGGGGGATTTTAATATTTCAGTTTGTCCCTTATCATCCCAGAAGTTATGCGGTTTCTATAATCGTTCAGGGGACGCTGATGTTCATTTTCCTCATCATTTGTATGGAGAAACCCTGAATAATTTTTTGATAGATTATGACATGGAAATCGTGGAAAATGCCAAGAACGATCTGGGAGAAAGTATACCAACTTTCATAGGGAGAGGGGCCAATACTGTTATTGATTTTATGTGCATGTCCTCTAACTTAATCCCCATGTGCTCAGAGCCCAAGGTGGTTGATGTGATGCTAAGTGACCATAACTGTTTAATTACTAAAGCCATGATTTGGAAACCTGCTCCCACACTCGATATGGGTGTTATTGTTAATATCGAACCCCATAGACCAAATGGTTTTAGGCTGAGGTGGAAAGGTGAAAAAGCCGATATAACATCTGACTCCATCATCAATAGTTGTTTGATGGAAATCACGGCAATCCTCGAACAGGATGAAACTGTGGCTGCCAATATTGATCACTTCGATAGAATTAATTCAACCATCAATAAGAAATTTACTAAAGAAATAGGGCACAAGAGTAGACAAAAAAGGGGGTGGTTCGACCATGCTTGTTCTAATGCCCGGAGTGATCTTAAAGAGGCCTTAGCAGCAAAACCAAGAGACAGGAGTCTGGTGATTCAACTTAGGCAGGATTACAATATGATCCTTAAATGCAGAAAGGCTGAACTCCAGCAGGAAGCGTGGGACAAACTAAGCCAAGCAGCAGAACTAAAGAATTGCACTTTGTTTTGGACCACGGTGAATAGTCCATTCCTTAAGGACGAGAAGGTCCCAGAGCTCACATCAAATGTGAACATGGAATCATGGATTCAACATTTTTCCATTATTTTTGACTCTGGTAATAGACCGGCCTCCTATGGAGAAGGCTGGCCCATCATTGCCTTAAATATCACCATAGATGAGGTCATGGATAGTATAAGAGCCAGTAAGGGAGGGAAGGCCCAGGGACCTGATGGGGTACCCATAGATGTGTATAAGACCGCCCCGGAGATTTGGGGCCCATTGCTGGTCAAGATCTTTAATGCAGCAGTTAGCTGCAAAATACCGTCTACTTGGGCAGAATCAATAACCGTCCCCATCCACAAGAAAGGTGACCGGGGCATTGCCAAAAATTATCGGCCAATATCCTTACTGGACTCATCTGTTAAAGTTATGAGTTGGGTCCTCTTAGTCAGATTAGAGGAATGGGCAGAGACCAATGAGATTTTAACTAACAGTCAGTTTGGGTTCAGAAAAGGTTGTGGCACCATCGAGCAGAGCTTGAATTTAGAACTTTTGGTAGGGAAATATACTCAGGCCAAAAAAGGGTCACTTTATCTATGCTTTGCTGACCTAAGCAGCGCTTTCGATATGGTAGACCATGCTATATTATGGGCTAAACTGATTGAAATGGGAGCTCCCAAAGGTATAGTTTATTTTTTGGCCCGCCTTTACGAAAATCTTAGCACCAGTGTTCGGTATGGACCTATTGGGGAGTGCACGAACAAGTTCAGGATCGGGAGGGGAATTAGGCAGGGGTGTGTTTTAGCACCCCTGCTTTTTACACTCTTCATAAATGAGGTGGATTCTGTTCTGCAGACAGTTACGGCAGACGTACCTAGAGTTAACAACCTTAACATCCCTGTGTTACTCTATGCGGACGATGCCGTGCTGCTATCCAGGACCCTCCTGGGCCTCCAACGCTTGATGGACAGGTTTGTGCAGTTCATCAAAAGTAGGAAACTGGTGATTAATAGGTCGAAAACTTATGTGATGGAGTGCGGGCCAGGACGAGCTAAAACGAAAGTTAATTCCCATTATTTTATAGAAGGTGAACTGGTCCAAAAAGTCGACAACTTATGCTACTTGGGGATTACCTTTTCTAAAAATGGTAGCTGGGACACTGAACATAAAGCTGTTAAAACAAAGATGATCAGGAGTGCTAATGGGTTTTTTGTATTTGCCAAGAAGCTGGGGAATAGAAGTATTAGGGACATGTTAAAAAAATTTCAATCGAGATGTCTTTCGGCGGCCCTTTATGGGGCTGGAGTTTGGGGTGTGTCATCGGCCGGGAGTCTACAGGTGGAGGAGAACAATTTCCTGAAAAGGCTCCTGTGCTTACCCAAATCCACCTCCAACAACTTGGTTCATAAGGAAACAGGGACCCAATTCCTGAATGATATGATCATGTTAAGACCCTTATTACTGTGGCGCTCCGTTTGGCTGAACGATGGCACCTCATTGAATAGAGCCATTATTGAGGATTGCCTCTCTTTGGACCAGCATCTAAAGATCCCTTGGATGAAATATATTATCGATTGTTTTCAAAAGGTTTTTGGGCTTAAAGTGGCCAATGATCAATATTGTGCCTCTGATATCTCCAAGTCAAATTTGAAAATTACCTTTCTGAATTATTGTACAGAGAGGCGTGCTTTGGAGGAATCTAAACTATCTACATGTAAGCTGTACAATAGTTTGAATGATTTTACTGGATTTCATCCTTACTTGACATAGGTGACCAGAGTTTCGCACCAGTTTGTACTAACCAGAATGAGGATGGGAACAGTACATTATCTGGTTGCGTGCCCCAATGTAAAAATGCGCCCTACCGGACCCTGTGCTTGTGATAATAATGCGGAACAGAGCACTACGCACTTTCTTTTTTCATGCCAATTGTATAGCGAACTACGGAAACTCTTCTTAAAGCCCATGTTGAAAAGATTTGGAGTAAGAACCATTACCGACTCCATGAAACTGCTTTTTAATTTGTATCATCCGGACATTTGCTTTTTTACTGCTACTTTCCTGCTTAAGGCAATTGGTGCTAGGAAAGGTATGTGCTTTTAATGTTCTTAACTATTTATTCCATCCCCCTCTGGATAACAAATGTATTATGTGTTTCTTTTTTTAATTAATGAAATGTTTGTATCTGTAATTGTATGTGCTTTTATGGACATGTTTTTTATGCTCCGAATAAAGCTTTATGAAATTGAAATTGCCTCCATTGTAAACTAGCTGAGTTCTTCAGAAAACTTAAACTTAAGTCCTTTATTGACAAGAAAGTCTCCACCGCAGAGAACACAACCCCAAAAGGAGACATAAATCTGAAGAACAAATCCAAACACTGACCCCCACATCAACAATCCTAGCTGAAATTGCTGTGTTTGAACAATCAGTATATAATGAAATTCAGACACTGAAGGACAAAGAACCATACCACAACATGACGAAGGAAGAATCCACAGTTCTAAGAGAACTCAGGGACCAAGCAACAGCAATCATAAAACCAGCAGACAAGGGTGGTGGTATTGTTCTACAGAACTTAGAAGACTACAAGAAGGAATGCCCATGTCTACTATCAGATGAGAAGAATTACAAAGTCCTACAACAAGACCCTTCAAGGGAGGTATAATCAGAAATAAAAGAATTGGTGCAAGAGGCAGCAGAAAGAGATTTGATCTAAAAAATGAAGCAGAGTTCCTCATCACAAGAAACCCCAAAATTCTATATTTTTATACACTGCCGAAAATACACAAAAACAAAACACTGCCACCCAGAAGACCGATTGTCTTGGGCATAGGGTCAGTATTAGAACCTTATCAAGGTCTTGTGATTTTTACCTAAGACCCAAAGTACAACAAACATCCATATACCTCAAAGACGCTAAGGGCCTACTCCAGCTACTACAAATGTGGTTTTCGATCCCACAAAAAACATCCTATTGACACTAGATGTAGATAGTCTATATACTAGCCTCCCACAAGAAAACACACTAAAAGTCATAGGAAAGACCTTGAACCATGACATATGTAGTACATGACATCCGGTCACTTTCTATTGGAACGTGCCCCCCAAAACTTCTTTGTATTTGAAGGCAAAATATATTTATAGACCTTCGAAACATCCATAGGCAGCACTTTGCGCTGAGTGTGGCTAGTCTATATTTTTACAACATTGTGAAAAAGAACATGCTAAATGACACAAAATCATACAAAAACAATATCCAACTGTGGAAACGATATATTGATGATATCCTGGTGATATAGAAAGGCAACAGAGAATCTTTGCTTTCCTTCCTAACAGGGCTGAATAAGAGGGATACCAACCTGCATTTCACCCACACAGACAGCAGGATGTTACAATTGATACAGAGAACGGGAAACTGGAAAATAGGACCTATTACAAAGAAATGGATAGAAATACCCTGCCAAATTCAAGAGCTTCCACCCCAGAGCTCTCAGGGAAAACCTCCCTTATGACCAATGCCTCAGATTAAGAAGAAACTGTTCCAAGAAAACAGATTTCCAAACACAGTCGAGAGACCTTATGACAAAACTGGAAGACCGAAGCTATCCAAAGAAAATTTTCAAGAAAGTTTACAAAAGGGCAAACAATCAGAACAGAGAGTGGCTCCTGGAACCATCCAATAATAAAAGTAATAACACCATCCCGCTCACATGAGTGACAACAAGAACTAGTGAATCATAACTACAGGAAATGTGAACTGTGAAAAAATCCTGTTGTCTTTTAAGAAAGCAATGAACCTAAAATACAATCTGGTGAAAATCAGACCACAGCAAAAGAAGAATGAAGGACGAGCTACAGTACGCAACATATGGGGCCTTCCAGAAGTCATGGGACAGTTTGCATGTAGAAATTGAAGTATCTAATGTAAGGCTTAAGGACTCCCTGTATAACTCTGGAGCTCCTAGGACAGGGTAAACTACCAATGTGGGAAAAGAACTTTCCTAGGCAGTGAAAAACATATATGTTACATAGATTTATTTAACATGATATGGGGGAAATTGCAGTATCTGCCACTTAACCAAAACAACTAAATCGCTGGAGCTGGAAACTGGAAAATCATGAACCTAACGGAAACACACTAACTGTAATACAATGAATGTGATCTATCTTATCATCTGCAGTTGTGGCCTCCAGTATGTGGGAATGACAACTAGAAAAGTATAAACTCGTATAGGCGAACATCGGAGCAACATAAGATGCAAAAGAAATACAGCAAAACTAATGGATCATTTCTTCAAACTTGGGCCGCACCCCAAAGACCTAACATTGTTTGTCTTTGAACAGCTGGAAAGTACAGAGGGCAACATAAAGAGAAGTCTCTTTGAAAAAGAACTAAGATAGATCTATTGCATGTCCACTCATAAAACAATACTGAATGACAATATCCTGTCGAACACAGTACTATGAAAAGAAACACGTATCTGCCATGTTTGCCCACTTCACCACACATACAGGGGCACACAATGCCTGGTATGAAAACATGTTAGAGTAAAGATGTGGAGATGATATGAGATGGTATGAAATATGTAATTACAACATACACTAGAGCGTCCATTCTCACTGTGGTCATCAAAACCAACAAACGATATGGGCTGGGTCCCCTATCTACAAGAGTACATATAAATTAAACTAGGACCAGTAATAATGTAAAAAACAAACAAAATCTTACGATGCACACACCATGCAAAAAACACATATATATAATTTTTTGTCCAACCTTAACTTATCCAACTATCTTTATTACAACCGCATTATAAAATTGTGGATATCAACTTTTGTCCAAACAAACTCCCTCCAACTAACTTTATCAAAACCACACTAAACACATGTGGACAACTCACAAGTACTATAGGATCGGGGTCCAACAGACACAGTGTTATGGTACATACATCATAAAAAGACACCAAAATATCAACATTTGTAAAAAACAACTTTGTTAAAAACAACTTTATTTAAAAAAACCTTATGCAGATCACATTGATACAATGTGAATAATACCATGGATCTGGGTCTGGTGACAACGTCATGTCCATATTATGAATATAATAGAATGGGACAGTGTGCACATATACTTAAAATCGATATTTCATATTGATGACAACGATGATGAAATTCTTCAATATTGTCAGCCGTTCTAGTAACTTTATCGATAAACCCATCATAGATAATGAGGAAGATGGACGAGCCCTTAGGATCAGTCACTCTGCTTGACCTAAGCGTAATACACGACTTAAAAGTCACAGCGTTAGAGCAGGCTTCCGAGGAATCCCACGTACGATGTGCACTCAATCACGGGCAGGTCCAGGAAACAAGCAAGACTCTCAGTATTTGTACACAGCTCCCGCAACACACATTCAGGATGCGGGATGACCGAGAAAGAATAGGTATCAGAGGGTGAGATATCTTGATGAAGTAATTTGGCTCTCAGAGGGGCAGAAACGGGTTTGGATCTTTGGCCGCATAACTTTCAACTCTTTACCCACTAAGATTTTAGTGTCCACCCCCTCGGCCGATCTCAGGCGGCAAGTCGCTACCGTCGCAAAAGTTAGTACTTGCACCTTACTCTTTACTACTCATTACAATTATGTCTACCAGTGCACATACAGTGTGAAAGCACAGTCAGCCTCATTTCCATTACAACTAAAGGGCTAACATATGTCAATTGACATGGTCCAACCATCCATCCTTATAGACATTAGCCTAAGATAACAAGGGTATGCATACATTGCTACATCAAACAAAATGAGAAACAGATATTAAACTGGGTATATCTTCCACAACTTTTTTGTAAAGAGTGTATGTGTCTTTGTGTAAAGAATGTTTTGTGTTTACCACTGTTTACATGTGGGTATGTCTTGTATGTCTCATATATGTTGGGAACTATATGGAAATTGTTGATAGATAAAAGGCTAAAAAACATTTGGTTTTCACTGAAAAAAAATATTTTCCTTTGGATATATATCATGACTGTCTGAGTCATTTGGAAAGTAATTTCGGCTACACAAATGACACAGAGTCGAATAGAAGACCAGCACAACCTCCTTGCCTGCATTGAGCATTATTTTCAACTCTACCTTGGTATATTTATGTCTATGAATGCGACTAGACTTCTG
Source organism: Lissotriton helveticus (assembly GCF_964261635.1). NCBI lineage: Eukaryota > Metazoa > Chordata > Amphibia > Caudata > Salamandridae > Lissotriton > Lissotriton helveticus. The sequence goes on along the minus strand of NC_136071.1, from coordinate 514,961,153 downwards.
TATTTTTTCTCCACAGAACTTAACTGCGACATGGAGTTTTTATAGTGGGTTGTAAGTACAATCCACACACTTGCTGCATGTCTTAGTGTGTCTATTGGGCCTGAAGAAAAGCATTTGACCCTACCGGGCACATTAGAACATGGCTGAAATATGTAGACCAATCACAGGATATGCAGGATCAAAGTAATATCCTTCCCATATCCGCGACCCATTAAACATTGACCAATACTCTCAATAATAAAATTGAGTTTATAAAAACGAGAGTATTGAGCCAATTTTAAATCGCAACATACTTAAGCACTTCTCACACACAATCACAATCTTACCCGATAAAATACAACCAGCCCTGTTGTAATCAGGCGTCGTAGCACACCCAGAAAACATTCAGTGACCAGGGTGGGAACCCAATGATGAAGCATGTCATCCCCTAGGCAGGTGTGTGAGGGTTCCTTTTCAAAACCTGATGGTTTTCTAGGCAATACACACTCTAGGTACATCTTCCTAAATTCTAGGTATAAGTGTGTGTCTTTTGAGCAATCGGTTCTTATTGTTTAGATATGATTATCCTAGACATTCTGCATTACTTTGTCCCTCAAATATGAATTTATCTTGAAACAACAAAAGGCATTTGTTAAAACAGCAACAATAGGTTTATTTAAAAGCTGCGGCTGGGAGTACAGTTACAGAGCGGGTCTAAGGACTGATTGAAAGTACAATTGATGTGACCAAGGTTTGATACATTTCTTTGGGTGTCATAACGGTTTCTATTGATCTTTTTTGATAAAGAATGCAGGTCTTGTCTTTGGAGTCACAAATTAGGTCCCTTATAACAAATGCAGGTGGGCCTCGACCTTGCATGACTTAATATGGGCCAGTGAGTATCATGTACAGATATCCGGCATGAGGGATGTGTGATCACTGTGTGTACTGTGTGTGTTGTGTTCCGATTGGCTGGGTGTTCCTAACTTCATGTGGCATTTGACTTTATGATATTTTTGGGAATGTGTCCACCCCTTTGGCCATGTGTGCTTTACTGGGGCACATCTCCCTGGACCGTTGGGGTGTTGCTGTGCCTATCTGTGGGATTGATCTGAGTTTTCTGTTTGCACATTTTTCTGCCAGCTACATGCCGCTCCACCTGTGACCTATCAATCAATAACTTCAGGCCTAGGCCTGCCTGACCACTTATTTCTGAACCAGAGTTGGCGGAAAATTCATGATGGGCAAATTCATTAATAACGATGCAATCTCTGTCTTATACATACATGTATCATTGAGTACATTGATTTTTGCAGTGTAAGCAACTTATAAAGGATTTATAGTACATGTCGTTTTAAGCCTTGTAGTGATCAGGGTAAGGAGTACTATCAAATAATTGCACTTATGATGTGGTTTTAGTCTTATGGTATGTATAATATGGAAAACTATTTTTATATAATCCAGTGTGGAGTCTCTTTTGTGGTGTATTCACTGGGTTGCTGTGTGAGTGTGTTGTACAAGCTCTTTACACATTGCCTCTGATGATAAGCCTTCCTGCTCTGTACCAAGCTACCAGAAGGCTAGCACAGGTTATCTTTGGTGTATAACTGACTTACACTGACTAAAGTGGTGGGTTTTGCTTGGCGTAGGTGCATACCCTTGTCATATAACTCCTACTGGTTCATAGGATCTGCATGTTTGTTAAACAACATAAACTTTGGGTAAGGCTCCTAGACTGATTCTGGGCACCCTCTCAGAATATGTTAGCCTAGAGACCAGCTAGCTCACAGTGCCACACAAACCTCCCTAACCTGATCAGGGAGCGAATGGTTTCTGGTAAACACTGAACATGACAACCCTGAAGCCTCGGGAATCGTGGCAACAGATCTAGAACAACTTTACTCACTCATGCGCTCTCATTCTCGGAAAAATATATGGAGAATACACATTGGGACATTTCAATATATTTATTGAAAAAACAGTATTCTTGTATAGAATACATGTGCTGTGATAATCAGTAGACAGAAACAGAAAAAGGTTATTATGAACACCAAGAGAGTAACTAGCAGATACAGTTCCATCATGGTTCTAAGACAGTGTACATATGCAGGCATATAATTCAAAATATTAATCAGGTGTACTCTACTATGCAAGCCCAACTCCATGTGTACCTAGAGGGTTTGTAGGTATGTAGCCAAGAATGCCCCCTAAGGAAGATCCAACCCCATTACCTGGTAGGATAGAATATAGGACCCCATTATGGTCACAATGTGGATACCCCTCACGGAGGTATCAGACTGCTGCGTAGTGAAGTCTAAGCATGCAGGAACCCTCAGTGTCAGCTGAAGTGCCTCCTCCGCCCTTCTTCTGAGATGCTTATTATTTATTACAGGAAGCATCCTTGTGGTGCACATATAGATTAGTAATGTTATGGATAGGCAGATAACCCTGTTGCTCTGCGGATGAAGATTGGGTGACATTTGTCCATCATATGTAAAAGGTCTTGTACTCAGTGTTAGGGGCATCATGATAATGTTTTGCAGGATCAGATCGTGGGAGCTCAAGTCATGCTCCGTGACTGAAGGCGAGGTGGGCTAGGCTGCTGACAGCGGCATTTGCTCACAGTTGCAGTCATGCTGGGTGTGTGGTTTGTGGCCTCGGGTTCCCGCTGCAGGAGGCGTTGTTCGAGGCTTTTGCTGCTGCAAGCAGGCATCGGTTTTGCCAGCCTGGCCATAACAGGTGCTAGGGCTCAGAGCAGCACTGCTTAAGGTGGAGGTTGACTGCGCAGGAGTGGGAAGGCTGCAGCCTGACTCGATTCATCCACGGCAGACACAGGCAAGTCTGTTTCGGTCTGCTGCAATACCTGCCCGTTCCCTGGAGTCCCTGAAGTCGGGGTGGGCACAGCGCTACAACCAAGAGGATAATGTTTTGCGAAGCCTAATGTGGAAGCAAAGCAGTTTCAGAGAAACTAATCCCACATTGTGGCAAATGTGAATATGTGCAAAAGGTCACAGCAAATAATGTTATTGTGCAGAAAGAGTTCAATGTAAGAAAATTGCAGCATTGCTACATGGGCCTAACCCGGGTACATAATTCCCACTCCTCATACTAAGGGCTGATACAAAAAGCTATCTAAAAAGCACAAGGCCATATTCAAATTAAAAGTCAAAAGTATTAAAACAACTTTTAAAATCACCTAAACGCAACCTTCCCTTTAGAATATTCAAAAAGGTCACTAAAAGCCATTATACTGTTTAAAACTCCAAGCACTCCAAAAGCCATGGTGCCTAGAATATAAGCAGAAACATATATGTTGTTATAATTGTTTAAAAACAGGCCAAATAGCTCCCACCAAATGGGAGAGGAAATGGTCTATGAATTCTGAGTGGTAGACGCAACGTTGCTGTTGCTGGGAACCTCAGACAATGTTCCCAGAGGCACACCTCGCAGCAGGCCTCTGGAGTAAAGGTGGTTCCATCCAGCTCCTGCAGCTGAGGGAGGGACTACATCCTATATGATTTCTACAGATCCGGTATCCAGTTCGCTAGGAGCCAAAGCATCCCACGGTGGCTCAAAGAATGCATTCATCAGCAAAGAAATACACGTGGGTCAGCTATACCCATGGGCTTTTAATGTGTTCATCAGTACATCAGGGTCAGTGGCACAACCAATTGGGATCCGAGATAGAAATCCAAAGCGCATTCATGACTGCACAGGAGGCAGCAAAATACAGGCCATACGCGGTGTGGCCACACAGGCTTGAACAATAAGAACGAGTGCTCATTCAGTTTTTGATTCTAAGGTGTGCCGAAGCAGTATACCATTTGGTCATGGTAATGCAGCCCAAGCAGTGCGGTCTCCATTCCGGTTTAAACTGGGATGTCCATTGTCCAAGTAGCAGGATGTGAGAAGTTGGCCTGATGTGCAGTGCTCACTATTCTAGTGATCACTATATATCAGTCCAAACAACCCTTATTGATGATTGGTTGTAAGTCAACCTTATAGACCAGCTATCCTAGTAGCATGGATACGAGCAGTCTAAGGCTAAGACTCTAGAGGGCGTGTTAAGCCAGCTGTTTTACCATCACATTACCCCTTGAACACCCAGTGAAAGGACACCACACAAGTTGTTATGAAAATAAACAGTGTATTTATTTATAACAAGACTACCCTGGCTCTTTATGAGACAGGGAGCTAAGCACACAACAAAACTCTTACGAAAATACTTTTAAGTTAGCACGTTACACAAATGCCCGAGGGGCACGAAAAAACCATATACGCTAAAAGTGGAATGCGAATTACTAGCAGGTAAGTAACAGTTCTAATAGGCTTTGGAATCGCTAGGACTGGACTAGGGAATCGTTAGATTATTACTAGGAGGCCCAGGGGACTCGGGTGCAGAGTGTGCACTCTCACGCGGGATGCGGGACAAAGTCTATGGAAGCTAGAATTCACAAAGTTAGTGTTCACGGGCGAACCCGACCTGGTAGGGAGAAAACGACAGTGGATCCTGACCCTTGGATAGTGAGGCTATGCTGGGACACCGGAGTGCCGAAGTTACCTAGCCCAGGGGCTGCAGCTGCATAGGTCTGAAAAGACGTCGGGGATCTCGTTGCCGGACCAGGAGCCTGGAAGGAAGAAGTTGCTGGCAGGCGACCAGTGAAGGAAAGTTCGATGGATCCAAGCCTGGATCAAGGGAGAAGAAAACCTGAAAGCAGAGGGGACCAAGTTCTTGAATCACCAGCCAGTGATTAAGTGGGCACCAGGATGGCACCGGGCGAAGTCACCGCAGTCAGGTGAGTGGGCGCTGCTGGGCTCTGCAGTCTCTCGGACCAGGAGGCGTTGTCGGCGACCAGGATGGAGGTGCGAGCTGTCCCACGAAGGAGGAAGTCGTTGGCGTCGAAGTTACCCAGGATTGGGCAACAAGCCTTGGCTAATTCAAGCCCACGCGGTGGACTCAAAATGGCGTCTTGAGTGGACCAGGAGGGTCCGGGGTGCTCCTCCTCTGGAAGGGAGCAAGGGCCAGTCTGGAGCAACCAGACCAGCAGCAGAAATGTCGTCGGGCGTCGTCAGGAAGGCCACAAGCCAACGGGCTAGTAGCCAAACAACGCGGTGAGCAGCGGAAAGCAGAAGGGCCCCACGCAGATCGTGGAGATGCTGGGGGGCTGCACTTCGGAGCTGGAGCTGCTCAGAGTCGGGGCTTCTCGGACCCCAAAGCACTCACCAGTAGATTACTCGGCGGGCTTGCTGGAAAGAAGTCGTGCAGTCTTGCAGATGGCCGGTCCCTTGAGGTCTCGTCGCACCCACGGTTCTCAGCTGGGCTGTAGAGGTGGGTAGAGGTCAGAGGTGCCAGGGAAGCCGGTTCTCGTCGAGCTGGGCAGTCGGATTCCGGAGGAAGGACTTACAGCAGACCGCAGTGTTCTTTAGATGGTGCCTGCGGATGCAGGGTGACTACTCCTTAGTCACAAGGGAGAAATCTTAGGAAGAAGTCTTGAGTTCCTTTCGCAGAAAGTAGTTTCAGGATTCAAAGATGATCTGATTTGGAAGGGGGCCAGTCTCTACCTTTATCTGGGAAAAGGGGGCTGGCACGCGACTAGGTCCTGCCCTATGGGTGGGACCAGGAGGGGGGTGGTTACACCCACTTCCTTGGCGGGCTTTTCCCCAGGCCAGGGGCTGGAGTGCCCCTGGAACTGGTTCCAGCCAGCCTATGCACAGTGAGCACCGGGGTGCCACGTGCAGTCACCTTCCTCTAAAGCCCTGCCTACCTACAATACACAAAACCCTGTCTGGGACGGTGCTGGCACCGCCCCTGGCAGGAAACCCTTTGTCCTTATCTCCTGCTCTGGGAGGATTCCCAGCAGCAGGAGGGCAGACTTGTGTCTCGGTGGCAGCATCCATTTTGTGGATGCTAAGGCTCTGTCTGACTTTTAACCGGGTTATAGGTTACATGCATGTCGTGTCCCTCTAGAAGGGTGGAATGCTAACCCCGTCGCCAGAATTGGCGAGGGGTTAGTATTCCAATTCGTATGACACCTTACTCGACATGTTTTGATAAAGCGATACCAGAGTTGGCATTTAACCGCGAGGATTATAATGCACTTAAGAGTATATGGTATGCGATATCATGGAAACGGCTAAGGGATGGATCCCGAAAGCCGCAGACAGGCTCAGCTCATGCTAGAGCACCATCTCACACGATTCCAAGCACTCTGCCTTCAGGATTGTTAAGGCCTGCTATAGGAGTGACTGATAGGAGATCTGTGTGTCCATTTTAGGGTTAGATATAGGTATACTATATCTAAAGCAAAGGGTGATTACACCACCTTGCCCCAGCTGTCAAGCAGCCAGTTGTGTCAGATTTGGATGGCCAGCCAGGGGTGGCATAATACATGCTGCAGCCCCTGGTAGGCCCTGGGTACACCTATGCCCTGGGTACCTAGGGTACCCTGTACAGGGACTGATAAGGTGGCTCAGTATCCAATTTAGATATGTACCTAAGGTACATGGAATCCATTTTACAGAGAGAGCAGTGGGCCTGAGGTCCTGAACAGCAGGGCCTCAGGTCAACTAAGTCAGAAAACCAGCAAAACACCAGGCAAAAAGTTGGGGGCAACCATAGTCAGGGGTCAACCTTCCTACATAACCCCCCCCCCAAACGAAAGGAGATAAGGCTATCCTTGTCCAGGTAAGCCTATATTGCCTAAGTGGCCATTTAAGGAAGTACCAGCACTGGCATGGTTACCCCCTATGTCATGGTCCACTAAGCAATCCCTCACCCTAAGGGTGTCTGAGGGTCTCCACCATAGGGAATCTCTACCTGTGGTGTGTTTTGTCAAAGAAAAAGGCTGGTGCTGAAATGGAGTACTGAAGTGAGGCTCCACTAATTTTGGGCTCAGCTTCCTCCAATCATTTTCCACCATATTGGCCTTTCTTTCCAAGACAGTTGTTTTGGGCTCTCAGGGTCAACCTCTGGCTACCTACAGCTGGAGGTTGGGTCCCTCTGTTTGGCTTACTGGAGGGACAGGTCAGGTCTGGGGCCCTCAGGTCCCAAGTTTGGCTGTGCCCAACAGTGTCCATCTGTGGGAGGTCCCTAACTAATTTTAAGGGGGATCCCTCAGGAGTATGTTTTATTTTCACTTGGCTAGGACTACTAGCTTCAGTGCCCTTAATCTGCTGATTGGGAAATTCTTTTGGACAGGGGGCCCTTTAGGGTCCAACACTGGCCTCCCTGACCTCTACAGCCCTGGGCTGACTGAGGCAGGGTAGAGAGGGGCAGGTTACCTGCTCCAGACTGGGTCCCACCTTGGAAGGGTCCACTGACATCAGGGGTTCTGCCAGGCTAGGCCTGACTACCTCTGTGGCAGCTTCTTCACAAGGGGTCAGATCAGTTCCCTGAGGAGGCTGATCCTTTCCTAAAGTCTGGTGGGAGGGAGATTTCTCTTCCTCCTCAATACTCTCTGTCTGAGTGGAGTGATCCATAGTTTCAGGCTTCACAACACTGTCATCTGTCTGAGTTTGAGCTGTGGCCATCACAACTCTCCCAACCTTTTCAGGAGGGGGCTCAGTTTGGGTGTGGGCTGTGACCATCACAGCCTTGACAACCTGTTCTGGGAAGGAAGTTGTCTGAGATTGGGTTGTGACTGGCACAACCCTCCTGACCTGTTCAGGGAGAATATCTTGGACTGGGGCTGTGGCTACCACTGCCCCACTAACCTTACCATGGATGTTCACCATTCTAGAATGGGTCTCTTGCTCTACTTCAGCCCAGGCTGAGAGCTCTAAATCATTCCCCAGTAGGCAATCTACAGGCAAGTTTGGTGACACTGCCACTCTCTTGTGGCCAGTGACACCTCCCCAGCTGAGATTGACCACTGCCATGGGATGATCTCTCTGTACTCCATCAATATTGGTCACCTGGTATGTGGCACCAGGTAAAAGTTGCCTTGAGGGGACTAGACTCTCAGTCACCATAGTGATGCTAGCCCCTGTATCTCTATAGGCCTCAACTTTTATACCATTGATGAGGGGCTCCTGTCTGTACTTGCCCAAAGTGTTGGGACAAGTTGTGAAGTTGGCAAACCCCATGCCAGTCTCACAGACAAGAGTATCTAAGTTTGGGGACCTGGTTAGGCCAGAGTCCCCAGGAACTCCCAAAGTAAATGCACCCAAATTCTTGGGGGCACTCCCACCACCTGGGGGATTACTACTAGTAGTAACAGGAGGTTTGGGAATGTTACTTGGGGGTATGTTTTCCTTATTGTTATTCTTTGGGCAACTGCTGTCAGTTTTTAAATGACCCACCTGTTTACAGGGATAACAATAAGGTTTCTTCTGGTTGTTGGAAGGATTCTGGGACCCACCCCCCTCAGAGGATTTTTGGGGCCCTGATGTGGTTTGATCTGGAGATTTATTCCCACCCTTCTCTTGAGGCTTGGTTGATTCCTTTTTCTGGTCACCACCTTGGTTCTTGGGCCTAATCCTGGTTCTGACCCATTTGTCTGCCCTCTTACCCAATTCTTGTGGAGAGGTCAGATCAGAGTCTACCAGGTGCTGGTGTAATAACTGGTTCTGACAATTATTTAAGACTTGCTCTCTCATAATTAGATTATACAATCCCTTGAAGTCAGTAACCTTACTACCCAGTAGCCAGCCTTCCAAAGCCTTAGTGGCACAATCAACAAAGTCTGACCAGTCCTGAGACTGAGTTTTCTGGGTGTCTCTGAACAGCAACCTGTACTGCTCAGTGGTTAAACCAAACCCATCAACCAGTGCATTTTTCAGGACCTGGTAATTGTTAGCATCCTCAACTCTAGTAGTGAGGAGCTTATCTCTACCTTTGCCATCAAAGGAGAGCCACAGTATAGCTGCCCACTGACTCTGGGGAATGCACTGCACAGTGCAGGCCCTCTCCAGAGCAGCCATCCATTTCTGGATGTCATCCCCTTGCTTAAAGGGGGGCACTATTTTAGTCAGGTGTTTAGTATCTAAACCCTTCTCTCTATCTCTTGGGAGATTGCTGCCACCAGTGGGAGCTAGCCCACTCATCTGCTGCTCTCTTGCCAGGGCAAGCTTCTCTTTGGCCAGGGCAATTTCTTCCCTTTCAATCCTCAGTTCAGCTTGTCTCATCCTAGCTTCATGCTCCCTTCTCTGAGGGGAAGTAAATCTCCTCTGTGGAGGATTCCTTCTCCCCTGAGAAGAGGCATTAGAGTGCAGAGATCTATTGGAGTCCCTAGAAAGAGATCTATCCCTCCTAACTCCAAGGTTAGGCCCACTTCGGGTCAGTACTGGGGGGCCCCCAGATCCTAACCCAAGTAAGTCTAAGTTGGTCCTAGTTAGCCTTCTGACTACCTCAAGACCTTTGTCTACCTCATCCCCAGAGAGTACCTCCTGATCCTCCTCCTCAACTGCTGAATCAGTGTTGGGGAGATCTGGATCCCCAGAGGTTCCCTCTAAGGCTGGCATGTTCTCATGTAACTGAGAAAGCTTTCTGGCATCATATGTCTCTAAGAGACCTATCAGAAAGGAAGTGGTGGGGTTAGACCCCTGCTTCAGTTTTCTGGAGACACAGATCTGTCTCATCTCATGGAAACTGAGAGCTGCATATCTTGAAGTGACCTGTGGAGGGTCAACACTGACCAGGGGAGTCTCAGTAGAGTCCCCCTGAGTCGACATGCTTTTCTAGTGAGGTGTAAGTGGTGCACTTACCTACACTATATGTTTGCCTACTGATCCCTTGCTAGAGTTGTAGTTTAGGGTGTGCTAGGCCCTAGGAGCTACAACAGCTGGTTCAGTAGAACTCAGAGTATTCTAAGCTAAGTTATATGTACCTTTAGTACTTATGTGATCTTTCACAAGATATTCTTAGGGCATGTGTGGTAAAACAACAGCAAGCTCAAATCCCACCGCTGCCACCAATGTGAGAAGTTGGCCTGATGTGCAGTGCTCACTATTCTAGTGATCACTATATATCAGTCCAAACAACCCTTATTGATGATTGGTTGTAAGTCAACCTTATAGACCAGCTATCCTAGTAGCATGGATACGAGCAGTCTAAGGCTAAGACTCTAGAGGGCGTGTTAAGCCAGCTGTTTTACCATCACATTACCCCTTGAACACCCAGTGAAAGGACACCACACAAGTTGTTATGAAAATAAACAGTGTATTTATTTATAACAAGACTACCCTGGCTCTTTATGAGACAGGGAGCTAAGCACACAACAAAACTCTTACGAAAATACTTTTAAGTTAGCACGTTACACAAATGCCCGAGGGGCACGAAAAAACCATATACGCTAAAAGTGGAATGCGAATTACTAGCAGGTAAGTAACAGTTCTAATAGGCTTTGGAATCGCTAGGACTGGACTAGGGAATCGTTAGATTATTACTAGGAGGCCCAGGGGACTCGGGTGCAGAGTGTGCACTCTCACGCGGGATGCGGGACAAAGTCTATGGAAGCTAGAATTCACAAAGTTAGTGTTCACGGGCGAACCCGACCTGGTAGGGAGAAAACGACAGTGGATCCTGACCCTTGGATAGTGAGGCTATGCTGGGACACCGGAGTGCCGAAGTTACCTAGCCCAGGGGCTGCAGCTGCATAGGTCTGAAAAGACGTCGGGGATCTCGTTGCCGGACCAGGAGCCTGGAAGGAAGAAGTTGCTGGCAGGCGACCAGTGAAGGAAAGTTCGATGGATCCAAGCCTGGATCAAGGGAGAAGAAAACCTGAAAGCAGAGGGGACCAAGTTCTTGAATCACCAGCCAGTGATTAAGTGGGCACCAGGATGGCACCGGGCGAAGTCACCGCAGTCAGGTGAGTGGGCGCTGCTGGGCTCTGCAGTCTCTCGGACCAGGAGGCGTTGTCGGCGACCAGGATGGAGGTGCGAGCTGTCCCACGAAGGAGGAAGTCGTTGGCGTCGAAGTTACCCAGGATTGGGCAACAAGCCTTGGCTAATTCAAGCCCACGCGGTGGACTCAAAATGGCGTCTTGAGTGGACCAGGAGGGTCCGGGGTGCTCCTCCTCTGGAAGGGAGCAAGGGCCAGTCTGGAGCAACCAGGCCAGCAGCAGAAATGTCGTCGGGCGTCGTCAGGAAGGCCACAAGCCAACGGGCTAGTAGCCAAACAACGCGGTGAGCAGCGGAAAGCAGAAGGGCCCCACGCAGATCGTGGAGATGCTGGGGGGCTGCACTTCGGAGCTGGAGCTGCTCAGAGTCGGGGCTTCTCGGACCCCAAAGCACTCACCAGTAGATTACTCGGCGGGCTTGCTGGAAAGAAGTCGTGCAGTCTTGCAGATGGCCGGTCCCTTGAGGTCTCGTCGCACCCACGGTTCTCAGCTGGGCTGTAGAGGTGGGTAGAGGTCAGAGGTGCCAGGGAAGCCGGTTCTCGTCGAGCTGGGCAGTCGGATTCCGGAGGAAGGACTTACAGCAGACCGCAGTGTTCTTTAGATGGTGCCTGCGGATGCAGGGTGACTACTCCTTAGTCACAAGGGAGAAATCTTAGGAAGAAGTCTTGAGTTCCTTTCGCAGAAAGTAGTTTCAGGATTCAAAGATGATCTGATTTGGAAGGGGGCCAGTCTCTACCTTTATCTGGGAAAAGGGGGCTGGCACGCGACTAGGTCCTGCCCTATGGGTGGGACCAGGAGGGGGGTGGTTACACCCACTTCCTTGGCGGGCTTTTCCCCAGGCCAGGGGCTGGAGTGCCCCTGGAACTGGTTCCAGCCAGCCTATGCACAGTGAGCACCGGGGTGCCACGTGCAGTCACCTTCCTCTAAAGCCCTGCCTACCTACAATACACAAAACCCTGTCTGGGACGGTGCTGGCACCGCCCCTGGCAGGAAACCCTTTGTCCTTATCTCCTGCTCTGGGAGGACTCCCAGCAGCAGGAGGGCAGACTTGTGTCTCAGTGGCAGCATCCATTTTGTGGATGCTAAGGCTCTGTCTGACTTTTAACCGGGTTATAGGTTACATGCATGTCGTGTCCCTCTAGAAGGGTGGAATGCTAACCCCGTCGCCAGAATTGGCGAGGGGTTAGTATTCCAATTCGTATGACACCTTACTCGACATGTTTTGATAAAGCGATACCAGAGTTGGCATTTAACCGCGAGGATTATAATGCACTTAAGAGTATATGGTATGCGATATCATGGAAACGGCTAAGGGATGGATCCCGAAAGCCGCAGACAGGCTCAGCTCATGCTAGAGCACCATCTCACACGATTCCAAGCACTCTGCCTTCAGGATTGTTAAGGCCTGCTATAGGAGTGACTGATAGGAGATCTGTGTGTCCATTTTAGGGTTAGATATAGGTATACTATATCTAAAGCAAAGGGTGATTACACCACCTTGCCCCAGCTGTCAAGCAGCCAGTTGTGTCAGATTTGGATGGCCAGCCAGGGGTGGCATAATACATGCTGCAGCCCCTGGTAGGCCCTGGGTACACCTATGCCCTGGGTACCTAGGGTACCCTGTACAGGGACTGATAAGGTGGCTCAGTATCCAATTTAGATATGTACCTAAGGTACATGGAATCCATTTTACAGAGAGAGCAGTGGGCCTGAGGTCCTGAACAGCAGGGCCTCAGGTCAACTAAGTCAGAAAACCAGCAAAACACCAGGCAAAAAGTTGGGGGCAACCATAGTCAGGGGTCAACCTTCCTACACAGGACAAGCAGTAGATCTCCAAAAATGCTTTCCAACACGGACACTAGACATGTCCTGCTGTATTTTGTCAATCGCTGAAGAGACTATGTTGCCCAGTGAATATATCCTGGATGTTAATGTGGTCATACCGTTCTCAACCACAAAAAAAGCCTTTTCTAAATTAACCCTATGAATTTCATGCAGGGTCTTAGCAGCCTCCTGTTGAGAAACTTTCCACAGTTTGTTGTATAATTCATATAAGAAGTGCTTTTGATGTGGGTTCTGGGGACCTAACAAGACATTCCTGAGATCCATGCCATCAAAAAGAAGGAACAAGTGTTTTTTCACCTGAGAAAGAGTTGAGGTGTTTAGCCAATCATGGCACAACTTCCCAACACTATATGATACCAGCATCAATGCTTTTACAGATTGTACATAACGCTGGTCTGGCCTATTGATTTTAAACCCTTTTGTGTTACCCAGCAATCTAGACTGACACTTGTGAGTTTCTAAACTCTAAAGGTCAAGCCAACAATCCCTTCAAATTGGGGTCTGCTGAATTGTAAGAGCCATTACACAGCATGGGATCTAGTGAATCCTCACTGTAAAGTGCTTAATCTTGCCAATTTTCAAAATGTGTAAATGTGGGAATACAAGATGTTTTCAAATCCTTCGTCTTGGCTATTCCAAGACAGGAAGTCTATTGCACAGTCTTGTTCATGGAAATAATTTGATGTTGCATAAGGCGTGCTCTGAACAAGGCCTCATTTCCCTGGATCTGCCATTCTTTTGTCCCCAAGAAGAATTTTGTGTCTATGGTGTCTTTCCAAAAGTCTTGTACAGACAGCTGGGAAAGAAAGGAAGCAGAGTATATCAGCTTGGTGTTTGTCTACATATTTTTCTTTCCTGAAGTATGTGCAAGCCTACAGTAATAAGAGGGTGGGTCTGGTGTGTCAAAACCAGAAAAATAAGCAATCTTTTGTGCAAAGGATTTTGACCTACCTTTTCGTGGTGTCGGACAGTGTTCCGATTGGGTGTAGTTATAAACAGCATGTGAGATACTTGCTTTGTGTAAAAAATGGTGACCATAATGTTAAATCCAGAACAGCTTCGGCGCCCCACCCACGCACCCAACCGTCGAACCAATGCCCCCCACCGCCACCCTTCGCACCTGGACCACGGTGACCACCGAAGACACAGCCCGCACGATGAACACCATCCACTCCGGATCACCGACCGACCCCTGCCCACACCACGTCTTCAACAAGGCCGACTCCACCATCACACCCCAACTCCGGAACATCATCAACGCCTCCTTCAACACCGCCACCTTCCCGGAGAGCTGGAAGCACGCCGATATCAGCGCCCTCCTGAAGAAACCTACAGCGGACCCCACCGATCTCAAAAACTTCCGCCCCATCTCGCTCCTCCCTTTTCCTGCTAAAGTCATCGAGAAGATCGTCAACAGACAGCTGACCGCCTTCCTCGAGACGAACGGATCCCTCGACCCCTCGCAGTCCGGCTTCAGAGCCAACCACAGCACCGAGACCGCCCTCATCGCAGCCACCGACGACATCTGGACCCTGCTCGACAAGGGGGAAACAGTGGCCCTCATCCTCCTGGACCTCTCCGCTGCGTTCGACACGGTCTGCCACCGCACCCTAGTCCAGCGCCTCAGCAACATCGGTATCCAAGAGAAGGCACTGGAGTGGATCATCTCGTTCCTCGCCAGAAGAACACAAAGAGTCCGCCTCCCCCTGTTTCGCTCCGAGGACACCGAAGTCATCTGCGGCGTCCCGCAAGGATCTTCACTCAGCCCCACCCTCTTCAACATCTACATGAAACCTCTCGCAGCCATCGCACGCCAGCACAACCTCAACATCATCTCTTACGCCGACGACACCCAGCTGATCCTCTCCCTCACCAGAGACCCCGACACCGCCAGAACCTGCCTACACGAAGGGATGAAAGACGTCGCCGAGTGGATGAAGGACAGCCGCCTGAAACTGAACTCGGACAAGACGGAAGTCCTCATCCTGGGATCTTCGCCCTCCGCCTGGGACGACTCCTGGTGGCCCCCAGCCCTGGGCACCGCACCCAAGCCAACCGACCACGCACGCAACCTGGGCTTCATCCTGGACCCCTGCCTCTCGATGACCAGACAAGTCAACGCCGTCTCCTCATCGTGCTTCAACACCCTGCGCATGCTTCGCAAGATCTTCCGCTGGATCCCGACCGAGACCAGGAAGACTGTCACCCAGGCACTCGTTACCAGCCGACTGTACTACAGAAACGCCCTCTACGCCGGAACCACAGCCAAGCTACAGAAAAGACTCCAGCGCATCCAGAACGCCTCCGCCCGACTCATCCTGGATGTCCCCCGACGCAGCCACATCTCCAGCCACCTGAGGAACCTGCACTGGCTCCCCGGCCACGCACACAAGTCTCTCCACGACCTGAGCCCCAAGTACCTCAACGACCGCCTGACCTTCTACACGCCCACCTGCCAGCTACGGTCCACCAGCCTCGCCCTCGCAGCCGTACCACGCATCCGAAGAGCCACCGCCGGAGGAAGATCCTTTTCTTACCTGGCTGCCAAGACTTTGAACTCCCTCCCCATCCACCTTCGGCTGACCCAGGACCATCTCGCCTTCAGGAAACAACTCAAGACATGGCTGTTTGAGCAGTAGCATACCCCTCCCCCCAAGCGCCTTGAGACCCTCCCGGGTGAGTAGTGCGCTATACAAATGGCACGATTGATTGATTGATCGATTGATCGATTGAAATGCAAAACATATCACCATCGTTTGATTTTCCATCATACAACTCATCAGAATAAAATTCAGCTGATTGTTCTAAATCTGCCACAAATTAGGCACTGTTTCAATGCCCCAATCATCAGAAATAGTACTAGAGGTGCAGCTATAATTTAAGAAAATGTTAAACAAATATGGTATTTGGAGATGTTCAGTAGGACCATGCACATCATACGATACCCTGTCCCACACTAGTTCTTCCGGAACGGGACCTGCTGTAATGTTCACCAGGGACATTTCCCTCAGTTCAAGGTATGAGATGCATGTGGTTTCGATGCTCAGTTCACAAGTTGTACTGCTGAGCGTTCTCGGAGATAGTGTTCATTCAGAAGCAGAAAAAAGACAGTCAGCAAACCAATCCAGTGGACTAGGAATAGTAACCCAATTGTAATGCAGAGATATAACCAAGGAGTAATAAAGTAAGTCTTTTTCAGCCAAAGATAGAGAGCACGCACTTGTAGCCTGAAAGGAAGAGGTGGCAGCTGTTGTATCTAAGGCTCAAACAATAGTAGAAGGAGTGTCAAAGTAAAAAATAATATCTAGCATTTTTTTTTTTGAGTACTGCAGTCCATAAAAAAATCAAAAGTTCACGCAAGTCTCCTTGTGACTTGTATTCTGTTCTTTTATTTGTAGTAAGGTGATATTTTCATTCAACCAAACAGTCTTTCTTGATGAAGATATTCAAAACGAAGATATTCAAAACAATTGTAAAAATATAACACTCCACAGCCTATGTGTTTCGTCCCATAAGGGACATCATCAGGGCTGTAAAGAGAAAAAACATAATCAAAAAATCTATATTAGTGATTCAAACTGTACAACAATGTTCTTCCTACCATGGAAGCCTGCCTATATACCATTCTACACAAGAATCTATGGAATACACAAACCTGCCTATATAACACTCTGGATGTTTTAAAATTTAAATTGAAAATAATTTGGACAATGGTGGTGAAAGAATCATCAACATTATAAATTTCCAAGTATCAAAGTTTTACTAGGCATCCCACCTAATCATTGAGAATATGAATCTCACAGTCTCAAGGTGTTTCTAACCATCCCCCCAAGAAGGATTTGACAGCAATGACCATATTTATTATCTATTGACATTCTTACACCCTTTAGAATCCTGAAAGTACCCCATAAACCTGTTTAGTAGTGATTTGCTAATGTTTATTATTACAATTATTGCACGGATAACTCACTGTTAACCCTCATCATTCTTGCCTGATGTAACAAATAAAACCCTCTCACCTCTATTTTTATCCACGTAATGATCTAATGGGTGATGTAGCTCCTTGGTTCTTAGTACTTTCTTAATCCATGTACTTGTTATCCATGCCTAGTATTTATGAAAAAGCCTGAATTTAGTGATTACACCCCTTATTGCAAGTCGGAATATTGCATGATTCTCAACTCATTTAGAATGATTCACCTAGTGTCTGGCTATAAATCATATTCCTCCGTGAGAGGTTCTTTATAACTTCCACTTATTCTCCAATTCCAAGGTCTTATCAAAAAGGTCTCCTATTATCAAAAAGAGGAACCACCTGTCCAACCCAATCCTGATCCTAAATCCGCAATTTGTCAATTTTTATATTAAAATCCCACTCACAATATAGTTTTCTCACCTCCTATTTCTCCTGATCAGCAAAGACCCATCATCAGTTTTCCTATGTCCCAGTATAACTGCAGTAATTGCCTGAAATCAACAAAGAGACACCTATTCAGGTTCCCTTCCACATATAACTTGAGTAACCTTACATTCTTTTAATTCCTGTAGACCAAATAACGCTATTCCACTAAAACCCCTGCATTCCTCCACTTCAACTACCTTACAATGCTCAAGATCTCACCTTATTTCTCCATTAACTCCTGCTGGACATCTTAGCTCCGCAACAGCTAGGCCCGATAAATTCCGCTGTGCATTGTCGGTCGAAAACAGAGCTATTTAAACTCCCTGCTGACCAATCCACTAACACCAATTCGAGGTTCTAATTGTCCCGTTAAACACCACCCTTGTTCTCAATGTGGTCTGCACTGCCTGTTTTTGCACCTGTTAACTCAACACCGGAAAAACTATACTAATTACCGGTTTGAGTGTGGGCCTCGTGTCCGACGTGGGAGGGGAGGGGGTGGGGCAGCCTAACTACCCTCCAGCTGGCGAGGAACAGCCAGGAGAGCGACCGACTAGTGTGGGGGGCAGCAGCAAAGAGAGCGCGAGGGGGGCGGGGCACCCTTTTATCCTGGCCCGTGGGGGGACGCCCCTCACCCTATCGTTGCCTCCCCCCCACCTCCCCGCCTCCACCCCCGGAATGGGCAGCCGGCTGCCCGCGGTCCTACTACCGGGTCTGCCCTCCTATGGGGTCCCCTGCAGGGACTGCGGGCATCCTGCAACACCACACAGCCTCATCAGCTCCGCTTTGCAGTCCGCGTCTAAGTATTCCAAACACTACGCGTCTGCGGCCGGAAAGAAATAAAAAATATCCGGTCTGTACTGTTTAACCAATCACATTTATCCTAACCTCTCTGTTTACAAGGTCCCTCTCAGGTCCGCTATTATACTCGGACCATGTTCAAAATACGGCGATTCCTTCTGCCTATAGTAATCCAGTTCATTCAAGTACTGTTGTCGCCTCGTGTTCCACACATTAATTCAAACACTCCTAAAACCACATTCAGCAGACTCAACATGTACCTGGCATTGTTGTTTATTTAAAAGTGTATCACCATTCCTCCCAATTAATTCACGCAGGTAGCGTCTATAGCTGGAAAGTAGTAATATGTATCCGGTCTGTGTTTCCTAACAATCACGTTTCTCCTCTGATAATCTATCTATCTGAGTTACTGCTGTAACTAGGTGTTTCTGACATTATTTAAAGCGCTCTCATTAGTTCAAATTAAACAGACTCCTCATGTAGGTAGCCTCATCGTACCCTATAATATGTTACTGATTCTTCATGTTACTCTTGGTTTCCATCATGCTCACTATATTTACGCTAGTGCCCCTCAGTAAACAAATCTCTACTCCAATTAATCCTATTACTGCTTCTTATATCTCCTCCAGGGAAAACCAACAAGCATTACCTCTAAACACAGGAAGAGCCTGCCTACGTCGACTCTTCTACTTACAGTGATTTCACATCACATTCAATTCAACCATCAAAAAAACACTCTCCAAACACCAAGCAATCACGGTCCATAGTAAATTTCTCCTATTTCCGGATAACTCGAGGGTGTAAATATCCCCTCACACTATTCGTATTACACTACCTCCAACTATCCCAGTCCAATCAACACAACAGCAGTTTGGTTCCTCAATTATAATGACACCCTATTTCCGCACCTAAATATGATCTTGATCTTCAACAAAACACGTTCCTCCACTCCTTCATTTCTTATATCTCTGATAGACTTTTCATCAACCCATATCATTTCAAGAAATAATGTAATTCAGAGTTGCTGTTCAGACCCAACTTAACCGCTCTGCACCGGCTAATCCACCGTGATTCCTGCTGTCTTATCATCAACTCTCAATCCCCACCCCTGACTCTAGGTTCTATTTCCTGCATCCCATGGAACCTAAAATCTTTCTGTGTGCTATGATTCTCTTTTATGTGCTGAAAGATGGGTGATTTGGGATCTTGGTTTGTTATTGCTCGTTTATGTTCCTGTATCCTGTTTTTTAGATTTCTCTATGTACTTGAAATGAAATGAAATGAAATTGGGTTTTGTAAAGCGCGTTACTACCCGGAGGCCTCGTAGCGCTGTGGAACGGTAGGGGTTAGGAGGCTACTATCTGACTTTAATGGAAAAGAAGTGTTTTCAGGCTTTTCCTAAACTTTTGTAGGTCGGGTTCGCTGCGCAGTGTGGGTGGCAGGGAATTCCAGACTGAGGCCGCGTTCCAAGAAAAGGAGCGTCCACCCCATCTAGCCCGTTTGATTTTCTTAGTTGTGGCCAAAAAAGCTGTGCTTGAGCGTAGTGATCTCGGCGGTTGGTAGGGGGTGGCTAGGGAGCAAATCATTGTGGGGGCTTTCTTCCACATGGCCTTGTGCATTATGCACATCGCCTTAAATTTTACTCTGGCTTGGATGGGCAGCCAGTGTAATTTCCTCAAGGCGGTGGCTCCTGAGTGTCTTCAGGGCAATCCAAGAAGAAGGCGGGCTGCCGCGTTCTGGGTTACTTGGAGTCTTTTTATTGTGCTGGACGGTGCGCCCAAGTAGAGGGCATTCCCATAATCAAGACGGGACAGAACAACGGCCTGGACCATTATTCTCCAGGCTTCAAAAGGGAGGAGAGGCAGGACTTTCCTTAGCATCCTCAGCAGGCCAAAGCATGTGGCGGAGAGTATTGTGGCCTGTTGATTGAAGCTTAAGGTGTCATCTAACCATAAACCTAGGCTTTTAATCCGCTCTTTTGGTTCAGGTGGGGTACCCATGCAGATCGGCCAGTCGATGGTAGGTCTTGGTACTGTTGTATTCCCCAGAAACATTATCTCTGTTTTGTCCCCGTTCAGCTTCAGGTGGGACAAAGCCATCCATTTTGTTATCGCTTCTAGGCAGCAACTCAGATTGTGGAAAGTGCTGCCTGGCTGATTCAGGGATACCACTAATTGTGTATCATTAGCGTAAGTGATGATTTCAAAGCCAAATGGGAGCACAATTTCTGCCAGGGGTTCCATGTACACATTAAATAATGTGGGGCTCAGGGAGGAGCCCGGGGGCACACCCTGATTGGGGGGCCAGATTTCAGAGTGTGTGGCCCCCTCCACTACCTGAAATGTGCGATCTTTCAGAAAGGATCTTAGCCACGTGATAGCATTTCCTGTCACTCCCAGATTTATTAAGCGGGAGATTAGGATGTTGTTGTTCACGGTATCAAAGGCGGCACTTAGGTCCAACAGCATGATTGCTGTGGTGCCGCCTTGATCCATGTGCTTCCGGGCTAGTTCTGTTACTGTTAGCAGGGCTGCCTCTGTCTCCAGTTTTGGGCGGAAGCCAGCTTGAGAGTCATGGAGTAGGTGGTTGGTTTCCAAGTATTGCATCAAGATGGAATTGATGTGCTTCTCAAGCAGCTTGCTTATCCAGGGGAGGAGCGAAATCGGGCGATAGTTTGCCATTTTTCCAGGGTCGAGATTGGGCTTCTTCAAGAGGGCTCTTACTTGTGCACATCTACAGGCTTTTGGTACGTTCCCTACGATTATAGACCTGTTCATGATATTTAGGATGGTTGGTCTAATGGTGTCCGCAACCTTCAAAAAGTGATGCGGAGGGGCAGGATCGGTGGGAGATCCGGATGTTACTTTTTGCATTAGTGCTTTAAGCGAGTCTTCCTCAAGCAGTGGGAATTCCGCTAGCTGGCAGACAGAGGTAGCGGGGATGGTATCTGTTTCCAAGGAGTGCAGATCGGTAGAGTTAAAGGATTGGGAGATGGAATAGATCTTTTGATAAAAGTACTCTGCCTGATTGTCGAAGCGGTTCTGAGCTTCGCTGGGGTCGTGGATAATAGGAGGGGTGCTAATCAGGGATTTGGCAATTCGGAATATTTCCCTCGGGCTGTTGGACGCGGACCTAATTCGTTCCTCATAGAATGCTGACTGAGCCGAGTTAATTTCGGCTTTGTATCCCTTGATGGCTTCCCGATGCCTGTTCTTGTCCTGTTCCCTGAGTGTACGTCTCCATTTCCTCTCTAGTCTCCTACAGTTTTGTTTTAGCTCTTTTAGTTTAGGTTTAAACCAAGGTGACTCTTTGCACTTGGTTTTTTCCTTGAGGGGTTTCAAAGGAGCTATCGCATCTAGTGAGGACCGTACCCATTGATTGTAATGTTTGTAAAGTATATCTGGATTGTCTCCTGTTTGAATTGGGATGGTGGAGAGGGAATTAGCCCATTGGTGGGTTGATATCTTCGCCCAGTTCCTACCCCTTAGCATGGCACGGGGAGGGAATGATGGGGGGTTCAAAGTTTCCCAAATTAGTGGCATCAAGAAGTGGTCGGACCATGGAAGGGGGACTGGGGTCCCTACATCAAGCCTGCGATCGTTACTTAGGACTGCGTCTAGCAGGTGGCCTTTATTATGCGTGGGTTCGAATCCCTTTTGGGTAAATTGGAGGGCTGCAAGGTTATTTAGAAAGGACTTAGCTAGGGGGTCTGAGAGGTCATCCAGGTGAATATTTATGTCTCCCAATAGTGTGAAGTGAGGTTAAGAAATGGCTAGCTCGGCAACGTAAGAGGGAAGGGATTCTATGAATTCTCCTATTTGTCCCGGAGGGCGGTAGAGAAGTAGTCCCGAAAATGTTGAGGTGGCAGATAGGTCTAAGGTAAAGCTCATGCTTTCACAGTCCGGGATTCCAACTGGGCAGGCTCTACATTGGTAGCAGTTTTTAAATAATATCCCTAGTCCTCCTCCTCTTCCCCCCTTTCTGTCAACTCTCTGTAGTCCATAGCCACGTTGCAGTATGGAACTAATGTCTAGGTCAATCTCGTCTTTTAGCCAGGTTTCCGTCAGGAATATGGCATCCGGATCGAGATTGTCGAGGAGAAGTGACGTTTCCATGAAGTGTTTAGTCAAGGACCGGCAATTTAGGAGAAACATTTTAGGCGGGGAAATCGGGTTCTCCATTAGATTGCGCGGGGGTCTAGGGTCGAAACAACAGTGTGAGCACTTCCATATGGCATTGTTTGGGCGCATAGAATGGCGGCATGATGACTCTGTTTTGGGCTCCAATTTCCTAAGGGCGTCAGAGTCATACCTTAATCGAATAGTAGATTTCTTCGGGCTTGAAGCAGGGAGGCTGGCCCCTGGGCGCTGCAGGGCGCGGACGGGCGCAGAAGGGCTTGCCTTTGGCGCGCCGCCGGCGCGTCCGCTGCGCACGTGCGCTTGGCTTGCCGTTTTTGTAGGGTTGTGCGCTCCAGGACTAGAGCGCTACCCTCCCGTAAGTGGTGGTGGAGCCGGCGGAAGTGCAACTTTCCTCCCTCTAGCCCTCCGCAACAAACGGCAGAAGCTGCGACGGAACGGGGCTCGGGAGAGTCAGCACATGTGATATAAGGCGCAGCTAGCAGCGGGTTCAGTGCACAATGATGTAATTTGTTTTTAAAATAGTAATTCATTTTAAAACATAGTCTAAAACAACAAGGGGTTCTTTAAAAATAGTAAGTCATTTTTAAACAGATTTTAGTACAAACGGCAATGATATTGGCTGGCAAATTGTATCAGTGCTTCTGTTTACCATACAGCGGTCAGGCAGAGTCTCCGACAGAGACAGAGACCTACCGCATCCACTGCGCGTGCTCCCGCCTTGCCGCTTTTGTAGGGTGGTGCGCTCCAGGACTAGAGCGCTACCCTCCCGGAAGTGGTGGTGGAGCCGGCGGAAGTGCGACTTTCCTCCCTCTAGCCCTCCGCAACAAACGGCAGAAGCCGCGACGGAATGGGGCTCGGGAGAGTCAGCACATGTGATATAAGACGCAGCTAGCAGTGGGTTCAGTGCACAATGAGGTAATTTGTTTTAAAAATAGTAATTCATTTTAAAACATAGTCTAAAACAACAAGGGGTTCTTTAAAAATAGTAAGTCATTTTTAAACAGATTTTAGTACAAACGGCAATGATATTCGCTGGCAAATTGTATCAGTGCTTCTGTTTACCATACAGCGGTCAGGCAGAGTCTCCGACAGAGACAAAGACCTACCGCATCCACCCCAATATAAACTTTGTTACAAGCACATATTATCGCATAAATCACCCCGGTACTATTACAATTAATGAACTCCTTAATCTGATAGTACCTGTCAGTGTTATTGCGAAACTCCTTAATCCGATTAATGCCCAAATTGCAAATACTTCAGGACCCACAAATGAAAAAGCCCTTCGGTGGTGAAGGCATCCATCCGGTATTAGTGCCTCTGGAAGGCTCAATATAATTCCTCATTACCATATTGCCTATCGTGGGACTACTTCTGTAGACCACTTTTGGTTTGTCCCCAATGATATTAAGTAGACCCGGCACTCCTTTTAACAAATGCCATTTTTTTGTTAGACCCTTGCAGATTCTGTCCCTCTGACTGCTATATGTTAACACAAAAGCCAATGGTTGCCTGGACTCTGTTTTGACCTTTGGCACTAACGTAGTTTTCCTTTGGATCTGAGTAACTCTATTCACGGCCCTGTCCAAATTCCTTTTCTTGTAGCCTCTAATTGACTGTCTACATTTCAATTTGTCCAATTCTTCCCTGAAGCAACTTTCCGTGCTACTATTTCTGCGGATCCTTATAATTTTTCCAAACGGTATCCCATAAATTACTGATACCGGCTGAGCGCTGTCCGCTCTCAAAATAGAATTATTAGCCGTACTTTTTCTATAGAGCTTACTCTTGATCGAATCGCTTTCCACGAATAGTTCCAAAAACTCTATTCTTTCATCCTGATGATTCATTGTGAAAGTCACATTGAAATCATTCTGATTTAGGATCTCAAAATATTGATTTAGATCATTCTTAGTACCCCTCCATAATAGTGAAATGTTGTCTATAAAATGACCCCAGAAAAGAATAAAATCTGTCCATTTTGCAGCTTCCCGGCTCCAGGCATGCTCTCTCTCAAACCAACCCATAAAGAGATTGGCATAAGGAGGAGCAAACCTGGTGCCTATCGCTGTCCCCCTTATCTGGTGGTACCACTCATTTTGGAACAGAAAGAAATTATCTTTCAAGATAATGGAGCTCATCTCAACAATCATTTCAGAATGATCAATTAAACTGGCACTCCGGCTGCCTAGAAAGTGCTTAAGTACTTGCTCCCCTTTATCATTATGTATACAAGTAAACAATCCAACCACATCTAATGTGGCAAAATGCATCCCGTCTTCCCACTTCACATTGTCCAATTTGTTTAAGACATCCATAGTGTCCTTTATGTAGGATGGCAAATTAATCACTAAAGGTTTAAGGAACAAATCCACATACTCTGATAAATGTTCTGTCATACTGCCCATTCTAGACACTATAGGTCTACCCAGGGGATTTGACCTGGATTTGTGCACTTTCGGTAGCGTGTAAATAAATGGATGAGTAGGATTAGTCACCTACAAAAATGGCACAGTTCTTATCCAAGCAGCAAATAAGGCTATCAAGCTATTCAACAACTATTTTGCCATGCTAAAAGACCTTGTATACAACAACTCATATCCTGCACACCATCAAGACGATTCCTCGCAATCTGACCCTCAACCCAAATGTCACTTTGACACAATAGAATGTATAATCTCTCAGGAGCTGCACCAGCCTACACTTACGACCAGAATCCCTGAAACAAGAGACAGCAACTCCCTTCTCTTACATCCCAAATCACTTTCCACCTCCTCCATTACCATCACAGCTCCCAGCCAAATCTCAAGGACCCACTCTATCCCCCTCAATCCACCATGGATACCAGTGGGATAACACAGTGACAAGCTCCTGATGGCAAAAAGGAAAAACACCTATACACTCAGCTCGACCTCTCATACCAGTAAACACTAATAATTTAACCAATTTTAAACGCCTTCCTTTCTGTACCATTTAACACTGCCTAGGACAACCAAAGACTAAAACCTAACCCCAATATTAATCCCAAGTCATATCCTTTAAAGAATCTAAAAAGGTCAGATGGAACGTCTACCAGACCCTCTCACACTGATTTAGAATGATCTAGCATTCCTACCTACAGAACTCCCGGCACTCTATTCCAACCATCCCCTTTGTCCCTAATAGAACTAGAAACACTCATAACCCAAATGGATAGGATTTATCTAAACTTACAAAATGCTATTTTAGACATTAAGAATCTTTAACTCCTCTAAAAAATTATCTCTCTAAAATCAACCATTTCCAAAAACCACTCTCTCAGCCCACAACAAGCTAAATACTATTACCCCATGTCTGTCCAAGTGCCAACTCCGAACCTGCAAACACCATCGATACCTGACAGACTTGGAAACACAGTTTCTGTTACTATCTTACAAATCATCTCCCAATTCCCCACCCATGGTGGATGAACATACAATTTATTCACTCTCAATCAATGCGAACAGAACAACTCAAGCAAATAACAGAAACGTTAACCCTAACAACCTGAAAAAAGAATTATTAACACCCGTAATGCATGAACTTAACTGGGGTAACTCATCGAAACCAATCTCCTGCCTTCTACTCAACTGCCGCTCAGCAATGAAACACGCAGCTGACATGGCTGATCTTATTTTGAACCGTGGAGTGGATTTAGCCATCCTGATGGAATCGTGGCTTATGGAATCTTCTTCTCCCTGGTTAGACCTTCTTGTGCATCCAGACTACAACATTATTTGGCTAGACAGACCACACAAAATGAGGCATTGCCTTGTCCGTCGAGCTGATATCTCTATTACTATACTTCACTATGACCTCCTCGAATCTTCTGAATACCTTGGAATCTCCTTAAAATCCACAGATAAAAAGCTCTGCAATCTACACGTATTTTACCACCCTCCAGGCAAAAACGCCCTGTTTATTGACCAACTCATAGAAATCATTCCAACAAACTCTGCCCCTCATTCCAATGATATATTCCTAGGGTACTTCAATCTTCATTGGGAAGACCCCTATGATCTTTAAGTCAATGCTGTCAAATATTTCCTAACAGATCAATCCCTAGTTCAAGCCTGTCCACTTTGTACCCACAATAAAGGTGCAACACTAGAATGGATCATCTTCAAAGAAAAAATGGTTACTACAATATAAATCGACCCCTGCGATTGGTCAGACAATCATATCATGACCTTTCAAATACCCCCCTCAAGAAAGAAACCAACTTCACAATCTACCAAACCTAGAGAAGAGGTTTGTGACACAAAAAACCTCAAGTTGGAAATACAAACAACACAATGCAAGAAATAACTTCTCCCTCCTATTAATATGGAGAACATCAACGAGCTTACGGACTACTACAACTGTCAGGGTGCACTCCGCAGGGTCCAATTGCAGCAATGTAGGCTCCACCTCCTGACCTCACCAACACCCTGATATATTAATACACAGCGTGTTCGAGTGATCGGGCGAGGGAAATAAAGAAAACAGGGAGGGACGGAAGGGAACAGCAGGGAAGGGATAGCTGAAAGAGAAAACACATATGGTTATACTACACATAGGAGATACTACTCTCATTTCATTCTCGCTAAGGTCTCCCTATTCACCTGGCTTAGGTTCTCCCAACAATGGCCCTCCTGCTGCTGTAGGTAACATATATACAACTGTACAGCCTCCTGTTCCCTATGATAGAAAAGACAGGTTATTCCTCAGACCCATAAACAGTAGTGAAAAGCTTCATTCTGAATGATTCATTTGGGAAGGAAACATACCCCCGAGTATTAAATGTTCATACTGAACTGATGTTCCTTATAAAGTACTGGTCCCAAAATAATAACAATAGTGGAAACCTTCTCCTGGTATTCCTACTTTGACATAATTCCGAAGTCATTAGAAAAGGGTTTCATCACCCACTCCATAGGTAAACAAATCAACAGAATAACCAGACGGCAAGATGTAGCCTCCTACTACAATCCTCCGCTGTACAGTCCAACACAATGTTCCTTAGAAATCAGAAAACAACAAGGTACTGTAATCTTTAGCCTCCAAATCCGGTAGAGTGTAGGATATCCACTACTCCCCGTTTTGGCACTTGTTATGAATTTCCAGAACTCCCCCCAGCTTATGTGGGAACTTCGTGACGGTAGCGTGTAGCAACGCCACCGCGCTCCGCTCACTAACATATCAGTTCTGAAGGGAAGTACTTCGTGAAAAAAAAAAACACACAGGCAAGCCCCGTGATCAGGGCAGTTCTGAAAATAAGATCGGATCAAACCGAAAGCGTTTTACTCACGCTTCCGATGGCAGGGCAGTCCTCCGCTGAACACCCGCTGAACGCGAGCAACCACCAGCTCCTCAGCCGGCTTGGGAAACTCGAGGAGGCCACCCGGAAGCAAAAAGGGCAAAAGGAAAGGCCCTAGGCAACCACGGTGCTCGGGAACCCGAGCTGCCTCTAAGTGATACCACGGAATCCTCTCAACAGACAGGACAAACAGTGAGAAATCCGCAGCCAATACAGGAACTCTGGGAACCGGAAAACAAACCAAAATCACGCACACCTTCCCCTGGTCCTGCCTTTATTTATACCCCAAGGACTTACACAGCATTATGGGAATTGCAGTTCCTCAGTCAGGTAGGCGCGGCCATGTAATCCTGACAACAACTCCACGATGACAACAATCATTGATGTCCTAGCCCCACCAAAACTCAAAAGGATACCGGACAAAGACAAAAACCCTTGGTTCAATGGTTCTCTCAATGAAGAAAGACACAAACTGAGACTAACTGAATGGCAAAGGAGACAACATCCTTCATCCCCTCACTTCAGACTGCTAAGAAAGTCAAGAAACTCCTACAACAAAAGTATCCTAATATCTAAAAAAGAATTCTTTAGGTCAGGACTTGACAACGCCAACAAAAGACAGAGGAAACTATTTGAAATACTAAAAACAGCGATCAAACAAAATGGCCAAATGTGCGCTCTTGGCATCTAAATCACATTTAAGCTATAAATAATTCTCTTTCTTCTTTACAGCTAAAGCCACTTCCCTAGGAAAGGAACTGAAGACTGTCGCTGACAACCCCACTTCCCCTAAAAATTCTCCAACCAATCATCCAACCCAACCTACTCTGGCAGGATCCAAAAATAAAGCCCATTGGTCCTCCTTCAAACTTTTTGAACAAAGAGACATCACCAAAAATCTTACTGTCTATAAAACCATTACAACGACCCCCTCCCGTCGAGTTGCCTGTCATCTATCAACCATACTATTATCCCCATTTGGACCAAGATAATCAATGCATCGCCGTTAGACCTAAGAAAAACCAAAGGAAATGATGGATGGAGCGTTGACAATACAAGCACTCACCCCCAGTCAACTGATCTGGGTTTAATCCATCACTGTTCAACGATCCGTCCATCATTTCCTTTGGTTTTTCTTTGTTCGCCATAAGTTGGCAGGGTATGCTCAGACGTGAGTCCCTTGCTCACTTTGCCACTGGATTCAAGCAAGCCGGGCTGAAGAAGGCTGAAATGCCAGAAACCGGTCCTCGGTAGCTTGTTTCCGGTCCAGGGAAGGCATGGCTTGGCAGTTTGGGCTGGACTGTTCCCATGAGGCACAGGGTCAGACTGATTTGCATATGGCCATGTCTGAACTGGGGTGGCAGAGTAGGCTAAATAACGGTGATGGATTAAACCCAGATCAGTTGACTGGGGGTGAGTGCTTGTATTGTCAACGCTCCGCCCATCATTTCCTTTGGTTTTTCTTTGCTGTTAGGCCTGGCATCATTGGCGTGAATCTCCCTTCTATTTTGTCGGATTGCCTTTAATATGTTTTTGCTGGTTATATGCTTTGGGCACTGTGTCACTGCTATTCAGTGCCACAGTGCAAGGGCTCCCTGTGTTAAATTGAAGTACTAATTAGTGATTCAATGATTGGGGTATTTGATTTACTTGACAGATCCTAGTACAGTGTCCCATGTTTGCCCAGGGCTTGTAAATCAAATGCTGCTGGTGGGCTTGCGGCACTGGTTGTGCCACCCACAGAAGCAGCTTGTAAAGTGTGTCTCAGGTCTGCCATTGCGAGGCCTGTGTGCAGTCTGTGACTGCCATGTCGACTTGAAATTGCACCCACTTGCCAGTCCCTAAACCTTCCCTTTTCTTCATATGAGACACCCCTATGGTGGGCCCAAGGGTAGGGTGCATTGTAAGTATAAAGTAGGACATGCCCTGGTGTGTGTAGCATGTCCTAATAGTGAATTACAGCCATTTTCGTTTTTCACTATTTCAAGGCTACCTCTTCTCCATAGGCCAGAATGGGCAGTTAGATTATTACATCTTATAATCCTAACTGACTCAGGGAACATGGTAGAAATTTGAATTTAGTACGTCTGAACTCAGAATGATAAAATACATCTTTTAGTAAAGTTGGTTTTAACATTCTGTGTTTGAAAATACCACTTTTAGAAAGTAGGTATTTTCTTGTCTAACTATCCAAAGCCTGCCTCTGTAAGGTTGTGTATTCCTTGTCTGGAGTTTGAGTGAAAGGGCTGGGGTATTCCAGGAGACAAAATGAGTCAGCCAAGTGGTGAATAGGGAGATCTGCATATAGATGGGAGGGAGGAGTTGCACCTGGGACCTGAATAGGGCTGGGCCTTCCCTCCACAATGCTGGCTCCAACCCCTGGGGTGCGGCTGATGTCTCTGAGCTGCACTGTGAAAAGAGAGAAGGAATCATGTCAACAAAGTGCTCCAGGCCTGTGCTTTCCCTCTACAATGCTGGCTCCACCTCCTGTGGGGCGTCTGATGTTTCTGTCCTGCACTGTGAAAGGAAAGGAGGAGTCCTGTAAACAGAGTGCTCATGAACTGGTTTGGACTACTGCCTTCAGAGAACAAAGGATTTTGGGGTATAAATATTGGGACTCAGACCCAAGAACTTTAGATCACTTATGGGAACAAGAAACCTTTTGCCAAGGAGAAGAACCAAGGAAGCGGCAGGAGTTTGGACTGCCCCTCTGCCAGTGTGCTGTTTGCTGAGTTGGCCTGCAGTGGGGTTTTTTTGCCAAGGGAAAGGAGAAGGAACTTTTTAAGGACGTTCATCATCTTACAGAATATTCTCCAAGGGCTTGAATTTGCGCTTGCCTCCTGCTGAAGTCTCGGGGACAAAAGACTTCATCTCCAGCTCCCCTCAGAATTTCCTTGCTGGGAACTCTAACTGCAGAAGCCTGGGTGTCGCTGGGAGCTGGAAGCGCAACGCAACGAGAAGAAGCGTGATGCCGCCGCAGCTGAAATCGTCGCCTGGCCGGAGAAGCATGCTGCTGCCGCATCTCCCAGAAAGCGTGTCTTCGTCAAAGCTGCCTGCTGTCGCATCACCGGAGAAGCGTGACGCCATCGAGAGAGTCGCCATCGCATCACCGGAGAAGCGTGCCGCAAGGCCTGTTGTGGCTCCAAAGTACAGCGTGTCGCAAGGCTGCCAGGGCGTCTACGCATCATTGTTGCATTGTCGCATCAAGGACGCCATCTTCTCGCATCGCACCAGGATTATCGCATCGCATTGAGGCGCCATCTTGGGTATCGCAACCGGACCGCAAGCAGAGAACCTAGGCATCATCCCCCCACCAGTAAGGATCACACCGCATCCCCTACTCTGCGCAAGCATTGAGGCGCGACACATCATCTCCCCCGGATCACGAACCAATGCATCCCCCTTTTTGCGAGCCTTTTGTTCATTTTGCCTTACGCCTCCAGGTACTTTGTTGAGAACTTTGTCGCATTTATCACCAATTTGAACACAGTAACTTTTACCATCTTTAAATCAATCTTAAGTACAGTATTGTGGATTTTTGACGTTTGTGGTCTTGTGTTAAGTCTATATAAAAAATACTTAAGTAAGTAAGTAAGTAACTTTAGCTTTATTCGATTTTTAAGTATAAAATCATAAAAGCACATTGCAAAATATATACTCAATTACATTTCAAATCATTTCAATTCATTTCAAATCATATCACGGTAGATAACCTTATAACATAAAAACTTTTAAGAAAAATCAGGTAGTGAATCAATAATATGTCCAGTCAGGGGCTGTGTGTTAAAAGCCCCTCACCCCAGAGCTATATTGGCCCAGCCAAAAGTTGGTCTCTTCGATGATCTTGAATGGGGGTGTAGTGATTCCCTAGGATAAAAATCAGATAGCCCCCAGGTGTGTATGGGTCCGTCTCCTATCTGTGGTTTCCAAGATTGGAGGTAAGGGACAACATTGCTATTAATGAACTTTATCAGCACCAGATCACCGGATCTCTCTTTTCGAAGCGGATCCCACCCTTCTAACACATTGTATTCTGCCATCAATGTAAGGGGGTAGGGGTCTATTCTTTGTTAGCCAAAATAGTGCCTTATTTCTCAGCTCCTGTTCACTTTCAGTTTTTCCCTTTGAGAGTTCCGGCACCCCAGACAGGACACCCACGAACGGGGCAGCCTCCGGTGGTAGATGAATGTGATTTGTTTTCCTTTGCATGTTCCTTGTCTTGGGGAGTGGACCTTTAGGTGGTATTGTTACATTATTCAGCCCCGTTGTAAAGGAACAGCTAGGTAATGTTTTTATTTTGATGGGAACTTTCTCACTGGATTGAGTTGGCATACCTGGGGTTGCCCGTTGGAGTTGGAAGACACTACTTTGTGGAGTTGTTAAAGACTTTACAGTTTCACGTGAAGGCTGTAATAGATTGGAGTCTGCCAAGTTTTTTAGGGGGAGCGAGTTTGTCTTGATCTTATCCTCTATTGCCGTAATCCTATCTCCAAGATTGTTCATTCTTTCTATTAACGGATGTATTGCGGCATTAATCATAGTTTGTATTTGGGCCAAGAGTGTTGGTGTAATTGAGGGTACAAGCGATTTATTCTCCTTCGCATGGGTGCCTGTATGTTTGTCCGCTGATCGATTTCTTTCGCCAGAGGGGTCCTGGAAAAACATTATAGGGTTCGTGTTACCTGATTCAGGTAGACAGAGAGAAGTACCCAAGGGGTTTCCATAGGGTGGGGATAATGAACTGGGATGGGGGCTTGTGAAGACTGTAGGACAAAAGGAGGCATTAGTATGCTCTGATGTCGACTTAACGGCCGCGTATTTGGATTGGCATAAACTATTAAGTTCCTCCAGGAATGATAAGTTTGGTGATGCGACGGCAGACTGAGGGGGAATGATGTCACTACAGGAACAGTCGGTGAACAATCGATCTGGTGCTATTCTTACAGGTTGTTGGACAGTAGACGGAGTTGTCTTAATTAGGTATTGAACCATCGTCCCCTTGGCCAGGTCCCTAGACCCAGTAGGTGTTTTTGGGGCCCCCTTGCAAGACATGTTGTGCGTAGCAGCAGTCACCTGCTTGGACTTGAAAAACTTTACACAAGATGTCTTACCTATTTTGAATGCACGGCCAGGGGAGGTGGCCCGTCCCGGCCTCCTCTGGCCTATGATGGCCTTAGATGGTCCCGCCTTTACCCGGCGCTCCCGCGACGCGGGGCTACTGAGGGACTTTATAGCGCCTCCTAGCACGGAAGTGCTATCCCGCGGCTTCCTGCCGCAAGCCAGGCTGGGGATTGTAGTCTCCCCCGCACAGCGCGATGTCAGGGGCTGCGGCGGCGGGTGGAGACAGCTGGCAGGGTCCCGCTGAAGAAAAAGGTATGTGCTCCCAGCCACACAGGGCTTCTCTGGTCCGATTTTGCGTGGCCGCCCGCTCCCCTGGGACCACTGAGGGACTTTATAGCGCCTCCTGGCGCGGAAGTGCTATCCCGCGGCTTCCTGCCGCAAGCCAGGCTGGGGATAGTAGTCTCCCCCGCACAGCGCGATGTCAGGGGCTGCGGCGGCGGGTGGAGACAGCTGGCAGGGTCCCGCTGAAGAAAAAGGTATGTGCTCCCAGCCACACAGGGCTTCTCTGGTCCGATTTTGCGTGGCCGCCCGCTCCCCTGGGACCACTGAGGGACTTTATAGCGCCTCTTGGCGCGGAAGTGCTATCCCGCGGCTTCCTGCCGCAAGCCAGGCTGGGGATTGTAGTCTCCCCCGCACAGCGCGATGTCAGGGGCTGCGGCGGCGGGTGGAGACAGCTGGCAGGGTCCCGCTGAAGAAAAAGGTATGTGCTCCCAGCCACACAGGGCTTCTCTGGTCCGATTTTGCGTGGCCGCAAACCTGTGCTGTGTCCATTAGTAGTGTTTTCACTGTATTACTGCGTATATTCACAAATGCTTAACACACTGCCTCTGAGATAAGCCTGTCTGCTCGTGCCAAGCTACCAAGGGGGTGAGAATGGGTTATTTAGGAATGTAAGCCCCTTATCCTGACTTAGAAGTAAGGGTCCCTATTTGGACAAAGGTGAATACCATTACCAACTAGAGACACTCAGATCTAACAATCGCTATCTCAAGGAGAGCATTGTGATTAGTCGGGACACCACCCAGCCAGGTGCTGTAGGGGATTGCAGGTTCTCCATGTAGACTGCGTGGAGAAGTGCAGAGTGCGCATGACTGGCTTGGCCTGCCCGAGAGGGCCGACCAAACCAGTCATGCGAACTAACGAGTGGGCATACCACTCCTGCCCTGCCCTGCCAGCTCCACCCACCTGCTCGCAATGCCAAAAGAAACATAAAATGGTAATAACCAAAAGTTATTACCATTTTATGTTTTAGCTTTCTCGCACTGTAAGAAAGCAGTGGGGCAACGCTCCTCCACCCTAGTGGAGGAGCCACCCCTGCACGCACAGCTAAGTGTTCTGTCACTGTGCTATTAAAATTTCTAAAATAAATTGGCAAAAGCGACCGGTGTAAACAGTCTGATTGAACATCACAGAACATAGACAAAACCCCTCCTCCCTAAGCCCCAAACACCATCTCTGTCATAATTCCTAAAGTTTAAACGTTTTTTAAAAGAGGAAAGACCTGCTAACTTTTACAAATTTGTTGCTACACTGTGGTTTAGACGATTTTTGTGATCTGCTGCTTGCACATATGAAGACATAAAACATGTAAAATTCACAGTGAATAGTTGTTGTGCTTGCACAACAAAGGACAGAGCCTGGTATTTCCTGCACCAACATAGTATTACAGCTGATCTAGCGAACTCTCTAGCTGGTCCTGTGAGCCCTGTATTAATGGCTTGATACATGGCTTGTAGCTCGAATTATAAAACTGGTTTGTCAAAAGCAGGCTCTTCTTCCCCTTCCAAATGCAAGCAATAAAGTCAAGCCATTTTTTCAGGACGCAAACAACAAGCATTTTCAATGTGCTAGTTCTCGCTTTTGTGAGGTAGAGCTATTGGCATTGTAAATGGCAATGTCTTTTAGCCATGTGTTTACCCACGTCTTCTAGAGATAGGTCAGCAACAGCTACACATATTGCTTTTTCCTGGTCTCTCTTGACAAACTCCATTGTAGTAAATGTGACATCCGGAGTGTGCGGTGGTGGAGAAGCAGACCAGGAGGCACGAGTATCTGGTTCAGTGGGTTTATTGACAACAAGATGTTTAAGGGGATAAAGTCTGTAGGTACTAGAGTCTTTTCAACAAAAGTCTTTGAACAGAGGTAAAGCACTCTTTCCGGTGCAAGGCCTTTTGGTACTTGTAGTCGGCTTCGGCACTTCTCTTATACTGCTAGCGATGCTGGGTTCTTGAACGCTAGAGTTGATGGCCGTCACTCACCGATACAAAAAAGGGAAGAAGAAACAAAAGAACCCTGTAAGGGGGTGGCTCACAATCTATAGCCTTTGATGCAGGGAACCAGGGGAAGTGTGGGGAACTGTCACCTCTACCGTCACCAGTGTTCACCCCTGCACTGCCTTATTATGCTGAAGACGGCCCCGGCTCGAGGACTTCCACTTTTTCCCCGCCCTTAGATCCCTCCAGAGCGTGGCCCCAGACCGAGGAAATACGCCCCCGTACCTTGTGGAGCCACGTCCCTCCGGGGCCGTGGTTCGAGTTGTCGCGTTGCCAGGTAGGGTCTGGCTGCCCGTCTGTTCCGTCCTCGGGTTCCGCTCTTCTCCGGTTCTTCTCCTCTGGTGACGAGTCTGCTTGCTCCTGGTGCAGGTTTCCAGCTCTGTCCCACGGCAACACCGAATATGTTCGGGCAAGCGTCCTCTCCTCGCGTTCTCCGTCCGTTGGTCCCAGGGAACGACCGCTTCCTTTGGCGGCTTCCCATTTGAAGAACTCCACCCCACATGACCTGTTCAACTCCTCTGGGAAGCCTGACGCCTTAAAGGGCCAGTAGTCCCCGGGCAAGCTCTGAAAATACATGAGAAGAGACGGGGAAAGATAATGGGGAAAATGTTCCAATGCAGTTTTTCCGGACTGCTCATCCTGCTCCTCCTCACACACCCCTACCCCAGTTTGTTCACGATCGGGGAACAATGGAAAACGGGAAAGGAAGTCAGCATTCGCATTCTCCGTACCCTTCCGGTGGATAACCTCAAAAGAGTAAGGTTGCAACGAGAGGAACCACCTGAGAATGCGCGGATTGTTCCCCTTATTGCGACTCATCCATAGCAATGGGGCATGGTCCATAAAGAGCAGGAAGTGGGCACCCTCCAGAAAATACCGGAGTTTCTCATTTGCCCACTAAATGGCAAGACACTCTTTCTCAATTATAGGGTACTTCTGCTCCCTAGGAAACAGTTTCCCACTGATGAAAAGGATAGGATGTTCAATGCCTTCAGGTGAAGCTTGGGATAGCACGGCACCCAGACCATGTTCGGATGCGTCTGTGTGTAGTAAGAAGGGTTTTGAGAAATCAGGAGAGCGGAGAACAGGAGCAGTTGTTTTGCTGTTTTTAAATCCTGAAAAGCCTTCCTAGCAACAGGTGTAGGTTGGTGAAGGTCCTTGTTCTTGGCATTCTTTTGGAGTAAATCAGTCAAGGGCGTTGCTAGTTCAGAGTATTGGGGTATGAAGCGCCTGTAATGCCCAAGGAGCCCCAGGAACACTCTAACTTCTTTTTTTGTAGATGGAAAAGGGGCCTCCACTATAGCTTTCACCTTCTCTGACTGAGGCTCTATGACTCCATTACCCAAGAGACAGCCCAGGTATTTTACCTTTCTAAACCCAGCTTTTGATTTTTTTGCATTAATATGCAGGCCAGCGGCTTGAAGAGCGGCAAATACTTGGGTACAGTGTTGCAGATGGGTGTCCCAGTCAGGGCTGAATATGACTATGTCATCCAGGTAAGCGGAGGAGTATTCCTGGTGGTTTTGCAATACCTGGTTCATTAGTCGTTGGAAAGTGGCAGGCGCCCCATGCAACCCAAAGGGTAGGACCGTTAACTCGTAAAGGCCGCTAGGGGTAGCGAAAGCGGTCTTTTCTTGGTCCTCCTGTTTGAGCGGTACCTGCCAATAACCTTTGGTAAGGTCAAGACTTGTAATAAACTGAGCTTCTCCTAATTTCTCTATAAGCTCATCTACCCTAGGGATGGGGTAGGATTCACACTTAGAGATGGAATTCACAGCGCGAAAATCAATGCAAAAGCGGACAGAGCCGTCCGGTTTTGGCCCTAATACTATAGGGGAAGACCAGTTGCTTTTTGAGGGTTTGATAACGCCTAAATCCAGCATATTCTCTACATCCTTCTCTATTGCCTGCCTTCTTGCAGCCGGTATTCTATATGGCTTTTGTTTCACTATTTTCCCTGGCTGAGTGTTGATAGTATGCTCTGCTAGAGTGGTTCTCCCTGGCAAATCAGAGAAGATATGTGCAAAAGGGGCTAGGGTGTTCTGAAAGCTATTCTCCTGCTCCTTGGTTAACTCTGAATTAATGACCAATTGTTTTAGTGTAGATGTGGAAGAGGAGAGGTCCTCGACGTGTTGTATGTCTTGAGGAGGGGGCCCTAGCCACTTCTTAAGAAGATTTATATGGTATAGTTGGCATTTTCTAGGGTTGACTGGTACCTTGTAGGACGTTAGACCGACCTTTTCTGTCACTTTATAGCGGCCTTGCCACCCTGACTTGGTTTTACCTATGGCAGCAAGCAAAAGGACCAAAACCCAGTCACCGACGGACAACTGTCTCCACTTTTTCCCCCTATTGTACAGTAGTTGTTGTTTCGTTTGGGCCTTTTCTAGATTGGAATCAGCAAATTCCCTTAATTTGTGTAGTTTGGAGCGTAGACCTCTGGTATAGTCAAGAAAATATTTTGTTTCTTCTTCCTTCTCTTGCTCCCAAACCTCTTTAGTAATTTCTAGGAGACTTCTGGGTTCTCTTCCATACAGTAGTTGGAAGGGAGAACAGCCTAAGCTTGATTGTACCTGACTCCGTACCACGTATAGGGCCAATGGAAGCAACATGTCCCACTCTTTCCCTTCTACAGATAAGAGTTTCTTTAGGGTCAGTTTAAGAGTGGCGTTGTAGCGTTCACATAAAACATCCGTTTGGGGATGGTAGACTGAGGTCTTGATATGGGAGATGTCCAGTGTTTTACATATTTGGTTAATTAATTTTGAAACAAAAGGGATCCCTTGATCAGTGAGTATTTCCCTAGGAAACCCAACCCGGGAAAACAGTTCCATCAACTTTTCTGAAATATTCTGGGTTGTAGGAGTTCTTAATGGGAAGGCTTCCGGATATCTCGTATCATAATCCACCACAACCAAGGCATACACGTGACCTTTTTTTGTGCGTGGAAGGGGCCCGATAAGGTCCATTCCAACCCTTTCAAACGGGTTACCTACAACCGGAAGAGGCTGCAAGGGAACCGCCGGGGGTTTATAGGGGTTCTTTTTCTGGCAGACCTCACATTCCTGACAGAACTTAGTGACGTGTGAAAATATTCCTGGCCAGTAAAAATGTTGTAACACCATTTGTATAGTCTTTTGCGCCCCTCTGTGTCCAGCCAACAGGTGTGAATGCGCAAAGAAAAGGACCTGCTCCCTAAATGCCTGAGGTATTAACAACTGAGGGGTGTCTCCCTGCTTTCCTACCCTGTACAACAATTCATTCTGTATTTGAAAAGATGGATAGGATGAAGAGGCCTGACCTGCCTGTTCCCAAACTGGGCGGAGGGTTGGGTCATTTTTTTGTGCATACCTGAAACTGGTATCCAGGAGCCATGGGGCTTGAGTGAGGAGAGTGGAATGGGGTGATGGAGAAAACGGGTGCTTTTGTAATCTTTCCTGTAAAAGAAACAAAAAGGACGGGTTATCCTGCCCTATTATCATCTGCTCTGGTAGAGTAGGGACAACCCCAGGCCTAACGTCTAAGGTCTGCCCTGTACGAAGTGTCACTGGAATTCTTATCAAGGGATAGGCCCTCACATCCCCATGGACACATCTAATGGGAACCGTTTCCTTCATTACCCCATTTGAAGGAGGTACTAAGGACTGCAGAATGACGGACTGTTTACATCCGGAATCAGGAGCTTTTACTGTTGTCCCCTCTACCTGTACACGTACGTGAAAACTAGGGACCAGTTCAGCTGAGTAAAGAATGGAACGTGGTATATATTCAATGTCCATGGGCTCTTCCTGCGGTTTCTTCCTGGGACAATTCCTAGCGATATGGCCCCACTCTCTACATTCAAAACATTGCGTGTTACAAAGTGGAGGAGGCTCTAGCTTGAATGGTTTAGGTTTCACGAGCTCTAGGGCCATTTGATGGGTTTCTTTACTTGTTTACCCACACTACCCATGGGTTTTGGGATCTTGTCCGTGTCCCAAGGTAACGCCCTAGGTTGCGCTCTGTAAAACGTTGTGGCCATCTCTACTGCTTGTTCTGGGCTTAGGTGATGGTGTTGTTTAAGCCACCTCTGAATAGGATACGGGAGAGCCTCGAGATATTGTTCCAAGTATATCATTGCCATGATCTCGTCTTTGGAGTGGCTCTGGGGTTGTAGCCACTTATCAGCAGCTGCCTTTAACTTGAAGAACAAGGTTTTTGGATTGTCGGACGACGTGCCTCTTTCTTTTCGGAATTTTACCCTGTAGGCCTCAGCGTCCATACCCATGTGGTCTAGGATAAGTTCTTTAATTTCCTTATATGGGGTGTTACCATTGGGGTTAGCTACTTGGTAAGCAGCTTGGGCTTCTCCGGTTAGGAGAGGGGCAAGGAAGAAAGGCCACTTAGCTTCGGGCCATCCAGAGGCCCGTGCCGCCCTCTCAAAATTGAGAAGAAAGTCATCGGGATCCTCTCCAGTGGCGTACTTTTGGAGGGAAACATTGGGACCGGCACCCGCACGTATTTGTAGTTGTGTGGTTAGATCCCTACGATCATCAGCCACCTTCAACATCTGATCGGCGTGGTTTGCTATGTCATCTTTTATAAGTTACCGGTTTGCATTGGCAGAGGACATTTGTTTTTCCACCGCCCATTCGAGCTTTTCCTGGCCACGAATTAACTGCTGAATGAGGTTTTCCATCTTGGAGGTGACCTAATATACCACTTCTGACACCACGTGTGGGGTGGTGGAGAAGCAGACCAGGAGGCACGATTATCTGGTTCAGTGGGTTTATTGACAACAAGATGTTTAAGGGGATAAAGTCTGTAGGTACTAGAGTCTTTTCAACAAAAGTCTTTGAACAGAGGTAAAGCACTCTTTCCGGTGCAAGGCCTTCTGGTACTTGTAGTCGGCTTCGGCACTTCTCTTGTACTGCTAGCGACGCTGGGTTCTTGAACGCTAGAGTTGATGGCCATCACTCACCGATACCAAAAAGGGAAGAAGAAACAAAAGAACCCTGTAAGGGGGTGTCTCACAATCTATAGCCTTTGATGCAGGGAACCAGGGGAAGTGTGGGGAACTGTCACCTCTACCGTCACCAGTGTTCACGCCCGCGCTGCCTTATTACGCTGAAGACGGCCCCGGCTCGAGGACTTCCACTTTTTCCCCGCCCTTAGATCCCTCCAGTGCGCGGCCCCAGACCGAGGAAATACGCCCCGTACCTTGTGGAGCCACGTCCCTCCGGGGCCGTGGCTCGAGTTGTCGCGTTGCCAGGTAGGGTCTGGCTGCCTGTCTGTTCCTTCCTTGGGTTCCGCTCTGCTCTGGTTCTTCTCCTCGGGTGACAAGTCTGCTTGCTCCTTGTGCAGGCTTCCAGCTCTGTCCCATGGCAATACCGAATATGTTCAGGCAAGTGTCCTCTCCTCGCGTTCTCCGTCCGTTGGTCCCAGGGAACGACCGCTTCCTTCAGCGGCTTCCCATTTGAAGAACTCCGCCCCACGTGACCTGTTCAACTCCTCTGGGAAGCCAGACACCTTAAAGGGCCAGTAGTCCCCAGGCAAGCTCTGAAAATACATGAGAGGAGACGGGGAAAGATAATGGGGAAAACGTTCCAATGCAGGTGTTCCGGACTGCTCATCCTGCTCCTCCTCACACGGAGATAAAACTCTTCTCCATTCCTCCCCTTTCATGCATGCATGGGTAGAGAGATAACACCAGATTTTTGTTGGTGTCATGGATGTTTTTCAAATGCAAAAACATCAGGTGATGGAAAGAATGCAGAAAAATGTCATACATTCACCCCAGTACAGAGATCTGTGCCTACATCCATCGTTTTTTTGCTCACCATGTCATTCCAGTTTGAACCCAGCCATATGCAAATCAGTCTTGACCCTGTGCCCCATGGGAACAGTCCAGCCTGAACTGCCAAGCCAGGTCCTCCCTGAACTGGAAACAAGCATCCAAGGACCGGTTTCGGGCTTTCAGCCCTCATCAGCCTGGATAGCTTGATTCCAGTGGCATGGAGAGCACTGGACTCACGTCTGAGCATACCCATCCCACTCGGGGTGACAAATGCAAAAACAACAGGTGATGGACAGAATGCAGAGCAATGTCATACATTCACCACAGTACAGAGACCCGGGCCTAAATCCATCGTTTTTTGCTCACCATGCCATTCCAGTTTGAATACAGCCATATGAAAATCAGTCTTGACCCTGTGCCCGATGGGAGCAGTCCAGCCCGAACTGCCAAGCCAGGTCCTCCCTGTACTGGAAACAAGCATCCAAGGACCGGTTTCAGGCTTTCAGCCCTCATCAGCCTGGATAGCTTGATTCCAGTGGCATGGAGAGCACAGGACTCACGTCTGAGCATACCCGTCTCACTCGGGGTGACAAATGCAAAAACAAAATGTGATGGACAGAATGCAGAGCAATGTCATACATTCACGCAAGTACAGAGATCCGGGCCTAAATCCATCACTTTTGTGCTCACCATGCCATTCCAGTTTGAACCCAGCCATATGCAAATCAGTTTTGACCCTGTGCCCCATGGGAACATTCCAGCCCGAACTGCCAAGCCAGGTCCTCCCTGGACCGGAAACAAGCATCCAAGGACCGGTTTCGGGCTTTCAGCCCTCATCTGCCATGGATAGCTTAATTCCAGTGGCATGGAGAGCACGGGACTCACGTCTGAGCATACCCGTCCCACTCGGGGTGACAAATGCAAAAACAACAGGTGATGGACAGAATGCAGAACAATGCCATACATTCACCCCAGTACAGAGATCTGGGCCTAAATCCATAGTTTTTTTGCTCACTATGCCATTCCAGTTTGAACCCAGCCATATGCAAATCAGTCTTGACCCTGTGCCCCATGGGAACAGTCCAGCCCGAACTGCAAAGCCAGGCCTTCCCTGGACTGGAAACAAGCATTCAAGGACCGGTTTCGGGTTTTCAGCCCTCATCAGCCTGGATAGCTTGATTGCAGTGGCATGGAGAGCACGGGACTCATGTCTGAGCATACCCGTCCCACTCGGGGTGACAAATGCAAAAACAACAGGTGATGGACAGAATGCAGAACAATGTCATACATTCACCCCAGTACAGACATCTGGGCCTAAATCCATTGTTGTTTTGCTCACCATGCCATTCCAGTTTGAACCCAGCCATATGCAAATCAGTCTTGACCATGTGCCCCATGGGAACAGTCCAGCCCGAACTGCCAAGCCAGGTCCTCCCCGGACTGGAAACAACTATCCAAGGACCGGTTTCAGGCTTTCATTGCAGAACAATGTATGACATTGTTCGGCATTCTGTCCATCACCTGTTGTTTTTGCAATGGATGTTTT
This sequence comes from Lissotriton helveticus, assembly GCF_964261635.1. Classification (NCBI taxonomy): domain Eukaryota; kingdom Metazoa; phylum Chordata; class Amphibia; order Caudata; family Salamandridae; genus Lissotriton; species Lissotriton helveticus. The sequence continues at coordinate 514,919,116 of NC_136071.1, read as the reverse complement.
TCAGGCAGGAATACCTAAATCAACGTTAATGGCTATAAATGTCCATGTAGCTTCCTCAATGTAAATGCAGGTTTAAAGAGCCCCAATGCAAATGAACCAAAAAGTGCATTATTAGAGACCAGACAGAAAATGCTACATGGAGGCTAAGTTGTTGACTTTGAAATATGAAAATGTGGTTTTACTCTTAGCTTTGCCACTTGCTCAAATATTGCAACTGAAACTGCAAATATGTATATGCCAAAATATATACAGCTCAATGGGAACAGAGGCTTCATTTACAAAGCCAAACACAGGATTGAGTGAGTATTGGAGACTTTGAAGGAAAAAAAATACTTTTTTGTGCTGTTGTGCGGGTGGAAAAAGTGTGTTTTCAGGGTTTGCTTTAAGGCGCGGCCAAGTAAAGTGAAGATTAAACATAACATTTTTGTATTCAGGGCCTGGGCACCCATCAGACACCAGTGCTGCTGCTGGTCAAGGTGGGCTGTGGGTAAATAAACTTTACGTGGCTGGCGCCTTGTCCCGTGCTTGCAGTGCTGGTGCTGTTAAAAGGTGGGATTGAGGGCTGATGAGGTATCTGTGTACTCACCAGGCCTCGCTACCGGACTCCGCTGTGCTCAGGGAGTGCTGGCTGTTTGCCTTCAGGACAAACTCCTTCATTCTCCCCTGCAGTCGCTGATTCAATGGTTGAGGCTCCCAAACAATGCCCTGACGTCAATAATGCATATTTGCCCCATTGCGCGCATGTGTATTAGCAAGCCACTTCCTTTCAGTTCCAATCATTTCAGTCCCAACAAATGTAAGCAGGCTTTTCACATGTGTGATAACATCAATAGAACCAAAATATTGGGCTCTCATTTACTGCAAATGTTAAATAGAAAGTGGCGTGGCCACCATCAAAATAAGATGAAAAAGCAGCATCTGATGCTATAAAGAAAGGCGCGGGCTGCCATTAAAGGGAAAGTGTGGCATGGTGCACTTTAAAAATAAAAAAACAACGTTGCTAAATTAAATATGGGCAAGCCCCGCATAAAGAAAAGCACACAACCGCAAGCTGAGCTGCACTAGTTAAAAAAAAGCATTTGCTTGAGAGCATGTGCTGTCTGCAACGGAGGCAGTACAAAGCTATTTAAGAAAATAGTGCTCAGAGGCTGTATTTAAAGCCTACCATGTAACAACACATGTAACAGTGGGTGTCCTCATGGGAGGCTACAAGAGGAGAAAAGGCAGTACTAAGGAGGGAATACTAAGCATATTGACCAATAAAAAGCCACCATTTACAAAAGACAGGGACAGGAGCCAATGAAAAAGGCGGAAAGTGGTCAGAGCTTCCTACCCCTATCCTGAATACAGCATGGTTTGAAGAGACAGCGCAAGCGCTGCCTAGGTGAGACCTAAACACTGGCTGCCTGGTAACAGATCAGATGGACTTAGTGTGTAGTTTACACTGTTGTAGAATAATCTTTGTGAAAGGAATAACCCTGGGCGTAGGTCACGTAGTAGCGCTACGCACAGCTATGCGAAGTGCACGTCGCCCTACGCGAGCTACGCGTAGCTACACGAACTGCGTAGTGAACTGTGTAAAATGCTGTTCGCACTATTTGCACAGTGCCGGATGCTTGTCTGCACTGTGCAATAAGTGCAAACCGCATCTTGCACAGTGCAAGCAGTAGTTTTCTGCCACTCAAGTAGATTTCTACTCGAGCTGCAGCTTTCTCAACGTGGACTCATACACAGCCATTCGCAATGAGAAACCTGACCTCCCCGGTAGGTTTATTTCCCACGCTCGCTATCGGCAACTTGATGTTGCTGATCGCGAATGAGGAAAAAGTCTCACTCAGATGTCATTTTGCTCGTTCGCGGTCGCCATCTTGACGTTGAGGACCGCAAGCAAGCAAAAAATGCCCGCTACTTGTGTTTGCACTGTGCTACGTGCAATTCGCGTCTTGCAAAGTAGCGCAAACTACGTGAGCGTAGTGGAGTACTTTGCCCAGGGTTAGTCACTGTGAGGCTTTAAAAAGTGGTTATTCAACATGAGGCACAATCCAAGTGACTTATTGGATCATTTTTACTACAGTCCAAAAAATCAATTTTCTGATGAAAAACGATGACCCCGGACCTTTCAAACTTTCTCCAGATGGTCAGAAATGGTCATTTTTTAATTTTTAATCTTTTGACTGTAAAGGACTATTGCAAGTGAATTAACACTTTTGGAACTAAAATAAGTGTGGTTAGAGTCATTTTCCTGCCTGAAATTGGTCGAAATAGAGGCTTCTGTGTAGGAGGAAAAGTCTGTAGAAATGGAAATTTTGGTCACTGTGAGTCTTTAAAAAGTGGTTATTCAACATGAGGCACAATCTATTTGAAATTTTGAATCATTTTATCTACAGTAACAAAAACTATTTTCCAATGAAAAGAATGACTCCGAACCTGTTGTACTTTCTCCAGATGGTCAGAAATGGTAATTTTTTAATGTTTAATCTTTTGACTGTAAGTGGCTATTGCAAGTGAATTAACACTTTTAGAACTAAAATAACTGTGTTTAGAGTCATATTCCTTGCCCAAAATTGGTCGAAATAGAAGCTTCTGAGAAGGAGGAAAAGTCTGTAAAAATGGCAATTTTGGTCATTGTGAGGCTTTGGTTATTAAACATGAGGCACAATCCAATTTACATTTTAAATCATTTTTTCTACAGCCAAAAGACATCAATTTTCTGATGATAAACGATGACCCCGGACCTGTAGAACTTTCTCCAGATGGTCAGAAATGGTCAAATTTTTAATGTTTACTCTTCTGACTGTAAATGACTATTGCAAGTGAATGAACACTTTTGGAACTAAAATAAGTGTGTTAAGAGTTATTTTCCTGCCTGAAATTGGTCGACATAGAAGCTTCTGAGTAGGAGGAAAAGTCAGTAAAAATTGCAATTTTGGTCACTGGGAGGCTTTAAAAAGTGGTTATTCAGCATGAGGCACAATGCAATTGACATTTTGAATCATTTTTTCTACAGTATACAAAAATAAATTTTGTGTTGAAAAAAGATGACCCGGACCTGTCAGACTTTCTCCAGATGGTCAGAAATGGAATTTTTTTTTATGTTAAATCTTTTGACAGTAAATGACTATTGCAAGTGAATTAACACTTTTGGAACTAAAATTAGTGTGTTTAGAGTCATCTTCCTGCCCGAGAGTAGTTGAAATAGAAGTTTCTGAGTAGGAGGTAAAATCTGAAAAAATTGCAATTTTGGTCACTGTGAGGCTTTAAAAAGTAGTTATTCAACATAAGGCACAATCCAATTGACATTTTGAATCATTTTTTCTACATAAAAAAACATCAATTTTCTGATGAAAAACGATTACCCGGGACCTGTCAAACTTTCTCCAGTTGGTCAGAAATGGTCAATTTTCCTTTTTCAATCTTTTGACTCTAATTGGCTATTGCAAGTGAAATAACACTTTTAGAACTAAAATAACTGTGTTTAGAGTCTTTTCCCAGCCCAAAAATTGGTCAAAATAGAAGCTTCTGAGAAGGAGGAAAAGTCGGTAAAAATGGCAATTTTGGTGACTGTGAGGCTTTAAAAAGTGGTTATTCATCATGAGTCACAATCCAATAGACATTTTGAATCATTTTATCTACATTAAAATAACATCAATTTTCGGATGAAAAACGACTAACCCGGACCTGTTGAACTTTCTCCAGATGGTCAGAAAAGGCACATTTTTAATGTTTAACCCGTTTGCTGCTCTGAACCTTCTGCACCAGTGTGGAACGTTCTATTAATCAGGTGGGGCCGCGTCGGCCAATGGATGTCCGCAGCACTACCGAGGCAGTGCTCGCGACGGCCGTTGGCCAACAGCAGCAGCAAATGGGTTAATCTTTTGACTGTAAATGACTATTGCAAGTGGATGAACACTTTTGGTACTACAATAAGTGTGTTTAAAGTCATTCTCCTGCCTGAAATTGGTCAAAATAGAAGCTTTTGAGAAGGAGGAAAAGTGAGTAAAAATGGCAATTTTAGGCACTGTGAGGTTTTAAAGAGTGGTTTTTCAAAATAAAAAAACAATTTTCTGATGAAAAACGATGACCCCGGACCTATCAAACTTTCTTTAGAGGGTCAGAAATGGTAATTTTTGTAATGTTTAATCTTTTGACAGTAAATGACTATTGCAAGTGAATTAACACTTTTGGAACTAAAATAAGTGTGTTTAGAGTAATTTTCCTGCCCAAATTTGGTTGAAATAGAAGCTTCTGAGTAGAAGGAAAAGTCTGTAAAAATGGCAATTTTGGTCACTGTGAGGCTTAAAAAAGTGGTTATTCAACATGAGGCACAATCCAATTGACATTTTGAATCATTTTTTCTACAGTCCAAAAAATCAAATTTCTGTTGAAAAGCGATGACCCGGGACTTTTCAAACTTTCTCCAGATGGTCAGAAATGGTAATTTTTTAATGTTTAATCTTTTGACTGTAAATGACTATTGCAAGTGAATTATCACTTTTAGAAGTAAAATAAGTGTGTTTAGAGTCATTTTCCTACCTGAAATTGGTCAAAACAGAAGCATTGAGTAGGAGGAAAAGTATGTAAAAATGGCAATGTTGGTCACTCTGAGGTTTTAAATAGTGGTTATTCAACATGAGGCGCAATCCAATTGACATTTTGAATCATTTTATCTACATTAAAAAAATCAATTTTCTGATGAAAAACGATGAGCCCGCACCTATCGAACTTTCTCCACATGGTCAGAAATGGTAATTTTTTATGTTTAATCTTTCTACTGTAAATGACTAGTGCAAGTGAATTAACAGTTTTGGAGCTAAAATAAGTGTGTTTAGAGTCATTTTCCTGCTGAAATTGGTCAAAATAGAAGGCTTCTGAGTAGGAGGAAAAGTCTGTAAAAATGGCAATTTTGGTCACTATGAGGCTTTGAAAAGTAGTTATTCTACATGAGGCACAATCCAATGGACATTTTGAATCATTTTTTCTGCAGTCCAAAAAATCAATTTTGTGTTGAAAAACAATGACCCCGGACCAGTCAGACTTTCTCCAGATGGTCAGAATTGGTTTTTTTTTATGTTCAATCTTTTGGCAGTAACTGACTATTGCAAGTGAATTAACACTTTTGGAACTAAAATAAGTGTGTTTAGAGTCATTTTCCTACCTGAAATTGGTCAAAATAGAAGCATTGAGCAGGAGGAAAAGTATGTAAAAATGGCAATGTTTGTCACTCTGAGGCTTTAAATAGTGGTTATTCAACATGAGGCGCAATCCAATTGGCATTTTGAATCATTTTTTCTACAGTAAAAAAAAATCAATTTTCTGAGGAAAGAGGATGACCCCGGACCTGTCGAACTTTCTTTAGAGAGTCAGAAATGGTAATTTTTGTAATGTTTAATCTTTTGACAGTAAATGACTATTGCAAGTGAATTAACACTTTTGGTACTAAAATAAGTGTGTTTAGACTAATTTTCCTGCCCAAATTTGATTGAAATAGAAGCTTCTGAGTAGAAGGAACAGTGTGTAAAAATGGCAATTTTGGTCACTGTGAGGCTTAAAAAAGTGGTTATTCAACATGAGGCACAATTCAATTGACATTTTGAATCATTTTTTCTACAGTCCGAAAAATCAATTTTCTGTTGAAAAACAATGACCCCGGACCTGTCAAACTTTCTCCAGATGGTCAGAAATGGTAATTTTTTAATGTTTAATCTTTTGACTGTAAATGACTATTGCAAGTGAATTATCACTTTTAGAACTAAAATACGTGTGTTTAGAGTCATTTTCCTACCTGAAATTGGTCAAAATAGAAGCTTCTGAGTAGGCAGAAAAGTCTGTAAAAATGGCAATTTTGGTCAATGTGAGGCTTTAAAAAGTGGTTATTCAACATGAGGCACAATCCAATTGACATTTTGAATCATTTTTTCTACAATCAAAAAATTATTTTTCAGATGAAAAATGATTTCCCGGGACCTGTTGAACTTTCTCCAGGTGGTCAGAAATGGTCATTTTTTATTGTTTAATCATTTGACTGTAAATGATTATTGCATGTGAAGTATCACTTTTGGAACTAAAATAAGTGTGTGTAGAGTCATCTTCCTGCCCAGGATTGGGTGAAATAGAAGTTTCTGAGAAGGAGTAAAATTCTGTAAAAAAAGGCAATTTTGGTCACTGTGAGGCTTTAAAAAGTGGTTATTCAACATGAGACACAATCCAATTGACATTTTGAATCATTTTATCTACATAAAAAAAAATCAATTTTCTGCTGAAAAACGATGAACCCGCACTTATCGAACTTTCTCCAGATGGTCAGAAATGGTAATTTTTTTATGTTTATTCTTTTCACTGTAATGACAATTGCATGTGAATTATCACTTTTAGAACTAAAATAAGTGTGTTTAGAGTCATTTTCCTGCTGAAATTGGTCAAAATAGAAGCTTCTGAGTAGGAGGAAATGTCTGTAAAAATGGCAATTTTGCTCACTGTGAGGCTTAAAAAAGTGATTATTCAACATGAGGCACAATCCAATTGACATTTTGAATCATTTTTTCTATAGTCCAAAAAATCAAATTTCTGTTGAAAGACGATGACCCCGGACGTGTCAAACTTTCTCCAGATGGTCAGAAATTGTAATTTTTTAATGTTTAATCTTTTGACTGTAAATGACTATTGCAAGTGAATTATCACTTTTAGAACTAAAATAAGTGTGTTTAGAGTCATTTTCGTACTTGAAATTGGTCAAAATAGAAGCATTGAGTAAGAGGAAAAGTATGTAAAAATGGCAATGTTGGTCACTCTGAGGCTTTAAATAGTGGTTATTCAACATGAGGTGCAATCCAATTGACATTTTGAATAATTTTTTCTACAGTCAAAAAAATCAATTTTCTGATGAAAGAGGATGACCCAGGACCTGTCGAACTTTCTCCAGATGGTTAGAAATGGTCATTTTTTAGTGTTTAATCTTTTGACTGTAAATGACTATTGCAAGTGAAGTAACACTTTTGGAACTAAAATAAGTGTGTTTAGAGTCATTTTCCTGCCCGAAATTGGTCAGAATAGAAGCTTCTGAGTAGGCAGGAAAGTCTGTAAAAATGGCGATTTTGGTCAATGTGAGGCTTTAAAAAGTGGTTATTCAACATAAGGCACAATCCAATTAACATTTTGACATATTTTTTCTACAATCAAAAAATTATTTATCTGATGAAAAACAATTTCCGGGACTTGTTGAACTTTCCCCAGGTGATCAGAATTGGTCATTTTTTATTGTTTAATCATTTGACTGTAAACGAATTACCACTTTTGGAACTAAAATAAGTGTGTGTAGAGTCATCTTCCTGCCCAGGATTGGGTGAAATAGAAGTTTCTGATACAGAGGAAAAGTCTGTAAAAAAGGCAATATTGATCACTGTGAGGCTTTAAAAAGTGGTTATTCAAAATGAGACACAATCCAATTGACATTTTGAATCATGTTATCTACATTAAAAAAATCAATTTTCTGATGAAAAACGATGACTCCGCACCTATCGAACTTTCTCCAGATGGTCAGAAATGGTCATTTTTTTATGTTTAATCTTTTGACTGTAAATGACTATTGCAAGTGAATTAACAGTTTTGGAACTAAAATAAGTGTGTTTAGAGTCATTTTCCTGCTGAAATTGGTCAGAATAGAAGCTTCTGAGTAGGCAGAAAAGTCTGTAAAAATGGCGATTTTGGTCAATGTGAGGCTTTAAAAAGTGGTTATTCAACACGAGACACAATCCAATTGACATTTTGAGTCATTTTATCTACATTAAAAAAAAATCAATTTTCTGATGAAAAACGATGACCCCGCACCTATCGAACTTTCTCCAGATGGTCAGAAATGGTCATTTTTTTATGTTTCATCTTTTGACTGTAAATGATTATTGCAAGTGAATTAACAGTTTTGGAACTAAAATAAGTGTGTTTAGAGTCATTTTCCTACTGAAATTGGTCAAAATAGAATCTTCTGAGTAGGAGGAAAAGTCTGTAAAAATGGCAATTTTGGTCACTGTGAGGCTTTAAAAAGTAGTTATTCTACATGAGGCACAATCCAATAGACATTTTGAATCATTTTTTCTACAGTCCCAAAAATTCAATTTTGTGTTGAAAAACAATGACCATGGACCAGTCACACTTTATCCAGATGGTCAGAAATTGTATTTTTTTCATGTTCAATCTTTTGGCAGTAACTGACTATTGCAAGTGAATTAACACTTTTGGAACTGAATAAGTGTGTTTTGAGTCATTTTCCTGCCCAAAATTGTTTGAAATAGAAGCTTCTGAGTAGGAGGAAAAGTCTGTAAAAATGGCAATTTTGGTTCACTGTAAGGATTTAAAAAGTGGTTATTAACATGAGGCCTAAACCAATTGACATTTTGAGAAAAAATTTCTACAGTCAAAAAACATCAATTTTCTGATGAAAAACATTGACCCAGGACCTGTCAAACTTTCTCCAGATGGTCAAAAATGGTAAATTTTCATTTTTCAATCTTTTGACTGTAATTGACTTTTGCAAGTGAATGAACACTTTTGGAACTAAAATAAGTGTGTTTAGAGTTATTTTCCTGCCCGATATTTGTCGAAATAGAAGCTTCTGAGAAGGAGGAAAAGTCAGTAAAAATGGCAATTTCAGTCACTGTGAGGTTTTAAAAAGTTGTTTTTTAACATCAAAAAACTAAATTTTCTGCTGAACTCCGGACGTGTCAAACTTTTTCCAGAAGGTCAGAAATGGTCATTTTTTAATGTTTAACCTTTTGACTGTAAATGACTATTGCAAGTGACTTAACATTTTTGGAACTAAAATAAGTGTGTTTTAAGTCATTTTTCTGCCCTAAATTGGTCAAAATAGAAGCTTCTGAGTAGGAAGAAAAATCTGTAAAAATTGCAATTTCTGTCCCTGTGAGGCTTTAAAAAGTGGTTATTCAACATGAGGCACACTCCAATTGACATTTTGAATCAATTTTCTACAGTCAAAAAAATGAATTTTCTGATGAAAAACGATGCCCCTGGACCTCTTGAACTTTCTCCAGAAGGTCAAAAATGGTCATTTTTTAATGTTTAATCTTTTGACTGTAAATGACTATTGCAAGTGAATTAACATTTTTGGAACTAAAATAAGTGTGTTTAGAGTCATTTTCGTACCTGAAATTGGTCAAAATAGAAGCATTGAGTAGGAGGAAAAGTATGTAAAAATGGCAATGTTGGTCACTCTGAGGCTTTAAATAGTGGTTATTAAACATGAGGCGCAATCCAATTGACATTTTGAATAATTTTTTCTACAGTCAAAAAAATAAATTTTCTGATGAAATAGGATGACCCAGGACCTGTCGAACTTTCTCCAGATGGTTAGAAATGGTCATTTTTTAGTGTTTAATCTTTTGACTGTAAATGACTATTGCAAGTGAAGTAACACTTTTGGAACTAAAATAAGTGTGTTTAGAGTCATTTTCCTGCCCGAAATTGGTCAGAATAGAAGCTTCTGAGTAGGCAGAAAAGTCTGTAAAATGGCGATTTTGGTCAATGTGAGGCTTTAAAAAGTGGTTATTCAACATAAGGCACACTCCAATTAACATTTTGACTCATTTTTTCTACAATCAAAAAATTATTTATCTGATGAAAAACAATTTCCGGGACTTGTTGAACTTTCTCCAGGTGGTCAGAAATGGTCATTTTTTATTGTTTAATCATTTGACTGTAAATGAATTACCACTTTTGGAACTAAAATAAGTGTGTGTAGAGTCATCTTCCTGCCCAGGATTGGGTGAAATAGAAGTTTCTGACACAGAGGAAAAGTCTGTAAAAAAGGCAATATTGATCACTGTGAGGCTTTAAAAAGTGGTTATTCAAAATGAGACACAATCCAATTGACATTTTGAATCATTTTATCTACATTAAAAAAAATCAATTTTCTGATGAAAAACGATGACTCCGCACCTATCGAACTTTCTCCAGATGGTCAGAAATGGTCATTTTTTTATGTTTAATCTTTTGACTGTAAATGACTATTGCAAGTGAATTAACAGTTTTGGAACTAAAATAAGTGTGTTTAGAGTCATTTTCCTGCTGAAATTGGTCAGAATAGAAGCTTCTGAGTAGGCAGAAAAGTCTGTAAAAATGGCGATTTTGGTCAATGTGAGGCTTTAAAAAGTGGTTATTCAACACGAGACACAATCCAATTGACATTTTGAGTCATTTTATCTACATTAAAAAAAAATCAATTTTCTGATGAAAAACGATGACCCCGCACCTATCGAACTTTCTCCAGATGGTCAGAAATGGTCATTTTTTTAAGTTTCATCTTTTGACTGTAAATGATTATTGCAAGTGAATTAACAGTTTTGGAACTAAAATAAGTGTGTTTAGAGTCATTTTCCTACTGAAATTGGTCAAAATAGAATTTTCTGAGTAGGAGGAAAAGTCTGTAAAAATTGCAATTTTGGTCACTGTGAGGCTTTAAAAAGTAGTTATTCTACATGAGGCACAATCCAATAGACATTTTGAATCATTTTTTCTACAGTCCCAAAAATTCAATTTTGTGTTGAAAAACAATGACCCCGGACCAGTCAGACTTTATCCAGATGGTCAGAAATTGTATTTTTTTCATGTTCAATCTTTTGGCAGTAACTGACTATTGCAGGTGAATTAACACTTTTGGAACTGAATAAGTGTGTTTTGAGTCATTTTCCTGCCCAAAATTGTTTGAAATAGAAGCTTCTGAGTAGGAGGAAAAGTCTGTAAAAATGGCAATTTTGGTTCACTGTAAGGATTTAAAAAGTGGTTATTAACATGAGGCCTAAACCAATTGACATTTTGAGAAAAAATTTCTACAGTCAAAAAACATCAATTTTCTGATGAAAAACATTGACCCAGGACCTGTCAAACTTTCTCCAGATGGTCAAAAATGGTCAATTTTCATTTTTCAATCTTTTGACTGTAATTGACTTTTGCAAGTGAATGAACACTTTTGGAACTAAAATAAGTGTGTTTAGAGTTATTTTCCTGCCCGATATTTGTCGAAATAGAAGCTTCTGAGAAGGAGGAAAAGTCAGTAAAAATGGCAATTTCAGTCACTGTGAGGTTTTAAAAAGTTGTTTTTTAACATCAAAAAACTAAATTTTCTGCTGAACTCCGGACGTGTCAAACTTTTTCCAGAAGGTCAGAAATGGTCATTTTTTAATGTTTAATCTTTTGACTGTAAATGACTATTGCAAGTGACTTAACATTTTTGGAACTAAAATAAGTGTGTTTTAAGTCATTTTTCTGCCCTAAATTGGTCAAAATAGAAGCTTCTGAGTAGGAAGAAAAATCTGTAAAAATTGCAATTTCTGTCCCTGTGAGGCTTTAAAAAGTGGTTATTCAACATGAGGCACACTCCAATTGACATTTTGAATCAATTTTCTACAGTCAAAAAAATGAATTTTCTGATGAAAAACGATGCCCCTGGACATCTTGAACTTTCTCCAGAAGGTCAAAAATGGTCATTTTTTAATGTTTAATCTTTTGACTGTAAATGACTATTGCAAGTGAATTAACATTTTTGGAACTAAAATAAGTGTGTTTAGAGTCATTTTCGTACCTGAAATTGGTCAAAATAGAAGCATTGAGTAGGAGGAAAAGTATGTAAAAATGGCAATGTTGGTCACTCTGAGGCTTTAAATAGTGGTTATTAAACATGAGGCGCAATCCAATTGACATTTTGAATAATTTTTTCTACAGTCAAAAAAATAAATTTTCTGATGAAATAGGATGACCCAGGACCTGTCGAACTTTCTCCAGATGGTTAGAAATGGTCATTTTTTAGTGTTTAATCTTTTGACTGTAAATGACTATTGCAAGTGAAGTAACACTTTTGGAACTAAAATAAGTGTGTTTAGAGTCATTTTCCTGCCCGAAATTGGTCAGAATAGAAGCTTCTGAGTAGGCAGAAAAGTCTGTAAAATGGCGATTTTGGTCAATGTGAGGCTTTAAAAAGTGGTTATTCAACATAAGGCACACTCCAATTAACATTTTGACTCATTTTTTCTACAATCAAAAAATTATTTATCTGATGAAAAACAATTTCCGGGACTTGTTGAACTTTCTCCAGGTGGTCAGAAATGGTCATTTTTTATTGTTTAATCATTTGACTGTAAATGAATTACCACTTTTGGAACTAAAATAAGTGTGTGTAGAGTCATCTTCCTGCCCAGGATTGGGTGAAATAGAAGTTTCTGACACAGAGGAAAAGTCTGTAAAAAAGGCAATATTGATCACTGTGAGGCTTTAAAAAGTGGTTATTCAAAATGAGACACAATCCAATTGACATTTTGAATCATTTTATCTACATTAAAAAAAATCAATTTTCTGATGAAAAACGATGAGTCCGCACCTATCGAACTTTCTCCAGATGGTCAGAAATGGTCATTTTTTTATGTTTAATCTTTTGACTGTAAATGACTATTGCAAGTGAATTAACAGTTTTGGAACTAAAATAAGTGTGTTTAGAGTCATTTTCCTGCTGAAATTGGTCAAAATAGAAGCTTCTGAGTAGGAGAAAAAGTCTGTAAAAATGGCAATTTTGGTTCACTGTAAGGGTTTAAAAAGTGGTTATTAACATGAGGCCTAAACCAATTGACATTTTGAGAAAACATTTCTACAGTCAAAAAACATCAATTTTCTGATGAAAAACATTGACCCCGGACCTGTCAAACTTTCTCCAGATGGTCAAAAATGGTCAATTTTCATTTTTCAATCTTTTGACTGTAATTGACTTTTGCAAGTGAATGAACACTTTTGGAACTAAAATAAGTGTGTTTAGAGTTATTTTCCTGCCCGATATTTGTCGAAATAGAAGCTTCTGAGAAGGAGGAAAAGTCAGTAAAAATGGCAATTTCAGTCACTGTGAGGTTTTAAAAAGTTGTTTTTTAACATCAAAAAACTAAATTTTCTGCTGAACCCCGGACGGGTCAAACTTTTTCCAGAAGGTCAGAAATGGTCATTTTTTAATGTTTAATCTTTTGACTGTAAATGACTATTGCAAGTGACTTAACATTTTTGGAACTAAAATAAGTGTGTTTTAAGTCATTTTTCTGCCCTAAATTGGTCGAAATAGAAGCTTCTGAGTAGGAAGAAAAATCTGTAAAAATTGCAATTTCTGTCCCTGTGAGGCTTTAAAAAGTGGTTATTCAACATGAGGCACACTCCAATTGACATTTTGAATCAATTTTCTACAGTCAAAAAAATGAATTTTCTGATGAAAAACGATGCCCCTGGACCTCTTGAACTTTCTCCAGAAGGTCAAAAATGGTCATTTTTTAATGTTTAATCTTTTGACTGTAAATGACTATTGCAAGTGAATTAACATTTTTGGAACTAAAATAAGTGTGTTTAGAGTCATTTTCGTACCTGAAATTGGTCAAAATAGAAGCATTGAGTAGGAGGAAAAGTATGTAAAAATGGCAATGTTGGTCACTCTGAGGCTTTAAATAGTGGTTATTAAACATGAGGCGCAATCCAATTGACATTTTGAATAATTTTTTCTACAGTCAAAAAAATAAATTTTCTGATGAAATAGGATGACCCAGGACCTGTCGAACTTTCTCCAGATGGTTAGAAATGGTCATTTTTCAGTGTTTAATCTTTTGACTGTAAATGACTATTGCAAGTGAAGTAACACTTTTGGAACTAAAATAAGTGTGTTTAGAGTCATTTTCCTGCCCGAAATTGGTCAGAATAGAAGCTTCTGAGTAGGCAGAAAAGTCTGTAAAATGGCGATTTTGGTCAATGTGAGGCTTTAAAAAGTGGTTATTCAACATAAGGCACAATCCAATTAACATTTTGACTCATTTTTTCTACAATCAAAAAAATATTTATCTGATGAAAAACAATTTCTGGGACTTGTTGAACTTTCTCCAGGTGGTCAGAAATGGTCATTTTTTATTGTTTAATCATTTGACTGTAAATGAATTACCACTTTTGGAACTAAAATAAGTGTGTGTAGAGTCATCTTCCTGCCCAGGATTGGGTGAAATAGAAGTTTCTGACACAGAGGAAAAGTCTGTAAAAAAGGCAATATTGATCACTGTGAGGCTTTAAAAAGTGGTTATTCAAAATGAGACACAATCCAATTGACATTTGGAATCATTTTATCTACATTAAAAAAAATCAATTTTCTGATGAAAAACGATGACTCCGCACCTATCGAACTTTCTCCAGATGGTCAGAAATGGTCATTTTTTTATGTTTAATCTTTTGACTGTAAATGACTATTGCAAGTGAATTAACAGTTTTGGAACTAAAATAAGTGTGTTTAGAGTCATTTTCCTGCTGAAATTGGTCAAAATAGAAGCTTCTGAGTAGGAGAAAAAGTCTGTAAAAATGGCAATTTTGGTTCACTGTAAGGATTTAAAAATTGGTTATTAACATGAGGCCTAAACCAATTGACATTTTGAGAAAACATTTCTACAGTCAAAAAACATCAATTTTCTGATGAAAAACATTGACCCAGGACCTGTCAAACTTTCTCCAGAGGTCAAAAATGGTCAATTTTAATTTTTCAATCTTTTGACTGTAATTGACTTTTGCAAGTGAATGAACACTTTTGGAACTAAAATAAGTGTGTTTAGAGTTATTTTCCTCCCCGATATTTGTCGAAATAGAAGCTTCTGAGAAGGAGGAAAAGTTAGTAAAAATGGCAATTTCAGTCACTGTGAGGTTTTAAAAAGTTGTTTTTTAACATCAAAAAACTAAATTTTCTGCTGAACCCCGGACGTGTCAAACTTTTTCCAGAAGTTCAGAAATGGTCATTTTTTAATGTTTAATCTTTTGACTGTAAATGACTATTGCAAGTGACTTAACATTTTTGGAACTAAAATAAGTGTGTTTTAAGTCATTTTTCGGCCCTAAATTGGTCGAAATAGAAGCTTCTGAGTAGGAAGAAAAATCTGTAAAAATTGCAATTTCTGTCCCTGTGAGGCTTTAAAAAGTGGTTATTCAACATGAGGCACACTCCAATTTACATTTTGAATCAATTTTCTACAGTCAAAAAAATGAATTTTCTGATGAAAAACGATGCCCCTGGACCTCTTGAACTTTCTCCAGAAGGTCAAAAATGGTCATTTTTTAATGTTTAATCTTTTGACTGTAAATGACTATTGCAAGTGAATTAACATTTTTGGAACTAAAATAAGTGTGTTTAGAGTCATTTTCGTACCTGAAATTGGTCAAAATAGAAGCATTGAGTAGGAGGAAAAGTATGTAAAAATGGCAATGTTGGTCACTCTGAGGCTTTAAATAGTGGTTATTAAACATGAGGCGCAATCCAATTGACATTTTGAATAATTTTTTCTACAGTCAAAAAAATAAATTTTCTGATGAAATAGGATGACCCAGGACCTGTCGAACTTTCTCCAGATGGTTAGAAATGGTCATTTTTTAGTGTTTAACCTTTTGACTGTAAATGACTATTGCAAGTGAAGTAACACTTTTGGAACTAAAATAAGTGTGTTTAGAGTCATTTTCCTGCCCGAAATTGGTCAGAATAGAAGCTTCTGAGTAGGCAGAAAAGTCTGTAAAAATGGCGATTTTGGTCAATGTGAGGCTTTAAAAAGTGGTTATTCAACATAAGGCACAATCCAATTAACATTTTGACTCATTTTTTCTACAATCAAAAAATTATTTATCTGATGAAAAACAATTTCCGGGACTTGTTGAACTTTCTCCAGGTGGTCAGAAATGGTCATTTTTTATTGTTTAATCATTTGACTGTAAATGAATTACCACTTTTGGAACTAAAATAAGTGTGTGTAGAGTCATCTTCCTGCCCAGGATTGGGTGAAATAGAAGTTTCTGACACAGAGGAAAAGTCTTTAAAAAAGGCAATATTGATCACTGTGAGGCTTTAAAAAGTGGTTATTCAAAATGAGACACAATCCAATTGACATTTTGAATCATTTTATCTACATTAAAAAAAATCAATTTTCTGATGAAAAACGATGACTCCGCACCTATCGAACTTTCTCCAGATGGTCAGAAATGGTCATTTTTTATGTTTAATCTTTTGACTGTAAATGACTATTGCAAGTGAATTAACAGTTTTGGAACTAAAATAAGTGTGTTTAGAGTCATTTTCCTGCTGAAATTGGTCAAAATAGAAACTTCTGAGTAGGAGAAAAAGTCTGTAAAAATGGCAATTTTGGTTCACTGGAAGGATTTAGAAAGTGGTTATTAACACGAGGCCTAAACCAATTGACATTTTGAATAATTTTTTCTACAGTCAAAAAACATCAATTTTCTGATGAAAAACAATTGAGCCAGGACCTGTCAAACTTTCTCCAGATGGTCAGAAATGGTCAATTTTCATTTTTCAATCTTTTGACTGTAATTGACTTTTGCAAGTGAATGAACACTTTTGGAACTAAAATAAGTGTGTTTAGAGTTATTTTCCTGCCCGATATTTGTCGAAATAGAAGCTTCTGAGAAGGAGAAAAAGTCAGTAAAAATGGCAATTTCAGTCACTGTGAGGTTTTAAAAAGTTGTTTTTTAACATCAAAAAACTCAATTTTCTGCTGAAAAACGATGAACCCGGACGTGTCAAACTTTCTCCAGAAGGTCAGAAATGGTAATTTTTTAATGTTTAATCTTTTAACTGTAAATGACTATTGCAAGTGACTTAACATTTTTGGAACTAAAATAAGTGTGTTTTGAGTCATTTTTCTGCCCTAAATTGGTCGAAATAGAAGCTTCTGAGTAGGAAGAAAAATCTGTAAAAAATTGCAATTTCTGTCACTGTGAGGCTTTAAAAAGTGGTTATTCAACATGAGGCACACTCCAAATGACATTTTGAATCAATTTTCTACAGTCACAAAAATGAATTTTCTGATGAAAAACGATGCCCCTGGACCTGTTGAACTTTCTCCAGAAGGTCAAAAATGGTCATTTTTAATGTTTAATCTTTTGACTGTAAATGACTATTGCAAGTGAATTAACATTTTTGGAACTAAAATAAGTGTGTTTAGAATCATTTTTCTGCCCTAAATTGGTAGAAATAGAAGTTTCTGAGTAGGAAGAAAAATCTGTAAAAATTGCAATTACTGTCACTGTGAGGCTTTAAAAAGTGGTTATTCAACATGAGGCACATTCAATTGACATTTTGAATCAATTTTCTACACTCAAAAAAATCAATTTTCTGATGAAAAACGATGCCCCCGGACCTGTTAAACTTTCTCCAGATGGTCAGAAATGGTCATTTTTTAATGTTTATTCTTTTAACTGTAAATTACTAATGCAAGTGAGTTAACACTTTAAGAACTAATATAAGTGTGTTTAGAGTCATATTCCTGCCCGAAATTGGTCGAAATAGAAACTTCTGAATAGAAGGAAAAGTCTGTAAAAATGGCAATGTTGGTCACTGTGAGGCTTTAAAAAGTGTTTATTCAACATGAGGCACAATCCAATTTACATTGTGAATAATTTTTTCTACAGTCAAAAAAAATCTATTTTCTGAAGAAGAACGATGACCCCGAACTTGTGGAACTTTCTCCAGATGGTCAGAAATGGTCATTTTTTAATGTTTAATCTTTTGACTGTAAATGACTATTGATAGTGAATTAACATTTTTGGAACTAAAATAAGTGTGTTTTGAATAATTTTTCTGCCCTAAATTGGTCGAAATAGAAGCTTCTGAGTAGGAAGAAAAATCTGTAAAAATTCCAATTTCTGTCACTGTGAGGCTTTAAAAAGTGGTTATTCAACATGAGGCACATTCCAATTGACATTTTTAATCAATTTTCTACACTCAAAAAAATCAATTTTCTGATGAAAAACGATGCCCCCGGACCTGTTAAACTTTCTCCAGATGGTCAGAAATGGTCATTTTTTAATGTTTATTCTTTTAACTGTAAATTACTAATGCAAGTGAGTTAACACTTTAAGAACTAATATAAGTGTGTTTAGAGTCATATTCCTGCCCGAAATTGGTCGAAATAGAAACTTCTGAATAGAAGGAAAAGTCTGTAAAAATGGCAATGTTGGTCACTGTGAGGCTTTAAAAAGTGTTTATTCAACATGAGGCACAATCCAATTTACATTGTGAATAATTTTTTCTACAGTCAAAAAAATCTATTTTCTGAAGAAGAACGATGACCCCGAACTTGTGGAACTTTCTCCAGATGGTCAGAAATGGTCATTTTTTAATGTTGAATCTTTTGACTGTAAATGACTATGCCAAGTGAATTATCAATTATAGAACTAAAATAAGTGTGTTTAGGATCATTTTCCTGCCCAAAATTGGTTGAAATGGAAGCTTCTGAGTAGAAAGAAAAGTCTGTAAAAATGGCAATTTTGGTCACTTTGTGGTTAGTCAACATGAGGGACAATCCAATTGACATTTTAAATAATTTTTTCTACATTCAAAAACATCAATTTTCTGATGAAAAACGATGACCCCGGACCTGTTGAACCTTCTCCAGATGGTAAGAAATGGTCTATTTTTAATGTATAATCTTTTGACTGTAAATGACTATTGTAAGTGAATGAACACTTTTGGAATTAAAATCAGTGTGTTAAGAGTTATTTTCCTGCCAGACATTGGCCGACATAGAAGCATCTGAGTAGGAGGAAAAGTCTGTAAAAATTTCAATTTTGGTCACTGGAGGCTTTGAAAAGTGGTTATTCAGCATGAGGCACAATCCAATTGACATTTTGAATCATTTTTTCTACAGTATACAAAAATCAATTTTGTGTTTAAAAAAGATGACTCTGGACTTGTCAGACTTTCTCCAGAAAGTCAGAAATGGTAACTTTTTTATGTTAAATCTTTTGACAGTAAATGACTATTGCAAGTGAATTAACACTTTTGGAACAAAAATAAGTGTGTTTAGAGTCATCTTCCTGCCCGAGAGTAGATGAAATAGAAGTTTCTGAGTATGAGGAAAAATCTGAAAAAATTGTAATTTTTGTCACTGTGAGGCTTTAAAAAGTGGTTATTCAACATAAGGCATAATCCAATTGACATTTTGAATAATTTTTTCTACATTAAAAAAACATCAATTTTCTGATGAAAAACGATGACCCCGGACCTGTCGAACTTTCTCCAGATGGTCAGAAATGGTAATTTTTTAATGTTAAATCTTTTGACTGTAAATGACTATTGCAAGTGAATTATCACTTTTAGAACTAAAATAAGTGTGTTTAGAGTCATTTTCCTACCTGAAATTGGTCAAAATAGAAGCATTGAGTCGGAGGAAAAGTATGTAAAAATGGCAA
The DNA here is from genome assembly GCF_964261635.1 of Lissotriton helveticus. Classification (NCBI taxonomy): domain Eukaryota; kingdom Metazoa; phylum Chordata; class Amphibia; order Caudata; family Salamandridae; genus Lissotriton; species Lissotriton helveticus. The sequence goes on along the minus strand of NC_136071.1, from coordinate 514,899,862 downwards.
TGTTGGTCACTCTGAGGTTTTAAAAAGTGGTTATTCAACACGAGACACAATCCAATTGACATTTTGAATCATTTTATCTACATTAAGAAAAATCAATTTTCTGATGAAAAACGATGACCCCGCACCTATCGAACTTTCTCCAGATGGTCAGAAATGGTCATTTTTTTATGTTTAATCTTTTGACTGTAAATGACTATTGCAAGTGAATTAACAGTTTTGGAACTAAAATAAATGTGTTTAAAGTCATTTTTCTGCTGAAATTGGTCAAAATAGAAGCTTCTGAGTAGGAGGAAAAGTCTGTAAAAATGGCAATTTTGGTCACTGTGAGGCTTTAAAAAGTAGTTATTCTACATGAGGCACAATCCAATGGACATTTTGAATCATTTTTTCTACAGTCCAAAAAATCAATTTTGTGTTGAAAAACAATGACTCTGGACCAGTCAGACTTTCTCCAGATGGTCAGAAATTTTATTTTTTATGTTCAATCTTTTGGCAGTAACTGACTATTGCAAGTGAATTAACACTTTTGGAACTAAATAAGTGTTTTTTGAGTCATTTTCCTGCCCAAAATTGTTTGAAATAGAAGCTTCTGAGTAGGAGGAAAAGTCTGTAAAAATGGCAATTTTGGTTCACTGTAAGGATTTAAAAAGTGGTTATTAACATGAGGCCTAAACCAATTGACATTTTGAATAATTTTTTCTACAGTCAAAAAACATCAATTTTCGGATGAAAAACGATGACCCAGGACCTGTCAAACTTTCTCCAGATGGTCAGAAATGGTCAATTTTCATTTTTCAATCTTTTGACTGTAATTGACTTTTGCAAGTACTTAACATTTTTGGAACTAAAATAAGTGTGTTTTGAGTCATTTTTCTGCCCTAAATTGGTCGAAATAGAAGCTTCTGAGTAGGAAGACAAATCTGTAAAAATTGCTATTTCTGTTGAACTTTCTTCAGATGGTCAGAAATTGTCATTTTTTAATGTTTATTCTTTTGACTGTAAATGACTATTGCGAGTGAATGAACACTTTTGGTACTACAATAAGTGTGTTTAAAGTCATTCTCCTGCCTGAAATTGGTCGAAGTAGAAGCTTTTGAGTAGGAGGAAAAGTCAGTAAAAATGGCAATTTTAGGCACTGTGAGGTTTTAAAGAGTGGTTTTTCAACATAAAAAAAAACAATTTTCTGATGAAAAACGAGGACCTTGGACCTCTCGAATTTTCTTAGAGGGTCAGAAATGGTAATTTTTGTAATGTTTAATCTTTTGACAGTAAATGACTATTGCAAGTGAATTAACACTTTTGGAACTAAAATAGGTGTATTTAGGGTAATTTTCATGCCCAAATTTGGTTGAAATAGTAGCTTCAGAGTAGAAGGAAAAGTCTGTAAGAATGGCAATTTGGTCACTGTGTGGCTTTAAAAAGTGGTTATTCAACATGAGGCACAATCCAATGGACATTTTGAATCATTTTTTCTACATTTAAAAAACATCAATTTTCTGATGAAAAATGATGAGCCCTGACTTGTCGAACTTTCTCCAGATGGTCAGAAATGGTCATTTTTTTTTTGTTTAATCTTTTGACTGTAAATGACTATTGCAAGTGAATTAACAGTTTTGGAACTAAAATAAGTGTGTTTAGAGTCATTTTCCTGCTGAAATTGGTCAAAATAGAAGCTTCTGAGTAGGAGGAAAAGTCTGTAAAAATGGCAATTTTGGTCACTGTGAGGCTTTAAAAAGTAGTTATTCTACATGAGGCACAATCCAATGGACATTTTGAATCATTTTTTCTACAGTCCAACAGCCTTACATTACATTGTAAGAGACAATTAGAATCTAGAGACTTTTCATACACCTGTTGAATTGAAGAGAGGTAACAGTCTTTCTTCCACCTAGGCAATGAGCACTTCTTTCCATATCATTGAAGATAGAAAGATCAAACTTAAGTTCGAGCGGGACATTGCACATCATATAAGTTTTGAGGTGAATATACAGATATCACACCATTTATTGTGCATCATTGTTTATTGTTATTTATTAAGCCGCACCCATTCTTTCTAGCTGCTGCTTCCACTTGGAGGGTACCAGTCCGTGGAGTCTTGTTTTTTCCCTGCCTTCCCTTGTTTTGTTCCCTCCTTTCCCTTCATATCACCATTGTGTTCTAGGGTTTGATAGACACAGCTGGTGTGGAAGGGAAGGGCTGGGTCTGTCTTCGGTTCCCGGCACTCCTGCGGAAACGGCTTGTGGATCCTTACAGTGAGGTTTTAAAGAGTGGTTTTTCAACATAAAAAAAATCAATTTTGTGTTGCAAAACAATGACGCCGGACCAGTCAGACTTTCTCCAGATGGTCAGAAATTTTTTTATGTTCAATCTTTTGGCAGTAACTCACTATTGAAAGTGAATTAACACTTTTGGGACTAAATAAGTGTGTTTTGAGTCATTTTCCTGCCCAAAATTGTTTGAAATAGAAGCTTCTGAGTAGGAGGAAAAGTCTGTAAAAATTGCAATTTTGGTTCACTGTAAGGATTTAAAAAGTGGTTATTAACATTAGGCCTAAACCAATTGACATTTTGAATAATTTTTTCTACAGTCAAAAAACATCAATTTTCTGATGAAAAACGATGACCTGTCAAACTTTCTCCAGATGGTCAGAAATGGTCAATTTTCATTTTTCAATCTTTTGACAGTAATTGACTTTTGCAAGTGAATGAACACTTTTGGAATTAAAATAAGTGTGTTTAGAGTTATTTTCCTGTCCGATATTTGTCGAAATAGAAGCTTCTGTAAAAATGGCAATTTTGGTTCACTGTAAGGATTTTAAAAGTGGTTATTAACATTAGGCCTAAACCAATTGACATTTTGAATAATTTTTTCTACAGTAAAAAAACATCAATTTTCTGATGAAAAACGATGACATGTCAAACTTTCTCCAGATGGTCAGAAATGGTCAATTTTCATTTTTCAATCTTTTGACAGTAATTGAGTTTTGCAAGTGAATGAACACTTTTGGAACTAAAATAAGTGTGTTTAGAGTCATATTCCTGCCCGAAATTGGTCGAAATAGAAGCTTCTGAGTAGGAGGAAAAGTCTGTAAAAATGGCAATTTTGGTCACTGTGAGGCTTTAAAAAGTAGTTATTCTACATGAGGCACAATCAAATAGACATTTTGAATCATTTTTTCTACAGTCCAAAAAATTCAATTTTGTGTTGAAAAACAATGACCCCGGACCAGTCAGACTTTATCCAGATGGTCAGAAATTGTATTTTTTTCATGTTCAATCTTTTGGCAGTAACTGACTATTGCAAGTGAATTAACACTTTTGGAAATAAAATAAGTGTGTTTAGAGTCATCTTCCTGTCCGAGAGTAGGTGAAATAGAAGTTTCTGAGTAGGAGGAAAAACTGAAAAAATTGCAATTTTGGTCACTGTGAGGCTTTAAAAAGTTGTTTTTTAACATCAAAAAACTCAATTTTCTGATGAAAAACCTGTCAAACTTTCTCCAGACGGTCAGAAATGGTCATTTTTTAATGTTTAATCTTTTGACTGTAATTGACTATTGCAAGTGACTTAACATTTTTGGAACTAAAATAAGTGTGTTTTGAGTCATTTTTCTGCCCTAAATTGGTCGAAATAGAAGCTTCTGAGTAGGAAGAAAAATCTGTAAAAATTGCAATTTCTGTCACTGTGAGGCTTTAAAAAGTGGTTATTCAACATGAGGCACACTCCAATTGACATTTTGAATCAATTTTCTACAGTCAAAAAAATCAATTTTTTGATGAAAAACGATGCCCCCGGACCTGTTGAACTTTCTTCAGATGGTCAGAAATTGTCATTTTTTAATGTTTATTCTTTTGACTGGAAATGACTATGGCAAGTGAATGAACACTTTTGGAACTAAAATAAGTGTGTTTAGAGTCATATTCCTGCCCGAAATTGGTCGAAATAGAAGCTTCTGAGTAGGAGGAAAAGTCTGTAAGAATGGCAATTTGGTCACTGTGAGGCTTTAAAAAGTGGTTATTCAACATGAGGCACAATCCAATGGACATTTTGAATCATTTTTTCCACATTTAAAAAACATCAATTTTCTGATGAAAAACGATGAACCCTGACTTGTCGAAATTTCTCCAGATGGTCTGAAATGGTCAATTTTCAACGTTTAATCTTTTGACTGGAAATGACTATTGCAAGTGAATGAACACTTTTGGAACTAAAATTAATGTGTTTAGAGCCATTGTCCTGCCCGAAATTGGTTGAAATAGAAGCTTCTGAGTTGAAGGAAAAGTCTGTAAAAATTGCATTTTTGGTCACTGTGAGGCTTTAAAAAGTGGTTATTCAGCATGAGGCACAATCCAATTGACATTTATAATATTTTTTTCTACATTAAAAAAACATCAATTTTCTGATGAAAAACGATGACCCCGGACCTGTCAAACTTTCTCCAGATGGTCAGAAATTGCCGATTTTTAATGTTTAATCTTTTGCCTGTAAATGACTACGCCAAGCGAATGATCAATTATAGAACTAAAATAAGTGTGTTTAGGATCATTTTCCTGCCCAAAATTGGTTGAAATGGAAGCTTCTGAGTAGAAGGAAAAGTCTGACAAATGGCAATTTTGGTCACTTTGTGGTTATTCAACAAGAGGGAAAATCCAATTGACATTTTAAATCATTTTTTTCTACATTCAAAAACATCAATTTTCTGATGAAAAACAATGACCTGTTGAAACTTCTCCAGATGGTAAGAAATGGTCTATTTTTAATGTATAATCTTTGACTGTAATTGACTATTGTAAGTGAATGAACACTTTTGGAACTAAAATAAGTGTGTTAAGAGTTATTTTCCTGGCCGAAATTGGTCAACATAGAAGCTTCTGAGTAGGAGGAAAAGTCTGTAAAAATTGCAATTTTGGTCACTGGGAGGCTTTAAAAAGTGGTTATTCAGCATGAGGCACAATCCAATTGACATTTTGAATCATTTTTTCTACAGTATACAAAAATCAATTTTGTGTTGAAAAAAGATGACCCCGGACCTGTCAGACGTTCTCCAGATGGTCAGAAATGGTAATTTTCTTATGTTAAATCTTTTGACAGTAAATGACTATTGCAAGTGAATTAACACTTTTGGAACTAAAATAAGTGTGTTTAGAGTCATCTTCCTGTCCGAGAGTAGGTGAAATAGAAGTTTCTGAGTAGGAGGAAAAACTGAAAAAATTGCAATTTTGGTCACTGTGAGGCTTTAAAAAGTTGTTTTTTAACATCAAAAAACTCAATTTTCTGATGAAAAACGATGACCCCGGACCTGTCAAACTTTCTCCAGAAGGTCAGAAATGGTCATTTTTTAATGTTTAATCTTTTGACTGTAATTGACTATTGCAAGTGACTTAACATTTTTGGAACTAAAATAAGTGTGTTTTGAGTCATTTTTCTGCCCTAAATTGGTCGAAATAGAAGCTTCTGAGTAGGAAGAAAAATCTGTAAAAATTGCAATTTCTGTCACTGTGAGGCTTTAAAAAGTGGTTATTCAACATGAGGCACACTCCAATTGACATTTTGAATCAATTTTCTACAGTCAAAAAAATCAATTTTTTGATGAAAAACGATGCCCCCGGACCTGTTGAACTTTCTTCAGATGGTCAGAAATTGTCATTTTTTAATGTTTATTCTTTTGACTGGAAATGACTATGGCAAGTGAATGAACACTTTTGGAACTAAAATAAGTGTGTTTAGAGTCATATTCCTGCCCGAAATTGGTCGAAATAGAAGCTTCTGAGTAGGAGGAAAAGTCTGTAAGAATGGCAATTTGGTCACTGTGAGGCTTTAAAAAGTGGTTATTCAACATGAGGCACAATCCAATGGACATTTTGAATCATTTTTTCTACATTTAAAAAACTTCAATTTTCTGATGAAAAACGATGAACCCTGACTTGTCGAAATTTCTACAGATGGTCTGAAATGGTCAATTTTAAACGTTTAATCTTTTGACTGGAAATGACTATTGCAAGTGAATGAACACTTTTGGAACTAAAATAAATGTGTTTAGAGCCATTGTCCTGCCCGAAATTGGTTGAAATAGAAGCTTCTGAGTTGAAGGAAAAGTCTGTAAAAATTGCATTTTTGGTCACTGTGAGGCTTTAAAAAGTGGTTATTCAGCATGAGGCACAATCCAATTGACATTTATAATATTTTTTTCTACATTCAAAAAACATCAATTTTCTGATGAAAAACGATGACCCCGGACCTGTCAAACTTTCTCCAGATGGTCAGAAATTGCCGATTTTTAATGTTTAATCTTTTGCCTGTAAATGACTACGCCAAGCGAATGATCAATTATAGAACTAAAATAAGTGTGTTTAGGATCATTTTCCTGCCCAAAATTGGTTGAAATGGAAGCTTCTGAGTAGAAGGAAAAGTCTGACAAATGGCAATTTTGGTCACTTTGTGGTTATTCAACAAGAGGGAAAATCCAATTGACATTTTAAATCATTTTTTTCTACATTCAAAAACATCAATTTTCTGATGAAAAACAATGACCTGTTGAACCTTCTCCAGATGGTAAGAAATGGTCTATTTTTAATGTATAATCTTTGACTGTAATTGACTATTGTAAGTGAATGAACACTTTTGGAACTAAAATAAGTGTGTTAAGAGTTATTTTCCTGGCCGAAATTGGTCAACATAGAAGCTTCTGAGTAGGAGGAAAAGTCTGTAAAAATTGCAATTTTGGTCACTGGGAGGCTTTAAAAAGTGGTTATTCAGCATGAGGCACAATCCAATTGACATTTTGAATCATTTTTTCTACAGTATACAAAAATCAATTTTGTGTTGAAAAAAGATGACCCCGGACCTGTCAGACGTTCTCCAGATGGTCAGAAATTGTAATTTTCTTATGTTAAATCTTTTGACAGTAAATGACTATTGCAAGTGAATTAACACTTTTGGAACTAAAATAAGTGTGTTTAGAGTCATCTTCCTGTCCGAGAGTAGGTGAAATAGAAGTTTCTGAGTAGGAGGAAAAACTGAAAAAATTGCAATTTTGGTCACTGTGAGGCTTTAAAAAGTTGTTTTTTAACATCAAAAAACTCAATTTTCTGATGAAAAACGATGACCCCGGACCTGTCAAACTTTCTCCAGAAGGTCAGAAATGGTCATTTTTTAATGTTTAATCTTTTGACTGTAATTGACTATTGCAAGTGACTTAACATTTTTGGAACTAAAATAAGTGTGTTTTGAGTCATTTTTCTGCCCTAAATTGGTCGAAATAGAAGCTTCTGAGTAGGAAGAAAAATCTGTAAAAATTGCAATTTCTGTCACTGTGAGGCTTTAAAAAGTGGTTATTCAACATGAGGCACACTCCAATTGACATTTTGAATCAATTTTCTACAGTCAAAAAAATCAATTTTTTGATGAAAAACGATGCCCCCGGACCTGTTGAACTTTCTTCAGATGGTCAGAAATTGTCATTTTTTAATGTTTATTCTTTTGACTGGAAATGACTATGGCAAGTGAATGAACACTTTTGGAACTAAAATAAGTGTGTTTAGAGTCATATTCCTGCCCGAAATTGGTCGAAATAGAAGCTTCTGAGTAGGAGGAAAAGTCTGTAAGAATGGCAATTTGGTCACTGTGAGGCTTTAAAAAGTGGTTATTCAACATGAGGCACAATCCAATGGACATTTTGAATCATTTTTTCTACATTTAAAAAACTTCAATTTTCTGATGAAAAACGATGAACCCTGACTTGTCGAAATTTCTACAGATGGTCTGAAATGGTCAATTTTAAACGTTTAATCTTTTGACTGGAAATGACTATTGCAAGTGAATGAACACTTTTGGAACTAAAATAAATGTGTTTAGAGCCATTGTCCTGCCCGAAATTGGTTGAAATAGAAGCTTCTGAGTTGAAGGAAAAGTCTGTAAAAATTGCATTTTTGGTCACTGTGAGGCTTTAAAAAGTGGTTATTCAGCATGAGGCACAATCCAATTGACATTTATAATATTTTTTTCTACATTCAAAAAACATCAATTTTCTGATGAAAAACGATGACCCCGGACCTGTCAAACTTTCTCCAGATGGTCAGAAATTGCCGATTTTTAATGTTTAATCTTTTGCCTGTAAATGACTATGCCAAGTGAATGATCAATTATAGAACTAAAATAAGTGTGTTTAGGATCATTTTCCTGCCCAAAATTGGTTGAAATGGAAGCTTCTGAGTAGAAGGAAAAGTCTGACAAATGGCAATTTTGGTCACTTTGTGGTTATTCAACAAGAGGGAAAATCCAATTGACATTTTAAATCATTTTTTTCTACATTCAAAAACATCAATTTTCTGATGAAAAACGATGACCTGTTGAACCTTCTCCAGATGGTAAGAAATGGTCTATTTTGTATGTATAATCTTTGACTGTAATTGACTATTGTAAGTGAATGAACACTTTTGGAACTAAAATAAGTGTGTTAAGAGTTATTTTCCTGGACGAAATTGGTCAACATAGAAGCTTCTGAGTAGGAGGAAAAGTCTGTAAAAATTGCAATTTTGGTCACTGGGAGGCTTTAAAAAGTGGTTATTCAGCATGAGGCACAATCCAATTGACATTTTGAATCATTTTTTCTACAGTTCACAAAAATCAATTTTGTGTTGAAAAAAGATGACCCCGGATCTGTCAGACGTTCTCCAGATGGTCAGAAATGGTAATTTTCTTATGTTAAATCTTTTGACAGTAAATGACTATTGCAAGTGAATTAACACTTTTGGAACTAAAATAAGTGTGTTTAGAGTCATCTTCCTGTCCGGGAGTAGGTGAAATAGAAGTTTCTGAGTAGGAGGAAAAACTGAAAAAATTGCAATTTTGGTCACTGTGAGGCTTTAAAAGGTGGGTATTCAACATAAGGCACAATCTAATTGACTTTTTGAATAATTTTTTCTACATTAAAAAAACGTCAATTTTCTGATGAAAAACGATGACCTGTCGAACTTTTTCCAGATAGTCAGAAATGGTCATTTTTTAATGTTTAATCTTTTTACTCTAATTGACTATTGCAAGTGAAATAACACTTTTAGAACTAAAATAACTGTGTTTAGAGTCAATTCCATGCCCAAAATCGGTCAAAATAGAAGCTTCTGAGAAAGAGGAAAAGTCTGTAAAAATGGCAATTTTGGTGACTGTGAGGCTTTAAAAAGTGGTTATTCAACATGAGTCACAATCCAATAGACATTTTGAATAATTTCATCTACATTAAAATAACGTCAATTTTCTGATGAAAAACGATGACCTGTCGAACTTTTTCCAGATGGTCAGAAATGGTCATTTTTTAATGTTTAATCTTTTTACTCTAATTGACTATTGCAAGTGAAATAACACTTTTAGAACTAAAATAACTGTGTTTAGAGTCAATTCCATGCCCAAAATCGGTCAAAATAGAAGCTTCTGAGAAAGAGGAAAAGTCTGTAAAAATGGCAATTTCGGTGACTGTGAGGCTTTAAAAAGTGGTTATTCAACATGAGTCACAATCCAATAGACAATTTGAATAATTTCATCTACATTAAAATAACATCAATTTTCTGTTGAAAAACGATGACCCCGGACCTGTCGAACTTTCTCCAGATGGTTAGAAAAGGTTCATTTTTAATGTTTAACCCGTTTGCTGCTCTGAACCTTCCGCGCCAGTGCGGAACATTCTATAAATTGGGCGGGGCCGCGTCGGCCAATGGATGTCCGCAGCACTGCCGAGGCAGTGCTCGCGGCGGCCGTTGGCCAACAGCAGCAGCAAACGGGTTAATCTTTTGACTGTAAATGACTATTGCGAGTGAATGAACACTTTTGGTACTACAATAAGTGTGTTTAAAGTCATTCTCCTGCCTGAAATTGGTCGAAATAGAAGCTTTTGAGTAGGAGGAAAAGTCAGTAAAAATGGCAATTTTAGGCACTGTGAGTGTCACGCCTACCATCTCGCCAGCCAAATTGCGCTATCCGCCAAAGATGGCCACCCCATACTGCGCATGTGCAAAGGAGTCAGGCAGGGTCTTAAGCCTGACTTCCCCCTTGTTTGATGCTTCGCGCTCTAGTGTTTCGGGAACCTGGCGTCGCGTCACTTCCGCAGAGCCGACCGTCACTGCACTCCTTGCTGAATCCTGTTGTTCGGACCCGCAAGTCCATGTTTCCTGTTTCTGGAGTTTTCTTGTTCCTTATATCAACTGGGGGCCTTTTCGCTACTTTCCTTAAGCGATATCCCCCCACTCCGCATCCGTCTGCTGCATTAAGACGGACCCGGAATTTTCCTGTTCCCTGGCTTTCCCCTTGCCGGCTTACCTCTCCCCGTTCCTCTGGAGCCTCAGCCTGCGTCTCGCGGTTGCGCCCACCGGCCGGACTTGTGTTCCGTCGGTTGGCCGGACTAGCTGGGAGCAGGCGGGGGTCGTTCAGAGTGTATGGTGTTTGGGAAAGTTCGCATGGAGGTTTTCCCTTATCTTTTTCCCTATTACCTTATTTTGAACTCCCAGGCACTCCAAAACTGGCAGTCATCACAGTATATCGAAGACAACGACCGGGTAAAGCGCTTTAGCGCTTCTATATACAATTATTACTTTGGTTATTTCAACTATCTATTTATGTTGGTGATACTGTTTTTTGTAGTTGTCTTAATCCTGAGATTCGAGATCTACCCAAGATGCTCTACACAGCTGTAGCCTTACATTACATTGTAAGAGACAATTAGAATCTAGAGACTTTTCATACACCTGTTGAATTGAAGAGAGGTAACAGTCTTTCTTCCACCTAGGCAATGAGCACTTCTTTCCATATCATTGAAGATAGAAAGATCAAACTTAAGTTCGAGCGGGACATTGCACATCATATAAGTATTGAGGTGAATATACAGATATCACACCATTTATTGTGCATCATTGTTTATTGTTATTTATTAACCCACACCCATTCTTTCTAGCTGCTGCTTCCACTTGGAGGGTACCAGTCCGTGGAGTCTTGTTTTTTCCCTGCCTTCCCTTGTTTTGTTCCCTCCTTTCCCTTCATATCACCGTTGTGTTCTAGGGTTTGATAGACACAGCTGGTATGGAAGGGAAGGGCTGGGTCTGTCTTCGGTTCCTGGCACTCCTGCGGAAACGGCTTGTGGATCCTTACAGTGAGGTTTTAAAGAGTGGTTTTTTCAACATTAAAAAAATAAATTTTCTGATGAAAAACGATGACCCCGGAACTGTCGAACTTTCTTTAGAGGGTCAGAAATGGTCATTTTTGTAATGTTTAATCTTTTGACAGTAAATGGCTATTGCAAGTGGATTAACACTTTTGGAACTAAAATACGTGTGTTTAGAGTAATTTTCCTGCCCAAATTTGGTTGAAATAGAAGCTTTTGAGTAGAAGGAAAAGTCTGTAAAAATGGCAATTTTGGTCACTGTGAAGCTTAAAAAAATGGTTATTCAACATGAGGCACAATTCAATTTACATTTTGAATCATTTTTTCTACAGTCCAAAAAATCAATTTTCTGTTGAAAAACGATGACCCCGGACCTGTCGAACTTTCTCCAGATGGTTAGAAATGGTCATTTTTTAGTGTTTAATCTTTTGACTGTAAATGACTATTGTAAGTGAATTATCACTTTTAGAACTAAAATAAGTGTGTTTAGAGTCATTTTCCTACCTGAAATTGGTCAATATAGAAGCATTGAGTAGGAGGAAAAGTATGTAAAAATGGTAATGTTGGTCACTCTGAGGCTGTAATAAGTGGTTATTCAACATGAGGCGCAATCCAATTGACATTTAGAATCATTTTTTCTACAATCAAAAAATTATTTATCTGATGAAAAATGATTTCCTGGGACCTGTTGAACTTTCTCCAGGTGGTCAGAAATTGTCATTTTTTAATGTTTAATCTTTTTACTCTAATTGACTATTGCAAGTGAAATAACATTTTTAGAACTAAAATAACTGTGTTTAGAGTCAATTCCATGCCCAAAATCGGTCAAAATAGAAGCTTCTGAGAAAGAGGAAAAGTCTGTAAAAATGGCAATTTTGGTGACTATGAGGCTTCAAAAAGTGTTTATTCAACATGAGTTACAATCCAATAGACATTTTGAATCATTTTATCTACAGAAAAATAACATAAATTTTCGGATGAAAAACGATGAACCCGGACCTGTCGAACTTTCTTCAGATGGTCAGAAAAGGTACATTTCTAATGTTTCACCCGTTTGCTGTTCTGAACGTTCCACGCCAGTGCGGAACGTTCTATTAATCGGGCGGGGCAGCGTCGGCCAATGGATGTCCGCAGCACTACCGAGGCAGTGCTCGAGACGGCCGTTGGCCCACAGCAGCAGCAAACGGGTTAATCTTTTGACTGTAAATGACTATTGCGAGTGAATGAACACTTTTGGTACTACAATAAGTGTGTTTAAAGTCATTCTCCTGCCTGAAATTGGTCGAAGTAGAAGCTTTTGAGTAGGAGGAAAAGTCAGTAAAAATGGCAATTTTAGGTACTGTGAGGTTTTAAAGAGTGGTTTTTCAACATAAAAAAAAATCAATTTTCTGATGAAAAACGATGACCTTGGACCTCTCGAATTTTCTTAGAGGGTCAGAAATGGTAATTTTTGTAATGTTTAATCTTTTGACAGTAAATGACTATTGCAAGTGAATTAACACTTTTGGAACTAAAATAAGTGTGTTTAGGGTAATTTTCATGCCCAAATTTGGTTGAAATAGTAGCTTCAGAGCAGAAGGAAAAGTCTGTAAAAATGGCAATTTTGGTCACTGTGAGGCTTAAAAAAGTGGTTATTCAACATGAGGCACAATCCAATTGACATTTTGAATCATTTTTTCTACAGTCAAAAAAATCAATTTTCTGATGAAAGAGGATGACCCCGGACCTATCGAACTTTCTCCAGATGGTTAGAAATGGTCATTTATTAGCGTTTAATCTTTTGACTGTAAATGACTATTGCAAGTGAAGTAACACTTTTGGAACTAAAATAAGTGTGTTTAGAGTCATTTTCTGCCCAGAATTGGTCGGAATAGAAGCTTCCGAGTAGGCAGAAAAGTCTGTAAAAATGGCGATTTTGATCAATGTGAGGCTTTAAAAAGTGGTTATTCAACATGAGGCGCAATCCAATTGACATTTTGCATCATTGTTTCTACAATCAAAAAATTATTTTTCTGATGAAAAACGATTTACCGGGACCTGTTGAACTTTCTCCAGGTGGTCAGAAATGGTCATGTTTTATTGTTTAATCATTTGACTGTAAATGATTATTGCATGTGAAGTATCACTTTTGGAACTAAAATAAGTGTGTGTAGAGTCATCTTCCTGCCCATGATTGGGTGAAATAGAAGTTTCTGAGAAGGAGTAAAAGTCTGTAAAAATGGCAATTTTGATCACTGTGAGTCTTTAAAAAGGGATTATTCAACATAAGGCACAACCCGACTATTGCAAGTGAATTATCACTTTTAGAACTAAAATAAGTGTGTTTAGAGTCATTTTCCTACCTGGAATTGGTCAAAATAGAAGCATTGAGTAGGAGGAAAAGTATGTAAAAATGGCAATGTTGGTCACTCTGAGGCTTTAAATAGTGGTTATTCAACATGAGGCGCAATCCAATTGACATTTTGAATCATTTTTTCTACAGTCAAAAAAATCAATTTTCTGATGAAAGAGGATGACCCCGGACCTATCGAACTTTCTCCAGATGGTTAGAAATGGTCATTTATTAGTGTTTAATCTTTTGACTGTAAATGACTATTGCAAGTGAAGTAACACTTTTGGAACTAAAATAAGTGTGTTTAGAGTCATTTTCTGCCCGGAATTGGTCGGAATAGAAGCTTCCGAGTAGGCAGAAAAGTCTGTAAAAATTGCGATTTTGATCAATGTGAGGCTTTAAAAAGTGGTTATTCAACATGAGGCGCAATCCAATTGACATTTTGCATCATTGTTTCTACAATCAAAAAATAATTTTTCTGATGAAAAACGATTTACCGGGACCTGTTGAACTTTCTCCAGGTGGTCAGAAATGGTCATGTTTTATTGTTTAATCATTTGACTGTAAATGATTATTGCATGTGAAGTATCACTTTTGGAACTAAAATAAGTGTGTGTAGCGTCATCTTCCTGCCCATGATTGGGTGAAATAAAAGTTTCTGAGAAGGAGTAAAAGTCTGTAAAAATGGCAATTTTGGTCACTGTGAGTCTTTAAAAAGTGATTATTCAACATAAGGCACAACCCAATTGACATTTTGAATCATTTTTTCTACATTCAAAAAACATAAATTTTCCGATGAAAAACGATGACCCCGGACCTGTCAAACTTTCTCCAGATGGCCAGAAATCGTCAATTATTTAATGTTTAATCTATTGACTATAAATCACTATTGCAATTTAATGAACACTTTTGGAAATAAAATACGTGTGTTTAGAGTCATTTTCCTGCCTTTTGGTCACCGTGAGGCTTTAAAAAGTGGTTATTCAACATGAGGCACAATCCAAGTGACATTCTGAACAATTTTTTCTACAGTAAAAAATAAATCAATTTTCTGATGAAAAACGATGACCCCGGAAAAGTCAAACATTCTCCAGATGGTCAGAAGTTGTCAGTAGTTTTAGGCCTAGCACTTAATCTAGGGGTGGAATCAAAATCGGTTTGTGCCAGTGGCCCGGAGAGATCCCATCTAGAGTCGATACTTTCTGGTGGCATACAAAAAAAAAAAAATTGTCAGTTTTTTTATGTTTCATCTTTTGATTGTAAATGACTCATGTAAGTGAATTAACTTTTTAGGAACTAAAATAAGTGTTTGTAGAGTGATTTTCCTGCCCTAAATCTGTCAAAATAGAAGCTTTTGTGTAGGAGGAAAAGTCTGTAAAAATTTAAATTTTAGTCACTGTGAGTCTTTAAAAAGTGGTTATTCTACATGAGGCACAATCCAATTGACATTTTGAATCATTTTTTTCTACAGTCAAAAAACTTAATTTTCTGATGAAAAACGATGACCCCGGACGTGTCGAACTTTCCCCAGATGGTTAGAAATGGTCATTTTTTAATGTTTGATCTTTTGACTGTAAATCAGTATTCATACGTCTTTATTCGAAATATTTCATCATAAAAGACATCATATTAAAAACAGCTACATTTTGATATAAAAAATCTTCATGTTTAAATACAAATACTTAAGATCACAGTGTGCTTTAACAATATTAAAAAACATGATACCCCGGGTATAGAGCATTTAAAATTAAATATGCTCTAGTATTCATTGAATGTTCTCCGGCTAAGGCGAGAATAGGATGGCGAGGCGTTATAACCCAACTTACACCATTATGGGATACGAAAGGACTGGGTAAACTCAGACAAAGCAAGGGTTTCGACCTGTGGGACGCCATTGGGATATCGACTGTAGGAGACCTGTGGAGTAAGGGGGAGGTGATCTCGAGCAGCTACGACAAACGATTCAGATACACACAAATACGGCATGCCTTAATGGCAGTGCTACCGGCGGGTTCGGAGGTCCCGGAAGCGTCCCTGTTGGAAGACAGACTCTTAACGGACTACATGCCGAATGGGGTGACATCTCTCACCTACTGCAAACTCATAAATAACCTACCTGACCCAGTGGGACCCCTAAGGGATAAATGGAACAATGATCTTGGCGACATGGATGACACAGAGTGGCAGGAGGCGCTAGAATCCCCTAGGGAGGTGGGTATACCCTTGAGACTTAGGCTGGTACAATTACGCATACTACATTGCTCCTATTACACTAGACACACCCTGCATAAGATAGAGAGGGTGGAGCATCCCTATTGCCTGAGGGGTTGTGGAGAAGAGGGTAGCTTTTACCATATCTTATGGGACTGCCCCAGGATAGCGCAATACTGGGCTAAAGTGATGCGGAACATTTCACAGGTAGAGGGGGTCTCACTACTACCGGAACCTAAGCCCTGCTTATTAAATATCTGGGAGCCTAACGACCTCACGCGCATCGGGCAATGCTGGGTTACACTGGGCATGATGATTGCCAGAAGAAACATAGCAAGGAGATGGGGGGACGGAGGTACCAACCCTAGTGGCATGGAGCAAGGACATGGATGCAGCCATGATTGTGGAGAGAGTGATATATCGTAACAGGGGTTGCCCTAAAAAATTGAATGCTTTGGGGGGGCATGGAATAAGTACAGGGGTGAGCCTTATGATCCTCTATCAGACCAAGAAGACAGTGAATCGGAGTCAGAGGAGGTCTAGTGCCCCGAGACAACATAAAGACTGGGGGGTCTCAGTTAATGTACGAATGTATAGTTTGGAACAGGATCAAATTACAAAGATGTACTTTAACGCTGTGAGATGCTGTACTGCATGTTTTTGTCGTATGTTGGTAAAATGTATGATAACCAAGAAAAGAAATAAAACGTTTTTTAAAAAAAAAAAATAGAAGCTTCTGAGTAGGTGGAAAAGTCTGTAAAAATGTCAATTGTAGTCACTGTGAGGCTTTACAAAGTGGTTATTCTACATGAGGCACAATCCAATTGACATTTTGAATCATTTTTTGTACAGTAAAAAAAATAATTCTGATGAAAAAAGATGACCCGGGAGCAGTCAAACTTTCACCAGATAGTCAGAAATTGTCAGTTTTTTTCTGTTATTCTTTTGATTGTAAATGACTAATGCACGTGAATTAACATTTTAGGAACTAAAATAAGTGTGTTTAGAGTCATTTTTCTGCCCTAAATCTGTCAAAATAGAAGCTTCTGAGTAGGAGGAAAAGTCTGTAAAAATGTCAATTTTAGTCACTGTGAGGCTTTAAAAAGTGGTTATTCTACATGAGGCATAATCCAATTTTAGTCACTGTGAGGCTTTACAAAGTGGTTATTCTACATGAGGCACAATCCAATTTACATTTTGAATCATTTTTCCTACAGTCAAAATACTCAATTTTCTGACGAAAAACGATGACCCCGGAGCTGTTGAACTTTCTCCAGATGGTCAGAAATGGTCAAGTTTTTATGTTTAATCTTTTGACTGTAAAGACTATTGCAAGTGATATAACACCTTTGGAACTAAAATAAGTGTGTTTAGAGTCATTTTCCTGCCCGAAAATGGTTGAAATAGAAGCTTCTGAGTAGGAGGAAAAGTCTGTAAAGATGGTTATTTTGGTCACTGTGAGGCTTTAAAAAGTGGTTATTCGACATGAGCCACAATCCAATTAACATTTTGAATCATTTTTTCTACAGTCGAAAAACATCAGTTTTCTGATGAAAAACGATGACCCAGGCACTCTCGAACTTTCTCCAGATGGTCAGAAATGGTCAATTTTCAATGTCTAATCTTTTGACTGTAAATGACTATTGCAAGTGAATGAACACTTTTAGAACTAAAATAAGTGTGTTTAGAGTAATTTCCCTGCCCGATATTTGTTGGAATAGAAGCTTTTGAGAAGTAGGAAAAGTCTGTAAAATTGTCCATTTTAGTCACTGTGAGGTTTTAAAAAGTAGTTTTTCAACTTAAAAAAAAATCAATTTTCCACTGAAAAAAAATGACCCCGGACCCGTTGAACTTTCTCCAGATTTTCAGAAATGGTCATTTTTTAATGTTTAATCTTTTGACTGTAAATGACTATTGCAAGTGCATGAACACTTTTGGAACTAAAATAAGTGTGTTTGGAGTCATTTTCCTGTCCGAATTGGTTGAAATAGACTCTTCTGAGTAGGAGGAAATCTCTGTAAAAATGGCAATTTTGGTCACTGTGAGGCTTTAAAAAAGTGGCTATTCAGCATGAGGCACAATCCAATTGACAATTTAAATAATTTTTTCTACAGTTAAAAAAATAAATTTTCTGATGAAAAACGATGACACTGGACCTGACCAACTTTCTTCAGATCGTCAGAAATGGTCAATTTTTAGTGTTTAATCTTTTGCCTGTAAATGACTATTGTAGGTGAATTATCAATTTTGGAACTAAAATAAGTGTGTTTAGAGTCATTTTCCTGCCCGAAATTGGTTAAAATAGAAGCTTCTGAGTATGAGGAAAAGTCTGTAAAATGGTACTTTTGGTCACTGTGAGGTTTTAAAAAGTGGTTATTCAACATGAGGCCCAATCCAATTGACATTGTGAATCATATTTTCTGCAGTCAAAAAACATAAATTTTCTGATAAAAAACGATGACCCAGGACCTGTTGAAGTTTTTCCAGATTGTCAGAATTACAAATTTTTAATGTTTAATCTTTTGACTGTAAATGACTATTGCAAGTGATATAACGTTTTTGGAACTAAAATAAGTGTGTTTGGATTTGTTTTCCTGCCCAAAATTGGTCGAAATAGAAGCTTCTGAGTAGGAGAAAAAATCTGTATGTTAGAACTGGGTTTTCTGGTTGGCTATGGCTTGCACCAAAGCCAGGCAGAAACCACCAGTCTAGTCAGGGCAAGGAGTTCACACCAAGATAACCCCTGCTCGCCCCCTTGGTAGCTTGGCACGAGCAGTCAGGCTTATCCCGGAGGCAATGTGTAAAGCATTTGCGCAACACACACACACACACAGAAGCAACACACTAGGCACACCACAAAAAGGAACTCCACACAAGATTATATATAAAAAATAGCCTTTGTATTACCATAAACACATTAGATCATAATCACACTATAACACTGTGCCAACTGGCACTGAGCAGTATTTACAGGATAAAACTATACTAGGCAAAACAACCTCCTAAGCATGAAAACACAATTAGAGGTATCACAGGCATAAAGGCATTGCACATTACGCATAAATCACATTAGGCATAACCAGGGTACCCCAAGCGAGGGCACAACCCATGAGGACTGTCCCCCAGGCCAACCGGTCTTCCACAGGGGCTCAAAAACCCGATGTCCAGTATGTCCGGGCTGGTTGCGCATGCAGCGAAAGCAACACAGGAAAAGAGCAGCCTAAAAGTGGCAGCTGCCCACTAATTGCTGGGCAGCTGTGAAATCCCAAAGAACATGTCCCCTAAAAAAGTGAAGAACCTAAACGGTGCAGCTGCCCACTACTTGCTGGGCAGCTGTGAGGTAGGGAAAAAGGCGGCAAGGGCTCTCAGTGCCCTTAAACAAATATGCCACACGTTGGAGCCATCTGGGCTCTGAAAACAAACATGCCCCAAGCACTGGGGGAAGGCAATGGGCCTCTCTGGCCCTGTAAACAATTGTGGCCAAATGTTGTAGCCATTTTAGGCCCTGGGAATAACTATGCCCCAACGGTGGAGTTGCCTGAGCTCTCGCAGGACAACTCTGAAAATGGCCACCTGGGAAGGAAGTCACGGGCACCTCTGGGCCCTTTAACAATAATCAGGCTCTCGTTGGAGTGGCCCACTGTTCCTGCAGGGTCGCTCGGGTATGCAGGCACCGGTCCTATAAAGTGCCCCCACTGGATGTGGTCTCCAAAGGGGGGGCACCGTTCTCCTCAAATGCCCCCACGTTGCATCTCAACTCGCCATGAGGATGCTCCTCGAATCCTGCCTGTGTGCCAGCTCACTCTTAGCCCCTACCCACTGGCTCTTCCCCCGCTCCTGGCCTCTCACCTGGGGAGCACCTTCCTCATAGCTGGGACACGGCCCGCCTGTCCTCTTCATTCGCTGGGGGAGCAGTAGTGTCTGTCCTTTGCCCGGTCACTCCAGGTGGCCTTGCCGCTCCTTCTCTGGCTGCAGGCTCCTCACTGCGGGGTAGGCTCCCGCCTGTGCTGGTCTCTCTTCTTTTGACATGCGCAGGGCTCTCCACCAGCATGGGAGCCCCGCTGGTCCACACTCGCACACCTGGCTGGTCTCTAAGCACCACCTTCCTGTTTCGCCTGGGTCGCGGCGGTGATTTTCGTTACTTGATCGGGGCAATGCGGGGTAGGCTCCCACTTTAAATACACATAAAGTCCCTGGCAGGGTGGGCACCTGCTAGGGATATTTAAAAGGCAGATATGCTGGGTAGGCTCCCGCTTCAGGGCACACGAAGTGCAGTTCAAAACAGAAGCACTGCTTCAGGAAAATAAAGCGCTCCCAGGAAAAATAAAGCACTTCCAGGCGCTACCTCCCAACGTACAGTATAGTCTTTTTTAGCAGGAAGGGGGGGAAAGGGCTGGGCCCAGGGGCCAGCTCACAGGACCCTCCAGCAGGGAGGTTGCACCCAGTAGCGGTTCTTCCTCGTGCCCAGCAGCAGCAGCAGGCCCCCCTTCAAGACAGGATCAGAGAACCCTTTACATGGGGTCACAGCCCCTTCTTATACACAAATTCCCTTTGTCTCAAGGGTGCAGGGCAGGGGGAAAACCAGATGCAACTGGTTCTGGAGCACTTTGTTGTGCTCAGCCCCTCTCTCTATTCACAGGACAGGCCAGGGGCAATAGACACACCACTGGGGGTGAAGCCAGCATTGTGGAGGGAAGGCCTAGCCCTATTCAGGTCCCAGGTGCAACTCCTCCCTGGCACTTCCACACTAGACACATTAAATCTGCAGCATTTATTCTCATGAGTTCGCACATACCAAACTCGCCCCTGCACTCCTCTCACATCAGGAACTACCATGGACACACATATCCCCGTGCATTCCAATGGGATGGCAGGCCAATCTCACAACATACACTCAGAGTGCGCACTTACTTTACACTGGCACACAGTGTTAAAGTGCGCAGAAGCCAAAAACAACTAACACCAGGTCACATTTAAAAGCAAAAAGTTTAGGGGTGAACCTACCAAAAGGTCCAAGTCCAACACTGTAGAAATGGCAATTTTATTCACTATGAGGTTTAAAAAAGTGGTTTTTCAACATCGAAAAATCAATTTTCTGATGAAAAACGATGACCCCGGACCTGTCGAACTTTCTTCAGATGGTCAGAAATGGTCATAATGTTTAATCTTTTGACAGTAAATGGGGGAAGTCCTTTCCACTTGAGCAAGTTACCTGGGGAAATGCTGATCCTTTGCCGTCCACCGCCATTCGAGTCAGAGGGCAGTCCTGTAGTCCCGGTTCCGGCTGGGAGTGGAAACCGCCGGCTGGGACCACATATTCCAGCACCCTCAGTAGCAGGAAACGCCGCCCACGCCATGCTCGCCTCAGCAAAGCGCCAGGAGGCACTTAAAAACAAAGCAGGTTTCCCGCAGCGCGGGATGCGCGTGGGCACTGCCTGGGCAAAGCCCGGGCCAAGGGTGGGTCCATCCGTGCCCGTCAGGGTCCGGAAGAGGCCGGGCTGTGCCACCCCTCTAACATCATCATCAGAACCCCAAGGCACTGTCTATCACAGGAGGAAGACGTACGGACTGGGCGTAAGTGAAAAAAAGTTGTTTGCATCACTCCATCAATCAAACGCCAGTAGCTGCCTGAAGGGCTCATTTTGATATTAAGGGTCCAGGAATACACAGAGGTCATTGAAGCGGAACTTAAAAAGTTATTGACCTATCTGCGGATGAGCAAGCGTAAGGCTACTGGCTCTGTGGTGGGGGTGTAAAGGAGACTCTTGACGCCTTCCTCACGAGAACAGAGTCATTATTAGTCTATGAAATTCAGCTTGCTGAGAAGAGATTCTCTCTGGACTCGATTGTGGCCGAAAAGTGATGATCATCAATGGGTAGTATAGCCATGTCCAAATCAGCCATTGTGGGGGCTCTTCTAGGTCAAGTTAAGCCAAAGGGTGGTAATAATGCAAACGGCTTAACCTTCACTGCACCATCGCCACAGGCGGCGGGCTCGTCAACTCAAACCAAGTAGTCGCTATCTGACGATCGAAGTCCGTCACAGATTATTGTAGTAGTGAATGAGGAAGGCTTTGAATTAAATGCTGTGTCAACACAAGGGCCAGGGATGGGCGAGGGAGAGATTGTACTGGCCGTAGTCCCACCTGGCATTGAAATGATCCCAAGGGAAGGCGGGGAGGTGGTCACCCAATCCAAAGGGGCTTTAAAAGCCAGCAGCACTACAAATAGTGTGGTCAACCCACTGGCTGATTCTAATGCCCCTCCAAAGAGAAACGGGGGGGGCATCCCACTCCTAAAGCTAAATCAAAGCAGAGGGGTGTGCCCAAAGCTAACAGGTCTAAAGACAAAAAAGGTCCCGCAGTCAACTTCCGGTGCTTAAATTGTGGAGAGGCGGAAATGAATCGGGGGCTGTTAATGAATTGTGGTCCTGGATGGAAATAATGTTAACTACCCATTTAGGGCCCGTACACAAGAAAATTAATCTGACAGAAGGGAAACTGTCCCTGCTTCTTGCACAGAATAGCACCCTGACCACTATGGCTACGGGGCAACAAGCTAACAGTCTGGGGGCACCAGAGGGCCCTACCCCATCAAGGGTTGAGACTTCCATAGAGAGAAAAGAGGGCGGGAATCACGAGTATGAACAGCTTGTTGACACAAAGGAGGGTGTAAATAAAGGGTTAACTGTAGGGCTTACTGATGGGAATGTCCCAAGTTTAAACATCACCCGGGAGATAATAGGCATACGAGGGCGGGAACCTCAATTCAGAACCCTAACTCTAACCTAGCCCCTACAAATGGAGAGAATAGAATACCTACACTCTACGATACTGCATCCACATTAGCCGACTTCGCACGGTGTACCCCGGGCTTGCCGGTTTTAGATCTACCACCAGGCATCATACCCATACACAGTAGTCATGACCGGGGTCCCGGCCTGTAGCGGAGATAGAGAAGAAACCCTGCAAATGCTGATTAACAAGGCGGGCCATTGGTTGAATAGAAATGTAGGCTTTAATATCTCCAACCACATGCATATATTAATGGCAAGAAGGGTGTCCTGGATTGGAAGCAACATGAAGTGTTTTCCAGGAGATAGTGTGATCCTAAATCTAAGGCATCAAGGTTGGTACGGGATCTCCTTACTCAGTGTAAGAGGCCCTACCATGAGGAGGGCGGCACAAGCATTAAAATGCTCTCCTTGGATTTTTTCTATAGGGACATGATTTGTGCAAATAATTGTGATGAACACAGGAGACATCTAGTAGGACCTAACAGGGGGGGTTTGATTATCCTGTTAAGTAATTGGTATGCCCCTCTCAACAATGTATCAGCCCTAAACGATATAGATTGACTGGCCAGTGGGACGTCCATTAGGATTGGTCACAGATTAGAGCGCTTGTCGATTAACGGAGGCACGAAAGGGATAGTTATGTTGAAGGCTAACAAGCCCATTATACCTTCTTTACCTGGAGACCCTGGTGGGCCCGGTTATGATGGGAATATCCAAGTACCAAATGTATTTCTTAGTTTTAATACCGGCCCTATGTTAGAGAGCCCAGATGTTCTCAGACAGGGTAATATTGAGATGATTTTGCACGAGCAGGGCCACCGGTCATACCTGCCACGCCGCATCAGCTGCATCAGTCGCTCCTGGGCCCCCGACGCTGCTGGTCTCCCTGCCGCCGCAAGCAACATCCCGCGGCCGCAGTGGGGGAGACCACAGCTCCCAGGCCTCTCCGCGATTGCTCCGCCCACAGCCACGTATTTTGCGCGCCCGGAGGCGCTTAGACATTGGAGGCTCCTTCTAAGGAGCGGGGGTGATTTTGCACGAGCAGGGCCACCGGTCATACCTGCCATGCCGCATCAGCTGCATCAGTCGCTCCTGGGCCCCGACACTGCTGGTCTCCCTGCCGCCGCAAGCAACATCCCGCGGCCGCAGTGGGGGAGACCACAGTTCCCAGGCCTCTCCGCGACTGCCCCGCCCACAGCCACGTATTTCGTGCCCCCGGAGGCACTTAAACATTGGAGGCTCCTTCTAAGGAGCGGGGGTGACTTTGCACGAGCAGGGCCACCGGTCATACCTGCCACGCCGCATCAGCTGCATCAGTCGCTCCTGGGCCCCCGACGCTGCTGGTCTCCCTGCCGCCGCAAGCAACATCCCGCGGCCGAAGTGGGGGAGACCACAGCTCCCAGGCCGCTCCGCGACTGCTCCGCCCACAGCCACGTTTTTTGCGCGCCCGGAGGCGCTTAAAGATTGGAGGCTCCTTCTAAGGAGCGGGGGTGATTTTGCACGAGCAGGGCCACCGGTTATACCTGCCACGTCGCATCAGCTTCATCAGTCGCTCCTGGGCCCCCGACGCTGCTGGTCTCCCTGCTGCCGCAAGCAACATTCCGCGGCCGCTGTGGGGGAGACCACAGCTCCCAGGCCTCTCCACGACTGCCCCGCCCAGAGCCACGTATTTCGTGCGCCCGGAGGCGCTTAAACATTGGAGGCTCCTTCTAAGGAGCGGGGGTGATTTTGCACGAGCAGGGCCACCGGTCATACCTGCCATGCCGCATTAGCTGCATCAGTCGCTCCTGGGCCCCGACGCTGCTGGTCTCCCTGCCGCCGCAAGCAACATCCCGCGGCCGCAGTGGGGGAGACCACAGCTCCCAGGCCTCTCCGCGACTGCCCTGCCCACAGCCACGTATTTCGCGCCCGGAGGCGCTTAAACATTGAAGGTTCCTTCTAAGGAGCGGGGGTGATTTTGCACGAGCAGGGCCACCGGTCATACCTGCCACGCCGCATCAGCTGCATCAGTCGCTCCTGGGCCCCCGACGCTGCTGGTCTCCCTGCCGCCGCAAGCAACATCCCGCGGCTGCAGTGGGGGAGACCACAGCTCCCAGGCCTCTCTGCGACTGCCCTGCCCACAGCCACGTATTTCGCGTGCCCGGAGGCGCTTAAACATTGAAGGCTCCTTCTAAGGAGCGGGGGTGATTTTGCACGAGCAGGGCCACCGGTCATACCTGCCACGCCGCATCAGCTGCATCAGTCGCTCCTGGGCCCCCGACGCTGCCGGTCTCCCTGCCGCTGCAAGCAACACCCCGCGGCCGCAGTGGGAGAGACCACAGCTCCCAGGCCTCTCCGTGACTGCCCCGCCCACAGCCACGTATTTCGCGTGCCCGGAGGCGCTTAAACATTGGAGGCTTCTTCCGCGTCGCGGGACGCGCGCGGGCGACGCCGGGCTGAGCCCGGGGAGAGGGCGGGCCGTCTGTGGCTGTCCGGGGCCGAACGAGGCCGGGCTGGGCAACAGATTTTGGTCCTCGCTGCTGACACTGACCCCCTGGAAGTGAGACTTTTATTATATTATATTAATTCATTTTTTGGACTTTGATTTTATCGTAAGATATGTAAAATACTGTGCCTACAGGAGAGTGAGCAGAGTATAGTTTATAAGTCTCTGGTAATTCATGATAGCTTTTATTCTATTTTAGATAAATAACTTTGTGGTTTTAATCATAATTATCAACCATGTCTAAATATAAAGCTGATAAGACTCCCACTGCTGTAGCCACATTAGACAGCTATTTGGTGAACGTGGGTAACAAAATTAATAGTGATATGAGAGCGTCATTAGGGCGGGGGAGTTCTCCTGGTACTACCCCAATTTCATCTATCTTAGCGGACGCACCAACACTATCAGATAGCTGTGGCCCAGGGAACCAGGCGGTGGTATCTGTGGACGTTCTGGTTCATGCGGAACACGTTCAGGACATCTCAGTCATATCAAATAATGATATTCACGATACCTCGAACAACGGTATAAAGGACCAGTGTTTATCCCCCCCTAGAACATTCAGGGCTGTAAGGGCATGTAGGAAGACCCAAGCCAAACGAGGGGGAAACCGTAGTAAAAAAAGACTAGAGACACCACCGAAGCGCCCACTGGGGGAATCTGAGCCAGTAGGAAGTAAAGGCTCATGTAACATTAATGTTCATCAATTAAACCTTCTAGCCAGTATCATTGATGCAAAGCTAGAAGAGCTCATTAAACCCCTAGTGTCCAAACTTGATACCATTCCTGCTGAAGTTAAAAGACTAGGAGACCTTATGGAGACACATCTGACACGGACTGAAATGATTAAATGTGGTGCTAAGGGTATAGTGGAAATAAATCAGGGCATTCCCAAAGATGTATCCAAGCCACCATGTAATAGACTAACTGTAACTGAACGTGTTATGCCTGACCCGATTCCATTAATTTGTCCAAATAAGCAGAGTACTGTAGCTCGAGAGAGTACTCCTACTGTAAGAGAAAGAAGGAATAATCACTCCACCAACCTGCCACCTGATTGTGCCCCATATGTGGTTGTCTTGACAAATGTCCCCCCCCTGGAAAGTCATTCAACCCTGCCCCAACAGGGAACCCACAATTCACTTAAACATAAGACAGTTTCATGGCTGAATAAGCAATGTGGCTTTCCGATAAGTTTTTCTGACCAAATCCTATCTACGAGAAGGGCAAATTGGATAGGTCAGTCTAGAAAGACCTGTAGGGGCGATTGCGTTATAGTAAATTTTAAACATCCCCAACATGTAACTACCGTCTTGCTAAGGGCAGCTTCACTAGCCTATGCTGAGAATAGTGTTTGCGTACGCCCATTAGGCTATTTTTATAGCCAATTTAATAATGTATCCCCCAATAACGATAGAAGAAGATACTATAGTCCCCATTTACCTGTACAACACCCTGGCTTTGAAATTCCCATGCAGAATAGATACCAAGCCCTAAACTCGTTGGATTCTAACGACTGACTTGCCGAGGGGCGTGGGTTATCTGCAGTGGCAATTTCAGTCAGCCCAGAGATTGAATTAAATACCATACATCTAGATCTGGAGCAAATTCAGCCGGGGGAACGATATGAGACTAACAGATGTGGTGGTATATCAATGGGGAATGCAATGGCGGGGGATAGTGCTGTCCATACTATAACGCAAAGTAATGTTATTAAAATTGTAAGTTGGAATCTTGCTGGACTTAGGTCCAAGGGGAACGTTTTGGGTTGGAACGACTTTATTAACAGCTATGATATACTCTACTTTCAGGAAACTTGGTGCAGGGAGGAAGTAAATTATGATGGTTATGTCTCGTACAGTCTGTTGGCACAAGGTTCTACCTCGGGGAAAGCCAAGGGGGGTCTCCTGATTTTAGTCTCTATCAGGCGACAGATTACAGTATTGGTGTGTGGGAGCGCATGTACAGATCCTCTGGCTAATTGCCGACCGGGGACGTAATGTACTACTGGTTAATTATTATAATAATTTGTTTGATAATTCCAGGTTGACTGTAGTCGATAATTTGGCCAGCGCTATTGATAATTTCATTACTGAATTTAATCTCATCTTTGATTTTATCTGGGTGGGCGATTTTAACCTACCTTTGTGTGAACTGTCTACCCAAAAAGTTTGTGGGGTCCTTAATAATGATGGCATGGATGATTCACATTTTAGACATAACAGTTATGGCGAAATACTGAATAAGTTCATGGGCTGTCATGACCTGGAAATTTTGGACTTTGTTAAAGACGAATCTGGTCAGACAATCCCTACTTTTAAAAACAGGCAGAGCAGTTCTGTTATAGACCACGTAATTGTTTCATCTAACATCACCTCTCACTGTGCTTTTCCTAGGATAGTAATCTTGAGATAGGGTGAGCAACCCAATATACCCTTGCGGGCTTGGGCAAAGAATAAGTTCAAAAATAATAGGCCAGCAAGGGATTTCGTTTGTATTTTGAATAGCAGCTAAAAGGGGGAAATGAACTTATTTAAACCCCCTCACTAGTCTAAATTTAGTGGCTGAGGTTAAAAGCTTCATCATCAACCTCAGCCACTAAATTTAGACTAGTGAGGGGGTTTAAATAAGTTCATTTCCCCCTATTATTTTTGAACTTCTCCTAGGATAGTGGTCAGCTCTTTAAGTGACCATAATTATATAGTCCTGGATTGTACCTTATGGGGGAGTAGCATTGTCAAAGTAGGTACTGTACTTACTAACGTGGAGCCTTATAGACCAAATGGTGTAAGGCTTAGACGGGTAGGGGAGAAAGCTAGTGAATTACTAAACTCCATTGTCGGTGAGAGCCTGACAGATATTACCATCATATTGGATCACGGCACCAACAACGAGCGGGTTTTAGTTGCTTTTAATTCTATCAATAAATCTATTAATGCTAGGTTCACTAAACCTAAAAATGCCAATGCCAATTGTAGAAATGGCCGGGGCTGGTTAGCCTATTAAATAAGTTAAAACGGCTCTTGCAAAAAAGCCTAGAGATACAGACCATATCATCAAAATAGGGTCAGACTACAAGCAAGCTCTGAAAAGGAGAAAGGGAGAATTACAGCAGCAGGCCTGGGATTCACTTAACCAGGCCACAGAGCTATCTGATAACAACCTGTTTTGGGCAACGGTAAACTCAGCCTTCCTCAAAGAGGATAATATACCCGAATTAACAACTAATGTCTCTAGTGAGGGCTGGGTTACCCATTTCTCTTTGATTTTTGGTTCTGTTAACAGTGATGCTAGTAGCATTCATGACTGGCCTGTTATTCCACTGGACATTACCGTTCAAGAGGTTGATTCTGGTATTGGAGCTAGTAAGAGGGGCAAGGCTCAGGGACCCGACGGGGTGCCGATTGATGTATACAAAGCCGCCCCAAAGATGTGGAGCCCTGTGATGACCAAAGTGTTTAATGCCGCTGTGTGTGCAGAGGCACCAAATACATGAGGGAAATCATTATAATCCCAATATTTAAAAAGGGCAGTCGGGCAGATGCAAAGAATTATCGCCCAATCTCTCTTCTTGACTCGTCAGTTAATATCATGAGCCGAGTCATGTTGGTTCGATTAGAAGAGTGGGTTGAGCAAGAGGGCATTCTGGCAGACAGCCAGTATGGATTTAGGAAGGGACGGGGTACACTTGACCAGTGTATTAACCTTGAACTACTGATTGGTAAATATACTGAAGAAAAGGAGGGCTCATTATATCTTTGCTTCGCCGATCTAAGTAGTGCCTTTGATATGGTGGACCTTTCAATATTATGGCCAACATTGTTACAGCTTGGAGCGCCGGAGGGTATAATCTTCTTTCTTGCTAGGTTATACAGAAAGTTAGAAACCAGTGTGCGCTACGGCACTAAAGGTGAATGCACTCCTAAATTCAGTGTTAAGCGAGGGATAAGGCAGGGGTGTGTACTAGCCCCCCTTCTTTTTATACTGTTTATTAACGAAATTGATACTATTTTTAAAACTGTAAATGCAGATCCACCCAAGATTAAAGGTGTCTCTGTCCCAGTGTTATTGTATGCTGATGACGCTGTCCTGCTCTCTAGAACTCCTATTGGACTACAGTTTTTCTACCTGTATTAGGGATAGGAAACTGTCCATTAACAAGGGGAAAACGCATACCATGATCTATGGACACAGAAATAAAGCTTCTAAGGCCTTTTTTATTGAGGGCAATAAGGTGAAAGATGTAGGTAAATTCTGTTACCTTGGCATTACTTTCTCAAAGGACAGGAAGTGGACTAACGAATTCACGAATATTAGCAATAAAATGGCTAAAAATGCACATGGTGTTTTTAGATTTGCGGCAAAAATCGGGGATAGACGTACTAAGGACATGCGCCATATCTATCAAGCTAGATGTGTCACCATTGCTATGTATGGAGCGGGAGTATGGGGACATACTTTTTTTTTTGAAAATGTGTTTATTGGCATAGTGAGTAGAGCCACAGTGTGGAACAGTTGCCATACAAAGAAAATGCACATAGGTACGCTCCATTAAGCACAATAGTATCAAATATAACATTTTCTATTTTGTTGCGTTTCGGTTTAACTGAACAAAACCCCTCAAGAAAAAACCCACCCGCCACCCCAGTAAAGCCCACCCTAGACACTCATACATCGGATATGCATATATCAGTTGGTACTTGGCCACGTCCATAAAACAGCTCTTTTCCAATATAATATTTTATACAACCAGTCAGTGACATAGACAATAACATTGTGGGCTGCCCCATTGCTGTGCTCATGTGCACCAGGCATTCCTGCGGTACATTAAGTTCCACTGAGAGCAAAACATATTTCAGTCTGCGGGTAACGAGATAGTAGACTCATCATCACCCCCCGTTTCAAATATCACCAGTATGGCAAACCAGTCTAGTGAGATCGGCATTTTCCTTAGACCCCGCGTTCTTCGCGCTGCAGCGCTTCACCCTCCGCCTTACCCCATCGTACTACTTCCGTTTTCCACAAGTCAGGATCAGGCGGTTTGGGCGATTTCCACCTCATAGGTATTGCACGTTTCGCAAGTAGCACGGCCATATCAGTGAAACGTGTTGCTACACTCCTTTTACGCGACGCTGGTCCCAGCCCTAGTAGTGCATATTCTAAAGTGTGTGTCCGTAGTGGAGCACCCGCTCCAGGTAGCGAGTCATGTATAGTGGTCCAGTAATAGCCGAGTTTTGGGCAGTCCCATAACATGTGTATCAGTGATGCATCATCCGCAGAGCATCGGGGGCAGGTGCTATCAGTGTCAGGGAACATAGTGTGTATACGGTGTGGCATTAATTATGCCTGGTGTAAGACCATCAGCTGTATAAATTTGAACTTTGGGTTCCTAGTCACCTTTTTGGGGAATTGAAGGATACGCTCCCATTCTTTGTCCCTGAGTGGCCTCCCTATGTCGCCTTCCCATTTGGCCCTGAGGGGTGATAACGAGACCGCCCTTCCTGTTCTGATACCAGCAGTAAGCCATTTAGTCAGGTGACTTCCCGTTCCCATGAGGTACTGCATTGTTAGCAAAGGGTTTGTGGGCGGCTCTACTCCATTTTGCGCCCACATTCTTGTCACGTAGTGACGTAAACCAGCATGTAGGAGGAACGATCCCCAGGGGATGTTATGTTCGGTCCTGAAGTCCTCAAAGGACAACATGTGTCCGTCTGCAAAGAGGTCTCCTATGTGCATTACCCCTGCATCGTGCCATGTCATGAGTTTGTGGGTCGTAAGCATTCCCGACCCCAGTGGAATACCTAGTAGTGGAATTGTAGGGGCGTAGGAGGTTGTCGGGGTCGTGTATTTAACCGCTTTCCGCCAATATTGTACGGCGAGCCGGAGAAGTGGTGGGGTGTCCTTTGGCTGGTAATAGTAAGACATGTATTTTCCCCTTGGAGCGGTCCTTTTCCGTCATGTCAATCTCATGCAGGTTCCGACCCGCCAGCCAGTAGGCCAGCCACTGCAGCTGGCAGGCGAAATTATAGGCTCTGAAGTCTGGTGCTCCCATATGCGTCTCCGCCCCGATCCCCATATGAGCTCCATTAGAAGTGTATCCAGCGCCTTGAACGTTGTAGCTGGGATCAGGAATGGTAAATTAGTGAAATAGTAAATAAGGCGGGGGAGCACTACCATCTTGGAGACTGCCACTCTGCCGGCCACTGATAAAGGTAGCGACAACCAAAATTGTATCTGATTTGAGTGCCCTCATTGCTCTGCCAAGATTGCCGTCTATCATTTCCTCGGCACCTCTATATATTTGGATCCCAAGGTAGCGGAAAGTTGTGTCCGCCATTTGAAAGGTGTGCGGCGTGAAGGGCAGTGGTGTAGATGAGCCAGTGGCGGCAAAGCAGTACCCATGAGACTTGGGTTCGCTTATGGGGAGGCCCGATAATAACCGGTAGTCCTCAAGGAGTTGAGGTATAGGGTCTAGGTCACCCCTCAGATCATGGAGGTATAGGATAATATCGTCAGCATAGGCGGATACTATATGAGTCGTCTCGCCCCTCCGAATGCCACGGTGGGAAGCCTCAGTCCGGAGTTTACAGAGCAGCGGTTCAAGTGCCAGGATAAATAGGAGCAGGGAAAGTGGGCATCCTTGTCTGGTACCCTTTGCTATGGCCAAGGGCTCGGAGATGTATTTGGACGTGCGCACCCGTGCCGTGGGGCGGGTATACAGCAGTTTGACCCACGCAATATATTCGGGAGGTATCCCGAATCTTGTAAACGTTGCAAACATAAAATTCCATCTGAGGGAATCAAAAGCCTGTTTCAGGTCTAACGAAATGCAGCCCTCAGTGCCTATGTCTGCCGGGTCTCGGAGCATCAGCTGGGCTAGTCTCCGGAGATTCATGGCTGTGCTTCTACCAGGCACAAACCCGCACTGGTCAGGGTGGGTCAGTTGCGTGATGTATTGCGCCAGTCTTGTTGCCAGTACCTTGCTCAGTATCTTATAGTCAGTGTTAAGGAGAGATAAGGGTCTGTAGTTAGCCAGGTGCATCCCGTCTCTGCCCGGTTTTAAGAGGGAAGTTATCAAAGCCTGGAGGGATGACTGTGGTAAGGAGTTGGTCCATAGTGCCTCTTGATAAATGATTGGTAGACGCGGGGCTAGTAGGTCAATGAACGTCACATAGAATTCAGCCGGTAGGCCGTCCGTCCCAGGAGTTTTATTCCTCGGTAGGGCGTGTATTGCCTGTCTGATCTCCGCGACAGTAATGTTACGGTTCAGGTCGTCCCTTTGTCTGTCAGTGAGTTGGGGCAGATCTAAGTCCCTCATGAAGTCCTCCAGTGCCGTTTGTGAAAGTCGTCGGTGTGGGCTATATAGTGTGGTGTAGTAGTCCTTGAATGCAGTGTTGACTCCCATTTGAGTCGAGGCCGTTGAGCCTTCTTGGTCAATTATTTCCAAAATTGGGAGGTATGTCGGCGTGTCCCGTATAATACGGGCCAACAGTGGGCCTGACCTATCAGCCTGCGTGTGCTGTCTGTTAGTGTATTCCCTGTAGTCTAACAATCTCAAGTCTTCTAGCAGCTCAGCGTGCTTTATATGCGCGTCTTGTAGCGGTGTAAAGTGTAAGTTCGTGCCCACAGCTTCGCTCTCCAGCATTGCCAGTCTGCCCTCTACCTCCTTAAGGTTATCAATCACTTCTCTCCTCCTGCCCACTCGGGTGGCCATCGCTTCCCCTCTAATAAAGACCTTGAACGTATCCCACTCTATTTGTCGGGAGCTAGCAGTGTCAGCATTCGTGTCGAAGTAACTCTCAATGGTGTCTGCCATGGATGACCTGAAGACCGTGTCTTCCAGTAGTTCCGTGGGCAACCTCCAGGTCAGTATCGGTGCCAGTAGCCTGCCCCATTGCCAAGTCAGTTCGACAGGGTTGTGATCTGAGAGTGTCTTACCCATATGTTGTGCCGTAAGAATCGCCCCCAATAGAGAGCGGGAGCAAAATACTCGGTCAATTCCGGTGTGCAGTTGGTGTGGTGGGGAGAAAAAGGTGTATTCTTTGTCTAGCAGGTGTGTACTACGCCATGCATCCGCTTGGCCCCATCCCTCCGCCCATTGTGCTAGTGCATCCGCCTGTCTCCTGCTTTCCGTTGCGTGTAGGGGCGGGTGTGACCTGTCTAATACAATATCTAACACAGCATTAAAATCCCCTCCAACAACCCATTGATAGTCTGCCCAATCCGCTAAGATTCCATTGATTCTAATAAAAAAATCCGATTGGCCCGAATTTGGTGCATATACACATCCAAGCACAACAGTGGTACCATCTAGCAAGCCCCTTACAAACACATATCTACCCTCCTTGTCAATTCTCTGCTCTATTGGCTTGAAGGGGACAGAATTACGAAGCCAAATAGCGGCCCCCCTAGAGAATGCAGAGTAGGACGTAGCAAAAAGTTGTCCCTTCCATTTCTTCAGCAGTTTCGAGTTCTTAGTACTGTTCAAGTGTGTCTCTTGGAGGCAAGCTATCATTACCCCCCCTACGCTTAAGCTGAGCCAGTATCCTGTGTCTCTTGTGGATCGAGCCCATGCCCCGCACATTCCAGGTGCACAAGTTGTAAACATTGAGTGGCCCCATGACTGATCGTGCAATATGGAAATGCCGAGCCCGTAGGTGGACATGCCAAGTATATCTTGCGGTAGGAGAGGAGTGCCATGTAAACAGTTAACCCCTGAACATTGAGGTCTCCAGGCCAACGGGCTAGGGTCTAAACCATGGTACCCAAAATGGGTAAATGTCAAACATATCCGTATGCATGTGATGGGGGGGTGCAGTCTACTCGAGCCTGATTTGTACTGGCCTGCGGTGACATAGCAAGCCCTTAGTAAATCAATCCCTCAGGCAACCCACCTGTGTGTGGATAGTTATATGGTTCATACATTACCACCCGGATATCGTTCAAGGGTCGGATGTCAAAATTCCTCAGCCATTTGTGCCGTGATCTTGGGGAAGAGCTGCATGCTGTCCGCCGACCCCGATACTTCCGTGTGGGTGTCCGAAGTGCTGGCTAGGTCTCTTGCTGTGCCCACGTCGTGAGCGGCAAACGCCTCCTCTGTCAGCTGCGCCACCGTCGTTCGTTCCTCTGAGCGGCTCTTTGCGGCTTGTCCCTTCGGCGAGGACCGTGCTGAGGGGGCTCGGCCAGTATCAGAGGCAGTGCGTCGTCGGCCTGTTCCGTCGCTTCCGTTGTCTGTAAATGGGTCTTGTGAGGCTGGTGGCGTTAGCGTCACCTCCATCCATTCTTCTGCCTCCTCAAGTGAATCAAAAAAGTATGATCTGTTACCATGTAGGATCTTGAGGCGGGCGGGGAATAGGAGGGCGTATTTCAGGTCTTTCTCACGTAACTTGCGTTTCACCCCCAAGAAGGTGGACCTGGCTCGCTGCACCGTTGGTGTGAAGTCCGGATATACGGATATAGTCTTGTCTTCGTAGCGAAGTGGCGCTTTCTCTCGGGCTACGCGCAGCACTGTGACGCGGTCTTTATAGTGAAGGAGGCGCGCGATTAAGGGACACGGTGGTGCCCCAGGTTGTGGCGGTCTCGAAGGCATTCTATGCGCTTGTTCTACGCTGTACAGGGCAGTCAGATCTTCCGGGCCTACCATCTTTCTGAGCCAGTCTTCCACAAATTGAGTAGGATTCCTCCCCTCGCTGCACTCCGGAACGCCCAAAATGCGAACGTTGTTGCGGCGGGCTCGTCCTTCTGCATCGTCCACCCTGTCCCATAGCTGCTTGAGTTGTTTTTCCATGCCTTCCAGTTTCGTGGAATGTTCCGTATGCTGTGGTATCAAATCGTTCAGCGCAAGTTTTTGTTCCGAGACCCTCTCCGCCAGGTTGTTGTGATCCGCCCGGAGTAAGGATAGGCCCGTCGCCATGCTATCTATACGTGTTTCTAGCGCCTCTCTTGTGGCCCGTATTTCATTTAGGATGAGGTCCAATTTGGCATCCTGCGTTCCCTTCCCTGTCGGCGGGATAATGTCCATATTGGAGGAGGCTAGTGGGTCCTCCGAGCCAGTGGACTGCATATCCGTCAACGCGCCGTGATCCTGGGCCTTGCCCCTATGCCTCCCCATTGATCTAGTATGCAGGTTGACGTTGGGTCGAGCACACACCCTTTTCACATCCCCCTTAGTGTTGCGACACACAATGTCCTGGGTCCAGGGCGCCCCGCAGCCGTCGATGTGATAGGAGAGGAGGCAACTGTAGCACTATCCCGTGTGGGTCAAGGGGAGTCGCTGGCTCTGTGGTAGCTGTAGCGCCTCTGACAGGTGCGGCGGTGCTATATATAAGTCTCTTTGTAGAGCTATAGTGTGGGCTTCGGCGAGGGCGGCAGGTACAGGCTTTTGTGTGGTAGGAGTGGGGCCGCTAGAGGCAGGCCAGAAGCGCAGCGTACTTGCCCTGGTAGAAGAGGTCCGGGATGCAGCGGCGTCTCTCGTGGGTCGCGACTCAGGTGGACCACTGGTTACTGTGTGGGACTGCCACTGGCAAGGCAATGCAGGGACTACACCGGCGTTATGTCGTGCTCCTGGGGTCGTGGCACCGCGGCCGTGCCTCCGAGCTCCGGATATTACAGCCCTCAGCGCCACCAGCCCGGGAATCCCGGCGGCCCCGGAGAGGAGGCAAGATGGCGCCCGTCAACACCGCCGCGGCGCTGGTCCGTGCGGTGTGGCCGTTGTGTGTCCCAGTCGGGCGCTGCGGTCTCCCGGGCGCTGCAGATCCCGCCTCTGTCCCCGCAGTCTCACGCACCACACAGGCTCACCGGCGAATGCGGGCACCGCCACGCTGGAGTGTCGGGCGTTGGACCGGGCCGGGTGAGTTGCCGGCTGAGGTCGGAACTGGAAGGGCAGGGCGGACTTCCCGGGGACTCCCAGAGGGGGACCAACCAGCGTCAAAAGAATAGGTGCAAGTTTTCGGGCGCACGGGAGAGCCCAGCGCCCTCGCTCACCTCCGGCGCCTTCACCGCTCCCCGCCGTCTGCAAATAACAAGCCGGTCTCTGCACAAATCGAGGATGCGGCTTTCCCCTTGTCAGCAGGCCCCGGCAGCCACCGCAGTTTATCAAGGTCCTAGACGGCGTCGGAGTGTGGCAGCTCGCCGTCGCCGCTCCTCGTGCATTTGCTGGAGCTCCGGGTGTGGAATTCAGGTGGGTTGCGTTGCAGGGAAGCAGGATAAGTAGCTAGTGTTACGGGCTATGGACGGAGCTCAAACACTACACGTCCGCCATGTTCGGCTCGTAGCCACGCCCCCCGAGTATGGGGACATACTTATGACCATAAGCTACAGGTGGAGGAAAATACCTTCCTAAAAAAGCTTTTATGCCTATCGACCTCTGCTCCTACTGAGTTGATACACCGGGAATTGGATAATAACTACCTAGCTGATGTCTTATCTCTGAGGCCACTTATGGCGGTCAATTTAGCTTCAGGATGAGAAGCTGTTCAACAGATCAGTTATTGAGGACTGTTTATCTTTGGATAAATATCGTAATATCCCCTGGTTAAGATATGTAGCTGATTGTTTCTTAGAAATATTTAATTTAAATGTACTGACTGACCCGGGTGCCGCTTCTATGATCCTAAAAGCCGAGCTGAAAGCAACTTTTATGGCGCACCAGGCTGGGGAACGGGGGTCAACAAACGCATTCCTGTCCACAGTCATGTACTATAGTAAATATAAAATCAATGAAGGTTTTCCACAATATTTAAGTTTGGTGACAAGACCTTCCCATAAGTTTGTGTTAACACACCATTTAGTCGCCCAGCCGAGTATTAAAAAACATCCAATTGGGCTGTGCCAGTGTGACGGCATCACCAAACAAAGCACCTTGCACTTTTTATTGATCTGCAAATTGTATATGAATTTTAGGATTGCCTACTTGAAGCCCCTGTTTGTTAAACATGGTGTATGTAGAGTGTATCAGGCTATGAGTCTGTTATTTAATCTGGAAACTGCTGATATCTGTTTTTTTACTGCTACTTTTTTAAACCAGTCCATTAGGGCACGTAAAAGTATGTTATTTTAAGTATCACATGTTTTAACTCTTAATTGCAATAATGTTTTATCTGTTTTTTATTACATGTGTTGTGCTTTTATGGTCATCTTGTATGTACCGAATAAAGCTTCATGAATTGAATTGACTGGAATTGAGATAATTTCCTGGAACATAGCAGGACTCTCAGCTAAAATTCAAAATAATGACTGGCTAGCTTATTTAAAGAAATTCCAGGTTATTTGCCTGCAGGAAAAGTGGGAGGTGGACAGCAGTGCGTTTCCTTTAGAAGGTTACAAAATGTACTTTGTTCCAGCACGTAAGGTAGCTTATGGAAGAGCAAGCGGAGGACTGATCACATATGTGGACTTGAGGCTACAGGGGAGGTGGAATGATTTAGGAGGAGATTCAGATTTTATGCAGGGGATTAGATTTCATAATAAGGGTCATAAGTTAATTTTTATTGATTTTTATAATGCCATTTTAGTAGGACAGACTACAATAAGATTGTACGAGTTGGAGTGTAGGCTGGCAGGTATACAAGATCAAAAGGCGATGATGCATCAGGTGGTGTTACTTGGCAATTTTAATTGCCACCTGTGCCCATATTTGAAAGTCAGCAGGGGGAGGGCCCGCACTTGGGGCATACTAGGGAGGGAAGGGAGCTAAGTAAGGTGTTGGGCACACACACCCTCACATACACTATGGACCTGATTAAAGTAGGGGAGGATAGTATGATCCAGCCAACTTTTAAAGGTAGAAGAAGTGACTCCTTTATTGATTTTATTTTTGTTTCCAACATGCTAAAGCATTGGATTTTAAGCTTAAATATACAGGTAAGCATCTTCAGTGAACACAACCCCTTGGTCATGTCGCTCAGGGACCCTAATCCAAAAAAGCACTCTTTAAGAAGGGGGGACAGTGGCACGGTAAGTGCCAGTGATCAAGGTAGGAGGCTCAGATGGACCCAGATTGATGGTGAAGCCTTTCATAGAGCCTTGATGTCCGATAAAGAACATCAGGTTTGGAAGTGCTTAAACTTAACAGTGGATGGGGCAGAATTGGTCAAGGTCTTTGAGGGCATTGTCCAATATATTAATGGCCTACTCAGGAGTAGATTGCACATAAAGGGAACGGATGATTAAAGGTGGTTTGATCAACAATGCTCCATTGCCTTGAGGGGGTTGAAACCAGCACTAAAAGTGGTCCCTAAAGACCAGATAAGGGTGACCACATGTAGTGCCCTCTATAAACAGGCAGTAAAACATCACAAAACCACTTTGCAACAGCAGGCGTGGGAGAACTTGAGGGAAGCAGTTGAGTTAAAAAACCCGACTGCCTTTTGGAAAGGTATAAATGACCCTTGTTTCCAAGACGCAAACAAACCAAAGGTAGCAAACCATATCCTACCAGAGTCTTGGTATGAGCACTTCCACGGCCTTTATAATTACGGTAGGGCCGATTACCCATCAGAAGAAGATGAGGGGTTAGACACTATCACCCATATAATATTTTCCTTGGGTGAGATAAAGGCGGGCATAGAAGGTCTGACACAGAATAAGGCCCCGGGTCCCGATGGGATTCCTCCACACCTTTTCCTGAGCCAGGTAGAACTCTGGCCGCCTTACTGACCAGAGTTATTAATGCAGCAGTGGAATCAGGTATGCCAGCATCCTGGTCCACAGCTGCAATTGTCCCCAGTTTTTAAAAAGGGAAATAAGGACAGCCCTCTATGTTACCGGCCAATTTTCCTTATTGACGGGTGAATGTATTAGGTAGGGTTATTCTTAACCGGCTAATGGACTGGGCGGATGAACATTACATAATCACTGACACTCAGTATGGATTTAGGCCAGGATGATCAACCACCGATCAATGCCTCAATTTATATATATTGGTAGCCAAGTGCACTATGCCAGCCAAGAAACTGTGTACTTGGCGTTCATGGACTTGATGGCAGCATTCGATAGGGTGAACCATAGGAAATTGTGTGAAGTCATGGGGGCTCTCAGAGTGGATCCAGGGTTGGTAAACATTTTAAGAGCTTTGCACCGGAACACTTTTGCCCAAGTTAGATACAATGAGGAGGGGAGCACTACTGATCCTTTTCCATGCTCAAAGGGGGTGAGACAGGGTTGCATCCTGTCCCCTTTTTTATTCACTTTGTATATAAATGGCTTGGATCAGGTGATTGGTGCTTTAAGGGTGGACTCTTCAAGGATAGGATCGAGAGGGATCCCTGTTCTGCTCTAAGCGGACGTGGGGGTGCTTCTTGCGCGTACCTCGTGCGGGCTACAGTGTCTGATAGACGGTTTTATCCATTTTATGGAGAGTTTAGATCTGTCTCCCAATCTTTCAAAATCGTATATCGTGGAAGTAGGGAAGACACCAAAAAGGAAATATAACTATAGGATTGGCTCTCACCGTTTGGAAAAGGTGCACTTGTTCTCTTATTTGGGGATATTATTTGACTCCCGCCTTAGTTTTAAAGCCCTGCTAGAAGAGAAATGTCGCACATTAGCTAGCTGTTCTGGGGCAATTATGAATTTTGCACGAAGGCTGGGTCGTTGGTCCCCGGATCAAATTTTGAGATTGTATAACTCTATGTGCTGTGCCAAAACTCTTTACGGCAGTGAGGTCTGGGGTTTTATTGATTCACAATATCTACAAATTAAAGAGAACAAATACCTACGGCGGTTGCTGAAAGTGCCTCAGAGTACACCCTCCCACATTATCCACGAAGAATTGGGTGTTAGCTATATTAGAGACAGGTTAGAACTCAAGCCCCTATCATGTTGGATCAAAATTTGGACAAACCCTGAAGCCTCACTAAGCAAACAGATTATAATAGATTGCATTGCCAGTGACCGGGGCAGGAACATCCCATGGCCCAAGTATGTGAGGGAAACCCTAACAAGCATAGGATGTGGAGATTATTTTAATTACCCTACAAATTTGTTACCCCAGGACAAGGCGTATGTTAAGGCCGAATTCATGAACCATGCTGTATCGCTTAGGGAAGATAGGGAGCTGATCAAACCATCTGTGAGAGCACACCTTCTGACCAAATCTTGTCTGGGCATTGAGCCTTATTTGTCTTTTTTTTTCCAATGCCCAAGACAGATTAATAATGACACGCTTCAGGCTAAACCTAATACACCATATTCTATAGAGTTGAAGGGCCCGTGCGGCTGCAACCACCGGTCTCCGCAGGATACCCTTCACATTGTCTTATTATGTCCCCACTATGCGCGTCCAAGGAATCCATTTTTAAAAAGTATTTTAAAGAAAGCTAGTTTTAAACAGGCAAAGGTAGCCCTACTGTTTCTGAAATTGTCCACAGAGGTTTTAACACTTTTCTGTACTGTAAACTTTTTAAGGTCTGCTGTGAGACTTAGAAACACAAGAGGGGAGGGGTGTATGTATACGGTTGTAGCATTTGTCTGTTAAAGGTCTTAGTAATGAATTGGGTGGGGGGGGTTATTTTAAGCATGAATGGATTAATTACTTGTGCATTTTATGTGGATGATTTTATATGTTATCCCACTACAAACTTACTTTGACCTATTCTAACCCAGGACATTTTATTAATGACCCTAAAGATGAATGATATAGGAGAGGCACTTTCACCTGCGAATGAATTGCACATGTATTTAACCTCGGCCTTTTCATATTGTGATGTACCTCTTTTTTTTATCTGTACTTTTATGGTATTGTGTTTTATGACGAATAAAGTATTTTTGAATTGAAAAAAGAAAAAGGACTGTAAATGACTATTGCAATTGAATTAACACTTTTGGAACTAAAATATGTGTGTTTAGAATCATTTTCCTGCCCGAAATTGGTCGAAATAGAAGCTTCTGAGTATGAGGAAAAGTCTATAAAAATGGCAATTTTAGTCACTGTGAGGTTTTAAAAAGTTGTTTTTCAACATTAAAAAAATCAAATTTCTGATGAAAAACGATGACCCCGGACCTGTCAAACTTTCTCCAGACGGACAGAATTTTTTTTAATGTTTAATCTTTTGACTGTAACTAACTATTACAATTGAATTAACACTTTTGGAACTAAAATAAGTGTGTTTAGAGTCATTTTCCTACCTGAAATTGGTCGAAATAGAAGGAAAAGTCTGTAAAAATGGCAATTTTGGCCCATGTGA
Organism: Lissotriton helveticus; assembly: GCF_964261635.1. NCBI lineage: Eukaryota > Metazoa > Chordata > Amphibia > Caudata > Salamandridae > Lissotriton > Lissotriton helveticus. Next base: position 514,858,711 of record NC_136071.1, on the reverse strand, counting down.
GGCTTTAAAAAGTGGTTATTCAACAAAAGGCACAATCCAATTGACATTTTGAAAACATTTTCTACAGTCAAACAATCAATTTTCTGATGAAAAGCGATGGCCCAGGACCTGTCGAACTTTCTCCACATGGTCAGAAATGGTCATTTTTTAATGTTTAATCTTTTGACTGTAAATGATTATTGCATGTGAATGATCGCTTTTGGAACTAAAATAAGTGTATTTAAAACAATTTTTCTGCCTTTTGGTCACTGTGAGGCTTTAAAAAGTGGTTATTCAACATGAGGTACAATCCAATTGACATTTTGAACTATATTTTCAATAGTCAAAAAAATCAATTTTCATTGAAAAACGATGACCCCGGAACAGTCAAACTTTCTCTAGATGGTCAGAAATGGTCATTTTATTTAATGTTTAATCTTTTGACTGTAATTGACTATTAAAAGTGAATTAACACTTTTGGAACTAAAATAAGTGTGTTTTGAGTCATTTTCCTGCCCTAAATTGGTCGAAATATTTCTGAATAGGAAGAAAAATCTGTAAAAATTGCAATTTTGGTCACTGTGAGGTTCAAAAAAGTGGTTATTCAAAATGAGGCACAATCCATTTGACATTTTGAATCATTTTTTCTACAGACAAAAATATTTAGTTTCTGATGAAAAATGATGACCCCGGACCTGTCGAACTTTCTCCAGATGGTCAGAAATGGTCATTTTTTAATGTTTCATCTTTTGACTGTAAATGACTATTGCAATTGAATTAACAGTTTTAGAACTAACATAAGAGTGTTTAGAGTCATTTTCCTGCCCAAAATTGGTCGAAATATAAGCTTCTGAGAAGGAGGAAAACTCTGTAAAAATGGCAATTTTCGTCACTGTGAGGCTTTAAAAAGTGGTTATCCAACATGAGGCACGATCCAATTGACATTTTGAATAATTTTTTCGACATTGAAAAAACATCAATTTTCTGATGAAAAACGATGACCCCGGACCTGTCAAACTTTCTCCAGATGGTCAGAATTAGTTAATTTTTAATGTTTAATCTTTTGACTATAAATCACAATTGCAACTGAATAAACACTTTTGGAACTAAAATGAGTGTGTTTAGAGTGATTTTCCTGCCTTTTGGTCACTGTGAGGCTTTAAAAGTGGTTATTCAACATGAGGCACAATCCAATTGACATTTTGAACTATTTTTTTGACAGTCAAAAAAAATAACTTTCTGATGAAAAACGATGACCCTGGATCAGTCAAACTTTCTCCAGATGGTCAGAAATGGTCATTTTTTAATGTTTAATCTTTTGACTGTAAATGACTATTGCAAGTGAATTGTCACTTTTGGAACTAAAATAAGTGTGTTTAGAGTCATTTTCCTGCCCAAAATTGGTCAAAATAGACGCTTCTGAGTAGGAGGAAAAATCTGTAAAAATTGCAATTTTGGTCACCTTGCGGCTTTAAAAAGTGGTTATTCAACATGAGGCACAATCCAATTGACATTTTGAACTATTTTTTCGACAGTCCCAAAAAATTATTTTCTGATGAAAAACGATGACCCCGGATCAGTCAAACATTCTCCAGATGGTCAGAAATGGTCATTTTTTAATGTTTAATCTTTTGACTGTGAATGACAATTGCAAGTGAATTGTCACTTTTGGAACTAAAATAAGTGTGCTTAGAGCCATTTTCCTGCCCAAAATTGGTCAAAATAGAAGCTTCTGAGTAGGAGGAAAAGTCTGTAAAAATGGCAATTTTATTCACTGTGAGGCTTTAAAAAGTGGTTATTCAACATGAGGCACAATCCAATTGACATTTTGATTAATTTTTTCTACAGTTAAAAAAATCTATTTTCTACTGAAAAACCATGACCCCGGACCTGTCGAACTTTCTCCAGATGGTCAGAAATGGTCATTTTTTAATGTTTCATCTTTTGACTGTAAATGACTATTGCAAGTGAATTGTCACTTTTGGAACTAAAATAAGTGTGCTTAGAGTCATTTTCCTGCCCAAAATTGGTCAAAATAGAAGCTACTGAGTAGGAGGAAAAATCTGTAAAAATTGCAATTTTGGTCACCTTGCGGCTTTAAAAAGTAGTTATTCAACATGAGGCACAATCCAATCGACATTTTGAACTATTTTTTCGACAGTCAAAAAAAATAAGTTTCAGTCAAACATTCTCCAGATGGTCAGAAATTGTCATTTTTTAATGTTTTAATCTTTTGACTGTAAATGACAATTGCAAGTGAATTGTCACTTTTGGAACTAAAATAAGTGTGTTTAGAGCCATTTTCCTGCCCAAAATTGGTCAAAATAGAAGCTTCTGAGTAGGAGGAAAAGTCTGTAAAAATGGCAATTTAATTCACTGTGAGGCTTTAAAAAGTGGTTATTCAACATGAGGCACAATCCAATTGACATTTTGATTCATTTTTTTCTACAGTTAAAAAAATCTATTTTCTACTGAAAAACAATGACCCAGGACCTATTGAATTTTCTCCAGATGATCAGAAATGGTAAATTTTCAATGTTTAATCTTTTGATTGCAAGTGAATTGTCACTGTTGGAACTAAAATAAGTGTGTTTAGAGTCATTTTCCTGCCCGAAATTGGTCGAAATAGATGCTTCTGATTAGCAGGAAAAGTCTGTAAAAATGGCAATTTTGGTCACTGTGAGGCTTTAAAAAGTGGTTGTTCGGCATGAGGCACAATCTGATTGACATTTTAGTAATTTTTTCTACTGTCAAAAAACTCAATTTTCTGATGAAAACCAATGACCACGGAACTGTCGATCTTTCTCCAGAGGGTCAGAAATGGTCAAGTTTTAATGTTTAATCTTTTGATTGTAAATGACTATTGCAAGTGAATTGTCACTTTTGGAACTAAAATAAGTGTGTTTAGAGTCATTTTCCTGCCCGAAATTGGTCGAAATAGATGCTTCTGATTAGGAGGAAAAGTCTGTAAAAATGGCAATTTTGGTCACTGTGAGGCTTTAAAAAGTGGTTGTTCGGCATGAGGCACAATCCGATTGACATTTTTAATAATTTTTTCTACTGTAAAAAAACTCAATTTTCTGATGAAAAACAATGACCACGGAACTGTCGATCTTTCTCCAGATGGTCAGAAATGGTCAAGTTTTAATGTTTAATCTTTTGATTGTAAATGACTATTGCAAGTGAATTGTCACTTTTGGAACTAAAATAAGTGTGTTTAGAGTCATTTTCCTGCCCAAAATTGGTCAAAATAGAAGCTTCTGAGTACGAGGAAAAGTTTGTAAAAATGGCAATTTTATTCCCTGTGAGGCTTTAAAAAGTGGTTATTCAACATGAGGCACAATCCAATTAACATTTTGAATCATTTTTTCTACAGTCAAAAAAATCTTATTTTCTACTGAAAAACAATAACCCCGGACCCGTTGAACTTTCTCCAGATTGTCAGAAATTGTCATTTTTTCATGTTTAATCTTTTGACTGTAAATTACTGTTGCAAGGGCATCAACACTTTCGGAACGAAACTAAGTGTGTTTAGGGTCAGTTTCCTGCCCGAAATTGGTCGAAATAGAAGATTCTGAGTAGGAAGAAAAGTCTGTAAAAATGGCAATTTTGGTCACTATGATGCTTTAAAAAAATGGGTCTTCAACAGGAGGCATGATCCAATTGACATTTTGATTCATTTTTTGTTCAGTCCCCAAAAATTATTTTCTGATAAAAAACAATGACCCCAGACCTGTAAAACTTTCCCTAGATGGTCAGTGTTTTTTATGGTTTCATCTTTTGACTGTATATGACTTTTGCATGTGAATTATCTCTTTTGGAACTAAACTTATTGTGTTTATAGTCATTTTCCTGCCCGAAATCTGTCAAAATAGAAGCTTCTGAGTAGGAAGAAAAGTCTGTAAAAATGGCAATTATTCTCACTATGAGGGTTTAAAAAGCGGGTATTCAACTGGAGGCACGGTCCAATTTCCATTTTGAATAATTTTTTGTTCAGTCCAAAATATCAATTTTCGATGAAAAATGATGCCCCCGGACCTCTTGAACTTTCTCCAGATGGTCAGTAATGGTGAGTGTTTTATGTTTAATCTTTTGTCTATAAGTGACTATTACATGTGAATTATCACTTTTGCAACTAAAATAAGTGTGTTTAGAGTCATTTTCTATCACAAAATCGGTAGAAATAGAAGCTTCTGGGTCAGTGGAAACATATATAAAAATGGCAATTTTGGTCACTATGAGGCTTTGAAATGCGGATATTCTAAATGAGGCACTACCCAATTGACAAATTGATTCATTTTTGTACAGTCAAAAACATTAATTTTCTGATGAGAAACAATGACCCCAGGCCTGTTGAACTTTCTCCAAATGGTCAATAATGGTGAGTTTTTTATGTTTAATCTTTTGACTATAAGTGACTATCGAATGTGAATTATCACTTTTGCAACTAAAATAAGTCTGTTTAGAGTGATTTTCGAGCCTAAAATCAGTCCAAATCGAAGCTTCTGGGTCGGTGGAAACATATAAAAATGGCAATTTTGGTCACTATGAGGCTTTGAAACGCGGTCATTGTAAATGAGGCACTATCCAATTGACAAATTGATCCATATTTTGTACAGTCGAAAAAATGTATTTTCTGATGACAACAATGACCCCAGACATGTAGGACTTTCCCCAGATGGTCAGTAATGGTGATTTTTAAACGTTTCATCTTTTGACTGTAAATGACTTTTGCATGTGAATTATCTCTTTTGGAACTAAAGTAAGTGTATTTAGAGTAATTTTCCTGGCCGAAATTTGTCAAAATAGAAGCTTCCGAGTAGGAAAAAAAATCTGTAAAAATGGCAATCTTGCTCACTGTGAGGCTTTAAAAAGAGGTTATTTAAAATGAAGCACAGTCCAATTTCCATTTTGAATCATTTTTTGCACGGGCCCAAAAACTAATTTTCTGATGACAAACAATGACCCCAGACCTGTCGAACTTTCTCCAGATGGTCAGTAATGGTGATTTGTTTATCTTTAATCTTTTGACTGTAAATTACTATTGGATGTGAATTATCACTTTTGAAAATAAGTGTGTTGAGAGTCATTTTTTAGCCCGAAATCGGTCAAAATAGAAGCTTCTGGGTAGGTCGAAAAATATGTAAAAATTGCAATTGTGGTCACTGCGAGGTTTTAAAAAGAGGTTGTGTAACATGAGGCACAATCCAATTGAAATTTTGATTCATTTTTTGTACAGTCAAAAAAAAATCTATTAAATACTATGACCCCGGACCTGTCAAACTTTCTCCAGATGGTCAGTAATGGTGATTTTTTTATGTTTCACCTTTGACTGCAAATGACTTTTGCATGTGAATTATCTCTTTTGGAACTAAAATAAGTTTGTTTAGAGTCATTTACTGCCCATAAAAGGTAAAAAAATAGAAGCTTTTGATTATTGGGAAAAGTTTGGAAAAATGGCAATTTTTTCACTGAGGCTTTAAAAAAATACTTTTTTAACATGAGGCACAATCCAATTGACATTTAGTGGCACCAATCTTTTTATTGGCAAGGAGCCAGAACAAAAGAACACAGCCACCTGCCTACATCTAACTGCCGGCAGAGCGCACATCAAACAACGTTACACAGCTATATGCCTACAACCCTCGGTCCAGCAGCATTATAGCAGGCATGACTGTGCAGTAGACAGTGACCTCTTACTTTTACATTGTAAACTACAAAAGAAAAGCAAAAAGGAGAAACATTCACAAACTCAAGCCCCTCTCAACCCTCCCCGCCCTCTTCCCACACCAATCTTCACTCCCCATTCAGCCCCTCATCGCTCAGTCGCATGAGCTGGGTGCAAGTCATCCTCGATTAGCTGTTGTAGGTGTAGTTTTGTGATGATCAGTGGCAATAGTTTAAGAATTTGCAGGTATTTGGGGCATGTGATTTATCTTAGTTCTTTAGATAGAAAATGTAGAAAAGGGGCCCACAATTCAGCATAGACCTCCTCTAGCTCATCTACCACTGGGGACAATCGCTCCATAGCTAGAATGTGCCAGAAAGTATATAGTCATGCCGTAATTTCCGGTACAGTGGTAGTTCCCCCCTGGGCTAAGATGACTTGCCTCACTGCTAATAAGGCTAGTGCAATTTGTCTGCATCTCATGGAGTGCAGAGGGAAAGTACGGGGATGCGACAATCCTAGCAGGGTATATTCCAGTGATCTGGGTATAAAAGTGTCAAATGCCTCGTCAATGTTGTCTAGGACCTCCGTCCAATAGCGCTTTAGTTTGGGGCGGTGCCATAACAGATAAGGTTCCTGACATTCCACAACCCCTCAAGCATAGCTCTGATTTGCTTTTATCCCAGCTGTATATTCACATTGGAGTATAGTATCAGTATGAAAAAACCTTAAAAGCAGATTCTACCCCTGCAGTGTTGTGTGCTGTGTGGTGTGTGCGGTAAAGTATGTGATCCCATTCTTTGGCAGTCAGTGGCCTCCTCACTCTGTTTCCCAGCGGATTTGTGCCTTTGTACGTTGTCTTGTGTGTTTTGCCACGAGCATAGACTACAATTCGGAGATAAGGCATTGGTCATCTTTTTTGCACACTAACCATTTCTCGAATGTTGTGAGAGGTCCGGACATCCTAATATAATCGGGTGACGTTGTGACCCAGTGATATACCTGGCGGTATGCTAACTTGTCAGTCACTAAGAGATCCTAGTCTCATCTAAGCTGAGCAAAAGGAGTTAGCCCTTCAGTGTCAAAAAGAGATCCAAGTCTCTTGCATCCCTTTCCTCTCCACCGTTGGAACACTGATGAAGTCCGCCCTGGTGGAAAATCAGGATTATCTACAATCAGAGTTATCGGCGAGGGAAAAGTGGTCCAGCCATTTTTGATGGCCACCATATCCCATGCCTTAAGTGTAGGGGAGGTAACTGGTGAAGAGTAAAGCTCCCAGGCCCTGTACTTCCAGGGCAACTAGATCTCCCACCAGATATTGATTCCCGCAACCGTCTGATCGAGGAAGTTCCAATGCTTACCAGACAAAGATCTGTTCCACTCTATGATATAACAAAGGCACGACTCCTGATAATACCCTCTAATTAAGGAAAGGCCGACTCCCCCACCTTTTTTCAGATGGGCCATTTGAGCTAGCGAAAGGTGGGGTTTCTTCCCCCCATACAAATTTGTTGATATGGGTCTGTAGTTGGGCTAACGCCTTTGATGGAGGAGCCATGGGGATCATTTGGAATATGTAAAGAATGCGGGGGAGCACTGTCATTTTTACATCAGCAATTCACCCAAATCAGGGGAATCGGAGTCGCGCCCAGGTGTCCAGATATGTGTTCTAGCAAGGTTGCATAGTTTAGGGCCACTGTGTGTACAATGGTTGGTGCAAGGCGAATGTCGAGGTACGCTATGTCATGCTGGGTCCGGTGGAATGGGTATTGGCGCTGTAGGTCATCTGCCATAGCTTGAGGGTTCGATAGGTTCAGGTATTTGATTTGGTCACATTGACTTTACACCCAGATGTCTCTCCTAATTTGTGTAGCTCCAAGAGAAGAGCAGGCAGGCTCGTTTGAGGGTTGGTAAGGGAGAGAATTACGTTGTCTGCGAATAGGCTGACTGTGTGAATATCCGACCCGAATTTCAGGCCTTCAATTAATGGGTCAGCCTTAGGCTGGGCCATCGGCTCCATATAAAGAGGGAATAGAAGGAGGGACAGCGGGAAGCCTTGCTGTGTCCCCGCGGTATTAGGAAGGTAACAGACCTAGTCCTATTATCTCTTACGAAAGCCCTGGGCTCGCTGTAGATGCATTTAATCCATTTGATTTAGTTCTCCCCAAACCCAAAACATTGCAGGGTATCAAACAGGTAATGTTGTAAATCATTTTAGGACACTATTGTAAATTTCCCGATTCATGCCCTTATATAGGTGTAAATCACCATGTCCTTATATAGGCATAAGAATCATAACCATATTTAGTCATAGCTCATGCAGTGATAGAGCGTGAGGGGTGAACCTGCTCATTTTACCATACTCACCTGGGCCCATATACATTTATACGTTTGTACATGAACAGGCTACCTCTGATACTCTACCAAAGTTATATTATAGCTAGGTCCTATACCATTGACTTACCTATGCTTGTCACTGATACCTAAGGACCTAGGGTTCAAAAGGAGTTAGAATAATAGGTAGTGACATAAAGTACAGTTCACTCTAATCTTTTTCCTTCAATAACCACAGACTCAGGAAAGGTTAAAACTCTTTATCTATGTAAATCTTTTAAAATCAATGTTCATACTACATTAATTGAAACTTGATCAACCAACAAGAATATGATTAAAATGAAATAAGAATCTTTTGTTAAGCATTGAAACATAAGGAGGGTAGAAAAGGGAAAACAGTACAATGACAAACCCACATTATTTTTACCTAGAATGGTGTGAAGACCAACCCTTGCCACGGTCTGGGACAAAGGATAGAACCCATGATGCAGGTGCCAGCAGGTAAGAACAGGTGCAGACCAGAATCAGGACAGTATGGAGCAATTTGGATCAGGAGAGGACCACCTCAGGCTAAACCGGCACCCGCAGCTAAAGGACAAACGCCTGCATTGGACCCTCTCTGCAGTTAACAGTTGAACCCGATTGGGTCAGCAATTTCTAGGACAAAGTGCTTCACCAGCACCCCAATTCCTAAACACTGATTGGGTTATCGAATCTTCTGACAGAGTGCTCCGCCAGCACCTCTACTCTCAATCACCTATTGAGTGTGTTGGGTCAGTGACAGGTCAGGAACAAGTCGGACAAAATAACTAGATAAGCCTACTCCAGTTATACTATTTTCAAGAGCAGTGTACCACCCCCCAATGTTGCCAGTGTAAGGATCCCCAAGTTCTGATTGGACAAAGGATGAGGAGAGGTCATCACACCATACTAAAGGAAACTTTTACTTCTGAATAGTCGATTAACGTTCACGCCCATCAAATTAAATTTTTCCATGCATCTTTATTCCACCCAACAATGGATGTTCTCATAGAAGTACAATGTTAACAATATTTTCATCCGCATGGGGTCAGCAGGTCAGATTCTAAGGCGCATCTTCTAATGTACTGTAAGTTTGACATGGCTTCAATGTCAAACGACTTCAGCTTCTTCTGGAGTTTGACATGCGCAGTGTGGGTTTTCAAAATGGAGTAATAGCACCTCCTATGCCCAAGATTACATTTCATGAAAAAATAGAAAAGAAACAGTTTTAGAACACAGAATAAATGAATGTACTGCATACCACTTATCTCTATTCTATTCCCATTATTTTATTTTAACTATTGCGTTTAGTGTTTAGGCAAGACAGACGGCTTAGCAAAAGCAGCAGGGCAAGCTTCATGCATACGGTAACACAAAGCAGCCATCTTAGTTCTAATGCGCAGAAGCAAAAGTTTCCCTCCAAGCTAGAGAATACGTCATGTCACGTTATGTTATGTTATGTTAAAATTTGTCTTAATATAGAGCTCAGCTACTCCAAAGGAGTGTCCCGGCACTTCATCAGATTTGAGAGCAGGTGTTTAAGGGCGGGCAGACCAGGCGAGGACTATTGTACAAAGAGCCATGTCTTTAGCTCTTTCCTAAATTTCAAAAGGCTGGTATTCTGTCTCAGGGGGACCGGCAGGGAGTTCCACAATTTGGGAGCCAGATAGCGAAAGGAACGCCCGTCCAGTCGAGCCCGTCGGACAAGAGGAACAGTTGCCAAGGCCAGGGAAGCTGACCTCAAAGTGCGTGAAGGCATATAAAAAGCCAGCCTGTTTCTGATATATTTGGCTCCGATGCCTTGGAGCGCCTTGAAGGCTAGCGTGAGAGCCTTAAACGCCACGTGCTTTTTAATGGTGAGCCAATGAAGTTTTTGTAACAGTGCCGTCGCGTTTGTTCTGCGATGGAAGCCAAAAATGGCTCTAGCTGCGGCATTCTGTACAACTTGCAGACGAGAGATGAGAAAATTCGGCAGGCCCAAATAGAGCACATTAGAATAATCAAGGCGGGAGCCTATCAAAGCCTGGACCGTCACTTTCCGGTGACATAGAGACAGCATCGGGAGGAATTTCCTGAGCATTTTGATGATGCCAAAACATCTGCCCACAAGGCCCATGACCTGGGGTTTCAGTGTCAATCCATCATCAATCTGAACACCCAGGTTCTTAACCCTGGAGGACACAGCCAAGGGAGGGAACATATCTGGTGGCCACCAAGACTGCCACCTGGGGTCTGATGGGCAACCAAAAAATAGCAGCTCCGACTTGTCGGAATTGCATTTCAGGCTGTGTTGCTCAAACCATTGGAAAACCGCTCCTAAGCAGCCACTGATCTGCACACCGTCAAAGTCAGCACCCTTCGGGCAAGTAAAAAGAAGCTGGGTGTCATCAGCATAGGACACGATCCGGGCACCTCGGGACTCCGCCAGAGCCGCCAGGGGTGCCATGTAAATGTTAAACAAAGTAGGCTCAACACAGAGCCCTGCGGCACCCCGACCTCCAATGGCATCATCTCGGCGGAGAACGGAGGGGCCCAGACCGTTTGTCGGCGACCAGCAAGGAAGGACTTAAACCAATTGAACACCGCTCCCCTCAACCCAATCTCCCTAAGTCTGCACAGCAGTCCGCAGTGGGGAACGGTGTCAAAGGCCGCCGACAAGTCCAGCATAACCAGCAAGGCCTTACCTCCTGCGTCCAACACCTCTCTGATGGCATCTGTGACTTCAAGTAGTGCCGTCTCCGTGCTAAAATTAGCACGGAAGCCTGACTGAGTGTCATGTAAGATGTTATTAATTTCCCAAAAATTGGAAAGAGAGGCGTGGACGTGCTTCTCCACGACCTTAGCCAAGGCCGGGAGGAGGGAGATAGGCCTATAGCTGGCATGCAGCAAAGGATCCAGACCAGGCTTCTTCAAAAGTGGCAAGATCAGGGCATGTTTCCATGCCTGGGGGACCACACCCGTGCTGAGCGAACAGTTCAGCACTGGGTTGACAAGATCGTTTATCACTGGGGCCATTTTGCCCAGGCATGTTGCAGGACAGGGAAACACTTGAATGGGGTTTTTAGAGATTCAGATCTCTCCGGCGCGCTACCTCAGTTATACGTTACAGGGTATAAATTGACAAGTTGGTATGTAGTGCGTGAAGAGCAGGCGAAAAAACACCCTTAACCGTCTAAAAAGTCAAGGGACTAAACAAATATATACAGTTATGCTCTCGCTACTACAGTAAATTATCACACAAACAGTACAGTGACTGGTAGTTATTCAAAGAGACAGAAGCAGATTCTTTGGTGTGTTCTTGGTCACAGCAAGAAGATGGTTTATTTTCTCCAGACTCAAGGAATGTCATACAAAGCCAGCCGACACGTGTTTCGTCGTGTACAGTTGAGTCAACACGACTCTTCAGGGCTGATGATACAAGAATAACATATGCAGATTTAGTTATGCAGCTTGTCTTGGTCACATACTGCAAATGGTGACAAAGTGCAACCAACATGCAGTAGTGCCGTGCGTCTGGGTTGGCACATGGTGGTCGTGTATAGTGGTGAGGCTACATATTTAGGAAGTGTGTCACTCCAAGGCCGTGGGTGGTTGCCCTTGGGTGGCGGTGTACTAACGTGAGGTCTTGTGGCATAACACTAAAGTGTGTGGTCACATCTAACTCATACACGGTGATCTTGCACTTTGAAGGTACGTGCGGGGGTGAGTCAATTGAAAAGTTAAAATTGGTGAGCTATTGTGTGGGGGTGTTGGTGAAGGACTGTAACGGTAACCGGACGTGGTTATAAAAACGGTGTTTATAAGTGATTTGTAAAGGCAAGCAAGAAATTCCGTTACCGCGTAAATAAAATTCTAGTTTAATAAGAGAATATACTCTCTCTCGACATGATGGCTTATTTACCTTAAAGCTCAGTACAATCTTGGTAATTAGGTCTGGACTAGTACTCGTGTGTTTGACGTTTATGTCAGAGAGAGACTGAAGGAGAAAAAACAAAAGGGGATCATCAGGGAACACATTCTAAAAGGGCCATGGCATCCATTCAGTAAAATAGATGGCGAAAATACATGCGGTATCCTTACCAATGGTTAATCAAAATGTGACTAAAGAGAAACTGTAAGTTCTTTTAAGGGTAGTCACGTAGAAAGCACTTGTGTCTAGGCAATCTGCATTGTTGATTGCCAGAAATCTTCGAATTTGAGCACTCTGTTTAAACAAGGGGCAGTAAAAAAGGAGAAAAACGAAAATCAAATTGGCTCTAACAGCTATAGGCCCGTTATAGCGCGGTGCTTGAGAGATACACATTACAACACGTATTGATGTGCCTAAAGAGTTTTAAATAAACAACATACCTGACTACTGGTGTGTGTCAGGCAGAAGCCGGGAGGGGATCCGTCTGGTAGAAAGCTCGCTAGAAACGGGTGCGTTTCTTGTATGGCGAAGCGCTACAAAGTGAGAAGCAAGAGCACGAGTTAGCTCAAAGAGAGTCCGGTTCTGTAGGTTTCAGACCGTACATTTGTGAAGGATTGAAAATGGCTCAAGGTCTGTCTAACCGCTTACCCGTATTCTGGTATCCCTCCTCCTAAGGTTCCCGGTCGCTGTCTCTCGGTACGGACACGTGACCGAATGGGAGGGGTCGTTTTGTGAAACAAAGTAGACATCTGTTAGAGCCAATTTGATTTTCGTTTTTCTCCTTTTTTACTGCCCCTTGTTTAAACAGAGTGCTCAAATTCGAAGACCGCATGTATTTTCGCCATCTATTTTACTGAATGGATGCCATGGCCCTTTTAGAATGTGTTCCCTGATGATCCCCTTTTGTTTTTTCTCCTTCAGTCTCTCTCTGACATAAACGTCAAACACACGAGTACTAGTCCAGACCTAATTACCAAGATTGTACTGAGCTTTAAGGTAAATAAGCCATCATGTCGAGAGAGAGTATATTCTCTTATTAAACTAGAATTTTATTTGCGCGGTAACGGAATTTCTTGCTTGCCTTTACAAATCACTTATAAACACCGTTTTTATAACCACGTCCGGTTACCGTTACAGTCCTTCACCAACACCCCCACACAATAGCTCACCAATTTTAACTTTTCAATTGACTCACCCCCGCACGTACCTTCAAAGTGCAAGATCACCGTGTATGAGTTAGATGTGACCACACACTTTAGTGTTATGCCACAAGACCTCACGTTAGTACACCGCCACCCAAGGGCAACCACCCACGGCCTTGGGGTGACACACTTCCTAAATATGTGGCCTCACCACTATACACGACCACCATGTGCCAACCAAGACGCACGGCACTACTGCATGTTGGTTGCACTTTGTCACCATTTGCAGTATGTGACCAAGACAAGCTGCATAACTAAATCTGCATATGTTATTCTTGTATCATCAGCCCTGAAGAGTCGTGTTGACTCAACTGTACACGACGAAACACGTGTCGGCTGGCTTTGTATGACATTCCTTGAGTCTGGAGAAAATAAACCATCTTCTTGCTGTGACCAAGAACACACCAAAGAATCTGCTTCTGTCTCTTTGAATAACTACCAGTCACTGTACTGTTTGTGTGATAATTTACTGTAGTAGCGAGAGCATAACTGTATATGTTGCAGGACAGGGATCCAAGGGGGAGCCAGATTTAAGTTTAGACAACAGATCATGAGAAACTGTTAACGAAAGAAACGGGAATTTGGCAAGAATAGGACCAGCATCAAGGGAAAGAGATGGGGAAGAGGCACACATTTCAGAAGGCGTAATCGGAATATTGGTGGGAAATGAGTTTTGAATAGTTTGAATTTTAGAAATAAAAAAAGAAGCCAGCTCTGACACCCAAAGTTCAGAATGTTGATGCGTGGGCAAAACAGAACTGGGCGTAGTAAATTCTTTAACTATAAGAAAGATTTCCTTGCTAGCTACAGTGGCGGCCTCAATTCTCCTAGCGAGGTACGCTTTCTTTTCCAGAATGATGCTGCCGTGGTATGCCTTGATGGACTCTCTATAAGCAATTTTCTCCAAGGGATCGTAATGACGGCACCAAGATCTTTCCGCTTTTTTACAACTGCGTCGCAAATCCGCAAGAGAGGCTGTGAACCATGGTGCAGATGCCCGCTTGCAGCATAGATGGAGTTACTCGATTGTACGCTCTCGTTGTCTGACGCACGTCCTCTAAGGGTTGTGTTAATGATTTATTGGTCACAGGAATCCGGAATTTAACAAGAAGATGGTCTGACCACAAAACCGGACACGGAGGAGACATGTCAATATGTGTGGTGGAGAAAACTTGATCTAACCTATGACCTTTGCTATGTGTAGGAGTAGTGATGTAAGGAACCAGACCTAACGGGGTGGTAACATCTAGTAGTTTGATGGTATCGACATCAGTGTTTATATCCATATGGATATTAAAGTCCCCCAGCAGCAGACAGTGGTCCTTTTTTAGACACAGGGCTGCTACAGTGGTGTTGAGCTCTTCATAAAAGGCACCAAGGGGGCCAGGGGGTCTGTAAAGTAGGATCCCTGTATAGGTTTGATGTGGGGACACAGCCAGAGAAAACCCAAGAGTTTCACAGCCTAAGATGTCGTCTATCGAAGTAGTGGTGCAGGGAAAGCGTTTATCCAGTACCAGGGCTATGCCACCCCCTCTGCCTTGTGCTCTATCTTTCCTAATGATGACGTAGTTGGGGGGGATAGCCAACACAAGGTCGGGCCCGAATTTTCACCCAGCCAAGTCTCCATCAGGAAAAGGATTGTAAATATCCAGAGAATGTCTGGAAAGAGATCTTGTATTCAGCAGAAGACAAGTCAGGTTTATAGGCGAGTCCCGGGGGAGGGACGCTGTCAGGCCCCGCAGCTCCAGCCACAGGCAGAGCAACGTTTTTTAGGAGCATGTCTCCCAGGCAGAAGCCTATGACAGAAGCCCGCCGTTCCTCTTATAGAGACCAGCTCTTCAGATGTATAGGTGATCATGCTAGGATAGGCTTCGGTCCAAAAGAGGGATAAGGAGCAAACCGTCCGCACCCGTCCGCCTCCTGGACGCTGACGGGCGCAGACGGCGCAGACGGGCCTACCTTAGGCGCTCCTTTGGCGCGAAAGTAGGCGCGCCCGCACCGCGCGACCGCTGCGCGGAGACAAAGGCCCCTAACTTTATAGCCAATCCTGGGAAGGTGGGGAAGACCGCACCACTGGTCCGCCGACCAGCGTGCCGGTAATCCTCCAAAGATGGCCCCTGAACACTAACTGCAGCCTACTGGCCTACAGGACCCAGAATGCCTTGCGTGCCTAAACAGCCGAGCAGGTCTGGGGAAATGCGCGCAATAATCACCCGCGCTGCTGTTGCCACACCAGCAGTCTGGGAGGGAAGTGAGGAGTGGGGGAAAGATGCCAAAGTTGCGGCCAGAAGAACACCCGGCTTTCCGCCTCAGGTGGGGAGAGTGAGAAGAGAAGGTGGAGGAAAAATGAGCGTCAGGTAGGTAGTGTCACAGAAATAGGCACAAACGCTAGTAGTCAGCGCACAGAGAAATTTAAAACACACGCTAGAGCAGCCGCCTGACACGCTAGCAATCAGCGCGCAGTGGCGGTGAATACAGCAAAACAAACAGGATTATAAAAGTTTAAAATGCACTCTAGATCAGCGCTATTCGAAATTTTATAAAATTGCTCTAATAACAGTACAAAACAGTACTTCAAACCTCCGTCCTACCACACCCAACATCCGCCTCGAAATGCAGCGGGAGGGTGGTCAATCAGTCCGGGGGAAAGTCTGAGCCTGCTTTATAGCCAATCCTGGGAAGGTGGGGAAGACCGCACCACTGGTCCGCCGACCAGCGTGCCGGTAATCCCCAAAAGATGGCCCCTGAACACTAACTGCAGCCTACTGGCCTACAGGACCCAGAATGCCTTGCGTGCCTAAACAGCCGAGCAGGTCTGGGGAAATGCGCGCAATAATCACCTGCGCTGCTGTTGCCACACCAGCAGTCTGGGAGGGAAGTGAGGAGTGGGGGAAAGATGCCAAAGTTGCGGCCAGAAGAACACCCGGCTTTCCGCCTCAGGTGGGGAGAGTGAGAAGAGAAGGAGGAGGAAAAATGAGCGTCAGGTAGGTAGTGTCACAGAAATAGGCACAAACGCTAGTAGTCAGCGCACAGAGAAATTTAAAACACACGCTAGAGCAGCCGCCTGACGCGCTAGCAATCAGCGCGCAGTGGCGGTGAATACAGCAAAACAAACAGGATTATAAAAGTTTAAAATGCACTCTAGATCAGCGCTATTCGAAATTTTATAAAATTGCTCCAATAACAGTACAAAACAGTACTTCAAACCTCCGTCCTACCACACCCAACATCCGCCTCGAAATGCAGCGGGAGGGTGGTCAATCAAAGTGAGTATGACAGACGCATGTGCAGTAGGAAATCTCGCGTCACAGCGGCCATTTTAGTGCAAGTGGATTATTGTTAGTAGAAACACATAAGCAAGCTTCTTCTAGATACCTAACGTGTCATGAAATGCAATATTAATAAGACAAACATGTTAGTTAGTACATTAACGTTATGTCGAGAGGACTGAACACAAACAAGTCGCGTTGCGTGCGAATCCTTGCTTCATCAATCCCCTCTTTGATGATATTTTGTATCATCACTAATTAATGAAACAGAGGCCAACTTTTCACAATTTTCCAAACTCAATCACTTCAAACTTTCTTTTTTGTGTCTTTTCATTGTTTGTGTGAAAATTGTTCACTTTCTTGTATATATTTATATTCAACTCTCCTAGTTCAATTTCATCTATATTTCTCTTTTTTCCTTATTTATTTACTGTATATGTCTTTTTGTGCTTACGACATTTGCAGCAAATTATTATCTCTAAAATCAGTAGGCCTATTCCCACCATTGGCATCAGTATTCTACCTACAAAACTTTTTCCTACATTAGAAATCCAACTACTTATAGAGGAGAGACCATCGGTAAGTCTCTTCCATGCACTATCAACCTTCCGATTGAACTGCCGCTCCCTCCCTAAACATAAGGTCGAAATTGCGCTTTTATTTGAAGAACACACACCAGATATACTATTCTTAACAGAAACCTGGCTATCCCCCGACGCTGAGCCAGCAGTCATAGACACTCTCCCACCAGGTTTCCAAATCTTTCGGCAAGACCGACCGAAAGGCAGAGGAGGAGGCCTGGCGATAATTCATAAAGAACAGTTTCACTGTCGAATAGTCCCCGAAACCATCCTGGACTGTGAAAGCCTTACCTTTAACATTGAACTTTCACCCAACAGATGCCTTTCTGGCACTCTTATCTACCGCCCCCCCGGCCCCCCGAAGCAGTTCCACGTCAGTCTACCCTCAAGTGTGGCTGAACGTCTCTATACCACATCCAACTTCACCCTGCTAGGAGATTTTAATTTTCACTTTGACTCAACCTCAGATCACATAGCCGCAACCTTAGCAGATGATCTAGCAGCTCTACAACTCACCCAACGAGTCACTTCCCCCACCCACGTGAAGGGCCATCTGCTGGACCCGGTTTTTAGCAACTGCCCTGATCTTCTAACTAGTCCACCTATCCCCCTGCCCTGGACGGACCATTTCCTAATCCCCATTAGCTGGACCGCGCCTAAACCCCCTGAACCAGCACCCACCATGAGACTCAGGAGAGCCTGGTCTCACCTAGCAGTTGATAATTGGACTAGCAAACTTGCGGAGAATCCACCTCTGATTAAAGACAAGCCCGGCCTAGCAAACCAGGCATATGTCAACTGGATCACTCATTCTCTAGACGTCGTTCTTCCCAAAAAGGCAATCACGCTCAAACGCTCCCACAAAATTGCCCCGTGGTACACAGATGCTCTCAGAGATAAGAAACGACTCTGCAGGAAATCAGAAAGACGCTGGCGATCTGATTATTCCACAGACAATAAAACCCTTTATCGAGAAGCCATCAGTGAATACAAAACACTGATAAAAGCGGCCCAGGCCACATACTTCTCTGAGAAAATTTTGCTTGCTAAATCTAAACCCAAGGAAAGTTTCCGAATTATCAAAACCCTATCAAAACAGTCCCCCAGCTTGCAGGTGGACAAGTCCACCACTCACTGTAATAATGTCGCTGAATTCTTTCATCAGAAAATAAGCTCCATCTACTCTGCCTTTCCCCCGAAAAATCTCACCCCTTTAGCCCCTCCTCTCCTTCCTACAGCCTCCCCCCCCCCAACCAACACCTACCCACGCTGACTCACTTCCCTCTGTTGGATCTCGCTTCCCTTGAACCCTTAGCACGGAAAGTAAAATCCCGATCCCCCAATGACCCAGCCCCGCCAGACATAATAATGGCAGCCTCGCAGACGACCCTGCCTACCATAAGGGAGGTTCTAAATGCCTCCATCTCTTCTGGCATGGTCCCGACAGTATGGAAGCAGGCCATGGTCAGAGCTTTACTGAAAAAGCCTAATTTGGACTCTACTGACCTGAGTAACTATCGCCCCATATCCCTGCTCCCATGGGTAAGTAAGATCCTGGAGAAATATATAAATCAACAACTAATAAATTTCCTAGAAGATCACCACCTACTGGTGTGATGTATTCCTATAGGTTCTGAATCGATCCCCCTATTCCTGACCCTATTCTGGTTAAACAAACCAACAAGTTAACTAACAGTCAGCCCATGAGGCAGAAAACCCCCATGATGCAGATACCGTTATCTGACGCAGTCACACTACGGCACAGGAACGTGTTATCTGATTAGGTCATAACGCTTGCGATCTAATTAGACAAGCGATATTCCTCCAGCCCCTGATAAGGCATACGGAGTTCTCATAACAAATCAAACCTATGACAACCTGGGCAAAACCCTGCGGCCATTGTTTTGATTTCACCGAGAACTTCAGCAAAATAATGTGCTAACGAGCAAGTCGTATGACATCCTTATTGACGTATCTATGTCCATCCTTACGTCAATCTCGGCACCTTAAAGGTATAAATATTACCGATATTGCCCTATGCAAACACACGCGGTGGTGACGAGACGGAGCAGCCATACTTGCCGAAGCCCAGAGCAGAGCAGACCCCGCTGGCACAGCCCCGCCTTCCTGACGCGCTGAGAACGAGACGCGCTGATTTCTCCTGCCGAGAGATCCAGCACCGGCGCTTCCGGGTAGCCCTCGCAGGCAGCCTGGAATATCGAGACCAGAGAGAGAGATACCATCCCTCATTCAACCTAGAGTCCAGGTACAGAACTGAATAACCCCTCACAGAGAATTCTTTAGTTATTCACTTGGCAAAAACAAACTTAACTTAAACTGTAACTTTCTATTCCCGCCCACGTATTAGGCTTAGGTCAGGTACACGGGGTAGGCGTATTTAGAAACACCAGTTGAGTACGTTTAGTCAAAAGTATATGTGTATGTAATATATTTTATTCATTTTAAAACATCTTATGGCTTAGAAACCATATCAATGTTTTTACAGTATTATTTTATACTATTGCTTTTAATGTATGCACTTTACTTAGCTATAAGTATTGCAATAATATCGATCCATTTCTCTTGTATGAGAAAAGAGACTGATCAATAAATAACACCTTTTTATTGAACACGCCCGTCTCTTCCTTTTCTCTACAATCTGATGAGACTAAGAATGCACGTACTGACTGAGTAAAATAAATTGCCTTTTGTTCACACGACTCTCGAGATATACTCTTGATTAGGGGAGAGCAAAGTTGTCATGTTCTATGGTTGTCAGAAACTAAATCCCTTCTTGTCTAATCAGGGAAGTTAAGTCCTTCCTGAACATTCGAGAAAGTTTCTAGTGAACTCTGAGCTAGCTGGCAAAACCCAAAACTTTAAGTCTAGTATCGACAGTAGTAGACCTAGTTAACGTCTGGCCTAGGCCTTTACTGCTGTAGGTATTATTCCAATGCGCAGAGCCTATTGGGATGATAGGAACTACACTACATGGCGCCCAACGCGTTTGGAAAGGGCGATAAAACTAACGTAAGACATTTAGAGTAACTCAGTCGTGCTTTCTCACTCAGACCCCCTTTCCCATAATACTCCAAAGACGTCTGGAGTGGGTGAAAGGTTATATCCGCCAGACCTCGCAGGAGGGAACTCCTATGTATGGTTCTTGGTATAAGTCAACGTTGAAGGATACACTGTTCCAAAATATTGTGCATCTAATCTTTGTTTCCATAAGAAACCTGATCTGCAAACAAACAAAAAAATAACCATCCTGTCAGTAAAATGGGAGACAGTGATGAAGAAAGAGAGGCAGTTAGATTAGCAACTGAACTCGCAGCAGCTGATGCTACCATGCAAGACGCAGACCCGGATATAATACTCATTCCGGTCATCAAAAGGAAATCTATAACCATAAAACTTATAGAAAATGGACTGACACCTAGAGGTGGTACAGTCATATTCGTAATTGAGGCACACGAATATCGGCAGACAGAGGTATACTATTCATGGATAAATTTTCCAGCAGCAAATCCTGTAACAAAGTACTTCCACTATTACAAAATAGAGGAACCTCCTGAAAATTACACTCCTTTCGAGGAGGTGGAAGTACCACTCAAATTTCAAGAGCATTTGCTCTTATTTGATGGCGCCCTAAAACATAATAATCACATCACCAGGCTCGGTCCTTTAGGTAGACCAGGAGCAACGTGGCCGGTCCTAGCCGGATACACACCACATCCAGACATCGACGGGATGTCTGCAGCTAACTTGCTAACACAGCTAAAACAATTAATAAAAATACATAGACAATTAGTCCAGTATGTGATGCGGACTTCAACAATTCAGCCAGCGATTAAACTCCCACAGCTGACCCCTCACCAGGGGAACACAAATAAAATTACACCACAGAACATCCAGTCCTGCCTAGGTAAAGTACCGGCTAAACGGGAACAAATACCATTCTGGCTAGCGCAGAAAATAACCCAAATAGAGGCGGTGTTTCCAGACACTACCCCGCTAGAAAAGCACAGGATTCGGACTATCTGTCTTCCAATGGGAATCGCACCACACATTGAGGACTGTGACACTTGGGGTACAGTCTTTGCTTCCATCTACACAAAAACGCACGGTGTTCCATCCATTTCAGTAATACCAGATGTGCTAAAACAAATTCAAGATGAATATGGTCCAGAACCCGCTTTAACTCTTGGTATGAAATTACTGAAAGACTTCAAGCAGGTCTCGGCTATATTATTAGCCAACATAAAAGGTGAAGCAGCAAACGTGGCGATCCGCCAGAGGTTAAAAGAGACAGATATAGCAGACCAACCAGCTGAAATTGCCAGAATCATAGAAAAATCCTATGAGGAACTAGGTAGAGATAGTTTAGGTGGAATACCAGTAAAACCGCAACTAATTGAAAGTCCTGAAAAAATATTTTTTAATAATAATTCTACATCACCAAAAAAGAACTGGGATGGAAACAAACAATCCAATCCTAAAGAAAAGAAATTCCAGTCCAGAGGAAGGTCTCCTAGGCGAAGAGAAAAATCTCCGAACCAAAGACACAGGTCACCTCAGAGTGACCCCTCTGGGAAAAGATATCACCTTAGGAATAGGGATATATAAAAAAGCCTGATAGATATCAAGACATTGATACACGTCCCTCTCAATCTTTTCAGACTTCCTCGCAGAAATCGGAAAGAAGAGGACGATCAGAACAAAGAGAAGAGCACGCCAAGTCCAAAGACAAGGAACCTGCTCAGCTAAAAAAGAAATTACAATTTCCAAAAAAGAAGGTAGCCAGCATTAAAATAGTTAACAATGCCGAGAATACTGAGGACACAACTGAAAAACGGAGAATGGGCTCAGACAATGCTAGACAGCGCAGCAGAAGTGAGCATAGCTCGCAAAGTCCTTATGAATCATCTGGAGACAGTGGACACGAATGAATATCTTCAAGTGGAAACTGCGGACACCAGAGTTAGCAAACCTCACAAAATATACGAAATAACATTGCGTATAGAGGGGGATAAGACTAGAAAAATAAGGGGACTATTTTGGGATAATCTCTCCAAGGGCTATGATATCCTTCTAGCTGAAAAAGACTGGCCACCAGAGTTTGTCAGGGAGTGCCCTCATGGCGAAGAAATAATTATGCCTGCCTTCTCAAATCAAATTCCTATTCATAAAAAATACACACTTGCTAGAAAGTGGGCAGTGGCTCTAGCTCCTGCTTTATATAAAAATCACGTGGGATGGGATGAGGACTCCCCTCCTCACAAAATCCAGTTAAAATCACAACCAACTGCACAAAGGCAGTACCCAATTAAGCAAGAAGCTAAAAAACAGGTAAATGAAATACTAGATCAGCTAGAATACCAGGGGGTGATTGAAACTTGCACCTCACAAATGAACAACCCTTTGTTTCCGGTCTCCAAACCAGACAATTCATACCGTCTAGTTTTGGATTACCGACACCTTAACACATGTTGCAAAACCTTTGCAGTGCAAAACTCACATAGTGCTGCACTAATGAATAACATAGTGCGCAAAAAATACAAAACAACATTAGACATCTCTAATGGATTCTTTTGTCAAAACATAGCACCAGAGAGCAGATATTTAACTGCATTCTCAATAAATGGCACTCAAAAACAATTCTGTCGGTTAGCCCAGGGGTACAAGAACAGCCCGGGGGTATTCTCAGCGAGAGTAACAGAATTACTACAACTATATGATGATGAAGCATTATCTTATGTCGATGACATATACTTAACAGATGATGACTTGGAGACTCACTTGAAAAGAGTGAACACCATAATACTTGGGTTCGCAGCAGAGGGTTACAAATTCAACTTTAAAAAATCCAGAATTGCCCATCTGACAGTCCTGTTCTTAGGCTATGAATTATCAAGTATAGCCTGGCTGACAATTTTCTAGAATATTGTGCCATACTCCAAGAACTAGAAGAATTAAAAAATCTAGAATATGAAAGAACATTCCCTCTGCCAATCGACATTCTGCCTGTACGACATTACGTCTGTGTAATTTATACAGACGGACATGCTCAACCCCCCGTTTGGGGAGAACAGGCATACAACCCCACATGTGGGATTACAAAAGAAGTGTGGCGCGGAGGTAAACTAAAACCTCTATTAACAAAAACACACTCAGTAGAAACTAATTCAGAACAAAAAACTGAAATACTAGCATTGAAAATGGCGCTAGATAATGCGGATCGCGAATTCCCGACACTTATAGTGTCAGATTCCTATTACCGCGTCAAATCATATAACAATGATTTGCAGACATGGATTCAAAACGACTACAAAGATGACACAGATGCACCAATAAAGCAGAAACTGCTCTGGGAACAAATAGCTCTTTTACAAAAAGAGCTACCAAAGACTCATGTGACACACTCACTGAGTCATCAGCGTGATGGCGTTCACGTTGCAGGGAATTCATTGGCTGAGACAGCCACAGCGGCAGCCACTAAATCGGCTCCCGTAGTTCGAAAAAAGCGTACATTAAAATACATTGACGGTGAAACAGTACTGGCAGTGAAAACGTCATCAAAAGGCGACTGCTCAGCGTTACCGATCAACTATCCACTCAATTATACATACATAATCGATGCAAACTCCGTCCCTTTTGCTCGAATCCCTGGAGTGGGGGATAGGGTGATTCCAAACATGGACAGGAGAAACTTGTTAATCGCAGACGCACATATGGGCGAGGATCTCAGACACCTAACACTAAAAAATTCTCTGGAAGAATTACAATCACGGTACTGGTGGCCAGGCATGAGCCTGCGTCACACCATGTTTGTAAAAAACTGCCCAAACTGCAACAGAGATCGCAGTGGGGAGAGAAACAGTTTAATACCTCGTCGGTTTACTCCAGAAAAGATCAAGAGTAAAAAAGAAGGCTTGCGATTAACATATACAGGCTAGTTTACACTTATAATGTAGATCACCAGCACTCGGCTGACGTCTGGACTGTTATACAAAGATTTGCGAGTCTAAATGGCATATACGCTAAGAGCATGCTACGTTTGACCATTGTTTTCACTCTAGCCCTCCAGCCTGATGGGAAACATGGCCAAATGAGCATAGCACAGCGGGAATCTTCTCACTTCCTTCCTGAGGGATACGGGATGGTGTAAAGAAAAAACCAAGGCATAAAGCAATCTATAACGGAAAGGATATTAGGTTCGGGAGCTGGGTGGGTCAAACATCTAATAAGTGTCCAACGTAGTCTAAATAACTTGCCAAGAAATTCTCTGAAGGGATTCAGTGCGTACGAATTATTATTTGGAACTAGGATGTTGATCTCTGACATTGATAGTCAGACTTCAGTGGTGAAAGAAAAAAGCTTTGATATCAAAGACCGTTTGGCTATTTTGCAGGACTTAAACAAAACAAGAAAAGACCTGAGCAACATAAAATTGAAACAACAGCCAACAACCACTGAAGAACCACCACCTGTCCCAGCAAGACCTGTCTGGATTCCAAAAGTCTGGGATCTAGTCAGGGAAAAGATCGCGGTAAAGAAGGAATTTGGGCCTTCTTACAGAAAAGCAGTTCCTGTCTTGTCTGTCAACGGGACAAGATCAGTTGTACTACCGCCACTTGCTGGAAAAAAGGAGAACCGAGTTGTATCCATCGACCTGGTAAAACCACAACATGTGGCCGATAACAAACAGTAGGCCAAGTGGACTCCCAATAAGTAGCAGAACACCAAGGTTTGCTACCAGTACAGAGGTCCTAACGAAGAGGCTCATCACATTCGAAACGCCTACAGAAAAACAACAAGGACTATGCAACAATGCAATAGAACTCAGACCTCTGAAAACCCAAATAAAAACATTTAGCAGAGACACACCAATCTATAATGAAGTACCAAGTGAAAATGCAAGAAACAGAAATCCTGAACCAATTGGAACAATTGACAGAACTGCATCCGGCTACTTCATAAACTTCGATGATTCCTCTGAAGGGTTCAGTGAATCAAAGAGACAGCCATCATCAAAAACCTTTAAAGATAAAGCTAAAGAACTTTTGAAACAATTGAAAGAAACATATCTGATTTCTCCATGGATTGAATTTTGGGTGGGTTTTGGTGCATTTATCCTCATACTTTGGCTCATCATGATACTAACTTTGGGACGCTTCATTGAGGGAAAATATGCAAAAATGGACACAGCAAGTCAGAAAATCAACTTGATCCTCAAACCACACACATCTTCACACATCGAGAAAAGAGAACTTTCTTCAGTCAACTTCACAGCCAATCCGATACCTGGTGGGGTAGCCTGGGACAACACTGACTATGAAATTTATGGTCCGGTCGAAATCCTGAAATATCCACACCAAATTAAGATCTCATTGAGTGACTTTGCAAAACCAAGCTCATTTGCTGATGATTGGGACTTCGAAAGCATTAATAATATGATGTCTGACTTAGTAATGTCTGCTAAATTTACCAAACATGATTATTTGCAGGGTTCTACAAATTATGATAGTATGTACTGTTATAACCACTATGGTAACCATTTTTTGCATAGATCTGCACAACCTAGAAATGTTTTAAATTATAATCAATGGGAACATTGTGCAACCCCTCCAAAAGGAAGCTCAAGGACCTTCTATGACAAATATTCATACTTCTCAGGTTTTAACACAAGTAATGCTGAAGCATTCTATTTTAAATTGTCAAACAAGACAGGGACAAAGACCATGATATCCAACACAAAATTGATATATTCAGACTCATTCTTTGAAAAAATGAATACTTTTGGTTTTGATTATTGGGACAAGAATGTTGAATTGAAAAGTGTTTGGGGTACAAAAGAATGGCAAGTACAGGGTATAGAATCTATGTTTAGAGCCTGCATGATCCCAGAACAAATGATATTTTTAAATGACACTGTTCAACAATCCACCTGTCTTGGCCTAGCCAAAATCAAAGACTTAAATAAACCGTCTATTCCAAAGCCAACAATGTTCAGCAATAGCTCTACAGATGAAGAGATAGACGTAAATTATGTATTAAACCAAAACAGAACACATCCTGATTGGAAACAGTGGTTGATCTGGCCCACAGATACAAATAACTGTCAAGATAGATTCCTGAACAAAACACAGGGGTTCAAAATGACCAGGCCAGACCCTAGATATCCCCAAAGACATCACCCAGGGATAATAACCACCTACAGTGTGGGCAAATTATGCCTTCAATGGCTACAAACTTCCACACTGGCAGAAATTAAACAACACCTAACTTTACTTACTGATGGTGCTGACTTGCGTGATTTCATTATGGGACCGCGCAAACAGCGTCAAAACGTTTCATAGCAGCCTCTGTATATGCAGCATACAATGAGGCCTGGAAGGTTACTCAATTTGAAACAGCAGAGAGAATACGGGAAATTGACCGTATTAATTTGGAAAAATCACTTTCTGTGGTGGACAATGGGTTAATGACTCTGTCCTCCAGAATTTTTTCTTTGGACAGCATTGTGTCTTCAGCAATCGACATATTGTCGCAAGACTTACTGTTATTACAACACGGTCAGTCACAATTGCGCTCTATTGTACAGCTTGGCTGGACGTTACAAAATCTGCGTTCAGGCTATGTGCCTTGGCGTTTAATCAACACAACGTCACTATTCCAAATCTTTAACCTTACTGATAGACAAATCAGTATGGCACAAAAGGGTGCTGATTATACAATCTTGAGCATTGAAAAACTCGAAAGATTACCAGTGACAATGTCAGAACGACCTGTCAGTGAATGGATAATACATGGGATAATAAATATTCCAATCTCAACCTTCAGGTTTCAATACTGCCAAAAATATATACAGGCTGGCATGTACGAGAAATTGGGAAAGGGGTACATTAAAACATCATGGAACCTGCCCTATTCACATGCATGTGTCAGTAATAAAGGACAGAAAGTGTTTCTTAGTGGCAATAATTGTGCGATGTCACTAAGCGGCACGCTTCTGTGTAACGGAATTAGTTTGCATGGAGCCTGTGAAGGGAATTCATACAACCTTTCATGTCACCAGCAAGGCGCACCTGCAACAGAAATAGAACCATTCTTTCAAAGACTCTATAATGGGAGTTAAATTCTAATTGTAGACCGCAGATGTTGTAGTCTTATGCCCGGGACTCCTTATCTAGTAACTACGACTGCGAAGGTCAAGTGCTGTGGACGCTCATTGTTCCCCAGCTCCTTTCCAGACAGGGAGGCAAGGGCATGGCCCAATTAGAAAATTACTTCTATTCGAATAGATACTTTAAGCAGAATGAAAACAGTGCTTCTTCAGACGCCTACAAGGCTCACGTCATCAAAAGAAACGTATGATCTACAAGTCGCAAGGACGACTGCAGAGATACATTCATTGTTATCAACTAATTCCCCCATACATTTCGCAGAAATACTAAACGAAATCTTAAATATTTCTGATACCAATGGGGTCTCAAAGGTATTTAAGACAGTATTTTCGATGGCATTAACACCATTCAAAGCCATACTGGGTATTTTTCCAGATTTCGTCCATTCGATTTTTGGCGGACTTCCCCTGATCTTGGGACTAATTGCAGGAATCCTATTTTTGGTCCTTATTTTTCGGTATGGCAACCCATGTCACAGACAAAACTCTTGCGACAAGGGAAGAAACAATCCTAGCCATTGGATACCGGGACCGGATATCAAAAATCCTGGGACTCTCCCGGCTTAGAGACCTGAACATGACTTGGTTTCTATCATTTCGACCAATGTGGCAAAGATGTGTTTTACCTGTATTAAGGTGTCTGCTATGCGGAGAAGAATGCGTGTTAGACACCTGTCTGACGCTACAATCGGATGCGCCAATGGATGCAGAAACATTGTTGAGCCCGATCAAGGTTCATGCTTTGTGCTGCCCTCAAAGGCTACCAATCCTGATGACGGCATTCGTGGAAGCTTCACCACTACGATTGATGGGTAGTGAAGTTCAAGATGAAAGCAGCATCGATCAGGTACGACCTTCTGTCAGCAATGCAAATCAGAATGTCAATGGAAACAATCATGCGCACGAATGCATGATTACACCTATTTCCGAGTTAGTGGAACTTTCCCAGGAAGCTGTTGACAGTTTTTTCGAAAGCCTAAATGATATGATGTTCTCACCAGAGCAGAAATAGAGACTTTTGAACAAGCTCGCACACGGCGTTCCCTGAATTCGGCCTTCAACTTTAAAAATAAAGTCACATGAACAATTTTCCCTCCAGTTCACGGACAGCAATTTTTCAGCAGCCCCAAATTATTTTTTCATATTTTTCGGGACACTATCTTCTGCTTAAAGTAAGAACTATTCTTAAAGAACTAAGGTTTCTAAATTTTAGATAGCTTATAGACATAGCTTATAGACATTAGCTGCCCGCTGGTATGTTCATAAATATTTTAAATATTTTATTCTGTGATGGAATGGTCTCGAACTTTTTTTCTGTATTAAGAGCCATTTCATGTGTATATTCTCATATACCAAATAAGCAATAATGTATACAAATGCGTGATTACCTTAGCATTATTATACAGCTTGAGTGCATACAATACATATGATTGCAACTTTTCCGTATATTTGAAAATTTCAAATTGCATTTATGTATTTTGGGGTGGTAAGGTATACACAATACTCTATAGTATGTTGTACTATGTTTTACTATGCATAGATTAGTAAATATGACCATAGTTAGCGTGGAGTGGGTGTGATGTATTCCTATAGGTTCTGAATCGATCCCCCTATTCCTGACCCTATTCTGGTTAAACAAACCAACAAGTTAACTAACAGTCAGCCCATGAGGCAGAAAACCCCCATGATGCAGATACCGTTATCTGACGCAGTCACACTACGGCACAGGAACGTGTTATCTGATTAGGTCATAACGCTTGCGATCTAATTAGACAAGCGATATTCCTCCAGCCCCTGATAAGGCATACGGAGTTCTCATAACAAATCAAACCTATGACAACCTGGGCAAAACCCTGCGCCCATTGTTTTGATTTCACCGAGAACTTCAGCAAAAGAATGTGCTAACGAGCAAGTCGTATGACATCCTTATTGACGTAGCTATGTCCATCTTTGCGTCAATCTCGGCACCTTAAAGGTATAAATATTACCGATATTGCCCTATGCAAACACACGCGGTGGTGACGAGACGGAGCAGCCATACTTGCCGAAGCCCAGAGCAGAGCAGACCCCGCTGGCACAGCCCCGCCTTCCTGACGCGCTGAGAACGAGACGCGCTGATTTCTCCTGCCGAGAGATCCAGCACCGGCGCTTCCGGGTAGCCCTCGCAGGAAGCCTGGAATATCGAGACCAGAGAGAGAGATACCATCCCTCATTCAACCTAGAGTCCAGGTACAGAACTGAATAACCCCTCACAGAGAATTCTTTAGTTATTCACTTGGCAAAAACAAACTTAACTTAAACTGTAACTTTCTATTCCCGCCCACGTATTAGGCTTAGGTCAGGTACACGGGGTAGGCGTATTTAGAAACACCAGTTGAGTATGTTTAGTCAAAAGTATATGTGTATGTAATATATTTTATTCATTTTAAAACATCTTATGGCTTAGAAACCATATCAATGTTTTTACAGTATTATTTTATACCATTGCTTTTAATGTATGCACTTTACTTAGCTATAAGTATTGCAATAATATCGATCCATTTCTCTTGCATGAGAAAAGAGACTGATCAATAAATAACACCTTTTTATTGAACACGCCCGTCTCTTCCTTTTCTCTACAATCTGATGAGACTAAGAATGCACGTACTGACTGAGTAAAATAAATTGCCTTTTGTTCACACGACTCTCGAGATATACTCTTGATTAGGGGAGAGCAAAGTTGTCATGTTCTATGGTTGTCAGAAACTAAATCCCTTCTTGTCTAATCAGGGAAGTTAAGTCCTTCCTGAACATTCGAGAAAGTTTCTAGTGAACTCTGAGCTAGCTGGCAAAACCCAAAACTTTAAGTCTAGTATCGACAGTAGTAGACCTAGTTAACGTCTGGCCTAGGCCTTTACTGCTGTAGGTATTATTCCTATGCGCAGAGCCTATTGGGATGATAGGAACTACACTACACTGGACCCTACCCAGACGGGCTTTAGACCAAAACATGGGACCGAGACCGCCCTCCTCATGGTTACCGAGGAAGCCAGAAAAATCCTGGATCAAGGAGGATCAGTGGCAGTGATCCTCCTTGATCTCAGTGCGGCCTTCGACACGGTCAGCCATGACACCCTGCTGCACCGTATGTTCCAGGTTAGGATTAAGGATAAAGCCTGGTCTTGGTTCCAGTCCTTCTTAGAGGATAGATCTTTCCGTGTGTTCGAAGGTGAGTCTGTGTCCACCAGCAGACCTTCGAAATGCGGAGTCCCCCAGGGCTCCTCTCTGAGCCCTGCACTCTTTAACCTGTACATGAGGCCACTGGCTGATGTCGTCCGGCCATTTGGGATTAAGATCATCTCCTATGCGGACGACACGCAGCTGGTGGTCTCCCTGACGCTGGAAGCCAATCCACCGGCTCTGGGCGGGCTTAGAGAGTGCCTAGAGGAAGTGAAGACCTGGATGTCCCTATCATCCTTAAAACTGAATGGGGACAAAACTGAGCTGATGCTCCTAGGCCCCCCAGACCTCAGCATCCCTGCCTCTCTGTGGCCGCCCAGTCTGGGTCCCCTGCCAATACCCAAAAACAGTTTCAAGAGTCTCGGAGTCTGGCTGGACAGATCCCTGTTCTTCAGCGTACAAGCCACAAAACTCTCAGGCACATGCTTCGGCATCATGAGGATGCTGAGGAGAATTCTACCTCTCCTTCCCCTGGAAGCCAAACAAGCAGCCGTACAAGGTCTAATTCAGTCACGCCTTGATTTTAATAATGTACTCTACCTTGGTGCCCCGGAATCCACCCTGAGAAGGCTTCAGACAGCCCAGAACTGCGCAGCACGCATTTTACTCGACATCCCCCGCAGACAGTCAGTGAGGGCCGGATTGGTAACCCTCCACTGGCTGCCAGTGCGCCAGAGAGTCATGTTCAAAGCCATGTGCATAGCACACCAGGCCTTCTGGAACACTGGCCCCAGGATTACTCGGGACCTAATTACCCACTACACGCCCAATAGAAGCTTACGCTCCAGTCAGACTTTCCTTGCAGTGGCTCCCAGAATAAAAAGATCTAGATCCGGAGGCAGGACGTTTTCACACAACGCTGCCAGGGCCTGGAACGCCCTTCCGTTGCATCTCAGAGCCAACCCTAATCTTTTAGCCTTCCGTAAACAGCTGAAAACCTTTTTATTCCATCCAGTCTAATTATTCCCATTTCTCTCCCCTCCTGGGCCATAGTGCGGGTCCACGGTATTCTCAGCGCTTGGACGCCCCCGGGCAGCAATTCGCGCTCTAGAAATACACATCCAATCCAATCCAGTGGTTTAAGCTCTTTTTCCAGATTAGTAATATTTCTTACATACCTTTTAATATCAACACTTTTGTCAGGTATGTAAGTACAACAATGTTGCGCTTTCAACATTCTACAGACTCCGCCCCCTTTTGCTAATAACGTATCAAGAGCAAGTCGATTTTGTAAAACCATTGATCTGATCGCAACCATTTCGGTATTGATCATCAAGAATCCTCTAGCAGTGTCAGTTGATAAGCGATCGACTACTGTTGATAATTTGCAAATTCTTTGCGTATTCAGAGCCACTCCCATTGTAGGTATTAATGCAATAAATATATCACCTACTATTTCTCCATAACTAGCTCTTTTACTACATATTAATCCATTAGTTTCTTCATTGCTTTCAGTGATTTTGTTTACATGATATATTTTTGAAAATATTATTCCAAAATAACAGCTCTCATACCAATGATCTGGTAGCTTGTAATAGGCCTTGTTTCCACAAATAAAATAAATTCCAGGAAACACAGGCTCAGTTCCATCTTTGAAGCCCCAACCCCCAATTACTTTGTAGTTGTGTTCACACTCACTGGAACCAATGAATATATTGTTATAATAACTTGTTCTTTCTCTATGGAGACAGAGTTTCCTTTTCTTTTCAAAATCCAGCAACATAGCAGCACGAGTCTTGCCATTTTTGGTGAACCCTATATTTTTAACCCATTTAGGAATTTTGTGACTTTTATCATTTGCCTTCCTTTGGAAATTCTCTCTCCTTTTGTCAACCATATTTAAAAATATTTTCTCTATTTCGTGCAATAAACATGTTAAATTATTCTTGTGTGCTTCAGCTATATCTATTGTCCCTATAGTTAGGAAATATTCACCCATATAACATGTTACATCACTCTTAGTATATACAGGATTCAGGTTACTACGTATAGGAAGTTTAAGAGAATATCACTTCAGAGTTAAAATAATAATACTGCAAAGGTCCTTTCTTGTAAAATAAACTATCTGAAATACTACAGGAAATATCATATGTTTGGGGTAAATGGTGGTAAGTCACACCCTCGGCTACTTAGGTAGGTAACTTCATACAGACATAGCAATCATCTATTTCCATAGCTTCTACATAGTGTACTAATAGATTAGCATATACATTTAAATGAGTTCTGTTCTTAATTCTAGTATAATGTAATTCTTCCTCATCTGATGCTTCAAAATCTACCTTCTGTAGCTTAATGCTAAATGCTTTATCTTGTGTACCTATTTTTCTAGGTGTATCTATAGTTTCAGGATCACTAGTGTTATTCTTCATGTCTCTACTCATTATGTAAGGAATGGCTATTGTCAGTCCTAACCATACTAAAAGTACTATCACTATACTACATGTGCATATTCTACAGCATGTTTTTAAACAGTTTCTTTTCGGTTTACCATTAACAGTACGATCAGCCATGGCTGATTGGAGACTTAACCCCTCTTTGTAACTTTTACACAGTTTTTTAACCTGTGTAATTTCTTTCAAGTTGGCCTCACTTCTTCGTCAGTCTGATAAGCAATTAATTTGTCACCACTTTCGTCACTTATTTCTAAGTGTTCAAAATCTTCAAGGATGACGTAAGTCCATTCAGGGCCTCTGAATTTATTATTCAGTCTTTTCAGTCTTCGACTTCTCCTTCTTGGTTGCTCTGTGGAAGGCCCAGCCTGACTTCTTATTTGATTTACTTGCTCTGGTTCTTCATTTATTGTTTTAAGGCAAACTTTTGACAAAACCAGGCCACTCATCTCCTTTTCTGAGTCTTTTAGCTGGCTCTTCATCTTCTGTATCCCTCTCTATCTGACCTTGTCCAGGACTTGTTTCTGTTTCTTCTGCCTGAACACTAATCTGGCCTTGTTCAGGAGTGTGCTGAGTTTGATTTTGACTTTTTTTGCCTTCTTCTTCCTGAACACGTTTTTCTACAACTATCTGGTCCTGCTCAGGTAACTCGATCTCTTGTTCTTCTTCCTGAGCCTCCGCCCTAATACCTATCTGTCCCTCCTCAAACTCTGGAGCTGTAACAGGTATCTGGAATGTCTGAGTATATTGATCTTTCCTTATCTGGTCCTCCTCGAGATTACCATGTGCTTGGATTTCTGTAATCTGAGTACGTTCTTCTATACCTGTCTCATCCTCACTATCACTTTGTCTATCTAGATAGGTTTGACTCCTTGTTCTTATGTTCCTGGTAGGTATGTTGACTACTGGAATCCAATCATCCTGCCTGGTGCTCAGTCGTTCATCAGCTACTTCAGGATCAATTTCTTGAGACCCTTCAGCTGTACATCCTTCTGCTTCAGTTTCATCAGGTTCAGTCACCCTTTTCGTGTGACTGGCATGAATCCAATTCGGAATTCCTTCACATTTGATGGCTGTGGTGGTGACCAATATCACTTTACGTGGCCTTCCCCACCTTGGTTCTAGGCAAGATTCTCGAGCATGTTCCTTTACCACTACTCAGTCACCTGGAATCAGATCATGTACTGGAGTGGATTGTCTGGCAATAGAGTCTTCTCCAACCTGGTGAGAGATAGAATGCACTTAGTCAGCCAGTTCTTTACAGTACTCCAGTACTAAGTCATCAGATATATTTATCACTTTATGTCCTGGCACCCATGCCTGTCTCATTGCTCTTCCCATGAGGATTTCATGAGGACTCAAGCCTGTTTTTCCGTCTGAAATACTTCTGAGTCCCATCAGAACGAGAGGTAAAGCATTAGGCCATTCTAACTTTGTAGATGCATATATCTTTCCCAATCTTGATTTGATTGTGCCATTCAGTTGTTTGACCACTCCAGAAGCCTCTGATCGGTATGCACAGTGCAACTTTTGCTCAATTCTGAATGCTTCACAAATTAGACCAATTATTTCATTATTAAAGTGAGAGCCTAGGTCTGAATCAATCGTTACTGGGAAACCGAAACGTGGTATCAGTTCCCTAAGTAGGAGTCTGGCTACAGTGATGCTATCATTTCGTTTTGTAGGGTATGCTTCTACCCATTTTGAAAATAGGCAGACAATGACAAGAACATATTTTATTCCTCGACAGGGTGGTAACTGAATAAAATCAATTTGTAGTCTTATGAATGGGCATTCTGCTTTCCAAATCTTCCCAGGGCAAACTACTGTTCTTTTACCAGGATTCATTTGTTAACAAATCAAACATCGTTGGCAAAGAGCCTCTGCTATGTTCCTCACTTTTGCATTAAACCATGATTGTCTGAACAATTTAATCATTGCATCTCTTCCTAGGTGGGAATCTCCATGATACATCCTAGCCACAGGAGCAAGCATACAGTCTGGTAACACAGGTCTGCCATCAAGGTAAACAATAACACCATCTTCAGCCCTTCTCTGACAACCCATTTTCCTCCATTCTTCCCTTTCCTCTGTTTCTGCCTCATTCTGTAAATCTCTCACTTCTTCCCACGTTTTCACACCTTGCCACAACATAAGTTGGCAGCTGTTTCCACATGTATCGATTTTCTTATTTATTGCCATTTTAAGTTTGGCACAGTGTTGGGCTAATTGGTCAGCATATCGGTTATCTGCTGTCACTTTGTCATTTCCAGATTGGTGAGCAGCACACTTGACCACAGCCACTGTTTCTGGTAATTGGATTGCTGTTAGCAAATCTTTCAAAAAAATTCCATTTTTAATAGGAGTACCTGATGAAGTCAGAAACTCTCTTTGCATCCAGAGTTGGCCAAAATCATGCACAACCCCGTAGCCGTATTGGCTGTCTGTATAAATGGTTACTTTTACATTTTTTCCAATTTTGCAAGCCTTTGTCAATGCAATTAATTCTGCTACTTGTGCAGACTTAACTCCAGGTAAATAGGATGCTTCAACTGGGCCCCATAATGTGCATACTGCATATGCGGCACTCAAGCCTCCTTCCTCATGACACAATCATGAGCCATCTATAAACAGCTCATGTTCTGAACCTATTAATGGTTCTTCTCTTATGTCTGGTCGAGGTTTGGTACAATATTCTGTCAGGTCGATACAATTATGTTCGACTTCATCTTTGACTTCAGCAAAATCTGACTCAGCAACAATGTGGCTGGATTCAGAATGTTGCACCTAGCAATGGTCACATTTGCTGCACCTACAAGAATTCTCTCATACCTAGTCAACCGACTAGGAGTTAGATATTGGGTTTTAGTTCTGGTCAGCAAAATTACAACAGCATGTGGGACATACAAGGTTACTGGATGGCCCATAATAATGGACTCCCTTTGCTCAAGACTCATGCAAATTGCAGCTACTGCTTTCAGGCATCCTGGCAATGCAGCTGCTACTGGATCTAGTGTGGAAGAAAAATATGCCATAGAACGTCTCATCAGACCATGGGTCTGGGTCAAAACTTAAAGTGCACAATTGTCTCGTGTGTCACAAAACAGTGCAAATCTTTTGAATAATCAGGCATTCCCAGTGCTGGAGCAGTGCACGAACAATATAGTAATTTTATAACAGATTACATGCTTTCATTATCCCATTCTACTGGGTCTTTTGCTCTCTTCTTTGTCAATTGTATCAGTGGTTTTGCTAGGACTGTAAATTCCACAATCCATTGCCTGCAATAACCTACGACTCCAAGAAACATTCTGATTTCTTTCTGTGTTCGAGGTAGATTCATGTTTTTGATTATTTTGATCCTTCTGTGGTAACCCTTCTGACACCCCTCTCTATCTGGTGCCCCAGATATTTCACTGATGTGGTGCAAAACTGTAATTTTTCAGGTGACACCTTATGTCCTCCTTCACCAAATGATTTAACAAAGCTATGGTATCCACTACACAGTCCTTTCGTGTTTTAGACGCCACTAATAGGTCATCTATGTACTGCACTAAGACAGATTTTCCAGGCAGCACCAAAGATTCAAGGCATTTTTTCAAAATCTGATTAAAAATCGATGGACTTTCTGTGTACCCTTGAGGAACACAGTTCCAGACCTAGACATGACTGTCAAATTCAAAAGAAAAAAGGTATCTGCTGTCTGGGTGCAAGGGTATGGAGAAAAATGCGTGGCACGAATCGATTACAGTGAACCAACCTGCTGCAACAGGACAATATGGGACAACAATTTTATTAATTTTTCGAAGGTCTTGTACGACCCTATATTTCCCGCTCGGTATCTTTATGCCAATTATGAACGAATTACATGGACTGCTCATTACTTCTTGCAAAATGCCTGTTTCAATCAACCGTTTTATTTCTGCTGCAACTCCTGCTTTTATTTCTGGGCTCATTTTATACTGTCTTGTATTTGGGTAAACTGCACCTTCTTTTACTCTCACTTTTATTGGATCTACATTTGCCATTAATCCTATATCTTTTCCTGTAAAATCCAACACATTAGGATTCACAGTGTCTTGTAACTCTTTTGGTATATCTTCTATGGTCAATGTTTTATTTTCAGTTTCCTGTTTTGCTAACATTAATTTATATACTCGATCTTCGTCTGGGGTTTGTATTTCAACACCACTTGGAGTGCAGAAGATGGTGCAATTCATTTTGCACAACAAGTCTCTGCCTAACAGGTTTACTGGACTGGAATCACACACTACGAATGTATGCATTTCTTTAAAATTGCCTATTCTGACTTCCATTGGTTCTGTAACTTGGGTACTAATTTGTTTATTAGAAACGCCCACTACTTGGATCGCTTCTCCCGAGATGGGTAGGTTTGGAACGTCTGCTGTTCTCACAGTAGAACTGGTAGCGCCAGTGTCCAACAAAAAAGTAACATCATTTCCCTCAACTTTTCCCTCAATATATGGACCTGTCTGATCGACCGGCAAAGATGCGCCAAGTACGCACTCCTCGTCCTCCCCTGTCAGGCACCGTCAGTAGGTGTCTTCTTCAAAAAATGTGTCACTCAAAAGGAATTGTGGACCTTCTGAATCTCTTCTATCGCTTCCCTCCCAATTTGTGGTATCCACACTATACTTTGCTTTGCTCCTAGAAATTGGCATAGGTGCTAGGGGTAATTGGTTCTGTATTACCTGCGGTGTTTGTTTCTTTGACACTTCATTCTGCGTCTGTGGATTCAAAGGGTTAGTTTGCATGTCATTATTACTCAATATGGCTTTACACTCGTTTTTCCAATGCCCCAATTTTTCGCACCCGTGACATGGACATTTTTTCTTGGCTTCATCTCAGTTATAATTACCCTTTGGCTTTCCTTTATTTCCACCCCCTTGGGTTTGATTATTTTTCAACTGATTAAATTGAAGTTCCTGTTGCTCTGCTAGTTTTACTTGTGCCCACATGACTTTTTCTTCGAAAATCTTACGCTTATTGTCTAATTCATCTTCACAATATTTGGCATATTTTAAGATTTTATCAATAGGTTTGGCCTGCCAACAGATCTTATGATCTTTAATCCATTGCGAAATTTCTGGTTTTAATCCAGACACAAACCGATAGATGAAATGTGTCATATCTTTAGTATCAATGTTTTCCAGACCACTATATTGTTTAAAGACTTGTAAGAGGCGTTTATAATATGCATGCACAGATTTAGCTTTAATCTGTGTGGTTCTATCTATTCTAGTCCAGTCAGTCTCTTTTGGAGGTATCTTCCCTTTCAAATATAGTATTACCTGATTGTATTTTTTCATTACTTCATCAGATGAAGCTACTGTCTTTGGGTCTCTAGGATAATCATCATTTGGCCAATCAACTGCTATTGTACATTCTGTCCATAAATCGACAGGTACAACAATGTCGAATAATCCATCTAGATCTTTTAACAGTACTTTTGAGACTTTTACAAATCTCTCAACTTGTCTGTACCATTCTACAGGTTTTTCTCGTAATTTTGGAAAATCATTAGTAAATGACAAAATATCCTGTCGGGACCATGGAACATGCACATAACCTCCACCTGGCACTTCTCTCATCGGGCAAAATATTTCCACTTTCTCTGCTTCTTTCAACATATACTCTGATGTACTGCTCTTTGTTTGGGCCTCCTCCTTTTTCTTTGCCCACCTGGCTTTCCATCTTTCCAAATCACCCCATTTTTGCAATATTGTCAATAGTTCCTTAATCTGCACTTTTCTTCCTGACACATTCATATTTTCCAAATCTTTATCAGTGAATTCAGCTCGGTAAGGTTTCTGTAGTACTTTTGATTTACCAATATCAATTCCCATTTCA
Organism: Lissotriton helveticus; assembly: GCF_964261635.1. Taxonomy (NCBI): domain Eukaryota; kingdom Metazoa; phylum Chordata; class Amphibia; order Caudata; family Salamandridae; genus Lissotriton; species Lissotriton helveticus. Next base: position 514,820,081 of record NC_136071.1, on the reverse strand, counting down.
AGTGCCATTAGTTTTTCATGAAATACTCTTGTGTTCCGTGTGATACTTTGACATATAAACAACAATTCATCTTCACTAAGGGCATTCAATCTTTCCAAACCCACCTTCCCTGCTATCATTTCTTCTAATTCAACTCTTAATTTGAATATATCCAATGCCTTTGATTGAGTTTTTGGCTTATCTATTTCTCGGGACCAGCTCTCTATTTCTTCTGGAGTAACAACCGTTGCATTTACTGTACCTGATGGTGCTTCCATTCACACTTCTCTAGAGCTTCCGGGAGTACTTTTTCTAACTGAACTCTTTTCAGGTTCTCTCATTGGTAAATCCATAAGGGAAATTACTGATTCACATTCACTTGCTTGATCATCCACATTTAATGTCTCTTTCCTTGACTGTACTACAGGTGTATTTAAAACAGGAGGTTTTGGTCTTGACTGCTTATCCCCTTATAGAGGAACAACAGGACCAAAAGTTACCGGAATTGTTAAGGCTTCAGGACTCATATTCAATCGGGAAATTTTCTGAATCAACTCATTTCTCTGTTTATTTATTGCTTCCCGTTCCCTGTCCTGTAACACTTTTTCTAATGAAGTGTCATGTACTACCTGCGGAACCAAAGGTGGTTTCAAGAATGGTGCACTAGGATTAACTGTACTTGGCTCTTCATTATAAGGTGGCGGATTTTTCAATAACAAATCTTCCAAATAATCATCATCTGATTCACCACTGGTCATTAAATTCTTCGTCTTTTCTGCGCATTTGGCCCCTGATATTTCATCTAAGGTCTCTACAGGATATAATCCCTCCACTAGCATTGATTGTCTCCATCGTTTCATTTGCTTGTTTCTTGTCTCTTTAGGGAATCTAGGATAGAATTTACTCCAATTTCTATCACTTCTGGGTCTACCTTGTTCAAAAGCCTCAGTCTCCCATTCTTCTAATGCTTCATACTGAGTTTATCTAGGTCTAGGATCTAGTTCATTCCTGCGTGTCCTCAGATTATACAAAATTCTACCGTTAAGGGTACCCTTTTCTGGAAATACTAAAACACCATCATCCTTTGTGTACTCCACCCAGTTTTCTAACCACAGACAAGTGTGGTAGCCTCTCTTAACTATCATGTATGATGCGGACGTATTTGGTGGTGGAATAATAATCCCTTCTCTAGTTTTAGTTGGTTTATCTTTCTTAAAGAAGTTTTTGATCTTTTTAATGAAAGACATTTTTCTCTTGTCTCCGTACATGATATGAGGTCTTCCTCTTATACGTTGTTCTTGTGCAAAACCTAAGTACCTCCTATCGGGTCTATTTCCTATTATTGCTGGGTCTAAATGCCACATGTAATTTTATTGCCACTTTTAACTTGTAAAGATCCTCGTCTTCTTTACTAATAGTCTTCCAATACCAACACATTTCTTAATTTTCAATGACCAATCAAAATGTAAGATTCAAATAAATCCAACCAGTAGTTGCACGGCTTTTGCTATGAGACAAGTTCTCACGCTCCTGCACTCACCCCTCCTTTACAGTATTACCTCAACTACACAACCGCTGTCTCAGCCAATACCAGCGCGGCTCTAGGTGACGTCAGTCCAGCTCCGCAACTGACTCCCTCCTTTGCAAGGTAATACAAATTTTATTTATTTTCACTCTTTAAAGTGCTTAGTTCATTAATTAACAACGTAGAAACATTCACCACAGTGCCTAAGTAACTAAATTCAAAGAAAAGATGATTTGCACTCATTATGAGTAAATACCTTCCACTTACTCTTCAAACACTACGAGTGGATCTCTTCTGCCTACCCTTCACACAAGCATTAGAAAACCTGTTACTCTCTCGGGCTTACCCTTTCTAGGTGATATAAGGCCAAGGTTTTACTAGCGAAAACCTCTTCTGTCAATCAAGCTCAGAAGAACCTGCTACTCCTTCAGTGTGACCCTTTCTAGGTGATATCGCACCAAAGTTTTGCCAGCGAACTCTTTGCTATCAATTATTCACACATTTATTCAGAAAGTCCCTAAATAGTGCTTCCGGTTGTACCTAACCATGCACTTACTCTCTTAGGCAAGTGGCCTCAACTACAGAGTGGCTTCCATTTACCACCTACTATTCTGCCCCCAGGTTTTCCAGACAAAACGTAATACAGGTATAAACAGTTTTGGTTAATACATAAAATCAATACAATCAATAATACAATTTAAAATACGCAAAGATATTTCAATAAACCAACTAAGTACAACTAACTACCTATCTTAACTAAACCCTAACCATCATGCTGCTACCAAAATTAAACTGATAGAGCGTGAGGGGTGAACCTGCTCGTTTTACCATACTCACCTGGGCCCATATTCATTTATACGTTTGTACATGAACAGGCTACCTCTGATACTCTACCAAAGTTATATTATATCTAGCTCCTATACCATTGACTTACCAATCCTCGTCACCGATACCTTAGGACCTAGGGATCAAAAGGAGTTAGAATAACAGGTAGTGACATAAAATACAGTTCACTCTAATCTTTTACCTTCAATAACCACAGACTCGGGAAAGGTTAAAATTCTTTATCTATGTAAATCTTTTAAAATCAATGTCCATACTACATTAACTGAAACTTGATCAATCAACATTGAAACATAAGGAGGGTAGAAAAAGGAAAACAGTACAATGACAAACCCACATTATTTTTACCTAGAATTGTATGAACACCAACCCTGGCCACAGGCTGGGACAAAGGATAGAACCCAAGATGCAGGTGCCAGCAGGTAAAAACAGGTGCAGATCAGAATCAGGACAGTATGGACCAATTTGGATCAGGACAGGACCACCTCAGGCTAAAGCAGCACCTGCAGCTAAAGGATAAACGCCTGCGTAGGACCCTCTTTGCAGTTAACAGTTGAACCCCGATTGGGTCAGCAATTTCTCTGACAAAGTGCCTCGCCAGCACGCCAATTCCTTAACTCCAATTGGGTTATCGAATCTTCTGACAGAGTGCTCCGCCAGCCCCTCTGCTCTCTATCACCTATTGAATGTGTTGGGTCAGTGACAGGTCAGCTATTCAGACAAGTCGGACATAATAACTATGTAAGCCTACTCTAGTTATACTACTTTCCAGGGCAGTGTACCACCCCCAATGTTGCAAGTGTATGGATCCCCAAGTTCTGATTGGACAAAGGATGAGTAGAGGTCATCACACCATACTAAATGAAACTTTTAGTTCTGAATATTCTATTAACGTTCCTGCCCATCAAATTTGATTTTCCCATGCATCTTTATTCCACCCAACAAGGGATGCTCTCATAGAAATACAATGTTAACAATATTTTCTTCCACATATGGTCAGCAGGTCAGATTCTCAGGTGCATCTTCTAATGTACTGTAAGTTTGGCATGGCTTCAATGTCAAATGACTTCAGCGTCTTCTGGAGTTTGACATGCGCAGTGTGGGTTTTCAAAATGGAGTAATAGCACCTCCCAGGCCCAAGATTACGTTTAATGAAAAAATAGAAAAGAAACAGTTTTAGAACACAGAATAAATGAACGTACTGGATACCACTAATCTCTCTTCTATTCCCATTATTTTATTTTAACTATTGCATTTAGTGTTTAGGCAAGACAGAGGGCTTAGCAAAAGCAGCAGTGCAAGCTTCATGCATGCGGTAACACAAAGCAGCTATCTTAGTTCTAATGCGCAGAAGCAAAAGTTACCCTCCAAGCAAGATAACACGTCATTTCAAGTGAGTATGATGAGCCGTATGCGCAGTAGGAAATACCGCGTCGCAGCGGCCATTTTAGTGCAAGCGGATTATTGCTAGTAGAAACACATAAGCAAGCTTCTTCTAGATACCTAACATGCTGTGAAATGCAATATTAATAAGACAAACATGTTAGTTAGTACATTAACTTATGTCGAGAGGACTGAACACAAGCAAGTCACGTTACGTGCGAATCCTTGCTCCATCAGCAGTCCAAATACGGCAGGGCTACTTCCACTGGTTCCAGAAATCTACAATGATTTCTTGGAAAACTCGGCTTCAGCAGCTAGGGACTTTCCCTTCCTTGAGAAATGACGTGTCCAAGAACTCATGGAGTTTTCAAAGAACTGAGAGTCTTTTATGACGTTATTATGTACACCTTTACGTCAAACTCGGCAACTTCAAGGTATAAATATTCCCACACTTGCCTTAGCAAACACACGGTGGTTTGGAGCAGTTCGACTATCTACTTGCCCGACGCATCTTGCTACAGCAAGTGCTGAAGGAAGCCGACCCTCCAGCAGACGCACGGAGAGAGACGCTGTCTTTTATCCTGCCAAGAAATCCAGCTCCAGTGTTTCCAGGCTACCCTTGCGGGTTGCTGGGAAATAGAGTCCTGAGCCTGACCTTCTTCATTCCAAACTAAGGTACGGAGCTGATTAGACCCTAAGAGAAATCTTGGACAGATTCTTGGCAAAAGAATACTATGTTTATGCTACACCTCACTTACTTCTTCCCTCGTACTAAGCTTAGGTCAGGTACATCGGGGTAGGCATATTTTAGAAGCACCAGTTGACTACTTTTAGCCTGTTATTTATGAATGTACTTATCTATGGTTTAGGAACCATACAATGCCCTTACAGTATTATTTTATTACACTCTTTATACTGTATGCATTATATTTTACAACCAGTTTTACAATTGTAGCAGTTCATTTCTTATGCTTGAGAAAGAAGACTGTTCAATAAAACATTTTTATTGAATACGCCCATCTATCTATTTCTCTGCACCTCTGGTGAAATGAAGCATGCACGACTGACTGAGTGAAATATCTATCTATTGTTTCCACTACTCTGAAGATCAGTTTTATCTTGGCGAAACAAAGTTGTGATGTTTATGCGGTTGTCAGAAACTAATCCCTTCTTGTGAATTCGAGAAAGTTTCTAGTGACCTCTGAGCTAGCTGGCACTCACAATTAAGTCTAATGTATTTGATAGAGACCTAGTAGACCTCAGTCCTACGTCTAATCTATAGGATATATTATTCCAATGCGCAGAGCCTATTGGGAATAGAGGAACTAAACTACATGGCGCCCAATGTTTGGTAAGGCACTAATTTAATGCTAGATACTAGAGTAACTCAGTCGTGCTTTTCACAGAGACCCCTTTATGCCGTAAAATACTCCAATAGATGTCTGGAGTGGGTTAAAGTATAAAATATCTGCCTTAAACTGAGTAGGACGAAAATCCTATGTATTAGTTTTTGGTTTTGTTCAACGTTGAAGGATACAGTGTTCCAAAATATTGTGCACCTTATCTTTATTTTCTTGAAACTTGCTCTGCAAAATTTTCAACAAAATGCCGGATTCCGACGAGAATAATCCCGGGGGTAGTGGAACTGCAAGAACTGCAACTCAACCAGGTTTAGACATTTCAGGTTTCAATGAAGCCGATGTGAATGCTATAATCATCCCGGAAAACGTAAGGAAAACCATAGCTATAAAGCTTATAGAAAATGGCCTATCACCGAGAGGTGGTAGGGTTATATTTGTCATAGAGGCACATAAATATCGGCAGACAGAGGTATTCTATTCATGGATTGTCTTTCCACAAGCAAATACAACAACACATGTGTTCCACTTCTATAAATTAGAGGAACATCCAGCGAAATACGTTCCTTTCAAGGACGTTAAAAGTCCACTAACTTACGAAGAGCATCAGCTCTAGTTTAAAGGCGCCCTACAACATCAAAATCACATTACCAGGCTCGGTCCACTAGGCAGACCAGGAGCAACATGGCCGGTACTAACCAGCTATACACCACATCCTAACATCGAAAGAATGTCAGATGTAGAACGGTTAGATCAGCTAAAACAATTAATTAAAATACATAGAGAATTGGTACAATATGTCATGTGGACTTTAACAGTCCAACCTGCTATTAGAATTCCACAGCACACCCCTCATCAGGGGAACACAAACAAAATCACACCACAGACTATACAGTCAGTAATCGGTAAGTTGCTCGCAAAAAGGGAACAAATTCCATTCTGGTTAGCCCAGAAAATTACTCAAATTGTGGCAGTATTTCCCGATAGTACACCTCATGAGAAACACAGGATTCTTACAATCTGTTTACCAATGGGGATTGCACCACATGTGGAGGACTGTGACACTTGGGCAACAGTATTTGCTTCAATCAACACAAAAACACATGGTGTCCCGTCTATGGCGGTAATACCAGACATTCTGAGACAGATTCAAAATGAATATGGTCCAGAACCAGCCTTGAATCTTGGTATGAAATTACTGAAAGATTTCAAACAGGTCTATCTTATTAGCTAACATTAAAGGTGAAGCAGCATCTGTGGCAATCCGCCAAAAATTAGAAGAACCCGATATTACCGAGCAACCATATGACCTTGCCAGAATTATTCAAAAATCCTATGAAGAACTAGGAAGAGATAGTTTAGGAGGGAAACCTGTAAAGCCCGAACTAACAGAAAATCCTGAAAAACTTTTTATCAAAAATAATCTAACTACTCCTAAAAAGAAATGGGAAAATAGAAGACAGTCACTTCCTAAAGAGAAGCGCTCTCAGTCCAGAGGTAGATCTCCTCAAAAGGAGCACTCTGAAAAGAGATATAACCTTAGAAATAAGGATAATTTAAGAAAACCTGATAGATATCAAGATACTGATAAACGTTCCTCTCGTACCTTTCAGACTTCCACGCAGAAATCCGAAAGAAGAGGACGATCAGAACACAAAGAAGAACGCGTGAAGTTCAAAGACGATCAACACGTTCCAAAAAATTAAGAAAACTTAATTCTCCAAAAAGAAGGTAGCAAGTATTAAAATCAGACATGCCAAGGATCTTGAGAACAGAACTCAAGAACGGGGAGTGGGCCCAGACAATGCTGGACAGCGCAACATAGTAGCAGGATCCTAAAAGATCATCTGGAGACAGTAGATCTGAATGAATGCATTCAGGTTGAAACTGCCGACACCAGGGTTAGTGTACCCCATAAGTTATATGAAGTAACACTCCGTATAGAGGGGGACATAACTAGAAAAATAAAAACACTCTTTTGGGAAAAACTATCTAAGGGTTATGACATTCTTCTGGGTGAAAAAGACTGGCCACCTTAATTTGTCAGAGTGTGCCCACATGGCAAAGAAATAATTATGCCAGCCTTCTCTAATCATATTCCTATTCATACAAAATACACCTATGCCAGAAAATGGGCTGTGGCCCAGGCTCCAGCATTATATAAAAATCATGTGGGATGGGATGAGGACTCTCCTCACCATAAAATCCAGTTAAAAAATCAACCTACTTCTCAGAGGCAGTATCCAGTAAAGCAGGAAGCTAAAAAACAAGTCAGGGCGATCTTAGATCAACTTGAATACCAGGGGGTGATTGAAACATGCACCTCATCAATGAACAATCCTTTGTTTCCTGTCTCCAAACTAGACGAAACATATTGTCTAGTTTTGGATTACAAACATTTAAACTCTCGTTGCAAAACTTTTGCAGTACAAAATTCACACAGTGCAGCACTGATGAATAACATCGTACTCAAAAAATACAAAACAACATTAGACATTTCAAACGGTTTCTTCTGTCAAAACATTGCACCAGAAAGCAGGTATTTGACCGATTTCTCAATAATGGGGACAGAGCGTCAATTTTGCCGTCTCCCTCAGGGATTCAAGAACAGTCCTGGATTATTTTCAGCCAGAGTAACAGAGTTACTAAAAATGTATGATGATGAGGCATTATCTTATGTCGATGACATCTATCTTACAGATGATGATTTGGACAGGCACTTGACCTGGGTGAACACCATAATACTTGGATTCGCCTCTGAAGGGTATAAATTAAATTTTAAAAAATCAAGAATTGCCCACCTCAACGTCCTATTCTTAGGATACAAACTTTCAAGTGAAGGCAAGACCCTAGCAGCAAACTTTTTAGAAAAATGTGCGCTGCTCTAACCTCCAAAAACGCTGAAAAGCGTAGTCAATTTTAGGATTCCTAAACTTCGGAAGAACTTACATTCTGAATTACGCAGAAAGGGTTAAACTTCTCTACGAACTAATCAAACCTGATTTCAAACCTACTAATTAGACTAAAAAAACACAGAAATGTTGCTTTCATTGCAAACACACATGTTGGCAACAACACACTTACAAACACGCGACAATGTACGCAACCTTGTAATCCAAATCATCCCAGGGAGATGCCGATTCACATACTTAACCTGTAATGAAGGTGAAAAGGTACCAATAGCTTACAAGTCACACTTGTACACACAAGCTGAAATGAAATTCACTTCAACAGAAAAAATTCTGTCAGCGGTTCAAACTGCGGTAGCAAAGGAGAGAGCCCTCCCACAGGGTAAACGCAATAAAATTGTTACACCTGTACCTGCTTTAGAGGCAGTGACAAAGGCTATCATTTCAAATGCAAAAGCTCTACATCCAAGATGGATACAATGGGTTAATTCTCTTGCTGCAACAGACGTTGAATACGTTTTTGACCCTTACTTGAAGACACAAGAATTTCTCGAATACGAACAAGAATGTGCTCTGCCAACTGAGATTCTGCCGCTAGAACATTACGGCTGTATAATATATACAGACGGATCAGCACAGCCCGCAATTGGGGGTAAACAAGCTTATAGTTCAGCGTGCTCGATTGTTAAAGGTCGCTGGCACGATGGTAAATTCCGACCTATGGTCACAAAAACTCAATCTCTAGGACACTGTACAGCTCAGAGAGCTGAACTCCAAGCTTTCAAGATGGCGCTTGAAAATACCGATCGCGAATTCCCCACACTCATAGTGTGCGATTCGTATAACTGGGTCCAGAATTACAATGAATATCTGCAGACATGAGTTCAAAATGGTTTTAATAACACAAAAGGTGGCACAATCAAGCATAAAAAGCTTTGGGAACAAGTAGTTCTTTTGCAGAAAGAACTACAAAAGACTCACGTGATCCATACACTGAGTCATCAGCGTGATGGCATTCACGTTGAAGGGAATTCATTGGCTGATGAAGCCGCAAATGCAGCTGTGCAAACGGCTTCCGTACCTACAATCAATCGTTCGAAAACAACAATAGACGGTGAAACAATGCTCGCTGTCAATGCCACGAGCAAAGGCAGCGGAGCCACGTTACCTCTAAATTATCCACTCGAGTATACATACATAATTGATGCAAACTCTGTTCCTTTTGCTCGAATCCCTGGAGTGGGGGATAGGGTAATTCCACACAGGAACCAGAGAGGTGCTCTGATTTACGAAGCACATACGGGAGAGGGTCTGATACATCAAGGGATCTCTAAATCTCTATTAGTATTAGAAGAGATGTAATGGTGGCCAGGGATGAAAGCTCACGTATACGAATTCAGAATTAATTGCGATGACTGTTACAAATACCACAGCTTTGAACACCACCAGATTCCTGACTACAGTGTAGCCAGCCCAGTACAGACACCATTATTAGATAGCATTAGACTATCCACGCTCAAATGTCCCAATGGACAAAAGCTGTCCCACAAATACTAGGACAAGATTCATTTGGATGTGGCCTCAGCACTCAGCTGATTCCCGAACTGTTATCAAAGATTTGCGAGTCTTTATCGGCACATACGCAATCGGCACGCTACATTCTGACCAGGGTCCTGCTTTTAGCTCTAGGGCCTACAAGGAGGCCATGGCCAGCTTGGACATTGCATTGTAATTTTCGAGTCCATTCCATCCTGAGGGAAATTCGGTTGTGGAGAGAAAAAACAGTGACATAAAGCAATCTATAACAGCTAGGGTATTAGGTTCGGGTGATGGGTGGGTTAAACATCTAATAAATGTCCAACATAGTCTTAATAACGTGCCAAGAAATTCTCTGGGTGGAATCACGCCATATGAAATCCTTTTTGGTATTAGAATGTTGGTTGAAGATCTCGATCGTCACACTTCAGTGGAGGAACAAAAACCCTTTGGTATCAAAGATCGTTTGGCTGTTTTACAGGACATAAATGAAATAAGAAGAAGTCTAAGCAACACCAGCGAAAAGCCAACGACCACTGAAGGAAAACCACCTGTCCCAGCAAGACCTGTCTGGATTCCAAAGATTGGGGATCTGGTCAGGGAGAAAATAGCGGACAAGAAGGAATTTGGGCCTTCTTACAGAAAACCAGTACCTGTACTAGCAATCCAGAACAGTGCTACTGCCGCCCCTTGCTGGAAGGAGAACCGGTCTGTATCAATTGACCTGGTAAAACCACACCATGTGGCCGATAATAAGTAGTAGGCCCAGTGGACTCCCAAGATGTAGCAGACGACCAAATCTTGCTACTATCCAAGAGGTTCAAACTGAAAGACTCATCACCTTTGAAGATTCTAAAGTGAGAAAAGAAGGACTATGCAACAAAGCCATGGAACTTGTGCCTCTTGAAACCTAAATAACAGTGTGTCAAGGAACTCCCATCTACAATGATGTAGCATCTGACTATATAAACATGTCAAGGGAACAAGCAGCACCAGCAATTTCAAATAATACGGATGCGATACCAACAATTGAAAGAACTGCCTCTGCTATTTTATCAACTTTGAAAACGTTTCTTAGGATCCCAGTGAACCTGAAACAACGCCAGCAAATAAACATTTCAAGTAAAAATTAACTGAACTTGGTCACCAACTTGAAAAAACATATCTGGTTTCACCATGGGTTGATTTTTGGATGGGGTTAGCTGTATTTTATCTCCTGCTATGGCTGATTCTCGTTTTAAGTTTGGGAAAGCTGATAGATGGAAAATACAGTAAAATGGACACAGCAAGTAAGACCATCAACTTGCTCCAGAAGCCACAAAATCATCTCATCGTGAACAACAAGACCTGTCATCGGTGAACATCACAGCGGTTCCTCTACCTGGTGGAATAGCTTGGGATACAACCGATTACGACATTTATGGCCCTGTCGAGCTGCTGAAAATTCCACACCAATTTAAGGTTTCCTTGAGTGATTTTGTTTCACCCAGCACATTTTCAGATGATTGGAACTTTGAGACTGTTTATAACATGATGGCAGACTTAGAAATTTACAAAACATGAATACTTAGAAAGTTCATCAAATTATGAAGAAATGTATTGTTTTAATAATTTTGGCCATCATTACTTGCATAAATCTGCAAACCCTAGAAATGTTTTACCTTATAATCAATGGGAACATTGTCCAACACCTCCAAAAGGTAGTTCTAAAACATTTATTCGAAAATGTCCATATTTTACAAGTTTTTATGCTACAAACCCAGAAAGTTTTACTTTAGAAATGTTAATAAGACAGGCAGGAACAGTATATTAACAAACACTAAACAGATTTATTCTGTGGCCTTTTATGCTCAATTGTCCACATTAGGCTTTGACTTTTGGAAAGACAACATTGAGACAAAAACTGTCTGGGGCAAAAAAGACTGGCAGGTACAAAGTTTAGAAGCATTGTTCAGAGCCTGCATCATCCCAGAACAAATACTGTTCTTAAATGAAACTGTTCAACAGACATCTTGTCTTGGCATCGCTAAGATAAAAGATTTAAACAAACCGTCCTTACCTAAGTCCACACCTGATAGTAATAGAACTACAGAGGAGGAGGTAGACGTAAATTATATTTTACAACAGAACAGAACTAATCCTGAATGGAAAAAATGGTTAATCTGGCCCACAGACACGAATAACTGTCAAGATAGATTTCTGAACAAGACACAAGGGTTCACAGTAACTAGGCCAGATCCAAGATATATCCAAAGACAACATCCAGGGATAATAACTTATAGTGTAGGAAAACTATGCCTTGAGTGGCTGCAGAAATCCACACTTCCAGAAATAAAACAACACTTATCTTTGCTTAAAGATGGCATTGATTTACGAGAATTCTTACTGGGACCTCGTAATTAGTCATAAACGTTTCATATACGCATGTATATACGCTGCATACAATGATGCATGGAAAGTCACGCAAATGGAAACAGCTGAAAGAATACAAGAAATTGATCGTATTAATTTAGAGAAATCACTCTCTGTAGTTGACAATGGGTTAACAACTCTGTCGTCCAGAATATATTCTTTGGACAGCATTGTATCCTCTGCCATAGACATAATGGAACAGGACTTGCTAATGTTACAACATGGTCAGTCTCAATTACGTTTTATAATGCTGTTAGGCTGCACGTTGCAAAACCTTCATTCTGGCTTTGTGCCTTGGCGTTTAATCAATACTACGTCATTGTTTACTGTAGTTTACTGTATTCAACCTTACAGATAAACAAATCTCGTTGGCACAAAGGGGCGCAGACTATGCGGTGCTGAGCATAGAAAAACTGGAGAGATTACCATTGACCGTTTCTGAGAAACCATCAGTTAAATGGATAATACATGGCACCATCATGATACCAGTGACGACTTATCAGTTTCAGTACTGCTTAAAACATATACCAGCAGGCCTGTATGAAAGGTTGGGTAAAGAATACATTAAATCGACCTGGGATATACCATTCACACACAAATGTTGGAGTGGGGGAAAGGAGGCATTTCTTAGTGGTAAAAATGGTAAAAACTCACTAAGCGTTACACTATTGTGTCAAGGTATTAATTTACATGGAGCTTGTGAGGGTTCTTCCAATAACCTTTCTTGCCACCTGCAGGGTTCGCCCACAGCGGTGATAGATCCAATTATTAGGCAGCTTTCCAATGGTAGCTACATTATGTTAAATGATCATAGCTGTTGTGGAATGATGCCAGGAATAGTATATCTTGTTACTGTTTCAGCCAGGGTCACTTGTTGTATGCAAGTATTGTTTCCTAAAATCAAGACAGACAGGGAGTCGCCACTATGGCCTTCACTGAACATCTCTTCTATACGAATTGATACTTTAAGCAGAATGAAAGCCATTCTTTTACAAAAAAACTGTGCCACTGACCTCGTCCAGAGAAATGTATGATCTGCAATTTGCAAGGTCGTCTGCAGAGATACATGCATTATTATCAACAAACTGCCCAAAGGTCGTATCTTTAACATGTCTGATACCAGTGGTATTGCATATGTATTTAAGACGATTTTTTTGGGACTGTTAGCACCCTGTGAAGCAGTCCTGGGCATTTTTCCTAACTTCGTACACTCTGTGTTCGGCGGCCTGTCTCTCATTTTGGGACTCGTAGCAGGTATCTTATTTTTATTTCTCCTGCTCTGTTATGGCAAATCCGGCCACCAGCGATACCCAAGTCAGCATGGAGAATGCGCTCCTGGCCATGAGGTATCGTGACAGAATAACACAGATCCTTAGCTTGGCTCGTTTGAGAGATCTGAATACCACATGGTTCCTGTCATTCAGACCAATCTGGTAAGATTGCATCTTACCTATTCTACGATGCCTGTTTTGTGGAAAGGAATGCGTGTTAGATATCAGTCTAACACTAACATCGGCTATGCCAATGGATGTTGACACATTACTGGGTCCAGTAACGGCTCATGTGTTGTGTTGCCCCCAACGGCTACCAACCCCGATGACAGCATTCATTGAGATCTCACTGGCAAATCCAACTGGAGGTGAGATACGCGGACCAACAGTCACACAGGTACCATCTGCTAAGAACATTTCTAATGCGGCTGACGCTGACGGCGATGCTTCACATCTGTGTACAATTGACCTTCTTAATGAAGTAGTCGAACTTTCATCTACTATGGTAGACGATTTATTTGCCAGCCTTAATGACTCAATGTTTTCTCCTGACATCGAGAATAACTTTTGAAACTATCACACAGCGTTCTTTTGTAACTCTGAAATTCGACCTTCACTTTTTTCAAAACAAAAGCTTCCAAGTTTGATACTATATTTTCACTACTGATTAATTTGACTTTTTTCTAAAACAGACTAAACTTTGGCACAAAGCAATCTGCTTAAAGTAGAACTATTCTTAGAGAACAAGAATTCTTTGACTACTTCCTAGAAACAATATTGACTTAATGTACAAATCAGACTAGCTTGTATATTCTGCTATGGGATGGTATCGACCTTTTTTCTGCATCTAGAGCCATTTCATAAATATAAATTTTGTGATTCATTTGGTTAGCATTGCTAATATCATATCACATGCTTACAATGAAATCATTGCCCTTAGATGCATACTGTACAAATGCTCATTTTGTGTACGACCATTTTTTTAGGGTGGGATTGTAAAAACACATGCTCTAGCTTCTATGTTTTAGTCTTACTATTAGATGACCATAATAGCGTGGAGTGGGTGTTGTAAACCATTTTAGGACACTATGTTAAATTTCCCGATTCATGCCCTTATATAGGTATAAATCACCATGTCCTTATATAGGCATAAGAATCATAACCATATTTAGTCATAGCTCATGCAGTCCAAATACGGAAGTGCTACTCCACTAGTTCGGAAAATCTACAACGATTTCTTGGAAAACTCGGCTTCAGAAGCTAGGGACTTTCCCTTGCTTGAGAACTCACTTGTCCAAGGACTCATGGAGTTTTCAAAGAACTGAGAGTCTTTGATGACGTTATTATGTCCACCTTTACGTCAAACTCGGCAACTTCAAGGTATAAATATGCCCACACTTGCCTTAGCAAACACACGGTGGTTTGGAGAAGTTCAACTATCTACTTGCCCGACGCATCATGCTACAGCAAGTGCCGAAGGAAGCCGACCCTCCAGCAGACGCCCCGAGAGAGATGCTGTCTTTTCTCCTGCCGAGAAATCCAGCTCCAGTGTTTCCAGGCTACCCTTGCGGGTTGCTGGGAAATAGAGTCCTGAGCCTCACCTTCTTCATTCCAAACTAAGGTACGGAGCTGATTAGACCCTAAGGGAAATCTTGTACAGATTTTTGGCAAAAGAATACTATATTTATGCTACACCTCATTTACTACTTCCCTCGTACTAAGCTTAGGTCAGGTACATCGGGGTAGGCATATTTTAGAAGCACCAGTTGACTACTTTTAGCCTCTGTTATTTATGTATGTACTTATCTATGGTTTAGGAACCATACAATGCCCTTACAGTATTATTTTATTCCACTCTTTATACTGTATGCATTATATTTTACAACCAGTTTTACAATTGTAGCAGTTCATTTCTTATGCTTGAGAAAGAAGACTATTCAATAAAACATTTTTATTGAATACGCCTGTCTATCTATTTCTCTGCACCTCTGGTGAAACGAATCATGCACGACTGACTGAGTGAAATATCTATCTATTGTTTCCACTACTCTGAAGATCAGTTTTATCTTGGGGAAACAAAGTTGTGATGTTTATGCGGTTGTGAGAAACTAATCCCTTCTTGTGAATTCGAGAAAGTTTCTGGTGACCTCTGAGCTAGCTGGCACTCACAATTAAGTCTAATGTATTCGATAGAGACCTAGTAGACCTCAGTCCTACGTCTAATCTATAGGATATATTATTCCAATGTGCAGAGCCTATTGGGAATATAGGAACTACACTACATGGCGCCCAATGTTTGGTAAGGCACTAATTTAATGCTAGATACTAGAGTAACTCAGTCGGGCTTTTCACAGAGACCCCTTTATGCCGTAAAATCCTCCAATAGACGTCTGGAGTGGGTTAAAGTATAAAATATCCGCCTCAAACTGAGTAGGACGAAAATCCTATGGATTAGTTTTTGGTTTTGTTCAACGTTGAAGGATACAGTGTTCCAAAATATTGTGCACCTTATCTTTATTTTCTTGAAACTTGCTCTGCAAAATTTTCAACAAAATGCCAGATTCAGACGAGAATAATCCCGGGGGTAGTGGAACTGCAAGAACTGCACCCCAACCAGGTTTAGACATTTCAGGTTTCAATGAAGCGGATGCTATAATCATCCCGGAAAACGTAAGAAAAACCATAGCTATAAAGCTTATAGAAAATGGCCTATCACCGAGAGGTGGTAGGGTTATATTTGTCATAGAGGCACATAAATATCGTCAGACAGAGGTATTCTATTCATGGATTGTCTTTCCACAAGCAAATCCAACAACACATGTGTTCCACTTCTATAAATTAGAGGAACATCCAGCGAAATACGTTCCTTTCAAGGACGTTAAAACTCCACTAACTTACCAAGAGCATCAGCTCTGGTTTAAAGGCGCCCTACAACATCAAAATCACATTACCAGGCTCGTCCACTAGGTAGACCAGGAGCAACATGGCCGGTACTAACCAGCTATACATCACATCCTAACATCGAAAGAATGTCAGATGTAGAACTGTTAGCTCAGCTAAAACAATTAATTAAAATACATAGACAATTGGTACAATATGTCATTTGGACTTTAACAGTCCAACCTGCTATTAGAATTCCACAGCACACCCCTCATCAGGGGAACACAAACAAAATCACACCACAGACTATACAGTCAGTAATCGGTAAGTTGCTCGCAAAAAGGGAACAAATTCCATTCTGGTTAGCCAAGACAATTACTCGAATTGTGGCAGTATTTCCCGATAGTACACCTCATGAGAAACACAGGATTCTTACAATCTGTTTACCAATGGGGATTGCACCACACGTGGAGGACTGTGACACTTCGGGTACAGTCTTTGCTTCAATCTACACAAAAACACATGGTGTCCCGCCTATGGCGGTAATACCAGACATTCTGAGACAGATTCATAATGAATACGGTCCAGAACAAGCCTTGAATCTTGGTATGAAATTACTGAAATATTGCAAACAGGTCTCAGCTATCTTATTAGCTAACATTAAAGGTGAAGCAGCATCTGTGGCAATCCGCCAAAAATTAAAAGAACCCGATATTACCGAGCAACCGTATGAACTTGCCAGAATTATTCAAAAATCCTATGAAGAACTAGGAAGAGATAGTTTAGGAGGGAAACCTGTAAAGCCCAAACTAACAGAAAATCCTGAAAAAGTTTATCAAAAATAATCTAACTACTCCTAAAAAGAAATGGGAAAATAGAAGACAGTCACTTCCTAAAGAGAAGCGCTCTAAGACCAGAGGTAGATCTCCTCAAAAGGAGCACTGTGAAAAGAGATATAACCTTAGAAATAAGGATAATTTAAGAAAACCTGATAGATATCAAGATACTGATAAACGATCCTCTCGTACCTTTCAGACTTCCTCGCAGAAATCCAAAAGAAGAGGACGATCAGAACACAAAGAAGAACGCGTGAAGTTCAAAGATGATCAACACGTTCCAAAAAATAAGAAAACATAATTCTCCGAAAAGAAGGTAGCAAGTATTAAAATCACACATGCCAAGGATCTTGAGGACAGAACTCAAGAACGGGAAGTGGGCCCAGACAATGCAGGACAGCGCAACAGAGTTCACCATAGCTAGCAGGATCCTGAAAGATCATCTGGAGACAGTAGATCTGAATGAATGCATTCAGGTTGAAACTGCCGACACATGGGTTAGTGTACCCCATAAGTTATATGAAGTAAAACTCCGGATAGAGGGGGACATAACTAGAAAAATAAAAACACTCTTTTGGGAATAACTATCTAAGGGTTATGATATTCTTCTGGGTGAAAAAGACTGGCCACCTGAATTTGTCAGAGAGTGCCCACATGGCAAAGAAATAATTATGCCAGCCTTCTCTAATCATATTCCTATTCATACAAAATACACCTATGCCAGAAAATGGGCTGTGGCCCAGGCTCCAGCATTATATAAAAATCATGTGGGATGGGATGAGGACTCTCCTCACCATAAAATCCAGTTAAAAAAATCAACCGACTGCTCAGAGGTAGTATCCAGTAAAGCAGGAAGCTAAAAAACAAGTCAGGGAGATCTTAGATCAACTTGAATACAAGGGGGTGATTGAAACATGCACCTCATCAATGAACAATCCTTTGTTTCCTGTCTCCAAACTAGACGAAACATATTGTCTAGTTTTGGATTACAAACATTTAAACTCTCGTTGCAAAACTTTTGCAGTACAAAATTCACACAGTGCAGCACTGATGAATAACATCGTACTCAAAAAATACAAAACAACATTAGACATTTCAAACGGTTTCTTCTGTCAAAACATTGCACCAGAAAGCAGGTATTTGACCGATTTCTCAATAATGGGGACAGAGCGTCAATTTTGCCGTCTCCCTCAGGGATTCAAGAACAGTCCTGGATTATTTTCAGCCAGAGTCACAGAGTTACTACAAACGTATGATGATGAGGCATTATCTTATGTCGATGACATCTATCTTACAGATGATGATTTGGACAGGCACTTGACCAGGGTGAACACCATAATACTTGGATTTGCCTCTGAAGGGTATAAATTCAATTTTAAAAAATCAAGAATTGCCCACCTCAACGTCCTATTCTTAGGATACGAACTTTCAAGTGAAGGCAAGACCCTAGCAGCAAACTTTTTAGAAAACTGTGCGCTGCTCTAACCTCCAAAAACGGTGAAAAACGTAGTCAATTTTAGGATACCTAAACTTCGGAAGAACTTACATTCTGAATTACGCAGAAAGGGTTAAACTTCTCTACGAACTAATCAAACCTGAATTCAAACCTACTAATTGGACTCAAAAAATCCACAGAAATGTTGCTTTCATTGCAAACACACATGTTGGCAACAACACACTTACAAACACGCGACAATGTACGCAACCTTGTAATCCGAATCATCCCAGGGAGATGCGGATTCACATACCTAACCTGTAATGAAGGTGAAAAGGTATCAATAGCTTACAAGTCACACTTGTACACACAAGCTGAAATGAAATTCACTTCAACAGAAAAAATTCTGACAGCGGTTAAAACTGCGGTAGCAAAGGAGGGAGCCCTCCCACAGGGTAAACACAAGAAAATTGTTACATCTGTACCTGCTTTAGAGGCAGTGACAAAGGCTAGCATTTCAAGTGCAAAAGCTCTACATCCAAGATGGATACAATGGGTTAATTCTCTTGCTGCAACAGACGTTGAATACGTTTTTGGCCCTTCCTTGAAGACACAAGAATTTCTCGAATCCGAACAAGAATGTGCTCTGCCAACTGAGATTCTGCCTCTAGAACATTACGGCTGTATAATATATACAGACGGATCAGCACAGCCCGCAATTGGGGGTACACAAGCTTATAGTTCAGCGTGCGCAATTGTTAAAGGTCGCTGGCGCGATGGTAAATTCCAACCTATGGTCACAAAAACTCAATCTCTAGGACACTGTACAGCTCAGAGAGCTGAACTCCAAGCTTTCAAGATGGCGCTTGAAAATACCGATCGCAAATTCCCCACACTCATAGTGTGCGATTCGTATAACTGGGTCCAGAATTACAATGAATATCTGCAGACACGGGTTCAAAATGGTTTTAATAACACAAAAAGGTGGCACAATCAAGCATAAAAAGCTTTGGGAACAAGTAGTTCTTTTGCAGAAAGAACTACAAAAGACTCACGTGATCCATACACTGAGTCATCAGCGTGATGGCATTCACATTGAAGGGAATTCATTGGCTGATGAAGCCGCAAAGGCAGCTGTGCAAACAGCTTCCGTACCTACAATCAATCGTTCGAAAACAACAATAGACGGTGAAACAATGCTCGCTGTCAATGCCACGAGCAAAGGCAGTGGAGCCACATTACCTCTAAATTTTCCACTCGAGTGTACATACATAATTGATGCAAACTCTGTTCCTTTTACTCGAATCCCTGGAATAGGAGATAAGGTAATTCCACACAGGAACTGGAGAGGTGCTCTGATGATTTAAGAAGCACATATGGGAGAGGGTCTGATACATCAAGGGATCTCTAAATCTCCATTAGTATTAGAAGAGATGTAATGGTGGCCAGGGATGAAAGCTCACATATACGAATTCGGAATTAATTGCGATGACTGTTACAAATACCACAGCTTTGAACACCACCAGATTCCTGACTACAGTGTAGCCAGCCTAGTACAGACACCATTATTAGATAGCATTAGACTATCCATGCTCAAATGACCCAATGGACAAAAGCAGTCCCACAAATACTAGGACTAGATTCATTTGGATGTGGCCTCAGCGCTCAGCTGATTCCCGAACTGTTATAAAAGATTTGCGAGTCTTTATCGGCACATATGCAATCGGCACGCTACATTCTGACCAGGGTCCTGCTTTTAGCTCTAGGGCTTACAAGGAGGCCATGGCCAGCTTGGACGTTGCATAGTGATTTTCGAGTCCATTCCATCCTGAGGGAAATTCGGTTGTGGAGAGAAAAAACCATGACATAAAGCAATCTATAACAGCTAGGGTATTAGGTTCGGGTGATGGGTGGGTCATACATCTAATAAATGTCCAACGTAGTCTAAAAAACCTGCCAAGAAATTCTCTGGGTAGAATCACGCCATATGAAATCCTTTTTGGTACTAGAATGTTGGTTGAAGATCTCGATCGTCACACTTCAGTGGTGGAACAAAAACCCTTTGATATCAAAGATCGTTTGGCTGTTTTACAGGAAATAAATGAAACAAGAAGAAGTCTAAGCATTACCAGCGAAAAGCCAACGACCACTGAAGGAAAACCACCTGTCCCAGCAAGACCGGTCTGGATTCCAAAGATTGGGGATCTGGTCAGAAAGAAAATAGCGGACCAGAAGGAATTTGGGCCTTCTTACAGAAAACCAGTACCTGTACTAGCAAACCACGGATCAAGAACAGTGCTACTGCCGCCCCTTGCTGAAGAAAGGAGAACCGGTCTGTATCAATTGACCTAGTAAAACCACACCATGTGGCCAATAATAAGTAGTAGGCCCAGTGGACTCCCAAGATGTAGCAGACAACCAAATCTTGCTACTATCCAAGAGGTTAAAACTGAAAGACTCATCACCTTTGAAGATTCTAAAGTGAGAAAAGAAGGACTATGCAACAAAGCCATGGAACTCTGAAATTCGACCTTCACTTTTTTCAAAACAAAAGCTTCCAAGTTTGATACTATATTTTCTCTACAGATTTATTTGACTTTTTTCCAAAACAGACTGAACTTTGGCACAAAACAATCTGCTTAAAGTAGAACTATTCTTAGAGAACAAGAATTCTTTGACTACTTCCTAGAAACAATATTGACCTAATGCACAAATCAGACTAGCTTGTATATTCTGCTATGGGATGGCCTCAACCTTTTTTCTGTATCTAGAGCCATTTCATAAATGTAAATGTCATGATTCAATGGGTTAGCATTGCTAATATCATATCATATATGCTTACAATGAAATCGTTGCCCTTGGATGCATACTGTACAAATGCACATTTTGTGTACGACCATTTTTGAAAATACATTTCATGTATTTTTAGGGTGGGATTGTAAAAACACATGCTCTAGCTTCTATGTTTTAGTCTTACTATTAGATGACCATAATAGCGTGGAGTGGGTGTTGTAAACCATTTTAGGCCACTATTGTAAATTTCCCGAGTCATGCCCTTATATAGGTATAAATCATCATATCCTTATATAGGCATAAGAATCATAACCATATTTAGTCATAGCTCATGCAGTCCAAATACGGCAGGGCTACTTCCACTAGTTCCGAAAATCTACAACGATTTCTTGGAAAACTCGGCTTCAGCATCTAGGGACTTTCCCTTGCTCGAGAACTGACTTGTCCAAGTACTCATGGAGTTTTCAAAGAACTGAGAGTCTTTAATGACGGTATTATGTCCACCTTTACGTCAAACTCGGCAACTTCAAGGTATAAATATGCCCACACTTGCCTTAGCAAACACACAGTGGTTTGGAGCAGTTCGACTATCTACTTGCCCGACGCATCTCGCTACAGCAAGTGCCGAAGGAAGCCGACCCTCCAGCAGACGCACTGAGAGAGACGCTGTCTTTTCTCCTGCCGAGAAATCCAGCTCCAGTGTTTCCAGGCTACCCTTGCTGGTTGCTGGGAAATAGAGTGAGCCTGACCTTTTCATTCCAAACTAAGGTACGGAGCTGATTAGACCCTAAGAGAAATCTTGGACAGATTCTTGGCAAAAGAATACTATATTTATGCTACACCTCACTTACTTCTTCCCACCTACATCGGGGTAGACGTATTTTGGAAGCACCAGTTGAGTACTTTTAGCCTCTGTTTTTTTTATGTATGTATTTATCTAAGGTTTAGGAACCATGCAATGCCCTTACAGTATTATTTTATTCTACTCTTTATACTGTATGCATTATATTTTACAACCAGTTTTACGATTGTAGCAGTTCATTTCTTATGCTTGAGAAAGAAGACTGTTCAATAAAACCTTTTTATTGAAAACGCCCGTCTATCTATTTCTCTGCACCTCTGGTGAAACGAAGCATGCACGATTGACTGAGTGAAATATCTATCTATTGTTTCCACGACTCTGAATATCAGTTTTATCTTGGGGAAACAAAGTTGTCATGTTTATGCGGTTGTCAGAAACTAATCCCTTCTTGTGAATTCAAGAAAGTTTCTAGTGATCTCTGAGCTAGCTGGCACTCACAATTAAGTCTAATGTATTCGATAGAGACCTAGTAGACCTCAGGCCTACGTCTAATCTATAGGATATATTATTCCAATGTGCAGAGCCTATTGGGAATATAGGAACTACACTACAGTAAGTCCAACTCACTCTGTTGAATGCCTTTTTGATGTCAATGGATAAAAAGAAGGCATGCTGACGTGATCTCTGGACACTGACCATGAGATGGAAGAGGCGCTTTGTATTATCTCCCCCTGCCTGGTAGGGATAAAACCTACTTGCCAAGGGTCGATTAAGCCTGCATTAAGGGGTTTAGGTGAAAGAGTTTCGCATCGATATTTAGTAGAGAAATGGACTGGTAGGACTCACAGTCCATAGGATCTTTGGAAGGCTTCAGAATGACGGAGATAGCTGCCTCCGACATGGAGTTCGCCAATGCCCCCGTCTCCACGAAGGAACAGAATAACTTAGTTAAAAAAAGTGATAGCTCAAATCAGACGGATTTACAGAATAAGGCTGAAAAGCCATCTGGGCCAGGTGACTTGATAAAAAGATATGATATGATATGATAAAAAGGATTTGTATAGCGCTCGTTCACCAACGGTTTCTTGGCGCTAGGGTGGGAAAACGTGATCAGAGGGAGGGAAATGTGATTTAATGGTTGTATGCCTGAGAGAATAGCCAAGTTTTGAGGGATTTCCTAAACACGGGGTAGGACTCTGTTTGGCGCAACATGGGTGGCAGTGAGTTCCAAAATTGGGGTGCGAGAAAGGCAAATCTCAACCCCCCCGTGTTTCTTGCGCTTGATGGTTAGAGGAGTCAGGAGATTTGCGTTGGCCGAACGGAGAGAACGGCTAGGGATGTAACGCTGAATTCTGTTGGAGATGAAAGCAGGCCCATGAGATGAGAGAGCTCTATGGGTCAAGCAGCCAATCTTAAACAGGCAGCGTTTCTCCACCGTGAGCCAGTGGAGGCCCTTGAGGAGGGGTTTCACTTGATGTGATTTAGGTAGGCCATGCACGAGTCTGGCTGCCTGGTTCTGGACCAGCTGGAACTTCTGCAGCTGGTTGGCAGGAATCCCGGCATACAGGGAGTTGGCGTAGTCAATTTGTGACATTACTAGGGCCAATGTGACCTGGACCAGGGCCTCAAAGGAAAGAAACTTGCTAATTTTTCGGCTCCTGCGCAAGTGAAAAAAACAAGAAGAGACCACGGCATTTACTTGAGGCTTAAGGGTGAGGTCACTGCTTATGGTAACTCCAAGGCTCTTGACTGCTCCGGAGGAAGTAGGTGGAGGATCCAAGATGAGTGGCCAGAAACTGAGGTTCCAGGGATTGGGAGAGGGCCTGGTTAGAACAAGCTCAGTCTTGTCTGGATTTAATTTAAGTTGACTTGTGTTCATCCATGAACGAATGAATACCATGTCGGACTGAAAGGATTCGATTGCAAGGGGACAGGGATCAATGTTGAAAACAAGCTGAATATCATCGGTGTAATTGAAGATGACTACGTCCCTCTTCCTTAGATCCGATATAAGAGGCCGGATGTAAAGGTTAAACAGGAGGGGGGAGAGGGAGGAGCCCTGCGGGACCCCGCAGGTGAGTTCCTTGTTTTCCGATACAAGGTTGGATAGGCGTACAGCTTGATGACGATTGCTGAGGAAGGAGGCAATCCATTTTAAAGGGATACCATGGATGCCGGCGTCCTCGACACGGTCGATCAGAAGATTGTGGTCGACCGTGTCGAAGGCGGCCGACAAATCCAGGAGGATGAGCGCCTGCGAGATGTTTTGGTCAGCGCCTTGTCTCAGCTCGTCATGGACGGTTGGCAAAATGGATTCAGTGGAGTGTTCGGGTCTAAATCCGGCCTGGTGGGGGTCCAGGTAGTGAGTGTTCGATGAATGTGCTGAGGCAGCTAGTAACATAAGCCTCAAGGATCTTGCCCAGGAAAGGCAACAGTAAGATGGGTCGAAAATTACTGGGAACGGTGGGGTCTGCGCCTGATTTTTTTAGAATAGGTCGCACCTCTGCCTTTTTAAAGCAGTTGGGAACGATGCCTGAGGAAAGGGAATTATTGAGAAGAGACAGCGGGATATCGGGGAGCTGAAGGAAGATCTCACGGTAAATGTGAGGGGGGCAACAATCTGAGGGTGAGCCCGAACAAATTTTTTTGAGGAGAGAAAAAAAAATGTCTTGTGTGATGGGAGGAAAAGAATCAAAGGATGAGAGATTAGGAGATCTTTGCATGGGTTCCGTGGGGATAAAGATTTAGGAATGCTAGCTTTGATTGTGGCAATTTTTTCAAAAAAGTATGTGCTGAGGGAGTCGCAAAGTTGTTGGGAGGGGGCTGGTTTGGTAGTGATCCGATCAGGTTTGACGAGCTCGTCCACAATGGAGAAGATCTCCTTCGCTTTATTATCAGAGCTGAGGAATTTATGCGAAAAGTAGTCAGTCTTGGCTTTCATAATGGCAGCTTTATATTCGTGCAAAGCTCTTACGAAGGTGGATTTCAGAATAGGGCAATACTTTTGTCTCCATTTACGCTCTGATTGGCGTAAGGATAGTTTCATATCTTTCAGGTTAGTGGTGAACCAACGTTGTGCGTCATGGGGTCTTTTTTGATTTATCTTCCTAAGTGGGGCCAGAGTGTCCCTGCCAGCGGCCAGCCAGGCGTTGAGGTTCTCCGCCTCAATATGAGGAGAAATCTGGGGGTCGTGAGAAGGGGGGCTGGGGGGTTTAGAGGTGGCTAGGAAGGAGCAGAGTTCGGTAGTGTTTACCCGACTCCAGTTCCTTGCCTTGATCATCCCTGAATGGGGGGTTTTAACCGGGGGGGGAAATGGGGATGGAAAACGATATGAGGAAATGGTCTGACCATGAACATGGGGTGATCTGAATATTTAAGATCTCCAAATTAGAGGACCAGACCTGGTCAAGTATGTGACCTTTTTTGTGAGTGGCTA
Organism: Lissotriton helveticus; assembly: GCF_964261635.1. NCBI lineage: Eukaryota > Metazoa > Chordata > Amphibia > Caudata > Salamandridae > Lissotriton > Lissotriton helveticus. Next base: position 514,794,683 of record NC_136071.1, on the reverse strand, counting down.
ATTGGATATGCTGTGTAAGATTCAACCCACTTAGTAGCTCTGTAAAGGCTACCGATGTTGGGCACTCGCGTGAATCCCCTGGCCAGAAGTTAAAGTAGCCAATAATAATAAGTCTGGCATTGTTAATGGCGAGTTCGGCAATGATGTTTCCAAACAGTTGGGGAAAAGAAGGCATATGGCTGGGGGGTCTGTAAACTACCGCGCACACGATGGAAGATGTTGGTGCGTGAAGTTTGAATAGGAGGTAGTCCACCAAGGGGATTCCTACAGAGGAAAGGGATGTGAAGTTATGGGTTTTCAGGACTATGGCTGCCACCTCACCACCAGCCTTTGTATGTACTCTATTGGCCTGAAGCACAAAGTAGTCATTGGGAATGGCAGCCAGCAAGTCAGGCGAGGAGTCGTCATGTAGCCATGTTTCGGTGAGAAACAGGATGTCTGGTTTGTAGGTATCAAGTAAGTAAAAGATTTCTAGTTGGTGTTTCACCATAGAGCGAGTGTTAAGGTACCAGAAAGTCAATTTATCACAGACCGGTGTTGACCAGAAAGGGGGAGGTGTGGGGGAAGGAGTCATAGGGGGTATGGTATGAGGAGGGGGGTCAAGAGGGGAGGTCCTGTCGAGTCTGACCGTATCCCTAGGTATGAATAGCACGTTTTCCTTAAGAATGTTGCTTAAGTGAGAGAGAGAGAAACTCTGTTTATTTAGACCGTGGTCTTTAAACAATGAGATCGAAAATAGAGATGCATCACATCAATAACAAAACCGTACACAATTTTAAAAATCATAAAATCGTTAAAAAAGAATTTAAAACACATGCTATACATAATAAAATTGGAAATTATTACATTTAAAATAGGCGATTTTGATATGTTGCTCATTACAGTACTATCTGATGTCTTATGGGCTTGCAATCCCTCGTACTTTAGCTTTTGCTTCCTGCGCTAAGCGATTTACCTCTTTCAGGTAGTTACCAAGAGCAATTGCTATTTCCAGATTTTCCATTCCTATCAACAAGTTTGTTGCTTGTACACGTTGTCTTATGCCATGTTTTATAAATAAAGGACGTAGCAACCGTTGTCTCACTTTTAAACATGTCAAGCAATCAAGAAGTATATGTAACATTTCACACTTGGCTCCCAGGCCACATTTACATATGCCATCTGGGTATAATATTTCTGCCTTAACTCTCCCCTCCATTTGCCAAGGGATGGTGCCAATTCGAATTTTCAGTATCTCCCACCTAAAAGCGTAATTTGGCAAGGTTTCTAAGTATGGGTACCCCGTCTCGTTTTCCCATGATTCTATCATATTTACCACAGATTTTTTGTTTCTTAGATATCCTATATCCTGTCTTCTGGAGTACTCCCTTCCTTGTGCTCTAAGTGCACTCTTCGTGAACTCCACATCTAGAGAATTTTGGTTTACTCCCACTTTTAGGTTCCCAATTGTTTCCTTTATTTTTCTTTTAGCATCTAATGCCCATCTTAGGTTACTGTGGCGGATTTCCTCACTACACCAATGTGAGACCTTTTCCCCTACCCCCTGTGATTGGCGTTTCCAGAATCTTATCATCGCCATTTTGGCTAAGGTTTTCCATCCAATCATATCTGTTTCCAGTCTAATAGCCTGTATCATTGATGACTTTCGCAGTGACAATAATGTTTTCAGTGCCTTACTTTCCTCCCGATCCCAGCCTCCCTTTCCGCTTAGAAGGAACACTTCTGCACCATACAGTACTTGGGGTGGTATCATGGCCTCATATGCTTTTAATAACGGTTTGTGTGACATGTCCCCATAGTTTTTATTGAATTTTTTCAGGCCACAGATGGAGGAAGATGCTTTTGCGTTTTGGTGTTCCAGATGTACGTCCCATTTTAAAGAGGATTCAAACCAAAGACCTAGATTTTTATTTTCGTTTACCGTTTCTAGTTTTATTCTATCTAGGTACCAGCTAAAGTTCATGGTCCCTTTGCCGAAGCACATGATCTTTGTTTTTTCCATGTTCACTGTAAGCAATTTATCCTTACAGTAATCATGGAATGCATTTAGTTTTCTTTGTAGCCCGAGTTCTGTCAAGTCAGTAATCACAAGGTTGTCTGTGTATAGCAAGCATGAGACATTTCTACTATTTATTCTCGGACTCGCGCTTCTTTCCACCTCTAGCGCTGCTGGCAGATCCGCTAGAAATATTGAAAAAAGGAGCGGAGCTAGGACGCAGTCCTGTCTCAGCCCGTTCCCTATTCCAATTCTCTTTGTCAGCGCCCCTTGTGTGTCTTTAATAACTTGGGCCCAGTTCCCTTTATGTAATTCTTTCAAGATTTCTAGTAAGCACACCGGGATTTCATATTTGATCAGGCACTCCCATAGTTTCACCCTGTTCACTAAATCAAAGGCTGCCCGGAAGTCGACGAAACAACAAAACAGGTTCCCCTTTTGTTCTATCGACTTCCGGGCAAGAGCCCACAGGGCATAGCAGTGTTCCACGGTGGAGTGCCCTTCTTTAAAGCCCCCCTGTTCCACTGGGATAATTAATTTCTCTTCCACCCATTCCTTCAGATTGCCAAGCACTATCTTTGCAAATATTTTCTCCCCGATGTCCAGTAGATTGATTAATCTATAGTTTTTCGGGTTGCTCATTTCCCCTTTCTTATGAATTGGCCTAATTATAGCCCCATTCCAGTTATCGGGGAGTTTCCCAGTATCTAAAATGACTTCAAACATATTTGCAAAGAATTCCGCCCACCAATCTACATGGGTTTTAATTATTTGAGCAGGGAGGTTATCTGGGCCTGCCGCTCTTGTGAGGTTCAAACCCTTTATCGTTTTTTTAACCTCTTGAGCGGCAAAAGCGGGTTTTATATCTGCTACCAGACCGCTCCAGTCTGTGTACAGATTTTCTTCCCGGTCTTTCCGGGGGCAATACAGATCCTGTAAATACTCCTCCCATGCAGACTCTTCTACTATGCAGTTCATTTTCCCTGGTTGGCAGTCTGCTGCTGCGTGGACTAACTTCCAAAAATTGCATATATTCTTAGTTTCGATTGCCTTGAGTAATTTTTGCCAGCATCCCTCTTTAAATTCCCCTTTTGCCCTTCTGATAAGCATGCTATATTCTCTTTTTATGCCCTCTAGGGTGTTTACACTATCTTGGTCTCTCTTTTTCTGAATGCGGCGGGTCATTCTCCTAACTTCCCTTTTTTTCTCCTGGCATTCCCTTGTGAACCAGCCGGTGGATTTCTCTATCTTCTGGTTTTTTACATTATTTTTATTTTTGCCTCTATTTATATTTTTTAGACCTATACTAAGGGTTTGGACCACCTCTTCTATTTTTCGTACATACCAATCAAGGTTTCGACCCCTTGCTGTCTTCAGGTCTAGGTTCTGTTGTAATTTTATTAATCTGCCAACATATTCTTCCGTGAGCCTAGTTGTCCGGCGTCTAGGGTAATCCACCTCTTGTTCCATAACCTTTTGGCTAGATTCAAAGTGCATATCCGGGATCTCCATAGTTACCATGTTATGGTCACTTCCCTCTCTATTCACAATTCTGAATTCCGAGATTAATCTAAAGTTCCAAGGTGTGGTGAAGGCATAGTCTATGGGACAGAATTGGGAGCCTGGTTTAAATGATTTTTTGGCGGGGCAGTCTAACTCGCATCTTCCATTTAAACAGAACAGGTTTTTAGTTCCCAGGAGATTTCCCAACTGTATATCTTTAGCACCAAATATACATTCGGGGAAACTCGCTTGAGGTATTTCATAGGCCTCCAGTATATCTAGAAACCAATAATCTGCCTTCTCGGGGTGAAGTTTGTGATTAAAGTTACCCATGAGAATAAGCATATCCCCACCGTATTTTTCACCAAGGTAGTCTATGTCCTCCTTGAAGAGAGCCATTTCCTCTTCATATTGCTCTTTGGTATCCCATTGCATGTACACATTTATCATTAAAATTGTATCCGTTTTTATACATCCTGAAAGTAATATTCTACATGCCAACAACCATTTGCATTTCACATTTATTTCAGTTACTTTCTTCATGATCTTAGTCGATACCGGAGTCATGATTCCACCAGCAGCGCGCCCGAATCTACATTTCTTTGCAGGTCGGTTTAGCTGGTAGTAGCCATCAAAAATTGGGGTCTTGCCACATAGCCAAGTCTCCTGGATACACATAATTTCTGTATTTTACCCCAGTTCCCTTATATTATTTTGTTTCAGGTTATTTCCTAGGCCATTTATATTCCAGGAGATTATCCTTATGCTATGTGGCCTACCTTTTCCCTATCCGGTTTCATCTAACCAGCCTTCCTCCCTGCAGTCATTAGTATGTTTCGATGAGGGTCCTGCCTGGTCGGACTCCATACTCCAGTTTCCCCATCCATCTGCCACCTCTGAGTTGTTTGCGACTATTTTTATGTTTCCTAGCGGCAATTCCTCTTCATCCTCCTGGTCGCAAATCCTAACCTGTCTCTTCCCTAGCCCTGCGTGGCATTTTAGACAGTTGTTTCCCACCCGTCCCTTTCCTTCTACTTCTACTAAGACTTCATTCTCATTTAGTAGGCGGATACCTTCGTTTTGTAGCTCGTTTACTGCCTTTTCAATCGTGTCTTTTACCAGGTTTGAGTATAGTGTGATTCTAGTAATCTCTTTTCCTTCTCTATTTTGTATAAAGCCCTCTACCCTAATGTCGCTCGTTCCTATCGCTTTCAGCTTCTGGCATTTGGAGAAGCCTTGCAGGAGTTGAGACCTATTCAGGGGCTGCCTTTTTCCTAACTTTTTCCCCCCTAGCCTTAGCGGGATCTGTTCAAGGTAAAGATTCATATTCTCTTTTTCAACTTTCCTTGCCCTGCTGGGAACAGGGGGTTCATTCTATTCTGCATTTTCTGGCTGGATTTTGGGTCTGTTTACTCTCACCTACCGTGTTACCCAAGTCTCTAGATTTCTTCCCAGTTTCCCCCCCCCGCCTTAGGCTGGCCTATGTGTTTGTTGTCGACTGTGTTCTTTTGGGGTTTGGGAGTGTTGTGTGGGCCTACACTTTTCCCCTGGAACTTTGTATTGTTCAATTTTGGGATGCTCATCTGCCGGTAGGGACCCTTTATTTCCTTTCCTGTAATCCTTTCTGCCTCTTCCGTCATCACTACTTCCTCCAAGGAGGGGCACACCTTCCTTGCTGGTTTAATTCCTGCGCCTCCTACTCTATTTATTGGCCCACGTCCTGTCTTCTCAGCCCTTCTTATTATCCTCATTGGCCACTTTGAGATATATATCTGGTGGCCCTCATTGGGTTGTATATCAGTTTGGGGTTGTATGTCAGTTTGAGGCGGGACCTCCCTCCACGGCGCAGGATCAGGGTTAGGGATTTTACCTGCCATACAAGGTGTGTGCTCAATTCCCTTGGGGTTTTTTATGGTTTCACCCTGTGCCTGATCTAGGGGCTCCGGATCGGGGATTTGTCTTATCATGTTTGGCATATGGGATTTAATCCCCCGCAGCTCCCCTTCTATACTAGCAAGATATGTTTTCTGAGTTTTTAGAATAGAGTTATTTGACAAAGTGACCTCTAAGAGGCCATGCAAGGTTCTTTGTAGCATTAACATTAAGTCCAGCATTGAAGTAGCTGTCAATGATGAAAGATCGCGGTTAGGTTCGTGGTTTAGTTCAGATGTTTTATCCAATTCAGCACAGTGTCTTGAACTGATGTTTCCAGTTTCCAATGTATCCATGTAATCGACCACACGACAATACGATGTTAGCAATTGACCACAGAACAACTGCAGGGTCACAAGGACACGTAATAAAAATGGATTTTCCGTTTCTTTTCCTTTATCCTTCTCTAGAATAATACAGTTTTTTACAACACTTCCCACACCAGAAGTCCAAAAGAAAGAAGAAAAAGATGTACTGTAAACTACCTAAGCATTCCCAGTAAGTGCCCCTTTTTCAATTATCTCGACCACTTTACGGATAGGGTCAACACTTAACCCTGTACCTGATATGTAAATAAATAAAATTCTTTAAAACTCCCCAGGCCATTAACAGCCACCATGGAACCGATGAAGGTCCAACAGTAACAGGCCACTGGACAGCCAGCCTATAAGTAAGAAGTGCTCCATTACTTAGCCACAGTACAACCACGGTAATGTCTTGATACCTTCTAATCACTACAATTATATTAATTACAGGCGCTCCCGCACCGTTAATGTCCTGATGAAGACCCCAGCATGAGGCTTCCATCAACCCTTAATACAGGGGTCGAAACGTAGACCAACCGGAATGTACCTATTTTCTTAGCCTAGGATGCCACTCATGGAATAATACGGACCCTATGCTAAAGAATTCACTGGAACCAATGAACTAAATTAGTCTGTAAAGGCTGTACTGAATAATACTTTGATTGTAGTATGGTCACAACATCCTTTACCCAGTCCTCACTGTTTCCCAATCACACCCATCCCACTCAAACTATTTCCCTTCTTTGTCACTTTGAGCGCACAAAAATGTTGTAATGTGATAAATGTTGAAGAAAGGTTACTATTGAAAAATTGAGACTCATGCTCTTTAATTCATGTATGAACCAATGAAGTTATTGGCTTGCTTTACCTTTCCACTTTTAAACATTTCCTATGTTAATGAAAATGAACACTGAACATGTGTGAATAAACACTTTTTGTACTGCACCGAAAAAGCTTTAAACAATCCATATAATGTGAAGACTTATATTAGATAACCTGTGTGATAATCACTAAACCGTGACCAATATTTCTGTACCTCCAGTTTCCAATGGGCATTCATTTTGGCTCCTATTCTGACTTGACTTTTTACTCGGGGTGTTTCAGTTCCTTTCTCCATTCCAACCCCAGGGTTTGGGCTGTTCGATGGGACCGGGCTTTCCAAGGATACTCCCTCTACTTCATAGGAGAAGGATAGATGTGGTGATGATGACAGCCGAGGCGAGATTAGGCCCCCCTGATCTAGTATAAGCTGTAGCGATTGATTAGCCAAATTGTGAGAGTTGGACACATGTATCTCCAAGGGAAGGGAGGCACCTGCGCTCTTCATCCCCTCTTGGCTTCCATTCAGCAAGCCCGTGGTGGACCGGGGTTCAAGCGGCAAAACACGACAGGCGGAGCAGGTTTACCAAGTTTTTTTTTTTTTTTTAAACCTTTATTGTAGCATTCAATATAAATACAAGCATAGACCTACAACCGCAGGGGCCGGCAGCTAAACAAAATTAAGACCCCCTATATCACAGTACGACATAGCTCATCGGCCGACAACCCTGAGGTCCGGCAGCGATTCAGGATAGAGCTTGTATTAGAATGCACAACTGAGTCCCAGGATGAGACAGAGGTTCCATTTTATATTATTTAAGAAAGGATCAGGTGCCATACAATCAAACAGAAGAATACGGGGGACAGGGCAAGAAACATGATATGCACGTAAGAACCGCTATAATGGAACATTGGCGCCAAAGCATATGGATCGATGCAAACGACAATACAATATACATTCAATGTTGAGCGCCAGTTCTCAGGGCCTGCCCACCCGGGAATCAGGATATCATAAAAAGCATAAGCACTAAATACAAGTACACAATAAGAATCCGAATGATTCACAAGCTATACTGATCCTTTAAGGAAGAGAAAGGGAAGGAAAGAATAAGGCCATAGAAATAAAAAAAGGCAAAATAAAAAACCCTTTCCAACCCCCCACCCTGCACCCCTGCAAATGGCTACAGCCTAACCCCACCAGCAGCGTGCCTGTCGCCCCTAATAACTAAAACCCTAAAAGTAGGAAAAAGAGTGGAGGAGGGCTTATCCATTTGGGCTCCCAGCCGCTTTAGTCCCCCCGCCAGAAACAGACACCCCCTATCACTAAAAGACCAACGTATGACAACACTTATAGAAAAAATTAGGGGGTACCGTAATACACCGCCCAGCCTTTTAGATCAAACAGTTGCAGGTCGAACACCCGTAAAAGCCACTCCAACCCTAGTTGATCTTAACCTTGGCCCTTCCGAATCAGCACACGACCCCCCCCCCCCAGCGAGGCACACAAAGGAGTAATAGAGGCGACTCGTAGGCAGTGAGTCCACAAGAACTTCAGACGCAGAAGAACTCTCCCTTCTAGATGGACAGTCCCAACGTATCTTGCCCAGGAGTCGTAAAGTCACCAAGAAAGGAGAAGACGACCACAAAATGAATAGTAAGTCAAGAACAAAAGTCTCCGGGAGGGGAAGGCCTTTCGATACCTCCAAAGTCGATAGTGGTGGAAGGTTCGGCAATACACTGACTACCTCAGGAACACCTTCCTCCAGGGCACCATCCGATGGTATCAATACTTGCTTCCTCACGGGGTTCTCGCACGGAGTCAAAATGGCCGTGGTTTGAATGGCTTCAGATTGCTGTTCCAACAGTAAGGCTGGGTCCGGTTCCACCAGGAGCATCTCAGATAGGTGTGTGTCCAATTTGCACAATAAGACATCCACATGTGAATGAAACACCCTAATTTCTGCCAATATTGACCTCAGCGATGGCTCAAGCACCGTGCGATCCATAATCTCACACCCAACACCAATCACAATCACCTCCCCGGGTGAATCTGGCATCCTCAGGGGGGACAAACAGGATCACGAACGTGCAGATGCGGAGGGTGACCAATCTTTATTCGCAGCCACGGTCAACCCGGTTAAGGCTGTAGGCCAGAGACCCCGAGCCACCGAACCCCGGCGGGCCCAAGACCGGGTCCGCGGGACGGGGACCCCCACCCGCAGCCAACAGCAAGCAGAGTCACTCCTCCATCGATGCTGAGCAATAGAAACGATCGCCGCCAAATTCGGGCCTCAACAAAGCCTCCACTCCATTGACCGGACCCAGCCTGGGTCTCCCGGCCGATGTTGTTGCACTGCAGCCCGGCTGTGAAAGTACTCGAGGCCCCGGCTTCACTTCTGGAGTAGGCCACAATCTTCAACTCGATGTAACTTCGTCAAACCAACCGATAAAAGTTCCCGGATTTCACCATCGGAGTGCGGAACAGTTCATGTACACAGAGGCTAGGCGTAAAATCAGGATAATGTACAGGATATTGCGGCGGGATACGGAGGTCGGCGGAGCCGGGAGCCTAAGCAGCCATCTCGTTTGCTGACGTAGCTCCTCCCCCGGTTTACCAAGTTTTAATCGAGATCTTGCTGAGATTACTTCCTCAGTGCAAATTATAGAGTCATGTTGTTCCACTGTTGCTTTTGGGAGAGGGGAGATTGCTCAGCTCTCTAGACAAAGAAGAGGGTCCCGTGCCGATGGCTCTTGCCCAGTATAGAGAGTGCGATAGAAGGCTCGGAAGGCCTACATTATTTGCGCGTCAGCGCTACACACCTCCCCAGTCAGATCTCTGATCACCTGAATCACAGATGCCTGCGTTTTGGCCCTCAGCCGTTGAGCTAGGAGCTTGCCACACTTGTCGCAACTAAGATAGAATTTATGGCGGAGTCGAAGAAGTGCATGCTTAGCCTTGGCAAGATCCAGACGCTCCAAAAGATGCATATGTTTCTCCAACTCCTTCCACACCCTCGGTGCCCCTGTTCTTTTATGGATGGACTCCATTTCCGTTACCCCCTTCTCTAATTCCCTGCACTTTTCTTTTCTGTACCCTGTTCTCTGCTGTGGAGATTGCGATGCATTTGACCCTTTTGACCATTTTTAAAGCTTCCCACACAGCAGCACCAAAGGACCCTATGATCAGCCCAGCTCTCCTATGCTGTGGTCCCTCGCACCAGGAAGTCCAGATTGGGAGGCCGCTCTTTCTCTTTCCTCCTGGCCAGAGCCAGGAACACCCTACCACTCCACCTCAGACAACCTCACTCCCCAACTTCACAAGCGACCTCAAAACATGGCTCTTCGATAGACCGCCTCCTTGATGGACAGGACCCTATGCCTCCCACCCACCCCCCCCCCCCACATCTTGAGACCCTTACGGGTGAATAGTCACACTTAACAAACCCATGATTGATTGATTGAAGGTCAGTTGGTTTGAAGTAAGGATACACCAGTGTTTATTTATGATCCTTTAGATGGTTTTGGAAGAAGAGTTATATGTACCCACAATAATTAGAGAGATGGTGTTCTTGCTCTGTTCTGTGTCTTGATAATGATCCTCTATGGGTACTCTTTCCTTCAATTTCTTAGTGAGTTTTTGGCTTTAATTTTGTAATCTTAGGTGTTGGAGCTATTTCGCCTGATCCGTAAGAACAGGCCTACTGAGAAATGTTCCTTCAGTACCCAGGGGTGAGCACTGTTGAAGTGTAACAGGCTGTTGTGGTCAGTGGGCTTTGTGTAAAGGGAGCTGACAAGTTTCCTGTCTTTCGCAGTACTGCTGACATCCAGAAGGGATACCCGGGTTTTGACGGTTGTCATTGTAAAGCTGAGGAATGGGTTTCTTATATTGAGCCATCTGTTGAAAGATTCAATGGTCGTTGTGAGAAGGTGGGTTGGTTTATGCTGTCCACTGATTAAAGTGGGCACATTGTGCCAGGCCACACAACCCTTATGATGTATGCGGTCTAAGATAACCTTATTGAACGCTATCCTAGTGGTAGCTATGGAGAGCAGCCTACAGGTTTAATCTTGAAGGAATGTAAAGCAGCTTGATTTACCAGAATATCACCTCCTAAATGGCTTAATGAAAGGAGATCCAGACAGTGTTAATATAAAAATATGTATTTATTAATATAACATGCTCTACTAGTCTCTATATGAGACTAGGGTACAAAGCACACAATACTAAATCAATAGAACATTCATAAATAACTAAATACTCAGCGGGCTCCAGGGGGAGACCGAACCATATACTGAAAAATGGTATAACAACCACGACTTAACTAGACACAGTGCCTAGAGGACTCTGAATCGCTGGGACACCAGGGAACCACCCAGAGGAGTGACACAGGGAGCCCACAGAGTATGGGTGCAATGAGGAAACACAGACGCGTGCTCCGTACAACTCTATGGGAAAGTCGCGGTTGGAAATTTACAAGTTAAGGACACTTCTATGAGGACTTCGAGCAAACCCTTTGGAACTTAGGAGGTCGTAAGGCCAATCCACCAAAAAGTACTGAAGTACCCGTGTTACCTATCCCAGAGGAGCGAGGTGCATAGGGGCCAAGTGGTGTCGGAAACCTTTATTTTCAATGGAGAGCCGCAAAGAAGTACTGCTGCCAGGACGGCGAAGAATCTCCGGTGGAATCCAAGCCTTGATTCGAGGTGAGAAGAACCTGAAAGCAGAGGGGACAGAGTCTGGGTCACTTCAAGTGACCAGGGACTCGGTAGTAGAATGCCCACCGACGTTGAGTGCTTCAGGATTGAAGAAGGTTGGCTTGACTCTGCAGCCACGGGGCCCAAGAGACGTCGAGGATGACCAGAGTCCGGAGGTGAGCTGTCCCACGAAAGATGTTGACGGCTGAGGGGTCAATGACCGGCTGGAGCACCAACAAGCCTTGGCAAATGCAACCCACAAGGCCAGAGGAAGCAGATTACGGTGACGACCAGCAAGGTCAAGGGAACTCTCCAAGCAATGGAGAGTCAGGGGACGTCTGGAGCAACCAGGTAATTAACAAGGTGACCCTCACTAGGACCCACAGGCCAACGGACCAGGGATAACAAGGAGACCTCAAGCAAGTTTGCAAAGTACCAGCCCACAGGACACTCGTGGAGTGGAGACCGGAAACCTTCAGTGCAAATACTGCTCAGGGAGGGGACTACGCAGAGTCCAATGCACAAGCTCGGGAATCGTCAACAAACATATGCAGCTGCAAATGTACGCAGTGCACAAGGATTCGAGTTGCACGGTCCCCACGAGGGATACTGGTCTCAGAATTGCTGAGAGGGAAGATCGACCTCAAGGACCTTCGGGAACCCCCCTCCTGTGTTGCTGAGATCTTCGGAGTCCTCAGGAGCTCGGGAGAAGCAAACCGGTCAGATGTGTTTAGGTGCCTGCTTTTGCAGGGGAGTAACTTATTTACTCCAAGGGAGATTCTTCAGTCGTCCAGGGTCATGCAGGCAGTAGAAGTACTTGGTTTCTTCTTAGTAGAATCTTGTACAGGTAAAATCTAAAGTCCTGTAGCCAGGTTACCCACTTTATACCCATGGGAAGGGTTGGAAAGACTCTGTGGATCCTCCTAGGGGAGGGGCAGGACAGAGGTGTGGCTACACCCATGTCCTTTGTCCAGTTTTGCACCAGAGCAGGGGAAAATGGCTCCTAAACTGGTTTGAGCTGGTCTATGCAGAGGGACACCAAATGTGCCCCCAGTGCAGACTTTCTGGCACTCTCAGAGTTCACCCACCCAGCCCCAATACACTACACCCTGTCTGGGAGGTGGTCACACCTCCCTGTGACCAGATGCCTATTGTCATGCCTTCCTCTGCTCAAGCTTGGTTCAGCAGCAGGATAGCAGAATCATGTCTGTGGCTGGCAGCATCCATTTTCTGCTGATCAGGTCGAGAAAGCTGGTACCAGGTAGACCAGTGACCCACGGATGTCCCTCTAGAAGGTTGGAATCATACCTCCCACATCAACTACTGGCATGGAGATATGATTCCAAGGTGTTTGACACCAAACTAAGCAGCCGTTTTAAAGTTAGCACTTACCGCAAGTTTATAATGCACTTAAACGTATAGGTCTGACTGCATCACAGACAACCCTGGAGAATGGTCCCCGAAGGTTGTAGAGGGGCTCTGCTCATGCAGGGGCACCCTCTCACGTAAAACCCAGCACCCTGCCTTCAGGATTGTTAATGCCTGCCATAGGGGTGACTGATAAATATTTAAGTTTAGTTATTTTGATAAATATAGCGAACCTATATCTCAAGTAAGTGGTGCAAGCACCAGCTTACACAGTCTGATGTAGCAGACTTGTGGTGTCAATTTGACTGGCCTCTTAGGGGTGACATAATACATGCTTCAGCCCATGTGAACCCTCTGGGGTACCCATGCCCTGGGTACATGGTGTACCATATACTAGGGACTGATAAGGGTACTCCAGTATCCAATCTGGAGTGTACCTAAAGAACATGCATATCAATTTAAGGTAGAAAGCAGATAGCCTGGGGTCCTGGGTAGCAGGATCCCAGTCAGACTAGGCCAAAAACAGTGTGACATCAGCAACAAGTGGAGGTAACCATAAGAAGCAGAAACTACTTTCCAACAGTCGTATCATCCACATGCTATATGACCAGGAGGTCGTTAATGTACCGTTCACACTGCTGTATCCAGTCATTATGAGATTATTGGTCCAGATGTTCTCTTCCTTGAACTAACTCATGTACAGGCAGGCAATGCTTGGAGTAAAAGTGTTTTCAGAGATTGACAGCACACTTCCTAGAGGCGAACCACAGTGGCAAAGACCTAATTGGTCCATTATTGAGAAACTCATTACTCAAGCTGGGAACAAGCCTTTAATAAAGGAGCAAACATGGGTTTACAAGTTACAAACACAAACAGGGTCTTAAGAATGAAATGTCATGGAACCAACTTAACATTCAATAGTCCCACTCACTATTATCCTGATATTTATTTATCCAGGAACCACTTCTACACTATTGGAATGTGTCCTATGGTGTAAAGGTAAAATGTACTCACCTTTACCACACAAACAACCATACCCCCTCTGGGGAGATAACATTCAAATACTAATTGGCGAGTTCCTCTAGAACACACTTGCAGTCATTTCAAATCGCATACTCACAGACCAGGGAAATGAGAGCTTGAACATATTTTGGTTAGAACATAATCAGATAATAATTATTATAAAATGTGAGCAAAGTTACATATAGCCCTATGTTAAGATAAATCATCACACAGATATCACACACAGCAGGAATTTGAGTTACAAACCTATCATACCTCAACACTATTGATTACTACAAAGGTATTTCCACACAGGGGAGTATGGAGAGCATATCACCCATGATTCCTCAATGGGATCATGTGCCACTCAAGTGGAACTACACACTGACCAGATATCTCAACTGCAAGAATTACATCACTGTGTTGGCCTGTTATTGAACACATCATAATTTTGGACCATAAACATCCCTCTACCATTGTGAAATTCACTATTATTGTTGATGCAGAGAGACTAAATCTCTCAAAATGTATGGTGTACCACAACACAAACTTGGGTGATTATTACCATATATATTTTTTTCCTTCTAGTTTATTTTTTACCTTATGGATCAATTTATAGCACATTCCATTAACTGTAGAGACAAAGATAAATTGAGGCCCTTTTAAACCGTGTCTAACAAAGTAGCTGTGAATGGAAACTTTGTCTCCAATGATTCCGGGGTTGACGCACGCATTTGCACGCACCAACCAGGCCTGATGTAATGTCAACGGGCTGCATCGGGGGGGTCGTGGGGGGGGGGGTTTCGTACTATACCTTAGGAGCAGATGAGGAATTTTTATCTTTAAAATTACAACCACCATATAATTATCTACATAAGAGCCCACCCTGCCCTTTAGAAAGTCAGGGTGAACCTGATGATAAAGCATGCCACTATTACAGTGGGTGAGGGTTATATTACAAAAAAGGGTTTCTTTCCCTTCCCTACTCCAGCAGGAGTGGTACATAGGTGTAGCATGTAACAGATTTTTCGCCCCCTCTTCTTCCTTGTGGATGTCCCTGAACTCCAGAAGGAATACTCTTTGGTTAGTAATAACCTGTGATTGACCTGTTCATAGTGCAAAGCCAGCAAACATCCTGTGAGACAACACTATGCATGTTTTATGTTTCACGCCATCTGGCTGAAAAACCAAAGCTGAGCAACACTCCCCCACTATAGGGGTATAATATAATATAGGTGTATAACTCTAAGGCAAATGTATACCAACCTAGGCTGATAAACACAGGATGGCTAATACTGAGGGTACATCTGGAAGCATTGCTTGAAAGAGACATAGCAGTGGTAAGAAATCTATCCCACTACTGACCTTGCAGCGAGAAAAGGCTTTAGTCTGCATATCTCTACGGGTGGGATTACTTCCATTTCCACTAAAATTAAGGATGTTACAAGTATGAAAGTGACTTCCAAAAAGGTATATCCCACATCTGGGGCAGATAACTCAGGACCCCAATGTGCTACTGTACTGTGGCCCCTAAAGATTGATGCTGTAATGATTAATGGTAACTCGGGGTAAGGAGAAAAGCAGCTTGAGAAACCTTTTAAGAACGGCAGTTTGTGGAAGCACTCACCTAGCTTGCTCTGAAACCACAACGCCCAACAAAACTTTTTTCAGCTGTTAACACCAGGCCCTGATCAATAGTTAATCCAAGCACTGAGATACAGCACATAATATTTTTATTTTTTTAACAAATCTTTATATTTCAAGAACTAACAAGCTGAAACATTCACCACATATGAGTATACTATCACTTCTCCTGATTACAGCTTTAACATTCTTGACACTCCTTACAGTCCCACTGGCATGTTGTTCCTCTGGCGCCGTACATGGGTTGCCTCTAAAGTCATTCCATTTACTCCAGACCTTCCCCCATTTGTGGGGCATCCTCTGCTGGTATACACTGCCTTCCCCACCACCATACACCAGTCAATATCCCTCCTTCAGTCTCCCAGGGAGGGAGTCACATCGGAACCCCAAGCATCTGCTATATTTCTTTTGGCGATCATCAGTGCTAGTCACCCCTATTTGGTCTCCACTTCCCAAATCCGTTGCCTCCCACACATTTAGGAGACACCATTTTGCTGAACTTAGCAACTCACTCCTATACACGTCATTTAAACAGTCAATTATTTTCGCCCAGTATTCTTGAATTTTGGGGCAGGCGGCCCATATTATGTGGAAGAATGTATCCTCCATTCTACAGCCCCTACGACAGAAAGCTTCAATTAGTTTCCCCATCTTTACCAATGTGGTGCATGAAATGTAGGCCCTATGGAGTATTTGGAGTTGCACCAGGCGGAATTGGTCTCTGATTGCAATCTCCCAGGGGTATGCCATTGCCTCCTGCCACTCCTCATCTTGCAAATCGGGGATGTCTCTTTCCCATTTCACTTTTAAGAGGGTTAAACTATCTGGTGCATGATTTATTCGTTTTTTATTTTTTAGTGAGATCGCCTTTTTGGTCATGTGCTCCTCCAAAAATCTGTTTTCGAGCGGGGATGACTCTGGAAGAACGACCCCTTTCAGGAGGGTTGCCTGTAGGTCGTGACAGAGTCGTAGGTAGCGAAACGCCTCAGTTGTGAATGGTCTTATCCTCCCTTCCCTCCATACGTCTCTCACTGTCGAGACACCCAGCAGGTACCACTTGTCAAACCACTGTCTCTCTTTCAAGGAGTTGAGACTCCCAAAGAGGAGTCGCTTGTGTGATTTTTTTTTTCCACCCCATCTCTCCCAACGTAGCGTGCCAAGTCTGAATTGTGAGCCCCGTAGGTACCATGAGCTGGAATCTTTCCGACAGGGTGTATAGGGCACGTAGGTACCCTCTGGGACCCAAGTTTATCCGGTCCAGCTGATATGCCGATTCAGTCATGGGCATATGGGCCCATTGGTTAACCACCATTAATTGTGCTGCTCAGGGTTTGTTTCGAATGTCGGGACAGCTAACTTCCCCATCATACCATCCCTTTGTGAGTTTATTGAGTGCTATCCTTGGAGCCCCCTGTCCCATAAAAACTTTCTTATCTCACCCAGTATGGATTTGATATAATCATCCAGCTTTGGAAAGGGCACATTTTGGAGGACGTAAAGAAATCATGGCAGTGCCATCATTTTGTAAAGGGTAGCCCTACCCAACAAGGAGAGCGGAAGCACCCTCCAGTGACGGACATCATCCTTCAATCGATACAAGGGGGGTGTAGGTTTTTAACCATAAAGAGCTCACGGATGGCTTTTACAAAGATCCCCAGGTATCTAAACCCATCTGTCCCCACCTGGGCCTCGCAATTTTTTGCCATCCTCGGTGTCTGCCTGTGTAAAATGAGGATCACAGACTTTGAGCAATTGATCGTATATCTGGAAAACCTTAGTTAGGTAGCAAAGACATTTAGGATTCTGGCTATCGAGGATCTGGGCAAAGCCACATATAGGAGGATATCTTCGGCGTACAATGATACTCTAACCTCTCAATCCTCAGACCATCGAAGGCCCCGTATCAGAGTGTCCCCGCGATCCAAACTGCAAGTTGATCGAGAGCCAATGCAAATGATAGAGGCTATAGGGGGCAGCCCTGTCTGGTCCCTCGATGGAGCTGGAATGTTTGTGATACCTTCCCATTCCCCTTCACTTGCGCCAAGGGCTCTGTGTATAAGAGTCAAACCCGGGCTCGAAACCTCGGTCCTACCACCATGTGGTATAACACCACAGGTAAAATGGGCGACTCAATCATATCAAAGGTCATGCGCTTGTCGAGAGACAGTATAGCTGCATCTTCTCATACGCTACCCGCTCGACCATTACACAGTGAAGGCGTCGCAGGTTGAGGACTGTGCTTCAGCCCGGCAAGAAAACAGTTTGATCTGGAAGTATCAATCTGAGAGCTAAAAGTTTGGCACAGATCTTTGACTCCGCATTTAGCAAGGAAATGGGTCGATACGACCTGCACTGGTCTCTTGGTTTCCCTTCTTTATGAATTACCACTATTGACGCTAGTCTTTGCTCTAGGGGTAATTTGCCTGCCACTAGACTCTCCTCGAGCATATGCAACAAGTGGGGTACTGTGTGCTTGGCCGTTACTTTATATAGTTCGACTGGTTTCCCATTTGGGCCGAGCGCCTTCCCCAACTTGACCTCCCTGAGGGCCTGTTGCAATTCTTCAGTGGTTAGTTTTTTGTCTAAGGTTTGTATATCTTCTAGTGTGAGTGGTGGAAGGGTCCTGTCTTTCAGGAGCTCAAGCACTTCCTGGGATGTAGTGGAGGACTCAGGCTTGCATACAAATTCGTCATAGTTTGCGAATTCCTCAGCTATATCTTGAGGGTCTGTGAGGGTTTCCGTGCCCCCCGAGTGTATTGGGGCCATCCATCGATTGGCTCTCTCCTGTTTGTCGAGCCTCCCCGCTTTATCTCCATGCTCGTAGACAGAGTACCTCATTTCCTTGAGGGAAGATTTTGCAGCCTTTACCGTCAAGTCTTTATATTCTTGGTATTTTAGGCTTAGTATGTGTTTTGTTTCCTCACTATCCAGTCCTACTACTGTCTGTTCTAAATCCATTATATTATTTTCCACCTCCTCAACCTCCTTTCTCTTTTCCCTTTTGTGCCCTATCATTAGTGCTAGTGCTTGCCCTCTGATGACTATCTCATACGTCTCTCACAGAGTCATTGTTGACGCCACTGAGGACTTGTTTTTTTCGAAATATCTTTCAGTTGTTTTATTGAGATTGTCTCTGCTTTTGAGACAGCGCATTTATCGCCATTGTGTTCCCAGGTCTTGGCTTACCTACTGAGTATTTAGCCCAGGCTGGAGAGTGGACGGATTGCCTATTCTCCCCTCTAGAGCGGTGTGTACCATAATGCTGCCTTAATGTCTTGTAAAGAGAGGGCTTCCCCTGATAGCTGTTGCTGAGGCACCGAAGCCAGGATTCTGCGGCTGAAACCGGCCCCTCCATGCCCTTGGGTAGGGTGAATTTGTTCATTTTGATTAGGTACGGGCATTTCATTGGGGGCTTAATCCTGCTTAGGAGGGGGAGGGCGGGGAAGGCTTGGGCCCTCAGGAACTCCCTGAGGCAGGTAGGTAATCAACGCGCGCAGCCTGTCAAGTTTCCCTGCCACTTCCCGTGCCCCCATTTACTGTGGCATCCGGTTCTGGGGGACTCCTCGGCTGTCTGGGGTTTCCACCGCGTCACCTCTTTAGGCAAGGAACAACTTCGCCACTAGGGGTCTCCTCCGAGTCTCACTTCTGCCTTCACTGGGCCTCGCTTCTCTTGTGGGTCCGGGCGGCCCTGAACCGGCCCGACCACTCCGTTTGCTGGACACTCCGCACCGGTCGCCGCGAGGAGACCCCTCCGGTATTAACTTGTTTTCCTCTGGCTTTTCGGGAAACTGCCAAACAGCTCTGCCCAGACTCCTTCCTGCTGTCTGTGGATCCACGTCTTCACTTGAGGCCAGGTCTTCTACACATAGATGGGCTGCAGGTCCGAATATCTGACCTTTACAGCCGTTACAGCGCGCTTCGCTCCTCATCATTCCCGGAGCCCCGACCTCACTCCGCTCTAAGAAGTGGCCATCTTCTTCGCCGGTTGGCCACGCTCCCACAGCACATTATATTTAACAGATTTGAAATAACTTCCAGAGCCCTAACAATGCAAGCTGACAATGTTGATATCCAGGTAGAACTTTTACAGGCCTTTGCAACATAGGGTGGTAGCTACTGAGTCAAAACTGAGGCATTGAAATAACAATGTTGATGGAGCAAGGCAAGAGGTTAAAAATCAAAATCAGTTGCCTACTTGAAATTGCTCACTTTTAACAAATTAACCAACCTACCGTCCATGCGCAATAACTAAACAGTATTACAGGTGCAAAGGCTTTCCCACCTTATATTGAGCCATTTTTTCAAAACTTCACAACAAATCTATTTCCATTGTGGCTCAAGTACATTACCAGAAGGTGCCATTTCTACTCTAATATAAATTTTGATATTGATAATTTCCCTGATGCCAATTGAAACAAATTAGTCTGACCCATTACGGAAACGCGATCCCACAATCTGAGGAGGTACAAGTCAATACTACATTTAGCATAAATTTGAAAACTTTAGAAGCTTCTTCAGCCTCGAGAATTTCCAGTTAGATATAAAAAAAAGCTTAAGAAATTCCATAAAGATGAAAAAATAAATGGGCCTAATCTTTCAAATGGGGAATTTTTTGAGACCAAGAATGTAGCTAAACGTACTATAGAAAGGGCTAAGATATCCTTACGTCTTTTAAGCTCAAATTCAAGACTCGCATGCCTCTACTTAAGAAAATGCTGTTTCGGCTGGAAAGTTAGTCCAGCTTTGTCCAATATCATTCTGTCTTGAATTGTAACATAATATTTTGGTTCCAGTGGAAACAACTCCTGCTCATTCATGTATTCGGAGGCCTTCATTTATGCCCTCATAAGTGATTACAAGATCAGTCAACCGCCCAGAAAAATGTGATAATGGATTCACAAGTGATACTCTTGGCTATAGTGTAATTCAGCATGCAATACTGGTGATCTTTCTCAGTACAACTCTTCTCAAGGCTAACAACAAAATCGCTTCAAGTGGGCAAGAGAACAAAAGCCCCTTAGGATGTTCAAGTGGGTCTCAACAAATTTAGCTAATGTTAGCTAATGTTAAGCCCCCATCAGAATCTGCAACTCACTTAGAGCCTTTCCCGATATATCTGTCAAGGGAGAAGGTTGATATCTTAATTTGAAGTAATATCTGGAAGTTATTACAGTGTCATTCATAAATTCACACCTAAATTTAGAAAATAATAATACAAAAGCATTAATACAACTCCATATGATTCCCAGCTAAATTAAACCAGTATTGTCACACAGTTAGTGAAAGAAATTGAAAACCATTTCTGTAATTATAAAGGTGTCTTCAGTAACTGGGGAATTAAAGTTTTTGGGCCCGAATGAACCAGCAATTTTAGAACACACATTCTACGAGAGACAATATTCTATCTGGGAATCCTGAGGCAAACACATCCATCTCAGTTTTATGTTTTCACTTTTAATTGGCAATTGTTACACATTATTCATCATGAAATTCTGTTCCTGGAATGTGGGTCCCTTCAATTCAGGCTGAAATTTTTGTCACAATTTGATGTATTTATACTTCAAGAACCCCAGTATGTCTGTGACTCTTCTCTGACATATTTATTAATGTTTCAAATCCTTACTTTAAAGACTTTCAATAAAGTAAAGCACAGGGAGTATTATCAATTTACATGTGCTTGAATCAGTGTTGCAAAATTACAAGTGACCAATGTAGATCGCAGTCAAAAGGAATAGTATACTTGGAGCAAGAAACTTTTCTTTGCCCATTGTGGTTCTACAAAATGTTAAGTCCTTTTATCTGATTCTAGTGCAACTATGGATTTGGAGACAATTGTATATCATCAATAAAAGGCATA
Organism: Lissotriton helveticus; assembly: GCF_964261635.1. Classification (NCBI taxonomy): domain Eukaryota; kingdom Metazoa; phylum Chordata; class Amphibia; order Caudata; family Salamandridae; genus Lissotriton; species Lissotriton helveticus. The sequence continues at coordinate 514,773,562 of NC_136071.1, read as the reverse complement.
ACTCAATAACCGTCCTGACCTAGCAGAATTTATCACAACATATGGAGCATTCAGAGTTGGCTAAGTCAAATCAGATACTGAGGTACGCATCAAACATTGTTTGAATAGGATAAAGTAAAAAATATTATCTAATGTTGAAAGGTTTGGTTGAAACCATGTTACCACAGAATTCATGTTCTTTGGAGCAATATTTAGGTAAAAATAAATCAAGCATACCCTTGAACTGGATATTCCTTTTCTCATACTTAGGACCAGAAGAACAAAGCTGAGATTGATTTCAAGATTTGTAATTTTCAGTCAGATCTTTTTAAGTTGTTCAGATCCTTCAATTGCAATAAGGGGCCATGATTCTTTGACCCGCTATTTGCAGCCCTGGCAGATCCATCAGAGGACAGGCAAATACTGACTTCATCTTCAAAATCGGTGTGCAAATATGATGCTCAATTGTATCTTACTTCAGGCGTACGGTCATTCTCAAACTGAGTGTGCATGGACACTGATGTTCACATGTCAGCAGCAGGTTCCTCTGTTTTGACTTCAAAACTGCTCTACATTTCACAAGATGCCTTGCTAGCTCTTAAATGTTAAAACTTTATGTTTACTGTATAGTATATCTTGAAATTCTATCCATGGCCTGGTAAACAACAGGTGATGGAGCGCCCTCCATCACTTTCTCCTTCTTCTTTCATAATTATTGTGAGTGTATGGTCTTACTCAGGCATGTAAAGGTTCAGTCCCAAGTAATGATATACAGAGTCACGTTTATAAAGTTCCTGTGTAGAATTGTACTAAGCTATGGTATTGTGTCCCCAGCCTCCATCAGCGGCTGTAAAAGTAGAGGCTAAGCTAACTTCTTTCTTGAGGGGATTTGATAAGAGTGCATTAGGATTAGAAACGTGATATTCAGAGAAACAGCACCAAGATGCCACACTGTCACTATGAAATGAAAGTCTCCATTAGACCAAAAAAGCATAACCAAAAATAAAAGAAATGGGGAAAGAAAAGGAAGGACTTGGTCAACTGCCTCCTTTCAGCACAATGGCACACTTTCAAGTTTTTGCTTGGTCGTATCACATAGAGAGCATATTGGTCCCCCACACCTGCTCTCCAGCAATGAAAGTTGCTCTCACATTCAAGGCACTGTCCAGCAACACCAAATCTGGAGGAAAACAAAGGAAAAGAAAGAGTCAGAAGGAAGGAATTGCACACATTCTTTAAAGTAGATACTGGCTCATTGGCTGCAAGAGACAAACCATGTCAGGTTTTTAGGATAATCATTCTCCATTCTTTACAAATGCATTTGAATTTAGCCGAGTATTTTGGTGCAATTATGGCATGTCTCACCAAGGTATGTTCACCATTTTGAAGACCATTTATCTGAGGTTTCCAGGGGTGTGGAATTTTCCAAATAATCTACTTGTCCAAGGGACAAAATGCCACTGAGATCTACATGTCCTGTAAAATCCACTTGTCCCACATCAAACATAAGGGCTCCGGCTGTCTATATGTATCTGTAAAAATCAGCAAAAATGGAAAGCAGGGAGCCTTAATTAAAAAGAACACATTAGTTTGGTTGAAATAAAATATTTGCCTAAGATCACACAATTTAAGCATGGACGCTATTTTTTTTTATTTATCAAGCCAGGACACAAAGAGTATCTAAATAGTTCCTGACTGTCAAGAATTCTGCAACATCACAAATAGCAAATAACTACTATATATACACTCTGCACTCAAGCAGGATGTTGCACAATGTCACAACTAATTGCAACCAGCATTTACTTAACTCACTTCTTAAAAAAAAAATCATGATCACTAATAATGAACATCTGTCGCCAACAAGCCACACCTATCCAGAATACTGGACTATCCCAGAGCATGCAGACATATCCCAAATAACGGACAGTCTTCACAAACGTATCATTCAAGTAAGACTGTAGTGATACAATGACCAAAAGAATCCTAAACTATGATTAAATAATATAATGTGGATGTGCATTTGCAGAGCTATTTGAGGCAGAAGTGAAGTGCATTGCAGAGCTATTCATAGAGGCCCAGCCCCCCTGTTTCACACAAGAACAGTCAGTCACACTGATCTAGTTGTGTTCATTGGCAGAGTTCTGCATATCTATTTGTATAAAGTAGCACATTTCAAATGAACACATCACCAAATTTGAACTCCTGCCAAGACATGAAATCAGCATTTTGTCTTTTTCTTTAATGCTAGTACCCTTCATATCTCCCTCACCACCTCCCGATTTTACTTGTTTCTAATATTCCTGCCCGAGTTATTTTAAGACATGACTGAGCTGGTATATGACCTTGAGACTCACTGAGAGTGCAAAAAAAGTCATTCTTTTATTAGAAATGCAGTTTAATAGCGCAAACTCTAACTGAACGTATTGGAGCGCTTTAGATGAGTGCCAGTTACATTACTACAAGGACACGTTCATTTATTTCTAAGTGTAGCACTGTTGGCAGCTGCACGAGAAATATATGTGAACTTATGCAGAGCCTGCAGAGGGGACATTAGTCTGGCAGACGTCAATACAATATTAAGGCGATCATTGTAGTCTTCAAACAGAAAATCAGTGGCTGCTAGAGGTAGATCAGGTGACTCCCTGTGACCCGCCTTGGGCATTCTCTGCTACACTTGGAGCGCGGCGCAGCTAAAGTTGCTAAATTAAGTAAAACAATGTGTGGCTCCCCATGACAGTTGCTCCCCTTATATATACACTCAGTCAGGCAGCGCCCTTCCGACCACATAAGTACACGACTTCACTTAACTTTATGCCAATGTAGATCATGCTCGATATCACTGCATGCTTTTTTTTCCTCGTCACGCCTCCACCTTCACTTACTTTCTCCTATGAGGTTTTTAATCTGCTACTTTTTCTCCCCAGTGCACCGCTGCCTCACTTTATCCCGCCGGAACATTATGCTGATTAATTGCCCAGCCAAAACACAAGCACCCTGGAGATGGTGGAAATGAAGAGTCTTTCGTGACCTTTTGCGTGGAGGGAGCGTTCTTCATCAGAAATACTGATTTATAATCCCAGTCACAAAGAGTTTTGCACCATTAGCATTAAAACAGTGAGGCGGCTACTTTCGCTTTCCAAAATCCAATGTCTTTCTAACCCCCGCATTCAGTCTGAAGTCCCGGCACTGATGTGGTGCAACTTGATATGTGCAGTGCTCATGCTGCCCGCAATTAACTTACAAGGGAACAACAGTTAAGCGTCCTTATACAATTATGAAATATAAACTGCAGCGATGCTGAGGATACCAATAGAAACGTGAGCAGTCGGCAAGAGCAGTGACGAGAGCCCGCGCTTTCTGCACCCACAATGACACTGCATTAGCGAAGGTCCGTCAGCAGGAAGACATTAAAGTTCTATTCCAATAATTCAGTGCAATCAGTATGCAAGCAGGAAATAATAACGCTAGCAGTGCTATGGCAGGCGCTTTGGCAGTGCTTTAATTTTACCTCAAATGTAATGGCCTCGCTCGCGGCAGTCCGAAGTTCAACTGGTTGCTGAGACTAATGACGTTTCACTCCCCAGCCAATCACTGGCTAGAGCCCAGTGAAGTCATCGGCTGCTAGCCAATCAGAGGGCTCCAAATGATCCAAAGGCTCTCTGTAAGCTTCTATGATTGGCTGTGAGCCCTTGAGCGCCCACAGCCTATTTTATTTACGTGATTTAATGTCTACTTGTCCGTCGGACACAATAGACATTAAATCTTCTTGCCCATCAATAAAAACAACATGGTTCGGGCGTCGGGCGATAGGATTTCCCCACCCCTGGGTTTCTTTTTTTTTCACAAATCAGACTCCAGCATTGTGCCATTAAATAACATTTCAAAAGAACAGGCAGGGGATGTGTAATAAATGGCTTTAAGAAGTATACAAGTAAGATAATGTTTTAATAACTTTATTTAAACCTTTACAAAGGCCAAAACGTTAAAGAAGGATAGTAAGCTTTGTGAGCTAACTGACAGTGACTTAGGCATCCCAGTAAAACAATGTCAGAAAACAATTAAATGATCCAGACTGAAGACACTGAAGAAATCATGCAATGGAGGACATAACTGGAGGGAACATGTAAGCCTGGGCCTTGGGTCTTCCTTGTTGTTATAAAATCCAGTGTGTAAAGAATGATAGAGCACTCATTCCATGTCATAAAGCCCCTGCTTCAACAGTTCTGAGAACCATGGAATTCCCATGCCTCGTTAAATGTATGTGTGGAAGGAGGTCCATACATTCTCAAATTGGGGCTGCATGTCCCCAAAGCCACCATATGGCATTCCATAGACTGAATAGTCCATAGTTTCTTCCACCATTGACCCATTGGGTAGGCTGCTTGTGTGCTAGTGTGTTTTCCGTGCCCTGAGCAGAGTATTTTAATCTCTTTATTTGCATCAAATTATTTTTTTGTAAATTAGCACTTTTTATCTTTCTGCTCGTTCCTCCGCAGCATTCTGTGCCAATTGAGCGGAGGAAAGTGGAGCCACACTGCTTTGTGAAAAGTATTGGGGCACAGTGGAGAGGCACTTTCGGCTGCGATAGCAGCCTAGTAGACAACCATAAATTCACATGACAGGAAGGACATGCAGCGGGCACCATAAAGACTAGAACACCATAAAGTTAGATGTCACATGAAATTAGGGACACAGCCAATCAGGACACAGTACACACACTGATCACGCGCTCCCAATGCTGGACATCTGTACACGTAACCCACTAGTCAGAATGCGTCCTCGAAAGGTCGAGCCCACCTGGATTCTTCATCCAATACATTAATTTATGACTCCAAAGACAGAGGTTCACATTCCTTACAAAAAAAGGATCACCAAAACTATTTTATTGCATTCAATAAACTGTATAAAAACCCATGTCAGCCGAACTGTACACTGTAAATACCCTGTGCCTGTGGCTAATATACCGTCAGCAATGCTCAATTAAACTAACTGTTTCTGTTTCACCAAAAGTTTCTTGACTCTTGTTTTATCAAGGTATTTCATGTTCAAGCAACAGGCGAGACAGCTATTTTTAGAAGGTCTTTGCCTTTGCTTAACGATAAAATTAAAGGTAATCAAGGGAAAGTATTGACCTTTTTTGGAAGAGGGTTTTAAGTGCATGCACATACCCTGCAATGGCCTGGGGTATGGTCTTGGTTTTATCAAAGGATGGAGACTGGTCATGGAATGCCTTTTGCTGCGCAAGAGGCCAACAGGAACGTCTCGTCTTATTCCACCAGGAAGGTTGTCTTTTGTGTATTGTCTTGTAGCCGACGGAAGCTCAACTTAACAGGATGGTGGATAGATGAGGCAAGGCTTTGGCTGCATTTTCAATCATTGGCTAAAGAACTGAGCATTGCATATACGGGTCACAAAAGGATAAGAGCAAGAGAGACTAAAAACCCACAAAGCTTAAGGCTGTAAGGAGGACACTGCAAGCAACAGTGTGGCGTGACACCTAATTCTTAAGCTGAAGGTGAAGGCTGTCTGGAATTTTCAGACATCAGAAGGCAGCAAAAGAGGGCGTGTTAAGAAGTCACACACACATGCACTCAGACACACACAGCACCCCCAGTATGGTATTACCACTGGCATTCAATTTGTATACAGCACATATCCATTTTTGTTGCTTTGCAGTGCTTTTGTATACCCTTGGGTTTGGAAATCAAGACAGATGATAGTTTACCTTACTTAAAGGAAAAAACAAAAGGTACCTGCATCAGAGCCAAAGTTCAGAGTGCCCTTCCTCTGTTCGATGAGAAGCACTTGGGCAGGGTGTAAGGAAGCAGCTTCAAGTGCTGCTTCCACAGAACACCCTAGAAGGAAACAGAAGTACACATAACAAAGTCAGAAAAAATCATACTACCCATCATCACAACACAAATTGGGATAATGTAGCCCCTAGAAGATTATTACATAAGGTGGGGCCAAAGAAAAATATAGAAGGTCATCCTACCGGTCTTTAAATTGTTTCTATATTAAATATCTCTTCAGATGGCTCTTACTAAACCAACTAAGGCAAGCTGTTTGAAGTATAAAAGAAACAAATTCACCCGTTTTGATTTTCTGCCTACCTTCCATCAGCTTTTAACACAGTAAAACTGTTCCTATCTTTGAAAAGTTGTGTTTTATTGAACATTTTAACCCGCTGAAAATCCATTTGCATATATAGACCCACTCATCTCCATGATACTCTAGAAGAACCTCATAAAATGAGCCTTTAATTCAGAAGCTACAATACTGGTAAAAATATATGCTCTTTGAACAGTGGAGACAAAAAGATCAACAGCTTTATTGAAATTACTGGCACAAAAACATTCTGTCATCTCACACACTATACTTGCAGATCAGAACATGCTTAAAACTCAGTCTGCCCCACCCTGTAAGCAGTTTTGCTGAGCAAATGTAGCAAAATCGCCAAATGTATCAATGATATAAGTATTAAATGTGAGAGAAGGTATTTGGAGACTGCTAGTAATATATTATCAAATCCCCCTTGTCTTCTCTCACCAGGTGAACATTGTCCCATTCTACTCCTAGCCATGCCTGTCCCAATGCTTCCATGTTCACCCCCCCACCCCCACCATGTGGTCCTTGAGGGCAACCAACTAAAGTCACAGCTAAATACAGCAACACGTTTGCCCCTCTCTGTGAACTATGTTCTAAACCTAGCTTGTTGGAGGGAGTCATCCTGCCTTGTTTTAAGTATGATGTGGCCACTGCTCCTGTCTTCACCCCCGAAACCAAGTTCCAGAAAGAACTAAGGGCACATGCATCAAAAAAAGTTTTACGATTCCCTAATTGCAAATCTTTGTGAGTCACAATTAGGGAATCGCAAAACGGCATGCATGAAAGTGTGCAGTACACTTTCTGCGATTCCTAAGGGGTCGCAAATTACCTACCTCATGAATATCAATGAGGTAGGTCGCAATTTGCGACCCCCTAGGAATCGCAAAAATCACAGGGATGGTGGCCTGCTGAGACTATGTCTGTGATTGCTTTTAAATAAAGCAATCTTTTTTTTGTAAAACAGCCCGTTTTCCTTAAGGAAAAACGAAATGGTTTACAAAAAGAAAAATGAAAAGTTTTCTTTTCATTTTTTAAGAGCAGGCAGTGGTCTAACGGACCACTGCCTGCTCTTAAAAATAATTTACAAACATTCACAAAGGGGAAAAGGTCCCTTGGGGACCCCTTCCCATTTGCGAATTTCTTACTTGATGTAGGTGGTATATGCAAATGTTTTGCGGCCGCATTCACGGTCACAAAACATTCATGCATACATATAGGTTTCGCTATTTGGCAGGGGCTCGCTAAACACACCTCTTCCAAATAGCAAATTGCAAACCCATTTAGCGATTCATTAACAGGTTACAGAATCTCAAAATTGGGTTTGATCCATCGCAAAATAATTTTTTGCGATCGCAAACGGGCCGATTGCGAGGAGAATAATGCTTGATGCATCTGGCCCTAGAAGCTTCCATCAGTTTTCTGGATTGCTGAAACTGGACAATATTATAGCTCTCTAGGTACTTATAAGTGACTACATCCAGGCTGAACATGATTTTGCTGATGTCATGGGATTGATGCTGTGTCTGTAGATACAATAGATAGATAGAAGGGAGAAATAGCTTTGTTGGTCCTACTGGATCTGTCAACAGCGTTTTACATCTCTCCTCCTGAAGCACAGATCAGAACACATCAGCAAATTACGAAATCTTACCTAGCAGGTTTTACTAAGAACACCCTTCAGCCAGTGGTGGCCATTTGTGTATCAAAGCAATACAAAATAGCACAAACTGCAAACAAGAAACAAAAGAAAGCTGTTTGTACTGGATGAGTGGGGGGTGGAAAGAAAAGGGGAATCGTGGAAGTTCAATCTTTGGTTTTGAACTACATCTGTTTACAGAACTGTGAGGGCCTCAAAGGCTACTCTTCAATGGGATCACATGAATATATTGCCTCCCACAAACCCCGGCAAGGACTACTAGAAATTTTGAACCAATCAGCATGGACCTATTTCAAGTTGGATCCATCACAAATGCTTGAGTCTTTGAAAGAGAAGTGCACCATGTTTACCAATGTTGGAAGCAAGGCAGATGCATCACACTAGTTGCAAGTGGTAGCATACCTGAAGGTGCATGACGTAAATCAAGGTGAAGAAACTGAAGGCTATTTGATATTGAGGAACTTAATTTTATCTGACTTATTAAGAAAAGACATCAACATCTTGCTCTATATGTTTAGCACAACACTGGAGAGGCAAAGCGTATCAATACATATATGTAGCTTTAAATGCCATACATATAAATCAACATAGATGACAGGAGTAATAGTTTTCCAATCGGTGACGTGATTTTCAAATGCTTTTATTGTGTATCATAAAATCCACAGCCAAAATCCACAGTCTACGCGTTTCGCCCAACACGGGCTTCTTCAGGGCTTGGTATCGTATCTCAGTACTACATTGGCTCCAAAACTGGGTATTTCCATTAATGTGGTTCCAAAAGACTGGCAAATATGTCCCACTTCCTGAGACCACGCTTAAGTCAAGTCAGGTATTGTCTCCTGATCCTTTGTGTGCTATCAAACCCCTTGTTTCGGAGGATGAGGTGAAAACTTCAAATTTAGCCGTGTCGCTATACCATGCCGATTAGGTCACAGTGTCTCCTATGTCGGAGCCCTTCTCCTTCGGTATTCCGGGTGAAGAAAAGGCTAAAAGAAAGGATAAAGGATTATCGGGCGGCCCTGTCAGGAGGCAGGGTACTCCTGACAGGGCCGCCTGATAATCCTTTATCCTTTCTTTTAGCCTTTCCTTCACCCGCGTTAGACTCCCATCACCTCTAACCCGTTACCCGACCCCCTTTCCACCCTTACATGCCTCGTCTCGCTTTTCACGTCCACCTTCCATTTTTGCACTTATTGATCGGCACGTAACTTTTCACATGTCATTCATATTCATTACCTGTTTCGCTGATACGGGTTTGTCTTTCCTTTCAGCTCTCCTTGGCAAAGGGCAACTAGCCCGAAATGCATTGGAGTGCGCATTGACAATTTATGCTGTGATTAACCATCATTGATATGACGTAAATATCATTGAGAATTCTTCATATGACCAGCATTGAAAAATAAAACAAATCTACAGCAACTCACTAACTTTGGAATCATTTCTTGATCCCCCACGGAGTGCCTCATTTGGGGATGTACATGCATATTCATGCGTACACCACTGGTTTCATAATTTCAGGCGTTTGACGGTAACGCCACCCTCGAGCGCACCCATCCCTCTTAACTTCTACTTAAGACTTCGTTCAACAAGCTGTGCACCACCCATCCTTTGCACACTATGATAGTACCGTATTCAAAAAGTGTGGGGAGGGGGGCATACAAGCCCACAAACAGTACTATTTAGCTGCACAACGTCACTTTGCCAAATGGTTGTACAATATGAATGTTTGCATACCCCGTTTAATTTATCCGAGAATGCAACCAAACAGATGGTACCTCCCACCCCGCTGCTTTGCTACCACTGAGCATACACAAGTATAGTACAGTGCCGCCCCACTAGCACCGTAAAGGTCACACAAGCGTCAGAATTCGATCTCAGACAGATTGTGCCCGGTGCCCAATGTGTATATATGTGTGTGTGTGTATATATATGTGTGTGTGTGTATATATGTGTCTGGGTGTGTGTGTGTGTGTGTGTGTGCGTGTGTGTGTATATGTGTGTGTGTGTATATATATATATATTCACTGAAAAAACCATAGGTTATAGACCATATATAGTTAGGAATTAGCATTTAAAAAACCTTATTTTACTCACACAAAACCATTGAAATTCCATATATAGTTAGTTGCACTAACTATATATCGCGCACCCGCAATCCACTGCTGATCATGTCACATATTACATCATTCATGACATGGTCAGTGACATCACTGATGACATCACTGATGACATCTCAAATGACATCACTGATGACATCACTGATGACAACATCCAGTGACTGTATGTTTCTGTAAAGTTAAAATATGTCTTACATATTGAAGAATGAGTGGATGTATAAGTGTCTGGATGAAGGATTTAGTAGGTGCGTGACTGACTGTATGAGTGAGTGATTAAATGTGTCTCACTGAATGCATGGGTTAGTGACTAAACTGTCTTAATTTGTGCATCATTATGTCTGTTGTGATGTAAACTGCTGCATGTGTTGATCATTAGCTATACGAGAGGCTATATGTGTTATTAATTGGTTGCCCAAGTATTTCTATGGGAGATTGAGTTTGTGTGGGGGTGGCTGAAAGGTGTGTGACTCTATGCATAGATGTGTGAGCAGTTTATTCACTAGGTGTATGAGTTCAAGACTGCATGTGGAAACAGCTACATGGGCAGTTGACTGTGTGCATGAGTGTATTGATGAGTGAATGGATATCTCAATGCTACATGTCATAGTAAGTACATATGTTAAACACAGTACATGTGAGAGTTGGCATATATAAATAACTGTGCATGAGAGCCACTGAATGAGTGAGTGGTTGTATCGATCATTGTGAACTTGTATCAGGGATTGTATAAGAGAGTAAATATGTGTTAGTATATGTTTCAATAAGTAAGGTGTGTTTAACTGTATAGTTGAAGAAATGGAGGTGAGATTGTTTCTTTGCATGACTGACTGGGTGTGTGAGTAACTCCATGGATGAGTGGCAGTGTGTGAGTGTCTGTATACACTGAGTGTATCTAAGGTTATATTAGAGTCTGAAGAGGTTTATCGTATTAGCACAAGAATGATGTCAAATTAGATGTCATCAGTGATGTCATCAGTGATGTCATTTGAGATGTCATCAGTGATGTCATCAGTGATGTCACTGACCATGTCATGAATGATGTAATATGTGACATGATCAGCAGTGGATTGCGGGTGCGCGATATATAGTTAGTGCAACTAACTATATATGGAATTTCAATGGTTTTGTGTGAGTAAAATAAGGTTTTTTAAATGCTAATTCCTAACTATATATGGTCTATAACCTATGGTTTTTTCAGTGAATTTCAATGGTTTTTTAATAGCAAATATCATAAGCTGTCGAATGTCAAGTACGTGGTAAGTAAAAACATTTTCGTGTTTATGCACACTGATCTGCTTTGAATGCTGCCCCCCACCCCTCATTTCTATTAGGAGTACTCTCTCTTTGCAGATAGTGAAGGGTAGTTAACGCAGGCCTTTGCCCCCGTTGCCCCCGTTGTAATCCGTCGTGCCTGCTTCTCTCTCCATTTGATTGATTGTTCTCTTTGGTTCATTCTCTATTTACAAACAAGCACAGAGTCGCAATACTCTGTTTAGTCTTTGCAGATAGCGAAAAATCGTGTAAAAAAACAAAAGGAATCGAGCAAAATCAGTAGGCCACTAATGGGATCTCTTTTTGACCTCCCTAAAATAGAAACATTAGGAACAACCTGTTGATAATACCAATGTGTATGTACATAAGCGGCGTTCATTTGTGTTCACAGTACCCCTTGTTGATTGTTTGAATCGAGCATTGAATTGTTCGAAGTTGATTCTCTTAAGAATCTTCTCTGCCTGCAAACGAGGAAGAATAGGAATATTCTCTCTCCCTTTGCAGATAGTGAAGGGTAGGTAACGCAAACCTTTAACACGTCGTGCCTATTTCGTTCCTCATTGATTGATGGTTTCCCCAAACATTGACTGTTTGGGAATTGGTTCTTTTTGGAGGTATTCCCTGTTTGCAAACATACGTAGGAAAATCTTTGCAAATAGTGAAAGGGTACGTAATGCGGACCTTTCTCCCCCGTTGTAATCTGTCATGCCTATCTACTCCCCACTGATTGATGCACCTGTTTCACCCGGACCATTTACTAGAGATACGTCATCTGGCCCGATCAGAGAGCACCCCTAGTGAAAAGGACATATGCAATAATAACGAAGTGATCACTGTATCCTGTTAACAGAAACTTTAGCATGAAACAACCTGGAAAGAAAAGAATAGGAAAACGAAAATCAGTAGGCCACTGATGAACATGAACTTTTATTAAACAACGAACAAAGAAACGATAACATAACGATAAAACCTATTAATGTCCTAGAAACAAGAAAACGTTAAAATATGCCAGTGGTGAGAGACCAGAAAAACAGTAAGAGAAACCAAATCACCCCTCGCTGTCCCACCGCCTGCCACGCCAAAAAAATCGATAGACTAGGGAAAATGCAAGTCAGTAGAACATCCGCCCCCACTCTGGAAACTTCCAAGGTGGGGCAGGGTTGCGGCTACGCCCAGCCGGGAGCAGCCCATATAAGGCGGGTCCTGCTGCCACGCCTCGGCCAGGAGATCCTAACGTAGGGTGTAGCCGGAGGAGAGGCCGAGGCCAGCGGGACCCGGCCAGGGGATTGCCTTTACAACGCTGAACAGTTGCAGGGGGGGGGAATGTCTCCTCGACCCTCCCCTCTCTCTCCCAGTCCGGCCGCGGTGGCCCTTGAGAGTTGCAGGTAGTCCCGCCACATGCTCTTCCGGTCCGGCCACCAACGGTCGGGGGGCCGAGGCCGACGGGATCCGGCTGCAGCCGATAAACCAAGAAACCCGTTCATGGGGCCAGAGCCAGGGGCGTCCGGCCGACATCTACCGGAAGCCCGGCCCGAAGACGGACGGGACACTTCTTCTTTCTCGAATAATGGCTGCGACAACACTGGGGGGGGATGTCTTGCACATGCCTCCGACCCCCCCCCTCGTCCTCATCGCCTGGTCCGGCCATAACAAATCTCAAGCGAGACGCCGTGGGGTGCACTGGGAGGGAGAGACGGTGCGAACAGGCCTCTCCCGCCTCCCCAGGTGGAGGCTTCCCAGCTGCACCCTCAGCGCTCCAGGCGCCCGGAAAAGGGTTCTTCCACTGTGGCCATGCTGCAACGTCTCGCCCGGCAGGGTGGAGCCCGTCCGCTCATTTGACCCCGCGATCGCCAGTAGCTACCGAACTCTCAAAATGGCGGTCGACCTGGCAAGAGCGGGCCCAGCATAAAGAAATGGCCCGGTCACTGGTTGACTCCACCACCGTAGTCCTCCACGACCTAAAGATTCTAGAGGAGCCGCGGGAGTCTCCGACCCCCGATGGGGGATGACTGCCATGATCGCCCGTGGAGTGACGAAACTGTATCCGCGGGACGTCGGCGCTCCCATGCTGGCGCCAGCCTCACTTTGAATTACTAGAATCCTGCAGACCTCAGTTCCGGTGAAAGCACAGTGTGACCCGGTAGGAAAAATTGTTGCACCCCCTCCCCTTTTTGACTGATAGTTCAAACCACCGATCCTTTCCTTTGCCCTTTTAACGGAACTTTGGACTGCCTCCCCCTCTTTTACATTTTCTAGAGAAAACAAAACATTAACCACTACATTAGCATAGCAATTGACACCAGAACTGTTTTCAAATTGAAAACCAACAACATCTTCAACAGAATCCTTTTTGTTTCTGCTGTGACCCTGCTACAGCACAGGCATTGTCCCCAGCAGTAATTCTGCAATGCCGGTAAGAATAGCTGTGGTGCCTACTGGACTCACTCACCCCCGCGGCGCCCCACGCCGTTATTTGCTGGGCGGCAACTTACTAGACATCACTTTCGTGCCATCTAGATTTCAGCGCGTTCTGCTGCCTTGGAACTATTCGCACAACAGACTGCTACTGACGACCCACCCCCAGGCAACATCTTCTGAATTTTCATAATTTGAAAGAACTAGTAACATGTCCTCATCAGGAATTCAAAAGAAATTGCCACGGTCTCTTCGTTGTTTAAATGTTTTTACTGTTTTTGTTTTGTTGTATATATTTATATGTTATTAAAGTTTTATATTCCTACTACTTTGTTGGAGTGCTATATATTTTTAATGTGACACATAATTGTAAAAACTTTGATGTACAAAGAGTCATTCCTGGAATCTTCCGCTTCAGGCTCGGTCCCCTCCCCAATCACAATACAGGATGGTTTTCAGATAGTAGGAACACGTGTGGTGTGACGGATCTCATCGGGTGTGGGCCTTGATCTACTATAACTCCTTTGAAGAGGGGTGATTCTTTACAGCTGGGGCCATAAACTACATCTGCAGGGCTAGGTGATAGCCTGGACAATCGGACACAGAGGAAGAGGAGTGTCAGAGGGTGCGGTAGTGAATAGGGCGAAAGGGAGGTGTCGGGCGGGCACAGAGTGTGATTTTCAGGGAAGAGCAGCGCAGATGGGGGGAGGTTTATTGCCGATGCATAAGACAGAGAGCGGGGGTGACCAGTGCCTGGGGAAGATGCTTGCAAGGGTGGGGAGCCATGCTACGAATCGACAGCGTGCAGAGAGTGGGTCTGGTCAAGGCATCTAAAATGGCTGCCGTGCACGACAAAAGTGTGGCATTTCAAAAAAGGCAAGATGGCGCAGACAATGTTTTTCAACACTTCCTCATTTCCTTCGAATCGAACGTTAACAGACGTTGGTGCATATTACCAAAGTTAAGCGATATTTATCGCTAACGATGCTTACCAACGAATTTTTTACCGCTAAGCATCGTCAGAAATTATCGAAGATAAACCTTGCTATTATCAAGGTTTATCGCAAATGCGATAATAAACGCCCGCAATGCATGAATATCGCTAAAAAGTCAGCGATATTCATGCATTACGGAGTCAATGCTCTTAGCCATGTTATCCACCTCCCATTGGATAACATGGCTAAGAACTGCTCAGGGCAGGTGTTACTTTTTGGAGATATTCGCGCTTAGCGCGAATATCTCCAAAAGTTGGTAATAGGAGATAGATATCTTGCATGTTGTAATGCAAATTATTGTGGTATATGGAACTCATACCATAATCTCTCAGGAAAGCAGAAACTGATCCTTTTGGGACCGCCTAAAAAGGCCTAGGGGGTGAGGGGTACTCTACTTTGCCCCCTTTTCACGTTCCGAACTATTTTATTTTACTCTCTTCTGTAATTACACAAAATAGCAGCGATAAGATGCATCGGAGACACACAGTGAGAGAAAGGAGGCCGGAGATGAAGAAGAGATGTCAAATACACATTGGAGATAATATAGTGGCAGAAGGGAAGTAAATATGAGTAAACTTAACCATGTAACATAAAAATGTTGCACTCTATACTATAAGTCTCATTTTATACTACAATCACTTCGCTACAACCTCATAAATTAAAAATAAAAATGAATAATGTCTCAAACAATTTTTGATTTCTAAATATAAATTTATTCTTCAGAATTTTCTAAATTTGAAAGAACTAGTAACATGTCCTCATCAGCAATTTCCTCATGAAAAGTCTGCAATGATGATTCTTGTAACTCTATGGTCTCCAAACATTCGATAAATTCGCCATCAACAGATTGATCAAAAAAATCATTCAAGTCATCTCCTCCTTGTGACAATATTTCATTATTGGTGCTGTCAATTTCAATCAATGTAGTGGAATCATTCAAGTCATCTCCTCGTGACAATATTTCATTATTGGTGCTCTCAATTTCAATCAATGTAGTGGAATCATTCAAGTCATCTCCTCCTTGTGACAATATTTCATTATTGGTGCTGTCCATTTCAATCAATCTAATGGAATCATACAAGTCATCTCCTCCTTGTGACAATATTTCATTATTGGTGCTCTCAATTTCAATCAATGTAGTGGAATCATTCAAGTCATCTCCTTGTGACAATATTTCATTATTGGTGCTGTCCATTTCAATCAATCTAATGGAATCATACAAGTCATCTCCTCCTTGTGACAATATTTCATTATTGGTGCTCTCAATTTCAATCAATGTAGTGGACAATTCAAAAGAAATTGCCACGGTCTCTTCATTGTGAGCCATTTTATTTTGAAATTGCTTGCTGTAAATTGCAGAAAAAAATAATCACTTTCATTTATCGTTTTTAGTAATACATAATATAAAACTAACTTTATCAAGTATTTAGTATAACAGAAGGACTGCAAATAAATAACAGAAAACATTTTTCAAATTATCTTCAAGTGTACAACATAGTTCCCCTTACAAAGAAATTGCCACGGTCTCTTCATTGTGAGCCATTTATTTTGAAATTGCTTGCTGTAAATTGCAGAAAAAAATAATCACTTTCATTTATCGTTTTTAGTAATACATAATATAAAACTAACTTTATCAATTATTTAGTATAACAGAAGGACTGCAAATAAATAACAGAAAACATTTTTCAAATTATCTTCAAGTGTACAACATAGTTCCCCATACAAATTAACAACTCACCTTTTTAAAAGTAGGAGAAGTGTTAGTACTGTGTAAATCAAACACCAGAAATTCACCACCAAAAATTCCTCACAAATGTACCTCAGACAGTAGTATCACAAAATGGCTGTGGTTTCCTCTCATTTGACATATATACATAACCAATTAACTTTCATCACACACAAATACAAAACCAAAGTAACATTTTAATTGGTTCTAAATTTCAACACTTTCAAATGTGTTTTCCCCATGCAATTTTCCATAGGACATTTACATACGTCTACAGCCTGAATGGCTGAACGGAATTACACCAAACTTGGCAAAATGGTACATCAAACCTAAGAGGTCAGGAAGGATCTACTATGCCCCCTTATGGTCATTTCCCCCTTCGCTTTGGCCTCCTCTTGTCTCTCAATCCTACCGAGAGACAAGATGGCGGCCGCTACGGACTGTTTGGAATGTTGACAGACGCCGGAGAACCAATCAGCTTCGCAAAGCTCCGTAACGCGAAAAGTACGCGAAGCGGAGCGCTGTTACAGATATATATCTTTTTTTGAACGTTAATTTCTCAAAATCCACTGGAGCACATATATTGAGACCTAGCAAAGGCACATCGGGCTACCAGTCCCTAATATTTTGCCAAGTTTCGTGCAAATCCATTCAGCCGTTCTATTATTATTATAATTTTTTTTTTTTGCCCCGCGGGGCCCTTTTAAAACCTCCACATCAAACCTAGGGGGTCAGCGAGGATCTACTATGCCCCCTTATGGTCATTTGCCCCTTCGCTTTGGCCTCCTCTTGTCTCTCGATCCTACCGAGAGACAAGATGGCGGCCGCTACGGACTGTTTGGAATGTTTACAGACGCCGGAGAACCAATCAGCTTCGCTTCACAAAGCTCCGTTGCGCGAAAAGTACGCGAACTGGAGCGCTGCCCGGTCCGCTGTTACAGATATATATCTTTTTTTGAACGTTAATTTCTCAAAATCCACTGAAGCACATATATTGAGACCTACAAAAGGCACATCGGGCTACCAGTCCCTACAATTTTGCCAAGTTTCGTGCAAATCCATTCAGCCCTTCGAGCTAAAAGTGAGGCCAACCGCCCTATGGAAAACTCAATGTTAAAAACACGTTTTGGGACCCCCCTTTTTTCTCGGCCCCCCCTTGACGAACCCCCCCCAAATTTTCGAGGGCTGCTCAGAAACAAAATGTGCCATTTTCCTGAAAATTTCAGCCAATTCCGTCCACAAACGCCAAAGTTATTAGACATAGAATTTTCAAAAATCCCATAGAGAAAAAATCCTAACTATATATACCTACTGGCGACCGCCAGTAGGTAATATATATATATATATATATATTACCTACTGGCGGTCGCCAGTAGGTATATATAGTTAGGATTTTTTCTCTATGGGTTTTTTGAAAATTCTATGTCTAATAACTTTGGCGTTTGTGGACGGAATCGGCTGAAATTTTCAGGAAAATGGCACATTTTGTTTCTGAGCAGCCCTTGAAAATTTGGGGGGGGTTCGTCCAGTGGGGGCCGAGAAAAAAGGGGGGTCCCAAAACGTGTTTTTAACATTGAGTTTTCCATAGGGCGGTTGGCCTCACTTTTAGCCCGAACGGCTGAATGGATTTGCACGAAACTTGGCAAAATTGTAGGGACTGGTAGCCCGATGTGCCTTTTGTAGGTCTCAATATATGTGCTCCAGTGGATTTTGAGAAATTAACGTTTAAAAAAAGATATATATCTGTAACAGCGGACCGGTTAGCGCTCTGGTTCGCGGACTTTTCGCGCAACGGAGCTTTGTGAAGCGAAGCTGATTGGTTCTCCGGCGTCTGTCAACATTCCAAACAGTCCGTAGCGGCCGCCATCTTGTCTCTCGGTAGGATCGAGAGACAAGAGGAGGTCAAAACAAAGGGGGAAATAACTATAAGGGGGCATAGTAGATCCTCGCTGACCCCCTAGGTTTGATGTGGAGGTTTTAAAAGGGCCCCGCGGGGCAAAAAAAAACCAAAATAATAATAATCGAACGGCTGAATGGATTTGCACGAAACTTGGCAAAATATTAGGGACTGGTAGCCCGATGTGCCTTTGCTAGGTCTCAATATATGTGCTCCAGTGGATTTTGAGAAATTAACGTTGAAAAAAAGATATATATCTGTAACAGCGCTCCGCTTCGCGTACTTTTCGCGTTACGGAGCTTTGCGAAGCTGATTGGTTCTCCGGCGTCTGTCAACATTCCAAACAGTCCGTAGCGGCCGCCATCTTGTCCCTCGGTAGGATTGAGAGGCAAGAGGAGGCCAAAGCGAAGGGGGAAATGACCATAAGGGGGCATAGTAGATCCTTCCTGACCTCTTAGGTTTGATGTACCATTTTGCCAAGTTTGGTGTAATTCCGTTCAGCCATTCAGGCTGTAGACGTATGTAAATGTCCTATGGAAAATTGCATGGGGAAAACACATTTGAAAGTGTTGAAATTTAGAACCAATTAAAATGTTACTTTGGTTTTGTATTTGTGTGTGATGAAAGTTAATTGGTTATGTATATATGTCAAATGAGAGGAAACCACAGCCATTTTGTGATACTACTGTCTGAGGTACATTTGTGAGGAATTTTTGGTGGTGAATTTCTGGTGTTTGATTTACACAGTACTAACACTTCTGCTACTTTTAAAAAGGTGAGTTGTTAATTTGTAAGGGGAACTATGTTGTACACTTGAAGATAATTTGAAAAATGTTTTCTGTTATTTATTTGCTGTCCTTCTGTTATACTAAATACTTGATGAAGTTAGTTTTATATTATGTATTACTAAAAACGATAAATGAAAGTGATTATTTTTTTCTGCAATTTACAGCAAGCAATTTCAAAATAAAATGGCTCACAATGAAGAGACCGTGGCAATTTCTTTTGAATTGTCCACTACATTGATTGAAATTGAGAGCACCAATAATGAAATATTGTCACAAGGAGGACATGACTTGTATGATTCCATTAGATTGATTGAAATGGACAGCACCAAGAATGAAATATTGTCACAAGGAGATGACTTGAATGATTCCACTACATTGATTGAAATTGAGAGCACCAATAATGAAATATTGTCACAAGGAGGAGATGGCTTGTATGATTCCATTAGATTGATTGAAATGGACAGCACCAATAATGAAATATTGTCACAAGGAGGAGATGACTTGAATGATTCCACTACATTGATTGAAATTGAGAGCACCAATAATGAAATATTGTCACGAGGAGATGACTTGAATGATTCCACTACATTGATTGAAATTGACAGCACCAATAATGAAATATTGTCAGAAGGAGGAGATGACTTGAATGATTTTTTTGATCAATCTCTTGATGGCGAATTTATCGAGTGTTTGGAGACCATAGAGTTACAAGAATCATCATTGCAGACTTTTAATGAGGAGATTCCAGATGAGATGATTGAAGAGGAAATTACTGATGAGGACATGTTAGTAGTTGTTTCAAATTTAGAAAATTCTGAAGAATAAATTTATATTTAGAAATCAAAAATTGTTTGAGACATTATTTATTTTTATTTTTAATTTATGAGGTTGAAGCGAAGTGATTGTAGTATAAAATGAGACTTATAGTATAGAGTGCAACATTTTTATGTTACATGGTAAGTTTACTCATATTTACTTCCCTTCAGCCACTATATTATCTCCAATGTGTATTTGACATGTCTTCTTCATCTCCGGCCTCCTTTCTCTCACTGTGTGTCTCCGATGCATCTTATCGCTGGTATTTTGTGTAATTACAGAAGAGAGTAAAATAAAATAGTTCGGAACGTGAAAAGGGGGCAAAGTAGAGTACTCCTCACCCCCTAGGCCTTTTTAGGCGGTCCCAAAAGGATCAGTTTCTGCTTTCCTGAGAGATTATGGTATGAGTTCCATATACCACAATAACTTGCATTACAACATGCAAGATATCTATCTCCTATTACCAACTTTTGGAGATATTCGCGCTAAGCGCGAATATCTCCAAAAAGTAACACCTGCCCTGAGCAGTTCTTAGCCATGTTATCCAATGGGAGGTGGATAACATGGCTAAGAGTATTAGCTCGGTAATGCATGAATATCGCTGAGTTTTTAGCGATATTCATGCATTGCGGCCGTTTATTATCGCATTTGCGATAAACCTTGATAATAGTAAGGTTTATCTTCGATAATTTCTGACGATGCTTAGTGGTAAAAAATTGGTTGGTAAGCATCGTTAGCGATAAATATCGCTTAACTTTGGTAATATGCCCCAACGTCTGTTAACGTTCGATTCGAAGGAAATGAGGAAGTGTTGAAAAACATTGTCTGCGCCATCTTGCCTTTTTTGAAATGCCACACTTTTGTCGTGCACGGCAGCCATTTTAGATGTCTTGACCAGACCCACTCTCTGCACGCTGTCGATTCGTAGCATGGCTCCTCACCCTCGTAAGCATCTCCCCCAGGCACTGGTCACCACCGCTCTCTGTCTTATGCATGGGCAATAAACCTTCCCCCATCTGCGCTGCTCTTCCCTGAGAATCACACTCTGTGCCCGCCCGACACCTCCCTTTCGCCCTATTCACTACCGCACCCTCTGACACTCCTCTTCCTCTGTGTCCGAATGTCCAGGCCGGTCCTAGGCTATCAGCTAGCCCTGCAGATGTAGTTTATGGCCCCAGCTGTAAAGAATCACCCCTCTTCAAAGGAGTTATAGTAGATCAAGGCCCACACCCGATGTGATCCGTCACAGCACACGCGTTCCTACTATCTGAAAACCATCCTGTATTGTGATTGGGGAGAGGACCGAGCCTGAAGCGGAAGATTCCAGGAATGACTCTTTGTACATCAAAGTTTTTACAATTATGTGTCACATTAAAAATATATAGCACTCCAACAAAGTAGTAGGAATATAAAACTTTAATAACATATAAATATATACAACAAAACAAAAACAGTAAAAACATTTAAACAACGAAGAGACCGTGGCAATTTCTTTTTAATTATCCAATAGATTTATTGAAATTGACAGCACCAATAATGAAATATTCTTGTCAGTAGCGGTCTGTTGTGCGAATAGTTCCAAGGCAGCAGAACGCGCTGAAATCTAGATGGCACGAAAGTGATGTCTAGCAAGTTGCCGCCCAGCAAATAACGGCGTGGGGCGCCGCGGGGGTGAGTGAGTCCAGTAGGCACCACAGCTATTCTTACCGGCATTGCAGAATTACTGCTGGGGACAATGCCTGTGCTGTAGCAGGGTCACAGCAGAAACAAAAAGGATTCTGTTGAAGATGTTGTTGGTTTTCAATTTGAAAACAGTTCTGGTGTCAACTGCTATGCTAATGTAGTGGTTAATGTTTTGTTTTCTCTAGAAAATGTAAAAGAGGGGGAGGCAGTCCAAAGTTCCGTTAAAAGGGCAAAGGAAAGGATCGGTGGTTTGAACTATCAGTCAAAAAGGGGAGGGGGTGCAATAATTTTTCCTACCGGGTCACACTGTGCTTTCACCGGAAGTGAGGTCTGCAGGATTGTAGTAATTCAAAGTGAGGCTGGCGCCAGCATGGGAGCGCCGACGTCCCGCGGATACAGTTTCGTCACTCCACGGGCGATCATGGCAGTCATTCCCCATCGGGGGTCGGAGACTCCCGCGGCTCCTCTAGAATCTTCAAGGTCGTGGAGGACTACGGTGGTGGAGTCAACCAGTGACCGGGCCATTTCTTTATGTTGGGCCCGCTCTTGCCAGGTCGACCGCCATTTTGAGAGTTCGGCAGCTACCGGCGATCGCGGGGTCACATGAGCGGACGGGCTCCACCCTGCCGGGCGAGACGTTGCAGCATGGCCACAGTGGAAGAACCGTTATCTAGGTCGTTCCGAAACTGTGCAGCACTGGAGTTGTTAGGATGCCACCGCCTGGAGCGCTGAGGGTGCAGCTGGGAAGCCTCCACCTGGGGAGGCGGGAGAGGCCTGTTCGCACCGTCTCTCCCTCCCAGTGCACCCCACGGCGTCTCGCTTGAGATTTGTTATGGCCGGACCAGGCGATGAGGACGAGGGGGGGTCGGAGGCATGTGCAAGACATCCCCCTCCAGTGTTGTCGCAGCCATTATAAAAGAAAGAAGTGTCCCGTCCGTCTTCGGGCCGGGCTTCCGGTGGATGTCGGCCGGACGCCCCTGGCTCTGGCCCCATGAACGGGTTTCTTGGTTTATCGGCTGCAGCCGGATCCCGTCGGCCTCGGCCCCCCGACCGTTGGTGGTCGGACCGGAAGAGCATGTGGCGGGACTACCTGCAACTCTCAAGGGCCACCGCGGCCGGACTGGGAGAGAGAGGGGAGGGTCGAGGAGACATTCCCCCCCCCTGCAACTGTTCAGCGTTGTAAAGGCAATCCCCTGGCCGGGTCCCGCTGGTCTCGGCCTCTCCTCCGGCTACACCCTACGTTAGGATCTCCTGGCCGAGGCGTGGCAGCAGGACCTGCTTTATATGGGCTGCTCCCGGCTGGGCGTAGCCGGAACCCTGCCCCACCTTGGAAGTTTCCAGAGTGGGGGTGGATGTTCTACTGACTTGCATTTTCCCTAGTCTATCGATTTTTTTGGCGTGGCAGGCGGTGGGACAGCGAGGGGTGATTTGGTTTCTCTTACTGTTTTTCTGGTCTCTCACCACTGGCATATTTTAACGTTTTCTTGTTTCTAGGACATTAATAGGTTTTATCATTACGTTATGTTATCGTTTCTTTGTTCGTTGTTTAATAAAAGTTCATGTTCATCAGTGGCCTACTGATTTTCGTTTTCCTATTTTTTTCTTTCCAGGTTGTTTCATGGTAAAGTTTCTGTTAACAGGATACAGTGATCACTTCGTTATTATTGCATATGTCCTTTTCACTAGGGGTGCTCTCTGGTCGGGCCAGATGACGTATCTCTAGTAAATGGTCCGGGTGAAAAAGGTGCATCAATCAGTGGGGAGTAGATAGGCATGACAGATTACAACGGGGGAGAACGGTCCGCATTACGTACCCTTTCACTACTTGCAAAGATTTTCCTACGTTTATTTGCAAACAGGGAATACCTCCAAAAAGAACTAATTCCCAAACAGTCAATGTTCGGACAATCAATCAATCAATGAGGAATGAAATAGGTACGACGTGTTAAAGGCTTGCGTTACCTACCCTTCACTATCTGCAAAGGGAGATAGAATATTCCTATTCTTCCTCGTTTGCAGGTAGAGAAGATCGTTAAGAGAATTAACTTCGAACAATTCAATGCTCGATTGAAACAATCAACAAGGGGTACTGTGAACACAAATGAACGCCGCTTATATACATACGCATTGCTATTTTCAACAGGTTGTTCCTAATGTTTCTATTTTAGCGAGGTCAAAAGAGATCCCATTAGTGGCCTACTGATTTTGCTCGATTCCTTTTGTTTTTTTACACGATTTTTCGCTATCTGCAAAGACTAAACAGAGTATTGCGACTCTGTGCTTGTTTGTAAATAGAGAATGAACCAAAGAGAACAATCAATCAAATGGAGAGAGAAGCAGGCACGACGGATTACAAAGGGGGAAAGGGCTGCATTAACTACCCTTCACTATCTGCAAAGAGAGAGTACTCCTAATAGAAATGAGGGGTGGGGGGCAGCAATCAAAGCAGATCAGTGTGCATAAACACGAAAAAAAAAATTCTTACCACGTACTTGACATTCGACAGCTTATGATATTTGCTATTAAAAAACCATTGAAATTCACTGAAAAAACCATAGGTTATAGACCATATATAGTTAGGAATTAGCATTTACAAAACCTTGAAAATTCACTGAAAAAACCATAGGTTATAGACCATATATAGTTAGGAATTAGCATTTAAAAAACCTTATTTTACTCACACAAAACCATTGAAATTCCATATATAGTTAGTTGCACTAACTATATATTGCGCACCCGCAATCCACTGCTGATGATGTCACATATTACATCATTCATGACATGGTCAGTGACATCACTGATGACATCACTGATGACATCTCAAATGACATCACTGATGACATCACTGATGACATCTCATTTGACATCAATGACCACATCACTGATGATATCATTCATGTGACAATACAATGCATCTCCTCACATTTTAATATAACCTCTGTTTCACCCAGTGTTAAAAACAGAGTATAATTTTTGAAACCATTGACACACCAATACTAGTTACTACATACGTACTCACTGATTCCTACGTCTACACACACATTCACTCATTCACCCATACAATCATTCATACATACAATCACTCATGTTTACAACACAATCATATGCACTCATACACCTATACAGACACTCACACTCTGCCACTCATCCATGGAGTTACTCACACACCTAGTCAGTCCTGTAAAGAATCAATCACACTTCCATTTTCTACTCTATACAGTTAAACATAGAGCACCTTACGTTTTCAACCATATACTAACACATACTTACTCTCTTATACAATCATTGATACAAGTACACATTGATCTGTACAGAGTCACACACCTCCCATCCAGCCACACACACACTCAGTCTCCCATGCAAATACTTGGGCAATCAATCAATAACCCATATAGTTACTCATATAGCTACTGATCAACACATGCAGCAGTTTACAGAACAACAGACATAATGATGCACAAATTAAGACAGTTTAGTCACTAACCCATGCACTCAGTGAGACACATTTAATCACTCACTCATACATTCAGTCATGCACCTACTAAATCCTTCGTCCAGACACTTATACATCCACTCATTCTTCAATATGTAAGACATATTTTAACTTTACAGAAACATAGTCACTGGATGTTGTCATCAGTGATGTCATCAGTGATGTCATTTGAGATGTCATCAGTGATGTCATCAGTGATGTCACTGACCATGTCATGAATGATGTAATATGTGACATCATCAGCAGTGGATTGCGGGTGCGCAATATATAGTTAGTGCAACTAACTATATATGGAATTTCAATGGTTTTGTGTGAGTAAAATAAGGTTTTTTAAATGCTAATTCCTAACTATATATGGTCTATAACCTATGGTTTTTTCAGTGAATTTTCAAGGTTTTGTAAATGCTAATTCCTAACTATATATGGTCTATAACCTATGGTTTTTTCAGTGAATATATATAAATATAAATTCACTGAAAAAACCATAGGTTATAGACCATATATAGTTAGGAATTAGCATTTACAAAACCTTATTTTACTCACACAAAACCATTGAAATTCGCATATATAGTTAGTTGTACTAACTATATATCGCGCACCCGCAATCCACTGCTGATCATGTCACATATTACATCATTCATGACATGGTCAGTGACATCACTGATGACATCTCAAATGACATCACTGATGACATCACTGATGACATCTCAAATGACATCACTGATGACATCACTGATGACAACATCCAGTGAATGTGTATTTCTGTAAAGTTAAAATATGTCTTACATATTGAAGAATGAGTGGATGTATAAGTGTCTGGATGAAGGATTTAGTAGGTGCATGACTGACTGTATGAGTGAGTGATTAAATGTCTCTCACTGAGTGCATGGCTTAGTGACTAAAGTGTCTTAATTTGTGCATCATTATGTCTGTTGTTCTGTAAACTGCTGCATGTGTTGATCAGTAGCTATATAAGTAACTATATGGGTTATTGATTGGTTGCCCAAGTATTTGTATGGGAGACTGAGTGTGTGTGTGGGTGGCTGGGAGGTGTATGACTCTGTGCATAGATGTGTGAGCAGTTGATTCACTAGATGTATGGGTTCAAAAGTGCATGTGGAAATAGCTGTATGGGCGGTTGACTGTGTGCATGAGTGTATTGGTGAGTGAATGGATATCTCAGTGCTACATGTCAAAGTATGTGTGTAAAATATGTAAAACACAGTACATGTGAGAGTTCACATATATAAATAACTGTGCATAAGAGCCAGTGAATGTGTGAGTGGCTGTATGGATCATTCTGAAATTGTATCAGGGATTGTATAAGAGAGTAAATATGTGTTAGTATCTGTTTGAATAAGTAAGGTGTGTATAACTGTATATTTGAGAAAATGGAGGTGTGATTGATTCTTTGCATGACTAACTAGGTGTGTGTGTAACTTCATGGATGAATGACAGTCTGTGAGTGTCTGTTTACACTGAGTGTATCTAAGGTTATATTAGAGTCTGAAGAGGTTCATCATATTATCACATGAATGATGTCATCAGTGATGTGCTCAGTAATGTCAAATGAGATGTCATCAGTGATGTCATCAGTGATGTCATTTGAGATGTCATCAGTGATGTCATTTGAGATGTCATCAGTGATGTCACTGACCATGTCATGAATGATGTAATATGTGACATGATCAGCAGTGGATTGCGGGTGCGCGATATATAGTTAGTACAACTAACTATATATGCGAATTTCAATGGTTTTGTGTGAGTAAAATAAGGTATGGTAAATGCTAATTCCTAACTATATATGGTCTATAACCTATGGTTTTTTCAGTGAATTTTCAAGGTTTTGTAAATGCTAATTCCTAACTATATATGGTCTATAACCTATGGTTTTTTCAGTGAATTTTCAAGGTTTTGTAAATGCTAATTCCTAACTATATATGGTCTATAACCTATGGTTTTTTCAGTGAATTTCAATGGTTTTGTAAATGCTAATTCCTAACTATATATGGTCTATGACCTATGGTTTTTTCAGTGAATTTTCAAGGTTTTGTAAATGCTAATTCCTATCAGTGAATTTCATAGGTTTTTTAATAGCAAATATCTATATGTATGAAAGTAATAATTTTTATTAGAAATTTTAAAATGTGTAAATATTTTTTTTTATTATTTGCCCCGGTACGCGCCCCGGGGCGCTCCTGGGGCACGTACCGGTGAACGTACGGGTGAGCGCCCCGGGGCGCGTACCGGGGAGCGTCCCGTGAGCGCTTTTCCCGCGAACGAAAACAACATCATGACGTTTCGCGTAGTCGCGTGATGCGCCGCGTAAACGAGACGCATCGCGTAACCGCGTGATGCGTTTCTTCGGCGCGCTCCGTAAACGTACCCGGAAGCGCTCCGTGGCGCGACCCGGAGCGTGCAACGTAAGCGCTCCGGTGCACGTAGCGTAAGCGCGTCGGGACATGTGACCTGAAAATAACACTTTTCATTGGTTCTCAACTTTTTTTTATACAAATGATGAAAGCCCCCTCCTTTTTTCCTCATTCTTACTTTTTTCTTTGAGAAAGCAAGAGCTATTTGTGAGACATGGCTTCAGTAGTAGCTGCAGCTGGTGCACCCCCACCACCACCACCACCACCCAGAAAGGAAGGTCCACCACCCCAGATCCTTCCAGGAGTTGAAGAAGAGGAGGAAGAAGATGATGAGGACCAACAAACCAGAACATACTTGCCTGAAGAACCAAGACAAAGCCATGTCAAAGTTCATTATATATGGCAGTATTTTTCCGTACCTGCTGGGCAAAAAAAAGTGAATGCCCCGAAGGTGACATGCTTAATTTGCAACAAGGTCATGTCCAGGGGCAACCCAAATAAAAAATATTCATTTGGGAACTACACAATAATCCGCCACATGCAGAGGTGGCACCCTAACAATCTGGCACAAGCTGAGGTACGGGATCTGGCTCAGAAAAAAAGAGACCATCAGGCCAGCACCTCCTCAGGTGAATCTTCAGTTGCAGCACCAGAAGGGCGCGAAACAGTACCAAATATACAAAAAAAAATTGGTGTAATAAAAATGGTCTGCATTTTATGCGGAAAGACCCTCTGCTACGGGGAACTAAGCATTCACCTTATTAATGATTCCATCGACAACCACAACTGCAGCAAGAGAAGAAAGCAGTAGGTTTTTTTTTTTGTTTTTTTTTTTTTTTGCTCCTCTCGAGCCACTGTTAATTCCCAGTTTTTTGTTTCTTGTTTTTTGTTGAGCCCTTTATAATGACTGTTTTTCGTTGTTTCCCCCCCAAAAAAACAAAAAAAACATAAAATTGTTCAAAAAATACAAAAAAAACAAAAAATGTTCAGAAAAATTAAAAAAAATATAAAACAACAAACACATAAAAAAAAGTTCTTTTCAGAACTACCTCCCATTTTTAAAAAATTACTAAAATTTTTAGCACTCTTGACTTCATTTTTCTCATTGGTGCGCTTCCCGGTACACGCACCGGTAAGCGCTCCGTTAGCGCACTAAAAAAAAACTAAAAAAAAAACAAGAGAAGGAGAGCATAAGATGTAGAATAAGAATAAGTGAGAGAAGCACAGTAAAAATACAGAAGTGAGGTAGATTGAGAAAATGTTAGTGATGGGTGATAAACTACATACTACATGAGTCAGAGATAGTGAGAGTAATAGAGACGGAGTGAGTGAACAGGAGTGAGGAACTATGAGAACAGAGGGACTGAGAAAAGGAGTGGAAGGAGTAGAGTAAGTAAGTAATAGAGAAAGGAATGAGGGAAGTAGCAAAGGCAGGAAACTGAGGGTTAAAGAAATGAAGCAGTGGAACTAATAGAAGTTAGATGTGATAGAAATGTAACGAAAAGAGTACAAAACATTTACCTTATAATTGTCGTTAACTTAGTCACTTGTTATTTTTATACTTTCAATCTGTGAAAGAAAGAACAAAAATTTGAAAAATATTAAAACATGTTTTTAAACATTTGAAAAGACAAGGGAAAAGATTGAAAATCATCCAATTTTACAAAGAAATAAAGTTAGAGATAAACATGCAGAAAAAAAGAGAAAGAAACAGTGATAGACAGTCAGAGATAAAAAGAAATTGTAATTGAGTAAATTACTAAGAGAAAAAAAAAAGAAGATACTTTCAGTGACAGAAAAGAAGGATAGAAGAGAAAACTAAATTGAAGTTGTGTAAGCTACTAAAAGAAAGTGAGTAAGGTAAACTATATAAGGAAAGGGTGAATAAGGAAAAGAGAGTGAGGGAGAGAGGAGACAGAGGAAGTGAAGGAAAGAGTGTCAGATACAGACTGAGTGAGGCATCTACACAATGTGATTCATAATGTTAGGAAACACAGGTAATGTAATTGAAAAATGTTCAATTTTTTTTGCTCATTCCACAATCACATCACCTGTGTTTCCTTTGCTTAGGTATCTCATTGTGCAGATGTAGTCTAGCATATGAAAGACTACGCAGAAGGTGAGCACTGTATGCAACAACTTTGACACTTACAGAAGCCTCTGCTTCTCCATGCCCCCTACACAGTCCTAATTATATACATTTTAAACTGAAGGTATCTTGTTGCAGATGAAGTGAGGCCTATCTTGCAACATGGTGCATCTTTTGCACTGCTGCTGTGTCACAAAAGTGATGCAACGGCGGCGCAAAAGAGGCACACGGCCATCATAAAACTGCCCCTAACATTTTAAATGATTGTTTCAGGATGCCGATAAGGTGTGGCCTATCCAGAGATTTGTTTGAGGTGAGGCCTACTCAGAGTTACAGATTAAATTTAGGCTTGTTGAAGAGTACAGAGGAGATAATACATGTGCAGGCCTACCAACGAAGTGAGTCATGTCCACTGCACTCTTGAACAAAGGCCAGACCTCCTCTGTCTCCCTGGACAGGCCTAAACCTCATCTGCACAATGTGATTCGTAATGTTAGGAAACACAGGTGATATAAATGAAAAACGTGCAAATATTTTTGCTCATTTAACAATCACATCACCTGTATTTCCTCAGCTTAGGTATCTCATTGTACAGATGTAGTCTAGCATATCCAAGAGTACGCAGAAGGTGAGGACTGTATGCAACAGAGCAATGTACATTACTCACCTCCCTTGACACTTACAGAAGCCTCAGTTTCTCCATGCCGCCTACACAGTTCTAAATGTATATAATAAATACAAAAAGTACAGAATTAATTATACATGTTAAATGGTTTATTTTTGCTGTTCTCAGAATATATCAAAATTCACTAAAAACAGTGACTTGAAGGTATTCATCATATAACAGAGGGGAAAAAAAACACAATCAAAATGATTGTGTTTAAAAAACCCATATAACATAACCAATCAGAAATCAGAACTCCTCAAAAGTAACTTACTTTCCATGACGTCGAAGGATGTCCTATGAACAGCTTATACTAAGTTGTGCTGTTATTATTTTCAGCCCGCCACTTTCTGAAAGAAAAACTCCATCGTTTTGACAAATATGTTACATACAATAAATGACTTCTCGCTCTCTACCGCACTTCTCCTCAAGGCCAAATCGTGTAGGAGCCATTTATAACTCTTGGAATTCTTCTAAGAAAACCCCGTCTTTTTCTTTTTCCGCAACTTTCAGAAAGAAAACGTTTAAGATCACTTTCACAATCCTGTACTAGTAATATCTCACCCTTCTTGCTCACTCATGTTCCACATTTCCTATGACACTGATGCTGCTTACTATGAAGCAGACTTACACTACCTCTATGACTACTACAATTATTTAATTCTCTACATCACTTTTAATCACAAAGCAATTTAAAACAGTACATAAAATTATATCAACTCCCAGAATCATTATAGGCCAGTTACCTACCCTAAATTCTTTCTTCTGAAAACAGAAAGTAAGAATATTTTTAAGTCAAAAGGCAACATTGTTTCATAGACAAATGTGAATCATTTCCGAAACATCAGTTTTTTTTACATTTTCAATAAGCTGTGTAATAAGCGGATGTTGTCAAAGGACCATCATGTCATATAATAGCTGCAGTTAGAAATGTTCTTCCTAAAATCAACAACTGTGTAGCCACAACATTTGTAATTAAAGTTGAAAACTTACTTTCATCAGGTTTATATAGTTGGAATTTTAAAATGACATTATAACCAAAAGTTTGTTCAAAAAATGTGTACACCATTGCAGACTTACATTACCTCTATTCCATGTTTTGATTGGCTGCTTGAATTACCTTATTAAAAGAAACAGTTTTTCTGAACTCATTCAAAGTGCAGTTATTTTTCCATGACGTCAAGTGTTATGGTAAGAACACCGTTTGCTTTGGGAAATACTCTGTTGTCCTTTAACTAATCTGTGCCCACCACTTTCTGTAAGAAAACCTTCTTTTTTTTCGGGAACTACTTAAAACTCAAAAATAACTTTTTAC
The DNA here is from genome assembly GCF_964261635.1 of Lissotriton helveticus. NCBI lineage: Eukaryota > Metazoa > Chordata > Amphibia > Caudata > Salamandridae > Lissotriton > Lissotriton helveticus. The sequence goes on along the minus strand of NC_136071.1, from coordinate 514,742,176 downwards.
TCTGTACTACACTTATCCTCAAGGCCAATAGTGTAGGAGCCATTAGAACCTCTTGAAATTCCTCAGAGCAAATCCCGAGATTCTTTCCCTAAAATTTTGGTTGTAAAAACACCAGGTAAGACTTTTTAAGGTCAAAAGGCAATTTTTTTTTAAAGTTAAAACAGAATCATTGCAGAATGACGAGCCGTTTCTAGACTTCAAATAAGCTGTGTAATGTCCTGATGTTGTTTAAGGACCGTCATGATATATAATTGCTGCAGTTACAAAAGCCCTTCCTGATATTGACAACTGCGAAGCCACACAATTTTTAATTAAAGTTGTCAATTTTGTTCCATCAGGCCTACATCGTTGGAACATTAAAATGACATACTGGCCATATGTTCGTATAAATAATGTTGACAACATTGCAGACTTACATTGGCTACACTCCATGTTGTGATCAGCTGCTTTTACTAGCTTATTAAAGGACACTGATTTACTGTCTGGCAAAGTTAAATATATAAATCTTTCTGAGTCTACACTAGTAGTACTTGATAACCTACAGTTCTCGCAGTCATGCTGCCATTGATAAGAAAGGCCAAACAAATGATCTACATCTACACCTTCATCTTGCAATACATCAAGCATATACATTAAAAACTCCTGACAATCTTGCTGAATATTTTGAGAGAATTGTGTTTGACCTGAACATTTGTCTAACAGATTTCGAATTTCAGACACACTTTCTATTTTTATTCTATCAGTGCTACATTTCTCTAACACAGAATTCAACAAACTGCAAAATCTTTGATCCGAATTTACCACAATCTCTTCTTTTAAAGTTTATAGAGAAAATACAACATTAACCACTACATTAGCATAGCAGTTGACACCAGAACTATTTTCAAATTGAAAACCAACAACATCTTCAACAAAATCCATTTTTTTTCTGCTTATAATTTTGGGTTCATCGACTTTTCGTCTTTTTGCTACAACCTCCCTACTATTGGTCACATTTCTTCGTTTCCGGCCTACCACACGTTTCTCAAACAAAGGATATTGAGGCAAATGTGGCGCATACTCTCTTCTTAACCTATTGTATTCCTTAATACAATCTAGATCCGCACAAATGTTTGTGACATCACACTCAATCAAGTACAATCCCGATAAAGTTCTGACTCGTGACAATGCCACATATGCCATACCTTCCTTGAACACAGAACTGCCAATATTCACCAATGCACTGTCTACACTTAAACCTTGCGATTTATGGATTGTCACCGCATATGCTAAGCAAACAGGAAACTGCTTACGGCGAACATATAAGTCTTTTACAAGCAAAAACCTAGCAGAGCAACGACCAATTAGCTGTATTCCTCAATGCCATCAAATTTAATTTTTAAAAATTCAATTCCATCTCTATTTCTGTATTTCTCAAAATCAACAACATTACCCATTGATCCATTTACCAGACCTCTTTCAACATGTAAATTCCTTCTTAAAATTATACGGCAATTTAAGCACACATTCAGAGTCTTTTCAAAACCAGCAGTTTTAGATATAGTCTTCTCTAATGAATCCAATTTTGATTTCAAATTCTCAGACAAAATAATTGTTGCTCCCATATGCTCTATTCTGTCAATAGCTTCCAGTTTCACAATCTCTTGGTTTTCTAAATTCAACATTTTATTGTTGAAGATGGCACATTTTGCAAGAGTTGGCATCAAACATATTCCAGATTTCTTCTCAGTAATTTTCCGAAAAATATTCTCAGGCACAACGTCTTCTTCTGGATACAAATTTGACAGTAATCGTGCATGTAAAGCTTCTTTCCCATGCTCGGTCACTTTTCCGATTCTAACATCTTGTAGAATATTCTTATAATCTTCATCCTTCGCTTGACGCATATTTTCACGCAGTTCAGCATAATTGAAGTTTAACCATATATTGACGTTGCCAATGCTCCCTAGGCACTTCCTGGTATCTTCATGCGTGAGCATTTTGAACACAGGTTGTCCTTTCACTGGTGTCAGCTGCAGAAGATCACCGAAAACAATGATGTGTTTGCCACCAAATAACACATCATACTCTGTTTTGAGTACTTCTTGCATTCTCAAATGCACAAAGGCAAGCATGACATTGGAAACCATGCTTACTTCGTCAATGATAAGAAGTTTCATTTTCCTCAAGACTCTTGAAACTTCACAACAAGCATCTCCAGATAACTTGTGGTATTGTAATTTGTTATCATGCTCCACTGGCAGCATCAGTAGACGATGCAAAGTAATACCTTTAATGTTATGTGCTGCCAGTCCAGTTGGAGCGGTGACAACACAAGACAGCGATGACTCAGTCCTTTTCTGCAAATAATATGAAATTGCTTTAATGAGGAAACTTTTTCCAGTTCCCGCTTCTCCACTCACGTACAGTCGGACAGGCTTCAACGACGTACATAAGCACTCTTTCTTCTCATGACTTAATCCATGATCAATTTGGTGTGTAACTTCGTCATATATTTTCCTCTGCTCAACGTTGAGTTGTCTTTCCAAGTCTTCTAAGTTAACCGCATACTCCTGAGCATGTGCCATGGCTCTTTCCACTTCAATCATGGCAGTGGCAGCTTCATTTTCGATAACTGGTCCTCCTAGTGGATCCTGACTCAATGAAACAGAACTCTGACTGTCCTGAGAACTGTCTCTAGCAATCTCGGCTGCAATCGTTGCTTCCTGCTCGATTTCCGCATTCAACATTTCTAGATATTTGGGAAAAACAGGACATTCTATGGTCTCCTTGGCGGCATTGAAAGAGTCTTCGTAACAGAGGAAATCTCCAAGCAGTTCCTCTTCTGCACGCCAAGGCTTGAAAAGTTGCAAAAGTGCTAAATAGAAAAACTCTTTTCTTTCAGGAGATTCGCCACTCAATTTTCGATGGTTTACCAAGTGGCATTTTCTTTGCTTGACCAGACATCCCTCACTTCCAATTACAGCATACACTCCTTTATCAATATCTTCTTTGATGTTCCTCTTGAATATGTAATTTTGTAGAACCTCATACAGACAAACATTCTCGAGGTGACTGCTTCTATTTAGATAATATGTATCCAACATGTTGGTCTTCAAAATATCTGTACTGTTTGGCTCCTTTTCCGCCAAATACTCAATTTCCCGTACAGGTTTCAGAACTCGATTACGCGTTGCAGCAAGACCAAGACTCGCCCAAATGATACTCCTAGATTTGGCATAGAGACTTGCTGAAGATAACCGGTCAGAACATTCGTAAGCTCCGATTTCTCGATGCGACAACATCTTCAGACTGAAACTGTACAACTTCTTACTGAGGCTCATTTCATGGGAAATGTCCTCCCACATATCCTTCAATTCTGTCTTTTCTTTTTTTGTGATGTAAGATGTCACATACCGAGCCACAGCCATACAGTTATCAGCCACAAACTGTATATCCATGTTAGCATTCCACATGGACAAAATCACTGGGTTGTAGTCGTTGATGTACTTGGACTCTTCGTTTCTTTTCAAATTGTATGTATTTTTGGGTGATTTCCTCGTCACATTATGTCGCAGCGAAGACATCAAACTGTTCACACTTCCTTTAGAAATCACCGGTCGTGGAAAGGCGAAACGACATTTTGTGTAGAACTTGTCCTTGTTTCTGAATTTACGACGACAGTACTTTCCACAACGATGGCTTTGGAAGCGTAAAACTTGTTCTCTTAGGCTTTTGTCTTCCTTTGTGTTTGGAACAGCACATGTAGAATACTGTTTTATGAAACTCATCACTAAGTCATCCGGATCTGTTCCAAATTTGGGTGCATCTTTGATCCATAGCAGCATATGTATATGAGGAGCACCTCTTGCTTGGTACTCCTTTCTCCAGAAGAAATCCAACACCTCTCCAAGAGGTGGATTCTTCTTGTTCATGATGAAAGACATCATAGCTTCAAATCTATGATTGAAGTATCTGCATACATTCACTGGATCCAAAGAGCACAGTTCTCCAGGTGTCTTGAATTCGATATTTTCATTGTTTCCATTTGCCTCTCGTAGAAATTCAAGTAAGTCTTCCCAGCCATACTCAGCACAGCTGAGAGTGAGGAACCATGTGGGAGTTCCTAAGTTCCTCAGCATACATTTTAAATCACCATGACGACGGTACCAGTACTCATTAGTACCACGCTGACACGCCATGAGATTAATCAGGTGAGAATCCAAAATACTGTCTTGCACATCGACTTTATCCATAAAGTCCCTTGCCGAGATATTTTGCATCTGTACACCACTTTTCAAAATGTGGTTCACTGCATATGACAGTCCAGACAGATCACTTTCAAACAGTAGATGAAAAAAATAGGGAATGCATTGACGAAACCTAGGATCTTCTGCATACAATCGTAAAGTCCGGTATTCAGAAGCAGGAATTTGATGAGGTCGCTCATCATATCTTCCTCCTTGACCTGTTGGAAATAGCTGTGGGAAACACCGAGCTTCCAAACTTTCCTCCCAAACACTAATGGGACTCCCTTTGGCTTGTTTCATTTGAAACAACTCAATAGCATTCCCCATGACTTCCTTGGAATGCAAAGGATGAACACTATATTGTTCATATATTTCTTCATTTTTAGAGGCTTCTACTTTCTCAATTTGTCCAGCACACAAATCGCTGTCCTCTTCTTCACTTACTTCCTCTTCTGCAACATATACATTCTTGTAGTACTTATTGTTTTTCTTCAAATACAATGTTGCCTTTTTGACTTTCCTAACATCCACTAAATCTTGCCAGATTTTCTTACTCTTTGTCGGAACCCCATTAACTAGGATAACCAGAGGTTCCTCTTCCACTTTCTCTACTCCAATTGTATTAATGTTTTTCTTGAAATCTAGAGGCAAATAAACAACTCTTCCCTTTAATCCTCTCTGTAAATCTGATGGAGGCAATTTCCCTGTCTTTGGCTCCATTCGTACAATAGCCTGAAAGTGATGGACACTTTGAATCAAAATAGATTCATAAGTATTTAAATCCTTCAATTCAGAAGGAATCTCAACCAATTCCAGATTATTATGAACCGCTCTAGCAGGCATCTGGTTTTGATTTAATTTGTTACAACAATAAGTACACACACGTTGATCCGATCCCAAATCAAAACAATTTTCTACCATCAAGTATGTTGCGAAATCCTTCCATTCACTATTATTTTCCCTTTCACTTTTTGCATATAAATCCACTAACTTAGTCTGATTCTTATAATAAGTGCGTCGACAACACACACAAGTGAAATTAGGCCTCTCACTTGATTTCACCTGAAACGTGGCAATTTCCTTCTGAAAATTATCTGTACTGGAAACCTGTACACTCTCTTCCACATTACCTTCTTCTTCTGGGTCAATTTCAACATTCTTCTCTTTACTTGCAAAGTAACAAAACTCAATTTCTTCACAAATATTCTTCACATCTACTTCAGAACCATGCAAAAGAGCAGTGCATAATTGTTTAAGCATAATTGCTGGACTCTTAGCTTAATACAACATTCTAACTAATTTCCTCACTTTATTATGATGCACTGCTAGCATCCTGAAATGATGAAAAACACTCTGGCATACTCCCCTGGAAAGACAAGCCAGTGAATGACCATGCAAACCTGTCACTTCTCTCACTCTGCAAGGATCTAATTCTTGCAACAACTTCATTTTCTGTTTTAAAGTTTTCTTATTAAATGTCCGTACAAAATCACAAAGCAAATTGATGGAATCCTGTCGCACACTGCAAATACTACTACACTTCCAGGTGTACACTGGTCCCTTAGGACGTCTTCCTAAAACCTCATTACCTAACACCTCTTCTGCCTCTGTTGACACAAGTTTTTCTTTTTCAACCGGACAACCATCTTTCACCTCATATGCTCGACCACTGGTGTCAACTGCATGCACCAAATCATTATCCTGGAAATAACTCTCCTCATTAAAAAATGCCTCACAACTTGAACTATGCATCCATTCTCCTGAAAAAACTTCACAAAAATTACTACGATTAACTGTTCTCTTCCATCTACTATTTGTTTTGAAATCATAAATTACCTTGTTTAGTTTCCTAATTCTATTGATTATCAAAATAAATAACTTTCGCTTAATTTCGAATGCCTGATCAATAATTTTCTCAATGTTTCTCTTTCTCTTATAAAAAGCCACTTTCTGTTGACGTTTAACATTTTTTAACAAATTGCCAATTATCCTGTTGCGAAACATTCATCTACGAATGTCCCTAAACTGATTTTTCCTTCTACTACCATGCACAGAGTTATCTCCTGCTCTAGCAGTAACATTTTTGATTGGCCTTTCTGTTTAAATTGGCTCTCTTTTTCTGGACTAAAACATGTTCTGTACTGATATTTTTTTTTCTACAAATGTTTCTTATGAATGATTTTGTTGTCTTACCCGTAGGTTTCTTGGTGACTTGACGAGTTTTTATTGTAGAGGACTGCTGCAAGCATGTAGTAAGCTGCTGTCTTTGATGTTTTTTTAAGCCTTTCGGCTTCTTTGCTTCGATGGCATACTGTAGTTTTGAAATGATCTGCAGTTGAATCTGTGGTAAAATATAATAAAAAATGTTATTAACCACTATTACCAAACAGTAAATCAATAACAGTCGTCAAAAAATTAACACACTACTTGTCAATTCTACATACAATAATTTTTAGTGCATTGGCAAATTTAGTACTCACAAATAGTAGCAAAGAAATAGAATGCTTCTACATTTGACCTTTGCTCTTTTATATGTGAATCTGAACTAATTTTATCAGCATATTTCACTATTTTATTAAAGACACTTCACACAAGCTGTTTTTGAAGTTGTGTTTAATTTTAAATGAAACGGTTAACATGGTTACTTTTCATTTCCAGTAACTTTTAAAAATAACTGTTTATAGTTCCATAGGCTCGAGCAGGTCAGCTTCCCACCCTATGTCACACAATTCTGACAAATCGGCATCCTCATCATGTTCTTCATCATCCTCAGGATTTAAATCATCCAAGGGATCTACTTCCACTGATGTTTCAATGACAATTTCAATGATAATATCAAGATCAACAGTTTGCTCATTATCACTCATGCTTGATGTTGTCGTTATCTTTAAAAAAAGAGAACAACAATGAGATGTTGCAGAGTAAGACACTATAATAGTAAAATTGTTTAACAAGAGTAACATTTTGCAGATATTATTTAGCCATGTCCAGCGATGCTGAGGAGGTGAGGCCTATGTCCAAGTTTTAAGTGAACAGGACTCATCTCTTCTTAACCTTGGATAAGCCTCACCAACTCTGTGTCCCCTGCTCATACTTAAATGTAAAGGGGCAGATTTATGTTAACTGGCGCATCCGCAGGGATGCAACAGTTAACGTGCGCTGCTGCTCTGCCACCCATGATGTGCCGTATTTACAATGTGGAGCACCATTGAACAAAAATAGCACAGATGCGTCACGCATCTGTGCCGCAGAAGCGGCACATTGCAGGAATCACGTCATAAGCGCGACATGTCTACTACAATGCACAGGGGCAAGCCACACATTGCATGGTGCGTCACTCCTTATGGCTGTTTCAAACAGGCGTAAGGATTTGATTCAGCAATGCCATAAAGCTGACTCAGTGAAATCTTCTAAATTTCACCGTGTTAGTTTTACAGGGCTTTCATGCAAATGAATGCCCACCCTGCAACAAAACGCCCACATGAAACCTGACGCAGGTTTCATGTGGCACAGGACTTTACACCGTGACACATCTGGCTAGATGCGTCAAGTTGTAAATATGTCTCAACATAGCGCATCTTTTGCGCCGCCGCTGCGTCACAAAAATGACGCAACAGCGGCGCAAAAGAGGCACACAGCCATCATAAATCTGCCCCTAACATTTTAAATGATTGGTTCAGGATGCCGATAAGGTGTGGCGTATCCAGGTGTTTGTTTGACGTGAGGCCTACTCAGGGTTACAGATGAAATTTATGTTTGTTGAAGAGTACAGACGAGATAATACATGTGCATGCCTACCAATGAAGTGAGTCATGTCTACTGCATTCTTTAACAAAGGCCAGACGTCCTCTGTCTCCCTGGACAGGCCTAAACCTGATCTCCACAATGTGATTCATAATGTTAGGAAACAAAGGATGATGTAATTAAAAAACGTGCAATTTTTTTTGCTAATTTCACAATCACATCACTTGTGTTTCCTTTGCTTAGGTATCTCATTGTGCAGATGTAGTCTAGCATATCAAAGAGTACGCAGAAGGTGAGCACTGTATGCAACAATTTTGACACTTACAGAAGATTCAGCTTCTCCATGCCCCTTACACAGTCCTAAATGTATACAGTTTAAAGTGACGGTATCTTGTTGCAGATGAAGTGAGGCCTATCTTGCAACATGGTGCATCTTTTGCACCACTGCTGCGTCACAAAAGTGACGCAACAGCGGCGCAAAAGAGGCGCACGGCCATCATAAATTTGCCCCTAACATTTTAAATGATTGATTCAGGATGACGATAAGGTGTGGCCTATCCAGAGGTTTGTTTGAGGTGAGGCCTACTCAGGGTTGCAGATGAAATTTAGGCTTGTTGAAGAGTACAGAGGAGATAATTCATGTGCAGGCCTACCAATGAAGTGAGTCATGTCCACTGCACTCTTGAACAAAGGCCAGACCTCCTCTGTCTCCCTGGACAGGCCTAAACCTGATCTCCACAATGTGATTCATAATGTTAGGAAACAAAGGAGGATGTAATTAAAAAACTTGCAAATATTTATGCTCAATTCAGAATCACATCACCTGTGTTTCCTCAGCTTAGGTATCTCATTGTGCAGATGTAGTCTAGCATATCCAAGAGTACGCAGAAGATGAGGACTGTATGCAACAGAACAATGTACATTACTCACAATAAAGCATTTCTTTTTTTTAAAAAACGATTTTCTGGTCATAATTTGAAAACACAACACAACTCCTATGTAGAAGCACACCCTGTCAGTACTTAAATTTGCCAAGCACACATGGGGGCGTATTTACAAGGACCTTGCACCACGGGGAAATGACTTAAATTAAAATGGGGAAAATAACGTCAAAGTGACTCAAAGGCCTTGTAAATATGCCCCAAGCAGCTTATGAAACTCTAGCAGTACATTTCAAGAAACCTAATTGATTTCAAAAAACGTTTTTAAACACATCAAAAAACAAATTATTTTCCCACATTCATGAGGAAGTGACTTAAAATGCCCTAACACACATGAAAGCGTATTTTTAAGGCCCTTCCACCACTTTTGCGTCACTTTTAACATGGCTATGTAACTCAAAGAAACAAAGTCTAAATTTGCCAAGCACACATGGCGGCGTATTTACAAAGACTTTGCAGCATGGGGAAATGTCTTAAATTAAAATGGGGAAAATAACATCAAAGTGACTCAAAGGCCTTGTAAATATGCCTCAAGCAGCCTATGAAACTCTAGCAGTACATATCAAGAAACCTAATTGATTTCAAAAAACGTTTTTAAACACTTCAAGTAAATCACTTATTTACCCACATTCATGGGGAATTGACTTAAAATGCCCTAACACACATGAAAGCGTATTTTTAAGGCCCTTGCACCATTTTTGCGTCAGTTTTAACATGGCTATGTAACTCAAAGAAACAAAGTCTAAATTTGCCAAGCACACATGGGGGCGTATTTACAAGGACTTTGCACCACGGGGAAATGTCTTAAATTAAAACGTGGAAAATAACATCAAAGTGACTCAAAGGCCTTGTAAATATGCGTCAAGCAGCCTATGAAACTCTAGCAGTACATATCAAGAAACCTAATTGATTTCAAAAAACGTTTTTAAACACATCAAATAAACCAATTATTTTCCCACATTCATGAGGAAGTGACTTAAAATGCCCTAACACACATGAAAGCGTATTTTTAAGGCCCTTCCACCACTTTTGCGTCACTTTTAACATGGCTATGTAACTCAAAGAAACAAAGTCTAAATTTGCCAAGCACACATGGCGGCGTATTTACAAAGACTTTGCAGCACGGGGAAATGTCTTAAATTAAAATGGGGAAAATAACATCAAAGTGACTCAAAGGCCTTGTAAATATGCCTCAAGCAGCCTATGAAACTCTAGCAGTACATATCAAGAAACCTAATTGATTTCAAAAAACGTTTTTAAACACTTCAAGTAAATCTCTTATTTACCCACATTCATGGGGAAGTGACTTAAAATGCCCTAACACACATGAAAGCGTATTTTTAAAGCCCTTCCACCACTTTTGCGTCACTTTTAACATGGCATGTAACTCAAAGAAACTAAATCTATTTGTTAAACACTTGACACAAAGCAACATTTTAAATACACAACTTTCTTCATAAATTTATCCCTAAAGCATAATATTCTCTATCTAAATTAAATGAATCTTTTCTCACCTTAGCAAATACTTTTTGAGTTTCAAAACAGTCTCAGACACACACCAATTTTTCTTTAGCAGAGCAAAGGGTATGCACTCCAGAGGCTGCAACCATCAATGGCACAGAAATGCTGTAATTCATAACACATATCTCTCATGTCACCCAATCAAAACTCTTCCCTCACTTTTTTCAAATCAACACCCTTCCCCTCTGCCCTTTCTGCCTTTTTTCCATAGCAACCACCTCCTGAAAGACCTGTCATGTTTACAAGTTCACACAACAATGTTTCAATTGAACTCTGAACTCTCAGTACACCTGCGTATCCAGTGCAATCTTTCATAAAATGATTTTTTCTTGACCATTCAAATTACATCTTTCAAAGAACTCATCCATGCACCCTAAATTTCTGTTTTCAGCAATCAAAATCCACCAATCACTGCTACTGAATCATTAGCACAGAAACTCCACACTTTTTTTCAATACATACTCCTACTATTTCAACTGCCATTTCATTCCCACACTTCATCTAACTGCAGCAGAACCTCCTCTCACCATGTTTTCTGTCTGGATTGTTGGACATAGTTACATCCACTGGGCTCAAAGGTATGCTGATAACAGAAATTTACACAACCTCAATTTACAAAATGTGGAAATCAACTGGATTGGTCACAGAGGATTAAGATGTCACCAATTGATACCATTGGTGAAAACCTTTTTGCATTTGCCAAACCCTGACCTGTTAATTGTGCACTGTGGAGGAAATGACTTGGGTACTTTGACTGGGGTAGGTCTGGAAATGCTTTTAAAGGACACCTTTGAGCAATTGATGGCACTTTTTCCTCAAACTGCCTTGGTATATTCAAATATATGCCAAAGACAGAAATGGAAGTGGTCCAACCAATTTTGTCCACAAATTGAGAAATCGAGGAAGCATGTAAATAAGTCTGTTTCAGCTTACATGAGAGACCATGGAATGGGCTCCATCTACAACAATAACTTGCGTTACTACATGCAAGATATCTACAGAGGAGATGGAGTTCACTTCTCAGATGAGGGGAACAGAGTTTTCATCCTGAATTTAAGACTATGTATTGGTACCTACTTATAAGTACCTAAATCTACCACATACCCAAAAGCTCTTCTCAGAGCTACCCTAACTATGATCACTCTAAACAACAAATTTTAAATGTAACTTTTTTTTTACTAATTTTCACGATTTACGCTTACCGGAGCGCTACCCGGTACGCGCACCGGACGCTAACCGCGCAAAAATTTGAAAAAAAAAATGTTTTTTTTCCCACACATATGGGCCTCCTCAGCCACCCTCAGAAAACCTAGGGGGTCAGGATACGTCTACCGTGTCCCCTTCTACCCATTCTGAACATTATTTGCCCTCCATCTTGTATCTCAATTCTACCGAAACACAAAATGGAGGACTCCCGTAACGCTGCCGGTTCGCGTACCGGGGCGCGCACCGGGAAGCGCTCGCTTAAAAAAGGTGGGAAAGTAATTCACAGAAAAACCACTGGAGACACTTTCACCAAATATAGATTAGCTCATACTACATACCAATCCCTACCATTTTCACAAATTTGATTGGAATTCCATTTAGCCATTTAGCCTGTAGACCTCTCTAAATACCCTGAGGTAAATTACTTCACAAAACACATCTGAAGTGTTGGAATTGACAACCAATTAAAATGTTACTTTCATTTTCTACTTTTTTTACCTGACATTTGATTGGTTACGTACCTGAATATATATAAAGAAAGAGAGAGAAACACAGCCATTTTGACTACTACTTCCTGAAGTACATTGCAAGAGCATTTTCACTGACAGCTTAAACTTGTTTTTAAAAGGGAAGATGTTATTTTGAAAACTGAAGTATATTGTGCACTTTAAGTTAATATGGAAAACTTGTTCTGATAGTTATATACTATCCCTCTGTAAAAGTTATAGATTTAGATAGACTTCTCTGTTATAGTTATGGATGGATTTAGGCTTGTCTTGTATAATTATGAATTTACTAAGGTTTCATCACATACACATTTTTATATTTCTACTACCAGTCTGATACCATACACTGCCCAAAGATAAATTCACTGTTAAATTAATCCCAACAGTGCCCTATCTCTACTGATATATATATTTTTTTAATGCAAATTTCAGGCAAAATGGAAGGAGAACAAAAAGTGTCATTTGAAATTGTCCTTGAAGAGACCAATCAAGAAAACATTGAACCAAATGACATTGAATTCATGGATGAATCACAGGACCATGAACTACTACAATGTGTACAATCTGTAGATTTCCTCCTTCAATATGAGGACATTTCAGACACTCAAATGTTGCAAGTTATGTTCACTGAAAATGACGACATTTCGGACAGTCAAATGTTAAACGTTCTATTACATTTTGAAAAACAATCACAAAAAACAACAAAAAACAACAAAAAAACAACAAAACGAACAATCAATAAACATACAATATTTGAAAAGTCTATCATTCTTTTTTCCTCATAGTACGCTCCCTGGACCGCTTCCCGGTGCGCGTACCGGGCGCTCCCCACGCAAAAAAAACGATTTTTTTTTTTTTGTTTTTTTTTGCCCCGCGGGGCCCTTTTAAAGCCTCCACATCAAACCTAGGGGGTCAGGGAGGATCTACTATGCCCCCTTATGGTCATTTCCCCCTTTGTTTTGGCCTTCTCTTGTCTCTCGATCCTACCGAGAGACAAGATGGCGGCCGCTCCGGACTGTTTAGAATGTTGACAGACACCGGAGAGCCAATCAGCTTCGCTTCGCGAAGTTCCGTTACGCGTCAAGTACGCGAACCGGGGCGCGCTTACAGATATATATATTTTAAACGCGTTTTGGGACCCCCCTTATTTCTCGGCCCCCCCTTGACGAAACCCCCCCAAAATTTCAGGGACTGCTCAGAAACAAAATGTCCAATTTTCCTGAATATTTCAGCCAATTCCGTCCTCAAACGCCAAAGTTATTCGACATAGAATTTTCAAAAATCCCATAGAGAAAAAATCCTAACTATATATACTAACCCTGGGCGTAGTGTGCGGAGTGGGGCTCCGCGGAGCTACGCAAAGTGGGCATAAAACTACGCCCACCCGCACACTCCGCGTAGCCCCACTACGCGCCGCCCGCCTCCCTCCCGCCCTCCCTAAATATTTAAATAAAAGGATAGAAAGCTTTTAAAAACACTTACCTTGTCCGCCGCGTCCCCGGGGCTCCCTCTCGCCGTCCCTGGATTCGCGCCGCCACCATTTCAGATACTAATGCGGGTGCCCGCGCATGCGCATTTCTCATGAGAAATGCGCATGCGCGGCCGCCCGCGCATGCGCATTAGTATCCAAAATGGCGGCGTGAATCCAGGGACGGCGAGAGGGAGCCCCGGGGACGCGGCGGACAAGGTAAGTGTTTTTAAAAGCTTTCTATCATTTTATTTAAATATTTAGGGAGGGCGGGAGGGAGGCGGGTGGCGGCCAGCTACGCACCGTCTGCGGAGCGCGCGTAGTGCCGCCTGGCTACGCCCGCTACGCAAAATGCGTAGGAGACGGCACTACGCGCACTCCGTGCACGGAGCGTAGCTGGCCGCCCACCCTTAATATATACCTACTGGCGACCGCCAGTAGGTAATATACACATATATATATATATATATATATATATATATATGTATATATATATATATTACCTACTGGCGGTCGCCAGTAGGTATATATAGTTAGGATTTTTTCTCTATGGGTTTTTTGAAAATTCTATGTCTAATAACTTTGGCGTTTGTGGACGGAATCGGCTGAAATTTTCAGGAAAATGGCACATTTTGTTTCTGAGCAGCCCTTGAAAATTTGGGGGGGGTTCGTCCAGTGGGGGCCGAGAAAAAAGGGGGGTCCCAAAACGTGTTTTTAACATTGAGTTTTCCATAGGGCGGTTGGCCTCACTTTTAGCCCGAACGGCTGAATGGATTTGCACGAAACTTGGCAAAATTGTAGGGACTGGTAGCCCGATGTGCCTTTTGTAGGTCTCAATATATGTGCTCCAGTGGATTTTGAGAAATTAACGTTTAAAAAAAGATATATATCTGTAACAGCGGACCGGTTAGCGCTCTGGTTCGCGGACTTTTCGCGCAACGGAGCTTTGTGAAGCGAAGCTGATTGGTTCTCCGGCGTCTGTCAACATTCCAAACAGTCCGTAGCGGCCGCCATCTTGTCTCTCGGTAGGATCGAGAGACAAGAGGAGGTCAAAACAAAGGGGGAAATAACTATAAGGGGGCATAGTAGATCCTCGCTGACCCCCTAGGTTTGATGTGGAGGTTTTAAAAGGGCCCCGCGGGGCAAAAAAAAAACAAAATAATAATAATCGAACGGCTGAATGGATTTGCACGAAACTTGGCAAAATATTAGGGACTGGTAGCCCGATGTGCCTTTGCTAGGTCTCAATATATGTGCTCCAGTGGATTTTGAGAAATTAACGTTGAAAAAAAGATATATATCTGTAACAGCGCTCCGCTTCGCGTACTTTTCGCGTTACGGAGCTTTGCGAAGCTGATTGGTTCTCCGGCGTCTGTCAACATTCCAAACAGTCCGTAGCGGCCGCCATCTTGTCCCTCGGTAGGATTGAGAGACAAGAGGAGGCCAAAGCGAAGGGGGAAATGACCATAAGGGGGCATAGTAGATCATTCCTGACCTCTTAGGTTTGATGTACCATTTTGCCAAGTTTGGTGTAATTCCGTTCAGCCATTCAGGCTGTAGACGTATGTAAATGTCCTATGGAAAATTGCATGGGGAAAACACATTTGAAAGTGTTGAAATTTAGAACCAATTAAAATGTTACTTTGGTTTTGTATTTGTGTGTGATGAAAGTTAATTGGTTATGTATATATGTCAAATGAGAGGAAACCACAGCCATTTTGTGATACTACTGTCTGAGGTACATTTGTGAGGAATTTTTGGTGGTGAATTTCTGGTGTTTGATTTACACAGTACTAACACTTCTGCTACTTTTAAAAAGGTGAGTTGTTAATTTGTAAGGGGAACTATGTTGTACACTTGAAGATAATTTGAAAAATGTTTTCTGTTATTTATTTGCAGTCCTTCTGTTATACTAAATACTTGATGAAGTTAGTTTTATATTATGTATTACTAAAAACGATAAATGAAAGTGATTATTTTTTTCTGCAATTTACAGCAAGCAATTTCAAAATAAAATGGCTCACAATGAAGAGACCGTGGCAATTTCTTTTGAATTGTCCACTACATTGATTGAAATTGAGAGCACCAATAATGAAATATTGTCACAAGGAGGACATGACTTGTATGATTCCATTAGATTGATTGAAATGGACAGCACCAAGAATGAAATATTGTCACAAGGAGATGACTTGAATGATTCCACTACATTGATTGAAATTGAGAGCACCAATAATGAAATATTGTCACAAGGAGGAGATGGCTTGTATGATTCCATTAGATTGATTGAAATGGACAGCACCAATAATGAAATATTGTCACAAGGAGGAGATGACTTGAATGATTCCACTACATTGATTGAAATTGAGAGCACCAATAATGAAATATTGTCACGAGGAGATGACTTGAATGATTCCACTACATTGATTGAAATGGACAGCACCAATAATGAAATATTGTCAGAAGGAGGAGATGACTTGAATGATTTTTTTGATCAATCTCTTGATGGCGAATTTATCGAGTGTTTGGAGACCATAGAGTTACAAGAATCATCATTGCAGACTTTTAATGAGGAGATTCCAGATGAGATGATTGAAGAGGAAATTACTGATGAGGACATGTTACTAGTTGTTTCAAATTTAGAAAATTCTGAAGAATAAATTTATATTTAGAAATCAAAAATTGTTTGAGACATTATTTATTTTTATTTTTAATTTATGAGGTTGTAGCGAAGTGATTGTAGTATAAAATGAGACTTATAGTATAGAGTGCAACATTTTTATGTTACATGGTAAGTTTACTCATATTTACTTCCCTTCTGCCACTATATTATCTCCAATGTGTATTTGACATGTCTTCTTCATCTCCGGCCTCCTTTCTCTCACTGTGTGTCTCCGATGCATCTTATCGCTGGTATTTTGTGTAATTACAGAAGAGAGTAAAATAAAATAGTTCGGAACGTGAAAAGGGGGCAAAGTAGAGTACTCCTCACCCCCTAGGCCTTTTTAGGCGGTCCCAAAAGGATCAGTTTCTGCTTTCCTGAGAGATTATGGTATGAGTTCCATATACCACAATAACTTGCATTACAACATGCAAGATATCTATCTCCTATTACCAACTTTTGGAGATATTCGCGCTAAGCGCGAATATCTCCAAAAAGTAACACCTGCCCTGAGCAGTTCTTAGCCATGTTATCCAATGGGAGGTGGATAACATGGCTAAGAGTATTAGCTCGGTAATGCATGAATATCGCTGACTTTTTAGCGATATTCATGCATTGCGGCCGTTTATTATCGCATTTGCGATAAACCTTGATAATAGTAAGGTTTATCTTCGATAATTTCTGACGATGCTTAGTGGTAAAAAATTGGTTGGTAAGCATCGTTAGCGATAAATATCGCTTAACTTTGGTAATATGCCCCAACGTCTGTTAACGTTCGATTCGAAGGAAATGAGGAAGTGTTGAAAAACATTGTCTGCGCCATCTTGCCTTTTTTGAAATGCCACACTTTTGTCGTGCACGGCAGCCATTTTAGATGTCTTGACCAGACCCACTCTCTGCACGCTGTCGATTCGTAGCATGGCTCCTCACCCACGCAAGCATCTTCCCCAGGCACTGGTCACCACCGCTCTCTGTCTTATGCATGGGTAATAAACCTCCACCCATCTGCGCTGCTCTTCCCTGAGAATCACACTCTGTGCCCGCCCGACACCTCCCTTTCGCCCTATTCACTACCGCACCCTCTGACACTCCTCTTCCTCTGTGTCCGAATGTCCAGGCCGGTCCTAGGCTATCAGCTAGCCCTGCAGATGTAGTTTATGGCCCCAGCTGTAAAGAATCACCCCTCTTCAAAGGAGTTATAGTAGATCAAGGCCCACACCCGATGTGATCCGTCACAGCACACGCGTTCCTACTATCTGAAAACCATCCTGTATTGTGATTGGGGAGGGGACCGAGCCTGAAGCGGAAGATTCCAGGAATGACTCTTTGTACATCAAAGTTTTTACAATTATGTGTCACATTAAAAATATATAGCACTCCAACAAAGTAGTAGGAATATAAAACTTTAATAACATATAAATATATACAACAAAACAAAAACAGTAAAAACATTTAAACAACGAAGAGACCGTGGCAATTTCTTTTTAATTATCCAATAGATTTATTGAAATTGACAGCACCAATAATGAAATATTCTTGTCAGTAGCGGTCTGTTGTGCGAATAGTTCCAAGGCAGCAGAACGCGCTGAAATCTAGATGGCACGAAAGTGATGTCTAGTAAGTTGCCGCCCAGCAAAAAACGGCGTGGGGCGCCGCGGGGGTGAGTGAGTCCAGTAGGCACCACAGCTATTCTTACCGGCATTGCAGAATTACTGCTGGGGACAATGCCTGTGCTGTAGCAGGGTCACAGCAGAAACAAAAAGGATTCTGTTGAAGATGTTGTTGGTTTTCAATTTGAAAACAGTTCTGGTGTCAACTGCTATGCTAATGTAGTGGTTAATGTTTTGTTTTCTCTAGAAAATGTAAAAGAGGGGGAGGCAGTCCAAAGTTCCGTTAAAAGGGCAAAGGAAAGGATCGGTGGTTTGAACTATCAGTCAAAAAGGGGAGGGGGTGCAATAATTTTTCCTACCGGGTCACACTGTGCTTTCACCGGAAGTAAGGTCTGCAGGATTGTAGTAATTCAAAGTGAGGCTGGCGCCAGCATGGGAGCGCCGACGTCCCGCGGATACAGTTTCGTCACTCCACGGGCGATCATGGCAGTCATTCCCCATCGGGGGTCGGAGACTCCCGCGGCTCCTCTAGAATCTTCAAGGTCGTGGAGGACTACGGTGGTGGAGTCAACCAGTGACCGGGCCATTTCTTTATGTTGGGCCCGCTCTTGCCAGGTCGACCGCCATTTTGAGAGTTCGGCAGCTACCGGCGATCGCGGGGTCACATGAGCGGACGGGCTCCACCCTGCCGGGCGAGACGTTGCAGCATGGCCACAGTGGAAGAACCGTTATCTAGGTCGTTCCGAAACTGTGCAGCACTGTAGTTGTTAGGATGCCACCGCCTGGAGCGCTGAGGGTGCAGCTGGGAAGCCTCCACCTGGGGAGGCGGGAGAGGCCTGTTCGCACCGTCTCTCCCTCCCAGTGCACCCCACGGCGTCTCGCTTGAGATTTGTTATGGCCGGACCAGGCGATGAGGACGAGGGGGGGGTCGGAGGCATGTGCAAGACATCCCCCTCCAGTGTTGTCGCAGCCATTATAAAAGAAAGAAGTGTCCCGTCCGTCTTCGGGCCGGGCTTCCGGTGGATGTCGGCCGGACGCCCCTGGCTCTGGCCCCATGAACGGGTTTCTTGGTTTATCGGCTGCAGCCGGATCCCGTCGGCCTCGGCCCCCCGACCGTTGGTGGTCGGACCGGAAGAGCATGTGGCGGGACTACCTGCAACTCTCAAGGGCCACCGCGGCCGGACTGGGAGAGAGAGGGGAGGGTCGAGGAGACATTCCCCCCCCCTGCAACTGTTCAGCGTTGTAAAGGCAATCCCCTGGCCGGGTCCCGCTGGTCTCGGCCTCTCCTCCGGCTACACCCTACGTTAGGATCTCCTGGCCGAGGCGTGGCAGCAGGACCTGCCTTATATGGGCTGCTCCCGGCTGGGCGTAGCCGGAACCCTGCCCCACCTTGGAAGTTTCCAGAGTGGGGGTGGATGTTCTACTGACTTGCATTTTCCCTAGTCTATCGATTTTTTTGGCGTGGCAGGCGGTGGGACAGCGAGGGGTGATTTGGTTTCTCTTACTGTTTTTCTGGTCTCTCACCACTGGCATATTTTAACGTTTTCTTGTTTCTAGGACATTAATAGGTTTTATCATTACGTTATGTTATCGTTTCTTTGTTCGTTGTTTAATAAAAGTTCATGTTCATCAGTGGCCTACTGATTTTCGTTTTCCTATTTTTTTCTTTCCAGGTTGTTTCATGGTAAAGTTTCTGTTAACAGGATACAGTGATCACTTCGTTATTATTGCATATGTCCTTTTCACTAGGGGTGCTCTCTGGTCGGGCCAGATGACGTATCTCTAGTAAATGGTCCGGGTGAAAAAGGTGCATCAATCAGTGGGGAGTAGATAGGCATGACAGATTACAACGGGGGAGAACGGTCCGCATTACGTACCCTTTCACTACTTGCAAAGATTTTCCTACGTTTATTTGCAAACAGGGAATACCTCCAAAAAGAACTAATTCCCAAACAGTCAATGTTCGGACAATCAATCAATCAATGAGGAATGAAATAGGTACGACGTGTTAAAGGCTTGCGTTACCTACCCTTCACTATCTGCAAAGGGAGATAGAATATTCCTATTCTTCCTCGTTTGCAGGTAGAGAAGATCGTTAAGAGAATTAACTTCGAACAATTCAATGCTCGATTGAAACAATCAACAAGGGGTACTGTGAACACAAATGAACGCCGCTTATATACATACGCATTGCTATTTTCAACAGGTTGTTCCTAATGTTTCTATTTTAGCGAGGTCAAAAGAGATCCCATTAGTGGCCTACTGATTTTGCTCGATTCCTTTTGTTTTTTTACACGATTTTTCGCTATCTGCAAAGACTAAACAGAGTATTGCGACTCTGTGCTTGTTTGTAAATAGAGAATGAACCAAAGAGAACAATCAATCAAATGGAGAGAGAAGCAGGCACGACGGATTACAAAGGGGGAAAGGGCTGCGTTAACTACCCTTCACTATCTGCAAAGAGAGAGTACTCCTAATAGAAATGAGGGGTGGGGGGCAGCAATCAAAGCAGATCAGTGTGCATAAACACGAAAAAAAAAATTCTTACCACGTACTTGACATTCGACAGCTTATGATATTTGCTATTAAAAAACCATTGAAATTCACTGAAAAAACCATAGGTTATAGACCATATATAGTTAGGAATTAGCATTTACAAAACCTTGAAAATTCACTGAAAAAACCATAGGTTATAGACCATATATAGTTAGGAATTAGCATTTAAAAAACCTTATTTTACTCACACAAAACCATTGAAATTCCATATATAGTTAGTTGCACTAACTATATATTGCGCACCCGCAATCCACTGCTGATGATGTCACATATTACATCATTCATGACATGGTCAGTGACATCACTGATGACATCACTGATGACATCTCAAATGACATCACTGATGACATCACTGATGACAACATCCAGTGACTATGTTTCTGTAAAGTTAAAATATGTCTTACATATTGAAGAATGAGTGGATGTATAAGTGTCTGGACGAAGGATTTAGTAGGTGCATGACTGAATGTATGAGTGAGTGATTAAATGTGTCTCACTGAGTGCATGGGTTAGTGACTAAACTGTCTTAATTTGTGCATCATTATGTCTGTTGTTCTGTAAACTGCTGCATGTGTTGATCAGTAGCTATATGAGTAACTATATGGGTTATTGATTGATTGCCCAAGTATTTGCATGGGAGACTGAGTGTGTGTGTGGCTGGATGGGAGGTGTGTGACTCTGTACAGATCAATGTGTACTTGTATCAATGATTGTATAAGAGAGTAAGTATGTGTTAGTATATGGTTGAAAACGTAAGGTGCTCTATGTTTAACTGTATAGAGTAGAAAATGGAAGTGTGATTGATTCTTTACAGGACTGACTAGGTGTGTGAGTAACTCCATGGATGAGTGGCAGAGTGTGAGTGTCTGTATAGGTGTATGAGTGCATATGATTGTGTTGTAAACATGAGTGATTGTATGTATGAATGATTGTATGGGTGAATGAGTGAATGTGTGTGTAGACGTAGGAATCAGTGAGTACGTATGTAGTAACTAGTATTGGTGTGTCAATGGTTTCAAAAATTATACTCTGTTTTTAACACTGGGTGAAACAGAGGTTATATTAAAATGTGAGGAGATGCATTGTATTGTCACATGAATGATATCATCAGTGATGTGATCATTGATGTCAAGTGAGATGTCATCAGTGATGTCATTTGAGATGTCATCAGTGATGTCATCAGTGATGTCACTGACCATGTCATGAATGATGTAATATGTGACATCATCAGCAGTGGATTGCGGGTGCGCAATATATAGTTAGTGCAACTAACTATATATGGAATTTCAATGGTTTTGTGTGAGTAAAATAAGGTTTTTTAAATGCTAATTCCTAACTATATATGGTCTATAACCTATGGTTTTTTCAGTGAATATATATATATATATATACACATATATATATATATATATATATATATACACACAGTCTTTTCATCCGTAAATCCACTTGCAAGGAAAGATGAAGCACGGACCCAAGGTTCTTTGTGCCAGGTAATTTTTATTTTTCAGTCACCCTGCATCGCCGCCACGACGCGTTTTAGCCCCACCTGGCCTTGATCACATGACATTTAAAGTGCAAGTGCAAGTTACAATTAATCTCAGCTGATTAGTGCACAAGAGACAAGGAAGAAAGACTTTCTCTCTAAAATGTCAACATGATACACGAACAAGGGATAAATGTTCATAAATAACAGAGTAAATGCATACTGATAAAGCAAGGACATACTCATATACAATAATAAATATATGTATATAAAATGTAGTCTGTAATGACAGGGTAAAACATTAAGCATTTAAAATCTATAAAAACATTAAATAATGTAAAAAAGCTAAAAAAAAAGCTAACAAAAATGCCAATTTTAATACCACAATGGTATAAATACATTTGTTGTACCCTGAATGTCCTAATAGTGCCAATGTTAAGTGCAAATAACGCTAGAATATATATCCATGTGGAAGAGATAACATATTGATTTTACTCCCTTAACATACAGCCCAAGTGGGCAAATGTGTATATTTATAATCCTAATTTTCAGCTGATTTTCAAAAGATAGACAAACAAACACGAATATTCCTTGAGCCAGCCGGTACAAGGAGTGCATTAATATGTGTTGAATGTGATTGATAAACCTATAACCATAACCATAAACCAATGTGGTGAATAAATATGTGCCAACATTTTTAATTTGTTTTTGGAGAACTTAGTGCCATATGTACAAATTTCATTCAGGTTATGGAGGATTAAAAAACTAAAGAAAACCCACATTAATCAAAGGCAAGTGTATAAATCGTCGCTGGCGTCCAGTATGTAACGTGTTTCTAACAGGCGGAGGGTTCCTTCGCGGTTACCACCCCTCCGGAGTGGCAGAACACAATCAATTGCAAAGTAACTAAGATGTGTTGGGTTACTTTCGTGAGCCACCTCGAAGTGCCTAGCCACAGGATATGCCTGATCTTTGTTGGTAATGGCTCATATGTGTTGGAGTATTCTTTTATGTACTGGTAGTTTAGTACTGCCAATGTACCTTAAAGCACATGGGCATTCCAACACATACACCGCATGGTCTGTTTTGCAATTGAGTGTTTTATTGATACACACTGGATTAGGCTTGAAAGGTGTTGTATAATCCTTTCTATTTTTAGCAAATTGACAAGCCTTACATGTTACACATTTAGTAAAGCCCTTCTGTGATGATAACCAATTAGTGGAAGTTCTAATTTCTGGACTGTTTTTAACCAGGCAGTTGCCCATAGACCTAGCCTTCCTGAAAGTCAATTGAGGTTCATGACATTGTATAGACAGATCCCCACCAATTACAGGGTCATTCAATACCAGGTTCCAGTTTTTATTTAGGATTTTCCTGATATGTTTATGATGTTTGTTGTATGTGAGTATGACCCTGTTAGAAGGTTCCAATATATTTAATGGCATCTGTATGTCATTCTTTTTAGCAAGTGCCTGGTCTCTGGTGAGCAGTTTTGTTTTGTTGAACGCTGTGTCCACAACCACCGGGGCATAACCTCTCGCTAAAAATCTTTGTTTACTGCTTTCCTGAGCTACCTGACAATAAATGTCACTACTACATAAACGCCGTACCCGGAGCATCGCCCCATAGCGGATGCTTTGAATTCGGTGTTGCGGGTGATGGCTCGTAGCATGTAGAAAAGAATTTCCCGCAGTAGGTTTACAATACATTCTGGTGGAGATTGTTTCATCCTTTATAAATACTCCCACATCTAAAAACACTACTGAGGATTTACTCATCTTAGCAGTAAACTCAAGGTTGAGTTGGTTTCTGTTTATTTGATCAACAAATTCTATGGCAAGTGATTCAGGACCTTTCCAGATTAAAAAAAAGGTTGTCAATATATCGTAGCCAAAGGGGTACATGTTTATCTATAATGTGTTTAAAGTGCCCCATGAGGACCTGCTCCTCCCACAGCCCCATATGCAAACAGGCATAGCTGGGTGAGAAGCAGGCCCCCATCGCAACTCCCCTGATTTGTTGATAGATATGATTGTCGAACGAAAATAAATTTTGCTCCAAGCAGGTAGTGACCATATTGACTAACATTTTGTTGTGCAGAAATAGGTATGCTGGCCTACGGTTTAGGTAATGTTGTACTGCCTTAATGCCATCCTGATGGCGTATGGATGTATATAATGCAGTAACGTCCATAGTTATCAAAATTAAATCATCACTCCATTGTGTTCCCTGAATTTTTCTTAAAAAGTCAGAAGGTAGGATGGTAAACCTTTAACCCATTCTTGAAGGAAACAATCTATGTATTTTGTAGTATTTTCCATGATACTACCTATGGCTGAAATAATGGGCCTACCAGGAGGTTTAGGCCATTTTTGTGTATCTTTGGAATAAAGTATATCGAGGGGATTACTGGATGGTCATTTCTCAAAAACCGATATTCATCATCACACAGTAGCCCCCCACTTTTCCAAGCAAGTAATTTACCATTATAATCATTCCAAGAGGCTTTGACAATATTGAGGTTACTTTTTTATAACATGCAATTTCATTAAGTTGAAGGTGGGCTTCCTCAATATACAATGCCCGTGGCCACAGGACAATGTTCCCCCCCTTGTCAGATTGTCCCACAATCAAGTTATCATTGTCCTGCAACTTCTTCATGAGTTGTACATAACATTGTTGTTGATGGCTGTATTTGTACCCCGCAAAGTTGGTTGATTTATAGAGTCTTTTTAAATCAAGAATTACCTGTTCATGGTAGACATCTGGGTTGTCGTGGAGCAAAACAGGTTGGTACCCTGATTTGGGCTTGAATGATGTTTTCACAGTCCCACCTAAAATCATGGTTTCCAACCCTAAATCACTTATAGTGGCTGTTTGCTCGTTTTGTCGTGACACTAAATCATGAAATAGGTTGATATCGCTAGCTGTAAACAATGAAGGGCTACGTGTGCTATGTTGACCAACATCCGGCAGTTTATTAGCCAACAATTTGGGATACTTCTGCAGCTTGAGTTTCCTGATAAATCTAAATACATACACCTGGGTCTCTGAGTAGTTAAAGCTACATTCTAGGTTAAAGGAGAGTCCTAGAGCCAGAATCTGAGTTTCCGCTTTCGTTAATGTAATGTCAGTTAAATTTATTACCGTATTGGTGGCCGCATCTGGCTCTATTTGGCTTTGCGATTCCACCTTCCCCTCGCCATTTTTTTTACAGCTGCTGTGCGATGCTGGCAGCATTTTCTTCTTTCGCTGCGCTTTTGATTGGCTCTCCTGTTATTTTTGGGGTTCTGTGCGCACGTGGTCTCAATGTGTCTCTCCTGTCCTGGCACAGGCAGTCGACCTCCTGTGCCAGGGATAGTTTTGTAAACCCCACCGCTGGAGCTCTTGCCCCTTCCCCATCCGTTTCACTCTCAGGGGCAAAACTTAAACCAGAAGCAGAGGTAGATACCACAACTGTTTCCCCAGTGTCATGCATATTGCTCCGTTGTCGAGCCCCACTCACTTTCGCTTTAACAACATCATACTTGCGGGCAAAAGTAAACACATTACCATTTTGGTAGTCCAGCTTATCGCGATTAAACTTCTATGCTTTGCGCTTTTTAATAGTATCTTCATCTTTTTGCAGCCTTATTTGCATTTCATCTCTCATCTTCTTAATGTTGTCAGTCACTTCTAGTTTGTCAATTTCAACATTTAATTCTTCAACTTTAGCTTGAAGTTTGATTCTATCACTTTCAGTGTACTTCACTAAGATTCGAACCAACTTGCTCGAGGACTCTAAATTGCACACAGCCCATTCAGCCAGCATGTCGGGATCTGGGTTTTCATAGCTTGGCGCCAAAGTGATTCTCAAGCCTCTCGGAATTCTGCCCACCTCCAAATAACGTGATAGAGACTTCTGCTCCCACCACTTTGCTTGCTCTGAGCGCATAAGTTTCTCCAATCTTTTAAATAAATCCCGTGCATTCGTGCTACCTTGTGGTGCCGTATACTGTTGCACCACCATAGCAGACCCCCCAGCCGGGGAATCATTAAATAGTTCGTCTTCCACTGCCTCGCGGCTACGCAACGCCTCTGCGGCCATGATGCAATCGTTTGGGTGAAAATATGTATATTACGGTGTCAGACGCTGAAACAATCCTCGCGTCTGCACCGGGCACACTCCTCAACTGGATAATCAATGTCGCCTCCTACCTTCGCTGGATGTCCTACGGCAGTCCGTTTTTTTAATCACCGGTTACCTCCATTCCAGTCTTTCAGGTAGCAGGAAATAACCAGCATCCAGGGGCTTCCGTTGGTGTACTCCTCACCGGAGCATAGAGTTTGTAGTTCCGTAAACGAAACCAGCTGCTTCCTTCCACAACACCCAAAGTAGAGGAGGGGTTAATCCATAGAAGTGCTATGGATTATTGGAGATAAGATGGCACACCCGATAAATCCAGACCCTCACATTACCTCTCTCATGCCAAAGTCCATACAGTGCCTCACCACATGGACCGCATCCCTGCTGCTAGCAAACCCGGAGTAGTCATGAACTAGGGGAAGACTAGAGTGCCTACTAGCTCGAAGTGGTTGAAAGGAATGTATGATGTTACAACGCATACTAATACCACGCATGCCATTACAACGCGGGTATTACAATGCCAACTCATTTACAATGACATACAATTACAAAGCAAACTTTTACTACGCATGACATTACAACGCAAAGGCATATTTATATATATGTTTCCACCCAAAAGTCCAAACCCACCCTAAAATTACCCTTCCCACCCTAAACCATAAATACTTACCTTATACTTACATGTAAACACATATGCAGTTACCTTTCATGCTTTTACAACTACATTCATTGTAAAGACATATGAGTTGTAATAACATGCGTTGTAATGGCATTGCGTTGCGATGGCATGTGTTGTGAAAGAATGTGTTAAAAACGTTTCACTGTAATGGCAGTTCCCCGGTTGAAAGACATGGCAATATGTAACAATCGGGCTAATACATACGCCCTTATGCTGCCCCCCACATCAAGACCTAAAGATATTTGGGACATTTTTAGATCATATTTAGGTACCACCCAAGCAGAGGAAACATGAACAAAGTCCTGTGCACACGAAAATTCGAGTTGTCTCCAGGTGGAAACCTCAATTGAGCAGTGTAATCGAAATGATTCAAACGATTCGTCTGGTAACAATATAGAATTTAATCGTAGAATGAGTGTTCAGTACATCCAAGTAGCAAGTTGTAAACAAAAATTAAATGAAGCCGACACGTGTTGTCGATTCTACCATTTGGGATAAAGCCCACTTAGTTGTGTTTTTCACTGAGGGCTACTGGATAACCAGGCCAAAGAACAGACATATCATAGCTAGCTGCATACAATGTTACATTCCACCTGTCCACTTTGCCCCATTCACTGAGATATGTAAACATCTTCTCTCATTAGGCTCTGAGACCAAAGGGTTTATTAAGTGAGCTAAGGCTGCCTACAGCTTTCAAATAAAATAGCATGGACCATGGACCCAATTTTATATTGTAATACCATAGTATGTTAACGTTGTTAATTGAGTATGAGGTTGAACCTTTGCCTACAAATGTTATTTTTGATCAGTCCTAATGTTAAGCTAACTACAGTACCAGATGTGAACAGCATGCACAGACCAATATTATTTAGCATTGTCCTTGTCCAGTCTAACTATCTTGTGTATACAATTTTGGATTTGGAGGGAATTATCAGGCTTCAAGAACAAGAGAATGGAGAGGTGTGTCTATTTTGCCAGAACTAGAATCCTGACCTAGACCAGCCCCTTTATCACCCACCAGAACAAACAGGATGCAGGACTTGGGAATAAGACATCTGCCGTTACTTGCATTAGCCCGGGAAGTAAGACTTAAGACTGGCAGTATAGGCTGCTCCGAAGGAATCCCAGATTTTGGAGATTAGAGAACAGAGATCCAGCCTTCACTCCCTAGATTATCCACAGCAATCCACCAGAGAACACACCACGCGGAATGTGGGAGGAAATTTTGCACTATACAGAACACAAAAAACAAATCATACATAAAAGACATACATTTTTTAAGTATCCATCTATGAATGGATATTCAGTTCCATATTATGCGATTGAATTTTCAGACCCTCTGCCATTTCTGAAGTATGTCCTTACCTCATTGTAAGTCTTCATCACCACCAGAGTTACGTAGTGAGCTTTAGCTCCACACCAGAACTCTCCAAAGCAAATTAGCATTCCATGCCTCCCCAGAGGCACAGGGTCAGACTGATTTCCATATGGCCATGTCTGAACTGGGGTGGCTGAGTGAGCTAAAGAATGGTGATGGATTAAACCCAGATCAGTTGACTGGGGGTGAGTGTTTGATTTGCTCAAATGCTCCGTCCATCATCCCCTTTTGTATCGCTTTGTTCGCCCTAAGTGTGGCAGGGTATGCTCAGACGTGAGTCCCTTGCTCACTTGGCCACTGGATTCAAGAGAGCCTGGCTGATGAGGATTATGAATCCGAAACCGGTCCCAGGATGCTTGTTTCCGGTCCAGGGAAGACATGTCTTGGCAGTTCGGGCTGGACTGTTCCCATGAGCCACAGGGTCAATCTGATTTGCATATGGCCATGTCTGAACTGGGGTGGCTGAGTGAGCTAAAGAATGGTGATGGATTAAACCCATATAAGTTGACTGGGGGTGAGTGTTTGATTTGCTCAAACGCTCCGTCCATCATCCCCTTTTGTATCACTTTGTTCGCCCTTAGTGTGGCAGGGTATGCTCAGACGTGAGTCCCTTGATCACTTGGCCACTGGCTTCAAGATAGCCTGGCTGATGAGGATTATGAATCCGAAACCGGTCCCAGGATGCTTGTTTCCGGTCCAGGGGAGACATGGCTTGGCAGTTCGGGCTGGACTGTTCCCATGAGGCACAGGGTCAGACTGATTTGCAGATGGCCATGTCTGAACTGGGGTGGCTGAGTGAGCTAAGGAATGGTGATGGATTAAACCCAGATCAGTTGACTGGGGGTGAGTGTTTGATTTGCTCAAACGCTCCGTCCATCATCCCCTTTTGTATCGCTTTGTTCGCCCTAAGTGTGGCAGGGTATGCTCAGACGTGAGTCCCTTGCTCACTTGGCCACTGGATTCAAGATAGCCTGGCTGATGAGGATTATAAATCCGAAACCGGTCCCAGGATGCTTGTTTCCGGTCCAGGGAAGACCTGGCTTGGCAGTTCGGGCTGGACTGTTCCCATGAGGCACAGGGTCAGACTGATTAGCATATGGCCATGTCTGAGCTGGGGTGGCTGAATGAGCTAAAGAATGGTGATGGATTAAACCCAGATCAGTTGACTGGGGGTGAGTGTTTGATTTGCTCAAACGCTCCGTCCATCATCCCCTTTTGTATCGCTTTGTTCGCCCTAAGTGTGGCAGGGTATGCTCAGACGTGAGTCCCTTGCTCACTTGGCCACTGGATTCAAGATAGCCTGGCTGATGAGGATTATGCATCCGAAACCGGTCCCAGGAAGCTTGTTTCTGGTCCAGGGAAGACATGGCTTGGCAGTTCGGGCTGGACTGTTTCCATGAGGCACAGGGTCAGACTGATTTGCATATGGCCATGTCTGAACTGGGGTGGCTGCGTGAGCTAAAGAATGCTGATGGATTAAACCCAGATCCGTTGACTGGGGGTGAGTGTTTAATTTGCTCAAACGCTCCGTCCATCATCCCCTTTTGTATCATTCCCCTTCCTCCCCAACATGGTCGACCACCGTCACCCCTGACCCAGTATCAGGGGAGGGTCGACCCAATCCACTTCCTGTTAATTTTGTTCTGCACTGCAGACTCCCCAAGAGAGCGTTTCAGGTAAGTGGGGGCGAGGTTCTGCTCTAGTGGGCCCACAGCCCTGGGGAGGAGGCCCGTTTGTGGGTAGCCCTCCACACCTTGTGGCAAGCGACTAGTGGCAAAGGAGACTCTCCTTGCAATGTTTATTGTTTTGTTGCTCTGCACTAGTGGGCTCTTGCGGTATGGGGATTTTATATTGTACAGCCCTGCTCTAGTGGGCTCACCTTTTTGCGCTCACATCTCTCGTCACAAGCAGGAGGCAGTGTTTCAGACCGGCACGCCTGCTCCATTTCCTTCCGCTGTGGGCTTCCGAGCTATATTGGGGAGGGATGCGGGGAGCAATTGAAGCCTACGCACCGGCTCTCTTAAAGGACATGGTACGAGAGACGCTCTCCCGCGCGTCTCTTATTCCGACGCTGCGGTAGGGCGACCGGAGGTTTTTATGAACTCCGGTCTTCCTGCCCGTCTAGCCTCCAGGGGGCGGCGCCAAGCTTCCCACTTGGTTTAGGGTTGCCAGGCAACATTTGCTGGCAGCTGTTTTTTGGTCTAGTTATGTTTTCAGAACATATGGCATAGTATTTAAGAGGTCAGTGGAGTGAGTCTTCTTGCATGCTGCCTGTGTAACGCTGGGTAGACGGTGTCCCCTGTTGTTTTTCTTGATTTTTGTTTAACTCACCATGGATCCTGGTGATGATTCTCAGGTGGAGGCTGGGCCCAGCTCTCAGCCCATGGCTGATTCCCTTTCACTCCAGGCTATCCAATCGATGATACAGGCTGTTGTAGCTGCAGCCTTAAAGGAGCGTGATGGCCCCTCTTCCCCCAACAGACAGCACCTGGATCCTCCCTTCTGTGTTGATTTTGAGGAAGACAATCTCAGGGGAAGATATGTCAAGGACAACATGGCCTTTTCTACTCCTCTAGTAGAGAAGTGTGCATAGGACTTCATTATGCAGTACCAATCAATTAATCACAAAATTTGTATAACGCGCTACTCACCCGTGAGGGTCTCAAGGCGCTGAGGGGGGGGTCACTACTGTTCGAACAGCCAGGTCTTGAGTTGTTTCCTGCAGGAGAGGTGATCCCGGGTCAGCCGTAGGTGAGTGGGGAGGGAGTTCCATGTCTTGGCTGCCAGGTAGGAGAAGGATCTTCCTCCGACGGTGGATTTCCGAATTCTTGGGACGGAGGCGAGAGCGAGGCTGGCGGATCGGAGCTGGTGGGAGGGTGTGTAGAAACGGAGGCGGTTGTTGAGGTAGTTCGGGCCCATGTCGTGGAGAGCCTTGTGTGCGTGGGTGAGGAGTCTGAACGTGATCCTCTTGTTGACGGGGAGCCAGTGCAGGTCTTTCAGGTGGGCAGAGATGTGGCTGTGGCGCGGGATGTCCAGGATGAGTCGTGCTGAGGCATTCTGAATGCGCTGGAGTCTTTTCTGGAGTTTGGCTGTGGTTCCAGCATAGAGGGTGTTCCCGTAGTCCAGGCGGCTGGTGACGAGGGCCTGGGTGACCGTCTTCCTGGTCTCGGTGGGGATCCATCGGAAGATCTTTCTAAGCATGCGCAGGGTGTTGAAGCAGGATGATGAGACTGTGTTCACTTGCTTGGTCATCGTGAGGGAGGAGTCCAGGATGACGCCCAGGTTGCGTGCGTGGTCCGTTGGTTTGGGTGCGCTGCCCAGGGCAGGGGGCCACCAAGAGTCGTGTCAGGCGGAAGGGGATGGTCCTAGGATGAGGACTTCCGTTTTGTCTGAGTTCAGTTTCAGACGGCTGATCTTCATCC
Organism: Lissotriton helveticus; assembly: GCF_964261635.1. Classification (NCBI taxonomy): domain Eukaryota; kingdom Metazoa; phylum Chordata; class Amphibia; order Caudata; family Salamandridae; genus Lissotriton; species Lissotriton helveticus. The sequence goes on along the minus strand of NC_136071.1, from coordinate 514,710,642 downwards.
ATTCCGCGACTTCTTTCATTCCTTCCTGGAGGTTGGCTTTGGCGGTGGCGGGGTCGTTGGTGAGGGAGAGGATCAGTTGGGTGTCGTCGGCGTAGGAGATGATGTTGAGGTTGTGTTGGCGGGTGATGGCTGCGAGGGGGCTCATGTAGATGTTGAAGAGGGTGGGACTGAGTGAGGATCCTTGCGGGACGCCGCAGATGACTTCGGTGGCCGCGGATCGGAATGGGGGGAGGCGGACTCTCTGGGCTCTTCCGGCGAGGAACGAGAAGATCCACTCCAGGGCTGCTCCTTGGATTCCGGTGTTGCTGAGGCGCTGTATCAGGGTGGGGTGGCATACAGTGTCGAAGGCTGCTGAGAGGTCCAGGAGGAGAAGACGGGGTCAAGCGTGTGGCCGGCGTAGTCGGTGGGGGTGTTAACCAGTTGCTTGAGTCCGAGGTTGGCGAGCTTGTCCAGCAGGGCGGCGGTGTTGCAGTCCTTGTTGTTCTCCAGGTGGAAGTTGAGGTCCCCTAGGAGGTAGTAGTCTGTGTAGGCGAGGGCGTGTGGACTGACGAAGTCTGCGATGGCTTCGCTGAATTGTGGGCGTGGTCCCGGGGGTCTGTAGATGAGGGTGCCTCTGAGGGTGGTCTTGGGGTCGGTGTGAATCTGGAAGTGAAGGGGCTCGGCGGCGGTGAGGGTGTCGTCGGAGTTGGTCGTGATGCGGATGGTGTTCCTGTGGACGATGGCGATGCCTCCTCCAGTTTGGTTGACGCGGTCCCTCCGAGTGATCTTGTAGCCGTCCGGGATGGGAGCCCGAGTCCCTACCCTTACATCCTTCAGTCAAGCGGGTGATTGACAATGAATGGCAGGAGGTGGATAAGCAGGCATCCCCACACAACCGTCTACGCACTAAGCCATTCAAGAATTTGCTAAAGATTTTCCATCTTCCGTTAAGGTTGACTCCATGATGGCAGGACTGAACTCTCATGGGTCCATCATTTCAGAGGATACCTCTCCCTTGGATCCTGTTGATAGAGTTTAGGTGGCAGTTCAACGTTCCTATGCAGCTGATAACTCCTCCAGTAGGGCTTGCATCTATTTGTCATATACTGTCCAGTCTCAGTTGAAGGGATTTCAATCTCTGGCCGATCTGTTGGAGCAAGGGGCTGTGGTCCTGCCTATACTAGCTGTCATGGAACAACAGAGACTGTTATCAGCTATCTCCTTCAATACCTCTGGGACCGCGACTGGAGGATCAGCTATTCAGGCTCAACGTCATGTGTGGCTGCGTCATTGGAAGGTGGAACCTTCCGAGAAGGCCCTTCTTATGAAGATGCCTTTTTCAGGGACTAAATTGTTTGGTTCCTTCCTGGAGGATATGGTGAAAACGTTGGCTGAGGACAGGAAGCTGTTAGCACCGGCCCATCCTTCTTGAGGCCCATTCTTTGGTCCCAAGAGAGCTTTTGCTCCTACTTCTGCCCCTATGGGGGGGCATGCCCTTTCAAAGATGGAGTTGTTGCCGGGGCACCCCATTTGCCACCAAATCCCGGTCTCCGCATCTGGGCTGATTCTACCCCGCTTCCAAATCTGGACTATCCTCAAGTTCCGCTATCAGGGCTTCCTGTAGGGGGGCGTCTGTTGAGCTTAATCAAGACCTGGGAGGACTGAGTCTCAGATCAGTTGGCTCTGCAGATTGTACAAGAAGGCTACTCGATTGTTTTCTATTCCCTCCCACCGGACGCTTTAATTCACACACCCCTGCATTCAGCCACGCCATAATTGGGAGGCACTGTTAGCAGGCCTTCAGGATCTTCTCGACAAGGGGGCCATTCGTACAGTTCCAGTTTGTCAAAGGAGTCTTGGAGTTTACTCCATCCTGTTTCTGGTGAGAAAGGTTTCTGGGGACTTTCGTCCAGTGGTGGATTTAAAGAGGGTGAATTCCTTTATCCAGCATGTTAAATTTAAGATTCTCTCTTTGCAGGAGATTCATCCATTACTGGTTCTAGGGGAAGTTGTGGCTTCCTTGGATCTGCTGGATGTCTGCCTAAATGTGCCTATCCACCCTTCATCTCAGTGATACCTCCTGTTTTGTGTTGGGGACAACCACTTCCAATTCCGGAAACTCCCCTTTGGTTTGTCTTCTACCCGAGGGTCTTCATGAAGGTGTGGGCTCCCTTAGTTGGGATCATTCACAGGGAAGGGATTTGGGTTTTCCCGTACCTTGATGACTGGCTGATCTCTGCCTCTTCTTTCTCGAAGGGGACTCTTCATGTCCAGGGGGTCTGCGAGGTCCTGCACCATAACGGGTTCCTGATCAACCACAATAAGTCCCATCTGGATCCTACCCAGGACTTGGTGTTCATCTGGGGTCACCTGGACATGGTGAAGGTGATGGTGTTTTTGGCTGCAGAGAAGAGGGCATCCTAGAGGAGGGACTTGGGTTGTCTCCTGGCCCTGGATAATTCCTCTGTCCATCACTGGTTGAGGGTGCAGGGGTTGATGTCTGCGACTATCCCTGTGCTTCCATGGGCTCTTCTTCATCTGTACCCATTGCTGAACCATCTCTTGTCTCAGCGGGCTCCTTGTTCCGCGGATTACGATCTGCCAGTGGTAGTGTCTCCACAGATTTGGTACGATCTGGGTTGGTGGAGTCCAATCTCTTCAGGGGTCTTCCTTTTCTGGTGTCCCCTTCCAGAGTGAATACGACCAATGCCAGCCTGATGGGCGACGTTGGATTCCCGGTTGGTGCAGGGTCGGTGAGATCTCCTGCAGGCTGGTTGTTCATCCAACTTTCGGGAAATGAAGTCTGTTCATTTGGCATGTCTGGAGTGTGCCCCGGCCCTTCAGGGGCATCCTATTCTAATCCGGACGGACAATCCAGTGGTGATGGGCTACCTCAATCACCAGGGGATTGCAGGGTTTGTTCCCTTTGGCTCCTTGCACAGGAGATTCTGTCTTGGGCAGAGGTGATGGTGTGCTCCCTCAGGGTGGCCTATCTACCGGGGAAGGAGAAATGCTTGGCGGATCACCTGAGCAGGGTCTTTCCTCCCAAGGCTTCCATTTTCCTGATGGAGGCAGTGTTCCAACTGTTGGGTGCCTGACGGTGGATCTGAACAGGGTGCTGGATTTCCTTTCTGATGGCTTTGCCTTGGGCCTTGCCCCTTCTACTCTTCGGGCTCAGTGGGCGGCCTTGAGGGCATTTTGCAGTCCTCTGTTGGATGATTTTGTTCCTTTGGTGGCCAGGTTGCTTCGTAGTTGTTTTCTGCCACGTCTTAGTGTGATCTGTCTTGCGCCATCCTGTGATCTTTCATTATTGTTGGGGGCCCTTCAGGAGGGTCTGTTTGAACCCCTGGAGTCTGTGGACTTCAAGATCCTCATGATGAAGGTGGTGCTTTTAGTGGCCATTGTGTCTGTTGGTCGGATTGGGGAGCTGGGGTCCTTTCTGCGCTCTCCTCAGTTCTTGCGGGTCCTACCAGACTGTATTGTGTTGCGACCGTATCCTACGTTTCTGCCCAAGGTCCCCTGGGTTGTCAACCATTCCCTAGAAGTTGTTTTACCTACTTTACCTCTGGTTGTTTAGTCTGGGGTTGATTCTGCTCTCTCACTGTTGGATGTCTGCCAGGCAGTGCTGCTGTATTTGGAATGGAGTGCATCTTTTTGCTGCTGTGATAACTTGTTTGCCACTTTTGGTCCTGTCCGGTCTGGTCATAAACCTTCTCTCTCCACCCTGAGAAAGAGGATTAAGCAGGCTATTTTACAGGTCTATGGTTCACAGGGTCCTGAGGTGTCTGTCTGGGTGCAGGGTCGGTCTACCAGAGGTCTGTTTGTCTCCTGGGCTCCGTTCAAAAGGATCTCTACTGAGGATATCTGTAGGGCCGCTAACTGGTCCTCACCGCACAAGTTCATGGACCATTACCGGTTGGTCCTTCTGTGAGGTTTTTTGCTGAGGCGGTTCTCGGGCTGGTTCTTCTGGGTCTTGATGTTTGCACCTTCTGTGCTTCTTTTTGGTTATTTTCCATCTATGTTACTTTTTGGATTAAATATACTGTTTTGCATTATCCCATTGTCTGTGGTTTCCTGTGAGTTTTCCATGAACCTACTGGGCTTGGGTATGTGCTCACTACGTAACTGTGGTGTTGAGGAAGACTTATATTATCAGATTTGTAGAGTGCATGGCTGCCCCAGCGATGGGGCGTCCCAGCGCTAGATCTGCAGATACCAGCCAAAGAGCAGGGAAGAGGCAGAGGATTAATCAGGGAAGAGACAAATCTTAACTGCCCTCCTGAAAACCCCATGATCCTGTAAGTTCCTGATGGTGCATGAGAGAGCCTACCAGAGAGAGGAAGCCAAAACCTGGATTCACCGGCCACCCGCCCGGGCTCTTCTAACTCGTGGAATTCATAGCAGATGTTGATTCGAGGAGCGGAGGGCGCGTTCTGGTTCATAGGGGATGAGAAGATTGGCTAGAATGAGAGGGGTTTGGGCATAGAAGATTTTGTGAGAGATACACAGAGACTTGAATTGAATTCTCTTTTCTATCGGAAGCCAGTGCGGCTTACGTATGTATTTGGAAATAGGGCAAGATTTCGGGAGGGCGAAGAGGGTAGGTGGGGCGGCATTTTGCACCCTCTGCAGACGGTTGATGTCTGCTTTATTAGCACCCAGGTACAGAGAATTGCAATAGTTCAGTCTTGAAAGGATAGTAGACTGGATAATGGTCTGGCGTGTTGGCGTGTCAAAGAACCCGAGCAGCGGCTTCAGACCGTGCAGGAGTCCAAAACAACTGCCAGCCACTGATTTAGTCTGTGCCTGAAAGTAAGTGCACAGTCTAACCAAACACCCAAGTTTTTTACTGTATCCTTGGGGGTAGGGGAAGCTCCCAGCGCGGCAGGCCACCATTGATGTAAGAGGAGGTAATGCCCAGTTACTTACCGGTAATCTTCATTACTTTGTGTATTGTCTTCCTCGCCTAATGAGTTTCCATCCCTCCCTCCCTGTTTGGCTATCGGCTTTATGTAGTTGCATGGGGATTGGTAGTTCTACAGGAAGTGGGGTGGGTCGACCCTCCACTTATACTGGGTCAGGGGTGACACCGGTCAGCATTGTTGGGGAAGGATGGGAGGCATGGAATGCTAATTTGCCTTGGAGGGTTCTGGTGTGGAGCTAAAGCTCACTACATAACTCATGTGGGGAGGAAGAAAATACTGGGAGTAATAAAGTTTACTGATAAATAAGCGGGGCATGACTGCTCATCCTAGCTACCCTTATAGAGTCAAATGCATCCATATGTAACTGGTTAGTCAATTGGAATACCCGAGACAGTAACCACTGAAGATGCCAGGAGTAAGAGAAAAAGCTTGGAACATTGCCTGTATCCCTATGTTACTTTGTGCCATTTTAAGGTTCAGTAAGAAATTAATGGTAACTGTGCTTGGCAACCACACCGGTGTATATGAGGGGAAGAGAAAAGTGATGCCTAAGATCCTTTGCCCTTGCCATCAGGACAAAGGGCAGGGCTTGGGACCTGATCACAGGTCTTCGTCTTTGAACGCGACCAGTGCTCACATCTCCTGCCCTCAGTACCTACTGAGCATCCCTTACAGCCATTTCTTTAAGGCAGAGTGTGTGCTCTTTAGTTACATCCTGTAGCCAGAGTCTGTGCTGACAATATCTGCTTGTCAGTGGGCATACAGGAGACCTTTGTCAGTAACCCATGCTCAAGACACACCTACAAGGTCTACTGGGCACATACAGTTGCCATGGCGGGTGAGTAGTAAACTATCAAAGTCCTATACTCATCTTGCTTTCACAAATAAAAAATATTAGCCATAGACAATGGAGGGAGTCTGTACAACTCACTATAATACAAACCCAAAAACATAAAGCCCCACAACATATTAAGTTTCAAACTGGAATGCTCCCATGGTATTCCATATGAATGTTCCACTACGTGGCAGTTGAGATGGGCTCTAAAGCAGTCAAGGGAATCGTCGTGTGTGTGCTGTCCGTGTTTTACAAAGAATAATCCAAACAAACCTATATACTGGATCTCAGTCTCGTGTTATTCTTCGTAACATGTTTTGGCGATAATGGGTACCTGAACCCAAGTCTCACAGATGGCACCAGGACGACGTGCCATGATGATATACTTCAGCCCTTGGTGAGAGAATTGCTGATCGGCTTACGCTGTTTGATCTCTTGCTCTGACTTTTCCGGGCATAATAGCCCAACAGACTTGCGGGCTAAGCATACAGACTTTAACAGACTTGTGGGCTAAGCGCGAGGGTGAGGCCGTGTGATAACTATATGCCAGAGACAGTGAGGGAGGTAGCCGAGCTCTGGCTGAAAGCGAGGGGAAGCAACTGCTGCGAGGATCCCTCTCGAGGCAGCGCATCATAATTGCAGGCTCCTTCAACCTGAGAGAAGGCAGTGTGAGAAGGCACGCGCATGAAAGCTCATGCATACAAAGTCTTGCTGTCAAGGGAACAGTCGCAAGACAAAGCTTTTCGCCTCTTTAACAGCAATGCATGTAACCACGCAAATGCTCACCTCTCAGAACACATCGTGAAACGCAGGACAACACAATAAATAAGCGCGCTGTAAACGAGTTAAACTTACATCGTCAGCCCTGCCAAGTATCACGCATCAGGCGTTAGACTAACGCACTTTAGTGTTGTGATCCGCATCACGCATTATAGCCTCTTCACCTGTCAAGTTGGAGCACTGCTATATTCAAACGTACCACACAAGCTACAATGGCAGCACACTGGGTGAGCTGTTCCTGGCAGGCTTGGGGGCTCTGGCGCTGCTGCAAGAGCTGCACAGTGTTACAATGTATCACTTAGGACAGGCATGCAGCATTAGCGATTCATTGCTTGCCCAATGGCAACCGGGACATTGTACACAACTTTAGCAGCCACAGGTGGCATTTCTCAAAGTTTGCATGACCTGCTGCCTGCTCTTAGGCTGTGCTGCTGGGGCAACGGCAATATAGCGCACCCCTCGCACCGCATGGTGGTTGGTTCCCATTGATGGACCCAACCTGCAGGTCTCGCTTACCCAATGGCACACACTGCTGCCCAGCTGAGGGCAATATGGAAAACAGCTCACAGCTGCAGTGCGCGCACGCGGTATTCCGCAACCGGACACGATTCCACCTGTCGCACCTGTTAAACAGTGTGTGTGTGCTCAGGTCCCGGCTGAGACAGAATCAGACAGCATGAGGAGTCCTCAATGCCATCCTCGAAAGAAGTAAGTGTGCCTGAGTCCAGTATATTAGTTGCATTAAGTGTGAGGGCCACAATTCTATTGGAAGGAGGGCGGGGCACACAGCAATACTTTTCAAATTAATGTTGTGAAGCCCCGCAACGCAACTGATGGACCCGGACGGTGCCAACCCCCGGCACGGACCACGGCCTGTGGCCCGGGGGAGCCCAGCACACCACTGTGCTCCAGCTGCCGCAGAGAGGTCACAGTGTCTGAGAAGAGTGCGCAGGCCGGTGCAGGACAGAAGGCCACAGCGCGCTTGCAGCAGGAGTTGTTTTTGTGACCACAAGGTGGCCCTTTACCGAATTGCTGCAATGAGCCTCGCAAAGAAAGTGTGTGTCCCAGTGCCCCCTGATGTGTGCATAATCTCTCTGACATTTGGTTGGCAATGGTATTGGTTTTAAATTAGCAGTTGTAGCGCGGTCATGATCACCTGCCTGCCAGTGCCCTCTAGCAGAAGTTCACACACAGTACGTGACAGGAGCCTGCCAGCAGCGTCTCGCAGAAAAGCAGCATTGGGTAGCTCTCTGTGACAGCCCTGCTATGGTGTGATCTGTGCGTCCAAGGTAAGGGGGAGGCGGCGGACCAGGGTATGATTATTGTTGGGTGTCTGTGAGTCGAGGAGTAATGTTAAATTAATGCTGCTTGCTGTGAGTGATCTATGTGCCTCAGCTGCCTAGTGCTCAGCTACTTGTCCACTAGTCAGGTGTGTTGACTATCTTAATTTTAAATCCAGGCACCTTATCTGTGCTGCTGTTTGCAGGGCTGGGTTGGTAGCTCAAACTGCTTTTGGGGTAATCATAATTTTTATTAGGGTTGAAGAGACTCATTTTAAGAGGCTACAGTGCCATGGCTGCCGGCTCACATTGACTGTCAGTGAGGCTGAGGCTTGCTCAGTGCCTGTCTGTCTGCGGCGGTGTCCACAGGTCAGCTGACTGTGTCACTTAAATTTTGGGGCAGCTGACAAGGTGTGTTGTTGAGGCGCATAAGCTATAGCTACAACCGAAGGTAGTAGGGAGAGGTGAACATAGGATTGTGCTTATTATAGATTTAAAACTGGAGTCAATTGCCATGTTTTAGGTTGCTTATGTGCGATACTCCTTGTGTGCTGTGTTCTTATGTGTGACATTTCAACTCTTGAGTTATGGCACTTTCACAGTTATAATAGGATAAAGCAGTTATGTACATGCAACGTAGTTTATTTAAGTAATGATCCACCTATATGCAATATGATGCTCTAGAGTGGATGTTGAAACACCTGTGATGTTTATGAAACATTTACAATAAATCATGCATACAACAGTGTCATGCCGTTTTAACCTTATTCCTGCTTGATACATACATGAGCGTGTTTAGATTTAAACGTTTTGGCGATCTAACACTGCAGGGCCAGAGAATCCAGAAAAGCTTGCTTTGGGTGGTATATGCTGCCTGGAATCAGTTCTGTGCGTGCCCCTGTGCTCATCTCTGCTACTTCTAACTGGCTCCGAGGGAAAGAGAACAATTTGAGCACAGGGAGATAGGGCTTGACAGTCTGACTTTTGGTACCATGGTCAAACAAAGCATAACCTGATGCTTAAAGCCTGTCATCATGTTCAATTTTGCTCGCGAGAAAGTGTCACTCACAGTCGTTGAATGGCACTCATAATTACACTGAAATTATGAAAATGTCCCTAATAAGCAAGCTGAAACCTTGGCAGCTATGCATTGTGCCCTCTCTGCGACCACTCATTCGAGGCTGACCGCATCCACTGAAGAATAACTCCCCTAGGAGAAGCAGTGCTGTGGTTGCGTTTCAGACTATCTATCGACCAATCATTGCATTTGACATTGGAGGAGCAGCTCTGTGGTTGGTTTTCAGACTATCAATTGATCAATCACAGAATTTCAAATGGATTTCACCCTCTGACCTTGATTGGTCAAAACCTCTGAGTTTGGTTGACCACTGCTCATTCTCTCAACATTGTTTGGTGCATTTTATAAAATATTTAGTGTCAACTGGCTGATTATAAGTCTGGTGCAGCATTCAACTGCTTCATTGAGTGCTTCTCACTATAAGTAAAGCACTGTACAAAACGTTTAGCTACTCATTTAATATCATTGTTCTGTTCTACTAGGAAGAGCATAATTATTCAAAATGCCAACATTCCCACATCTTTTCTTGCTGAGCCTCAAGTACAAAAATGTAAGTGGAAGCAATGGTATAAAACTTGTATAATTATACAATTGCAATTGATAAAGACACATTCAATCCTCTAAGGAAACTAGTGTACACCAGTGTAACTGGACAATTGTTTAGGTGAAGAAGGGCAAAGAATGTTTGATCATCTGCTTATAGCCATTCAACCACCTGGTGCAGATGGGATGTCTACACAGAAGCTGTCAAAAGGCTCCGCAACTATTTCAAGGACGACACAAGTGTAAACATAGAAAGCCATATATTTTACACTCGTAAACAATCTAACATGCATCAATAGAAAGTTTTTAGGCAGAATTGAGAGTACTGGCCTCTAAGTGTAAATTTGATGGCAATTTAGATAATTATTTTAGAGATCAGATAGTAGTTAATTGTCATGACAAACGTTTTCAGGAACAATTGTGTTGTTGAAATCCCAATCTGCATGAGACTTTTGAAATCACAAGAGAGACTAAACGGTCAGTGATGGCCTCAAAAGAACTGAACAGAGGCAAAGACCTGGTGGATGTCGAGTAAATAAATGGAGTGTTGGCAAAATCCAACCTGAACACGAGCATAGCAAACGACAACAAGAAAGGGGGAAGAGTCTCGCCAAACTCAAATTCCAACTCATGTTTCAGGTGTGGGTCGAAGAAATATGACGAACTCTAAAGGATGTCCTGCTGTTGGGAAAACATGTTTGAGGTGCAGGAAAGTGAGGCATGTTGCAAGAATATCCAGAAAGTAGGGTGTATCAGGGATGAAGAGAACCCAAAAAATCATTATGAGGATGCAGAATATTCTGATAGTAGGAAGTACCATAAATCAAAATGATGGAAACACAAGATGCACCCAAGGAAGGTGAGCCAGTGTGTGATGTTGGTCTACGGCACAGCTTTCCAAACGTTTCATGTTGGTGACACACCTTTTTGTGAAAGAAAATTCAGAGACACGGTAACGTGAGGAAGCGCAGCGAGCGAGCCCGAACCACCTATGGTGGGTTTGGGCCTCACACACAACCCCACACACACCACCCCACAGACACACCACCCCATAGACACACCACCCCACAGACACACCACCCCACACACACACACCCACCAACACACACACACCCACCCAACACACACACACCCACCCTACACGCACACACAACCCCCAACACACACACCCCACACACACACACATCCCACACACACACACCCTAGCACTCGGATTACTATATTCCCTATGGTCGTTATGCTCCAGGTGAAATATATTCCTCTTTTAGGGCTGCCAGAGTCTACTAATATGTGGGAGGTTGAAACGTGTTGAAATTCTCTTACTGGACTTGTTTGGAAGGAATGTATCCGTTATTTTCATTACTGAAAAAGTCCACAGAATGTTAGCACAAACTCCTGTGCCAAGGTCAAGCAACAACCAATACTTGCCGACTGCCGCCTGAATTAAAGAGATAAAGATCTCACCCTGCATATGACCAGAGAAAATGGAGCACTGACGCCTCAAGATCTGAACATCTCCATGTAACCAGATTTTACATTGGTAATCCAGGAGGCTAAGAAAATATTTGCACCTGTCAAAAAGAAACTACAATAGCAGGTAAAATATGCTAAGCCTAGCGTCGCTGCAGTGGAGAAAGCTTTTCGCTGCTCTTTTTTGGCACTGTTCGATCTTGATTCAGCAATAAGTGCTGCATGATTTTCCTTGTACATCATTGGAGTAGCTCATAAGAGACAAGGGTGCAGCTCTATTCACTCATTTGTAGGCCCAAAAGCTATTGCATAGTACTATTCATTCACCGTCATTCATCTTGTGCTGTTCATGCAAATCTGGATTTTGTTAGAAGAGTGCTCCCTTAATCCAGCCCTCATCTGGATTTGTATAGCACCTTTGTCAAGCAGCAGTGCATCCTCTGTCTAGCACACCGTGCCTCTGTTTCATTTTTCATTAGCTATCTCTAAGTATCATGGGACAGTAAAAACACCCTTCAGATCCAGAACTATTTGGCAGGATCCTGGACAGTTCAGCTGTCAAAGAAACAAGTCTTGGATTTCTCAATTGCCAGTTAGCCTTATGCTACCTGTTTGAAGAATGCAGCCTGAAATGTCTGTCCTGATAGGTCATACTCGTGGCCTGACTCCCCAAAAATAACTTTTTGTGGTCCAGCGGTTGCAGGAAATCAACAATATGAGTAATGCATGTAGGCACATATTATCTTATATACATAAATGCTCCTCACTGACTACTTTCACGTAAAGGTACTCTCTAACAATTTCTTCAGTTTCACGTATGATGAAGGGCTCCATCATTACTGTTGCAAATGTGATAAAGTTTACATAAGTGATTCTCTCCAGATAGAATCACCGATGTAAATAGGGAGGCACCTGCATGCATTTGCGTTTTTTGACCATAGTGCCTTGTCCTTTAAAGCTGTGTCCTTTAGAGCTGCCTCCCTGTCGTGTGTGGCATCCCAGGACCGCTCACAGCTGCACCCGAGCACTTCACAGGTCTTTAAAGACCTTGTGCGTGTTAATAGGGCTTTGTTGTTGTTTCACCCCTTCTAAGAGCCCCTGCAGCTCGACTTTGCCGATTGCCGGCAGACGTCAAATAATCGCATCGCGCGACACACCTACATATGGGGCGCGACACAGTAATTTGAGTGTTTCAGAGCACAGCAGTTGTGGCAGGATCTGGAGCAGTCAAGGGAATCGCACTGTGTTGTTCATGTGTTTCTAATAATAAACCATATTGGATCTCAGTCTGGTGATATTCGATGTAACACATATCTGCCATCTTCAGATTCTATTTTCCCCGACGGCATAGTGTCTGTGAAGAAAATTTAAGTATGAGTGAACATGTTTCCAAATTTCATGATAGGTGGGAGGATGTCCTCTGGATCTTGGACAGGCTCTATGGCGGAGAGGGGAGTCCTTGGGTTATGATCAGGTGTAGGCTAATTGAAGACACTCGAGGCAGAAAAATACTAATAAATATATGTGCTTAATTACCCCTGGATCGTTTTGTTTTTAATAAGAAACTGGAATGGGCTTCAGAGGTTCAGTATTGTAGAAGGAATCTGTCGGATAGCCCAAACATTGACTATCATTATGTCATGGCAGGACAAAGCATTGTGGCTGAATGCCACAACGGCATAAGAGGGGGTGGAAGATCAAAATAGAGAGTGTGTGCACAGACACGTCTTAAAAATAAACTTTCTGTAATGGTGGAAGAGCCTCGCATTGAGCCAGTCAACATTACCCTAGTACTAGGAAATACTGGAACCTCTGTGGCCCCTTGCATTGAAGCCAAATGTAACACATTGAAGTGAGCCTTTTATTACCAACTGTTTGTAACAAAAATGACACAAGAAAGAGAGGGGTTTTATTCAGCAATGTAGGAACAGAAAGTAACCACAAATATATTGTCTAGGCAAGTGCAATAGGCTTCGAGTGGCTCAGCTGTTAATAGCAGTGCAGACTATTTGACTCAATCTGGGTCTAAATAGCCTGTTCAAGAAAAGAGGAGCTTTAGAGGGAAAAGCTAGTCAATAGGTCGCCCTCCACTCAATATGCAACTACTACACAACGAGACCTAGACTATGAAAGCACCCTAAATAGCCTGGCCAAGCTGTAGACCGAGCAAGGAGTATGCTGTTAAGTAAGCAAAAATAAATGTTATTTGTGCAACGAAAAGTTAGCAACAGTAGAGAAAATAGGGTCTAAAAGTCTCATTTATCACAAACCTTGAAAGATCGATTCACTAAAGCAGATGAGTAGACTCTAGCGCCCGACTGAAAGTGATGCAACTAGCATACAGGAGCAGCAGCCAGTTCCGCAATCACCTCAGAGTCACATCATTTTCTAACCCAAAATACACATTTGTTTTTTGATTGCCCTTTAAATAAAGAATGTTTCAAGAAACGTTGGATACAATGTCAGACCATCAGCTAAGGACAAACAGGAACACCACTCACTATATATTAGCAAGACTTACCTTCCAGAAGTGGCTTAAACAAGCTAAAAAATTGGAGCATAAAAGGAAGGGGAATATCTGTGCAGTGAAACTCATTAGCAATGGCACTTTAAAATGCACACCCAAACCAGGACCAGCTTGCACAGCTCATGTACAATCTATCCCAAGGAACATGCTCATTATGTGGACATAATGGAAGGTTGCTGAAGACATCAACTACACCTGCTGTAGGAAGCAGCCCTTTTGAAAAGCCAAAACAAAAACATGCATACATTTACAGTTCTCTACACCAGCATGATTCAAACAAGATATAGCGATTTATAGGTCACGGATTTTAAGAAGAAATTAAGTTACTTACCTGTAGCACTAGTTCTGTAGCTCTCCAGTATTAGAATCTTTCACAGATTCACATGCTTGAATCATTCCCCGTTGTCGAGATGGGAGTCCCACTGTACCTTAGAAAAGTAATATAATGATAGGCATACACCTGAAAGGCCCTAGGCCCTTTAGTTTAGTAGCATATAATAGTCTTTTTTTAAAGAAACCAAACTTAAGTCTTAACCAATCAGGTTGCAGCCCCCTTTAGAACACTCCTGTCTGGCCCTCCAGATCCTTAGATTTTTAGAGCACAAGTGTGTAAGTATATAAACACCCACTGAGAGGAAGAAGGTAAACTCCACAGGAAAGAAGGGTGGGTTGCAGTTAGTGGTAAGTAACTTAATGTCTTAGGCAGTAGTAGAATTTTTATATATATAAGCAGGTTTCTTGGGCTGATGAGAATCAAAAATGAGTCTCATCAATTATCGGGTTGGCACCGATATATTGATGATTTTTTCATTTTTTGGAAAGGCTCTCGGACTGAAGCTGAAGCCTACATTAGACAACTGAACAACAACACTGTGAATTTACACTTCAGCGGCAATATAAGCGCAATTGAAGTTGACTTCTTAGATCTTAAAGTCTTCATACGGGAGGGTAAAATCTGTACCTCACTGTTTCGTAAAACTACTGCAAGGAACTCTGTTCTGGAAGCAAACAGTTGTCACCCCAAACCTCTAAACAATAGCATCCCATATGGCGAGTTGCTATGCCTCAAAAGAAATTGCACATTAGAACTAGACTTCGAAGCAGCTGCCCAGGAGTCAATGCAAAGATTTAGAGTGAGGGACTACTCAGACCAGACACTGCAAAAGAATTTTGAGAATGTCCAAAGAATACCTAGACACTGTCTATTAAAAGACAAATGTAAACAGAGGGATAGTGATGATAGGAGTCCATGATTCACCACTACCTTCACATGTGATTCGAAAGAAATTCAAAGTGTCCTATCCCGCAATTGGCACATCTTGAAGGCAGATGGAATAATTGGGGGTGACATATCAGATCATCCCAGGATAACCTACAAAAGATGTAGATCGTTAAGAGATCACCTAGTGCATAGCCATTTTGACTCAGTCCCGAGAACACCTAGACTGGGAAATCTAACTGGATTCTTCCCATGTACTCGCTGTAAAGCATGTAGAACAAGTTCCAAAACCACAACTTATAAAATACCGGGCAGAGATGCACCGAAAAAGATTACTAAATTCATCACATGCATCACACCATACTGTGTATACTGCCTAGTATGCCCTTGCAATCTTCACTATATCGGCAGCACGATACACCCTGTCAAACGTAGAATTCTTGAACATGCCAGAGCAATCGAGCATAATGCCCCATCCTATCCTGTCGCGAGACATTTTGCCAAAGCACATCATAGTGATCGTAACCTCCTCCGCTTTTTCTGTCACGATCATGTCCCCATGAAAGATCGTGGAGGGGACATGGAGATCCAACTCAGGAGAATTGAATCGAGATTTATAATTGATCTGAAAACCAGAACACCTTTTGGTCTTAATACTGAGGAAGAATTAGCGATACATTTAGGAAAATAGCCTGCAGATCCAATATATTCCGTATTTTTGATTATTTTTACTCACAAACTTAGTTCAATGAATTCTCAAAAAGAAAAGAAATTTTGAGCCAAATTGTGACTGCCTATTCAAGACTAAATTGTTTTTGCAAAACCAATAAAATAGGAGGAGGAAATAGTTGGAATAAATTGAGTTATATTAAACGAACACATTATGCAAAAATAATAGTGTACAGATATCTTATAAATTCAGAGGTAATGAATTGCATAACAATGTATTTATGTGTAGATATATATATTTCTTTAATTTTTTTATTGTATTCCATTCTAACCTTAAGAATGTACAGAAGTATTTATGTCCTCCTCGATCACAGAGAAATAGGTATGTGATCTAGTGACGATAA
The DNA here is from genome assembly GCF_964261635.1 of Lissotriton helveticus. NCBI lineage: Eukaryota > Metazoa > Chordata > Amphibia > Caudata > Salamandridae > Lissotriton > Lissotriton helveticus. The sequence continues at coordinate 514,694,933 of NC_136071.1, read as the reverse complement.
TTTGAATATTTGTGAGTTCGCCCATTCAGGGCTCAATTATATGTGAAAAATCCTTGCGTTTTGAATGAACTATGCCGGTATTTAGTGCCTGTCTAACTGATACCAATGAAACGTTAAGATGGCCGCCGCATCATAAACTGAAAGCAAGTGCCTCATCGATGTTACCGTATCTATAGGAAATGACGTAATATGACGAACCTTGTTTTTGTTGTGGAACTTTATTTATAATTTGAATACATTCATTATATGGTCACAGTTCGAAGAAGGCGCTACGCCGAAACGCGTCCTGTTGTGTGGTAAATAAACCTCAGCTACTTCAACCGATGAGTGCGGTCTGGTCCTTTGCGAGGCAGTAAAGGGATTGGAGCAAATTGATATATATATATATATATATATATATATATATATCAATCAGAAATTGCTCCAAAAGCATGAGGCGCCCACACAACATGCTTAATATTCCTTTATTGTTGGCAGACTGCACAGGATTCCATCGTGTCACAATATCCATCATTGCGTGAAAAAACCTTGATGCTGGACTCCATTTGCCTCAGTCAGTGAGCAAGGGCTGTGTGAGCCCGAAACATGTTTGGCGAAGTGTGTTATCAAGAAGGCAATGCTGGATATTGTGACACCATGGAATCCAATGTCATTTGAGATGTCATCAGTGATGTCATGAGTGATGTTGTAAATGAATCTAGGACCCTAGTGTAAATTTTCCCGATTCATGCCCTTATATAGGTATGGATCATCCTATCCTTATATAGGCATAGAAATCATTACCATATTTAGACTGAGGCTACGCAGCCCAAACACGGCATGGCTACTTCCACTATGTTCCAAGAATCAGCAACGATTTCTTAGAAAAACCTGCCTTCAGCAGCTAGGGGCATCCCCTTGCCTGAATACTAATTTATCTAGGAAATCATGGAGGTTTCGAAGAACTGAGTCTTCTATGACGCTAGTAAGTCCAATCACACGTCAAACTCGGCACCTTCATAGTATAAATATGCCTAGATTTGCCCAAGCAGACACACTGTGGTTTGGGGCAGATCGCCTAACTACTTGCCCGACGCCCTGCAGCAGCAAGTGCCGAAGGAAGCCGACCCTCCAGCTGACGCACTGAGAGACTCTGTCTTTTCTCCTGCCGAGAAATCCAGCTCCAGTGTTTCCAGGCTACCCTTGCGGGTTTCTGGGAAATCAAGTCCTGAGAGAGAGATACAAGACCTCCTTCATTCTCAACCAAGGTACGGAGCTGATTAGACCCTTAGAGAATTCTTGATTAGATTCTTGGCAGAAGATACTAAACTTAAACTACTCCTCACTTACTTCTTCCCTTGTGGTAGGCTTAGGTCAGGTACACCGGGGTAGGTGTATTTTAGAAGCACCAGTTGAGTACTGTTAGCCATAATTTTAACACTGAATGTTTTTTATCTGTTTTAAGGCAATTTATGGCTTAGAAACCATATCATGCTATTACAGTACTACTTTATAATACTGTTCGTATTATATACTCTGTACTTTATTACCAGTATTACAATTGTAGCAGTACATTTCTTATGCTTGAGAAAGAAGACTGTTCAATAAATACTTTTTATTGAAAACGCCCGTCTCTCTATTTTCTCAGCACCTCTGGTGAAACGAAGCATGCACGAATGACTGAGTAAAATAGCTATCTATTGTTTCCGCGACTCTAGAGATTGATTTCTTATTCTTCGGAAACAAAGTTGTTATGTTTATGCAGTTGTCAGAAACTAATCCCTTCTTGTGAATTCGAGAAAGTTTCTAGTGACCTCTGAGCCAGCTGGTACTCACAATTAAGTCTAATAGATTCGGTAGAGACCTAGTCGACCTCAGTCCTACGTCTAAACTACAGGATGTATTATTCCAATGCGCAGAGCCTATTGGGAATATAGGAACTACACTACAATGTCACTGACCATGTCATGTAATATGTGACGTCATCAGCAGTGCATTGCGGGCGCGCGAGTTATGGTTAGCTGAACTAAATATAACGGGGGAATTTCAATAGTTTTGTATGAGTGAAATGTCCAGCTAACTACAATGCCCCTGAAACCTATGGTTTTTTCAGTGAATTTCTAAGGTTTTTTAAATGCTAATTCCTAACTATAACATGTCTGAAACCAATGGTTTTTTCAGTGAATTTCAAAGGTTTTTTAAATGCTAATTTCTAACTTTAACGTACTGAAACCTATGGTTTATTAAGTGCATTTCAAATCTTTTTTAAAAGCTAGTTTCTAACTATGCCTACAGAGGTAGGACATGTGAAGAAAGAAGAAAAAACACACAGAAAGAAGAAAAAGAAATGCAGAAAGAAGCAACAGAAGTCCTCAAAGACAAAGAAAAGTGCAGGAAGAAGGAAGAAGTGCAGAAAGAATAAACAGAGGAGCAGAAATAGGCTGTGTTGCAAAATCATCCTGTACCCTCAACTTTTTCTGATGGGTACTGGTGGTGACTGACTCTGACTAACCAATCCTGAGCCAGTCCTATGCTAAAAGACACTTAGAATACAGTTAAAACACCTACATACACTAGGGAACACTATGCGTTGGGGTACCCCTGTTATTAGCATGACCTCCTTTGTAAGCCCCTAGTATATAATAGGGCAGGGGGATTAAAACTATCTCTTAAAACGCGCCACAGGGCGCGTTTTCACACTGGCGAAGGGAGGGGGGACTGAGCTGACTTGTGCAAACAAGCCCTGTGGCCGTTTTAATTTGAGGTATAAAGTCCCCTTGAATCCAGAGTGTCCCTTGGGTAAAACTAGCCCACCAGGTATCTCCAGTTAGCACCACAGAGCAGGACCACCTCTCTGCAACGCAGCAGTGGCGCTTACAGGAAGCACCTGGTGGACTAGTTGACCCCCATGGGTCCTCAGGATTGAAGGGGAATTATTTCCCCAACTTAAAACGTGCCATAGGGCGTGTTTGCACACGTCACGTCAGGCCCCGACCCCTCCCTTCCCCACTGTGTAAACACGCCCAGTGGCAGTTTTAAGTTGGCAGATTAACTCCCCTTGAATCCTGAGGGTCCCTAGGGGCAAATTAGCTCACTCGGTACGTCCTGTAAGCTCCATTGCAGAGAGGTGTAAAAAGGGGCACATCCTGCACCACCTCTCTGCACAGAGCTGTGTTCCAGAGAGGTGTAAAAAGGGCTGTGGCCTCTGAACACCTGTCTGCAACACAGCTCCCTGGCGCATACTGGAGATACCTGTTGGGCTAGTTGGCCCTCAGGGACCCTCAGTATTAAAAGAGAGTTAATCCCCCAACTTAAAATGTGCCACGGGCGCGTCTGCACAGTGATGAAGGAAGGGGGTGTGGCCTGAAGTGACATGTCTGCAAACACACCCTGTGGCGCGGTTTAAGTTGGGGAATTAATTCCTCCTCAATCCTGAGGGTCTCTGGGGGCCAACTAGCCCACAAGGTACCTCCAGTAAGTGCCACAGAGCTGCGTTCCAGAGAGGTGTAAAAAGGGGCGTGGGCTCTGAACACCTGTCTGCAGCGTTTTGCATGGTTTTTTTCTTCTGTTTTCTTGTGCCTCGGTTCTACCGAGGCACAAGATGGCTGCCAACACTTCCTGGTTTGGAGTGTTGACAGCCAATTAGCATACAGCTTGTCATCGGGAGGTTGCGCGGATCCTGCGCGGCCATAGATATATACAGGATTTAACTTTTGATTTTCTCAGCCACTACTGAACGGATTTACACCATTTAACAAAAAGGCACAACTCTGAACCAAGGGCTACCTTTTTGCCAAATTTTGTGTAATTTCGTTCGGCAGTTCGGGCTGTAGCTGCGGCTAAAGGTTTCTATGGGAAATTGCATGGGGAAAACGCGTTTTGGGACCCACCTTTTTTCTCGGCCCCCACGTGATGAATTACTGTGAAACTTTCAGGATAGGAGCGGACCGGAGCGGGCCATAAGTTTTGAGAATTTCGCAAAGATTCGTCAACCGGCGCCAAAGTTATTGGAAATAGAATGTTGCGGATTTTCTATGGAAAATAAGTCCTAACTATAACTACCCACTGGCGACTGCCGGTAGGTAATATACATACACACACACACACACTCATATATATATATATGTATATATATATATATATATATATATATATCACAACAACGATTCCTCCGGCTGGAGGAAAGCTTGGAGTCGCAGTAAATCAATCGTAATCCGCACAAGTTTGTATTAATTTATTCTTAAATCCATTGGAGTGTCAAGAAACAAAGCAAACTCCACGCTTTCCTCCAGTCGGAGGAATCTTTGTTGTGAGGTATAGCGGTTGGGCTCAATCACAGGAGTAACACGGCCACGCCTGGCAGCGCCTACCGGGAGAGAAAGTGAGCCATACGGTTGGATAGATATATATATACACACACACATACACACACAGATACATATACACACATGCACAGAAAATCTTCTGGTGTGACTAGAACAGACAGAATGGAGCTCAGTGGAGATTCCCTTACACCAAAAACATAAGTTAGAAAGAGGATCCCAGGGCATATTTATAGACCTCAACATAGACACAGCCCTCAGGGAATATACTTGTACACACAACAAGTGTCTATGGGTCTGCAAGATCAACTATGCGTCCCGTTCCATAACATAAACTGCTCAAAAACAAATCATGAAAAGTAGCATGCTCCCGTGTCTCCTTGAGGCACAGCAAGATATCACCAGGGTATCAGAAGTACCCATCAGTTACCGTTCGAGACCACCCTTGTCATCATAAGGGTCTCCTCACACCAAGGAGAGTATGCTTGCAGCCACTTGGTATTGGGGTGGTTGCCGCTAAACCATTGAGAATACAATTACATATAGGGGTATCGAGCACAGGAGTGTTTGGATAACTGAATTGCAGTGCGTGAATAAGTGAAAGTGAAAAAATAGTGATGTGTTTAAAATTGGAGAGAAGAGAGAAAAATAAAGAGTTTAATAATGTCTCTCAGACTTCCAACCTTTAAAAACAGTGCAGAATAATAGCAGGTTCAACAAATAACTGCCTTCCAGAATCATATGTCAACATGTTTCAGCAAAAGTGGATACTAACTGTCCACTGCTTTCATCAGGACCACATTATCGCTACTGTAAAAAAGTGAGAAAAATTAAAAGTGACACAAAGTGGTAACCATGTCACCTGGTAGTCCTAGGTCATGGAAAATTTCTTCCAGGAAACTTTTAGGTAGGAGGAAAAAGCATCACCTCACCTGGCTAGAGCTCATGTAAGAGGAGCACCGCTCTATTAAAAGCAAAGGATAATCAATCAGGGATCTTTGATCTTCATGCCCATTCTATTTAGTGTGCAATGAATCATCTAGCCGACTTGTATATATACATATATCTTCAGCACAGTGTTTGTCAGATCATATGGGACAGTTTATCATGTCTCTTTCATTAGAGGGGATATTATATTGAGACAGTCACTTTGCATATCTAAGACTGATCTGTACTACAATATGAGCCCTTTTTCCTCAGGTGATGGAATCCACCCTAGTAGTTGGTATTCGCTCAATAATGTTTTCCACCGTGGCTCCTCCTCGGGACAGATAGGGGAAAACATGGCGGCCGGCTAATCAGCGGGTCGCGGATGTCGGAATAGTGGTGGTGTCAGTTTGAAGAGAAAGGTCGATTGTCGGTGTTTTACTGAGGGTTTGCACGTACCGGGGTGTAAGGCAGACCTGGTGGAAGTCACGGCGAGCTACCGGCAGATCCTGGAGGCTGTCTGCCGGCTGGGTTCGGGAGACCAGCAGCAGCGGCAGCGGCGGATGGCGGAGAACCCAGCCCTGCAAGCTGCCGAGACTGAGAGTGAGGGGGCGGAGTCGCGTTACTTGCCAGCCGGGAGCTGGGAGCGAGCAGCGCAGGGGGTCAGTAGAGGACGCCGAGTGCTTGCGAAAATCGGCACTCCAACAAGCGGAGGAAGGGGTCGAGGGCTGGAAGCTATCAATCTCAATCCCAACCCCAAAAGTATACTGCAAAGGACCCGTGCGGAGCAAGTAAGCAGGGGGGTGAACGAGGGAGGAAACCCCACAAGATACCAGTTAAGGAGTAAGAGGTTGGGAAAAGACACTCTTGTGGGGTTCAATAAAAGCGATAGTACACAAGGGGGGGGGAAAAACGGTGAAACAGAGGAAAAAGCTTTCCCTAAGCCTACAGCATATAAATCTAAGGTCTCACCTTCAAAGAGAGAAAAGAAAAAAAGACAAAAAAAAGAAACTGGATTTAAGACCCCAATAACTCCTTCACTTAACCTCTATTTTAAGCCAGTCCCAAAGGTGCTGGTGTTGAAGCCTGACTCTACCCCTCAGCCTCAAGTTAGGGCTGGTGAGGCAGTAGAGCTCGAGGAAAAAATCGAATATATATCAAAATCTATGGAAGAAGAGGAACGCAAACAGGACTGGTCAACTCTTTCAACACCAAACCCATTTCAGGTTTTGGATACAGTGATGGAGGCTGATAAGGGGGCTAGTTCTGATGCAGAGGTATCTATGGAGCAGATATTCCAATCTACGACATCAGTTACATTGAATACGTTAGCTGAAAGTTCATTTGCTGTCTCTGCTGAATTGGGAGAGAAGGCGGTAGAGGATATATTTACAAGGGGGGATGAAACCCTTAGTAATGAAAAGACGATGTTCTCCATAACTGAGTTGGGCTCAGGACAGCAAGAGAGATCTGCCTCATCAGAGGTGTCCGTCATGGCACTCTTAAGAAAACTGGAACAGGACATCCATTTAGGTTTCGAAGCCTCTAGGAAGAATCAAGAGCGTATTAGTGCCACATGCGCGCTATTAGAGGATAAGATAGATAAATTAACGACACGTGCAGGAGAGATGGAATCCGCAATGAAAGTTGTGCAGGGAAGAGTTCTGGATAACCGTAAGGAGATAGAGACTCTATATTCTAAAGACAGGCAAATGGATGAAAGGTTAGAAAGGCTGGAAAATATGCAAAGGCGCAACAACCTAAAAATTCTCAAACTTCCAGAAGGAAAAGAGGGGACAGATATAAAGACTTTTGTAGTGCAGTTGCTGAAGAAAGAGTTAGCACTAGAGGAAACTGAGGAAAATTTAGTCCGTGATATTCAACGAATACATCGAGATCCTTTTAGGTTGAAGCCAGACCGGGCTAAGCCAAGAAAAATTTTGATTAATTTTGCGACATACTCATTAAAGGAGAAAATTCTGTCACTTGCTTTAAAGAAAAAATCTATTGTGATAGATGGAGTAACAGTTGACATCAGGTCTGATTTGTCACCAGCTACAGCAAACAGGCAATGGGAGATGGGAAAGCGATTGACACCCTTAAGAGAGATAGGAGCTACGGCTCAATTAAAATTTCCCGCCTTTCTAAAAGTCATGTGGCACAATAAAATGTATACATTCCGTACAGTGGACGAGGTAGATGCTTTTTTGGATGTTATTCATAATGAAAAGAAATAGAAATAGAATATCGGCCATAAATTTTGTAAAATAATAAAAAGATACACCACCACTGAGACATCCACAGGCCTAGGCCATGGGAGTAATGGATGGGTTTTCCAGGGAGGGAAGTGAGTGTAGGGAGAGGGGAGGGATAGGGGCAAGGGAGAAAAAAAAAAAAAAAAAACATTCCTCATGAGCGGTCTTGCTGTGATTTAATCAGAAAGAAAAAATGGGCAGTATGTGACAAGTATGACAAGTATGATGAGCAGGGCTAGAAATAAGGAGTTAAGGTTCCTTACATGGAATGTCAATGGGCTCCGAGTTAAATCTAGGAGATTACTGATTTTGAAATATTTAGAAGATTCACCAGCGCAGATCATCATCTTGCAAGAAACACATTTAACACAAAAGGAAAGCAAAGAGATATTTAGTACTCAAAAATGGATTGCAAATGCTACCTTTACATCCCAAGACTTGGTTACAAAGGGAGTAGCTATTTTGATTAGAAAAGGATCTGATATAGTAGTCGAAAATAGTGTAGTAGATGGTAGAGGAAGATGGGTGATTTGTAGATTACGACTGTCGAGTGAAGTGCTGACAGTTGTAGGCTATTATGGTCCGAATATAGATGATCCCACAGTTTTAGAGAAAGTTGAATTGGAGTTATTGGATTTTCCAGGTAAAATCATTATGGCAGGGGATTTTAATACAGTATTAGACGGTAAGCTGGATAGAGCGGGCAACGCCAGAGCAATAATGAATAGTAAAATGACGGCCAAAGTTAAGTCAATGATGGGGCAACTAGGACTCTGTGATATTTGGAGATTTAAATTTGCACAACAGCTAGGGTTTACTTTCTACAATAAAAAGTATAAACATAACTCACGGATAGATTTTTTTCTGATTGATAATAGACTGAAAGAGAGAGTTATAGGCATAGATCACATAGGGGCGCATTTATCAGATCATTCTGGTGTGAGTCTAAATTTGAGGTTGGAAGTAGAAGAAATCATTTCAGTTTGGAGACTAGATCGGACAATTTTAGCTGATGCAGAGGTCCTAGAAACTCTCAAAGAAGAGATACAAGTTTTTCTAGAAGTAAATGTGGGCTCAGCTAAGGAAGACACAGTATGGGAAGAGTGTAAAGCGTTCATGAGAGGTAGAATGGGAGCTCAAGGGGCAAAGAAACGAAGACTGTATTATAGTCAGGTCTCAAAGTTAGAAAAAGAGATTCGAGAGTGCGAAATCAATCGAATCCCCCAGGATGTGACTACTTCAGATGGCCCATGGGAGAAAAATCTTTTAGACTTAAAGGTTCAACTTACTGCAATACTTACACAACGAGTTAAAGAGAGATGGGAAGCTAGTCAGTTGGCACATTTTTCATATGGAGAGGGATGTGGCAAGTTACTAGCGTGGAAAGCCAAGAAAGATGTCGTACGGAATTATATTAAAGAGATCAAGAAACCGGGCATAGATCAAACTATAACAGAAAACAAACAGATTGTAGAAGCATTTCAGGAATACTTTACGAATGTTTATACAGAAGACCTTTGTCCAGATAAAGATGAGATTGAGACCTGGCTACCCTTAATACAACCACTGTCAGATGAGGATATGCTTGGGCTTAATAAGGAAATTACTCAAGAAGAGCTGATGAAAGTGATTAAGGATAGCAAAAGAGGGAAAGCCCCTGGACCAGACGGTCTACCCGCAGAAGTGTATAAAGCCCTAGGAAATACGTTGGCCCCCACTTTGTGCCATTTGTATAATAGAATTTTTAGGGGGGAAGTGAAAATTCCAAGCTCTTGGAATGAGGCAAATATTGTTTTAATACTTAAACCAGGGAAATCTCCAAAAAACATGGATGCCTATAGGCCGATTTCACTTTTAAATTGTGATTATAAATTCTTTTCTAAAATTTTGGCTGACAGGCTTGGTAAAATCATCCATAAATTGATACATGAAGATCAAAGGGGTTTCATTAAGAGGAGGTACTTAAAAGACCTTACCTACTCTTTGATAGGTTTGATAGATTTAGCCTCTAAATATGAATATCCCTTGGCAGTGATAGCATTAGACGCTGCCAAGGCCTTTGATCGAGTTAATTTTGTATACTTAAAAACTCTCCTGCAATATCTCAACTTAGGAGATAAATTTACGCAATCCATTTTTTCATTATATTGTGCCCCGACTTCGCGAGTACTTATAAATGGAACTCTTACACTTCCTATCAGGGTAATGCGGGGCACCCGGCAAGGATGTCCCTTATCACCTTTATTTTTTAATATATATATAGAGCCTCTCGCTTGTAAAATTAGAGCCTCAGAAGAGATACCTCCTTTTGCTGTGATGGGCTGGGCAAAGAAGTTAGGTTTATATGCGGATGATATTATTGTTTATTCTACTAATTTAGTTAGATCTTTGGAAAACTTAGTAAACACAACAAAAGACTTTGGTAGGATTTCTGGTTACCAGTTAAATCAAGAAAAGACCGAGATAATGACTTGGAATCTTAACACGAGAGGGATAAAAACTACAGCAGAAATGAGATATCTTGGTGTTAGGATTACACAGAAGATTGAGGACTTGGCTAAAACTAATTTTGACAGAGTGAAAAAAGAGGTTGGTGATACGCTAAAAGGCTGGATAAACATACCTTTGTCAATATATGGGAGATCTAACCTTGTAAAGATGGTGATTATACCAAAAATTACTTTTTTGTTTGAGACTATTCCGTTGTGTTTTAAAAAGGAATGGTTGGCGAAAATACAAAGTATGATAACTTCATTTATTTGGGCGTCAAAAACCTCTCGAATTTCATGGAAGAAAATAAGAAGAAGTGTAAATAAAGGAGGGTTGGCGGCTCCAGATTTACAAATATATGCATGGGCTTTTTGTTTAAAAAATTGCAGGATGTTATTGGGTACCCTTGTTCAATCTCAGATCGGCGGACTTTTTGGGATAATGCTGAAGATATCAGGTTATCACGAGTTTGGATACTTATATAAGTTTGGAGATCCCAAGTTTTTTAAAAAGGTGAAACTCAAGACTCTGAGGGACCTGGCCGAGATTTGGTATAAAATAAGAAAAGTATCTAAGATCCCCTATTTAAGTTATATGGCTCCGATATGGGAATCGCCGGGAGCTCCTTCCTGGACAAGAGACGCGTTAGCTTTAAATTTGATAAAGGAGCCCGCCTTGCAAAGATGGAAAGATTTATTTCTAGACGGAAATTTAATTTCTTGGAGTTCTTGCCAACAAAAGTGGGGCCCAGTTTTTTCAAAATACAAGTACTTACAGATCCAAAGTTGGGCAAATCAGTCAGAATCAGGCATTGGACGGGAAAATGATTTTGAACTAAAGTTGGAGTCAATGGTTTTTGAGAAGGAAGTTGCTTGCTGGTACTGGCGAATATTGGAAATGGAGGATGGAACATTTGATTTACCAGAGACCCTGTGGAAGAAAAGCTTGCCAAGGATCGCGACAGAAGACCAATGGCAAGTAACTATGAGCATGCTATACAGAATTGTTAAACCTGCAAACCTAAGGCGAAATGTTTTGTTTACCATTCACAGGGCATACTGGTCCCCGTACAGGCTCTCTAAATTTAAGGATGGAGGAATAGTCGAATGTCCAAAATGTAAAGCTCCAAATGTCGATGATTTACACATGTTTGTATCGTGTCCGAATATCAAACAATTCTGGATTGAAGTGAGTAACTCCCTTTCTAAAGCATTGAACCAACCCATTGAGGTAAGCCCTGAATTAATTATTACTGGGAGATATGATTTACAAAATAGAGTTTTGGGTAATAATGTTAGACTTATTTTTTATGCTATGTTATTAGCACGCCGAGAGATATGTAAATTATGGGTCTCACCACTCAGTCCTACTTTATTGGATTGGATCTTAGCCATGAGATACATGGCTAAGCTTGATATGTTAGATCGCTCTAAAAGAAATAGAGGTTTTTGGATACCCTTCCTGCAAAATTTTGGTTAAAGTTATATTTATGTTAAAAGTCCGATGATTAAGCCCGTGCCTGTCTAGCTGGTATATGGATCATCCGAGGACGAGGAATAGAGATGGTGGAGGATACACATTTTGGGTCGGATGGTCAAGAAGGACAGTTGAGAGGAGACCAGAACCAAAAATATGTGTTGTCTACGCCCCATAACTCTAGACCAGCCTAATAGACAATAACAGCCCAGTGGTAGATAAGTACGAAGTTATGGGCGGCAAGACGGCAAATGAGGATAAAAAAAAAAAAAAAAAAAAAGAGAACAAAAAAAAAAAATAATAATAATAATAATAATGTTTTCCACCTATAGTGTTAAACAGCCTAAATGGCGAAATCCTACTCGTTTTTGGCAACCAATGCTCGTAACTGTGCAGCCTGCCTCTACTGTCACAGCATTACAAGATTGAAATGTATGCGCAGGAGGGCGGTTATGCTTACGAAGCAAAATTCTCATTCATCTTTCTGATCGCGAAACAAAACTGCATACACTGGCCTGTCCGGCGATTCTCCTGGCGTCCCTCTGAGCTGACTCGGGGAGGTACCCAGGAGTGCAAGGACGCCATTTTTATGTCTATCATCCGGAAGAACAATACGCGGGTCACGTAGAGACGCGGCTCACGTAGTCAATCTAGGACCTTGGGTAATGTAGTCAATGGTATGTAGTCTGCCTCCGCCTACTACTATAACAGGAGTTGGAAATTAGGAGGGATGCGTTTGCATCTAAAAGATGATTGTAAGTTATTGCCACGGATACCTTTTTATTTCAAGCATACGGGAAAAACCAAACGTGGGTCGCGTAAAGAAGCGGGTCACGTGTTCAGCTTGGGACCCTGGGAAATGTAGTCAAAAGTATGACATCTGCCTTCGCTTATTGCTATTATGGGAATAGTGAATTAGGAAGGATGCGTTTGCATCTCAAAAAATACTACTGAGTAGAAAGTGTGAGAATAAAACTATTCTTTATGCATCTTTTAATGATGACATTATGAGCTACCCCTCTCTTAGCTGTTCTACAATGATGTAGAAGAACTAGCCCATTCCGACCATACTCTTATGTATAGTCTTCCTTACTGAATCTATAGGTAAAGAAACAGGATAATGCCGATAGTCCTGATGGACAAATGTGGTATCGTCCTCATGTGACTCCCCACCGCCCCTCTCCCATTGTACGCCTTGGAATGCTCGGGTGTGACATCACTTAGAATGTCAACACCGTGAGCGTTCCAAGACGAGCGCCCTGAGAGCGGTGGATTTGACAGCCTCCCTCCGACAGCTGTGGCTGAGGTCGTTATACCTGTAATTTAATAAAGTATCGTATGTCCACTTCCTGGTGTCCCTCTTTTTTAAGGCGATTTCACACTGGCGACGAGGACGAACATAGGATAACAGGACATGACCTCAACACGGAGCATTATGAAGTAAGAAGAAAGATGAAAGATTCAGGCGGAAATAATCCAAAATAGTAAAAGTGTCCCTCAGGATTTCACTAACAGTGTGTAAAACAGACGGAGATTAAGCATACAGCGACATCGCCAGCATGATAAAGCATTGTGTGGTGTGAGACTATCTAAAAGCCACCCATTAAATCACGCACAGAGTAATGTCTTTATCATTGTGGCAGCGCTGAATTTAAGGACTGTTTGAGGAAATGTGCATAAAAGATAGGCTGTCTGAAGGAAAACCATTTTAGCGTGAAGATTTAGTCACGAGTGCAGAGGCGAATTAAAGTGGAGAAATGCGGCGTGGGAGGCGATGAAGGATTTCTAAATACTGTGTGTGACGGAGCAAGACTAAAGGTGGCATTATTGCACCAGCGGGAAACATAATTTTCACACATACAGAGGAGGATTATATGTAAAAGAATACCGCCTACAAGGGAAAGTGGAGAACATTCTCCAGAAGTTAAATATTGTGGAAGAAGCAGGGAAAAGTGAACCAGAACGCAATTAATCTATTGAGTGGCATCGCGCTAAGGAACAGAGAATTGCAACGCAGGAGGAAGAAAAGAACTTCGGAGTGAGAGCGTATGTCAGGATTGAGCCAAAAAGATTGACTGTAATGCAATGTATGACTGTGGGCTCACAAAAACAGGAACAACTAGTAGTAGCAGACGATGAAAGGAATGTGACAGTATTAAACTAGCGTATTTACCTTAGAAACCAACTGGGGATGTGGCAATCACAAGGAACCTTTGTTTTTTCTTCTTTAGCGTTTGGTAGTGACATCCTGAAGTAATAACATAATTCAACTCACCTTTTAGGGGCATTTCCTGGCTCTCGGTTTAGGCTAAGAGATATTTGCTAAATGAAAGAGTGGAACACTGACTAAAAGTGAGAACATAGAGTGACAGCGCCACCTTGTGGGCTCCATAGTGCATTATTTTTTTTTTCATCTACACTAGGGAGCAAATGTACATTGGGAATTAGTGTGTAATACTCATAACATTTACATGTGCCATTCTCCTGTATAATGAAAACATATTAATTTATGAAGAGAGCTTATACCTGAATACTTTCTGCATTAGAGTGTATTTGTCCATTGCAAGTTTGAAAGTGTTGCTCATTACATTTCAGGTGTCATCCTAATTGAGTCACAATATCGAAATTAATTGACTAAAGTGGTTATAAAAGAATACTGTGGGAAGTATGCAGAATGTAACACCACCCCCAATGTTTATGTTGAGCCCAGGAGAACCTACAATACAATGGAAAAAATGGAAGAAAATGTTTATGAATTATGCTGTAGTATGCGGGCCGAACCTGGGGTTGGAAAGAAAAGTGGCTCTATTAGCATATTACTTGGGAGCGGAGGGAGAAGAAGTATTAGAGCACCTCCCAGAGTTAGGGGCACATGAAGCTAGAGGTCTAAATGAATTTGAGATAAGCATAAAAAAACTAGACCTACATTATCTCCCAAAAACTAGTACTATAATGGAAAGATACCACTTTGGTAAAAGAGGGCAAAAGGAAGGAGAGTCTATAGAAGACTTTGTGTCTGATTTACGTACGCTAGCTGCCACGTGCAAGTTTGGGGGGGCTAGTGAGGAAAGAATAAGAGATCAGTTTGTATTAACGTGCAGAACTGAACGTGTACGTGAGGAGTTATGGTTAAAAGATGACCCGCCACTAAGGGAGGTACTTATAGTGGCTAAGCAGGTAGAACACATGATGTTATGTTATGTTATGTTAATAACTTTTATTCGGCGCACAGCTGCCCCAGCGAAGGGGCGTCCTGGCGCCTGATCAGATACCACAACACAACAGGTCAGAGCTGAAAAGAAGAAAAATCAACAAACAGAAGCGAAAAGGTGAGTCTTAATGGCGCGTCTGAAAAGAGTTAGGCTATCCAAGGCACGGATGTACACAGGAAGGGAGTTCCATAGATCGGCCGCCAAGATGCGAAAAGAGCGTCCACCCATCCTGCTCAGTCTGAACCTAGGCTTAATCGCCAGATGGTGAGATTCAGACCTGAGAGACCGCGTGGGAACGTACGGAGAGCTAAGGCCAGCGAGGGCAGGGGGAGAGGAGAGCTTCAGAATCTTAAATGTCAGACAGAGGGCCTTAAATTTAATTCTCTGTCTGACCGGAAGCCAATGAAGGGAGGTCAGGACAGGGGAGACAGAACATCGTCTCGGAAGGCCTACAATGGCCCGTGCAGCAGCATTCTGCACCATCTGAAGCCTAGTGGCCTCAGCCTGATTCACTCCAAGCAGCAGAGCACTCCCGTAGTCCAGCCGAGAAAGGATAGAGGCCTAAACCACCAGTTGCCGCGTGGGGGGGTCGAAGAATTTAAGGACAGGTCTCAGTCCTCGCAGAATACCAAAACAGGTAGCTGCTGTCTTCTTCGTATGACTGGTAAAAGAGAGATGGGAATCCAGCCAAACCCCCAGATTTTTGACTTCGGCCGCTGGAATAGGGGAAACCCCCAATTCGGGAGGCCACCACTGATCTCCCCACAGTTCCGCCTGCTTCCCTAATATCAGGACCTCGGTTTTTTTAGCATTAAGCTGTAGGCAATTGCTACGCATCCAATTAGCCACAGCTATAAGTCCTGCCCGGAATCTGGGCGCATTCACCTCAGGGTCCCCGCTGAGTGTCACCGCCAGCTGCGTGTCGTCGGCGTACGATGTCATGGTAAGGCCACATTGCCTGACGACAGCAGCCAGCGGCTGCACATACAGGTTGAACAGCGTAGGGCTTAAGGCAGAGCCCTGAGGAACACCCAGACCCAGAGAATGGAACGATGACTGGCCAGGTGGAATGGCTACTTTAAAAAACCGGTCCGAGAGGAAAGAGCGGAACCACTGAAGAGCCTTCCCACCAATACCCACTTCCTCCAAGCGCCGCATCAAAATGTCATGAGACACCGTGTCGAATGCGGCGCTCAGATCTAACAGTAGGAGCGCCGCAGTCTGCCCCGCATCCAGCACTGACCGCAGATGCTCGATCATAAAGAGCAAGGCAGTTTCAGTGCTGTGTTGAGAACGAAACCCATTTTGACTCTCGTCAAGAATGTTGTTGCGAGAGAGATGGGCAGACAAGATGGAATTCACGTGTGCCTCAGTGACCTTAGCGGTCCAAGGCAGGAGGGAGATGGGCCGGTAATTTTCCGGGAGCAAATGGTCTAGATTGGGTTTCTTCAAAATAGGGCTGACCACTGCTTGCTTCCAGGAGGGAGGAACCACGCCCTCAGTGAGGGAGAGATTGATCAACTCCAGGATGGGCTCACGACACAGGGGCGGGAGAAGAATGACAAACTCCGGCTTCAGCGGGTCTAAGGGAGAGCCAGATTTAATTTTGAGGCTCAGAGTGTCAAATACCTCATTGGACATAGCCGGCAAGGAGGACAGAGTTTCAGAGACCAAGACCTTCACAGCACAAGGAGCATCCCCGGGGACGGATAGTGAGAATCCTCGGTAGATTGCCTGCACCTTCTCCACGAAAAAAGATGCCAAGCTCTCGCAGTGTGAGTCCGTGCAGATCTCTAGCGAGGTAGCCCGTTTCCCCATCAGGTCCTTAAGTACCTTAAATATTAGTTTTGAAGGGTTGGGGCTGTTGGAAAACTCCGTAGCATAGTAAGCAGCCCGGGTTTGACAGATGGCTCTGTGGTAGCTCTTGAGCTGGGCAAAATACAGCGATTTTAACGTGGGGTCAAAGGATTTCCTCCAGGCTCTCTCAGCTTGCCGGCAAGTTCTCTTAAGCTCGGCGAGAGTCTTGTCATACCAAGGGCTGCGGGTTTTGGCGTGACATTTAGACCAGCGCAGGGGTATAAGAGAGTCGAGGGCAGTAAGAATCCAGTTGCAAAACTGTTCATATCCCTGTTCCACATTCTGCAGTTTGCCTAGGGGCTGTGTCTCCAATATCCTGACAAACTCCTCCAACTTGAGCTTACGCCAATTGCGCTTAAGGATCTGTTTATCCACAGGTTTCAGTTGTGGGTTATCTAAGGGACATGACACTTTAACCAACATATGGTCCGTCCAACCCACCACCATCGGGTCAGATGTTCTAGCCCGAACTAGAGTGGTGAAAAAGGGGTCAAGTATATGTCCTCCTGTATGGGTGGGGGAGGTGACTAGTTGGTTAAATTGCATCGCTTCGAGGTCCGCTAGCAGGGAACTGATAGGTAGAGATGACGTCAGGTCAAGATGTATGTTTAAATCTCCGACTATGTTAAAGTTAGCACAACTAGAAACCAGCGAGCTAACCACATCTACAAGGGCGGCCTTAAAGGCAGTGTCGTTCCCAGGCGGACGATAGATAAGCATACCGCTAAAGGTAAATTGATGGCTTACCTTTACCTTAAAAGAGGCGCTTTCACACATAGGGAGATTCTGAGCCTTCCACTCAGCCGAAAAGCAGGATTTAATCGCCATGGCTATACCACGTTGGTCGAAATTTTAAACAAAAAGGGCCTCAACGCAATCTCAAGCACAATCAGGCGTTGGGTCGTGAACCTGCAAGAATATACATTCTGCGTTGAATATGTGCCAGGGACAAGAAACCTAGCAGCAGACTGCCTCTCACGACTGGTTGAAGAAAAAGAAGAGGAGGATGCTAGTGATGACCAGGCTGAAGACAAAGAAGATTTCCAGACAGAAAACGTTTGCGTGATTACGCAAGGAGCCATTGGAGAAGATCGTTGGAAAGAAGCTGTGAAGGAAGACGTACTACTCGGAGAAGTCTGCGAGAGAGTCAAAGGAAAGTGGAGACACAGTGACAAACAGGACGAAACCTCGCGCCCATTTTGGATGGTAAGGGACGAACTGTCCGTCATAGATGAATATCTGTTCCGAGGAACAAGACTTATTCCACCCAAAACTGTGCGAGAACATCTGGTAGATTTGGCTCATGATGGACATCTGGGCATCACCAACACCAAGCAAAGGATGCGGGAGGACTACTGGTGGCCGTGTATGGACCATATAATAGAAAGGAAAGTAAGGGACTGCATCCCTTGTACAATCAGCGACAAAGTTTTGAAACAGCATACACCTCCCATGCTGTGCAGATCACTCCCTACAGGACCGTGGAAGGAAGTGGCATTGGACATAATAGGCCCACTGACAGGGGAGATACGCACGCCATACATCCTGGTGCTCATGGACCTATACTCAAGGTGGCCAGAAGTAAAAATAGTAACAGAGATCACCACGAAAATAGTCATCGAGTTTCTAAGGGAGTTATTCTCCAGGGAAGGATTACCAAACAGCCTGTTGACGGACAACGGGGTGCAATTGTGTTCAAAAGAAATGAAAGACTTCCTCGAGAAACATGGTATTGAACACAAACGATGTGCGCTCTACCACCCAGAGACCAATGGGATGGTCGAGCGGTTCAATAAGACGATCAAGGAAAGCATCCAGTTAGCGAAAGCAAGTGGAATGAACTGGAGGGAAGAATTAGGGAGGCGAATCGAAGCTTACCGTTTAACTCCACACCAAACGACAGGGGCCACCCCTTTTGAATTGCTCAGACCAAGAAGACCCAATACAAAGCTCTCACCGGGGTGGATGGGGTGGCACAAAGGATGGACTGATCACTCCAGGGAGTCTAAGGGGTTAGAAAGACAGTGCAAGGCCATGGTTGAGAGGAAAGAAAGATTTGATAAGGTACACTCCACACAAGAGGCTGGGTTCAAGAAAGGTGATGATATTAAAATAAAAGCGCCTACTGGCAGAGCAAGTTGGTCAGTGTTCAGCAAACCCACAAAGATCATAAAACTGTTCAAAAACGCGGTGAAAACCCAGGAGGGAAAAATTTGGAACCTGGGGAGAGTAGTGAGATACTATCCACCCAAGGAAGACGCTATCTTTAGAGAAGGGAGAGTAGATGGACGCCAGATGCGTGGTGAACTGCCAGTCAGGGAGCGTTTTGAGGTATTCCACCCTGCTAGCAGAACCAGCCAAAGAGTGACTAAACGTCCCAAACATTTGGAGCAATATGTGACCATGTAATTCATGTAACCATGTAATTCTGTATTAGCATTTTGTTGTTTCATCTCAGTTCTTCTATTTTGTTGTGTATGGAAGGGGGATGTGTTGTATCGTCCTCATGTGACTCCCCACCGCCCCTCTCCCATTGTACGCATTGGAACGCTCGGGTGTGACATCACTTAGAATGTCAACACCGTGAGCGTTCCAAGACGAGCGCCCTGAGAGCAGTGGATTTGACAGCCTCCCTCGGACAGCTGTGGCTGAGGTCGTTATACCAGTAGTTTAATAAAGTATCGTATGTCCACTTCCTGGTGTCCCTCTTCTTTAAGGCGCTTTCACAACAAAGCCTTGTGTAGTTTACAGCAACCTACAGTAATCTCCGTTAAATCCAAATGATGTTAACCATAGTTCATTTTCGGAGAGGCATGGGAGATGTAATCTGTTTCTAATGCCTATAGTTCAAAGGAAGTTTTTATTATGGATTGGTGGAGATACCAATAAGGATGACCGACAAAAAGGTTCATCTCATTCTCAGTCAAGTTTCTAGTTCCCGAGGATGCCTAAACATGCTAAGAACCAGTTTCTCATTTACAAAGATGGAAATGGTGTGTATTTTCATGGCTCTAGCAGAAGTACAGGTAATCATACGGAATGCAAAGTGTAATAGTAAAGAATTAACCCATTACACCTAACTGGGCAGTGATCATAATGACATCCAAGGCATGTCTTCGTTTAGGCCCTCTTTATCAGTATTGAGTCTGTATACCCATTGTTGTACTTTTGAAACAGGTATTTACTGATATCAGACACATGTTCAGGAATCAATGGTTGCTCTACCACAGTCCATGAGAATTCTGTAGGTCCATGCCCTGCTTCTAAGAAGTGACTCGATAGCAGGGTGGCTTGTTTTCTGCACCGGATGGTGCTCTTATGTTCGGATATGCGGACCTTGATTCACCTTGTGGTCATGCCAATATATTTCAAATGACAGGGACATGTAATCAGATAGATCAAGTTCTGGCTGTTACAATTTGTAAATCTCCTCTGCGGCCAGGGCCAGTCCATACCGATGTCTATACTAAGAGATTTACAAGTCTGGGGACATGCGGCGCAGGTACCGCATGGATGATGTCCTTCCACTTCTGGTAAGTCCCAGAGAGTGCCCACTTCTCCTGGTATTTTGCTCTTAGGTCTAGTATGTACTAGTTTATCCTTGAGATTTTGCCCTCGTTTAAAAGCGAACAGAGGGTATGGAAGGTTGTCTGAACCAGTATTGAGGATAGACCAATGTTTTCTGATTATTTTCTGTACCAGATTGGACCTCCTGCTGTATGTATTCACAAAAGTCATTCTTTGTGATTTTTCTTTGATGATGGGTGGTTCAAGGAGAGCTTCGCGGTTGTTGTTCGCCGCGCGCTTTAATGACTGACGTATGAGCTTCTTAGGCTATTTCCTTGTCTTAAGTTGTTCCTCTAGATTGTGTGCGTGCTCATTAAAAGTGTCTTTGCTTGAGCAGTTCCTCTGTATCCTTAGAAACTGGCCATACGGTAGATTGTTCTTCAAAGCTCTAGGATGGCAGCTGTCGTAACTCAATAAAGAGTTGCGAGCCATAGGCTTCTTATAGAGTTCTGATCTCAAACCTGTAGATGTAGCTGTGTTATCAGGAGGTCAAGGAACGCGAATTGATGTTTAACGTGCTCAACTGTAAAACGTAGATAGTTGTTCCTTGTGTTCAGCCATTGATGGAATGTTAGGAGGTCTTCTGTCGTCCCACGCCAGACGACAAAAATGTCGTCGATGTAACGCCTCCACGTGCACAGGGACTGGAAGAACGGGTTAGTGGGTGTCAGAACATTTTCTTGTTCGAACTGATGAACATAGAGGTTCGCTAAGCTGGGAGCAAAGACGCTTCCCATGCTGGTCCCCTATATCTGCAGGTACATAGTCTCTTCGAACCGAAATAAATTTTCCTTCATTGCCAAGTTTGCAAGGTCCATAATAAAATGAACTGGTGTTATTGATTGTAAATCTCTCTCCTGTAGTAGAGTACCTACTACTTCCAAGGTGTCGTTTTGAGGAATTGAAGTATAAAGGGACTCTACCTTGCAAGACACTAAGAGATCAGTCGAGGTGTCGAATTCGATCTCCGGTAGTATCCGAAGTACGTCCTTGGTATCTTGAAGGAATGCTGGCATTCCTTTAACAATAGGGCGTAAAAAGTAATCCATAAAAGTAGACAGAGGTTCTAAGCTAGAACCAATCCCTGATATTATGGGACGACCAGGTCCAGATTCCCTTACACAACATGCGTTAGAAAATCTGAGGGACGGGAGCTCCTCACAGGAGTGTTCTAGAGGGTGCCCAACCTGATAGGTTAAGGCTTAAGTGTGGTCTCTTTTTTAAAAAGGACTATGATATGTTATTAAACTGAAGGGCTTAGAGCCTTTCTAATCTACACCTATCATTGCATTGCTTTTCTAAGGTACCGTGGGACTCCCATCTTGACAACAGAGAATGATTCAAGCATGTGAATCTATGAAAGTTCCAATACTGGAGTAATCTGAATAGCAAATCAAGAAGGGTGGGCCCGATTTGTCAAAACTCAATTATGTGCCCATCTATTATTTTCCACAAAAGCACCAGGAACCAGCAGAGGCCCAAAACACAGCCAGCAGCAATTTGAATTTCAGAATTTATTGAACGATCATTCAAGCCTTTACGATTTTAAAGTTATCGCCCACTCCAGTGTACTGGGAAATGGAATAATACTAGAGCTACCGTAGGAAACTAGAGAAAGTCATCAGAACAGTTGAGTAATCTAAGACACAGTGGGATTCGGCTCACTGTTTTTCTGTCTCCAACAAAAAAAACTGTTGGGATCTAAACTGGTCCCTAGAATCTAGTTAAGTGGAATCTCAGCTAATCAGTGGCAAGCCAACTGAATATTTACAAGAATTCCTGAGAGTGTGGATACTGTTGCTTGGATGCATTTTGTGCATTGACTCCATCAACTCTCCGTGCATCCATTGCCCCAGCCTGCACAACGTGTGTGTCCAGCTCTCCCTGGCTATCGATTGATTTGATAGAATCGGGAAACCGGATCCAGCCCTTGCGGACCCTGAACCTCGTTACACAAGATCGAATCACGGCCGAATGAACAGGACCGCGTGGTCTCGAAGCCCGCCTGGCAGTATGTCCAGCGTATAAGGCGGTCAGCCCACACCACCCCCCCGTCCTGACGAAGACCCGAACTGTAAGGGCTACTACCCCTACATGATACAGGGTCGAAACGTAGACCACTTCCACCTACTTTACCAGCTTCTACCCCCAGCAAGATTAATACAGCTGCCTTAAGAAGTCTGGTCATAGAAAAGTGTGATATATGCTTGTTGTTTGTGTGGCCCCGATTCCGGGGGATCACTTAAAATTGTATATATGAATATGTAAATATTGGATTTACCTGTCACATAAATGAATACTATGTCCTTGCTATTTTTCACAGAATTCCTCACAGCACTCCCCTCTCCCTTTCACTTTCTTCTTCCACTGTGGGCACAAAACTTTGTAAAAAAGAGTGAATTTGTTTTGGATACATATCTGATAACCAATGATAGGGTTTTTCGAGTACTTTGTAAATAAAAACATCGTACTTTGGATTTGTTCCCGCCTTTCTTGATTTCGTTTGAACATAGTTATTTCTCTTTAAACATTACCTTTCTTAGTCTGGGACCCCGCTGTTTATAATACTTAACTACCCAGGTCCCAGTGACTTATTTTGGGTTAAACCCTGTCTTTTATAACGTATTGCTGTAGCAGGCTTATTGATATATTCACTGGCCTACAGGCCTTTAAGCATATGGTAAAGAAGTCTCTTAAAATGCAATCGGCCACAGAAGATAATGACACATTAGCACAAAGTGCATATGGGTGGAGGACATTAACGATTACAAGTTTATTGCTCCACAAGATTATTTTGCCACTGGTTACCCAGTTTTTATTAAGCAGCAGTTTCTAAGATACCGGCTTATTAATCAATCAATCAATCAAGAACATTTATAGAGCGCGCTACTCACCCGTGAGGGTCTCAAGGCGCTGGGGGGGGGGGGGTGCTGCTTCTGCTCGAATAGCCAGGTCTTGAGTTGTTTCCTGAAGGAGAGATGGTCCTGGGTCAGACGTATGTGGGTGGGGAGGGAGTTCCACGTCTTGGCAGTAGGAGAAGGATCTTCCTCCGGTGGTGGTTCTGTGGATCCGCGAGACGGTGGCGAGGGGGAGGCTGGCGGAGCCGAGCTGGCGGTGGGTGTGTAGAACTTGAGGCGGTTGTTGAGGTATTCTGGGCCCATGACGTGGAGAGCTTTGTGTGCGTGGGTCAGGAGCCTGAACTTGATCCTCTTGTTGACAGGGAGCCAGTGCAGGTCTGTCAGGTGGGTGGAGATGTGGCTATGACGGGGGATGTCCAGGATGAGTCGTACCGATGCGTTCTGTATGCGCTGGTCTTTTCTGTAGTTTTGCTGTGATACCAGCGTAGAGGGCGTTCCCGTAGTCCAGATGGCTGGTGACGAGGGCCTGTGTGACTGCCTTCCTGGTTCCGGTGGGGATCCAGCGGAAGATCTTGCGGAGCATGCGGAAGGTGTTGAAGCAGGAAGAAGTAACAGCGTTGACTTGCTTGGTCATCGTGAGGGAGGAGTCAAGGATGAATCCCAGGTTGCGTGCGTGGTCTGTGGGCTTGGGGGCGGTGCCCAGGGCCGGGGGCCACCAGGAGTCGTCCCAGGCGGAGGGGGATGGTCCGAGGAGGAGGACCTCCGTCTTGTCTGAGTTCAGTTTCAGACGGCTGAGCTTCTTCCATTCTGCGATGTCCTTCATTCCTTCCTGGAGGCTGGCTTTGGCGGTGGCGGGGTCGTTGGTGAGGGAGAGGAAAAGCTGGGTGTCGTCTGCGTAGGAGATGATGTTGAGGCCGTGTTTGCATGCGATGGCCGCGAGGGGACTCATGTAGACATTGAAGAGGGTAGGGCTGAGCGAGGAGCCTTGGGGTACGCCGCAGATGATCTTGGTGGCCGCGGCGCGGAAGGGCGGGAGGCGGACTCTCTGAGTTCTGTCGGAGAGGAAGGAGATGATCCAGTCCAGGGCATTTTCTTGGATCCCGGCGTGGTGGAGGCGGGTCGTTAGGGTGCGGTGGCAGACTGTATCGAATGCGGCCGATAGGTCGAGGAGGATGAGGGCAGCAGTTTCCCCGTTGTCAAGCATGGTCCAGATGTCATCGGTTGTTGCGATGAGGGCGGTTTCGGTGCTGTGGTTCGCTCGGAAGCCAGACTGCGATGAGTCCAGGGAGTCGTTTGTTTCGAGGAAAGGGATCAGCTGTATGTTGACGGTCTTCTCGATGACTTTTGCGGGGAAGGGGAGGAGCGAGATGGGGCGGAAGTTCTTGAGGTCCGTGGGGTCGGCGGTGGGTTTCTTCAGTAGGGCGCTGATCTCTGCGTGCTTCCAGCTCTCCGGAAAGGTGGCGGACGCGAGGGAGTTGTTAATGATGTTCCGGAGCTGGGGTGCGATGATGGAGTCGGCCTTGTTGAAGATGTGGGCAGGGGTCGGCTGGGGAGCCGGAGTGGATGGTTTTCATCACGTGGTTGGTGTCTTCGGTGCTGACGGGGGTCCAGGTGCGGAGGATGGTGGTGGGGGGCATTGGTTCGATGTTTGGGTGAGTGGTCTGGGCGCCGAAGCTGTCGTGTATGATGGCGATCTTGCGGTGGATGTACGTGGCGAGTGAGTCGCAGAGGTCTTGCGAAGGCGTGATGTCGTTGTTGCTGGTGCTGGGGTTGGAGAGCTCTTTGACGATGCTGAAGAGTTCCTTGCTGTTGTGGGTGTGGTTGTCCAGTCGTTCTCTGAAGGATGTTCTTTCGGTGGTGCGGGTCAGCTGGTGGTGTTTGCGGGTGGCGTTCTTGAGGGCTGCCATGTTTTCTGTCGAGTGTTCGTGGCGCCAGGCTTTCTCGAGGGTACGGCAGGCTTTCTTAGAGTGTTTGAGGTCGTCGGTGAACCATGAGGCTTTCTTGCTGCCGGGATTGCTTGGCGGGGTCTTCAGTGGGGCAAGGGTATTGGCGCAGTTGGTGATCCAGTGTGTGAGGTTGCGGGCGGCGTCAATGGTGTCCGTTGTGTTGGTAGGTGGGTTTTGGCTCAGGGCCGTGGTGAGCTGGTCGGTGATGATCTTGCTCCAGCGTCTTCGGGGAACCTGTTGCGGGTGGTGGTGAGTTGTGGTTTTCCTGAAGTTGAAGTGGACGCAGCTGTGATCGGTAAAGTGAAGTCCGGTGGAGTAGCTGAAGGAGACGTGTTTGCTGGAGGAGAAGACTGGGTCAAGCGTGTGGCCGACATAGTGGGTGGGGGTGTTCACCAGTTGCTTGAGTCCGAGGTTGACTAGGTTGTCCAGCAGGGTGGTGGTGTTGTTTTCACCGTTGTTCTCCAGGTGGAAGTTCAGGTCCCCAAGGAGGATGTAGTCCGCGGAGGCGAGGGCGTGCGGGCTGATGAAGTCTGCGATGGCTTAGCTGAATTGTGTGCGAGGTCCAGGGGTTCTGTAGATGAGAGTCCCTCTGAGGGTGGTCTTAGGGTCGGTGTGTATCTGGAAGTGAAGGTGTTCGGCGGTGGTGAGGGCGTCGTCAGAGTTAGTCGTGATGCGGATGGTGTTCCTGTAGACGATGGCGATGCCTCCTCCGGTTTGGTTGATGCGGTCCCTCCGGGTGATCTTGTAGCCGTCCGGGATGGCAATGGCGATGTCGGGGGCTGAGGAGGCTTTCATCCAGTTTCCGTGAGGAAGGTGACGTCCGGCGCTGTTGTGTCGAGGAGGTCCCAGAGTTCGACGGCGTGTTTGTGGACGGAACGGGTGTTTAGCAGGATGCACTTGAGGTGGTTGTTGTTGGCGCTTGGTCTGGTGGGCGCAGTGCAGGTCCGGAGGCAGGTGAATTTGCAGGCTTGGCAGGTGAAGGGTCCGTGGGAGCGTTTTGGGGTGGCACAGTAGCAGGCAGGTGATTGGCCGGTGTTGAGTGCGTGGAGGGCGGCGGCGTCGTATCTGAGGCGGGTCGCCTGGCTGCGTCGGGGGCCAGGGGTACTGGCGCTGGGCGCGATCCAGGCGTGGAATGGTGCAAACGGGCGTGCCTTCGGCGCGCCAGCGGCGCGCCCGCTGCGCGCGTTTGCTGCGCAGCCGTGCAGCGGCCTCCATTAAGAAGGGGGGGAGGGAGGGAGGATCAGCAGGGGGGTCGGGCAGCGAATCCGGCATGGGGGGGCGGGGCCGCAGGGGAGGCAGCGGCGGCAAGGAGAGCAGGAAAAAACGTCGGGAAGAGGCGGGAGGGGAGCGGGAGTGACGGCGAGGCAGCGAGGCAGGATGAGCAGAGGCAGCAAGGGGGGCGTTGATGCTGTGGGGGGAGCGACCTGTCCTGGGAGTAGGGTCAACAAACACATAGCACCTTGACTATGTGGTAATCTACCTGCCATTTGTCGGCTCTGTGGAAGTTGCAAGGAGGACATGTTGCATTTGGTTTGCTCCTGTAGAACAAGTTACTTACCTTCGGTAACGATGTATCTGGTAGAGACATAGTTTAGCCGCAGGTTTCTTAACTTAGAATATCCCCAGGCGTCAGACTGGATCCGGAAAAATTTTCGCCGCAGCACCTCCGTGCGCTGGGGGGCGGCGCGGGCCGGCTCCGCCCAGACGTCATCTACGGACATGACATCAGCGGAGCCATATATGCCCCTCCCGGCGCGCTGACGTCGGCGGAGAAACTTTTCCGCCTCAGAACGCGGAGCCATCACCAAAAGAAAAAAGGATGAAAACATAAAAGAAATTGACAGGCAAGACAGAGCTGTGCTCTGAAAAGCCATCCCGCATAAGTGAAGGCTCACTCAACGTGAAAGGGAGACAAGGAAGTGGAAAAAACAGTCTGGCACAGGATAAAATGTCTGCATCCAGAAAGTGAAACCATGGAGGGGAACAAGTCCAGAACACAAGATTAAGAAGAGTACACCACAAGACGTCACCAGAAAGAGACATCACCAGAAAGAGACGCCGCAACCCCAACCAAAAGACCCATAAATGTACAGAGCCAATAGATGTGAAGGAAAAAGCTGCAGGGGTGACAAAGACCACAAGGCAATGAAGAAGGGGAGATTGGGATGGTGGGAAAAAGCGTGAATAGATTTCACACCCTACAATCCAGGCCGAAGGCTGGTAGGAACACATGAGCTATTCACATACAGCCTAAAATAGAGAATGGGCGGGATGGAGCAGAGAACAAAACAAAGCAGTCTGTGTTGAAGTGAGAGAATATGACCTTCTAAAATGGCAAGCCATCCTAAGGGAGGCGAGGATAGAAAGCCCCAACCTGAAAAGATCCTCGCAGAACAGGGAGTATGGGCGGGCGTTAAGGAATCTACGTCTAGACTATGTCTCTACCAGATACATCGTTACCGAAGGTAAGTAACTCGTTCATCTGAAAGAGACGTCTAGCTGCAGATTCCTTAACTTAGAATAGATACCAAAGCCATACCCATGAAGGAGGCGGGTCTGTGACTGAACCCCCCCCAAGTTCCCGAAATAACTTAGTCATCCATAAGGTGACTTAACAGCACTGTCAACCTTTGGGACGTACCACAATGAGGACAGTAATGTTAGCGCAGTTAACCACCAGACCATGAAGCTCTAAAGAGAGCGAAAAGCAATGGGAGGCAAAGAGAAGCCATCAATAACAGCACAAAAATCTCTTTGTGTATACCAGGTTGAGAGAAGGAAAGCACAGAGCCAGAATACCCATGGCGAAGTGTGAGTTCATAACTAAAAAGGGGATGAACCAACCCAGGGTTTGAAGGATCCACAGAATCCGAGGTGGCTACAGAAAGCAAAAGCCATTTCCGGTCGACCAAGCAAAACAGTGGTAAAAGGCCCTGTGGAACCTATACCTGCAAAGGCATGTGGGGCAGCAGTGGCAAAAGGCTGACCCTTTCCCAGCAAATGTCAGCATGGAGAAGAAACCATATAGTAGATATGCTGGGGTAAAAAGGGAGGTTATGACTTGGCAAGGAGGAGAGCTGAACCGAGGGTTTGAGAGAACTCCCGGATGCATGAAGTCGACTGCAGCAAAGCCTCAAGAGACAGCAACCGGTATGACAGAGACATCGCACACCGGCCCAATATGTACAACAGCAAAAAGGAATTGTGTTGAAACCGGTACCAGCAAGACACAAGTGACAGCATTGGCAGGATGCCAATCCACGGCCACAAGATGCCAGTAGTACTAAAGCACAAGATAGGCCAGGACTTAAGCGGTTTGTGACAACATGTGAAGGGATAAAGGGATGTATGACGTTACAACGCATACTTTTACCACGCATACCTTTACAACGCGGTTTTTACATTGCATACCATTACAACGCATAGAGCTTTTGGGTGTTGGATAGTGAATAGTTTAATTTACTATTCCAACTCCAGTCCCCGTGGACAATAGGGAAGGTTATTGGATAGTAAATTAACCTATTCCCTATCCTAGAGCGCCCCCCAGCGCAATGCGTTGTAATAGTTTGCGTTGTAAAAGTTGCGTTGTAATGGTAGGTCGTTGTAAAAGTTTCGTTGTAAAGGTTGTATACCGGGATAAAGACGTGCAGTTGAACGTCAACAAAAAGAGAGAAGACCGGAAGGTACCTGAGCATACCAGAAGGTATCGAAGCATACCGGGTGGACGCTGGAGCCACACGGTATAAGCAAAGACCTCCTGTAGGGTAGCGTGAGCAGCTCAAAGGCGCACAACAGCAAGAAGGCAACTGCCCAAAAAGTGCACCAGCAAGCCGGACACCACATAAGAGCTTGTGGTATAAGCAGAGCGGGTCAAGAACCACGGACACTGCATGAAGGAAAGAGCCTGCACGGATCCGCCTGGTAAGAACATGGAGCAGATGCAGAGTAGGAGGAAAAAACATTGAGATTTCTTGCAGACATGTGGAAACTGGGTATGACAATGTCCAGTACAGTAAGTAACCTATGCCCCTTGTCCGAGAGGAACAACAGTCCCCTGCAAGACAAAGTGGGTTAAAGAACCTGTTATGACAGTGGAAAAGGTGAGGACACATGTAAAGGTCCGGGACCCCAAGAAGCGAGTATTCCAAGGAAAATACGCCCCTTTGAGAGTGCACAGCATGAACTCAAGTAAAGGGTAAAAAAACCCTTCCGGAAACAGCAGGGAATATGGAAACCGCTGTCATCAATCAATCAATCAATCAATCAATCAATTTGTAAAGCGCACTACCTACCCGTGAGGGTCTCAAGGCGCTGTGTGGAGGGGGGTGCTGCTACTGCTCGAAGAGTCAGGTCTTGAGGAGTCTTCTGAAAGTGAGCAGATCTTCGGTCTGCCGTAGGTGGGTAGGGAGGGTGTTCCAGGTTTTGGTGGCGAGGAAGGAGAAGGATCTGCCGCCAGAAGGTCGTTCGTTGGATGCGGGGGACAGCGGCGAGGCTGGCGGGCGGAGCTGGCGGGTGGGGGTGTAGAAGCTGAGTCTGCTGTTGAGATAGGCTGTGTCCGGTATTGTGGAGTGCCTTGTGTGCGTGGGTGAGGAGCTTGAAGGTGATCCTCTTGTCGACGGGGAGCCAGTGTAGGTCTTTCAGGTGAGGGGTGATGTGGCTGTGGCGAGGGACGTCTGTTGTAATTTTGCAGCGATTGGGTTAGCATTAGCAGAAGGCATCCTGTATTTAGAAGTTAGATTGTCCTTTTTGTGGAATCCATTTTGTATTTCTTGTTTGCCATGTGCTACCACGTGTGTGCCATGTGCTCTGTCCTACCTTGCTGTTGTCTGCTCTTGAAATCTGCCTAGAGACAGGTTATATTTAGCCTCTTCTGCTTTGCACATGCTCAGTTGAGCTTACAGCTGTCCTTGCAGCTGTCCCTAGTCTGTAAATGTCAGGATGTGTTCACCAGAATTAGCAACGGTTAGCTCCTCCCACTTGTTGACTGTGCATTTTCTGTATGACCTTATATGTACCTGAAACCTTTTCTTGTACTTGTACCGCCTTCTTTTGAGCCCCTGTGTGGGTATAAAAGGACCAAGATCCTTCCATTCAGTGTGCTACGTCATACATTGCTGAAGGGTGTTGTGTTAATGTAGTTCCACCTCATGAGGTTTAATACATTTTGTATTTTCTATTCCAGTTTCCGTGCCAACTTCTTCCTATTGGTCTGAGGACTTGTGCAGAGAAGGGTCAACCCCTTGCACTGGTAGGCCTTGCTGAGGCTCACCACCACAAATTGGCGCCCCACGTGGGGCCCATCGGCGACTCGGATGCCCGAAGGAGTGGTCGAAACGGAGGATTGGAATCTCGCTTTGGACGATCACTGCCCGAGGAGACCTGCGTCTTGGCAACCATGGCCTTTTTCCTCTCTTTCTGATCTGACCTTCCAGGTGGTGCCGGTCCTCGACTGAGATCTCTTCTGTTGATTCGCCGTGCAGTGACCATTTGGTTGATTTTGAGAACTTGGCAGTTGGAACCTGGACACCAAGTGATTGGTAAGAGTTGTTATGCAACACTTGCTGTTGGTTTTGATGCCTGGGATTGATAATGTAGTTTAGTAACGCTTACTGTGGTTTTGGAATTTTGGAATTGTATTGGCCAACTTGGATTTGTATGGGATTAATATATGAATTGCAATTTATATAGGCAGGTAACGAGGAGAATTTTCTCTGTTTTGAATTGATTCGAACGGCACAACATACTAAGAAGTACCTTAAGTGCTACTTTGGTTATAATACTGCATATTCTGCACTATTTTTAGCATGCCTGTTTCTAGCACACTTCGTAGGATGTGTTGCTTTTGTAGTGATATCAATATGAGACTCGATGAAGCACAACCGGCTCCCCCGGAAGGGAAGCCTAATAGGGACATGTATATTAAGTATGGTATTTCTTCTATAATGTACAGCACATTATGGAATAAATATACTCGTAAGGATCCTGAGTTGCATTGGCCTATGCATGGGTCATTTGATGTGCGAAAGATTCAGTATGTGGAGTAACAAATGTTTAAGCGAAAGGCTAGGCAAGACATGTTTGACTGTGTATGAATGTGGGAGAAAGAAGTACGTGAACGAATGAAGCGTGAACAAGTCTTGATTGAAAAAGAACAGCGAAAAAACATCTATTAGAAATGAAAAATAAAGAAATAAAAGAACTAAAAGAGAGGGAAGATAGGGAGCGCCATTTACAGGTAACTGGCCAATACGCTGTTCGACGACCATTCTATCCTATCCTTAATAAACCTCAAGATGATTTCTTGTTATTAGATCGTTATCCACCTCCGTATACTCTTCCTTCTGCTCCCCATGATTCAGATGAGGACTCTCCTACAGACCAGGACAAAACACGAGAAACTCGTTCTATGATGTCCGCTGAACGTGCGTCTCAGCTTAGATATACTACTCGCAAAGCCGCCCGTAATACTGCTTCTGCTTCTGAACTTTTAGATAGCATAACGGATTGGCAGGAAAGGGAGCAAATATATTTTACAGAGGTGTTTGCCATGGAAGTTGTTGAACGGTTTAGGAAATATTCTGAAGTATTGGAGCCTGTTGATATAGCAAATGATTGTAAGCAAATGCGTGATGGTCTTTTTGTCTTTTCTCAGGGGGCCGACTTAATCAGGTGTATGGTTAAATTAGGTGTTGAGACAGTCCGTTTGCGAGAGGAGAAAAAGGCAGCAGACGCAGCTGCACAAACACCTCATACCGGCGTGGCACAAGCTTCTATCTTCAGAACAGATAAGACTATGATAGTTCATGCGAAACCTATGCGGAAAGCCGCACCTTTGTATATTCCTCCTAAAGGAGCGTGTACGAGTGATGATCAGGCTTCCTCTAATGCAAAGGGTTATTTTATTTATAATTGGGTTTACACTCCTTGGAATAGAGCGGATGTTATGGCTCTTAAAACTGCATTGCCCAATCCGCGGAAAAATCCAGCAGCTTTTTATGAGTTGAGGGTGCCATTAGTTCTTGTACTATGACTCTGCCTGATATTGACCTGTTTTTCGGATTGATATAACCCCCTCATATGTGGAGAACTGTACGTAAGGTTGATGATCATGCAACTTTTGGGGCATTATGGAAAGATTCAGAATGACTGGATGTAGAGATAGAACCCGCACAGAAACCATGTCAGTTAATTTTAGATCTTCCCGCAGCCATATTAGTTAAGTTAAAAACGATTATTCCCCCTAAAAAGATAGATTGGACTGTATTAGCGTCTTGTAAGCAAAAGGCAGATGAATCGGTTTCTGACTTCTTTACGTGTTTTGAGGAGGCATTCCACGATTTTAGTGGCCAGTCATTGAGAGATGACACAGGCAGGCATCTGTTCGTCGATAAATATGTCGCAAACATGTTGCCAGGAATAGCTAGTCTCCTAAAGGCCAGTGAGAGCTCATGGACTACCTCTTCTCCTGTTTCTCTTTTAACTAAGGCCAGTATTATGAACGTCAGGAGTTAGAAGAGAAGGGTAATGAGGATAAGAAGAGTTAAAAACGAAGGTTATGATGGCTCAGGTTTATAGTCCGCCTTCTAGAGGTAATGATACAGGTGGATGTGGATCTTATGGTTCGTCTTTTCCTTCTTATACTCGTTCGAATTTGTCTGTTGACCAGTGTGCGTACTGCAGGAAATTTGGGCATTGGGCTTCTGATTGTCCAGCATTGCGTGCTCAGCAGTATCCACGTGGACGGGGACAAATGAGAAATCGCTTAGGCTATTCAGGGCCTAGAGGAAGCACGGACGATCGTGCTAGGTTTAATGCTAATACACGTGGACAGCATGGGTTTAATACTTTTGATAGACAAAATCAATATCAAATGTCTGATTATGTGCCATCTGATTTGAAAGATTCTGCTTATGCATAGGATTGCCTAGGATGGGCTAAGGAATCAGTTGAAGTTCCAGCAGATCAGAAGGGTCCCTATGTTACAACACATGTTTTGGGTTCTACTGATCAGTTTCTGGTTGATACAGGAGCTACTCGTAGCGCCTTATCTAAACAATTGGTTCCAAGGGCTCCCCTGTCTGGCTTAACCATTACATCGATAGGTTTCGATGGAACACCTTCCCTTAGCACGCTATCACAGCCACTTGCATTCCATGTTGATAAATTTACTGCTCCATGTCCGTTTTTGCTCTCTCCAAACACACCAGACAATATTGTGGGTCTTGATATGCTCAAATATTTCAGGGCTACGATACGATGTTCTCCTGAAGGTGTACGTGCTATTTTAAATGACAACTACCCCGTGATTGAGAGATCTTGTCTTGTTAAAGAGGATATCGCATTAGCTTCACTCCCTAGTACTTTGTGGGCTACTTCAGACACAGATGTAGGGCAAATGGTTATCCCACCAGTGCATATTAGTATCAAGGAGGGCGCTTCATTGCCACGATTGCCGCAATATAAAATGTCTCAAGAAGGGGAAGAAGCACTTATACGCATTGTCCATGATTTGATTAAAGTGGCAGTTGTGGAAGAAGTTCCTTATAATGTTTGCAACAGTCCTATTCTTCAAATTTTGAAAAAAGACACTGACACTAGGATTTACAGATTCATCATTGATTTGCGAGAAGTTAATAAGATTTTAGTGTCCCAATACACTGTGGTTTCTGACATTACGACACTTCAACTACATTTTCTGTGATCGATTTGAAGAATGCTTTCTTCTCGATTCCTATTCATCCTGATAGCCAATATTTGTTCGGCTTCACTTTGAATAATCGATCGTATAGATTTTGTAGAATTCCTCAAGGGTACACTGAGAGTCCTAGCATTTACAGTCAAGCATTGAAAAGACAACTTGATTCTTTCGTTTTGTCTAAATGAGTGGCTCTCATACAATATGTCGATGACATCTTGTTGGCAGCCGATATACCAGAACAGTGTGAAAAATGTACTTTGTCTTTGCTTTCTTTTCTTGCTACACACCATCATAAAGTGTCACAGAAGAAATTGCAATATTGTAGACCGAAGGTAACCTACTTAGGTCACCTTCTGTCTAAGGAGGGTAGTGCACTTACACCAGATCGCATACAAGCGATTTTAGACACATCAGTGCCTTCCACTCAGAAAGATGTCCGTGCATTCATTGGGTTGACTTCGTTTTGCAGGCAATGGATATTAGGATTTTCACACATTGTTAAACCCTTGCTAGCTCTTTTGACTAAAGACACTTCAATGCCCCTTCCATGGACAGATGAATGTCAGAATGCTTTTCATCAGTTACGTCAAGCTCTTTGTTCTGCACCAGTGTTAGGCACTCCGGATTACACAAAGGCTTTTACACTCTATGTACACGAGAAAGATGTGTGTGCATTGTCAGTTTTAGTACAGACACACGGTGACAAGCAGCGTCCCTGTGCGTACTTTTCAGCAGTTCTTGATCCTGTTGCTTGTGCATTGCCTGGGTGCTTCTGTTCAGTTGCAGCGACAGCTGTGTCCATACGTCAGAGTGAAGGGATAGTTTTGTCACATAAACTGTTGATGCTAGTA
The DNA here is from genome assembly GCF_964261635.1 of Lissotriton helveticus. Lineage (NCBI taxonomy): Eukaryota > Metazoa > Chordata > Amphibia > Caudata > Salamandridae > Lissotriton > Lissotriton helveticus. The sequence goes on along the minus strand of NC_136071.1, from coordinate 514,660,495 downwards.
CCCCATGCAGTAGATGCCCTTTTGAATCAGACTAAAACGCAGCACTTAACTAGTGCTTGCCTGACAGGATACGAATTGACACTTTTGGCCCCTCAAATTACCCTAAAGAGGTGTGCGACTCTAAACCCAGCTACTTTGTTGCCATATACTGTGACTCAGTCTCAATCAAAAGAGCCTCATGATTGTATATTCCTTACTGAGGAACAGACAAAGGGTTGCGTCGATTTGCAAGATACGCCCCTTTCAGATGTAGATGGGGAACTGTGGGTTGAAGGGTCCTGTTTGAAGTTACCAGATGGCACGACCTCAGCTGCATATGCAATTACGACACTTAAGACAGTAGTGGAGACAGCTCGCATACCATAAAAGTCGGCTCAAGCAGCTGAACTAATAGCTTTGACATGAGCGTGTGAACTTAGCACTGACTTGCGTGTGAACATCTATACAGACAGCAGCTATGCTTTTGGAGTGGCCCATGATCTTGGCTTACTCTGAAAGGAAAGAGGCTTTCTTACATCCCATGCGATGCAGATAATGCACGGAGAACTAGTGCATAATCTTTTGACTGCACTTACATATCAAAAGAAAATTGCTATTATTATGTGTAGCGCGCACAAGAAAGTCATTGATAAGATAGGAAAAGGCAAAGCCTTTGCAGATCGCGTAGCTCGTGAGACTGCAATGCAACGAAGCTCTACATCCATGTACGTAGTGAAATCACAAGCTGAACGTTGGCATGATGCTAGAGAAGAAGTATTAGATATACAGAAATCTGCCTCTGTGAAAGGGCTGGAGCAATTGTCTAAAAAAGGAATGTTAGACGATGAGGGCTTTGGCGTAACAAAGAAATGGATAAGTGGAAACTACCTGCAGCCTATTTACAACCTATGGTTCAAATGGCACATGGGCTGGCACATGTTGGAGCTCTAGCAATAACGAAATTGCTTACGCGAGTTTGGGAGCACCCTGAAATTGCCAGCACAGCTAAGAGAGTAGTACAGTCCTGTTTGATCTGTTGGCAGTATAATCCTGGTAAGGAGACACAAACTCCTACAGGAGGGTTTGCTACACTGACTGCACCTTTTGAAATTTTGCAGATGGATTACATCCAACTTGAACGCTGCAATAACTTAAAAGTATGTTCTAGTGGTGTTATGTGCCTTCAGTAAATGGATAGAGGCATACCCTACAAAGGATAATACAGCTCTCACTACAGCGAAGGTGCTTCTAAAGGAGTTTTTCCCTAGATATGGTGTTTGCTAACTTTTGTGGAGTGACAACAGACCTTATTTTATTGGGCATGTTGTTGAATATGTCCTGAAAGGATTAGGGATCAAGCAGAAATTCCATGCAGTCTTCCACCCACAATCAGCGGGATTAGTGGAGAGATACAACGCTACTTTGAAACTGAAATTAGCGAAAATACTGGCTTCCATGTCTCTGAAATGGCCAGATGCACTACCTCTGGCATTGTTGTCCATAAGATCGGTGCCACATTCACGATCTGGACTTAGACCATATGAAGTGGTGTTTGGGAAACCGATGAACATTTGGGGAGTTCCTAAGCCACGCCCCATACATGATGTACCTTGTGTTCTGATGAATGATTATTTGGCACAGTTAACCGACAGTTTGATCTTTATTCATCAACAAGTTCGAGAAGCTCTTCCTGACGGATCTACAGGTGAGGCCCACTATCTCCGGCCTGGAGACCAGGTTATGGTCACAATATTTGAGAGGTTGAACAGCTCGGTGGCGAGGACCAGAGCAAGTGCTTTTAGCTACAATGACAGCAGTTCGAGTGACGAACAGAAAGAATTGGATCCATAGCACACACTGCAAACGTGTGTCGCCTACCTTGGTGGAACCTGCTGTGCTGACCAACCATCGAGAGATCCTAGATACAGAGAAAAACCAAGCCATCTCATCTGACGAATCTGAGGAAGTCTTACCGGACCACACGATTTCTGGAGTATCGCGATATCAATCGAGACCACGGAACGAGCCTGCATTGTCGAAAAGGACTGGTTGAGCTACTGCCCTGGGTTGGTGAAACGGAGTGCCGATGTGGCAAGGGGGTGGATCAGTACTGCGAAGTGACACCCGTCTTGACCCTCGGTGAAGAAATCAACGGCTGCCCAGGGATAAGAGCTCCAACGTTTTTTTGGGTTTTTTTACGACGAAGTGATCATGTCTGCCGAGAGATCAAAGGTTGCTAAGATCTGCACTAAGAAAATAATTTGTGCTGAAGGGTTTGTTGGTGCTATGGAGGTTATGGCAGCAATTACCTGGTATGTTGAGAAAGTGGCTCCTGTTTGAGAGCTTTTGATCGCCACTACTCCAGTACCAGTTGAGCACCACTACTTTACACTTCCCTACCATGAGCAGAAGCATTGAAAATCCTACCTGAACAATACATTCATCCAGATGTTGCATCATACATATAATGCCACAAATACTACTAACTGTTGGGTGTGTTGGATGATACCTGCGCACCAAAAGAAAGGAGGTACACCTTTCATTCCTCTTCCATTCTCTCATAATTGTACTTGTCAAGCATGGTTTGCGCTCTTATTTGCCTCTGAAAGGGCCAACATTACAGGAATGACAGTAGGACGGATTAATTATCACCTTAATAAAAAATGTTATCCTGATGAGAATGGGTACCCTCAAGCTAGAGGAACAAAATGGGAATGGGAGGAGTACCAACCTGACAATATTTCTATGCCACATGTGTTCACAAATACAAGGACTATGAAGAACAATGGACTTTTTGTAATTTCAGTGACAAGAGCTAAAGCAGACTTATGTATTAGTAGTATTGGGAGAATTCCAGTGGGGAGAAGTGAACGTACTGTAATTCTGACAATTGAAGGTACCAATAATAGCAGTTTTATTTCATCGCATAATACATACTTTGTTTGCGGTAATAAGGGATACTACCAACTACCTGAGGGGTGGTCTGAGGTCTGCTACGTGTCCTTTCTGTTGCCCCCTGTGTTTCTGGCACCTACATCGTATCATAAAGACTATAGACTGTACAATGTCATTTCCAATAACAGAAATCAGAGGACAATAAGTATGGATGAAGTTGACCAAACTGACACCGCTTTACAACAATATGTTGACTTTAACTTAGGCTTATTCTTTTTCATGGGTGCTGCATTGAACAGTAGAAAAATAAGGAGATTGACTTGTGTTGTGGAAGCTGTTATCAATCAGACAGCAATGGCGCTTGGGAACATTACAGAAGAGCTGCAAGTTGCGAGGATTGTAGCACTCCAGAATCGCATGCTGCTTGATGTGATTTTGGCTGATCGAGGTGGTGCATGTTGCATCATCGGTAGCAGTTGTTGTGTCTTTATACCGGATCACTCGCCTTCAGAATATGATGCACTCTCTAAACTGCATAAGATTGCTGCAGAGATTCACCCAGAGACTGGTACATAGACTTTTTCAAACTGGATCGGGACACTCTTTATTACTTGGGGCTGGAAGCTACTGACTGTTCTATGTATACTACTTGTGATACTATTTACATGCTGTATATGTATACAATGTGGTCCCATGCTGTGCTCCATTTGCATCACTGCTTGTACACCTGCCAAGAGAAATATTGCAAAAATGAAGCCCAACAAATGCTAAATAAAGAGGTCACTGAACTGATGAGCATCGATGTACAGGATGCATATCTAGATTACCCCAGATGAGCGAATGTCTACAGCTAATTCTAAAAGGGTTGTCTGTTGTAATTTTGCAGCGATTGGGTTAGCATTACTAGAAGCCATCCTGTATTTAGAAGTTATCTTGTCCGTTTTGTGGAATCCATTTTGTATTTCTGGCAGCCATCTTGTTTGCCATGCGCTACCACGTGCGTGCGATGTGCTCGGTCCTACCGTGCTGTTGTCTGCTCTTGGAATCTGCCTAGAGACGGGTTATATTTAGCCTCTGCTGCTTCGCACATGCTCAGTTGAGCTTGCAGCTGTCCTTGCATCTGTCCCTAGTCTGTAAATGTCAGGATGTGTTCAGCAGAATTAGCAACTGTTAGCTCCTCCCACTTGTTGACTGTGCATTTTCTTGTATGACCATATATGTACCTGAAACCTTCTCTTGTACTTGTACCGCCTTCTTTTGAGCCCCTGTGTAGGTATAAAAGGACCAAGCGCCTTCCATTCAGTGTGCTACTTCATACATTGCCGAAGGGTGTTGTGTGAATGTAGTTCCACCTCATGAGGTTTAATACATTTTGTATTTTCTATTTCAGTTTCTGTGCCAACTTCTTCCTATTTGTCTGAGGACTTGTGCAGAGAATGGCAAACCCCTTGCACTGGTAGGCCTTGCTGAGGCTCACCACCACAAGTCGGGTGGAGGCGTTTTGGATGCGATGCAGCCGTTGCAGGTGTTTAGCCGGGATTCCTGCATAGAGTGCGTTGCTATAGTCTAGCCTGCTGCTGACGAGGGCCTGTGTCACCGTTCTTCTTGTTTCGGTGGGGATCCGCTTGTAGATCCTGCGGAGCATGCGGTGTGGTGGTAGTGGTAGTGATAAGGGGTCAAAAGGAGGTCATGACCATGCATAGCAGAGAACGTCTGCTGATCTGCTGCCTTGGAGGACAAACCCTGAAGGGTTGCACCAATAAGTACAAGAACAATAATAAGTAAGTCGCACATCGGTAATAGGGTGTCAGTTGCGAAAAACTGCGACCACAAGGTATCCCGCCAGGTGTGCGAGATGGACACTTTACGGCATGCCAAGGTCCGATGCACCACAGACAGACAAAACCAGAAATGAAATAAGCAATACCGTACAAGCTTCTCTGTAGGAATAAACAAGTGGTTCCCAGCAGAATGTCTGCGAGGAGACTCCAAAGGAGCGTACCAAGGCAAAGGCAGAACCTAATGCCAGCAAATACCCCACATAGGGTAAGGCTAATCCCCGGTAGAGTTATCCTATTAGGCTAAGCACACAATCAGAGGACTGAAAAAACAAGAGAAGCAGCCGAACGGCTGTACTGAACGAACATAGAAATGGCTAACCAGCCAAGAACAGTAACCGGCACCATAACAAAACAGTGCATCAGGGTGGGTGCCGTAAAAGGAGGCATAGAATATGGCACCAAGATTTACTGCAGGCCGGACAAGAGCCAGGAGACCGTCGAATCCACGTGGCAGTCAAAAAGATCCACCCAATTGAACGACAGATCTCTGAGGGCATCTCGAATATGATCTGGGACGCGACTGTCGTGCAGCCAAGCATGGCGGCATGAAGACACAGCGAGAGCAAGGACCCATCCCATGGAGTCAGTCGCATCAAGGGAAGACCTAAGAGAGAAAGGGGACGCCTTGAAGAACAGAGCCTGTACCTGACTGTTGCTGCCCTGCAATCTTGGTCCTTGATCCTCCCTGGTGGGGGTCCAACTGCCCAATTCACGGACTTTACTGCTCCCGGTTTCCAGTCATTGGGGGTTTCTTCTGGTATGGAAGCTATACGGATTTTAAAAACAGATGAGAAAGACCTAAGCATAATTGCCGTCTCGAAATTTTTACAATGCATGTGGATAAATCGTGCTCATGGAATGAAAAATAGGATGTAAAGACCTGATTATTAACCTGACTATGAATTGATGATTTTATGGATATAATTGTTTTTTAAATGAAGTGTTTTAACAAATTATTTATTGAGGTACAAATGAATTATGTAACCTTGGTTATCTCTATGGGCCTTTTTGTATTTCGTATTCCGTAAAAATTAAATGAAGTATATTTACTGTTTTAAATTGTACATGTCTTTTATGATTATGAGATCGAATAAAGACTACTTTGACTTTGAGTTTGAAAGAGAGAATTGAGCCATGCTTCGGCCATGCAGCAGAAGGCAAAGCAATTCTGTTTGTGCCCTTCTGGAATAGAAGGGAGAAGATTAGCAACTAAGTACCAAAGAGCTGAGGACTTGCGTGCAAATGCACAGGCCGTATTTAAAGGTCGGACGCCTGCCCTGGCAGAGGCGAAAAGCCGGCAACCGCAATCATCCAGCCAAGAGTCTCCCTGGTGGGAGGTAACAATGGCAATGTGGGTGAAGATTGTAAACTAAAAGTCACCTGAACAACTAGGCCTTGAGCTGTTGGGTGAAGAGACAGGCAAATTGGATCACCCGGAGCAGGGCAGTGCCTACGAGCAATAGCTTGATCAACAGGGTCACCCGAAGAGGGTCTTGACCATCTGCCACGCAGAACGTCAAGTAGAGATTCCCCAAAGGGCAGCAAAGGTTCTACTTCAATAGGCTCCAAATGGAGTAGATCCAATAAAGGATCGTAAAGTAGAGGCACCATTGGAGGCTGAAAGCCGAGTACAGCAACCGCCCCCTGAATAGCGCGCGTGAAGGCAGCACTAGATTCATTCGCCATCTGTGTAGGTGACAACAAACCGTCGGTAGGAGACAGTTGAAGGCTAAGCCTGCCACTAGACATGAGTGGAGGTGCCGGTGACTGACCCGAAGGCCAAGCAACACAGGGTACTTGCACTCTGGCTCCTTGATCTGGGGAGTGCAGGGAAGCATCAGGTTGCAAATGAGGAGGTGTAAATGGTGTTACCAGCGTCAACGGATGCCACGTTGGAGACTTATCGGCGCCTGAGGAGTCGGGAGGAGCAACCATCAAAGGAATAGGAATCGACGCCGTCGATCGACGCCGCATGGGAGTCCCCTGGACATCGACGACCTCCACAGAGGACTCGACCGGGACGCCGATCGACGTCGATCCCAGTGCCAACTTCCTGAGGGATGCACGAGGTGCCGGACCCGGTGTCAAGCCTGGTGTAGTACCCGGCGTCGACACCGGCGTCGCTGGCGCTGCCTTCGACGTCGGAGCAGGAAGCCGAAGAGTACTATGCGCTGATTGACGGGGAAGCCTGTGCTCTAGGCCCTGGCTTGGTGGTGTCACGTGGGCTCTGGAATCAGAGTCGACGCACACAGCCGTTGCCGGGAAACGTCCGCAGACGAAGACCTGGCATGAGTGCCTGCTACCTCTTTGGTACCCGAAGGCACACCAGGGAGAGGGGGTGACTCAAAACAAGCCTGGAGTGCCTTAGAATAAGCCTCCATTTGTGCACGCGTTGCCCCAACACCCAGAAAGGGTGGATACAGAGGATGAAGTTGCAGTGCGCCCTTACTCGGCATAGTGTGAGATGAATGGGCGGCAGGGACATTGGAAGAAGATTTCCGTAAGCGATGCCTGTGCTTACGCTTACCTGTTGTTGCACGGCGGTCGTGGGAGCGACCTCATGAACTAGCCCAATCCCGAAAGGAAGAGCGGCGACGGGAGGGTGCCGGAGCCGACATCCGTGTGGCCAGCAATTTCATGCGATGCTCCCTCAAGGACTTTGGTTTCATCCTCTGACAGGCATCACAGTCTTTGGAGTCGTGGTGCGAGTCAGTGCCAGACATCTGACGCGCACAGTCTTCGCAAGCCTTAAAGCCGGAAGGCATTGCACACTGTTCCCACGACACCGAGGGTGTCGAGAAAGACCAAAACCAGGCCAAGGAACTGCTGGTTTTCCAGGATCCGAGCTTGGACGCGGAAAAGAAGAAAACTGATGACAGAGCACCGGGAGGGGAATATATGGCTCCGCTGACGTCATGTCCTTGGGCGAAGCTGGGTGGCGCTGTCCCCCAGCACGCAGAGGTGCTGCTGCGGAAAATTTTCCGGATCCAGTCTGACGCCTGGGGATATTCTAAGTTAAGGAATCTGTGGCTAGACGTCTCTATCAGATATACTGTAACGGCAGAAAAAAACAACTGTTAACGTAAGCTTTTATCTAAAGAGGAATACGAACAAGAAGACAGTCAATCTTAGCCTGTTTTGACCCAGGGTACCCTCAGTTAAATTGACGTTTTGTCAAATTTCTGCTAAAAGTGGAGCAAAGACTAAAGAACACGTAACTCCTCCAATACAGTTAATATAAGAAACAATTGAATGGTCATATCATCCTCTAAGAACAATATAGAGTTCCCCAAAATACTATTAGGGGCAGACCCATTGACTTTTACCACATCCCCCTAAGAGAGATTAATTAACTGAAATACTTCCCTTGAGTGTTCTTTTAGCCGTAAAATTGTGAGCTCCACTTGCCTCTTACTATTTGAAATATTTTATATTGACACTAAACATTTTACTATTTGAATTTAACTGTGTTTCACCATGAATTTATGTTTTATCATGTAAATGTATAAGTTACTATTGAATGGTTATATTAACTTTTAGGCCGTCAGGGGCGGATTGGTCGTTCATTGGCAGATATACGAATTGAAATGCTCTTGTGCAATAGCATCCCTAACTTTAAAGTTGTGACTATCTGATTTCTTTTTATCTGTCATATTTAAAAACCAATTGAACTGAAAGATTTGATCAATGCATTTTTTAACTTACGGTGTAAACATGTGATATCTTGTATACTTTATTGCAAAGGTTTTAAGTAATCACGCAATTGTCTAAATAAACTTAAACACTGGAATAGACCCAGGACAAATGTATGTGATTTATAGTGGTTAATAAACAATGAAACATGATAGGGAAAGACTTTAAGTTTGGAGGTGAGCAACACTATTAAAGATATGATAGGCTAATGTGAGAGAACTTTAGTTACCATTGGTGTGTATTTGTGCACCAGTTAGTGCTAGGGCATTTAATAGCATGTTAAGCAGCTACTTCACAGTGGGGCGGCCAATAGAAAATTAACTTAACTTATTAAAAAAAAGTCTGATCATCAAACTAGATTTTTCATTTATTTTCCTTATTTTTTTTATTTTTATAGAACAACCAAAAACAACAGAGGGAAAGAATGAAACAAAATCAACGGGTTCCCCTTCCATTTTTATATCATCTATTATTGAGAATGTCCCTTCAGGTCTTCTTTTTTAACAAGACATCTGGGCACACTCTTTATTGTGGAGGACCTGAAACTGAAGAAAATATGGAATATTACTACTCTGTACTTTCTCTTGTAATGTAGAAGCACACTTGGTTGCACTCAGCTTCAAAATTAAGTCTGGGCACCAGTATCTCTGACAGCAACCAGTCACTTCAAAGCTATTTTTATGCTAAAAAGCAAGAGCACATGCAAAATGTACAGTAATGCCTCAAAGTATGCCCCATAGGGACACACTTCCCATTGGGAAAATGTGAAACAGAATTTTGGAGCCTATTACGAAGGGGATATAAAATATGTGGGATTGATTCTTTGGCGCAGAAGTAGCTAAGACCTTCTATTTTTCCCATGTGTGTCACATTTGTAAGTCTACTACTTGAGATTACCTACAAAAAAAAGCACTGACAGACGCTGAAGTTAAGAGTCAGATACTATAGGTACTGAGAGTATAGGAATTGGAGTTGGCGGATACTGCTCACATAATCTCCTGAATGTCGACAATGTCTTGCTTTATCTAACACAGCCCAGGAATTTAGTCTTGGTACACCTAGCACATTTGAAGAGGCTTGGTGATGTATCTGGTATATTGGTTAAAAGATGTAAGACTGTACTGTTCCTGCTGCAAGATCTAACTTAATGTCCAAAGGAGGAGGGTGATGGATAGACTGCAACCACTAATGCATTTTTGGAATGCCTTGCCCCGTTCCATTAGGAGAAGAGTTACAATTGCAACAATTGTGTTCCTCCTGCGATGACTGTATAGTATGCAAAACTCTCAGTGCCATGTGTTGCCCATCACTTTTAAGAAGTTGAATAGTCTGTTAGTGTCCTTAGTACAGGCTAGAAACCAAAGCAGTATAGTCCTGAACACTGAAATTAGACTAGGAAGGAGGCGGGCTGGGCCTCCTAGACATGAACTTTTACTACTATGAGGCACACATACAGTATACAACTAGACGGGCTGAGGCGGAATATAACTGGGAAAACTGGTTGCTTAGTGGACACATGGGGACACTCCATTGTTGGAACTGCTTATGTGGGTTAAATGTTCCCAGAGAAGATCCATATGTTATACGTCAGACTTGTCGGCTCTGGGAAAGGGTAGTCAAAACAGTTCTGAAGCGGCCTACATTTGACAAAAATTGGACATATGGATCAAGCAGCCAGTTCAACATTTAAGTATAGACATGCCAATGGTACGCTGGAGCGAGGCGGGGGCTGTCATACACTGGGGGAATCTGTACCCTTGAGGGTTCTTCATCACCTTTCAGGTAGCCCCAAATACAACTGAGGTATGAACTGGCCAGTTGCTACAATATGCCAAATTGACGGTGACAGGGTGACATGGGCTAATTTTCCTAATGCACTTCCTTCCACCAGCATCCTTAAAGCAATCTTGCACTTCTTTTGGAATGGGGTGCCATTCGCTGACCTTGATATGTATGGCCCTAAAAGCACATAGAGCCAGGCTTCCTCTGATGGGCAAGCAGGCGTGGGAGACTGGTATCAGTGAGTAAATTGCAGACAAGAACTGAGGGCAGTGTGTGGTCTGATATCAAGGGCTCATGTAATGTCAGATTCAAGATGGTATACTTCAATTTTTTATATTGTACATATTTAATACTAGTAATTTGAACACAATATACCGAGATATGTCAGCTGTATGTACAAGCTGCGGATAGACGTTGCTTCTTCTATATATCGGACTTGGTTCTGTGAAGAGATATCAAACTTTTGGAGAGGAGTTGTTGCAAGTTTGGGAAGGGCAACTGGGAATCTCCTGCACGCCTCCCTCCAATACTATTAGGTATTATTTTAAGTCCAAAGAAAGAGAATATTCATATAGATTCATGCACCTTGCTTTAGGGGCTGGCAGGGCACACAAGCCCAGGAGCGGACTTGTTGTGTCAAGCCACAGTCGACTGGGTGTTGGCCGGGAAGACACACATTAGAGCATCTAGGAGAGATGACAAGGTAATTGAATACTTGACAATAGGAGCAGATACAATGAAAGCATTAAGAGGCAACAGAACCTGCTAATTCACATGCATTCCAATTGGTGCAGTCTCACAAAGAACATAAGAAAACAATGTTAAAGGGGAAGGCTATATGGAGTGTTGCCTTCTTCCCCTCAAGGGGCTAGGTTGTTCAGGATATGTGGAAATCACGGAAGAGACAAGGATATGTCATTACATATGAGAACGATTCAAGATATTTATGTATGTACTGATAATAGTTTTACAAATGTATTTATAAAGAGGGGAACTGTGACTGTTTATTTGAGGTATCTCACTCATAGTTTGCTGTTCTAATTAAAATTTAAATAAATATTTTTTTTTCCAAAAAATGATTGTTTCAAGTGGATTTAAGTGTTAGCTACTGTGTCACACTGATTCAGAGTCTCAGTTACCCCACGTCCTTCAGTAAGCTTGAATGTTCACCCTCACTAACCAAAGAAAGTCAAGCACTCAAAAGGAGACTCTCAACTATCAATTTCGAGGGCCCCAGTATTGAAGAATGAAGCAGTGGAACACAAATTAAAACAACATTACTACTAAAAGATAGTCCCTAGTAACTTCCTACTGGGCAGCGCTTTGTAGAAAAAGTCTCACAGTTCTGATAAAACTTTTTTCTGAGGTGGGGGCACCCACATGACCCCAGAATTTCAAAAACTGGACATTAACTATAGAAACTAATCTGAGCTAAAATAATTATGATTTGCCTGGAACCATATAAGCTCAGATGATGTCTGAAACTTATTTCTGGAATGAGAATAGGTAGCTCAAACCAACATTTCCCGACCCCACATTAAAAGCCCCAGGCCCAGGACCCTCTGAGATGTGAAGGCAAAAGAAAGCTTTTCTGTGGATCTGTAACCCGGGTGGCTCATTTTGGTCTTGTCCCAGGATTTGCTTCTTCCTCACCAGCTGGGCTATGAGGATCCTATTGTTCATATGTGGTTCATATGTGGTCTGAGTGACTTGATTTGTCCTGCCAGTGGATTCGTAGACAGCGGGGTCTTGTGTACATCGCCCAATGGTTACATTAGTGCCTATATTTGCAGCAAAGGCTAGCTGCTATCCTCCTACAGGTCACAGCGCAAGATATACAGGTACACAGCCTGGTCTCTGCCTTGAGGGAAAGCCACATTAAACAAAGTGTTGTTACCTCTTAGTATATTATCTGTCAGATACTTGTGTGCAGGGCCTAATCATCATCCAGATCTTTTACCACGTACTCCCGGACTCCAGTATTATGAGTGGTGCGGAAAAAGGCACATAACTTGAACCAACCAATTGCAGCATTTTTTTTTCAAAATTAGAACACAAGTCAATTCTGGAGGGGTGCATTTTTCATCTCTGTCTTCTTGGGTTGAAAGGTTCCTGAGCATGATTGCACAGCAGTTCAAACTGGTAAGGTGTGGATACAGGTTTATCAAAAGGCGAAAAGTTCCTTGTAAGCAACCAGTAACGCAAGACTCTTGGCTGTATAAGCCATAGGAACAGTTTTAAATGCAGACTCAAGAATTTTTAACAGTGCGGTATAATACCTGAGAGAATTCTAAATGGGTATCCAGTCCATGTCACAGTGCTACTTTTCCACTGACAACCAACATCCTCTGTCTTCATAAGGGCCTAAAGCCCAACTGAGTCTGCCTCCCTTCTGAGCAAGGAACTAACTCCATAATCACTAAAGTCTTTTTTCCACTTGTATCATAACACCCCACATTATCAAACCAATTTGTCAATACAGAGCCCAATTCTGCACTAGAAATTATCCAAAGACACATATATTTCCACTATCCTAATGACTAAAGGAAACTGGTACACATGCCAGCAGAGCCTAAGAGGACTTTGCATATTTCCAAGTCAATAAAGATTTCCAGCTAACAACTGTGGATAAGGAAGGAAAGTGGGAATTACAAGACCAGAGAAGCATCTGCAGCACTGTCTAGAGCAGTGATACTCAAAGTGAGGCCTGGGGGCCGCATATGGCCCTCCTGACCTTTACATGCAGCCCAGTTGGCAGCAGCTGGGCCGGTCCTCGGATGCTTGTTTCCGTTCTGGGAAGGACATGGCTTTTGTAGTTCGGACTGGACTGTTCCCATGGGGCACAGGGTCAGCGCTGATTTGCATATCGCCATTGTCTAACCCAGGGTGGTGTGGAGTGGAAAAACGATGGATTTGGGCTCAGATCTTTGGACTGGGGTGAATGTGTGACATTGATCTACATTCTGTCCATCATTGTTGTGTTTGCAATTACCGCAGTTGGCAGCAGCAGCAGTGGGAAGCTGTTTACTCAACTCAGCAATGCAATACAAAATACACGTACTTAAAGGTTAATTTGCAGTTAGGGAAAGGCAGTACCTAGGCCCTTAATTTTAGGAACACCTTTATTTTTAAAGACAGCCACTAGATTTATTTATTTATAAAGTTTTATATAGCGCAAACTTGATCCCGAAGGATATCAGCGCGCTTTACAATTTGAGGCAAAGGTAACAAATATACATGCTTTGCTTATCCTACACCCACTTTACACTCACACTCGCATAAGTGCGTCCCTCGGTTGCACCAGAGACCAAACTTTGCAGCCCCAGGGAAAATGTTTGTGAGTACCCATGGTCTAGAGGACTTAGAATGAGGAATTACTGACGGGCCCAGAGAAGCATCTAGCAGCACTGCCTGGAGGACTAAGAATGAGGCATTACCACTGGGACCAGAGAAGCAGCTAGCAGCACTGCCTAAACGATTTAGAATGAGGAAGTACCGACGGGACTAGAGAAGCAGCTAAAGCAATCCTTAGAGGACTAAGAATGAGGAAGTACCACTGGCAACCGAGACACAGCTGTAGCACTGCATATCAGAAGTAGAATGAGGAACTACTGATGAGACCAGTGAAGCAACTAGCAGCACTGTGTAGAGGACTTAGAATGAGGAACTACCACTACTAAGAATAACGAATTTCACACCAAAGGCCTTGGACAACCTTATTACAAATCCATCATAACTTGCTGCTCTACCACAGTTATCAAGAATGTAAACAACCCTATGTGAAGTTAGGCCCCTTTATTAATGATACTTCTGCTGGTCATGCTTCCAAATGGGCTGGGCTGCAATTCATCCTGAAAATAGGCATGAACTGTCCAGACTGATGCAGCAAGCACATAGCATGCATCTACACAAAACGTATGCAGCATAGTAAGTGCAGCATGCTGTCAACGTGGACTGCATGTTCTGAAGCAATCCTGTGCTTTTCTAAAACAAAGATGGCCTTAGAACTTTATCAGACGCATAAAAATGGAAATCCGATCCAGACATAAATTATCTTCAGATATGCAGCAATCAATTACTGAGTGTTAGAAGCGGCTGTCCCTAGTTGGCAGAGGTATACACTTCTGACAAATAGGGACACACCTTTTCTAGTCAGGGCAAGGGGATCACACACTTAGATAACCCCTGCTCACCCCCTTGGTAGCTTGGCAAAGCAGACAGGCTTATCTCAGAGGCAGTGCGTTAAGCATTTATGACCACATACAGTAATAAAGTGAATACACTACAAATGGAAACGACACAGTAGTATTATAAAAATAAGGATTTTTATATAAGGCTTAGCACAAGACCAAATAACGACAAAAATATACCACAATCTTAATAAATACTCTTGGAAGGAAAAATAATAGTTCAAACGTAGTTTCTTCTTAGCACAAAGTCTTTAGTATCAAAAGCAACTCTTCTTCTCTAAAACACAGTTCTTGGCAACAATGTAACCCACACGGGAGTCACACGACGTCGAGGCAAAGTTAGTCCAAAGGTTCGGCGTCGACCGCGAGGAGCGCTACGTCGAGCCCGGAGTCGCACAGACCCCCACAACGCAGTACCTTGGAAAAGTGAAGCACTCGATGATCAGCGGCGTCGAGATGTCCAGCGTCGCGCCTTCGGCGTCGATCGGGCCTCGGAGTCGGGGCGATCTGCAGCGGCGTCGACCGAAGTCAGGCAGGAGCAGCGCTCACGAGGTGAAGGAGGATACGGCGTCGTCGATGTCGATGTTGCAAGAGTGAGCAGCGCTCACGGCGTCGAGAGGGCTCGATGTTGATGCGATCAGTAGCGCCGTCGACACAGGGTCACTTGGAGCTGGAGCCGAACTCGCTACTCACTGGCGTCGCTACTGGCGTCGATCGGGCCCGGCGGCCGGCGTCGAAGGTGCGGGACACTGGAGCCGTTACTCACGATGTCGAGCTGGATTCGGCGGCGTCCGTCGGCGTCGAGATTGCTGGATTCTTCAGAGGTGCTGGATTTTCAGGTTCCAGCAACAAGCACTTTTAGCAAATAGATGAAGTCCTTTGGCCCTGTGACTTCAACAGGAGGCTGGCACTTCTTCCAGCCCTTGGAGATTTTCTTGAGCAAAGCTTGAGAGTACACACTCAGTTCCTCTCTCCTGGTTCCTTGGCAAAAATAAAGAAGCAACTGCAGGATTCCCCCAACAAACAGCACTCTGGCAGAAGGGGTAGGCAGTCCTTAGATCAGCAGGCTTCTTGTCCTTGGTTCAGGTTTCCTTGTCAGAAGTGATCTAAATTCTTGTTTCAGGGGTCCTTCTCTTATACCCCTTTTTGGCTTTGATCCCTTTGTCCATGCAGGGGAATTTCCCCCCATCTTTGGTTTGTTGTGGGTGTTGCCAGGCTGAGGCACCTGGCCTATTCACTGTGCAGGGCAGGGCCATCAGTTGCCCGGCAGGAGGTGGGCCAGGAAAGTCCCTGGCAGGCACAGAGTCATCAGTCGCCCGGCAGGGGGCGGAGCCAGCATTGTATCAGGCAGGGCAGGCTATCAGGAGCTACTCTTCCCCTACTCTCAATGCAAATGCCCCACTCATCCCACACTGACTCATTCAGACCTCTGGAGCCACCCAGCTCCTGTCACACGCACACCAGAACCAGCAGAGACCGGTAGACAGTTAGACAAGAAAATAGCTACTTTCTAAAAGTGCTATTTTCAAACACGGAGTCCAAAAACCATCCACACAAACGGATGCGTTATTAAACCCTGAGTTCAGGGATACCAAACTCGACATTGCACCATGCTCCCCGAGCCCGCTAGGATTATAGCATTAATAATCCTGGCAGCCCATTCTAACTGATGGAGAGCAGGTTACCTTACAATAGTGAAAAACGAATATGGCTGTAATTCACTATTAGGACAGGCCAACCTTGTCAGGCTTGTCCTACCTTATGCTTACAATGCACCCTGCCCTTGGGCCTACCATAGGGGTGACTAACATGAAGTTAAGGGAAGGTTTAGGGACTGGCAAGTAGGTGTACTTGCACAGTCTTCGTGACAGTCAGACTGCACGTGGTCTAGCAATGGTAGACCTTCAGACATACTTTTACTAGGCCGCTTTTGTGGGTGGCACAACACGTGCTGCAAGCCCACTAGCAGCATTTGTATTTACAAGCCCTGGCACTCCTGGTGCACTCTACTAGGGACTGACAGTAAACCAAATAAGCCAAACATGGAATTCAATTAATACAGCAATTTCACATAGGGAGCACTTGCACTGTGGCACTGATCAGCAGTGGCACAGTGCCCAAAGCATTTACCAGCAAAAACATCGTAAACAGAGGAGGCAAACAGAAAAAATGGAGGAGAGACTCATGCCAATGATGCCAGGTCTAACACTGAGTTTCCACGTGAAACAGAGACACTTTTTCGGAATTCCTGGCTAGCACTGAAGGTTGTGAAAGCGAATTATTAAGATAATATTAAATTTAACAAAGTAGCATGTTTAAGGAACGGTATTGTCACATTTCAGTGACAAACCATGTCAACTTTAAGCCACTATGCCGTTTTCAAGATGAGAGTTTTCACAAAAATAAATGTAAATGCCAATGTTAGTTAAAAAAAAAATTAAAAACTTGAGAAGCTAGTCAAAACTGTAATAGATCCGGTCTTAGCACGTGTCTAAAAACATGGCAGAACGGTAACGTATATGCTGTACGTAAATTAAATTGCTGGTCAAAATGTAATGCCCGTTTCAGCACTATACAGCATGAACTATAAATATTATCTGGGATTTTCTGACTTCGTTTTAGAGAAATAACACTACACATGGAAAGCATGACTGCGCACACACTTAGCATTCTTTAACCTGGGATAATAAAATATGCACAAAACAGCAGGAGTGGTAATGTTAAAGCCTACGTGGGAGCCGACGGTTTTACTTTCAAAATTAATTTTAACACAAAGCTGCTTTAAGAACCAGCGGGGCTTCTGAAGGCAAAGTGTTATCAAAGCAATCGGGGCCTTCTCTCTCGGTGACCTTACTCCCTAACTCCTTTTCCCAATCTCGCAAACTTTAGCTTCTATGCCTAAAAGGCACACAAAAAAGGAATAAGTCAATATATATGTCATGCTATCATGTGCATTTGGAGCGCACAAGACAGGTGATGACAGTAACATTTCTGCTCGGCTGTTCACACACAAGAAATTCCAGATGGTGGGGCACTGAAGGTGGGGAGGTTTTCTGGGTTAAATCAGGAAACAGCAAGGACGTATTTGTGTCCACTACCTGACAAATAAATAATATGAGCAACATTTTTTTGCCGAAATAAATGTACCCATTTTAGGTCTCTTCTAGGCAGGGCTTGCGCGGTCTCTTCCAGACATGCTGTTTTCAGGATATGGGCTTAAAGCTCTGCCAACTTTACACCCATTAATTGTCTCCTGTCCCTGTCCTTTGTAAATGGTGGCTTTTTATTGGTCAATAGGCTTAGTAGTGCCTCCTTAGTACTGCCTTGTCCCGTCTTGTAACCTGGCAAACACAAGGAGATGGTGGACGGAGCGTCAAAACTTTTCAGACACTCACTCCCAGTCACAGATCTTGGTTGAATCCATCATCATTCTTTAACTCACTTCGCCAACCCAATTCAGACACAGCTATATGCAAATCAGTCTTGACCCTGTGCCTCATGGGAACAGTCCAGCCCGAACTGCCAAGCCATGCCTTCCCTGGACCGGAGAAAAGCATCCTGGGGCCGGTTTCGGGCTAACCTCCCTCATCAGCCAGGCTAGCTTGAATACAGTGGCAAAGTGAGCAAGGGACCCACGTCTGGGCATACCCTGCCAACTTAGGGCGAGCAAAGCAAACACAAGGAGATGATGACGGAGTGTCGAAACTTTTCAGACACTCACCCCCAGTCACAGATCTGGGTTGAGTCCCTCATCGTTCTTTAGCTCACTTCGCCATCCCAGTTCAGACTTTGTTATATGCAAATCTTGACCCTGTGCCTCAGAGGAACAGTCCAGCCCGAACTGCAAAGTCTTGTAAGCTGCCTTGAGGACACCCCCTGTTACATGTGTTGTTACTCCCTAGGTTTTGACTGGAGCCTAAAGGAACTATTTTCTTAAAAGGCTTCAGGCAGTACACACACTTGGTCCTAAGCTAGGCTGGCAGTGGTACTGCACCAAGACATGCAGTGCTGGTGCCTTGCTCACTAGGGACCGCTAGGAGCAGCTTGCAGTACTGAAACTATACATGCAGCACTGGTGCCTTGCTCACTAGGGACCTCTAGGAGCAGCTTGCAATACTGCACCTAGACATGCAGTGCTGGTGCCTTGCTCACTAGGGACCTCTAGGAGCAGCTTGCGGTACTGCACTGAGACATACAATGCTGGTTCCTGGCTCACTACGCAAGCGTCTGCAATGCACTAGGTCTCGCATTACTGAAAGTATGAGTTATTGGTGTTGCATTATTATTTGCAACACCAATACCTCAAACTATCAATAATACAAGACCTATTGCATTGCAAATGTTTGTTAAAGTTGCAGCCTGTTTCCCTCCTACGAAGATAACTCACTGTGAAGGACTGTCAGCCCCACTTGCACAGACATTAAGTAATCATCTGGCAGCGAGGCGAGGACCTGGCCGAGAAACCCACTAACAGTCGCCCCTCCCTGCTTAGCTGCCTGCCACTTTCTGAGCCAGTGAGGAGCAGAAGAGAGCTGGCCATGGGATCTGCCAATGCAGGGAGGAGGAGGGGGAATGTTCAGCTGAAATGCTGCTTTCCTTTGACCAAGGGCACAAGTTCTTTGCTTTTGAATTCCTATATTGTTAAAATTCGCAGCAAAACATGCTGTGCTGCTGAATGTGGATAAAAGCAGGATATCTACCCCCACATATAGGTTTGATACAGTCTAGTAGCAGCCACACATTCCGGGGCAGCTCTAAACGGTGATTGGCTGTGAGTGAGCATGTTCTTGTAGAGGAAGAAACACTTGAATGTCCTGCTGGTGATATGTTGAATTGTGCTTTTAAAATGCTTCACATACCTGGGCTGAGTAAATAAAAGGCCTGTTTTCCATTGTGCTCAAAATCGAAAGGTAGGGGGAGCAGCTGTGTGACCAGAGAGTCTCCCCATGCCTGTTTACAGAAAGGCAGAGCTCAGAGCACTAACAGGATCATAAAATGCAAGCAGCTATGGCGCTGAGGGTGAAAACAAAAACTGAATAGTGCCCCAAAGAACACATATACAACCAAAGCTTAATGATTCAGTACTAGTCGCTGCTGTCTGGCATGAATGAAAGATAATAAGGAGGGGCAGAGAGGCTAGACTGACCGCTAGCAAGCAAAGATTTTTAAAGGACACTAAAAAAACAGATAGAGAGCAGGGGGATGGCTTTAAGCCAACAAGAGAAGTTACAACAGGTCTTGAATGCTCGACCTAAAAAAGGGTGCAAAGGATTCCTACTCAAAATGGCCAATAAAGAGTTGCCAAATACTACTTTTTCACTCCTTACTATGCCAAAGACCTTCATGTTGAATCAAAACGGCAGCTTAAACCTAAAATGATAATTAGGCTGGAGGAAGAGAGTGTGGTCTTATCTGCAACTGCAATTATCTCTTTTTTTTTGCACTGTTACTATAAAGATAAAGGAAAAATAGCCCTACTGTAGTGGAGTGTTCAACTTCATGTGTGAACAACAGAATAGCATTGTACTGGTAGATAGGTAGAAAGTATTATATCATAATTGGTGGGTAGTGGCACACAAATGAATCAACATTAATTTCTTGAAAGGTGAGCTATATTATTCATTTTTATTGATGTGCTTTGCAGCACACAGAATATGTTTATTGTTTAGTTAATTAAAACCATAACAATGTACCAAAGGCTCACGATGCATAGCACCATTAAAATGTCCATAAAATGTTTTCCTTTTTTTAATGCTTTGTTAAAAAAGAAAACTATTTCTTATCACAAAAATATGCACTTCATTCTGTTACATAAACAAGACAGGTGATACAAGTTTAGCTAATATATAAAACATAGTCTCTAGTGCTACATCATGCTGCTATTTTGCCAGACCACTAGCCTCAGGAGTGAATGAGAGAGTATGGATTTGTCTGGTACAGAGTTTCAAAGCTTAGGCACATACGTTGTGCGGGTTGGTGAATCATGTGTACTTTTTTGGAATCAGGAATATCTAACAGGGGGGCTTTACTTCTCCTATTTCATGTTCCTCTAGCTATGATGAGAATATCCGCTGTGTAAGCAGGTTGCTGGAAGATGCGTGCAATATCTGTAATGTAGAGAATTACTAATACAATTCAACCTTCAGAAGGAAGCTCTTATGTACCATGATAAGAGATTATATAATTTAGCACAAGTCTGTTTCTATTATGGGCATTCCAGAGTAGATGTGGGTGGCCATTTTCCATTTTTTTACATGTCAGCCAGCATGCGAATAGCATGAATTGCAAACACTAGCAATTTTGTAAGAGTGAAGGATAACACGGCAATGCCACTGGGTTATCTTTCATGAGGGAGATCCACCTTGACATTTCTTAAGTTTTCAACAGTGATGCCCTTCACTCAACACACATTAAATGGATCTGGAGCTACAGGGAAATCCGCCATTTTTAAGAGAGTGTTTCCCCAGAATGCAGCATCAGACCTCTTCTCCTCGCCATTACGCAAAGCTGGTCCAGACTCACCTGTGGCCTCTCGAAAGTGCCGTACACACATGTCCATTGTAGCAATACTGCCCGCCAGAGTAGTGGTCCCTGAAAAAATTAAAACAGGGAGTACATACACTTAGTTGGACTTAGTCTGAAAACAAGACAAACGGGGCAACAACTTTATAACACAACAGCCGAATCCCGATAATTTAAACACCCCAATTTTCAACTCATCAATCCAGCTTCAAAGTCTTTAGATGATCTAGCGGTTAGAGGCAACACTAATCAAAGAATACATAATTCAGCAGAGTAAAGCAGAGCAAAATATGGAACATTAATTACTGTGTTTTATTAAATATGGCACAGATAGATTTATTAGAGAAATATTAATAACTGTGGTACAGACAATAAATGAATGAATCACCATGAAGGCTCAGATACAGAAATTTAAAGTCATAAAACAGCCTCAATTAGTCAAGTCTAAGCAAAGGGAGTCAAAACTCATAAAGCGGACTGAAAGCCTTTCATAGGAAAAATCAAAGACAGAATGGACAGAGTTTCAGCATGTGCCCCTAGGAAATGAGAAAATGAGGCCCAGATCCGTATTCCCAGAGCATTTTATACAAAACGCATGCAACTATTAATAGGTTCTGCAAATTAAACATGGTATGGTCATTGTTAGGGTCACATTGGCAAATCTGAAACAAGAACTAACCCCCAGATTCATCAAAACCACAATTTGCCAATTCCAAATTGCAATTTAGAATTCGCAGAATAGGATTCATGAAGAAATGCGATAAAAAAAAGAGAATCGCAATCGGCCGCAATTGCCGATTGCTATTTTGCCAAAATCGCATAAAAATCGCAGAATCGCCCTTTTTCCGTGTTGAAATTGGGATCTCGCAATTACAGAAATCGCAAATAGCGATCTCGCTAATTGCAAGATCGCAAAAACAGGAAGTCGCATTTCGAGCACAATGATGACATCACAACCAGGAAGTAGGCAGTTCCCTACCTCATACTGCTCACTGAGCCTGAAAGTGGAAGCAGCACTGGCCAGAGCTCCACTACAGACCACCTGCAGCAGCAAACCAAGAGACAAACAACCCCAGAAAATGTCCCAGGAAACAGCAGGGAGCAGTGCCCCTGGAAGAAAAAGGAAAATTAAATTTTCCGAGCAGGAACTTGAATATTTAATTGAGGGAGTCAAAAAGGGCCATGACCGGCTTTTCGGTAAGGATTCACTGAGGGTGCCTGAGGCGGACAAGAGGCGCATTTGACTGCGCATCCGCGCTAAGGTCAATGCAGTGGGAGTGACCCAGCGCTCCATTGACAAACTTAAAAAGAGGTGGTATGTCCTCAGAGGGCGTGAAAAAGAACGAATTGCAGAGAGGTTGGGGGAGCGAGTTGAAACCGGAGGAGGAGAGCCCGCTGTACCACACAGCACCCCACTGGAGGACCTTGTGGAGGACACCCTGAATCCCGAATCATGCGTGGGGGTCACCCGGCTGGACTCCTCCCGACCCACCCAACAATCTCAAGGTAAGTGCCATGCGACTGCGACCCTGTAACCTGACAATGGCCAGGACTCCAGAGCTACCCATTAGAAAACCCCAGTCATGCAGGCCATGCACACCAGAAATGCCCAATTGCATTGTGGGACTTGTAGTGTGACCACAATTGCCAGATAGCCCCATACAGCCAGACCTGTCAAGTGAGAGTTATTCCTAAAGCCAGTCAGGGAATGCTAGCCTGCATGCATGTAGCAACCTCCCATGTGCAAGAAACATGTCATTAATCACGGTCCCATTTACATCACAGGTGGCACAGAACAACCCAGCACCGACAGTGAGGCCCTACACATCGACGAGAACCCCGACGACACTGAGCGAGAGGGCCATCCTTCACACCAACCAGGACCATCACAGGCAGCACCAGCAGCAGTAGTACCACCACCTGCCCCTGTGGACAGTGCCACCCCTGCAGCCACAGGCGCGCCACAACCACCCGGTGTAACCCCCATGGCAGTGGCACCCGGAAGCAGACAAGGCGCACAGCCACTGTGCGATCACAGTCCAGCGGACTGGTGAGGGACCAGCGCGACCCAACAACACGCACTGGCAGGGGGGTAAATGTCCGGGATCCTGGCCTGTCCATTGAACGTCGCATGTAAGCATGGGCGGATTTTGCGGATCCACGATTCACGGATTTGCGGATCGTGGATCCGCAAAATCGGCGGATTTTGCGGATTTGCGGATCCGCGGATTTGGGGCGGGGCTTCCATGCGAGTGCACATGCCTCTTGTGTGGGTAAAAGGTCCGATTGTTTTTTGGGCTGATGAATGAGTCACTGCATTTGAGCTTCAACTAGTTCCAGCGACCATGTGTGTGTTACTATGTAATCGCCCTGAAGGGCGCAGGGTCCCTTAGGTGAGCTGTCCATCATAGTGGGTCAATGGCGGGAAGACGGTGCACACCGCGAGTGTGAGGGCGGGGCTTCCATGCGAGTGCACATGCCTCATGTGTGGGTAAAAGGGCTGAGGCCGATCAGAGCAGTAGGTGAAGAGACAGAAGCTCCTGGTCACAGGAACAGCAAAGGGATTGAGCTCCTGAAAGTCAAGGATGCAAAGGCCTCTGTCCAGCATCACAGCTGATTTTCGACGGTACATTTGGGAAGAAGGCACACCTGCCTCAACGACGCTCACGATTTTTTTTGGGCAGATGAATGAGTCACTACATTTGAGCTTCAACTAGTTTCAGCGACCATGTGTGTGTTACTATGCAATCGCCCCGAGGGGTGCAGGGGTCCCTTCAGCTTCCTGGCCACAGGAACAGCACGAGGATTGCGCTCGTGAAAGTCAAGGATGCAAAGGCAACTTTTGCCCCCGGAATCCGCCGCTCGCGGATTTGCGAATGCGCGGTAAATTCGCGGGAGTTCGCTGATCGCGAATTTACCGAAAATTCGCAAAATCCGCGAGCGGAACGGATTTTGCGCCCATGCTTAGTCGCATGCTCCGAGTCCATCAGAAGCAAGCACGTCACTTGGCAGCCATCCACCTGCAGCTGCACAAGACTGCACGTAATGTGGGACAGCTCACTGACAGCATGCAAATCATGACCGCTGCTGTCCGTAAAAAAAGCCAGGTCCTGTTGTCCCAGCAGGATGTCAACCGCCACCGCCACCGCCAGCTGCTGACCCGCCTGTCAGCTTACACACGCTCCAATCATATTATCGGGAATGCCACCTCCCAACTATCGCGTCGCTCCCCAGCGATGCAGATCCAAATGGTGCAATGCTGACAGGATGTCGCTAGGGCACTGGAGCAAGTCACCACAGCAGTGCAGAGTCTGCAGGCGACAGGCCATGGGCAAGCAAGTGGTGGGGATGATGCCAGTGACGGCAATTCCAGCCACAGCAGCCTGTTGGTGCCGCTGGTGACGGTACCCCGCCGCAGCACCAGGCCCACTGCAGCCTCACGGGCTAATGCTGATGTGGAGGAAGTCGAAAGGCGACTGGGAGCGTCCACCCGGAGACGCCACTGACTCTTTGTAATGTACCTGCAGGGCAATGCTGATGATACAAGCATGCCCTCTTCACAAACATGGGGATGTATGAGTTAATACAGCTCTCATGCAATATAAAGAAAATATAATTACTTTATTGTGAAAAAAAACAATAAGATTTGATATGCACAAGTTAATCTGACTCATGTCATTATTTCATTTGTCATGCATGAGTGAAGTGTTGGGTGAGGGGAGTGGGTGCACTAGAAACAGTTCATCGTAATTTGGTTGCGGCGCCTGTGTCCTTCAGCAGGATTCTCCCCGCGTGCATGAGGCACATGTGCAGGTGGGCGGTTGTCCCCTTCCGACTCACTGCCAGAGATATCTACAGGTATCCTCCGCTTGGTAGCAATGTTGTGGAGTATTGCACACACGGCCACGATGCGGCAGCAGACCTCAGGCTGGTAATTGAGGGCCCCACCAGTCTTGTGTAGTATGCGGAATCGGCTCTTCAAAAGCCCAAATGTCCGCTCAATGCAATTTCTTGTGCGGATGTGTGCAGCATTGTAACGCCATTGCTGTGGTGTGGCAGGGTTGAGGTATGGGGTGAGGAGGTACTCACGGAGACCGTAGGCGCGGTCACCTGAATGAAAGGAGCAGAGGGTGAGTGCCTGTTATGCGCAGCTACATGGTCGCAATGTACTGTTTGTTGGCATGTGTACTTACCTAGAAGGTGCCCTTCGCCAAAGTCTCCCCTGGACAGTCGTGTGTGCATGCCGCTGTGCCGGAATATGAAGGAGTCATGTGTGCTCTAGTTTGGGATTTTTTTTTTTTTTTACTTCATGGTTACCACCTGGTTGGGGTTCTCCTTAAATTGTGCCTCGCAAATAGCGATTTTGTGATTTTTCGCAATTTACGATTTTTGATGAATTTGGTTTACGATTATTTAGCGAATTCGCAAATAAAATCGCAGTATCAATGGATTCTCGCAAATTCCGATTCGCTAAGGGGGTTCCACCTAGATTCTGCGATTTTGTTTGCGATTTCGCTAAATCGATTTTGCGATTTCGCAATTTGGTCATTTTTCTTATCATGAATTGCAGATCACTGAATTGCGATCGCAATAGCTAATTCGCAGCTATTGCGATCGCAATTTTGGTTGATGAATCTGGCTGTAAATCTTTAGTACCATAGCCATTTTTTAAGGCAAGAGAAATCTTCCACTTGCTCCCTCAGCAACAACACAGTGGAGATGTGCCACACTGAATGAAACATTTCTTAGGCAATGGCTTACAGACCTAACACGCCTGCAACCGAACTTTCAGTGGAAGTCCTTGAAAACTTGAAAATTATCCTTTGGGTACACCATGGAAGCTTTATTCATAATACAGGGAATTATAATCCACTAAATTTTACTGAGCCTGAAAACAAGGCAGGTTTTAAGATAGCTTTGTAAGACAACAGGCTGCGAGGAGGAGCTGTGTGCTCCCCTTACTTTTGCTTCTCTTAGCTCATATCTTTACCAGTTAGGTCAGCACTTCCATAACTACAGGCAGAGGAAGACCAGCTCTGTAACAGGATATGGAGGATAAAATGATTGTGGGGCTAAAATATTGTGCAAAAATATCAAGGACCAAAATATCGGTAAGGTAGGTGCATATAGGCAAGTATATATTTACTAATATGAACTCCACATCTGCATACCCTGAAGATAGACATAGTCAAGGTACTTATATGTGGAGTTAAGTAGAGTAAACCTATGCTCATCTATATGAATTTACTTTCACAATAGTCAGGTCCTCGATATTGCTGTATCAATATTTTGGCCCCACAATATTCTGCACTCGATATTTTGGTGGAATACATGGACCTATACACGCATAATAGCATCTGAAAAGCATCTTGTAATAATGTAATGCTGGTAAGAAACAGTTTAACCAAATTCAAGTAGCCCAGGCAGGAAGATTTAACAAGAGTAAGGCTCAACAAACTCTTATTTATCTGCCTATGTCAATGCAGAGTTTAGTCAAGCAGGTTGAAACCTTGGTGTTTACAATAGAAGAAGCATGTGTCACTATCCCAACTGATGAAATGCTGAAGCAGACTAATCCTATTTTATTTCCTGTTAAATTTCAGGGTCGTTTTTCTTGTTGCCTCTCTAGTACCTTGAATTTGGGTTGCTTTCTGTCCCTTTCTTTGGAACAGGGACAGTGAAACAAGGATGCACCTATCTCCGTGAAGTGAATATTCATGGGTTTACAGTGGGCCTGATATTTCAGGGCTAACACAGGTCCACTGAATGAGAAAAAGAGCACTCACCAGCCACATAGGCATTTAATCCCTCGATCTGAATCACCTGCTGTCCCAGGGTGTGCCTGCCGCTGCCCAGACCCATGGCCATTATGGCATCCGTCACCAGCACCAGCCCTGTAGGTAAGAAAGGAACACACCTTTGTCAGCAACTTCTGTTGAGGCATTTGCAAACCAAGCAATATCTATAGAGCTACATTTTGTGGGATCATGAGGAAGCCAGGGGTAATGATGGGTTTATGAGTGTGTGTACAGATACCACATGAAAAAAACATTCTTGTGTAGATGGACATGCATGGGAAAAGGGGGATAAAAGCAGTTGCACTGCCCCTTTCAGTATTTCAACATTAACATCACTTAATATCAACAGGGATGTGTGTCAACCATGTGCAAAGATTGACATATTAAGGTAAGTCAGCAATGAACTGAAAAGGACAAGTTCTAACACAAACTCCTGATAACAAATATTTCCTACTAAGGTTTCAACAGCTCCTCCCCACTGATGTGAGCTTGTGTGACCTGGATCTCAGTGCTGTTGCGTACGCGAGCACAAGTACTGACATACACACCAACAGAGTGCTCCCGTCTGACGAGCTCAGAAAGCATGAAGGATACAAACAGCAAAGGGATATTCAACACTGGCTGTGCTTGAACTGATCAGAGAATACTATGAAAGGTATGAGCAAAGTAAATGTTTTTCATTAAGTCTCCATGATCAACTTAAGGAGCACTATTGTATGCTTGCCTATGAGTCAGCCCCTTCTAATAAACTAAGAAGGGGTTCACTCCTAAAGGCTAAAATGGACAAAATATGCAACAACAAAAATATGTAATTTGAATGTAAAATATAGATTAATATTTAGGATTTGGGTATTCATAGAAAAGACACGATTATTAAATCAATATCATCTTCTTATTTTATTAAGATAACTCCCTGACTTCAAAAGATACAAAATGTATGGATAACACTATTAAAGGGGTGGAGAGTTGTAGGGTGATGGCACTCCAAAGAAATCCACAAAAAATATTATTTATATTCAAGATTAATACAGTGCTAATGAGGTAGGGAGAACTACCCTACTCTTTAATATGTGGCCACAGACAACATAATAATACACAAGCCAACCTCCAGCGCACGCTCAAGTATATGTTGTCAATAACATCAACTTAAAAAAAGCAGTAGTCTTCTTCTTTTTGTTCTCTATTGATTCTTTGTCCAGTTAGTTGTATCACTTTCTAGCCAACACGGGTTTCCACGCTGTAAAGGGAGAATATCCTGCAACTTCCTCTGGGCTAATCTTCTCTTTTGAAATCTCTTCAATCCGGTTGTAATTTTGTCCCAAGTATAATCCTCACTTTATCGTTCCTAAATCAGTCGCGCTCAATCAGTGTTTGAAAAGATTTTTCGCAGTGGGGTGCTTTGAAAATGGAGCCTATTTAAACCCGTACACAATCCAGTATGTCAGTTCTTCTGTGTTAGGATCTGTCCGCAAGTACGCTGCACACAGCGTATCCTCTTGTTTATGGATAACACATTGTATTCTTTGGATGAGACAATGTGTATAACTTTCAAATCCATGTTCTGTTGGGTATAGTTTTCTAGAACATGAATGCACCTAGAAAATGGATCACTGTCACATTTATGTTCAGTAAACCACAGTAATAACAAACTATATGTTCAGTCGGAGTTACAGCTTATAAAAAGCTAGGTCTTCATACACAGGAAACTGCAGTTTAATTTTTTTTTTAAACAACACAAAAAACAGAAAGTCCTATAACCTTATGTGATTGGGATCTGACCCCAAGAAATGATATCTTATATTACTACGGATGACACTGCACACAAACATCCAGAAAAAGGGACGAGTGAGTTGGAGAGTGATGCAGACATTTACCATTTTCCCTTAAAGATGGAAAAAACTGCACTACGCATGATGTTATTAAATTGAATGGAGAGAAGAGATCCTTCTTTGTAGTGAAAACTCTCCCATGTGGACACCTCACTGGGGCTAGAAAACCCACATTGTGCCCCTTCAGTGCCCAAGACTTCAGCCGGAAATCTAGGCTCACTTTTTGACAATCAGTAGTCTTTCTCAAAACATGACCCATGTGTTGCAGCATTAAAGTTTTCAAACCTCTCAGGACTCTTTAGGAAATGTCCCCTTTTATTCATGCTTCTTCTCGGAAAACTGCACTCCCGGCAATCATTACCTAAAGGCTGTACTGAGGTAATTCTTTATATCTTGCCCTAATGCAACATCTGCAGATTTTACAGAATGTTGTTGCTCGAGCTATCTTAAATATCCCAAAGACATGTTCAGCTAGAGCAGAACTCTAATCCTTCCTCTGGTTCCCAATAAAACAAGCATTGGCGATGTCGATTGGCCTTAACTTTACACACAAGGGAGAGAAACTGGCATTGCCAATACTTGCTTAGAGTAATCTTCCACTCTGTCTAGATCGTTGCTGATACCTCCACATTTCTGCTGCAGTAGTTCAAATGACCTCTAATCCAGAAAAAAGGTGATGATGTTTCCTACATTGCAGCAGTGCTGAGTTGGGAGCAGGACAAATGACAACTCTTCTAACAGGAAACCAAAAGCTCCTGTGGGCGGGTGAAGCACAGAAATGGAGGAAAGTCATAAATAAGAGCAAGGATGCTGAGATTTACATGAAAGCTATCCAATGTTGAGTAAAGATTGGCTTTAGTGTATTCTATATCATTAGTCTGTAGCAAGACCGCAAAAACAGATCATTTTGAAAGCACTTTGCTTTGTTCACAAGGTTATTCCCAACATTGTCCCCTTATCAATGAGGAGGAAACTTATTGACTATCTCCCATCCCTTAAATTGAGAACACCTTCCAAGTAAATTTCAGTGCTTCCTAAAAACAAGCTTTCAAGGCAAAAAGGCAGATCTCACTCCTAGTAGCTGAGCTTTGTAACTTCACTCTATTGTCAATTTGCACTAATTCTAATGGTGATAATGTTAAGAAGTAGAACAAATCCTTGCTGTCCCTAGAAATAGCTTGGCATAATCTTGCTCACATTTGTCCTTAGGACATTTGATTCCCAGTGCCAGAAAGCCCCATGAGGTAGCTGTAGCACTTTAGAAGTACTATTTCATTCTATTTAGATAATTCCCACAAGTAAAGACAACTCTGATTTGGAGAAAAAGAAGTCTAATTCTTGGAAACACAATAATATTTTGCCTTATATTCGAATTCGGAAGGTAGATGAAGAACACCTTCGCAGAAGGACGCTGTGAGATTAGTGTAGTTCTATTACTTTTATCAGCAATACCCTTTTCTCATCTGAGTTCCCAGCGTACAACCTGTGGTATGCAATGGACAGAGCTAGCCAAGCCATTGAAGGGTCATACCGGATGCCTGGCTCTGATCCGGCTTCAGATCTTCTAGCATCCTCTGGAGCAAAACAAGTCAAGATTTAAGTGGCTTCACCTGCCACCCACACACTAACCTGATTCGTCCGCGAATTTAAGACAAAGAGTTAACCTTGTATGAAAAACAGCAGAAAGAAAGGGATACCAAACTAGTGGCTGGATTTTACAATGTAAAACCAGAAAACATGGGATCAATCCTAGCTTCCAAACTTGACCAAATTGTGTGATCCTACGCAAATATCTCTCTTTTGTTTGATTTAATAGACTATAATGTGTCTCCTTGTACAATAAATATCGAGACCACCTATCGGGTGCACTTGACAGGACTCTCTTCACCAATGGCTTGGTAGTCATGGTGGCAGGAGGCATGAATGTTTCCAAGTTCAAACCAAATTCAAACTATCACTTTTAATAAATGCCTTTCCATGTAATTGTACTTATAGAGTTCTTATTTCCCCTGATGAGGCGTTGAAGATAAGAGTTTAGAAAGGATTACTTGGGAGTTCATAGTAGTGAAATCGGTTTGGGTAGGGTGACCAGGCGTCCCGGATTTGCCCGGATAGTCCAGGGTTTTCACCAGCTGTCCCTGCAGATTTCGTCAATTGTGGCGCATGTCCTGGGTTTTAGGGGAGTGGGGGAGACTGAAATCAGTTCGAGGCAGTTTTTGGGTGTTCTAAAGCAGTGCTATTAAGCAGCTGTTATAAGTAAGACATTTAATTAACAGGTAGGGTACTGGTTTTAGAAATTACATTTTATTTACTTTCTTAGTGCCTCTTCTGTGTTTCTATGTTGATAACAGCTGTCATTGTACGCCCCTCCGTTAATGTAAAATTTTAGTCCATCTTCTATTTTTGCAAAATGTGCCGGTTTTTGGTTCTCAAGATCTGGTCACCAGCATCAAATTGGTAACGCAGGTAGTCGGGAATTGGCCGATGTCCGGTGCCTAGGGGTCACCAGGGGGCCTCGTTTTGTTAAACGGCCCACAGAGACTTATTGTTTTCCACACCAGGCCAATGTAGCATCTGAGCAAGTGAAGCACCTTTCCCAGAGCGGAAAATTGAGATAATGTCATGTTAGGGTCAGAGCTGCCGAATGTGAAACTATGGAAATAGTTTTGAGTCCCAGCCTCACCGCAACATCCTGTGATTCTGGGCAAATTACTTAATTGCGCAAAGGCCTAAAATAAAAATGAATTTTGATCTTCTGTAATGTAAATGGTAGTCATATAATTGCGCCCTTTGGCCAAGTTTACACTGCATAAAACTACAATTAAAAAAATAACCTTCCGTTTGCTTATTTTTTAAGAATCTGCAAAGGCTTGAACTTAATAATGAGAGAGGATTCTTTATTCAATACTAAAAAAGTTTGTATTCCTTCTTAACGTGGCTTTTCTTCCTTTGTTTAGTTTTAGCAATCAGTTACGGATCATTGAAGAAGCTTTAGACCACATTTTAAACTGCTTTCACCTTACGTTTACTGCTCAAACTTTTAAAGTACATATCGATGGGGAGAAAATACCAGCTTTAGGTGATTTTCTTCATTTTCGTACTGGCAAGGGCATTAAAATACTGGTAATGCTGGTTAGAAAAACAGCAAAGGTGGCAAACATAGCCATATCAGGAGCTGCAAGGTGGCAAACATAGCCATATCAGGAGCTGTGGCCTTTGGGCCACTTTATTTCACTTCGCCCGTTTCTGGCTCTATGAGCTTTAAAATACATAATTTATCAAACATTTCTCTAAAAATGAGCCCGATGAAATGAAATGAGACTAGCCAAATGGTGTTTCGTGAACTGGCATGATCCAGGAATGTGGGCCACTTTTTTGGGCGTGCCCGGGCCGAATTGTGATCCCAATCCGAACCTGCAGTCCCTGCCCAAAATATCTACACTCAGTACACACTTGAACTTAGTGCACACATACTTAGAATAATCATGAACACACTGAACAACCACACTCTATACACGCACACATAGTACAAACCATCGGAATAAACATGAAAAACCATTGACATCAACACATACTCAAACACACAAACTCGTAATAAATATGAACACACTGAACATCCACACTCAGTACACGCGCATGCGTAGTACAAACCATCGGAATAAACACGAAAAACTCTGAACATCAACACACAGTAAACACTTGCACTTAGTGCATACCAGGCGCGTCCATTGGGGCGTGGGGGCGTAGCCCCCCCGCCCGCCCGCAGCCGCCCGCAGCTCCTGGCCTCGGCATTATGTAAACTGAATCAGTTCAGTTTACTTAAGTTCACAGCTCCTCGATGCGTTGATTCTGCGACGATGCTCGCAGCGACGTGATGCGGTCCGCAAGCAAGCGGTGCGGCGTTCTCACCCAGCGACAACAGGCTCTGCGACGACTCTCGCAGCGATGTTCGATTCTCCCGCACCGGTCTGGTGCGTCCCGCAAACGAAGGATGCGACGTCGCTGCGACGATCTCGACCTCCGTAGCGGCAGGCAACTTCTCGCACTGTCGGGGATGCGCTCCGCAAGTGAGCGATGCGACACTTTTCAGTTTCAAAAGTCACTCAAGCTTAGTTTCAAGCTTCCCAGCTCAGGTACAACTTCCAGAGGCCCCACAACTGGATCAAGCACTCTAGGAAGGACAGAACTCTCTCAGCAGATTTCAGGGAAGCTTGGGGTGAAGTCCTTTTGTTCCTGGGACTTCAAAACAGGGAGCCAGCTCTACTCAGGCCCTTGGAGATTCCTTCAAGACAGGGGACACAGCTCAGCCGCAAAGTTCTTCCCCTCTCCTTGGCAGCAAAGCAACAGGTCAGTCCAGCAGAGCAACAGCAGGACAATCTTCCTTCTTCAGTTTCAGCTTTCTCCTTGGCAGAGGTTCCTTCTTGATTTCCAGGATGATCTAATTTTCTGTTGTCAGGGGTCCTGTACTTATACCCCTAAAGTCTTTGTTCTCTTGGTGCATGTGGGCCCTGAGCCCGGTCTGAACCAGTTCTGGGTAGATCCTGAGCACTTTGTTTTGCTGGCTGCATCTTTCCTTTCAGAGTGAGGGGCAGGGTCCTCAGCCGCCCAGCAGGGGGGTGGAGCCAGCATTGTGGAAGGCAGGCACAGCCCTATTCAGCCCAGGTGCTAACTCCTCCCACCACTCCAGTTGCAAATGCAGTCATTCGGCCTAGGGCTGACTCATCCAGCCTCCTGGGGAATTCCCCAGCCCCTGTCACTCTCAAACCAGACAGTCAATACACAAACAGGCCCAGGCACACAGAAAGGTCAGACAAGAGAACAGCAACTTTCTAAAAGTGCTGTTCTCAAACACAGGATTTAAAAACAACCTTTCCTAAAAGATGTGTTATTAAATTCTGAGTTCAGGGATACTAGATACTTATGTCCTATCTTGTTCCTATGGGAAGAAATGCTGTTAACCACTGTAGCCAGCATCCCCCATGTTAACCTATAGAGCAAGATAGCCTTACAGTGGTGAAAAACGAAAATGGCTGCCATTCACTACCAGAGCATGTCACCTGCACTAGTACATGCTCTACCTTTTACATACACTGCACCCTGCCCAGGGGGGTACCTTGGGCCTTCCATAGGGGTGACTGATGTGCACAAAAAGGGAAGGGTTAGGCCTGGTCAGTGGGGACACTGACCAGGAGGACATGGCAGTTCTAAACTGCCCATAGGCACTGCAGTGGCAGGCCTGAGACATCATTTTAGGGCTACTCCTGTGGGTGGCACAATCAGTGCTGCAGGCCCACTAGTAGCATTTGTCATCACCAGCCCTGGCACACCCAGTGCACTTTACTAGGGACTTCGTGGTGATACAAATATGCCAAACATGTATATCCAATCAGAATAACAATTTACACAGAGAGCATATGCACTTTAGCACTGATCAGCAGTGGTAAAGTGCGCAGAGTCCTATTGCCAACAGCCACGGGTCAGGAAAAATAAGGGAGGAAGAAGCAAAAAGTTTGGGGATGACCCTGCAAGAAGGGCCAGTTCCAACACAACCCCCTTCCAGCCTAAAGCCAGGGTAGACCAAACGATACCTCGATGAGATTCCCTGCTTAAGGCGATAGAACACGGAAACTGGCCCACACAGCAGGGCAGATACTCTCAGAGTCCACCATGCCAATCCATGTGGAAACCTTCTCTTCACCTGTGGACACCACCTGTACAGCACCTAACCTTAATTTACTCACAGGTGTGTCCCAACAGACCGACAGCAAGCCACAGTGACCACCAACAGTGATCAGGGATGAGACCCAGGCCTCATGCCTCTCATGGCTCTCAAACCCCTGTGGCATCAGACGGTGGGGGGCAGTAGCCCCAGGTGCTTGGCACCCTTTGTCCACTCCCTCTCTTGTCAGGTCAGGTCTGACATCCTGGCACTGACCCACCAGTCCCGGACCAGTATCCGGCGGCTGGACAAGAGGCTGAGGTGGGCTTCCCCACACCAGGTCCTCCTCTTCCTTGGGGGCTCTGTACCCTCCCACCTGGAGCGGTACCCCCTTCTAGAATAGCCAGGGCACCTATGGCAGGTGTCCCGCACCATTCATCCACCAGTTCAGGGGTGCTATCCTGCAACTGGTTTTCCAGGTCAGGAGGGATACCCCGGGCCTGGCCCTCAAACCTAGGCTCCCAAGCCTCCAGGTCAGACAACACCTGAACCTGGCTTCCCCACCTAGGGTTTAACCCCTCAGGTTGTACCGGGGTCAGAGGCGAGGACTTCCTCCCTCTGTACCCCCTTCCAGACCGCTGCACCCTCCCTACTGGAGGGGTACCTCTGGGAACCATATTGGTCAGGACACTGGTTACAGATGTCCTTCCTTCCAGGTCAGGCAAATCCTGAACCTGGTCTCCCAACCCAGGGACCAAAACCTGCGGTTGTGCATTTGCCTGGCACGCCAGGACTTCTGGGGACTCACATAGTACCCCCTTGAGGGTGACACACAACTCATATGTCCTGTGACAGTCTGCCTGGCGCAGATCTCCCGACCCCTGTCCACCTGACAGCGCGGGGAGATCCCCCAGGACAGAAGTGAGGTCACCATGGTCACTCACTGGGGACTCAGCCCTTCTGACTGGTCCCTGACCCACTGGTTCTCCCACGGGGGAATCCTTCCCCCTTTCACCCCTCAGTCTGGACTTCTGTACCCTCCCAAGTGGAGCGGCACTGCCAGACACCAGAACTGATGGAGGCCTGGTTACAGGCACTCCCCGTTCCCCAGACACTAGGAGATCCTCCTCAAATGGCCTACAAGTACAGTCTAGGTCCCCAACCTGGTGTTCCCCTAAGGAACCCTCCAGGCCCTGAGACTGGGTTTCGGGCACCATGAGACACACCGTCCCACACTCATTCCTTCTCCACTGAGACCGGACATGAGCCCCTACACCCCTCACACTACACTGGGACCTACCTGGGCTACACTGAACCGCTTCCACCTCACAGGTCTGGAAGATATCTAAGCCACTCCTTTTGGGATCACTCCCCAATGCCTCCTCAGACTCTCTGGAATCCACCAAAAGGTCTGCCTCCAACGCAAGCTCTCTGGGATCAGAGAACTCACACTCCACCGGGTGTTGGCATAGCTCTGGAAAACAGGGACTTAAAATATGCTCTCCAACAAATGAATCACACAGCCCCCCACAGTTGTTAACCAAGCTACCCTTTGCCTCACCCTCCAGTGCCTCACACAAGTACCCCACACCACTCTCCTGAGACTGGCAAGACAGTATCTGACTGTCTCTGTCACACAACCCACACTCTTCTGGCTGGTCTTCACACACACACACCAAGGTTTCTACCATGTGGGAACCCCTCTCCCTGTACCTCTCATCTAGAGTCAGTAGAGTGTCCCTCCCACCACTAGGAATATGGTCCCCTGTGCCAGTCCCCCAATATACTTCAGGGACACTGCACTCCACTGGAACTACATCATAAACCTGAACCCCCTGGTGTATGTCGACCCCCTCCCTCAAGTCAGGTGCCACATCTCTGGGTGTTTGTACCTCTCTCTCCGCACTAGTTATCATAATCATGCTGCCACCATCTGAGCTGGACTCCACCTCCAACTGAGCAAAGCTCCTTCCTTGAGCGTCCCATTTTTCTTTCTGGGCTAAGGCCCACCGGATCATACCTTCCTTGCTTAGCCGGTCTAATTCTCTGCACCTTTGCTCAGTAGCAAGGAGCCACTCATCTTTCTCTTCCTCACAGTCAGAGAAGTCCTCCTCCTCAGAATCATCTGCTAATGTTGCTTCCCAAATTCTGGCCTCATGGGAATACAGGCATGCCTCAAGATCCCTCCTTGTGGAACCTTTCTCCATGGGCAGCCCCCTCTTCTTGCAAAAGGCTTTTATCTCCTCTTCTGTGTAGATGCACAGGTGGAAAAAGTTGACTTCCATTTTGGCAGGATTTTACAGGTGCAACACTAGCCAGAGTCTCAATATCCAAAAATACTTCCAGGAGGACACCGGAAAAAACAAACAGTATGTGGTGGCGTAGTGGTCTGCACTCACTAGTGATGTACACCAATTACTGTGGGTCAAGTACAAATACAAGTTCAAATCCCACCGCCTGACCACCAATGTTAGATCTGGGGGTCTCTAGTTGGCAGAGGTAGGTACCACTGTCCAAATAGGGACCCTTGCTTCTAGTCAGGGCAAGGAGATAACCCTCTGAGATAACCCCTGCTCACCCTCTAGGTAGCTTGGCACGAGCAGTCTAGGCTAACCAGAGGCAATGCGTAAAGTATTTGTACCAACACTCACAGTAACACAGTGAAAACACCACAAACTGACTCCACAACAGTTTAGAAAAATAAAGGTATTTTTAATCTAAACTACACAAGACCAAAACGACAAAAATCCAACATACACAGTTCAAGAATATGGTTTCAAAAGAGTTCTTAAGGTTGCGTTAGAATTCTCTACGTTGCGATAGAATTCTCTACTGATGCGTGAAAAGTTCACAGTTGCGTCACGTTTACTCACAGTACCTTTTAGTTGCAACAAAGTTCCAAGAGCAGAAGCTGGTGCGGTGGAAAACAAGCGATGCGTTGCTCCTGAGACCCTGGGGAGGCGATGCGACAGCCCCGCTGCAGCAGCGGGCGTGTTGCGACGAATCCGGTCTGTATGGGGAGGAAGGCCACTTGTATGGATTCCGGTGCGTAGGTTCCGTAGGAAGTCTGCTCTCGCAAAGGCACGATGCGACGATCTCGTAGGGGCTGCGACGATCTCCGGGGCGACGATGCGCGGTCCAGCGGGGATCCTCTCTCTCGCAGCTCCTCGATGCGTTGATTCTGCGACGATGCTCGCAGCGACGTGATGCGGTCCGCAAGCAAGCGGTGCGGCGTTCTCACCCAGCGACAACAGGCTCTGCGACGACTCTCGCAGCGATGTTCGATTCTCCCGCACCGGTCTGGTGCGTCCCGCAAACGAAGGATGCGACGTCTCTGGCAGCGGCGTCAGGCGCTGCGACGATCTCGACCTCCGTAGCGGCGGGCAACTTCTCGCACTGTCGGGGATGCGCTCCGCAAGCGAGCGATGCGACACTTTTCAGTTTCAAAAGTCACTCAAGCTTAGTTTCAAGCTTCCCAGCTCAGGTACAACTTCCAGAGGCCCCACAACTGGATAAAGCACTCTAGGAAGGACAGAACTCTCTCAGCAGAGTTCAGGGAAGCTGGGGGTGAAGTCCTTTTGTTCCTGGGATTTCAAAACAGGGAGCCAGCTCTACTCAGGCCCTTGGAGATTCCTTCAAGACAGGGGACACAGCTCAGCCGCAAAGTCCTTCCCCTCTCCTTGGCAGCAAAGCAACAGGTCAGTCCAGCAGAGCAACAGCAGGACAATCTTCCTTCTTCAGTTTCAGCTTTCTCCTTGGCAGAGGTTCCTTCTTGATTTCCAGGATGATCTAATTTTCTGTTGTCAGGGGTCCTGTACTTATACCCCTAAAGTCTTTGTTCTCTTGGTGCATGTGGGCCCTGAGCCCGGTCTGAACCAGTTCTGGGTGGATCCTGAGCACTTTGTTTTGCTGGCTGCATCTTTCCTTTCAGAGTGAGGGGCAGGGTCCTCAGCCGCCCAGCATGGGGGTGGAGCCAGCATTGTGGAAGGCAGGCACAGCCCTATTCAGCCCAGGTGCTAACTCCTCCCACCACTCCAGTTGCAAATGCAGTCATTCGGCCTAGGGCTGACTCATCCAGCCTCCTGGGGAATTCCCCAGCCCCTGTCACTCTCAAACCAGACAGTCAATACACAAACAGGCCCAGGCACACAGAAGGGTCAGACAAGAGAACAGCAACTTTCTAAAAGTGCTGTTCTCAAACACAGGATTTAAAAACAACCTTTCCTAAAAGATGTGTTATTAAATTCTGAGTTCAGGGATACTAGATACTTATGTCCTATCTTGTTCCTATGGGAAGAAATGCTGTTAACCACTGTAGCCAGCATCCCCCATGTTAACCTATAGAGCAAGATAGCCTTACAGTGGTGAAAAACGAAAATGGCTGCCATTCACTACCAGAGCATGTCACCTGCACTAGTACATGCTCTACCTTTTACATACACTGCACCCTGCCCAGGGGGGTACCTTGGGCCTTCCATAGGGGTGACTGATGTGCACAAAAAGGGAAGGGTTAGGCCTGGTCAGTGGGGACACTGACCAGGAGGACATGGCAGTTCTAAACTGCCCATAGGCACTGCAGTGGCAGGCCTGAGACATCATTTTAGGGCTACTCCTGTGGGTGGCACAATCAGTGCTGCAGGCCCACTAGTAGCATTTGTCATCACCAGCCCTGGCACACCCAGTGCACTTTACTAGGGACTTCATGGTGATACAAATATGCCAAACATGTATATCCAATCAGAATAACAATTTACACAGAGAGCATATGCACTTTAGCACTGATCAGCAGTGGTAAAGTGCGCAGAGTCCTATTGCCAACAGCCACGGGTCAGGAAAAATAAGGGAGGAAGAAGCAAAAAGTTTGGGGATGACCCTGCAAGAAGGGCCAGTTCCAACAAACCCCCCCTGCCATGTGCCACCTACCCCCGCGCAAACCCCCCCCCTCTCTCCCCCCGAGCCGCGACTGTGGCGGCCAATCATTATGGACAACGCTCCAGCTGACACCAGGCATTCTCTCTTATAATCTCCCTGTCTGCGCGCGGGAGGACATTGAAGCTATCCGTCCTCCTACTTTGTGCTTGAAATGTAAAGAATAGGTAAGGAGTTCCAGCCTCACTGGAATATACCATTGTTGAACGGACTGCCCAGCGAAACATAGCCTAATCTAAACCGGCGGCAACGCAGATCTCTACTGGCTACATTAGACAGGGAGGGGGTGGGGGCTAATGGAAAGAGCGGAGTTATGGACTAGAGAGCGCAAAATAATCAAAGCATTTAAAATTATTAAAAAATAAAGTACTTTAAAGAAACGCTGTGCCTTATAGTCCAAAAACATGGCGTATTATCATACCATTGTCTAACCAGTTTATCAATCGTACTAATGCCTCATTGTACAGTGATAGAGGCATTTCATGTGTTGTAAATTGGCAAAGCTTCAAATCGCTCCTAATTGATGTTAACATTATTTCAGCAGAATACTCGTGTTAGCCTTTTTAGTGTCCAAAAGTTGCAAGTATGCTACGCCAAGTTTCGGAGGAAAACCCTAGGGGTGAACATATTTCACTGGTGCATGTGCGCCAATCCACGAATAAGGTCTCAGACAGACTGCAGATTTCAACAGCAGCATGAAAAATACATTCTTGCGATAAGTTGGAAGAGGAGGAGGGAGACAGACTGAGGAGGGCAGAGGCTTGAGGGTGGAGAGGGGAGAGACTGAGAGGGTGCGGGGCCTCGGAGGTGGAAGAGAGAGAGAGGCTGAGACTTGAAGATGGAGAGAGAGAGACTGGAGGGAGAGTGGACTGCACTGCATACATACACACATACACACACACACACACTCTTTTAATTCACACTACTATACACACAGTACAAACCATCGGAATCAACATCATGTCACCAGGGCTGCAAGTGGAAGCTTCTTCAATATTATATACAAGCCATAGTGGCTTCTTATTTATCTTTTGCAACTAACAACCATTACAAAGCCAATAGTCCTAACTTGTTGTAGGTATCATGTTTCGTGTTGTATCAAATATCTGGATGCAATGACAGAAACAGCTAACTAGAAGCTGGGCGGCACACTATGCTAAACACCGATTTTTAGCTTACATGTTTTCAGCCACGCCCTTAATTACATTAGCCACGCCCCTTTATGAGCCCCCCAATATACACACACACACACCCGACCTTCCCCCGCTACCACCATGAAAACACTGAACATCCACACCCAATACACGCGCTTGCATAGTAGTAGGACAAACCATCGGAATAAACATAAACACTCCATGTAAACTATAATTCGGCAGCAGCCTCTTCCAGTTGATACTACTTTGATTGGTAGGAAGCAGATGGAATTGGGGTATTTTGGGAGGTAAAGAAATTAAGGGTCAGTCGAATTTCGGGATTTTAAAGTCCGTTTCAGTTCCGTTTTTAGGGTTCATTCACTCACCTTCGTCCCCTTGTCCGTCACCGACGATCGCTTTCATTTGGGGCCCACACCCCCCATGGTCAGCTGGCCTCTGTGTCTCCAGCCCCCCAACAGTGATCCTTCCTGTTTAGCCTCCTTGCGAGAAATGCCGCAGCTCCCGCCGCGTTACAAGCCTTTTATAGAAGGATGCGTCGTCACAGTGGAGACCTCTCCACATGTCACTATGACATCACGAACCTGTGGGTGATTCCATGTGTTTCTGCGCTGGAGGTTCAAGCACTGTAAGGCATGGGTAAAAAGAACCGGTCTCTTGGTGGGATTAGCCATTACGGTACTAACTCGGATCCAGCCGTGAACCTACAAAGAAGACCCGTTTGTACCTCACATTCTGCATCAAAAATGTTCTGTTTCTCGCTGAGCCGGTGGCGGCCTCCCCTATGCAGGCTCCCTTAGCTTCA
Organism: Lissotriton helveticus; assembly: GCF_964261635.1. Classification (NCBI taxonomy): domain Eukaryota; kingdom Metazoa; phylum Chordata; class Amphibia; order Caudata; family Salamandridae; genus Lissotriton; species Lissotriton helveticus. The sequence goes on along the minus strand of NC_136071.1, from coordinate 514,619,422 downwards.
TGAATCCTGGGTCTCAGTGACATCAAAGTGAAGCGCCTATGACATTCGTTACCAATGTTCCTTTCACAGAGTTCGGATTCTAGGGCTGCTGTGTAATGACTTATGCAACAAATACATGGTTCACTTGGTGGGGCGGGGGGGGGGGGGGCGTGAGAGACAAATGGAAGGTCAACTGTATTGATCGAAGTCCAACCAAATACCACATCGAATTAGAATGCAAAAAGAAATTTTTATCAAAAACATAAGAGCAAGTCCTATTGACATATAGTCACAGCACTCGATATATGCATAGAACGTAACGATGCAAGTAATTGAAACAAGGGGCGAAAGAACCCAAAACTCAGAATGTTAGTTTAAAACCAAACAATGGACCTTGATCTCTCCTTATGGTGGGCAGGGGACTTTAAGCGTACTGGAGGGGGGCCCTGGATGGACCCTCCCCAGAGACCGCGCAAAGCTGTGACGGGCGAACTCTGACAGATCATGGAGGATATAGGCTGTGAAGATGTGTGGTGAGCCTTGAACCTGGGCGCCAAATATTTTTCCTGTGTCCAGACGTCTGAAGTAATTTCGAGTCTCCAAGGCTCTGACAACTTGTGTACGGGATGTGCAATATGAGCAGGTTCTTCTCAAATCACTCCTCTTATTCTTAAGTACACTAGAGAGTTGTTGTTGTACTACTTTATTCGATATTTACATATCATAAAAGTACAAACAATACAAACATAAATACACATATTTAAAACTCTACTTATTCATACATTTCATACCAGAAAAAGATAAAAATCAGAGTATTTACATTTAAAACAAGAGGTTTCAGTAGTACATTAGCAGGAGTCGGTATATACATTAGTTTTACAGCTCATACTTTCTCATGTCTTAAGCCAATAACCTGGCACGGATGAACCACGCGCTGGCTAAATATTTAGCGACCCCGCATACAACTAACATAGCTGTGACATCTGAGAGTTGTGGCTAGCTAGTATTCCCGCCTAGCATGTGGCTGCGGAGACATTTGGTGAGCCTACTTTCCGGCAGGAGATGGGGGCGGTTATAGACGCCTACATGGATCCTAACTGCAAGTTGACAGAGCATAGAGGGATGGAGTGGAAGGCCCTTCAGGTGGTCTTAAGGGGAGCATACCTGGGAACCATCTATGGGACCCATAAGCACTTAAAAAATAATCTGTAAAGAGTGGAGGCATGGCTGACGGCCCTACAGAGGGAGGACAGCAAGACCTCCTAGCAGCCCAACGAGACGTGGATGAGACTTTGGATGCTTGCCATAGATTTGCCCACACTGACTACAACCAGGGGAACAAATCGGGCCACATGCTTGCATGGTTGTTGAAGTGGGAAAGCACCTCGTCCGTTGTCCTCACTCTGATGTATGTGGACGGGACACAGATGGTGATCCAACAAGCTAAAAATGGGGCTTGGTAAACTACTTGAGTGGGGTGTACAAATGGCATCAGGAGCTGCAGGTGGCGCAGTACAAGAATTCTTGGAAGGCTGAGCGATACCAATGGTCTCCCGGGTTCAGGCGCAGGACTTTGATAGAGAACTTCACCTGGAGGAGATGGCGGGGGTGATAACTGGCATTTCTCTGGGTAAAACACTGGGAACTGATAGGCTCCCTCCAGATTTTCATTCACTGTTGGGGGCCAACATGTGGACCGACTGCTGGAGGTTTATAATGAGGCCAGGCAGGTCAGTAGATTTCATGCCTCAATGAGGAAAACCACTATCATAAAGGTGCAGAAACTTGTCCATGCCGCAGAGGCCTTGGGGGTCTTACCGACCCCTGTTTATGCTTAATGCGAACACTAATATACTTGCCAAAGTTCTTGCGAATAGGCTAATCCAGGTGGTGGTGACATTGGTGCATGAGGACCAGTGCTGGTTTATCCTGGGTGAGAAGTACCCACATAAATGTGCTACAGCTCTGTCAGGTGCTGCACGAAACTGAGGGCAGGGATGTGGAGGGGGTGCTAGTGGCCTTAGATATTAAAAAGGTATTGGATACCTTGGATGCAGCCTTTATACTGGCAGTACTGGAGAGAATGGGCTTTGGTCCACAGTTTCGCGGATGGCTGTACTTGCTATACACTGGCCCAGTAGCCAGGGTGTGCTCTGGGGACTTGCTTTCTAGCAGCTGGTCAGTATAGGGAGGAACAAGACAGGTGTGTCCTTTGTCTCCGTTGTTATTAGCATTCCCAGCTGTGGAACGTGTTGGGGCATTGGGGACTTCAGCTGGGAACAACCAACCACGTGGTGTCCATGTAAGCCGATGATACTCTGGTGTGCCTGACGCACCCCGAGATGGTGATTCCTCAATTAATAGTGAGATGCAGCGGTTCAGTAGGGTGTCTGGTCTACGGATCAACCCAGAGAAATTCCTGGTGTTCCTTCTGGCCTCCTGGCCTAACCAGTGCGGAAGGACCTGCCGGTCCTGGAGTTGAGGTGGGAGATGGATGGTTTTTGCTACCTGGGGATCAGAGTGGCACACACGGAACACCAGCGTCTTGAGTGTAATATGGGAAGGGTTTTCCAGGGGCTGCACAGTTTGGTCCCTTTTTGGAATACCCTGCCGCCTCCGGTGACTGGAAGGGTGGCGACCATGGCGTTTCTCCCACAATGTCTGTATACCCTGCAGAACTCTCTGGGCTTGGTCTCGAGAGCTACCTTTCGGGAACTGGACAGATTCTTGGTCTCCCTAGTGTGGGCGGCAAAGCGGAGCAGAGTGCAGCTCACATTGCTGAAGAGGGACAGGAAAGAGAGAGCCCTGAGTTTACCGGATATGGAGCTGGAATATTAACACCGAAAACTAGGAGAAGAGGCTGTTGAGAGGACTGACAGATCGTAGATCATTGCCTGTATGTTTGATGAAGGGGGCGACACAACTTGAAGAGACCCCGTACATAGTGAGGAAAGGCGTGAGCACATGCGAGACAACGGTTAAGAGAGTATTGAGAAGGGCTCCATTCTCTGGGAAAGTGCTCCACATTTGGTTGCAGCCTTTTCAGCAAATTGCTCAGTATGTCACTGCGGAGCTGAGAAGCGGAGGTATTCACTGCACTGTGCGACCTGTATCAGGGGGACACATTTATCACATTTGCAGAGGCCAGAGAGATGTTTGGTGTAGGAGCGGGCCTATTTTGCAATTTGCTAAGCTGGTCAATAAGGCTAGGGAGGTGTGGCTGTGCTTCCCGGATAGGCCTCAGGTAAGCGCCACATTGGAGGCTCTGGTGGGTGGTACCCGCCATTTGACATCCTACCTTTACAGGGCCCTTTAGGTGAATCAATCCAATCAATCAATTCACTTGTAGAGTGCGCTACTCACCCGCGAGGGTCTCAAGGCGCCGGGGGGTAGGGCGGGGGCAGTGCCGCTACTGCTCGAAAAGCCAGGTCTTGAGGTGTTTCCTGAATGTGAGGTGGTCCTGGGTAAGACGTAGGTGGGAGGGGTGGGAGTTCCGTGTCTTGGCCGCCAGGTAGGAGAATGACCTTCCTCCGACGGTGGTTCTGCGGATCCATGGGACGGTGGCGAGGGCGAGGCTGGCGGAGCGGAGTTTGCGTGTTGGATTGTAGAACGTGAGGCGGTTGTTGAGGTATTCGGGGTCTATGTCGTGGAGCGCTTTGTGTGCGTGGGTGAGGAGTCTGAACGTGATCCTTTTGCTGACGGGGAGCCAGTGCAGGTCTCTCAGGTGGGCTGATATGTGACTGTGGCGGGGGATGTCGAGAATGAGTCGTGCGGATGCATTCTGTATACGTTGGAGTCTTTTCTGAAGTTTGATTGTGGTTCCTGCGTATAGGGCGTTCCCGTAGTCAAGTCGGCTGGTGACGAGGGCCTGGGTGACCGTCTTTCTAGTTCCGGTATGGATCCAGCGGAAGATCTTACGGAGCATACGCAGGGTGTTGAAGCATGAAGATGATATGGCGTTGACTTGCTTGGTCATCGTGAGAGAGGAGTCCAGGATGAATCCCAGGTTGCGTGCATGGTCAGTGGGTGTCGGTGTGGTGCCTAGTTCTGCGGGCCACCAGGAGTCGTCCCAGGCGGATGGGGATGGTCCGAGGATGAGGACCTCCGTCTTGTCTGAGTTCAGTTTCAGACGGCGGAGTTTCATCCATTCCGCGACGTTTTTCATTCCTTCCTGGAGGTTGAATTAGGCGGTGGCTGGGTCTTTGGTGAGGGAGAGTATCAGCTGGGTGTCGTTGGCATATGAGATGATGTTGAGGTTGTGTTAGCGTGCGATGGTGGCGAGGGGGCTCATGTAGATATTGAAGAGGGTTAGGCTGAGTGATGAGCCTTGGGGTACGCCGCAGATGATCTCGGTGGCCACGGAGCGGAAGGGAGGGAGGTGGACTCGCTGGGTTCTGTCGGAGAGGAAAGAAGTGATCCAGTCCATGGCTTTGCCTTGGATCCCGGCGTTGTGGAGGCGTGTTATTAGGGTGCGATGGCAGACTGTATCAAAGGCGGCTGAGAGGTCTAGGAGAATGAGGGCGGTGGTTTCCCCTTTGTCGAGTAGGGTCCTGATGTCGTCGGTGGCTGCGGTGAGGCCAGTCTCGGTGCTGTGGTTGGCTCGAAATCCGGACTGGGATGGGTCGAGGAACCCATTGGCTTCGAGGAATGTGGTCTGTTGCTTATTGACTATCTTCTCGATCACTTTCACCGGGAAGGGAAGAAGAGAGATGGGGCGGAAGTTTTTGAGGTCTTTGGGGTCCGCTGTGTGTTTCTTCAGTAGGGCGTAGATCTCTGCGTGCTTCCAGCTCGCTGGGAAGGTGGCAGACGCGAGGGAGTTGTTTATGATGTTCCGTAGGTGGGGAGCGATGATGGTGTCGGCTTTGTTGAAGATGTGGTGATGGCATAGGTCGGAAGGAGAGCTGGAGTGGATGGTGTTCATAGCGTGGGCGGTGTCTTCGGTGCTGATGGGAGTCCAAGCGCTGAGGGTGGTTGTAGGGGGCGTTGGTTCGGTGGATGGAGGCAGAGTCTGGGCACCGAAGCTGTTTTGTATATCGGCGATCTTGTGGTGGAAGAACGTGGCGAGGGAGTTGCAGAGGTCTTGTGACGGTGCGATGACGTTGCTGTTGGCGTTGGGATTGGAGAGCTCTTTTACGATGCTGAAGAGTTCCTTGCTGTTGTGTGTGTTGTTGTCCAGCCGTTCTTTAAAAGACGTCTTTCTGGTGGTGCGGATCAACTGGTGGCGTTTGCGGGTGGCGTTCTTGAGGGCGGTCATGTTTTCTGTCGTCTGTTCGCAGCGCCAGGTTTCCTAGAGGGATCTGCAGGATTTCTTTGATTCTTTGAGGTCGTCGGTGAACCATGTTGTTTTCCTGTTGCCGGGCTTGCCTGAAGGGTTCTTCAGTGGTGCAAGGGCATCGGCGCAGTTGACTATCCACTGTGTGAGGTTGCGGGCTGCGTCGTCGGTGTTCGTGGTGGTGATGGGTGGGTTTTGGCTCAGTGATGTGGTTAGCTGGTCTGCGGTGATTTTGCTCCAGCATCTACGGGGGATCTGTTGCGGGCGGTGGTGGGATGTGGTCTTCTTAAAGGTGAAGTGGATGCAGCTGTGGTCGGTCCAGTGTAGTCCGGTGGAGTGGCTGAAGGCAACGTGGCTGCTGGCAAAGAAGACGGGGTCGAGCGTGTGGCCGGCGTAGTGGGTGGGGGTGTTCACCAATTGCTTGAGTCCGAGGTTGGCGAGGTTGTCGAGCAGGGTGGTGGTGTTGTTGTCATTGTTGTTCTCCAGGTGGAAGTTCAGGTCCCTTAGGAGGATGTAGTCTGAAGAGGCGAGGGCGTGTGGGCTGATGAAGTCGGCGATGGCTTCACTGCATTGTGTGCGTGGGCCGGGGGGTTGTAGACGAGGGTTCCTCTGAGGGTGGTCTTGGGGTCGGTGTGTATCTGGAAGTGTAGGTGTTCGGCGGTGGTTAGTGCATCTTCAGAGTTGGTTGTGACATCGATGGTGTTCCAGTAGATCACAGCTTTCCAAACGGTGTGGCGCGACACGTTACTGTGTCGCGCCCCATGCGTAGGTGTGTCGCGCGATCAGATTTATGAGGAGAATGAGCGGGAGGAATACGGCGGCAGCTGGTGGATTGAGGGGCGCCATTTCACCCCAAATCGGCGGGCTCTGAACGGGCCGCCGTAACCTGCAAGGCATGAGCACTGGATTGAGATGCTCTTCTTAGGCGCTCGTGGAAAGCACACTGAAGAAGTTGTATTCATCTTCGGAAACGCATTACGGCAGATTGGATTCTTTTATTTACTTTTCGATTCTATCATCAAGTACTTAGCCAGCTAGTGCTTGAAATCTCCCCACGCGTGCTTTGTGCTCGAAGGGGTGCTTGCTTGCTGCCTATAAGTAGCTACTGTGGAAAAACTAAAAACTGCAAGTGCAGCCCCACTGTCGCAGACATCCCGCGAGCAGTGCCCCTTAGTGAAACATTCGTCTGTCTGCATTCCTCGACTGTGCGCTGTGCCCAATACGGTCTTTCATAGCAGAACGGGGCAGCAGTCACTGCGGGCTCCTTGTGAATTAGGGGTGTACACCTATCTGCCACACTATTGGCCGTGCTCACCATTATATAAACAATTCCCATTAACAATTTGTACACAACATATGCCCTTCCACTGATATATGTATGAGAAATATAAGGGAGCTGTTTGTGACCTCTTTTCACTGAATAATCCATAATTCATTCTGCCACGCATTCCCTGGAGTGCGTTAATGCGCGTTATTTTTATGAAACAAAAAAAGAGTACTTTGAGCTACTACTCAGTAATGGTTATTACGCCTCTTGTGTTCTGTGTCGTGCTTCTCTTTCCCCTCGCTTGTCACCCTGTGCCGGCCCCTCGTCATGTGAATATATCCCCGTCTGGGGCGCTGCGTCAAGACCCGCCATAGAGGCCTGTTGTCTGCCTTTACCTGCCAGTGAAGAGAGCTTGGGGCAGCGAGGGGTAGCAAGCGGCAGCGGGAGATGAACCACAACACACGCCACTGCGAACGAGCGTACACAAAACAGCCATTGTTGCCGAGTCCAGCTTCATGAAATGATGTTTATACAGAGCTAGAGTTACCCCGAGCACTGTGCATAAAGAGCCTAGCGTGCACCATAATTGGAAATTGGCCGAGCGTTGAGCATGGAAAAGCCCAACTGATGTTAAACCCTGAAGCAGGCCTTGGACGGATATTAGATGAAAAGATCCAGTCAGGCTTGAGTGGCGTCTTCTCATCAGCAAGTGATAATGGAAGCATCTTATGTGGCTGGTAGGAACTTCTTTAGATCAACTGTTGCTGTCCTGTAGTTTACATCTTGCCTGCTTGGGTAAGGGAACCGTCATTCAGTGATGCAAATACAGGGGCGGTTCCTCCACTAGGGCGGGGGAGCTTCGCCACACTACTTTCACGCAGGGGCTCTTGGAAGGGTAGAAGGAGTGAAACAGCAAGGCCTCATTAACATACAAATGGTCTTTTAAAGACCTGTGAAGTACTCAGGTGCGGCTGTGTGTGTGTCTAGCTGAAGTTGTGAGCACAGGCTGCAGCTAGCTGAAGCAAATTGTCCGCACAGACAAGTTCTAGCTGAAGGTAATTGTGTGCATAGACTGGTTCTAGCTGAAGATGTGTGTGCACAGACAGCAGCTAGCTGTAGTTAATTGTGTCCACAGACTGCAGCTAACTGAAGTTAATTGTGTGCACAGACTGCATCTAGATGAAGTTTTGTGCACAGACTGGTTCTAGCTGAAGTTAAATGTGTGCACAGACTGGTTCTAGTTGAAATTAATTTTGTGCACAGATTAGTTATAGCTGAAGATAGTGTGCATAGACAGCAACTAGCTGAAGTTAATTGTATGCACAGAGTGTAGCTAGCTGAATTAACTGTGTGCACAGACAAGCGCTAGCTGACGTTACTGTGCACAGGCTGGTTCTAGCTGAAGATAGGTGTGTGCATAGACTGGTTCTAGATTAAGTTAATTCTGTGCACAGATAGCAGCTAGCTGAAGTTAATTGATTGCACATACTGCAGCTAGCTGAAGGTAAGTGGGTGCACAGGCAGCAGCAGCTAGCTGACTTTAATTGTGTGCACAGATTGTAACTAGCTGAAGTAATTTTTATGCACAGACTACAGCTAGCTAAAGATAATTGTGTGCACAGGCTGCATCTACCTGACGTTAATTGTCTGCACAGACTGCAGCTAGTTGGCGTTATTGTGTGCTCTGGGCACAGCAGATACCGACTGGGTGCCCAAACTAGTCCTGTGATTAAAATCTAGGATTTGGTGAGCATAATCTATAATGAAATCAACTGAAACACTATCACACTTACTACAGATAGATGCACTGAAGTACATTTTGTAGATTGTTTGCTTCTTAAACAGGTTTCGCATTTGTAAATATGCTATCGTGATTGAATGCCATTGAAACAAGCATTGGCAAACTCAGTAGGCTCGGCCTTGGCAAGCGCCTTGGGTGGTTCGGGCTCGCTCGCGTTACCGTGTCCTGAAATTTTATTTTCCAGAATGGCGTGTCACCAACATTAAAAGTTTGGAAAGCTGTGCTGTAGATGATGGCGATTCCTCCTCCGGTTTGGTTGACGCGGTCCTTTCGGGTGATCTTGTAGCCGTCCGGGATGGCTATGACGATGTCGGGGGATGAGGAGGCGTTCATCCAGGTTTCTGTGAGGAAGGCGATGTCTGGTGCTGTTGTGTCGAGGAGGTCCCAGAGTTCGACGGCGTGCTTGTGGATGGAGCGGGTGTTGAGCAGGATGCACTTGAGTTGGCTGTTGTTGTTGCCTGGTCTGGGTGGTGGGACGTGGTTTCGGACGCAGGTGAATTTTCAGGTTTGGCAGGAGAAGGGTCCGTGGGTGCGTTTTGTAGTGGCTTGGTAGAAGGCGGCTGGTCGGCCGGTGTTGAGTGAATGGAGGGTCAGACGGGTTTGCTTTTGGCGCACCTTCGGCACGCCAGCGGTGCAACCGCTGAGCACGGCCGCTGTGCGGCCCCTGCGTGACTTCCATAAGAAGGGCTAAGGGAGGGAGAAGCAGCTGGGAGGCGGGAGCGGAGTGGCGAATGGGGCACCAGGGGGGCGGGGCCACGGGGTGGCAGTGGTGGGAAGTGCGAGGGAGGGGAGCGGGTGGGGGGCAGGGGGAGAGGGCACGGGCACTAGGGGCAACAGGGACAAGAAGAGGAGACAGCTACAGGAAGAGCAAAGACGGCAGAAAAGACACAGAAACAAATGAAAACCAGGCTGGGCAATCACAGGTGGCACAGCGGGCAGCGGGGCAACGGCAGCACAGGGGGACCGTGTGGCGGCTGATAGGGCGACCTACCTGGTGACAGGGTCAAAGGTCGCTCCGTTCACCACCGCGTGGCCTCCATAAGAAGGGCTAAGGGAGGGAGGAGCAGCTGGGAGGCGGGAGCGGGTGGTGAATGGGGCACCAGGGGGGGCGGGGCCGTGGGGTGGCAGCGGCAGGAAGTGCGAGGGAGGGGAGTGGGCGGGGGGGAGGGCACGGGCACTAGGGGCGACGGGGACAATAAGAGGAGACAGCTACAGGAAGAGCAAAGACGGCAGAAAAGGCACAGGAACAACTGAAAACCAGGCTGGGCAATCACAGGTGGCACAGCGGGCAGCGGGGGCACAGAGGGACTGTGTGGTGGCTTAGGTGGCGACCTACCTGGTGACAATGGCCGGCGCTGTTGGCGAACAGTAGACAGTGGGGGAGGAACTAGTGGCGTCACAGACAGACAGGAACTGGGAAAAAAGCATTCACCTTGGTGCAACGCGTAGCAAGCAACGCTCGCTCTAAGCCCATTCATTTTATACTTTTTTTAAACAACAGTGGTCCCTTACAAGCAAATGGACAAGATTAAATAAATATAGACACAATCGTTTCTATATTGGTGTGACATGTCCAGCCGGACAGAGGTCAAATATTTACTTTAGAGTAATTGCAACAAATTCATCAACAATTTACAAAGTGGGGCACAAGCCTGTACCCTACTAAACAAACACAAGAAGTGAAACACAAAGGGCTTTTAGGCAAAAACTAACGGCTCTGTAAATATCACAATTACAGTAGTAGAACAGTATTATAGACACCTTTACATGTTAAATGACACATGGTACATAGATGTATAAGGTGTGCAATTAAGGTCGACGGCGTTTCGATCCCACTACATAGTTATGGTGATCAGCATCAGGACATCTAGTAAATGCCTAAACAATAAAAGCCTCTTCTGCCGTGACTGAGCCAGCCAAGGGAAAGGCTCGTTGACCGGTGACCTTCGAGTAGGAAGGTGTTGGACAGGACCCAAAATCGGAGTCCACGCTGAAGCGTCTCTTCAGCGTGGACTATGATTCACTTTGGGTCCCTCAGAAAGCCAGATGCTAAGGTAATTTTAAGCTGTTTCTGTTACTATTGGAATGTCTCCCAATTGCCAGCAAGTTTCCTTTTTATGAGGATATTTACCCAAAACTACATCGTTGGTTCTGCGCTGATTAACCTGCAAATTGTTCACTTGATTGTAAAATTGGAGTGCATTAGGGCTCTCTGTGGGCCATTTATGGTGTGGCCTATGATTACCCCCATCATCTGCATATTGCAGGATGAGAACTTGCACCCTGCCCAGCCTTGGCGTAGCTAGACTTGAGCTTTGCAGGGCTGCCCCCAGATCTACAGTGTAAAGATTAAAGAGAAGAGGGGCCAATACGCAGCCCTGTTTAAGCCTGTTGTTTGTGGCAACTCTGGCTGTTACTGTGGTAGGGCTTGTTGTAACCCAAACCCAGGTCCCCTGGTATAGTTATATGATCTCCTTAAGGAGCATGGGCAGAATCCCCCATACGGACAGTTGCCCCCATTATCTTCCACGATCCACCCTATCAAAGGTGGTGCTGTAATCGATGAAGCAACAGAACAAAAGAGGTTGCTTCCTCCTAACCACTTGTGTAGGTAAGTATGTCAGCTCTATGATATTGTCCATACTTGTGCAGTTTGGCCTGAATCCCAACACAAAAAATGGGAGGATTCCTTTTTTCTTTGCCCATGTCTCCGGCTCCTTCAATAGAACATGGGCATAAACCTTGGCTTCCAAATCAAGCAGGGCAACAAGTCTATAGTTTGCCAGGTTGGAGCTCCCTTTTTTATGGATGGGAAAGAGTATTGAACCTCTCCAAGAACACAGAGTTGTTGCTGTAGCGAGGGCATGATTGAAAATGGGTATTAGAGTTGTTGCCCAAAAGTCTTGTGCCGATTTGAAAACCCGGAGCTGGAATCTTTCGGCCCTGGGGTCCCATTGGTCCTAATTTGTTTAACGGTCGTTACAGGTGCCTAGTTCCGAGCGGTAAGTTGAAGCAGCTACCACTGCCAATGAATCATTTGAATATAGCTGTTCGACGTACCACATCCAGACTAGTTCTGCAACTTCATTCTACTTTGTCATTCCTGGGTTGCTGAGCTGATTTATATGTCTCCACAGACAGAAGTGGTTCTTTTCTTTCAGTAGAGCAAAGTCTTTGATTCACTCCGATTTAATGTGATCTATTTTGAGCTCCCATGCTTTCTTTTTGTAGGCTGTCCTAAGAGCAGCGATGGAATGGTCGTCAGATGATTTGCTGCCTCTTTTCCTAGCATCCAAGGCCCTGCGCAGAGTGCTTTTAAAGTTTATTAAGTCCTTAGGATGACAGGGCATGTGAGATGTCATTATGGGGTTATTGCTCAAAGGTTTGCGTTTTCCATTACCAAGTGCCTGTTGAAGGTCTGCAACAAGAGCTTTCCAATCTCGTATTACTGAAGTTGGAGTGGATGACTTGAAGCCAAAGTTTTTCTTCTCTTTCCAGGCTAGCGTTTTATCTCCTTGTTAGCAGACCATTTGATTCTTTGAATAACCATGTGGTGCTCTTCTGTTTCCCTGATCGCTAGAAAATGCTAATGCTGAGGGGACAGCTAGTTGTAGGATAGTGCGCAGGGGTCTATGGTCGTTTTCGCCCCAGTCATCAATTTCAAAGTCTTCAAGCATAGGAGCAATCCTATCGCTTACTAGGATGTAGTCTATTGCGGATACGTTCCTGGAAGTGGGATTTGGGTGTGAGGAAAGTAAGCTAGCTTGCTTTAATGTGTGGGTTGAACTAAGCTTATGATTATAGAGTAAGGCTGAAGGGTAGCAACTCCACCCGCTTGCCTGAGCGAATTAGGTGTCTAGTCCAGGTCCCTTGTATTGAAGTCCCCAACTATGATTGCCTGGTGAGAGTCATAGTTAATTAGCAGGTAACCTATTATTCTTATTTGGAAATCAAAAGCATCTTTCTTCTGATGCTGTGCAGGATTAATATATTAGTTGATTAACAGCAGACTAAGGGATTGGGAGTTAAGCTTTAGGCCTTTTATAAGTAAAGCTTGGATAGCAGTTGATTTGAGTTATTTCAGTGTCAGCGATTTTTCAGGTGTTTTTAAAAAGACTGAAAGACCCCCAGATGGTCATCTGAATATATTCCATTTTGTAGCTGCAACATGAAATTCATAATGGTCTGCAAGCAGGTAGTTTTCATGACCCAAGTCTCCTGAAGGCACACAATATCACCGTTGGATAGATATTCATAAATAGACTTATCCTCAAATATTTTCGCGATTCATGCTATGTTCCAGGAGATAATTGACAACTGTTGGCCGGAACTATCCCCCTTTTCCCTGGCCCTAATCATGTGACTAAGCCTGTTGGGAATTCTGCCGCTGTGTTCTTTGAACCTCTATGGGGACAGCTGGAGGTTGCCGAAGGTACACTGCCAGTTGATTGTTACAGCAAGTGATCCTAATGTCAATGGGAGAGCAAGATCATATTTGACAGATTCTGCCAAGCTTGATTTATTTTATTTATTTAGTGTTTTGTATAGTGCGAACGTGACCCGTTAGGGTATCAGAGTGCTTTACAGCAATAGCAAGTTACTTACAAGAAGTAGTAAAAAACAAGTTACATACAAATAGTAGCAGGCGAACATGAGAAAAATAGTGCAGGGAAAACAGGCTATTTACAGGGAGTAGGAGTGGCGATCAAGAGTACAGTTGGGGGAGAATAGCAAGAGAACGTAGGCAGGGGCAGAGGGGGATTGCCCAGCACCAGCATTTGCCCCTACAGTACCAGTGTGGTGAAAAAGATGTAGAATGGTAAGCAGTGTCACTGAAAAAAGAAATCACGTGGTTTACATATATGAGGGCAAAGTCGGCAACCCCGGTAGAGTTCAAGTACAGAACACTGGCAAATCGCTGAGCTGCAGAAACTGTAGAAGCACTGAGAGAGTTTAGTGTAAGAATGTGCCCATTAGGAAAGTCTTCGCATCCGATTTGTTTAATCTGATGTTGCTATTAGTACCCCGCAGAACTGAAGTGACCCCCTATTGCCCCATTAGTGTGATAGAGGACATACAGATATTTCTTCGGCCGAGGGGACTGGACATCAATGCCCCAGTCGGCCAGCTGTGGCAATTTCTCAAGCACTGCGAGTTGGAGTCGCTGTTGGTGGAATCCCACCAGATTGTCACCATGTGTGTCCCCAGGAAGGTCGAGGAATCTTACCTGCCCCAAGTCATCTGAATGAATTTGAGCCAGAGATGTCAAGGGCCCGATGTAGTTAAATATGAAATACCAATTCCTAAATACGGAATTTTACCGATTCGGTATTTAGGAATCAGTATTTCATAGCTAGCTAAAAATTCGGTAAAAAATACCGAATCGGTAAAATTCGTTATTACCGACTGATTCGGTAATAAGGAATCACCTTCCCATTCATTCCTATGGGCCTGGAGGCCCATAGGAATAAATGGGAAGCCATTCACTATTACTGATTCGATAAATACCGAATCGGTAATAGGGGGAGCATATTCAAGGGTGGCAGGGTGTCAAATTGACACCCTGTGGCACCCCTGATTCGTGCATGTGTGCACATGTGGCGCACATACATGCCCTAAGGGCACGTATGTCTGCCACATGGCACTGAGAAAAAAGCAAAAAATTGCTTTATTTAAGGTATTCCGTATTTACCACCAACTTGTAGTGGTGCAACGCTTATGGCTGTTGAATGCAAATCTTTCTAGCCATTGGAAACTTGTGTATCAGGGGGAGATTCTTTTGCACCATCCAGACTTCTAAAAATCTTTGCAGTGCATTCTAGTATTGAAGTGTGGCTCAGTGGTTAGAGGCGGCAGACCCGGAATCTGAGATCGACCGTGGACCAGGGTTTGATTCCCCGCCTCGGCGGGTCTCGGGCTCATAAATTCCACGGTCTCGACAATTCTCGCTCCGGTGCCTACTCGACTCACGGGGTCACACTCTGCGACTCTGGGCAATAGCTTGCTTAATCTCCACATCGGCCCCTCGCGGCGGGATGCCTGGCTTTCACCTTGTGGATACCCTGCCGGGGTTTCTCACAGGGGAATACCAGGACGGGTTCCCTAAGCAAGCGCGGAGATGCCCCAGGGTAAGTCCTGCGCTATATAAGTTTCATACATTTACATTTACATTTCTATTTTTGACTCAAAAATTTGCGGGAAGGAGGCTGTGAGATCACCCATTTCGATGGAGTTGGCTATCAGGCCAGTTGCTGGTGGGGTGGTCCCTGCAGTGGCTGATAGGATTTCCCAATTTAATTATTTAGATCTAGATGCGCTGTGACGGTGTACTAGTACAGAAATTACTGGAATGCCAACCCCATTTTCTTTTTTTTTTTAGAGGCCTCCTGGCGATTGAGTATTCGTTGGAATTGACTTCACAGGCTCCCTCACCTGACTTATGAGAAAGATGTTAAAATCTTTTGGTTCATGATGAACCTTAATAGCGCCAAAGTCAGGCGCACCCCTCTCGCCTGGACATGAATGCGATCTGTGCTTCGGGTTGAGCTTGCTAGGATAGGAGATGTTAGTCATGCTCAGGCTTGGACCAGTCACAGAGCTGATCATTTTTAATCCATCTGCTTCCCCGGCAGTAGAGGAAGTCGGAGTAGATCTTGATCTTGGAGGTATTTGAAAAAACTGTGTGTAGAGGCCTCTTTCAGGGCCTTTAAAATGAGTTTTCACAAGTGGCTGTAGCTGAACCATGCTCCATGTGACCCTTTTAATTATTGGTAGGGAAATTTCTTTCTCCCCAAAGCCTAAGTTTGAGCGAAGGTCAGGTTTCCTATTAGGTGCCATAGTGATGTAGCAATGGCTCCTAATGTGAGCTGCGGGGTGGGGGGTTTAATATAGTCCGTAGTAGGAAGGGCCGGTGCTGGCTTCCGCTGAAAGCTTCCCAATTGAGGCCCTCTGGAAGCTTGCTGATGCCTCCTATTGGTTTTTGTGATGGATTTGGGTCTGTTTAATAAGCTGTGTAAGAGGCAAAGAGATTGTCAAACTTGTTCTTGCATGCCTCCGGCTTGTCTTTTAAGCCGAAAGTTCTGGGTGGCTAGGATTGTTGCACTGATTCCAATGGCGGTACTGCATGTAGGGCGCACCATGGCCCTACAGGCCGTGCTTAGCCTAGCTGAGCCACTTCCGCAGGGTCAGGGGCTCTCTCAGTCACCATACTCTCTGTGCACTTACTGTGCTTGCTGTACTTGCTGTGATGAGGAAACCCAGACTCAAGTGTGGTAGATTCCGGGCTATGAGGTTGCTCAGCTGCTCTGGTGTTACGGCAGTAGGGAAGATGTAGGTTGAAAAGGTCCTCGCCTGCCGCTTCTTCCTCGTTCAGCGACTCAGCACTCAGTAAACTTGGATATCACTTTGCCTTTCTGTGTCTTCTGCTGGACAAACGTAGCTTGGCACTACACTGGCTATTCCCCAGGGCTCCCACATATGCTGCTAAGGGCGCTTCCGGAAGAAAGAAGGGTAAAGGAATTGCGCACAGATGAGCGGAGGATGATTTGCAGCTTCAGCCGGACATGCTGAATATACTTGTGGATCCAGAGAGGGTGGGGAGGAGGTAGGCTAGTGGTTTGGACCATCAGAGTAGGTAGATTAGGGGTGCCTGTACCAGGTAGGTGAGGTGGTTTGGGAGGCCACTGCCCCACTCATCGTGCAGTGGAAAATAGATCGGAACTGCAGCATGATGTCTGTAACTGTGCCCAGTGTGCTAATGGGTCGTACCGGGAGGGGGTGTGTTTGGGCGATTGGTACAGCTCTGATTTCATGCATCTTGTAGTCTACAATTCAAACACAATGAAAAATTCAATAAATATATGTATATTTTTAATAGCTTGAAAATAAACAACTGGTGTGATCATTAATTTAGACACAGAATAGCTGAAGCCTTAATTAACAAGCATTTGCAGTGCAATAGGTCTCGCATTTATGCGAGTTTAAGCTATTGGCATTGTAAATGACAAAGTCTTTTATTTAGGTTTTAAAAACAAAAACAAAAACAAAAATAAAAGGCATTGTTATTTGCAATGTCGATAGCTCAAACTCCCGTAAATGTGAGACCTACTGCATTGCAAATACTTCTTTTAAATGAAAGTGTGAATTGGTCACTCAGCAAGTTAGAAGTTACAATCTGTGTTCCAGAGTCGCTACCCCTCTACTGCTCAGAGAGTGTTGCATTGCATTGTATCATCGATATAGTGCCCTCACACGTGTTGTGTGCACGAAGCGCTGTTTGGCACTTCATTTGGTGTACTTCAGAGGAATGGCTGACTCCGCATATACTGCATTTTCTGCGCTGTTTACGTGTGGGTACCATTGGCTGCATGTGCTATAGGAGCCAATATCTAAATATGGTGCCCCCTCCCCCAGCTCACATAAAGATAGGGAACCTGACTGACTGCTCACGTGCGCAAGGCCTAATGTTATTTAATGCATATACTTATGTTCATAGAAATGCATTGGACGAGTACCTGTGTGGTGGTTGTACAAACAAGTCAATGATGCTGTATAAAGTCCCCCTTCCCCAAATCCAGGCAGAGGTCCCTAGATACACACATGTAGGGGCTGGAAGTGACACCACGTGCCGAGGTGGGGGTGTTTTCCCTCATTCTTCGCCTGTGCACTGAGGCCATGTCCAGCCTGGGGTGTTGCTATACCGTGCCGCAGAGCGGCAGGGGGGGTGGGACACGGGAGCTGTGGCTAGCACACGGTGGGGAGGAATGCACGCTGGCACCAGAGAGGAGATAACGGAGCAGCACGGCACGGGTTCTGAACCCCCTCTTCCTAGTGCAAGGGCAGCTCCCCCAGCCTGAGAGGGGCGGAGGCGGGCGACAGGGCGGACCTCCATTGATACCGAGACAGCAGATTAATGAGCACTGCTCAATCCGCCCGTGATGTGAAAGGGCTGCGAGTGATGGCAAATTTGGTTGTGTGCATTTTTTGGGATTAACAATGAGCTTGGGTAAGCTGGACCCCATTAGCTCCAGCAACATTGTATGGCGGTGCTACAGTCATGTCTTAAAGCCCGCTCAGCGACTAACTGACTCAGCAGTCTCTCTCCTTCAGCTTAACAAGAAGGGATGATG
This sequence comes from Lissotriton helveticus, assembly GCF_964261635.1. Lineage (NCBI taxonomy): Eukaryota > Metazoa > Chordata > Amphibia > Caudata > Salamandridae > Lissotriton > Lissotriton helveticus. Next base: position 514,601,975 of record NC_136071.1, on the reverse strand, counting down.
AAGCGCCTAGGAAGGCCCGCCCGGTGGTCTGCTTGTGCGAGAAAATAATTGAATAAACAAGCACAGCCGAAGCGGACAACGCTCAAAATAAGAGCAGACTGCATTAGAGAGGAGAAACGCTCCCTTTCGGCCCACGTGGCAAAATAATAAAATAAATAAACAAGCGCTGCCGAAGCGGACCGCACTGAAAATAAAAATAAATGTGTTTTACCGACTTATGAAGGAGACTGTGTAACGCCACAAGTAAAAGATCCAGTCCTGATGGGCGGTCCCAAAAGGAGACAGGGCGGTAACGAGAAGGGACTAAGAAACCTCATTATCAATCGGAAGCCAGAGTTTACCATGGACGATGACACCAGCCAATTAAAAATATGGGCATAGCTTCCACACCACATCTAAAAAATACCCTAATACAGCATGTCTTGCCAAGCGACAGCGGATGTGCTGCAGTGCTAGCCGAGACCTAAAAAGATATAAAGCTGTTCCTATTAAATAAAGAGAAGAAGCAAATGTTTCAACAGCAAATATGTAAATAACCGGCGTCATCATCAAGACAGATGTCAAGAAACACTTAAGGGAAAACAACCTACAAGGTATCAGACAATAAATGTCAGACCCAAAGTGAAGATAGAAAAGCAAGTTCCAGCGCCCAATTATACAGGAGAAACCTAGAAACAGCAGTAACAGGGTAGCAAGGCGAGCGTCACATTCAAAGGAATCAGTATGTTAGAAGACAGTCCAACATCTTAGAGAAAGTCCATTGAACAACCAATCGAAGATTAGGCAAATGGAAACTGTATAACACTCAGGATGCTCCCTAGTCCGTAAGTGAGGAAAACGTGCGACAACAGCATTCGCCCCACTGTGTAATGATTAAGGCTTTATAAAAAAATATGGATATTTCCCAGACCGTGTTTAAAAATAAATGATGTATGTACCAGTGTGTAATCCTGACAATGTCTCTTTAAGGAGCCCTCAAAGAACGTACAAAGAATTCAGACTGTGCAAATCCCCATCTGTGTATGACCCACTCCTTCCCTCTGACAGTAATGTTCAATAATTTCCCTCACTCATTTCAGAAATTGATAATATCTGAGGTGCCCCGATGTCAGGAAAGATAAATAAGAAAGTTCCCAAACTATGGTTAGTTAGTCCAGAATACTGACGGGGTTGGGTCTTTAAGTCAACAGCCTGGAGACCTGCATTTAACCTTGCGCCATGTTGGTAGCCGCCTCAGGTCATTGATGCAGGTGAGGATTTCGGCCTGCCCCACTCCAGGTCGGTACTCTTCTCTTATGTCCTTCACCAAATTAAAAATGTGTATGCTTGAGCAAATCCTTTCTGCTTTGTTAGGGAAATGAGGCAGCTACATTCCTACCCCCTACCAACCTCTATTTCCTTTCAAATGCTTTGCTCCGGCTGGTAAACATTTCCTGTTGCTGGTTTATCTATCCTTCTCCTAAAAACAAACCAGTCCTCCCAAACCATGTCCTGCTGGTTTGGGAGGACTGAAGGACATAAGCCCCCAGATGTCCTTATGGTTTGGGAAGAGTGTCAGGCTCCTTCTGGTGGTAATGAGAAAAAAATCTTCCTCCTCATCCAGAGGAACCACAGTCTGAAAGGCCAAATTGTCCTTCCAGTGGGTCATCATTTCCTTCAACTCCGCACCCTAACAAAGCGTCCTCGCTGTTCTTTATCGAGTCTGGGTCAGGCTGAGTAGAAAGTCTGGGAACTTTAGGCACCGGCCCTTCCTGAGCCGCAAAAGCAGAATCCACTGCCTTATTGATCATTGCCTGAAGGACATCCAGATCCATGCCCACAGGCTGTTGGGAGAAAGAAGGCTTAGATTCAGAACCAGAATAATGATGTTAATGATTCTCAGAGCGTTTACCCTAGATGGCCGCATCCAAAAACACAACTGCTGACAAGAAGTAAAAACAAACATTTAAAGGCACGCAAGAGACACAGTTGCCAAGCAACCAGTACTGCCCCAGTGACGTGGTACGCCGGAACCAGCAATCTCGCGGCTATAACCTCTCCCAGGAACTGCCCCTCGGGGTAGTCCGTATCAGCTGGGAGGAGCGCAAAACAGGTAAGCCGCAGGCCCAAAACGCAGAAGACTCTGGCGCCCGGCACGAGAGCAGAGGTGCATATGCCAGAAGCAATGACTGCCGATCAGGGCTCGAGTCGGGGTACCACGCGGATGGACGGCGTCCCTCACCTATTTTACCGGGTTTTTAGTGGGTGGACGCCGCCCCCCCCCCCTGCCCAAAAGCTGGACTTTCAATTAGTAGAGGCGGAGGCAGGATGAAAGCAAGGGATGATAGAGTGAGAAGAGGAAGATGGTGTACAGAGGGGAGAAGCAGATAAACGAGGGCACACAAGAGAAGAACAGAACAGAAGAACGTTTGAGAGGGGAGAATGTGCAAGCGGAGAACCAAGAGGCAGAAGTCAGGCTATGAACAGAGGGGTGGAGTGACACTGCAAGGGCAGCTCAGGAGGCGTGCCTCAGGCGTGGACAGAGGGGGCAGTGTCACGGTGAGTGGAGAAAGCTAGAGGGGGCAGTGTCACGGTGAGCGGAGAAAGCTGTGACATGTCTACTTCTACACATTGACCCTTCCGAGATAGTCTTACCACAGCCGGCAAATATGTGGTACCTTCGGCTCTCCAGCATGAGCGAGATAAGACTCGTTACAGGAGCCATAGTGAAAAGACCTGTAATGAGAGGGGACTACCTTTCTGATGTGACGTTACTTTCGGTGAGACTACCTAACTTGGTGCCTCCCCCCACTTCTTTTATTAGGACTTGTGCCCTGCTGCCACTCCTGACCGCTAAAGCACAGGAGCGGCGCCAGGACAAAAATCCACCACCGCCGCTCCCTAGTTGCTCAGCGCAGGAGCGGCAGAGTAAATAAGGCATAAATAACAGGAGGAATACTGCGACTCCCAACCACTTGGCGCGGGAGTGGAGGAGACCAGGAGACATACAAACTGCTGCACTACTGGCCAGAGCGGGAGCGGTGGCAGTATTGAACAAAAAAAATAAAAAGCAACACATTGAGACGCTATAGCAGTCCCATAACGTAAAAGATAAATATACTTGCCACCGTAGTAGTGCACTTCTTTGGGTGTTCCAGCCAGAACACAAAGAAAAAACTGAATGTGATCTGGGGTTGCCCCACCCTTATAGTTCAGGTGACAGGTACTTCCTGTCAGGCCGCGATGTTGGGTGGGGAATTTTTTACATGGGTGAATGCTGTGCCCCGAACACGTAGTGCTCCTGGGTGACTGTGACGAAGAAGACCGAGGAGAAAGGTAATGTTGCATCCCCAGTTCCCCCAGTGGTAGAAGTGGGCGTGGACAGAAGGGCACGGTGTGCCCCTACTTCTAAAAATAATTTCAGTCTGTTCCCCTACTTCTTACTTTCCAAAAAGCATCCCGGGACGGCAAGAATAGTCCTACTTAATAAAAAAACAATAACTTTTTTCTTTCAGCTTTCAGGGGCTGCTCGCACTTCTCTGTTAAACTCCAGAGGCTGCAGCAGCCCCTCCCTGAGCTCGCACAGGCTGAGGGCAGGCCCATTGTCATTCCGATTGAGGCTGATTAACCCCTTTTGAATGACAATGCGCCCCCATCTGCCTTTAGCATGTCATGTGCCAGTGAGATTGGAGTTAGTGATTACAGAGGAGCTTTCCCAGAAAGAGCGCTTCGACACCTCATTGGGGGTAGTAAGCACTATATAAATGCAATTACAAAACAATACCATGATTGTGTCATGTTACATGAGAAAGCCTGAAAAAAATGCCTTTTCGGTGTATAGGGTTACTCAAGGAGACATTTTTTTTTCACTGCACTGACATTTTTTGCACTGTTCCTCAGGAAGGCAACCCAGTACAATCAAAAGAGACTGAGAAAAACTATTTGTCTCAATTCCCTCTATGCTGACTTTGTTTGTCTGAGACTGCAATGGCGCAGATCTGATTGAAATCGTTAAGCAGCGCAGATCAGTATAGCTTTGTATCTCCTCGTAAAGGGCCTGTGTGCTGGGGAATCTCTTGTTGTGACGCTACAGTGGCTCTGACAATATGATCCCCCTTGACACCCATACGACCAACTTTTCATGACCTTCCATCACTCACAGCACAATTGGGGCAGGGCTTTAAGTGGGATGAAAAAACTTGGGGGCTCTCAAAGGGACGTGGCCGATATAATTAAGGATGAGGCTTAAAACATTTATGCTAAAAATATGTGCCCAGCGTAATGCGCTGCCAGACTTGTATTTTGCTGCTTCTGTTATTGCCTCCACATATATAATACAACAAGTAACATTACACCTACAACAAGCCAGGACTATTGGCTTTGTCAAAGGTTGTTGGTTGGAAAAGATAAATATACTACATTCATACAACTATGGCTTTGTTGTATGTAATATTAAAAATGCTTTAGAATCTGGTTGAAAATGCTTTAGTTTCCGATTGAGGCTGATTACCCCCTTTCGAATGACAATGCGCCGTCTGCCTTTAGCAGGTCATGTGCCAGTGAGATTGGAGTTAGTGATTACAGAGGAGCTTTCCCCAAACAGAGTACTGTGGGGAATTTGCCACCTTGTGTAATTTGTCAATGTTGTACACAGAGTGAACTGGGCAGGAGCAGTGACGGGACAGAAGAGGCGACAGGAAAGGAGAGGTAATAGGGCAGGAGAGGTGACTGGGCAGGAGAGGTGACTGGGCAGGAGAAGTAACGGGCAGGAGAAGAGACAGGGCAGGAGAAGTGACAGGGCAGGAGAAGTAACGGATAGGAGAAGTGGCGGGGCAGGAGAGATGAAGTGTCAGGAGCAGTGATGGGACAGGAGAGGTGACAGGAAAGGAGAGATGACGGGGCAGCAGAAGTGATGGGGCAGGAGAAGTGAAGGGGCAGGAGCGGTGATTAGGAATGGGCAGGAGCGGTAACCGGCAGGAGCGGTGAACGGATAGGAGCAGTGAACGGATAAGAGCAGTGAACAGGGCAGGAGAACTGATAGGACAAGAGAAGTGATGGGGCTGGAGCGGTGACGGGGCAGGAAAAGTGACGGGCCAGGAGCAGTGACAGGTCACAAGAGGCAACAGGAAAGGAGAGGTGACTGGGCAGGAGCAGTGAACTGGGCAGGAGCAGTGAACGGGGCAGGAGCAGTGAACGGGGCAGGAGCAGTGAACGGGGCAGGAGCAGTGAACGGGGCAGGAGCAGTGAACGGGGCAGGAGAGATGACGGGCAGGAGAGGTGACGGGACAGGAGAGGTGACGGGGCAGGAGAGTTAATGGGTAGAAGCGGTGACGGGGCAGGAGAGATGTCGGGGCAGGAGAGGTGAACAGACAGGAGCGGTGAACGGACAGGAGCGGTGAACAGGCAGGAGCGGTGAACGGGGCAGGAGCGGTGAACGGGGCAGGAGCATTGAACGCGGCAGGAGCATTGAACGGGGCAGGAGCATTGAACGGGGCAGGAGCATTGAACGGGGCAGGAGCATTGAACGGGGCAGGAGCAGTAAACAGGGCAGGAGCAGTAAACAGGGCAGGAGCAGTAAACAGGGCAGGAGAAGTGACGGGGAAGGAGAAGGGAGGGGGCAGGAGAAGGGAGGGGGCAGGGGAATTGACGAAGCAGGAGTGTTGATCGAGCATGAGCAGGAGTACTGACTGGACAGGAGAGGTGAAAGGGCAGGAGCAGGCGTTTCCCAGGGTGACTGGAAGGGTAGGGGGGCCAGTTTAGTTTGGCGGGGACCGTTTTTGTACAAGTGCAGGAGTTTTAAGTAAACTGCAAAGTTCTTTGTATATTCAGCAGGTTTCTGTCATCAATACAAGTGCCAAGATAACTTTGGTGATCAATGTACCTGCTGGAGAGAGATGGGAGCATGTTTTGTCTAGTGGCTGTTTTACTCATCTAATGTAGCGCAGAGGGGCAATATGCCTGCTGCAAAGAACATGCACCATGCCTATTAAAGAGCAATATTTTATGTGCATAGTTGAGTGGGTACTGCTTTGTGTTCACTTCCCGAATGAAAGGACACTTGAATACATATGGCCTGGCAGTTCGGGCTGGACTGTTCACATTGGGCACAGGATCAAGACTTATTTCCATATGGCTGGGTCCAAACTGGAATGGCATGGTGAGCAAAAAACGATGGATTTAAGCCCACATCTCTGTACTGGGGTGAATGTATGATATTGTTCTGCATTCTAGTAGTGAACGGGGCAGGAGTAGTGAATGGGGCAGAAGTGGTGGGGCAGGAGCAGTGAACGGGGCAGGAGCAGTGAACGGGGCAGGAACAGTGAACGGGGCAGGAGAAGTGACGGGGCAGGAGAAGTGACGGGGCAGGAGAAGTTACGGGGCAGGAGAAGTTACGGGGCAGGAGAAGTGAACGGGGCAGGAGAAGTGAACGGGGCAGGAGCAGTGAACGGGGCAGGAGCAGTGAACGGGGCAGCAGTGAACGGGGCAGGAGAACTGATAGGACAAGAGAAGTGATGGGGCTGGAGCGGTGACGGGGCAGGAAAAGTGACGGGCCAGGAGCAGTGACAGGTCACAAGAGGCAACAGGAAAGGAGAGGTGACTGGGCAGGAGCAGTGAACAGGGCAGGAGCACTGAACGGGGCAGGAGCAGTGAACGGGGCAGCAGTGAACGGGGCAGGAGAGGTGACGGGGCAGGAGAGGTGACGGGGCAGGAGAAGTTACGGGGCAGGAGAAGTTACGGGGCAGGAGCAGTGAACGGGGCAGGAGCAGTTAACGGGGCAGGAGCAGTGAACGGGGCAGCAGTGAACGGGGCAGGAGAGGTGACGGGGCAGGAGAGGTGACGTGGCAGGAGAGGTGACGGGTAGGAGCGGTGACGAGGCAGGAGAGATGTCAGGCAGGAGAGGTGAACGGACAGGAGCGGTGAACGGGGCAGGAGCATTTAACGGGGCAGGAGCATTGAACCGGGCAGGAGCATTGAACGGGGCAGGAGCATTGAACAGGGCAGGAGCATTGAACAGGGCAGGAGCATTGAACGGGGCAGGAGCATTGAACAGGGCAGGAGCATTGAACGGGGCAGGAGCACTGAACCGGGCAGGAGCACTGAACGGGGCAGGAGCAGTAAACAGGGCAGGAGCAGTAAACAGGGCAGGAGCAGTAACCAGGGCAGGAGAAGTGACGGGCCAGGAGAAGTGACGGGCCAGGAGAAGTGACGGGCCAGGAGAAGTGACGGGCCAGGAGAAGTGACGGGCCAGGAGAAGGGAGGGGGCAGGGGAATTGACGAAGCAGGAGTGTTGATCGAGCATGAGCAGGAGTACTGACTGGACAGGAGCAGTGAAAGGGCAGGAGCAGGCGTTTCCCAGGGTGACTGGAAGGGTAGGGGGGCCAGTTTAGTTTGGGGGGGGGGGCGTTTTTGTACAAGTGCAGGAGTTTTAAGTAAACTGCAAAGTTCTTTGTATATTCAGCAGGTTCCGGTCAACAATACAAGTGCCAAGATAACTTTGGTGATCAATGTACCTGCTGGGGAGAGATGGGAGCATGTTTTGTCTAGTGGCTGTCTTACTCATCTAAGGTAGCGCAGAGGGGCAATATGCCTGCTGCAAAGAACATGTACCATGCCTTTTAAAGAGCAATATTTTATGTGCATAGTTGAGTGGGTACTGCTTTGTGTTCACTTCCCGAATGAAAGGACACTTGAATACATATGGCCTGGCAGTTCAGGCTGGACTGTTCACATTGGGCGCAGGATCAAGACTGATTTCCACATGGCTGGGTCCAAACTGGAATGGCATGGTGAGCAAAAAACGATGGATTTAAGCTCAGATCTCTGTACTGGGGTGAATGTATGATATTGTTCTGCATTCTAGTAGTGAACGGGGCAGGAGTAGTGAATGGGGCAGAAGTGGCGGGGCAGGAGCAGTGAACGGGGCAGGAGCAGTGAACGGGGCAGGAGCAGTGAACGGGGCAGGAGCAGTGAACGGGGCAGGAGCAGTGAACGGGGCAGGAGCAGTGAACGGGGCAGGAACAGTGAACGGGGTAGGAACAGTGAACGGGGTAGGAACAGTGAACGGGGCAGGAGTGACGGGGCAGGAGAAGTGACGGGGCAGGAGAGGTGACGGGGCAGGAGAGGTGACGGGGCAGGAGAGGTGACGGGGCAGGAGAGGTGACGGGGCAGGAGAGGTGACATGGCAGGAGAGCTGACGGGACAGAAGCAGTTATTAGGCATGAGCAGGAGCAGTGACCGGACAGGAGCGGTGAATGTACAGGAGCGGTGAACGGACAGGAGCGGTGAACAGACAGGAGCGGGGAACGGGCAGGAGCATTGAACTGGGCAGGAGCATTGAACTGGGCAGGAGCATTGAACGGGGCAGGAGCATTGAACGGGGCAGGAGCATTGAACGGGGCAGGAGCATTGAACAGGGCAGGAAAAGTGACGGGCCAGGAGAAGTGACGGGGCAGGAGAAGGGAGGGGGCAGGGGAATTGACGAAGCAGGAGTGTTTTGATCGAGCAGGAGTATTGACTGGACAGGAGCAGTGAAAGGGCAGGAGCACGCGTTTCCCAGGGTGACTGGAAGGGTAGGGGGTCAGTTTAGTTTGGGGGGGACCGTTTTTGTACAACTGCAGGAGTTTTAATAACACTGCAAAGTTCTTTGTATATTCAGCAGGTTTCGGTCAACAATGCAAGTGCCAAGATAACTTTGGTGATCAATGTACCTGCTGGAGAGAGATGGGAGCATGTTTTGTCTAGTGGCTTTTTTACTTATCTAAGGTAGCGCAGAAAGGAATATGCCTGCTGCAAATAACATGTACCATGCATATCAAAGAGCAATATTTTATGTGCATAGTTCAGTGGGTACTGCTTTGTGTTCACTTCCCGAATGAAAGGACACTTGAATACATATGGCCTGGCAGTTCGGGCTGGACTGTTCACATTGGGTGCAGGATCAAGACTGATTTGCACATGGCTGGGTCCAAACTGGAATGGCATGGTGAGCAAAAAACGATGGATTTAAGCCCAGATCTCTGTACTGGGGTGAATGTATGATATTTTTCTGCATTCTGTCCACCAGTTGTTCTTTATGCTATATTATGGTTGAGCAGCTAGCTGGCTGACATGAATATGAAGGAGCCTTTGAGGGTTTCCATGAGTCTAGATTCTCCTGAAGAGTCCCTTTCTCTTCTGAGCCCCGCTTAACACATGTGTACATGAGGAGCCCTGTATTCATGACCTCAATGTTTGAGACAAAAAATAATCATGGATTTCTGAACAATGAGAGTAAAAGCATTAACACCTTAACCGCGGCAGCAATTCCGCCGCGGTGCGGGCGTTCTGATGAGGGGGCAGGGCCCGTCGGCCAACGGGCGTGCGCAGCACTACAAAGGTAGTGCTCACGCCGTCCGTTGGCCGACGGCAGCAACTAAAGGGTTATGGTGACATGTTGTTCCTGCTTATATTTCACACGCTTTACATAAACATGTTTTCCCTATAAGTGTTTGCTTTTTCCTGAATTAAACCTCAAATAAACATGTTTATCCATTGTTTTAATTAAATAACGTTATAGCCTGTAACTAGTCGGTGAAATGCTAAACGTACAAAAAATTGGTATGTTTTGCTATTTCTAGCCACACCCCTGACTCCGCCCACTGATTCAATCTTCAGTTATTCCTGCCCCTTGGTTCCCCTACTTTTTATTTCCCGCTTCGACCACTGAGTTCCCCACTACTCCACTACTCCATGATCTTGCTTTTATCTTTTTTTTACCACCCCTGACAATTGAGCAGAAATAGGAATGGGTGGTCTGGAAATAAAAAAGAATTAAGCGAGCATACAGCATCCTTCTAATAGCCACGATTTTGCCAAATTGTAACTGAAATCATGGTTATTTGTTAACCACAAAAAGATTGGCTTTGTCCTCCAAGAACTGCTCGTTTGTCAATAATTAATGATTATTTAATCTACTAAGTGTATAGGACAAAATTTAAGCCCATCTGAGTTCTGCTGCTAAATTAGAAGTTGTATTCGATTCCTCGGTGTGATGTACGTTTTTTCTTGTCATACGAGATCACATGACCACGTTAGTTGTCACTGTATTCAGATGCGAAATCTGTTTTGCATTAGGAGGATGGACAATACAGTAAAACATTTCTCTTTCAGCGATTACGTTTTGGGGGTTAAAAGCCTACTGCATCTGTGTGAATAAATGCATTTAAGCTTTCCATTTCTGAGGGTGACAATTAGGCCTTTAAGCTTTACATTTCTGAGGGTGACAATGTGATGCAGCATGGTGGCCCTTGCCCTTAAAAGGGCCAGAACTTTCATCTGCGTAAATCACTCCCTCTTTCCTTACGTTCATGTTACCCGGCTTCTCGCTAGGGCAGGCGGCGACACATTCATTTCAGATTGTTGTGTATCCTCTCCAGCATTGTCGCACTGAGTGGTCACCCTAGGTTTGGGAGGAGTCAGTCAATTGGATGATAGATAGGAGAAAGGATGGACAGACGAAACGCGTCTGCATGCTACAGAATTACTTATTTGAGTTATGAGGAGACAACCACGATATGTTTGCATGACACGTTGAACTATGTCGATGTTTGATGCCAAACGTTTTCCAAGGCTCATCTCGTGCTCTCAGAGCCAATACAGCCCTTCGGCTGGGCTCTCCCGGTTAATTTGTTGGCTCGTCGTCCCCATTATCAACGCAGACCCCGTCAGCATCTTTGTCTGCAAGTCCCTGTGTTCGCTGACAGTACCTCGCAAACAGACGCAACCACCAGGGCTTTCCAAACCTTGGCCTCTGGGAGGTACACAAAATAAAATATCTGGGGTCGAGGATGTTTACGCGGGAGCCGAGTTATGGTAAAAACCGCTGAAACTGTCCCCCTTTGCATTACTTTGTGATGAAATATGTCTGATGGTATAAGTAAGACTGTCTTTATCGTTTACAGTTTAACCGCTGAAAAGGCTTAAAAAAAACAACTGCTTTCAGAGCCGAGATGACATTCTATTTAGTAATCGGTGTAATGGCACCCTCTCGTGGCAAACTTGCAAAATTCAAGGCATAAACTGAGAATGAGAAAAAACAAACGAGATTCCTAAAAATATGAATAATTTTGCTGTGCAAACGGCATCGGGGATCAAGGTTTAAAGATCATAACCTGTCTTTAAATTTTAAACTGCAACTCTACGTTTTTATTAGACTATGAACATGATATGCTATTATCCAATCCCGACACAGGAAGGGTGGTCGAATGTTACTGCTTTGCTGGGATTCAAAGTCTCGACCGGCAGTTTTCAGCAGGGACCAACTTGCAGAGCAAGCTTGCCAGAGTCACGTGTTGCAGTGTTATACCACATAGGCACGGGAACTGAAAAGCTAATAATGCCATACCATGACTTGGCAAGCCAAACCGCTGAACGGAATTACACAAAATTTGACAAAAAGCTAGCTCTTGGTCCTGAAAGAGTGCTTTTTATTATTTCTTGGAAATCCATTCAGTAGTTTTAAAGTTATTTAAAGAAAATCACATTTGGATATCTTGGGACGCGGATAGTCAGAGAATCCGGCAGTCACTACTGCTTAAATCTGATTGGCTGCCAACACTTCAACCAGTAAGAGTTGGCAGCCATCTTGGGACTCTGCTTCAGCCGAGTCCCACGAAAAAACATTTTTTTTTTTTTGATATGCTGGTGCATGGGTAACCTTGCTAGCAATGAATCAAAGTTCAACAAGAACATTGCGGGCCTACCAGGGGGAATTGGGCCTTGCATGAGGATATTAGTGCATGAACTCTTAACGACTTAAAGCCTAACTCTTGGGGAGCGAGAATAGATTTAATCACTCAGTTTAACGTGGAGTGACTGACCCAAATTTCAATCTAGAGGCCCGCTACAGAGTAGACGGTTTAGTTTTTTAGAGGTGAAAGGAACCTTGTTGCAGGTCTTTGCAGTTTTATGCGCCTGGTGTGGGAGCACGGACGTTGCCCAATGGGGGCCAGAACGCTTCTCAAGGGGGACAGAACCAATACTCCCATAGGTGTTCTCAGTACATAGCTACGCGATGTTACAAGAAGCAAGTTTCAACAAGAGCTGATAGTAGAAGATGTTTGTACTTGGCATTACAGGAGGAGAATGGGTCTTGGGTGCTAATTACATTAGCGTAGCTAGTACAAGTGAGGTACATTCATGGCGGTCAGTCTAACGCAATAATAAAACGTTATTTAAGTATTAGGCCAACTCGTGGAAACCTGGATCTAAACAGACTGTTAGAGGTAGCAAGCTGTGGTTACCAGAGGTTGGTGACGGGCGCATGCGACAACAGAGGATCTACTCAGTTAGAGGGGTAATACTGCAAGAATGGGCAGACTCTCTAGGCATCAGAACACTTGGGTAGACACCTTCGGAGCCAACGAAAGGAGTGTTTCGTTTATGATTGGACTTCTTTCCATTATTAAGAGAGGACAACTTTAATTGGGGAAGGGTGCAGGTAATGCTGACTAATTAGTGCTCATAACACCAACTGGCCTGGGTAGCGTGTGGGGCATTGAGGGCCATGTATCATTGCAGAGAATGCAGATGGTGGATCGGGGGGGGGGGACATTTTAATCAATGTTTTTTGTCTCTAATGCAGGAACCGCGCACGAGAACAGCCCCACCCACATGGGGGGCCACCTGAATTATCAACAGGTATAAGGATCATAGCACACTGGTGGTGGTGTGTTAGGGTCTGGGATTCCCATGTTATCCCCAGTTGTCATTACTATCTGGGGTGTGGGACGCGTGCTGGTTTCACTCATGGAAGTAATACATGGATAGTAACTGGGAGCTGGGACTGGTTAGGCAGCCCTGTGCAGAATTGGATGTTCTCTCTTACTTGAGTCTGGACAAGGTGTTTTACGGTGCAATAATTGGGGTGTTCGCGCTGGATGCAGTGGCAGAACCGGGGCTCATCATGCATTCATGCAAAAGATAATGGGAAATGTGTTTTCAGCTCAACAACGGGTTGATTTGGGCATATCTTGCATCTCATGTGCTTTAATGGATTGCTGTGCCGTTTGTTCTCTAATAATTTCATTAGCAGTTGGAACAACTGAGGCCCCATCCACTGAGGGACGGGTGGGTGCTCCGATACCTGTAGCACATTGAAAAAACCCATGTTGGGACTACTCCCTTGGCACAGGCTGATCAGTTCAGAATGGTGGAATTTGGTTTTCTCCCACGATACCCACAGTTATTGTTCAACAACATTAGGCAATGACCTAACAGCAACAAAGTCTTATTTTCCTGTCGGGCCACAGCTCCTAGGTGACTGGACAATTAACCTTGGTAGACAACTGGGCGGGTCCTCATTGTGGGGTACATGTAGGATTTCTCTTAAATCTCCGGTCTCACGGGGTCAGGCAGTTCTGACTGACTGTGTAATTTTGTGATACTCTGTTCCATCTGAGCTACGCAGTCTCCTTGAAGACCAGGCACTTTTACTCCCAAGGTTTCGTTCATAGGTTACGGTCTCACATGCACACTCAAAGCTATGGAATGTCTGACTAAAGCAGCCTGATATCCTTGGTCTGCCTAAATTGCTTGTGGGTCAGATGGGCGTAATTATGACATTGGGTCTCCCTCATCTTCAATGTTGTGTGCTAGCAAGTAAGAGTCTTTCTTAGTCTTCAAATGTCACTCATCGTGCACTGAAATAATGGTAATGTCACACAACAGTTTTACGCGTGTAGCTCTGAAAGGGGGTGGCTAGTTCGTGGTTGGCTATGCAAGAAAGCTTTAACTGTGGCTTCTTTATCTTGGGCAACTAAGCAGCATTAACTGTTGTAAGTGTAGTGCTCCTTTTGTAAATTACAGGGAGGCAATTGGCATAGCGGCTATACACCAGGCAATATTCAGCACATTACCTGAACAAGCTGGATAGCCCTGCAGATTAGTTGGTGATGCATAAGCCACACATTAACTACTGCATCCTGGCCCACGCTGAGACAATCACATAGTTGTACCACAGCATTGCCAGTTTCCTTTACTATGGCCCATTGGCACTATGGGGATGCATTATCAGTTTGCACAGAATTTTGGGCCTGCATTAGCCACACACACACCTCCTCCAGTCTGAGCCCACTAAGACCTCTCAGCTTTGCCTACACTTTGGATCAGGCTGATACAGTAAGCCTCTACCTTGTTAATTCATGGGACACATGTTGGCACATATTTGGCCATGTAAGCGATTGGTTTGGCTGGTTATACGTGAAGGGTCCGGAAGTGGGCAGGCAATTTTAACAGCTAAAATTCAACAACAGGGGTTGACACGCAGTGGAGGGCCCGTGGCTAGGTGCTCGGGTAAGCTTTCACCTAGACAGTATTTATTTAGTTGTTTTCAGGTACTAAAGTAGGGATTCCCTTGGCAGTGTTCACATGCCAGGAAGTAAGAGCGAGGAAGGATTAGTTCCTCGAGTTGCACAACTTGTATATACAGTTGTATAGGCTGCTTGTTACAAGCTTCATGGGGTCCATCGAAGGCCAGGCACAGGGGGACGACTTGTACAAGTGTCAAAAATGAGGAGATCCTCTACACAGTGTTTTATGCCAACACCAGAACGCAGTTGACAGGCATAGTTGAGAGGTCATGGACTTACAATTAGGTTCCCATGGGTTTGAAAGTTACGTGTCTTTCCAGTGAGGCTAAACATGCGAGGAGTTTGTTAGCCTACAGTAGGGTCGGCGTCATGGGAGTGAGCTGCATGGCGTGAACTTGATGGTGAATATGTCCCCAGTAGGTCTAAGTAAGGGGGTAAGGCCACATGCTAGACAGGGGTCACCATGCCAGTGGCAATGGTGTTGTTTACCTGATAGGGGCTTGTTGGTTGCTGGTCAGCCAGCTGTACAGAATAGGAATAAAACTGGGGGATGGCGCACTAGATGGACACCGGCAAAGCACAGCTGGCAGTTAGTTGTGAAGTTCAGGGACATCACTGTCACAGTTCCCTGTCCGGAGGGCGGCAGAAGTGAGAAGGAAGTTTGGTTGCGTGCCAGCTTGGCGGGGCTGAGGAAGAGAGCAGCTTGTCCTCGCTTGAGCCGAGGGAGGCCGGTGAATGCAATGGTAAAGCAAGAGGTCCTTGGCGACAAGGAGAGGTGGATAGTGTCGCCAGACAACTTGGGAGTAGCCTGTAGCATAGAACTTGTTTCATCAGGCTTGGGCTTCTACTTGCCAAAGACACTGTGTGCTTTGATGTAGACGAAGTTCATTGACCCGATGTTGATATGACTATCTTTGGTTGATATAGCGGAAAGCACTAGGAGCAGCAGGTTGTACTAATAGGAAGCTAGTAGGTGGGGGGACTCTGGGGGGGCGGCGGCCACACCCAGAGCCATGGCGGAGTTACAGGGCAATCCAATGCAGAAAGGTACAGAGGGGTACCCTCTACAGGAGCACCGGTGGGTGCGAGAGCAGAATTATCCCCAGGGAGATCCACGCTGGGTTGGACCCTGGAGGAGTGACGGCGCCCCGTTAGTCCTTCGGGCGGTTGTAGACCTGAGCAACCGGGGGTTGCCAACGCTCAGCTCCCCGAGAGGGAGGGACGGAGTAATGGGCGAACGAGAGGTTCGCCGGGGGAGGGGATAGACCTTCCCCCCCAAAACTGACAACGCCCCTACGGTTAACACCGCGGGGGGTAAGGCTCATCAGGTGGGCGGGTCACGAGAGGTGACCTGCTCTGGATCGACCCGTAAGATAACTCAACATGGTGGCATACTGTATATGCTACTAAAACTGCAACAACTTTCTCCATCAAACTTGTGTTGTGTCGGTTATTGGTGGAGTGGTGTGTTGTATGAAGAAAGGTCTGGGGTTGGGCCGATATTGGCACTATGATTGGCTGCCCCGGGACACCAAAGGTGGCCACCTACGAGGGCGGCCACCCTTAGTGCCATAGGATGGCACAGACCCTGAGCGGTCTAGTGGTTGGGGGGATTTGAGGTCCACCCCTGTGAGGTCACTTCCTTTGTCTTGGGGGAGGTGGGAGCGTCTATATAGCCCAGGGGGCGAGGGTCAAGCGCCCTCTTTGTTCCTGGCTGCTGCTCGCGCTGACCCTCGCCCTCCCCTGCCTGGACCCTGAGCGGGTGACTGCCCGTTGCTGTTTTCCCTCCCATCCGCTTACCCTGCTTTCGGGCAGTAAGTGGGGGCGGGGGGGTTGTTTGGCTATTAATATTACTGTCTTTGTGTTGCAGGCGGAGTTACAGGGCGATCAATGCAGAAATTACAGAGGGGTACCCTCTACAGGAGCACCGGTGGGTGCGAGAGCAGAATTATCCCCAGGGAGATCCACGCTGGGTTGGACCCTGGAGGAGTGACGGTGCCCCGTTAGTCCTTTGGGCGGTTGTAGACCTGAGCAACCGGGGGTTGCCAACGCTCCGCTCCCCGAGAGGGAGGGGCGGAGTAATGGGCGAACGAGAGGTTCGCCGGGGGAGGGGATAGACCTTCCCCCCCAAAACTGACAACGCCCCTACGGTTAACACCGCGGGGGGTAAGGCTAATCAGGTGGGCGGGTCACGAGAGGTGACCTGCTCTGGATCGACCCGTAAGACAACCCAACATGGTGGCATACTGTATATGCTAATAAAACTGCAACAACTTTCTCCATCAAACTTGTGTTGTGTCGGTTATTGGTGGAGTGGTGTGTTGTATGAAGAAAGGTCTGGGGTTGGGCCGATATTGGCACTATGCTTCTAGCGGGCGGGAGTTGTCAAAGTGCTAAAGCTCCCTGGAAACTGAGGTTTCATCTCTTTCTCTGCCCGAAGACATGCGAGCAGGTAAAGAGATGAAAACGATTGCTCCTGCATGGAGGGGGCTGTCTTTCCAGCAGGTCCCTCCATACAGCAGCAATGCGGGTTCCCGTAGGAGGCGATAGCAGTCTGGGATTGCGAGGACCTTGAGGCTACCTCCGTGGTCCCGGGGAAAAGAGCAAAAAGAGGTAAAGCAAAAGGTCAGAAACAAGCAGAAATAGGCATAATAAAGGGCAGAAACGAGCAGAAAGAGGAAGAATAAACATCAGCAATGAGCAGAAAGAGGAAAATAAAGGTGAGAAACACGCAGAAAGAGGCAGAATAAAGGTCAGCAGTGAGCAGAAAGAGCCAAAATATGGGTGAGAAGAAGAACAAGCATTTGCAATGCAATAGGTCAAGCATTTGCAAGAGTTTGAGCTATTGGCATTGTAAATGACAATGCCTTTTATTTATGTGTTTTGATGAGGGATAGATGGGTGAATGTAATGATGGACAAAAGGGTGAAAGCGTGATTGTATGGAAGAATGAAAGGATGGATGGACCTAAGTGTGAAGGGAATGGTCATTGGATGGATGGATGGAAAGGTGCAGCGGAAACTGGATGGACGAATGAACGAACGAATGAACAGAAAGATCAATGGAATTTCAATGGATATTTGGAATAATTAAAGGTTGGATGAAAGTTTAATGGATAGGGGTGGGAGGATGAATAGATCGCTGAGTGGATGTAATGACGAAGGGAACTCTTCATGGAAGGGTCGGGTTTGCTTGGTTTGTTCACGCAGAGTCAACAGTCATTTCAAAGTGATGGGTGTTTTCGTTTTTTGACTGCATCCCTGAAAATACCTGAAAACTACTTCAGAGTTCATCTATATATGCATCGAATAGTGAGTAACGAAAGGTGTAATGCTTTTCATTTTCCCTTAAAATAAAACACCATCAACTGAAATTGCATTTGGAAATGTATAAACTTGCGCTTCCTTCTGACCTCAGATCTATCATAGTAAAATTTTAAATGTTATAAAAAAAGAACACAGAACGAAGACTTGTGTATTTGTCGTGTTTGGCATTATATATACAATTAGCACCAACAGGAGCAGAAGAAAACTATTACTACTGTGGTAAAGATACAGGGTCAGAGCGTAGTCCCATGAGGAACTCTCGGTGAACCTCAGTTAGGCCTTGAAGTGGAGCAGAGACCCCGTCTTTAAAGCATTCTTCAGGGCTGCCACAGTACTGCTGGTTCATGAAATAGCACACCCAATTGCTGCCCTTAAAGTAGAAAATAATGCATTGTTTTCTGGGCACGTAGAGCTACAAAATCGTGTTACTTCTTTCACAGTTCCTTAAACACAGGCAAGGGAGCTGTAATTTGGTTATTTTTCTACTTTCTTATAAGGGGCCCTAGCCGATCAAAAACTCATCCCCTACGCAATAAAAAATGGCCCACATATGTCTCCTTGCACATACAAGATTAGAAGACAACTATCCCAGGGAGTGGAGAACAGCGCATATCTAAATGAATCCGCTCATGGAACCGTAGTTGGCAAACTCCTGTAGACGCATTTCACATTGTGACAATAAAGTGCAATATTGGTTGAATAATTCAGTGTTAAATCAGCAGCCTGTTACACGATTATTATTTGACTCGGGAATCATCATCAAGAAAACTTTATTCGGCCAACAAAGAGCAAAAAAGCACATAAAACAGTAAATGCTAAAATCACAATCAATGCATGATGGTTAAGGAAAACAGACCAGCAATCCCTATAGAAATTCCAAATTATGAATATATAAAACCCATCTAAAACCTTCGATAGAAAACCATTGAATAGGGCATAAATAATCATGCAGCGAGAATGCGGAGTCCACATTATAAAAAAGTGGATAAAGTGCAAATATTATTGTGCAGAGCCATAAAGTGCAAGTATCTATAGAAACAACCCATAATTAAAACATGTATATTTCCTCACAGCATGAAGACTAAAGGAGCACACTATTCCTTAAACAGCTTCTTCCTCTGTCTTAGTGCTCCAGTAAGAAAGCTGGCAACTCCAAAACAGATCAGAGGTGAAGACAGCATTTGTTAGTATATCAAAGTGCAAAAGTACAATACTTTAGCAGCGAGAGAATGTATTTTCCCGTATTTTAAAGTAAAAAAATCACAGAAAAAATCAAATTTAGGACATTTTGTTCAGAAAAATGATCACAGGGACAAGGTTGTAGGGCGTCTGGCTTTACAAAACTTCAAGGAATAGCTAAGCACCAATGAATAAGGTTAAATCGAAATCTGGTTAGGAGAAAACAGTGGTGGGGATTATTAATATAAAGACCAGCAGGGTTGCCCTGAGGGCCCTGCACTCAGTATTATGTATGGTCTTATTGTGAGTTTGGTGAGTTCCTTACCTTCCTTGCCCCCACCCTCCTAGCCAAGAACGTATTTTCAATATCACTCAGCTCTCTGGGGCCCAGCTGCCAATGGACGGTCAACAGCTCGGGCGCCTTAAACTCTTTAGCTGTTCCAGGACATAGCCCAGCCAAGGAATATTCAAGGCCCCCTCAAGCACCTTACAGTTTTCCAAAACAAGCTGATTTAGGGTAGGAATGAATGTCAAGCCACCGCATTAAGGCGGCCATTGCAATGAGGTCGGAAATGTAACCCTGTCCAGCAACATGTTTGCCGATACATAATCTGTCTCAGCTGCCTGCAGCTCGATAACTTCTTTAGAATCCTACACATCACAAACAGAGGTGGCGATAGGTATGCATTTTTCTGTGTAAATCTTAAGTAGGGCAGGTATAGGTTTGGCGCCTAGTCTTTTAGAGAACGCCAAAGTTGCTCCTGCCACTATAGCCACGGTATTCTTTGTAGCTGATCTTTGTGCCACCCAGGACCCCCTTTTATTAACCAGCAGCCCCTGATAGGGGAAAAGTAGACACTTTAGTCAATTCCACCCCTCTACCGAAGAACTTGCGTCCAGAAAGCTTAGTACTGCCTGTCATCATAATGTGTGATTTAGAGAAGTTCATCGAGCTGTCAAGAGGGAAGAGAGACTATAAAATCTGTGAAAATGTTTAAAAGGCTTTGCAGACCCACAGTCATCCGTGCAAATAACACTGAATCATCTGCATAAAGCCGAGCAGGTATACATTTAGCACAGGACCTGGGGATGTCTTTAAAAGGTACTGGTAAAACATCCCTTAACTTATTAATGTAAAGAGTGAACAGAACAAGGGCCAAGATACAACCCTGTCTTACCCCTCTCTTAACCTCCCAGGAGGCTGTGAGTGAGCCGTTTCCAATAAATCTAGCTGAGGCTGTCAGATTGGAATGTGGCCTGTATAGAAAGGCCACCAAGTCGGCATCCACGCCCATGTCTAGTAGGGTGGGCCAAAGATTCGATCCTGCCTTTCTCAATGACAAATACTGCATTTGTTAAGTTAAACCGCCTTTTCTTTCAAGCTCACCCAGCAATCCTTTTGTAAATTATACAGCCTCCTATGTTTGTCTCATCCTCTCTACCATTCAACTGTTAGAAGAAAAGGTGCGGTGCCAGTGCCGACTCGCTTATAACTTACCCTATTGTGTGGTCATGGGTTATATTTACAAGAAGAGGAGCTCAGTTGTCCTTGAAGGGTATTATTCATAATTCTAACTCTCATCACTCCTTTTGGAAACCTGCTGATAATTATCTTCTTAATTATATATTTATGCCTAGTTCTCTTGTGAATTGCTATTATAACAGACCACATTTCTAAGATATAGTAGCTCTATTTATAGTCAATGCATAAGTTTTATAATTGTTCCTTTTTCCTCCCCTATTATTTTTTCAATGAATATATGCAATTTCGTTACCTTTTTGTAATTCATTTGATGTTTTTATATCTCTGAATTGTGATTAGGTATTTTTATTCAATGATATTTCTTCTGTATTGTCTTTGTTTTTTGTTCAATATGAAAACTCAATAAAATATTTTGAACTCAAAAATAACTTACCCTATTGTTCCTGTCCACAAAGCCCATAATTTACAATGCCATCTCAATATGAGCCAAATGTTTTTCTACAATTTCTGCCTGAGTGACTATGTTTCCGACTTCATCAGTGTTCCATCTTCTCCCACCCATTAACCATGAATCTAAGCCTACTAGAGCAGGGCTAATTGAATTTAGGATAACGCACTACTAGCTGTCCCCAGAAAAAAACATGCTGCCCTCCAGGGAGTTTCCATTAATGCTGTATGTTAAAGTTAAGTAAACTGAGCAGCATTCATTAAATGATCCCTATTCATCAATGAGAATACCTATTTATATTTTGAGGCTCATTCTTTAATTAACACAAATTAAGCAGGTTTCACCTCAAGAAAATAAAAAATAAATAGTTTTAACTTTTCATCCTTTTCAGTACAAATATCTATTTTTGATTACAGAGAAGATCAATGATCATGGATTCATACTACGCATTGCTATTGCATTGTAGGAAGTATGTATGGGATCAATTTGCATTTTGCTTAGACGAAGAATCGCATCCACAAAGTTCCAATGGCACTAGAGGAACAGCAATGGTGTGGCTACATGTGTTGAGCACTGCAATTCATGGTATTCTATTTTTTATTTGGGCCATCTAGCTACTCCTGCCAGAGGAGTCAGAGGACCTGCCCCGGAGGCCCACCCCCAGAGGGACAGAGCCGCTCGGCTGCACCACCAGAAATTGGGGACAACTGCATTTGAATACCGCTGGCTGGTGGTGCTCGAGAAGGAGGAAGATGCTGTTGCAAGAGACACCGGAAATGCCTTCAACACCAGTGCAGGAGGTCGAGGTCTCTAGCCACCCAAGCCACCCTACCACGCCGAATTACCACCACCACCTTCAACTCTGCCATTCTCAATAGGATTGTGCAGGACCTTGACAAACTAAAGCGTGCCCAGGAGGAACTGTTGAACAGAGTGGAGGCTACGAGGACTATTTTTTATGAGGGGTGGGACTTGTGGAGGGAAGTGTGGGACTTGTAGGAGAGGATGGTTGGAAGGACACTAATATGGGAATTCAGGTAAGGGGGTGGGCCTGTTGTGGGAAGAGAGGGCAGAAAGGGCTGTTGGAACAAGGCGTTTCGGGGTATGCTGGATTTGGGTGATAGGGTGGGCCTGTTGTGGGAGGATAGGGTGGGACTTTGATACATTTCACTTTTATTTAATTAAATCATAGTGTTTTGGGTTTATCTTGCGTATATGTCTTGCATTAGTAAGAATAGCCTCACACACAGTAAAGAGGCAGCGCTACCAACACAGTGATGAAAGAGGCTCTGCACCTGTCCCATCACAATCCAATTGTCCCATTCTGTCCATCACTGTCCTCTTTTAAGTTGCAAAGAAAAATGTTACTGTATAAAAATGGATGGTGCATCTGCATTTGTCTAGTGTGGTCTGTCTTGGGCGAGGGGTTGAACTAAAAGCTGGAGCGAAATTCAGCAATCTTCTTACAGACAGGAAGGCCTGTTGAGGGCAAAAATGAAATATCGATATTGGAGTGTCAAGGTAAGCATCATGCTGCCTGAGGAGCAAGAGGGCATGGGCTGGTAGACTGGTGTGAGCCGTTTACTAAGAAATGAGAAGAACCACTCTCATACCACCAATCACAGACTAGATTCATGTTCCCGGCTGATCACTCTAAAAACAACATTTTGCTGTCTGCAGTAAAGCAGAGCACAAGTCAATCACTTAATTAGAGTTTGTCATTTGAGCCACTACTCTGGATTTTCCTAACCAAGTCGCCTCTCAACTCCACAGGCGTAGGGCCCTTTTAGTCCCCTTGTTTCCCACTGAAGCAGATTCTGGGCAATGGCCTTCTTCTGGTCATTGTCAACTTTGTTTTGAATTTATTTCAGATGAAAGAGATAGGCCTGTAGTGTTGATAAAAAAAATTAAAAGAATTTGTAAATTAGAAGTTTCAGTTTATTCTTCTTGGTAAATAAACTGACTGGACTGAGAAGAACCTAGAGATGATATACTTAAATTAACAAAAGGAAAATTAAAGTACATATCCCTTTATGTGTAAGGCAAGCAATGATGCAACATGATCCCGAAATGAAACATTATCAAGAGTAGTTTACCAGTCCTTCCATCTACAACAACCTAATAAATCTTTTATTTGGTAATACTCATTAGCGCTAGTAATGTACCAGTTCCAAGTATGCGGTGTCCTTATGTCTATGCTTGCTCCAGGGGCGCAATACACAAATAGGGAAGCCTCAGTGGGCAGCGACCCTTGACCCTACCTGGTAGTGACCAGTGGAAGGCCGTAGGTTTGCTCATCTTCCGTTGTATTGCCTGTATTTTTCATTGCTCTTATTGTACTGCCTGTTTTTTTTTTCATTGCTCTCGCTGTATGCCTGTATTTTTCATTGCTCTCGTTGTAGTGCCTGCACTTTCATTGCTATGTCTGTGACTGCTGTTGTCTCCCCCGCTGCCTGTACGTGGTCTGTGCCCGTTCTCTCCCTCTGTTTCCCTCGCTGCCCCCGTGACTCTATTCCCGTTTTTGCCTTCTGTTGCTTAGCTGCCCCTGCATTTCTGTGACCTGTTTGCTTTCTGTGCCACTCGTTGCTCCCCAATTTTTGTGACCTTTTTGCCCTTTCTTGTGACCTTTTGCCTTCTGTGCCACTCGTTTCCCCCTCAATTGTTGTGCCCTTTTGCCTTCTGTTTCTTCCGTCGCCCCTCACCGCCCTCCCCTGACTGCCCATTCGCTGCCCCCGCCTCCCAGCTGCTCCTCCCTCCCACCTCCCCATATATGCCGGCCGCTGTGCGGCCGCTCGCAGGATGCGCGCCTAAGGCAAGCCAGTCTGCGCCCGGACCGCGCCCAGCCCCCGCACCCGCCACGACGACCGCTGCCACTACGACGCCAGCACTCTGCATGCTCTCAACCCCAAATGGACCCACAACTGCTTCAAGGCCGCCCGAAACGCACACACGGTCCCTTCACCTGCCGGAACTGCAGCTACACCAGCCACAGAGCCGATGAACCACCCGCCAAGAAAGACCTCAACCACCTCCGATGCATACTACTGAACACCCGCTCCGCACGCAAACACACCGTCGAGCTCAGGGACCTGCTCAACACAACCTCCCCGGGCGTCGCCTTCCTGACAGAGTCCTGGTTGAACAACTCCTCTGCACCCGACATCGCCATAGCCATCCCAGACGGCTACAAGATCACCCGCAGAGACCGCACCAACGGAGTCGGAGGAGGAATCGCCATTGTCCACAAGAACAGCATCAGGGTCTCGACTAGCACCGCCGACGTGCTCAGCACCGCCGAACACATGCATTTCCAGATCCACACAGACCCCAACTCCACCCTCAGAGGCACCCTCGTCTACCGACCAACTGGACCCCGCCCCCAGTTCAGCGACTCCATCGCCGACTTCATCAGCATGCCCGCCCTGACCTCCACCAACTACATCCTCCTCGGAGACCTGAACTTTCACCTTGAGTACAACAACGACAACAACTCCACAACCCTGATCGATAACCTTGCCAACCTCGGACTGAGACAACTCGTCGCAACTTCCATCCATTCCGCCAGCCACACGCTCGACCCCGTCTTCTCCTCAAGCCGACACGTCTCCGTAGCCAAACCACCGAACTCCTCTGGACCGACCACCGCTGCATCCACTTCACCTTCCAAAAACTCACCACCGCACCCAACAGATCCCCCGCCGCCGCTGGAGCAAAATCACCGAAGACCAACTACATGCAAACCTCGCTCTCAGTCCACCCACCGAACCCTCCAACACCGAAGACGCTGCCCACAACCTCAGCCGCTGGATCGAGGACTGCGCCAACACCACTGAAGAAACCCCCACAACAGAGACACCAGCAAGAGGGGCAGCTGGTTCACTCCAGAACTCATAGCCTCCAAGCAAAACTAGAGAAGAAATGGCACAGTGAACAAACTCCGGACAGCACCGCAACACACAAGGACGCCGTCCGCAACCACCACGACCTAATCAGGGCTGCCAAGAAGACCTCCTTCAAAGACCGCCTCAACAACAACACACACGACAGCAAGGAGCTCTTCAACATCGTGAAGAAACTCTCCAACCCCAGCTCCAACACCAACAACATCCCGCCGTTGCAAGCCCAGTGCGACTCCCTCGCCACCTTCTTCCACCGCAAGAAAGCAGACATCCACTACAGCTTCAACACCCAGACAGCCCCAACAGACAGCAACACAACAGACCCTCCGCACACCATCGACCACGTCCCCTTGCTAGCCTGGACCACCGTGAGCGTCGATGACACCATCAAGACAATGAGCACAATCCACTCGGCTCTCCGTCAGACCCATTCCCGCACCACGTCTTCAACAAAGCAAGCAGCTCCATCGCACCCCACCTGCGCAACGTCATCAATCTCTCCCTAGATACCACAACCTTTCCAGAGTGCCGGAAACACGCCGAGATCAACACCCTACTCAAAAAACCCGAGGCAGACCCAAGAGACCTCAAGAACTTCCGGCCCATCTCTCTGCTCCCCTTCCCGGGCAAGGTCATCGAGAAAATCGTCAACAGACAGCTAACCCGATACCTCGAAGAGAACAGAATCATGGACCCTTCCCAGTCAGGGTTCCGCAGCAACCACAGCTTCGAGACCGCCCTCATCGCCGCCACCGACGACATCAGGACCCTGCTAGACAACAGGGAGACCGCAGCACTCATCCTTCTAGACCTCTCCGCCGCCTTCGACACCGTCTGCCACCACACACTACGCGTACGCCTCCATGCCGCAGTGGTCCAAGACAAGGCTCTGGAATGGACCACCTCCTTCCTCTCCGGCAGAACCCAGAGCGTCCGCCTCCCCCCGTTCCGACGCCTCCGAGATCATCTGCGGGGTACCCCAGGGATCCTCCCTCAGCCCGACACTGTTCAACATTTACATGGCCCCGCTCGCAAACGTCGCCCGACAACACGACCTCAACATAATCTCCTACGCCGACGACACTCAACTGATCCTCTCCCTCACCAAGGACCCCGTCACCACCAGAGCCAACCTCCAAGAAGGAATGAAGGCTGCCGCCGACTGGATGAAGATCAGACGTCTGAAGTTGAACTCGGACAAGACAGAGGTCCTCATCCTCGGCTCCAACCCATCAGCCTGGGACGACTCCTGGTGGCCAACGGCACTGGGGACAGCCCCGACCCCCACCAACCATGCACGCAACCTGGGAATCATCCTTGACTCAACGCTCTCAATGACAAAGCAAGTCAACGCCGTCTCCTCCTCCTGCTTCAACACCCTCTGCATGCTCTGCAAGATCTACAGATGGATCCCGACAGATACAAGAAAGACAGGCACCCAGGCCCTCGTCAGCAGCAGACTCGACCACGGAAACACCCTCTACGCGGGAGCCCCGACCAAGCTCATTAATCGACTACAACGCATCCAAAACGCCTCGGTACGACTGATCCTCGATGTACCACGACACGGCCACATCACCCCCCACCTGAGAAACCTGCACTGGCTCCCCATCAACAAGAGGATATCCTTCAAGCTCCTCATCCACGCACATAAGGCACTCCATAAGACCGGCCCAGCCAACAGATGGCTCTCCTTCTACACCCCCAACCCCCAGCTCTGCTCCGCCGACCTCTCACTCGCCACTGTCTCGCGCATCCGAAGAACAACCACAGGCGGGAGATCCTTCTCCCACCTCGCTGCCAAGAGATGGAACACCC
The DNA here is from genome assembly GCF_964261635.1 of Lissotriton helveticus. Classification (NCBI taxonomy): domain Eukaryota; kingdom Metazoa; phylum Chordata; class Amphibia; order Caudata; family Salamandridae; genus Lissotriton; species Lissotriton helveticus. The sequence continues at coordinate 514,575,495 of NC_136071.1, read as the reverse complement.
TCCCACTGAGCCTACGACAGACCCAAGACCTGTTGACCTTCAGGAGGATATTCAAGACCTGGCTGTTCGATCAGTAGCGGCCCCTCCTCCCCCCCCCCCGCGCCTTGAGACCCTTGCGTGTATGTAGTGCGCTAACAAATGTCTGATTGATTGATTGATTGATTGAGTTTTCAAAATCCTTATTGACAGTCCAGCAAGGCAATGGAAGAAAGGATAGGCATGGGAGACATCTTGTTCTTGAATTTCTTTTTTTTAGTAAACAGATGCTCTATATTTCAGCAGACTTTCACCATCTGCTAATTTCAATGTCAACTGTTGACCCAAAGGTTACACCAGTCTTTCTCAGCAAGCCCAGGCCTAATAATTGCTGTGCCTTCCTTCACTAATTATCTGTGCCCTCCTTCACTGATTATCTATGCCATACACACTGGAACATTCTATTTCAGTTTATTATTTAGATTAGGTTGTCTGTGTAAGTAAGCAACACACAATTTATATATCTATATATTATGATTATGATGAATTAGTCTGGAAAGTAGAGTTTGTCCTCAAACTTAAAGAGCGGACACGGGTCATTCGGAGTATAATCTCTGACCAAATTTGAACTGTCAGACCAATGGCCCTCGTCATCCTTCATTGTTTAAGAAGCACTATAATCCTTTGAAACGAAAGGATTGCTCATTTTAAATCATCACCAGTGTCTCCATATTTTAAGGCCAGAGACTAGTCCTCCTGACAGTGATAACTGGGGCTGCACTAACAACACACTCTGAAGAAACACTCATTACCAGACACACAAGATAGATTATTGCAAGCCTACTCAGCTCTAGCCACAGTCCCCTCTGGCCATGCCAATAAATCAATGGGTTTGGTCCAGGTACACCTCTGTTTGGTCATTCAGGTAGTCTTGAAACATCTTATGAATTGTCATTGGTGCTTCCACTTGCTGTGTCTGCGCCTCTGCAGTTGACTTAAACCCTGCTGAAATAAATCAACCCATAGCAGAAGTTAGCTGTGAACTTGTTGCTGTGGGTTGTCGAGTAGCTGACAATGGTGCTGGCTGCTGCTACAGAGGCTGGGAGCCAACAGCACCGCCCTGTGTCGAGGTTCAAAGCTGCACTTCAGAACTTCTACCCCGGACTCAAATTTGCTGCTGTTCTTCTTGATCAGTTGTTTTACTGACAATCCAAGACTTGTAAACTAAAACATCAATTTCCGTGTTAGGAATGAAAGTGGCCAGTGCTTATGTGTACATTGGATCCAGTTTTGTGGTTCAGATGTAGTCTTTGGAGGACACAATCTCTATTTGCGGCCTTTGATTAGTGTTCAAATGAAGAATTAAGCTATCCACCAAAGAAGCTGCTTCTTCACTGAAACTGGTGAATGTGTGTTCCACCTTTTTCAACTGCTCCTGTAGCAGATGCAACTATGGGACTGCTTAGCTCATGGTTCTATCTTCTTTTCCTGACTTCCAGTGTCATAATCACGAAAGGAAGTAGAATTTGTTTTAGGCACTGCACTAGCCTCAATTTCTCTACCTCTATTGTCGTCGTCATCATCATCATCCCCAATGCCTGACAGTACTGTACTCAAAAACATGCATAAATTATTTTTGCACACAATATCAAAATGAAAGAGAAAAGGTTACTTTGTGTCCCTCCAGAGCCATGGTGGGAAGTGGAACCATATAGGAGACAAGAGATGCAGGGAAAAAAATACCAGGCCATAGGGTCTATGGGGACTATATTGGAGGCTGAGGGAGGCAGGAAAAAATAAAATAGAAAACATTGTTTAAAAAAACAACACCACACTGTACTAAAAACAGCTACAAGCACAAAGAAATATTTCAGGAAAAAAAGAAAAAATTAACAGATATGCCACAGGGACAACACTACACCAACTCTCATTTTAACCATTCTAATATTATTTATTACAACTACTTGTCTCAGCTGCATAATTATCACAGCTTATGTTTTCTTTACAAAAATACAACAGTTTCACTAAATATTTAGAAAATGCATTTTTGTATCTTTTTTGTTTATATCTTGGGTTTGCACAAGTAACAAATAAAAGGGTTTAGATAAGTTCCCAACATTTTCTTGGGAATCAGAGTGGTTGTGTTCAAGGTACTCAGAAGCATCTGTTACCTAGGGGTGCAGATGTGGTCCTGTGAGCTAGCCAAAACAAACCAACATTTACTTACATAGATGCAGGTTAAATCTCTATATCTTGAAGTTCTTGATGGTCAAATACACAGTCCTATTACATAGGAACCATATAACACTTCTTCTATCAGTGGGTCAAGGAAATGGCTTTTAAAAGTGGAATAAAGAGAATGAAGCACACAAAAGCTGCACAGAATGGTGGAAGCTAGCTCATGCACCACACAGCCACAGAAGTAGTAGTCATGAAGGACAAAGACAAAATGTCCACCAAACAAACACACACTAACCTGCTTCACAAAATGGTGGTCGCACATGGCCAGCAAGTAAGGAGTCATAGAGAACAAAGACAAAATAGCCACAGTGACCACACACACACACACTGGATGCACAAAATGACAACCAACGCATGACCAGCAAAGAAAGGGCATGGAGAAAAAAGAACGAATAGAAGCCTAAAGCAAACATACACACACACACACGTTACACAAAATGGTCATCACCACATGGTCAGCAAAAAAAGGACAAGGAAAACAAAACAACTAAGAACATGGCAGCCTATGGCATTTGCAAGCATACACACTGGCAAAAAATAAATAAGTAAATCAAATAACAGCTGGTGCCCATCAGGGCCCATGGGGACTCCATAGCAGGGAGGCAAAAAAATGAAAAAAATACAAGCCATGGTGATTCCTCTGTTAAAAAAACCACACTGGAGGCCGAAAAACTGGAGAACTTTCGTCCCATCTCTCTCCTGCCTTGGGTGTCCAAGATCACCGAGGCTTACATTAACTCCATTCTTTTTTTTTTTTTAAATATCTTTATTGGGTTTTTTCCATAGAACATAAACCCCCCCCCCCCCAGGTCAGACAAGTTCGACAAATAATATTTCGCATATAAACACAGAGAAGTTAGAAAATTGGATGGATTCATACATTGTACATTAATGGCTAAATAGGTTAATCAAACAACCAAAACATTTCCCATCTATTTGGGGAGATACACATAACATCTGAATAATTATAGATTTCAAACAATATACAACCATAACAAATTACATTTTAGCAGTATTTAGATCCCGCAGGTTATGGCCTTATGTTACAGAGAATTACTTTGGGATTGGGACCACTCAATTAAAGGATTCCAGATTTTCAATCCCCTGGCCCTCCGTCTTCTGACTTTTCTTTTATATATAGCCATTTCCAAATTAAATATAGCTAACAGTCTAGAAAACCATTGTTGGAAAGATGGTGGGTTAGGGTCTAACCAGGCAGAGGCGATACAGATTCTTAAGACCGCCATGGTGATAAATATTAGTTCATGTCCAGGGGATGGTTCTGCGAGATTAGTTGCCCCAAGCAAAATCATTTCATTAGAGAGGACTATTCTGGTTTTTAGGACATCAGTTAAAAAACGTTCAATGCTCAGTTTTAAGGAGGATAGGTTTGCGCAGGAGGAAAATATGTGTACGCTATCAGCATTAGATAATGTGCATCTAAAACAGCATGTGCCCCTCCCACTCCCCCATTTAGCAATTCTATCAGGGGTATAATACATTAAAAAAGCAGGTTTTATAAAACTGTGTTTGTAGTTTGGTTGACATAAGGATAGTTTGGGATAAATCATAGGCATAATTAAATTCTTCTGTGGTGATTGCTAATTTTCCTTGCCACTTCTGTGCTGTTTTCTCGAGATTTTTCGGATGAAGGGATAACAAGTGAGAATATATCTCACCGATTGTGAATTTATTTTTATTTTTTTTACGTTTCTGCTATCGGTATTTTATCAAATGAGGTATTTTCTCTAATCCTACGTGTTAAGAAATCTCTGATTTGCAGATATTTAAAAAAGTCCCTCCACTCCAAGTGATATATTTCCCTCAAGGTTTCAAACGAGTGTAGCCCTTCATTTGCGAAAAGACATCCAAAATGTGTAATTCCTGTTGTGGTCCATCTCTCAATACAGGCTCCACTAAAGATTTCAGGGAGAACCGGGTTGTTGCTTAGAGGAGAGTAGAACGAGAGTCGTCCTATGCCCAGTAATTTCCTCACAGCTTTCCATGCTTTAAACCCCCCCAGTAAGGTCTTTAGGCGGACCTTTTTGTGGTAGCTATCATAGAGAAATCGCCACAGGTAGCCTTTGCTCTTATTACCTAATACCAGCTGATGGATTGATGGTTGGTCTTCCCCTGAGACTGTCTCATTATTATCTAATAGAGAAAAGAGTTCATGATTATATGAGAGCATACATGCCCAATAATATAACTTAAGGTTAGGGAGGGCTAAGCCTCCTTTTTTAGGAAGAGTCAAGAGCTTGTAGGCTCTTCGAGGTTGTGAATAGGACCAGATAAAACTAGAAAAAGTGCGCTCCATCAGTTTGAACCAATATTCGGAAATTTCCAGATTGGTTGCTCTAAACATATAAAGCAGTTTAGGGAAGTAAACCCTTTTTAATGCATTTACACGGCCGATCAGAGATAAGTGTAAGTTATTCAGACAGTGAAGATCTTTCTGCATTTTATCTAGCAGGGGGCTCAGATTTAATTCGACCAATTTATCGAGTTTGGAGGAGATACATACCCCTAAGTAGGTCGCTTTTGTTGTCACACGAGGATCTACCATAGTGCATTTATCGTTTAAGACTACTTGGGTTTTACTCTGATTGAGAGCGTAGCCGGCCATATTACCAACGTTTTTAGCCTCAGTTTCAATTATAGGTAAGGCTAATGCCAGATCTGATGTTACTATGGCTATGTCATCGGCATAAGCAAGAGTTTTAGTCATATAGCCTTGGGTCAGTATAGGGATAATACCAGCATTAGATTCCAGATTGCGAATGAAGGGATCAATGTAGATAGCGAACAGCAATGGGGAGCATGGGCATCCCTGTCGAGTTCCCCTTGATATTGTTAGTTCTTTAGAGAGATTGCCATTTATCATCACTACAGCTTTAGGGTTGGTATATAGTTTTTGTACCGCCTGAATGAATCCTTGTTTAAAGCCCAGATGACCCATTGCCAGCCACAGAAATGACCAGGAGACCCGGTCAAAGGCTTTTTCGGCGTCTAAGAGGATAAGCGCCATTGGGTCTCCCGTCACCTCTCTGCTGTCAAAAAGGGTGATCACTCTATGAATGTGATCTGTGGTTCCTCTTCCAGGTACAAACCCGTGCTGGGAATTTGAAACAAGTTTGTGGATTAATGGTGCCATTCGATTCGCTATTAATTTGGAATATATTTTTGAATCCACATTAATTAAGGTGATGGGGCGATAGGAGCCCATCTGATTCGGAGGTTTATCTTTCTTCAGGAATACTACTATTTTTGCTTTTGACCATGACCTTGGTGGTTGTCCCCCGTTAAATATGTCCACACATAAATCTAAGAAAATCTCTTTGATTTGATCTAAAAAAGTGATATAAAACTCTAGAGGGATAGAGTCCAAGCCAGTAGCCTTCACTGTCTCTAGAATTTCTTCCAGGACTGGTATCTCCTCTAGATCATCTCGATCTTTTTCAGCAAGTCTACTGGGTGTTCCCTGATTTAAGTATTCTCTCATACTGTCTATATCGGCCCCTCCTTCCTCTGAGTATAAAGTGCTGTAGAAGTGCCAGAATGCCTCTCTGAATTTATTACTTTCTGAAATTAAGCCTTCCACTGGGTCTGATATTTCCCGTATGAAGTTCTGAGATGTTTGTTGCCTCATACGTATGGCTAATTGATGGCCAACTACTTCGTTTACTTCGTAGATTTTCTCACTATGTGCAGTGGCTTTTTAACCGCTTTGGTGATAAATGTATTCATAATAGCATCCTTATCAATTGCCACCTGATATTGAATTTTGATGAGCTCTTCTACCGTTAAAGAGTTATGGGTTGCCCTGATGAGGTCTTCTTCTGAGCCCTGTAATTTTTCCGATAGCAATTTATACAGGTCTCTGGCCAATTTATTAACGCTTATTGAGTATTGTGTGGTTTCCCCTCGGATTCCTGCTTTTAGAGCGTCCCACACTGCCTAAAGCAAACATACACACACACACACGTTACACAAAATGGTCATCACCACATGGTTAGCAAAAAAAGGACAAGGAAAACAAAACAACTAAGAACATGGCAGCCTATGGCATTGGCAAGCATACACACTGGCAAAAAATAAATAAAGTAAAATAAAGTAAAAGTAATAAAAATAAATAAGTAAATCAAATAATAGCTGGTGCCCATCAGGGCCCATGGGGACTCTATGGAAGGGAGGCAAAAAAATGAAACAAATACAAGCCATGGTGATTCCTCTGTTAAAAAAACCACACTGGAGGCCGACAAACTGGAGAACTTTCGTCCCATCTCTCTCCTGCCTTGGGTGTTTAAGATCACCGAGGCTTACATTAACTCCATTCTTACAAGACATTTGGAAAACAACAGCTCGCTTGACTTCTCTCAGAATCGTTTTCGCCCGAATCACAGCACTGTTCTCCTTGCTGTGACCGAACACCCGAGGGAGGCCTTGGATGCTGGACATACCTCCGCGCTGATACTATTAGATCTCAGCGCCGCGAACGACACGGTATCACATCAGATCCTGTAGCAAAGGTTGGAGGAGGCTGGCATCGAGGGCCCGGCCCTGGGTTGGTTCGCCTCCTTTCTCTCTGAGAGAACCTTATAGGTGGTGGCTCCCCCTTTCGCCTCCCGGATACACACTATCAAACAAGGGGTTCCACAGGGCTCAGCATTGAGCCCTACGTTATTTAACTTGTATGTCCAACCTTTAGCAGCAGTGCATAGGAGTAGAGGACTAACGGTGGTATCATATGCTGATGATACTCAGTTGGTAGTCACACTCTCTGATGGCTGCACGTGGGATGCTCTTAAGTTCAGGAGCCATCTTGCTGCCGTCGCAGAGTGGATGACTGTCAACTACCTCCAGCTTAACGCTAGCAAATCCAAGATTGTGCTAGTAGGAAGAGAACCCGAGCTGTGGAGTGAGAGCTGGTGGCCGGCGACCTTGGGTTGCGCACCCGCCCCCAAACAAGTGGTTAAAAACCTGGGTGTATGGGTCGACTCGGCCCTCAGCATCCAGGTCCAAACTAAAAAAGTTACTGAGATCTGCTTTGGAGTCCTGCGAGGGCTCAAACCGCTGTCGTTTTTTTTTTATCTCGCATCAGCTCATTGTGGTGCCTTTCATATTAATAAATCAAGTTCCATACACAAAGTAGAAGACAGGTCCGGTTTATTCACCTCAGCCATCAACAGCTCTTCAGTAACTGACAACTTAAGAACTATTACATACAGGGATTCTACATCGAACCAATGGCAAGGTTTCACACAGAACCAGGCATGATGTGACACATCTTCCCTCTCTACAACAGAAGAATGCTAATCATCCAGGCATCCATCATGTCTAGGCTGGACTATGCCAGTTCTCTCTACCTAGGGAAGAATCAGGCTGGAATCCTTAGTCTGCAGAGGATTCAAAATGCGGCTGCTAGAACTCTTCTTGGCTTCCATAGAACTTGCCCTACGACCAACGCCGTCCACCGACTACATTGGCTGCCAGTGGCGAGGCGTATCGAGTTTGAGTACCTACGTATTGCCCTCAAAATCATGAACTTCTCCTCCCATGTGGAATTCTGTTCCTGTGCACATAGTAGCATTGACAACTATCTGGCATTCCCTAAGGCCATTAAAACACACCATTTCCCTTTGTTTTAGGCTTGGTTTTCTGGTAGTAACCTCCAAACCTCCGTCTGTTAGCACTGGGGCGCCCCTTTGCTGAGGCAGCTGCGCGCTATACAATACCTGTAGCATAACATAACATAATATTAAATAATTGATTGTGAGGGACCCACCAGGTTTACGGCTCTTGGGTACTCTTTGGGAGGAAAGAATCAGGGATTTTTTTTTCTCTGAATTTTTTTTTTTTAAAACAATACACTGTACTACAATCAGTAACAAGCACAAATAAATATATCAGGAAAAAAGAAAAATAATGAACAAAAATGTCCTAGGCTTCTTCGATAAATGGTTTAAAAGTGGAATAAAGAGATTTAAGCTCACACTGGCTGCAAAAAATGGTGGAAGCTAGCTTATCAACCACATGGCCACTGAAAAAGGCATCAAGGCAAAGACAAAATGCCCACCAAACACACACACACATATACCGTCTCCACAAAATGATGGTCGCCGCCTGGCCAGCACATAAGGAGGCGCATACACACCCACTTCCTACACAAAATGGCCACTGCAACATGGCCAGCAAAGAAAGGGCATGGAGAACAAAGAAGATAGTTGTCCTATCCTGCCTGGTGCCCATTCCCTCTCTCAGAAAAAAGATCTTGTAGCATTGCAGGGAAAGGAATGAAAAGGTATTATAAGCAACAGGCACATTCAGACAAAAAAATTATAATAAACTACTTTTTGCATTTAATTCACATCCATCCACAACCCCCTAAATGGTTTTCAAAAGCATACAGCACCGCAGCAGTGAGAATGAGAAACATAACATACATCAAAAATACACCCAAGGCCTAGTGCAAGGCAGACAAGGTCCCAAACAGTAAAACAACATCACAGTAAAATGGTAAACAAATCAGTATAAATACATTAAAAAACACACACAAAATAAATGGAGATAAATTATATTTAATTTAACCTTAGGCCTCCACAATCAAAAAAATGCAACATTTCTATTTCCCCTTAAAAGCTTGAACCCCACGTGGGCCTCCTTACTTCAGCCCAAATCCCGCCCCCCCATCTGCAAAGATACACAATAAAAAAAAGGAACATGCCCTCCCTCAACTTTTTTCCAGAGTGCTGCATTGAACTTACTTGATTTCTACCAAAAAGATAATATTCCAATAGTGTGGATTCAGCAGAGACTGCAGACAAAGAGAGAGTGATGCTTTACTCCCAAAATCAAAAGTGACCAAGGGTTGGACAAAGCAGAGGGAGGAGTCTTCAAGACAGGAAGAGGAAGTTGCTACTGTATGTACAGTAGCCTTCCAGTTTCTAGTGTCTATAGCACTTCCTTCCTATGTAAAAATAAATAAATAAAGAAGTCCATTTCTCTCTGAAAGAAATACCCAAACAGTCGATTCGAGTAAAATGTCAACTCGAAAATACATTTCGAGTTGATTTTCCTGCTGCTCTGGTAGAAAATCTACTCAAAATGTCACTTGCTGAATGTTCGTGTTCACCAACAAATGCAAGTGATCATGCTCTTGCATTGTTTTAAGGCATCTTGTGGTCTGATTTTCCCCCAACGGAAGAATCAGTCAAGTGATGCAGGGACATGGCGTTACAATCAGTAATTCCGTGTCACAAGAGTAATGCAGAATTACGAATTACACTGGAGTCATTAAAATTAAACCCAAGCCTACCTCTCTTAAGGGTAATTTGTAGATGTTTCTGAGAGATTTAGGAAATGTATATTAATTTCAGAAAGATTTCACAATCATTTCCCCAACATTACAAAGGAGTTTTGGTAACTTCTAGCTATTTAATTCTTTTTTGTGGGTACCGGCTTGTAAGTCTACCTTTCATCACAGATGCTCAAACGAGTGACAAGATCTGTTTTTCATTGGCTCTTCCACACGTTTGCTAGTGTCACTCCAAATCCCACTTTGAATCGCCTCACCAAAAATTCATTTTGCTCTGTGATTTCAACAGAACCTGGGCTGGGTTCGCAAGTGTGCTACACTGTCTGTATTGGCACCGACTAAAGAGTACGCCTGGGCAGTAAATTCTGTTCCGCTCGCGGAATTTGCGGAATTTGGGTAATTTCGTGTTCCGCAGAGAACGCGAAATTGCCCAAAATACTGCGTTCCGCAACTTCGTGAAATTTTTTGCTTGTTGGTGTTCTCAAAATGCATGTTCGCAAGATATTTCCCCACGAGCACGCAAACAGCAATTGCGAACAGGAAAAAAGCATCACGAAAAAGCAATTTCGAGTGTTCGCGGAATTTCTGAGTGTTCGCGGAGATTTTTTACCGTTTCGCAGAGATTTGCGTAACGAGATTACGCAAATTCCGCCCACCCCTACTAAAGAGTTAAAATGTGTTTATTTGTAATTCTTTCGAATTGGGTCAAAATGTTAGTAGCTGTCCACAACTCAAACATACACAGTACTTTAGAAATACCTTGACAATCTGCCAGAAAGCCACTTTTATCAGAGGAAATGAGAAAGACAAGGAAGGGGTAAGGAGATAATTGGCGTCTATGATATAGACTTGCAGCAGCAAGCCTCATACAGTTCCTACAAAGAGGCTACCACACTGGACAGGAGCACTCTCTGAAATACAGATGATGAGGAGACCCACAAAACAAACCCTCGCGTGTACTGAAGACAGACTCAGGACTTCACAGCACTGCTCTGTCCTCATTCAGATGCATTTGCTGTTAGTGAACATAATTCACTGCACAACTTCATGGACTCCCACAATCAATCAATCAATCAATCATGCCATTTGTATAGCGCACTACTCACCCGGAGGGTCTCAAGGCGCTTGGGGGGAGGGGTATGCTACTGCTCGAACAGCCAGGTCTTGAGTTGTTTCCTGAAGGCGAGACCTTCACAGAGGAGCACAATTATCATGTGACATAAAAATATATAGACAGGGGCATGTAGCTGCCAACAGGAACACCCCAACTACTGGTAAAGCTTGTAGTACGATGACAAGTGAACAAACCTTAGTTAATGATATGTGCAGGACTGGAGTTCAGTCTTAGCACAGCCAACGTATTCCTCCCGCCTGATGAAGTCAGTAAATAATGTACCATTAACTTGGACATTAGGCATACTTGTTATTTACAGTCATTAAAGAGAAACAAGGTGTTTTGAAAATGTACATTAATAACAAGTTATCTATATTAAAATACAAGCCCATGAATAAGCATCCCATAAGATCAGGATGTGATCCTTAAATGGAATTGAAAGCACACTGCCTTATTTGACTTGCAACTGTCTTGATTTTTGAGGGACAAAGCAACATTCTGGGTAAAAACAATCACTGAGATGGCCTGAAGAACAATGAACAACATATGTAATGTATAGAATTTGTTTGTCCCTCAAATACATACAGGCACAGCAGGACTTAAACACGCAGAGGGCCCTGTTATGTAAAGAGTTGCATCTAAATTTGGGCCCCCAGTTCTACCCTCACACCTCTACAGAATAGATTTTTCACCTCTGTTCCAAACATATACAAAGCTTACAGACCTATTTCTGTCACAAAAGTCTGTAAACTGGCTAAAGAGGGATGGACTTTTGTAAAGGTGACCATGCCACGCACCTTTGGGGTGTGCCCGGTGGGCAATTCTCAAGGCTGCAGGGTTGGTGTGAATCCCATCTGCGATCATGCCATAAAAAACTCTTTGCCCCTTTGGGATTCGATCACTTGTCAGCAGTCCCACAATTCCCGGATCACGATGATGGAACTACAGGGGAGCAAATTGGAAGAGGCAGTGACGTAATGATTCAGACATTGGATCACCACTATTAAGCTCTCATAGGACAAGAGAATATTTATGTCAGTTCTCAAACACTCACAGGTAGCATGGCGTTGAAGAGATGTGTAATAAAGGAGGCTCCCTGTTGCACTGCTTCCTCCGCCTGGGCCAGGTTCGCTATTGAGTGACCTGTGGGGCATGAAAAGCATACATTGGTGATGCAAGAGAGCATGGCATTATTGAGTTACTGTCAAACCAAGGTGACAACTCTACCCCACACTCATATTCCACCAGAACACCACTGTAAGCATAAGAATTTCAGGGCCTCAACCAATCTGTTCCTCTCGGGAATTCTGCCTAACAGACATGGGGAACCAGATATCCTTGCTTCCAATGCAACTAGTTTTCTCAAATAGCCTGCAATACAAGTTACATAAACTGGATTTTGAGAATCTTCCAAGTTTGATTAAAAAATGAATGTGAAAATACAGCAATGGCAACACTAAGAATGTACATTCTCAAAAATGTCATAATAAAAACCAATCAGCCTCATCATGCAGCAAAATTGAGGTTCCCAACCGTCCTGTTCCTATCAGGCACAGAATGAGATAGGCATAAGCAGCTCCTCATATAATCTCTGCAGTATAGAAAAAGCAAAACCTAAAAACAATCAGCCTCTGTAAATCACACCTTCCCTTGTACAGGTACAAAAAATCAAATTCTCAGAGCATAACTAGTCTCCAGCACGCAAATGTGTAGATAAAAAGAAATCTAGATGCTAGACTGACCCAAAGTCCTACAAATAGATGCACAAGGGAAAAAGAACTAGTGGTGTCCACCCCAACATAATCCATTTAGATGTAGGCAGTCCCAAACTAGACACACTATTGTGCAGACAAGTGAAACTGGTTCCCATTAGCCTGCCTTTCACTTCTGTATAGAAACTTTACATTCAGGTTTCAGACTAGACCATTCATCACAGACATTAAGGAAGACATTTTGCACACTGAGAAGAGTTTTCATTGAAAGTTAAAAAGATTCTAAATTCACTAGTTACCATTTTACCACTGATGGTCACTGTAGACAACATGCGTACATCCACCAAACAAATGCTCATATTTAACACATCCTCACCTAATGAGACGCAGATCCCACGCTTGGCCAGTTCAGCAATCACCTCATTGCTTCGCTTAATCTCTGGTGCTAGAGTCACGATACTCACACCCTCAAGACTACCATAAGTAGCCAACAGGTCCTGAAAGCCCCGGTCCTCAAAGGTACGCAGACAATGCTCAGGGTGCGCTCCTTTCTTTTCCCTGCTGATAAACGGCCCCTCGAGGTGGGTTCCTGACACAGGTTCAGATGGTAAGGAGAGACAAACAGAAGGAAAAAAATCATTAAGTATAATATTAGTCAAAGCAGAAGGTCCAGATATTCAGTTCTGCCTGGAGTGCTGGGCTGGGGACAAAAGTGGACAGTGCAACGAAACTTAAGGGAGTCCAAGTGGTCCCATATAAACTAGTTTTTAAATCTAAATGGAGATGCCTTATCTTCTGCAGAGGATTCGTTGCACAGATCCATGTCACTGGACAAGTGATCCTCTGTTCATACAGCCAATTTATTATTGTTAATTTGTTATAACTCAAAGCCTAAATACATAGCTTTCTTGTAAAACTGATGAGCGCCAGCTATTCATGTAAACTTAGGGAAAGCTCAAAAGCTATCTTCTCATGTTTTTCACTCCTCTGTCTGAAGGACAGCAGACAGCAAAGGTTGATTCTCACAGACGGTGGCTGACACCTATTATTTCAGTTTTTCATAATTGAGCTTTATCCATTGGGTATGGATGTCATTACCATAACCGTAAAAATGAAAGCCATTGGATTGGATGAGGAAAATCAGAGGCTAGATCAGGACATTGGATAGACTGGGTAACTTCAGAGTCCTTTGTGGGAACAACATTGGTGAAACCAGAAGTGAAAGGAGGAAGGAAGACCGCTTGCAGCTATCATACCACATCATTTATTAAACGCAGCTTATCAGGATGTTGGGGGTATACAGTGAGAAAGGATCAGGACCATGATACCTCATTATCCTTTGTTGTCGTCTCATGCTCACTAAGAAAGGACACCGATAAGGATTGCATACCTAGGTGCAATCCCTACGACAGAGTGGATTTGGTTGTATACCCATCCTCACCAATGTGGTGCATGAGGTGTATGTTCTATAAAGCGCTTTAAGCTGTATAAGGTGAAATTGTGATCTAATTGCAACTTCTCTATGCGAAGAAAGCGCCTCGGGCCACTCCTCTTCTTGCATGTCTGTGATGTCCCTCTCCTATTTATCCCATTTCTCCCGAACCTACATTAACAAATCTGGGGCATTATTTCCTAATTTTCTGTATGTCAACGAGAATGCTTTTTTCTGTATGTATTCCTCAAGCAGTCTATTTTCTAAGGGCAAAGATTCAGGCAGCACTTCTCCTCTGGGTAAGATCGCGCTTAAGGCGTGCCGAAGTTGTATGTATCGGAATGTCTCAGAGGGTGTCACATTATGTTCTCTATAGATCTGTAAAGGATCTTATTCCAGCTGTAGTGTATACGTCTCCTACTCTTGAAATTCACAGTATGTCCCACTTGTCGAACCCTTGTCAAACCCTTTGTCTCCTCCCCATGTCGGCTAGGAGTTCGGAGTCCCATAGTGGAGTAGATTATGTGATCTTATTCCTCCATCCCAGCTGTTGTTGTGTAGCATGCCAAACCTTAAGCGTCAGTGCTGTCGGTCCCACCAAAGAGCGTACCCTCATCTCAGTATATAAAGCGTATAGATATCCCTTTGGTTGAAGTGTTAGTCTGTCCATATGATACGCCTGTTCTGTCATTGGTTGGTGGCCCCATTGGTTAATGACTGTCAATTGTGCTGCATGATAATACGTCTGGATGTCGGGAAGGGCGATTCCGCCATCGAACCATCCCAGTGTTAATTTATTGAGAGCAATTCTGGGGGCACCCCCATCCCACAATAAGTTTCGAACCTCTCTAAAATAGCTATCTGGTACTGAGAAGGGGAATTCTGTAAGACATACAAAAACGTTGCCGTGCCATCATTTTAAAAAGGGCCGCTCTACCTATCAAGGACAGTGGCAGGGATCGCCAGTGTAGGACATCTCCCTTCAGTCTCTGTAAAGGAGGGAGAAGATGTTTTGTTCTAAATAGATTTTAGTTGAGTGTGACAAAGATTCCTAAATAAAGGAATCCTTCCGTTATTACCTGTGCTTCGCACACCTTTGGCATTCGGGGTGTCGGGCCATATAGAATGAAAATTACTGATTTTTACCAGTTTATAGAATAGCCGGAATATCTCTGGAATGTGGCGAAGATGTTATGTATTCTGGATATGGAGGATTTGGGTGCCACTACATATAGGAGAATATCATCTGCACCGGAGGCCAAGCATCATTGGGTACCCTCCGTAACCAAGCCGCTAGTGGTTCAAGCATTAATGCGAATAACAATGGCAATAGGGGGCAGTCCTTTCTAGTCCCCGACAGAGCAGGAAGGTTTGCGACACTCTACGATTCACGACAACCCGTGCCAGGGGGGCAGTGTACAGAAGACGGATCCAAGCTACACATCTGGGTTCAACGCCTAAGTGTTCCAGAACTGCAAAGAGGTATGGCCACTCGATGGTATTAAAGGGCATACAAGCATCTAGTTACAGGACCGCTGTGTCCTCTTGGATGTGGTTGGTACGTCCTAGGACCCCAATCAAGCGCCTGCAGTTGAGGGCCGTATTTCGGCCTAGCAAAAACCCGGATTGATCCGGGTGTACTAACTTGGCGATAATTGGGGTAAGGCGAATAGCTAGCAGTTCAGCTACAATTTTTGCTTTAGCAAATATATGGGTCGATATGAATTACACTGATCAGCTGGTTTACCCTCTTTCTGAATTACCACTATTGTTGCAAGGTGCTGGTCTCTGGGTAGGATACAGCTTTCCCTGCATTCTTAATACATTTTGAGCAAGTGCTGTCCTGTATTTGCAGCAGTTATTTTGTATAGCTCAATTGGGATTCCGTTGGGACCGAGGGCCTTTTCTGATCTTAGGGCCATGAGTGCCTGCTGTACCTCCTCACCCGTCAAGTCGCTATCTAAGACTTGGATGTCCTCCAGTGTAGATCTAGGGAGGGGTCGATCTTTGCGGAGGTCTAATGCATCTTGCGTAGTGAGTGTCGTCTCCGAGGTATAAACACCCTTATAGTGGCTCGCAAACCTGTCAGCTATCTCTTGGGGGTAAGTAATGCTCACTCCATTTGGTAGTTGGATGGTGGCCACCCATCGACTGGCTTTTTCTCGCGTATCAAGCCAGTTAAGAAGTTTCACCGCTTTATCCCCAAGCTCATATATTCTATGTTGAGTCATTTTGAGCATCACCCTGAATGCATCAGTTGTCGGATCTCTGTATTCCTGCTGCATGACGGCTAACCGGTGTCTTGCGTCATCATCGTTTTGGAATATCAGTTGCGCTTCAAGATCTAACAGGTTGCTTTCTAATCTCTCTACCTCCTTTCTCTTGTCTCTCCCATGTCCGACCATTAGAGAAAAGGCCTGCCCTTGATTACTGTCTTATAAGCTTCCCAGAGAGTCTCTGGTGATCATACTGATCGCTCATTTTCTTTAAAATACCCCTTCTTCCCTAATCTTGGGGATTGTGCGATGCGGGGGTTTACTAGTTATTGTATTAAACGGTCGCTGCTTGCCAATTCTATATAATAGGGGAGTGATCAAATATTCCCCGGAGAAAGTGTCTCGGATCTCTGAAACCCGGCAACTGGAAAGGAAACGAGATCAGGAGGTCTATTTGTGAGAAGCGACCATGCACGCCCAAGTGATAAGTGAACTCTTGAGCCATTGGATTGAGCATTCGCCAGACGTCAGTCGGACCCATGGCCCCCATAAACTCCATCAGTCTTGTTTGTGGTTCATATGTCTTTCTCACTGCCACTAGATCTATTATGTCATTGATTGTCATGTTAAAGTCTCCGCCCAGAAGGAGGTGACCCAGTGGTAATTCCAGTATGAGCGTCCCCAATTCAGGTAAAGTAGAGTTGTGAAGTGTTCTTGAGTAAGGGTTTCACCCCCTGATGAGGAAGAGGATAGTTCGAAAAAGTATGACAGATGTTTCTGGTACAGAATAATGGCTTTGTATGGTGTTGGTGCAATCAAGGTAAGTATGGCTGATGTACTATAAATGCCCTGTAGATATACATAAATTCTCTTTAACCCTTCATCCCCTAAACAAACCCCCACCCCGCATCCCTGCCTGGCAGGCCCACAACTGCCCGCCTCCCCCATCTTAGCAGAGTGCCTGTCATCCCTCGCCGTTCAAAAACCATTGTGAGGGGCTGTGCACCTCCGCGGTCTCAGCCTTCCACCCTGTGATGGATTTCTTATCTCCCCAACTATTCCCATCCTAGATCTGAGTGTTGGAATATCGAGTAATTTCAGGTCTTGGCACATCCTGCAACACAGTATTAGACCAGGTCAGTCAATGACTTACTCAGAACCCCGTTCCCTTCCTAGAAAGTTTATTGTTTTAAACAATATAAGGAAATGTTCCTTAACCATTAACTTAAAACACGTTTGCGACTTCAGTCTCAACGGTGGCCAGCCATGGGGTGGTCCCCTTGCCTTGATGGTGCTGCATCATCCCCAGACAGGGCAGGTGTTTCTTTATTTTGCTTTCCTCTGAGCAGCTTTGATGAGGATCCTCCCACTGTATGCCATCCCTCCAACCAGGCCCATCCCTCCTCTGGAGAATCGAAAAACCAGGTTTTGCCCCCATCCTCTACAACCTCGCTGTAAAGATCATGTAGTATTTCACTCCCTTTTCTCTCAGAGCTTGTCTTCACAGCCAGGAAACCCCGCCTTTGTTTTTGTACTTTCAGGGTGAAGACCAGAAAAAAGGTTATCAGGGCATTTTAGAATTGGATTGGTGAGGCAGCGCGGGCCAATTGGAATACCACAAGGAGATCTCTGTTATTGAAAAGACAGGCGATGATCGGTCTAGGTGGCGCACCAGGATGGGGCTTGCCTCCCGGCACCCTGTGTGCTCTTTCTATCTAAAAGAATTATAAAAGTCCCCTTGGCTGGAGTCGGTCAAGAATGAGGTTTTCAACAAAGAAATCTATGGTAGGTCCTTTAGCTTTCTCCGGGACTCCCAAAATACGTATGTTATTACGACGTGATCAGCCCTCAAAATCTTCAATTCTCGCTTCAAGATGTGCAGTGGTTGCCTGCAGTTCTTTGACTTGGCCCTTGATGGTCTTGGAGTATTGTAGCAAAGCTGTTGTTGTGCCCTCCACTTCCTGGATTCTGGAGCTCATATTACGGATATCTGCGCATATTAGGGTCATCTACATCGTCACATTATCTATTCGCCCCTCTAGGGCTGTTTTAGCCCCTTCTATGGCTGCCATTATATCTTTTAGAGAAAAGGTGCGGTCATCGGGTCGTTGAGGGGGCATGCTTGACGTATCATCTTCGGGATTTTCTAGACCTTCTTGCCCCTTGGAGAGGGCATAATTGTCTAGCTTTGTCTGGTGCATGCTTTTCTTTCCTCTACCTCCGATCATACCTGCTCGGTAATAGAGGGGGGGTGGGTCACCAGGCTACTCCCTGCCGCCTGCCACAGGACCGCAAGCCTTCCTGTGCGGCCGGTCAGGATTCTCCTGGATCCTCAGTCCCCTCGCACCCTCCACCACCGTTGGTTCCTGCGTGTCGTCTTTTTCTCCTAATTGTGCCTCAGGCCGAAAGTCAGGGCACTGTTTAGTGGTGCAGGTGACTATAGCTACAGGGATTGGATATTGCCTGTCCTTTCAGAGGGTAACCGCAGTGCAATGTCAATTACCTTTGTTCCGGCCCTACAGGGACCACAATGTGGGAAGCAGGGCTGCTGCTTGCTGTTTTTTAAAAGGTTTTACAGTCTTTTCTTTTCTCCTGAGCACCACAAAGACAGGAGGGGGGGGCAACCACAGCCCGCAGGGTCAATGAGCCGCTTCCGCTCTGGGGTCGCGCCCTCTCTGCCTCCTCTGTCGCTATGGAGTCGCCCTCGGCCGATCCCCAGCACTTTCCATCAATTCAGGGCCTTCCCTCGCTGTGGGCAGATGTGTCCAACTCCAGTCGGGATATCAGGGAGAGACGTGCCTCGGTCCCAACTCAGTCGCACTGGGGTTGTGGGGTCCGAGTCTCGTCTGGCTCCTTGGTCGCACCATGGACTCCTCCTCCTGCAGCTCACTGCCCTCTGAATCCTCCCTCAGCCATGCCGTGGCTGAACTTCATGACGGGGCTCCGCCACCACCTCAAGGCCACACCATTCAGAATGGCACGGACCGGTTTTCTGCCACCCCGGAGCACCCATCCGCAATCTCCCCACACTCCGCAACGTTCGGATACAACAGGTAGGAGTCAGGCATACGGATGGCTGCACGGATATTGGAAGGGAAGTATACTGGGTTGAGGAGCCGCTTTAGCAAGCGGCCATATTCGTCGGCGGTTGGCCACAAACCCCCCCCAAGTCAAGTCAAGTCAAGAGATTCATATAGCGCGCTACATACCCATAGGGTCTCAAGGCGCTTGAGGAAGGGTGGGGAATTACTTGTCGAATATCCAAGTTTTAAGTTGCTTTCTGAATGCTAGGTGGTTCTGAGTAAGGCGAAGGTGAGTGGGAAGTGAGTTCCAGGTTTTAGCTGCCAGGTAGGAGAAGGATCTACCTCGCATGGTGGTTTTGTTGATGCGAGGTACAGTGGCAAGGGCTTGGTTGGAGGATCATAGCTGACGGGAGGGGGTGTAGAAGGACAGTCGTGTGTTGAGGCATTCAGGTCCGAGTTCGTAAAGTGCTTTGTGTGCGTGGGTTAGGAGGCGGAAAGTAATCCTCTTATTTACGGGGAGCCAGTGGAGGTTTTTCAGGTGACCAGAGATGTGTTCTTTACGCGGGATGTCTAGTATGAGCCTGGCTGAAGCGTTCTGGATGCGTTGGAGTTTTTTCTGGAGTTTTGCGGTGGTACCGGCGTATAGGGTGTTTCCGTAGTCCAGGCGGCTCGTGACCAGTGCGTGGGTGACCGTTTTTCTAGTTTCGGTGGGGATCCAGCGAAATGTTTTTTTTAGCATGCGAAGAATGTTGAAGCAAGATGATGAAACGGCGTTGACTTGTCTGGTCATCGAGAGTGAGGAGTCCAGGATGACGCCCAGGTTCCGTGCGTGGTCCGTCGGGATGGGTGCTTTTCCAAGGGCCTCTGGCCACCAAGAGTCATCCCAGGCGGAGGGGGAGGTGCCTAAGATGAGGACTTCTGTTTTGTCTGAGTTCAGTTTCAGACGGCTGTGCTTCATCCACTCGGCTACTTCTTTCATTCCTTCGTGTAAGTTGGTTTTTAGGGTCTTTGGTGAGTGAGAGGATCAGTTGAGTGTCGTCAGCGTAGGAGATGATGTTGAGATTGTGTTGGCGAGCGATGGCCGCAAGGGGGCTCATGTATACGTTGAAGAGGGTGGGGCTGAGTGACGATCATTGTGGCACGCCGCAGATGACTTCAGAGGCCTCTGACTTGAATGGTGGGAGGCGGACTCTCTGGGTTCTTCCGGTGAGGAACGAGGTGATCCATTCCATTGCTTTTCCTTGGATTCCGACGTTTCTGAGGCGCTGTAGAAGGGTGCTATGACAGACTGTGTCGAAGGCAGCGGAGAGGTCGAGGAGGATGAGGGCGACTGTGTCTCCATTGTCCAGTAGAGTTCGAATGTCGTCTGTTGCTGCGATAAGTGCGGTCTCAGTGCTGTGTTTGGCTCGGAAGCCGGACTGTGAGGAGTCGAGGGATTTGTTGGTTTCGAGGAAGGTGGCGAGCTGGTTGTTGACAGCTTTCTCGATGACTTTGGCCGGGAATGGAAGAAGCGAGATGGGGCGGTAGTTTTTGAGTTCGGTGGGGTCAGCTGTGGGTTTTTTCAGAAGGGCGCTGAGTTCTGCGTGCTTCCAGCTTTCCGGGAAGGTGGCGGAGTTGAGGGAGCAGTTGATGACATCTCGGAGGTGTGGTGCTATGATGGAGTCTGCTTTGTTGAAGATGTGGTGAGGGCATGGGTCAGTTGGGGATCCTGAGTGGATGGAGTTCATCAGGCGGATGGTGTCCTCAGTGGAGATTGGGTTCCAGTCGTTAAGGATGTTCAAGGGGGGTGAAGGTCCTGCAGAAGGTTGGGTGGGTTGGTCTCCGGGTCGGTTGTCAAAGCTGTTGTGGATGTCTGCGATTTTGTTGTGGAAGAAGGAAGCTAGGGAGTCGCAGAGGGCTTGGGAGGTGGTGATGTCGTTGGAGTTGGCTGATGGGTTGGTAAATTCTTTGACGATGTTGAATAATTCCTTGCTGTTGTGGGCGTTGTTATCTAGTCGGTCTTTGAATGCGGCTTTCTTGGCAGACCGGATTAGTTGGTGGTGTATGCGGGTGGCGTTTTTGAAGGCGTCCCTGGTGATGGTGTTTGGGTCTTTTTTCCAGACCTTCTCGAGGGAGCGACAGAGTTTCTTCGATTTCTTAAGATCATCGTTGAACCAGGAGGCGTTTTTGCTGCCTAGTTTGATTTGACGTTTTTTCAACGGTGCAAGGATGTCGGCGCTGTTGGATAGCCATTGGGTGAGGTTAATGGCTGCTTGGTCGGGGTTTGAGGAGTGGGCGGGGGGGTTTAGAAGAAGCGATGAGGAGATCTGGGCGATGGTGATTTTGTTCCAGTTTCTTCGCAGGGTGGGTTGAGGATGGTTGTGGATTGTGGTCTTATTGTAGATAAAGTGAGCGCAGCTGTGGTCCGTCCAATGAAGAGCTGTGGTGTGACTGAATGAGACATGTTTGCTGGAGGTGAAGATGGAGGTGAAGATGGGGTCGAGTGTGTGACCTGCAATGTGGGTGGGGGTAGTGACAAGTTGTTTGAGTCCGAGGTTGGCGAGATTGTCCAGAAGGGTGGTGGTGCTGCTGTCATTGCTCTTTTCCAGGTGAAAATTGAGGTCTCCCAATAGAATGTAGTCCTCGGAGGGGAGGGCGTGTGGGGTGATAAAGTCAGTGATGTCGTCACTGAATTGTGCACGGGGTCCTGGAGGTCGGTAGATGAGGGTGCCTCTGAGTGTGGTCTTGGGGTCGGTGTGGATCTGGAAGTGGAGGTGTTTGGCGCTGGCAAGGTTGACGTCTGAGCTGATTGAGATGCGGATGAGTTCTTATGGACGATAGCGATGCCTCCTCCTGTTTGCTTGATGCGGTCCTTACGGATGATCTTGTATCCTTCCGGGATGGCAATGGTGATGTCTGGGGCTGAAGAGGCATTCATCCATGTTTCTGTTAGGAAGGCGACGTCCGGTGAGATGGTGTCTAGTAGATTCCAGAGGTCGATGGCGTGTCTGTGGACCGAGCGGGTGTTGAGCAGGATGCATTTTAGGTGGTTGGTGTCAGGTCTCTGTTTGGTGTTGGTGGATGAGGAGTTGGTTTTGGTGCCGTCGAACTTGCAGGAGTTGCAAGAGAAGGGTCCATGGGTGTGTCCAGGAGCTGCTTGGACGCAGTTGGGGGAACGGCCGGGGTTAAGGGCTAGGAGGGTGGTGGCATAATAAGTGATGCGAGTGGGCTGGGCATTACGGGAACCAGGGGGTCTGGCGCTGGGCGCGGGCCAGGCGCGGACGGGCGTAGACGGGCGTAGACGGGCTTACCTTTGGCGCACCTTCGGCGCGGCCGTAGCGCGTGGACGCTGCGCGTGTGGACATCCGACATAAATGGAGAGTGGGGGGGGGCGGAGCGTGGGAGGGTCAGCTGGGAGGCGGGGTCTGGGAGGAGACACGGGTGGAGGTAAATACTATCTCAAATGGCCGCCCGGTGATAAACCGAAACTGGGGCACAGCCGGAGCTCAACTTCTATACAATAACGCTAAAGTACCCAAAAACGCTTCAAAAGTAGATTATCTCAGCCGCTATGCAGTTCGTGGCTGTATACAAATTGCATAAAATTAAAGAGGGCTAAAAACGATACCAAGCGCTGAGCAGTGCGCTGTAACGGGGCGGCAGGCAGCAGGTATCAGGCAGGCAAGGCAGGCAAGGCAGGTAGGCAGGCAGCGAGGAGAAGCTTCCGTTGTGAGAGCAGGGAGCTGGGGGAGCGACCGTAATGGAAGGAATCCAGACAGCATCGCATATTTAGTAGACAGCACGCTGGTTAGATGGTACATTTGTGGAGGAGATGAGAGTAATCAGGTGAGCCAAAATAGGGAGCCATTCAAAAAACCAAGGAAACCCGGGAAACTGCCTATATTATTATCGGTAGCCATCAGATACTGGAGAAAATGTGTCAAATTGACTAGAGAGTGCTCGCTGTACACCCTAGTGCTTCCACCGGTAGGACTACCCCACTGGAACCAGAATTCCTTTTTTTACGGGCACCAATTGATGCAATGGACTGAGGTGGGATTAGTCACAGCTGGAGATTGTTTTGTAGGGAGCACTGTTATACCACTAAAGCAACTGCTAGATCATGACTTGGCACCGGGGCACTTTCTGAATTACAGAGCACAGGCCTGAACATTCTCAAATCTATGGTATATGGACACTCAAGAACTTATACACCACAAGGAATTACAGCTATTAATGTCAATGGAGGATAGCAATCATCTGATCACCTGACATACCATCAAGCAGGCCCTAATCACAAGCAGATTGGGCTACAACAACGCACTCCACGCAGCCCCCCCAGCCCATCTTCTTCACAGACTTCTAACCCTCCAAAATGCCACCAGACTCGTGCTCGGCATTCCGCACTGAACCCACAACACTCCTCAGGGAGCTCCATTGTCTTCCCATGCAGAAACGCTGCCAATTTAAACTTTTCACACGTGCATCCAAGTCACTACAAAATACGGGATCCGCATACCTCAATTACCTGTTTCACTTCCATCAACCCACCTGACACCTTCGCTCAGCATCACTCTCACTTGCACACACACCCCGCATCCACAGAAGCAGAACAAGAGTTCGATCATTCTCCTTCCAAGCCATCAACTCCTGTGGGAGGACCTGTCTTGGCAGTTCAGACCGGACTGTTCCCATGAAGCACAGGGTCAAGACTGATTTGCATATGGCTGGGTCCAAACTGGGGTGGCGTAGTGGGCAAAAGAACAATGAATTTAACCCAGATCTCTTGACTGGGGGAGAATGTTTGAATCATTCAGCATTCTGTCTATCATTTGTTGCAGTTACACAACTCCTGAAACACATCAGGGCTTTCCTCTCACTTATTAAATTCCCCAATAAGCTGAAGACCTGCCTATTCAATTAGTCCTCTTGAGGGACCATTTAGACTGCCTGTACTCCGGCCCAGCCTCACCACACACCTACACACACCTGCTCAGCACCTAGATGCCCTCGCGTGTGACAAGCAGCGCTCTACAAATTCACCTTACATTACATTGCACCTGGTTTTACAGTGAGCTTAATGGAATGGTATGGAAAGGGATGAACAAGGGCAGGGGAAAAGGGAAGTCAGATATAGGTCATGACATCGAATCGGTATTTTAAGAATTCGGTAATTTACCGATTCCTTAAATTACTGATTTTGTAAATTACCGAATCCTTAAATTTGGCCCCTACATCTCAAATGCCTGATACAGGTCGGTAACGGCTGAAATTCGGTAATTTAGGCCGTTACCGACCGGTATTGGGCTACCTAAATCTGGCCGGTAAATATAATTTACTGATTCTAAAATACCGAGTTTTACCGATTCGGTATTTTAGAATCGGTAAATGGTATGTAGCTAATGATTCGGTAAATTTTACCGAATCGGTAAAATTCGGTAAATACCGATTCGGTATTAACCGATTCGGTATTCCCCATTCATTCCTATTGGCCTGGAGGCCCATAGGAATGAATGAGAATTACTGATTCGGTAAATACCGAATCGGTAATAGGGGGTAGACTTACAAGGGTGGCAGGGTGTCACATTGACACCCTGTTGCACCCCTGAATATTCGGTAATTTCGGCCGTTACCGACCGGTATTGGGCCTCCTACATCTGGCCCTCAGTCTCTTATTTTACAAAAGTACTCTCTATGCTTGTGTCTTGTACAATGCAAAGTATATCTATGGTATGGTCCTTGTAATGCAAGGTACATTAATATTACAATATGAAATTGGATTCTGGAGTTACAAAGGAATTGAATGCGTTTGACTAAGGTCACTGTTTGTGTTTATGTGTCTGTCGGTGGTAAGAAAATATTACCTGATGCACTGGCGTACTGAGGTGGGAGTATCAAGTCGAACAACGCAAGTCATTACAACACAAATTGATTCTTGCAGCTAGAACTGCAAAATATCTGATCTTATTAAATTGGAAATCAGTAACACTAACAATTCCATGACAGAGGATTGGATCAATACGCTAATCAAACGAACACACGGGAAAATGCACTTTCTTCAGCTAAAGAGCAACATTTTCAGGACATTTGCCTAAATGAAATGAATATGTGACATTGAATGGCACACAATCATGAAGCATAAATCGATTAAATGTATGCAAATGCATCGCAACCAATCAGAAACAGGCAGTTTGATTGCTAGATATGATACGGATTTGTCTGCATGGCCATTGTTATTGTAAATCTCTGCATCAATGATCGTACAATTTCATTAACATAAACCTGAAGCTAAGAAAGTTCCATTCATACATCTTGATACATTGGAATGACACGCCCTTTGGTAAGTTTTTTGTTCTAGAGTTTTGTTATTAATTTAATTGTTTTAAAACGCAAAAACAACTTTGACAAAAATAATTAATGGGATGGATGGAGCAGAATTCTAGAGGGTGGATCCTTAAATGAATTCAGAAGGAACTGCTATGTGAACAAGAATACAAGTGGCGAGGTAAGCTTCATACAGGACAAAGCAGCTTACTTATGAAGCATATACAATAAGAAGCTACTTGAAACGAACTGATAAACGTGGAAGGCTATGAAACATAAAAGAAAGTACAGTAGACTGGGTGGTTACCATCAACATAATTTGCAACTTCCGTTTTTGCATCCTTTTCTACAGGTAACGGTAGCGTTATCGCTGGCAGTGTACGTAAGAAGACAGTGTTCACTGACTACCGAAATGACTGACAGTGACGCATTTGCACTGATGTTTCAGTTTAAACTTCACATGAAGAATACATTTTACTCTCCGAATCAAACAAGTGACAAAAAAGTGATAAAACTTGTCTAGGACATGTTCGTAAGAATCTTGATTGTCCCATCTTCTATCTGAAGCACTGGGGGCTCAGCTTGGGCCAGTATCAACTTCAGCATTATAGTAAGACTATCAGATACTAGGGAGGGGGATGGCAATGAACCGAGAGCAACCTGCTTCCATTTGCCCTCTGTGAGGATTTGGGGGTATTATATGAAAGAGCTGGAGTGCCTGATCTTACAGTAAACTCTCAAATACCGTCTTGGGTCCAGTCAGGATCGTTTACTTAACCTTAAGCTCAACCCTGGGTACCTGTGGCTGCGAGCAGTAATGGTTAAGCAAAAGAACTATGTGTAGAGCATTTAACCGCACCAAACAACGAAATAAGAAAGTCACACACGAAAGAAAGAGGACACCAATTAAAAAAAAATAGTTTATATTTGTATTAATTTTATGAGACTGTGATGAGCAAAATCCCCCAGAGGGTTCCAGAGTTGTAGATTTGACATAATATTAAAACATTTAAATACAACCACAAACAAGCATTTGGTCAGCAAAAGATTTGCACATTTTTGAAAAGTTAGAAACAGTTAGTTTGACTACTCTGGCCCAGATTGGGCGACCACATCTGGTAGGACAGAGGTGTTGGGGGCCAGAGAGGAGAATCTGGACAGTTACCTGGTCGCCAGAGCCTTTTAAGATCCAGATCCAAAAATGACAATAAAACTGCCATAGACTTTAATGGAGAGGTCCTGATGCTGAGGGATGCAGGGGAAAGATGCACAAAGAATGCTTTGGTAGTTGTGTGGTCGACTTGATGCTTTGTAATGGCTCCTCTGTCCACAGGTGATGGGGCACAAATGTGGCCAGAGAGATCGGGATCCCACAATATCCTCTATGCTGCAGTAGCAGGCCAGCAGATGCTGGGACAATGGTCAGTCTGCACAGTGATCATTGGAGCCAAATCCTTATGTGGGGGGCTAGTGTCCCTTGGGTGTAACAAATCTAGTCTTGGAAAGCATTCCAGGCAACTTCTAGCTCTCTCAGATTTGAGGTCCTTGAGGCCCGGTGACTGGGAGCGGCAAAACTTCAGCGGTGGGTACCAACTTGTCGGTTTGGGCATTTTCAGTTCTTGTGTCCCTGGAGTTAGTTCCAGAAGATCAGCCGACTGATACTTGGAGTCACTGCTGTAGGCTGGGACTGGGAATTAACTTTTCCCCAACCCAGGAGCCACAGAAACAGTTCAAACTTCACTAGCCCAAAGTGCAGCAGGTGCCGTCTTCTGGCAGTGCAGCCTCACTTTGTGCAAATCCAAGGGCAGCTGCACAGTCCTTCTTCGGTCCTCTCTCTGTTTCCAGCATGAATGGGTGCAGGTGTGCCATATTTATCCATGAAAGTGCTCTGGGGGGGCCACACAGTCAGTAGCCAATGGGCTACTGGGTCCCCTCGTACCTACTGACAAAGTTCCTGTGATGTGTGGCATCTGGCTATCTCAGAGTGCCACATTCTTGCCCCTTCAAGACGCCCACGGTAGACTCAGTTTGGGGCAAGTTTTCCCTCTTTGCCCTGTCTCCACTTTGTCTGCAAGAACAAAGGGCGTCCTCCTCAGGAGTGTTAGTGCTACTTCATTCACAAAGGTGGCTTCCCCTTTGAAGCCTGCCTTGTGGCTAATCCTCATGAGTGGCCATCCTGTGGGAGGAAGTGACTCCTCTCTCTGCAGATCCTGCCTTCGTTCCTGGGCTGGGAAGTCGTTTACACATCTCCCCAGGTAGTCAGAAAGTTGTCTGTAGTACCAGGGCCCTTGTGAGGCCACTGGAGTACAGAGTGGAAACTTTCTAAAAGTTTCCTAACTTTAAAAGTGGCATAAATGTCGACTTGACCATCAAGTCACATTTAATGTCATGATTAATTGGATACCGTACATGACCTCGTTAGGTAGAATCACTCAGGAGTTAGCCGGGTTGGGGTGCCAACCTTGAACCCTGTATTAGCCAATGGGGCTACTAACTTTATCCACATCAAAACGACAATTTGAAGGTGTTGCTGTTAAGACATATGAAAAATATAATGCCTTCCTTAACAACATACAGCTCCCTGCCTTAGGGCTCTATAGGTCTTCCTTAGGGGAGACATATATACTGTTTAGGGATGATGTGGCTTGGCCATTGATGTGAATAGCAAAGTCAAGCCGGCAGTGTAAAACACTGCCCTTCCAGACTGCAGAGGCAGGCTGTGGGCCATTTTGTACTTTGTCACACACAGGGTGGCAAAAATAGTGTTGCAACCCTTGATGGACACTCTGGCTTACATACCCTAGGTACCCCTGTATCAAATTCGACAAGCAATTTGTATAGGGTCAGAAGGCTGGCACTGAGGTCTGTTTAGCAGGCCTCAGTGCACTATGAGTAAAAAAACGCTGCTAGTAGTTCAAATGGGGACAAAAAGTGAGGGGGATGTCTAACAGTCTACCTCAGGCCATGGCATTTTCCCAGGATTTTCTGTCCCGCTCTGTTGGATGCTCTGTTCTCATCCAAGACATCTCATAACTAGGCCTGGACAACATTTAAATTAGACTGGTGCGATTCACACAATTTGGAGAATTTTTCATTACAGTTATTCTCAAAATTACAACTTTACACAACATTTTATAATTACAATGTCAAAAGCAGGTCGCTTGCAGTAAAATTTAACAGCAAGTACAAGAACCTGAACAACTGTTGATCTGTGTACCTTTGTTTATTCATAATTCTTTTTAGCTCAAAATGTGTACTTGTATCAAACATTGACAAGAGGATGCATTTAACACTATAATAGAATGATAAATGCTGGATTTGCATTTGAGCAATTACTTTAAATGTGGCCTAATTTTGTAGAAAAGTTTTTAAATGTGCCAAAGCAAATTATGTTAATTGCACACACCCCTACTAAAAGCCCTTACGTGCAGCCAAATGAGGAGCCTTGGAGCTTTGCGTAGGGACAATGGGGGCACCAAGCGGAAGTCCTAAATATCCCTCTCCTCCCAGAGTCACTTCTCCAGAGCCAACAATGCCGCCTTTCTATATGTCCACTTTAGCAACCAAAGGCTTCTCCATGCCCAACACGACCAAGACTACAGGCTATGTACCTAAAATTAAGGTCAACTGCAGATGTCAACCGAGAGGGTGGCTTCATATTCGATTCATGCCTTCACATCTGAGGCAGTGAACTGGAGTAATCATCAAAAATGAAGCGTCACTTTAATGGCCACAACCATATCAAGTTACACTCTACATAGACAAAAAGAACACTTCTTTGCAAAAAAATCTTAATTTTGATTTGAATAAGAAACGCACTCTCCAAATATATTTATATTTTTTCTCTCTGGACTTCAGCTCTAATGCCATCCACAGGGAATATGTCAGTGGCATTACTGTACTGGCAGAATGTAAACCACTGAAGGAAAGAGACAGCCATGACTCGAATTGTGTCAATGTTTACATTTCTAGAATTGCACTTGAAAACACTGGGTCTCGGTCCTGTATAGAGATATACAAGACAAGAGATACTCAACCGTTGTGATATTCTCAAACACTCGCTCCATAGTGAAACACCAAGTAGAGATCTATCACTTATTAGACTCTCTGGGCCAGATGTAGGTAATTCCGATTTACCTACTCTTAAATACCGAATCATACCGATTCGGTATTTAAGAGTAGGTAAATTGGAAGTAGGCAGATGTAGGTAATTTTTATTTTTCAATTACCGAATCTGTAAGATTCGGTATTTACCGATTCTGTAAATACCGAATCGGTATTTCCCATTGATTCCTATGGTCCTTGAAGCCCATAGGAATCAATGGGAAATACCGATTCGGTATTTACAGAATCGGTAAATACCGAATCCTGGCAGGGGGGACGGGGTGTCACTTTGACACCCTGTAGCACCCCAATTGCAGGCTTGTGTGCCATGTGGCACACATACATGCCCTAAGGGCATGTCTGTGTGTCACATGGCATAGGTGTACATGCACAGATGTGCATGTACACTGGAATTCGGTATTTTACCACCCAATAGGATTGGGTGGTAAATTAAGAAATCCTAAGGGCCTGTGGCACTGCAAACTGTGCCACCTACATATGGATTTACAGAATCGGTATATTTACCGATTCGGAAAAATACCGAAGTGGTAAATTTACCGAATCGGTAAATATACCGATTCTGGAAATTCCGAGCCACCTACATGTCAAAAGCCAAATACCGGTCGGTA
The DNA here is from genome assembly GCF_964261635.1 of Lissotriton helveticus. NCBI lineage: Eukaryota > Metazoa > Chordata > Amphibia > Caudata > Salamandridae > Lissotriton > Lissotriton helveticus. The sequence continues at coordinate 514,545,430 of NC_136071.1, read as the reverse complement.
ATGGCCGAAATCGGCCGTTACCGATCGGTATTTGGCTACCTACATCTGGCCCTAAATAACCAGACATTTTTCTATTGACCGAAACATGGCACACTGAACAGTCCTACCCTGACATCCTCGCCACCCTACCCAATAACTACTATATCCTCCAAATCAACTGACCAGTCAGTAAAACAGGAGGCGGTGTACTCGCAGTGATTAAGAAACACCTCAGATTCACCAAACTCACTTCATAAACATTCTAACAGTCTCATAATCAAGCTAGAATCTCTAACTTCTCTTTTCATATGCTTTCTTACCTACAAGCTGCATGCAGCACTTCCCTCAACTATTCTAGGAGTTAATCTACCCCTTCTTTGTCGACCACACAAAAACCTTACCTATCAGCATTTTCAACTACTGGGCAAACAACAACAAAGAAGGACAATTATCTATGAACTTCTCTGACCACCTCAGCAGTTGATAACCTCGAATAACAGGTGCTCTTTTCCACCCACATCAAGGGCCAACCATTATACCAAGTTTGGACTTCACATTTATCCCTGTCCAATCTCACAGTATGCCCATGCATGTGGGCCGACCACCATCTAACCAAATGGTCATTAACCGAACTGTCCCCCCAAAAAACTACCACCTCGTCCTGGAATCTTCTCTAGAAGCTAGTGACGGGTCGGTCAGAGCTCCTTCTGTGACTCTCTGACAACAACTATACCTGATCTAAATAAGAAAATTGATCTGTATGGAAAAGCGATCTCTGACTGGCTAACGACAGCCAGCAATATCCATGTCCCCCTACACAAATCAAGACAGGCTAGACGACACGATGCCTCAAATGGTTTACAGATGACCTAAAACTAGCCAAGCTACAATTACGCTGGCGTGAATTTAAATGACAGAAAAATGATACCTCAGATGCAAAAAACATCTTTGTAAAGCACATCAAAGAATACAAAATGCACTATGCACTTTAATTATTTTAAGGGGTGAATTCTATTCATACTTGTGTTTTATGTCTTTTATGGCTGTTTGTCGAATAACGTTTTGTTTTAATTGGATTGTAACACAAAAAGAACATTTTGCAAGCCAAATCTGCTTTTTGCACTAACAAAATCCTCTTGTCTATACAAAAAATCCAAGGAGAGCTTCGGAATTGTCTCTGAACTCTCAAATCCAGAGAGAGTCACACTACTCATTGCCCCCTCCTAGGCTCTCTGTGAAGCACTCAATACTTTTTTCATTGACAAAATCAAGACTATTAAAGCAAGCATCTATATAAGCGCTGTAGGAAGGTGGAATCTGACTGCATGGTTACCTCCACTTTGTTCCTGGTGTTTTGCTGGTTTTTGACTAGTCTGACTGGGATCCTGCTAATCAGGACCCCAGTTTATCTGCTTTCACCTTACATTGGTTGTGCATGTACTTAAAGTACACTCCAGATTGGATATTGGGGTACCCTTATCAGTCCCTAGTATATGGTACACCATGTACCCAGGGCATAGGTACCCCAGAGGCCTCTCAGGGGCTGCAGCATGTATTATGCCATCCCTGAGAGACCACTCAAACTGACACCACAGGTCTGCTACTGCAGACTGTGTACGGTGGTGTATGCACCCCTTACTTAGATAATATCTATTCTAAATCACTACACATATAAACCTATCAGTCACCCCTATGGCAGGCCTTTTCAATCCTGAAGGCAGGGAGCTGGGTTTTGTGTGAGAGGGTGCCCCTGCATGAGCAGAGCCGCTCTGCAGCCTTCGGAATCTATTCTTCGGGGTTGCCTGTGATGCAGCCAAACCATATATACTTAAGTGCATTATAACCTCGCGGTAAATGCTAACTTTAAAATGACTGCTTAGAATTATGTTGTGTTTGGTGTCAAACATCTTGGAATCATACCTCCACATGAGTAACTGGTATGGGAGGTATGATTCCTCCCTTGTAGAACCACTACTGTGGGGCACTGGTCCACCCGGTACCAGCTTTCTCGACCTGGGCAGCACAAAATGGATGCTGCCAGCCACATACACAAGTCTGTCCGCTTGCTGAGCTGAGCTTGTGCAGGAGAAGGCTTGACAACAGGTTTCCTGTCACAGGGAGGTGTGACCACCTCCTAGACAGGTTTTAGTGTATTGGGGCTGGGTGGGTGCACTCTGAAAGTGCCTGAAGGTCAGCAATGGGGGCACATTTGGTGTCCCTATGCATAGTCCAGCTCAAACCAGTTGCAGGAGCCACTTGCTCCTGCTCTGGCGTGAAACTGAACAAAGGACATGGGTGTAACCACCCCTCTGTTTCTGTCCATCCCCTAAAAGGGTTCCGAGAGTTTGTCCAACCTCTTCCTTGGGTATAAAGTAGGAAACCTGACTACAGGACTTTAGATTTTACCTGGACTGAACTCTGCAAGCAGAAACCAAGTACTTCGATGATCTACACTACACTGGATGACTGAAGAATCTCCCATGGAGTAAAGGAGTTACTTCCCTGTAAATCAAGCACCTTTAACGCATCTGACCGGTTTGCATCTCCCAAGCTCCTAAGGACTCCGAAGATTTCTGCAACACAGAAAGTGGGTTCCCGAGCGTCCCTGAGGTTGATCTAACCTCTCAGCAATTCTGAGAGCAGTATCCCTAGTGGGGACCGTGCAACCCGAAACCCTGTGCACTGTGTACTTTTGCAGCAGCATATGCTTTTTGGCGATCCCCGAGGCTGTGCTTTGGGCTACATGTAGTCCGGACCCCGAGCAGTAATTGCGCTGAAGACTTATGGCTTACACTCCACGCGTGTTCCGTGGGCTTGTATTTTGCGATCCCTGGTCTGTTGGCCTGTGGATCCCTGTGAAGGTTACTTTGATTTCTATTGGGCTTTCCTGGTTGCTCCAGATGTGCCCCGACTCCCCATAGCATGGAGAGTCTCCAGGACCTTGCTGGTCCTTATCGTGACTGCTTTCCTCTGCCCGCGTGGGTTGCATTTGCCAATGCTTGTTGGTGTTCAATCCGGACACTAATCCCTCAGCACTCGACATCCTTCGTGGGACAGCACACCTCCGGACTTTGGTCGTCGTCATCACCTAGTCCCCGTGGCTGCAGAGTCAAGCGTCCCGTCATCTCACCTGAAGCACCCGACATTGGTGTGCATTTGTCTACCGAGCCCCTGGTCACCCTGAAGTAGCCCAGACTCCTTCCCCTCTGCTTTCAGGTTCTTCTCACCTCGAATCCAGGCTTGGATTCCACCGGACACTTTTCATCTTCCCGGCAGCAGCACTTCTTTGAGTCACGCCATTAAAAACGAAGGTTTCCAACACCACTTGACCCCTATGCACCCGGCTCCTTTGTGATAGGTAATACAGGTATCTCGGTACTCACAGGGGTGCTGGCCTTAGAACCTTCTATGTTACAAAGGGTTTACTTGAAGTCCTCTCCGAAGTGTCCTTAAACTCTAATTTTCTAACCGCGACTTTCCCATAGAGTTATACGGAACTTGTGTCTGTGTTCACACACTGCACCCGTCCTCCGTGGGTCCCCTGTGTCACTACTTTGGTTGGTTCCTTGGGGTCCCCGCAATTCTACGTGCTCTAGGCACTGTGTTTAGTTAAGTCGTTGTTGTTATACCATTTGTTTAGTATATGTGTTTTGTGCTATTTACTGTTGTTCTATTGATTAAAAATTGTGCGCCTTGTGCTCTAATCTCTTATAGAGGTTAGTAGAGAGTGTTTAGTAATACATACATATATTTTATATATGTCTTGTGTGGTTCTCCTTTCATTTAGTTATTCAGGAGGTTATAGACTGGTAAAACAAGCTGCTTTACATTCCTTCAAGACTTAGCCTGAAGGCTGCTCTCCACGGCTACCACTAGGATAGCTTTCATAAAGGTTATCTTTGACCTAATCATCAATAAGGGTCGTTTGGACTGGTACAGGGTGCCCATTTTAATTAGTGGACAGCATATACCAGGCCAACTTCTCACAAGCGCTCTGTCAAATAAAATTACTCTGGAAAGAGATGAACCCTGTCACCTTATCTTTATTCCCTGATATCAGTAAGAATTGCCTCATGAACCGGAAGATCAAAATAAATCAGGCTCTCCAAATTATACTTGCCTCCCTATAGGTCTAAAAACGGTACTCTCCAATATCCCAGATCCAGGCTCTCACTCCTAACCTCTCCCTCAACTTAGGGAAGGTACCCAGAATATTCAAGGAGGCCCTAGTGGTACCCTTCCAAAAGAAAGTTGTCGAAGACCCACTTACACTGAAAGACTCACCCCATATCCCAGTTACCTTTATGGGTAAGGTACTAGAAGCTCATGTAGCACGAAACCTCTGTGCTTTTTCTAGAGGAGTGCAAATATCAGGACCAATGTCAGGCAAGTTTCCGCCCAGCCCATTCCACAGAAGTAGTCATCCTCTCCGGGATGGAGGACATGCGTGAAGAATGTGAAAGTGGCTTTTGACACAGGGGACGATAATCTCCTGGTGGACCATGCCGAGGCCACGGGCCTAGTGCTTGATATCTCCTTTCCAAAGGACCATTCCCAATCGGTCTACCTCACCCATTACAATTCATCCAAAGGCCACCCAGATTGTGGAGTTCCACAGGCTCGTCCCTCTCCCCACATCTCTTCAATTTATATATTTGTTCTCTAGTCCACACACTCAAAAATAGGAACTGCACAATATATACTATGCAGATGACATGCAACTACTATTCAGGATTGACAACCTCCCTGAATCTAAGGAGAATGTTCAAACCACGATGCTGTCCATCTGAACTGGAGAAACAACAACCTACTGAAATTGAACTCGTCATCAATAAAAAGGCTAGCTCGAATACTGGACTGTATCATTATGGCCTATCGAGCTGGGAGCCCTCCCACTACCCCCAAAAAATCAGTAAAGAGTCTTTGGTGATTATTGATGCTGAACTCTCTATGAGGCCCAAATCGGGGCAGTAATTTCCTCATCCTTCTTATGCTCTGCAGAATTAGGAAAATGGCAAAATTCCTTACTTGGGTGGCCCTTATCCAAGCGGTTATCGCCCTTTTTATCTCTAGGATAGATTATACCAACTCTCTATATGCTGACCTACCATAATGTCTCATTAATTTACTTCAAATTGTCCAAAACTAGCCAGCCCAATTAATAGATCGACAACCTAAACAGTGCCACAGCACCCACTTGATGAAAGAACTCCATTGGTTGCCTGTGGAACAAAGAACAATCTTCAAAACGGTTTGCATAGTCTTCAAAACACTTCATAACAAAAGCCCTGCCTTCATCAATTCCCAATTCCAGAAGTACAGTCCAAAACACATACTGTGGCCTGCACTCATAAACGGCATGTCCATACCTAAATTCAAGAAGACAATGCGTGGCAACTGATTCTCAGTCACCGCACCCAATATCTGGAACTCTTTTCCTCCAGAGATCAGATCAGCCTCAACCTACTTAAAATTCAGAAACCAGTGAAAACCTGGTTATTTAGACAAGTATACAACTAATGTCTTGCTCAACAGTGACTTAAACTACCCGGCTACACCCTAGTGCCATGAAACCATATGGTGTACACACACTTAACAAGTACCAGTAACATAACATATTCAAGTTTTAATGAATGTGTAGGATACCTGGTTGGAAGAGTGAATTCACTGCACAGGAACCAGTGTGATTCTGATTTTACTTGGTCTGAAGGCGATTTACGGTAACTTTGGAAATATTACTTAGTGTGAATGCATTTACCAGGGTTTATACATCTTTGGCAAGTGAAAGAATGCCCACACGTATGTCTCTTGAATTTAGAATGTACCAATTTAAGCCAGAGCTGAAGCGCCTGATGTCATCACTGGAATGTTAGGAGTTGGTGATGAGGTGAAGGAGAATGCATACGAATTGAGAGAAACAAGTGAACATGAGTGTTTCAAGTATGCCAGCACAGAAGGATCAGCCAGGAGGTGTGTACTGTTCAGGGTCCAAGAAGATGCCTTTATTAGCCACTGAGATAGCTCTTGACTTTAGAATGCTAATGTGGGCACTATTAAGCTTATCTTGGGAGGCTCCCAGGTTCCCAATAACAGAGGATATCTTGGTGAGTCAACTCCCTATCACAGCTTCAGGTTAGGAGGTAGATCTTGTTTTAGTTATTGATGGGTGGCCCATTTTGGCAGCCCTGAGGAGTGGTGTATTTTCTCTTACATTAACATAAGACTGGAGGTGGTGCTGAGAGACAGTGAAGAATGATTGAAGTACATGAGATGTTTCTGGATAGGTAGGAAGGTAATCAGTACTATTGGCAGAATTTCAACATAAGCAATGACTTCGGATGAACTTCTGCCACCTGCTATTACAAGTGTCTCTGGGCCTCTGATTATAGGTTCTGAAAACTCTGGATCATTAATTCCTGGCACTTATGAGGGTTAATGACCTTGTATCGCAAGGTCCATGATGGTATTTCTTATTCGGGGGAGAAAACTTGTAATCCGTGAATTTTGCTGCATAAATACAGGTCAGAATAGGGAAATCCAGTCCGCTGATACCCCTGAACAAAAATTTGTCAAACTCATAAAAAAAACTAAACAGGGTCTGAAAATATACATATACCGAAGTGGAAGAACTGACATTCACTAATATGTATATTTTCAAGTTTCTTTGCTCTCCAAAAGTGAAGGCAAATTGTATTGAGTTGGTTTATGCCCAAATCAGGCACATGGTGTAATTATAAACTTAGGAAAAGAATGATGGAGAGGAACCTTTCCAAACGTTTATGATAGAGTAAGTATGCACTGTACTCACATAGCAAAGCTTATGACCAAATGTGTAGTATAGTTAATCAAGCCTTTTCCACCTATGCACCCGGAACTGAAACAACATACCTGTATCCATCAGAACCCCCCAACACAGCTCTAATTTAGGAAAGAGTTTAAGACTCACCTCTTTAAAGAGCATTACAGCACAAAGCATTAATCGTCCACAACCCAGCGTCTTCTCCTATTACTCATTGACTTTATGCTTGCCCTTAACCATGTTCAGAGTTCCGCTACCTTAGGGTGTGTACACGCTATAGAAATACCATAAAAATACATACATACTCTTTTAAGATGTAAAAAGATAGAATGTTCACACTCAGGACTGGTGTGGAGGATGCTTTAGTTCCGATTAGACAAATTAATATCTTTTATCATCATTTGAGAAGGACATAACCACTGTTTTGTCAGCACCTGAAGGCACTATGATTACAGAAACAAGTTTTAACACCAGAAACAATTTAAAGCCCTCCTATCTAATTATGATACGGATCTCCAAAAGCTCACATAGACTTGGGCTCAGCCAAGTTTGAAAAGGTATTTTTGGGGCATCTACATCACAATATAAAGCATCATGTGACACAATATATAGTCACAGTGAAGTGAAAGGAAAGGGGTGCTGCATAAAGAACTGTGGAGGGGCAGGCACATCCTTCTCTGTGACAGAAACAAAAGATCGATATGAGCGGAGGTTCCAGAAGTAAGAGAAGCAAACAAATAAAAGTCCTGCTTACCTAGAACACCTGCTCCATGGGGACCCCCTTCTGTCACTGTGATTTGAGGCAGAACCTATTGAAAAACATAAGTTAGAATCCGCAAGGCACTCTGCAACGGTGGTGTTGCTTGCAATGCAAGCATTAGACATCAAGACAAAATGTATATCAACCATTCATGGCAGATTTATTATTAATTAAAAGCACTGCTTTAGTTGGGCTTGTTCATCCAAAAGCCTCAACCACCAAATACAGCAGGTATTTTAATTAACGAGGCAATAATTAATTTATGCTTTGGGACAGAGGTTCTTTGCCTGTGGTCAAGGGACCCCCGGGGGCCTGCAAGGCCTACTTTGTGGGGCCACAATTGCTTTGGGAAAACATGAATATTAACAGATAAATAAATTTGTCTTGACCTCTCTCCCTGGCCATTCTTCCTACCATTCCTGTCCCTGTCAGTAGCCTGTCAGCCTTCCCTCGTACTCGCAGGGTACCCTCTTATTATCTTTTCATGGTTCACTGTTTGCACCCGCTAGGGTGAGCATGCAGACTATTTCACTCCACCTTTTCTACCCCAAACATTGGCCCTCTCTCATTGGTCCTATAGTAAGTCACATTCATGTGTCTCTCCCTCGTTAACTTTCGTGAGCCCAACAACTACATCTCTTAGTTAGATACTTACATGCCTATTACATTTAGAGTTTTCATTTTCTCTATTCTCTCTTGTCCACTTCTTCCCCTTTGAAACTCATTCAGACATTTATGAGCAGCTTCAAATTAAGTGAAGACTTTAAATCCACCATTTAGCAGTACTTTAAGCCTGGCTGGTTGCATTAAGATTTCTGGAACCCCTTAAATTTTGGGAATCAGATGTCAGAATTCCTTCCTACAATTGGAGGTTTCAAAAGTCATATCAGGAAAAACCTGGAAACTGTAGTTGTCTGAGGTTTTGAAGGGGTTTGGTTTAACTTCTGCTGACAGGATTTTTTCTGATGCCCTAAAATCACAGACATTCACAAGGATGATCAGAGACCCATTGGGTACACTACACTATTGTGTGAGATGATGCCTGTCGCACTTGATTGCAATGGGTATACTCACACCCTGCAACTCTTTGTTGGAGATATTAGAGTTGCTAGGAATATGAATCCTTCGTCTCTCAAGCATTTTATTATTTAATTAGGAAGCAAAGGATACAGAGTTCATCTTTAGCTCTTTAACCTCCCCCTAGGATAGCAATCAACAATGTTTCAACTGACCCATTTGTAAAATATTTGCTTGCTGCTGAGCCATTACTTGAAATTTAATTGTTTCCCTTAAGGATGCTGGCATTTCTGAGTTTAGGATCACATCTTGGGCAATCCTGTTTCCACTGTTGCTTTAGCATGTTCAAGTAAGGGAATCAGGTCTTGATTCTTCCACAGGTGACTGTAATGAGTTTGTGTCTTTAAGCTTTTGAACTGCACTTGTTGCCCGGCCTCTTTAGTACTTGCTTCTTACAGCCTGTATTTGTGAATTGTAGGTATGTTTTACTCTTGCCCCCCAACCGTAATGTAAATTTCTGCAACTGTATCGGCATGGAGGATTACTGACCTTTCTTTCCACTCCACTCTGCTCTGCTTTTTTTACATTTTCCCTCAAGAAAGTTGCTTATGGCTTTTCCCACCTAAAGTTCATTGGAGTCGTCCGGTTGCATTTTAATTAGCTGACTCAAACTTATCTCTGATACCCGAGTGACAGCTGGATTTTTTTATTTCCTGTATTGTGTCTGGGTGATCATTTTCTTCATATGCCCTCTCTAGGACTAAAGACTTTTGTTGCCGACCACAAAGCAGGTGGTTGCAAGGTTTTCCTTTCCTCTGAAGTCTTACTTTCTTTGTTTGAGTCCATTGTGAGATAGTCCAATGGTATACTTACTTTATATAGAGTACGGCCAGTCGTTTTTTGTTCTTTGCGGTTTCAGTGACATGATATTTGTGGATCATCAGGAACCTTTCTACCTAGAGTTTGTCTAAATTCACTTTTGACATTTGTGCTGGTTACTGCCAAGGAATATTCAGAGCAGGGTGGAGTATTTCTCATTGTTGTCTTCTGAAGGAGACATGTCCTGTCCTCTGGTGTGGCCACTTCCTCCTGCCTTCTCCAGTACCACTGTTGTGGCTTTACTTGTGATTCTGTGTAAGTTGGCGCTCTTCTATTTGCACATGTTCGCAGTCCTTTTCCGAAGTGATTTTACTCCAGGGTTTTGGCAAGCACAGATAAATCTTTCATGTCTTGCAAACAGTCTTGAAAAGTCTTAGAATTACAGTACAGTATGGTTTGTATCCCCAGAACCTCTTTCTGATGACTAACGTTGGTTTAGCAACGCACTTTGCTAGTTGTGCCTGTAACAACTGGCGCACCTCTACTCACCTGCCGCACAGCCTTAACTGAGGTGCCTTGCAGAGGGAGATCCCAGCTCGCGCAACCATACACATTGGTGTCTCCTGGCGATAGAAACATGTGGGAGCAACCATAATTTTATTAGCGAGCTCCATTGAACGAGGAGAGCCTTGATGCAGGTATGTGGCATTGGCAGTGATGTTTGCCTCCTCCATCTATTCTTTCCGCCCACCTTGCTCTCTGCGAACAGTTCAATTAAGCAGACGTGCCAACTTTTTTTAGAAGAACGTAGGAGATTTAAAAAAATTTAAAAGGAGGATAATGCATTTCCCCCATTGACTTCTATAGAAACAGAGGCAATTTCAGACGGGAGACTTCCAAAATGAAGCTATTTTTGGCTTTAAAAAAAATCGGGCGTCTCCTGCCTGAATGGGATCTATTGGCATGTATGATCAAGTGGTGAGCCAGAGCAAAAATTGTCCTCGGGTGCTACCATGCTGGAAAGGGGGTAGTGGTCCTATCAAACTGGTGCATCACATCACCACGCACCCCCCCCCCCATCCGCCTCACGCCAAAGTGTCAGGCTTCTTGGAGGACATAGCTCAGAATCCCACACCAGCTTCTGCCTCTGCTTCCTAAAGGATGTGAATCGAGTGCCACCAGGAGAGCTGAGGAGAGCATGCATGTGGGAGGCCACCCAATTATACAAAGTCAGCAGTAACTCTTCTCATTTAATAGGGCCATCCATGTCATTTCATGGACACAGTTCCTTCTTAGATAGAGAATGCTTCTAAATCTTATTGGAATTTGTGTCTGCAAGTCTCAGTTCTCTGCGCTATACGCTTAACAAGCAATACAATGCGGAAATAGTCCATGCACTGTAATGATGGCACTGCAGGCTAAAATTGTTGCTGACCAATGATTAACATGCTCTTAACAAATGTATCAACACTGAAAGCCATTCTCTGCGTTCCCTATTCTGTATTCCCCCACGTTTTACCTAGCGCACACGAGCACACAGGCTCTTGTAAGCAGCTAACCCCATTTCTTGCCAAAACATTCAGAACATATAAGATTGCTACTCAATCCTTTTATGGGGCAGCCCTGCAATTTGGAACTCTCAACTGGATGGGATGAGATGGTGAGAGACTAATCCTATTTTGTGCATAAAGCTGTAAATCACCCATTTAAAATCTATCAGGTATAGTAACAGCATACTCTTTAAGACCCCCATGCTATTTCGTTTAATCAATGCTTAGTATATTTCTACCCCACCTTCCTAAGACCCTCTTGTATTCCTTCCTACCCTTCACCCTCCTGAAAGAGAGAAAGCTTATAGAGCCACACTCTCCTAGTGTGGCTTCATCTTCTTCTCCTCTTCCAGTAGCTTTAACAATCAAATGCAATTTTTCAATGTCTCATTTTAGTACTTCTTTACCCTATGCTGTCCCCTATAAGCTTCCTCATGTTTCCAGCCCAAGTCTCCCGCTACAGCTTCCTATTTCCTCTCCTGCCTACCTGACTGTCTTCCCTATCCTACTTGTTTTTCTTTGACTCTGACTCAATCTATCTCAAGTTTTCTTTATTTAACCTACTTATACTTTTTGATTCTCGACACACAAATGAATCCATTTTTGGCAAAGGGTGCCGAGTACCTAAAAGATATGTTACTTGTTTACTGTTCCGGTGCTTCACAAATAAATATATGACATAATCCAAAACTCAGAGACAAATATTTCCCCAACTTATCCTATGAATTTTTAGCAACTGCAGTAACAGCAGCAGTGCCCGCATTATTGGGAGGCACACACTTCTTGGTTATTGCAGCATTATTGAACAAACCTCTGCTATATCTTCTAAGCAAAAGGAACCACCGTAGAACAGGCAGGGCCTCAAAATACAGATCCCTTTATCCGAAACTGACAATTGGCTCTACTAACAAAGGATATAACCTAGAACAATAGCACCAACATGTCACTTTCTGGCAAACGGTTGCTCGATAAAAAATATATAATATAAAAGTAGACAGCCTTTACAGCATACAGTTACCTTTTGGTAGACTGAGGGTGGTGAGGTCACAAGGGTCGGACAGAAGGAGGTTACACCATGTGATAGTAACTTCTGGGCAACCATTGAGATCCCTGATCTGACATCTTCACTGACTTTGGAGAAGTCCACCCCATATCCCCCTGAAATTGAACAAGGGATAAGCAGATTCAGAAAACAAGTATATCAGAGATCACTGAACTACAACAATCAATGGATTCTCTTACTATGGTCCTTACCTTCAGTAATAAAAGGAGCAATAATCTACAGTTCACTTAGGGCAGTGATACTCAAAGTACGGCTAGGGGGCCACTTACCGCCCTACTGACTTTCTATACGGCCACCAGGTGAACAGAGAGAGCACTAACATTTAGAAACAGAGAGAGGCAAGCATTTATTTACACACCAACAGAAGTAACAGAAAAGAAGCAAATAAAGTGTCCTATACCACTTAACTTTAGGAATGCATTCATTTTTTATGATTTCTTTTGTTTAATTTTGTTTTATTGATTTTTGGCATTGAAGCAAATACATTACAATTCTCATATACTCCCATGTAAGTACATTGAAGATTAATCCCGGGCTCCAACCCGTCCCCCTTATATTGCCGCAATTTAGCAAAAGTGTGTCGGGGTAGCGAGTGTCCATGGGTGCTGGCGGGGCAGAGGCTCCCGCTACTTGGTCGCGTTTCCACCCTCAAAATGCCCAAAAAGAACAAAAACAGCCCTCCCCCTTGAACCCCCTCCCCTAACCAGTGTACCATGTCTTTGCCTCTTTAGATCATCACTTGTGAGGACAGCCATACGTCTAATTTCCAGGGGTATCTTTTGGGGTCGATGTGTCGGTAAGTCGCAAGAGGCGAAGATATTTTGGGCAGGTAACTTCGTTGAATTCCGTTGATAAGAGTGAGAGAATAGGTTGCCAGACCGTGTTGAAGGATGCCAAAGTGGCTTGAATGGGTTCCATACCCAACGTGTACCACACTTTGTGTAGCCAGCCCATGTGGGTGGGCCGAGTTTGTGTACCCCAGAGTGATAAGATGTGCTGAATAGCCGCGCTCATGGCCAGACCCATCTGTCTCCCCCTGATTGATTTCAGTGGAAATTTGAGTGCGTGGGCAGCCCTAGAAGTGTGTAGGCGGAGAAGCGGGGAATTTCGGTATCAAAAGTGTTTGTCAATGTCGTTAAGGACTGCTGTCCAGTATCCTGTCACATCCCTGCACTCCCATAGTAGGTGAGTCAATGTGCCCTCTTCATCACATCCTCTCCAGCAAGTTGGGATACGATTAGGGTTACCCTTATTTAACCTTACCGGTGTCAAATACCAGTATGTTGTGACTTTCACCGCCGATTCCCTGCTGGCAGTATTCCGGTCTGTGGAGTTTGCCCTATAATATATAGCTTGCCATTCCTTGTCCGGGAGGGTTCTCACCAGCTCTCCTTCCCACCGCCACTGACCGGCCGAGCGACGCAAATCGGTAGGCGGACAAATCATCTTATATAATTCTGTGATCAGCTTACGGTCCGACTCTTTGGTAATTAGCCACTTTTCAAAAGCTGTCAGCCTTCTACCGACTAGAGGACGTATTTCGGGCTGTGTCAACCAATGTCAAATTTGAAAATATTGAAACTGTTGCAGGGCTTTGATGCCGTAGAGCTGTGGTAGATCGGAGAGCTGGACGAACCCCTCGAGATCGAAAAGATGGCCCGCGGATCTACAGTCAGACGTCCGCCACTGCTGGAACGTTTGCCTCTCTAAACCCGGAGTAAATTCAGGATTATCGGACAAAGGTGTAAGCAGTGAAGGGAAAGTGGTGAGCCCCCTCTTGACCGCTACTGAATCCCACACGCACATCACTGTACGAGTGATAGGGGATTTCTGAAGGTATGCCGGCCTATCAGAGCGCTTTAGGAAAGGTATCCTCCAGAGCGATGTTTGCGCCATCGCTCTATCCTGAAAGAGCCATCTCTTCTCTGACTCGGGCCGGCTCCATTCTACCAGGTATCTCAATTGCGCCGCCTGGAAGTATTGCTGTAGGTTTGGGATCCCCAGGCCTCCCTCGTCAGGAGGTCGGTAGGATAGGCCTCTACGCATCCTAGGCCTTTTCCCAGCTCATACAAAGTGTTGCACCGCTTCTTGTAATCTTTTTATGGTGCCCAAGGGAGGGATCACCAGGATGGTTTGAAAGATATAGAGGAGTTTGTGTAGGGCAGACATCTTTACCGGAGCGACGCGCCCCAGCAGTGATAGGGGTAGCTTTTGCCATCTCCTCAATTCTCCCTGTACCTGGGAAGTGATATTTGCGTAGTTCAGAGTAACTTTCTGCTCAGTGGATGGGGTTAGGACTATCCCCAAGAATGGGATCGAGGCCTGAAGTTGCAGGCCCCTGTAAGCAGAAGATGCATCGTGGATTGTGTGTGTGTGTTGCAGCCCAGCGGGAGGAGCATTGATTTCCCCCTATTCATTTTGAAGCCGGACACCCTCCCAAAGGCCTCTAGCTCCCCCAAGAAGGCAGACACTGATTGTTTAGGCTTATCCAGCGCAGCCAAGATGTCAACTGCATTTAAGCTATTTGGACAAGGTTCCCCACCAAAAGGAAATGCAAACGATTTTGGGGTTATCCCGAATCCTCTGCGTCAGGGGTTCTACATAAAGCGCAAAGAGGAGGGGCGAAAGCGGGCATCCCTGCCTTGTGCCTCGCATGATGTCGAAGGGCCGTGAGCCTATGCCGTTGACACAAATCGTTGCTCTTAGTTTGTCGTAACAGCTGGCGACCCATGCCCTAAAACGATTCCCCATTCCAAAGTGTGCCATTGTTTTATCTAAAAAAAAACAATCCACCCTGTTAAATGCCTTTTCAGCGTCTATGGACAGGAGCATGGCGTCTAACCTCATGTAGTGAGCTTTGTCTATTAAGTGCAGGAGGCATTTAGTGTTATCACTGCATTGTCTGCTGGGGATGAAGCCAGATTGATCTGGCTCGATGATGCCAGGAAGCCGTGGTCAAAGTCTGAAAGCGAGAACCCCTGTGAAGAGTTTAAGGTCTAGGTTGAGTAGAGAGATTGGCCTATAAGCGACGCAGTGGGTGGCGTCTTTAGCTGGCTTAGGTAGTACAATGATATCCTTGAAATGAGTTAAAAAGTCGGGTTAGAAGCGGTGCCAGTAACGGGCAGAAGGTTTGATAAAATCCGGCTGAGAAGCCATCTGGCCCAGGCGACTTCGATGGTTTGAGGCGGGATATCGCTCCAAATACCTCCTCTATCCTGATAGGCGCATCCAGCGAGGCGGCGCCAGCCTCATTGAGAGCAGTTGTCGCTGCTCTACTCAGATAAGCCTCTCCATCTTTGTCAAGAGACCGATATGCGCTGTATAGCGATGCAAAGAACTCTCTAAAGGCCTCAGCTACCTGGTCGTCGCTACCCAGCTTCTCTCCCCGAGCGTCGTAAAGGGTTGTGATTTTACACCGTTGGACTCTAGCTCCAAGCGCACTTGCGAGGAGATGCCCCGGTTTATCACCTTCCACGTAGTATGTGTGGTGGAGCCTCAGAGCTGCATATTCGGCGCGGTCAATGTCTAGTCCAGCTAATTGCGCCCTTGCAGCTTTCAATTGCCTGCAAACCCGGGGAGCACCTCTGCGGCTGTGCACCCTCTCGAGTTCGACCACCTTAGCTGTTAAGGATTCCCGCTTTTCTTTATGCTCTTTGGCTTCCGCCGCTGAGATGGCTATCAGCTCCCCTCTTACTACTGCCTTAAGTGCTCCTAGATTGCAGTCACGGGTGTGTCTGGTTTATCGTTAAGTGTGAGATAGTCAGTGATGCTTTTGTGTAGTTGTTGGGGTACCCCCTTCCTTTGTAGTAGGGCCTCCCGCAGTCTCCACCTTCCCCCCCGCTGCCTTGGTCCGGGGGACCCCCTATAGTCACTACCATGGCGTCATGATCCGATATAGCAGCTGGAATAATGTCTACTTCATCTACTATTGTGCAAAGCTCTGAGGAGCCTATAAAGTGGTCTAGTCTGGCATAAGTATGGTGCACGTGGGAGTAGAATGTGTAGTGCATATTTCGAGGGTGCTTGTCCCCCTACGAATCCACCAGTCCCCTTTGAACCATCCAGCCCTTCCCCTCTGGTGAGATCGCTCTAGTTGAGCCAAAGCAATGGCCTGATCTATCTGCCTACCGGTCCATGACCAGGCTGAGTTCACCGCCCACGAATGTGTATCTGGCCTGGGGACTTAGAATCTCCGATAGGGCGCCCATAAGAAAGGATTCTTGACCTGAGTTGGGGACATAAAGGGACCCTACAATCATGGACATGCCACTCACCCGTATGTTGTGTGCTAGCAGCCGGCCCCTGATCTCCCCTACTTTATCTCCCACCTGACCGTGAAAGTGCTTAGCAAATAATATTGCTACCCCCGCTTTCTTATCAGTGGTAGAGGAGTAGAACTGCTGAGGGAACGCTCGGGGCCTAATCAGACGCCAGTCTTTGGATAGGAGGTGTGTTTCCTGTAATAGACATATCAAGGAGCCGGAGTTCTCCAGGTACGATAAAACGGCACGCCTTTTAATGGGGTTATTGAGCCCGCTCACATTTAGGGTAATAACTTTCAGAGTGGCCCCCGTCATTCAGCTTGCCTGCCTGGGGTAGTATAGTCCTAGGGGGACAACCCCTGCATGGCGTCTCACCAAGGCCCTCCTCCCCCATGGTACACCAGTTCCCTCCCCCCACCCGCTGCTCCTGGAGCCCTCCAGCCCCCTCAACCCCAACCGCCCCCCCCTGTCCCAAACTTTTACCAAACTACTGACCATTGCGCCTCCTCCTCCCGCCCTAACCCCAACTGAGCATTCCCAACAATTTACCATAGTCCAAAGCCTGCCCACTCGTACCTCAGGCCTTTGGGGAAGTTACCTGTATGAGCGTGTAGCTCCAGCAACCCCCGCCCCCCGCCCCCCCCCCCAGCCAGCTAAGAGACAGTGCGAATGTGTCCCCATCTGTAGAGCAAATCATTTAATAGGTGAGGTGTCTCTAGTCACCGTGTTGAGGGCCGAGGCATGTTCCTGTGATCTAGTCGTGCCGTCCGGTTTCAGTTCTGCCATAGGCGGTAGTCTTTGCCCCACCCGTTGCCATCCTCCCCTCTGAGATTTTTGAGAGCGATCTTGTAGTGTTTTATCTAGGAACCCGAATCGATATTCCTATATTATGCCCTTGTCCGGTTATAATCAATAATATCCATACAACGGCATAGTAATCATATCCATAATTCAGTCGTAGCACAAGCTGTCACATTAAGCAAGGCTACTTCTCCGGCCCCCTAGTAAGCACACCGAGTTCTCTAAACAAAACCAAGCCTCCAGCAACCTGGGAAATCCCCCTTGCTTTTGTTTTGATTTCGTCCTAGAACTCCTGTAAAGCACTGTAAGAACGGCCAAATCTTAGTGACATCTTTATTGACGTCTTATGTCCAACCTTACGTCAAACCCGGCACCTTTCAGGTATAAATATACCAACGTTGCCTTAAGCAAACACACGGTGGTGATTTTGGAGCAGAGCAGCTATCTACTTGCCCGAAAGCCCAGCTGATGCGAGAGCCCACGGACGCTGCCCCTCCTCCTTGACGCACTGCGAGAGACGCGGTCTTTTCTCCTGCCGAGAAATCCAGCTCCGGTGTTTCCAGATACCTTTGCGGGTTACTGGGATATCGAGTCCTGAGAAAGAGATACAAGACCTCCTGCTTTCTATTACCCAGGTACGGAACTGACTAAACCCTTAAAGAGAATTCTTGAGTCAGATTCTTGGCAAAACAAACTTAACTTAAACTGCTACTTACTTACTCCTTCCCACGTATTAGGCTTAGGTCAGGTACACCGGGGTAGGCGTATTTAGAAGCACCAGTTGAGTACGATTAGTCAATGTATATATGTATGTATATATTTTATCTATTTTAAAGTATCATATGGCTAAGAAACCATATCAATGCTTTTACAGTATTATTTTATAATCCTCCTTTTACTGTACGCACTCTACTTTACCATGAGTATTACACTTGTGGCAATTCATTTCTCTTGTATGAGGAAGAAGACTGCTCAATAAATAACACCATTTATTGAAAACAGCCTGTCTCTCTTTTCTCTGCATTCTGGTGAAACTAAGTACGCACATTTGACTGAGTGAACTAACTGTCTATTGTTTTCACACGACTCTAGAGATACACTCTTATTCAGGGAGAGCACAGTTGTCATGTTTTATGGTTGTCAGAAGCTAATCCCTTCTTGTCTATCCAGGGAGGTTAAACTCCTCCTCGTTTATTCGAGAAAGTTTCTAGTGACCTCTGAGCTAGCTGGCAAACCTTAAGTCTAATATAGTCAGTAGAGACCTAGCTAACCTCAGTCCTACGTCTACACTACTGAATATATTATTCCAATGCGCAGAGCCCATTGGGAATATAGGAACTACACTACAATCTGGGGAGGCGTCCGGCTCGCTGCGCTCAAGACCCAGCAGGGCACAGGTCTCCTGAAGGGATTCATTTGATGCAGCGCCCCATTCCATTTGAAGATCAAGCGGAAGGGATGACCCCACGCATAGGGTATCCCTTTGTCTCTCAGGAACGAAGTGACTTCTTTGAACGCTTTCCGTTTTTGAAGAGTGATGGTAGGCAGGTCCTGGAATAGCGCCACTGAATGTCCTTGGTGTTGGAGAGGTTGTTTCAACCGTACTTCCCGCAGGATCCGCTCCTTTAGTAGAAAGACTGGCAGGAAGGCCAAGAGGTCCGGAGGGGGAGCGGGTGCACGCCGATCCAGACCCACTCTGGGCGATCGATCGATACGTATTTCGAAGTCGGAACTTTCGCCAAGCATCTCCCGAAAGAGGCCCTGCAGGTATTGGGTTACATCAGCTCCCTCTGCTTTCAATGGGACACCTCGGACCTGAATGTTATTGCGTCTCGACCTGTTCTCTAAGTCTTCAGCGTGCGCTTGCAGGTCCACCTGCTGGTCCTTAAGGCGAATGATTTCTTGCTGGAGGTGCTCCATTTTCTCGCTTCTGGTGTGGTCATTGTCCTCCACGGCTGCTACCCGCTCCCCCAGACCATCCACTTCACGATGTATCTCCCTCACCTCCCCTGCCACCTCCTGTTTACGCGTGTGAAAGTCCTCATGTAAAGAGTTGAAAAGGGCCTCTAGGAACACCCGGGTGATCGGCACCTCCCCATCCCCGTGGTCTGTCTGCTGCTTTTGGATGAAGGGGGGCCCTCTGTCTCCTTTGTTGGGGCCTTTGGGAAGCATGTCTGTCAGCGTGCGCTCCCCCTTCTTCCGTGTTGTGACCATGCTAGGGTGCTTCCACTTGGGGCTCTGCTTCTGCTGATTGCTGGTACCCCGAGAGGACTTGTACCTCAGGCCCTAGTCCGTTGCAACTGGTATGTTCACCTTTTCTACGAGTCTGTGTGGCGACGCCGTGCCAACCTCCGAGCAAATCTTATGCTCACTTTCAGGGGAGGGGGCACATAGAAAATCTAGGGCTCACCGCATTTTGATCTGCCGGGCGACAGGTAGGTGCATCTCTAGTGCAGGTGCGTGCTCAAGATATCTGGTATGACCTTCTCTCTCGAATGGGGCCCGGCTGTTCCGGTGGAGTTCTGTAAGGTAGGTGCTGCAGGGTGGCACCTGTTGGACCATATGTTGGTGACGTCAGTGTCTTTTCACCTCCCCTGGTCCTGTTGACACGTCGGTGTTGGCGGTGGCCCTGCCCCCGCTGCACTCCGGTGGGCCTTGCCAGCACAGGCCTAGTCGTCTGCTTAAGCACTGTGAATGTGTTTTGAAGCCCTGCTGCTTTCACATGCCTCCCCTCCGTAGCACTCTCTGCAGTGAAGGCCGCAGCGTGCAGACCTGACCCAGGCCTCTGTGTCACTTTTGCATGTCCTGGGGTTGCTACTATCGTGGAATCTTGCTCCTGCTTCCCCCTTGCGGGTCCGCTATGCGCAGGTGATTCACGGCCTCCTGCTGCCTCGCCTACCCTCCGCGGCAAGTGTTTAGCCCTCATTACCTGCAGTTCTGCTACGGGGTTGCCGGCTCTGATTCCTCGCTGCTATTGGTAGATAGCGCTCACCGGGGCCCAATATGCTGGTTGCTGGTGAGAAGTGTAGGCCCGGCTGTTCTCCCGGTCGTTATCCCTCTGAACATGGGGGCCCTTCAGCTGCTCCCCCTAATACTTTTATATTGTCCACGGGGCTGCCCCCGCCGCCGCTCCTGCCTTTGATGGGACCACACGCCCTCCACTATGTGGATGCCCTTGGGGGTATTGTTCTCGTGCGCACAGGCTATCTTCCGCTGCGTGCCCCCGGGGTGCCAGTAACTTGGATCTGCACTTTTGCGGGCTCGATAATTCGCGCTAGGGTCTGTGTGCCAAGGCCTTGAGGACTCTTACCTCCTCACCTCCCCTCCTTGGCAAATATGTGGCTTTCCTGCCCGTAGCGGCACTTGGCATCGCCGGCTCAGATTCCACGCTGTCTTCGCCGATGTGCGCATGCCGGGGATCAGCGCTGGACTCCCCGTCTCGCCGCCGAGGTGAGTTGGATCCGTGCACGTACTCTTAGGCCCGACAGCCCCCACCTCAATTTTTGCTCCTCCACACCAGGACACCCTGCCGCTCAGCGCTGCTGGAGCTCCGCCAGAACTTCTGTCCCGCTACTTTGCCGCTGGCTACTTTGCCGCTGCTGCTGCCCCCTCACTGTTCGATTGGGCTGACGATCGGCCGGTCCGTGGGTTACCACCGAACCTTTGAAATCCCCACCGCTGGGCTCAATCTCGTCCACATCAGTGCTCGCTCAGCCAGGGCGCCATTTCGTGGCTGCGAGCTGCGGGCCGCTGCAGGGTCTCTCCAGGGTATCCAGCCTCAGAAACTGCTCACAGGTTGGGCTCCTTGTCTCCCCTCAACTCTCCGCCAATTTTAGTGCATAGATGGTTATATTTATGCTTGAATTGGCCGGAGAAGGGGGCTTGGTGCGGAGAGCCTCAGCGTCTTGCGTCCTCCTAGGTCGCCATCTTGGCCACCAAATGCATTCATTTTAAAGACATCTTACAACAAATGTGCAAAAATTGATAAAGACTGTACAAAAAACCAACAAAATTGTGCATTATGTAAGCATGCAGAAATGTTTCACTTTAATACATCACATTATAGCAGAGTATTGAGAGGTATGTTTTAAAAAGAGATCGTTTTTTTTAAAAAAAAGAGCCTAGTAACATTCATGTCATCTCCCACCCTGACAACAATGCCAATAGTGAACTAAGAGGCTAGTCAAATTGTATGATGAGCCCTGTGGGTTGCCTGGGTTGTTATTATACATGGACAACATTATAATTTATTAAGTCAAACAAAAGAGAAGGGTTTGCACAGCACACATCCTTAACTAATGTATTTCAAGGTGCCTTGTATGTGATAATGAAGAAAGCGGAGGCAACGTGAAATAAAGCAGTTGCCTAGGTTCACACAATTTAGTCAAGTGGAGAACCTGGGATTGATCCCAGGTTTTCTGGTTTCACATTGTTGAATTCAAATGAAATAGAATTCCACAATCAAGATACTTTTTTTTTTACATCTGACTGTCCCAGGGTAGTGATAACAGGCAGAGAAGGTTTACCCCAAGGTGCAGTTCAGGATAGCGATTCAGATCCAGCATATCAGTATTCTCACATTTGTGGCTCTGCTAGAGACTAGGGTCTTCATTCAGAGGGTAGTATGGAATGAAACCATCACAATAACTCCATGACTCAATGTCCACACCATGTACATGCTTTGCTTCCCTATACCCAACCCTCCCAAAAGCCCTGCTCCCACCCTGCTGGCATTAATGCGGCCCTCGTGCATACCACAGTCCATACATGTTGGCCCCTTGTAATATGTTTGAAGGTGCAAATGATTTAGGACCTGATCACTAGTGGGTCGGTGTATTCCGAACCATGTGTAAACACCTGTGTGCGCACAAGTCGAAACTGCGAGTTAGGAGGTATTTAACATATCCTATAATTATCAGATACGTTAAATGGGAAACATCTATTACACCGCAGGCATTACATCGTAGTGCCTTTACAACAGTCAGTACCACAACTGCGACGTTACAACGAGGTCCATTACAATGCAAGTAATTACAACGACTTGCTGTAGAGAATGCGGTATTGGATTCTATAGCAGGACCGGAGGCTTCTGATTATGCTTTCTCTATTTCTTTACTGCAAACACAGCAGCCAATGAAAGTAAAACTACAACAAATAAAAACTTCAATACCCATGAGGCTTTGAACCACGCCTCCTTAGTCACAGCCAATCACTGCATTATCAAGTATACAAAGTAGAGAGACACCAATCCGGCTTCCTCTTGCTTTTCTGCTCCGCAGCCCAGATAAGTGCCTCTCTACTCTGTATACTTGCACTGTGTTTGAGTTTATTGTATTTATTGCTTACGTAGTTATATTTTCTAGTGGTATTATATTGCCTTTGATTGCCCGCTGTGGCTCTTCTTACTTGTTGTGGGGGCTTATATGCGGCTGGCGCGCGCTGCTCGTGACGCGCCTCTTGTGTTCCCTTCGCTTCGGAGCGCGGCTTTGCCTGCACGCTCCGTGTCCCTTAGCCCCTGTCACAAGCGCATGTTGCGCTTTAGCAGCTCCCCGTGTGCTCCTGTTTGCTGCCGGCAGCCGCGGCTGCCTTGGATCGCGGTGCGCAATCAGGAGGGACTTGGCCCCCCCCTGGGAGAGAGACGCACGCCGAGGCCTTCGCGGGCTCCCAGCGTGCGTCTCCGGGGTTCGAGCGCATCTATGTACTGCCCCGTGTACAGTGCCTACAGACGCTTTGCCCCCGGCTGAAGTGGGGAAGATCACGCAGCTGGCCAGGAGCCATTGAGGCTGTTTTTCAAACAAAAAGGCAGTGTTTTTCCCCCAGTTCTTCTCCATTTGAAGCAGGCATTAACCCCTGACTTTCCAGGGCTTCGGAAAGCCAGAACAATTTTTGGGTGCCCTTTTCTGAGGCCAGATAGAGGCTTTTCTACCTCCATTAGTCCTAGAGTGGGACTTTATATACTTTGAGTGACTTTCTGCATTGTTTTACTGGGTCCTGCGTCTGGCACTACTCCCAACCAACGCCCTTTCCCGGGCTGGTAATTGAGCTTCCCTCTGGGGATTTTTGACTGGAATTTTCAATTCTATTATTGAGCATGGCAGAGTTTGACTACTACCAAAAGGAGGTGCCTGCGTGCGATGAACAGAGCGACGATGAATATTATGAGGAAGAGTCCATGGAGGACATAATTGACAAGAAACTAGATGCAAAATTGGATAAGGCCCTTTTGTCAGCCCTGCTACCCCTAGCTAAGAAGTTAGAGTTGTTGGTCCCTGATAAGCCCAAACCACGTTCCTCGACGGTTTCTGACACGACCCCTCCCCCCCCCCCAGCGACAGTTCCCACCGCTTCCTCTTGGCCCCATGTACACTCCTATGCCAAACTGTACAAATCTAAAGAAGACTCCAAAGGTAAGGCTCCCGCCCCTACCCGGCCTCAGTCATCTCCTACTCCGGTGCATGACACAACCACTGATACTGATACCGATACTGACTCCTCACAGGCTTCCAAGCCTCGTAAGTGTGCAAAAAAACATAAGCACGTTTCTTCCCCTGTTACCCCTTCTCCCTTCATGTTCGACCCCTCAGACATTTTACATCTTAGATCATCTGACTGGGTCCCTCCACCTGCGGTGGCTGAGTATTTACAGACACACCTGCGCAAATCTTTTGACAAAGACGTTAGAGCCCGTTTGAGGTCAGAGTGCCCACGCCTAGACCTTGCCTATAAGGTAGCCCTTACCCCCGACATAGATACCTTGATGAATACCTTTTTAAAGAAATATAAGAAGGACCCCAAGAAGGGGATTGACCGCGCACTCCGGGCGTGCCAGGTCAAGGTCTTGGACCTTTCGGGCCCTTTGGCTAAGATTCTGGAATTGGCCCTTCAAGCTCAGGAGACGGGGGATGCTATCCACCCTGAAGTTCTAGTGGGTTGGGCTCAAAGAGAGATTTGTATGCTTGGAAACGGTAACTGCGCCTTAGCTTCGGAAAGACGAAAATCCGTCTTACTCAGGATTGACCCAAAGCTGGTGGAATTGGCCTCATCGGAACCGGGTCCTTTGGCAGAGGGCCAACTCTTTGGTGACAAATTTGTAAAAGATATCGCCAAGTTCGTTAGCACTTTTGCTTCCCTCGACAAATCTCAAGCTTCATTGAAAAGAGTTCTACACCAGGTCTCTGGTAGGGCCGGGCGTGGTAGAGGACGCTCGACCGGCCGCTACTCGAATACAAGTCCTCAGCAAGGATATGCCCCAAGACGCGGCAGAGGTAACACCCAAGAGCCCGAGCAGGCTGGTTTCTATCCCTCCAGGTCGCGCGGCTACAGAGGCCATTTCAACCGGGGTGTTAACCGAGGGTACAAGAATTTCGACACCCAGTCCTCTGGTAAGTCCTGTGTGTTCGTTGATCCCCCTAGGAGGCAGATTGTTACATGTTGTGGTCAGTTGGACGAGTCTCACCTCAGATGTGTGGGTCCTTCAAACTGTACAGGGTTACCAGATAGAACTGTTGGACTGTCCTCTTCAAGTGTCCCCCCCGCCCTCTCCTTTTTTCCCGTCAAGAACAGAGTTTTATAACCTCAGAACTAGAAGAGCTTTTGGCCAAACAGGCCATTGCCGTAGGACCCTTCATTCTCGAAGGATTTTGCAGCAATGTCTTTTTGGTTCAGAAGAAAGGCGGAGGTCAGGGCCTAGTGTTGAATTTGAGAGATTTCAACTCTTATGTTGTTTATCGACATTTCAAGATGGAGGGTATCCATCTTTTGAGGGATCTCCTGCTAGAAGGAGACTGGATGGTCCGGCTGGATTTGAAGGATGCTTATTTGACTGTACCAGTTTGCCCCTCACATCAAAAGAGGTTTCATTACGATCACCTCATTCCCTAATCCCTGGAAGCCCGAGAGGAGCTTCAATGGTGGTTGGAACACATGACGCCTGGAACGGCCGGGCAATTTTCGGCGCCGCCCCGGCCGTGGTTGTCGAATCCGACGCCAGTCAATGGGGCTGGGGCGCTCGCTGTGGGGACTTTACCACAGGAGGAAGGTAGTCAGCCGAAGAGTTAGAATTGCACATAAACTGCCTAGAGTTTCTGGCCGGTTCCTTTGCCATCAGATCTATCTCACCCCTGAAGAGCAATTGCTGCATTCTGCTTCGAATGGACACTGTCTCAGCGGTGAGATACATTAATCGATTAGGGGGGACAAAATCTCGCATGCTTGTGAACATAGTGAAAAAATTCTGGCATTTTTGCCTGGACCGCAAGATCTCGGTTGTGGCGGAGTATCTTCCGGGGAAACTCATCCAAGTGGCGGACTGGAACTCCAGTTTTCGCCGAGATTTCAGCTATTGGACGCTTCACCCCTCGGTGTTTGCTTAAATCATGGATATGCGAGACCGTTGCCAGATAGATCTGTTTGCCTCTCAACTCAATGCCCAACTTCCCCTTTTTTTCAGTTGGAGACCGGATCCGATGGCAATGGGAACGGACGCGTTCCTTCACCATTGGGGGCATCAGAGGAATTATGCTTTTCCCCCGTTTGCCCTGATCCCGAGGGTGGCTTCCTTTGTCCGCCGACAGAGAGCTTCATTAGAGTTGGTGACACCTTTGTGGAAGACTCAGTCGTGGTTTCCCACACTATTGGAGTTATCTGTGGATCTTCCGTTCAGACTCCCTGTGTTCCCGACTCTCCTCCAGGACCCAGTGGGGTCAGGCCACCCACTGGTCCTTCAGAATCAGTTAATACTGATGGTGTGGATGCTCTCAGGAGACATGAGAGCATTGCGGGACTTTCACAGGCGGCTGCCAGCTTTATGCAACAAGCGTGGGCTCCTTCCACCCGAAAACGATATTCAGCTTCGTGGAAGAGATGGGTGGGTTGGTGCCTTCTCAGACAGGTGGATCCCGTGGGATCAAATGTAACTGAGATTTTGAATTTCCTGTCTGAATGTGCAAAATCAGATCTTGCCTACAGGTCAGTTAATAATTTCAGGTCTGCTATTTCTGCCGGACATGATCAGATTGATGGTAAGCCTGTGGGGATGCATCACCTGGTTTGTAAGTTACTTAAAGGTGTCCGTGTGGCCAACCCTCCTCGGCCCAGGTATTCCACTTTATGGGACGTTTCTAAAGTTCTCTCCCTGTTGGAATCCTGGCCGGATAATATTGATTTGTTTTTAAAGCAGCTATCTGCCAAACTTACCATGTTACTTCACCTCATCTCTTGTCAAAGAGTGTCTGACGTTCGGGCTTTAGACCTGGCTGGTAGGATGTTTTCTCCTCAAGGTGTTTCTTTTGTGATCACACGACGGACCAAGCCCCTGTCTCGTTCGGAGGAGTATCCTTTCTTTCCTCATAATAACAAGTTATGTGTATTACAATGTTTGAAGTGTTATGAAGAACGTACTTTTGCGCATAGGTCTGACCCTTTGGGTCAATTGCTAATTTCTGTCCAGAAGCCTTTCAAACCAGTCTCTGCATGCTACCTTAGCTAGGTGGGTTATATGGGTGATGTCGGAGGCAGGTATTGACATTTCTGTTTATGGTGCCCACTCTGCCAGAGGGGCTTTGCCTCCAAAGCCTATTTGTTAGGATCCCGTTTGGAAGACATCCTCAAAGCAGCTGACTGGTCTTCTGATTCAATGTTTAAGGTGTTTTATTATAAACCTATTCCTCATGTTTCTGATGCTGTGATTGATGGGCTTTTTACCAGCATAATCAGAAGCCTCCGGTCCTGCTGTAGAATACAAACTTTTCTAGCTATCGCGACAAGAATTTTAGATTCTATTAAGGACACGGAGGCGAGGATTATCCCACCCGTTGGGACAGTTTATGCAACTGTAAAGTTGTTTGATGTTATATTGTTCTAACAACGTTTTTGTTTGCACACAAGATGAGAAATGAAGTTGTGGGCTCCCTTTTTCAACCTTGTTTTTCTGTTTTAGGAAATTATTCCAACAAGAGTTGATTACATACTCCGGATGGAGCTACTGTGCCTTCCTGACAGAAGCGGATGTCTTCGTTTACTGTGGACTATTCTCCGTTGAGAATTCTTACGGGAACTGTTCATCTCTCCGTTGAGAGTTTAAGACTTTGTTTGTTCTTATTGGACTGAGTTCGCACAAAGAAAGATGAAGCCAGATCGGTGTCTCTCTACTTTGTATACTTGATAATGCAGTGATTGGCTGTGACTAAGGAGGCATGGTTCAAAGCCTCATGGGTATTGAAGTTTTTATTTGTTGTAGTTTTACTTTCATTGGCTGCTGTGTTTGCAGAAAAGAAATAGAGAAAGCATAATCGTCGCCTCTGTGTCCTTAATAGAATCTAAAATTCTTGTCGCGATAGCTAGAAAATTTTGTATTTTAAGTACAACATCTTCCCTACTGATACACCGCCCGGAGTTGGAAGTATTTAGGTTTAAATCTTTTTATTTTCATTTCGTAAACAAAGGCCAGCGATGTGATACATATATATTCTCCAACGCAAATCAGATTTACCATCAATGAAATGCTAATAGTAGAGACAGCCAACAGTGTTACATGTTCAAATGGCCAAAAAAGGAAACTTATTCTACCCTCCCACCCCACACCCCACCACGACCCTCGTCCCCCAACTAAAAGACTAATACAGGACAGGTCTGCTCCTCTTCTTTCAACTGGGCATCAGGGACTCTCCCCAGGGGGTTGAAAGGCGCAGCAAGCGGAGGTATCTCGGGCAGGTGAGCTCCCTAAACTCAGAGCCCAGCAGAGTGAAAAATGGCTGCCAAGAGGTCTATAAAAGTGGAACCCTTCCCAGCTAGCGTGAGAGTCATCTTTCCCATCTCCAAGACCTGCCACAAACGCTGCAGCCAGCTGGAATAGTAATGTAAACTATTCCAAAGTCCAACGCTTCCCTAAAGCAAGTCTTTGTAATAACTTGCATTGCAATGGAACTTGTGGTAACGACACAGTCGTGTCATTGACTGCGTTGTTAAGCAATGCGTAGTTTTGGTATGTGTGGTAACACATGCTATTCACGTTAAATACCTCAACATTTGTTCAATTTCTGCAGCTCAAACCTGCTGAAATTGAACAGGGGAGATGTGTACAGTATTTAGTATACTATGCAGATTTTGGAGCGTTCAACACCAAAATCTACATGTCATTGCTTACAAACATGTAATTGGGACTATTTTTAAAAAAGAAATGTACTGGGGTTTTTCAACATAGTCATACAATTGTGGCAAGAAAATCCCTGAACAGGGAGTTCTGAAATCAAACATTAGTGTAATCAGACTACAGTTTGTACAGTGTTATCACGTTCGAGTCCCGCAAAGGCAAGTAAGCCAACATTTAACCTCAAAACAAAACAACAGTAACCGGGAGATGACATGGTGCATAGTTGTACAAGGCAGACATGAGCATATCAGATAGATTTGGCAGGCTAGATCTGGGTCGGACCGAAAAAGAGTGTGAGAGAGAAGTGCTGGCAGGCTGGGGCAAGGTGTCTGGTGTATGTCTCTCCCGTATATTCAACAGTAGTGAAATGATGAGCGAGGATCCGGGGGCAAGTGTGGGAGGGGACTGATCGAGAGGAGAAAGCACATGTTTGTGGGGACACAGGGCAGTGTGTGGTAATGGTGGTCTTAGGAAGAAGAATTGTTTGCGGACATACTATGAATGAATTGAGTGAGAAGCGTGTCCCATTCTTGAGATATAGGGCCCTTGAGAAGATGTTACATTTCTTCGTAAAGGAGGGCCATTCCCTCAGCTGTCCCATTTGTGTAACACATTCTGCCAAGCCGCCATTGGGGGTGCCCGTCAATCAAACAAACATTTAAAGAGCGTAGCAAATCACCCATTAGGGTCTCGGGGTGCTGGGGCTGTTTGATGCTGCGTGGAGGTTTGATCATTCAAACATTCAGGTCTTTAGTTCTTTTCTTAATTGCTGGAGCAACGGTGCGGTCTTGAGGTTCAGGGAGACGTTGTTACAAGCCTTGGCTGCCAGATGCCAGAGGGTAAGTCCTCCACTGTTGGATTGACGGATCCGTGGGGTGTCTGAGAGGGACTCTTATCGAAGGTGTCTGGTCGATTAGTGGAGGGTCTGGTGTTTGTTGATGTATGCTAGTCCTTCGTTGTGCAGGGCCATGTAGGCGTGGGTCAACATCGTGAACTGGCATCATTTCTGAATCAGAGCCAGTGTAATTTCTTGAGGTGTAGTGTGATGTGGGTCCTTCTGGGGACGCTTCCATTGTAAGGCGAGTTTCCTCTTGGCAAGGAGCAGGGCCAACCCAGCAAAGCGAGCTCCTACAGATTGTTTTTCCATCTTTTGAATATGCATAGGGCACAAGCACACCCAAGTGGATACGTTGGCAAGTTCAGTAACGTCGCGAAGTGCAGCGCAGACTTTGCTCCAGCATGTGCTATTTATCACTGTATATGGTTACTCCTTTCTTTTTGTCACTTGCATTTTATTTGGATCTCACAGAGGTCACTAGTGAGCTAACCTACTTGGTTAACAAGGGACTGACTAAGACTCCTATCTATGTACAGCTGCTGCATTCTTGCACTTTAAATCATTATTGCTCCCATAGCTACTGTGAGCGAGCTATCCTCTTATACCTTCTTCCGATCTGGTCTCCAGCGAGGCTGCTAGTGAACTAATTTGTTCTGCAATTATTGGAATGTACATTCACTAATAGCTGCAGCACGGATGCACTTTTGATCTATTTCTGCTCTCATAGTT
This sequence comes from Lissotriton helveticus, assembly GCF_964261635.1. Classification (NCBI taxonomy): domain Eukaryota; kingdom Metazoa; phylum Chordata; class Amphibia; order Caudata; family Salamandridae; genus Lissotriton; species Lissotriton helveticus. The sequence continues at coordinate 514,515,664 of NC_136071.1, read as the reverse complement.
GTCCCCAAGGGGTCTTTTGTGAACGAACACTGTTGGCATTCCCATGACTACTAACATCCTCTGCACGCATCCCCTATGATTTGTTGCCGCCTTTTAGTCACCATGAGTGAGCGGTTTCACTATGCCCCTCTGTCATTTGCACTTTTCTTGGTTTTATGATATTTTATGTTTGATGTCTCCTAGTAAGGTTTTAATAAATCTAATACAAATAAAGAGTGAATCGTATTACATTGTATTTGACTCCGCTCCAGTAGGTGGTAAGGGCAGGACCACAGCATGTGGGAATGATCCTCATCTTAGGTCCGGCAGCGGGGCATCGCAGGGCCGCCGTGGGGAAATAGTGATGGAGTTACACGGAGATCAGGTACACCTGGTGAAGACGTGAAATTGTATATTTTTTAATCTGGTGTTCTTGGAAATGCTCTGCAGAAAAGCTAGTGCCAGGTACCATTCTGTATCGTGCAATGCCCTCTCCATGTTGTCCTCCCACCTCACATGTATGAGGTCAAGGGAGGCCCCTGTGTGAGTTTGTAATGCTTGGTATGTCCATGTGATAAGGTGAGTACCTTCCCCCACGATAAGAAGCGCCTGGAGGAAGGTATAGACAGGTGTCTCTTCGTCTCTTGTGTACCACAGGTTTTAGCATGTGTTATGTAGTTGTTGACAGGTGAGGAATTAGCCTGACGGGAGATTGTGGTCTGCCTGTAGGTGGTCAAACGTCAAAAGGTGACTTTCAGAAAAGAGGTCGTCAGCCGAGGTTAGGGATCATTCATTCCAGGGTCTCAGGTCAGAAGCGGAGTATGCCCCCAGGTATCGTTGGAGACCCCTGGAGCGTATGATGCAATGTGCTGTGTGAGAAGGCGTACCCTGGCAATACATTTGCGGGATATCGGTACTTGTAAAGAACATGAGGAATACATGCTGTGATATGTCTCTCCCAGATTTCGATTAGCCAGCCACCTGTCCAACCACTGCAGCTGGGCTGCCAGGAAGTAGATCTTAAAGGAAAGAGCACCCAGACCGCTCCCCTTGCACCCCACACCCCAATAGGCTGCTCCAATTTCTTCAGGGTTAGTCAGACTTGGACGCTACCCGATATAAATTCCACCAGCAGTGTATCGAGCTCTCAGAAGAAACTACGGGGAGGTATCACGGGTAGGTTAGCAAAGTAGTAATAGAGGCAGGGTAAGATTGCCACTTTAGCCATGGTATTCTTCCCTGTATTCACTTGTGGAAGTTTTTTCCAAAACTGAACTAGTGACCTTACTGCTATGAGTATGGGTCAGAGGTTACCATCGAGAAGGTCAAGTGTACAGTGATATAGGCAAATGTCCAAATAACAGACCGTGGAGTCTTGCCAATCGGCCAGGCCCCACCTATGCTAAGTGCCCGTGGAGGCAGGACAGAGTGCAATGGATAGACAGAAGAGTTGTCCCAGTTGATTGCAAGTCCAGTGCATCTAATGAATGACTGGATTGCATCTCATATGGGGGTGGGGATTAAGTCTACGCGCGTGACTTGGAGGTATAACAGGCTAGCGGTTCTATAACTATAGCGAAAAGTAGAGGGGAGTGAAGGCACCCCTGCCACGTTCAACCAGGAACGCAAAATATGTATCAGCCAAGGGGCCTAGTGTACAATAGCCGTGTAGGCGGAAAGGCGTTGGGATGCCTACGGGTAGCCATGCGCTATATCAAGAACGCATTAATAATATGCCCATCCGCGTAAGGACCTGAAACAAGTAGTCCCAGTTGAGGGAATCAAATGCCTTTTCCAAGTCTAGGATCAGACAAGCGATAACTGGAAAGCGTTCTTGAGGTCTATCCTGTAAGTAGAACAGACTTCGAAGGTTGTGGGATGTACTAAGACCTGGGATAAATCCATTTTGGTTTGGATGTATAGGTTCTGAGAGGACTTGGGCGTTCCTGTTTGCCAGGATTTTACCCAATATTTTGTAATCTGCCCCCAGTATGGCAATGGGGTGGTAAGACAAGGAGTTGGTGGGGTCTCTATTGGGCTTGTGGAGAGATATTAGAAAGGATTCCCGAAGGGCATGAGGTAGTTCTCCCAAGTGTAGTGCCTCATTGTACATGTTTTGGGCACAATTTATCAATAACATACCCCAGGATATCGTTATTTATGAGGTGTGATAAACAGCACCTTCACTCATAATCAGCCTCTATGTGAAGTCTCTGGAGTTGAAAGATATTCTTTTCAAGAAAGAGCACGTCTAAAACTTGGATGTTTTCGGCACTAATTTATCTTTAGTCAAGTCACATCATATGTAAAGGCTAAATAAAAAGACTACCACTACAGTCACAAACTCTGCATTTTGTTGATACAAAACCTAAATTGCCCCCACCTTAGTCAAGGTGTCTTCTGTGTATAGAATGACAATGATGGCTTTGTGAATCTAAGAGGTTTAGGTCTTTTTACCTGTACCCAAGCCAGGTGATTGTTTTCTCTCACCCTTTGGAAAAATATGTTCGGTCTCATCTAACGGAGAGAGTTCTATGTCTGGGACAAGCATGGTAGACCTGTGTGTGTGTGTGGGTGACTACAGCAGTTAACTTGACTCCAAACGTCTGCTACACTAGATCGAGCTGGGTTGTTTCCTGTGCGGTGGGAATCCAATGTACAAATCTCCGCTCACTGCCCCCACCCAAAACCAGTTTTCAACTAATCTGCGACAGAAGAGAGGCCATCATATTCCTTTAATATAGCAGACAGAATCATTACCATATCCCTTTGTGAAACATCCCCCCTGTAGCTATTCATCTCCTTCTTATCCATCCAAAACTGGTCCCATAGGAGAACATCAATCAATCAGGGGTTTGTAAAGTGCAATACTCACCAGTTAGGGTCTCAAAAGAGCTACGGTGGGGTGCAGCTCTGTTGGGGTCATTCGAAGAACGAGGTTTTGAGGTTGTCTGAATTGGTGCAGTGTCGGGCTTCATCAGAGGTGAAAAGGGAGCTTGTTCTAGTTCTTGGCTGCGAGGTAGCAGAAGGACCTTCCACCCGCTCTGTTCATTTAGAAGCGTGGGGCGGTGGCTAGGGAGAAGTCGGCTGAGCTGAGGTTTCTCTTGTGGGCATGGAAGGAGAGGCTGTTGTTGAGGTATTGTGGTTCGATATTGAGGAGGGCCTTATAGGCGTGGTTGAGCAGCTTGAAAGTTATTCTTCTTTTGATGGGGAGCCAGTGGAGATCATGGAGGTGTTGGGTGATGTGGTTGTGCTGTGGGATATAGAGGATTAGTCTGGCTGCAGCGTTCTGGATGGTCTGGAGTTTGTGTAGGAGTTTTTAGTTGATTCCGGCATAGAGGATGTTGCCGTACTCCAGTCTGTTGGTGATGAGGGCTTGAGTGACTGTTTTCCTGGAGTCAGAGGGTATACATTTGAATGTTTTACGTAGTATGTGGAGGGTGTTGAAGCATGCAGAGGAGACGGTTTTGATCTGGCGATTCATAGTGAGCGATGAGTCCAGTATGAATACGAGGTTACGAACAAGGTCTGCCGGGTGGGTGGGTTATCGAGGGCGGGAGTCACCAAGTGTGGCCCCATGTGGAGGGGGTGGAACCGAGGATGAGGACTTCTGTTTTCTCTCAGTTGAATTTTAGGAAGCTGTTCTTCATCCAGGTTGTGATGGCTTTTATCCGTTCTTGGAAGTTGTGTCTGGTGATGTTGGGTTGCTTGGTGAGGGAGAGGATGAGTTGGGTGTCATCGATGTAGGAGACTATGTTGAGCCCATGGTTTCTGACGATGGTGGCGAGCAGGGCGGGCTTTAGGGCAGTGCGACCAGTGCCGCCGCACTGGGCGCGGACCTATGGAAGGGGCGCTGACCACGCGGTAGAGAAGCTGTGTTTAGCAATAACTTATGATTGGAGAGATGAGTGGTACTTTTGCCCTACGGTAGCGAGAGAATTTGAGGTAGCGTTCGCGGGGTGTGGGGGTGCCAAAAATATTGTCGCACGGGGCGCCACCAAAGCTAAAGCCGGCCCTGGCTGCAAGGCGGGCCATGTAGACATTGAAGACAGTGGGGCTGAGAGAGAATTCTTGGGATACTCTGCATCATGTCTCTGTCGGTTCTGAGAGGAAAGGCAGGAGTCTTATTCTCTGTGTTCTGCCCGTGAGGAATGAGCGTATCCAGTCTAGGGCCTTTCCTTGGATCCCGGTATCATGGAGACTGGTGGCTAGTGTTCATTGTGAGACGGTGTTGAAGGATGCTTGGCATCAGGCCAGGACAATGCATCTTCAATATCAAAGAGGCATCCTTCATTTCAAAAGGTACAACCTCAATGACTGGGCAATTAAGACAATAAAAGACTGAGTAGTCTTGAACTTTATGCTTTTACGGTCAGTTTAGCCCCTAAACATAGCCAGCACCCTCTGCATATTCACCATGTGGACTTTACAGGTATTTCTGTAGACCAAACAATATTCTTCCAGGCCAGACAGTGCATGGTTGGCTGGACTCTGAAAGGTGTCTTGGGAATTCATTTGGGCAAAAAGTAATACTCTGGCAGACTTTCTCTGAAGTGTTAGAGTACTTTACCAATAACCACTAGTCAGATGAAAAGTACTGAGGTACATGCCTGCCCTCAGTGTCTCTCCAAACCCATCCGAATAGGGAAATGTTGAGACCCCCATTACTCCACGTAGAAGCATAGGACCTTCAGACCTTTTTGAGGACAAACACCACTGAGCTGGCCCCTGGACTTTGTGGTATTCTATAACACCGAGGTCCAGCATTATGGCCACATCTCCCTTAATGCACATGTGGTTCTTCTTTGAGATAGTGTATATTGTGCTCTTCACGTGCAGACCATTCCTAATATTTGTGTTGTACATACAGACTGGAGTTAATCCTAGGGGTATGGAAAACAGGTGGTAAAAAGTTCCAGGTGCAGTCTTCCACCCAGGGTGTTGAGCAGGTGTCAGTTTTGAACAGACTAGTACTCCCTTAACTAAACCATTTGTCTCATCTACATGCAGCAGGTCATGAAGGAACTTATTGTTCTTGACCCTTTCAGTTTCCTTCAGAGTCCTGGTAATGGGGAGTTGCAGGGAGACGAAGAGGGCACAGTGCTTAGGAATCATGTTTTGGGGTGAGTTAACTTCCAGCCCTTTCCTATTAGGCCTCTGTACTATCCTCAGCACTATTCCGAAAGTTAGATGGTATTGCCCCACAGGGCTGAGATGCCAGAACGGTGATAATGAGCTGCCTTTTCTTGGTGTTACTTTGTTTTAGCTGCACGTCTTGCAAGGCACCTTCGCTTTGTCACCTTCAAGGCTTGAAGTTCACAATCACACACCTTAGTTTTCATCTTCAGTATAACATAGCTGTAGTTACTGGACTTGTTAATGCTATTCTGAGACTAGAGTTTAACATTCCTCTCTGCTTGCTGACAATTGTGAAGGGTCCCGTGCAGTAAGCGTTACTGGGAAACAGCTGGTTGTACATTATTGTTTATCACTGGTGTCATGGTTAGTTAGCTGTTTTACCCCTGAGGCGGAAGCCGGGGGCTGTTAAAGCTTAAAGGATATTTTAATCACTTTGCCAATATTAATTGCGACATCTCATGCTTTTAACCGATCAATTTTAAAACCTTGCTGTGTTTAAAGTGTTGTGCGTTTTTAGATTACTTGAAACTGCACTAGTGATAATCCTCACCTCATTCACACTACTCCCGACCCATACTCCCTGCACAGCCGATCTAGGGCTGGTGCGAGAGAGGGGTGGACGCCATCTTGGGGGGACGGAGAGGCAGCGCTCTAGCTGCTGGCTGCCTCCCGCTCTTGCAGGCTATTTAAATCACGCGGAACGCGAAGCGCACAGACTAGTTAGCTGTTTTACCCCTGAGGCGGAAGCCGGGGGCTGTTAAAGCTTTAAGGATATTTTAATCACTTTGCCAATATTAATTGCGGCATCTCATGCTTTTAACCGATCAATTTTAAACCTTGCTGTGTTTAAAGTGTTGTGCTTTTTTAGATTACTTGAAACTGCACTAGTGATAATCCTCACCTCATTCACGCTACTCCCGACCCATACTCCCTGCACAGCCGATCTAGGGCTTGTGCGAGAGAGGGGTGGACGCAATCTTGGGGGGACGGAGAGGCAGCGCTCTAGCTGCTGGCTGCCTCCCGCCCTTGCAGGCTATTTAAATCACGCGGAACGCGAAGCGCACAGACTAGTTAGCTGTTTTACCCCTGAGGCGGAAGCCGGGGGCTGTTAAAGCTTTAAGGATATTTTAATCACTTTGCCAATATTAATTGCGGCATCTCATGCTTTTAACCGATCAATTTTAAACCTTGCTGTGTTTAAAGTGTTGTGCTTTTTTAGATTACTTGAAACTGCACTTGTGATAATCCTCACCTCATTCACGCTACTCCCGACCCATACTCCCTGCACAGCCGATCTAGGGCTGGTGCGAGAGAGGGGTGGACGCCATCTTGGGGGGAGGGAGAGGCAGCGCTCTAGCTGCTGGCTGCCTCCCGCTTTTCTCTCCCCTCTCAAACCATGAAAGATCATCATTGCCCGACGGCGCAGCGTGCGGGCGCGCCGAAGGCGGGCCAAAGGCAAGCCAGTCTGCGCCCGTCCGCGGCTTGCCGGGGCTTGGGGCCATAAACCCTGCTTCTTTTTCCCCGCCCCTGATGTCATATAGCCCAAAGAAGCTTCTGGATCTCAAACCTGCCATTCATAAACCCTGTGACCATTCCTGGGATGTAGCCTCCCCCCAGTCTATCTGTCCGGGATGTGGTTTCTCCTTTCAGGGACTACCACCTATTGAAATTAGGCAAACAAAGTATAAGATGTATTTGATAAATTGTAGATCCCTGATAAAGCACTCGTTAGAAATTAATCTATTTATCCAGGACAAGGACCCAGATATTATGTTTTTGACGGAAACATGGCTCACCAATGATTCCGAACCGGATCTGGTTCAGGCCATTCCCCATGGGTACCAGATATCTTGCGCCAACCGAAAAAAAGGGAGGGGAGGGGGTTTAGCCATTATCTCCCGGGACACTTTTCAGTGTCGCAGCTCCTGTCATCCTATTCCGGACTGCGAAAGAGTCTCTTTTGCTATAGAGTTCACCCCTGTCAACACGTTCTCAGGTGTACTCGTATACCGCCCTCCGGGACCCCTTGGGGACTTCAGCTCCAACCTCCCGTCAATACTTGCCTGCCTTTCAACCACTCCAGCCAATTTCACCTTGTTAGGTGACCTTAACATTCATTTTGACGATCCCACTAATACTAGTGTGGGTCACTTGTTGGCTAGTCTTGCGGCACTTCAGCTAACCCAATTAGTGACCAATCCAACTCACTTAAAAGGTCACCCTCTTGATCCTATTTTTAGCAATTGCTCGGAACTATCTGTCCATACTCCCATCCCAGTCCCATGGTCGGACCACCACCTGATCCCTTTTACTTGGGTGGTCCCTAAATCATGTACGCCGGCACAAGCCCCTCCCGCTAAACGTAGGAATTGGGCCAAACTGCCTTTGGAGGACTGGAGGTCAACTCTGGTGAACACCAGACCCCCTGACAACCCAGACCCCACCTCAGCTAACGAGGATTTTGACTGCTGGATCTCTAATTCTTTAGACATCGTTCTTCCCTTGAGCACCGCGGACCCTAAGCCAAGGGCCAAGACGGCTCCTTGGTACTCCCCTGCTCCCCAGGATTTAAAATCCAAGTGCAAACGTCTTGAAAGAAAATGGAGACTAGAATTCTCTCCTGTCAGCAAAAGCAACTACAGACTCATGCTCAGAGCATATAAAGGGGAGATTAAAAGGGCCCAATCGGCCTTTTTCGCTGAAAAAATTAACTCAGCGGCATCCAAACCTAAAGAAATCTACAAGATAGCAAAATCCCTGTTGGAGCGCCCAGAGCAGTCATTAGACCCAAGCAACGCACAAGTCCGCTGTAATGATCTAGCGGAATTTTTCCCTGAAAAAATCCAAATCATTTACTCTGCTTTCCCGCCCGCCTTCCCTACTGCCCAATCCCCAAATACCCTGCCCTACGTCATTCATCACACAGTTTTCATACAAGCCTTTCCGCCACTTAATCCCTGTCTCTTAAACTCCATAGTACCTCAGGTCAGATCAGGCTCGCCCAAGGACCCAGCTACCTCTCGGTCACTGCAAATGGTCAATGATATCATTCTTCCGACAGTGCTTAACCTATTGAACTCCTCGCTGGGCTCAGGTGTGGTACCTCCACCATGGAAACGTGCGATGGTCTGGGCTCTTTTAAAAAAATAAACAATCTCGACCAGTCCGAGTTAAAGAACTACAGGCCCATATCTTTGCTTCCTTGGATGAGCAAAGTTTTGGAAAAACACGTTAATGCCACTTTGGTAGATTTCATCGAAACTAACCATCTACTAGATGTTTCCCAAACTGGCTTCCGGCCCAGGCACGGAACAGAAACTGCGCTATTGGCAGTGACGGAGGAGGCACGAAAGATATTGGACCAGGGAGGTTCAGCTGCCATAATACTCCTGGATCTTAGTGCCGCCTTCGACACTGTCAACCATAGCACACTTCTTTCACGGCTTTCTGACATTGGGATTGTGGGCACGGCCTTTTCTTGGCTTGAATCATTTCTCACTGACCGCTCTTTTCAGGTGTTTGAGGGTTCTGCCATCTCCCCAAGTAAATCTCTTCCTTGTGGTGTCCCCCAGGGCTCATCTCTGAGCCCTACACTGTTTAATGTCTAATTGGGGCCACTAGCTGAGGTAGTTCATCCATTTGGCCTCAAAATAATAACATACGCGGATGATACCCAGCTAGTGGTCTCCCTTAACCAACATGACATAAACCCAGACAATCTTAGGAACTGCTTGGAAGAAGTCTCAAACTGGATGACACATTCATACCTGAAATTGAACGGTGACAAAACCGAGTTAATGCTCTTGGGCAATCCCTCCCCATTGGCTCTCAGCTTATCTTGGCCCCCCTCCTTGGGTTTGCCTCCCTTACCCAGAGATAAAATCAAGAGTCTGGGCATATGGCTCGATAAAACTCTGAGCTTTAATGCCCAAGCCACCAAACTCTCGGCAACCTGTTTTGGCCTTCTTAAGCTAATCCGGAAGATCCTTCCCCTTCTACCTTTTGAAGCAAGGAAAATAGTGGTCCAGGGTCTGATCCTCTCCAGATTGGACTTTGGAAATGCCCTGTACCTAGGCGCCCCCCAACTTACTCTTAATATTCTTCAGGTGGCGCAGAATGCGCAGCCCGGACTCTTCTTCAAATTCCTAGGCGTGTGTCAATAAAGGCCGGCCTGCGTACTTTACACTGGTTACCAGTTAGGCGCAGAATCGAGTTTAAGGCACTTTGCATCTCCCACCAAGCATTCTGGAAAACTGGGCCTCTCATAAATCATCCTCTGATTACCCCTCACAAACCAGCAAGACACCTCAGGTCATCTTTCTCCTCACTGGCAACAGTCCCTAGGATTAAAAAATCCAGAAGTGGAGGCCGTTCTTTTTCTTACAATGTCCCCAAACTGTGGAATTCCCTCCCCATCAACGTACGTGCAGAATCCAACCTACTTCGTTTTCGCAAACAGTTAAAAACGTTACTATTCTCTTACCCTGACTAACTTCTCTGTTTCCAGCTTGCATAGTCTGTAGCGCTGGGACGCCTCAGGGTAACCATCGCGCTTTATAAATTTTCATTTCATTCATTCATTTCATGGTGCCACAAAACTATTGCACTCAAGATGAATATCCAAGTACTTCCTTTCAGCACATGACTCTGTTGGGGGAGCAGGGTCAAGTGGTCAAGACTTACTTCAGCAGGCAGTGTGGACTTAGAAACTCAGAAGCAGTTTACACTAATTGGTAGCACTTAATAATCTCAATGCCCAGAACGTTCTTGAAATTACAAAGAAAAGGGCTTTTGAACAGTTAAATTAAAATGTTGTTTACACTGAAAAAGGCTGGAACCAACGCCTTCTGGAACAGAGAATGATCTCAAATACTATTGTAGCTTATTAGCGCTATGAGTTGGCAATTATTTTAGCATGGAGTTCTTTGGCCAATTTTATCCAAAAGAGGACTGTTCAGATCTTCTTAGGTTATCTTTGGAGTGTTCAAGTTTGTCTTTTGCAAAGTTGGAGATCAAATGAACACAACCATCTACTTGTTCCTTTAGCTTATGTAGGCTGTGATTGAGGATAATGGTACATACAGAAATGTGTTCAGTAGTGCACTCTGTGCACCTGCCATAAGCTTACAAGGTTCCAATAAGCGCCCAAGCCAAAGACTGAAGTCTCCATAAATATAGTTTGTAAGTGTTTCAAAGAGCAATTCAAGAGGAGCCTACGGATAATCCATTATCTGTTCCCCAAAGCTCAATTGGTAGCTGCAAGTTGAATCAACTGGATTCCAAGCGTTCAGTAGCCACAGAGGTATGCAGGGGGCAGTAGTTGACCAGGGTGCCAATTCTTTATAGATGTCTCCTTAAATGGCCAGGGGTTGGACGGCCTGTATCTGGAAACCCACCAGTTGTGGATGAGATTTACCAGTGGCAGGGGTACTCATTATGGGCATGTTGCGTGGGGCGCCGGTAAGGGTGCTGTTATGGGCAACAAGCGGGCTCGGGTTAATGAGGGTTTTATTGATGCAAGCAAGTGATCAGTACAGTTTGCTCTCCTGTGAGGGGGTCGCCGCGGGGACCTGCTTCTACTGCGTCTCCGGTGGCGGGCCTTCTCCTTCTGGCGGAATCCTTCGGGACTCTGAGGGGCCGGTTCTTCTTCCACGGAGTCCGTTGCGGCGGGACGTGTGGCTCCCCCGAAAAGGCAAAGAGAAACAAGGGGGCTGTGAGATCTCCGTTCAAAGGTAACGTTCACAAGGGAAGGGAGTGAGAGGATTCACCGGTGCTCTTTTGTACAAGTGTGTCCTAAAGTGGGGGGTAGGGTAAAGTGCACAGGGAAAGGGGAACCGGGATGTTAGGCTTCCCGTGGTTTTGTACCTAGAGTACCTCTACCCTCCACCCAGCCCCGCAATCTGTCACGCACCTGGGATAGCCACGCACCTCCCCTGGGTGAGTGGCAGGGCAGCTCGCGGGAACGGTGGCCTCCTGGCTTCTCTCCGTCCTGGGCAGGCGCCGACTCTGCTCCCTGCAGGTGCCTCTTCTCCTCTTCTCCCCCGGCCTCGAATGTTCCTCGCCGCTCTCTTCCACCTCCGGTATTCTCAGCTCCTTCCTCCGATGTTCTTCTCCTCTCGATCTCTTCTCCTCTCGACTCCGTCTTCTCCTGAACCTCCGCACTCAAAACGCTCTTCTCTTCCGACCTCCGGGTGTACAAGCACACCTTGGTTTCCGGTCACCTCCTTTTGACGGAAACACGTAGTATGCCGGCTCCTCCCACGAATTAAAGGGCCATACCTCCTCCTCCGAGGCATCGGTAACACCCGCCTCAATGTCCTGTGGGGAGGGAAGAGAGAGAGGGGGGAGTGGTAAACGAGCATTGCGGTGTACCGCCACAGACTCCTGAGCGCTCTGATGCATTATGGGACTTGTAGGCGGTGGGGATGAGCCACCCTCAGGCGATCTCCTGTACACCCCGTTACAGGGCACTGGATGGTTCAGGGGTTTTCGTCAACAGCTGCTTGAGCTAGAAATAGAACACAAATGGTTTTGAAATCAGAGTGACCTCCTCCAACTGATGGAAACGGACTCCTTACCAGAGAAGTTCTGGTTTCTCAAGGCCTTCAGGGTTCACTGGAGAGGTAAGTAGAGATGCCCCAGAGAGAGGTAAATAGAGGCACTCCACAGGTACAGGGATTGTCGGGGACATTCCAGAGTAACATTCTTCAGCTGTGAACGCAATGGAGCAGCTCATTTAACCATATGATGTCACAGCTAAAACCAGCATAGCTGACTGTTGCAACTTTGTGTCTCCATGGCAGTCTTGGCTGTCCTACACAGGTCCTTCGGTGGTCATCTATGGAGTAGGTCACTTCTCAAGGCAAGTGTTATCCGTCCTTTCATGCGGCAAGGTATGTTCTTGCATCTCTTTACGGCTTCCATCTAGGCGCTCCCCAAGTTCTTTCAAGAAAGGGTAGGAGCATACAGTCACCTTTATTAGCCAAAAACGTACTACGAAGCCCAGCAGGGCTGCTACTGAGAATGAGTGCAATGCCAGAATCTAGGTCTTTCAGCGCCTCAGACCTTATTTATTTTTGGACAGGGTTTCGATCAGAAGGATCACAAACCTCTCAAGTGGGTAATGAAGGGTGAGAACACTAAGTTGATTTGATAGCCCACTTCCTGCAGAGATTGGATTTCACTGCTGCGCACAAGGCAGGGACATTGCACAAGAATGCGGCTATCCTTTCTCAAAGGTTAACCCAATCAGATGACAAGTCTCTTCCACTCACAAGTGATCAAAGGAAGTCTGATCTGCAATGGTTATCCAGTAAGGAGGAAATGTCTTTGGTAGCTGTGCTGCCATTCTCCTGTATGGTTCTGACTGACATTGCATTTTTCCTTCAGGGAGCATAATTATGTAAAGAAAAATAATGAGCTGTCCTGACCTATTTTATAAACGACACCAGTGAATTGAGTTAGCCTCTTTTCTGAAATTTGTTAAACGTGTAACTTGGTCATTCAAAAATGTGATCTTTACGTTCATGTGTTCCTTGTTTAATGGCAAGTGATATTCTAACTGACTTACACCAAGAGCAACACTGCAATGTGAAGCTACAGAAAACAAATGATACTCCTAACCTTGGACACTTTGAAAACAAGATGCAAACCTTATGACAGTCTACTTTTGTTCAAGGGCTGTGGCTGCTTACTCTATACAGGTTAACAGTCACACCGTCACCTACTATCTTACCACTTCATGACGAGAGAACACTATAATAGAGATTTTATTTCCCTTGGAGAATGGGAGCAAGGATGAACTATTACAGAGTATTGAGATCACCCTAGATGGCAGTCACAGTGCTAAAGAAAAGCTCAGAATTCATACTAAAAACATGACTGCATCTTCCATTGTAAGATTCTAAGCTAATATCTGGAGAAGAAAAAGCCCCAGGAACCCCTCAACACTTTAAATCCATTACTGGTGCTAACTGGTCTCACCGTTTATCTGAGTGTCGATGAACCCCGGGGCCACGATGCTGCCTTGGCAGTCCAGCTGAATATCTGCAGATCCCTTTTCGTCAAAGAACAGTTTTTCGGGATTTAGGACCTTACCTTCTCTCACCCACAGGTCCTCCCTGCGGAAGAAATGACCAATCACTTAATCAGCATGGTGTACATACGAGCAACAACGTTACAGTATTTCCCGAAGAAGTTACATGTGTTCTCTTGTATGGAGCATGCAGCCTTTTTCTATTGTAAAATGAGGTGTGCTAGATTAGAATAGGTGGTTTATCCAATCAAATCTCTGCAAATTTGACTTTGAAACCTGTTCTTTCCCTGCGTTTATCAATGTTCTGGTTTCATGGTGGTATTCTCCAGTGTTTTATTTGTTCTTTCTGTTGAGTCAAGTTGCTTTTTAATGATTAAAAAGTGTTATATTACTCTGAGGCTATAAAGACTAGTGATCCAGCTTTGCCAGCACCCTTTTCTATGAATCACTGTCTTCGTTGTTTTTAAAACGTTATAATTTTTTCGGTTACAATCGGAATCCTTGCACATAACAGTGTAGCCTCATCTGAGGTTAAACAGCACTCTTCTTATTATATGTTGGCAATATTATTCCACATTGTGTTACCCTATTAAACCACATACATAAATGTACTGCATTAATCATCAGATGACACATTTAACTATGATCTAATACCTCTACCGGTCAGACTATTCAACTTCCAGTCGTTCCTGTTGAGCTTAAAAAGATTATGTTACTCATTCTGAAAATTTGTACTGAACATGATTAAGGATTATTGGATTCTACAGCTCCATCTCTGTTTCTCCCTATTCCTCCACTGTATACATCACCCCAGCCCTCTGCATCGGATCTTACAACTTTGCATTTGTCCTACCTCTATCAGTCTGAGTTCCTCTGCTAGTGAACATTTTCCCAAGACCCTTTCCCAAAAAGCCATTGTTGGGATTCCTGGTTTAAGCCACTGGATTGCTATGCATCTTTTTGGCAATTCTAGATCCACCAAAATAAATGTATGTTGGAATCTCATGTCTTTAAGTCTATGTGTGATTCCTAATACATGTTTGATCAATGCGTTTATGGTTATATTTGTTATTGTGGTCAGCCTAGTTGTAACCTGGAGCCAATATTCAGTAAGCTTCATGCATGTCCGCATTATGTGTATTAATGTGGCCCCCTTTCCTCCGCATCTAGGAAACCTAGGAGATTTATCTTACTAAACTGTATATCATTTACGGGGTAATGTGTGTAGGTGCAATAATAAAGTTACAATGTAGCCATTTAAACTGTAAACTACTGTGCACCCCCTGAACCTGGGCGCCTGTCATCTTCCATTCTATATCCCTATGGGGCCAAGAGGTCTGCATCCCACAATTGTTGCTCTTTCAATGGGACTTGTGGCTAACAATTTTCAGTGTTGACGAGGTGGCCTGGACACTAGGATAGTCCAAACAAGGGCCTTATTATGCATACGGTGCCCTTTTCCCGTTTGCTTCATGGTGCACGATTATATAGGTGCGTCATGCACAAACAGGGAAAAGAGCGCCCTATTACAGTGAATACCGCTAACGTGTGCTGCCCTGGGTGCAATGCATTCAAGTGAAATACGGAGCGGCTGCTCAAAGTCGATCCATGTTTCACTGTGTAGATGGCAGCCCGCCTGCCCTTTAAAGAGGCATTAGAGATCCCTTCACAGGCGGGAGCAGTGAGTGCGCCTGCCTGCAATGCGATCGCTGAGAGGGGCCATAGGACCCTGGTTCCCCCCCAGAGGGCTGCCATCAGGGGGCACACTAACAGTGCACCACTTTTTTGTGGAGCACTTTCAAGCCGGCCTCCTGGCAGCTTCTTTGCCTTTGCGCCCACGTCCAAAATTTGGCGCAGACTTAAAGCGATTCCCTCATTTGCGTGGGGCCGCACCCCCATGCAAATGAGGAAACGTCCTCTTGAGAAAGCCCTGGTGCTACATGTGCGCCAGCACTATTTGTTTTACACAAGCAGCCGCTGAGGCCGCACATGCATCTGCAGCCCTTTCTGTAATTCCAAAGTGCCCTGGAGGCATACATGCCTATTGCACCCTGTGGCACTTTCTGTAAAATGGCCCCAGGTCTCTCTGACGGTTTTAGGTAGTTTCCGATATTGTGAAAGCTGCTCTGAGTTCACTCCAAACCGTTCTTGCCTCTCTGCACAGCAGATAGACTCAACTACCAGGAATAAGTATTTCGAGGTGCATCACCCACTCAACACCCTCACCAGACTAGTCATATCTTTACTTATATTTCTGAATGGATCTGGAGAAAGGGGCGTCGCAAGACTGTTAACAGTAGATTCCTATGCACAGGCTGTCTGATGTATAGTGTGGGGAAGTGTATGGACACTTTTCCGTCTCTCATCTGGCCTCCATGCCCACAGTCAAGCTGAGCAATCTTTTTTCTCAAATATGTGTCCTACCTGCTGTAATTTTGAAGCAATATAAAACAATATAATACAATTCCAGGACAGGAAGACCAGAGCATCCACCCCCTGTCATTTTTAGGATGTCAGGCAGGACCATGCTCCTCCTTCCAGCCCATACTCAGATCAGTATACTATCTACTTCCTTAAAGATTGTTGGTGGGGTGGCACATAACATATTTTGCAAATTTTACAATTAAAGGGTGAGAAACCCATCTTAGCCACTGCAAGTCCACATTATGAACAGGGAAAGTGTGCAACAAAACATTATCGAAGACCTAAAGTTACATTCCCGTATTATAATCAGACTGTTTTGCAGCATTGTGTGGTATCTGCATGGCAAAGTATTGAAACGTTATCATTTTCTATTGCAAACCTATATCTAGGAGTTCCTGACATCATCTTTTTGCCGGCATACCCAAGATAGGGAGTCTGTTTTGCCCATATTGATTTGTAACCCAGAAGTGTGGCTGAACAGTTTTAAGAGGATTCATTAACATAAGTATGGATGTGTAAGGGTGTGAGGGGGGGCTGAAATATACCAATCTCAGGGCGCACTACGCCCCCTATCACTCCCTCCTTTGACTATCACCTACCCAGCCGGACTTCGGGCTATCGCGCCCGCGTCTCTCCTGACCTTACCTTCCCCCTCCCTCTTCCCCCAACCCTCCCCCTCTACGCTCCTACTCTTTCCAGCTTCTGTCCTCTACCCTCACATGCCCTTGCCCTCTGTCCCCACCCTGTTTTTTCTGTGAACATATTCCCTCGCCACTTGAGACTGATCTATTTTGTCTGATGCCCGATGGAGCTACCTGGTTTAGCTATAGGGGAGATGGGCCATGGATCCCTCCTTGGTCGTCACCTACTCAGTCGGTCTTTAGACAGACTTCCTTTCGTCTCTACGGTTGTTTCTTTCCTTATCCTCACTCTTTCTCCTCTCCTCCCCTACCCCCCACTACTTTCTCTCTCCTCTCTCTCCTCCCCGAATGTATTGCTGATTGTTTGATTTAATGTTTACTTGTTGATCTTCTTCTAGTATATTGTTGAACCACATTGTTGCACTTCCTCTCGTCTCTCCTGTCGTCTACTACCGCATCCTCCCTCTATTTATGTCTCTCCCTCCCTCCTCTCTCAATGTTTTGAGACTGAACTATTTTGTCTGATGCCCGATGGAGCTACTTAGTTTAGCTATAGGGGAGATGGGCCGTGGATTCCCTCCTTGGTCGTCACCTACCCAGTCGGTCTTTAGGCAGACTTCTTTTCGTCTCTCCTTATTGTCTCTTCCCTAGCTCCTATCTTCTCTCCCGTGAATCTCTCCCCTTGCCTGCTACTCTGCCTACCCCCTGTGCTTTGTGCTCTTTGACTAAGCACTCCTTCTCCCCTTGTTGGGGAAAGATCCAATATTTATACTCTGGAGTCTCAGCGAACGCGCTGAGTGAGTCCACTGCGCCAAGGGAGCCACTCACACTTGAGGTATGGTATGGCACCCGTTGCCAAAGCTCTCCCTCTCCCCTTTTTGGGGAAGGATCCAGTATGTAGGCCTTGGAGTCTCAGAGACCCCTCTGAGAGAGTCCACTGCGTAAAGGGAACCTCTCGCAATAGAGACAGGGAAGGGATACCACTTCCCCTGGGATCACAGCTTACTGGACTTTGGACGTTGCCTTGACTCGTCTACCGGTTTGTGTCCCCGTCACCTTTCCCCTCCTCTCCCCATGCTGTGTCTCTCACCCTCCCCTCCTCTTTCCCACCTTCATTATCTATATACTTCCCCTACTCCAACCCCCTTCCCTGAATCTCTCACACTGCCCTCTTTTCCCCTTACGTATTTGTGCTTATTGTTTATCTCGACCTTACAAGTAACTATGTTGCCATGCTCTAAGAACTGTGTAACCTTCGTAACAATGTAACCTGTAACTATGATCTGATGCTCATGTAAAGCGCTCTGATACCTCTGGGTCTAGCCAGCGCTATATAAAACGTTTTAAATAAATAAAATAAGGTGTCAACAGCCTATATCCACACCATGAGTGTCATATAACCTATCCGAATTTCCTAGTCCTGTAATGTTGCTCTCACTTTAATTGCATGGGGCTTGATCTACAGGGTAAATAACAACAGCAACAGGGGGCATCCCTTTGAGGTATCCCTCTTAATGATCCACTTGCCACTTATATAATGCCACCAGACTTAACTGCACCTATGAGGATTGTATATATAGGTTTGCCCTCTATAGCACAGTCTTCATTTTTATCCATAGTCTCCTGTCGCTGGTTAATAATTCAATGGCACACTGCTTCCCTAGGCTACACTAGATGAATGACAATGCTGGTGTGTCAAGACTCTTGTTTTCTACCTTCCCATTATTACCTTCTCTTTTAATTTTCATCTCTTTTGATTACCAGCTTTTCTCAGTGTCCAATAACCATTGCTCTCACTACAGCCACAGTTTGCTCAGGGCTTCCTTTCTCCACTTTAACTCAAATTTACATTTAATGTAAGTGGAGGGACTGGACAATTATATTAACGGTTTGTTCTTCCTATATAAAGTATCTCAGTCTACTACTAGCCTCTCTCCCTCTATGCATTATTTCCTAAGAGTCCCTATACCGCTCCGATATTGTTCTTGAAACCTGTCCATGAAATGAATCGGTCTACTGGAAGCATTGATGGCTTCACTGCTACTGATCTACAAGACAGGAAGCCTCATTAATTGATCTAAAATTTCGATGGTGTGCTTTCACCCCCTCAACATCACTTTTAGTTATGCCTGGTCTACTGCAACAGTCTACAACGTAAGGAACTCTTCCTGCCTTCAAAAAGACTTGCCATCTTCAAGTGGAGAAAGCGTAAATCCTAGGGTTTCCACAAACACCAAAGCTTGACAGGGTGCGCAACCCTATGCCAACTCCTTTTTAGGTCTCGCCTCAGCCAGCACGCATGCGCTACCCTGCGAGGCTTCTAGTGAGGACTTCAAACTACGACCACACACTTGTGCGTGTGCTTTTTCAGGATGTATGTCATTACAACGCATGCTTTCACAGCGCATGCCTTTACCACGCAAGTTTTACAGCGCAAGTCGTTACAACGACTTGCGTTGGGGGGTGCTGGATAGTGAGTAGTTTAATTTACTATTCCAACTCCAGTCCCCGTGGATAGTAGGGAAGGTGTTGGATAGTATATTAAACTATTCCCTATCCTAGAGCGCCCCCAGCGCAAGTGGTTGTAATGACTTGCGTTGTAATAGTTGCGTGGTAATGGTATGTCGTTGTAATAGTTGCGTTGTAATGGTTGTTCACCGCTTTTTGACGCCATTGGCCTTTGCGCGCGTCTTTCTTTTTTTTTTTTTTTAAAACATCTTTATTCACCGTTTTACATCCAATGTTAGCCACCTCCTACCCCCACCCCCTCCCCCTGATCAGACAGTACAAAAAAAGAGAATACATTTCCTCCAAGAAAAAAAAAGGAATAAAAAAATAAAAAAAATAAAAAATAAAGTTGCTATTACAAAAACATTAAACAAATGAAACATGTATATCCATGTTACAGATTTTCCCTCTTCCTGTTACTCTTTAAATATTTTTTTTCTTTATTTTTTTCCCCTCCCCTTTCTTTAATTAATTTTGCAGTTGGCACCATACTAAGAAGGGAGACCAAATCTTAAAAACAATTTTCCTACGCCTCCTACCCTTCCATCTATATATGGAGGTCTCAATATTTGAGATGGCCAGAAATCTAGCCAGCCATTGCTTGTAGGAGGGGGCTTCGGAGTCTAGCCATGCAGAGGCAATACATAGTCTGAATGCTGCCATTGCTATAAATATAAGTTCGTGGCCCACCTGGGTTTTATTGGGGTCAACGGCCCCTAGTAAGATAATATCACTAGTGTGGGATACCGGGCTTTCTACCATTGTAGTTAGGAATTTCTCAACTTCCTTTTTAAGGAAATTTAAACCTATGCAGGTCGAGAAGATATGGACGTCGTCAGCACAATGCATGCCACATCTGGGACAGTGTGTGCTAGCTCCATTCGTCCATTTAGCCATTCTATCCGGTGTGTAATATAATCCAAAACACGTTTTATAAAATTGTGCTTGCCGTTTAGTGGACATGAGAATTGTGTGAAATAAAGAAAAAGTGTAGTTGAATTGAGCATCTGTAATCCCCAATGTCTCTTGCCATTTCAATGATGTTTTTGTCATATCATCTGGAAGATAATCTATTATTTGTGCATAGATCCCTCCAATCTTGTCTCTCTTTCCCCCCTTTTTGTGAGTCAAAGTCTTGGTTCTGGAAACAACTTCCTGAAATGTGATTCTGGCAGAATTTGTGCATTGCACTAACGAATGTAACTAGGCTGTGCTCTGGAGGGCGCGTTGTAGCTTCGTATATTCGATCCCTAGCAAGTCAGTCTGCTTCCAGACACACTGCTGATTCATGGAAAAATAACTCAACCATGCTCATTTGATGGGAGGGTCCATGTTACGAAGCTTCCCCGCCAGTCCTTCAGGAGAGAAGTATATTGAAAGCAGGTTCTCAAGAGCCAGGGTTCGTAGCATCCACAGCCTGGATTTTATTTGAGTGGGGTGCGACTCGCGGCTCGAGGTTTGCCGTGCCTGAGACCTTCTGGGGGACCGGAGGACTTTCCTGACCATTTGGGGACTCCTTGCTGCCCTTTCTCTGCTGTGGGGATTTGGCGGGTGCGGCGGCCAGGGACTGCAAGTACCAGCATTCCCTGACATTACCAACAGCTGGTACTCTTCCCCAGCCGGCCCCGCCTACCTGACCTATTTATGCAGTCCTTGTTTCTGTCCCGCGGGGCGCGCGCGGGGCTAAGCCCGGGCAAAGGGCGGGCCCTCTGTGGCCCTCGGTGGACCAAGAGGGACGGGACGGGCCACCCCCCTTGGCTCTTAACGAACAAGGTATAGTGAGTTTTCGACCTACATCTCTGTTCATATTTTCGCCTCAAGACACTGGGACTCTCATTGGGTTTTTTTGCGGGACTTTGTTTACTGCATTTTTTGCTATGCCTCTTAAGGGGGCTCCCAAACCGAGTATTCCCCCAAGTAACTCTAGTAGGCGGATGATAGACTGCTATGTAGACAGGGTATTATTACCGGTCATTCATGATTTGGAAGCTCTTGAATCTCGTTTGCCCTCACATAGCGTAGCCTGCAAACAGTCCGAGGCGCACCTAGTCGACACAGCATCAAGTTCATCCTGGCTGGAGGAACTGAACGCCCTATGTCACGTTCAATATGCATCAGTCGAAACAATAGCAGACCCACCCCAAGCCCCTTCCAGCCCAATACTTCCTGTACACCTGCAGTCTAGCTCATTATTGAACGAAAATGATAACTTTCCGCTTGCCCCTCCCTCATCCCCGTTAGTAAATGCAAACACCAAACAATTTGGGAAACCTAAAACTCCTATGACTAAAAGAAAGCGTTCCGGGGATAATTGCACAAGGAGGGAAGCAAATCTGTTACAGCCTTGTATAAGTCCCCTACCGTCCTTTTGCACCCTACCCACAGCTTCTCAGGCCTGTGCTAATACTGAATCTCCTGCACCCCTTTACCAGGCAGCCCTTCTGGATCAGATTAAACGTCTGGTTACCTCCTTATTATCCCCTTTTACTGCAAGAATCAATTCCCTAGGGGATAGGTTAAGGGATATAGAGACCTCAATTAGGGCACCGATTCAACCTAGTAAGAACCCGGCAGTACTTAGCCAATCACAGCTCTTACCTGCTACCGTGGATTCTAAGATTGCTACTCCAAGAAGCAGCATCCTATTTAACAGATCTACGGTCCCACAGAATCGCCCACGTATCTCTTCGTCTTCTGACATCGAGCCCACTATCACTAAAAGTATCATCTCTGATGTAGGGGTGCCAAACGTTCCCACACCTCATGGAGAGAAATCTACTAACCTAGATTATACTAAACATATACATTTGCCCCCAATGGCCGCCCCTTTTGTCTGTGTTCTCACTGGTGTTTTACCTATTACAAAGGGAAAAACCGAGAGATTAGAGGATCTTAAACACAAGGTCATCTTTTGGCTGTCTAGGAACCGACCCTTGCCAGTGATCATCGATGGGGCTATCCGAAGTGTTAGAAGGGTGGGTTGGCTCGGCCCCCTTCCAAAACATCTCCCAGGCGACCTTGTGTTAGTTAGATTCAGGAGTGAGCAGGTCGCGCCTTATTTACAAACCTGGTCTCCACAACTAGGGGATGGCCCGATCTCTGTCTGGGGACTCCATGATTTCTACCCTAGGTCCTGCTACCCTAGGCCCTCAAACACTAGACTAGAGAGAATACACCATTTTGTAGAAAGAACAAGCCTAGAGATTAATTATCGGCCAGATCGCAGTGTGTATGTTAAGAATGGTTTCAACAACCCCATCCCAAACTATTTTCCATGAGTTGTTTTTTCTGTTAGCAGCGGTATTTAGTGATTAGCAATCCATTTGAAATGATTTAATTTTGTCTTAATTTATTATTAATTATTGTAATGAAATAGTTCTCAATGTTATGTATATAATGAATGTTGCTTTTATGATTTTTACGTATCAAAATCGAAATAAAGCTAATCTGACTGACTGAGTCAAAGTCTCTATTAGTTCATTGCTTCCTAGCCCCCCCCCCGTCCCCCGTTTTATGTATCAGAAAATCTCTCATTTGCAAATATTAAAAAAAATCTTGCCAGGCTAACCCAAATTTATTTTTTACCGCTTCGAAGGACAGGAATCCAGCAGGAGAGATAAGACACCCAATTTGAGTAACCCCTGCCTCTAGCCATCTATTCATATACTTATCCCTAAAGATTTCCGGGAGGTTTGGATTGTTACCTAAGGGAGTGTAGAAGGACCATCTTCCTAGACCAATTAGTTTTTTAACCATTTTCCAAACTTTAAAGCTGTTAAGGAGGGTTTTAAACTTTTCTTTCTTGTGATAGTTATCGGATTGATGCTTCCAAAAATATCCTCTATTTTCACCCCCAATGAGTAGTTGAAAGATAGAAGGCATGCAGTGCTGTGTTTCCTCGGGTTCGCAAGTGTTCTGTAGCAATTTGCTGCTATATAATAGTACAGTTGCCCAATAATAGGCTTTCACGTTTGGGAGGGATAGTCCTCCTCTGTCCTTAGGTAGAGTGAGAAATTTTGCTGCCCGCCTTGGTTGTGAATAGGCCCAAACAAAATTTAAAAAGATTAGTTCCAGAGTTTTAAGCCAGGCTAATGAGAATTCCAAGCAGATTGTCCTAAACAAATATAAGATTTTAGGGAAAAAAATCATTTTAACTACATTAGATCTTCCAATAAGAGAAAGATGTAGGTTATCTAATCGATGCAGCTCCTTTTGCATAGTTGGAATCAGGGGTTTCAGATTTATATCCACCAGTTTGTCTAATTCTGCGGAGATATTAATTCCCAGGTAAGTTGCTTGATCCGTAACTCTGGGATCCCCCAATGTGCATTTTTTGTTTAGGACAATCTGCGTTTTCCCCTGGTTTAGGGCATACCCGGATACTAAACCAAACAGGCCCGCCTCTTCTTCGATAGCTCTCATGGCAAATTTTGGTTCATTTGTCACAATTGCTATGTCATCTGCATACGCCAAAGTTTTTTGTGACAAAATTTTGAGAGATTATGGGTTGAATTCTTCCATTCCATTTCTAAGAAAGACAGCATGCAAATGGCCAAAGACGGCAGCATGTCCCGCCTTTCTTCTAAAAGTTAACTCCCATGGCCTAAGGCTCTCGGGAGCGAGCAGTGGCATGCTGCTTTCCAGGAGGATCAGGTTACTGATTAACCATGACTGCGCTTGTTTTTTATCGACAGCCAAACGGCTTCCTCTGCATGGTAGTTTTTAAATGATCTGCCAGTTGAGCAGTAGACGGCACCATGTGTATATAAATTGGGCTTTAAAAGAGGTCATACAAAAGCGGAGTTAAACTCGTTTGAGCCGTCGTAGACCTGCTGCTTAGATCAAATGCCTTTGAGCAAGAGGAGGACTGCTGTTGATATGTTGATTAACAAATGCCCGGCTCATTCATGTGAAATACTTCGCGTGACACCGCCGCCCCAAGAGATCAAACATTAGCTGCCTTGCCTAACACATTGTCCCCCAATAACCTCCTGTTTACCATCGGGAGGACGAAGGGAAGAAAGATTAGGATGTAAGCATGCCTCGCAGAGACCTGTTAACGCCTAGCTGCTACCTTATAACCCCAAGGCTGGGCTGGAAAAGGCAGTGATTTCTACGTTGTTTTTATTGAAATTTTAAAGCATACAAGAACATCAGTCGCTATACTTGTGCAACCAAAATGCTGTCCAGGACAATTCAATCATGTTAAATGGCAATAGTTATTTAAATTTTGAGCTCCTTTCTCTCAGTGTAGTACATCCAGGGCCGGCTCTAGGGCGGTGCGATCGGTGCGACCACACTGGGCGTTGGCTTGGGGTGGGGGCATCATTTTTCAAAATGTGTATTACCATTCTAAAAGCTCCTGTTGCCTGGTTCCTGGCCTCCAGCAACTTTCAGACAGCAATTAAAATGTCAAGAGAAGTCTGGTGATTGATCGTCTTTCTGGAAAAAGACCGGAGGTTTGTCTAGTAGAAGTTTTGACTCTTGCTAAGGTAGCTTAGATGGTTAAAATGCCTGCTGCTAAGAACGTGTACAATGCAGATAACAAAGTGCATATAATGTAAAAAGGTCAGTGGGTTACTGCTTCTGTGAGAGAGCTCCTTTTGTTACTTGTTGTTTATAAGTCAAAATCCTCATATAGAACATTGAGCTATTAACTGTCTCCCTAGAGCTGCTGCAAACTGCAAGGTATGTTAGAGCTATGTGTTTTTTTGCTCAGTCTATCATTGTCCTAATCTAGTGAAAAGGGTTCATTTGGGTAGAAAATAATTCTTATGATGAAAGGGAACCCCTAACAATGATGTTATGTTTTAAATTCTGAATGTGTGCCTTTCCTGAATAAGAACTTTAACTATATTGCGTACCAGTATCGATGACATGTCACTCCTACACTACACCTTGTAGTAATGTCTGCAGTAACATTTCCTATACACGGATTTAAACACATATGATTGTCTCTGTGCAGTGTGTGTGTGGTGTAAAGTGCTCTGACACCTTACACTGGTATGAGTGGTGCTATAAAATGAAATGTATCTGAGAGACAGTGGTTATGGAGACTTGAGAGGCACTGGTAGTGGGTGCTGCTAGTGTGGGATTCCGTGCTAGAGGTCGTCATGGGGGGGGGGGGCACCAACAGACATTGTCGCACAGGGCGCCACCAGGGCTAAAGCCGCCCCGGAGTACATCTAATCCCCAACCATTAACGCCTCTCTGCTGGAACATCCCACAAGCCTGACAGTAATTATTCAGGGAGGTCTATAACTGTTTTTGGCAGTTTTACATAGAGCGGACTCCAACGGAGAAGGCCTTCGGAGCGCTTTACATGTGCACCAGTTACATTACACAAGGGCACATTTTGGGGGGGGGCAGTGTGAGATTTAGGGATGTGCCCAGAATCACATCTGTGGAGCGACACCAAGACTGGAACCTTGTTCCCCAGTTCCAAAGTAAGCAACTTCTCTCCCCCACATCCTCTCCCCTTACTGGGGTAAGCTTCATAACTTTTGCACCAACAATCATTGAGAAAAGGACATTTTGTACCAGCAGAACGGTGCAAACACCAGTGCCATACTGATGCAAAATTGCCCACACCATTGAACAAGCATTTGCAATGCAATTGGTCTTGCATTTACACGAGTTTGAGCTATTACAAATGGCAATCCCTTTTAGTTTTGTTTTAGTTTTTAAAACATAAATAAAAGGCATTGTCATTTACAATGCCAATAGCTTAAACCCGCTTAAATGTGAGACCTATTGCATTGCAAATGCTTGTTATCTATAGCTACACCTCTATTAGCACATGCTGGCTGCACTACAGATTCCACAACATCCTCCCCCGGTCTCTGTTCCAGTCTGGTCTCAACTTTAACTCTCTGAAAACTTCAATTGTTTCTATCTTTTGTTAATCTTTCGCTCTTGGGGAGTGATCCACCCTGTATAACACTGGAAAAAAATCAATAACGTTATTCTTCAAGAATAAACAGAGGCTCCCACCACGGAATGTAATAACCTTTCATGTCATATGTAGAAGTCAGTGCTTTAACAAAACCGTGAAAATAAACAGAAGAGAGACAACCTAGGAAATGGGAAGATATTACATTAAAATCAAGTGGGTGGCTCGTACTGAAGCACTGCACCCAGTTCAGTGAGTCACTAATGTGGATTAAATACCTTGCATTACTGAAAAAACAATCTAATGCCCATTACATTAATACATCAAGCTGTCCGCTTTTGTTCTAAGCACAAGTTCACATTCTGCAACTATGTGTTTATGAAAAGCTCTGCGAAGAGCCCAGAAGCCTTGTTGTAGATGTGTGTCTGTTTTTGGGCCCTAGGCCTTCATGATAAAACACTTGGAGGAAAGCTACATGCAAGCATTACCTACACATTGTATCCTGCTGCTATTCAGTTGCAGTAAACTCTTACCAATGTCTTCACAAAAGGTTAACTGTGGAGCAAGAGAACGTTCTGTGCCACACAAATTCGCAATTGCTTATATTTTCCAGTAAGATGCTCCCTTCACGTGTTCCTATTTTTCTAAAACGATTTTTCAACATTTCATTTATACCTTCACAATTTTTCAAATTAAAGCAGCAGCTGAAAGTCCAACCAAATAGTTTAAATAGTCCCAATCTGTGGCAACCCCTGTGTAAACATCCTATATTTTTATTACATAAAGTCAATATAAATTGTTCTTTTTGCTTTGAAAGCATTCGGATTTTCTGATTGTTACACACTAAGGGGCACATGCATCAACATAAGGATTTGCGATTCCTAAATAGCGATTTTTAATCATTACCTAATAGCAATTCGTAATTTGTGAGTCGCTATTAGCTAATGTCACTCCATTCATCCTATGGGCCTGTAGGCCCGTAGGCATGAATGGGAATTCATTCTCAATGTGCGATTACCAAATTGGTAATCACAAACTGTGAAGGCAATGGCAAAGTTGCCAGGGGCCCCCTGATGCACCCCCCCCCCACCCAATAGGTAGGTGTGCCCATGTGGCGCGCACACACATGCCCCTTTGAAAAATGCACTTTTGTGCCTTTTTCAAAGATTTTGCAAATTACCATCAATTTGAAGTTCATTGTAATTAGCGTTTCCAAAATGTGAAGTCGCATTTAGGAAAGGCTTGGGGGCACATGCATCAACATAAGGAATTGCGATTCCTAAATAGCGATTTTTAAGGAATCGCTATTTAGAAACTGCAATTCCCTAAACATGTAGGAATCACAAAATAAATTGCGATTCCTACACATTATCTAATAGCGATTCGCAATGAGCTAATTTTTACTCCATTCATTCCTATGGACCTGTAGGCCCATAAAATGAATGGGAATGCGTTCGCAATTTGCGATCACCAAATTGGTAATGGCAAATTGCGAATGCAATTGCAAGGGGGCCAGGGGGCCTAAGGCCCCCCTGATGCATCCCCCCAAAAGATAAGTGTGCACATGTAGCGCACACACATGCCCTCAGCTGCAACAAAGGCGGGGAGACCGCGGACGAGAAGCGGACATCGCTGCTGCAGAGGTCCTTACATGGTAATAAACATCTATTATTCAGCACCAGGACACTTACGGGCAATCGTGCGCTTTACAAATGCACATATTATGTTATGTAAAGGTAACGCGAAGGCAGGGAGAGCTGCTGCTTGAAATGGATCCTGTTTTGTGAATGACCAGAAGATGCGCTGCTGAGGCCCGAGAGCACCGACAGCTGTGAGTAAACAGACCAGGATGTGACCTGGGGGTGTGGCGGCCGGACTGAGGTACCTTAGTCCCCCCTGTCAGCACAGAACTCAAGGGGGCAGCAGCGAGTGAGCATTGCGGCAGAGACCAGAGACCCGCGATGCGCAGAGACCCTGCCTGCAGAGGACACTCGGGGAACGCCAAACAATCTACGTTGCAATTTGAGGCCCACAAATCTACCTGAGTAGAAATCAGAACACACAATGGCAGAAGGCCCCAGCTTTGGAGTCAAATCTCAACAGAAGATCTTAACAAACTCCTCCTCATAATGAAAAATAGCCTCACTTCAAAAGAGGCCAAAATGGATGCAACGAGCACGCGCATAGACAATATAACTCACAAGATCGATCAACATGATGAGCGCATTAAAGAAACGGAGCCACGAATTTCTGACCTGGAAGATACATCTACGGGGAAAAAGAAAAACTACTCAACATGGAGCGATTACTAAAAGTGATAGCTGCTAAAAATGAGGACTTACAATCCAGATCACGCCGCAATAATATACACATTGTAGGCATACCGGAGTCCACTAATACAGGCCGAATGGAGGAATATGTTGAGAGCCTGCTTACACCGGTATTTGAAAGAAGCACCTTCTCCGCGATGCTTATAGTGGAGAGAGCACACCGCTCATTTACCAATCGCCCTCCCCCTGGAGCTGCTCCCGAGGCCGATCATCGCAAGGCTTCTAAATTATCGAGATCGGGACTTTACCCTGCAGCTGGCACGTGAGAAAAAAACACTTTCCTTTGAGGGCTCTGAGCTAGCTATCTGTCCAGACATCATCATGGCGGTACAGGAGGCCCGGAAAAAGTTTGTACCGGTTAAGAAAAAGCTTCAGTAAGCAAACATCACTTACGCCATGCTTTTCCCTGCGTCCATCCGGATAACGGACCAGGGCAAGCAGCATTTTTTCACAAATCCTCACCATATGGCAGACTTTCTGAAGACCACTCTTAGGAGATCAACCTGGAAGGAACCGATATTGACTCCTTTCCGCTCGACTTCAGCTATGTCGGACATAGAATAATGGAAAAGGGGAGAGGGAACATTAAACACTTATCGTGAACACCGAACAAAGAGATCATCCAATGGAAGGGAGAAACAGACCGGTATACTTTTCAGCTGGACATAGGACAACGAGTACTTGGATGTATGCACAAACAATGGTGACAGTGGACAAAGGCATTTTCGTTTTCTCTTTAAGCAAGATCTGATGCTACAAGCAGGACACAAGGGACACTGAATTCAGTCCTGGGTACCCTTGTATACATGAGGCGGAACTGCTAGGCCCTCAAGGGATCCCTAAGATAATGGGGGGTTTTTGCATGGAAGGGAAGGGAGGGGTATGTGTCACAGCAGAATTGGGCTGCTGATGTGGGAGGAGGGAGGGGGGGAATGTTCAAGACACTTTTGTTATTCGTGGGACCAGATACTAATGCGGCTTGCTGCACTGACCTAGCACGATACATCAAAACCTCATTAGATGTACAATCTAAGTTATATGAAAGAGATGAACCGCCCTACCCCACCTAGTTACAGTTTCATGACATGGAATGTGCGAGGCCTAGGCAACCCTCGAAAGCGACGTCATATACTGGCATACCTAGACAGACATAATATCCACTATGCTGTGCTTCAGGAAACGCACCTTAGCCTCCACCCGACTCTGTTTGCAGGCCGCCGTGCGGCACATCGCATTTTTCAGTGTATTCTACATATGCCAAGGACACAGCCATCCTAATTAAGAAAAATGTGCCATACATAGCCATGGGTGAGATTAGGGATCCCCAAGGACGTTACTGCCTCATGTGGTGAAAACTGGCATCCCAATCCATAACACTTGTCTGCTGTTACGGGCCCAATACTGATAACCCTGAATTCTTCAACATACTGTGGGGAAAAGTACTAGACATAGGCTCCACACATGTGTGACATTAGACCCAGAAAAAGACTAATCCCACCTGCAGGCCCACCAATATACTAACGTCCAACACCAATTACAAGAGATAGTAACTGAAAATATGCTATTCGAGGCTTGGCGAGTCCTCCACCCAGCAGACAGGGCATATGTCTCACCACTGCTCACTCATCATGGTCGCGTATTGATTGTTGGGTAATATGTAGAGGCCTCAAGCACTGGTTGACAAGATCGAGTCACCTGTATGTATGTATGTATGTATGTAGGCATACTTATATAGCGCGTCTGTCACCCAGAGGGCATCCTGGCGCTTTGACCACAGACATTCTTACAGGTGACAATTACACTGCCTTAGGAAAAAGGTAGGTTTTAAGATCCTTTCTAAAAGATAAGAGGTCCTCCTTGCACCTTAGGGCCAGAGGTAGGGAGTTCCAGAGCTTGGCGGCCGCGAAGCTCAATGAACGGCCGCCCATCCTCACCCTTTTTATCTTAGGAACAATCACCAAGAAGGCCGAGGAGGATCTCAAGAGTCTGGCAGCAGAGTACCAGGAAAAAAGACCTCGGAACACCACTGGACCCAACCCGTGTAAGGCTCTAAAGACCAAGCAAGCTGATTTAAAACAGATCCGTTTTTGCACCGGAAGCCAGTGTAGGTCCGAAAGGGCAAGAGAGGACGAAGCATGCCATGGCCGCGAGAGCGCCAGTTTAGCCGCCATGTTCTGTACCCGCTGTAGCCTCATAATTAGGGTACTAGGAGCTCCCAGAAGCAGTGCGTTACAGTAGTCTAACCTACTGAGAATGATACTACGCACTGCTTCCGTCCTCGCTGAGTGAGGGAGAAGCGGAAGAATCTTCCGCAGCATGCGTAACAGCAGCATGCAGGTCGCCGTGGTTTTATTAACGAAGGCGTCCAGCTGGAGACCAGGCCCGAGCAGGACACCTAGGTTACGGACTGAGTCCGCCGCTGCGACAGTGCCTAAGGTAGAAGAAGGCCAGAGTCCCTCTGGCAGAGGGCGAGGTATACGATCTGCCGAACAGTAGAGAACTCCAGTTTTTGCCCCGTTAAACTGTAACGAGTTCTGACGCAGCCAACCCGCAGCTGTCGACATGCATTGGTGAAAGGATTCCAAGGGGACCGCATCCCTGCCCTCAATGGAAAAAATAAGCTGAGTGTCATCGGCATAATTGATGACAGACATGCCGAATGACTTAATCAGACTTATTAGAGGGCGAAGGTATAAATTGAAAAGGATCGGACTGATTGCGGAACCCTGCGGCACTCCCTGTTTTACCTCTCTCACCAACGAACGAAACGGCGGCATAGCCACAGATTGCCGCCTGTTACAGAGGTATGATGCCAGCCAGTCCAAGGCTAAGCCCGTTACCCCGGACTCCTGGAGCCTACCCAATAGGATCGCGTGGTCAACCGTGTCGAATGCGGCCGACATGTCAAGCAGCACCAGAAACGCTGCTCCTCCCATGTCGACACGTGAACGCAGGTCATCCAGGACGGCCACCAAGGCAGACTCCGTACCGTGGGCCGGCCTAAAGCCAAATTGGGCCACGTCCAATAGATCGTTGGATTCCAGGAAGCTGGATAGGGCCCTTGTGACCAATTTCTCTAGGATTTTTATTGAGAAAGGCAAGAGTGAAATAAGCCTATAGTTGGTCGGACATAAAGGGTCCAAGGTGACTTTTTTTAACAGTGGCGTAATCACTGCCAGTTTCCAGCTATCTGGGACCCTGGCCGTGGTCAAAGACTGGCAGCAGATGGAATGGAGTGGGGGGAAGAGTTCTGCCTGGAACACCTTCCAGAATTTGTGCGGCAGGGGGTCTAACGGGGAACCGGATGACACACCATTTGCCAACAGACAGAAATCCTCCAGGGAAGGAATGGGAAAGCAGGTCAGCCGAGGTTGCACTGCTTCCTCCATATTCACCTCCCGAGCTACTCCGCTGACTAGTCCCAAGGGGCAGAGATCAGGGTGGCTAGACACACTGGGAGCAGAGAGGCCCGCCAGGATGGTATTAATTTTTTCCTCAAAAGCCAAGGCTAATGAGTCGCAAAGCTCCTGCGAGGCCGGAATGGTAGATGTGACACAGGCTGGATTGGAAAGATTTTTAACCAACTTAAACAAAGTTTGTGATTTGTTACCAGCCTTGGCCTCGAGATGCTTAGCTTTAGCCAACCTAATCTGAGTTTTATACTCCTGGAGTGTTTTTTTATAGACCACTCTATCTGTTTCTGAATAGTGTCATCTCCAGACCCGTTCCGCCTGTTTACAGTGAAGTCTCTGCTGAAGAAGGTCACTGGAAAACCAGGGAGTGACTCTCTGCGGCTTATCTTTCACCTTACGCATTGGAATCAACCTGTCAAGTGACTCAACGAGCTGATGACAGAGAGTTGAATAGCTCTCCTCCACATTCTGACCTAATGAAAAAGCCCTGGGCAGTAATGTGGGTATACTGGAGCCCACTGTCTCCTGAGTTTAGGCTTGACGGGAGCGCTCTTACTCAGCGATCCAGCTGGTAACAGGATAGAAAAGTGGATCAAGGCATGATCTGTCCAGCATTGACCCGCAACCTCCTTGATCGAGACCAGAGGCTCCGCTGCAAAGATCATATCCAGAACATGGCCCTTCACATGAGTCGGGGTAGACACAAGCTGCGTAAGAAGCAGATTATTGCAAGCTTGGTACAGATCACGGTATGCAAGGTCATGAGGACCACTGGGCCAAAGATTAAAATCACCCAGGATTAAGAGTCTAGCATGGGTATTAGATAGATCATAAATTCGATCTATCAGATCTTGTACAGATGATGTCGCGCTAGTAGGAGGGCAATAGCATAGTAGCCCCGAGACCAGTGTTCCACTCAGATCTTTTAGAGAGAAACCCATAAGCTCAAAGCCCTTAACCGGTTTGACTTCGAGGTGAGAGAGCGAGAGTGAGTCTCTAAAAATAAAGCCCACTCCACCGCCTCTCCCATTGGGTCGTGGAATATGCCTGATAGAATACCCTGGCGGGCAAGCACATCCCAACTCTACATTACTCTCCGCCCTGGTCCAGGTTTCAGTAAGAAACATGATATCGAGCTGCAGTGAATCAATGAGAAGAGCCGTCTCTGCATGATGTTTGCAGAGAGAGCGAACATTCAGTAGACCGCAGTTAACACTCACCAGGGGGGCCGATAGAGGGGCCGAACATACACCCGCGCTAGGGAGATGGTTCATCCGGCAAAGATCTTCCTTAGAGTATGTCAGACGCGCTGAGGCAGCGTCTCTAGCGCTAAGCGCGTCCGGGGCGCCAACGGGCTTACCTCTGGCGCACCTCCGGCACCCCCCCGGCTCGCCCGCTGCGCGCTCGCCTAGACATCTCTACTTATGGTGTCCCGCGCGGGAGTCCTGGGAGTAAAACCACTGGACCCACTACAAGACCGTGCACATATTCCGATCACTCCGCGGTGCTCATATCGCTTACCCACCCCTCTCGCACAACAACGCCCTATC
This sequence comes from Lissotriton helveticus, assembly GCF_964261635.1. Classification (NCBI taxonomy): domain Eukaryota; kingdom Metazoa; phylum Chordata; class Amphibia; order Caudata; family Salamandridae; genus Lissotriton; species Lissotriton helveticus. The sequence goes on along the minus strand of NC_136071.1, from coordinate 514,482,753 downwards.
GAACATGGAGGCTGCCAGCACATGCTCTATTAGATGCACCTTTTCGAAATGGACTTGAACAGGAAATTACAGAATTCTTTCCGCGGAACATCAATACAGTGCCTCACTTATCCACGGTCTGGGAGGCTTTCAAAGTTAGAGTATCAACAAGGACTGGCCAACCAAGGAATGATCAGTTTGTGTCCAAAAAGAAAAGAAAACCATTTGGTTTTTTAAAAGAACCCTCACCCACTAACCTAGTTCCCACCCAAAAGCGCTGAGTGCACCTTGGGTGTGCTACGACGCCTGAACTACAGCAGAGCAGAGTTTTTTGTGGTGAGATGAGTGTAGTGATTTAAAACGGACTATAGGGTCCCCCTCAGCAAGAGAGTAAATATAATAATGGGGCCCTAGGGCAGGGTATGTACTCGGGCGTCAATATAAATTGGGGGACGACTCAGACCTTCCCCTTAACTCCCTCGGTCCGGAGATACCACCCAGACTATCCCTTGACTTGGTGCAATACTGAACTCAAATATTTAGGGATAATGATAACCAGGAATAGAACGGAACTCATGAAAATCAATTACGGTCGAACACTGGAGACATTGACAGCCTCCATTACCAGGTGGATTGCCATGCGGAACTCATTAGAGGGAAGAGTGTCGCTGATTAAAATGGTGATTCTTCCCAAATTGCTTTATCTATTTACTAATATTCCCTACGCACCCAGCAAACACTTCTTTATAGCACTTAAATCTCAATTGACCGCTTAACATGGGGTGGGAAGCAGCCTAGATTGCAATGGGAGGTCTTGACCCAGCCATTTGAGAAGGGAAGTTTTGAGGTGCCCGATATGGAGCTGTACTTTTGGTGCGCCCAGGCACACTTTGCTGCATACTGGATCAGACAGCCACCAAATATGCAGCATTTAGCTGTGGAACACGGGTACATAGCACCGGTGCCCTACACCGCCTATCTGAGTTCGCCCATTCAGCCCAAAGATAGGGACACGACAACTGCGGAATGTACTAACAGAGCGTGGCGAGATATCGCTAAGCGCCTGCAAATAGATATGATATATTATCCCTTGATAATACTACAAGGCCTCATAGATCTCCCGGTTACGCAGGAGGGAAGCGGTCGTAAAATGCTTCGTAAGGCGGGAGTGCTGACCTGGGGAAATATCTATAAGGACGGGGCATTCCCTAATCGGGAAACGTTCTTTAAGGACCAAAAACCTACCCCAATGGAGGTTTTTCTATATGTCAGGCTACGACAGGACATTAAGGCTACTACTCCTGATTTTCCCGCAGAGCCCCTGACCCTGGCCCCATTGCATGTCCTACTCAAAAAAGACGCAACCACGCATGTGGCCTCTACGCTTTATTGTGTTAAAAACTGAAACATTTGATCCAGACTCTCCGAAGTATGTGTTTTTAAAAACTTATGCAGAGCTTTCAAATTATCATCTGTGACTTTGGATATGCTAAAATCTTGGTCACCAGCCCAACTGAAACTATGCCTGAAGCATCTTACCCCCAGGTTAAGCATGACCCTCGACAAGCAATATTGCTCTGTCCTCTCAACATACAAACAGTACGCGGAGTCAATCGTTTTAAAAAAAAACTGCAACAATATTTTTTTTTAATATAAATCATGGAGTTAGGCGAAGTATTATTCTACTACGACTTGGGATACTACCCCTGAAATCATACACAATTAAATGGTTGCCAAAAGGAGGAGGGTCTAACCTCTGTGACTTATGTAAAGGTGGGGTGCAAGATCTGGAACATGTTCTCTTTGCCTGTCCAAATCCGACTATTGTCGCTGCCAGGAACAGATACATAACTCCGATCAAAATCAAATGTAATATAAATTCTGTTCAGAATTTGATTACCCTTTGCAACGCTCCACCCAATGAATTTGTGTTTATCAAATTGTATAACTTTTTTAAATCATTTCTAAAATTGTATTAGATAGATAATTTTAAATCCAAAATTGTAATTTTATTGCTAAAAATGTGTTGTTCTCGCAAGAGAACTGAATCGAAGAAACTAAACTAAACTTGTAATGAATATTCTACTTACCAGTATGCATCTGTTCTTGGCATGTAGGGCTGCTAACATTCATATCTATAGCATAGATCGCCGCCTAGTGTTGGGTCCGGATGATTGCACATTGTTGTCCTGGAAGAGTCTTCGAAGTATCACGAGATAGGTGGCTACTCCCCTGGACTACAGTGCGCATGGGCATCGACTCCATCCCCAGATTGTTTTTAGCCATTGTGGCAAAGTTGGAGTGTTGTAGTGTAAGTGATGACCATGCTAATGATTGAATGCAAGAAGGTCTGCAGCCGCTACGGGCGCCGGGGAGGAGGGTGGGCGATATGAATGTTAGCAGCCCTACATGCCAAGAACAGATGCATACTGGTAAGTAGCATATTCAGTTCGAGGCATGTGGGCTGCTAAATTCATATCTATAGCATAGAATACATAGCAGTCCCTCCATTAACGGCGGCTGCCCGTGCCAGCTGCAGAAGTCTGAAAAAGTGTTTTGAGAACAGCCTGTCCTACAGCTGCCTGCTGTTTAGAATGCACATCCACACAGTAATGTTTGGTAAACGTATGTGGTGTAGACCATGTGGCTGCTCTACAGATGTCTTCCAAAGGAATGTTACCTAGGAATGCCATGGAGGCCCCCAACTTGTGGGTGGAATGGGCTCTGGGGGGGACCGTTAAGGTGTGCTTAGCTTTCTGATAGCAAATCTGAATACACTTAATGATCCATCTGGCTATTCCTGCTTTGGAAATGGGGTTGCCTTTGTGCTGGGCAGAGAAGGCAACAAAGAGTTGCTGTGTCTTTCTAAAAGGTTGTGTTCTGTCAATATAGTACATTAATGCCCTTTTGACGTCCAGTGTATGGAGCATTCTTTCTGCTACTGTTTCTGGGTTTGGAAAGAATGCGGGCAGTTCAATGGTTTGATTGACATGAAACTGCGACACCGCCTTAGGAAGAAACTTGGGGTTAGTGCGGAGCACCACCCTGTTGGAATGAATTTGTATAAATGGCTCTTGGATTGTGAGCGCTTGTAGCTCACTAACACGTCTTAAAGACGTGATGGCAATGAGAAAAGCGACTTTCCATGTGAGGAATTGAATCTCACATGAATGTAGAGGCTCAAAAGGTGGACCCATCAACCTGGTGAGGACCACGTTGAGATTCCACACAGGAGCTGGTGGGGTCCTGGGAGGGATGACCCGTTTCAGCCCTTCCAGGAAGGCTTTAATGGCAGGCACCCTGAAAACAGAGAGATGCTGCCTGTTTTGAAGATAAGCTGCTATGGCGGATAAGTGTATCCGAATGGAAGCATATGCTAGATTGCATTTATAAAGATGTAACAAATAGCAGATGATGTTAGGAATGGATGCATCTAGCGGGTTGATATTGTGTTCTGTACAGTAAATGACAAACGGCTTCCATTTTGCTGCATAGCAAGCTCTGGTAGTGGGCTTTCTTGCCTCCCAGATGATGTCCATGCATTCAGGAGGCAAATTAAGGTAGCCAAACTCTAAGACCTCAGGAGCCAGATCGCCAGAATGAGCTGTTGCGGATCTGGATGCTGAATGTCGCCATGGTTCTGCGTCAAGAGCCTGGGTGTGAGGCGCAGCCTTTGATGCGGTACCACGGAGAGTTCTAGAAACGTGGCGTACCATGGTTGGCGTGCCCACGTTGGAGCAACCAGGATGAGTGTCATCGAGTGTTGCTTTAGCTTTCGTGCCACCAGCGGTATGAGAGGTGCTGGGGGAAAAGCGTACGCAAATCTGCCTGACCAGTTCATCCATATCGCATTGCCCTGCGACTGTGGGTGAGGGAACCTGGCGGCAAAGCTTTGGCATTTTGCGTTTTCCCTTGTGGCAAACAGGTCTATCTCTGGATGACCCCACTGCTGGAAGTACGGGTGGAGTACTGATGGATATATCTCCCACTCGTGCATCTGGTGGCTGTACCTGCTGAGCAGATCCGCCATCTGATTGTCCTTGCCCGGGAGGTGTTCCGCCATGAGGAAGATGTTCCTCTGAATGGCCCACTTCCGCATGCCCTGAGCCAGATGAGACAGCTGTGGAGAGTGTGTACCTCCCTGCTTTTGTATGTAATACATGGCCGTCATGTTGTCCGTCCGGATCAACACGACCTTGTTGCACAGATGTACCTTGAAGGACTTGAGTGCCATGAAGATTGCCATCAGTTCTAGGTAGTTGATGTGCATTTTCTTTTGTTGCATTGTCCATAGTCCCTGCACTGTGTAGTGGAGCACATGAGCCCCCCATCCCTGGAGAGATGCGTCCGTCGTCATGACAATTTGTGGCACAGGCTCTTGGAACGGTCGGCCCTTGCAAAGGTTGTGTGGAGTCCACCAATGCAGAGAGCTGTATGCCCGACCGGTCACCAACACTAGGTCTTTCAGCTGGCCATAAGCCTGAGTCCACTGACGTGCCAGGCATTCCTGGAGCGGACGCATATGCAACCTAGCGTGCGGGACTATAAAGATGCAGGAGGCCATCATGCCTATCAACTGCATGAACACTCTCGCTGGGAGGGAGTGTTGCGGTCTGAACCATTGGATTAGCGACTGGATGTTGTCGATCCGTGCTTGGTTCGGCTGAGCTGTGGCAGTCAGAGTATTTATTATCGCGCCCAAATACTGCCGCACATGGGCTGGCAGGAGGTGCGACTTCGGATAGTTTAGTGAAAACCCCAGACCATGAAGAAGGTGAATGGTGTGAGACATGTCTGCGGCGCACTGTTGCTCCGACTTGGCTTGAACGAGCCAGTCGTCTAGGTAAGGGTAGACATGTATGTTTTGTCTCCTGAGGTGCGCCGCTACTGTCGCCAGACATTTGGTGAACACTCTGGGGCAGTGGTCACTCCGAAGGGGAGAACTTTGAACTGGTAATGCCTGTTTTGTATGGTGAACCTGAGATACTTTCTGTGTGAAGGATGGAGTGGTATGTGGAAATAAGCATCCTTGAGGTCCAAGGTTGCGAGGAAGTCTCCCTGGTTTAGTAATGGAAGAACGTGTTGCAGTGTTAACATGTGGAAGTGTTCTGAAAGAATGTACTGGTTCAGAGGCCTGAGGTCCAGAATCGGTCTGAGTGAGCCGTCCTTCTTTGGGATTAAGAAGTACAGGGTATACACCCCTGTGCCTTCTTCCTCCACCGGCACGAGCTCTATAGCGCCTTTTTGCAGCATTACAAGAACTTCCTGCTGCAATAAGTGCAAGTGCTCGGCTGACATAGGACGTTGTTTTGGGGGAATGTTGGGTGGAGTGGAGGTTAACTCCAAACAATAGCCGAACTGGATAAGTTTCCGTACCCACCTGTCTGTGGTGATGGACTGCCAGACAGGGAGGAACTGTTGGAGTCTCCCCCGACAGGTGTTGGATGGTCGGGGGGCAGTGACAGGAAGTCACTGTTTGTTGGAGACAGAGGAACGGGAGCTGTTGTTGCCTCTTCCTCTGCCTTTGGCACTGTTTCCCCGGTACCCTCCTCTACCTTGCTTGGGGTACGAGGATTGCGCCCCACCCTTGTTGAATGGCGTTTGCTGTGCCAAGTGTCCTCTGGTAACACCTCGATTGCCTGAGCGACGAAAAGTGTTCCCACGGAATTGCTGAGACTGGAGAGCACCCATGGATTTGGCCGTCTCAGTATCTTTTTTGATTTTCTCGAGGGTGGTGTCCACCTCTGGGCCAAATAACTGGTCTGGATTAACAGGCTGGTTAAGGATAGCTGTCTGGATCTCCGGCTTGAACCCTAAGATGCGGAGCCATGCTTGACGCCTCAGCATAACACTAGTGTTTATCGCCCTCGCTGCCGTGTCCGCAACGTCGAGCGCACATTTTATCGCAGCGTTGGAGATGAGCTTGCCCTCCTGTATAAGCATCTCAGCTCCCTCCTTAAACTGGTCTGGAAGGTGTTGCAGCAGTTGTTCTAGGGTGTCGTAGTGCGCCCTATCGTATCTGGCCAGCAGAGCCTGTGTGTTTGATATGCGCCAGATGTTTGCTGCCTGAGCTGCCACCCTTTTCCCCGAGGCCTCCAGCACTTTGGACTCTTTATCCGGGGGAGGAGCTTCACCCGTTGTTTGAGAGTTTGCCCTCTTGCGGGCATTAGAGACCACCAAAGAGTCTAAGGGCAACTGGCCCCCGATGTAGGTTGGGTCGCCAGGTGCCGGTCTGTATTTTTTCTCTATCCTAGGGTTGACCACCCTAGCTCTGGTGGGTTCCTTGAAAATGTCCGTGGCATGCTTAAGGACCCCCTTCAGCATAGGAAGAGTTTTCACAGTTTTTTCTGCAGCAGAGAAAGTGTCGAATAAAAAGTCATCTTCCACAGGGTCAGCATGCATCTCTACTTTATGATTTGTAGCTGCCCTCTCAATTAAGGCATTAAATGCCGCAGAGTCTTCTGTGGGAGACGTTTTTACACCATAAACCTGAGTGTCCTGGAGAACCTGCTGGTCCCCTTGATCACCAGTGTCCATCCAGGAGTCCTGCTGCTCATCAGTGTCTGTGTTCGCAGGAAAGTTATATTCCTCATCTTGTTCACCCTCATCTCCATCTGAGCAAGTGGGTGAAGGTGTTGCACCTCTCCTAGGTTGTGGAGGAATTTGTTCAACCAGCACTGGAGTCTCTGGTGCTGGCCTTTTCCGCTTGAGAGGAATTACAAACGACTCCAGAGGCTGTGATGTAATTTTCCTCTTGTATAGCGTGAGTTTCCCTGTGTCGGCGTCTATAAAATGCGCCGACTGCTCCTCCAGTCGAGGTTGTCGAGGACCGAAACTTGCGCTGGAGTGAGTGTGGGCGGAAACTGCGGAGTCCTTGGTCACCAAGCGTGGTGCAAAGTCTTTCGGCGCCACCTTAGGCGGTAGAGTGTAGAGGATCGGCATCGAAGTCTTTTTCGGTGGGGCCAGCTGTTGGGAAGCTGAAGGTGTTTTCGGTTCCGACGTCGACGCTTTGTCCCGTATCTGCTTGAGGGAGCCCGAGACCTGCTTCGTAAACGAAGCGGATGGTTTAGTCGACCCGAGTGATGACCTCGGTCCACCTCCAGGGGAAGACTCGAGCGTCGATGATGTCTGTTTGGCCGCCGTAGGCGCAGACGTTTTTTCGACCACTGCGCTACTGTCACCGACCACGGCCGCAGGCGTCGACGCCGACTTCTTCGGATCGGCAGCCTTTGTTTTTTGCTTCGGGACTCCAGACTTCTGCTCGGTGCCCTTCGCCGACTTCGTCTCGACGTCCCGTTTGCCCTTTGGATCGGTAGCTGTGCCCGCCGTAGGCTCGACAGTCTTCTTTGACTTCGACTCGACCACCTTGCTCGACACCCGCTCGAGGACCCCCTTCGAGCTCGGTTCCTTGACCACTTTCGACACCTTTGCCGGGTCGATAGCCTTACAAGGCTTCGAGGTGTCCGAAGACGACGGCGTCGATGGCGGAGCAGACGTCGTCGGTGTCGATGGCGTGTCGGCCATCTTTGTCTTCGTCGATACCGATGTTGTGAGTTTCGGTTTCGATTTCTGTAATGGCGGCTCCGCCGAGGTGTCCGTAGCCGGGCCGGAAGGCGGGGCCGTGGATCGAGGTGTAAGGTCGTGGGTAAGGCCGCGTGGCGATCCCGTGACCTGAGCCATCATGAGAGTACGAACGGGGCATAGCTCATCCTCCGAGCTATCTTCCACGGCCTCATATACTTCTTCGTAGTCCCCTACCTCATCGACGTTTTCTCCTAGGTCGGGGCCCACGACGTCTGCCTCGGATTCGGGCTGGACAACCGCCGATGAAGGTGAAATTTGCAGTTGAAGAACTTGTTCTTCTGCTTCGGGGTCTTCGAAGATGTCGTCCGGCGCCGGGGCCGACCGCTGGGCCTCGAGGCGTGCCACGCGCCGAAGCTTGAGAGTCTTCTTCGACCTGAATTTGGAACAGGCCATACAGTTGGCCTCGTTGTGGTCCGGCGACAGGCACTTGTTACACACAGGGTGTACGTCGATGTGTGGGTACTTCGAGCCACACACGGGGCACTTCTTGAACGGACTCCGTTCCATGCCGTCGAAGTCTTGCTGCGTCGACAGGGCCTCGATGACCGAAGAGTCACCCGACTCCTCAGATATCCGACTCGACGAGTTGGAGTGTACACGAGACCGAATGCGAACAATACCGACGGGATAAGCGAAGGCCTTTTGGCCTTGAAAGAGTGTTTTTTATCGATTCCGAACAGGAGACGTCGAAATCACATCCGAACCCAATGGCGGAAAAAAACAATCTGGGGATGGAGTTGATGCCCATGCGCACTGTAGTCCAGGGGAGGAGCCACCTATCTCGTGATACTTCGAAGACTCTTCCAGGACAACAATGTGCAATCATCCGGACCCAACACTAGGCGGCGATCTATGCTATAGATATGAATTTAGCAGCCCACATGCCTCGAACACTTGTAAACTTGTTGTGGTACTCAGGCAGATTGCTTAGTTGTAAATCATACATTGCGCACTAGATGGGAGGAGGAGTTGTGAGATACCCTTAGTGACGACAAATTGATGTATTGGGGTCAGCAGACGGAACTTATCTCAGCAAGTAGCAGACTCCGCAGTATACACTTTAAATATCTGCACCGCTTATATTTTACTCCAGCAAAATTACACCGCTTTCAACTGAGACAAAACGATAACTGTGACAGATGCAGAGGGGCAGGAGCAGGATTTCTGCATCTTGCATGGGAATGCACTCCCATTCAGGGGTATTGGCAGACGGTGCTTGAGGCTTTATGCCAGATGACTGGATAATCTTTTCCAATCACTCTGCTTGTAGCAATTTTGGGGTACACAAAAGAACTGGACTCGTCAATCAGAAAATTTGCCTCGCTGGGCCTACTACTGGCTAAACACAAGGGGGCCTGTAGAAGGGAAAGAGGGCAGGCCCCTAAATTTAAAGACTGGCTGAATGACCTTACATTTTGTCAAGAGCAACTGACTACGTATGCGGAGCTAATGCCGCCTGCTTCCCGGCCAAAAGACATTTGGGAACCACCTATGAACATACTACTTCAACATTACACTATGGGTGGAGAGAGCGGAGGAAGTGTTCAAGATCTTACGCAGATACAGGAAGCAGGGTCTGCAATTAATTAACGGGAACAGGAGGGCAGGGAGGGGACTGCTGCACAAGGTCAAGAAATTCGGAATGAGGATTAGGAGATGTTATTGATATATGTGTAACAAGGCTTATGTAAAGACAGAATCACACTTTAAATGCGTTAATTGGTATCTACCATGGCTATTCGATATTCGTGAATACTATATTGTACTGAAAGGCTTGTTTAAGCCTTTGTTGTTTATTTTTGTTCACAATCGTAAAACTCAATAAAAAGAAATTTGAAAGAAAAGATGGGGCTGTTTACAGTATTATTAACCAGTGGTGCTCTGTGTCTATGGGTATATTACACATTCCACCCCCATCTGCTCCTCTCTCCCAATGCTTGCAGTTTTAAGTACATATAAGATTCTTAAGGACATTTCACACGTATCTGGGTTAATTAATTGCAGTCCTCACGGATAGATTTTGGGTGACCTTGCGGTTATTAAATTTATTAATTTTAGTGGTTTTACAGAGAAGTAATTGTTTCTAATGTTGAAATTTGGGGAATGTCGTGTAGATTCGTACATATCATGAAACATTTGGGTAAAATGCAACATCAGACTGTCAAACAAATTTGGGAGATTCTTGTGTTCAGGAAGACTTCCATCTGACTGCCACCGAAGGCCACAGGGCAAGAAAAGGGAATCCTTTTGACTGAGCAGGAATGGCAGCATGTTTATATGCCAAAAGAAGAAGTGGTGTCTTTGTAGCCGAAAAACAGTGCAAGCAAAAGTCATGAGAGATTAGTTCGGTATAAAGGAGATATTGAGGTGTGTTAACAGAAGCAAGAAATGTAGTAACTTTTCATATTTCTTTTTTAATATGTATTAATGTAGACCGCATTTTAAGACTCTCTCAATATCTATTATGGGATTACAATTGGGCTAAATCAAATCTAGACTGCTGAGAGAATTATGCTGCGAACTCTTGCAGCTTTTCCCTCCTGTACCTTTGTTTCCAAAGACCACCTACTGATATGTATTTCCCTATTTTTACCTCCAGGTGTGAATACATCCAGCCACGAATGCACGTATAACTCCTACTGATAGGCATTCAAAAGCTCTCTTTTGTTTTACTTGTACTAGTCTCTCATCAGCTTTACAGAAGAAAGCAGAGCCTATAGCCTGACAGCAGGATCAGCATGCATTAGGCACAGTTTCTTCTTTAGTTTTCACCTGCACAGGGTTCGCGAAATCGCTTGTATTTAAAATAAAATCTTAAAGGGGCTTAGAGCTCGCCCATTACTTACCTTTACTTACCATTGGCTCCCATGTCACTCTCATTTCCTTGCTTCCGATTGGTCAGCGCCTCTTCCTCACATCCGTCTTGTGCCTGAGCTTCAAGTCTTCGTCCTGACTGGAGCTTGGACCAAGTACTGCTTACGGTGGGCAATGTCCTTCCACTGCAGGGTCCTGTAGGTACTCTTTTTGCTCTTTTCACCAGAACCAATATTATCTGTTTCTTTTGGCGTCCAGTGTGGCATTGTCATCTTGTCCTTTGCGCCTTCGTGGAATTTCCAGGTTCCTGTAACTGCGGTCAGATGCGGTTTTTACTGAGACGTATTGGTCAGATTAAGTGTCATTCTCTCTTTGTTTCCACCTACCACAGCAATTGCATGCTGTCGCAGTCAGACATTTGTCAATGAGTGTTAGTAATGTAAACCAGTTTGTGACTGCTCACACTGTTCATCAGAGAGGAGACTGGATTGTCCTTGTATGGTCGAGCTGTTTTGCTTTTAATCTAGCTTCTTGGTGAATTGTGCCTATGGTTTGCACTGCACTGAGGCGGTTGTGGTTGACGTGTGTAAGTATGCAGTGGCAAACACTTGAAATCTGCTGGAAAAGCATCATTGTCATTTTGACAACGGTGCTGAGAGCGTGCGACTCCCTGCCTGGCTCGCTCGCTCCTCTCACCGATTTTTAAGACTCATTTATGTTTTGTTTCTCACCATGTGCACAAGCTACAGATTACATTTTTGTTACGTATGTGCTGTTTGCTTGACTCGTCTTCACTGTCAGGGGATATTTGGGAAGAGCAGCTGTGTACTGCTGCTGGCTTTGTCACCAGGGCTTGTTTTCATTACGAACTAGTACATCTGCAGCCTCACACAAGCATGCCAGCGCCCTTGCTTACCATATTTAGGCACTTGCGTTATGCCGCTTTGAAATTACATACAAAACAAACCAACACAGATGCCAGTACTGAGTTCTATTTGGCAATTAACTTCGGAATTAGAGGCCAATGTAGATTTATCAATGGTCTCAACGAAAGATGAATTTCTCAAAATTGTTTTTATTTTCAAACCTTATTCTTCATTTACAATAAATACAGTCACAAAGAGCATAACTCACCAATAAACGAAAGACAACCATGCACTCTTGTGACGAGAACCATCCTGATTATTGCTATATTTTACTACTAAACAAGCAGTCACTAGTGCAGTTACCTTGCAGGCACTAGGCCTACGATTTGGATGTTGCAGCAGGTGCAGTGGCACAGGGGCCAAAAGCTGTAGGAAACCCACTGAATACTTACTATTGCTATTTGTTACTGCCAGGGCCGGACTGGGTACCGAAACCGGACCTGGCAAACTGCTCGGCTGATTTTGTTACAGGGGGTCGATATTGCCAGCCCCCGAAAACAAATATGGCTCCTCAGGGGCCCAAAACTGGTCCGCACCCTGGCAGCCCACCGGGGAAATGACCGGTGTCAGCTCCAGCCAGTCCGGCTCTGGTTACTGCTAAGCAAGCAGTCACAAGTCCAGTTGCCTTGCAGGCACCTGGGTCATGATTTGGATGGTACAGTAGGTGCAGTGGCGCACTGGCAAAAGGTTTAGGAACCCCACTGAACACTGATTATTGCGATATTTTACTACTGAACAAACAGTCACAAGTGCAGTTTCCTTGCAGGTAGTAGGGTCATGATTTGGATGGTGCAGAAGGTGCAGGAGCAGAGGGGCCAAAAGGTCTAGTTTTATTTCCAGCACTCTAATTTCTTACAGCAGACTGCAGACAGTGTATTTATCATAAAACACAGTGAAGCCCGTGTTCCTACTGGAGAGCTCCCTATAGTATGCGTTTTGTGTTTCTCCAGCTCACATCACAGCCCATCCCCTTGTAAACACCATTCTCGCTATGGCTGTCCACGCTTGTTTTTTAGGTCACATTCTTGTAAACACATGAAATAAGCATTTCCAATTCAATAGGTCTCGCATTTGCGAGAGTTTAAGCTATTGGCATTGTAAATAACAATGCCTTTTATTTATGTTTTTAAAATCAACACGGGGGCGTGGCCAAGATGGCGGGCTGACTGGTCGCTCCTTCCGTGAGCTCCTGAGTCCCCGGGCCCTCTGACCCATCTCGCGCCGCTGATCTCCCCCAGATCTGGCGGAGGAAGGAGCGGAGGTGGCTGTGTGCCCGGTGTGTGCGGTTTTGGTGCCCCCGGAGGCGCTGTCGCGGAGATCGACGCCACGCTGTGCTGGCCCCTGAGACGAGCGGGCGCTGCGGCTCGCACGAGGCCGGGCGGACGTGAAGCGGCTGCCCACGGCGCCTTGCAGCGGTGGAGAGTTCCCGGGCCCACTGCCCATCCAGGGCCCGGTCGAGTCCCCCCTGGCAGCACTGGTACCCCCTGGCGAGGGGGTAGACGGCCGCGGCGGAGCGGCGCCCTCCGCACCTGGCTGGGAGTGGAGTCGGGGTAGAGCGCTACGCGACCCCGGGGATTTACGGGGCCTGGAGGCCCAGCAGGCCGAAGACGCCGGCGAACTTCCTCTGAGTGCCCAGGCTCTGGGGTGGCCCGGGTGGGGCCTGGAAGAGACGCCTTGGATCGCCTGGCAGACCCGTGACTGGTGAGATTGTCCCGGGGTGCGGTGGTGTGCCCCCGGGCCCACTGACCGGCGAGGCCCCGGTCGCGTCCCCCCCAGCGGCGCTGGTGTCCCCTGGCGGAGGGGTAGAAGGACACGGCGGTGCGGCGCCCTCCGCCCCTGGTTTGGGAGGACTCAAGGTGGAGCGCGACACGACCCCTGGGATTTGAGGAACCCAGGGCCTAAGGACTGCAGACCAGTGACGCAGACGGGCTGCCTCTGCGGACCCCGGCTCGGGGGTGACCCGGGTAGGGCCCAGGAGAGACGCCTTTGCCTTTGCCTGCGATCGGTGTGCCAATTCTATAGGCTGCGCGCAGAGGGCCCCACCGAACTTCGGCGGTCCTGCCGCTACCGGGCCGGGCGCCCCACGGGCTGGTGCGGTCGACCTTTGCTTCCCGGTGGCCTTGCTGGGCCCGAGTGTTGTGCCGGGGCCGGGCGGAAGCCTGGTTGGTTGGCGGATGCTCGACGGAGAGTGACCCGCCGGGCGTTGCATCTCACGGAGCAGCGGTGCCGGTCCGGACGGCGGCGGTGGTGTGGCGAAGCGGCCGGGGGCCTGCGGGCACGGGGGAGACCCTCTACAGAGCAGCAGGAGCACGTTGGGGGAGTGGTGCAGTGGAGTGCTGATCGTGCTCGCCCAGTCTGCCGGGGGGCGCTGGGGCCTGTCTGTGAGCCCCGGGGTTGCGGTGGACCGACTTGCTACGAGACCCCAGCCTTCTTTCCCTACGACGATCGGCTGCCTCTGCGATGTCAGGTAACAGGGGAGGCAAGAAGGGAGAGCGTACCTTGCCCGAGATGTTGGGCAGAGGTGCCACGAGGCAGGACAGATCCCAGCCAGCACCGAGCCCCTCGTCCGGATCTCGTGGGGCAGAGGGGGGTGAACCCCCGGTCACCAGGTCTTTCCTGGAGTCATTGTTCAGCACCCTCAGGGAGGACTTTCAGACCTTGAAACAAGAGGTGGCTGGCGAGGTCCGAGAAGTGAGAAGGGAAGTTGATTCGCTTGGAGAGAGGGTCGTCGCCATGGAGGAAGCTAATCAATCCAGAGACGAGGAGATCACGCACCTACAACAGGAAGTGCTGCGCCTTCGGGACCAACAGATCGACCTACAGGCCCATGCCGAGGATCTTGAAAATCGGTCCAGGCGCAACAACATTAGGGTCAGGGGTGTTCCGTCCAAAGAGGAGGGGGAGGACGTAACGGCCTACCTACGAGACCTGTTCCGGGATATCCTGGGCGAAGCGGGTGACTTTCCGGTGAGGATTGACAGGGCGCATAGAGTTGGCCTCCCGCGCAGGGCCTCGGCGCCACCCCCAGATATATTGGCCTTTCTCCCGGATTTCCCTCTGAAGGAGCGAATCCTCCGTGAAGCCCGTCAGAAACAACCGTTGAGCTTCAGGGGTCACCAGATTGCGTTGTTTCATGATCTGTCCACGACTACGTTGCAGAAACGCAAGTCCTTCAAAATTGCCACGGACTTTCTGAGAGAGCATGACACGCAATACTCCTGGGGTCACCCCTTCAGGCTTATTTTTCGCTGGAACGGGACACTGCACCAAATGAGATCCCTTCAGGACACGTGTGGGGTGCTGGGAATCACCGCTACTGATGAGGATGTCCCGACGCCACGCCGCCGCACTTCTAGAGGGGGCTGGCAGACAGTCCGACGGCGCCGGACCACGCCTCAGCCTTCTCGACCGGACTCTCCTACGATCAGAGCGGAAATGGACAGCGCCATACGGGAAGTATCCGGCTCCACGTCGCCCAGTGACATGGCCGTGACGGCTTGAGCATCATCCGGGGGGAGATCGTCTTGGCTTTACTGGCACTGCAGGTTTGAGGGTTCCGGGGGGGGTAGGGGGCTCTGGGGGGGCATGGATGGTGGCTGGACGTCCACTCGGACACTTTACCACAGACTTGCCCGTTAGGGGCTGGACTTGGACAATGGGGTTTTTCACACCGTTAGGGTTGATGTTGGGGAGAGGGGGAGGGGATCTGTGTAGGGGTTTGGAGGAGAGATGGAGAGATGGGGAGTTGGGGTGTTTGAGGGTTGTTTGGGGTGTTGGGGTGGGGAGGGTTTGGGGTTCGGGATGTGCCTCATTTGTCCTATGCTGTGCTTTTTGTGCCCTCCTGCTGCCTTTCTTGAGTGGGGAGGTATCTGTTCGGGAGGGGATTCTGATGGTGTGCTGGGCTGCCCCTCTGGTTTCAGGGTGCTGTTGTTGCTGTGTTCTTCCTGCGCTGGGAGAGGGGGGGAGATGTCGTGCTGACCCTATATTGTATTCACCCTGGGCCCCTGCTACTTCAGGTTCACATGTCACCGCCCTTTTGTTATTTCACCGTGGCTCGCTCCTGCGCTTGCCCCGCTCCGCCCCCCCGCCTGGTGGTGCGTTTCCCGTGTCTCCAGGCCCCATTACCGCTGTTTCTCCTTTGTCTACTCATGGCCCTGAAGATCGTTACCCTTAATGTGAAGGGGTTGAATAACCCGGTCAAGCGCAGGGCGATACTATCCCTTCTTGAGAGCACCCAGGCGGATATCTGCCTTTTACAAGAAACGCATCTTCTGGCCCGAGACTGTCCCAGGTTGCGGTCCCCGAAGTTCCCGGTTCAGCTCTTTTCCTCTGAGACTACTAAAACGGCGGGGGTTGCTATCTTGGTGTCTGGGAAGTTCAGAGGGGAGGTACTGCACAAGGTGGCGGAGCAGAAGGGGAGGCTCCTGGCATACAGAGTTAAGATGGGGGGTTTCCTTTTCACGGTGGGTTCAGTGTATAGCACTAATGATCGCCAGGACTTGTTTTTGCAATCTGCTTTAGCTGACATTGCGACTACCCCAGATAGGCATATACTCATTGGTGGTGACCTGAATATGGTCTTCAACTCATCTTTAGACAGATCCGCGCAGCGCCATCCACAGACTGGGGAAATCTCACAGCTTAGTGCCTCACACTTAGGGGACCTGGACATGCACGATCTTTGGAGACGCTTACACCCCGCCTCGAGGGCCTATTCCTATTACTCCCACGCACATAGGACTTACGCCAGACTGGACTACCTCCTGGTGACAGGGCCGTTGGCTGCACTAGCGACCGCGTCTGACATAGGGGTCCTCACGTTGTCGGACCATGCTCCGGTGTCGGGATGCTTCCAGTTGCCGCCGATATCCCCGCGACGCGGGGTCTGGCGCCTCCGGGACACCCTGTTACACAGAAGAGAGGTACTGACGCAGATTCGGGCCGCGATTGCTGGGTTCCGGGAGCACAACGAGAACGATGATACCACCCGGGCGACGCAGTGGTCAGCCCTGAAGGCGGTGCTGCGGGGAGAGTTTATTTCCATCTCCTCGGCGGAGAATAGGGATAGACAGCGGAAGAGGGACGAACTTACTGGTACGGTTCGGGAGCTAGAACAGGTACACCAGAGGACAGGGGCCCCCAGGATCTGGAGGCAGCTCAAGGCGGCGCGGAAGCTTCTTTCCGCGCTGGACATGGACAGGGCGGAATATGCAGCGCTGCGCCTGAAGCACGCATACTATACTGGCGGTGACCGTTGCGGCCGGTTGCTGGCGAATAAACTGCGAGTACGACACCAGCGCCAGAAGGTCGAGGGCCTGTCCGTCCCCGGAGGTGGGTTGGTCACGGATGACGACCAGATAGCGGAAGGCTTCCGCCGATATTATGCGGACCTCTACGCTGGCGAGCCCCCGTCGGCCTCGGCAGAGGCTGATTACCTCACATCGGTCGACCTCCCGGTACTCACACCGGAACAGGCAGAATACCTGGACCGGGATATCCGCCCGGAGGAAGTGATTGGGGTTATCTCTCGACTCAAACATGGGAAGGCCCCGGGGCCCGACGGTTATACTCCACTCTTCTACAAAACATTCTGCCCGGAGCTAGCCCCGTTGCTGACACGACTCTTTAACTCCTTTGCGGAGTCTGGGGCCATCCCCCCGGATCTACTAAGGGCGACGGTGTCGGTTATTCCCAAGCCGGGAAAGTCCCGCACCGAATGTGCATCCTATAGGCCGATCTCGCTGCTCAATGTAGACCTCAAGCTTTACACCGGGATCCTGGCTGCACGTTTGGCGCCTCATCTGCCGGGGTTGGTGGATCCGGATCAGGCCGGGTTTGTCCCGGGCCGGCAGACAGTGGACAACACCAAAAGGGTGGTCCACGTTTTGGAGAAGACCTCTCGGATCCCCGGGGAGCATATGCTGCTCTCGGTGGACGCGGAAAAGGCGTTCGATCGGGTGCATTGGCCCTACCTTGAGAAGGTTCTCTGCAAGCTGGGGTTGGGCGAGAAGTTTCGCACCCTAATACTTAACTGTTACAAGTCTCCTACTGCGACGGTGAGGGTCAATGGTTGCAATTCGGGCCAATTCGCGATTGAACGGGGAACTAGACAGGGGTGCCCCCTGTCCCCACTGCTCTTCGCTCTGTACATGGAGCCTTTTGCCCAGAGGATCAGAAGTAACCCAGAAGTGACAGGTGTCAAGATGGGCGGCTACATCCACACTATCAGCCTCTATGCGGATGACGTGATCTTTATGCTCGACAACCCGAAGGAAGCGCTCCCTGCCTGCCTCGCAGAGTTGGACGCTTTTGCGGCTGTGGCGGGGTTCAAAATGAACATGAGGAAATCTGCGGCCCTTGACATCTCGCTCGCCTCGGCTACCAGGCTGGAGCTGCAGAGCCGCTTCCCCATGCAATGGTCTAGGGATCTGATCCCATACCTGGGGGTACTGCTGGCACCATCCCTGCCTGTCATGGTTACGGCTAACTATGCGGCCTTAGGGACCAAACTGAAAGAAGAGTTGCTCCGGTGGAGCAAAGGTACGCTATCGCTGTTGGGACGCATCGCTGCAGTGAAAATGACTCTCCTGCCGCAGGTGCTGTATCTGTTCCGTGCTTTGCCTTTACAGCCACCGAAGGGATGGATACGACAGACTCAGGCTGACATCGCTCGATTTGTTTGGCAGGGTCGTAAACCTAGACTCCGTAGAGCCCTCTCCACACTGGCACCCGAGTCCGGGGGCCTCGGCATCCCGGACTTGCACAAGTACTTCCAGGCGGCGCAGTTGCGATACTTGGTTGAATGGAGTAAATGGGAATCGGACAGACACTGGCTGTTTCAGGATCAGGCGGTGGCGGGCAGGACTCTGCAGGAGATACCTTTCCTTCGCAGGAATCACAGGCCCCCCAATCTGTATGCGTCCTTTGTCACGCAGGCCACGCTCCGTGTTTGGGATGCCGTGTGTACTCGACATGAACTTACCACCTTCCCGTCGCCGCTTACTCCCTTGGCGGGAAATCCTGACTTCCGGCCCGGAACAGAACCTGGAGCGTTTTCGCTCTGGCAAACAGCCAGGTGCTGTGCATTGGTTCATGTTTATGGCCCGGAGGGTGTTGTGTCGTTCGCTGACTTGCGCAGGGAATACCACTTACCCGAGACGGAGCGTATGCGATACATGCAGGTTCGCCACTGGGCGTTACAGCCGCAGGTGCGAGATCTGGCTGATCGGAAACTCACCCCATACGAGCTGTGGCCCGCGACGCGCTCCTCAGACGCCAAGCTCATCTCGGATCTTTACCGGCTACTACAACCCCCCCCCCCCATCACTTTTATAGCCCCGGGAGGGCGCGCTGGGAGCGGGAGCTGGGGAGGACGCTGAGTCACAAGGAATGGGACGACATTTCATATCGAGCGCGGCACTCGGCCTACCACACTGGGCTCACGGAGACTTTTACGAAGGTATCCACGTACTGGTACTACACGCCTCAGAGGCTGCACGACATGAACCATCACATACAGGACACCTGCTGGCGCGAATGTGGGCAGACGGGAACACTCTCGCACATTTTATGGGATTGTCCGTTGCTGGGTCCGTATTGGCGGGAGGTCCTGGATGACATAGACCAGTGCTTTGACATAGAATTGCCACGCCTTCCCGCCTATGTTTTGCTAGGGTTACCCAATGGCCTGATGTACCCACTGCGATCTAGGAGGGGCAGACAAATAGCGATCGCTCTGGGGTCGGCGATCCAGAACATCCTTATATATTGGCGTACCACCACGCTTCCCACAATCACGGGCTGGTTACACAGGTTGTGGCATGTTCTGGGGATGGAGAAGATGTCCCTCACGGTGGCAGGGGAGGTAGATAGATTTGATGACCTGTGGCAGCCTTTTGGTGTCCTATTGCAATCGGAGTTCAAAGAGATCACCTGTCCACGTTATCTCAGACTGCTACGGCTGACCACCCCGATTTCCTAATAGGTGGGGGGGGGAGGAGGGGTGGGCGCGGGGTTCCTTTTTTGAAAGTGAGGGTATTGCTGGACAATTGCTCAGGCACGGGGGGTGGGGGGGAGTTGGGGTGGGGAGGGGTGGGAGTTGGGGGGGGTGTTCTGGTTTTGGAATAAGTACATCATGCCGCTCACGCTCTTGTTGGGGCTCTACACTCGCTTGGCTAGTCCTCTCCGGATACTGATGGCGTTCTTGGGGAGAGTCTTTGTAGTATACTATCATGATGTCTGTGTTCCTTGTACGTATTATTGTTTTTTCTTGTTGCAGAAACTCTAATAAAATACTTTAAACCTAAAATCAACACATAAATAAAAGGCAATGTAATTTACAATGGCCATAGCTCAAACTCGCGTAAATGCGAGACCTATTGCATTGCAAATGCTTGTTATTTCCGCCGCTCACAATTCCCTCAATAGATTGTAAGCCATGTATTTGTCATGAAATACAGTGAAGCCAGTGTTCCTGCTTGAAAGCTCCCCACAGTAGGCATTTTGTGTTTCCTTATTTCAGGTGCATAGAAGAAGCAGCTAGTTCTATGGGAAAGTGGACATGTCTCTTTCATTTGCCTAAGACACACACACCCAATCGGATTGGGTGAAAAAAGTTTCTGCTCATGTGTAGATTTCGCAGGTATCGTAATGTTTTCTCTCTCCAAACTTTCCTTCGGGCTTCCTCCGAAAATGTTTTTGAATTATAAAAGTAATTATGCACCCCATTGAAATCAAGAAGGCTGTCTTGTCGATCACATCAGATGAGGTAGGAAATGTGCACCCTTCCAATTGAAAACGTGTTTGAGAACACTAAAAACCCCCACCCTCCTCCCACTGACTGGTGTCACATTCTCCCCCGCTGTCCGTGGAATCAGCTTCACTCCGCTTTCACATAAAATGTTTGAAGTCTTCTATTAACAAGCATAAACTGATTTTTAGGTATTGCCTGGCGTTGCAGCATGCATGCGCT
The DNA here is from genome assembly GCF_964261635.1 of Lissotriton helveticus. Taxonomy (NCBI): domain Eukaryota; kingdom Metazoa; phylum Chordata; class Amphibia; order Caudata; family Salamandridae; genus Lissotriton; species Lissotriton helveticus. The sequence goes on along the minus strand of NC_136071.1, from coordinate 514,462,479 downwards.
GATCGCCGGCGAGATAGATTGTGGATGAGGACTTTCAGAAGGGGGTTTGAAGACCCGCCCCTCATTTCCATTGGCTGGCTTCAACGTTTATGCTAAACGGTGGCCTGCTATTGGAAATTAGATTTTTTGGGTTGCCGCCCATTCGACTTTTGGGACGGCCCCTCTGGACTGGATGGCTTGGTTTACTGCCGTTGTGAAGCACTTTTTTATCTTCACAGGGCATGTTGTATAAGCCACGATCCAGGCCGGGTGGGCCGTCCCAAAAGGAGGCAGGGCTGCAGGCAGGCACAATGCGCATGGCGCGCTTTCACTTTATAATTCCATTGAGTGGCGACAGCTTGTTCTGTTTAGCTAACCTGTAGAAAATCCACAGAGGTTGTTCACTGGCATATTTAATTTTCTGACTGTCACCCTGTGCTGGTCACCGCTATGCCTAATACGTTTTAGTGAGATTAATGTCTTTCTTTGTAGTAAAAGAGCCACATGTGGTTAAATTGTTAAAGCTTTCCTTTTGATCGCGAGACTTTATTTAATAACGACAGCAGCAAAAATGTTCGGAAACAGCATGGTTTTGATAGTGAAGCGTTGGAAAAAGTTAAAACTGGCTATAAGTGTGCATGGACTGAAGAAAGGATTTCTATCAGACAAGAGTGTGCGTGTGTTTTAGTGCTGGGGCGACCTCTACTGAATTGTAATTGGATTTATACAGCGCTTATTACCCCTGGCAAGGCGTTGAAGCGCTTTACAGCGAGCATTTGCTGATATCACTTAATAACTACGACTGTTATTGATTATTGCTTCCCCCTCTGGATGCAGCAGATATGTGAGCAGCCAGATATGGCCATGTGTAATGCGGTGCTGATCGGCGATGTATGTGTATTCCGTTGTGTATATCCTGACTTTTTCCGTGCGAAGCCTCCATTGGTCTTCAGTAGGGCTCACACAGGGCTGTCATTGGTCAGGGAGTCCTATGTTAAAGCTAGACCATGATTGGTGGGGCAATGTGCAAGGAACGTCTGTTATTTGTCTAGACTTGCAGCTCGCAGGGCTGCGTCTGACCTGGGTGGTTCTAGGGGGGGCTTAGTACTAATTGGCTAGTGTTTCCTGCCCTGCAGCAGCCTGTGCTGTATTTGGACATTGCTTGCTGGGCCGGGGGTATTCTTTAGACCCCCTTCGCTCCCTGTCTCGGTTGTCAGCTTTTAGCGCCTCCGCCGCAGTCGGTATTCCTCTGCCTCCGTGTCCTCCACCCTCCAGCACCATGTCGCGGCCTCTGACTGACCAAGAGAAGCGCAAGCAAATCAGCGGGTGCGGCCTGGAAGGTGTGGAGACCGTGACAGACCTAAAGAAGAACTACAATTGGCGCCTGCATTTCACCTTGTTTAAGGACAGCAATGTAGCCACGCCCTGCGACTACTACTTCGCCCTAGCCTACACTGTGCGCGATCACCTGGTTGGGAGGTGGATCTGCACCCAGCAGTACTACTATGAGAAAGACCCCAAGGTAAGAGCCTTGAGAAGTGGAAGGTTAAGAGACCTGCTTTTGTAGACCGCAACCCGTCTTAGCACATACCTTCTCATAGAGCAGTGCTGCTGCAAAGTGGTCCATCAGGAAAAGCGCTGTGGCAAAGTGTTGAAGAGTCTGGCTAAAACCCAGTAGCCGGCATCCCACTTCGTACAAGGAAGAACATACAACAGTTACCTGCATTAAAGTATTGCATGCCTCCCCCCGCAAACTATAAAGCCCTGTTTTCAAGTGGCGGCTGGAGGGCATCTTACACATCCTAGAGACCGATTACTACTCTGATCTCTAGCGGTGACCCACCAGAGTACTCCTCTCTCTCTGGTTAAACCATTCATTCTTTCTCTACCCACTGGCAAAGCTTGAGGCAGGGGCCCCTCAACCCTTAAAGGGTTCCCCCATTAAGCCCAAGGAATAGCCATAAGATATGGGAGACTCGGGGGGGGGGGCTCATCACATTTTTGCAGAGGGAAGAATAGTTTTATTTTACACCACTGGCTTGGGCGCTACCTGGTGTATCCCCCGCTTGTCAATGGGCTTCACGCCCAGTAGTACCATTACGATACAAGATTCACAGAAGAATGAAATGAAGGGGGCATTCTTTAAGTTGCAGTTGCAACAGTTTAACCTATTGGCATTGTAAATGACAATGCATTTTATGTTTTAAAAACCAACACGAAAATAAAAGTCATTGCCATTCATAATACCAAAAGCTCGAAATTGTGTGAATGCGAAACCTATTACATTGCAAAAGTTTGTTTTTGTTACTTTCACTTCCCTTTAACGTGTGCTGATCTCTTGGCTATTCACTGTGCCAAGGGGTGGGGGGGCAGAACATGTCATAGGCACAGTATCGCATTCTTTCTTGTTTACTTTTAGACATTGTAGTCCATCTCTTGTTACTTGGTTTTGCTTTCCACGCCCACCCCATCACTGCCGTTAGTGATACTTCCCTTTCTCCTCCTCAGCACCTTCCTTATAGTCTCGAGCTTGGTATTTTTACTCCACCAGCAGAAGTTGCCTTGCATTTTTACACCTAACGGGTGCGAGAGATAGCAATGCCAGCCTCCGGAGGGGCAAAGGCACATTACCTGCTCCGCTGGTGATGCTGCAGGGAGGACAGCGGTACAAAAGGGGGTGGTGATGGACGGAGCATCTGAATCAATCAAACACTCACACCCAGTCAAAATATCTGGGTTTAATCCATCACCGTTCTTTAGCCTACTCTGCCACCCCAGTTCAGATATGGCTATATGCAAATCTGTCTGACCCTGTGCCTCATGGGAACAGTCCAGCTCGAACTGCCAAGCCATGTCTTCCCTGGACCGGAAACAATCTTCCGAGGACCGGTTTCTGGCATTCCAGCCGTCATCAGCCCGGCTTGCTTGAATCCAGTGGCAAAGTGAGCAAGGGACTCACGTCTGAGCATACCCTGCCACACTTATGGCAGCCAAAAGCGGTACAAAAGGGGGTGGTGATGGACGGAGCATCTGAATCAAACACTCACACCCAGTCAAAAGATCTGGGTTTAATCCATCACCGTTCTTTAGCCCACTCTGCCACCCCAGTTCAGACATGGCTATATGCAAATCAGTCTGACCCTGTGCCTCATGGGAACAGTCCAGCCCGAACTGCCAAGCCATGTCTTCCCTGGACCAGAAACAAGCTTCCGAGGACCGGTTTCTGGCATTCCAGCCGTCTTCAGCTCGGCTTGCTTGAATCCAGTGGCAAAGTGAGCAAGGGACTCACCTCTGAGCATACCCTGCCACACTTATGGCGGCCAAAAGCGGTACAAAAGGGGGTGGTGATGGACGGAGCATCTGAATCAATCAAACACTCACACCCAGTCAAAATATCTGGGTTTAATCCATCACCGTTCTTTAGCCCACTCTGACACCCCAGTTCAGACATGGCTATATGCAAATCAGTCTGACCCTATGCCTCAAGGGAACAGTCCAGCCCGAACTGCCAAGCCATGTCTTCCCTGGACCGGAAGCAAGCTTCCGAGGACCGGTTTCTGGCATTCCAGCCGCCTTCAGCCTGGCTTGCTTGAATCCAGTGGCAAAGTGAGCAAGGGACTCACATCTGAGCATACCCTGCCACACTTATGGCGACCAAAAGCGGTACAAAAGGGGGTGGTGATGGACGGAGCATCTGAATCAATCAAACACTCACAACCAGTCAAAAGATCTGGGTTTAATCCATCACCATTCTTTAGCCCACTCTGCCACCCCAGTTCAGACATGGCTATATGCAAATCAGTCTGACCCTGTGCCTCATGGGAACCGTCCAGCCCGAACTGCCAAGCCATGTCTTCCCTGGACCGGAAACAAGCTTCCGAGGACCGGTTCCTGGCATTCCAGCCGTCTTCTGCCCGGCTTGCTTGAATCCAGTGGCAAAGTGAGCAAGGGACTCACGTCTGAGCATACCCTGCCACACTTATGGCGGCCAAAAGCGGTACAAAAGGAGGTGGTGATGGACGGAGCATCTGAATCAATCAAACACTCACACCCAGTCAAAAGATCTGGGTTTAATCCATCACCATTCTTTAGCCCACTCTGCCACTCCAGTTTTTAGACATTGTAGTCCATCTCTTGTTACTTGGTTTTGCTTTCCACGCCCACCCCATCACTGTCGTTAGTGATACTTCCCTTTCTCCTCCTCAGCACCTTCCTTATAGTCTCGAGCTTGGTATTTTTACTCCACCAGCAGAAGTTGCCTTGCATTGTTACACCTAACGGGTGCGAGAGATAGCAATGCCGGCCTCTGGAGGGGCAAAGGCACATTACATGCTCCCAGCAGCGGTGCGTCCATTGGGGCGTAGGGGCGTAGCCCAACCAGCCACCATGGATGCATCGGGGCCGCCGGCCTATCTAAATAAAAGACATTGCGCTGAACAATCAGCCGCCGGGAATGCGCAGGGGGGGTGTGGCCTGCTGCAGCTTGAGTGACAGACACTCAGGCTGCAGCAGACCGTAGTGGGCAGTCCCGCTGGGGAACTTATAGTGCGCATGCTTGGGAAAGTTGAAAACTTTCCCAAGCATGCGCACTATAAGGTCCCCAGCGGGACCCAGGGGTGCTGTTCGCCTGCCACAGCCCGGGTTTACAGAGGGCGACAGGGCGAGCAGCAAATATGCCACGCTAGCCAATCCTTGCGCTGCTGTCCACCGGTGCAGCATCCCATTGGATGCCGCGCTTGGGGGTGGCACACACACTGTCACTCTGACGCACGCACTGCGAGGATGTCGGCGCCGCGGTAAGAAAACTTTGGGAACCTTTCTCCTGTTATTGTTTTTTTTTTTCAGGACGACTTGTAAAAAATATTGTATTGCCAAAACCGAATGCATTTACCAATGCTTTTTAAAGCCATAACGTACAGCCTGTTGTGTAAGCTGCTCGACTCGAGCCCGCCGTCCATTGTACCGCAGAATTAAGTGCTTCGTTTATGTACAGCGAGAAAGGGAAAGTGCAGGAAGAGACAGTTAAAGTTAGTGTGCATAGTTGCCTGTTCAGGGGAGAGTTGTAAATACATGTAAGAGAGGCTAAGAGTTCCCATTTGGACCTCGTGTGTGCCAAGTAAAGCACAGCTGTGCCAGGAGCCCTGCTCAGAAGAGGCCCCAGCGGAGAGCACAACTATTTGGTGGAGGTTACTAACTGGGACCCTGGAAGGCAGGTAGTGGTACAGTATATGAATGTCCCGAATGTCAAGTGGGGGCTATCCGAACGTAAACATCATATGATCACATACCTTTTGATGTTTACATTCGGATAGCCCCCACTTGACATTCGGGACACCGTCAGTAAGCCTCCACTGTTTAGTTGGTAGCCCAGTGCATTCTGGAACTTGTAGTTGTTTCCTAGTCTAACAAGTGGCATTCACACCTTGGTGTTCACGACTCTTTTGGCGAAAATACTCGAAGGGATGGAAGGTGTCACCATGGCCGTAGGTCTGTTGGCGGTTAGGAACATACTTGCAGAAAATAAAGTGTTCGAGGGTGTCTGCAGCCGGGTTGCATGTGCACAGGAGCAACGCCATGAGATCATATACGGATATAATATTTGGTTTCTCTCTTTGGAGTATGCTAGTGCCGCCTATGCAAAATCAACGCATCGAAAAGCTAAAGAATGAACAATGCATTAAGTCACAAATGGTGCCATGCGACAGTGTGACTCCAAGGTGATGTTCATTCTGGGCATAAACAATGTGTAGCAGGAAGGGAGTTATTGAGAGGTGATGTGTTCTCGGCCGCGAAAAGACCTCTCAAAAATATACCACTCGAGGTGAGACGGAGAGAGCAGTGCATTCATGTTGTGCTCGGCCAAAATAGGTGAATGCAGTGCTCCAAACAACTGATGGAGATGCGTGTGCATTATCTGCACACGCATAGCGCCTAGAGAAGGTTCGCTCTCAGTAGGGATGTGTTAATGGTTATGGCAAAAGAGCGATCTGTGGAGACCGAGGGTGCCCTTTAGAAGAGCCCAGACGACAGCCCCTTTTATTTAGCATTTTTGTTTGGCACAAACCATGTCCATGTATGGATCCAAGCATTGTTCAAGTGAATGTTTCAGGTATTTGCATACGGGTATATTAATATGGGGAAAGGTCATGACACAAAAGAGGCAAAACAGGCGAACCTGACTCCCCACCTAACCCTCAACAGTGTAATAAAACTGCATGTTCCACTCTGTGCGTATCATTAGATAGATTATTCTACTGCATTTTTCAGGTGTACTTTTTTTTTGTGCAAAAGATATATTACCAAAACCATGATGCAAGGGGTTAAGTGTGTACTTTATGTTAAAAACACATCACATAGAAGAGACCTCTTGACTAGTAGGAGAGATATTGCCCTATGTCAAGCAATTGTTACATGTCAATGTTACTGTATTGTGGTAATAAGCTTGAATATGACAGTTGATCTGTAATAAATGCGGGGATGTATGCTTATTAGTACAGTTGCTCTAAATAACAAGTTATTGGACCACATTTATTTTTACTGCTGTGGGATCCACACCCACACAAACTTGAAATTGAGGCAGGCATTGGCAGTAAATGCATTTAAAGCGGATTTCTTCATTTGAGAAACATCACTTTGGTCATCATGGCCTATGCCATGCTTGATACCTCCCACCAGGTCTGTGCTAGCGGTTGCTAGTACTGTATTTATAATGCAAAAGCAAAATTACAACCTGCACCTGGAGTAAACATTTTCAGACAACATGGCTTTGGTGAATGGGTGTGCTGGCTCATCGTGCAAATTTGCATAGAGATGTTTCACCTGGTACGCATGAAAACAAATCTCGGGCAATGAAGCTTCAGTACACACTCACCTTTGCATATTGGTAAAAAACAAAAACAAGCTATTTATTTATATGGTGAAAACATTTCTAATTTGCATGTTTTATGTATAGTATTTTGCATATTTTATATAGTGCTTCTTCACCATGAGGCATTCGTGTACTTTGGGAAGAACCTAGAGACTCCAAAGCAAATAACATTGATCCAGTTAAACCAGGTTTGTGGGTGGATAAAAAGTTTAACTAGGTGGTGGAGTGAGAGGTATTCTATTGTGTAAAGAAAAGGTGTGGAATTCTTTTTTTTTCTAAGTGCCAGGAGGGCGGAAGCAGTTCAGTTCTGTGTAGTGAGATCGTTCAATAGACAATTTGTGCCTGTTAAAAAGGTGTGTTCAGTACTCGAACGCTTTTCACTCTAATCACTAGTATATGCAGTAGACCTTTGTACTCTCTACCATTCCTATGTGACTCTTAGAGTATATCCATTTGTATCCCATTCCCTGTGTAAATAGAGATAACTCTAATCACTAGTATATGCAGTAGACCTTTGTATATCTACCATTCCTATATGACTCTTAGAGTATATCCAGTTTTATCCCTTCCCTATGTATATAGAGATAACTCTAATCACTAATATATGCAGTAGACCGCTGTGCTCTCTACCATTCCTATGTGACTCTTAGAGTATATCCATTTGTATCTCCTCCTTGTGTGACTTTACATCTTGTACATTTGCAATTTTTTCTGTTCGTATCCTTTATGTAACGCATGTAATCCTAAGTCCTTATGTTTTTCAACTGGTTCTTATGTAAAGCGCTCTGACACCTTCGGGTAAAGTTCGCGCTATATAAAATCGCATAAATAAAATAAAATACTATGTGGTTCCAGGGTAATTGACGACCTCACCTCTTTGACCCCCGCCGTAAGCATCCCTGACCCTTGGTGTGTCTGTCTCCGTTAATGAAATCAGTGGCACGCGGGCATTGTTTGACCGGCAGCTTCCCCAGCAAAGAATGTCTGTGGCCCTGCGCACAGAGCAGCCCAGCCTGCAATGCAGGGCAGGAAGGAACACGTTGTGCAATTTTCAATCCTTCCAAACTCTAATGGGTATTCCAAAATCTGTTTATTTTTATCAGGACATCTGTCTTTCCGCAGGTAAATGTGCGCTGAAATTGTCGTCGGTCCCATCTGGCTTGATGCGTGTGTCTTGTGCTGGTTGCCTTTAATTGTAATAGCATCCTTGGTGTTTTTACTTCTTTCTAGGATGTAGTTTGGATGCTTTGCACTGTAGAGGGAGTTTGAACAGTGGAAGTTTAGAGTCTTATCTCCTTGTATAGCAGCATAGGGAACGGCCTCTGCTCATCATGTTGAAATTCAGCTGTGCTGTGTCCATACTGAGCAGGCTCAGTAAAAGGGCAAGCAATCACTTCAGTATGGTCCCATCTGCATTTGGGGTTGCTTAGGGCATGGCTATTTGAGCCTGCTACCTGTAGTTGTGTTCCATTAGTCAGCGGCACGAAGAAGCCTGACAAAAGAGCCAGAAAGACATTAGATACGTTTTAATAACTATGTAATAATGTTCCTGCAAGTGGGTAGGAGACCATAGTACGACTAAGAACTGGCCAAAGTTACTGCTAGTTGGGGCTGCTGTGAAGGACCTACATGTTCTATGTCTCGAGGATGATCGATGTAGAGCAAAGCTCATCATGCCTCAGGCCCCAAGGACTCCGCAGGCAGAGGGAATGCTGAACAGATGCGAGTATCTTGGGGCAATAAACAGCCTGGCAATGTGATGGTCAGGGAAAATTCTCAATGAAATTGTATAATTTTGTAAAAAGTGGAGCTTTAAAAAGCAGCGGGCAGTGATCTACCAACATTTCCATGGTCACACCTCTAACGTGACACCTGCTTCTTATTGCTACTCTCCTATTATCCCAGTGATACTATGCTACTACTGATTGTGTTTCCATGGTGCCTGAACCAGTTGCCTCAATGTGAGCTATAAAACGGTTCTAGTATGTGCTAATATATGATACATCGGAAAGCAGTTTACATATTACAAGCCCAACTCTTCTAGAACAGGCTGTAAAACAGAGGCAGCGTATTTTTTCTTCCATTTTACCATATTTCTTCTATGAATTCTTGTTTATTTATCCATGATTTTTTTTTATACGCAGATATTGTCCTTACTTTTCAAAATTGATACTACTGACACGGTTTTAATGCAGAGAAGTAATGTCATACTTTGTTTTGAGGAAGAGCATGTGATGTGGCATGTTCACACGTTTATGTAGAGCTGCAGAGGCACATCAACTGGCACTCCCTACATTTCTTCCCACTCATTGTTTGAAAGTGCTTCCTTCACTGCCCATTCTTTTGGTTTACATGCCTGCCAGGACCGCCACACCCAAGCAGTTTTAGTTTTTTTCCCTTTGTGTAATCCGCGCTCTGTGGCTTGTTTGAGTTCTGTATATAGGGCACTTATTATCTTCTACTGGGTATTGACCGCAGTAACAGAACACCTCTCCTAATTCTGTACTTTACCACTTCTTCCAGGTCTGCCGCATTTCTCTTATATTTGCATTCTAGAAAAGTCTTTTGATTTCATGAATAACTGTGGTAAAATGGTGACGCTGGAGGCCGTACATGGCATTATGTGAGATGTGCTTATGGAAAATGGGGAGATACCCGTTTCACCTAAAAGAAAGAAAAAACACTAGAACATTGCCTTAGTTCTGAAAAAGTTAATGAGTCAATGACTGTTAAGCGGCAATCCGAATCTGTAAGGCTCAATCACAAGTTTGGAAAACCACCTGGTCCAATATATTAGGTTAACGTCCTCTGGGTATTCAACTGATTAATAGGTTTTTGATGTCAGCACAAGTCCAGGTCATTTCAAAAGTCTTTTGTGTATCAATTTCTCTCAAGAAAATGCTCCCATTGCTAACTTATTCGGAGCATTGTATTTTGATGGTATTGTTACTAGCCCATTGTTTAGATTTTTGCAACAGTTTTTTTGTCTTGTCCTACCTAGTACCTGATTGTTCAGTCGTGACAGCGTCAAAATGCATTTGCCCAACTTGCTCTCATTATCAATCCTCATTATTGTAATTTATAATGGCAATAGCTTAAACTTTTGTAAATAACTTTTGTGAAGATCATGTTCAGTGTATTTTATTGTGACGAAAATCCAAGAACAGAAGTAAAATATTAACATCTTTTGGTGACATTTGTAATATAGCTTGAAACATTGAGAGAACATATTTGAACCAGTTGTTGAATGGTTGCACAGATTGATGCTGTGGTGGCACTTGAGTCTTGGTTACCTGGTAGCGCCTTAGTTTGCAGCTCTGCAGCATTACCCAGACCAGGAGTAAACGCCCCAGCAACCAAGCCAGGAGTAAACGCCCCAGCTCATCTGCTGCAGCTTTGGCAGACTTGTCAGACTGCATGAAATTTATATGTAAATAATTAAGGGAGAGGGGCTTTGGTGGAGCCCCTTCCCTCGTTTTTTGGTCCAGTCTACAATTACAATACATAAATACAGATTTCTAAGTATGCTTTCAACAAATTAGCTTGTTGTTTTCACAAGGCTTAAAACACCTGAGCCCTGTAAATGGTTTGAAATAAAGGAGATGAAAGAAGTTAATTTGTTTGTTGTGTTTTGCTCGGCCCATCACTAAATATGTTTTCCATGCGCTCTGCTCCCTTAATTATCACACTGAATGAGTTGCTATTTTCATCATGTGGCTGAACCTGTAATCTGTGTGTAGCAAAGGGGTGCTATGCTGTTGGAAACCTTGCTGAAGCTGATAAGCTGGAGGGTACTTTTAATGCCAATATCGGAGTCTGTAATAGGACGGAATGTATGAAGCTCTGTGGTTATACTGAATAAGCAGCTACCTATGTTATGCCATCTATTAATGTAAAAACTGCACTTTCACAATTGATTTATTAACCTTCCTGCTTTCTCAAATTTGCTTGGAAATGCACGATTTTTCTTCTTTTTTTTCAAAATTTTCTTGGGGGGGGTTATCCCCCCAAACCCCCCTTTTGGGATTCAGGCTCGCTCGCTGCGCTCGCTCGCTACGGTGCAGTATGCAAATCACTTTGCGCCCCACCACTTTCAAATGTCACCCACCGCCCCTGCATGCTCCGCTGGTGATGCTGCAGGGAGGACAGGCCTCACCTGACACTGTGTGTGTGCATGACTCCGCTAATCTGCCTCAAAAATGCCTGCGAGGCCTGTCGCTTAAGCTCTTATCCCCAACCCTCTCTGTCTCCCCACTCTCAGACGGAGCTGGGAATATTGTGTTGCATTGCTCTGTCATCAGTAGGATGGAATGCCCCTCAAGCGCTACTTGCAGATAGATGCACTCACAGTTATTCAATTGGATAGTTGTGCTTCTTTTCAGTGCTTATTCCTCACCTCATATAAATCATCCATAAAAACATTCTGCAGCATGCCTTCCTACAATTTCGGTGCTGCTTTTGATAACAATCAGTCATCATGATAAGCGTCGTCCACATAAAATGGAGGCAATTTGCAACCCGGTGCCGCATTTAGGAGCTCTGGGATGGGAAGAGGCCAAAAATATAATTCGCACTCGCCGTTAATCAGAGACAGTCTTAGTTAAGTAATACAAACAGAGACTTTTCTGGCTAGCGCACGCTGGGACGCGCTCACCTGTGGCTGAACATTGCAAAGAGGACCTTGAACCCACACCTCGCAGCACCCGCTCCGCGGGTGCCGCTTCGCTGTCAGGAAGGAGGAGGAGGCGCTTTCCACCACCGGAGGGCTGCAGGGCTGCGAGCGTTTCAGGGACTCCAAATCCCAGGAGTCCCTGAGTGACCGGTGACCACTTCCGGTCCGCTCTCCCTGCCGGCCCGCCTACCGCCCACCTGAGGGCTTGTTAAAGCCCCCCCACCTGATCTGCAAATTGGGAGACTTTTCTGGCTAGCGCACGCTGGGACGCGCTCACCTGTGGCTGAACATTGCAAAGAGGACCTTGAACCCACACCTCGCAGCACCCGCTCCGCGGGTGCCGCTTCGCTGTCAGGAAGGAGGAGGAGGCGCTTTCCACCACCGGAGGGCTGCAGGGCTGCGAGCGTTTCAGGGACTCCAAATCCCAGGAGTCCCTGAGTGACCGGTGACCACTTCCGGTCCGCTCTCCCTGCCGGCCCGCCTACCGCCCACCTGAGGGCTTGTTAAAGCCCCCCCACCTGATCTGCAAATTGGGAGACTTTTCTGGCTAGCGCACGCTGGGACGCGCTCACCTGTGGCTGAACATTGCAAAGAGGACCTTGAACCCACACCTCGCAGCACCCGCTCCGCGGGTGCCGCTTCGCTGTCAGGAAGGAGGAGGAGGCGCTTTCCACCACCGGAGGGCTGCAGGGCTGCGAGCGTTTCAGGGACTCCAAATCCCAGGAGTCCCTGAGTGACCGGTGACCACTTCCGGTCCGCTCTCCCTGCCGGCCCGCCTACCGCCCACCTGAGGGCTTGTTAAAGCCCCCCCACCTGATCTGCAAATTGGGAGACTTTTCTGGCTAGCGCACGCTGGGACGCGCTCACCTGTGGCTGAACATTGCAAAGAGGACCTTGAACCCACACCTCGCAGCACCCGCTCCGCGGGTGCCGCTTCGCTGTCAGGAAGGAGGAGGAGGCGCTTTCCACCACCGGAGGGCTGCAGGGCTGCGAGCGTTTCAGGGACTCCAAATCCCAGGAGTCCCTGAGTGACCGGTGACCACTTCCGGTCCGCTCTCCCTGCCGGCCCGCCTACCGCCCACCTGAGGGCTTGTTAAAGCCCCCCCACCTGATCTGCAAATTGGGAGACTTTTCTGGCTAGCGCACGCTGGGACGCGCTCACCTGTGGCTGAACATTGCAAAGAGGACCTTGAACCCACACCTCGCAGCACCCGCTCCGCGGGTGCCGCTTCGCTGTCAGGAAGGAGGAGGAGGCGCTTTCCACCACCGGAGGGCTGCAGGGCTGCGAGCGTTTCAGGGACTCCAAATCCCAGGAGTCCCTGAGTGACCGGTGACCACTTCCGGTCCGCTCTCCCTGCCGGCCCGCCTACCGCCCACCTGAGGGCTTGTTAAAGCCCCCCCACCTGATCTGCAAATTGGGAGACTTTTCTGGCTAGCGCACGCTGGGACGCGCTCACCTGTGGCTGAACATTGCAAAGAGGACCTTGAACCCACACCTCGCAGCACCCGCTCCGCGGGTGCCGCTTCGCTGTCAGGAAGGAGGAGGAGGCGCTTTCCACCACCGGAGGGCTGCAGGGCTGCGAGCGTTTCAGGGACTCCAAATCCCAGGAGTCCCTGAGTGACCGGTGACCACTTCCGGTCCGCTCTCCCTGCCGGCCCGCCTACCGCCCACCTGAGGGCTTGTTAAAGCCCCCCCACCTGATCTGCAAATTGGGAGACTTTTCTGGCTAGCGCACGCTGGGACGCGCTCACCTGTGGCTGAACATTGCAAAGAGGACCTTGAACCCACACCTCGCAGCACCCGCTCCGCGGGTGCCGCTTCGCTGTCAGGAAGGAGGAGGAGGCGCTTTCCACCACCGGAGGGCTGCAGGGCTGCGAGCGTTTCAGGGACTCCAAATCCCAGGAGTCCCTGAGTGACCGGTGACCACTTCCGGTCCGCTCTCCCTGCCGGCCCGCCTATCGCCCTCAGATTCCACTATATCTGGGACCACTCCTCCCGCAGCGCGGGACGCAGCTCGGGGCGAAGACCGGGCTAAGAGCGGGCCGTTTGAGGCCGTTCGAGGACGGCAGAGGACGGTCCCGGGCCACTCCCCTTGCTACCGTAACCCCCCCTGGTCGACCATCTATCAGGGTAAATTAGGCTACCATATTTGAGGCAACTATTCTAGTAGTGAGTGTGAGGGCCACCATCATAATAATACTAAAGCACCCAGTATGAGTACCAGGATGACACGCAGTACGGCCGCCAAGGGTGGTTCACAAGTTAGTGGCCCTATGGATGACTTCATCACTCGCACCAACTTAGCTATTGATGAAGAAATATCCAAACTCCAAACAAGAGTATCCCTTGAATTGGCAGCCGCACGCAGGCTGTCTGAGGTAATGGCCCACTCAAAAAAATCTTCCCTAGGCCATATAGCCTCTGCTGTCACCCCTGTTCGCCCCGCCTGCCCAGTTAGTATCATCACCCAGGCCGAACTTCACCATCCCCCGTCCACTCTTTCTTTTACTTCCCCTTTAGAACAAACACGTATTGTAGAAGAGTTAAGCTCCCCTGCACCGCCTCACATTCAGCCCTCCACCCCTAAACCTCCTGTCCAAGTAATTCCAACCATCTTCAGTGCTACTAGTGCGCACCCCAAAAGGAAACGACAGTCACGATCAGCCTACTCCCGCAAAAAGGCTAAAGTGGCAGGTTCCCAACATCTCACATTGGTGAACACCCAGGCATGTATTGCCTTTCCCAAGGGGTCACCAGCGCTAACATCAAAGCCAGTATGCCACAGAACGGGAGACGACCTAGTCGCCACCACTTTAGAGGGCGAGGGGTTGCAGGCGCAGGACCAGGGACAATGTGATAACGAATTTATAGGCCAAGTCTGGGAATCACTAAAAAAACTCCTTGCACCACTCGATGTAAGATTAGCTAGGATTGAAAACAACCTACTCGAAATGGAAAAGAGCATTATTGCTCTGGCCACTCTTGGCCTGAGAAGCCTTGAAAATCAGGGCGTGGTTTTACCTGATTCTCAACCGCTAGCTCCTGCCGCACAAATTGAGCCGCACCCTCCTTTAGTTCCTCTTGTTGCAAGGCCAGTCCCCAAGCCAAGGACGGTGGCTACGGTCCAAATCCCCATGTCCACTAAAACCAATGCTCCACAGTTGCAGGCTCCTGTACGGAATCCTAAGCCGCAAAATACAACCTCTAACCTACCATCTACTAAACCCCATCTTCCGGAAACCCGGGGCCGCCGCCAAAAAGAAAATTTTAGAGGAGGCTACATAGATCTCCCTCCAGAGGCTAACGAGTATGTAGCGGTGTTGACAGGTGTCCCTCCCCTTGGCATTGACCAATACGAAAACCATTTGTCTTTGCAAAACAAAATAATGCACTGGCTTAATGTCAATAGACCAGCTTCCAATGGGAAGAGAAGTCGGGTAATGATGGTCCGCAGAGTACCTTGGGTGGGCCCAACTAAGAAATCCAAGCAAGGGGACTGTGTAGTCGTTACTTTTGATGATCCACATACCGCCCGTTACATTTGCTCCTGGCCAACCAGTGAAGACTCCCTTGTTATCCCGAGGCTGCTATCTTACTTTTACCCTCCACGGCAAGCACGCACCCAAGCTGCAAACTGGTCTTTGGCGCAGCATCCTCCAGGGATTACCCATCTTACGAGGCCAACGGATACCTTCCTACATTGGAATGGCCTCTCAACTTATAATAGATTTGGAGGTCTGGAGGAGGTAGACTGACTTTTTGCGCCACCTACCTCTCCATTAGTTGTAAAAGTTCAGTCTCCCTTGGCCTTAGAACCACCTGGAAATCAATCCAACAGTCTTCAAAATAATGATGGTGCATCCCTGACTTACTTGCCACGTATTCTGGAAACACACAATGCGGCCACTCGAGACTGTACAGGGATGGAACAATGGTCAGACATTTACAGTCTAAGCCCACCTCCTTTTGCCCAACTTAATCCGATGGCGATCAAACAGCCAGACAGTATTGCCCTCATTGAACTTAATCAGCACAAGATCCCCCCAATAACAACTGTTCCGGATGAAGGGAATTCGATCCTCCCTTCTCATGTTCCTAAAATCCTTTCATCTGGTGATGATTCACTGAAGATCTTAAACTGGAATGTGGCTGGCCTGGATCGTAACCTGGATAACCCAGAATGGAACACTTTCCTGGCACCTTACGACATCTGTTTGCTTCAGGAAACATGGTGCCAGGAACCCAGACATAGAGTGGGATTTTCGACCTTTTATGTTCCGGCTGTCCATCAACAAGGTTCCAAAGGACGCCCGTCAGGTGGTCTCCTAATCTGGATTAATATAGCTTTGGATCTCAGTGTTGTTCAAAGAGACACAGAATCTCCTGACCTCCAATGGCTAACAGTCCAACACAAAGGGGGAAGGAAATTAGAACTGTTTAATATCTATTTAAGGGACAACAGGAACGGTGGATCTTCTACTTTAATATGCTTAAACAACAATCTGACCGCCTGTAACACCGACTCTCTAGTTCTGTTGGCAGGTGATTTTAACTGCTGTTTTGAGCCCTTAGCCATGGAAGATATTCTGGATACCAACGATGAGGATAACAGGAGGGGAATCCCGATCCTGAATCTCGACCCGATTCCGAAATGGTCACAACGGGCGATTGATATAAATGCCCTCTGTATGGAGTATAACTTGAGAGCAACGAATGGGCGCTCTAGGTCAGATCCCATGGGTGCTCACACATACAACAGGACGGGCCACACCTCCAGAATTGACTTTGTTATGTTCAATTACAACCTCTGGTCATATCACCGGGACATGGAGGTAATAGCAAATTGTGATAGTGACCACAACCCTCTTGTTGTAACCATTTCTGACCCCTGGCACATGGGCTCCAAGGATATGCTGAATCAGTTATGGAAATCACCGTGTGAGATTATTCCCTCAAACTGTGGGAGACGTCTCAAATGGGCTAGAATTGCAGCAGATGAGGTACGGATGACGCAAGCCAAAAATATTCTATCACAAGCTGAATCCAAGTTTGGCCCCAGAAAGGGGGAAAGCAAGAAATATCTAACTCTATTTTTGGAGACAATATCAGCTCTAAGTGGACTATTTACTATTCTTAAACCCAAAACTAGAAGTTCAGATAAAGGCGCCTCGAGGCTAAATAGAAAATGGTTCACAGCGACTTGCCGGAATGCAAAGAGTGAACTCGTGGCTGCTGTAAAGGGGAGAGACCAAGCCGCTATCAGGTCTGCAAGGAAACTATACAGGAAATCTGTGTCTGAGGCCAAGCGGTCACATGATTTCAACTTCTGGTCTGATCTAACGGAGGCGAGCTCAAAGAAAGATGCTAAGGGGTTTTGGGACTTACTAAGGTCAAGAGAGAAGCCCGTAGATCATCAACTGACCTGTAATATCCCGGGCACTGTCTGGTTTACCCATTTTTCGAACTTGTACTCAGTACAAACAGGGACCATCCAACCAGACCCCCTATTACGGTCCAGCTCCATTTTTCTACCACCAAATGAAGATGCATTTTCTTGTGCAGAAGTAGAGAAGGCAATTAGTTGTATTGTTCCAAACAAAGCGGCAGGCCCGGATGGGATTCCGGGCGACTTGATAAAAAACAATCCTCCATTTTGGAGCAGACTAATTGCTGAATTACTCAATGAGGCTATATTGGGGGGACCCCTACCCGATTCCTGGAGGGGCGCTGAAGTCGTCCCTGTTTTCAAGAAAGGTAGTAGAGAGGACCCAGCAAATTACCGTCCCATCAGTTTGTTAGACACAACACAGAAGGTGGCGGGGAAAGTAGTACTGGGTAGGATTCTGGAGTGGGTGGACGATAACCAGATTTTATCCGATCTTCAAGCGGGGTTCAGAACAGGGACAGGTACCGTAGAGCAGACTTTCCGCCTCCTAATGCTCTACTGGAAGGTAGTGGTGCTAGGAGGAGGCAGTTTATATTTAGTCTTTATAGACTTGAAAACTGCATTCGATCTGGTTCCTCGAGCACTGTTATGGGAAGTTCTTGACGGTCTAGGGCTACCCCCCTACCTTCTGGCTTTGCTGATAAAATTCCATGCTAACAACTTTGCCCAAATCAGATGGGGTGTTCAGGGAGAAAAAACACCGTGTATCCCAGTCGACAGGGGTGTGCGCCAGGGGTGTGTGCTTGCCCCCACTCTGTTTTCGTTGTACGTGAACGGAGTGGTGGAGCATCTTCTACAACATCCTGCAGACGCACCATCCCTGGCTGGAAGGAAAATCCCGACACTCCTGTTTGCCGATGACACCCTCCTGATTTCGAAGACACCTGTAGGCATACAAGCGCTACTCACCAGCTTTAAAGTCTTCTGCGATGCTAAGGGCTTAGCAATAAATATCGGTAAGACCAAATTCCTTGTTCTGAACCCCCCAAAGAAAGCTGCAAAACCCCCCACCCTAGACTCCGTCCCATTAGAGCGGGTCCAAGAATTTGACTACCTAGGGATACGCCTTTGCGACAGTATGAACTGGAAGGCCCACCATCAGAAAGTGTTCCTATCCCACAAAAGGGTTGTTGGCGCTCTCCTTAAAGAACAACGTGCCTCCACTACAAAACCGATTGGGGCACTGCTTGACATCTATAGGGCTAGGGTGGTTAGTGCAGCGTTGTACGGTGCAGAACTTTGGGGAACCCAGAGAGTGGACACTCTGGCCCACCTAGAAAATAAATTCCTTAAAGATCTGATGAGGTTACCCCAAAGTACTCCCACCATTCCAATCTTGTTGGACACCGGTATTCGCCCTATCAGTGACCAAGCTAAACTACGCCCTTTGCTACTGTGGTCCAGAATTTGGAATGTCCCTGAACTCCGAAGCTATGCGGATGCCCTAAAGGATGTATTGTCCCTCCCTGGCTGGTATAAGATTCCCTGGCTTAGAGAGGTCAAGAAGGCACTTACCTTGCTGGGTTTAGGATGCCATTGGGAAAATCAAACTGCACTTCCCAAACAAGAATTAAAGAAGGTTTATTGGGCCTGGGTCGATAGTGAGCGGATGGGTAAACCAAACCACCCAAAAACTGTCGCCAACTTCCTGACGGTTAAATGTAACCCCTCTAGAGAAGCCTACCTGGACCTGATACATAACTCTTATGATAGGGCTTTATATTTTAGATTCAGGGTTGGGGTCCTACCGTTGTGTCAGTTCACCTCTACTTGGAAACCACCACTGCAAACTGTTTCCGACTGCCCTTTTTGTGAGCTAAAAACAGAATCCGTGTCCCACTTCTTATTTGAGTGTCGAGCCTATCTAGCTCCTAGACGGAGATGGTTGAAGCCCCTGTTTAGGAACCTAGGTACCCGCTCACATCTTGAAGCTTTGCGAATATTGCTTTCAGATACAAGACCTTTTTATTCAATCTGTATGGCAAAGTTCTTGGGATGGGCCTGGCGCATAAGAACCTCAAAAAAACTGATGCTCCAATGAGGTCTCCCTTGCTTTTTATATGTCGTTATCCCAATGGACAGCTTCCTTTTATGTATAAATGTATTGTAAGTTGTTTTACTGTTTACTGTTAAACTGTGACGTGCTACTTTTATGATATGTTTTTATATATCGAAATAAAGCTAAACTGAACAAACAGAGCTTCTCTTGTAAAACCATTGAGTGGCATCAGGGGCATGCCTGTTTGGTTTTCCGTTAAGCATATTATTGTAAACAGATATACAAACTTCTTTTTCATATAGCTCCTTCTGCTTTAGGTGGGCCTTTATAACACTGCCAATGTTATAAGTGTAACGTGAAGAAAGACACCTTACTTGTTTTTGTTCGCCTGTGATTTATGCTCTACTTTATAAAGGGGCAGGGTTGCACACATTTCAAGCATACTTGTCGAGTGTATGGTTTTATTTTTTTGTCCTCCGCCCTTTACCTAATCTCCCCATTTTATAGTACAACCAGTGATGTATTGCCTTTCTCAATAAACAAGTCAGAACATTTTAACTGAGTTTCAGTAACTTATATAGCACACACTCACCAAGCTACACCTTACAATAAAAAAACTGCTTATTATATTAATCACAAAGGCGAAAACTATTGCATTTACAAACGCTTGTTTGTTTCTTAGGCCGAGTCTCCATTTCCTTGCTGCCCAACTGTCTGAGCCAATAAGTACGTTTCAGAAGCACCTTTCGTTAAGCCAGTGCCCAGCCCTAGAGACCGTTGCAAGGAGCAACGCGCGCCTTCAACTGCAGAGAAGTTGAACTTTGACCCCACCACGGTCCCCGTTCAGCACGCGCACGCCGCTCGCCCCCGCGCTCACCTGTGCAGCTGGTGGTCCTTCAGAATAGAGCAGTTGGTGAACTGCACGATGGGAGCCTCGGAGACGGACTTGTTGGACGGCATGGTTCTTGGGCTTCGGGCGGTGACGGCGGCCAGGAAGAAGCATCTGAGAAGAGAAAGGAAGAGTTCCGCGGGTCAGCTCTCATCCTGTCAGGCGCACCCGCCTCTGGGCGGCCCAAGTCCGGTATAACAGTGCAGGTTGGGGGTGGGGCGTCAGAGGGGGCTGAGGATAGAGCTTAAAGCACCTGGACGCACTACACCCGTAAAAATGCGCGGGCGCCTCAAGATAAAATGAGGAGTCACAGATGTGTCCTACTACACGGCAGGCAGATAAACCAAGCCACTATCGCCTAGGCGCCTGAAGAAGGAATTATGTGGACACGCGTATAAAAAGAGACTAGGATTAATAATACAACTATTTCGGTTTAAATCATATTTGCTCCGAGATCAGCTAAACGCACACAAAAACGTGTGATGAATAATAAAACACATTTTCCAAAAAGCAAAGACCTATCGGACCTATTCATCCAACGTAAATTGCAATCGTAATCTCGGGTCAAATCATTCAGGGTTGCGACATTATTACAAATTAAGTAACATCATGGTGTTAATACAAATAATGTGTATTACAGTAGACCCCAATGATTTGGCATAGTTAAAATGTAAATAACAGCTGTAGCAAATCCCAACTAAATAGTATTCCGGCCACTGTGAAAAAGACTAAAGAGTGAACTAATCATGCCAGTATCTAAACCTGATTAAGTGAAGAGCTGCAGGAATTACGCGATTCTTAGACTGTAGAGTTTCCAACGTATTTGTGTATTTGCTATATAAGCCCTTAACTGGTGCATAATTTGCAGTTATTGACAAAAAATATTTCAAACTCGTATAGATCAAAAGTTACAAAAACACTGCTGCAAGTGTTGCCATAAATTATAAGGTCATTTGCAAAAGTTAATCGGTCACCTGTCAGTGGCAGATTACTGCTTTGGGTGTTAAACTGACATAATGAGGTGAAACCTTTGCCCAGACAGTGTTAATGATGAACAAACATTGGCAAAGCCAGTAGGTCTTGCCTTGGTCACCTAGTGACTTTGCCAATGATTTTTGCAATGCTGTGGAGCAAACAAAAATGCAGCAGTGTGCATGGGGTGTGGTATCAGTAGGGCACAAGAAAATCACCACAAGTGAAAGAGAACAAGTGTGGAAATGGGGAACAACTTAGAGCACAGGGACAAGTATATGATGGGATAAGCAGCATACAAGAGACAGATCTAGAAAACCCATGCAGTCTGCTGGAGGTGCCTAAATAAAAAGAAAAAAGTAGCTCCCTTAATGTAAGCAGCGGAAGGATATAAGTTAGCCAATAAACAGGATGCGCCAAGGAGGGACAAAAAAAAAGGGGAAGGAACGTCATCAAATAAGAAACAAGCATTTGCAATGCAATAGGTCTCGCATTATGAAAGTTTGAGCTATTGGTATTGTAAATGACAAATATTTTATTTATGTGTTGGTTTTGAAACTAGCGATATTAATAGCTTTGTCATTTACAATGCCAATAGTTTTAACTTTCGCAAACGTGACACCTATAGCATTTGCAATGCAATATGTGTTGTATTTACATGACTTACATGTATTAATATTACAAATAACAATGGCTTTTATTTTTTTCAATAATTAATACTTAAATAAAAGTTATTGTAATTTATATTGGCAATAGCTTAAACTTTTGTAAATAACTTTTGGGAAGATTATGTTCAGTGTATTTTATTGTGATGAAAATCCAAGAACAGAAGTGAAATATTAACATCTTTTTGTGACATTTGTAATAAAGCTCGAAACATTGAGAGAACATATTAGAACCAGTTGTTGTTGAATGATTGCACAGAGTGATGCTGTGGCGTTCACTGGTGCTGAGTGATGCTGTGGCCTTCAGTGGTGCTGAGTGATGCTGTGGCTTTCAGTGATGTTGAGTGATGCTGTGGCCTTCAGTGGTGCTGAGTGATGCTGTGGCATTGAGTGGTGCTGAGTGATGCTGTGGTGTTGAGTGATGCTGTGGTAGTGAGTGATGCTGTGGTAGTGAGTGATACTGTTGCATTGAGTGATGCTGTGGCATTGAGTGATGCGGTGGTATTGAGTGATGCTGTGACGTTGAGTGATGCTGTGACGTTGAGTGATGCTGTGAAGTTGAGTGATGATGTGACGTTGAGTGATGATGTGACGTTGAGTGATGATGTGACGTTGAGTGATGATGTGACGTTGAGTGATGCTGTGACGTTGAGTGATGCTGTGACGTTGAGTGATGCTGTGACGTTGAGTGATGCTGTGACGTTGAGTGATGCTGTGGCGTTGAGTGATGCTGTGGCGTTGAGTGATGCTGTGGCGTTGAGTGATGCTGTGGCGTTGAGTGATGCTGTGGCGTTGAGGGATGCTGTGCGTTGAGTGGTGCTGTGGCGTTGAGTGGTGTTGTGGCATTGAGGGGTGCTGTGGCATTCTGTGGCGCTGAGTGATTCTGTGGTGCTGAGTGATGCTGTTGTGCTGAGTGATGCTGTGGCGTTGAGTGATGCTGTGGCATTGAATGGTGCTGTGGCGTTGAGTGGTGCTGTGGCGTTGAGTGGTGCTGTGGCGTTGAGTGGTGCTGTGGCGTTGAGTGGTGCTGTGGCATTGAGGGGTGCTGTGGCATTGAGGGGTGCTGTGGCATTCTGTGGCACTGAGTGATTCTGTGGTGCTGAATGATGCTATTGTGCTGAGTGATGCTGTGGCGTTGAGTGATGCTGTGGCATTGAATGGTGCTGTGGCGTTGAGTGGTGCTGTGGTGTTGAGTGGTGCTGTGGTGTTGAGTGGTGCTGTGGCGTTGAGTGGTGCTGTGGCGTTGAGTGGTGCTGTGGCGTTGAGTGGGGCTGTGGCGTTGAGTGACACTGTGGCGTTGAGTGACGCTGTGGCGTTGAGTGACGCTGTGGCGTTGTGTTGTGGCATTGAGGGGTGCGGAGTGATTCTGTGGTGCTGAGTGATGCTGTGGCATTGAGTGGTGCTGTGGCGTTGAGTGGTGCTGTGGCGGTGAGTGGTGCTGTGGCGGTGAGTGGTGCTGTGGCGGTGAGTGGTGCTGTGGCGGTGAGTGGTGCTGTGGCGGTGAGTGGTGCTGTGGCGGTGAGTGGTGCTGTGGCGTTGAGTGGTGCTGTGGCGTTGATTGGTGCTGTGGCGTTGATTGGTGCTGTGGCGTTGAGATCGAGCCAACAGGGGAAAAGGAGTTCAGGAGGTTATGAGAAGTTAACCAACACCTCTTACACCCAGACCTTCAAGTCATCTTTGATCTGTAAGGCGATTAGACATTAGTGTGTTTATTCCAGTATGGCTGCGTTTTTTTCAGTGTGTTTGTTAGCATGTGAGCCCTTCGGTGTTGTCCGTGGGTGGGGGTGGTTGGAGATGGTTGATAAGAAAGTAAAGCGGTGTTCACATCATCTAAAAATGTGGCCACTCATATTAGCGTGTGTCTGTGCAGCTCAGTGCCGCACGGAAAACGCTCGAGGGGGTAAAATACCGACAGCAGAGAGCTGTTAAGTGAAACAAGTCTTCACGGCTCAATGCTGTTTGGGAGGTGGGAGGGGTAGTGATAGGGCTGAAAGCGCATTGCTTTGAGGTCGTGGGGAGGAAGTAGTAAACGAGTGGGAGGGAAGCGCTGGCGAAGCGTCGCACTTCAAGAGCGGGGGGGGGGGGGGCAGGGCAGCGAGCGAGTGGAGCGCATTCCAATGAAGTCTGGTGCGATGGATGTGACGTGATCTTTTGTGACTCCAGCTGGATGCATTTGAGCACCTTAATAGCGTCCCTGATGTTTTGTCCCTAATTTTAAAAAGCTGTTAAAAGTGGTATTGTCTAAAAAGAATATGTGTAAACTGTGTTGAATGTGGCGTGAGCACTTGTGACTTTATTTGGAGCATTGTGTGCTAATAACGGAGCTGTGTAGTAGGGTAGGGTACAAATTTGTTCGCAATATTTAGAAATAAGTAAAAAGTGATCATTTAAATATATGTAACGTTTCGGCATGAAAATATCACCTGCTGGAAGTGGCATAAGCCCCTGACTTCCTCTGGAGCTCTTTGTGGCAATTTCCCTATGGCCCTCGAAGGAAGGGTTTGCGCCGATGCATGGAGTTATTGCTATGGAAGCAAAATAGCATTTTGGTTTTGGAGCACTCCCTGCATGTTTATTCAAATAACAGGGACGCATGCCCCTTTAGTATAATATCACTCATGGAAGGAAGGGAGCGCAACAGAGCTTCATATTAGCGTAGAGTGTAGCTTTTCCGTTAAATTAAGAAATGGTCTAAAAGCGGTATTTTGTAAAAAGAAAACGTGTAAAGTGCGCTGGATGTTGCATGCTTCCTTGTGATTCCATCCAGGGCCCTCTGTGCTATTAATAACGCTCCCTATTAGCATAAAATGCAGCCTTGTTTATGATATTTAACAATGGGCAAAAAAAGTCTATTCCCAAATACTCCCCCCCAATCCCCCCCTCCCCGGAGCTCTGTGTGGCAATTTCTCTGAGCCCTCCGTGCGCTGTTGCTGTAAGTTTGGTTTCAGCTGTTTTAAAAGAGCAGGAAAGAAACATTAGAGGCGCTGCATAGAGTTACTGCTAATGAAGCAAAATAGCATTTTGGTTTTGGAGCACTCCCTGCATGTTAATCGATATAAAAGGAACACGTGCACCATTTAATATAACATGTGAGAAATATTGTATTAAATAATATTGTATTATAATGGGGAGACGAGAAAAAAATGTGCTCTGGAAAGTTGTAGCTGCGCACACAAAAGTGAAACCAAATTTAAAATTCCAATTCTATCATAGTGTAGTGTAGGAGTTTCAGCCAAATATAGAGCATGTCTGCATGCAACCCTGGGAGGCGGGAGCCCAAGTAAGCTTTATATTAGCGTAGAGTGTAGCTTTTTCCGTAAGATTAAGAAATGGTAAAAAGTGGTATTTTGTAAAAACAGGACATGTAAAATGCGCTGGATGTGGCATGAGCTCCTGTGATTCCGTCTGAGCTGTGTGTGCTATATAAATAAAGCTCCCTATTAGTGACATGACAGTAGGCAATGTACTCAAAGCACAAGAATGTGGCGTAATGCCCAGAGCTGCAAGCGAAAAGCTAGAAAGCCAGGTACAAGTTAAAATGTCCGCTCACTATACTGTGAGAGAATTAGTTAATGTTCCTGCGGCTTTGAGAAGGCAATGTGTTCTTGTACTATGCAACTAGCTCTCATGTAAAAGGTGCCACTGTTTTGGGTGGGAGTTCGCGCTATATGAAATCGCCCAGAAAACAAAACAAAACAAGCGATAACAGTCAGATACTAAATGCGCGCCGCTGCCGAGGCCTATGCAACTCGTCGCACGCAAAAGGGCTTTGGAGAAATCCCTGGCTTTGTCAACATCGGGCCTGCGTGCAGCAATTTGGATGCTTCATGCAGGCGCTTCGAATTTATTGGTATGTATTTGACTTTTACATCCAGTGATTGCCCAGGATTACACATCGTGGCGAAAAAGAAGGGTGGATTAAAAAGCATGTCTCCTACTGCCACCGTAGGAAAGCCACTAGATAGAAAGTGCACTAAAAATGAAGTATGTTGCCACAGTGAAGACGTGGGTTAAACGCTGCAGATATAGATGAAACGGGAAAAGGCATGGGCTTTGGAGAAATCCCTGGCTTTGTTGACATCTGGCCTGCGTGCAGCAATTCGGATGCTTCATGCGCGCTTCACGATAGCAATAACGTGTTTAGGCGCTTCGAGTTTAATGGTATGTATTTGACTTTTACATCCAGTGATTGCCCAGGATTACACATCGTGGCGAAAAAGAAGGGTGGATTAAAAAGCATGTCTCCTACTGCCACCGTAGGAAAGCCACTAGATAGAAAGTGCACTAAAAATGAAGTATGTTGCCACAGTGAAGACGTGGGTTAAACGCTGCAGATATAGATGAAACGGGAAAAGGCATGGGCTTTGGAGAAATCCCTGGCTTTGTTGACATCTGGCCTGCGTGCAGCAATTCGGATGCTTCATGTGCGCTTCACGATAGCAATAACATGTTTAGGCGCTTCGAGTTTATTGGTATGTATTTGACTTTTACATCCAGTGATTGCCCAGGATTACACATCGTGGCGAAAAAGCAGCGTGGATTAATAAGCATTAGCGGCAGCATTAGAAACGAAAATCGGCCGCGAAATGAAACCCTTTGAAGTAGCCAGGCTGAAAAACAAGTGAAATAGCGTAGGGACGGCTCAGGCTCGGGCCGAAGTAATGACAAAGGGTGTGAAGGATGGGGGTGGGCGGGGAGCGTAGGGACGGCTCAGAGGCCTGAGGCAGAGCGCACCATATGGAGAGGGAGGGGGGTGGCAGTGGGAGGGTGATTGATGGGCGGGGCAGTGCTGGGGAAGTCTTTGATGTGGCCTGGCGGCCGTGGAGAAATGCTGCTGGCAGTGGGAAGGCTGGGCTGGGCATGCTTGTCCACGAGGAGTCACGTGACTCTCTTGTGCACTGTCCAAAATCCGCCGAATCCGCCTGTTAGGAAAGGAATTTTTGGGATTGACAACAATAGGTTCGAGTAAACTCGACCTAAAAAGCAAATGAGAGTGCTAAAAAGGCAACCAATGGTAAGCAATGGGTGGGCTGGGCTCTAAATGAAGCCAACTATAAGCTTTTGGTATTGTAGGAAATGTCCATCTTTTGCAGGGTGTACTAGCAGATGTTTGCCCGCTTTTTTGCTGGCTGGGAAAGTCTGTGTACTTTACCCCTGCTAACCAGCATTAATCAATCAATCAGTACTTGTAAAGCGTGGCTTATCACCCGTGAGGGTATCCAGACGCTGGGTTTAGCCGAAAAGCCAAGTCTTGAGTCTCTTCCTGAAGTCGGTCAGTGCCTCTTTTCAACATGGTCAAATTGGAGGAACCCTAATTGTCATATTTAACATATCTATAAGTCCCTAGTAAATGGTGCCGGTGTACCCAGGGCCACTTAGTTAAATATCACCAGTGGACTTCAGAACTTATTGTGCCATCTACTACAGTGGCAATGCAAACATGGCCTTAGGCCTACATTTGTAGCCTGAGAATAGCAGTGTAAATTTGCAATTGGACCTGTCAAAATAAACAATTTAACAGGTCAAAACCTTCATTTTAGATATTAATACGTCACTCCTATGTAAGCCATGTAGCCCACAAAGCAGGATGCATGGTATTTAAAAGCAGGAATTGTAGACATTTAATGTTAACAGGTCGTTATAGTGACTAGCACCCAAAAGCTGTTTTCACTGTGGCAGGCCTTGCAGGCTTTCCTATGTATAAAACAGAGTAGAGATTAAAGTACTTTTACTGTATCTCTGGAATGAGACATCGGCTAGAAAATTAATGAAACAACTTGTTTAAATAGTTATTAAAAATCCAATTCAATTGTGAAACTTGATTTTTAAGAAACCTTACGAAAATGTAACTTTTAGAAAGTTCTCTTTTCCCTGCCTAAAGTTCATGGAGGCTAATTTGCACTGGCTCTCCAACTTCCCTCAGCTAGTAATAAGCTTTGAATAGGTGTGAAATACTTTCAAGGAATAAACAAAAAGGCTGGCCTGACTGGGTGGAGTTGACTCATCTGAACCCCAATGAGTAAGTAGAGTGCAGGCTTTGAACACCCTTTTTATCATTACAGTGTCAAATTCTGCTTTAGTGTGAGATCCTGCTTGACAGATCTACTGAATTTGCATACAACACTTGGTGCACACTTGAAAGGGGAGAGTACATGATGCCAAGAGAGTTCTTGTGGATCCACAGTCTGGTGGCTTAAGGGCTCCGCTTTTTTCCTATCAAACTTCTGTCTCGGTGTTAATTGTGGATACAGTGGCTACCTCAAACTGGATTTTAGTGTTAGATGTAAGAGAACACTAGGATTAGTATAGTACAGTCCCCATACACACCACAGCTTAAGATCAGAAGAGGACTGGACCTGCTGTCTGTGACCTGAGATAAGCTGGATCTGCTCCCTCTAGTACCCAGGACAAAGAAGTGGGATCCAAGGGTCATAGGGCTGAACTCCTGTTCAAGCTACAGGGATACAAAAGCTACAAGATGCCTTTTTCCTGGAATTACCCATCTGACAAGTAGCACATGGACCTGGATTGGAATTAGCTGTTAGCATCTGCCTGATACTGATCCTCTAAATGCCGCTTCTGATGTCCTGGAGGGCTTTAGAACTGTACTCCTGTGGTAGATTGGGACTTAAAGGTCTAAGTCAGAAGGTAAAATCTTTGACCAGTATAAACCTGGTTTTTTTAAATCTGACCAGCATCTGCATCGTAGTTAGCCTCAAATTGCGCGTAGGTCCCATCATGTCGCAACCATCAATTATCATTGGCACAATGGGGCCCATTATGATCGCGGACGGACTTGAGTCCGACTGCGACCATAGAGGAGGAGGGAACCTCCGCAAGGCCTGCGGAGTTCCCTCCTGTCCAATTAGGATGTGACCACTCCCTGGCGGTCACATCCTCTATTTTTACCATTGCAGCGGGTGCGGCTTCAAGCTGCACCCGCCGCAATGGTAAAAATGCATACATTGCATTTGTATGCAGAAAGTGGCAGGCACCGTGCAGTGCCTGCCGATTTCTGCATACAAATGCAGGGGGGTACCATAGGTACCCCCCATGTGCACCCCCCAACCCCCATTCACCCAGGGGGCCCGCAACGGGCCCCCGCAGTGAAGTTCCACATGCTTTTCCACGGCGGAAAACCCGCCGCGGAAAAGCATTTTTTAAAGCCCATCCTATAATGGCTGGCGGTGTCTGAGAGACACCGCCACCATATTAGAGCTTTTCCGCCGCGGTTGGCCACCAGCCATCCTAATGTGGCGGTGGGTCTTTGGTGGGTCCGCTGCGGTTTTTCCGCATCCTCCGGGCCGGCGGTGGATTCCGCCGGCCCGGAGGATGCGAAAAAAACGCAATCGTAATAGGCCCCTTAGTGCGTTGTAGTGCTAATCCTACTTACAACTTTAATACATCATATCTATGATTCCCCTTATTGTTTTTTGTCATTCTGGAGTCATTTTGTTAAGTATTTTGAAAAATTCAGTTTGACATTTTTATAGTTTTACATTTTGACTTTATTTAAGTTTTGGTACTGCATAAATACATTCTCTTATGTTAACCCGGTCTGGTCTGTGCCATAGCTACCAAGGGGTTGAACTCAGGATAACATAGTGTCTTTGAGGTGTCACCCTGACAAGCGTTGTGATTATTGCTTGAGGTGGGTAATCATCCACTCCAAATAAAAATCACATTTCTTAACCCCTTCCATGCTCATGACGGAATGGTTCCGTCATGAGCATCGGTGCACCTGTGCTGATGACGGAATCATTCCGTCATGAGGCCAGGGGCACGAAATCCCTCTGCTGCAGACAGCAGAGGGATTTCCTTTTCACCTCTCTGACCTTGGGAGCTGGGGAAGAGCTTCCCCAGCTTCCGAGGCCCCCTCCCTGGTTTCTGTTCAATGACGATCAGCGCGCACGTCGCGCTGTCGTCATTGAACACAAACCGAAACTAAAATGAGCCTTTAGGCTCATTTCAGTTTCACTTTTTTTTATTTTTATATAAAGACCTTTATTGTAAGTGATACAGTTACACAGCATTGTGCCTACAACCCATTGAGAAGGCCGGCTGCAATCAATTCGATAGCGAATAAAAGGAAGCATATAATCAATGGCATCTGGCAATATCGAGCAAGATAAGCAAAAGCCATTGCTATCTATTGTGCCAGGCTACACCTAAATCTTGCAGCAGTATCACACATATTTAAATGCGGTCTCATTTTGTGATTTTTATAACCAACAATACAAAACCCCAACATCCCTCCACCCAAACATCCCCGGATTCAGGTCTTAGCAATGTTTTGTAGCACTAAAGCGCAAAGGTCAAGCAATATAGAACACGCATTAGTACAGTAAATCAGTTGGTCAGCTCTCGCATTCCTCGACCGTTCAACCCTGCATGTATTTCTAGCTATTGGCTAACATATGGAATAGCCACTCATCGATATAGTCATTTCTCAAGAGACAACCTGTATAGATGGGAAAAGGCAGCCCATAGTAGGCACCGCCATAGTACAGTCGCACACGCGTGCAGTCACACAGACCCATCCTCACCTGTTGATGGACCCCCACTCCC
Organism: Lissotriton helveticus; assembly: GCF_964261635.1. Taxonomy (NCBI): domain Eukaryota; kingdom Metazoa; phylum Chordata; class Amphibia; order Caudata; family Salamandridae; genus Lissotriton; species Lissotriton helveticus. Next base: position 514,432,420 of record NC_136071.1, on the reverse strand, counting down.
ACTACCAGTGCTGTCGTCATCAGCCAGGGAAAGCATGTATGCCGTATATGGGCCCCAGATGTCACGTGGTCGCGACCTTGCAGGAAGTCCCTCATAATAGCAAACCAGTTGATCCCTGCAATATGCCATGTCTTTCAGCCATAGTTGGACATCAGGTGCCCGCCTCCCCCCCCAGACCATAGCCACCCTCCGTTTAGCTATCTGTAATGCCAGTACTATCAAGCGCCGCACTCCCTCCGGCACTCCAGAGGTCACTCCCAGTAAGCACAGGCGTATGTCCAGCACTACCTCAGTCGACGTCATTTTAGATAGTGCCTCAGTCACGGCAACCCAGAAGGCATACACACGTGCACATCCCCAGGCCAGGTGTACAAAGTCTGCATCATCCACACCACACCGGACACAATGAGCCGTATCACGGAGACCATACCTAACCAACTGCACTGGCGTATAGTACCATTGATGTAGAAATTTAAAATGAATGAGACGAAAATTGCTGTTGGCCTCATAACCCCCGGTCATGGAGCAGCATTCAATCCACTCGTCATCAGTCAGCGGGTCTGGTAGGCACCCATCCCATCTAGCCCTGGCCAGTACCGCGCCTCCCCCCTCGTCCTCCTGCGAAGCTCGGTATAGTCTAGAGAGCAATTTGACTCTATCTGTCGTGGTATATAGCAACTGTAAAGCTCCTAGCGCCAATGGCTCCTCCGGATAAGTAGGATATAAGGAATGTATGGCAGCCCGGAGTCTAACATATATAAACGTAGACATAACTGTGTTAGTGGAACGTTCCGTCATAGCCTGTAATGAGAGGAACGTGGCACCCGGGAATAGATTCCCTACAGTGTTGAGCCCCGCATCCTGTAGGACCTGTAAAGCCCCAATTTCACTTGAGACCGAAATCTCCGTGTGATACAGCAGTGGCATACTAGGGGCATACAACGGCAGCCTGTTTGCCCGTCTACCCAACTCTCGCCAAGCGTTAGCGGTTGATCGCACTGTGTCCACTTCCCCCTTATCAAACACCGAGTGAGTGTTGACTATCATTGCCTTTAAAGGAATGGGTATGACTACACTGGCCTCAAGCGCCACGTGTGGAGTATACGGTGGGGCCGATAGCCAGTAGATGGCAAAATGCGCCTGGGCGCACAGATAATACAGTTTCATGTCTGGAATGGCGAAGCCCCCTAATTCATACGGCTTAGTCAGCACATCCCATTTCACTCGTGGTTTCTTACCAGCCCAGGTTAAGGCAATCAGTAAAGACTGCAGTCTGGTAAAGAAATGTGACTTTAGCGGGAGAGGAATGTTAACAAAGAGATATAAAAATTTCGGAAGTACCACCATTTTAATCAGAGATACCCGATCAGCGAGTGTGAGAGGGAGCCGGGTCCAACGTGCCACCTGGTCCTCAAGTTTGGAAATAGCCACCCCATAATTAGCCCGGATAACTTCCTGGCTATCTCTATGCATCCAAATACCGAGATAACGCACCGGTTCCGTCGCCCATTCCAACGGGAATTCCAAGGGAAAGGGGAGGGTGACGTCAGTGAGAGGCAGCATAACAGACTTCTCCCAGTTTATGGAAAGACCCGAGTGACGACCAAATCGAATGAACTCCCGAAGTATGGATTCAAGATATCGAGCGGGCTCACGCACATATAGGACCATATCATCGGCATACATGGACACCGCTAGAGACCTAAGAGGGAACTTCAGAGCAGCGTCCGCATAACTCTGCCTCAGAACACAAGCCAGGGGTTCCATCACAAGAGCAAACAGTAACGGCGATAGAGGACAGCCCTGTCTAGTCCCCCTCTGCACAGGGAACGGATTCGAGACATGACCGTTCACCCTTACGCGTGCTATGGGATTCGTGTATAGCAGAGTAACTAGTGACGTAAAGAAACAGGGCACCCCCATACGATGCAATATTGCAATCATATACCACTATGCAACTGAGTCAAAGGCTTTCGCGGCATCAAGCATGACAGCCACCGCAGCCAAGTCCGGCCTGAGTAGGTGCAGCACCGCAAATAGAGCTCTTAAATTGTGAGTGGTAGACCGGAGGGGAATAAATCCAGATTGATCCGGTAACACCATGACCGGGAGGAGCAGGCGCAGCCTAGTCGCCAGTACTTTAGCTATGATTTTAACATCGGTATTCATGAGGGACAAGGGGCGATACGACTCGCACCTATTTTGAGGTTTACCCGGTTTTGGCAGCGCAATCAGAAGCGCCTCTCTCATTGTTGTCGGTGGAACAGGAACTGGCCCTGTTCCACCGCCTCCTCTAGAACCGTTGCTAGGTGCGGAAGTAAAAGATCCACATATTCTTTATAAAATTTGGATGGTAAACCATCAGTTCCAGCTGCCTTGCCATTTGGAAGGGCCGCAATCGCATCCCTAAACTCCCCCTCCGTTATATTATGCATAAGAAATTCCTGTTGACCCCTCGATAGCCAGACCAGCGCTATGTCCTCTAAGTATTGTGCTATTTCCTTCTCCCCCACCGTCTCTCTATACTCATACATCATAATAGTTCGCAAAACAATCGAGAATTTGCCAGTCGCACTAGTCACAGTGGCCTCCCCGTCCTCTATCTCCTGCACAGCACAATGTCTAGCCCAGAGGTCCTTTATACGATCCGCCAAACCTTTCCCCGGGCGCCCATCCTCACCATATTAACGCGCCCTAGTGTGTTTGGATAGGAACCTTACCTCCTGATCAGCTAGATCGTTATATTCGGTGACTTTCAATCTAATGCTGGCCAATAAGGACTCCTCAGGAAGCTCCTCCAGTTGGCGTTCGAGCGTCAGCAATTCCCCTTCCAACTTAGTCATGGCATTCCTTAGTGACGTAAGCACACCCGATTGTAGGCCTATACATGCTCCCCGTATGGTCACTTTAAAGACTTCCCACACCGTGCACATACTGTCAACAGACCCAACATTCTTATCAAAGAACTCCTCAATTATCGTCCTGAGCCGCTCACGCAACACCAAGTCAGTCAAGGCTCCCGGCGGAAATCGCCAGGAGAAGGGAGCCGGGGCATGCGTCGGCCAGCACACTTCCATGCGAACGGGCGCATGATCTGAGATCGTACGAGGTAGGTGGCTAGCATTCACCACCCATCCGCTGACATCCCGGGTCACTAACCAATAGTCCAGTCTCGACCACGTGTCATGTGCTGACGTGTAACAAGTGCCCTCTCTCCTCCCAGGGTGTCTCAATCGCCATACATCCACCAGTCCATGCCCACACATACCATCGCTTACTGCATCAGCCGCCTTCCTACGCATACAAGGCCTATCATTTTTCCTGTCCATCGCCCCATCAAGAGTGACATTCAAATCTCCACCACAAATTATGGCCGATGGAGGCAGCATGTAAATCTTATTCCAGAGAGTGACATAAAAATCAGGGTCATCGACATTTGGACCATATACATTAATCAGCGTAACCAGTGTGCCACATAGTTTTCCATGTAGTATAATATACCGGCCATCCTTGTCAATCTCCTCATACAGGGTTACAAATGGTACATTTTTTTTATCAGAATCATAACTCCACGTGCATACGATGAATAATTTGATGCCAGTCTGGTGCCCGCCCACTGTTTACCCACAGTTTCAGCCGCCTTTCCCCTAAGGTGCGTCTCCTGAAGAAAAGCAATTTGCACACCATGCCTATTCATAAATGCCAGCATTTGTCTAGTTTTCTGTGGACGATTCAATCCCCTAACATTCAAAGTGATACAGGTAAGTTTACCCCCCCTATCCATACGCCCAGATCTTAAGTATAACCCGGAAATAGTAGTACAATCTCAATAGCCAACAAAAGATATAGAGCGTACAGCAGGCAATCAATCGAGTAACTGCAAGAAGTGCCTCTTAAGGCAGACAACATACTGACCAACATCGCTTCAACCTTTGTCCGGTCCATCCCAACCTCCCGCCATAGATAATGAAACATCCTGACCCGTCCCGTAGCCTCCAGAGTTCCCCAATCCCCCCTCCACCCACTTCAGCATCCCCAACCTGCCAAAGCTGTCCCCACCCTCCCAATCCCCAAGACCCCAACAGTGCAAACATAAGTGTGTGGGGATCTCCCATATGAGGGGGCGTAGTGGCGCACCGCTCCCGCCAGAAAACTAAAGAGAGAGCAGACCGTGCATGCCATAGGGACATCCCAACCCTCCCACCCCAACTCCACAGCATCGAGGATTTCAATGATTCAAATTTGCATAGCGTGTGGCAATTGGCATAGCAATGTCACTAATTTCGCCTCAGTGCAAATCTCACAATGCTTCGAACATCTCACAAATGGTCACCCCAGTACAGCAATCACCCCCCGGAACACCGCCAACATCCGTACAATTACTCATTGGCACTTGGATACAGGACAGACCAACACAATAATCACCGCAACTATGAGTTACCCAATGTATGAACCACATACAATAGTCAAGATCGGCTGCCTCCCAAATCTTGTAGATGGAGCAAGCGTTCCCATAATACAAAGCAAGGGATTCAAAGTCAGTAGGGAGATGAACGGCCTGAGACTGAGAGGCAGCCCTTCTCATAGTATATGGATATCAGCAATGGGTCACCAGTACAAGAGCAAACACTTAGACCACCTCATCTTGTAGGCCCTCCTCCCCATCCTGCGCCACATTCGAGTCTCTTTTACGTTTTTTCTGCTTTTTCGCATAGTCCATGGCCGCCTTAGGGGAGGCAAAGATTTTGTTGTCCGACGGAGCCCCAATCCTAAGACGAGCTGGATACAGCATGGCATACGGGATATTTTCGGCGCGAAGCAGCTGCTTCACCAGGGCAAATTCCTTCCGCGCCGTTTGCACCGCCACGGTGAAGTCGGGATAAAATTCAAGTTTATTTCCCTGATATTCAATAGTACCTTTCTCTCGTGCAAGGCGCAAGATGACATCACGATCCTTATAGTTAAGAATGCGAGCAATAATAGGGCGAGGTTGCGCCCCAGGTACTGGTCGTTTTGCCAAAGAACGATGTGCCCACTCTACTACGAATACTCGTGACAGTTGGTCAGATCCAAAAATGTCTACCAGCATGCGTTCCATGAAGTCTTCCATCCGACCCACGTTCGTAGATTCCGGCAGGCCCGTAACGCGTATGTTATTGCGTCTGGACCTCCCTTCCAACTCCTCGTTCTTCGCCTGGATCACCGCCAATACCCTCTCCATATTAAACACTTTAGTTGTTACCGTAGCCAGCTCGTCCTCCGTGGTAGACACCCTCTGCTCGGCTTCGCCCATCCTTTCATTTTGCCGGTCAAATTGTGTCGCCATGTGGTCAAGTCTATGATTGACCGCTTCCATGGTGCCCTCTATGGATTGAAGCGTTTTTTGCATCACCACTAGTGTGGCCTCCAGGCCCGGGGTGCCACCAACAGCTCCGGCAGACTCAGCGTCCGGCGGCACCTGCGAGGAAGATGACGCCGTCTTTTTTGCCTCAAAAGTTATCTTGGGCTGATTTCTCTCTGGCCTGCCCATGGTTACTTCCAGGGCCTTCAACCAAGCCCAACAGCGGTAACTCGTGGGCTGAAAGCAATCCAATCACCCCCGCAGTACAGTTCTGGCCAGCACCCGAGAGTTGGTAGGTCAAGAAAGCGCCCGGGCTCCCCCGCCGACTCAGCAGCCACACCAGAGCAGGGATCGATACTGCCAACGCAGGAGCCAAGGATCCTCACATAGACCGCCCCCGAGCCCCTTCGCCACACTCCACTGCGGGCGGCGGCCCCCTGTATCCACGTGGCCGATAGCCCACCACCAGCTCTGCTCTGCCGCCGAGATCCGCACCCCGCCTGCGTCCCCGCCGGTCACAGCTCGCACGGCGCGGCCTAGTGCGGCCCAGCGCCGCCTCCGCAGCCCCGGACTCGCCTAGACCCCTACCCCACTCACCGCTTCCAGCAGGGCCGAGCTCCAGGCCGTAGGATCACCGATCTCCCTCGTTCCAGCGAGGCGTGCCCTCTCGGTCTCCAGCGCGTGCCACCTGACTCCCTTACAGCACCCTCGGTCAGGGTCAAGAGCCTCCAAGCCCCGTGGCAGCCGCCGGGCTCGACTTGCAGGGCCGCACGTCACCAGGTCCGGCACTGTCGCAGCGCACCTCCGCCTGGAAAACGGCTCCTGTTTTCTGCTCGGCGACGACAAAACGCTTCACTCGTCGCCTTGACGCTGCAGTTGTCGATTGCCAGCAAGTTGGCCGGTGTGGACGGCAGGATATGCAGGATAAATAATGGATTTCAGACGGTCCCGGCAGAGCCTCACATTAGTGCGGCCATCTTGCCCGGCGCCCTCTAGCGCCCCCCAGTTTCACTTTCTACATGCTCAGTGGGCTATCTCAGCCACCTGAGCACGTAGAAAGACGGGAGGGGTATCATTGGAAAGGGGAGAATCTCCTCAGGAGTAAAATGATACCTCATTTGTGTGGGTGGGCCAAAGGCCTGTGACTAAGGTGAGGTGCTTAATTTGTCAATCCTAAATACTAAAATTTTTAAAAATTGATTTTTAGCCTGTTCTGCTTTGGGGCACCCACACAAGTGAGATATCATTTTACTCGGGAGAACAAGGGGAACGCTGCGTGGTAGGACATTTCTGCCGGCATGGAGATCCCACGTAGTGTAAATTTGTTGATCCACGCAGATTCCGGAACTTTCCACCACAGAAACGTGAGGAAAATGCTTTTTTTTCACAATTATTTAGCTTTGCAAGGGATTCTGGGTAACAGAACCTGGTGGTAGGCAGTCGAGTCACCCCATCGTGAATTCCCCTGGGGGTCTAGTTTTCATAAATGTATAGGTTTGCTAGGTTTCCCTAGGTGCCGGCAGAGCTAGTGTCACATAGCTACTGTATATCTTGATAATGCGTTAAGTTAGCATAGGCTCATTACATGTTTAAACGCCATTTTTTCCTTTTGCTGCTTCTGCACACGACACTTAATTGTTGATGTAGCTTTCAACCTAGTAGTTTGTTGTGGTTTACATGAGAATAATATGTTATTACTCTGATATCAGCTTTGCTTAATAAACTATGTCTGTACAGAGAGTGCTGAAGCTTCAGGAACAACACGATACAGAATTGTTATGTAAATGTAAATGTAGTATACTTGTAAAGCGCACAGCTGCCCCAGCAACGGGGCGTCCCGGCGCTGTATAACTCTGGGGAACCCGTCCTGGCTTTCCCTGTGGGATGGTCCCTGCTGGGAGTCCCCAAGGTGGAGCCAGGCATCCCCGGAATTGGTGGGGCCGTTGTGGAGATTAGGCAAGCTAATGCCCAGAGTTGCCGAGTGTGATCCCTGATTAGAGTAAGCACCGAAGCGAGAATTATCAAGTCTGCTGACCAAGGTCCACGACCCTGCCGCGTCGGGAATCGAACCCTGGTCCCGGGCCGACTTCTGCTCTCGGGTCTGCTGCCTCTAACCAGTGAGCCACACTACTCCTATGAGGTCTGATCTTCGCGCTTTCATAGACATAACATAAGTGCAGCTTCTGCCAACTTTGGACTTTAGGCGGGTTTGATATTGCTTTGCTTGAGGCACAAAAACACACTTGATGCTGTTCGCATGCAGAGAGAGCTGGTGTATGCTGATGTGATCTCTTCAATCTAGGATCCTGAGGTATGGGCCCGCCCTAATTCAACCCAAAGAGACCTTCTTAGCTATTAATATAATATGCGAGTTAGGGAGTGTGAGAAATAAATGTTATTAACTCTTATTCATTGACAGCATGTCAACATGCTGTCACCATTCGCTTTCTATGGACTAGTAACTATGCTGATAAATTTGCTTCTGATAATATGTTTCCTTGTATTATCTAAGATACTGCGCCTGAGAAGACGGCATTAGTAAATAAATATTTCAAATGTTCACGTGTTCTTCTTTACTCCACGTTCTGGTTTGAAATGATTGTATAACGAAAGAGTGCTCATGTGTTCCAAGTAACCTGAGGTATCATAAGTTCATGTTCTGGTTTGTCTAAACATTGGGAATTGGTTATGACCAATGAGACACTGTAGCTAGCTCGGTAAGGGGTTTGTTGGGTACTAAGGTGAGTTTTGGGTCACCCTAATTCGCTGAGGTTCCAATCCTCTGTGCACAGTTCTGTGGGAGAACAGAAACCCTGCTACACAATTTCACTGCGAAATTGAGGTGCAACCACGTTGCGTTTTGGGCTGTTTCCTGTCGCAGGCACTAGGCAGACCCAGGCAAGTGAGGTACCATTTTTTTCGGGAGACCCTGGGGAACGCTGGGTGGGTGGAAATTTGTTGATCCACACAGATTCCAGAACTTTCCACCACAGAAATGTGAGGAAAATGCTTTTTTTTGTCAATTTCTTAGCTTTGAAGGGGATTCTGGGTAACAGAACCTGGCGGTAGGCAGTCGATTCACCCTATCCTGATTTCCCCTGGGTGTCTAGGTTTCAAAAATGTATAGGTTTGCTAGGTTTCCCTAGGTGCCGGCAGAGCTAGGGTTCAAAAACTAAAGGTAGTCTCTTTGCCCAAAAAGGGCACGATTTCATTGCGAAATTGAGGTGCGACCACGTTGCGTTTTGCGCTGCTTCCTGTCGCAGGCACTAGGCAGACCCAGGCAAGTGAGGTACCATTTTTTTCGGGAGACCCGGAGGAACGCTGGGTGGGTGGAAATTTGTTGATCCACGCAGATTCCAGAACTTTCCACCACAGAAATGTGAGGAAAATGCGGTATTTTTTGTCAATTTTTTAGCTTTGCAAGGGATTCTGGGTAACAGAACCTGGTGGGAGGAAGTCGAGTCACCCCATCCTGAAATACCCTGGGTGTGTAGTTTTCAAAAATATATAGGTTTGCTAGGTTTCCCTAGGTGCCGGCAGAGCTAGGGTGCAAAAACGACAGCTAGGCACTTTGCCATATAAGGGTCAATTTTTAACTGCAAAATTGAGTTGTGACCACGTTGCATTTTGCGCCGTTTCCTGTCGCAGGCACAAAGCCGACCCACACAAGTGAGGTACCGTTTTTATCGGGAGACTTAGGGTAATTCACATTTGTAAATCAACTGTTATTACCTATTGAGTTTTCATGCATTTCTCCCTTCCCAATGAAAAACATTGTGTAAAAAAAAAAATCTTTTTGAAAAATGACCAATAATTCTCATGCTAGTATGAGTATTCCCAATTTTGAAAAAGTGCAAATATATACTGTTTCTAAACTCTATAATTTGTACCCAATTCAGAAATACATAGGTGTCTTTCATACAGATTTTTCCATGTACACAATTTCCAAGAATAAGGGCTCTATACCCAGTAAATAAAATAATACCATTGCAAGTTGCTGCTCAGTTTTTGGATCTGGGTTTGTCGGGTTCTTGGTGAAACTACAAGTCCTATATATCCCCACAACCAGGAAGGTCTAACAGATGTAACGGTATATTGCTTTCCAAGAGCTGTCAAAATTACAAGAAGTTATAGGTGAAAACGTTGAGACGAAAGGCTGTTTTTTTCAACAAATTTTCAATTATTCCAATATTTAACTGTTAGTTTCTATAAAGAAACCTTCATGGATTTAGACAAATTACCCCTTTCTGAATTCAGAATTATGTCCACTTTTCGAAAATGTATAGCTTTCCAGGATCCAATATTGCTTTGAAACTCATTTCTACCATTAACTGGAAGGAGGTTGAAAGCTCTAAAAATAGCAAAAATAGGCTATGTCCCAGAAAAATGCCAAAACTGTGTGAAAAATGTTGGTTCTCTGACAAAAGACTGTCATTCCCTAAAATCTGAGAAAATGGAGATTTCAGCCCCACAAATCCTTTTTTGATAACATTTGCAGGGAAAAACCCAGAGGCTTTCATTTGCAGCCCGTTTTTCGCATTTTTCTGAAAAAAACTAAAATTTCACTGTATTTTGGTTAATTTCTGGGACCCCTCCAAGGGAATCCACAAACCCTGGGCACCTTTAGAATCCACATGATGTTGGAAGAAAAGGACGCAAATTTGGCGTGGATACCTTATGTGGTCAAAAAGTCACAGGGGCCTAAGCGCGCACTACCCCAAATTGCCAAAATAAGGCTTAGCACAGGAGGGGAAAAGGCCTAGCAGCGAAGGGGTTAAAGGTATGGTCCACTTGAGGCTTTTGCCTACTACCAGCTAAAAGCTGTCTGGTAGGTGAAACACAAAAATGACAAGATCATGGTGTAATACTGGCAAACAGTTTGTTGCTTGACACTACATAACTTTATTTTCTTTTGGCATAATGTAATCAACATTGCTGCTAAATTTAATCCTCACCTTTCACATTGTTCCAGTGGCCCCATTTCTATGTTGCTCTCTACCACAAGTGCACAAGCTATGGTGCGCTCTATACCCATCAACGTTTTCTCACTTGAAAGAAGTCATCTCCTTTAAAATTGCGATTCTCATATTTACATGACTAGAGAATCTGGATTTCATTAAAGACTCGGAAGCTGACATTATGCATACAACTTTAATGCAGATCGCAGCAGCCGCATCACAATGCAAAAGTTCCAAATAGAACAAAGGCAACAGCAAAATGCCATGAGCCACCAACACACAGCCTCTTTTAATTGAGGACAACAAAGAAGATAAAGTTCATGAAAGCGTTCGAAGGTTTGAGGTGAAGAAAAATCAAACTCCGCAATGAAAACAGGATATCTCGAAGAACGTAGACAGGCAGGATGCACGCAACTTTTGAAAGGTGTAGTGAAGCAGGACGAACTCTTGAGAGTCGTAGTCAAGATCAGGCATTATCTGAAAAGGATAAAGAAATTAGTACAGAACCAATAGACACAAATCCAAACATGTCATGAAAAAAAGGCAATCATAAGATATGAAACAAGGATATAAAGCATTTCAATAAAATTACAAATTAAAATGTATAATGAAATGCCTCCTGAGAAGGGAGGGAGGGATAATGTCAGCCTCCGAATCTTTAACGAAATCCAGATTCTCTAGTCATGTAAATATGAGAATCACAATTTCATTACAAGACCGGAGGCTACATTATGCATGTTGGAAGCTTCCTAAAACAGCATCAGACATGTGTTGGATGGGTTTACAATAGTGACGAGCGAAGGTACCTGCATTGGACCAATCAGCAGCTTTCAAGATGTCATCCAACTTACCTCCAGACCAAAGTGATTTGCTGGCCATAGCACCTCTGAGGGAATGAGCCTGAAATGTACTCAAGTCAACTCCAGCTAGGTTCATAGTGATTTTAATCCATCTAGCAATAGAAGAGGAACTAATACCTTTATGAGGTTTAACAAATGAAATAAGCAATTGATTAACACCAACTGGACGGACTCCAGACATTCTAAGGTCATATTCCTTCATGCAATCAACTACACAGAGTTTAGGATGCAGATCGAATTGTGGATAAAATATGGAGTCAGACATGGTTTTAGTACGACTATGGATATCAAACTTTACGCCAAAAACATTGTATGAACGATAGGTAATATCAAGAGAACGGATATCGGAAGATCTTCTGCAAGAAACTAGGCATAAAAGAGTAGCCAGTTTAATAGAAAGATTCTCCCTGTTGTGGAGAGAATTAGAAGGCCAATTACTAAAGAGACGAAGAATCAAATTAACATCCCAAAGTATATCATACTTGGGTCTAGGGGGTCTCTTAAGACGAATACTCTTCATAACCCTACAAATAATGACATTCTTTCCAATGGTTTTACCATTAACGAGGGTATGCCCTGCAGAAATTGCCTATCTAAAGCAATTCATGGATCTATAACTAAGTCCCCTTTCGAATTGTTCAACTAGGAAATTAGTCACATCAACGATAGGGGCTTCCAAGGGATCCAGGTCCCTTTCCAAGCACCAACGACCCCAAAGTTTCCAGATTCTATTGTATCTGTAATGGGTGCCTGGTGCCCAAGACTCCCTGAGGAGAATTGAAGCCACATCCGAAAGTCCTGAGATTTCGTTAGATCTCCTGACACCCTCCAGGCAAGAAGGGATAAAGTCTGATTGAGGATAAGAGGATGTATCCGACCGTCTGAATCTGTGGGAAGATCTCCCAGTGAAGGGATCATGAAAGGAATACTGCAAGTCAGTTCCAGAGCTGTTGGAAACCACGCTTGGGGGGGCCAGAAGGGAGTTTTCAAAATGAGGAGACACTGTTCCTATCTCACCTTCTGAAGCACTCTCTGAATCATCGCAAAAGGGGGAAAGGCATATCCCCGGATATCCCTCCAAGGTTGGAGGAAGGAGTTGAATGCCCGAGCACCCGGGTCGGGCATCCAGCTGAAATATTCTGGAAGTTGGGAGGTGAGTCTGCTTGCAAAAAGATCCACCTCCAGAGGGCCCCAAATCTGATTCAAGGTCCTGAAGACAGAAGGGTTCAGCTTCCAATCGCTGAAATCCACAAGGAACCTGGAGTTCCAATCCGCGGACGAGTTCGTAGCGCCCGGAAGGTATTCTGCCTTTAGAACAATCTTGTGCTCCAGACAAAACATCCATAGTTTCTTTGCTAAATCCGAGAGGTCTGCAGACCTCGTGCCTCCTAGGCGATTGATATAAGCTACTGCCGACATGTTGTCCATCTTTAAAAGGACAGACCTTCCTTGAAGCGATTTTTTGAAGCTCATAAGAGCATAAAGTCCGGCCGTCAACTCCAGATAGTTTATGTGGTGGAGAGACTCCTCCTGAGACCAAGGTCCTCCAGTGTTCATATTTGAGAGGCAAGAACCCCAGCCGTGTAGGCTGGCGTCCGACTGCAGAACAAATTCCGGGGATGAGCCAAAAATGGCCTTCCCATTCCAAGCCTCCAGGTTGTTCAGCCACCAAATCAATTCTGAACGTGAGTCTGAGTCCAGAGAAATCTGATCTCCGCACCAAAGGCCTGACCTCAGAGCTCTCGCTTTGACTCTCTGAAGAGCCCGATAATTGAGTGGCCCTGGAAAAATTGCTTGAATTGAAGACGAAAGGAGACCTAGCATCCTGGCTAAGTCCCTGAGGGAGAGAGTCTGTCTGCTTAGAGCATGTTTTATTTGCTTCTTTATTTTCGAGATCTTTTTCGAAGGAAGAAGGAGGAGACAACGGGTGAGGTCGACCGTGAAACCTCGAAATTCTAAGGATATTGAGGGAATCAGGTAAGACTTCTCCCTGTTTATGATGAACTATAGACTTTCTATGAGTTCCATCGTAAATTCCAGGTCTCGAATTAAGTGTGATTTTTCTTGTGCCATAATTAGAATATTGTCTAGGTAGATAATTAGACGAACGCCCCTTGATCTTAGGTGGGAGACAACGGCTCTTATCACCTTTGTGAAGCACCAGGGTGCGGAAGAGAGACCAAATGTATGCCTCAAGATGGCCGCCTGGCAGGAGCTCCCGTGAAGAGCTCCTGGTGCTGGGGATTCCTTCTGGGCTCTATCCCTGTTTAGCACATACCAGCTCGCCGGATCTTGTAGCAGAAAAGTAACTGGAGCATGTAACAGGATTGGGAAGTAACTGGATTGCCCGAGGGGTCCTCTCATGGAGGTCGGAGCCTGAAACTGCGTGAACCGGCTGAGCCTCTGGATTCAAGCCCTCGCTTCAACAACGGACAACACCCACTGAGACAGAGTCTGACCTGAAGGAGGCAAGACCTGCTGAGCCGGCACTCGGACTGCGGAGCTATCGCAACCTGCCACTAGACCCGTGCCTTCAGAAACACCACATCGCGGCGCAGCTGAAGCCCCGGGGAGCCGCTGAGTCGGCTCGGCGGACGGTCCCGAGCTAGCACCGCCACAACAGAGGAATCCAGAAACACCACGGCTGAGGTTTTCATCAGACACTCTCCGCGCGGAGTAGCGGAAGCAACAGACCAGCCCAGCAGCACCGGGACCAAGGTGGACCGAGCACCGGACCCATCCCCCCCTCTCGAAATTGGCAGATGCTGGCCGCTACGGGGGAACAACGGACAACACGCGCAGTAGGGGAGCACCGCGGGACGAACACCGGACCGGACCGCCTCCACTCACGAGTTGAAGCAACGGACCCCCCCCCCCCACCCAGAAGCCGCCGATCGCACACCGGGATGAGGACATCACCCCCCTCCCCTCTCCCGCCCGCCCCGCAGTAAAGGAACCCCAACGGACTGGAGGGCTGAGAGGAGCAGAGGACTCCGGCATGGAAATAGGTTGCAGACACTGGTGGAGCACATTAGCGTGCAGCGGACACAGTCTTTGACTACAAGAGAAGGTATTTATGTACATTTTCCTGGTTCTGAACTGTATTGTACTTGTACTTGTACAAAATGGCGGGGGTCGGAAAAACAAGAACCTAATGGCTATAAATCACCTACTGTGCCCACGAGAGTCCATCGGGATGAGTCTCCCTCACAGCGTGAGAAACGAAACTGATCTCACTGCTCACAAGCATGAAAATAAAAAGAGGACTAAATGTCTGATCTCACTGCTCACAAAGCTTGGAAATAAATAGAGGACTAATGTCTCTTCTCCCCATATGTGGTGGCCATTTTGATACAGTCTCCCCCTCGGACCACCATCTTGGCTAATCATTCTTTTGCACCATATGTACTAAGACCTGGACTCCTCAGGCTATCTCTAATCGTATTTGGCACTTTCTCCGTAACTGGTACACATGACACCTTTCCTTCACCTGTGATACAACGTACGCTACCTCATATCTAGCTTGGAACTGGGCTTGCTTCTAACGGAACCTGGAACCTCTCCACCCTGCTCACAAGCAATAACAACAAAAAAAGGACTAGCGTCTCCAGACCCCCTACATGGCGGCCATTTTAGACTGACCTCTCTCTCTACTCAGCGGCCATCATGGACTAGTCATTGCCTTTTACTGCAGGCGCTAATTTTATTTTATCTTATTGTTTTATTATTGGCTTACTACACTGTATGCATTGATATCACATTGCTATCGTATATTCTAGTGTTATATTGTTATTGCTGCAATATGTATGCACATTTATGGGATTTAGTAACTCATTAGTAGTTTAGCCCTATTCTAGCCTGTATTTTATATGCGGCAAGCTGCACATATCTCACCTCTATCCCCATCATTCACTGTCCGCTACCGCATTTATTTATTTACTTATTGGTTTTTCATTGTAAGCTACGTCACGATATTGCACTGATTATTACTACCTCATTCAAGTCGCTCTGTCAGGCAAGCTGCGCCCAGCCACTTTCTAAGCCTAGACTACACTGCTGCTACCTTGTACATTCTGATATGTAACTTAGCTTCCACCTAATAGGCCTTACCTCGCATAGTTGGTCACACGGTGTAAGCTGACTGCTACCTTGTATATAGGACACATTTGGTAAGATGCTCCCACGCACTGGCTGTTCGGGGATCACACTGACTACTACCTCTTATATCTTTGCTCACTCACTAGTGTCTTCCTTGGCCCTGTAACTAGCGGCTGACAGTTTGTACTATCGCCCTAGTTCATACACCTAACACCACAGCCTCTCTAAAATGGAGCTCAACGGCAAGCACACTTTTAGAATTAACTACCCCTCCACCCCTCTCTCCAAAAATGCCACTAAACGTTTTAAACACAACTTCTTGAGGTCGCACCCGGAAACACCCTTTGCTGACACCTACTTCTCATCGGGCAATGGAGCCCTGAATACTGATATCATCTTCCACACCTCACGCAGAGCCCAATGGAGAAAAACTTTCCTATCTCTACTCACAGTCTCCACCACCAGGAAAACAACCCATGGCTTAATTCTCACCATCACACCTTCCCACCTCTTCCCTGGCAGGTCTACCATTACAATTTACAATAACGGGATTGTCCTGATCTAATCCACGGACAAGAACCTGGAACTACTAGACAACCTGTTCCCCAAGTTCAAAGAGCACCTCTCCAAGCTGAGGACCCACACCCAGAACTCCGCCAGCACTATCCCCCCTGACCTCGCAGCCACCACCTACTACACCTCTACCCCCAGCACCCCAGTAAATGGCCCACCTGCTGTTAACGCCCGCCACTCCCTAAGGACAGTCACAAATATCTCCACCGCACATACTAGCAGCCCCTCTAACATGACCCTTCTTATCCCCACCCACACCCCCTCCATCCCTCTCCCCCCGGACAGAACATCCCCCACCCACAACACACCACCATTTGAACAAGCCACCGCCCAAAGTTTATCCACCCCCCCTCCCATCCCCCCCTCGACAGACACCTCTCCCTCCCCATCGCCCTCTCCACTCCCACCCACGTGTCTCTCACACCCGACACAACAACTCCCACCCACAACACGCCTACATCTGCACACACCATCACTCGGAGTTTATCCACCCATCCACCCCATCCCCCCCACGGCAGACACCTCTCCCTTCCCTGCTCCCTCCCCACTCCCACTCACAACGCCATCCCCCTCCCAACACAAGATACAGAACATACCTCCTCCCTTACCCTAGCACCCCCCTCTCTCCCACCTCCTATTCTTAGGCCTCACTACCCTCCTGTCTCCCCCACTGTCTTCAACCTTCACTCACTCTTCTACTCACCTGTACCGTCTCCCACTGAAGTCACTACCTATGCTTCCCACCCACCGCCTGCCTCACCTTCACCACTCACACCCCTCGCCCACAAACACGTCCACACCTTGAATACCATCCCACTCATTAGCACCGCGGAACACCTCAGCAACCCTCCTGACCTGACTTTATCCACACTCCAACAAGTCAAAGAGGAAATTTTACAAATCAAAAAAGACGTCCACGCAATCAAAGACCTTCTCTCCTCACAGCCCAGTCTACCTCCCACCATCCCACTACCCTACAAACGACGCACCCTTCCTACATACACTCGCCCCCGACGACACCAGCAATGGTCTACTATCCCCGTTCGCAATAACTCCCACCGCCCCCGTCGTGTTCTCAGCCCCTTGTCGGACCTCGACCTTTGCTCTCTCCTACGCTCTTTGGCCCAGGTCCGGTAAAAGACTTTTCCAATTCGCACATCCCCATACCCACAATTCCCACAAACCCTCTGAGGCTCCCAACACTCAACAACAGAGGCTCCGTCCCTAACAACCTCAGGAAAGTTCCCCTCACACTAGAAAGCTCGACCACCCTTCTCTCTCCCAAACTCAAATGCATCCTACTAAACTGCAGATCGGCCCAGAGACATTCCTCCGACATCGCGGATCTTGTCTCAAATAGGGAGCTAGACCTAGCCATTCTAACGGAAACGTGGCTCACTGAAGCCTCTACCCCGATTATGGACATACTAGTCCCCCCCAATTATCACATCATTAGGCTGGACAGGTCTCCTGGCAAGACGGGCGGGGAATTGCATGCATTTTTAAGAGCAACCTCTCCGTTACTCAAGTCACCTCCCCCTCCCTTTCCTCCTGTGAACTCCTCTGCCTAGACATCACCAGTGAGGGCAAACAAGTCTGTACTTTACATCTCATCTATCACCCGCCTGGTGACAATCTCATATTCACCCAACAAGTCATGGACCTGATCACCTCCAATGCCGGTCGGCAGACCACTCAAGTCTACCTGGGTGACTTCAATCTCCACTGGAACGATCAGAAAGACACCGTGGTGAATAGTCTCAAAACTTTCCTCAATGCGCTTGACCTCACCCAATTATGCGATAAACCAACACACGACAAAGGCGCGATACTCGATCTCATCATTGCCAAAGAGAACGCTATTCAACTGGAGGCGATTCTACCCTGCGATTGGTCAGATCACCACATTATCACCTTCTTTATCAACGAAAAAGTTAAACCTAACCCTACTCAACCAATCAAATCCAAAACATGGAAAAGGGATTTGAAGAATCTTAACCCCTCCACCCTACCTCCCCACATCGGCAACCTCCTCCTTCCCCCTTCAGGTGCCTCAGATGTTCAATCACTGACTAACCACTACCTTGACTCTATGAATACAATAGTCAATGAAGTCGCCCCTCTGCAACTGAAGAGAGTCTCCACCAAAATTTCTAACCCCTGGTATGATGACAGACTCAATGACGAAAGGCGTAATATGCGAATGGCAGAGCGCACCTGGAGATCGGACCCTTCAGCACTGCATCTCAAAAAGCTTAAGAACAAGAGAAATGCCTGCTTTAGGAAAATAAAGCGCACAAAGTCGGACTTCTTCAGCCGCCAGTTGGACCAAGCGAAGAATAGGCCAAGAAAGCTGTTCGAGCTAATCAAGACCCAAACAAAGGCACAACCCACACAATCAAATAGCACAACAAATGACACCCCACACTGTGAAGCCTTCTCTGCTTTCTTTAAACATAAGACTGACAACATAAGAAGTGACCTCATCATGGATGTAAACCGATACTCCAACTACACCAGAATGGCAGACACTCAACCTAAAAACAAGGCATCCTGGCAGTACTTCGATACCTATTCGGAAGAAGCTATACACAAACTGCTCTGCACCTTGAAGCCCTCTAATCACCTCACAGACCCTCTACCTGCTAATGCTGTAAAAGACTTTATCCCCTTGCTCCTCCCTCTCTGGACCAAGATCATCAACAGCTCTTTGCAACAAGGACACATTCCAGACTCCCTTAAGGTGGGGCAAGTCACGCCTATACTCAAGAAACCTACAGCTGATCCGTCTGACCTAAACAACTATCGGCCCATCACCAATATCCCCACCCTGGCCAAATTGCTGGAGAAATGTGTCCAACTCCAACTAACAAAACACATTGATCAATTTGACCTCCTCAACCCTCATCAATCAGGCTTCAGAGCGAAACATAGCACGGAAACAGCTATGACACACATAATTGATGACGCCCTCCAAATTCTGGATCGCAATGAGTCCTGCCTCCTCATCCTTCTTGATTTCTCGTCAGCATTTGACACGGTCAAACATGAGAACTTGCTGGAGCTGCTAAGTACTAGAATGGGGCTATCGGGAACTGTTCTCAAATGGTTTTCGTCTTTCCTTCACAACCGGTCTCAGAGGTTCAAGATCGACAATGTACTATCTACACCTGTGCCTGCAGATCTAGGGGTTCCACAAGGATCCACCCTCTCCCCTACACTGTTCAACCTCGTTATGGAACCCCTCGCCACCTTGCTTCAAGCATCCAATGTCCAATTCCATATGTACGCTGATGACACACAACTCTACCTAAAGTTACAATCCCCGGAAGATATCAAACATCTGAATTCCACGCTTATTAACACCCAATCTTGGCTGGCCGATAATCACCTCAAACTAAATGCTCTGAAAACTGAGTTCCTACTCATCTCACCCCCGGCGAAAATCTCCACCACCCAAACCTGGCTCAACAACCTAACAGCACTCAATGTCCAACCTACCATCGTGGACTCGGCGAAATCCCTAGGCATCACACTCGACGCCAAGCTCGACATGCAGCAGCACGTCAGCAAAGCCACAAAAGCAGCTAATTTCCAAATTAACACGCTGAGGAAAATTAAACCCTTCCTCCCGGCCAAAGACTTCCAAACTGCTGTACAAGCTTTAGTCATCCCACGAATAGACTACGGAATTGCGACCCTCAGCGGTCTCCCACTATCCACAACAGCACCCTTAAGAGCCTCCCTGAACGCTGCCGCGAGACTCATTACTGGCTCTAGAAAGCATTCGCACATATCCCCAGACTTAAAGTCTCTAAAATGGCTGCCTTTTGAAGCCAGAATACAGCTAAAAATTGCAACTATGACACACGCGGCCGTGCACCACAAGGCACCCAACTACCTCGCTCAAAAGCTGTCTATATCAGGAGGTTCGAGATCCAATAGGAGTACAAAAAATCTACTCCTGAAACCTCGTAGATTCTGGAAAGTGAAAACTTACAATCGCTCCTTCTCAGGAATGGCACCCAGGATCTGGAATGCGCTCCCTCCTGAAACAAGGCTAATCTCCTCCACTGCACTCTTCAAGAAAGAGGTGAAAACAATCCTTCTGGCCAAGATCTCCTGATCACTACAGATGTTGGTTCAGAGACTCTGCATTGCTTTGTACCACTGCTCAGCCTATCCCCTGGCACTATACTCGACTTGTTGGGGGCACTACTATGATACTCTCTTACTACCGACCAAGATATGATACACGTTGGTTTACTGATCCACCTGTACACCGTTGTAGTGGGATCAATGACTTGTGCTGTTCTATATTACTTCCTTACCTGATTGTATATGGATTGGTTTTATGTATGTTTTTATTATCCATGTTATTACCATGTTATTGACTATTATACTGTTCCCATTATCTCTGTTTACTCCTACTGCCCCTTCCCTGTCTTTGTGAAGCGCTCTGATATCTGTAAGGATCATGTTCGCGCTATATAAAACTTTGAATAAATAAATAAATATAAAATGGCAGAGCTTGAAACTGGTACAAGTGACCCTTCCATAGAAATTGGAGGAAACGTTGATGAACCTTGGCCTCGGGGATAGTAAAATATGCGTCCTTGAGGTCCAGTTTGGCCAACCAGTCCCCTTCTAGGAGTAGATCTCTCAGGAGGTGAATACCCTCCATTTTGAAGTGTCTGTAAGAAATGAATCTGTTTACTTGACGAAGGTTTATAACCGGCCTCCAACCCTTGTCTTTCTTTTCGACCAAAAAAAAGGTTGCTCACAAAACCTATGAGTTCCATAGGAACCTCCAAAATCGCACCTTTTTGAATCATTGAAGAGATTTCCTCTTCTATTATAGCTTGTTGTTCCAGGCACATGGGAATACATTTTGGGAGAGAAAGCTGGACAGGTTCTTGATCGAAATCTATTGTAAAACCCTTCACAGTGTTTAGAACCCAAGTATCTTGAGTAATGGATTCCCAATTTTTTAGGAAATACTTCAATCTCCCGCCCACCTTTAAGGGGAAAGAAAGGGAAGGTAGAGGGGAAACACTCACCTGAGGGGTTACTCTGGATGTTTGATCCACGTGTTCTGAATCCTGTGCCACGCTGTCCTCTACCCCTTTGAGGGTAGAACTGCGGACTTGTATATTGGTATTGCTGGTAGCCTCTGCCACCTCCGCGTGATCTAAAATTGGGCCTCTGAGAGTAACGGCCGGAAGGTTGGCCTCTTCTTCCGGCCCTTCCAAAAAGATTATTTCCAGTATTAAAAACTTTGCGCATGTTCTGTTGCGCTCTGTCTAAGGCGGTAAATGTCGAAACATACTTGCCAAGAGATTTAATTAAATCTTCGCCAAAGAGAAGCACTTTTTGATTATTAGTAGGTTCCTTATCAGCAGGATCGGCGAGTTTAGGGTTAATACGAGTAAGGACCACTCTACGCCTTTCAGCATTAATGCTTGCATTGGCATTCCCCAAAAGAATAATAGCCCTTTGGCTCCAACCTCTTATCAGTTCAGTATCGAGGTGAGTCCCCTCCAAGTGGGACTCCTCTGCAGAGTCCAGGATTCTCGTGAGTGGGCCAAGGACGTCGAGAAGACGATCCTGACAGGTTTTAAAGTATTTCTCCATACCCTTCCTGGGGTCACGCCCCAATTTAAAAAGAAATTTGATCAAATCGGGATCAAGATTGGGGGTGTAACAAGTCTTATCACCGACAGAAGGCCTTGTACATTCTGCTCTCAAAATGTTACGAGTTTCTCTCTCTAAGGGATATCTTATCCATTTTTTAACAAATTTGGAAACATGTTCCTGAGGGCACCACTCTGAGCTCCGTGGGTGTCTCAAATTTTGAGGCAAGAGCATCTCCTCACCCAAGGGGTTGCAAATCACGTCCTTAGTGGAGGAATTTGTATTCTCTAGACCCTCGCCAAAATCATGGTCTTGGTCATTAAGATCAAAGACATATTTGTCTAAAAACTCAGATTCATCTGAGGTACGATTATCATGGTCATAGTGAGCATTTCTAAAATGCGTGTCGCTTCGGACACTATTATTCTTTGTGCCGCCAAGGGTACCCAAGCCACTTGAGGTGCGAAGACCTCCCTCGCTCCTTGAGGTACTAGGACCTCTACTATTTAACGAGGTGCTAAGACCTCCCATGCTCAAATCACCGTTATTGCTCTTCTTTAGTCTCTTACCACTGACTGTGTCATCTTGTTGTGTAGGGCGTTTAGAACTCATGACACTAGAAAGTCCTTCTTTCAGACAAGACCTCATCTCTAATTGGAGCAATTTTTTTAATTTTTCACTGGTGAGATCTTTAGAAGGTGCAAAAGCCTCCTCTGAACCAGAGCTGGACATGGTGTTTTATCAAGAGACACAGGAGTGATAAAAAGGAAAGAAAGTGTAAAAGAATAATACAATTAATTATAATAACCAATTAAAATGTCTCTAAGGGATAATCCAAATAGGATAAGAGGCAGAACAAATGGAGCCAGTAAGAGTAATTGACTGAAATGGTTTGCGGGGCTAAAATATGGCTCATATATTAAAATGCACTTCTTTTATATCAAATGTGCATACATTTTTTAAATTGTTCAATCGGATATAAAACCGAAATGATTTCACGTTATTTCGCGTTATATAAACCCCTTAAAAGCACTCGTTAATGAAGCTAAAGTGCTCGGTAACCAACTGACAGTGAACGTGCAGTCTCGTTGTCATGGAGCAAGCCGTCTAAGAGAATCCCCTGAGCAACGTGAAGACGCGTCGTCGTCGTTGCTAAGGGTCATTTCTCTAATTTCACCGAAGAAACTCTGTGCGCGAGAGGGAAGCGCCGAAAGATAAAACTAAAATACTCACCTTAAACAAAACGAACGATGTTTATCGCCAAAGGAGTCGTGCGGGATACGAACAATTTACAAATGGTACGATTTTTAAAACATTTCAAGATAAAATATATAAATATCGAATGTCAAGTCACAATAATAATATATAAATATCGAATGTCAAGTCACAATAATAAATTTAGATAACACCACTCGAGAGCGAGGGGAGGAAAAGGGAGGAAATCTCCGTAAATTGGAGATTGGTGAGAAGGGGTGGAAGGTTATGGGGAAGGAAACTACCACGTAAGCCTAAACCTACACCCATTCTATATTAAATCAAACAGATAAAGTAATATTGTAACTAATGAAAAAGTATATACAATAAAAGAGAAATAAACAGAGACAAGGAAAGGATAGACTTATCTACTTGGGAGCCACATTTAAAAGAGGGTGTGTGTTGTTGGCTCATGGCATTTTGCTGTTGCCTTTGTTCTATTTGGAACTTTTGCATTGTGATGCGGCTGCTGGGATCTGCATTAAAGTTGTATGCATAATGTAGCCTCCGGTCTTGTAATAAAATCATACATCAGCCTCTTACCATGCCAAATGCCACTTTGAAGGAATCGCACTTTAAAAACACAGTACACATACACCAACTTCAAATGTATCTCAGACATCAGATTTCACTTTCTTTAAATAGTCAATTGGTTATGGCTATGATACCTGCTAATAAAACACTACAAAACTGTACCTGAATGACCAGAAAGGACAGAGAAAGATTGTGTCTACGGGAAATACAATAGTGTGAACACCCCATTTCCAGTCCAGTCCTAGATTTATCACTGCATTCTCGGACATGTTGCCTCGGTTAAGTTCCAATGAATGCTGTGGGCTATCGGATTCCAATTGATGAGGCTTTCAAATGGAGGGAAGCCGTTAATTCCCGTAAATTGGCTTTTTTAAGAGCCGTTGGTGCACTGAAGGCTTTTGCAACCCGGTTGGGCAAGAGACCCCCGACCGAAATGCTCAAAATATACAATGCAAAATGTCTAAGTATTGTGATTTATGGAGCAGGGGTCTGGGGAGGGGCGAACGTAGAACAGCTCCAAAACATTGAAAACTAATTTTTAAGGTTTTTGTTGGCAGTCCCAAAAAGTACCACGACATATGGTTGTCATCTTGAACTTGGTTTGGATTACATTTCGGACATTATTAAAATCCAACCGGTCATGCTGTGGCGAAGGATTTGGGGAACGGAACAATGTCACCTTATGAGAACAATTGTCCAAGACTGCATGAAACTTGACAATATGGGTAAGATCAGGTGGCTGGTCTATGTCAAATCATTCCTTACTGACATCGGATTTGCAAGATTCTTTGACGACCCTTCATCAGTATTGGACCTCTCAAAAAAAGAACTAAAAACAGTATGTTTGTCGCACCTATCCCAAATGCATTGTTAAACGAAATAGGAAAACCCTCTGTACAGCAATGCTTGCTAATACAACTTGTTCCCACTATCCAACCGTACGTGCAGTATAATTTAAATCAATATGATAAATCCTTGCTGACCCGTTTTAGGTTTAATGTGTTTCATCGTATGATTTCCTTCCCTTCCCAAAATGATTGGTCCATAAATCTCTCCCCTTGCCCCTGTGATTCTATTTCTTTACAATCAACCACACATGTACTTTTTTTCTGTAAATTTTATGTTTTACCACGCCGCCAGTGGATAGTACCACTTCTGAAGGTCCTGAGGTTGCGTCAGTGTCGCCCAGCTTATCTGGCCTTACAGTTCTTGGAAAATGAACTTATGACAAAGTCCATAGTGCACTTTCTTAAATTTTGCATCAGACACCGCACCAATCTGTGATAAGTGGCCCAACTTGTTTTATGCTTAAACGAATATTAGCAAAAATATTTTTTAATATTTGATACTTAAAAATCTGAAATTCTTTTCTTTTTAATGCTTTTAAAAATGGCTTTTTATGCATATGAAATTGATGTATTTTATGAACTTTTATGGTATTTCAAAAACAATGGAAAACCGAATAAAGATAATTTGATTTGAAATATCGAATGTCAAGTCACAATAATAATATATAAATATCGAATGTCAAGTCACTATAATAAATTTAGATAACACCACTCGAGAGCGAGGGGAGGAAAAGGGAGGAAATCTCTGTAAATTGGAGATTGGTGAGAAGGGGTGGAAGGTTATGGGGAAGGAAACTACCACATAAGCCTAAACCTACACCCATTCTATATTAAATCAAACAGATAAAGTAATATTGTAACTAATGAAAAAGTATATACAATAAAAGAGAAATAAACAGAGACAAGGAAAGGATAGACTTATCTGCTTGGGAGCCACATTTAAAAGAGGGTGTGTGTTGTTGGCTCATGGCATTTTGCTGTTGCCTTTGTTCTATTTGGAACTTTTGCATTGTGATGCGGCTGCTGGGATCTGCATTAAAGTTGTATGCATAATGTAGCCTCCGGTCTTGTAATGAAATCATACATCAGCCTCTTACCATGCCAAATGCCACTTTGAAGGAATCGCACTTTAAAAACACAGTACACATACACCAACTTCAAATGTATCTCAGACATCAGATTTCACTTTCTTTAAATAGTCAATTGGTTATGGCTATCATGCCTGCTAATAAAACACTACAAAACTGTACCTGAATGACCAGAAAGGACAGAGAAAGATTGTGTCTATGGGAAATACAATAGTGTGAACACCCCATTTCCAGTCCAGTCCTAGATTTATCACTGCATTCTCGGACATGTTGCCTCGGTTTAGTTCCAATGAATGCTGTGGGCTATCCCAGCTGAAAAAATTGTTTTAAAAAGGAAAGTTAATTATATCACCAAGACATGATGTCAACACCAGAGAAGTTCAAAGTTGAATCCCCTATAGAGGAGGACTTCTTCAAATCGCAGAAGAGCATAGGGCCAATTGTGTGTGTATGTGACTCTACTACACAAGACGTGGGGTTGAGGTGGTAAATACCACAAACCAAGTTTATTAACTACTGCATAATCAAGTAGAGTGAGGTCAGAGGTTTTGGTGAGCCAAATGAAATCAACTGAGGTGACAAACCTTTGTGAAGATGTATGTTGCCATGGAATATAAGCCTATTGAGTCACTAAATGACTACAAGTAATTGAGAGTGGTTGATTGTGGAAGGGACTGTTGGGAATGGCATTCCCAAGTTCAAGCTTTATTTTATTTTATACAAACAGTCTTATTTTTATTTATTTATTTATTTAGAGAGTTTTATATAGCGCTGCTGGACCCGAAGGTATCCGAGCGCAAACAAACATCTAATCTCGTCTGGTTAATACTAACTTTGCTATGTGTAGGCTGAGGAAAGGATATGTGTCTTCCTGTGATGTGGACAGGATGGCTTTCCAAAAAATAAAGGAGCAGTGGCAAAGCCTATTCCCCACCTACATGTTAAAAGGTTTGCATAACTAGAGGCTGCTTGGTGATATTATGCGGCTTCAATTGGCTATGACAGCTGTAGTGTCTTGTAAATAAAAGAACACTGGAACTATTTTGTTTCCCACTGTACACTATGATCCTGTGATGTAAGCGATGGAGGGATGAGTTGAAGGCAGGCTGGAGTTCTGACTTAAATGCAGCGGAATAAAAACATGTCAAACTACTCTGTGTGTGTGGCATGGTTATTGGCAAGTACCTGGGTGGTAGGACGCTACAAATGGTGACAAGTTATGGGCTATGAAGACAATAAATTGAGAGCACTCTTCCAGAGAGTTTGCCATGGTCCAGCGTGCTGCTTGTGCATGCCACATGTGCTGCAGTGGAAGCGCAGAATCAACACTGGAACCACTGGTCTCAGCGCAGCCCCCACCTGTATAAAATGCTTGGAAATAAAGAAAGCGTAATTAAAGCACCAAGCTGACCAAATATAATAACGTTATCTACTTTCATGGACTAGTAGTATACAAGAATTGTCTACTTACTGAAGCAGCTAAAGAGAGTAGTCATAGCACGGTTTGCTGTGGAGTGGCCCCAGAAAGAGGGTTGGGGTTGTGCTAGCAGAGTAGTCCCTGAACAAAGTGGCACATCAGCAAAGCTGCTACTTAGGGGCAGAGAAACCCTAGACTGCCATCAAGTAAAGAGCTCCGATGGAGAGCCAGGGCAAGAGACAAGCTCCAAAAGTCATCAAGATTGACCCCGAAGCCAGCACGTCACAAGGAGCTGCCCGATCAAGTGCTACACAAAGCACCTGGGAGACCACTACTGTCCACAAATGTTTATGCAGCTGTTGCATTCCTAAAACCGCCATCTGCATTTCATAATGCCAAACTACACAATATTGGCAATAGATGGTCTGCGTGACTAGAGACTTTCGAAAATTTCATAGATGCAATAGATGAAAAAGATGATAAAAGGATTATAAAACGAGGGACATGGCTGGTGAAGGAGTGAAAGAAGACATGAAGAAGATACCACCAGAAGGTAAAGTAACATATTATCAAATCAAAACAGCCT
This sequence comes from Lissotriton helveticus, assembly GCF_964261635.1. NCBI lineage: Eukaryota > Metazoa > Chordata > Amphibia > Caudata > Salamandridae > Lissotriton > Lissotriton helveticus. The sequence continues at coordinate 514,405,229 of NC_136071.1, read as the reverse complement.
TGAATGTCAAGTTTAATCCAATGCCAAATGTAGATTATGAAAGATACATATTCAGTCAAGAACATCCGAGACCAGGTGAAACCACTGATGAGTTTGTGGGGAGACTGGATGTTCTGGTGAAGCACTGTAAATTCAATGAATTTAAAGAGGAGGAAGATACCCGCCTCAGAGTAATCAATGGATGTCTGTCAGATTCCCTTAAAGGACGAATGCTGAAGGAAACTCTGAGTTCAGAACAAGTCCTCAAGTCTGCTCTCGCTGAAGAGAGTGCTGATCGTCAAGCGACTGACATGGAGGCTGCAGAAGCCCGAAATGCATCAGTAATGACAGGGGTGAGGGAATCCTATCGCCCGACGCCCGAACCAACTAGAATGTTATGAAGGGCAAGAAGATTTATTGTCTATTTTGCCCGACGGACAAGCAGACATTAAATCACAAAAAAAGAAATGAGCTGTCGGCACTCTGGGGCTCAAGGGCAAATGAAATGCTGTTAGAAATCCTTTAACTGGCTGGAAGACCATGACTGGGCTCTATCTAGCCAGTGATTGCTGGGGGAGTCTTACACTAGACAGTTTTCTAGCACGAGTTCATCACTGCTGCAGCCCGCCTGCTCTTGGAGCCCAGCTGCTGAAGTGCAAGGGCGGGCGCCGAGGCAGGAAACACTTTTGCGGCTGTCTGGGTCCCAGCGCTGCGGGCAGGTCTCTGTCACTGATTGCTGCACCACTCGATCGCCCTGTCCATTGGGATCCGTCCAGGGCAGTCCACTCATCTTTGGTGCGCTGCTGGGCACTTCCTGGGATCGAGAGCGGCAAGTCGTCATCTCTGACAAAGTGAAAACTTTATCAACAGGCGAGTCAATCTGATAATGGGTGTTGCGGAAGTCAGAGCCTTAGGAAAATTATGCTAACTGTGATTCTGCATGGAATGGTCTAGTATCCGTGGGCGTGGGGGCAGGGTCACATGTGTGGCATGTTAATTTACAGTAAGGCAGGAACTTCTACACTGCCATCGCTGATAATTGAGGCGCCTATTGCAATGCAACAATGCCACCAGCGTTGATAACGAGTGAAAACACAACTAATGGAGTCTCTAGTTAGAGACATTGACCTTTACTTTGTCAGTCTGCTTTTATGGACGAGGCCGCATTCGGGGGCTCGGAGCAAACTTTAACACCTGGCAGTCTTACAGAAAAGGCAGCTTCGCAAGTTTATGCGTGCGCTGTAAATAGAAACATTTTTTAAACTGCATCTTTTACTGGGGTTAAACAAAAAGGGTAAATTTGAATAAAAGAAACAGCACATAATGAAGCAGGCAGAAAGTATGTCCGTGTTCCAGGCAATGTTATGTGTGCAGCGTATTTCACACAGCTCACTAAAACGTGGGCCACTCATGGCGTCTGAAAAATCATAATTTCCACATTTTTGCCTGGGGTCTCCGTTCCTAATGCCATCCCCCACAGACTTGCTTGCCTTTTCCTTATTCCATTGCCTCCACCTTCCCTCCACTACTTCTCGCTTAATCAGCGCCCCACTTTATTTCCTAATCTTGCTACAGCAGCAGAGGAAAAGTCTCACATCAGTGTCAATTTTACAGGCTTAATCTGGCAAGAAACCGGTTATTCTCCACGTTTGGGCACATTCCTATACTTCTATTTGGTTGCATTTCTCGGCTCTTGTACCTACTGTAAACCACCACCCACCATGCAAAGTGCTCTGGCAGTTTGTGCCAAATAAACAGAGCCGCTGTGATGTAGCAGCATTGAAGGTCTAAATTATGCAGCAGGGTTGACTGAAATATGTGGCCGCAAAAAATTATAATTATGTAGCAGAAGGCAGCACATTTTTGTTTATCGTATTACTTCATTTTTTTTTACATTAGTATATGTTAACCCTGTCAGTGTAAATGTTTGCCTTATTACTTTCAGATTAACACCCAAATACAGCAATAGCAATGAAAAAGTGACCAGTCACTACTTGTGATGAGCTTTTCACTGTGTGGCAGGATGGGTTACCCTCTTTTTAGAAACTTTTGATCTGGTTCAGCTAGAATCAACATTTTTGTTAAAATATGCAGTTTAGCATCATTATGTGGCAAATTATTAGGAAAACGTCTCAGCTGTAGAATCTCATTATTAGAGCGGCTCTGTTATAAATTACGCATGTACACAGGACCTGCCATCTGTGGGGGACCATCTGTCATTTACAACGATTAAAAATGGAAAAAATTGGAGAACCAAATTCAATATAAAGTAGAAATTATAAGAATGTACACTTGTAGGTTTCACAATCATGTTTTATTGACAACTGCGTGAAAGTGTACAATATACCCACCTTAATTTTATGCAACCGCTGTATTGTTGCATTTTTGTTGCACAGTTACGTCAGCAGTAAAAATGAACCCATACCAGATCCAAGGAAAAGTGACACTGCTACCTGTGTGAGCATTCGTCCTATGTAGACGTAAAGGCTTGTTTTTCTTCTCTACATAATTTGACAAGGAGTGTTTTTCCTGTGTGCCTGACTGTGTGCCTTCTTTATGCATGTGCCCATTTCGAAGTATCCACGCATCATCCCATAGACCATCAGTACTCTCAGCTTCTGAAAAAAACCACACTGATTGCACACGTTGCTGCAACGTTAAAACCTTCTCTTTCAGCAGGCTTCCCAATACTCGTATGTCAGCATCCGCCAACAGAATTCCAGGATTTTCCCAGAAGATAACAGGCACATCTGGGTGGGTAGGTGGGGGGTTGGGGACATTGGAAGGAGAGAAACAAGTGGCAGAGACTCGGATTTGAAAGAAAATAAGTGACTACTTCACAAATCTAAGTGAGACAAACTTGCACATCTATTGCGGAGCTGCACCTACTCATGTTTAGGGAGCTTACTCTTCTGGTGCCATTACTATAGCACTGCTGTGCACAAGAGAACCCTGTTGCTACTGCCTGTGCTGCAAATGCTCCTTGTGTGGGAGAAGAATGTGGAGATTAAGCAGTGAGTGCACAATAGTATAATCACACCTCACCTGCCCAGGAATGCAAATGGTGTGATTGATTTAACTGCCCATTACGGCCTCTTGTGTATTTGTACTTGTGGATACTGCGTCAGTGGACCACAGCACCTCTGCCATGCAATGTTGGCTGCCCCATGAATCGTTCATAAGCTCTGCCAAAAAGTGCAGTTATTCCCATCCACACGTTTATCATATCATGTTCACATGTGAGTATTTTTAAAGCTGGACAGCTATGAGTTGACCCTAGGATGGCGAACACCAGTCTGTCCTACAGGTACACATTCCGACACAGAGCGCAGACTAGTAATTGACTACATTTCCTGAAGTATATTTGTCATAGACTGTCTTCAGGTACTACAGGAAATTTTGTCAAAGGCATACTGGTTGATAATTGGGTGCAGTGCAAACTGACACATCCACGCACATATTGTACAACAGTTGCATAACAGTTGCATTTAAGGATGCATGACCATGCACTGCATAATTGGTCCTGTGCTTGAAATAATGTTGCACAGTATGTTGCACTGATTACAGTGCAGGTTCTCGCCGTGCAGATCCACCTTAGTGATTTATGGAATAGGTGGGGCAAGCAGATATCTTCCCAGGACAAGTAGATTTCTGTAAACGTTTGTCCAGTGGCCAAGTAGATTTTTGACAAATTTCCACACCCCTGAATGAGCATGAAAAGTAAGCAAAAGTACAAGGATGAGGGCCCAAGGCGATGTCTCCACAGAAAAAGAAACATGTTACAGATGTGGACTGTCGTTTCCACATGAAAGGTAAATGCCCCGCAGTCGTATAGATATACCTTGGCTGTGGTAAAGTGAACCATTTTGTGACGACTTGCAAGGCGGAGAGAAAAAGAAGTGCGTTACAGTGTGAAGAAAAAATGGACGATCAAACGCTACTTCAGCGATGTTCGACCCGTTCCCACAAGGCCAAGCGGCATCAACTGAGGAAAATCGACACCAAACGAAGTCGATCGTCATCAAAATCATTGACGAAGACTTCCTCAGTTTCCAGTGAAAGTGACAATGACAATTGTGCAATGTCTATGTTTACTTCAGATAGGTATGCCCATGTGGGACTAGTCGAATGTAAGGAAAAACTCAAAGTGAAGAAAAATCGACACAGAAAAAGCAACAAAAACATTCAAAATTGTCCGCAGATCACTCTAAAGATAAATGAGTGTCCGATTCCATCTACAATTGACAGCGGTGCATCGATAAATATCATGCCTGAGGAGAAGTATCGAGAATTATATCCGTTACCATAACTTACAAAGTCATAGACTAAAGTATACACCTGGGCTGCCTCAACGCCCTTACAAAGTCAAGGTTTGTTTCATACGAAGATTGTGGTACAAGCGCCCATTCATGTACTTCAAGGATTAGCTTCAAGTACCTGTTTACGGAGTTGCTGCTGACATGGGACTGATATCAGTGATTTACAATATGAATGCTCATCATGAAATTGTAAGTACATTTTCATCATTATTTCATGGGTTAGGAAAGCACAAAACAATGAAAGTAAAGTTACATATACATGAGGATTTGTGTCCTATTACTCAAAGACACAGACAAATTGTACTTTAATTGCAAGAAGCTGTTGGAAAGGAGCTTAATTTGTTGCTTAAATATGACATAATTGATTGCTCCACGGGTCCAACACAATGGGTTACTCCCATTTCAGAAGGGCCTAAAAGAGACAGTGAAGGAGCTATACGCATATGCGTTGACGTGGGTCAGGTCAACATGGTACTTGAGTGAGTGAGACGTCCAGGTACGCACATTGCTGATATGATAATTAAACTGAATGGAGCGAAGTTCTTCTCTCAAATAGACTTAAAAAACAAGGATATCACCAATTGGAACTTGAAGAAAAATCCAGGTACATTACAACCTTTTCTACGCATACTGGTCTGTTTCGCTATAGGCAGTTGAGTTTTGGTGTATCTTCTACTACAGAACTTTTCCAAGACATTATTCAACGTATGTTATGTTATGTTATGTTAAAAGATTTTGTATCGCTTTGTTCGCCCTAAGTGTGGCAGGGTATGCTCAGACGTGAGTCCCTTGTTCACTTGGCCACTGGATTCAAGATAGCCTGGCTGATGAGGATTATGAATCCGAAACCGGTCCCAGGATGCTTGTTTCCGGTCCAGGGAAGATATGGCTTGGCAGTTCGGGTTGGACTGTTCCCACGAGGCACAGGGTCAGACTGATTTGCATATAGCCATGTCTGAACTGGGGTTGCTGAGTGAACTAAAGAATGGTGATGGATTAAACCCAGATCAGTTGACTGGGGGTGAGTGTTTGATTTGTTCAAACGCTCCGTCCATCATCCCCTTTTGTATCGCTTTGTTCGCCCTAAGTGTGGCAGGGTATGCTCAGACGTGAGTCCCTTGTTCACTTGGCCACTGGATTCAAGATAGCCTGGCTGATGAGGATTAGGAATCCGAAACCGGTCCCAGGATGCTTGTTTCCGGTCCAGGGAAGACATGGCTTGGCAGTTCGGGCTGGACTGTTCCCACGAGGCACAGGGTCAGACTGATTTGCATATAGCCATGTCTGAACTGGGGTGGCTGAGTGAACTAAAGAATGGTGATGGATTAAACCCAGATCAGTTGACTGGGGGTGAGTGTCTGATTTGCTCAAACGCTCCGTCCATCATTCCCTTTTGTATCGCTTTGTTCGCCCTAAGTGTGGCAGGGTATGCTCAGACGTGAGTCCCTTGTTCACTTGGCCACTGGATTCAAGATAGCCTGGCTGATGAGGATTATGAATCCGAAACCGGTCCCAGGATGCTTGTTTCCGGTCCAGGGAAGACATGACTTGGCAGTTCGGGCTGGACTGTTCCCACGAGGCACAGGGTCAGACTGATTTGCATATAGCCATGTCTGAACTGGGGTGGCTGAGTGAACTAAAGAAAGGTGATGGATTAAACCCAGATCAATTGACTGGGGGGGGAGTGTTTGATTTGTTCAAACGCTCCGTCCATCATCCACTTTTGTATCGCTTTGTTCGCCCTAAGTGTGGCAGGGTATGCTCAGACGCGAGTCCCTTGTTCACTTGGCCACTGGATTCAAGATAGCCTGGCTGATGAGGATTATGGATCCGAAACTGGTCCCAGGATGCGTGCTTCCGGTCCAGGGAAGACATGGCTTGGCAGTTCGGGCTGGACTGTTCCCACAAGGCACAGGGTCAGACTGATTTGCATAAAGCCATGTCTGAACTGGGGTGGCTGAGTGAACTAAAGAATGGTGATGGATTAAACCCAGATCAGTTGACTGGGGGTGAGTGTTTGATTTGTTCAAACGCTCCGTCCATCATCCCCTTTTGTATCGCTTTGTTCGCCCTAAGTGTGGCAGGGTATGCTCAGACGGGAGTCCCTTGTTCACTTGGCCACTGGATTCAAGATAGCCTGGCTGATGAGGATTATGAATCCGAAACCGGTCCCAGGATGCTTGTTTCCGGTCCAGGGAAGACATGGCTTGGCAGTTCGGGCTGGACTGTTCCCACGAGGCACAGGGTCAGACTGATTTGCATATAGCCATGTCTGAACTGGGGTGGCTGAGTGAACTAAAGAATGGTGATGGATTAAACCCAGATCAGTTGACTGGGGGTGAGTGTTTGATTTGTTCAAACGCTCCGTCCATCATCCCCTTTTGTATCGCTTTGTTCGCCCTAAGTGTGGCAGGGTATGCTCAGACGTGAGTCCCTTGTTCACTTGGCCACTGGATTCAAGATAGCCTGGCTGATGAGGATTATGAATCCGAAACCGGTCCCAGGATGCTTGTTTCCGGTCCAGGGAAGACATTGCTTGGCAGTTCGGGCTGGACTGTTCCCACGAGGCACAGGGTCAGACTGATTTGCATATAGCCATGTTTTAACTGGGGTGGCTGAGTGAACTAAAGAATGGTGATGGATTAAACCCAGATCAGTTAACTGGGGGTGAGTGTTTGATTTGTTCAAACGCTCCGTCCATCATCCACTTTTGTATCGCTTTGTTCGCCCTAAGTGTGGCAGGGTATGCTCAGACGTGAGTCCCTTGTTCACTTGGCCACTGGATTCAAGATAGCCTGGCTGATGAGGATTAGGAATCCGAAACCGGTCCCAGGATGCTGGTTTCCGGTCCAGGAAAGACATGGCTTAGCAGTTCGGGCTGGACTGTTCCCACGAGGCACAGGGTCAGACTGATTTGCATATAGCCATGTCTGAACTGGGGTGGCGGAGTGAACTAAAGAATGGTGATGGATTAAACCCAGATCAGTTGACTGGGGTTGAGTGTTTGATTTGTTCAAACGCTCCGTCCATCATCCCCTTTTGTATCGCTTTGAAGACATATCATAGCATACACCAGTAAACGTCTGTTACAAATGGAATGTGCTAACTCGCAACCTGAGAAACAAGTTTGGCAGTGGTCAGATCTTGCAAATATTTCCATGTGTTCTTGTATAGAAAGCCTTTCACAGTAGTGACAATCACCAAGCACTGTTGATGATATTTGGCAAACCCAAAGCCAAAATGCCTCCTCGAATTGAACGTTGGGGTTTGAGGTTACAAGAATACAACTATACACTTCTTTGTCATCTATGGAAAGATCAGAATCCTGCTGATTATTTTTCAAGAGTGTCATTGCAATGCCTTGGTATCCCATCTAAGACAGCAGAGGCCTACATCAATTTTATTGTGAAATGGAGCACACCAGCTGCCATGACTTCAAAACAAATTGTCTCTGCCACAAGCCAACATAGTGGCATGTTAAAGTTAAAAGACATTATTACTCCTTAATCGTAAAACCAGCACTATCGATCTCTCACAAGTGATAGTGAATATCTGAAGTTCAAAAATGTAAGAGATGAACTTTTAGTCACTCAAGAAGGCCTCATTCTGGAAGGTACATGATTTGTATGGTTATAATGAGGATAGATGGTGATCAGCTGAGAGTCCTGATAATGCTTGATCTATCGGCTGCATTCAGCATGGTCTGCCATTCAATTCTATTGGACAGACTAGCTGCAATTGGTGTGGGATGCATAGTGCTGAAATGGATGGAAGCTTACCTAGCAGATCGATGCCAGGCCATTGCTCTGCCTCCCTACTGCTCCAAATTAGAAAATGTGCATCAAGTAGTGCCACAGGGATTAACTCTCAGTTCTGTTCTGTTCAAGGTGCATATCAAACCACTTATCACCCTCATCAAGGAACATGACCTAAAATTAGTCAACTATGCAGATGACACGCAATTGATTCTCTAACCGACATTCAGGAGAAGACAATAACAGCCTTCCAGAGAGCCATGATGGAAATTGGCGAGTGGATGAACGCCAACTTATTGAAACTTAACAGGGATAAAACAGATTTCCTCTGCTGTGCACCATGTAGAATCCCCAAGACTCTTCCCCACAATCTCTGGCCTCTTCCATCCGAAGATGTGCTATTGTCTTCAGACACAGTCCGTAACCTTGGGGTTGTGTTTGACAAACTGTCTTTGGGGAACTACATGACTGAAGTGGCAGGCACGTGTTTTGCATTACTATGTGGACATAGGAAGGTGCTCTCCTTGTTGCCCTCCCAATCCAGAACTATTGTGGTGCAGAGTGTCATACTGAGCAAACTGGACTATTGCAACGCCCTAGTTTTCATAGCACCTGAATACCTGGTCAAGCGAGTGTACAGAGTGCAAGTAGCGGCGGCTAAACTGGCCCTGAAGAGACCTCGTAGGTGCTCGGCCAGCTATACCCTGAATGAGTTACACTGGCTTCCTCTGAAGCAGAGGATTACATTTAAGGCCATGTGTATTGTTTTCAAGGGTCTACAAGGACATGGCTCTGTGTCACTACAAAATAGATTCAAACAATACAATTGTCCAATTGTCCAATATAGGAGGGTGGATACCTGACTATGGTTACCCAAGATTTTTTTCCTAGTGTTTAGCTGGTTTTCGACTTAGTTGGCCTGGGATACTGCTAATCAGGGTCCTAGGCTATCTGCTCTCTCTTAAAATAGACTCCATGTACCCTAGGTGCATAACTAAATTGGTACTGGGCACCTTGTCAGCCCCTGTACAGTGCACTATAGGTGCCCAGGGCATAGGTGCATCCAAGGCCTACCAGTGGCTGCAGCATATCTTTTGCCACCCCTGGCTGGTACTTAAATCGCCACAACTGGCTGATCACTCAGCTGGGGCAAGGTGGTGTAATCACCCCTTGCTTAGATATAGTATACCTATATCTAAACCTATATCTGGACACATATATACCTATAAGTCACTCCTATGGCAGGCCTTAACAATCCTGGTGGCAGAGTGCTTGGTTTTATGTGAGATGGTGCTCTAGCATGAGCTGAGCCTGTCTACAGCTTTCGGAACCATTTCCTTATAGCTGTTCTAGTGATACTGCCATACCATATACTCTTAAATGCATTATAATCCTTGCGGTTATTGCTAACTTTGGTTTGGCTTTATCAAAACATGTTGTGTTTGGTGTCATACACTTTGGAATACTACCCCCTCGCCAGTTCTGGCGACGGGGGTAGCATTCCACCCTTCTAGAGGGAGAAGACATGTTACTTTACTGAAAACGCGGTTAATTCTAACCAGTGCTCCAGCATCACAAAATGGATGCTGCTGCCACACACACACAAGTCTGGCCTCCTGCTGCTGACCGAAACTTGGCAGAGGACGCCTGGACAAAGGGTTTCCTGTCACAGGGAGGTGTCACACCACCCCAGACAGGAGACATTGGATTGTAGCAGGGAGGGTTGAAAGAAACTAGACACTGCCTGGGGCGCACAAGGTGTCCCCGGGCTGATTCCAGTCAAACCGGTTCTGGGGCCATCCAGCCCCAGTCCTGGCGCGAAACTGGACAAAGGGAAAGGGGTGTAACCACCCCCTTCCTGGGTCCCACCCATAGGAGGGACCTAGCAGGTAATCCAGCCCCTTAATTTGGAATAAAGGTAGGAGCTGTGCAGATGCACATCAGATTATCCTGACTGAAACTTATGAAACGAAACTCTGGATCCTTCGACATCCCACTCGACGTGGAAGACTGAAGAATCTCCCTTGTGGTCAAGGAGTGACCACCCTGTGCAAACAGGCACCATCCAACACCTCGGCGTTTGTTTTGTTGCAGTTCCCGTTGGAACTCGAGCGACAGAGATCGACAAGAGCCAGCGTTCCTGCCTTCCAACAGCCCGATCCACAGTCTATGCAGAGCTGAGACCCGTGGAGGCGACCTGAAGCGTGGGGCCGGCCATCTTGAAAAAACCACGAAGCGCTGACCGTGCAGCATCCGAGGCCTCCTCGAAGCTGTGCATTGGAGCGTGAGAAGCTCCAGCCCCAAGCAGCTTTTGCACCGAAACTCACCCCTCCACACTCCTCGAATGCTACGTGGGGCCCTTTTGAATTTTCCTGCACGGCGCGTTGGTCTGGTCGCTTGCCCGTTGGCTAGCGGCCCCAGTACCGACGAACCTTTGAATTTGCTCTGCTAGTCTGGTTGCTCCAGACTGGCCCTCGCTCCCCTGAAAAGGAGCACCCGACCTGACCTTCCTGGTCCGGTCAAGAGCGATCTTCGAATCCTGCGTGGGTTGCCTTTGCCAAGGCTTGTTGACTCCGATCTGGAAGCCGAAACACTGCCGACAGCGAGAGCCTTCGTGGGGAAGCTCGTGATCCACTCCTGGATATCCTCGGTGCCCCAGAGTCCACGTGGCAGCGGAGACAAGCTTCACAACATCAACCTGATTGCGCCCGACAACGCCTGGTTCCTTCCTGGTTCCTTCCTGGTCACTGGCTAGTGACCCAGGCTCTGTCCCCTCTGCTTTCAGATACTCAACATCTTCGATCCACCCTTGGATCACACCGGACACTTCTCTTCTGGACGCCTGCAGCCTCTTCCTCTTCAGGCACCATAGAACTGCGTGACGAAACCCGACACATTTTTGCACCTGTGCAGCGGCTTCCTGTGGGTGAGGTAACTCTTGAACGCCGGTGCTCCTGTAGTGGTTTACACCTCTAGTGTCTAAGTCTAAAGTTTTGTCCTTCTAGTCCAGTCGGAAGACTCTTAAAACTGTAACTCGATAGCTTTTACGCACCATTGACTTTGCATTGGTGCATGCGTGTGCTTTAGGCACTGCACCCGAATCCCGCGGGCTACTCCCGTCCTAACTATTGTTAGACCCTCATAGTCCAAGCGATTCCCAAGGCCCTAGGCCTTACCACTGATTGAATAGTGATTGTTATACCACTTTTTTGATATATGGTTTGAGTGGCCACCGCCTCATCCATAATTGTGCAACTTTCATATGTTATATTGTGCTTTTGTTTAAACGCTTGTGTTTCATTGCTCATAAAGAGTAGTGGGGATTATTCTGAGAATAAATACATATATTTTTATAATATATAACTTGTGTGGTGTCCTTTCATTTGGTATTACAGGATTGCATATGGTAAAACAGCTGGCTTTCTTTAGTTAAGCCTCTAAGGCTGCTTAGTCCATGCTACACCTAGGATAGCTTGTCTATAAGGTTGACTTACAACCACCACCATAAGGGATTGTTTGGACTGATACAAGGTGCCCACAGAACTGTGGACATCATATACCAGGCCAACTTCTCACATTGGTGGGCAGCGGTGCGGATTTGAGCTTGCTGTTGTTTTACCATTGCAATCTTTTTATCAAATTGAAAGATCACATTAAGTACCATAGGTACATATAAACAAAGCTTAGCATATTTAAGTTCTACTGAACTTAGTAGTTGTAGATAAAAGGGCTTAGCACACCCTGACTACAACTCACTAGCAAGGTACAGTAGGAAAACACTTAGTGTAGGTAAGTGCATCACTTACACCTCACTAGAGTCATGCCTGGCACAGGTGAAACTGCAAGCTCTCTACCTGTGGTGGTTGACCCTCCACAGGCAACCTCCAGCTATGACAAATTCAGCCACAAGGACTTGGGTGCTTTATGCGCTGCAAGGGGGCTGAGAAAGGGTCACAACCCTACCATTCCCATCCTGACAGCCATTCTGCAGAAGGATGATCTTGAGAAAGCTAGAGTAGTTCCCTCAGGGTCAGGAGAAGGAGTGAACCCCATAGATACTGAGAACACCACCCCAGAAGTAGAAGATGAGGAGGTGAACCCAGATTCAAATGATAATGATTCAGATCAGGATCAGGGGGTTAGCCAGGTACCAGTTGGGAGGCTTAGCCAGGCCAACTTGGACCTGCATGGAAATGGAGAGGGCCAGCCCCTTCCCAGAGTACATAACAGAGTTCTCCCAGGCAATAGAAGGGAGAGATCTCTTTCAAGAGATTCTCACCTTTCTAGTGCCTCAAGAGAATCTCAGAGGGGAATGACTTCTCCCCAGAGAAGAGAGCATAAGGCCAGGACGAGAGCTGTTAATCTCCAAATAGAGAGGGAGGAAGTAGCCCTGGCCCAAGCTAGACTTGCTTTTGCAAGAGAACAGAAGTTGAGTGGGGAGATACCCATTGATGGCAGCACTATCCCTAAGGATAAAGACAGGTCCTATGACCATAGAAACCTGAGTAAGATTGTGCTCCCCTACAGAGATGGGGTTGATATCCACAAATGGATAACTGCTCTAGAGAGGGCCTGCATGGTACAGCAGGTCCCCCAAGATCAGTGGGCAGCAATCTTGTGGCTCTCCTTTTCCGAGAAAGGGAGAGATAAGCTCCTCACTGTTAGAGCTGAGGATGCTAAAAATTACACTGTCCTGAAGAGTGCTCTTATTGATGGGTTTGGCTTAACCACTGAACAATACAGGTTGTTGTTCAGAGACACCCAAAAAGCTCAAACTCAGGACTGGACTGATTTTGTAGATTGTGCTACTAAGGCTCTGGAATGTTGGCTACATGGCAGCAAAGTACATGACTATACAGGTTTGTATAATTTGATTATGAGGGAGCAGATCCTAAGTAAGTGTCAGAACCAGCTTTTGCACCAGCACCTGGTGGACTCCGATCTGACCTCTCCACAAGAATTGGGTAAGAGGGCAGACAAATGGGTCAGAACCAGGATTAGGCCTAAGAATCAGGGTAATGACCAAAAGAAGGATACTTCCAAGGCTCAAGAGAAGGGTGGGGATAAATCTAAAGACAAGTCTCCCACAGGGCCCCAAAACTCCAAGGATGGGGGTGGGTCCCAAAACACTTCCTCTGACCAGAAGAAACCTTATTGCCATGCTTGTAAAAAACCTGGCCACTGGAAACAGACAGCTGTTGTCCAAAGAATAGCAATAAAGAAAATATTCCTCCAAGTACAGCTCCAACACCTCCTGTTACTACTAGTAGTAATCCCCCAGGTGGTGGGAGCACCCCCAGAAATTTGGGTGGGTTTACTTTTGGAACACAGATGGACTCTGGCCTAACCAGGTCCCCTAATTCAGATACTCTTGTCTGTGAAAATGGCACGGGGTTTGCCAACTTCACTGATTGCCCAAACACTTTGAGCAAGTACAGGCAAGAGCCCCACATCAATGGTCCAAAAGGTGAGGCCTATAGAGACACAGGGGCTAGTATCACTATGGTGACTGAGAATCTAGTCCCCTCAAGGCAACTTTTACCTGGTGCCACATACCAGGTGACAAACATTGATGGAGTGCAGAAAAATCATCCCATGGCAGTGGTAAATCTCAGCTGGGGAGGTGTCACTGGCCCAAAGAGAGTGGCAGTGTCCCCAAACTTGCCTGTAGATTGTCTACTTGGGAATGATTTAGAAATCTCAGCCTGGGCTGAGGTGGAACAAGAAACTCATTCTAAAATGTAAATCTCCATGGAAAGGTTAGTGGGGCTGTGATGACCACAGCCCCAATCCAAGATGTCCTTCCTGAAAAGGTTGGTAGGGCTGTGCAAGACTCAGCCCCATCTTCAGCAGAATCCCTTCCTGAAAAGGTTAGCAGAGCTGTTATGGTAACAGCCCATACCCAAACTGAGTCCCTTCCTGAAAAGGTTGGTGGGGCTGTGATGGCCACAGCCCAAACTCAAACTGATTCATGTGTTGTGAAGCCTGAAACTATGGATCACACCACACAAACAGAGAGCATTGAGGCGGAAGAGAAATCTCCCTCCCACCAGACATTAGGAAAGGATCAGCCTCCTCAGGGAACTGATCTTACTCCTTGTGAAGAAACTGCCCCAGAGGTAGTCAGGCCTAGCCTGGCGGAGCCCCTGATGTCATTGGACCCTTCCAAGGTGGGACCCAGTCTGGAGCAGGTAACCTGCCCCACTCTACCCTGCCTCAGTCAGCCCAGGGCTACAGAGGTCAAGGAGGTCAGTGAGCCCCAAAGGGCCCCCTGTCAAATAAAGCACCCCCATCAGCAGATTAGGGGCACCAAAGCTAGCAGCCCTAGCAAGGTGAAAACTTAAAAAACTTCTGAGGGATCCCCCTTACCACTAGTTAGGGACCTCCCCCAAATGGACACTGTTGGGCACAGCCAAACCTGGGACCCCAAGGCCACAAACCTGACCTGTCCCTCCAGTAAGCCAACCAAAGGGACACAGCCTCCAGCTGTAGGCAGCCAGAGGTTGGCCCTGAGAGCACAGTGCAACTCAGTCAAGGAAAGAAAGGCACACATGGTGGAAGATGATTGGAGGAAGCTGAGCCCTACATTAGTGGAGCCTCACTTCAGTACTCCATCTCAACTCCAGCCTTTTACTTTGCCAAAACACACCACAGGTAGTAATTCCCCATGGTGGAGACCCTCTGATACCCATAGGGTGAGGGATTACTTGGTGGACCATGCCACAGGGGCTAACCATGGCAGTGCAGGTTCCTCCTTATATGGCCACTCAGGCAATATAGGCTTACCTGGTCAAGGATAGCCTTATCTCCTTTCGTTTGGGGGGGGGGGGGGGTTATGTAGGAGGGTGGATACCTGACTATGGTTACCCCAGATTTGTTGCCTAGTGTTTAGCTGGTTTTCGACTTAGTTGGCCTGGGATCCTGCTAATCAGGGTCCCAGGCTATCTGCTCCCTCTTAAAATGGACTTTATGTACCCTAGGTGCATAACTAAATTGGTACTGGACACCTTGTCAGCCCCTGTACAGTGCACTATAGGTGCCCAGGGCATAGGTGCATCCAAGGCCTACCAGGGGCAGCAGCATATCTTTTGCCACCCCTGGCTGGTACTTAAATCGCCACAACTGGCTGATCACTCAGCTGGGGCAAGGTGGTGTAATCACCACTTGCTTAGATATAGTATACCTATATCTAAACCTATATCTGAACACATATATACCTATAAGTCACTCCTATGGCAGGCCTTAACAATCCTGGAGGCAGAGTGCTTGGTTTTATGTGAGATGGTGCTCTAGCATGAGCTGAGTCTGTCTGCAGCTTTCGGAACCATTTCCTTATAGCTGTTCTAGTGATACTGCCATACCATATACTCTTAAATGCATTATAATCCTCGCGGTTATTGCTAACTTTGGTTTGGCTTTATCAAAACATGTCGTGTTTGGTGTCATACACTTTGGAATACTACCCCCTCGCTAGTTCTGGCGACGGGGGTAGCATTCCACCCTTCTAGAGGGAGAAGACATATTACTTTACTGAAAACGCGGTTAATTCTAACCAGTGCTCCAGCATCACAAAATGGATGCTGCTGCCACACACACAAGTCTGGCCTCCTGCTGCTGACCGAAACTTGGCAGAGGACGCCTGGACAAAGGGTTTCCTGTCACAGGGAGGTGTCACACCACCCCAGACAGGAGATAGTGGATTGTAGCAGGGAGGGTTGAAAGAAACTAGACACTGCCTGGGGCGCACAAGGTGTCCCCGGGCAGATTCCAGTCAAACCGGTTCTGGGGCCATCCAGCCCCAGTCCTGGCGTGAAACTGGACAAAGGGAAAGGGGTGTAACCACCCTCTTCCTGGGTCCCACCCATAGGAGGGACCTAGCAGGTAATCCAGCCCCTTGATTTGGAATAAAGGTAGGAGCTGTGCAGATGCACATCAGATTATCCTGACTGAAACTTATGAAACGAAACTCTGGACCCTTCGACATCCCACTCGACGTGGAAGACTGAAGAATCTCCCTTGTGGTCAAGGAGCGACCACCCTGTGCAAACAGGCACCATCCAGCACCTCGACGTTTGCTTTGTTGCAGTTCCTGCCGGAACTCGAGCGACAGAGATCGACAAGAGCCAGCGTTCCTGCCTTCCAACAGCCCGATCCACAGTCTATGCAGAGCGGAGACCCGTGGAGGCGACCTGAAGCGTGGGGCCGGCCATCTTGGAAAAACCACGAAGCGCTGACCGTGCAGCATCCGAGGCCTCCTCGAAGCTGTACATTGGAGCGTGAGAAGATCTAGCCCCGAGCAGCTTTTGCACCGAAGCTCACCCCTCCACACTCCTCGAGTGCTGTGTGGGGCCCTTTTGCATTTTCCTGCTCGATGCGTTGGTCTGGTCGCTTGCCCGATGGCTAGCGGCCCCAGTACCGACGAACCTTTGAATTTGCTCTGCTAGTCTGGTTGCTCCAGACTGGCCCTCGCTCCCGTGAAAAGGAGCACCTGATCTGACCTTCCTGGTCCGGTCAAGAAGCGATCTTCGAATCCTGCGTGGGTTGCCTTTGCCAAGGCTTGTTGACTCCGATCCGGAAGCCGACACCGCCGACAGCGAGAGCCTTCGTGGGACAGCTCGTGATCCACTCCTGGACATCCTCGGTGCCCCAGAGTCCACGTGGCAGCAGAGACAAGCTTCACGACATCAACCTGATTGCGCCCGACATCGCCTGGTTCCTTCCTGGTTCCTTCCTGGTTCCTTCCTGGTCACTGGCTAGTGACCCAGACTCTGTCCCCTCTGCTTTCAGGTACTCAACATCTTCGATCCACCCTTGGACCACACCGGACACTTCTCTTCTGGACGCCTGCAGCATCTTCATCTTCAGGCACCATAGAACTGCGTGACGAATCCCGACACATCTTTGCACCTGTGCACCCGCTTCCTGTGGGTGAGGCAACTCTTGAACGCCGGTGCTCCTGTAGTGGTTTACACCTCTAGTGTCTAAGTCTAAAGTTTTTTCCTTCTAGCCCAGTCGGAAGACTCTTAAAACTGTAACTCGATAACTTTTACGCATCATTCACTTTGCATTGGTGCATGCGTGTGCTTTAGGCACTGCACCCGAATCCCGCGGGCTACTCCCGTCCTAACTATTGTCAGACCCTCATAGTCCAAGCGATTCCCAAGGCCCTAGGCCTTACCACTGATCGAATAGTGATTGTTATACCACTTTTTTGATATATGGTTTGAGTGGCCACCGGCCTCATCCATAATTGTGCAACTTTCATATGTTATATTGTGCTTTTGTTTAAACGCTTGTGCTTCATTGCTCATAAAGAGTAGTGGGGATTATTCTGAGAATAAATACATATATTTTTATAATATATAACTTGTGTGGTGTCCTTTCAATGGTATTACAGGATTGCATATGGAAAAACAGCTGGCTTCACATGCCCTCTTGAGTTAAGCCTTTAAGGCTGCTTAGTCCATGCTACCCCTAGGATAGCTTGTCTATAAGGTTGACTTACAACCACCCCCATAAGGGATTGTTTGGACTGATACAAGGTGCCCAAAGAACTGTGGACATCATATACCAGGCCAACTTCTCACATCCAAGATCTCTCCGATCTAGCACTGCATCCTTATCTGCACCCACACATACCGAAGATCATGAAAAGGGGACCGGCGTTCAGGTAAAAGCAGCATAGATATGGAATGAGCTTCCGCACTCACTTAGGGCCTCATCCGAGTTGCAGAAATTCAGAAAAGCCCTGAAGACCTGGCTATTCCTGAAGTAAAATCTATTCTGCTGTCAGAAAATGGCATGCGCACTCTCAGCAAGATATCTCCTTGTATGACAATCCGCGCTTTATAAATACTATAAATAATAATTATTCCCGAAAGTCCACAACAACACATGATTGTGTCACCCATGATGGACATCGAGGAATAGTTGCCACCAAGAGTGCTCTCTGTGATCGAGTCTGGTTTCCTTATCTAAATGAAAGGGTAGAAAAGTATTAAAGATTTGTCATATATGAAACTGTCTACCATCTCACATTATTCAGCACCCTTTGAACACGTCAGAATTGCCACATCATGCTTAGGAGAGAATTGCAGTTGATAATCTTCTAGTCATTGTTGATGAATACTCCCGTTTTCCATTGGTAGAAGACCTTTCATCCTCTACTAATGACCGAAAAGGAGGCGGCCATCCTACTTTCAGTGCTTTGGACTTCGTGGTCTACTTTTTAATTACACAGTTCAAACATTTTTGAAATATGAAAGCTTTTGGAAAAAAAATTATTTTTAAGTTGTTCTTTAAAGATTATTTGGTTAGACTTAGAGATGCAGGAAGAAAACTGTAGACATCTTGGCAGAGAGAGGCTCTGAGCAATAGGTGCTGTAATAATTAGAGCCAAGTTAAAGGTTTAGATATCTAGAGTGCTACAGTCACGTCATCACTTTTGGACACAGCAGTTTAAATGCGGTCAGTGTGAAACTGGTTCAAAGAGAGCTAATATTTCTGTGCCTGTCCATTTTTAGTGCCTCCCTGTGCTGCTCAATGTTTTCATGTGAGGGAGATAAAGAGACAGGGAGAGAGGGAGAGGGGGAAAGTGGAGGGGTGACAAGGCAAAATAGAGGAGTCAGGAAGAATTGGGAGAAAGTGAGCAGCAGCAATAGAAACAAGCATTTACAATGCAATAGGTCTCGCATTATTAAAGTTTGAGCTATTGGCATTGTAAATGACAATGCCTTTTCTTCATTTGCACCGTTGCGTAAACAAGCACTTTGCACTTATAGTCCATGCTTATGAGAAGCAAGGCTGTAAGTCTCTTTTACTGCCAGCTTTGCTCATTGTAAGCAAGGAATATACGTTCAAAGTGCGTGTTTATGCACCGATTGCAGGTTTTAAAAACAATGAATAAAATACATTGTCATTTACAATGCCAATTGCTCCAACTTTAATAATGCGAGACCTATTGCATTGTAAATGCTTGTTAAGGTGTATGTTGTCCGCCAAACTCAAAATAAGCCTCTTGGTCTGTACCTTATAGGTCGCTTCACCCCTCTCTCTCCCCGCTCCCAGGGTGGAGCATCAGCGAAGAGCTCTTGGATTACTTTTTTGACACACCCGAGTGGACCAGAGACAGCAATGTCAGGAAGCAAGAGCATTGAGGTGCAGGTAGAACATAGATAGATAGAATGAGGGCGATAGATAGAGTGAGGGCGATAGAGTGAGGGCGATAGAGTGAGGGCGATTGATAGAGTGAGGGCGATTGATAGAGTGAGGGCGATAGATAGAGTGAGGGCGATAGATAGAGTGAGGGCGATAGAGTGA
Source organism: Lissotriton helveticus (assembly GCF_964261635.1). Taxonomy (NCBI): domain Eukaryota; kingdom Metazoa; phylum Chordata; class Amphibia; order Caudata; family Salamandridae; genus Lissotriton; species Lissotriton helveticus. The sequence continues at coordinate 514,385,857 of NC_136071.1, read as the reverse complement.
GTGAGGGCAATAAAGTGAGGGCGATAGAGTGAGGGCGGTAGGAGTGTGTGTGTGGGGGGGGTTGTGTAGGGGGGTTGTGTAGGGGGGGTTGTGTGTGTGGGTTGTGTGTTTGGGGTTGTGTGTGTGGTTGTGTGTGTGGGGGGTTGTGTGTGGGGTTGTGTGTGTATGGTTGTGAGTGTGGGGAGTTGTGTGTGTATGGTTGTGTGTGTGTGGTTTTGTGTGTGTGTGTGGGGGGTGTGTGTGTGGTTGTGTGTGGGGGTGTTGTGTGTGGGGTTGTATGTGTATGGTTGTGTGTGGGGTGTGTGTGTGGGGTTGTGTGTGTGGGGTGTGTGTGTGTGTGTGGGGGTTGTGTGTGTGTGTGTGGCAGTGTGTGTGGGTGTGTGTGGCGGTGTGTGTGTGTGGCGGTGTGTGTGTGGGGCGTTGGGTATGTTATCCATACAAACTGGAAGAGCTTCCCTCTTGGCACATGTCTTCCGTTTGTAGGATACCAACGTGTTTGTATAGCTACATAATTTTCTTATCACAGTTGACTGGTGGCGTCACAACAGTAATAAGGAAATTAGAGACCTCTTTTGTACTGAAAATCCAGCTTCTATGTATTATAAAGCTATATTAAGTCAGTGAGGAGTTCCTTTATATGGTCATGGAACTCTGAGGAGGCTTGCAATTTAATTTTCAACATCGGCAGAGGGTAATTTATTAAAGTACATGGTGACACCATTACCCATCCCCAAAAAGCATAAATCCTAGGCCTTTTGCTCTTTTGTATGAAAGAGTACAGTTGCAGATATATATAAAATCAATGCAGAATATGAGATGCAATGGTAAACGCACCAATATGCAGCTAGGAATTTGTTGGAAAAAACATCGAAAGAGATTTATTCTAAGAAACCTTCTACAACGGTTGCACTTAATAATACCAGTTAGCATGCAAGTAGAGTCCTGCTTTCTTTTGAATAAGAGCCCTGCTAAAAACAAACAGAATCCCATAACTGTCTCCTTTCTAACTGTGACTGTTCATTGTAGGGAATCAAACAACGAGAGCTAAAAAGCTCTTGTAAATGTGTACTGTGCACTACTTTCCTTGTCAAGCAAATGCTTTAATACATTATTATAGTTGAGGAGCTATGTCATTTTCTTATTCCAGGTGGCCAGCAAGATCTCAACTAGACTGCAATATGGAAATAGGTTTTTATACAAGGATTGACTGCTTCCATTGTTATAGTGAGCTATTCATTGACTGATCTACTGGGAGCATCATATCTTGGTGAGGGGATGGAGAGAAAGCTAATATTGGGTTTTATCTGCAGGAGCCTCCACGTGGAATGTCCGATAGGGTCTTTCAGGTCACTCCCCTCACAGCTCTTGATCATGTCTTCTTACCCATCTATGGGCATTGGGCCACGTCTTTCCTCGACAGCAATAGACTAATGGAGCAATAATAAGATCGACCTGTCCTGCTACACTGCTCCAGCATCCTTCGGCACTTCTCACCAAGACAAGATGGCAGAGCACTCAAGACCGAACCCCGCAGCTTATAGGCCCATGGCTGGAAAGGTGTGTCAAGTAAAGGCTTCTTATAGGGTATTCAAGAAATCGGACAAGCAGCTAGGGGCAACAATCTATGCATTTCTGTTTGATGCTCGACTGACACTATATTTGCACTCACTGCTTCCCCGGCCCTATTGCCAATCTCATCAATATGGCAACTCTAGATGGCATAGATCGGGAACTATAGCAAAGGGCAGCTGAACAATCTCAGGGCGGGGGTCCAATGCCTTATTCTTTGTGGCATAAACTGTATAATAAAGACCAATGCTAACATGGTTGTTATCAGCATGAGCAAATTAGTATATTCTTGCAGGTAGGTCTTCTGCACACATGCAAACTCGCAGCTTCAAAATTGCTATACAGGCACAGCACCAAAACATTACCCACAGAGACCACACCACTGAATCATTATCTAGTCATCCATAACTAGCATCTAATGCGTAAGCGTCCTGTCTCGCGCTCCTTTTCACTTTAATTCACTCCAAGGCACTGCACCGAAATCTGAATAAGAGCACAACTTTGGGCCTTACGCTACAAATTCAAACACTACCCATATATGCAACATGACAGACACACTTTTGCATCTATAATCCGCCCACGTACTGCCGCCAGTCTGCAAATGTACTCAGAGCCTCCTCTGGATGGAAAAGTACTCTCGAAATACAAACACAATCCACTAAGTATTCAATACCGATGAGGACCATTCAGCATGAAAGAGCGAGAACATTGCTAAATGGCTACGAAGTGGATCACTCCCTCTCTGCCCAGGTGCCCAACATGCAACTTTGCTACGAGATCACATAAGTTGTTCACTGCACCCCTTCTGAATTAGAACTCTCTACTGGCCTTGTAACTTTTAGAACAACGTCTAAACAGGACACGCCCTCTTTTCAAGCAATGCATTTTAACATTCCTCGCGTTTTTAGTTTCTCCTTCCTAAAATATCTAGAGCTATCTTTCTCTAGTGTTGACAAGTACTGCAGGTGTGCGGATTTTTTGGTAATAAATTATCTTTCAGCTGAAAAGTCTAAAATAGCAGGAGCATGAAGACGCCTTGAACAAATCAGTGTGAAATTTAAATAAGAGGGTCACAGATTTGAACCTCGGTAGATCGATTCAGCCAATCATCAGTCACCCAGATTCATAACATGAGAGCAGTTGAATTAAGCAAACTCATCACCTGCTGTACAGCGCGATAAAGTTGCAATACTGCGAGCAACCACACAAATACAGGTTACTATTCAAAACAAGCACTGAGCAGGGAAAACATTACAAGCATTACCCCTTCCTCCGCCTCCGTTGCTGCTCGTCTTGTCGGCCTGCGACCAGGAAGTCAGGCAGGCCGGCGCGACAACCGGAAACAGGAAGTAGGAGGGCGGGAGCCTACCCCGCCTCCCACGGAAGAGCCGCGATTGTATGGAGCACCAGAGCAGGCAGGAGCCTTCCCTGCGCCCCGGTGCCGAAGGAGGGAGGAAGAGTCCTGCTGCTGGGCCCTGCAGCTGCCGATGAGGAGAGCCAGCCGCCGCACCAAGGAAGCCGGTGAGTGGGTTGCTGAGCTGCGGGGGGGGGGGGCGGGGCCTGTGTGTGCGCGCGTGCGGCGGGGCGGGCGGGGGGGGGCTGTGCCGCACGGCGGGGGGGCTGTGTATGTGTGTGTGTGCGTGCGTGTATGTGTCTTGGAGTGCGTGTGTGTGTGACTGTGGAGGGGGGGGTGAGCGAGTGTCTGGCTGTATGCGCGCGCATGTGCACGGCCGCTGGACAGAACGTGCGCGTTCGCGCACCCAAATCCAGGGGAAAAGCGGGTAACACCCTCTTGTCCTCCTTCCCTCGTGACAGGCAACATTAGGTCTCCAGCTGTTACCAGCTCGACCTAAAAAGGTTGCAGCAGAAAGAAAGTGAGATAGAGAAGGGGGTTGTGAAGTGCGTGGATAGATATTTACTTTAAGAAGTGTAGCTTGCTAAATATCTCCAAATTAGAGATTATATTACACGAAGAGTGGCGGGAAGGGGTATTCCAGAGAAAATAAAACTGGTAGAAACTTTAATCCATAGTAACATAAACACCATTGGGGGAATATACTCAACGGTGAATATGTTGTTTCCAGATGACATGGAGTAAACTGCTCAGAAGTGGCAGGGGAAAATTGGCATAACTTTGGATGAATTTCACAAAACCTATGCAATGTCACAAACATGTCTCATGTCCACTAAACTGCAGGCGCAATTTTATAAAACCCGATAAAATTGCCAAATGGGGGTCTGGTAAAGGGACATGCTGCCCTAGATGTCATTTATTCGAAGCTAATTGTGTACATATTTTTTCCACGTGTGACGGATTAATCCTGTTTAAACGCTAGATCGAGAAATTCTTATCGATAGTATTAAAAAGAACTGATAGGCTATCTGATGAAATAATCTTAATAGGGGTTGTCGACTCCGACTTTCCCGGATTAGGGGGGGAATTAATTTTTATTGCAATGGCTGTGTTATGGATTTGCATAGCATCGGCCTGGCTGGATCCGATTGCTCCTTCGTTTCAGCAATGGCTGGCGAGGTTATTAGCTATCTTTAATTTAGAAATTGCTATTTATAAAAGAAAGGGTAAGAAGAGACGCAAATGGGGACTGAGAATCTGGGCCCCCTTAATGGATTGGTGTCAAGCCCAATAGAGTTGATACGATTTGGGATGAATACTCCCCTTTGGCATACAAGTTTGGTTTTGACCAATGTATTTAGTAAATGTATAAACCTGCTTTAAGAATTTGCTTATGCCAAGCCCAAAAGGATAGTTTACTTTATATTTCATGATGTACATTTTTTGTTCCTTGGTATACATTCTTTTTTATCAAATTGTATAAATGAAATGCCTTAAATGCCAAGAAAAATACTTATGAAACTGCCAAAGTGGGGATTCGTGGATCATGTACAGAAATTTTCATATGTTAATTTGTCTGACCTGGGGGGAGGGGGGCTGGGATGTTTGGTAATTGTGATAAAATCAAATAAATATATTTTAAAAGAAAAAAAAAAAAAAGAAGTGTAGCTTGCAGGTCACAAATTGTAATCTCGGGCAGAAAACTCGGTGAGTAAATGCACCTACTATTGAGATATGCGTTTATGCAGAGCAGCGGTTCTGATCCCACTAATGAGAAAGGTCATGGTTTAAAGAACCTCCTGCAGAGATTTGGGTGGGACATATAGGCCAGAGACTCTGATCATGGTGAGACAGACTAGTTGGCTAATGCACTTACTGCAGGGATCTGTGTTGGGAGTACAAGCGGGTGGACAGCGTCCACCCACTTTTTTCACAAGGTGGACTCTGTCCACCCTGCCAAGAAGTTGGGCCTCACTGAAAAATATTCTGAAATCGTCCCAGTGTAATTTGCAAACACCAGGACACATTCAGCAGCGCCTGCAATTTGATATCTGCTTTGACCCGCCGCAATGTGCAGGTGGGGAGGGGGATTCCTCAGTCCAGACTCCTCCAGACTCAGTCCAGACTCCTGCTGGGCCCATTGCAAAGGTTGAATTTGAGGGGTCATCAGGCCTCCTTTTGCTGGAGTCTCCTGGCTGGGAGCAGTCAAGAGCCTCACACCTAGATGCAAATGCAGCAGAGGGGAAACATAGGCTCACACCTTGTTAGCACCTCACACATACTTAAGAGAGGCAGCTTTTCACTTTGTTCAAGTTCTGTTTAGGAGATATGCATGCACTGTAAGAATGTCAGATGTGTAGGTCTTTCCCTGTATTTATAAAAAATAAATGTAATATATATGGTGCTTACTACCCCTGAGGAGGCGTGAAAATAATTTTAGTACCACTATTTTTTCTTTTAAACCACTATGGGTAGAGGAAGTTTACGCTGACAAAGGCAAGACTGTTTTATGTGTAGCTTACAAAGTGTGAATCTTCTGCCTCAATCAGGAGGGTTTACCTGTATACTTGAAATATGCCCCAATGTACTCATGATAGACATGTTAAACATATATGCGAGGGCCTAAGATCAGATGTCACTTCTTATGATGCCACTTCCTGTGATGTCACACGCCGTGATGCCACTTGCATTCTGATTAACTAGGTTAATCCCCCCCTTCTTTTTTTAGGACTTGTGCCCTGGATCTGTGTATAACATGTATGTCGCAGGCAGGCACGCAGCGCCCATAGGGCTTTGTGCCTTTTCACTGGTTCCAGTGCCCCGTGTTTCCCCACTCTGCCTATTCCTTACATTTGTATTTTATTTTTACTGTCACAGTGGGAGAATGCATTCCATGGAAAAGCATATCACCAGTAGGGATGTCACCATTCCAAGAGGAAAAAATACCAGCCATTTGTTGTTTAAAGAGTCTGCAAAGGACTCAACTTGACACTAAATAGGTCTGTAATTAAAATGGTATGTATTCATTTGTAACATTACTTTTCTGTCTATGTTTCCTTTAATTATTAGTCACAGATCATTATTGCAGCCCTAGAACACATTTAAAAGTTATATTTATATTTGCTATTTGAAGTATGCACATATAAGTGCTAAAAATACCGGCTTTTGGTGATTTTGCTTATTTTTGTACTGGCTGGGCCATCAAAATACCGCTGGTGGTGGTATAAATCTGATCAGCTCACAGCCCTAATCAGGAGACTGAAAGTTTGTTGCAGGATCAGCACATTATTTATTTCCTCAACCCTCCATTCCTGATTGATGTCATAATAGCAATAGTTTAACTTATATCTGAAACTGTATGCTGGCTGTCAATTTAATGCTGAGGTGCTCAAGGTGTCTGGTAATACATCTTGCATTCAGACAACTCCCTGCTCACCCTTCACTTTCATGTTCACCCTGCGATCACAGTGATCACATTGCACTCACACCACTCACCATGCACTCATGGCGTTTATCCTTCTCCAACTCTACACTCACACGAGCACACCGCTCACCAGGCACGCACATGCCACTCCATTCACTTGTCACTTTCACCGCTCACCCTACACTCACAGTGCTCACACTGCACTCACACTGTTACCCTGAACTTACACAGTTCATCCTCCTCTAACCCTGCGCTCACAAGAGCACACCACTCACCCTGCACTCACAGCAACCACACAGAATGTATGCCCCTTGCCATGAACTCACGCCGTTCTCCCTCCACTTACCTTCTGGTCACATGCACACACCGCTCACCCTGCACTCACAGTGCTCACACTGTTACCCTGAACTTACACCGTTCATCCTCCTCTAACCCTGCGCTCACAAGAGCACACCACTCACAGCAACCACACAGAATGTATGCCCCTTGCCATGAACTCACACCATTCTCCCTCCACTTACCTTCTGGTCACATGCACACACCGCTCACCCTGCACTCACAGTGCTCACACTGTTACCCTGAACTTACACCGTTCATCCTCCTCTAACCCTGTGCTCACAAGAGCACACCACTCACCCTGCACTTACAGCAACCGCACAGAATTTATGCCCCTTGCCATGAACTCCCGCCGTTCTCCCTCCACTTACCTTCTGGTCACATGCGCACACCGCTCACCCTGCACTCACAGTTATCACACTGCACTCATCACACTCACCATGCACTCATGCTTTTCATCCTGCACTTACATGCTCACACTACTCACCCTGCACTCATGTGACACTTCACTCACTGGTCTCTCTCACTGCACACTCTGCAATCTCACTCAAACAAGCATATCACTCACCATGCATTAGTCCTCCCACTCTGCACTTTCACCCGTACCCAAACTAATATGTCACATTACTCACCTGGCAGTCACTCCTCTCACCCTACTCTCCCATCGCTCATTTTGCACTCACATAGGCACTCCTGTCAATCACACAGCTCTCCCTTCACTCACATGGGCATAGCACTCACCCTGCACTCACACCACGCAAACAAGCACAGCACTCACCCTGTTTTTGTTTTCCATTGTAAGTTGGGTTCCAAAAACCCAAAAATGCAAAGTGTTGCTGGACAAAATCCATGGTTGCTGTAGAAGTCCAGCATTTCATAAGATCAGTTGGATGCTGTGATACTGCATGTAAGAATGTGGATTAGTTCATTTCCATTACTGTAACTGCTTCATCCACACGTGAAACCAAATATAAGCCCCATACAGCTAGTTTAAGGCAGTGTACTTTTCATTCATATTATACTTGTAACAAACATTGACAAGGCAATACATTATTATTTTTGAATAGCATATAGAGAATATGTTTTTATTAAGCTTCGTTAAAAGGCAGGACAGGTATAGGAGAAGCAGTAGGGCAGGCTTTTCAAACACAAAATCAGATTGACTAATGGAAGTGTGTCTGTGTGTGTGTGTGACAGAGTACAAAAATACGAAAGAGTGCAAGAGATATCGTGAGAATGTGTGTGTATGTGTGTTTTTGCATGCAAGTGTCTGGTCTGGCATTCTGGGGGTTACTCTTGCCTTATCGACAAGGCACTAACGGAACATGGATGGGAGGCGTTACCTATGACAGACTGCAGGCCCTGGTATGCTTCTATTAAGACACCTTCATTGGCTGTGGGGACTCGAACAGTCTAACTAAGAAAGTTGCTAGCCCAGTAATACCCAGTGGCAGTGACACAGAACACGCACCACAACAGCTTGTGGAAGGCCCTGACATGATGCATGTAATTCTTAGCATACGGGGTGGATCCATAGCAAAATGTTGGAACTGATATTTGAGGTAACTCTTGCCATAGATTTCCTGTGCTCGTTTTATAGGTGGTGTCAATGGCAAAATGTTGACCCTTGTATACCAGAGGGAATTTTTAGAGGTACCCATGGCTGTGGCTGAAGTATCCATGGTACATTTCTGGCACTGTCATATTGAATGCACTCCTTGGCATAATGGGCTCATCCGTTAAAAAATGATGACATTGGTATAGTGAAGTAATTCCTGATTTAAGACATTTGAAAACAAGCATTGGTGTAGACAATTGGTCTCTGCAATGCAATAGTTATTGTCGCTGTCAATGTTAACTCCATTCGATCACCCTAAGCCAAGTTGCCGAACCCACTGGCAGGAATATTTATAGCCTGGTAATCGGTCAGCAGCACTTAAGAAACCATTATTCAAATCATTTAGGTCATAGTCTGGAGACAAGAAAGAAATTAATGCCAAACATTCTAGCCAACAAAGAGCCTTTTACGTGGGTGCCACTACAGTTAACACCTGAGAGCTGGGGGAAGGGGGCGCACTCTAAAGCCTCATAATGCACTTCCCAGCCAGCATTTTTACCCGTTATACCTTATAATCTTTAATAATCTGAGCACCTAGGACAGTGCCACTGGATGAGACATGATTTGAAGGCACTTCATTTTTTCCAGTTTCAACATGGACAAAATTAATTTTGGAAAAAAAGTCCCTAGATGATGCAGGACTTTACTAAATGTTGTTAATACAGGAGGCTTTTGTTTCCTTTCGGGCACCTGGCTTTATATTATATTTATGGAGTTACTACTAACTGTAACCGGCTTCATGTATTAATTAAAGTCAGTACAGAAATTCAGATGATGTTTCATTCAATATATTAATATGCTGTGGGGAAAAGAGCAAAACATTAGTACACCAACATTTGTAAACAAACAGCCAGACTGGAAACATGGTGCCCCAGTAGAAGGACAGTGTCACTGCTATTGGACGAAATCAAGCTCCACTTGCTGAACACAAATTGTGAACAAGGACGTTACCCTGTGTTCTTATTAGTGACTCATCTGACCCCAGAATGTAGAAAATATCTATTATACTCTGAGGATTGGGGATGGAAAGAAGGTCAGAATTAAGGTGACCACCAGGCAGGGGGGCAAATTCTGGGCAGTGACGGTAAAAATTAAGGACGAAGGGTGAAAATTAAGGACAAGTGGTCAGTTTTATGGACACATCTGAGTATGTCAAGAAGGGATATAAAAGTAAGTTAATATACGGCTGACACAAATACATGTCGAACTATATTTATGTTCTTTGGTTTATATACTACTGTAAGTTTTGTACAAACATCCATATGCTACTGCACTTGTTTAAAGCTATAAAACCTAGCAAACACACTAGCATATCACACTAAGCTGATATACAATGGATTGGTGGGTTCTTGTTTTTTTATCTTTAATTTTATTGTATAAATTGCATACTTTTATGATGAAATTTTTTATCGAATAAAGTACATCTACTACTATTACTAAGCTGATATAATGGACCATTTGTCACAATCTTATGTCCCTTTACCATGTGCAAGACTCAGCAGAATGCTTAATACAATATTCTTCAAAATAAGTACAGTATGCACCTGGTTTGTTCATACCCCGGCATGTGTGCATCCATCCACCCAAGCATCAAATTGCTTATCCATCCATGCACTTACCAGACCTATCCATCCTTCCACTCAACCATCTGTATGTCCACTCATCCATCTATGCACCCACCAAGATCCATTTCTCTTCTCAGCCAAGGCAGCCATATATCCATTCATCTACACCTTCTCAGTTCATTCACACACTCTCCATCTATCAATCCATCATCCATGGATCCATCCATACTTTTTCCATCAATCAATCCACCTACCCATCCACCTGTCCACCTATCCACACATCCCAAACAATAAAAAGAAATATCAAAATAATCGGCCATGCTCAACATAAATGAAAGTTTGCTGTGTGTGTGAAATGCTTAGTGCCATTTACATGAGAGGAAAACAGTTAAAAAGGAAAATAAAATGTAAAACCATTATAATAAAAGAAGGAAGAGAGCAGAGCAGGAAACTAAATATAGATTTTCAAATCCTGTTTGGCTGAAGACGTTTCTATTCCCTTCAGTGCCTATTAACAGGAAGGGTGAGGTTTTTACTTTGGCACAATGATTTGTGCAAAGTTGAGTGCCTTATCCATTTTCCTCAAGGGTGACGTTCTTGACTTCGCCTAACTATCCAGGCATAAAAAGAAAAACTTTCTCCCAGCCCGCGTCAAAGTATGGCATACATTTTTTAGGAGGTGTAAACATGAAGGCATATTTGTTAGGATTTGACATGTGGTGTCTGGAGTTAGGTATGCTTAGAGATATTGTAGAGACGCGTTCATTGTGTGGATGCATGTGCACGTGGTTGTAGTCGGATGGGTGAGTGGCTGTTTGTGTCCTGTGTGTGAATGTTGACATATTATCTACATTGCAATATTAATCTGGTGTTCTGACACAAACCTCCAATGGCTCTTGTAAAGTACGTAAAGTACATGCATTAGTCAAACAAACAAAAAAATTAAGTGTAGCCAATGCCCTATTAGGATGGGAGCTGAGTGGAAGGGCGGAGGGGGTGGTCGCACTCTGTGCCTTTTGCGTTCAGGCTGGAGATTTCAAAAAGTAGTCCTGAAACAATGCCCACAATGACCACTACGTGAGTGCAAAAGTAAAATGGAGCGATGATTGTTGCAGCAAATGGCTAGCCTATGGGGGGGCAGAAGCCCCTGATGTAGCTACACCATGTCTCGGTTCAAGACAGCGCATGCGTGACGTCTTAGAACCAAGACCTAAAAATGAGATCTACTTCTAGGGACAGCCAGGATTCCCTGGTGCACAATAAAAGTAGTGAAATATTTCATGAATGCCCATAAGGGTCTCCAGCATTTTAGCAAATTTGATCCCAAATGTTTAAAAAAATTCTCAGGGGAGAAGTCTACTCTTCCATTAATCATCCTCAAGAAATATGTGAACTTTTTTTCCTTGCTTGAATTTGGAGGAAGTATCACACCCCACCACTTACATAGATCTTTTTCCTCAAATATTGGGAATGAGGCTAGCACTCACCATCATTTCTGTAACTGCTTGTCTTGCCCCATTGCTGGCAGCAGAACTGGCTTTAGGGGGTGGCAACTGGTGCGGTAAAACCTGGCATTGACTTTGGTGGGGGGCCGCTGTGTTTACATATAATTTTTGGTTTAAAAGCACATGAACTTCATTGTGCATCAGGCAGTTTTCAGGCAGCAATAAAACTTTCAAGATAAATGTTCCTACTAGTGAGAGTTCAGAATTCTGTCTAGTTGAAATTGTGGATCATCATAAAGTAGCACGGAGAGTTAATGTGCCGGCTGCAAAGAATGCAGATAATAGAACTGAGACGGTGTGAACTATGAGTAGCACAATAAAAAAAAAAATGCACATCAGAGAGAGGCTATGAAGAGTGGTAGTGATAGAATTCATGGAGAAGGAGGATATTGGGGAGGAGAGCACCAAAAAAGGCTGTTGTAACAGCCACCACCAACGCTCGAGCCGGCCCTGGCTGGGAGTCTTAGTCCTCCACCCCCGCTGAAGTTCGGGTCAAGTTGCGCCCCTGGTCACAGGTTTCAGGTCTAGTACAATTGCTCCCACTCAGCTATACAATAAGAGGAACACTTAAACCACTGGGCAGGCGGGACATCGCATACCAGTTGTTTCCTACTCATAGCTGCCAAAGTTTCAGACTGCCATATGTGACATTTTCATAATTTTAGTGTAATTATGAGTGACATTTCAACCACTATGAGTGACACTTTCTCATAAGCAAAATCAAGCAATGAAGACAAGGGAAACGTATGAATATCAGAAATGACATTCATTTAAGCAACAAGAAACTCCAAGAAGATCTTAAAACTGCTGCAAAGCACCAAAAATGGAAGGGCACTAACTCAATGCCCTTGTAACCTGTCACCCGGCCCAAACAGGATGTGTCTGAGGCCCCAACTCACTGACTAAGGAAAACATTGAACCTGGGCGCACCATCTGTGTTGCTGGGGGCCGGCTTGGTCTGGGCCCCTGGCTCAGCTGTCTCCCTTGTAATTAATGACGCTGCTTAGCATCACTCCAGAGCTTCTCCCACGTGTGTCTGGGACCCTGTCCCAACAGGAAGAGTGAGGCCTCCCCAACACATGGGTGCCTAGTGTTGCTGTCCCGGGCGGTGCCGCAGAAAAACAGAACGCAGATTGCCAGCCAATGTGGTGCCCGCCCCCTCTCCCTGCTAGCAAAATCATCTGGAGAGCATGACCACCTCAGGACTCCCAGGGCCTTTCTCTGTGATGCGAGTGACTATATGAACCTCCCCCAGCCCAACAGCAGAGATGTGAGATGCCCCAGGCATGTAGAATACACACCTGTAAACTCAACTGAAAGCAAACGCCTCAGTATGTTGCATGTAATTACTTGCACCATTTATTTTTATGTACATCACTTCTTATGAACTCCAGCAATGAAACAAGTGAACATTTAGCTATATATGTCTGTTTATCAGCTACAGATTGACATTTTGTAGAATAATTGTTCATGAGAGCGGACTCCACGTATTCCAGTGCTTTCTTGTCCAACTCAATGGAGCTCACTTTATTAACCTCAGAAGGATGAAAGGGCTAGTCAGACCTGCTGGGACCCAAAACCTGATCTGCATAATTATGTGAAAAGGATCTTTTAGCGCGCAGTGATGCCCCTGTTCTGGCTCGCTGGGTCGCCCACCAAACTCATGTTCCAAGTCTACCTTCAAGGGGTCTGTGGTATGGCTGACGGCTTAAGTTCCCCAATAGGCGGCACTGGAACTTCCATAGAAATACGTTCAGATTGCCTACTCCACTCCCCATTAAATTTAATTTGATTGTGTTACTATACACTGACTGTGACTGACAACTGAAGTGGCTGGTGGTTATACTATTTACTGTTCTGTTCTTCTGATCTTCAGCCTGAGCCAGACAGTGTGACTGGCACGTCGGCAACTCAGTGCAATTTGCAAACTGCAAGGCAGCTCAAGCTGGCCGCCAGTGACCCCCAGAGGGCAAGGCAATTAACCCCCTTATTCTGTCCAGGCCGTGGCCTCTTGGGCAGCTGTCCTCTACTCCGGTCAGTGACTCTTTGACTGTGATGACCAGTCACTGGAGCATAGCTTTGGTATTCAGAGCTCTCCCATTCAGGAGTGATGCCTGGCCCCTTTGATGGACCTCATTCATTTTGTGTCCTCCACGTTCTGGAATTAAACACCAAATAGTGTTAGGATTTTTACTCCATGAAGCGACCTTCATACTAGGAGCTTGTCTGATGCGTGCAGATCTATTGACGACTCCCACGCAGCAAGGGGACACCCCAACAAGTCATCCCACCTTTTGGGCTGCCAACACCCCAACATGTCCTGAAGAAGACCCGCCATGACCTTTGAATAACGCTTTGTCAGGGTCGAAACGTCGACGAACATATATGGTTCAGCTCTATCAAATCTCTGGGTTAAAATTCAATAAGCAAACTTGCTGTGTATCAGAGTTATTGCCTACCTTTGTGCTGACCACATTCTAGTTCTCTCTGTAAATGATTGTACATAATCTCACCTTGTTTATATACACTGCACCACTATCACTGAGCACTTAATGTCACAGCACCATATGTCACTTTTTCCAACATTTCCTGTATTGACAGTCCTCTGATTATTTATAAATATTGATTTAGCTTTAATTGATATAAAAGAAAAATTTATATTTGCAAGCATTTACTAGTAATTGTGTTGCTTTGACCTGTGCTTCAACTTCATCTGATATGTGTCTTAACGTCATGTTATGCTACACTTTACATACTTATTTAATAAGTACCAAGTAAGTTTTCTTGTTTCTTTTCAAATTCATCTTCTACAAAGCAATTGGGTTCTCCCCGACAGAACCCTTGTAGTCAATTATATACAGTCACTGGCTGCAGCACTCTCCCTTGGCTGGCCCAGAAATAATTTGCTGGCGGGCAGCAGCCATAGTAATTAGCCCCATAGTACAGGCGGCTCGGCCAAGCAGCAGGTGGGAGCACTAACTGTGCTGCGAGCAAATCGAACGCCATGTTTGCTGCTGCAGACACCACCCGCAAACCACTGAGCAGCCGGCCCCCTCCTCACAAATTTAAACTCCCCGCGCCCTGGCAGCAGGACGTAATGTTACATCCCCATGGCACAACAGCCAAGTTGTGTCACACCTTCTGACAGGGGAAGGCACCGGCTGTCTCTGGAGAAGCTACTGGGCACTACCTGGCCATGACGTCAAGCGCTCTAACTCAGACAGAGCCCTGCAAAGATACACTGTAGCAGCACTGTGAGCCTGCTCAGCTTCTGGGAGCGCCACAAACCTGCGGGAGCAGCCAGCACAGGCCACAAGTGCACACTGCCAGCTGCCATAGATACACTCGGTTTGCCGAGCTGCTGCGATAATCTGAGACTATGCATTATGCGTGACAATGCATGTCAGCATGGTGATGCTGCGCACCACACTGAAATGTGTTAGTCTAACGCCTGATGCGTGGTACTTGGCAGGACTGCCTACTACAAGCCATTAACATTTAGAACTTTAGTCCAAATAAATAAAGCAGGAAACAACTCGCAAAATCAACTGCTTCATTTAATGATTCCTACGACTGGAACTTTAAAGGCCTCATCTTGTAAAGTTTTCGTTGACATTCGTGGCAATATTCCCCATTTAAGTGAAGGACTCACAATTTGAAGCAAAAAAAAAGCTATATGTGAGCAATTTCCCACCTAAAACTTACACCACGTCAATTCTAAGTAATAGGGAAAGTAAATCTACTACTCTGTTACACAACGTTGTACATTAGACTGCAGTTCAGACAAGGCTTCTGCAATGCTTCTAACTTCACAGTATTCGGAAAGCATGAGTTACACTACTCTTGATATGATCACTCAAATGCTCAGTGAAGTAACAGCGCTGGCGGTTTTAGATGTGTTGTATGCTTCATTATTAAGCGCTTCGGTTGCTTTCACCTAAGCAGCGCTATGCAAAAATTAATAAACGACTGAGATTTTCCCCTCTTACCTGACAACTTTGGCACATCGCACTCCTCCTTACTCTGACTTAGTCACGTGAGCCGGTCTCAGCTGACACAGGGCACGTGACGTGACCGACTGAGGCAGCCATGACAGTGAGGGCAAAGGGTATTTTGGGGGAGTGGGAATTGATAAATGATGTTGTGCTCTTATGGCGTCCTCCACGCCCTTTTTGTTCCCTCACAGATAATAAGCTGAAACAGAATGAGGCCGTGAAGAGTTCCTTCGGTAATCAGAAGTTATTCTTTGAGTACGGAGACGGAGGAATTTAAAGAAATGATACAATGTGTTTTAACACCTACCTGTGATAAGTTTCATGTGGCAAGGGCGACGTATTTAACAACTGTTTAAGCTGTTCTAATATCAATCCTTGTATAGATGTGAGTCCGTGTTTGCAAAATTATCGTATTTGCCCCAACCTGTTTTTATTATTAAATAGAAATTGCTTCTTGTGATTAAAGCTTAGAGTGGGTTATGTTCAAATATTACTTCGCAAAAACTTAAGAGACTTCGAAAAATGCTTGATGGGAATCGTCGGACTACGCACCTTATTGGGTTTACATTTAAATCCCCTTCCTCTATTTAAGCCTAAGACCCCCCCCCCCCCCGGGGTTTCCTGGGGTGGGCTGGCAGGACTGGGACCCTTCAGCCACATCTAAAAGTATTCCTAGCAATGACGGTTAAAGCCCCGTCAAGCCACTATGTGTTTTTATTGCTTTCCACAATCGCTACTGCACTCCTGTCTCCTATAATATAATATCATAATTTCAATGCCATAACAAAAAACAATGACATACCCTATTTAATGTGGACAGGTGTGCGTCACCAGGAGTTAAAATGCTATTATCACATCCCGCCACCAGCTAAAAGGCAGGGGTATACAGCAACACACTTCAACATGTGAGCCACAATAAATACTAATTACATGGCGGTTAAAAGGCAATGCTATGCTAGAAGAATGTTCCCTTCCAAAGAAAACGTCTATACAATCAGCCAAGTGTATTGAATTATAGCATACTTTGTAATAGAGATGTTCTTATTTCTTGATGCTGTGAAGCCAGTTACATGGTATAGCACTATCTAGAAGCAAAATACACAAAAGAAAGATTACGTTTTGACACCAAATAAAACAAAAGAGCCTTCCATCTATAAACCTGCTTACTGCACAGTATATGCAGCTGGGTATATGTAGGTTGTTTTATGTGATATGTTTGTGTTGTCTATATACATGTATGCGCAACCTGAAGAGATTTTGAAATCAAGCAGGGATGTCCAACCTTTCATCTTTCCGAGGCTGATAAAATTAATATCACTAAGTTAAGGACAGAACACGTTATTTACATGATTGCATATGGCTGGTTCCTGTCAGAGGGGGCAGGGTTGACAAAAAATGATGGACTGGAATACAGTCTCCGGCCTTACTAGTGGCAGAGATTAATTCAAGCTTTCCACCAATTGCTTTTCTGCTTTCTTCAGTACCAAGCTCTAAGAACCCAGACCTTGGGACTGTGTTTGCTATATTATAGGTCTCAAGCACCCAATTGAACAGGCCGAATGGACCAAAACCAGTTTAGTGTTGCTTGTGCTCTTGTCCCGAGGGGTCTCGGCCGTTCAGTCTGAGCTGAACTATTCTTATTGGAGCAGGGCCAAGGTTAATTTGCTCATTTCTGTCTCTGTGTGGTATGGTGGGCAAAAAGATCATGCACTGAAATGTGGCCCTGAGTAACTACCACTGGTTGAGATTAATTCAAAGATTCCATACAGCACTTTTCTGCTTTTTGCAAAAACTGCTATAGCAATCACTATGTAGAACACAACATTATATATTTGTTAAATGACTTAGAAAGGTTCGATGGATTTTGCTGGAGTTTGTATCCTGGCCTTCCTGGTGCATGCAGGACTACAGTGACATCCTGGCCTTTTCCATGTTCTGCCCACTGTTCCTTTACTAACACACAGTGAAAAATGTGTGCTGATTGTAAAGTAGTTGCCATCTGCTACGGGCTGGGTGTTTTAGCTCTGACTGTGTTGATTTCTCTGTGCCTTGTAACCTTTACACCCTGACTGCCTTTGCCACCTTGATTATCTGCCACCTGAGAGTCTTCCTTTGATGGGATTTCCCACCATACTGGCTGATGGTGTCCTGAGGGCCAGAATAAACAAGCATAGGCATAGCCAATAGGTCTCGCCTTTGGGACCTTTTAAGTGTTTTGCTTGAGCTATAGGGGGGATGGAAGGTAAACAAGGCACCGCGGACAACGGGGGGGGGGCTGTATGGAATACACCATGGACTGAACGTAAAGCAAACAGCTGCCCAGGCTTTTCGATGAAATTATTACAACTTATTGCACAAGGAGGTCGGTGTTGGCAGCCCCGGGGGCCGTGTGCTCCAGATTTGGAACAACAAAGGCAGAGAGGCAGCCGCACACGCTCGCAAACCACACACACTCATTCAGAATCTCACTGAGACACGCAGCTACACAGGCAGACAGAATTACAGACACCCAGAGTCAGACACACATACATACACACTCGCACCTAGACACACACACAGACACACATACATTCACGCTCGCACATAGACACACGTAGAGACACATATGCAGACACGCATAGAGAATCCCACTGAGATACACGCGCCAGCACAGAGACACACACACACACACATATAGTAACACAGACGCAAATACAGACATGGGCACATAAAAGTCTGAGGGGAGTTGTGCGTGTGGAGGTGAAGACTGTGTGTGGAAACTAAAGAAGGACATATCAATGCGCAGTTCTAAGAGTGGAAAAATAATTTGAAAATAAAGACTCCAAATGTAAGAGTAGAAATATAAGGGAGAGATAAGCATGGCTGCAAAGTGAAGGCGGCTTGCGCGGCAAACTATTAAATAAACTGCAAGCGGGGACTCAGGCTCCCGCGGCAAACTAATTAAATAAACAGCAAGAGTGGCGTAAGGGGGGAGGGCGTTGGGTTGACTCTAGATAGCTAGGGTAGATGTGACGCCAAATGTGGCCTTTGGCTTGAGAAGTAGTAAGTCCTTGAGTGGAGCAGGTGTTCCGACTCTGCAGTAGCCCGTATAGGGGGAGGGGGATTGTGGGTCTTGGTGAAGCCTGCTGTGGATGCAGCAGACCCCAGCCCTTGGTTGGGAGTCACTGCCGGGGGTCAGTTGGGCAGCAGCGCGCCCTGCTTCTGCGTTCATGGACCCTTGTCCGAAGAGCAAGGAGCTTGCAGCAATCCGCACAGGAGTCTGGGAAAGTCTTCGACGCCGACCGCATGCACCAGCTGGGTTTAAGTACTTGGCATGGCCCAAGTGGTCCACCAGCCGAGGGGCAGGGTTGTGGACGTGTGAGGAGGGCAGTAAAGCAACTCAGCCGCAATCTGATAATAGGGAAAGGAAACAAGGGAACCCTACTAACTAGGAGCCTGAGTGAAGGCTTTTTACAAGAAACAATGGCTCCTGTGGGCAAATGAGACTTAATTCTGATAAAGATAACGCACAATGGCAATAGGGGTGATTGATATAGATATCAAAAAAGGAAGTTGTATATACACAATGCGAATGTATTAGTTATTTATGTAAAATATATATCAACAGTTTACACAAAATTTCAGTAGCATTATAAATACACATGCAATCAAAAAGGTGATGGCGTGTCCCAAGTGAATTTTACAAAAAAAGAACCTAAACTGCTAGAGTGAGACAAAATAATATATAGATGACATAAGGTTTCAAATGTACATGTAAGTTGAAAAGAGGCGACCTAATTATAAGTATAAACAATTTAGGTACAGCAATTGAAATGTATAAACAACTGTTGCAGAAGGTCTGTCTCTTTATCTCTGTCGACGACGTTTCGACCTGACAAGGGTCTCAGGTCTCTTCAGGACTGTTCAATGGGGGGGCACCTATAAGATGTGATAAGTGTGTGTTAGCTTGTGGGCCATCAGGAGCGAAATGTCGTAAAATCAATGGGCAATGTATTGCAGGAACACAGAATACCTGTTAAGGGCTTGCCTTGCTTGTGGGGCGTGCAAGTGTGGCACCGTGAAGTAGGTGAAATTAAGAACTTACAGGGATCCCAGCCGGGACCTGTTTGGGGTATCATGAAAGAGGAATGGATCAGTAACTGCCCATGTGGCCATTATTATAAATATACACATTATCAACATGTGGTTTGCACCGGCAAAACTTACCCCTGCTGAGGGTGTGGAGTAAGCAAACAAACGGGATTAATTGTCGGTCTCGGCAGATCCATGTAATACTCAGTATCGATGTGCTGGAGGAAAGGCACAGGACTGTGGAATTGATGTAAAAAAATGTCACGAGTCAAGAAACGGCCTCTTCATCGTACAATGAAGGGAATATAACTAATAGTAGTACTCACCAGGAACCACACGAGGGCGCTCCTGGTAAAGATATGGCTGGCGATGTAGGTAAAAAGGACTTCGTCCTATTCAATAAAGGATGTTTGGCTCAGACGATGCTGGCTCTGTAAACAGGGGCGTAGGAGACACTCAGTTTCTGGGGGGACAGGGACAACCTTGAGGACTTTCCAGCGTCCCTATACAAATCACCCGTTGCATGAGACCGTACGCCCCGTAAACGAATATAATCGGATAGTTTTGAAGAAAAATATTGTGAAAGGCAGGAATATAGACACAGTATGCTTTAATGTTATTTGCATTCATAAAGTAATTAGACCAAATGTGGAAAGATCATGTCTATTTTTTATAGTTCTACTCATAGTTCACTCAGTTTTGTGATCTGCATGGTACATGTTCTTTGCAGCAGGCACATTAACCCTCAGCGCTACTTTAGGATGAGCCAAAACTTTAACTGGACAAAATTTCGAACTCTCACTAGTAGGAACATTAATCACTAGAGTTATCTTGACATTTTTATTGTTGCCTGAAACTGCCTGATGCACAAGGAAGTTCATTTGCTTTTAAACCAAAAATTATTTTTAAACTCCGTGTCCCTCACCAAAGTCAACAGGTCACACAGCCCTAAAGCTCCTAGCAATGGGGCAGCACAAGCATTTCCTGAAACGGGGTCAGCCATTATATGAGGAAAAACATCCATGTAATTGGTGGGGTGGGATACTTCCCCCAGATTGAAGCAAGCAAAACAATTTACCAAATTTCTTGTAGAAGATTTAAGGGAGAGTTGACTTCTTCCCTGACAATGTTTTTAAATTTGTGGGATCAAATTTCTAAAATGTGGCAGACCCTTATGGGGCATTCTTGAAATATTCCAGTACTTTCAAGGTGCACCAAGGAGGCCTGGCTTTTTTAGGCGTAAATCAGATTTTTTTCAAATGTCTTATGTCAGAATTAACTTCCACTATGCAAAGGTCCTAATTTTTTCATGGGCGAGCCCCATGTGCCAATGAGTACATTCAATATGACAGTGCCAAAAAGTTACTATGGATACTGCAGCACTAGTCTTGGGTACCTCTAAAAATTCCCTCTGTAAGCATAGCATGCATACACTCGCACACACCCATTCTCTCACACACTTTCTCACTATATCTCTTGCACTCTTGTACCTTTGTACTCTGTTACACTCGCTCACACACACACACACACTGCCACTCACACTTCAATTAGTAAATTTGCTTTTATTGTGTTAGAAAAGCTTGCCATGCTGCTACTGCTTTACCTGACTTACCCTTTAGGGAAACTTAATGAAAACAGAGTATCTATACATTATTCAAAATACTAATATATTGCCTTGTCAATGTTTGTTACAAGTATGATATGAATGAAAAATGCACTTCCTTAAAATAGCTCTGCAGGGCTTAAATTTGGTTTCACTTGTGGATCAAGCAGTTACAGTATTAACATGTAGTATCACAGCATCCAACTGACCTAATGAAATGCTTGACTTCTTAGACAACCATGGATTTCATCCAGTAACACTTTACATTTTAGTTTTTTTGAGACCCAACTTGCAATGTAAAAACAAACCGACATGTCTCGGGATGAAGCTTTGTAGTAAATGGAAAGCCAGGAATGGCTAAAGCCGTCACACATTTTTCAATCCAGCACCATACCCCAAAGCCTCCGCCCTAGTCTCCCTCCTCGTGCCATCCCACATTGTCAGTCCACTCTTTGCTCTTGCACCAGCCCCTTTGTTGTAGATGGAATTAATTAGGTATGCAGTAACACCGAAAGAGAAGGTATTCTTAAGGGTGCCTTTGTAGAAATATTTGTAGATTCATGAGAGTTGTAAAATTTTGTATATGTGTAGAGTTAGATGTGTGTTCATGTAAGTGCTGGTTGATGGTGAATAGTGTGAGTGAATGTAGCATGAGTGGCGAGAGTGTTGGGTGAAAAATGTGCCACTGATGTCCTGGGGCTTTACCTTTCTGTTGGGAACATAGTTAACTACCAAAATAGAGAAAGAGAAAGGGGGGGTTGGTTGGGTGTGTGTGTGTGGGTGGATGTGTGTGTGTGTTGGTGGGTGGGTGTGTGTGTGTGTTATCAATAATTGTCCATCAAGGGTGTTTACTTAGAGGAAAAATCACTTTATCTCAACACACAATTCAATACTGTACATAAATGTTAGAGGGCATTAATATGGCATGCAAATAGTAAGACATTTTTTCCTTAAGCAGAGGGCAGCCAGTACTGACTTGTTCTATCTAAAAGGCACTGGTATCAATGTACTCTTGCAGGAGGGAAAGGCTGGTGAGTTGTACTCTTTTGACCCCTCGTGGTTCCCTCTAGACCCTCCCCAATGGATAGTGATATAGAGTGATGTGTTCCAAAGTTATTGCTGCAATGCCTCGCTTTTGCACTGTACCTTGTTTCCGCCTTTTCAGTCCTCTGCAGGCCAGGTCTGCTGTTTGCAAGCGAGGTTGAGAGCCATGCTGCTTTTAGTGGTGTGTCATCCACACAACACAAGGCAGTCCCACTCGGTGATTGTGTACTGACTTGGCCGAGACAGACTAGGTTTATGGTGCGCATACTTGTGCACCTGAAGGAAGGCTTTTTTTTTTTTTAAGGAAAGAGAGAAGACCCCACGTGTTCCAGGGAACAGGGTACTGTAGACAAGGAAAGTCTAAGGAGAATCCCTGGAAAACACCTTGCTATTGAGCTGAAAGTACTCACTAGTATTAATGTCTCATTCATCCAACACGCATTATACAAAAAGAAGCATTCAATTAAAGTTTCCACACTGGACAATTTCGCTCAAATGTCAAGAAGTAACATGTACAATGTTGTTTTAAAAGCTTTGTTTTATTTAGATATGTTTTCAGGTAAAATCCTTTTTGCTGAAATTTTAAACTTATATATATAGGTTATTTGTTCATCCTATACTTTTTTTTAAAATAAAAGACTGTGAACGTTACATTATAGTGTGGAAACTTTAATTGAATGCTTCTTTTTGTATAATGCGTGTTGGATGAATGAGACATTAATACTAGTGAGTACTTTCAGCTCAATAGCAAGGTTTTTTCCAGGGATTCTCCTTCGACTTTCCTTGTCTGAAGGAAGGCTGCCATGGTACTCTGGTAGATGAAGAGGCTCTGCTTCCCTGTATCTTATGATGATCAGGGGTTCTTCAGCGTGAGATATTGCTCAATCCCAAGCAGGAACCCAACACTCAAAGTGAAAATCCCACTTTTTTTTTTTTATATTTAATTTTATACAGCGCGCAGCTACCCGGATGTTTCCCGGCGCTAAACAAAAGAGAGAGGACGGTTAATTGCAGGAAGGGCACTAAGGAATCAAAGGGTCTAAAGGTAGAATAACCATGTCTTGAGGTCTCTGCGGAACCTAAGGTAGCAGGATTCAGAACGTAGGGAAAGAGGTAAAGCATTCCACAAGGAAGGGGCTAAGTATGCGAATGAGCGACCGCCCATTCTGGCTCTCCTGATGCGGGGGACCTGATATCTTTCTTGGGTCGATGAACGAAGAGTACGGGGGGGACAATATTGATGAACCAAAGTTCTTAAGTAGGGAGGGGCATTGCCCGACTTAATGCGGTGCATGATACAGAGGGCCTTGAATTTGGAGCGGCTTTCAATGCGGAGCCAGTGCAGGCTACGCAGAGAGGCCGAGGTGGGAGAGGTTCTGGGAAGATTGCAGAGTAATCGTACGGCCATGTTTTGAACCGTCTGAAGTTTGCGCGTCACCTCCTTGCATGCACCCAGCAAGAGAACATTCCCATAGTCCAGCCGGAAAGTGATTAGCGCTTGGACTACGGTTCTCTGGGTGTCGTGGGGGAGCATCCATATGATTTTTCTCAGCCACTTGATGATGGTAATGCAGGTGGCCGAGACCTTGATCACATGTTGCCTCATCGACAGTTGATCATCAAATAGGATGCCTAGATTGCGAGCTGTCTTGGAGGGAACAGGTAGGGAACCCAACTGCTGTGGCCAATGGTGGGGACCCCAGAGTGTAGTATTGGGGCCAAACAAAAGAAGCTCGGTCTTATACCCATTTAGTTTTAATTTGTTGTCATGCATCCAACTAGCTATGTTATTAAGGCCAGAGTGAAGGGATGAAATGGAGGAGTTTTGACCAGTGGAGAGTGAAAAGATGATCTGAGATTCATCAGCGTAGGAAAAGATGACAAGTCCGGCTTTTTCTGCAATGGTGGCGAGGGGTCTAACATATAGGTTAAAGAATAAAGGGCTCAAAATAGAGCCCTGAGGGACGCCACAGGAGGAGTGATGAATTTTAGAGGCTGAGGAAGGGGAGAAAACTTGAAACGTACGGTCTGAGAGATAGCTGGCCACCCAACCGAGAGCTGAGCCACTGATGCCGATAGATTTTATGGCAGTAAGAAGGATGGAATGGGAAACAGTGTCAAAAGCGGCACTCAAATCCAATAGGATGAGTGCCACTGTTTCCCATTTGTCTACCTGGCATCGAATGGTCTCAGAGACCCCGAGAAGAGTCGACTCGGTCGAGAAGCCAGCCCTGAAGCCAGACTGGGACTGATGGAGGAAGTTACCTGCTTCAATGTAGGTGGTGAGCTGTTTATTAACGTGCTTCTCCAAGACTTTGGACCAGACCGGAAGAAGGGAGATGGGCCGAAAGTTAGCAGGATTATTTGGATCAGCGTTGGCTTTTTTTAGTAGGGGCACAATCATAGCGTGCTTCCACGTACTCGGGACCTCAGCTTCTCTGAGTGAGGCATTGAGGAGTTCTAAGATTAGAGTGAGTGCAGGAGGATCAAGAGTAAGAAGGATTTGGGGGGGCGCGGGATCCAAAGGGGAGCCAGATTTAATGCATCCCAGGATGTTATGTAAAGAAGTAATAGTAAGAGGGTCCCATGCCATCAACTGGGGCAAAGGGGGTGGACACATTTGCGTATTGGTTTCTAATTCATACAAGGGTTCAGACACGCCCAACTCAGGGGAGGATGCAGTGTGCGTGGGAGCTCCAAAATTGGCATAGATGGTTTCGATTTTGGTCGTGAAAAATTCTGCCAGGGAGTTGCATTGCGATTCGTCCAGGCATGAAGCTTTGGGTGAGCAAGACATGCCCGATAGTTCCTGCACAGCTTTAAATAAGGCTTTGGGTCGATTCTGAGCATTTAGAATTGTATGATTTACATGCTCCGCCCTGGCTATATTACAAAGAGAATGGTATTTGGTAAGGGCATCTTTGTAAATTTGTTTGGCCCCTGGATCATAGTGCACACGCCATTTACGTTCCAACTGTTTACATTTAGATTTCTCAGCTTTTAGTTGTTCAGTGAACCATGGTGCGGGGGGGTGATGAACATTGTGTTTAAATTTGCGTAGGGGGAGGCAAGTACTGACTGCAGAGGTTAACCAATTATGCAGGGCAGCCGCCTCTTCAATGATGGCCGTATTGGTAGGGGGTCTGGTGTTCTTAAGACAGGAGTTTAATTTATTGGAATCTAGGTTATTCCAGTTCCTACCAGCTCTCCGAAGCGTGGAATTTTTAGGGGTGTGCGGAGCCCAATCAGTTTTTATAGAAACACTAATTATGTAGTGATCTGACCAAGGAATAGGCCTGGGAGGGTTACAGGATATGGTGTCTAAGTTAGAAAAGATGGGATCCAGTAGATTTCCTGCCTTGTGAGTGGGGCCAGAGTTGTGAAGAGAAATATTAAGTGCTGCTAAATCTTGTATAAGGTGTGTGCTGGTGGGGCAGGATGCGTCGTTGAGATGTAAGTTAAGGTCTCCGAGGACCAAAAAGTTTGTTGAGTGCAGGAGTAATGGGGCAATGTAATCAGGAAATGACGAGGCCCAAGTACTGGCCGTACCGGGTGGGCGGTAGATGAGAGTGCCAGAAAGAGTGAAGTTAGGGGAGAGCAGCAGTTTAAACAGGCCGGCTTCGCAATTAGGAATTGCTAGGTCTTCCCACTTGCACGAGTAAATTCTCTTAAAAATGATAGCTATCCCGCCTCCCTCCTTGTTCACTCTATTTTTACATACATAAGTATATTCAACTGGGAGGGCAGAGGCTATGTCGGGGCCAGAGCTGTTGTTCAGCCAGGTCTCCGTGAGAAACATAGCAGCTGGTTGGGCGGAGGTGAAAAGATCAAAGGTGTCATTCCTATGTTTCGGTAAGGACCTACAATTTAGGCTGATGAAAGTGAGGTCAGAAGGAGAATTGAAGGGTTTGTGCTGTGATAAGGTTTGCAGGAAAGTAGAGGAGGTGATGTCAAGCGAAGAGGGAAGGGATGATAAAGATAGATTGCACTCTGGGCAGCTTAAAGGGGCCAGATGGCAAGATAGGGTAGGGTGATGCAGGCATTGTAAAGGCCTGAGGCTCAACAGGGTCTCACTGGAGTACGAGAGTGTGGATTTTAAAGAGGCCAGGGGAATTGCCCCTAGTCCCGTCCAGTCGCGGACGGGCGCAGACGGGCAGGACTCTGGCACGACTCCGGCGCGCCACCGTCGCGCCCGCTGCGCGTCGGCCAGCACATTGGTTATGTAGGGAGGAGGCGGCAGGAAGACTAGACCGCTCCCCCCGCTTCCGCCGGAAGTGAGCAAAAAGAGAAAGTAAGACCTCCCTCCACACCACGAGCACGGCTCGGGGAGGAACGGGGAGTGAGAGTACACAAAATGCAATGCAGTGACAGTGGCACTAATTATTTCCAAAATGATTATTTTTAAAAGAGCACACAGTGCAGGCGTCTGGTAAAGTGTCCCCCTGCCCTCTCACGGCAGCGTGCACCCCAGGAGCTAGCAATGCTCAGAGAACGATAAAAAAGGTCAATTGGGTCGCAGTGCGAGCACCTCAATCATGCCCCCTGCCTGAAATGCGAGAAGAATTTAAAACAAATGCAGCCCAGAGTGACACCTAAATCGTGCCCCTGCAGAAGATTAAATTAAGTATTCAATGCTGATAGAGTATAGCAACACACGTACCCTCTCTAGTAGCTATACTCTAAGGATACCCTCTCTAGAAGCTATACTCTAAGGATTCACAAAGGTGATCCAAATGGGGGTCAAAGCAACCATTGATTGCAGTAAGAAATCTGGGTTTATGGGCAGTTTTCTCAAGGTGTTTTGGTTTATTCTGTTGAGACTGACAAATTTTGTCAGACTTTCTAAACATCAAGCCTCCCTTTTGCATCCTGATACACTTTCACTGTCTGGGAAAACAACTTCACCCACGACTTGTGCACAGAAACATGCTTGGGACGTCCAAATGGAACACATAGGCCTTCATCACTGCTTGGCATACACGTATACTGTATGTACTACAATAGTTACACACAACATACACTTGGACGGGATTAGGTGATTAAACAGGGTATAAATCTGTTTGAACACTGGAGAGACAACCTCAACCAGTGACAAAAACTGATTTTTATTGAGTAAGTGAAAAAATCTATTTACAGTAGAGTGAAGAAAGACCTTTAAATGAGAACTTCACTTTTGTCTGTGCCAGCTCCCCTGTGCAGTGTACAGACCATGTACCAAGTTTGGGAAACTCCATACTATGCTTAAAAAGGCTGCCCGGGGCTTGGCATACAGCAGGATTGAACTCTTAATGTTTAAATGATGTCTGCACTCAGAATCACATGTTTAAGCCATCTTCCTCAGATATGGAGCGCTATGTATAATGTTGTTTCTTGCTACAGCCTACAGTCTCTGACTAATTGCTAACTCAGAAAGCCTTCTCCCACTATGTTCCCCAACTCTGCATGAAAAATTGACATTAAATTACTCTTGCTTGATTGCTCTCCTTTCTTTCTCCTGAGTGACCCTCTTCTAGCCTTGCATCCTCTGCATAACTTTTATTTCTGAGAATAGCCTCCTATGTCTCATGCCCATCTGTCTCAATCCTTCTTATTGTAATTTAGCAATTGGCTGATACCTCATGTCATCAATTACTACCTCTCCTCCTTAAGACCCTATCCCTGTAATGCAACATTAACTAATCTCTACCAGCCTATCTATCTCACCAAACATTCACCTGAAAGCACAGAGCCTCCTCTAATGAGCACAACACCTGGTATTAATACATCACAAAATAAATCAAGTAAATGCCTGCACTTTTCCTTGAGAGCACAGTACTAATCACAATAACTAACAATAACCACTGGACTAACCACTAACCTTGTGTTCCAAAGTAGCATTCTACTTGTCGTAAAGCACTCCACGCCTTTCCAGGGGTAGTAAGCCCTACATAAATCCAATTACAGCTACTGGTACGTTGGCTTTTATTGGAGGGGGTAAGGAGCGGAATCACAGGATGAAATGATTTTGTGAGTACTTAGCCGTCACAAACAATTCTGCTTCTGGGCACGTTGCAGGGGCACCTGTGTATCAAAACCTCACAACACAGCCTGAGAGGGCAGGTTGCATAACTTTCCAGTCTCTATTCCCAGCAAAGTGGAGTTGTCAGTCAGAGGCTCCATACCGTGGCGCACAGAAGAGTTTCTCGTTCTCTACTGGGATGGGACCTCAGATTCTGGTTCCAAAGAAAACCTGGTACATTGGCTAGTGGTTTCTGCCCCATACTTTTAGCAATACAAAAGGGGGTGGTGATGGACTGAGCATCTGAACCAATCAAACACTCACACCCAGTCAAAAGATCTGGGTTTAATCCATCACCGTTCTTTAGCCCACTCTGCCACCCCAGTTCAGACATGGCTATATGCAAATCAGTCTGACCCTGTGCCTCATGGTAACAGTCCAGCCCGAACTGCCAAGACACATCCTACTTGACATACATGAGCTACACACTCATAAGTCATCCATGTCCAGGGTCCCAGCATCCCGAGACAATTTTGAGGAATACCTTCACAGGGGGGAACACGCACCTCTAAAAGGGAGACCCCCCCTCCAGGATACCAACACTTGATTTTCTCCTCCATCTCAGCACATCGTCAGCAAAACGGCATCAGATCCAAATAACCCTCCACTCTGATGTTGTCATGCTGAGTGCCTCACTGCCTTTATTTTGTATTGTCTTCAAGCATCCTCTAGCATACCTGTTGCACCATTGGTTGTCTGGAGGGGCTTCTGAACACAATTCCTGAGTTTGAATTGGAGAGCACAGTATGAATCGTCCTAGTAGGTGCTCCTTGCTTACTTCTGAAAATCTACATTTACTATGGATTTGTAATCGCTCTGCAGAGTTGGGGGTGCCTGTACATCATCTTCATGAACAATGTGTTTTGTAACAGTCATCAACGAGAGCACGTGCTGTAAAAACACGGGTTAACCCAATAAGTCACTGGGAACTGGGTGATTAGTTGATACAAACAAGGTGGTCCCAGATACTAAAGAGAATATACCATAACTAAAAACAAAAATTGAGAAAATACAAACAACATTGTTTTTATTCACAACGTGTATCATAGAAACCAAATTCATAAAATACATCAATAGATTATCACATTTAATGCCCCTAAGGAGAAGGGAAAGGGAAGGGTAGTGTTGGGATGGTGAAAGTACTGAGATGAGTAAGAGAAACAGTGGTCACTATGACCTCAATAAGTCAGAAATGATAAATAACTAACAAAATAAATGGTCACAATCCATAAATTGATTCAAGCAATATCATGCCTAGAGAAATCACAAATGATAAATCAGGAAAAAGGCTGATGGTGAAAGGGAGTGTCGACGTTTCGACCCAAGATGATGCAGGTGTGGAATGAAACCTTGCTAGAGGGTCTTCATCAGGACAAGGACGTGTAAGGGGGGCAGTGGATCTGCGTACAAAATTAATAAGTCAATATTAGTAATGGTCATAATGATCCATATTCTTCATAAAATGGTTATAAATGGCAGAGACAGGGAAAGATAGATAACCAATCACAGAAGGAATACATTAGGAGGGGGGTAGGTGTCCAGCAGAGCTTCTTTAAACAACACCGCTGGGTGATGACATGACCCAGATGGACATTAACAAGTTTCATGTAAAGTTAGCTATGGCCAAGGCATGGCATGGTACATCACATGTGTTGTCCTTACCAGAAAATCGGGTCTGTTAAAAATAAGTAGCGGACTTACAGAGAGAGTTTGTCATAGAAAGGAAACAACCACCGATTTATGTCCTGCAATACAATACCCGACGACCGGGTTTTGTTTAGCCCTAGTGGTATGGTCATTTGAACATATCAAAACTGGTTACCTTAATCTAGGGGACGTAATCAGGAATGGGAAGTAATCCGTCACATGGATCTGATTCCTATATAAGGTAGTTTGTCAAAAAATAGAATCACTGGCACTTCAGTTGCAATAGTTTGTCAAAATACACAACAATTGTCCATTTGCCTACCTGAAAATCTCAATGAGTCTATTTGGCCGGGAAGGGTTCTGGTGTGACCAGTCTCACCACTTATGCACTCCGTCTTGGTCTATAAGGAATGTATAGATGATTACTACTAGCTGCACGAGTGCGGCCAAAGTCATGATTTTACTGCCAAAAAATAAATTAGGGCGTGTCACATACCTGACACCATTCAAGACGCTGTGCTGAAAGGGGGGTCTGAGATAGCAGTCAATCGTAGTCGGTAATCACCTTGCCCATTGAGGCATCTAGAGATTATAGAAACGACTGCTTTATACTGCTATCACAGAAACAGTCCTTTTCTTACACTCTCAAACATCAAGGTGGTAGATAACCTACCTTATAAATGGGTTCGTAAGGTGTTTCCCAGATATCGTGTAAGGTCGCCACATACGATTGTAAGGGATCTGTAACGACAAAGTCGGCGAGTAATTATTGCCGAACCGGGTAAAAGACATGTGCCAAGTAATCCTTAAAAGAAAATGAAGTTCTCACAAGCATACCTTCAAGAGACACACGCGTGTTATAACGGGGGTCAAATACGTCCGCATCAGTCGGCGATTGCCGTTCGAGTGGCAAACAGGAATATTAACTTCCTGGTAGGGGTTCCGATCACGTGACCGCCGATGATCATAGAGACTGAAGGCAGACTGAGGTTCCAAAGTTTAAAGAGGGGTTCAGTTACGTGGCCAACAATTGCTCCCGGCACTGGATGGTGCTGGGGGTTGAGACTGCAGGTGAACAAGTACAGTCTATATCCAAGGAAATCGCAGCTCTCAAAGCTGAGATTAATGGTGACAAAACATTGACGAATGCCAAAGAGGCCCTAACCACACTGGAGGCCAGTCTTAAAGATTTTGAGCTCACAACACAAAATAAGAAACTTGAGAAGCTGGCTCGTGACCTGCGGTTGTATGACAAAAAGAAGACCTACCCCTATCTACAGGAGGACTACTACCGTCAGGATTCCCAGGGCCGATTTGTCAACAGGGGCCCGGGTCAATCACGTGGTAGGCGCAACTTCAAAACCTTCTCTGACTCCTCCTACAGTTTGGAAGGAGAATTCGATCACTCAGGACCCAGCCACTCTCATAGTGAACAAGACTACAACTACCAACCTCGCCAACCATCTTTTTTAGAACAGGGACAGGGACAATGGCAACCCCCTCGGAATCGAGGCAACTGGTCCAGAGGGTACCAACGGGGCCAACAGTCAGGCAACAAGAGTTGGGAGGGAGGCCGTGGCAGACCCCAGAAGCAGGTGCGTTTCCAGCCGGAACAGCACGGGGAAATATCCACTCGCCGCAATGTATACCGTTGGTAAATCCACCATCCAACCCGGTAGTAAATATTTACAACTATCAGCTCTCTGACGACGAACTCAGTGTACTGGGAAAAGGACTCTCCTATGTACCAACCAATATTCCCGATCAATTTACCATCAGGACCGAACTTTTCAAATTTTTTAGAAAGGTCCGCCTGAGGTATTTTTTCCGGAATAGGGCACCATTTCATTGCCAATCACATACTGGTTTGAGAATTCCTTCTACCTTTGTCCCACCATCGAACACCATGCCACATAAAATTCTAGCATATGAGGCGGTGGTATTGCGGGACATTAATCAAACCTTGGAGAATCGCCGCTACCATCCCTTCAACATCAGCAAGAAAGAAACAATTGCCCTTCAAACCCTTGGGAAAAATAGGGAGATCATAATCAAACCCGCGGACAAAGGCGGTGCCATCGTTGTCCAGGACACCACAAACTACAAAAAAGAAATCTATAAACAACTTGAAGATGGTCTCAGCTATAAGAAACTTAACACTGACCCATCATTGGCATTAGCTTCAGATATCTTATCCTTGACCAGAACTGGACTAGATGAAGGGTTCCTTACCGAACTAGAATTTAACTATCTCAACCAGCAGACACCTAGATTACCAACTATATATACCCTCCCAAAAATTCATAAGAACTTGGAGGAACCACCTGGAAGGCCCATTGTTTCGGGTTTTGGGTCCATGTCGGAACCCCTGGGTCGGTAGATTGATTTCTTTCTTAAACCGCTGGCAGAGGCAACTCCTACTTACCCCCGCGATACAATGCACACTATAAATATCGTGGATGGGTTGCCTTTTGATGCTGAGAAACAAATTCTGGTTACTTGTGATATTACTTCCTTATACACAAGTATTCCGCAGAAGGAGACTTTAACTGTCATGACACGCTACCTGAACCTCAGGACTGCCCCAACACCGGTACCTACTGAATTCATAATAGGTTTGCTAAGGTTGGCAATGATGCATAACTTTTTCATGTTCGAAGACCACTTCTATTTACAAACCAAAGGGGTGGCTATGGGGGCTACATTTGCCCCAGATCTAGCCATCCTTTTTATGGCTGCTTTTGAGGAGGATGTCATTCTCAATGACCGGAACCCATTCCGTGACCATCTTGGGCAATGGGTCCGGTACATTGACAATATCCTTTTCATTTGGAATGGTGATGAAACTCAGTTGCTTGCTCTTCAAGCTTGGCTCGATCTACAATCCAGGGATATCAAATTCACTTTTAAATCAGATACAGAACAGGTTGACTTTCTGGATCTCACCATTTACAATAAAGATGGCACCTTACAAACAACTCTCTTTCGAAATCCAACTGAGCGGAATTCATTCCTGCAGTATGGGAGTCATCACCCCAGGTCCCTCAGGGATAATCTGCCTATCGGGCAATTTTTGCGACTCCGCAGAAATTGCTCAG
Organism: Lissotriton helveticus; assembly: GCF_964261635.1. Classification (NCBI taxonomy): domain Eukaryota; kingdom Metazoa; phylum Chordata; class Amphibia; order Caudata; family Salamandridae; genus Lissotriton; species Lissotriton helveticus. The sequence goes on along the minus strand of NC_136071.1, from coordinate 514,352,970 downwards.
ATAAGGTACATTACATGGAGCAAGCTGAAGATCTTATGACCAGACTCATACAGAGGGGGTACCCTCGACGCCTCGTTAAAAAGGCTAAAAAACGAGCCTGGTACAATCCGAGGGAGTGTTTGTTACAACCTAAACAGGACACTGACCCACAGAATAACAGGATGGTCTGTGTAACCACTTTTTCAACAGAAAGCAAAAGAGTAAAGAAAATCATAAATAAACATTGGCCACTGATATCGGACGATATTGGCTATCCAGCTCTACCATTGCATGCCTTCAAGAGGGGTAAAAACATCAGGGATCATGTTGTTCGATCCTTTCTCCCCCGGGCTGAACCAACAACTGTGTTAACGCTTTGGAATCTCCCTCCTGTGACAGGCCACCACAGATGCACCAAGTGTAAAGCTTGCAACAATGCAATTCAGACTAAGGTCTTCGAGTATAAAGATCATAAGATCCCTTTAAAATCACACACAAATTGTAACACCTCCAATGTTATTTATGCCATCATTTGTGAGTGTGATCTGATCTATGTGGGTCAGACCCAACAGAAGGCAAAAGCCAGGATCTTGCAACACACAAGTAGAATCAGATGTGGGGTGGTAGGAGCCCCACTAGTAGACCACTTCATTACTGAAAAGCACTCCCCAGATAATTTTAAGTGGGTCATCTTGGAGAAAATTGTCTTGGGCCCTAGAGGTGGCAACATTTCTAATATTCTCAACATCAGAGAAGCCAAATGGATGTTTTTGTTGGACTCTGTAAAGTCAGGCCTTAATGAAACAGAAAGTACCTTTGCACAAATGGCGAATCTATAAGATCTATCATTATGTACATTTTGATGTCTGATAATTTGTAAGATCTATGGTTAGGTACATTTTGATTTCGGAATACTGTGTTTATTGTTAACCCTGATCTGGGTAACCATAGGGCCTTTACCATCGTGCCAGATAGGTACTCCTAATATGGTTATCTGGAATCTTCACGTTGTCATAATTATATGTCACCTTAGGCTGTGAATAAGTATCCTGACTGTCTCTAGCAATGAGACGGCTTTACCATCTTGCATGATAGGTACGCCGTATTATCCCAGGTTCATAGGCTATAACAATCAGATGAGGTATTATATTTGTATTAGATTCATTGGATATCCTGTCCAATGATTTTTACGTACTTTTCTGCCTCTTGAACATCTTGCTCATTTATTTGGGATCTACGACAGTGTGGCGCCCCAGTGCTGTCTATCAGATTCTTTATAATCTGTTATATTTTAAGTTTGAGCTTATTATGGTCGACCTTACACGATATCTGGGAAACACCTTACAAACCCATTTATAAGGTAGGTTATCTACCACCTTGATATTTGAGAGTGTAAGAAAAGGACTGTTTCTGTGATAGCAGTATAAAGCAGTCGTTTCTATAATCTCTAGATGCCTGATATCACTCAATGGGCAAGGTGATTACCGACTACGATTGACTGCTATCTCAGACCCCCTTTTCAGCACAGCGTCTTGAATGGTGTCAGGTATGTGACACGCCCTAATTTATTTTTTGGCAGTAAAATCATGACTTTGGCCGCACTCGTGCAGCTAGTAGTAAGCATCTATACATTCCTTATAGACCAAGACGGAGTGCATAAGTGGTGAGACTGGTCACACCAGAACCCTTCCCGGCCAAATAGACTCATTGAGATTTTCAGGTAGGCAAATGGACAATTGCTGTGTATTTTGACAAACTATTGCAACTGAAGTGCCAGTGATTCTATTTTTTGACAATCTACCTTATATAGGAATCAGATCCATGTGACGGATTACTTCCCATTCCTGATTACGTCCCCTAGATTAAGGTAACCAGTTTTGATATGTTCAAATGACCATACCACTAGGGCTAAACAAAACCCGGTCGTCGGGTATTGTATTGCAGGACATAAATCGGTGGTTGTTTCCTTTCTATGACAAACTCTCTCTGTAAGTCCGCTACTTATTTTTAACAGACCCGAGTTTCTGGTAAGGACAACACATGTGATGTACCATGCCTTGGCCATAGCTAACTTTACATGAAACTTGTTAATGTCCATATGGGTCATGTCATCACCCAGCGGTGTTGTTTAAAGAAGCTCTGCTGGACACCTACCCCCCTCCTAATGTATTCCTTCGGTGATTGGTTATCTATCTTTCCCTGTCTCGGCCATTTATAACCATTTTATGAAGAATATGGATCATTATGACCATTACTAATATTGACTTATTAATTTTGTACGCAGATCCACTGCCCCCCTTACATGTCCTTGTCCTGATGAAGACCCTCTAGCAAGGTTTCATTCCACACCTGCATCATCTTGGGTTGAAACGTCGACACTCCCTTTCACCATCAGCCTTTTTCCTGATTTATCATTTGTGATTTCTCTAGGCATGATATTGCTTGAATCAATTTATCGATTGTGACCATTTATTTTGTTAGTTATTTATCATTTCTGACTTATTGAGGTCATAGTGACCACTGTTTCTCTTACTCATCCCAGTACTTTCACCATCCCAACACTACCCGTCCCTTTCCCTTCTCCTTAGGGGCATTAAATGTGATAATCTATTGATGTATTTTATGAATTTGGTTTCTATGATACACGTTGTGAATAAAAACAATGTTGTTTGTATTTTCTCAAAAATGTTTTTTAGTTATCAACGAGAGCACAACACAAAAAAGCTCTTCACTCTAGAGACACCAAAATGATGGGTCTTATTTCATTAATTGTTAGAAGGCTTAAAACAGAGTAAACCTCACATTTGACTGCAAACCTAATGTGAACAGTGCGTGGAGCACTGCCTTATTGCCCTAAGGAAATTACTGAACTTGTATATCTTATGAAAGCAGCTTCAGGTGTGACCTCCAATCCATTTGTCAGGAGTTCTCTCAACATGGCAGTGGATGCCAAAAGGGGAAATCAAAGGGTTCATTTACAACATTTTTTCTACTGTCCATTCCCAACAGAGTCCTCCTTTTGCCTGTTTCCTCTGCTCTCTCTGAGGACCATACCCTGCTCACCGATGTTCAGTTTCGGGTGCCATCCTTTCCTCTCTCTGCTGTATCAGGTGGAGGATGGGACCTTCTCTCCGTTCTGTGCCACAGTAGAGGAGCCTCCATACAACTTCACACATAGACTGCTGACCTTGCACCCTTTCACCAGCAATCCCCCTCCATACTTTGCCTGCATTGAATCAGCAAAATCCTTTACTCTGTATGCTGAGTGCCATAGAAATAGTCTTCTGGTCTCCCACATGTTACAGGCACTCTTGCCAGCTCCAGACGCTATAACCCCTGCACTAGAAAACTGCAAAGCCGAACAGGAGTTCAAGCATCATGAGGTACTGGGTTTTTCAGAACCGGTACCGAACCGGTAACCCAGCGGTGTCAAGGTACACCCTAAGACCTCGAGTACTTTCCTGATTCAGACACAGAAACTCAGAGTCTTCTAGGTGAAGTCAAAGATCAAATTTATTGGCTGCAACCAAGTAACAGGCGTCCTAGAAGTACAACAACACGGTGTGTATATTCTCAGGAGACTGCTCAATCTTACAAAGCCAGTCTTCTCTTTTTATACAAAATATTATGCTTCAGGCAAACATTCTTAGATTTACAGTAGGCCATTCACATATTTTCACTACAAAGAAAAAGCAGAGTCATGATGACAAGCCCACATTTCAATTTGTTCAGCCCACAATAAATTACCAGGCAAGGCCCAACATTTCCATCAGATATCGGTGTACCCCCAATAAAAACGGGCATTTCCTCCTCGTAAAGCAAGACATATGTAAGAAACAGGGACAGGTGTGAGCAAGATTAGGCAGGGTGTGTGTGCGATGAAAAAGATTTATGGCATGTTGTGCCTTGATGCTATCTAGCTCGGCCACTGGTAAAGGAACTGGCCGGGCAGGTTCGGCCTGGGGCAATGGTTTCAACTTGCCCAGGTCAGAGAGAAGTCAATTAAGGTGTACGTGTCCTTTGGAATCGAATTTAGCTGTATTATAAGCCTATGTGAGGGCAACTCATAAAATGGCTGCCGTGCACAAAATGGAAGCCAGGGGTTCAGGACGAAAATGACGATTTCGAGGTGAAATCGTTACTGGAATATGACGAAAATGCTTGTACATAGTGTACTAGCCATTCTCGGTCTTTTGATATAAAAATCGTCATGCTACGACAACGTTTATTACACGAGTCCAGAATTTTCAGAACCTCAAACCCTCCTTTTGCCCTTCATAGGCAATTAACCTATCCTCATGCTAATCTGAGTCCAGGTCTATATTCCTAAAGTCATTGAGATGTTGCTGTAACAGCATCCTAGTACTTAGCTCGTCTCTTGATACAGGTTTCCTTACACATGATGTAGCACAGAGGCCACATATTGCAGGAGCACACTGCACGCACAGACAGAACAGGAAAAGAATGGCTGAGACCATCCCAATGACCATCAGAATTTTCCATCCCCAGGCGGATATCAGTTCCCAGAACCATCCCATTAACGACCAATCTCCTTTATCCACATGAATAGATTCGGAAATCTTATGCAGTTTGGAGATGGCCTGGTACACTGGTGGAGCGTTATCTGGAATGAAAACACAGCAACTCGATTGGATCAATTTACATACCCCACCTCGGTCTGCAAGTATGACATCTAATGCGACCCTGTTCTGAAGGGTCATGAGACGATCCGACTGGAGCTCAGCAGTCAAGTTACCAAGGGCACCGGCAGTTTCAACCACGGTGGATTCAACCACCCTTGTCAATTGCCTTATGTTCCTGCTGTTAACCATGGGTCCCCAGAACGGCAGAAAACCCCTTACGAAGTCCCCAAATTCTTGTCCTGCAGTGTCTTCTTTACTCAAGACACCCAGGGCCGGTCCTAGCCATGGGCGGTATGGGCAGCTGCCCAGGGCCTCGCGCTCAGGGGGGCCCCGCCGCCGGCCCCGCAGTTGCGGGAATAATAAATGATGATGGCCTGGGGAAAAGCGCAGCGCAGTGGTGAGCACAGCATAGTGCATTCTTCCGTCCGTCCAATAATATCGAGAGTGTGTGTGTTTCTCAGGGGGGCCCCGCCGCCGGCCCCGGCATGGTGTTTTATTCATGTGTGAATTTCAAGGTTTTTTGAGGGTTGGGGGGGATAAGGGTGTGTGAGCGCTCTTACGCTTATATAAATAAACACAATCACATCCCTGGCTTCCTGCCTGAATTTTCTATGAAAGTACATACACGTGCAACAAACCGCGTCATGTTGGTTGTAAGCTTTCAGTGAAAGGCTTGTTTACACCTAACAGTGCACTAAATGTACATCGGTGTTTGTTTCAAGCTGACGTATCCAACTTAAAAAAAATGACAACGTAGAACGGCCAACTTGATCCGGGTAAAAAAATACACCTTTACACGAGTCTTTCGTTTGTCGCTGTTGCTACCTCATTAATCCTAAAGGATGTCAGGCAGTGATTCTAATAGCCGTGAGTGTTAGTACCGTGGTCAGTTCCAAATTGTATTGATTAATTGATCGCCTTCCTCCTCCAGTTGTGAATTATATTAGTGCTGGCTTAGAGTGGCTGGCCAGAAGCCAGGCCCCAATCTTTTCTGGAAGACAACAAACAGCTCGGTCTAGTAGGTGATAGCAGCAAGGCCAGCAATTATGCCGCCTCTCCGGGACAAGGGTGGGGCAGCACCTCTGTTAAAAACCTTGTCTGCCCTTTGTGTATTCCGTTTCCCAGCAACAGAAGGCTCTTTTGTGTCTAGGACTAGCCGGTCATTAACAGGTAAGGAGAGGTGGCTGAGGGGAGGAGGGAGCATCCAGATCAGACTGGCATGGCACAGTAGTACAGTGTTAAGAAAAGTGTCTCGCTGCTGCTTTGAGGCACAGGGGAGGTGTTTTTCCATCCCATGGGCCTCGAAGCACTCGATCAGGTTACAAGGCCATCTGTGGGGCCCATTTCACTGGGACTTGGCCTATTATCCAGTGCTGCGAAGCCCAGAGCAGGTGGGCCTCGCAGCATTCCATTAGGGCCTAGGCTGCAAGGTCCTGGTGTGGGGCCCCCTTTGCAGGGCGTTATATCCATTAGGTAGTGCTGGGAGGCCCAGGGCAGGGTTGCAAAGATTTATTTTCTATAGTCAAGTTTCTTTTATTTTGCCAAGTCTTCTTTTCTTAATTTGCACTCATGCTTCCTTTTGTTTTTGCTTGTGGATACTGTTCTCAAAAGATGAGGATTATGTTATTGCAAAGCAACATTGTTTCTTTCTCATGTGCATTTTCAGAAATTATGCTTTGACACATAACTGTGCAGTACACCCCAATCCGCCCCACTCCAATCCACCCCACCCCAGCTCACCCCACACCCATCCACTCCACTTAATACAATCCACACCAAATCAATTCACCTCACTCCACCACATTCCAATCCTCCCATCCCAATCTGCCCCACTACAATCCATAACAATATGCCCCACTCCAATTTACTCCAATGCAATCCAAAACAAGCTTCCCCACTCTAATCCACAACAATCTGCCTCACTCCAATTTACCCCACTCCAATCAAAAACAATCTGCCCCACTCCAGTTTACCCCACTCCAATCTAAAACAATCTTCCCCACTCAAGTTTACCCCACCCCAATCCAAAATATTTTGCCCCACTTCAATTTACCCCACTCCAATCCAACATATTTTGCCCACTCCAATTTACCCCACCCCAATCCAAAATGTTTTGTTCCCTCCAATTTACCCCGCTCCAAAATATTTTGCCCCACTCCAATCATAAATATTTTGCCCCACTCCAATTTACCTCACTCCAATCCAAAACAATCTGACCCACTCCATTCTTCCCCACTCCAATCCACAACAATCTGCCCCACTCCAATCCACAATAATCTTCCCCACTCTAATCCACAATAATCTGTCCCACTCCAATCCAAAACAATCTGCTCAACTCCAATTCAAAACAATCTGCCCCACTCCATTCTGCCCCACTCCAATCCACTACAATTTGCCCCACTCTAATCCAATCTGCCCCACTCCAATCCAATCTGGGTCACTCCAATCTGCCCCACTACAATCCACTACAATCCGCCCTACTATAATCCACCCCACCTCACAACATTTCACCCCACTCCATTCCAGTCTAGTCCACCCCACTCCTGTGGACCACACTCCTGTTCACCCCACTCCACTCCACCCCACTCCACCCACCCCATTCAGTCCACCCCAATCTGCTCCAATCCATCATCCCGCCCCAGTTAAATCCAACCCACTAAATCCAATCCCTCCAGCCCACCACATTCTAATTTACCCCAATCCAGTCCAATTCACCCCACTACACCAGTCCAATCCACCTCCTCCAGTCCAATCCAATCCACTTCCTCCAGTCCAGTCTAATTCACCCCACTCCAAACCACCCTACTCTAGTCCAATCCACCCAATCCAATCCACCCTACCTCAAACCAATCCAACACACCCCATTTCAAGCCACCCCTCTACAATCCAATCCAGTCTATCTACTCCAATCAACCTCACTCCACTAAATCAAATTCACTCTACAGTCCAATCCACCCCTAACTTCTCCAATCCAATCTACCCACTGTCTCAATCCACTCCAACCCACTTCACCCGATTCCAACCCACTCCACTCTACGGCACTCCACTCTATTGTACTACACTATATGACACTGCACCGCCACTGAACCACTGAACTCTACTCCCCTCTACTCAACTGTATGACACTGTACTCCCTCCTACTCCACTCTGCAACACTCCACTCCATCAAATCCAGTCTGACACTCTACTCCCACCACTCCACTCAAGGTCACTCTGTGCCACTAACTTTTACAACATGCCAAATACACATTGCCAAAGCCAATTGCTCTTATAGGCGAGACCTATTGGCTTTGCCAATGCTTGTTAAAGGTTATGTTATTCTGAGCCCTTGCCAAGAATACCATGAAAAGATGCACACAACACATTGGGTATTAACACAGTAGTGAAACACAAAATACCTATGTAATGGTGTGATAAAGGTATTTTTAGCTGTCATTTGAATTACCACTACCATATAAAAGTGTTTAATTCCACTTTTTCTAAGGAGTTGCTATTATACTATATAATGACGCTCACATATTGGATCCTGGAAGGATGATTGTCCAACACATAGATTCAAACTACTGATCTGCAGTTATACAGCCGTTATACAGTTATACAGATGGGTGCAACTCACAAAACTATTCTGCTATCATCTGTGAAGATACAGAGGTCTTTGCTTGCCTCCTCTCCAGGCTTTGTTGGTCAACAGATTTACTATCCAATCCAGTTACTCAATTAACAACCACACTCAAGGATCTAGGCCTTGCACTTATTTAGCCTTGTTTGTTGCATGTACTGAGTACAAACACACTTTACGGAGCGGGGAGAGGGAATAAAATAAAAAAAACACACACTTACTTGTCTGCCGCTTGCCATCACCGCTGCCTCCTCTCGGTCCTCTCCCCCACTTCCAGGGCAGGAAGCAGGATGCATCCCACTCCAGCCTCCTGATAGTGGTCTGAGCACCATGATCGGCACTCAGCTAGAGAATGGGAGGCTGGGCATGTTCTCCAAGCAGGCTGTAATGCAGCCTGCAAGGAGACCATGCAAAGTGCGCATTCATGTTTGCCCAGCCCCAATGGCCGGCCAAACGTTCATGCGCACTTTAGGGAGTGCAAACCACTCCTTCACTCCCCTGCTCTGTCAGCAGAGCAGCCACGCCCCGTCCCTCCTGCAAAGGTGCCGCAACAAGCAAAAAATAAAATAATAACTTAGATATTATAATTTAATTTTTCCTTAAGTGACACTGCTTAAAAGCACTGGGGCGAACCTCCTCCGCCACTGGATGTCGGTTTTCTATGATGTCACTTCATGTGATGTCACATGAAAATTAGAGGGGCCTCGCATCTTCCATTTCGCCCAGGGCCCCACAATTCCTAAGACCGGCCCTGAAGACACCTCTAACTATCCTTGTCTTGTGGTAGTCTGCTGCTGCTGTGTAGGTGGGAAGCAACAGGAACGAAACAAAACATGTGCCCGAAAAGTCAGGGGGCAACCATGTATAGGCTCTATCATGGCAGATGAAATAGGTACCCTTAGCTGCTAAAAACGAAGGGGAAGTCTGAGATGCAAAAACATACGTTTCAGTGCAGATACTCTTCCCTAACTGAGCTCTGGGATTCTTGCCAGTACCTTGCAGACACAGGTGACCCTGATGGGGTACAATCCAAATCGGGGAAGATCTCTGAGCCTGCTGTTTCTCACTCAGAGTAGCTCCATATCCGGTCACGTTCCATCCTATGTATACTAGTGTCTCATCTCTCGGGATAGTCTCGTAGGAAATATCTTCCTTAATCATGTCTACTATACCCTTAACTAGAGCACTATTCTTAGGATTGTCTGTTACAGAACGTAGGGGGTAGACTTCATGTGCATAGATGAACATTGTTCTGTATGCCCACACAGAACCATTGTGGCTGAAAGGCAGGACCAGATAAGGGATACCTTTATCCGTTGTGTGAGGCATAAGACCACACACCCAACAGTTAGTCGTGTTCATTACCAGTTGGTGTTGGTGCAAAAGCTGAACAAAGGAGTTATTAATAAACTCTAATCTCCTAGCGGATTCATGTTCAGGAAGGGGTTGAAAAGAGTGTGGGGAAACAGTAGAAGGAGGAGGTATGGGTGATGTAGTGGGTACAAATGTTACTCGAAAAGAAAATAAGACATATCCTATTAAAAATATCATTACACTGATTAACATGAAAATGCACAATATCAAAAAGCTTTTCTTGGTCATCATTTTACATATTCTGCTTTTAAAGTTAGTTTCTTTGGCAGGTCTCTCCATCTCGAAAAACTCCATCCTCTATAATATGCTGCTCGCGATGGTTGGGTGTTCTATGCTAAGGAATGCTTCTGTCAGTCCAGGGCAACTCCCTTAGACCAACCAGAGCTGTCGACCTAACGTCTTCAGCTGCACCCCAAAGACTTGGGCAACCGCGACCCTACAGCGGAACCCGGATGGTGGTTCGAAAAACAAAAATAAAAAAGTTTCTCAGATGGGAGAGCTGTACATTCAAAAATAGCAACAGAAAAGGAATATCTTTTTATTAGTTCATAGTTCTCGGCCTCAGATTGTATCTTTGCTTTCCAGGTATTGTTTGATCTTGAAACAAGAGTTGAGGCTCAGTAGTGTTCAATCGAATTGACGGCGGCACAGCTGCTTACAAGAGCGTGTCACTTTCTTTCTCAGAAATTGTTCCTTTTATACGTGCATCACTGAAAGGCAGAAAACGAGGCACGGTTTCAGTCTCTGAGTCGGCGACACCCTCCTGGACCCACCGGTCGTACGGCAGAGGCAAAGGCACCCTCTTGCAATGTACACCGTGGATCCAGTGCTTCTTTCCTTCCACTCGAACAGCTGATCTTGTTGAAAGAAGGACGAGGTGTGGGCCAGTCCACCTGGGCTGGTCGTTCTTTGTTCGCTGAAAGTTCTTCACTAGAACCTAGGATCCAGGATCGATCTGATGTCCTGGAGCTTCAGAGACCTGAGGCAGTGTATCATGCACCTGTTGGTGTAAAACACGCAATTTAGCCGTCAATTCGTACAAATAGTCAAGAAAAACAGGGTATTCGATTTCACTGAACTTTGTAGGCCTTGGCACTCCCCATATGTTGGCCGGGCGGCCGAAAACAATCTCATAGGGACTAAGTCCCACTCGTGAATTCACAGTCATTCTGGTGGATAGGAGTGCTAAAGGCAGAGCATCAGGCCATTTAAGACCAGAGCTCGCTTGAATTTTGGCCAGTTTTAACTTTAGCGTGCCATTGTAACATTCTACTAATCCAGCTAATTGGGGGTGATTTGCAGCGTGAAATTTCTGATGAATGCCTAGCCCTTCACATACTTTCTTCATCACTCGACCCACAAATTCACTCCCATTGTCACTCCAGACCATTCTCGGCATTCCAAACCTAGGGAAGAACTCTTTCACAAGGGCTTTAGCTGTGGATAGGGCAGTGTTGTCCTTTAGGGGGTAGGCTTCTACCCATCTTGAAAAGGCACAAACAACAACGAGTATGTATTTTAAATTGTTGCACTTTTCCATGTGGATGAAATCTAGCTGCAAAACCTCGAACGGATACGTAGGAGGTGCAAAATGACCAGCTGGAGTTGGGGTTCCCCTACCAGGATTGTACTTTAGACACACCATGCAATTCTTGACCACATTCTCTGCACACTTAGGAATTCCAGCATTTTTCCATACTGGAGCCAACAACTTACAAATCCCTTTCACACTGATGTGAGCCATTGTAACCACTGCAAGTACATACGCATCGGGTAACAACCATCTCTGATGCTCTGACAATTCAACCCAACAACCATTTGCATCCAATTTACCCGTACTTTCTCTCCACACACTTAACTCTTTCTCTGTAGCTTCAGCTTGAATAGACTTCACACTCTCTATCGTGTCTTCACACATTCCAACGTCACCAATCCATCTTGCAGGGCCTGCAACATACATTCGGCTCATCACATTCCTTGCTGTTTCTTTTGCGACTTCGTCAGCAAATGCATTTCCACGACCAACATCATCAGTCACCTTCTTGTGTGCGCTACATTTCACAATCGCAACTTGCAATGGCAAAGTAAGTGACTCAAGAAGCTCATTCACCAACTGACCATGCTGTATCTTAGCTCCATGCGAAGTCAGGACCCACGTTCTTTCCACAAACGTCCAAAACTGTGAGCCACACCAAATGCATACTGGCTGTCGGTATAGATGGTCACTTTCATTCCTTTCGACAACACACATGCTCTCGTAATTGCAATCAACTCTGCTGCTTGAGCTGAATTATGTGGGATACGTGCAGCTTCAACAATTGTATGAAAAGTCGTGACAGCATATGCTGCAGTCGTATCACCATTCGGAAGCTTGAAGCGTGAACCATCCACCCATAAGGTACCATCACACTTTGCAAGGGGAGTATCCTGGAGGTCTATTCTCCCTTTCGTTTCTTCTTCTGTTCTAAGAAAACAATCATGCTGTTCAGAAGTATCTAACTCTGTTACAATTGGCAACAACGTAGCTGGGTTCAGTGTGTTGCATCTTTTTATATGCACATGGCTCGCTGACAATGTTAACTCGTAACCTGACAATCGAGCACTAGTTAAGTGCTGTGTCTTGGTTCTGTTTAACAACGTGTCCACTGCATGTGGAACCATCACAATTAACGTGTTATTCATCACTAAACCAGCAGACTGTCGAATAGAAACAGCTGTTGCCGCTGTTGCTCTTAAACAACTCGGCAATGCTTTAGCTACAGGATCCAAAGTCGACGAAAAATACGCGCATGGACGCTGCTTGTCTCCAAACAACTGTGTCAACACCGACAATGCACAACCTTCTTTCTCATGGACATACAATGTAAAGGGCTTTTTGTAGTCGGGGGTACCCAACACAGGAGCCGAACATAATGCACTGCGCAATTCAGAAAAAACTTTTCTGACACTCTTCAGACCATGGGACGGGATTCGGTGTATCTTTACAAGTTAATGCCACCAAAGGTTTGGCCAATAACAAACAATTTGGTATCCATTGCCTGCAATATGATGTAATGCCCAAGAAAGCACGCACTTCTCTCTGAGTTCTTGGCACACTTAATTTCGCTATTGCCTGAATTCTTTCTGGGGTCAGTTTCCTTCCCTCCTTCGATAAGAGATGACCTAAGTAGGTCACTTCTTGTCGACAATATAGCAATTTTGAGAGAGACACTTTGTGATGCAACTCACACAAATGACGCAATAATGACAACGTGGCTTCTTTACAGATTTCCTCAGTATCTGCAGCAACGAGCAAATCATCAACATACTGAATGAGGGTAGCACCATCAGGTAAAACAATCGTATCAAGCTGTGTCTTTAAAGCTTGACTATAGATCGATGGACTTTCACAGTAGCCCTGGGGAGCGCGTTTAAAGCGGAAGCTTCGACCTCCTAAACTGAAGCCAAAAATATCCCTACTTTCCTCAGCAATCGGGATGCTGAAGAAAGCATTCTTCAAGTCAATCACCGAGAACCAAGTCGCGGAAGCTGGAATCATAGTCAATAGGGCAGTGATATCAGGAACAACTGGAAATTGTGGCACAACTATTTTATTGACCTATCTAAGATCAATTACAAATCTGTACACAGGTGGTTGAGAAGGGTCAGTTTGTTTCAAAACAGGCAGAACAGGACTATTGCAAACGTTGCCTCTTGTCTCTTCAATTATATCTTTCTCAATCAAATCATAAATGATCGCTAGCAACGCTTTCTCACCTTCACTAGAGATTTTGTATTGGGGAATTCGTGGCATCTTAACATTGGCTTTCAATGTCACAACATATGGCGGTATTTCCAAAAGACCCACATCATTAGGACCAGTAGCCCAAAGAATATTAGGGAGAGATGACAATTCTGTTGGAAGTTTGTCCTTTGACAAATACATTGAAGAAACCACTTTCTTGCCTAGTGTAAGTTGTACTCCTGAAGGAGAACAATACAAAGTCGCATACAATCTTTTCAACAGATCTAATCCTAACAAGTTTTCACCACAACCTGTTGTCAGAATAAGGGGTGCTTCGAATTCGCAAGGTCCACAGAAAGGGACAAATGGTCAGAAATCGGGTTTCTAACTGGGGCGCCAGAAAAACCTACTGATACATTCGTTTCACCAGACAAAGGTGCGCCAGGGAGTTTAGAGTGCATAATAGAACTCTTTGTAGCACCAGTATCCAACAGAAAAGGTTCTGATACACCTGATGTAATCACCTCAACGTAAGGTCCACTCTGATCTACTGGAACTGAAACAGCTACCTCTCTTTGTCTATGGCTGTCCTAGCAATCATTACCTTCCACATGCTCATCTTCTGCATAGTAATCATCAGCATAGTCCTGAGCCGTCCTACCAGACGCGTTATTCTGCTGATCAAAACTATTCATTGAATTTTGAGGCGGAAAGGAACGAGCGTTCTGGGGGAAATTTCAACGTCCTCTACCTCTTGGAGCTTGCTGAACACCTCGACCTCGTGCACCTGAAACACCATTTGCGCGCTGTAACAAAACAGGGCAACTATACTTAAAATGACCCTCTTCCTTACAATATGAACACTGATTGGGACCTACAGGGACACGTGGTTGAGTATACTCGACTCTTTGCGAGTTCCTCTGAAACTGTTGAGGTTGCTGGTAGTTATTCTGATAGTTATTCTGAGTACCACTATTTTGACCACCACATGGCGGGTACGCTTGCTGTAACAGAACCTTCGTTTTTAACTCTTTAGTTTTCTTCTCTGCTCTATCTTTCTCATCTTTGTCTCTATTTTCGTAGTACTGTGCAGTAGCCAATATCTGCGCTGAAGAGGAAACGGCCCAAGAACTTTCTGAATCCTTCAACTTCTTACACAACTCTGGTAACAAATTGTGCACGAACTTATCGATGAACAACCGTTGGCCACCTTCTGTACTCATATCTTGACCACTGTGGTCGACAAACGTCTCTTCAAACCTGGTGAAGAAATCTGACCCCATTTCATCTTTCTTCTGCTTACACGCAGACAATTTATCCCAATTTACACGCATCGCAGGCATTAAGGTTTTCATGTAATTAATGATCCTACCAGGGAGATCTGCTACTAAAGGCTCAGGTTTAGCACCACCAACTTGTCGGGCATCTGCAGCAGTAATATTAGCCCATGAGTCACCTAACTCCTGATCATGGTCTGCATGACGAATCTTTCCCCATAGAGGCTGTGGAACAACATTCCCAAACAACATGTCTATGTCGGCCAAATTCATGATGCATGAACCTGCAGTCTGTGACAACTCCTTGTAATACCCTGCATGATTCTTACGGGGATCAGGCAATGTCTGCTTAAGGGCCAAAACTTCAGCTCGCTTCCATGGAACATGTACCCAGACACGCTGAAAATGTGCTGGTACAGCATCAATGTGAAGAGCGGCATCAGCCTGAATTGCTTCCTTCCATACAGGAGGAACTTCTCTCATAGGATACTGTCTTCCCTTCTTCTTAACAGAGGAATCAGACTCAAACAACGATTTAGAAACACCTTCAGTCCTAAGCGACAACAACGTCGCAACTGCTTTCTTAACATCTGAACCCACAATCGCGCCTTTCCCAAACTCGAACCGCACATGGCACAACTCAGACGGATTGGGCTCCAAATCATTCTCCTCTAAATCCTCAGAAAGGAAAGTACACATTTTCTCAAAAACGTATCTCTGCTTTGGTTCTTCCCACTGATGGAAGACATCCATGACAGATTCTAGATCATATTTTATCGGGTCGGTCACCCATCTATGTGCCAAATAATTCAACGTTTCCTTCTCCCTAGAATCAGGCAGTTGACTACGCAACTGCTTACGCTCAGAGGCAGGGGTTACACTTGTTGCTCCAAAGAGAGGATGCAAAAGACTAGCGACAGTACTAGCCACTCTCTGACGAACAGAAGGAGAAGTCGATGAAAAGACAAGCGGAAAAGCAGGGTGAGGCAAGGCAGACGCAGAGGTAGTGTCTGGAGGAATACCAGGAGTGGTAGTCGTTATAGTAGTTAAGTTGTAGGAAGAAAAGGCAGAGCGGATGTCAAAGCCGGTGGCCCTTGAGGAGGCTGCACCGGAGGAGCAGGAGCCAACTGAAGAGCAGCTGGTGGCTGTGGAGGAGCAGGAGGCAATACAACCAAAGGTTGCGCAGCTAAAGGTTGCGGAGGTGCCGTAGCATTCTGCGCATAAGGGGGTGGCGAACTTAATAAATGTGACATTAGGGGGTCTTTTTCAAGGTCTTTTGCTGCATCTTGCTGAAGAGGCAGCAAAACTGGATAGCATTTATTATTACCATTTTACGTTGCCTGTACAACTGCTCACTCATCTGTTCTTCTTCATTATCTTTAAACTGCATAGCGGCTTGCATTATCGAAATACCCCTTTCTCTCTTATTTTTCTTCGCTAATTTAATTTCCTTCTGTTTGGCCTCCTTACGCCATAGGCGGAAAGAGTCAAACATCGCCGGCCGGGCTTTCTTCTTGAAGAGTTTGACTTCGAGGTTATCTAAGATTTCCGTGTCAAAGCTACCATATTGGGGCCATTTTAAAACACCATCTTTTCTGGTGTATTTGATCCACACTTCATTGTATGTGATGGGGCCTACTCCATGTTTCACATACAGTTCATAAGTTGGAGTTCCAATCGGAGGAACCGGACACGAGTCCTCCAATCGGGAATCCCTATTATTACAACCAAGACAAAACAAATTTCCAAGTCTGCTAAGACCAGGCATCTTCGCTCTCTAGTCTAGCTTCAAACTTCAAAGGATTATCGAATACGATATTCTCGTGAATACACGAATCCTTCGGCTTTGGTCCTTGCAAGTTCCAAATCAAAGATCCCAAGGGGATACCCAAACTAAGACCAACTAAGGACTGGGAGACGCTCCACTTATACTTAACTGAGATATCGATGACGTCACCAGAAGACTCGTCTATCGTTTCGCTCTACCACACGTCAAGGGTCCAAATCAGGGCGATAGCCAGGGCAGCAGTCCTTCGTAGCCGTCGGGAAGCGGGGAACCTCGCAGCAAAGACTTTCGGACCACGTCGACATGCAGGGGTCGATGAAGTGGCGGCCTGCCTCCAGAATTTTCACACGAAGCTCCTCACGAACCTCTGGCTTGGACCGGTACCGTTGGTATCGCGCCACGTTGGGCACCAGCTGAGGTACTGGGTTTTTCAGAACCGGTACCGAACCAGTAACCCAGCGGTGTCAGGGTACACCCTAAGACCTCGAGTACTTTCCTGATTCAGATACAGAAACTCAGAGTCTTCTAGGTGAAGTCAAAGATCGAATTTATTGGCTGCAACCAAGTAACAGGCGTCCTAGAAGTACAACAACACGGTGTGTATATTCTCAGGAGACTGCTCAATCTTACAAAGCCAGTCTTCTCTTTTTATAAAAAATATTATGCTTCAGGCAAACATTCTTAGATTTACAGTAGGCCATTCACATATTTTCAATAGAAAGAAAAAGCAGAGTCCTGATGACAAGCCCACATTTCAATTTGTTCAGCCCACAATAAATTACCAGGCAAGGCCCAACATTTCCATCAGATATCGGTGTACCCCCAATAAAAACAGGCATCTCCTCCTCGTAAAGCAAGACATATGTAAGAAACAGGGACAGGTGTGAGCAAGATTAGGCAGGGTGTGTGTGCGATGAAAAAGGTTTATGGCATGTTGTGCCTTGATGCTATCTAGCTCAGCCACTGGGAAAGGAACTGGCCGGGCAGGTTCGGCCTGGGGCAATGGTTTCAGCTTGCCCTAGTCAGAGAGAAGTCAATTAAGGTGTACGTGTCCTTTGGAATCGAATTTAGCTGTATTATAAGCCTATGTGAGGGCAACTCACAAAATGGCTGCCGTGCACAAAATGGAAGCCAGGGGTTCAGGATGAAAATGACGATTTTGAGGTGAAATCGTTACTGGAATATGACGAAAATGCTTGTACATAGTGTACTAGCCATTCTCGGTCTTTTGATATAGAAATCGTCATGCTACGACAAAGTTTATTACACGAGTCCAGAATTTTCAGAACCTCAATCAATTGCAAGCTGGTCACCACTGTGGTAAATTACAAAAACATGGTTTCAGGTTCACATTTGCCTGGCTACATCCTAAGAAAATCGTTGGTCAATAAAGTTTTCCCCTTTGAATTTACAAAATGCAAGCCTTGCTAGGAACAGATATCCGCTTCAGAACATATGTTGCACATAACTGAAAGTAATCAAACTAGTTTCAATGAAAACTGTACTACATGTTTATACCTGCTCCACAAAATATTTTCTGGTTTTGTAGAATCTTTTAACAGTGCTCACACATGCTTGTGGCCACTTCTGAGCAATTATAAACAACAAGGTGTGACTGAAGTCAGAAAAAACTAACCTTAACAGAGGTCAACAATGAGAGAAATTATCCTGATTCTAGGTCGTATTGTTGCAGAAGTTGTCAAGTCCCCCCCCCCCACCCCACCCCTGGTTTCCAAACTTTGAGACTGTAATGCCAAATTATTGGGGTATTTCCAGAGGTTCATTAGTCAGGGTATGAACTCCAAGCTGCAAATCCCAGAGAGAATGCCTGCACATCCTTAAACTGGATTGTCTATAAGGCACTGAAAATCAACATAAAATGTGACAGCGCTTTGCATGTGGAAGAGCAAGCACTTCAACGCTGAACACTGATTTTGTGGCTAAGCAATAATGATCACAGTATACAAGTGCAACGAAAGCTTGTACATTTGTAAAACTGCACTCAACGTTTAAAAATGAATGCCCCCATAGGAAAATAGTTATTTAGGTTTAAAAGATTCCAACAAAGCAGTGTCATAGCTCTGAAAAACAAACATTAAAGACTAAATTACAACAAAAAATAAAATTAAGCAACAATATATTCTCAACAAAAAGTTCTCTTGCGACAAACAACAAATGGTAGGTATTTTTCTTTTGGAAAGGTGGCATCCCTACTTGTGAGATGCCTTTTCATTAAATGCATTCTCCAACTGTGACAGTAAAAATAAAACACAAAGTAAGGAATTGAGAATAGGCAGAGTGAGGACACAGGGGGTTCTGGAATAAGTTAACGAAACAACAAAGCCTCCTTCGCCAGTTCCAAATGAATGTAAATGGTCTTTTAAAGACCTGTGAAAAACGTGTTAGCAGAGACAGAGGCAGACACCAGACATTGTCCAGCCGAGCGCACAACAACTCCAGCTGCAGCAGCCCCAGCCTAGACACACGACGAGGGGTAGGGGGGTGGAAAGGGGGGGGGGGGTGTTAATCCCTTTTAGCCCTACCAGGCATGCAGCTGATCACAGGTAACTTGAGGCGGTCACAAGTCAAGTGCAGGGCCATTATGCGCTTTCGCGTGCTAATGGCCCTGAATCACAGACGGGAGAGGGGAAATTCCTTTGTCCCCTCGTCCCCCCCACTCTTGTCCCCCGTGTCCCCCCACACCAAAATCTGGGGGGGATATGTCCCCCGCGTCCCCCACACTTCCTACGCCCATGTGCAATCGACATGCTTCCCTGCCACCTGATTTGATACCAGGAACGAGCTGGCAGTGCCCCAGTGACCTTGCCTCAAAGCAGCTAGGAAAGTGCAGCGCCTCACCTGCCTTCGGAGCACCGCACAGTGCAGAAAAGTAGCACGGTGACCTGCCACCAAAGAAAAGGATGGCCCGAGGCTGCCCCAACATCAAGGGAAGCCTGCGGTCTCACTGACGTGAGGCTACAGCACCACTTAGCGCCAGCTCAAACCGCACTTGGTTTTGACAGAATCTGTGCGCTCAGAAGGGCCTGACTAGGCTAGCCTGAATGAAAAGACAGTGAGCACACCCTAAGCTGCGCAGCGGCACTGAAGCACAGTAAAAGAAGCTCCACTGCGCCTACACATAATGCCCCCAGGGCTTTTCTGCACAGTGCCCAGCATAAGCTGCAAGTCCCGCAACCTCAGGAAAGGTGCTGGGGCCTTTGAATAGCACTGCAGTGCCACCTAATGGTCATTAGTGGTACTGCATTTGTACCAAGTGAGCATGTTACCAAGCACTCAGAAGTCTTCCGGGGCCCATAGATGAAGTGGCGCGGCGGCAGACGGCATTACCCAGTGACACGCATGAGGCAGCCCCAAAAGGCTAAGCTTTGAAAAGCCACGCCGCACTGCAGCCTAGACAATAAAGAGGGCCTGCAGTGCCCCCGCGACGGCGCTCTAAGCAGCAGCAGCAAGAGACTATCCAAGGAGAGCGCCACATTACCACCTCGTCTGTCTTCCCGTCCCATTCCTTATCAGTGAGCAGCTTGTCTGCTCCCCAGAAACCTTATACATAGCAGAGTTTTTAGCACTTCCCCCAATATGGCGCCAAATCAGGTGAGAATATGGGGGAAGTGCATCACACAACACCCTGTTCGTTTTTTCCTGACTTTGTCAGTTACTCTTTGCCTAGCAGGGCGGTTGGTCGGGTAAGTGTTTCATTCTTTTTTTGTTTTTTGGTCGGCTTGCTGTAGTGGCTGCCTTTTTCACTGACTGCATTTTTAAAGGACACTGTGTGCTTGTTTATGTATCAGCATATTCTCTTCTTTATTCTGATGAATGTTTTGCCAATGTGCAACATTCCGTCCATCATCTTGTGTGTTTTGCTGTTCGCCCTAAGTGTATGCCCAGACGTGGGTCCCGTGCTTACTATGCCACTGGAGTCAAGTTATCCTGGCTGATGATGGATGATAGCCAGAAACCGGTCCTAGGATGCTTGATTCCGGTCCAGGGAAGACATGGCTTGGCAGTTCGGGCTGGACTGTTCCCATGAGGCACAGGGTCAAGACTGATTTGCATATGGCCATGTCTGAACTGGGGTGGTGTGGTGAGCAAAATAACGATGGATTAAACCCAGATCTGTGACTGGGGGTGAATGTTTTGCAATTGTGCAACATTCCGTCTATCAATTGTTGTTTTTGTATATAGATGGGCGCATAGATGGAAGGACAGAATGAATGGTGAAAGACTGAATGATAGATACAAGAATGATTACACCTTGTAGCACCCATTATCTTAAGTAACATTTCTTATGCATTGACTTTCACATTAATATGAGTCATTGTCTCTATATGATGTGTGTGTGATGTAACGCACTCCGACACCCTGCCCTACATACTTGGGATGAGTAACATTATAAAATAAATTAAATACACATGAGAGACGGTCTATGTGAAGATGAGGGGCACCATTGGAGGGTGGTAGCAAGGCCGGACTGGCAGGACTGGGCATCAGGTGTTTCCCTGGGAGGCTGGAAAGGGGGGAGGAGCGGTTTTGTTAATGGGGGCTGGCACTGCAAAGTGTCTTGTATATCCAGTAGTTTTCAATCAACAATAAAAGCAGCGATTGTCTGGTGACTAATGTACCTGCTGGAGTGAGGTACGAATTTTGAATCGTCTAAGGTAGCAAGCTGCGGCCATACTGAAAAATCATGAAGTGCACAATTGTCTCAACCTAAAATAAACATATTTTGACTTGTACTTAGGTAGTTGTCTATTTACTTACTTATATACTATTGCGCAACCTCCTCTGACGTGTCTGTAAAACTTACCTTTTGTCCCAAAGTTTTGTCCTGAATTTTGACCTTTTGTCCTGAATTTTTGTCCTGAATTTTTACACTCACCGTCCTGAATTTGCACCTATGCCAGTTGGTCACCCTATGCCTTTTGTGATCCGAATGTGTTCATCACTGATGTATGCACATGTGTAATACCTATTAGGAGATCAAAATGAATAAACACATTTACACACACAAAAATCAGAGAGTCCTAGAAACCATGAACATCTGAATTTTGATATGTCTTTTGCCTTTAAAATTACACGATTTGGGTAGTTAGAATTCGTTTTCAGGGTATGCTCCATTTAGGATTGTATGGTGCTGAGAAGTGTGACAGAGTGAAGGGTTGAGCCCACTAAAAAAACAACTTCAGCTGTTCGTTTTTAATGTGCTTTCTTGTTGGGTCGTCATTAGCTCAGGATACAGGATCTGTTGTGTTGTGGATAGAGGTCAGTCCTCTGAGGTTTCCCGCTTCCTCAGTTAGGAAAGCAAACTCTCAAAGGTCCTGGCCATGCTTTATAATATTAGTTGCCTCACAGAAACGTTGGACTCATCAAATTCGTTTTTTCTCTCCCATGGTTCATTAGGCGTCAGGGCGACCTAAAGGGGGTCTTGTCATCCTGGTCCCTCTTTCCTTAAATTGTAGGGTAGCTGAGCTGCCTACCGTCTCGCTGAGATTCGTAGGTGTTGAATTGATTTTCTCAAAATCTGATATATTCTTGATAGTTAATTATTACAATTCAAATGTCCAGTATTCAGTCTTGAAGATCACTGTGGACAAGGAATCAGCAGACTAACCGGTGTGCCTCCGGGCTGGTACCCTTGGCCATGAGCAGCTGACCCGTATGGATCATGCTCCTTTCATGCAGAACAAATCTTAGACCTGCACCTCTTTCACGGTGATGGGAAAGAGCACAGTAGTGCTTGTTATGTTGCATAGACACAAGGAGACATTCTTTTGCCACTGTATCCTCTGAATATTCTAATTTTAGACGCTGCTCCTGTATAAATCCGTATAAAACTGCTTTCCAAGGATTGATTATTTTTCGTTTACTCTGTCTGTATCTTGGTTTTCATTTTGTTCGCTTTTTTTTCCTCGTTTTTTTTAAATCCATCGAGACCATGAAGTTGAATGATTTTTCTAAAATTCTTTCACCTAGATCATGGGTACTCACAAACTTTCTCTCGGGGGCCAAATTTACAGTGTGGTTTGTGGCCGAGGGCCGCACTGGTGGGGGTGGGGTCAGTGGGGGAGGTGGCGGGTCTAGAGCAAAATAAAAACTGTGACCATGAGGTTGAACACAGGTCCCTGCAGCGGACGCCTTCGTCCACTGAGTCACAAGACCTGGCACATACACATTTCTCACACTCTCACCCTCTGTCACCCTCACTCTGTCTCTCTCTCTCCCTCCCTCCCTGTCTCCGTCTCCCTCCCTCCCTCCCTCTGTCTCTCTCTGTCTGTCACCCTCTTTCAACCTACCTCTGTCTCTCTTCCTGTCTCCCTCTCTCTCCTTCCCTCTCTCTGTCTCCCTCCCTGACTCTCTCCCTCCCTCCGTCTCTCTCCCTCCGTCTCCTTCCCTCCCTCTGTCTCCTTCCCTCCCTCTGTCTCCTTCCCTCCCTCTGTCTCCCTCCCTCTGTCTCTCTCTCCCTCTCCCTCTGTCTCCCTCTCCCTCTGTCTCCCTCTCCCTCTGTCTCCCTCTCCCTCTGTCTCCCTCTCCCTCTGTCTCCCTCCCTCTGTCTCACTCCCTCTGTCTCACTCCCTCTATCTCACTCCCTCTATCTCACTCCCTCTATCTCACTCCCTCTATCTCACTCCCTCTGTCTCACTCTCCTTCCCTCTGTCTGCTTCCCTCTGTCTCCCTCCCTCTGTCTCCCTCCCTCTGTCTCCCTCCCTCTCCCTCCCTCTGTCTCAGTCTCCCTCCCTCTTTATCCTTCCCTCTGTCTCCCTCCCTCTGTCTCCCTCCCTCTGTCTCCCTCCCTCTCCCTCCCTCTGTCTCCCTCCCTCTCCCTCCCTCTGTCTCAGTCTCCCTCCCTCTTTGTCCTTCCCTCCCCCTCCCTCTGTCTCAGTCTCCCTCCCTCTTTATCCTTCCCTCTGTCTCCCTCCCTCTGTCTCCCTCCCTCTGTCTCAGTCTCCCTCCCTCTTTATCCTTCCCTCTGTCTCCCTCCCTCTTTATCCTTCCCTCTGTCTCCCTCCCTCTGTCTCCCTCCCCGACTCTCTCCCTCCCTCCGTCTCTCTCCCTCCGTCTCCTTCCCTCCCTCTGTCTCCTTCCCTCCCTCTGTCTCTTTCCCTCCCTCTGTCTCCCTCCCTCTGTCTCTCTCTCCCTCTCCCTCTGTCTCCCTCTCCCTCTGTCTCCCTCTGTCTCCCTCTCCCTCTGTCTCCCTCCCTCTGTCTCCCTCCCTCTCCCTCCCTCTGTCTCAGTCTCCCTCCCTCTTTATCCTTCCCTCTGTCTCACTCCCTCTGTCTCACTCCCTCTGTCTCACTCCCTCACTCTCTCTCTCCTTCCCTCTGTCTGCTTCCCTCTGTCTCCCTCCCTCTGTCACCCTCTTTAACCTCGCTCTGTCTCCCTCCCTCTGTCTCCCTCACTATGTCTCCCACCCTCTGTCTCCCACCCTCTGTCTCCCACCCTCTGTCTCCCACCCTCTGTCTCCCTCTCCCTCGTCTCAGCAACTGGAATCTAGAAAGACCTAGTGTTGTAGCACAGAGTAAGCAGGTGTACAGTCTAAAATGATTAAACAATAAGAATGTGATGCTGGGCAGAGTTTTGCAGACCCACATTCACTAGTAACTCTGTCTCCCTCCCTCTGCCTCTCTCTCCTCCCCCACCCTCCCTCTCCTTCCCTCTGTCACCTCACCTGGTGTGCGTGTGTGTCGCCAGGGCTGAGGCAGCTCGCCGGCCGCACCCGAGTGCTTCACAGGTCTTTAATAGACCACTTACTTGTTAATGAGGCTTTGTTGTATTTTGCCTCTTTTTAGCGCCTCTGCATTTCCACTCTGACCTTCCGGCCCCCATAGAGCGCTGCTGCAACCGCAGTGTTTGTGGACACACTTTTTACATTTAAAAAAAAAAACACACGGTGAAAGGGTCCATCAATCCCCTTCCAGAACGAGGGCACAGCTCGGCAGAAAGAGGCCCTGGCACCGGGCGCATTCAAAGGCTCCACAGAGAGGCCCTCAGCACCCCACGGGGCTGCTGCCAGTCGAGGCTCCGAGCAAAAAAAAACACAGCTTTTAGAGGGCGACGCAAATCATTTAATGTGCACGCATTTCAACCCCTTGTGCGTCTCGCTCGCTTCTGTAACACTCACTGCAAGAACAGCCGTGAAGCTATGAATTACCAGTCGGCTTCAATTAAAAAAATTACTTTGAATTTCATATGGGGTGGAACTTTATAGCGATAAATGGCACAGATCTAGCAGTGCTTGGCGCGAGAACAAGTAATAATCGTGCACCCGGCAGTGGGTATTACTGATGCCTGCATGGTCCGCGGGCCGCAGCGGAAGGCTTGCCGGGCCGCCGCTGGCCCGCGGGCCGTACTATGAGTACCCCTGACCTAGATTCATCAAAGTCCCGTTTTGCGAGTCTGTAATAGCGATTCATAAGGAATCGCTATTAAGGACTTGCAAAACGGGATTCATGTAGGAATTGCAAAAAATATTGCGATTCCTACATCTTCCTTAATTGCGATTAGCAAATTGCTAATCGCAAATAAGGAATAACTTCCCATTCATTCCTATGGGCCTGTAGGCCCATAGGAATGAATGGGGAGTTATTCCTTATTTGCGATTAGCAATTTGCTAATCGCAATTAAGGATGTGATTTCAAGGGTGCCAGGGGTGTCCAAAGGACACCCTGTAGCACCCCTGAAATGCAAATTTACACAGGTGTTGCGCACACACATGTCCAAAGGACATGAGTGTGTGTAACATGCAACTGAGAAAAATGCACTAAAGTGCATTTTTCTATTTTTTCGCAATTTACCACGAAGTCAGACTTCGTGGTAAATAGCGGCCAAATATTGCGAATTCGCAATTTAAAATTGGTTAATGAATTGCATTTAAGGAATCTCAAATAGAGATTCCTTAAATGCAATTCCTCGCAAATATGCGATTTCGCAAATAGCGATTTTTGCATTTGGTATGATGAATCCCAAATGCAAAAATTGCGCTTGCAAAGGGCCAGATTCTGAGAATCTGGCCCTTTGCGAGCCGATTTTTCGTTCATGAATCTAGCTGTTTGTTCTTTTTTTAAACGTGACAATCATGTTCCTCGGTTTATTGCCTCCTATTTTGAATTTTAAAGTCTTTTTATTTGCTTGCAAGGCAGAGAGCTGACAAATGGTAATGAAAAGAAACGTTGCTCTATGTTGCGGTACATCTGGGAGTGAAAGAGGCTCTCCCACAGAAGCGAGAGGAGACAAAAGGTAATGTGCTGTACGGGGTCAGCCCTGGTGCAAAAGAGGATTAAACCACTGATGGGCGCAGCTAAGGACAAACGGAAAAGCATACAGCAGCAGACTATTTACCTGAACCTATTATGGGGTTCTTGGGCTAAGGGGCAGCATATAGCTCTGTGGTTCTTCAGCTGAGATCTTGGGATCCCTGCTACAAATCCAGCAAGGGATAGTCGCCCTTTTAGCCTTCCAGGGTGATTAAAATACATATCATTGTGCTTGATATGAACATATCTTACTATCACTGCTATGAAATAGCAAGCACCGGCTTTTTAAAGTGTTCATACCTACTCAAATATCAAATATGTTCCACAAGGAAGAAAATGAAGCATGTTTTGTTACTGACATTAAGCGTCAATGGGTTTCTTTAATGTTTTTAGCAAAATTAATATATTAAGAAGAGGATGGCTATTTGTTTGTGGGTGAAGTTTCTCTATCCAAAATGGTTAACCAAATCATGACTCTGTAGCAAATATTGTATACATCGAAAGGGAGGGGGATGTATAGACGACATCTATGTTGTTGCCTTTGATGTGCATTGGCAAGGTGAATTGCTGGCTATTGTCGGAGGTTAAAGTAGATGGTGAATCACTTTCTTCGTGGTCTTGATGACATCTCCTGGGAAGTTGAAGCAGCTGAGGAGGCTGTTGTTCAATAAGGTGCAGTGATGAGGAGATCTGAGAGTACAAAAGTGGGGGTGATTCTGGTTCCTGAAAGCTTCTTGAAAGAGAGAGGGGGACAATCTGGACCGCTTATAAATTGAATTGACAGGCGAAAAGATTGAAGGGATTGATTTGTGAACACAGGGTGAATAGTGCAGGCCCATGTCCATCTACTTAGAACGGTGGCACTGCCACCTGCCTTAAGGAGGTGACAAACACTTTGGATGGTGTATCCCGGTGCGAGGAGAACGTCAAGAATGTGGGATTGAGGCGCGCCTCTGTGATGATGATTTCGTCTTACCTTCATGTTGTGATGGACCCTGTGATGTCTACAGCATGCTGTTCTGCAGTATGAGCACTGATCAGAAAAAAATAAAAATGCATAGGGTGTTCTGTGTTTGGCTGTGGGAGAGGAAAAATGTGTGCCGTGATTGGTTGTGCCAGGCTGTTGTGTGTAGGTGGGTAGATTTTGAATTGTTAGGAGATTGTGCTAGGTCAGGTGCACAGTCTAAATATCGAGTCTTTTATATCAACCTACAGAAATATCGAGTTTTCAATATTGAAGGTACAGAATATCGAGGTCAAGAATATCTTTGGACAGAATATCGACCCTAAGGTAAGTAATATCGATTTTTTTTATATCGATGTAAGTAATTACGAAGTCAGTAATATCGATATCAAATATATCGATGTTACTAATCTCGATGTTACTAATATCGATTTTTGTACTTTTGTACTTTTGGTATGTATTTTATTATGTATTTAATATGTATGTGCTATATGTTTTTTGTTAAGTATTTTACTTGTTTTAAATTATATGTGTACTATTTTTATATATTTTATGTTTTAGTACCAGAGCAGGTTGTGGGTTTATAGGGGAATAGGGTGGGAAGTAATTTATTAATAGTAAATTAATTATTAATTTTTAGGAGTTATTAATTAATTTTAATTAATTATTGGATGTAAGTTCTGTAGCGGGTAGTGGGTTTATAGGGGAATTGGGTGGGAAGTATTTTAATTGTAATTAAGTAATAATTTATTTTCATGTTTTGGTATTCATAATTAAATTATTTTCAATTAATTAATAATTGGCAATTACATTTTTTAATTGTTAATTAACTTTTTTAATTGGTAAATAATGTTTGTAATTGGTCATTAATTTTGTTAATTGGTAATTAATGTTTGTAAATTGTAATAAATTTTTTAATTGGTAATTCATTTTTTAATTTGTAATAATTTTTTTATTTGGAAATTATTGTTTATTAATTGGTAATTAATGTTTTATAAAAAAGTATGTTTTGGTATAAAAATAATTGTATTGTTTAATTTTTTTTTAAATTGCTAATCAATTTTTATTCATTAAAATGTTTATATAAAAAAATTAATATTTTTTATTTGGTAACTAATATTAATTAATTAATATTTTTGGTATTTATTGTTAATTAATTGTTAATTATTTATTCAGTTGTAATTATGTTTTTTATAGTTATTAATGGGTATTTGTAAATGATGTTGAGTTGTTTAAAATTTAAATTATTATTTATTTTAAATACAAAAATTATTTATAAGTATGTTATATTTAATTTCTATGCTATCCAATGCTTTCCCTACTGTTGCAGTCACTGGTGTGGGAATAGTAATTTTTACCCCTACGCTAGCCAACGTTTTCCCTACTGTTGAACTCACTGGAGTTGGAATAGTAATTTTGACTCACCCGCTATCCAACGCTTTCCCTACTGTTGCTCTCACTGGAGTGGGAATAGTAATTTTACCCCTACGCTATCCAACGCTTTCCCTATTGTTGCACTCACTGGAGTGGGAATAGTAATTTTTACCCACTCGCTATCCAACGCTTTCCCTACTGTTGCACTCACTGGAGTGGGAATAGTAATTTTTACCCCTACGCTATCCAACGCTTTCCCTACTGTTTCACTCTCTGGAGTTGGAATAGTAATTTTTACCCACCCGCTATCCAACGCTTTACCTACTGTTGTACTCACTGGAGTGGGAATAGTAATTTTTACCCCTACGCTATCCAACGCTTTCCCTACTGTTGCACTCCCTGGAGTGGAAATATTAATTTTTAGCCACCCACTATCCACAGCTTTCCCTACTGTTGCACTCTCTGGAGTGGAAATAGTAATTTTTACCCCTACGCTACCCAACGCTTTCTCTACTGTTGCACTGTCTGGAGTGGGAATAGTAATTTATACCCCTACGCTATCCAACGTTTTCCCTACTGTTTCACTCTCTGGTGTTGGAGTAGTAATTTTTACCCACCCGCTATCCAACGCTTTCCCTACTGTTGAATTATTTGGAGTGGGAATAGTAATTTTATGTTCTACGCTATCCAATGTTTTCATTACTGTAGTTTTTTTTGGACTTTAAATAGTAGTTTTATTTATTTATGTATTTAATATTTTTTGTATTTTTTTAGATTATGTTGTATTTAATGAACTTTAAAAATATTGAAAGTATATTTAACTTTTGTAATTTATTAAATATAATTATTTATTTTTATTTATGTTTTATTTTATGTGTGTAGATGTATTTGTAATTTATAGTATTTTTTAAGAATTTATAAGTAATTAAAATAATTATTTAAAATTATTATTAAGTAAGTATATATTATATATTGTATGTATATTTTTAATTAAAGTTTTATTATTAAATATGTATTATTTATTAATTTTAAACAATATTAAATATGTTTAAATATGTTTATTTTATTTATAAGTATTATTTACTTTATTTTACAGAAAAAAACAATATTTTTAATTACGATATTTTTAACATCGATAATTTTTTTCCAATATTTTTGTACTTACAATGTTGTAGATAGGGTGTCGATATACTTGCCTTCGATATTCCAGCGTCGATATTTCTGTAGGTCGATATTCTGTCCATCGATATTCTTTCAGTGATCCGCTAGGTCATATGGCAGGAAAACTCATAATAGCTGGAACTGATGGAAGTGCATGAAGTCGTGGTTCTCCATTGTTCCTAACTTGGTGAAAATGTGCCTGCCCTTTGCAGATGATGTGGATAGCATGGAGGAGCTTGAGAACTATCCATGCAGCGTTCTTATTGGCTGGGTCAGTGAGTAGGAGGTCACATGATTGCTACCAGTCATTTTCAAGATTTGTGCCCTTTTTTCCTATCAAGGACTAGCCCCAACTGGCAGTCATGAGCCAAAGTAATCTCCCCCTTACTTGTAGTAATTGAATAACCTCTAGCTCCAAAGGCCGACTTAGCAGACAACTTTGTCTGTTTCCAGTTTAGGTTAACCCTTCAGCAGGACTTAGTCTGGCCCAGCTATTTTAGAATCCCCACCACGCATCAAGAGACTGTTCTGTTGAACCTGCTTGGTACACAGAATATTCTATACTTAGGGTAACTATCAAGTGCTTCAACGTCAGTGCAAAGCCTGTCCTGCTGAGTAGAAAAATCTAACTATCGCGTCACTGAGGCGAGGATCATGCTTCTCTTTCTTTAGTTTGAAAATCACTGCAGCCAATGAAACATTTGCTGAAAACTACACTTTCCATGAATCCCTGTAGTCCACTGTCTCCACCAATCCCTGGGGAGTAGTAACAGTATATATGCGAATGCCACCATAGTTCATTCTCTTTCTGTGTAAATAATCTCCATAAGTCATTTAATCAACCTCTAACCAGAACCATTTATGACTCATAACTTCTCCGCAAACCGCAGGTACCATATGAACAGCAGAAGGGAACTCTTTCCTCTGTAATAAGCATCACCCAATGCCTTCAGCCAAGCCGCTTCAGGTAGCTTTGGTATCCGTTTCTGAAATGACAACAACAGCGGTAGCATGGTATCTACCCGTCATTTATCAATCATCAAGGGCAGGGGAAAAAAGTACTTCCCAATAATGAAAATAATATCATAAATCAGACGTGTTTTATATAACTAATGGATGGGATAATCCGTGCCTCTGTGTCCTGAATAGAATTGAAAAATCGTACAGTGATAGCTAGAATTTTTTTTTAGTTTTAAGTCAGGAACAGAGGCTTCGGGTTATGCTATTTTAAAGTTGTGCCACGGTGTTAGATGCAACATCCATCACCGGTTTATGTTAAAGCACTTCAAAAGCAGAATCAGGGTCTCAGTCTGCCGCATCCATTATGTCCTCACAACAAGAACTGCTGGAAAAAGCTTTGGAGGCCATAGCCCCTCGCACAGAATGTGCTCAAAAGTGGAAAACATCAATCCCAGCTTCTGCCTAAATCCACCTGACCCAATTGGCTAAAGTTGCGAAGTGACTGGGCGGAAAGGTTTCTGACTTTTTTGCACTGTTACTTATTCCCTTGCAGAAACCTTTCCACCAGTTTGTAGTTCACGAGTACATTTCTCATAACATTTTAAAAGTTAAACCACACATAGCTTGTGATGATGAGGAAAAGCAGGATAAAGAATACATCTTGACTCAGTTATAGTACGCTTAGAAATGGAAAATTACAACCCTGAGGGAGTAAACACTCTACTTGCTAACTCTAAGGCTCGAACATCCAAAACCCTTCTGCAGGAAATAAGACACAGAGGTAGAGTAAGCTTTGCTGAAAGCTGCTTACATGAAAGATCTTTGTTAGCTGGCTAGGCTCTGATGAAACATAAGACCACATCTACATCCCATAAAGTGGAATATTTTGGTTGTGGGGACGTTCCATCTGGATTTCCCCAAGTTCCTTACACACAAGAGGGTGTTCCCCCACAAGTTTACTATCCAGATGAGGGTGACCCACAGAAATGGCGGAACAGAAGTTATTCACCACCCTATATGCCCTGCCTTGCGTAGCAAGATCTGACAGAAAATTCCCAATGATATGGATACTGGATTCCATGGGATCCAAATCTCGTTTACTGGACCAAGAAACCCAGCGATGTCAGGCTTATTCATAATGCTTGAGTTTAGAGGGAGCCCAAGATTGGGATAAGAACGACAGTGCATCCGACAAAACTCCAGGCATTTGCCAATGTCGCATGAAATTTTCCACACCGTGAGGCACAAGAGCCCCCGACTCACCGTCAGGTGAGGAAGATGTTGTAGATATGTTTATCTCATTTATGGGTTAGTCTTTTCTTTGTGTTTCCTACTTAGAATCCCAACTATGTAATGGGTTCTGATGTTCTGTACTGGGTTCTGGTTAAGACAGTTGGAGCTTGGTCTGATGGTGGCTTGTCCACTCGTTTTCTGTGCTGTGAATAAATGCTATCTTATGCCTGGAAACACATACGTCTCAAGCAGCATTTATATACTACATTTTGGCGACGAGGAACTTGTGGAGTATCGACCAAGCTGATCAGAAAACACAGCGGAGAAAATATTGGAAACAAAATACAGAAAACGAAGAAAACAGCCATCAAGAAAGAAGCCACAGCATGCAACACAGTGCCTTTATATCAATAACCGACACGGTTACTAAAACGTCAAAAGACGGCCGCGTTTACGTATGTTGGTTGTTTTGAGTATTTACGTTAGGCCCTCCTCTGATACGTTATTATTCCTCTTTTTCTTCTCTCTTAATTTTTCTTCTGTATTTCGGGTGCTCTTTTGGGGCGACAGGCACACTGTTAGGGGGGGGGTAGGCCATAGCCTCTGCATGTGTGTAGGGTGGGGGGTTGGGGGAAGGGTTTTCTTTTGTCCGCTTTTGTTTCTATGGTACCTTATTTCTCTTTATGTTCTTATCCTTTTCTTTCTTGCTTTTTCTGGGTCAGTGGGATCGGTAGGGATTAGATGGGTGACGCTTGGCGTGCTACGTGTTTTTTGTGCCTGTTTATCCTTTAGTGTTGTTCTTCTGCCGCCATTTTGATTATCTCTCACTGCTTGCTCTGAATTCTTCTGGTACGCGTTGCCCATCCATGTCTTAGGTGACCTATATGTGCTCTGATCCTTCTCGATTCGTATGCTTTCCTATCAATTTAATTATATAACCTTTAAAAGTGAACCTTAACTACTCCTGATTCTCGGTAGCGCCTGCTCATTTGATGTAACTTGGATCGTTTGTTCTTTTGTACTCTGTGCTGCTGAGTCGCGATATTCTTGTTCCAATGCTCATACATATGTCTCGGCCGGCCGGATGGTTGTAGGCCCGTATATGTTTCTGATAATGCGCAATAAAGGTTTTAAAAAAAAAAAAAAAAAAACGTCAAAAGAAAAGGTCAAAATCCGAAAAGACTGAAGGTGAGCGTTAAATAGACTAAAAGTGAACGTTTGAAACTTACTTCACGCGCACAACCGAGCTTCGACTCCTACAGCAACACGTCACACTCGCTACTCGACTCCTGACAGAGAGCCTGACGTATGCGACGTTCGTTGCCATAACAACTTCGAGAAAGACGCTCCTCACCCTTCGCGTATAATTGACCTTGACGTAGTGACGCAAGACGTTGGCGGCCATCTTAGTTCATTTTGTTTACTCACGGAAGGAGAAACAGAAACGAAAGAAACATCGAGGACTCTTACTCCGCTTCCTACATGTCATCGTCCACTGTGAACGCGCAACAAGAGCGCATTAATATTACACATAGATAATGGGAAGCAATCAACAATGTCACTAATTTGATGAAAACGAAGAAAGAAAAACAGTAAAGTAAGCGCTAATGTTTATAAATTCTCATTAAGTATATGTCACATTTTCAATTTGCGACCATTTGAGACAATCCATTCTAATATTAACTTCTCACTAACAAGAGTAATACACAATGTCTCAACAAGTAAATGTAGCATTACCGCCTCCTTTTCTATCTGAGCCTGGCAGTCCAAGTATTGCATGGGAAGATTGGGTTGTTATGTTCAATAACTACTTAGAGGCTTTAGATGGAGAAGATTTTTCCCCCAAGAGGAAGAAAGCACTACTAATGACCACATTAGGGAAAGAAGGACAAAGACTATTTAAGTACTTACCTCAAGTCTTACCATCAGGTTCACAATCTCCTTTGGATGAATTTAAAGAGGCGATAGCCAGACTTGAGACAAGATTCGCTAAAGAAGAAAATTTAGTTTTAAACAGATACAAATTCTACAAGAATAGACAACGAGAAGCGGAAACTGTTGACGAATTTGTAGCTCGTCTACGAGAATTATCAGTGAAGTGTAACTTCGGGCAGATGACTGATGAACATATACGTGACCAACTTATAGTTCAGAGTAACAACCGCAAAATACAAGAGAGACTATAGGCTGCGAAAAACCCAACCTTAAAAGTTGCGATTGAACTTGCCAAAATTGTTGAAGAATCAGAAAAATGTATGGTAGAACTACAGAAAAATAACTTAGACCAGAGTGTAACAGAAGTGTCTCCCAAGTCTGTATATAATAGTGATAATAGTGATAGTGAAAGTGGAGCTGTTGCAATGGTAAAAAAAAAAGGGTATATTTTACAGAAGAAAAATATGAGTCAAAATAATAACAAATGGCAAAACAGAGTGTGTTCGAGGTGTGGTAGAAATGAATGAATGAAATGAAATGAAATTTATACCGCGCGACTAAGCCCGTAGGCATCAAGGCGCCTGAGGGTAGCAACACCCATAGTTCTGATGCAAAGTTTTGCTTTGCAAATAACAAAGAATGCTTGAAGTGCGGCAAATTAGGTCACTTTGCTAAAATGTGCAAAAGCAAGATAAATTCAAGAGTGACTGTAGTCAGTGAGCAGCATGAGTTAAGACGCGATGCTAACAAAATTCTTGTTGTAGATGATACAGAAATCAATCTAGAAAATAGAGAGAGACGTCCTAAAGCTGAATTTATCATTGACGGCAAAGACATTAGTTTAATGGTCGATTGTGGTTCTAAGTGGACTATCATTCCAATGTCTTTGTTGAAGCGTGTGTGGGGTGATAGGATCTTAGTGGCTCCTGACATTCACCCAAAAGGTTATCAGGGCGGAAAGATTGATTTAGTTGGGTGTTTTGAGGGAGAAATTCAATTCAAAAACAGATTGATTCAAGGTAAGGTCTATGTTTCAACCGACGGTCCAGCCATATTAGGTTGGATGCATCAATTTGATCTTCATATTATAATCGATCCAAGAGCAGTTGAACCTGTATTGGTCGTTGATGATTTTAGCACTGATGATATCCTTCACAGTTATCGTAATGTGTTCAGAGATGAATTGGGTGAACTGCAAGGATATCACCATAAAATCTTAATAAAGGAAGGATCCATCCCTGTCCAACATAGAGCCAGAAGAGTTCCATTTGCTGTTAGGAACGAGGTTAAAGAAGTATTGGAAGAGATGCTTCAAGGCGGGAT
Source organism: Lissotriton helveticus (assembly GCF_964261635.1). Lineage (NCBI taxonomy): Eukaryota > Metazoa > Chordata > Amphibia > Caudata > Salamandridae > Lissotriton > Lissotriton helveticus. The sequence continues at coordinate 514,318,349 of NC_136071.1, read as the reverse complement.
CATTGAACCTGTTGAGGCATCGTCATGGATTTCGCCAGTGGTGATTTCTCAGAAATCTGACAAGAAAATCAGATTTTGTGTAGATCTGAGATCTCTCAACAAGTGTGTTGTTGCAGATGTGTTCCCGTTGCCAAACATAGGAGAGTTAATTTCTACATTGAAAGGTGCCAAATTCTTTAGTAAACTAGATCTGAAACATGCTTATCACCAGATTCGTCTACATGACGAGTCTAAGCATCTTACAGCTTTTATTACTGCAGAAGGGACATTCCAATTCAATAGATTACCTTTCGGGCTTATATCGGCAGCTAGTGTTTTTCAGCGGATGGTGTCTGAAGTTTTTAAGGGCATCAATAAGGTCATTTATTTTCAAGATGACATATTGATTTTTGGAGATTCCTTGGAAGAACATAACAATGTTCTCCAGTCAGTCTTACGTAGGATTGATGAGGCTGGTCTTACACTACGGAAGGAGAAATGTTCATTTTTGTCACGAGAGATTGAGTACTTAGGGTTTACACTCTCGGCTGATGGAGTTAAGCCTAAGAGAAACTTGCTAGAGGCAATTGAAATGGCTCCGTCTCCTGTCGATAAGGACCAGTTACGGTCATTTATGGGACTCATTGAATTTTATTCGAAATTCGTAAAAGAATTTTCCAGTAAAACAGCCCCTTTGAGGAGTTTACTTAAGAAAGGGGTCAAATTTTCTTGGACTTCAGACCAAGAAACTTGCTTTGCGAAGATTAAAAAAGAATTAGCTTCCGCAGAAGTTCTTACCCCTTTCGATATAAAATGTTCTTCTATCTTAATGGTGGATGCAAGCAGCATCGGTCTAGGTGCTGTTTTAATACAGAGGCATGGCTCGGAGGAGAGAACAATAGCCTTTGCCTCTAGACCCTTGACATCTTCTGAGCAGAACTATTCTGTGATTGAACGGGAAGCGCTAGCAGCTGTCTGGGGCACGTACTACTTTAGGACCTTTTTATGGGGTAATAAGTTTCTGATACGGTCAGATCATAAACCCTTAGTCAATGTTCTTGCTCCTGGTGGTACGGGAAAGAGGTCTCCGAGATTAGCTAGACTGGCTTCACGTCTGCAGGATTTTCAGTTTGAGTTAGAATTCGTGCAAGGATGGAAGAATGTGCAAGCCGATTGCCTGTCTCGCCTTCCTGTTCAGTCCGATGAAAAGGTTGAGTCTCAAGACGATTGTGCCATAGCCTTTATGGAGGATGTTCTTTTCCTGAGTTCTGGTTCATTCACTTGGGATGAGTGGTCGGTGAGCATGGAAAAGGATGTTATTCTCAAGAGAGTAGTGGATCTTGTTAATAAAGGCACAAGGAGAGAAAGTTCTGTTGAACCTTCTGTTCGTCCTTTTATCAAGATAGTAGATGAATTGTCTCTCTCTAACGGTATAGTTTTGATGAGAGGGGACCGATTCGTTCCTCCTTGTTCTTTGAGGCCCAAGATACTTTCTTTGGCTCATGAAGGACATCTGGGCCAGACCCTTACTCAACGAAGGGTAAAGGAGAACTTTTGGTGGCCTTCTATTGATTCTGATGCTGCTAAATATGTTGTACAGTGCGAGTTTTGTAAAGAAGGGGAAAAAAGATTAAAGATTGTGGGTTCCAAAGAGAGCTGTGGAATTTCCTATCTCAATCAGCCCTGGCACACAATCAGTTTGGATTTTATAGGTCCCATGGAAGAATTACCTTATAACCAACGTTTTGCAATCGTGATTATAGATTGTTACTCTAAATGGTTGACAGTTCGTTTTGTAAAAGAGATTACTACTGATGCCACAATAGATTTTCTCAGAGGTGTATTTATTGATGAGGGTTTTCCTTCATTCATAATCACCGACAATGGCACACAGTTGACTTCACACAAAATGAGTGTGTTTCTGCAGAGTTGTGGTGTGACTCATCGAAGAACTAGTCTCTACAATCCCAGAGGGAATGGAATGTGTGAGAGAGTTATTAGACTAGTGAAGGGTGTTATTCAGATGTCTTGTGAGTTTGGATGCTTTTCGGATGAGAGAGTTCAAGAACTAGTATGGGCCTATCGGTCTACTCCTCATAAACAGGGTGAAAAATCCCCTTTTGAGTTGATGCGAGGACGTCCACCTGTCACGAAATTGATTCCATCCTGGCTAACTAATCTTGGTGTGAAATCGTCCTCCCAAACTCGCTGTAAAGATGTTTCATTGCCTATCAAAATAGGAGATCTTGTCAAAGTCAAGCCCGGCAGATTTTCTAAAGGACTCAAGAAATTTCGGGGTCCTTTTTGTGTCAAACAACTGTATCCTCACTTTGTTGTTCTTGAGAATGGGGAGAAATGGAACTTCCGCAGGGTTGCTTTATATAGAAAATATTCCGATGTTACTGGCAACTCAATTCCTAAACCTAATTTGAGCAATAATGGGTACATGCTCTCTACTCAAACTGCTTCTGATGAATGTTTGCAGTCTGGTGCAAGGAGGGAGGTGGGTAGTGGTGATGCTCCTAGTAATGGTTGTGAGAATTTCCAAGTTAATTCTTGCCCTACCCATGGAAATGTTTCCGATAATGATTATACTGTTACTACAAATGTAAGGTCTTTTGTGAGAAGTTCTCGCTCCCGACATCCACCCGCATATTTGGGTGATTATGTTTGCTAAACAATATACTTTCCTTTTATTTACCTTTGGCATTCAAGGGAGGGAGATGTGTTGTAGATATGTTTATCTCATTTATGGGTTAGTCTTTTCTTTGTGTTTCCTACTTAGAATCCCAACTATGTAATGGGTTCTGATGTTCTGTACTGGGTTCTGGTTAAGACAGTTGGAGCTTGGTCTGATGGTGGCTTGTCCACTCGTTTTCTGTGCTGTGAATAAATGCTATCTTATGCCTGGAAACACATACGTCTCAAGCAGCATTTATATACTACAGAAGACTCACCAGAAGGTCTGGGCAGGGCTGCAGTCGAAATAGGAGGGTGCAGGATAATCCCATCACTACTGTAAACAATGACTGGGCTTTCCAATAAGGCATAGCCAGAACAGATTCCGCTACCTGTCTACTCACCTGCAACAGTACCCTCTGGTTAATTGAAAAGGGTTGGAAAGTATAAATAAGGCTAGTCGACCAGTCTTGTAGAAAAGCATCCCAGTTCAGCGCTCAAGGGTCCGGTCTCCAGCTGTAGAAGAGTGGGAGCTGTGCATTGAGTTGGGAGGCAAATAGATCAACTATGCAGGGACCCGATGCAGGTTCAACAGATGAAAAACTTGAGGATGCAATCATCAATCGCTGGAGTCATGGAGAAATCGGGAGTTCCAATCTGCTATCACACTGGACCTGCTCGGAATGTGTTCCGCCATCACCGATATGTGAGTCTGGAGGCAATAGTGCCAAAAGTCTTTGTCAATCTCCCCCAGAAGGCAAAACTTTATCCTGCCTAATCAATTGATGTATTGGACCTCTGATACATTGTCCATCCTCAATTAAATACAGCAACTCGATTTGCATGGTGACAAAGTATGGACCGCAAAGGATTGCACTAGCAACTCCAGACAGTTTGATGTGGAGGGAGAGTTCCTCCGGGGACCATGTGGCTCCTGTTTCTACTGAACTGCAACGAGCTCCCCAACCACAGCGACTGGCGTCTGATTCGATCACCATCTCGGGACTGAGGCAAAAATGGATCTGCTGTGCCAGGCAACCATATGCTCCAGCCAAACAAGACATCTCAATTTTGACCTCCTAGGACAAGGAAATCTGTCCAGAATAAGTTAGACCTTTATGGCGGTATAGAACTTTTAATTGTTTAAGGGCCCAGTAATGGAGGAGACCCAGAAAAAATCCTCTGAATGGATGAAGCCAGCAGCCCAACTAAGCATGCCAGGGACCTTAAACATAAAGTCAGAGAGGCAAGGGCTCTCCTCCACCCCTTCTTGATGGATAATCATTTCCGTAAGGGTAGGAGAAGTTGGGCTCAGACAGACTCCACCTCAAAGCCCAGAAAATCCAATATCTGAGATGGAATCATAACAGACTTCTCCGCATTGAGGTCAAACCTCAGACCCTGAAGAAGTTGACTTGTCCATGACAGATGAAGAACGGTCTCTCTGTCTTGCGCCATGACAAGAATATTGTCTAGATATATGATTAGTCGAACTTCTCGCTCCCAAAGATATTGAACTACCAGTCAAAGAAGTTTAATGAAACACCAAGGAGCTGAAGACAGGCCGAAGGGCATGGCAGTAAACTCATATCACTGATGACGCCACGGGAATTGCAGAAAGCTTCAATGCGGAGCAAAAATGGGAACTGTCAAATACGCATCTTTGAGATCTAGGCATACTAGCCAGTCTCCTTCTTGTAAAAGATTGCGTAACAAATGCATGCCCTCCATCTTGAAGTGGCAATGCACAATCCTGGAATTGAACTCTTGGAGGATGAGAAACAAACGAAACCCCTGATCCTTCTTGGGAACCTGAAAGACCGTACTGACGAACCCTCTCTGGTGTAGGAAAGTCTGGGACACCGTCTCCTTGGCCACCAGGGAACACATTTCTTTGTCTATGAAATTGGTCTAGTTTGGGAAAAATGGAGAGGGAAGGTGTACCTCCCCCTCCCTTGACTGGGGGGTCAAATAAAATGCCAGTCGGAAACCCTTGACCATCTGTTACACCCAGAGGTCCTGCGATAACGTGTGCCAAATGTGATAAAACAACTGAATTCTTCCCCCCACCATAACCTCTGGCCGAAGAATAATGCTCACCTGTGTAAGATGCATGTGCTGCATTGTCTCCACCCCTGTATCCACCAAGACGGGCAAGTCCCCGCCAACCCCTGCTGTGAATGGGGTAGAAATTTGAGGAACGAGCTAAGGCACCTCCACCTATAGGTGCAAATCCACGTGAGGCTTCATGGAAACCACAGCCTGGAGCTCGGACTTCCCCAAGTCCCTCACAAATTTGTCACTAAATAACAAGCCGTTGGCAAGGGTGCCAGCTTTTGTGGAAGCTAGATCAGCGAGTTAGAGAACAATGCGCAGGAGAACAGATTTACACCTTCCCATAGATAAGGTGCAGTTTGCATTACCTAATAGAAACAAGGCTCTTTGCGTCCATTCCAGGATCTCCCCAAGGTCTAACTGGGACTGATTATCCTTTGCTTGTACAGCCAGGTCCAAAGTTTTGGTGAGGGCACCAGAAATGTTAGCAGTTTATCCTGACAACCACGCCAGGCCCTAGCCAGACCCTTTTTAGGAGCCTTAGAATTTTTGGGGAGAATCATGGCCATGTTAGGATCAAGTTCTGGTGAGTCCACGACTTTGCGGAGGAGGGATGGACATGGGCACTGCCAGTCAAACCTCAACATATTGTGCATTTCGCGCTCAAAGCCCTGACGCAGATTATCCTGTACATAATGGGCCACTTCTATGCAGGAAACCCATTCAGTAGGACGAGGATGCATAATTTCCCAGGGATCAAAAAGCAAATTCTTGTTGGATGGGACTTCTGGTCCTACGTGTCGCACTTTGCGCTTGGTCGCTGGTTTAAATATTTTTTTGCGGGTCTCAGTATCCGAAGGGGAAGATGAAGAAGACTCCTCCGCTGTGAAAGTGGAGCTCTTGGAGAACCTTGTAGGTTCAAAAGAATCCGTACTTCCATAATTGTGGTTCCATAGGACAGAGTGCTCCTTTTGAGAAAAAGACCTCAGCTGAGGATCCTTTAGAGGAAGTACCCCGGGCAAAGCCCGAATCATGTAAAGCAATATCCTATTTAAAAGGGTCCCCTGAATTCTGTACCTCTTCCGGGCACTGCCACTCCAGCGGCCAGTGGGTTGGCTCCGACAAATGCAGACAGATCTAGCCCGTTCTATCTGGCAGGGTCGGAAGCCAAGGATGCGAAAAGCCTTGACCACGCTGGCCCCCGAGGAGGGGGGGCTAGGAATACCGGACCTCCGCAAATATTTCCAAGCGGCGCAACTGCGCTATTTGGTGGAATGGAGCAGGTGGGAGTCTGAAAAACCCTGGTTATTCCAGGATCAAGCAATAGCGGACGTCCACTTCAAGAAATCCCATTCCTTCGCAGAGCAGCCCGTCCACTTAACCTATACGCATCATTCGTCACACGGGTCCCGCTGCAAACGTGGGATGCCACTAATATAGTACACGATCTCACTACCTTTCCCTCACCGCTTACACCCCTGATCGACAACCCAGACTTCACCCCGGGTATGGCAGGGGGGCTTACGCACACTGGCGGTCGGCGGGATGTCGTTGCCTCTGTCACATCTATGGCCCGGAGGGTGTGCTCCCCTTCCCCCTCTTCAGACAAGAATACAACATTCCTGAAACGGAACGCATACGTTACCTTCAGGTTCGCCACTGGGCTCTACAGCCGCAGGTGAGGGACGCAGCCGATCGACATTTCCGGCCATATGAGAGATGGTTAATGACTCGCACCTCGGATACTAAACTCATATCAGACCTCTACAAATTCCTCCAACCGCAATCAACCCATCTCTACAACCCAGGGAGGGAACGTTGGGAGAGGGGGCTGGGCAGGGCCCTGAGTCACAAATAATGGAGCCATATCACTCAGGACTTACTGAGACCCTGACTAAGGTGACCACATATTGGTACTATACACCAGAACGCGTTAATGAAATGGACCGCAGTAAAGACAAGAACTGCTGGAGAGGTTGCGGCCAGTTGGGCACATTAATGCATATCTTGTGGGACTGCCCCCTAATACAACCATACTGGACGCAAGTGATTGATGACATAGATACACATTTCCACACCGAGCTGCCCCGCTTCCCCGCCTACATCATACTAGGGCTCCCTAACCCATTAACATACCCCCTACGATCGCGAAGAGGACGTCAAATGGCTATCGCCCTAGGCTCAGCAATCCAAAACATCTTGATACACTGGCGCACTGCTACGATTCCCTCCGCAATAGGCTAACTCCATCGACTATGGGGGGTGTTGGGGATGGAGAAGATGTCCCTTACTCTAGCCGGAGATATAGATCAATTTGGCGAGCTTTGGCAACCATTTCGCACTTTACTGATCACCGAATTCAGGGAACTTACTTGCCCATGGTATCTCCGCCTGTTACGTCTTACGGAACCAGAGGGCGAGGCCAAACTCTGGGGAAACGAGGGGACTCCGAACTGAGGACTGATGGGGAGACACAAGGGGAGAACGATTTGAGCACTGGACGGGGAGGGGCGGGGTGGGGGTCTGGGGATGTTGGGGGGTTGGGAGAAAGGGGGTTTCCACCTGGTGGGCATGAAGCACCTTTCCTTGCAGATCAACTCAGCGACAGATCAGAAGAATACTGGACTGTTCTAATGATTTATCATGCATTTCCCCTCCTTTCTCACGCATATTGTTACTGTTGAAGTTGTATTGTCTACTCTGAATGGTTTGCCTTCCAGGTGCAGATTTCAAATAAAAGAGAGTTAAACCTATAAGTGTCCCCTGAAGGGCCAACCAACTCACACCACCGATAGCGTGCTAAGAGTTGAGTAAATTGCTGCAAGGCCTTTATCAAGGCTCGGTTCATGGAGTCTTGAGCTTGTGTGTCAAGTGCCTCCACTCTTATTTCTCTTTCATATACTGTTCGTAGGGTATTTCATTATATTCCATATAATCTTCGCACTCATCAGCCTTGTAATTGACATTCTATAACACTAGAGGGGTCGAAGAGGTTTATGGGGGAGAGTAGCCCAGAAGGGTGAATGAGGCCTCTGAATGACGACCTAAAGAGGGCAAAACACTGCTCCTGTCGGTTGCACAAATTATCTGATGTGGATGGAGTCAACAAACTCTGCTAAGGCCCCGTAGGACAGCCACCGGGATCAGGAGCACAGCCAACCACACAGCATGCAGCGCGAGGAGCCGACCTGCATGCACCACGCCATATCAGCTGCCCTCGTATGTGCGAGCATCTGGAAATTAAAAGAGGACTGACTCTAAGAGTGCAAAAAGCGCTCGTCCTGCTCCCTCTCCACTGCACCGGCAACGCCGATCCGCCCTTTAGAGCATGAGCGCTCTGTCGGCAATATATATACAAATCAACACCTGTTATCAAACAAATAACATGTACACTTGAATAAAACAGAACTAAGATTACTTAAGCCAGCTGTTGCAGCAGCAAAGAAAGAGGAGGCACTATGGTGGCATTCACATATTTACTGTTACATGACCCTGGTGATTGGTGAGAAAGTGGAATACAGTGGTTCATGGGAAGTGTAGTTTTCAGTTTACTATTGTTTCATTGGCTGCTGTGATTTCTAAAGTAAAGAAAGAGAAGCATAATCAGGAGCCTCTGTTCCTGACATAGGATAACAGTGGTCCATCTACATTGATAGCATACTTTAAAAACATTGTGGGGGAAGTACTTAAGCAACCATACGTGCTAATCATTACCTGTTTGCAACATCCCCATGCTGTGTTATCATTTAGACTGTGACTTTTTCATTTTTTCCTGTTCAAAAAATACCCCTTGTTTGGAAATGGACACTTTATTAAGTGCATCAACTCGTATTGTAAACTAAACCAATCTTCATAACACCTCCTCTGAATAAACCTTGAGTGCTCGACCATATCTAGTACTTGAGTACAAGGAATTGTATGCAGTGCAAAAGTACTAGTGGCCAAAAAGTTAAGCAAAGCAATAGACTACGAACAATTAGAATTTACAAAAAAAATGAACGGTTTATGGATGGGATTAGGAAGAACCTTATGGTTAGCTATAGGTTTTATTCATAATTCAGCGTTAGAGTAAGGTATATTTTAAGGGATGAGGTGTGCCGGTTAATGTAGTAATAAGTCATTCGATTTGTGTAAGGTTAACATTTGTGGCTGGATTGGGGTTAGAGTAAGGGATGGTGTAAGGGAAGGTGTAATTGTTTGGGTTGAAATAAGGGTTACTGTTAGGATTGGGGTTAGAGTTTGTGCAAGTGATGGGGTTAAATTGGATTAATAGATTGGATTAAGGTTAAGACTGAGATCAGTATTCGAGTCATGCTGTGTATCCCAAGTGTCTGTGGGGCACCCAGAAGAGAAGGACTGGGGGGAGCGCTCCAGTGGGCTTGCAGTCTCTTTGCATTGGTTTCTGGTTGGAACCGCAAAACTCTCTCCCACCATTCCTGAGACCTAGTCAGGGTTGTGGTCGTGTGTCAAAAATAATCGACCTGTGTGTGGCCACTTCTGCCTAATGTGTGGCTGCTTCTGCACAAAGTAACCAGTTTGTGTGTGACTGCATTTGCCCAGAAGTAAACTGCCTGTGCATGGCCACATCTATCCAGAATATTTGGGTAATACATGACTGCATTTTCTCCCCCTCTGAGGGTTAGATCTACCAGTTTCATGACTAGCCAGATGAGGTTCCACCTTGGCCGTCGCTGAGTCCACCCACTGCTGCGACATCCATTGGAGGTCCGATCGGGACCACTACAACCAAGGTCTGCTAGCGCTACACCTGCTGAGCACACTGCATAAGCGCACGCCCGAGGACACAATGGAGTACACAAATAAAGCTGTTGGTTGGTGCCTACTTCTTAGGAAGCGGGTGCGGTGTGTTGGAGAAAGAAATGGGTTGCTGCACCAATTCAACGAGGACTGATCCACCACATGTGTGAAAACTAAAAACTGAGATTTAGCAAAAACTGCATAGACTTCAGGTTAACTGCACCTAAGCCCTAATCACACCACACCTCTTACCCCAAAGTGGAGGGGACTACCTACAGTGGGTTGGGGGTCCAAACCTGGATCAAGGGAGAGCCTCGAGGAGATAGCAGAAAGAGGCATTGCACTGCCTGTTAATGCCCAGGGACACAAAATTGCATTTTGTCATAATAGCGTGTTGTATTACATTCTTGTGTATGTTAAGAACTTTTCTTTCCTAAAAGAGAAGCACTAGGCTGACATTCAATTATTGTGTTGTTATATCATTCGTGAGCTCTGGGCACAAAAAAACACACTATCTGCCTGAAAAGTCTATAACCACTTTCTACCACAGAAAGTCAAGCTCTGAAGGATTTGACTTGGCCCAGTTTGCAGAGACATAGTAGAACATACCTAAGGCAACAGAGGCAAAAAGCCTCAGGGTCCATGGTTGAGACTCAGGATTCCCTGCTTGCCATGTGGCTCTCTGAACAGGGTTTGAAAATTGGAGCAAAGCATTGTGGGATCTTGCAAAAGACAATTCCAAATGTCGTCCACAAAACAATAAGTCGAGGTTGTACACATTAGCACTTGTAAATTACTATGGCAGATAAAAGATTAGTTGATGTATACCTTTGACACCCTGTCCTAAAATCAGATGAGATATTTGTTATTATGGAGTGTAGGGGGCTACCAGGAATAGGGCTGGGGAGGCTCTTGGGAGATTTGTAAGAGACCAATTGGAGAAACTTGGTAATGGGAGCGGTGTTAAAAACTGGGACGGACTCAGAGGAGGGTACCATGATAGAAACCCAGGGAGAGAGTTTTGTGGCCTCAGATTCTAAATCGGCCTTTACCGACCGGTATTGGGCGACCTACATCGGGCCCTTGGTCTGAAGGCAGCTCTGTAACTCCCTTTAAAGAAAGCCAGAGTGCAGATTGTGTTCTATTTTCAACTTGGATTAATGAACTGTTGAATGAGTGGGGGAACGAGTTGGAGGCCACAGATTTTGATGTCCTTAACCAGTTGATGTTGACAGAGTGACTCAAGGAGTAGTGTTCTATCCCACCTATGCAATACCTGTCAGACTTGACAAACATTGATCCAGAGAAACTGACAATGTTGACTCATAAGTGATTATTCACTGTGGTTAATAAAAGGCGGGGGCAACATTTCTCTAAGCCAGTAACAGATGTAAGATTTCAACAGAATGGTTCTAAACTGGAGGATACAGGCCTGGCAATTCCCAGTGTTCCATGGGAGTGTACAGGCAGAAACGGAATTGGGTTCCCAGTCAGAAAGAAAACAATGAAAAAAGAGGATAGGAACATCCTTTCAACCCCCCAAGGTGATTACTTGTCATAAGTGTCGCAGTAAGGGGCATTACAAAAAAGATTGTTAGCTGAATGACCCTATACCAGCTGCACCCATCATAGCAAGTGTGTTGACTGTAAGTTAACCCCTTCCACACAGGGCTGATTCCCCCGCGGTGCGGGGAGGAGGGGGGCCGCGCGGGGCGCCGCGGTGCTCGTGACAAGCTCAGCTTGTCATGCTGCACAGTGGAGCTGTGCTCATGACGAGCTGAGCTCGTCATGACTCTGCCCACTCAATGGAACACCCAGCACAGCAGGGGAATTAGCCCCGCGTGGGCGTTCCGCGGCCATTATGACGAGCTCAGCTTGTCATGAGCAGAGCACAATGTGCCGCATGACGAGCTCGTCATGAGCGTCGAACGTGTTAAGGGATCCGAGGGAGCCCTGTTGCACTAAACCTAGTGGCAAAGGTCATTTAGGAAATACACCCAGATGGCCAGAAACACATACACCAAATTATATTGGGGTTTGTTTTGGAAGCTAGCTTCAATGGTCGCAAGGTGTCAGCACTGAGAGATATAGGAGATTAAAGGACTATGGTTGAGAGGAAATATTTCAAACATGGCACCAATATCATAGGTTTGGAGGCCAATGGAGAAGACATGAAGTACTTAATTGCCCATGTTAAGGTAGAAATCAATGGCAAGTCAGCCATGATTGATGAGTTCGTGAGAGAGAGACAAGGTTCTTGGACAATGATTTGATTGCCCCTGGTTTAGTACTAGGGCTAGAAACCTACATGGCCTGAACTATGTCATCTGTGTTGACCAGAGCACATGCTACATGCCACATTTTCGTCTTGTCTCATCCAAGGATCAGGTTGGGATATATTTGTGTGCTAACACCACCACCTCTTGTTAAGTGGCAAATGGATAATGATTCAGCTAGCTAATCGCTTCCCTGGTATCCTCTCAGTTTTTGCCACCAGAATATCTGCTGGTTCTCCTAGTCTTTCTTCCCCTTCACGAGAATGAGGGTGGTGGAGAACACAAATGGTGTAGCAGCTTTCCTGCTTTAGGACTTAGAGGGCGCTTTTGGAACATTCAATCTCCAAACATCATTATTCAGACAATGTCTTGACATTTACTGAAACACTCTGAAATGGACCATCTTTTACCTGAGAAGTAGATGAAGTTTGGTGACTGTGCCCTCATTTACCTCCGCCCCCACCGCAGCTCACACTGTGGCTTCCCACCGGGATCAAATATCTCCCCTATTCAACATCTGCCTGACTCCTTTCCCGGATGTGATGGAATTCTTCAATCTTACATGCTACATTTATGTGGATGACTCAAATTCTTCTAACAATGGGCATTGTTGTGGCTGCTCACTCCTCATGACTTGATGACTGCCTTGATGCTATTGTCTTGTGGATGAGGACTTACCACCTGAAGCTCCACACCCTGAAAAAAGACTGTGACCTGTGGACAATAGTGCAACCTGTGTTCCCTATAGTATGTGCGTGCAGTTAAACTTCCATCCATGTCTAGAAATTCTATAGGACCATACATGCTTCGCAAAATTCCAAGTGAGGTACTGTATAGGTCCCAAGAATGGTCTTTTGGGGCACAGCAATGCTTTGTGCAGCCATGCACGAGAGGTGCTGTTTTCAAAAGACGGTTCCCAGTCGCAAGTCTCAGTGTAATTCAGGCTTGCAGATTTAGATGGTCATTCATTACTACCTGGGCGGTCGCTGCAGGGAAGATGAACTGGTCCAGGCCTCAGAAAAAGAAGGGGCTGATGGGAGGTAGTGAAGTCACAGAAAAGAAGGGGCACATGCTTGTGGAAGGTAGTGAAGCCACAGGAAAGAAGGGGCACATGCTGGTGTGAGGTAGTAAAGCCACAGAAGAGAAAGGGCACGTCCTGGTGGGAGGTAGTGAAGCCACAGAAAAGAAGGGGCACGTCCTGGTGGAAGGTAGTGAAGCCACAGAAAAGAAGGGGCACGTCCTGGTGGGAGGCAGTGAAGCCACAGAAAAGAAGGGGCACGTCCTGGTGGGAGGCAGTGAAGCCACAGTAAAGAAGGGGCATGTCCTGGTGGAAAGTAGTGAAGGCACAGAAAAGAAGGGGCACGTCCTGGTGGGAAGTGGTGAAGGCACAGAAAAGAAGGGGCACGTCCTGGTGGGAAGTAGTGAAGCCACAGTAAAGAAGGGGCACGTCCTGGTGGGAGGCAGTGAAGCCACAGAAAAGAAGGGGCACGTGCTGGTGGAAGGTAGTGAAGCCACAGAAAAGAAGGGGCACGTCCTGGTGGAAGGTAGTGAAGGCACTGAAAAGAAGGGGCACGTCCTGGTGGAAGGTAGTGAAGGCACAGAAAAGAAGAGGCACGTCCTGGTGGGAGGTAGTGAAGGCACTGAAAAGAAGGGGCACGTCCTGGTGGAAGGTAGTGAAGGCACAGAAAAGAAGAGGCACGTCCTGGTGGGAAGTAGTGAAGCCACAGTAAAGAAGGGGCACGTCCTGGTGGGAGGCAGTGAAGCCACAGAAAAGAAGGGGCACGTGCTGGTGGAAGGTAGTGAAGCCACAGAAAAGAAGGGGCACGTCCTGGTGGAAGGTAGTGAAGGCACTGAAAAGAAGGGGCACGTCCTGGTGGAAGGTAGTGAAGGCACAGAAAAGAAGAGGCACGTCCTGGTGGGATTTAGTGTAGCCACAGAAAAGAAGGGGCACATGCTGGTGGGAGGTAGTGAAGGTGCAGAAAAGAAAAGGCACGTCCTGGTGTGAGGTAGTGAAGCTACAGAAAAGAAGGGGCACGTGCTGGTGGAAGGTAGTGAAGCCACTGAAAAGAAAGGGCACGTCCTGGTGGGAGGCAGTGAAGCCACAGAAAAGAAGTGGCACGTGCTAGTGGGATTTAGTGAAGCCACAGAAAAGAAGGGGCATGTCCTGGTGGGATTTAGTGAAGCCACAGAAAAGAAAGGGGCATGTCCTCGTGGGATGTAGTGAAGCCACAGAAAAGAAGAGGCACGTCCTGGTGGGATTTAGTGAAGCCACAGAAAAGAAGGGGCACGTGCTGGTGGAAGGTAGTGAAGCCACTGAAAAGAAAGGGCACGTCCTGGTGGGAGGCAGTGAAGCCACAGAAAAGAAGTGGCACGTGCTAGTGGAAGGTGGTGAAGGCACAGAAAAGAAATGGCACGTCTTGGTGGGAGGTAGTGAAGCCGCAGAAAAGAAGTGGCACATCCTGGTGGGAGGCAGTGAAGCCACAGAAAAGAAGGGGTTACGTGCTGGTGTGAGGTAGTGAAGCCACAGAAAAGAAGGGGCACGTCCTGGTGGGATTTAGTGTAGCCACAGACAAGAAGGGGCACGTCCTGGTGGGATTTAGTGAAGCCACAGTAAAGAAGGGGCACGTCCTGGTGGGATTTAGTGTAGCCACAGAAAAGAAGGGGCACGTCCTGGTGGGATTTAGTGAAGCCACAGAAAAGAAGGGGCATGTCCTGGTGGGATTTAGTGAAGCCACAGAAAAGAAAGGGGCATGTCCTCGTGGGATGTAGTGAAGCCACAGAAAAGAAGAGGCACGTCCTGGTGGGATTTAGTGAAGCCACAGAAAAGAAGGGGCACATGCTGGTGGGAGGTAGTGAAGGTGCAGAAAAGAAAAGGCACGTCCTGGTGTGAGGTAGTGAAGCTACAGAAAAGAAGGGGCACGTGCTGGTGGAAGGTAGTGAAGCCACTGAAAAGAAAGGGCACGTCCTGGTGGGAGGCAGTGAAGCCACAGAAAAGAAGTGGCACGTGCTAGTGGGATTTAGTGAAGCCACAGAAAAGAAGGGGCATGTCCTGGTGGGATTTAGTGAAGCCACAGAAAAGAAAGGGGCATGTCCTCGTGGGATGTAGTGAAGCCACAGAAAAGAAGAGGCACGTCCTGGTGGGATTTAGTGAAGCCACAGAAAAGAAGGGGCACGTGCTGGTGGAAGGTAGTGAAGCCACTGAAAAGAAAGGGCACGTCCTGGTGGGAGGCAGTGAAGCCACAGAAAAGAAGTGGCACGTGCTAGTGGAAGGTGGTGAAGGCACAGAAAAGAAATGGCACGTCTTGGTGGGAGGTAGTGAAGCCGCAGAAAAGAAGTGGCACATCCTGGTGGGAGGCAGTGAAGCCACAGAAAAGAAGGGGTTACGTGCTGGTGTGAGGTAGTGAAGCCACAGAAAAGAAGGGGCACGTCCTGGTGGGATTTAGTGTAGCCACAGACAAGAAGGGGCACGTCCTGGTGGGATTTAGTGAAGCCACAGTAAAGAAGGGGCACGTCCTGGTGGGATTTAGTGTAGCCACAGAAAAGAAGGGGCACGTCCTGGTGGGATTTAGTGAAGCCACAGAAAAGAAGGGGCATGTCCTGGTGGGATTTAGTGAAGCCACAGAAAAGAAAGGGGCATGTCCTCGTGGGATGTAGTGAAGCCACAGAAAAGAAGAGGCACGTCCTGGTGGGATTTAGTGAAGCCACAGAAAAGAAGGGGCACATGCTGGTGGGAGGTAGTGAAGGCGCAGAAAAGAAAAGGCACGTCCTGGTGTGAGGTAGTGAAGCTACAGAAAAGAAGGGGCACGTGCTGGTGGAAGGTAGTGAAGCCACTGAAAAGAAAGGGCACGTCCTGGTGGGAGGTAGTAAAGCCACAGAAAAGAAAGGGCACATCCTGGTGTGTTGTAGTGGCTTCTCGTACACAAGTGCACTCATTTCAAACACCTCACACACACATACAAAGCACCACACAACATAGGCCCCACCTACCTTCTCAGTCACATATTTTTCCACCAACCCTCCAGACACCTCCGCTCAGCCACACTCTCACTGATGCATGTGCCCCACATGCACATAAATAGAGCAGAAGTTCATGCCTTCTCATACTTCTTCCCCAAAGCATTGACCGACCTCTCACAGCATATCCGAACCTCCTCATTGGTTCTTGAGTTCCGCAAGAAACTGAAGACCTGGCTTTTCGAAATAATGTCCTGGGAGTACCCACCTGTGAAGCACCTGAATACCCTCATGGGTGATTAGCCTATACAAATATGAATAAAATAAATTAACATGGGTTTAGCCCTTTCCCAACTCTCCAATGTTAATAACGAATCACACTATGGATGTGTTCCCGAAGTTGGCTATAATGGGGAGAGCTTCAATACTGGTGGGTAGAAAAATTGCTTGAATGTGTCTATTAGGCAGGTCTTTATGTCGGTAAAGAGGCATGAGTGTGGTTAAGAGCATAGATGTATCTAAGAGGAAGGAGAGTGAACATGGGTTGCAGGAGAGGCTTGAAAGGTGAGAGGGGGGCTGGTTGTGGGTAAAGGGTAGTCAGCAGTGCATGTGGGTAATGAAACGATTTTAAATGGAAATCTCAAACCAACAATCTTTCACTTTTTATTTCCACCATAAGCATCTTGATAAATTGCCTAGGAATGAAAGTATGTTGTAATTCGTAAGCAGTAGACAGACTGTGTCATATCTTCTAAGGAAGGAAGAATTAGGAAGGAATTATTATTGCTAGAGCACCTGGAAACAATGTATAGTGTCAATGGATATCACTCTTGAATCCTAAAAGGGTGCTTGCAAACTGAGTGTGTCAGGAGCATAGATGGGCACATTTTAAAGTAGGGGCAAGAGTGAGGACCCCAACGGGGGGAACATGGCGGCCAGCTAGGAAGCCCGTCGCAGGTCGATCTCCACTAACCTCGTTTAGGAACTTGAACTCCCTTTGGTGTAATGAAGTTAGGTAGCTGTGGTTAGTCGGCGTCGAGGTTTTTTCTCTCTCGGAGTGCTGTTTTTCCTGCCATTTTCTGGGTTTTTGTCCGGATAGCTCACGTAGCGTGAGCCCTCGGCATTTCATTCCAAAGCAGCCTGTCACAGTAGAACTGTGGATCCATGGGGTGGTCCGCGGCTGCGAGTTTCGGGGACGGGTCAACGTGGTGCTGCCCGCTCCATCGTTCCAGATGTTGGAGGTGGCGACCGAAGCTTGGAGCGCTCGCAGCCTCGTTGACTCCCGACTGGGGTCAGTGTCACTGTTTCGATTTTTCTTATCCGCCAACAAGGATCCAGTCTTTCTTTTCCGGATCTAGCGAGGCTGAAGAGACGAACAGTGAGCTATTCCACTTTGTATTTGGCTGTCGGGACTGTTGGGAAGTTTTGGTTTGGACTTCCCCTGAGCAAGTTACAGGGGTTTTAAGGTGTGGTTCCCCCCTGATTGTGGGTGATACAGGGAGGAAAGGTTCACCATTAAGATAAGTGGGGAGTCACACCACATAGGTGTTTAAACCCTCTCTCGTATTCTCTTTACCTCCCGCTACTGGATGTGTTGTGGACCAGCTTTTGCCCTTCTTAGAGCCGCCAGAGTGCTTGGTAAGCCTCGCCAAGCCCGGTCTCGCTCGTTTGAGTTGACCCCTTGTTATCGGATCAGCTCAGGAAGGGCTTGTATGCACTATGCATGTTGCTTATTAGTAAGTGCGCAGGGGACGAGCTGGTCCCATACGGAGATGTGCTCTGTGCCCCTGGCTATTCGGAAATGCCGTTGCCTGGACGTATGAAATCATCCCATTGAGGTAAAGGCAAATGAGCTAAGGTATGACTCAGTCTCCATTTACAGATCTCGGTCTACGGAGGTAGTCCGTCTGCAGTGTGGGGGAAAGAAACAGATATATAAAGGAGACTCCGTGTGCAACATAATCGACTTCCTAGTCCTCCCACTAGTTTAACCCTTGTCAGTGAGACTCTATCAGGGAAAAGATACAAATTAAAATCTAGTACGTTTCTAGAGAAGGAACTCCCTCCAAACCAGGCTATTCTCCCTAGTCAAGTTTTAGAGGCCGCGCCAAGCAAGCATAGACTTAGGAGACTGCAGGATAAGGCAGGGAAACTGACCCCCGTTAAGGAGAGGAAGAAGAAATCTACCCTGCCTCCAGCAAGGGTGACTCCATCTCTCAGGTCCTACTTTAAATTGAGCATGCAGAGTAGTAAGGAAACCGTAAAGCAGGGAGCATCCTCGGCACAGATCACTACGCCATTAGATTCTGCCATCACACTGTCAAATAGATTCTCTATCCTATCTGAACCAAGCTCTTTAGCTGAGGTAAACCCTCTACAGGAAGGTCCTCATATAAAGAATGAAACGGCAGAGAGGGCGCAGGTGATAATAACACAGGGCTCGGATCCAATACAGGGGATGTTCACCCAGCTGTCCCTAGAGATCAAGGAACGTTTTTCCATATCAAAACGAAACCAAAAAAAAGATACAGGATACATGCACTAATCTAGAGGAGAGTATCTCTGCACTAACGTATCGTATGGAGGAGCTAGAGAATAAAGTGAGAGAGCTAAGTCTGTATGTGAAGGGGAACACTCTAGAAGTGAGTAGGCTAAAGGAAAAGGAGAAAGACCTCTCGGAAAGACTGGAGAGACTCGAAAATAATTCCAGAAGGAACAATATCAGGATTCTTGATCTAGCAGAAGGAATGGAAGGGGATAACATCAAGACCTTTGTTATAGAGATTCTGACCAAAGTCATTCATTTAGGTATGCTTTGTGTGATTGCATAAAAAGCATAGTTGTGAAATGATATCTATGTTAAAAACTGTTGAAAGAACCAGTCATTTTGGTGAGTGCCTGCAGTATAGATCGATGTTTAATTTGCAATAATGGTTTTAAAAACGGAGACGATCAAGCCAGTAGTTCATCATTTTGCAATCCATTACATATGGCCCTTTAAGATGGACAATAGTACAAGCCATCACTAAATCCTCCAAGAAGCAGTTCATTTTTATGATGTTTGGTGTGTATGGGGTAAAATGGCAGCATTTAAATAACAACAAACTCCTCACGCACCCGAAATATTCCATCTCAGAATTACTATTCCAAACATTTTTGAAGATCATACTTTAGAAGATTGCATTCATTCTAGTATAGAGGTTTGGGAGACACGCAACAGCTATCTGTTGCCCACTCTTTCAAAAACTCTATATATGTTAAACAAAAATATTTCATTGATGAAAAATGATTGATTTACAAAACTAAAATGGGAATGTAAAAAAACTAGAATGCTTGGATGTGATATACCAAATAAGAGCTGTGGTCAGTCTTTCAGGGCTAACAGGATCATAACTTCTTACTCCAATCTCTGCATTACAGTAAAGCAGGAAGTGATCACCATTCCATACCATAATTTCCTCTTCCATTAACTGTTGTCAGTGGTTACCTGTGATGCATTGCCACCTCACAAGACCGGGACCCTGAGTCAAACAAAAATCCGTCCCACCTTATCAGATGACTTTAGTTTTGTCTGTCTTAGAGATGCTACGTAGCAAACAAACAATTTAGGCCGATGTACAAATGCTATTTTGATTGTCTTCCTGTCACATTGTAAAATATTAGTGTAGGCAGCGAATGGATGTGGCCTCTCGTTGATGGGGTGTTCCCACTTAGAGCTTTTGATGTTCTTTGGGACTTGGTCTGTGCAAGTGTGGGTCTAGTCAGTTGCACCTGAGACCCCTTTGTTGAGTCCTTCTGGATTTGCCTTGGTGAGGTGTATGAGACTCTTGAACAGTTTACACAGTAACCCAGGCTGACAGCAGACCACCAAGCATGGGAGACGTGAGGCAGTGGGCAGAGGGCAGGCATCTTTGATTTGGCTGACTGATTCATATGGAATACAAAAGAGGTTCTGATGTGAGACAATCAGCCCTTCAGCTCCAGGCTACCACAGTAAAGCATTTATGTTATAAATTATATACGTCGTCTTGGGGCAGTGGAGTAACCAATTTAGTTTGTCATGTAATTATATTAGAACAACTACCTCAATGTAGATTTACCTAAATATGGAACAAAATGCACTGTATAACACTGAATTTTAAGCCGATCTCTACAGTGTCAATCACCACTAATGGGTGCTGGCTACACTCTACTTGCTTGCACAGGAAGTTTTTGCATGACTTTGGTGCGCGTAGTCATGCCTGCAGTGCACCGCGACATTTAATCTCTTTACGCATAGGAAACAATTGGAAGGAACCTTGGGTGCAACCAACCACCAGCCAACAGCTAGGGGGCCAAAGAACTTGAAGCCTTTTCTAAGAACCCCCAATTTTGGCGCATAATGGAACTAAAGCACCGGGTAGCGAAGAAATCTCCCACGATAACAAAATGCTAATCATTTAGGTAACATCCTATGGGGGTGGGTTGCACACCATTTTTTACATCAAATTTCTCCTTATATCATTTCAAGCTTTTCAAAAGCGTGCTCAGTGGTAACATGCCCAGCCCCAGTGGCACGTGATACATCAAGTCGCAACGCTGGGACACAAACTAGTGCCCCAAACCATGGCACAATCGCTACTGCTGCTAACTACACAATGATGTATTAATAATGTGTTTTTTTAAAAACGAGTACAACGAGATTTCAATTTAGGCGATGTTTTTTACATTCAGGGTGGAATCTGGGAGTTGTAATTTAGATGAAATTTGGAGTAATTGGAGTTCATCAGGTGCTCACTATGTCGCGCAGATGGGAGGGCCAACTTGGGAGGAGGAGGGGCTGTTGGGTTTAAAGATCAGGTGTGTTGCAAAGTCGAGGGAAACTCTTTTTGATACGGAGAGAAGCGGTTGAATGTTTTGCAGCAGGTGCGTGAGGGCTTCTAAGACGAATAACAGATATTATGCATTGAGAGCAGTGAGCCCCGGACGTATGGTTAACTTTATTTTGACTGAGTGCAATAGAAATGAGCAATGCTGCAGCATACTGTTGTAAAATCGAGGAAGGACTGAGAAGTCATAAAGTATGTTTGGCACACGACTGGAAAAGTTAAGAGCACGGGCGCACAGTCTGTTTTTGTCTAGTTGAGAAGCGTAGAGGGGTGAGGGATGAAAGTTCCAAAAAGAGTGATCTAGGATAACAACGACGTGGGGTAAGGGGTTTAATTTGAGAAGTGAAGATTTCGGATGGGAAATTAAAGTGTGAAGGGGCGACGTGGTGAACACACTAGTAACACCAGATCAGCATCGAATGTTTGCAAATAATTTAACAACGAGGGGAATAGTTTGGTTTTTCAGTTACAGCATCGCATATTTTTTTAACTGTTTGGTTATCACCTCCAACATGTAAATAATGGTTATTAGTGCAAATTTTGTATGTACAGTGGCATATTGTATTTTAATGGATGTTTAATTGATTTTCCAGTTACCCCTGACGAAGGACCCACCGAGGCCCGAAATGCATTGGGTTGTTAATAAACTGCTTTGGATGAAATGTGCTTCAGTGCGTATTCTAGACAGAAGAGGTTTGGATGGCCCATCATGAATACAAGAAAATTTGGAAATTGGCATTTCCTTGCATGCGGATTTAAAAATGGTTGACAAAAAGGATTAAAGAAGTTTAGTTATGGATTGCATAGGACTTACTGGATAAATGAATGCATTTGCAGTAGCGATTGTGCCATGGTTTGGGGCACTAGTTTGTGTCCAATCATTTAGGTAAGCCATATTTAAGCCCAGCCCCTCATTCCACTGATAGTTTGTAACCAGTAGACCCCATCACTGGCCAATCTCTACACTTTGTAGTGTAATTTCATCCTCCAGCGCACAACACAGGGCACATTCATGGTTTGTCCCCCAGGCTTCATATTGATTTCCTTCCAGCATGTATTCTATTGATTTTCCTTCAGGGTGCCACACATCTATTTCCAGCATGATCCATGTACAACCGTAAAGCTATATATAGCTTGACCTCTAGAATGCTCTGACCCTCATTTAGAGCAGGTACGAAAGTGCAAAATATCATATTAAATGTGTGGTGAGATTACTTCACCCTTAACACGATTTTCTTTTTAGAGTAAAGTGGTATAATAGCAAAAACAATGTGGTTATAGCATTTCAGGGCATGGGGAATTCATGCAAAAAAAGCTGTTGCTAACATAGCAGTTATAAATGCGTACAAACTTGAAACACTTTCCATATAGCAATCCACATCAAAGCATATTTATGAATTGTCGCCCAAAGTTGCCATATACTAAATGCGCCCCGCTGTACGAATTATCTAAGGCTACTGGAAATGTGTTATTCTGTGGCAGTGACGTCTTTTGCATCCAATGTTGGATTTTTCATATTTTCCACATAATCGACCATATGTTTCATAATTTGCAGGTTTAAAAAATAAACTTTTAAAGACCACATAGTTCAAAGTTGTTAAAATAAAGCACCACTTGTGGCGGTGCTTCGTATTGGCAGTATCTTTGTTAAGATTAAACGGTCACCTTTCAGTTTCTGTATTCAGAGGTTAAACTGGTATTAATGAGGTGAATCTTTTGCCAAGACACAATTAAGGGACAGAGGTGATGACCTTGATGTCATAGCTGCAGACCCTATAGATGGTATGGGCCAGATTCAGAGTTTGGTGCTCAGGTACTCCGTCACAGTGGCGGCTGGCATTTAATGGCTGTGGGGTCGCCAGGGGGAGGGGGTAGAGGAGGGAAAAAATATAAAACACTTACCTGACTGCCATCGCTGGCTCCTCTTGTTCCTCTTTGTCTGCCTCCGAGCAGGAAGCAATAAGCACCCGGCTCCCACCCTCCCAATAGCCAATCACAATGCTGCGTTGCGATTGGTCTGAACACTGTGGTTCGGCACTCAGCCATAGAATGGGAGGCTAGGCATGTCCTCCATGAAGGCTGTAATGCAGCCTGCATGGAGAACATGCAAAGTGCGCATGACGGTTTGACCGTCCCGAGACAGCCAGCTAAAGCGTCCTGCACACTTGGAGTTGGCAAACCACTCCTCCCCTGCTCTGTGAGCAGAGCAGCCCCGCCCCTACCCAGTTGATCAAGGGAAATAATAAAATGATTTTAAAAAAATGAGTTATCATTTTATTGTTTCCTTTTTCGACCTGCTCAGTTTTGCGACGCTCCTCCGCCTCAGCAGAGAAGTCGCCACTGCCGTCACAAACATGAAGGATATCCCTTCTGCTTTTTCAAGTACAGCATGTCCTATTGCTTTGGTAATAAGGCAGATGGCATATCCATCACGTTTGTCACAGAGTAACCATCTGCCAGACTCTAAAGCAGACCCTACTTTTCCAACACTGCTTCCCTTGTGTGACTCTTCACCAGATTCTGACACGAGGGACCAGGCTGCATTTGTCCCTCAGGCTCTTTAGGCTCCACCAGAGTCCCACGTCCACGTCATGAGCTCCCCATTAAGGTACTATGGTCCATCCCCACCACACATAAATCATCTCTGGCCCTTGATGAGACGGAGGTAACAAGCAGACCCAACAGCGTGAATACAAAGCACTATACAAGATAGAAGACACCAACGCTAGGTAACTAGAAGAGATCACTTCCCTCCTGGAAAATCTGTCAAAACTTCAAAAGAACAACATCCTACAATCACCTTTTTATTTTCATAATTTCAGCAGGGGTGCAGTGCTGTCAAATTGGTATGACCCTACTATAGGATGTTGATATATCGCATGCAATGATGTAACATCCGCTTCTTCAACCTAACCACGATATCACAGAATAAATCCAGGTAAAGACATGTGGATGTAACAATAGTAATTATATATGTACCATGACGATGTAGTGGAAAGGGATGTAGTGGATGCACTATTCCTGTAGTTTAATATTGCAAACCTCGGTATTGTGCCATACAAAAATGAAATTCCACCAAAACATAAGTAGGACATTTTCACCCACTAAAGGCCCCTCTAGAACCTTTGAATGTGCATTTAATCACTTATAATTAGCAATATAATAGTGGATAGTACATTGTATTATATGTGATGTGGAGAAAAATGCAACAGTTAATACATGTGGCTAGTTTTTTCTCGTTTATTTTCATTTTTTTAGAACTGGACATTTATCGTATTTGTTTTGTGAAACCTAATGTATGCCTTTGAATAGCCCACCATAATATAGATTTATCTCTCTAGCTAGAAAGGTGGCACCATCAGCAAACCATCATTTGAAAGTGCCTCTTAGCACTACAAGAATTCCAGATAGCCATTGCTCTCCATCACATCACTAGAGGGGAATTTCAGATGTTTTGCAGAATCATGCTCTATAATTACTGGAAAGTCTACAGACACAAGTTATTCATGTTGAAAAATACCATCAACAATAGAAAAAAGCTTCTCAGTTATAATTATACCACTGCTTGAGCTCATGCAACACTTGTAGCCTTAGCAACTCACACAAGCACTGACTTGCTTACGGCCCATCAGTTAAACCAGCTCATCTGTCTGTACAAAACATTATTAAAAATGATAATTGTATTGCACCTCATGATGAATAACCACTTTTTAAGGCCTCACACAAAAATTCCAATTTTCTAGACTTTTCCTCCAACTCAGAAGCTTGTATTTTGCCTGATATCGAACATGAAAATTACTCTGAACACACTTATTTTAGTATCAAAAGGGATTACTAAACAAAAGCTACCTTTCCCTACTGAGGCGGAAAGCCGGGAGGTCTCTGTCTTTACTTTACTTTGGCACCTTAGAATCTTTCCTTTTGCAATTTTAATCGTGTTCAGACCGCGCTTGATTTAGAAGCATTTTAATTAGTTATTGTGTATTTTACTTGTGTGCTTGACAGCGCTTGATTAAAAAGCGCTCGAGATTAGAGACTCCCTTAGAGCTCCTAAGCGCTTTGTGCTCCTTCCCCCAACCCCTACCTCCGGACCGCCCTCGGCCGAGCATCGACGCCGAGGGCTGGGATTCGATCTTGGCGGCCATATTGGGTGTGGGCCAGGCGAATCGCGCGCTCTAGCAGCGCTATAAATAGAACGGTCATGACTCCGCGCAGCGGACGCGCCGGATCTGCGCCGGAGTCGTGCCACAGTCCTGCCCGTCTGCGCCCGTCCGCGCCGAGGACGGGCAGGACGGCAGGACATCTGCTCTGGATGTGGCTGCCCATCCGCTTTGTAAGTATTCGTTACAGGAGGTGTTGGAGCTTAAACCGCCAGTACTAGCGTGTTCTCACAGAAGTTCTCCGGATGATCTCTTACTATCCCCATGTTGCGGTTGTTTTCCGACAGGCCATGGTGGCCCTAGCCTTTTTCCCCCTCTTCATCAGGTAGAACCCATTGCTGACCCTGGACTCACAGCGTTGAGAGAAGACTGCATTCTCATCAATACTCGTTCGCTGATTAAAAACAATATTGCCTTTAAGGAGTTGGTACTCGACAGGAAACCTTCGTGGGTCTTTATCACGGAGACATGGGCAAAGGACTCTTCGGGTCCCGACCTTGTTGAAGCAGTCCCTGAAGGGTACTGCCTGGCACGTCAGGATAGAATGGGACGTGTAGGAGGTGGGTTAGCAATTCTCTACAAGGATAGTTTTCATTGTCATACTCTACCAGTCTCTGACCCCAAGGATACTTTCCAAGTCTTGTACTTCTCTTTAACAGATGTCCATAACCTGGTATTTAATGGGATCCTGGTCTACCGTCCCCCTGGTCCCAGAGCAGGCTTCGAACAGCAGCTGCTCCATGTTCTAGAACCCTATTTTGGCCGTGACAATCTTCCTATATTGGGAGATTTCAATTTTCATCTCGAGCTGTTGGAGACCCATGATACTCTCTCCCTGTTGGATTCTATGTCTGCCTGTGGACTCACCCAACTGGTGAAAGGGGCCACCCATCAAGCGGGACATACGCTTGATGGGATTTTCTCTAATGATCAGAGGCTGATGGTGAAAGACCCCTTTTTCCTCTCATGGTCAGATCATCTAGCCGTTCCTTTCAATGTATTCTATTCTATCCAGGGGAGAACTAGTAAAAATCCGAGCAAAATGGAATTGCGTAGGAATTTTAAGAACATCACGGAAAGTTCCTTTACTCCCTGGATATCAAGTCTGTCCATATCCCAGGAGGACAATGTCCAGTCAGCAGTCTCTCATTATGAAAAGACCGTAACTGAGGCTTTGGAAGAACTGGCTCCCATCCGCCATTGTTATTCAGCCAGGAAAAGACCATCGGCCCCATGGTTCTCGGAGCACCTAAGACTCCTTAGACAGGAAGCTAGAAGACGGGAGCGTCTCTGGCACTCCAGTTGGGATCTTAGGGACAAGGAAGCCCATAAGATCCTGATAAGGAAGTATAAGCTGGAAGTAATAAGAACAAAACAAGAATATTTTACGGCTCTCACTACCTCTCGCTCTTCTCCAAAAGAGCTATTTAGGATAGTGGACACCCTCACCACTCTTCAGACTCCTGACCCGGTTATTGCTTCACAGGAACTTTTGTGATAGCATAGCCTCTTTCTTTCAGACCAAAATCTCGGACATCTATTCCGCCTTGGAATTGCAGAGATCTCTCACCTCTGAGCCTCCTGCCCCCGCTGATTTGGTCCCTGCTCCTTCGGAGAAACTTTCGTTGTGAAGCCTGGAATTTTTCCCTCCTCTCTCTTTACAGGATCTAGAGACTCTTCTTAATAAAACCAAATCCGGCTCCCCCCTAGATGCCTGTCCGCTTAAGATCCTGAAGCAGTGTAGAGAATCCCTCTTGCCCCCCCTTGTTGACATCATGAATAGGGCCATGAGGGATGGCATTTTTCCTCAACAGTGGAAAAATGCGGTTGTTAAACCCTTACTCAAGAAACCTTCTCTTGATCCTGGGGTATTAAAGAACTTTCGCCCCATCTCACTGCTCCCGGCTCCTGCGAAGATGTTAGAAACTCATCTAAATAAACATCTTGCCGCCTTCGTGGAAAGCTCGGGCTGTTTGGATCTTTCCCAGCACGGTTTCAGGAGGGAGCACAGCACTGAGTCTGCCCTGACCATAGTGCTCGACAATATCCGCACACGTGTGGATAAGGGTCAGACCTCCCTCCTGATCCTTTTAGACCTTACGGCGGCCTTTGACACCCTTTCTCCCTCAGTTTTAACATCTCGTCTGGGGGAGATCGGGGTTCAGGGGACGGCCCTCAGGCTACTCACCTCTTTCCTCGATCAACGAGAGCAAAGAGTGATGCTGGGCAAATTTCTATCTCCATCCCTGTCTGTGCAATGTGGGGTCCCTCAGGGGTCGGCGTTAAGTCCGACCCTCTTTAACATTTATGTGACCCCCCTTGCCAGACTAATTAGATCTTTTGGGATGGAGGTAGTTTCATATGCGGATGACACTCAGATCCTCGTCTCTCTCTCCCAGTCAGTAATCTCGACTGCCTCCAACTTTAGATCTTGCATGGAGGCAGTCGGGCAATGGATGATATATAATTCATTGAAACTGAACGGGGAGAAGACAGAGGTGATGGAGTTCGGAGGTAAGGAGGAGATATGGTCAGCCGATTGGTGGCCAAGCTCACTGGGTGTCTGCCCGACTCCTGCCCCTACCGCTAAAAACCTTGGGGTCATTATTGATCCCACCCTCACTATGTGCAAACAGGTTAACAGAACTGTTTCTACCTGTTGGGGTATCATTCACATACTGAGGAGGATCAGGCACTACCTCTCACAGCAGGCAAGGAAACAACTTGCTGTTGCCTTGGTTGGTTCGCGTCTGGACTACTGCAATGCGCTGTATGTGGGTCTGAACAAAAACCTGCTGCAGCGCTTGCAGGTGGTCCAGAACGCAGCGGCGAGGTTTGTCCTCGATCTACCTCGGCGCACCTCGGCTACCTGTGCCAGAAAATCACTTCACTGGCTTCCTATAGAGGACCGAATAGTGTTTAAGACCATGTGCTTGACCTACAGGGCCTTAGCAAAAAGCAGCCCCACGGGAATAGGTTCCATTCTGTCCCGCTATAGCCCCGGCAGGGACCTGCGCTCCTCGAACAGACTCCTTCTTTCAGTCCCCCGTATTCGGAGAGCCAGATGGGGTGGTAAAGCTTTTTCTAATCTGGATCCCAAGTGGTGGAACGCCCTCCCCCTGGAACTAAGGTCCCTTCCTACTCTTCAGCTTTTTAGGAATGCTCTTAAAACCCATCTCTTTGTGCGGACATACCTATAGTTGTGCCCTGCCCTTTTTTTGTTCTGTTTTGGTAGGCGCCTTGACACCTTCGGGTTTTAGTAGCGCAATACAAATTGCCCTCATTCATTCATTCATTCATTCATTATTCAAATCTGACAGTCATTTACAGTCAAAAGATTAAATACAAAAAAAAACACCATTATTGTCGATTTGGAGAATTTCCAAAGGTCCGGATTTTCATCAGAAAATTGATTTGTTGGAATGTACAAAAAATGATTAAAAATGCCAGTTGTAACACCTCATATACAATATCTAGATACGCTTCCGGACGCATACTGTGGGATTCCATGGGCTAAGCAGCCATTTATAGGAACATTAGGCCTCTATGGCGGGGCTACATCAGCTAGCAACCCTACACCAGGAACTAATTACTAAGGGCCTGATGTACAAAACACTGGTTGCAGAATACTAGTCACAAATTGCGAACTGTATTTTTCTGACCAGCGATGAATTTTGTGAATCGACCTATGTACAATAGGTTGGTTTATAAAATTCATATTCGGAGTGGGTCACAATCCGACGGTAAATTGCATCCTATTCCGATTGGATGCCATCACATGTATGGTGGCCTGCTGGGGTCAGCCAACCACCATGTCTGTAATAGCAGGTAAATAAAGTAAGCTTTTTGTTTGAGAGATGGGAGTAATCCCCCCGACCACTGCCCACTCCCCAATAAACGTTTTTAAAATTTCAATTAACAAAGGGGAAGGAGCTCCAGTGAGGATCTTTGCTTGAACCCCTTCCTTTTTGCAAATGGCTTACCACACCACTTCAGGAGTTAATACATTTTCACTGTTTTGCAACTGGATTTTAATTTCAAAACATTGAGCCGTCTCTTAAAGAATCTCTATTTGGGAGGAAAGCCTACTGTGTTGGACTGGCTTTGCGGGCGGGCAGACAGGCAGACTCTGCCAGATGGGCCATCTTGAAAGGTCCAGTGTGTGGGCTGTTTTTCTTTAGTTGAGTAATGACCATAGAACTACATATAAACTGCCTACACTAGCCCTTTGAAGGTGACCCACTGAGCAGTGCCGGACTGCACGAAGGTAAGTCCACTACTTGGCTTCTACAACACTCCTCTTCAAAATAATGATTCCTTGTGGAGTTACAAGCCCTTTTTAAAAGTGTAATAATTTACCAACTCTTGAAATTGATTATGTACATATTTAAAAAAAAACTTTTTTTATTGTTGGAGAAGTGTGGCTCACTGGTTAGAGGAGGCAGACCTGGAAGCGGAGGTCAGCCCGGGACCAGGGTTCAATTCCCGGCTCGGCGGGGTCTTGAGTCCTAAAATGTCCATGGACTCGACAATTCTCGCTCCGGTGCCTACTCGATTCACGGGTTCACACTCTGCGACTCTGGGCAATAGCTTGCTTAATCTCCACAACGGCCTCTCGCGGCGGGATGCCTGGCTTTCACCTTGCGGATACCCTGCCGGGGTTATCTCACAGGGGAATACCAGGACGGGTTCCCTAAGCAAGCGCTTAGAAACCGCTCGGTGATTTGCGCTATATAAATTCCTGTACATTTACATTTTACATTTGTTGGAAACAATGAGAATCACTGTTAGCGACCATAAAAATGATTTGTTCTTCGGGCCCCAAAGCCTGTCAAAGGTAATCAGGCTTTTCAAAGCCAGGAAGTCAGCCAATGAGACAAATACATACTCTTCATATGACTGTTTTCTACAATAGCATAAACCTTCACTCACCAAAGTATTTTGCATCGAACTAGCCTCAGACCACTGGAAACTCATCGCACATGACATAACGCTGTATGTATTCTGTTCTAAACTTGATCACGCGTCATGACGCTGCCAACATCTACAATGATAAAAAGGGATGGATGAACTTGAATTTTTTACTTGGGTCATACTGTAGTCTATCATTTTATTGACCATTGAGCCACCTCAGACAAACACCAGCAGTATTCAAGTCAAGCCTGGTCCTGTTTGAATAGGAGCAGTTCAACCCAAGGCTCCAGGTCTCCTCTGAGCAGGAACATAAGCAACCCAAGACCTGTTTCATCATATTTAGGCCTCATTAGTGAGGTACATCTTGAGTGCAATGGCACAGTGAGCAGAAGGCCAACTTCTGGGCATGCCTGTGACATTTATGGTGTCTCAGTGAGAAAGCAAAAAAGTAATAGGTGGAATGCTTTAATTAATCTCAGCCACTCTGTTCGTATTTCTGTCCATTGTGTTTCTCACCCTACTACTCCATCTGGGATCTGACCACTGACAATCAACTACACTTATTTATTATTACTGAGATCTGGTCCCATGATGATTCTACATGTGAACTCCAGGGAGAGGAAATAATCTCTGTCAAGTCCATATACTGCAAGACCGTACAGATACTGTTTGTATGCTTTTGATTAAATGTGTCAGAAACCCTTCTGCAAAGAGATGAAAATCCACAAGATCAAATGTTAGCTACCTTCTCTATACAGACAACAGCCAGCTGGTTGCCTTAGTAAATCAATAAACGAGATATTGATTTCTAGGCGATACAAAGAGCAATGACCAAGATGATTTTCTTCAGAAGTAATTTATGCTTGACTAAAATGAGGTGCCAGGGTCAATCCCTTTGTCTCTTGGGCAACAGATTAACTTGATCGACAATGTAAAATCCTGGACATCTTCCTGGACGCCCACATAACCTTGGTGAGGTAGGTCTTAGAATGGGACAACAATGAGAATAACAAAGAATGCTATGACCGTGAACACCCTAAGAGAGACATCCTCCCACCCAATGTGTAGCCAAAATATAGGAATGTCAGCACAGGTGTTTTTTCCATTCAAAGTTTAAGGTTGGGTTTAGGATAAGGGTAGACATTGTGATGAGGATTAGGATTAAGGTTAGAATTAGAGTATTTTTGAGGGTTAAGCTAGAGTTAAGGTAGAGATTAAGCTGGGGCTAGGAGTAGTTAAAAGTGTAGAGTCAGAGAGCAACAGTTAGATGCTAGGGACAGAGTACAATAAGGGTAAGTGATAGGGAGTTATGGTGCCCACTAGAGTTTTTACAGATGCCTCAGTTGATTTTAGTCGTATCATGAATTATGCTGTGTGTAAACTCTTTAGTTATGCAATTCTGATTTGCGAGTCATAAGAGGGTTTGATTACGCTGATTTTGATTATTGTGTAGTATTTTTGAAGCAAGAATGCAGATGCATATTTTTGGGTGTTGTTGTTAATTGTGTTGAAATTTCAGTGATTAGATGTGTTGAAAAATATAGAACTGTTGTGATTTATGTTGCATTTCCTCTTGGTTTGGTGACCAAATCTGGCTACATCTAGGACTCCAGATGTATTCGTTTTCTTGGGCTTGTCAGCAAGTAGGTTGTGGATTGTGAGGACCACATACAAACCAAAACAGTGACTTTTCTGAGCTACTTGAAGTTATTTTGAATGTGTTCTACTTTAGATTGGTGTTTTGTTTATTCTTTGATACACCGGAGTGAACTCGTTGATCAAAAGGTGAGTTGCTGCTGGTCGGAAACTTGCTCTGTGTGGATTGTTAGTGAGGAAAGGTACTATTCTCTCCTAAATGAAAATGATTTCCTTTCCTTTGCGGTCTCGTGTTTGAGTTGAGCAGACAAGAAATTGTTTTGTTTAATTGTCTTATGTATAATCCTGCAGTGTTTGCAGAGTTGCATCACAGCGAGCCTCTCTGCAATTGGTTGATCGCCACAGTGAGCTAAGCTCTGAGTTGCCAATTGTCATTGTAAATCGTCCTGGAATGGAGGGTTCTTGCTGGAACTGCACTGTGAGTGGACCACATTCTCTTTGTTCATATCACGTGGTTTGTTGTTAAATTGGATCGAGCCAAAATGGGTGTTGTGTTGTTATGGAAGGAGAAAAGATTCTTCCGGAGAATTCTGCCTACAAATTGATGTTGAATTTGGGTTGTCATATGTGTATGTGGTAAAAAGAATGGACCAAGATCACAAGAGATGACACGAACATGCAATCCCCTTTAGGGTGTACTTTTATTGTGAGAAAGCTTGATGAATTCAGATGCATGATGTGTAAGAGAAAACCGCAATCTAGACCAGCTTGAGGCATTGCAAGAATGGGATTCTGCTGCAATTGAGAAAGAACTAAAGAAAATTAAGAGCCAAGTTAAAAGTGTTGTGAGCCATTGGTTTGTTTCAAAATGGGGTGCTCAGAGAAGAACGTGGAAAGAGGATAATACTCTGGGTGTGGCTGTGTGTCCTGCAATTGTCAATGAGCCAGATAAAAAAAATGAGAACAAAAGGATGAAGTTAAAAATGCCAAAGAAAAAATAGACACAGAGAATAATTCAGATGAGGAGGGTGATATAAAACGATCTATAAGATTCAAGACTTCCTCCATATGTTTTACAAACACACAGACCTTGTCTATATAGGGGAGAAGGAGAGCAGAGAGCGAGTGCACCAACTGCGCCACCTAAAATTGAAGCAGGTCCTACTAGAATTATTGCTGCTCATGTTAGTTCCCATGCTGATAAGCTGCTCCTACTATTGATATAGTCACTGCTTTAACTACAGTACAACCAATTTAGCAGGCAAATAGAGAAAATAATGTTCTTCAATTAAAGACTGAGGTGCATATTACCAAGCATTAGCGAAAAATATCACTAAGCTTGGTTATCGGCTATATTCATATCGCCGTGCTTTGCCTATTTTTATCGCTTAGGAGCCTTGCTATTATCAGGGTTTATCTCCTAAGCGATATAAATCGGCCGAAATGCATGAATATCGCTGAAAAGTCAGCGATATTCATGCATTACCGAGCAAATGCTCTTAGCCATGTTATCCACCTACCATTGGATAACATGGCTAAGAACTGCTCTGGGCAGGCGTTAGCTTTTGGAGATAATCGCGCTTAGCGCGATTATTTCCAAAAGTTGGTAATAGGATTTAGCGATGTTAGCGACTGTTTCCAGTCGCTAACATCTTGGCACGCCCACTTTGCATGTCATTAGCGATATATATCGCTGACATGCAAAGTGGGCCCCCAGAAGTTCGCTATCTCCTACTAGCTGTCGCTAACTGGTGTTAGCAACAGCTAGGTAATAGGGTGATTAAATTATCGCCGCTTTAGCGGGAAAAATTCCAGCTAAAGCGGCGATAAGGCCCTTGGCAATATGCCCCTGAATTTGCACGGAAGCAGCTAGGTGTGTGGGTGATTAAAAAGCTAGATTTGAAGAATTAGCAGAAGAATATGACATTAATCTATTTATTGAAAAGGAATGGCGTAGAAACTATAGAATGGATCTGGATGATCAAGCAATAAAAGAAATAGGTTTGACACTTATATATGCACATATTGGAAAATGAATCAATCAATCAGTATGTATAAAGTGTGGCTTATCACCCCGGGGATATCCAAACTGAGATGTCACTGGCCTTAGTCGAAGAGCCAGGTCTTGAGTCCCTTACTGAAGTCAGCAAGTGACTGTGACGTTCGGAGGTGTAGGGGGAGGTTGTTCCACAGGCTTGGCAGTGAGGTTGGTGAAGGAACAACCTCCACTGTGGCTTTGGCGGGTGTGGGGGAAGTTTGCGAGAGCGGCGGATAGCAGTTGGCTGTCAGGTTGATGGAAGGTCCGGCATTGGTTTTCGTAGGCTGGCCCTAGGTTGTGGATGGCTTTATAGGCGAGGGTGAGCAGCTTGAATTGGCATCTCTTCTGGATAGGAAGCCAGTTTAGTTTTCTGAGGTGGGGGGGGCATACTTGTCTGTTTGGCGAGGTTGAGGATGAGTCTGGCTGCGGTGTTCTGTATAGTCTGTACTCTCTTGAAGAGTTGGGTGGTGGTTCCGGCATAGAGTGCAGTTCTGAAGTCCAGTCGGCTGGTGACAATGGCTTGTGTGACGGTATTCCTGATGTTGACGGTGTTCCAACTGAAGATCTTTCAAAGCATGTGGAGGGCAGGCGTGCAATGCCCATTTGGCTCAAAGGGCTTCAGCCCCTCCCCTGTCGTGTGTCAGCCTGGGCTGAGACAGCTTCCCGGGCACACACACACAGTTTTGAGCTTATCGCAGCCACACCAGAGTACTTCACAGGTCTTTAAAAGACCATTTACATGTTAACGAGGCTTTGTTGTTTTTTCACCCCTTCATCTCCACACAGCCTATTGCTGGAATAATTACCCCCCCCCCCCAAATGTTTATAACCCCCCCCAAAAACAATTTGGCTCTACTTGCACCTATGGTGGAGGGTGTGGTAGCAAGCAGAGGACACTGCATTGACCTTGCACTTCATGGTGAGTTTTCTGTCCAGGATGATGCCGAGGTTGCGGGCTTGGCCCATGGGGGTTGGTGCGGGTCTGAGTTTGGTGGGTCACCAGTTGTTGTCCAATGGTCAGGTGTTCCTCCCAAAGATAAGCGCTTCCATTTTATCTGTGTTCAGCTTCAGGCAGTTGAACCTCATCCAGTCGGTCACATTGGCCATGGCGTTCCGGAAGTTGGATCTGGTGGTGACTGGGTATTCTCTGAGAGAGAGGATGAGTTGGGTGTCGTCAGCTTAGGAGATGATGTTGAGTCTGTGGGAGTGTACAATGTTGGCCAGTGGAGTCATGTAGTCTTTGAACAAAGTGGGGCTAAGGGATGAGCCTTGGGGGATGCCGCAGATGATGCTCCTGGGTTCGGAGGTGAAGGGAGGTAGGCAGATTCTCTTGGTGCATCCTGTGAGGAAGGAGGCGATTCACTTGAAGGCATTTTCTTGAATGCCGATGCGTTGGAGTCTTGTGATAAGGGTGTGGTGGGATACGGTGTTGAAAGCCGCTGAGAGGTCGAGGAGGATCAGGGATGCTGCCACTTCGGTTAAGGAGGGTTCTGATGTCGTTGGTTGCGGCAATCAAGGAGGTCTCTGTGCTGTGGTTGGCGTGGAATCCAGATAGGGAGGTGTTAAACCGGTTAATTCTTTCCAGGTATTCGGTGAGCTGGCCATTGATGGCTTTTTCTAGGACTTTGGCAGGGAAAGGGAGTAGGAAGATGGGACGGTAATTCTTGAAGTCACTGGGGTAGTCGGAGAGTTTCATCAGGAGGGGTTTAAAATCTGTGTGTTTCCATGCTTGGGGACGGTGGCCGTGTTGATGAATGCGTTAAGGATGTTGGTGAGTGCACTGCTGATTTCCTACTGTCCCAGGACAATCAGCATTAATATGTATCAATTCTGAAAGGCTATGGGGATAAATGGAGTAAGAAAGGAGGTAGTAAAGCAAAGAAGCAAAAGAATGAAGCCGAAAAAAAAGTGATTGCAAATGCGTGGGAGCCTGAATTGTTTGTGCTAGGATTTCCTTTGCTAGAAGTGAAAGGAGGTGATTATGTGCATGTTACTTGGCAGAGATATGCTTTTATTGCATTTACGACAAGCTTTGCAATGTTTAGAGAGGATTCAGATAATGATATGCAGGGGTGGAGAGGCTAGTGACAATTTCAAAGGTGCTTTGGTTAGATTTATATATGTTGTTTGAAGTTATAATCCCTAAAGAGTTGTGGGCTGAGTCCAAAGTGGCTGTAACATGGCCGACAGAAGAGCCCTCAAGAGAGCTTATTTATAATGGTCTAGATGCTGTTGTTATGGGAAATACAATCAGGGTTGTTATGCTTTTGAAACAGAAAGTTCCTGAAAAAGAGATAAATTGGTTGAAAATCATGAGGGCCACTCGGAAGCCAAAGGAATCAGTGCATATTTACTATTAGAGACTTATGAAAATCTATAAAAACATAAAGGAGTGGAGGATCCTAAAAAAGAAGACACCAGCGAATTCCTATCAGAGCTCATGATGGGATTTGTGTCTGGAGCTAGTTCTCAAATACAGCACAGTATGATGTGTTGGGAGGCTAAAAGTATTGACGAAATTCTCAAATATATGAAATACTGTAAAGATTGCTTTGATGCGAAGCAGAGGAAGTTGAAGGAGGAATTAATGATCACGAAAACTAAGCATTTTAAAAGGTGAGGTAAAAATCAGATGACGATTCGGATTATGATTCTGGTTTTGTTGATAGTGCAAGTTTGAACATGCAGAGAGTAAGTGTGCAAGGAAATAGTGTATCAAATATTATTCCTCAATGTAGAGGTTTTGTGAATAACCCAAATGGAACATGTGAATGTTAACATGTTGGAAAAAGAGTACCCCTTGCCATTATTGCAAGAGCATTGGACACTGGAAACGAGAACGTAGACAGAATTTCTATCTTATTCAAAATAATTTTGTTTCCCAGATGCAGCAGAATTTAGAACAGATGCAAATGCAGCCAAATGGGACAGGTGACCCAGCCCAATTGTCTTCTGTGCAGAGCATGCAGAATCAGAGGCAATTCAATGAGAATATGTATATAGCTCCAGTGATGCAACAAAACATGTGAAACAAAATACCTATCTTTCAGCAAAGGCTCTTGGGCCCAGATGAATCAAGCTAAAAACCGCTCGCAAAGGGGCAGGATCTCAGAATCTGCCCCTTTACGACCGGTATTTTTGCATTTGGGATGCATCATCCCAAATGCAAAAATCGCAATTTAAGAAATCGCAAAATTGCAAATACATAAATTGCTATTGCATTTAAGGAATCTCAAATTGAGATTCCTTAAATGCAATGCATTAAAGTTAAAAAAATTAGCGATTTCGCTTATAGGGGGCGCAAATTACCATGAAGTTAGACTTCATGGTAATTTGCAAAAACTTTGAAAAATGCACTAAAGAGCATTTTTCAAAGTTCCATTTTACACACAAACATGCCCTTAGGGCATGTATGTGTGCAAGATGTACCCATATGCAGAGTTCAGGGGTGCAACAGGGTGTCCTTTTGACACCATGGCACCCTTGAAATTGCAATCTCAATATGCGATTCTCTAATTGAGAATCGCAAATTGAGATTGTCTTCCCATTCATTCCTATAGGCCTCTAGGCCCATATGAATGAATGGGGAGGTATTCCTTAATTGCGACTCGCAATTTGCAATTCGCAAATAAGGAATTTTAAGAAATCGCTATTTTTTAAGCGAGTTCTTCTTGCATAGCATTTTGCTATTCCTTATTAGCGAATCCTTATTTTTCGCTAATAAGGAATTGCAAAATGGATGCTTGATGAATCTATGGGTTAATGCTTAATAGTGATATTCTACCATTTCAGGAACTGTGACTAATGTTCAATGACAGTGTCTGAGAGGGGAGGAGGACTGCAAGCTTGGTGCAGTCCAAGAAGTAGACCAGAGTGGCCCATATGTAGATAGTGAGGTGAATTGCCACCTAGTATGACATTTAGGTCTCACTTGCTGACAGTACATGAGCTGTTAGTGCAAGGAGTATTGTTTACAATAAAGGGCTTGGAGCCCACCCATTGCTTACCATTCGATGGCTTCATTGTCACTCTTCTTTGTTGTCTCCTAAAAGGACAGTGACTGCCGGACATCATTTCTTTTAGATTCTCTGGAGCATGGAGCAAGCACAGATTGATTCCTCTTGATTAGTGTCCGTCCTCTGCTTGCTCTGGGATTGAAGTACTATTTCTTCTTACTCTCCCTTGTCCGTGGTGCTTTTTCACCCACCACTTCTCCATGATTCTTCTTTCCTCTCCCACCCACCCCTTCTCCATGTTGCTGATCCCTGTCCCCCACCCCTCCCCATCTCTGTTGCTTGACTGTAAACCCACACCCTTCCCCATTCCTGCTTGCCCACCACCCCCCAAGCTGGAAAAAAGCAATTTGACGCAGCCCCAGCACTTTTTCTAACTTTACCTGTAGCCCTGCTGCACAGTTATGTGGCTGTACAACTTGGCTTAAAGACATTGGCAAAGCCAATAGCTCTAAAATCGGAGAGACCTATTGGCTTTAGCAGTGCTTGTTGTTCAATCCAGAAACGTCTCCTCCATTGTTCGTCCCGTGGAGGTTACAAATGCACCCCTCTCCAGAAAACAAACCCAAGTTGTTGGAATGCATAACAAGCAAATAACAAATAGGGTCTAACTAAGAAAATGTTTCTGGAAAAATTGACCCTCATAAATAAGAATGGCCACAAATTTATAAATTGTGACACCAGTCGTGTAAACCTTTGTAGGTAGGAATCTTCTTGCAAACGTACAGGAACAGGATGCAGGCAGCCTACCTCCCCTCCACTAAGCTAATCACAACACTGCAATGGCAGCGTTGTGATTAGTTGGGACGCCGACCACACAGACGTCTATGGGGGGGCCATTGCCATTTTCTCCATGTAGGCTGCAAGCAGCCTAAATGGAGAAAAGGGAAAGTGCGCTTGACTGGTTTGGTCGGCCCTCTGGGGCCGACCAAACAGTCAGGGTCCCCCACATTGTGCTAGCCACTCCTCCCCTGCCCTCAAGCAGACCCGCCCGCCCCAACCAAACCCTTTTGATTTCTCGCAGTGCAAGAAGCAGAAACATAAAATGGTATTTATAATACCATTTTATGTTTCTGCTTCTTGCACTGTGAGGAAGCAGTGAGGTGTCGCTCCTTCACCTACATGGAGGAGCCGCCCCTGACTAGATGGTGCAATAAAAAACGCAGGATGAAGATTCAGAATTTAAAATAGAATCACAAGAGTCACAATTCCATTTGTTCCCAGTTCCCACAAAAGATGATTTGACTCTCATTTTAAGACACACAGTGAAAGAGGAGGTAGGAGATTTTACAGAGATAGAGTTCATCAATAATGCAGGGCCCATGAAAAATACAGTGAAACCTAATGTAGTTACCTTCAAACTCTTCAATACAAGCTTGCATGGGAAGCAGAGGTGATGACACCCGTAATCAAAACAAATTATAGAGCAGGGCATTTTTCTTGGCATACCATGTAACTGTCCTGTGCTCGGGATTTCAAGAACTGAGAGAAAAATGGAGGGTTGTACAAGAAAGATTCATAAAATCGTAGTCCTATATTGTACTGTGGTACCGAATCCTGCTGTGATTTTTTTTTTTCCAGATTCCTAAAAAATGCAGAATGGTAAACAACCCTTGATTTGTGCCAAGTGTTCTTTGCCATTCCTCTTTATGAAGCTTGTCAATATCTTTTGCAGTTCTTAATCCTAAATAATGTTCTCATGTGGTGTCATTTCACACAAAGGTATTCACAAATTCCCTCAATCTTTAGCCAGATTGTAAAGAAAGATTTGTAATAGCTGTAGTTGCCCTTTAACTCAGTGTTTGTGCAGTATATTGATGACCTGATGGTCACATCTAAAACAAAAGCAAATTGCAAGTTGGATACAACTGCGCTCTTGAACCATCTTGATGACAATGGTCATAAAGTGTCTCACACAAAAAGCAATACTATATAAAAGAAGTTATATATTTGGATTACCATATTGATGAAGGGTTTTTGGGAATGGTTGACTACTGAGACATTGGATTCCATACTTTTCCCTCATTGCAAAGCCTTTGTTGAGGCTTACTCACAGCGATGTTTTGGAACCAGTCCCATTTGACGATTAATGTATGAGTGCCTTCCTCAAGCTGAGGGACCAATTCTAGTGCACCCACTCTAAGAATGCCAAATTAGAGAAAATATTTGTACTTATTCTTTCATGAGAGAGAAGGGAGTGCATTTTTGCTTCTCGCACAGAAAGATGGTGTGAAATCAAAAGGCCTGTAGCTTAAATCTCTGCCATATTAGAACACATTCCTGCTGCACCAGAAGGGGTTTGGTGTGAGCCACGAGTTTGGACAATTGTGGTTACAAAGAGGTTTTATGACATCCTCTGGTACCCATATCTGTAACATAAAATACATTTTGAAGTTGATAAGTGCATCGCAGCAACCTAAAACGTAAAACGTAAAACGTAAACGTGGTTACTTATATAGCGCACGTATCACCCCCGCAAAGGGGTCTCACGGCGCTTGCTTAGGGAACCCGTCCTGGTATTCCCCTGTGAGATAACCCCGGCAGGGTATCCACAAGGTGAAAGCCAGGCATCCCGCCGCGAGGGGCCGTAGTGGAGATTAAGCAAGCTATTGCCCAGAGTCGCAGAGTGTGAACCCGTGAGTCGAGTAGGCACCGGGGCGAGAATTATCGAGTCCGTGGAATTTTTAGCCCAAGACCCGCCGAGGCGGGGAATTGAACCCTGGTCCAGGACCGATCTCAGCTTCCGGGTCTGCTGCCTCTAACCCCTGAGCCACACTTCTCCACAGAGATTTCTATAGTAAAATGTGCTACCCAAAAGATAGGAGCCGATAAGGTTACACTTAGAAATCGCTATACTGACAAAGTAGTAAAATATTGTGCTCTTGAATCTGCTATGATAAATCCAAATGAACAAGAGCAATGTAAAAGTGGGAATGAAAATGTAAAATGTTTTCTATTGACGATAGCCCAGCATTAAGTGAGCTATAAGAGCTTCAAGATGAGACATCAGAAGATGAGCACACAAAGTGGGAAAAGGTAGGTAGTACAAAAGACCCGAAAAATGTATGGGTAACAGCTGAGAAACAATACATTTAACCCAACTAAATGTTATATTCTAAGTGTGGATACATTTATGGTCAGACTCATCTTTTTGAGATTCTATGGTTAGGCTTTTTAGGAAATATTGGTGCAAAGCACTCTTTATATCTGTTGTTGAGACTATGCATCAATGCTGTGTTACTTGTCAGCAAAATAATTTGGGAAAAATCACTTTGGTGACAATGAGCCATATAGACAAATGCGAAGGTCCTTTCTCTTGGATACAGTTAGACTGTGTTGAGATGCGAGTTTATAATAGCCTTAGGTACAATCTTGTGATTGAATGTTTGTTTCCTGGATTGGTGGATGCCTACCCAAAGAGATAAATAGACTGTATGACAGTAGCAAAACTATTGATGAGTAAATTGACCCATAGATTCGGTTTGCCAACTTCTTTAGAATCAGATAAAGGTACACAGTTTTAGAGCAAGGTCATGAAGTTGCTCTGAACAGCCTTGCAATATGAGTGGAAATTCCATTGCAGTTACAGACCAGAAACACAAGGAATTGATGGGTGTGGTAAAAGCACTCTAAAATACAAGCTGGTGTGCTTCAATGTCATTGAACTGGTAGGATGCACGTACACTTCTCCTCGTGAGACTGGGGAATATAGCAGATAAGAGGACAGGTCTCTCCATCCATGAAAGTCTTATAAGGAGGGCCATGAGGATTCATTTCATTTCATTAGCTGCACTTGTTTCTATTAGTGAGGATGAGCACATTGTACTGGATGACGTTGTACGATCTATCTCTTATCAAGTGAATTTGGCCACACCTTCACCATAAGAAGAACCATGTCATACCCTCCAGCCTGGAGGCTGGGTATTGGTAAAGAAGCTTATTTGTAAGTCCTGCCTGGAATCGAGGTGGAAGGCCCCTAGCTGCTCATTCTAATGACAAACACTTCTGTAAAATGTGGAGCTTTAGCATAATGGATCAACACATCTCACACACAGAGAGTGAAGATGCAGATGATGAAGTTGTGACTACTACTGATTCACAGTGTCAGGCTTGAGTTCGCTGTCTGAACCCAGAAAGGGGGGGGGGGTAAAAATCAAGATTAAAATCAAGAACAAGACCAGAAAGAACAAGATCAAACTGAAAATCAAGAAACTCTGAATCAAAGAGTGAAGTTGAGATTTTGAGTTTCAAGGACTGCCAGAGAAAGACAGTTTGCTGTGGAAGATGAAAACCAAACTGTTTTAATGAAAATAAAGATCAGCAGTTGTCTGAACCTGAAAAGGAGAACATGCATTAAGGAGAAAAGTGGACTCAGCCAGTGAGAGGTAGAAAAAGACTGCACAAGAAAGTCTAAATGCCAGAGACCATGAGAAAAGAATCAGAACAAGTAGAACAAGACTCTGATTATAGTGAAAGTGAGCAGCCGGCACCTAAAAAATGAACAAGAGTGAGAGCGGCTAATAAAAAAGTATGCAGCTTCTGAATGGTCTTATTTTGCAAATAAAGAATCAGAGGATGACGATGTGGAAGTCTATGTTCTGACGAGTCGCAATTTATTTTTGAAGAACCACCATGAACTATTGAGTATAAAAAAGGAGAGTTTATTTTCTTTTTTGTGGTGTACACTATTTTCGTGTGCAATACTTCATAGTTGGAGTGTAGTTTTTTTTTTTACCTGAAGTTTCCAGATGAAGGTTAAATATTTTCTGTGAATTATCAACATATGGACTCAATCAATAAACTCAACTTTATAAAACTCATGCTGGAGAGATCTGTGGTTTTGATTTTGTACCTTTAAACTCAGCAGTTACATAAGAGTATGGCAACTGGCAAGTAAAGATGCTGCTCAAAATTATGTATAGTTATATCAGTCTTGATAATGTTTTTAGTTGTCTTACTGTTGTGCTTGGCTTTGCCAGCTGGAAAAGATTCTTTCCACAAATGTAAGTAAACAGTTAACCACTTCATATAATAGTATAACAGACACAAAGTTAATACATAGAAATAGTTTTTTAAGCCACTTTAAAGAAAATGTGTACTTGAAATTATTGTGAGAATATGCACACATAATGAGGGTTAAAATCGATTAGATTTTTACATATATTCCAACTTCAAGGACCGGGGGGTGTAACCTATTTTCAACTTCCCTATCATATTCCTTGCCTTGGCTGTCCTTGTCATATTCAATTTCTTTTAGTGTTTTACATAATTAAGGATTTCTAGCAATTTACCTTATGGATTACAATGCCTCTTTGAAAGCTCATCCAGAAAGTGAGTCTTTAAAATCTATTTCTAATCATTAAAAAGCAATTATTCATTTTTATTTTGTAAACTGATAGTATAATGAGAGAATTCTGAGAATCGTTAGAAATTGGGAAGAAACAAGAGAGATTGAATTAGAAGAGGCTGGAGAGAAATTCAGATACT
Organism: Lissotriton helveticus; assembly: GCF_964261635.1. Taxonomy (NCBI): domain Eukaryota; kingdom Metazoa; phylum Chordata; class Amphibia; order Caudata; family Salamandridae; genus Lissotriton; species Lissotriton helveticus. The sequence continues at coordinate 514,275,572 of NC_136071.1, read as the reverse complement.
CAAGTATGCATTCTAGATTGAAGGCGGATCAATGAAAAAAATGAATAATTTGGGTGGTACATTAGAAATCGCAGAGTGCTGAGTCAGTTGAATTTGTGTGTAAGAGTGAGTGTAATGTGAGTTACGTAGTTGATGATAAGTTTTTGATTGGGGAAGAACCGATTATGAGAGGAATTTATTATGTATGTGAGAAGACTGTTTATTTTGACCTCTCGTGTAATTTGGCGGGAAGCTGCGGGAAGCAAGAAAGCCCCGTGGTTCACCGACGAACTCAAGAGCTCCAAGAAGAACTGCCGAGCCCTCGAGAAAGTCTGGAGAAGGGAACCTACACCGGACAACAGGACCTCCTTTAAACTCGCCACCCGGAAGCACCACCAGCTGATCCGCGCCGCCAAGAAAACAGCATTCAAGGAACGGCTGGACAACAACGCACACAACTGCAAGGAACTCTTCAACATCGTGAAAGAGCTTTCCAACCCCAGCGCAGGAAACAACGACATCACCCCATCGCAAGACCTCTGCAACTCTCTCGCTTCATACCTCCACAACAAGATCGTGGACATACACAACAGCTTCAACAACCAACCTACGCACACCATGACCGAACAGCCACCCCCCACCACCGCCCTCCACGCCTGGACCCCGGTCAGCACCGAAGACACCATCCGCACGATGAACTCCATCCACTCCGGATCACCGACTGACCCCTGCCCTCACCACGTCTTCAACAAGGCCGACGCTGTCATCGCACCCCACCTGCGAGACATCATCAACACATCATTCGACACCGCCACCTTCCCTGAGAGCTGGAAACACGCCGAACTCAGCGCCCTACTCAAGAAACCAACAGCGGACCCCACCGAACTCAAGAACTACCGCCCCATCTCGCTCCTCCCGTTTCCTGCCAAAGTCATCGAGAAGACCGTCAACAAGCAGATGGCCGCCTTCCTCGAGACGAACGGATCCCTCGACCCCTCACAGTCCGGCTTCCGAGCCAATCACAGCACCGAGACCGCCCTCATCGCCGCCACCGATGACATCCGAGCCCTGATGGACAATGGGGAAACAGCGGCCCTCATCCTCCTAGACCTCTCCGCGGCTTTCGACACGGTCTGCCACCGCACCCTAGTACAGCGCCTCAGCAACATCGGAATCCAGGACAAGGCGCTGGAATGGATCATCTCCTTCCTCGACGGGAGAACACAGAGAGTCCGCCTACCACCGTACAAGTCAGAGGCCTCCGAAGTCATCTGCGGCGTCCCTCAAGGATCATCTCTGAGCCCCACCCTCTTCAACGTCTACATGAGCCCCCTCGCGGCCCTCGTACGCAAACACAACCTCAGCATAATCTCCTACGCCGACGACACCCAGCTGATCCTCTCCCTGACCAACGACCCCGCCTCCGCCAGAGCCAACCTGCACGAAGGGATGAAAGAGGTAGCCGAGTGGATGACGACCAGCCGCCTGAAACTGAACTCTGACAAGACGGAGGTCCTCATCCTGGGCTCTTCCCCCTCCGCCTGGGACGACTCCTGGTGGCCTCCCGCCCTGGGCACCGCACCCAAACCGACAGACCATGCACGCAACCTGGGCTTCATCCTGGACTCCTCCCTCTCCATGACCAGGCAAGTCAACAACGTCTCCTCGGCGTGCTTCAACATCCTACGCATGCTACGGAAGATCTTCCGGTGGATCCCCACCGAGACCAGGAAGACCGTCACCCAGGCCCTCGTCACCAGCCGACTGGACTACGGCAACGCCCTCTACGCCGGTACCACCGCCAAGCTCCAGAAGAGACTCCAGCGGATCCAGAACGCCTCAGCCAGACTCATCCTCGACATCCCACGAACCAGCCACATCACCGGACATCTGAGAGACCTTCACTGGCTCCCCGTCAACAAAAGAATCACCTTCCGCCTCCTCACCCACGCACACAAAGCCCTACACGACCAAGGCCCGAGCTACCTCAACAGCCGGATCAACTTCTACGCTCCCAAACGCCACCTCCGATCAGCCAACCACGCCCTCGCCGCCGTCCCCCGCATCCGAAGAGCGACTACAGGAGGAAGGTCCTTCTCCTACCTGGCCGCCAAGACCTGGAACTCCCTCCCGACCGACCTGCGCCTGACCCAAGACCACCTCTCCTTCAGGAAGAAGCTGAAGACCTGGCTGTTCGAGCAGTAGCGGCACACCCCCCCCCCCCACCCCCCAGCGCCTTGAGACCCTACGGGTATGTAGCGCGCTCTATAAGTGTCACTGATTGATTGATTGATTGATCTTGCTTTAGTTTTTCCACCTGTGTATCATGTGAATGAAGTGAATCAAATGAGTGATCTGGATCTTAAAAGTTCAAAACGTGGTTCTGTACAGGTATTGCTGGATGCATTTGGTGTTTTGCTGTCCACCTATTGGTGGTGCTTTGAATGATGTGAAAATTAGTATGTTGTCTTCTTTATTGGATCACTTGGCTAATAATACAGCCTAGCATTAGATATTACTGTTGCAAATGTAGGCAGAGTCTGCAGTGTGTTGATGGTTCAACAGTGTTCCACCTTCATCCCTAATAATTGCAAGCTTATTAATGACTATGTTTCTACTATTACTTATATATCGCGTGAGGTAAAAGCTCTTGAAGGGCATGGGCTGCGGGAGTCAATTGGTGTGTGGTTCTGTGAGACTGGAAAGAGTTTTGCAATGGTTGATGAATGATTTGATAGTATTTGCGGGGATGTTGTTAGGAAAATACTAATCCCATTCATTATTATTTCTTTATGTATAATTGTTCTCAATTTTTTGCTGAAATTTCTTGAGCTAACATGCTTAAAAGGGGTTCCAATTGTGGGCGTGTAAAGAGGGTGTCAGCAATGTCTACACCGACTAGGAAAAGAAGAGATGTCGAATTAGAGGAGATTGAAGGTCAAAAGGGCTCGTGCTTATCATCATAAGCACGAGCCCTTATGACCTTCAATCTGAAGGTCATAAGATGAAGGCTTTGGAAGAATCAAGATGCAGGAAACAAAAGATGATACAAACTGTGCTATAAATAAAGATTAGTGGTAATTTGATGATTAATTAATCAATCAGAGAGGGGGGACTGAGACACATGATTCTGATTTATTAAAAATGTGTGCCTAACATTATGAAAATGTTTCCATTTAAATGAAAAGACACTGTACTTTGCAAAACAGTATCTTTCTGGGCTTGACTAAACTAGGCCCAAACGTGGGCTAAAATCCATCCTGAATTCTAACACGCCCATGACATGTGTTCTCATTTCTCCTCTCATTGCACGCAACAAAATGTGCACTTCTGTAAGAACTCATGAGGAAGACTTTTGGTACATTCAAGGCCCTTCTTCCCATGCCACCATAGGCCTAATTATTATTTGAGACTGTCATTGTTTTGAGTGTAACTAGGTTTGTACTGACACATCCAATGACAAGTCAAAAGTGCGATTTAAATATACATTTAGGGGATGGTGCTAGGTGATGTTGCATTACGTTTGGTATTCTGATTTTCATTTTCTGTAATGACATGATCAATTTATGCTAGCAATGCGATTTTCGCTATGTATTTTTTCTTATAAAAGGTCTCCAATCGGGAGATGAGCCAAGTATGATTTGTCCTGACTTCAGAGAACGGACCCTTGTCATTATCATGTCTTTTGCCAAGGACTTGGAAAATGTTTGCTCTGAGAATTGATACATCAGGGATTGGGTGGAAATAAAGAAAACTGTTTCGGAAGATTCATGTGTTTTCTCCATGTTCTTGGTCGAGGTCCGGATCAGCACAGCTTGAGCATGAGAAGCTTTTGAAAATAGCATGATACCCTGCATGTGGTGCAAAGAAAATAGAGTACATGAAAAAATTGGAATAAAACTGTTGAAATTTAAAGTAAAAGGAAGGTTTACCTTGGAGCATGAATATGCAACTACGGCTGTGCGACTGGGAAATGGGGTGATAAATCGCCCCACACCGTTCGTTAGTCTGCTCTGAGGATTGAAACATCATGTTTTGGAAGCCATGCCTGTGCACGTTTTAGTACCATTTTTCCAGAAAGAGATTTGCATTATTATATAACTGTTTAGGAAAAGTCAGCCAGAAAGAATTTGATCATTGCACAAAAATGATTCCAAAGGTATGTCATTTTTGAAGATGGAGTGAGTGTATTGAGGGTAGGAATCACTTTGTTTAACACATTTCTGAAGAGCCTAGTGTGGTTTTGGAGAGACAAAGATTCTTCACTTGCAAGTAATTACCACACGAGTCCTTGGATAAATATGTGGCTGCATTAAGAGTGTATAACACAAATAAGGATCAACCCGGTAATCCCGGGGATCCTGTTAATAAATTAGATATGCAACACAATGATCCCCTTGGAGAGAGGAGAAAGCCTATCCTACCTAGGCAAGAGAACCGTATACTACTTATTATCGGTAGAGTATATCAATGCAATTTATTACTCTTGCAATAAATCAAAAATACCACAATTTTAGTGGAATATCTTAGTACAAAATGTCATGTTGTAGGTGCTCCACAAACGGTGCAGTGTGATGTTACATATGTGAATAAATTGCACAAGGGCTTTTGTACAATCCATACAGTCAAAGAAATGATTTTTAGGTTCATTACATATACAAGCCTTACATTTAGAGTTCATTGAATACAAAGTGAGTCATCAACATCCGTGCTCTAGTCAAAGTTGCTATTTTAACCCCTTACATCATATGTAACATGGTCATCATCTGGGCCCAGATGGTAGCATCCAACCCAGCACAATGTCTGAAAGACACCAATTTCTTTGGAAAAGTGGAAATCAGTCTGTTTGGAAAACAAAGCCAACACAGAGTGGTGGCTTGATGACAATGAGTTCTTTGTAAAAGTACAAATCAGTCCTCTTTGATGATAACACTGTGCTGACATCGTGGTCAGGACCCAACTATTTTTGCAGTCTTGGACGGAGCAATCCATGGAGATTAACCTATTATATAACTGTTTAGGTAAAGTCGGTCAGAAGGTATTTGATCATTGTCCAGAAATGATTCCAGAGGTACATCATGTTGAGAGATGGAATGAGTGTATTGCGGCTCTGGATCACTTGAATGTAACACCTTTCTGAGGAGTCTAGTGTGGTTTTAGAGAGACAAAGATTCTTCACTTGCAAGCAATTGACACATAAGACATTGGATGAATATGTGGCTGCATTAGGGGTGGGCGGCTACCTGTTATTTTGCCTTATGACCAGCATACTAGTGGCTAGGGGGCATATTTATGAGAGTTTTGCGTCATGCTTTCACCACAGAGTGTGGTACATGCACCACACAAAGCTCTAAGTCATATTTATGAAGCCACGCAAAGCCACTTTACTTGGCTTTGAATAGCTTAAAAAATATGGAGTAATGCAATGCAGCGCAAATCACTATATTGCCTTACTCTGCGCAAGGGAGGCGTTCCATGGGCATTACGGTGGGTGTTCCCATGCAAATCTCTTGGTTTTTGACGCATTCCCAGATTTACCAAACCTGGTAAACTTCGGAATGCACCAAAAAGGTACACCTCCCTGGGTGAGGCGTAACAAGGAGAAATATACAAAGGGGTGTACGGTGGCACTGAACTTTAATATATTGGTACTGTTGTGTTAAAAAGTGCTCAACATAAAGGTGTTGCAAAAAAATGATACTTTGCCTTACTAGTGTGGCTCAAAATTTCATATTGGCAGTTCAGAGTCATGCTCAGCCATAATAAAACAATAAACCAATGTCTAAAATGTAAAACAACATACTCATTTTGCAGGATATATAGTGGGGGGAAAGTGCAGGCCAATACAGTACAGGAGGAGAAAAGACGGAAGTTTATAAAGTTTAAAATAGTTTTGTCTCTTAAACAGGGTTGAAAAGTAATATTAAAGACCAATCTGCATGGTTAAAATAGGAGATAAAGAGGTACAGGTGACTGTTGATAGTGGCTCACCTATTACTTTAATCTCAGAACTACTGTGTGAAGAAATATGTGGGAACATTTATTTTCTCATAGTTATGCCCTAGCATATGATAGTAAAAGAATTAAGCTCATCTGATATTTTGAAACTACCACACAGTTTCAAGAGAAACAAACATTTACCAGGATCTATGTAGCAAAGCAAGAATATAATATTCTAGGTTGGCATGACCAGGGAATGTGTGGCATGGTTATACAGACAGACACCAGTAACCCCATTTGTTTTCACAAAGTGATGGTAACAAATGAAGAAGGACTTATACCAAAGTTTTCAGAGATTTTTCAAGAAAATCTAATGGGTGTCACTGGGTATGAACACAAGATAATCATAAAAGAGAAGACATGTCCATTTGTACCTAAAGTTAGAAATGCCCCGTTAAGCATAAGAGACAAACTCAAAGTGCATTTAGATGAACCAGTTGCTGATGGTGTGATTAAAAATGCTGACACAGCTGAATGGGTGTCCCCAATAATAGTGGCAAATATACGTCTAGTGACACAATTTTGTGTAGATTTACACTGAATGAACATAAATATTTTCATTGACTTCTATACACTTCCTAAAATTCTTGAGCTGTTAGTATCTTTGAGTGGAGCAATAATATTTTTCAATCAATCAATTAGTAATTTGTAGAGGTCGTCAAATGACCTGTGAGGGTCGTCTGACTGTTTGCTGCTGCATGGAAGAGATTTCTCAAACAGCTAGGTCTTTAGGTGTCGTCTGATTTGTTGGAGTGACAAAGCGGTCCTGCCGTAGAGGGGAAGGTTGTTCCATGCCTTGGCTAGGAGGTGCGAGAAGGAGAGCCGTCTGCTGTAGGCTTGGTGGGTCCATGGGGTGTCTGTGATGGAGAGGGAGGCTAATCAGAGGAGTCTGGAACGTTGGTGGAAGGTTAGGCATTTGTTGCTGTATGCTCCTCCTTCGTTATGCTGGTGTGGTGTGGGTCAGAAGCTTGAACTGGCATCTCTTCTGAATCAGGAGTCAGTTAAGGCTCCGGAGATGGGGTGTGATGTAGGTCCTTCTGGGAAGGTCGAGTATGAATCTTGCTGCTGAGTTCTGTATTGTTTGGAGTCTCTACAGTAGGCGTGCAGTGATTCCCACGTAAAGTGTGTTTCCATAGTCTAGCCTGCTGGTGATGAGGGACTGTGAGATGGTCCCTCTGGTGTTTATCGGGAGCCACTTGAAGATTTTGCGGAGCATGAGAAGGGTGTGGAAGCAGTTTGAAGCCACTGCGTTGACTTGTTTCTTCATGGATAGCTTGTCATCCAAGTTGATGTGGAGGTTGCGTGTGTGGTGTGTTGGAATGGGAGGTGTCCTGAGCTCCCCTGGCCACCATGAATCCTTCCACAGAGGGGTGTTGTTCCCAAGGATAAGGAATTCTATTATGACTGTGTTGAGGTTGAGACAGTTATCCTTCATGCATTCCACAACGTTCATCATGCATCTGTGGAAATTGGCTTTGGTGTTGGAGGGAACTTCGGACAGCGAGAGGATAAGCTGTGTGTGTTCAGCGTAGGAGATGATGTTGAGTCCGTGTGACCTGACTGTGTCAGCTATTAGGGTCATGTATATGTTAAAGAGGGTCGGGCTGAGGGTTTAACCTTGGGGGATTTTTTAATTGATCGTTATACCACTTACCCTCAGAGCGGTCTTCCTTTCTTGTTTCCCTGACAGTGTTTTTGATTCTGCCTTACAGGACTGCCTTGATACCTTCAGACATTGTTTGTGATTTACAAATCCATTTTCATTTCATTTTATTATTATCAAATAATTTCAGCAGTGGCTCCTCCGCAATGGCGGAGGAGCGTCGCCCCACTGCCTGGCTCTGAGCCAGCAAATGCAAAATAAAACTATGTTCTTTCATCATTTAATTTTGCATTTGCCGGCTCTTAGCCCTGTTGGGAAGGGGGGGGGGCTGAGGCATGGGAGGGGGAGGAGGAGTGCTATGTGCACTCTACTCCCTAAGTGCTCATGTGTGTTTGGCCAGCCGTCTTAGGCCAATCAAAACACACATTCGCACTTAGATTTTCTCCAGCAAAGCTGCATTGAGCAGCCGGGCTGGAGAAACCCCACAGACTCCCTAGCCTGAGCTGAGCGTCTGTCTAGCCTGCTCAGGCCAATCCTAGTGCTGCTCTGCATCACAGGGATTGGATGGGAATCAGTCCCAGGGGCTGTTGGGACCCAGGAAGAGGAGAGGTGGCGCGACACAATGCTGGAGGTGGCCAGTGGCTGAAGGTACTTTTTTTAGCTATTATTTCTATCCCCGCGTAATGCCCCCACACACCCTGCGCTCCCTCCACCCGCCCTCCACCCTTTATTTGCAGAACAGTCAGTTGTATCGGGGCCATGCATCATAAAGGTAAGGAGTGAGGATGGGTGAAAGGGATAGTTGATAAGGACAAACACTCTCTACTACAGAATTATTCCCCTTATTCATAAGTCATATGCCTGCATTAATTATAGACCGCTGAACAAGTGCTATCTGGGTGCAAAAAGGGAGATGGAGCAGGGGCTGATAACACTATTGACCGTGGTCTATCCCATACCCTGAAAGGAGGCAGACCCACAGGATGCAAACTAAATTATCAATTGTTTAAAAGTCAGTCACTACTGCAGAGAATAAGGAATAACATACGGAAATACTTACATCTCACAAGTACGAACAGCACTGAGGTGGGGTGGACTCAAGGGCAGTATTCAAGGGCTATTTCATAGCAGACAGTCAGGCTGAAAAGAGAGCAGTGGTGTAGCAAGGGGGGTATGGACAGCCCACCTCTGGCGGCACACGAGTTTCTTGGGGCGGCAACCTCAGGAATCGGCAACACCCCCTGTGGGGCAGCAAACACAGGGGCCGCCAAAGGTCTAGCTACACACCACTGAACACGATGGAAGCTCAGCTGGCATTCACGTGACATGAGCTAAAGATACCGACGAATGACATTTACAAAGCCAATCCCAGTACACATGGTGGAGCGTCGGTGCAGTACACTGCCAAATAATTGCGATGGATAAAGCGGAATATGCATTCATCGTCTGCACTTCAAATATTGTTAAGGAGGCAAGAAAGTGGGGTCACTGCTTGCCAACAGGCTCAGGCCTGCACAGGTGGGCAACTATACCACATATATCCAGGGAGATGGACGCAAATGGGTCTCCACAGAATAGAAACGCAAGGCATTCTGGGAATGGTGATCGTAGATCAAGAGGCTACAAGAGAATACTTGGAGGCAGTTTCCTTGTCAAGAATATCAGCAAAGATGAAAGACATGTTAGAACTTTCAATAGCAAAGGGGGATGAAATGCTACCAATTCAATATCTAAAAGTTTATGCCCCCGTGCTGCTTTGCTCATTCTTGGAGTTACTTAATATCTTTCTGAACACACTCACTGTAACACCTAGGGGCATATTTACAAGGGCATTGTGCCACCAGAGCGTCACTTTTTTCAACACTCCGTTGGCGCTCCAAATTTATAAGGCTGTCCCAAGCCACTTTGCGTGGCTTGATGCCACCTTGTAAATATGGCCTTCCTCGCCGCAGTTTTCTGCAGAAAAGTGGTGTGCAGTGGGTCTTGCTGTGGGTATTCCCATGCAACACCCATTGCTTTTTGACACTTCCCCAAATTTACAAGGATCTGTAAATCTGAGGCAGCGCCAAAAACTAACGCCCTTGAAAGGAGGCCTTAGAGTTGCTCAGCGAGGAGAAATACTTTTATTTCTCCTTGTCTTTTGCTCCTCCTATGTTTCTGCAGCACACATAGAAAGAGCAAAGCACAATTAATGATTGTTATTGCGCAGAAAGGGACCTCCTGCACAAACACAATCATTCCTGCAACACAGGCACCCTTCCACTACTTCACCATAATTCAAGGGTGCATGTGCTGGCACTTGGCAGCTTTTTTCTTGTAAATACAGTGCATCCCTGCGTTTTTGAAATGACACAGCGCAGCTAAATAGCTTGCAGTGCCATGCTGCGCCATTTCATTGTAAATATTCCCCTAGTATGAAGGAAGCCAATAACACGGTTATTAAAACTATAAAAAGATTCTGAATAAACAACCTATAAACTATTATTTAGGGAAGGAGCACAAGACATTAAGAGGAAGAGAACAAATGGGTTTTCAGAGATTTACAAAACTGAGTTATGCTGTCAAGGGGCACAGAGTTGTAGAGTGTTCCTGGCTTTAGAGGTAATCACAGAGAGGGCAGGAATGCCTGAAGTGAACAGGCAAAATGTAGGCCTAAGGAGTTGTTATTCCTCAAAGAAGGAATGGAGTGCATGCAGTCCTGGAAAGAGAGCTCAGCGGATTTAGGATCACCACCGAGCCCTAGAATTAATTATCTGGGCATGTAACCATAAAGACTTGGAACAAAAATCTTGAATCAAGGAAATGACGGTCAACATGTAGACGTTAAATAAACCACGGCTAAGGGCGTGACCCTGAAGAAAGACAAATGAAATAGGTTTGAATGATGAACAAAAAGGAGCAAAGGATACAGCATAAGGGACCTGACACATAATTAGAAGGTGAGCCATAGCCACAGATGCCTTCTGTGGCCAGTCAGTACAGCATGATGTTGCAGTGTCCAGTAAAATCAAGGTTGCCTACCCGCAAGGTACTTAATAAGCTCTTAACAACTTCCGATACACTGGGTGAGAGCATAGGGGTGGCCACATGCATATCACCATTTTACACCATTAGAGGAAAATTCAGACTTCACTCACAGGATCAAAAGAGAAATGTAAGGTACAAAAGGACACAGGATACATCAGACTGGAGGACATGTGGCGCAAAGGAAAGCTGAAAGTGTTCTATGATCTCAAATAGGAGTATGTAAGGTTAGGGAATAAATGCTTTAGGTATGAGTAGGTCAGACACTGGATGTTTTAGGCTGGTACGACCTTACTTCGGGCAACTAGAACCCTTCAGGCAGTGGAGAAGCGTATCTCTATTCAAAGTGAACGCTCTCATCCTATATTCAGAATCAAAGTGGTAAAAAATATTTTGGAATCCAGCTAGATGGGGTGTAATAGCAAGATATATTTATCAGAAACACTAACTATACATGTCAGGACAAGGCAAGGTTTGTGCCCGGCCAACCTTGCTGTCAATCTCACTGCACAAAGCCTGCGGCCATTTGCAGGGCTAGCACCCAACCACCTGCTCATGGGGACTTGCTGCAGGCCTTGGGCTTTTTCCAAGGCCTGTATTAAAACATACAGTCTGGCCCAGCCCCACAGCACACAGCTTTCTACCTTGTGCAGTTGGCTGCAAGGATTGCACCCAAACCTCTCAAGTGGTCAGCTCACCATTTGACTAAATCCCACTATGCAAGGCTATTATGCATCCTTAGGGCATGTGTACGTGCCTTATTTTGTATCTGTTTTTTTCCTGGTGGACTGTGGACGTTGGGTCTGGCCTACATTCAGGCCCTGTGCCAGCCCCATATAGGTTTGAACACCCTTAATATGTGCACGGTGTGCTTGGAATAAAGGATATGGCCAATGGCTAGCACCTGTGATACACCCTATGCCAGCCAACCCCTATGCTAACGAGCCAGATGAGCATGGTTTTCAGCATGCGCAGCTGGCTCCAGGTGCTGGTCTTGCACCAGCACCTCTACTAATAAATTAACTGTAGGTGGACTTGGCAATGCGCAGTGTGTTCTGTGTGCAAGTCCTGGCCTATGACCATGGCCTGTGCCAGCCTCTGTAAAACCGAGCAAGCTTAGGCCAGTCCAGGCCCTGTACGCAGGGCCTAGACTGGCCTGCAGCAAGGCGCTTCGGTGGCCGGAGCCACTGAACCAGAACCAGCATATTCAGTAATGGTTTAATGTAATACAGTATTGATATGTTAAAAAACCTCCACTTCGCAATCCGTATTAACTTGGCAGATACATCATGACTGTACCTCGATCTACAGCTAATACTCTCATGCTGTAAACCGTGTATTCAGTATTAATTTAATATAATATAGTATTGAATTCAAATACAATCACACCGCAATCCATGTTAATAGCTATAGTAATGAGGTAGATGTCCACAATAGAGTTATCAGATACCCCACTTCGGGTGATTCCACAGTTGAGATTAGCTAACAGTATTGCGCGCTCCAGTGCCTGAGAACAAGAAATGCTCGTATCATATGCTTACGCGATGACACGGTTACGCCTATCAATGCGACCACGCCTCCGGCTACTGCCGGGAAACCAGCTTTAAAAAGAAGAAGCCACGGGCCTCAGGATATCATCGAGATCCGGAAAAAATCGGAGTAGGTGAGAAGTGGGGGCGGTCAGCCTTGATGAAGTAAGTTCTTGCCACAGACCCAGTTTTTATTCAAGTGCTACTCAGCAATAATTGTTTCTCCATTTTTTGTGACAGTATGAAAGTTTCTAGTTTTGTGTGTGAACTGATACACACGCAGCCTATCCCAAGATAATTCTTCCTCCAATATTGCACTTTGTCCAGCATTTTTCAGATTAAACAATAATAGTTCACCATGGCTTGGCCATTCAATTCAAGCACAAATGACTTATGCTGCGTTCACAACACTTCATTTCATTACTGTTGCGATGGGCGATAGTCGCGGGGATGAAGCACGGACACACCGTGTAAATAAATTAAGTGTTCTTGAAGAAAGAGTATTAAGAACTCCAAGTGTATATGTCACGATGCCCCTGACAAAGGGTCAACCCGAAATGCATTGGGCTATTTTAAAATAAATCGTGTCATGAGGAAAATCTGATGCTCCTGTGTTTTTTGTGAAAACTCAAGGTGGATAAGAAAATGAGTAAAATGGATTGAATAGAATAATGGAGGAAATTTGAATAATATGAAGAGAAAAGTGGATTAACTAAGGAGTTTATAAAATAATTTGATTCATTGGATTCATTGGTAGTGCAGCTTGGGAAGGGAATCACGCGATTCCATCGTGTTAGGTGTTACAGTTTATCACCGCAAAGGGTTCCCCTGGGAGCTGGTTTGTAAGATGCTCCAAAAATACCAGAGTACTGTGTTATGTTCCAACAAACTGCTTGCAGTCAAGTTCTCTGATAGGCGTGATGTGTACGTGCTCACTGCAATTCATGATGAGAGCACTTCTCCCATCGCGGTTTGGGGACAGATGGCCAAAGTTCACAAACCCACCTGTATACTTGATTGTAAGTACATGGGCGGATTGGATATGAATGACCAGGTTCTTTAGCGATACAATGCGAATCATAAAACTTGCACTTGGTATAAGAAGCTGTTTACACAACTGATCCAGATGGCAACAAACAAAGCATGTTGCTTATCATCAGACTACCACAGGAAGACTGATGTCTTTCCTTGACTTTCAATGGACTAGCATTGACGTCTTACTGCTACCGAACTGGCAGCCTCCACTTCCTATGCTTTGGAGGAAGTGGCAAGGCTGCAGGATCAACACTTTGCTGATCACATTCCTGAAACGGCTAAATAGACTCGACCACATTGCCGGTTGTCGTTGTAGAGTTGTCTCGAAGGAAAAAGGCAGGAGAGTCTGGTTTCTTGTCCACAGTGCTTATCTCAGCCAGCCCAGTGTTTTCCTACTTGCTTTATGTTGTACCATATAAAAGTGAAGCATTGGGAAATTGACTGAGGTAGAGCTGCCGTAGGGTAAGCCTTTCAATGGCTGTGCATGGATACCTACCTTCCATGGGCCACTACTTCACTAGGCAAGGAGCCGTAGAAATTCTGTTCATCTACTTGAGGAAATCATGGACTTGTTTATAGAATACTCAACACCTTAATACACAGTCAGAAGGTGGTAAGTGTTCTGTTCGATGATTGACAAGTGCATTATAGTCCCCACACTGCACATAGTGGATGGAATGTAAGTCACATTGTCACGAAGTACCCTGTGTGGCAAAATTGTAAAGTCTGGAATAGATTGTGAAGTGATTTTTATGAAACATGTACACAACACAAGGACCACCCTGATTGCCCACTAGAACCAGAGTGTGTGTAATAGGTCAAACAAATGTCCTGTGGGACTCATTCACCAACAATTCTACTTGCTTTGAAAGCGTGCAAACTCAATTAGTAACTTGTATCATAATCAGTGTTTTTGAAAAAGGATACAAGACAATTTCTTGCATGATGATGATTTTCACATTTTTAGTTTCAGGGTAATATACATTTCCGTATGTAACAAAATGAGTGCAGACGATGCAGTGCTCACACAGTGAACCAAAATGTATACAACAACATAGAGCAAGGCAGTAAACAAATGTCAAAGTTATATGTGATTTCATATCAAACAAATATAAGCATGGATCCTGTCTTTACATATATGGTATTTCCTGGTGAACCATAACTTGTTTTGTAAGCAACTTGGGGAGGGGATGTTGACAATTCAATTTGACCTGTAGTTAGTCTTTGGGTTTAATTAGGACAAAAGTCTTCTTATTAAAGTTCCCTAGAAAACGTGAAATCTTGAGACCTTTCATAAGGCATCCTGTTAAGCAATGCGTAAAAGTACAGAGTTTACAATGTATACCGGTCCGCTTGGTTAGTCGGACAGTTCCGATAGGATAAACAAATGATTAAGGAGACGTACTCCTCTGTATTGTACCGAAAAAGTGGTCACATACAGAAGTACTCCTAGACAAAGCCTACATGGTTCCTTGTACGTTCCCATAGATGTAAATGAATTACTCAGGGAACAGTACACCTTTGCATTGTGCTACACTGCCAACGTGATTGCGGTACCGTTCTTTTCGTGAGACATGTGGGAACACAGAGTGATCGGAAACTTGTGGTTACCCAAAGATTGCAGAACTTTCAGTCACTGAAATGTGTGGAAAATATGTCCTTTTTTTAACCAAAAGTTTGATGTTTGCAGAGGTGTCTGGGTAAAATTACCTGGCGAGAGCCATACACTACTGGACTCCCCTGCTTGTCTAGTTTTTAAAAATGTTCAGGTTTGCCTAGGTGTCTACTTAGTTATGGTTCAAAATCTACAGCTATCCACATTGGGGGGAAAAGAGTAAGTTTACAGTGGAAAAATTTGATGTAAGTAGGCTGTGTTTTGACCTGTTTCCTGTCATGGGCACTAGGCCTATCCACACAAGTGAGATATAATTTTTATAAGGAGACTTGGGGGAATGTCAGCTGGGTGTACGTTTGTGGCTCCCTGCAGATTCTGGAACTTTCCATCACAGAAATGTGAGGGAAATGTGTTTTTTGTCAAATTGTGAGGTTTGCAGGGAATTCTGAGGAAGGAAAAAAAAACGGGTGAGAGCCACAAAAGTCACTCCACTCTGGATTCTCCTAGGTGTCTAATTTTCAAAAATGTACAGGTTTGCCAAGTGTCCCCAGGTGCCAGCTGAGCTAGGGCCCAGAATCTACATCTACCTACATTGGAAAAAAAGGTACATTTTCAGTGGGAAATTATGATGCATATATGTTGTGTTTTGGGTGTTACTTTTTGTAAGCACTTGGCCTAACTACACATGAGGTACCCTTTTTTATCAGAAAACTTGTGGGAGCATAGCATAGTGAAACATTTGTTATTACCAATTGGATTTCACTGCATTTGTGCCTTTCAAATGTAAGCCAGTGTGTAAGAAAGAAGACATGTTGTAATATATCCTCTAAATCATACACTAGTATAGGTATAATACACACTAAGCACAGGGGTTTGAGGCTATGTGGAATTGCGCCTATCCACTAGTGTCACTTGAATATCTGAGAATTTTAGGTGCTATGGACAGGAGATCCAGACCCCTAAGTCTCCCTGAGACTGAAAAAGTCTCAAACAACACAATCTAACACAATGTCCAGCACTCTACAAATGTATGGGAATGATCTATTTCTTTATCGTATAGTAGCTAGTGAAACAATAATCACGAAAAAACACCATATAATTACAACATTTCAACCAATCCATCCAAGTAAGTTAGGAGTCTTCAATAGTTGAGTAGTTAGGTCTTTTATTCTGTTCAAAATGTTATCTTCATAAAAACAATGCTGTAGCCAGTGCCTACGCGTTTCGTCCAAACGGACTTCTTCAGGGCAGGATAGTCACTGTTTTTTTGTCATATCTGATGCTTCGTCTAAGGAGTTTGTCTGTACATTTCTTTATCAACGTGGTTTGTACACACATTGAGGCAAATATCTTATAGATAGTAAGTAAGTTTTCTTAGCTGACGGTCCCGTGACTCCGTAAACGGATGCGGTTATGATGCCAGGATGCTTCGACTCTAGAGCCAATAACAATAAGTTGGACTCACAACGCTCCAGTTCAGCAAAATCACTTCATCAAATAAAGCATGAACACCTCTCTTTGAGTCACGGGACCGTCAGCTAAGAAAACTTACTCACTATCTATAAGATATTTGCCTCAATGTGTGTACAAACCACGTTGAGAAAGAAATTTACAGACAAACTCCTTAGACGAAGCATCAGATATGACAAAAAAACAGTGACTATCCTGCCCTGAAGAAGTCCGTTTGGACGAAACGCGTAGGCACTGGCTACAGCATTGTTTTTATGAAGATAACATTTTGAACAGAATAAAAGACCTAACTACTCAACTATTGAAGACTCCTAACTTACTTGGATGGATTGGTTGAAATGTTGTAATTATATGGTGTTGTTTCACTAGCTACTATACGATAAAGAAATACACTAGTATAGGTACCCACAAATTCAAAGAGTACAAATAACCACTGAACCTAAACGCTATATCTTGTGTCTATTTCAAAATGCATAGGTTTTCTTGATGCTCATTTTCCACTCTATATATGTCACCATACAAATTGGTCTGTTCTCAATGAAAAAAACATTTTACTGTGCAGCTCAATTGTTGGCTCTGATTACCTTGGGTTCTTGGAGAACCTACAAACCCTATATATACCTGCAACCAGAAGGGGCTAGCGGACGTAATGATATATTGCTTTTGTAAATCGACCATTGTGACAAAAAGTTACAGATGAAAATGTCTACAAATGGCAGTTTTTTTCCACTCATTTTCAATTTCTTTATATCAAAAGTTATTTTGCTAGGGGAAAATCTTGCGGAATCTACACATGACCCCTTAATGAATTTGGAATTTAGTCTGCTTTCCAGAAATCTATAGCTTTCCTGGATAACCTAAGGGGTTCACACTGGTTTCCACCACAAACTGGAAGTAGGTTAAGAGCACAAAAAATACAAAAAATTTGCCACGTCTTTGAAAAATGCCAAAACAGTGGTACAAAACTAGGGACATATTTATTGAAAAAAATCACACAGCAAGTCACCTTGCTGCGCTGCGTGATAGGGAAAGAGCAGGAATGCACCGTATTTAACAGTATCCTGCGCATTCATATCTTTTCCCTGTGCTGGCACGCAATGTTCTGCTTAGTGTCACGCAGGCACCCTTGCACCATGTTGCAAGGGTGCCTCCATTGTAAGGCAGGATTGTTTTTGTGAAGGAAGGGACCCATTTCTGCACAAAAAGAATCCCTTTATGCATTTTCCTTTTTCTCCGTGTGCTGCAGAATGCAGCACACACAGAAAGAAATTAACGAGGAGAAATAAAGATATTTCTCGTTGTTACCCCTCACCTGGAGAGGCGTACCATTTTGACGACTTCCCAGGTCTACCAGTAATGGTAAATCTGAGAATACACCAAAATCCATGGGTAGATGTGTGGAAAATACCACACGCCACCCTTGACATGCCTCACTGGGGCTGAGTAACGCAGCGCAGGAAAAGGTGGCTTGCATGGCTTGATAAATCTAACTTAGTAGTTGTGTCGCCCTTGTGCCCCATCCAATGGCGTGTTGCGGCACAACGACTTGATAAATGTTTTCCTTAGCCTTCTTGATTCAGCTCTGAAAGCTAGGAAGATTGTGACTTTCGTACAACAAACCATACATTGATGCCTTTTCTTCTGAAGGAGGGGTGGGGGGAGGGTGGGGGGGCCAGACACTTGAATCTGGAGCACTTTTGTTTCCTATTTTTCTAAAAAAAATCTCAAAATGTTGCTATATTTTGACCTATTTTCTCAGTCCCCTTCAGGGGAATATACAAACTGTGGGTACCTTTAGAATCCCCCAGTATGTTGGAGGGGGGAAAGGACACAAATTTGGCAAGGATACAATGTGAAAAAAAACGTATGGAGCCCTAAGCACGAACTATCCAAAATAGCCAAAAAAGGGTTTGGGAGGAGTGAGGGGGGGCACTTAAGGGGTTAAAGACTTTGGGGCATATTATCAAGCAGGACGATAGGCAATTATCGCCGCTTTAGCGGCCGTTTTCGGCCGCTAAGCGGCGATAATTCTATCGCCCTATTAGCAAGCTGTCGCTAACTGATGTTAGCGACAGCTTTTAGGCGATAGCGAGCGGTTTGGGGCCCGCTTTGCATGTCAGCGATGTTTATCACTAATGACATGCAAAGTGAGCATACCCAACCAGTTAGCGACTGAAAGCAGTCGCTAACGTCGCTATCGCCTATTAGCAAGGCAGGCGTAGCTATGGAAATATTCACGCTAAGCGCGAATATCTCCAAATACTAACACCTGCCCAGACCAGTTCTTAGCCATGTTATCCAATGGGAGGTGGATAACATGGCTAAGAGCATTTCGTCGCTAATGCGTGAATATCGCTGTATTCTCAGTGATATTCACGCATTTCGCTGCTATCGCTGGATATTTTAGCATAATGGAGAAAAACGTTGCTAATAGCATGTTTTCTCCGCTAACATATCCAGCGATAGGCAGCGATAAAAAAATCGTCGCTAAGCCTATTTAGCGATATATATCGCTACTAGTTGGGAATATGCCCCTTTGTGTATGTGGGTTGGGGCTCAAGAATATACACACAGGCAGAGAGTAGTGTCCGCGAACACCGGCAGGCACAAAAAAGAAGTAAGCCTGCAAGCTTAAAACAGGCAGTCCAACCTAAAAACGTCACTGCTTATGCTCCCAAACTTCCAGTATGAGGATTTGAAACTCACTCACAAAATGAAAACATTTCAAATTTAGTAAACATATGAATTGCTCCTAATATCTGATCGTTTAACGTTATAACTATGCTCACATATCAAATACAATGTGCATTTATGGTGATTACACACTATTTTTTGTAAAGCTAGACGTTTGGTTGCCTAGAACAGGAAGCCTGTGAGCTTTAAATAGGAAGTTCCGCCTTAGGAGATCACTGCTTAGTCTTGGAAATATACGGTTGCAAAATAAACGTTGCCTACACATATTATTGTGTAGGCTCTCCTGACAGCTGGTGGGGTCAAGCAAACTGGAGAAAAAAACTTGTAGAACATGCGATCGTATTGTTGAGTGAGGGAAATATCTTTCCAATTTGAAATGAATGCTTCAGAGTGAAAGTGCTGGTCTTTCTGGCACGATATTCTGCTTTTCATAGAGCAGACAGACTGCAGCACATCTGAAAGTCACCTCAAACAATGGCTTCCATTACTGGACAAAATGTAGCTGCACAACAAGAGACCGGAGGTGTTAGACCCGAGTGCTACCTGCAGAAACATCACGAGATGCTACTGAAGACTGGTTGAAAGAGGGAGAAGGGAGACGTGCGTCATGGGTGTTCCCGTACTCCAGCCAGACTCCCAACAAGGAGAAATTAAATGTTTGTCAATTCACGTATCAACTTTCTGAGCAAGAACTTTACTGGGGACAATCTGGTCACCACAGTCCTTGGAGACTTCAACCATGTTATGTCATTTGAAGACAAGGCATGAATGAGGTGGTACCCACAGAACACAGAATATATAAACGAAAGGCCACCAGCAGTCAAGGGTCAATCACTTTCTGCAAGAGATTTGAGCAGGAAGACATTGACCCAGCAATTAAGAGAATAGCCCTCGATCACATGAAGTGCAATCAAGGGGCTTATCAAATCTGCATGCCACCTGCCCCTAAAGACTTGGCTCATCAGCTACATCTACTAGAAAACCAACTAGAAATTATATTCAGAGGCCTCGATGAAATTCTTTCCAACCTAGACAAGGCGAGAAAGCCCCAACATCCCCAATCAATGCCCTACTTTCCAGCTGAGCCTACTCCACTAAAACACCAACCCGTGTCCGCTCCCGCACGCGGAAACAGACTTCCCAGGCCCACTAAAACCGACACGATGATCCCTCCTCAATCTCTCACAGGAACCAAAGCACACAGGCCCGGAGCTCAGAGCCACACTAACAAGGATGCGGAGACACAAAAACAAAGACCATCCAGAACGAAAGCAGCAATGTCCGCCAAAGAAGCTTTGGACCTAGCCTCTACCTATGACTCCTCTTTCCTAATGCCCACTAACTCCAATATCCAAGTGATCACGGGCTTCGGAAGAGACCTCCCTCCCGCGAAAACTGTCAGACCCCCGCCCTTCCTCACCACCATACCGAGGGCCCCATTAGGAAAACATAAGAACAAAAATAATCCAGCGACTAACTGCATGCTCATTAACAGCAGATCCGCCCCCAAACATTCAACGGAATTAGCTGAAACCATCCTATCTCAGAACCTTGACATTGCGTTCATCACAGAGACATGGCTAAAGGAGACCTCCCCACCATGTCTAGACATGCTGGTACCCCCAGGTTTCACCAACATCAACAAAGACAGAAAAGGTCAACGCGGGGGTGTAGCCATCATTCATAAAGATGACATTGACATCGCTGTAACAGACTCATGCAAATACAGCTCTTTTGAATGTCTATCTGTCTCCATCAAGACTAAGGATAACCGCCCTTTAGTTGTTTACCTTCTCTATCACCCTCCTGGCAATTCCCTCATTTTTGGCGAACACTTATCTGACCTGATTGCCCACTGCGCTCTTAAAGACACTAACTTCCTAATCCTGGGTGATCTCAACTTACGCTGGAACGAAACCAACAACACATTAATTCAATCTCTCAACAATCTCCTTTGTGATAATAACCTTTCCCAACACTGCTCTGAAGAAACCCACTACAAAGGAGCGACCTTGGATGCCATCATTGCCCATCAAGACGTAATCACGATCGACAACATCCTCCCAGTGGACTGGTCGGATCACCAAATGATTTTATTCCGCATCAACCAAAGAGTCCTTTCCCATCCCCCTGCTCTAGATCCCCCCAAATGGCCAAGAAATCTAAACCAGATCCCCCTGAACATCATGGAGGAGAGACTCAAGTTTCTTCTACCCAATCTGACAAAGATCTCTCCACAAACGACCTCTCCTCGCTCTATAACACAAACTTGGGATCCCTCCTTGACCAACTAGCACCCTTGAAACTAAAAAAAAAAAGCGAGCCACCCCATCCAGATCCTGGTTCGACTCTGACACTAATGAAGAAAGGAGACAACTAAGGGCCGCAGAAAGACGCTGGAGGAACGTGCCCTCTACCTACCATCGGGACAAGCTCAGAACTATCCGGAAGAAATACAATAATCACATCAAGAACAAAAAATCGATGTTCTTCTGCTCTGCTCTGGAGTGCGCAAAAAATAGACCTAAGGAACTCTTCAGTATCATCAGACAGCAAACCTCCAAACCAGATACTTCCCTGGAGCTGGCCTCCAAAGAATGATGCGACAACTTCGTTGCGTAATAGATCTACTCCCTCTGCCCCTTGGTATTCAGTTGCCTTAAGACAGCAAAAACAACAATGTAGGCAAAAAGAAAGGCTTTGGCGAAAAGGTTACGCCGAAGAGGCTAAAACCGAATATAAGAAAACAGTAGCCAAATACAAACAGATGATCAATGAAGCCAAGAAATTATTCTTTAGTCACAAAATAGAAACTGCAAATAACTCTCATAAAATTTTGTATGAGACAGCAAAACAGTTAGCTGGTCACTCCTCCAATCTGACCCCACCTCCATCTCAACTTCTTTGTGACATATTGGCCAATTTTTTCTTTAGCAAAGTTAATGATATATATTCTGCATTTGCCACAAAAATTAAAAACTCCTCCGATAGCACACTGAATACACTTACTGGTCCCACGCTCACTCAATTTGCTGAAATCTCAGAAGCTCAGGTTATGGATATAACTAAAACCATCAGATCAGGTTCAGCACTTGATCCTTGCCCCTTCAAAGTCCTACTGCCAGTCTTAGATGAGATTACCCCGGCCATATCCTCCATATGCAATGCCATGTTTAAAACAGGTATCTATCCTGAAAGTTTAAAAAAAAACATTATAAAACCTCTGTTAAAGAAATCACATTTGGATAAGGACGAACCTAAAAGCTACCGACCTATAGCCAATTTACCGGTGCTGGCCAAGATAGCCGAAAAAGCTATGAACAAACAACTTTCTGCTTTTTTGGAACAACACCAGCTACTTGATGAAACTCAGTTTGGGTTCCGCCAGTGTCATGGGACGGAGACAGCCCTGATTAAAGCAGCTGATGACATCAGACTCATCCGTGACACTGGGGGTACAGCAGTTTTGATACTACTTGATCTATCCGCAGCCTTCGACACGGTCGATCATACCACCCTGATTGACCGTGTCGAGGGCCTGGGTGTACAAGGGACTGCCTGTAAACTTCTGGCCTCCTTTCTGGCTGATAGAACTCAGGTAGTTACAACAGGACCATTTCATTCGTCCACCATGTCACTGCCATGTGGAGTACCTCAGGGCTCATCCCTAAGCCCGACACTTTTTAACATCTACGTGTCGGGCTTAGCCAATGTCATCCGGGCTTATGGGATGAGCCTTACGTCCTACGCAGATGACACCCAGCTGGTTCTAGCCATCAAGAACAATGGCTATAAAGTGGCAGATGACCTCAAGGCTGGCATGACGGCTATAGGGAGTTGGATGGCCTCCAATTGTTTAAAGTTAAACTCGGACAAAACCGAGGTAGTTATCTTTGGACAATTAACACCTGAGTGGTCATCCAATTGGTGGCCTTCCTCTCTGGGCTCTCCCCCCGAACCTGTCAGTAAGGTGAGGAATCTGGGAGTCATCTTTGATGACCGCCTTACGTTCCACCCACATGCCAACCAGATTTCCTCCTCAGCTTTTTATAAACTGAAGCTTATCAAAAAAATCCTCCCTTTTTTACCTGATAAAGCTGGTAAAACTCTTGTCACCTCTCTTGTGCTGTCCACCTTGGACTATTGCAATGCCCTGTTCCTCAATGCACAGGAAGGAGTCTTGAATAAATTACAAATAATACAAAACTCTGCTGCGAGGCTTTTGGGTAATATCCCTAAACATCACTCTGCCTCTAAAACCATCAAAGAGCTGCATTGGTTATCCATTAAAAACAGGATAAAGTTCAAGACCCGGTGCATTGTGTACAGAGCGTTGCACAACCAAGGACCAGCACATCTCATTCGCAATCTGACTCCTTATCGTCCGTTCAGAACACTACGTTCATCTTGTTCAGGAGATCTTGTTATACCCCGCACAAAAACGGTCTCTTGGGGCGATAGAAGATTCCTGGTATCAGCCCCTAAGCTGTGGAATACTCTGCCACCAACGATTAAAGCCAGTCCATCCTTATGGTCTTTTCGTAAACAACTCAAGACCTGGCTCTTTAATCAATAAATCATCCATAGTTTTTTCAGGGTAAATATTCAGATACTTAGCGCCGAGACGCCTACGGGCCATTGTATGCGCTCTATAAATATCAAAAATAAATAAATAAATAAACTTTGCCAACTTCTTCGATGATAAGATCTCCAAGATCGAGCTCGCTCTGGCCACCAACCACTCCCCCCCCCACAGCAAACAAGGTGGAGTGCTTGATAGCGCCCCCCTCCCTCTACTAAACCCTGGTCACTCTTTCAGCCCATTCTAGAAGAAGAGATAGTCAAACTTATCGCCACCTCCAAACCTTCATCTCACACCCTTGACCCCCTTCCTGCTCAACTCACCAAAAAACTTAAACTCAGCCTTGCCCCACTCTGGTGCAGGATTATCAACAGCTCCCTAAAAAGTGGAGTAGGCTCAGACTGTTTGAAAGTGGGACAAGTCACCCCTCTACTAAAAAAACCTGGCCTGGACAAAAATTGCTTAAACAACTTCAGACCCGTCTCTAACCTTCCTCTTCTCTCCAAAATCCTAGAATAATGTGTTCTCCATCAACTAACTCGGCACTTGGACAATACCAGTCTCCTCGACCCACATCAATTGGGATTCAGGAAAGGGTGCAGTACAGAAACTGCAATCCTCAAAGTAATTGATGACCTACACAACTCACTGGACTCAGACCATTGCTCCCTCCTCATTCTCCTAGACCTATCGGCGGCTTTCGACACGGTTGACAACATTCTTCTCCTCAAAGCTCTGGAAGAAAGGGCCGGACTTGACGATGTGGTCCGTAACTGGTTCTCCTCATTTTTACACAACCGCTCACAAATAATAAAAATCAGAAGCTCCGAATCCGACCTCCACCCAGTCATAAGGGGAGTACCCCAAGGCTCAGTGCTCTCCCCCCTACTCTTTAACATTTACATGGAACCCCTCACCACCCTACTCAGAAAAGCCAACATGTCCTTTCACCTCTACGCTGACGATACACAACTCTACCTGGAAATTTCCTCTTCTAATGACATCCAGAGACTAAATGAAACACTAAAGGAGGTCCAACGTTGGTTGTCAAGCAACCATCTAGAGCTTAACCCAGACAAAACTGAACTACTTCTTATCTCGAACAAAGAAGAGAACCCACAAATGAACGAATGGCTAAAAGATATTGATGCGCTCAATGGGAACCTCTCCTTGGCTGACTCGGTCAAGTCATTAGGCATCACGCTAGACTCTAAACTTGATATGACCAAACACATCAAGATCTCGGCCAAGAGTGCCTTCCTTAACCTGAAACTTCTAAACAAAATTAAACCTTTCATTTCATCCAATGATCTCAAACAAGCCACCCAAGCATTGGTTCTGTCACGACTGGACTATGGAAACGCAATCCTCTCGGGAATACCCAAAACTCACCTCGCTCCTCTGAAAACCACCCTCAACTCGGCAGCCAGAATGGTCACTGGAATAAAGAGATTTGATAGATTTAGAAAAAGAAAAAGTATAGCAAACCAATGATATTTATACCGCCCTTATGATACACATAATGTTGTGCGACTTTAAATAATTGTTGACTGAGACAATGATATATCAAAATTAAGAAACCATTTTATTTGATTTAATATTTTCTTTTGCATTGATAATGCTTTTTATCTGTTTTTTTAAAGTAGTAAAAAAGGGATATATTGTTCATATAAATAAAACAATGACATACATATATTTACATACTTGTGCAAAGAAAGAAAAACAATAATTAAATACAAAACAAGTGCTATACGATATAATCGGTCGATGAAAGTGTGGAGGAAGGCAATGCGGTGGAATGGAACTACGCGCGTTTCGGCCTAAGGGCCTTCGTCAGGAAACCGTCATTCGTAAATTACAAACATGGTGACGTGCAACAGACACATCCGTGATATTGGATGGTATTTCACTTTATTATTCCTCAAAAGGTAGTTAGATTTGATGGCAATGATTCATTTATACTTGTGTGATTTCTTTTTAAGGTCCCAAGTGGTTTAGCGCATTAGGTTTTCTTTTCTAGGTCCAAAGTAGTGTAACGCTTTAGGTATAAAGAGCAAATCTTCGAGATCAATTTAACTGTCGATTCTGTCTGCTTTTGGATGCTGTGAATCAGCCTTGATTTAAATGTGGGCGACCTGCTCTTTTCGGATCAGTATTCGTTTTTCCTATTCGCAGCCCGAGACACCCATTAGTATCTATTTCACTCTGATATGTATCTTTAAGCTGATAGTTCTGTATAAGCGATCTGGTCAATGGAATTGTCTTCGTGTTATTGTTGTCAATCCTTGCTCGGGGGTTCCTTTTTACCGTCTGCTTGTCATCGCCTCTAAAAGAGATTTGATCACATCTCTCCGGCACTAAAAGAACTCAAGTGGCTACCTATAGAAATGCGGGCGAACTTCAGAACAGCCTGCCTCACCCATAAAGCCCTTCACACATGCAAACCAGAATATCTGGCATCTAAACTCAGAAAAGCGTGTCGGAACAGGACTCTCAGAAGCTCTAACACCTTACTTCTTATCCCACTCAAAGCACGAAAACAAAAAAACCATGAACAGGTCTTTTGCCGGAAATGCTGCCAAAATATGGAACTCTATCCCCCCCACATCAGAACTATTCCTTACTTCCCGAAATTCAAGAGCCAACTCAAAATCCTTTTCCCTCGACCGCTCCCTATCGAACAGATAGGAACAGCTTGGAGTGTTCAAAATGCCTTTGCTCTCCTCTATGAAGCGGTTGGACATCTCTACTTTGACTCGTATCCTGAACGTCTCGCTGATTGTATTATACTTGCTTTCTTTTGCACTGCTCTTTATTTGTTGTAAAGCGCCCCGATACCTTCCGGTCAGGCTAGCGCTATATAAAACTTCTTAAATAAATAAACAATAAAAATGTGAGCAGAATTCCAGGGTTGCAAGGTAGTGTAGTGTAGTTCCTATCATCCCAATAGGCTCTGCGCATTGGAATAATACCTACAATAGTAAAGGCCTAGACCAGACGTTAACTAGGTCTAC
Organism: Lissotriton helveticus; assembly: GCF_964261635.1. NCBI lineage: Eukaryota > Metazoa > Chordata > Amphibia > Caudata > Salamandridae > Lissotriton > Lissotriton helveticus. Next base: position 514,249,027 of record NC_136071.1, on the reverse strand, counting down.
TACTGTCGATACTAGACTTAAAGTTTTGGGTTTGCCAGCTTAGCTCAGAGTTCACTAGAAACTTTCTCGAATGTTCAAGGAGGACTTAACTTCCCTGATTAGACAAGAAGGGATTTAGTTTCTGACAACCATAGAACATGACAACTTTGCTCTCCCCTAATCAAGAGTATATCTCGAGAGTCGTGTGAACAAAAGGCAATTTATTTTACTCAGTCAGTACGTGCATTCTTAGTCTCATCAGAATGTAGAGAAAAGGAAGAGACGGGCGTGTTCAATAAAAAGGTGGTATTTATTGATCAGTCTCTTTTCTCATACAAGAGAAATGGATCGATATTATTGCAATACTTATAGTTAAGTAAAGTGCATACATTAAAAGCAATAGTATAAAATAATACTGTAAAAACATTGATATGGTTTCTGAGCCATATGATGTTTTAAAATGAATAAAATATATTACATACACATATACATTTGACTAAACGTACTCAACTGGTGTTTCTAAATACGCCTACCCCGTGTACCTGACCTAAGCCTAATACGTGGGCGGGAATAGAAAGTTACAGTTTAAGTTAAGTTTGTTTTTGCCAAGTGAATAACTAAAGAATTCTCTGTGAGGGGTTATTCAGTTCTGTACCTGGAAGTTAGGATGAATGAGGGATGGTATCTCTCTCTCTGGTCTCGATATTCCAGGCTGCCTGTGAGGGCTGCCCAGAAACGCCGGGGCTGGAATTCTCGGCAGGAGAAAGCAGCGCGTCTCAGCGCGTCAGGAAGGCGGGGCTGCGCCAGCGGGGTCTGCTCTGCTCTTCGCTTCGGCAAGGATGGCTGCTCCGTCTCGTCACCACGCGTGTGTTTGCATAGGGCAAGATCGCTAATATTTATACCTTTAAGGTGCCGAGATTGACGTAAGGATGGACATAGATACGTCAATAAGGATGTCATACGACTTGCTCGTTAGCACATTCTTTTTGCTGAAGTTCTCGGTGAAATCAAAACAATGGCCGCAGGGTTTTGCCCAGGTTGTCATAGGTTTGATTTGTTATGAGAACTCCGTATGCCTTATCAGGGGCTGGAGGAATATCGCTTGTCTAATTAGATCGCAAGCGTTATGACCTAATCAGATAACACGTTCCTGTGCCGTAGTGTGACTGCGTCAGATAACGGTATCTGCATCATGGGGATTTTCTGCCTCATGGGCTGATTACTAGTTAACTTGTTAGTTTACTAACCAGAATAGGGTCAGGAATAGGGGGATCGATTCAGGACCTATAGGAATACATCACACCCACTCCACGCTAACTATGGTCATATATACTAATCTAGGCATAGTATAACATAGTACAACATACTATAGAGTATAGTGTATACCTTACCACCCCAAAATACATAAATGCATTTTGAAATTTTCAAATATACGGAAAAATTGCAGTCATATGTTTTGTATGCACTCAAGCTATGGAATAATGCTAAAGTAATCACGCATTTGTATACATTATTGCTTATTTGGTATATGAGAAATTACACATGAAATGGCTCTTAATACAGAAAAAAAAGTTCGAGACCATTCCATCTAATAATAAAATATTTGTGAACCTACCAGCGGGCAGCTAATGTCTATAAGCTATCTAAAATATAGAAATTTGAGTTCTTTAAGAATAGTTCTTACTTTAAGCAGAAGATAGTGTCCCGAAAAATATGCAAAAATATTTTGGGGCTGCTGAAAAACTCGCTGTCCGTGAACTGGAGGGAAAATTGTTCATGTGACTTTATTTTTAAAGTTGAAGGCCGAATTCAGGGAACGCCGTGTGCGAGCTTGCTCAAAAGTCTCTATTTCTGCTCTGGAGAGAACATCATATCATTCAGGCTTTCGAAAAAGCTGTCAACAGCTTCCTGGGAAAGTTCCACTAACTCGGAAATAGGTGTAATCATGCATTCGTGCGCATGATTGTCTCCATTGACATTCTGATTCGCATTGCTGACAGAAGGTCGTACCTGTTCGATGCTGCTTTCATCTTGAACTTCACTACCCATCAATCGTAGTGGTGAAGCTTCCACGAATGCCGTCATCAGGATTGGTAGCCTTTGAGGGCAGCATAAAGCATGAACCTTGATCGGGCTCAACAATGTTTCTGCATCCATTGGCGCATCCGATTGTAGCGTCAGACAGGTGTCTAACACGCATTCTTCTCCGCATAGCAGACACCTTAGTACAGGTAAAACACATCTTTGCCACATTGGTCGAAATGATAGAAACCAAGTCATATTTAGGTCTCTAAGCCGGGAGAGTCCCAGGATTTTTGATATCCGGTCCCGGTATCGAATGGCTAGGATTGTTTCTTCCCTTGTCGCAAGAGTTTTGTCTGTGACATGGGTTGCCATAACGAAAAATAAGGACTAAGAATAGGATTCCTGCAATTAGTCCCAGGGTCAGGGGAAGTCCGCCAAAAATCGAATGGACGAAATCTGGAAAAATACCCAGTATGGCTTTGAATGGTGTTAATGCCATCGAAAATACTGTCTTAAATACCTTTGAGATCCCATTGGTATCAGAAATATTTAAGATTTCATTTAGAATTTCCGCGAAATGTATGGGGGAATTAGTTGATAACAATGAATGTATCTCTGCAGTCGTCCTTGCGACTTGTAGATCATATGTTTCTTTTGATGACGAGAGCCTGGTAGGCGTCTGAAGAAGCACTGTTTTCATTCTGCTTAAAGTATCTATTCGAATAGAAGTAATTTTCAAGTTGGGCCATGCCCTTGCCTCCCTGTCTGGAAAGGAGCTGGGGAACAATGAGCGTCCACAGCACTTGACCTTCGCAGTCGTAGTTACTAGATAAGGAGTCCCGGGCATACGACTACAACATCTGCGGTCTACAATTAGAATGTAACTCCCATTATAGAGTCTTTGAAAGAATGGTTCTATTTCTGTTGCAGGTGCGCCTTGCTGGTGACATGAAAGGTTGTATGAATTCCCTTCACAGGCTCCATGCAAACTAATTCCGTTACACAGAAGTGTGCCGCTTAGTGACATCGCACAATCATTGCCACTAAGAAACACTTTCTGTCCTTTATTACTGACACATGCATGTGAATAGGGCAGGTTCCATGTTGTTTTAAGGTACCCCTTTCCCAATTTCTCGTACATGCCAGCCTGTATATATTTTTGGCAGTATTGAAACCTGAAGGTTGAAATTGGAATATTAATTATCCCATGTATTATCCATTCACTGACAGGTCGTTCTGACATTGTCATTGGTAATCTCTCAAGTTTCTCAATGCTCAGGATTGTATAATCAGCACCCTTCTGGGCCATACTGATTTGTCTATCAGTAAGGTTAAAGATATAGAATAGTGACGTTGTGTTGATTAAACGCCAAGGCACATAGCCTGAACACAGATTTTGTAACGTCCAGCCAAGCTGTACAATAGAACACAATTGGGACTGACCGTGTTGTAATAACAGTAAGTCTTGCGATAATATGTCGATTGCTGAAGACACAATGCTGTCCAAAGAAAAAATTCTGGAGGACAGAGTCATTAACCCATTGTCCACTACAGAAAGTGATTTTTCCAAATTAATACGGTCAATTTCCCGTATTCTCTCTGCTGTCTCAATTTGAGTAACCTTCCAGGCCTCATTGTATGCTGCATATACAGAGGCTGCTATGAAACGCTTTTGACGCTGTTTGCGTGGTCCCATTATGAAATCACGCAAGTCAGCACCATCAGTAAGTAAAGTTAGGTGTTGCTTAATTTCTGCCAGTGTGGCGGTTTGTAGCCATTGAAGGCATAATTTGCCCACACTGTAGGTTGTTATTATCCCTGGGTGATGTCTTTGGGGATATCTAGGGTCTGGCCTGGTCATTTTGAACCCCTGTGTTTTATTCAGGAATCTGTCTTGACAGTTATTAGTATCTGTGGGCCAGATTAACCACTGTTTCCAATCAGGATGTGTTCTGTTTTGGTTTAATATATGGTTTACGTCTATCTCTTCATCTGTAGAAGTGTTGCTAAACATTGTTGGTTTTGGAATAGACGGTTTAATTAAATCTTTGATTTTGGCTAGGCCAAGACAGGTAGTTTGTTGAACAGTGTCATTTAAAAATATCATTTGTTCTTGGATCATGCAGGCTCTAAACAAAGCTTCTATACCCTGTACTTGCCAATCTTTTGTGCCCCAAACACTTTTCAATTCAACATTTTTGTCCCGATAATCAAAACCAAAGGTATTCATTTTTTCAAAAAATGAGTCTGAATAAATCAATTTTGTGTTGGTTATCATGGTCTTGGTTCCTGTCTTGTTTGACAATTTAAAATAGAATGCTTCAGCATTACTTGTGTTAAAACCTGAAAAGTATGAATATTTGTCATAGAAGGTTCTTGAGCTCCCTTTTGGAGGGGTTGCACAATGTTCCCATTGATTATAATTTAAAACATTTCTAGGCTGTGCAGATTTATGTAGAAAATGGTTACCATAGTGGTTATAACAGTACATACTATCATAATTTGTAGAACCCTGCAAATAATCATGTTTGGTAAATTTAGCAGACATTACTAAGTCAGACATCATATTATTAATGCTTTCGAAGTCCCAATCATCAGCAAATGAGCTTGGTTTTGCAAAGTCACTCAATGAGATCTTGATTTGGTGTGGATATTTCAGGATTTCAACCGGACCATAAATTTCATAGTCAGTGTTGTCCCAGGCTACCCCACCAGGTATCGGATTGGCTGTGAAGTTGGCTGAAGAAAGTTCTCTTTTCTCGACATGTGAAGATGTGTGTGGTTTGAGGATCAAGTTGATTTTCTGACTTGCTGTGTCCATTTTAGCATATTTTCCCTCAATGAAGCGTCCCAAAGTTAGTACCATGATGAGCCAAAGTATGAGGATAAATGCACCAAAACCCACCCAAATTCAATCCATGGAGAAATCAGATATGTTTCTTTCAGTTGTTTCAAAAGTTCTTTCGCTTTATCTTTAAATGTTTTTGATGATGGCTGTGTTTTTGATTCACTGAAGCCTTCAGAGGAATCATCGAAGTTTATGAAGTAGCCGGATGCAGTTCTGTCAATTGTTCCAATTGGTTCAGTATTTCTGTTTCTTGCATTTTCACTTGGTACTTCATTGTAGATAGGTGTGTCTCTGCTAAATGTTTTTATTTGGGTTTTCAGAGGTCTGAGTTCTATTGCATTGTTGCATAGTCCTTCTTGTTCTTCTGTAGGCGTTTCGAATGTGATGAGCCTCTTCGTTAGGACCTCTGTACTGGTAGCAAACCTAGGTGTTCTGCTACTTATTGGGAGTCCACTTGGCCTACTGTTTGTTATCGGCCACATGATTGTGGTTTTACCAGGTCGATTGATACAACTCGGTTCTCCTTTTTACCAGCAAGTGGCGGTAGTACAACTGATCTTGTCCCGTTGACAGACAAGACAGGAACTGCTTTTCTGTAAGAAGGCCCAAATTCCTTCTTTACCGCGATCTTCTCCCTGACTAGATCCCCGACTTTTGGAATCCAGACAGGTCTTGCTGGGACAGGTGGTGGTTCTTCAGTGGTTGTTGGCTGTTGTTTCAACTTTATGTTGCTCAGGTCTTTTCTTGTTTTGTTTAAGTCCTGCAAAATAGCCAAACGGTCTTTGATATCAAAGCTTTTTTCTTTCACCACTGAAGTCTGACTATCAATGTCAGAGATCATCATCCTAGTTCCAAATAATAATTCGTACGCACTGAATCCCTTCAGAGAATTTCTTGGCAAGTTATTTAGACTACGTTGGACACTTATTAGATGTTTGACCCACCCAGCTCCCGAACCTAATACCTTTGCCGTTATAGATTGCTTTATGTCACGGTTTTTTCTTTCAACAATTCCGTTCCCCTCAGGGTGAAATGGACAAGAGTACCGCAATGCCACGCCCATGCTGACCATGGCCTCCTTATAGGCTCTAGAGCTAAAAGCAGGACCGTGGTCCGAATGCAGCATGCCAATTGCGTATGTGCCGATAAAGACTCGCAAATCTTTTATAACAGTTCTGGCATCAGCCGTTCGCTGGGGCCACATCCATATGAATCTCGTGCATGAATCCACTGCGACCAAGATATATTTATAGTTAACATCCCTTTGTAAGGGACCACAGTGGTCTAGATAAACACAGGCTAATGGTTTATCCGAGATTAGAAGGGGCGTCTGCGCTGGACGTCTCACCGTTGATACTTTCATTTTTTGGCATATTTCACATTCTAGAACATAGTTCCTTGTTTGTCTTCTCATTTGTGGCCACCAGTATCTTTGTTTTAATAATGATACTGTGGCTGAGACGCCAGCATGGATAGAAGCAAGCCCTTCGTGTGCCGCTATTATTAGTCCTAACCTATGTTCCATGTTTGGAATTGCCCTATCCCCCACTCCAGGGATTCGAGCAAAAGGAACATTGTTTGCATCAGTTATGTAAGAGTATTTTACTGGAAAGCCTTTCGGGAGTGTTTCTATCGAATCCTTTTCTGAAGCGCTGACAGCTTGCAATATTTCGCTGTCTATTTTTGTTTTTGACCGGGTGATGGCAGCTACGGAAGCCGTTTGTACAGCTGCCTTCGCGGCCTCATCAGCCAATGAATTCCCTGCAACGTGAACGCCATCACGTTGATGACTCAGTGTGTGTATCACGTGAGTCTTTGGTAGTTCTTTTTGTAAAAGAACTACTTGTTCCCAGAGCATTTTATGCTTGATTGTGCCACCTTTTGCATCCTTAAAACCATTTTGAAGCCAGATCTGCAAGTATTCATTATAAGACTGAACGCAATAATACGAATCGCACACTATAAGTGTGGGGAATTCTCGATCGGTATTTTCAAGCGCCATCTTGAATGCCAGTAGTTCAGCTCGCTGAGCTGTACAATCTCCTAGAGATTGTGTTTTAGTGAGGGTTGGTTTAAATTTTCCTTCGTGCCAGCAACCTTTGACAATCGCGCACGCAGCACTGTAAGCTTGTTTACCCCCTACTGCGGGTTGTGCTGATCCGTCTGTATATATTATACAGCCGTAGTGGTCTAGAGGCAGAATTTCGGTTGGCGGAGGACATTCAAATTCATATTGGAGAAATTCTTGTGGTTTTAAGTAAGGATCAAATTCGTACGCCACGTCTGTTGCAGCAAGATAATTAGCCCATTGTATCCATCTCGGATGGAGTGCTTTAGCATTCGGAATGCTTGCTTTTGTTACAGCCTCTAATGCTGGTATCGGTGTCACGATTATTATTCGTTTACCTTGTGCCAGGGCTCGTTCTTTTGCTATAGCTGTCTGTGTTGCCGTAAGAATCTTTTCCGTTGGGCTAAATTTCATTTCAGCCTTAGTGTACAAGTGTGATTTGAATGCAATTGGTACCTTATCTCCCTCATTAGAGGTCAGGTATGTGAATCCGCATCTCCCTGGGATGACTCGAATCACAAGATTGCGTGTGTTATCACGTGTTTCTAATTTTGTTTTAATTAGCATGTCTGTTTGTAAGGATCTCAGAATTTCTGTGTGTATTTGAGTCCAATTGGTTCTTTTAAAATCTGGTTTTATCAGATCATAAAGGGGTTTGACCCTTTCTGCGTAATTTGCAATGTATGTTCTTCCGAAGTTTAGGAAGCCTAGAATCGACTGTAGGTTTTTTAGTGTTCTAGGTGCTTGGATTACGGCACATTTTTCTAGAAAATTGTCAGCCAGGCTTTTGCCTTCACTTGATAACTCATATCCTAAGAATAGGACTGTCAGATGGGCAATTCTGGATTTTTTAAAGTTGAATTTGTAACCCTCTGCTGCGAACCCAAGTATTATGGTGTTCACTCTCTTCAAGTGAGTCTCCAAGTCATCATCTGTTAAGTAAATGTCATCGACATAAGATAATGCTTCATCATCATATAATTGTAGTAATTCTGTTACTCTCGCTGAGAATACCCCCGGGCTGTTCTTGTACCCCTGGGCTAACCGACAGAATTGTTTTTGAGTGCCATTTATTGAGAACGCAGTTAAATATCTGCTCTCTGGTGCTATGTTTTGACAAAAGAATCCATTAGAGATGTCCAAGGTTGTTTTGTATTTTTTGCGCACTATGTTATTCATTAGTGCAGCACTGTGTGAGTTTTGCACTGCAAAAGTTTTGCAACATGTGTTAAGGTGTCGGTAATCCAAAACTAGACGATATGAATTGTCTGGTTTGGAGACCGGAAACAAAGGGTTGTTCATTTGTGAGGTGCAAGTTTCAATCACCCCCTGGTATTCTAGCTGATCTAGTATTTCATTTACCTGTTTTTTAGCTTCTTGCTTAATTGGGTACTGTCTTTGTGCAGTAGGTTGTGATTTTAACTGGATTTTGTGAGGAGGAGAGTCCTCATCCCATCCCACGTGATTTTTATATAAAGCAGGAGCTAGAGCCACTGCCCATTTTCTGGCAAGTGTGTATTTTTTATGAATTGGAATATGATTTGAGAAGGCAGGCATAATTACTTCTTCGCCATGAGGGCACTCCCTGACAAACTCTGGTGGCCAGTCTTTTTCAGCTAGAAGGATATCATAGCCCTTGGAGAGATTATCCCAAAATAGTCCCCTTATTTTCCTAGTCTTATCTCCCTCTATACGCAATGTTATTTCGTATATTTTGTGAGGTTTGCTAACTCTGGTGTCCGCAGTTTCCACTTGAAGATATTCATTCGTGTCCACTGTCTCCAGATGATTCATAAGGACTTTGCGAGCTATGCTCACTTCTGCTGCGCTGTCTAGCATTGTCTGAGCCCATTCCCCGTTTTTCAGTTGTGTCCTCAGTATTCTCGGCATTGTTAACTACCTTGATACTGGCTACCTTCTTTTTTGGAAATTGTAATTTCTTTTTTAGCTGAGCAGGTTCCTTGTCTTTGGACTTGGCGTGCTCTTCTCTTTGTTCTGATCGTCCTCTTCTTTCCGATTTCTGCGAGGAAGTCTGAAAAGATTGAGAGGGACGTGTATCAATGTCTTGATATCTATCAGGCTTTTTTATATTATCCCTATTTCTAAGGTTATATCTATTCCCAGAGGGGTCACTTTGTGGTGACCTGTGTCTCTGGTTCGGAGATTTTTCTCTTCGCCTAGGAGACCTTCCTCTGGACTGGAATTTCTTTTCTTTAGGATTGGATTGTTTGTTTCCATCCCAGTTCTTTTTTGGTGATGTAGATTTATTATTATAAAATATTTTTTCAGGACTTTCAATCAGTTGTGGTTTTACTGGTATTCCACCTAAACTATCTCTACCTAGTTCCTCATAGGATTTTTCTATGATTCTGGCTATTTCAGCTGGTTGGTCTGCTATATCTGTCTCTTTTAACCTCTGGCGGATCGCCACGTTTGCTGCTTCTCCTTTTATGTTGGCTAATAGTATAGCCGAGACCTGCTTGAAGTCTTTTAGTAATTTCATACCAAGAGTTAAAGCGGGTTCTGGACCATATTCGTCTTGAATTTGTTTTAGCACATCTGGTATTACCGAAATGGATGGAACACCGTGCGTTTTTGTGTAGATGGAAGCAAAGACTGTACCCCAAGTGTCACAGTCCTCTATGTGTGGTGCGATTCCCATTGGGAGACAGATAGTCAGAATCCTGTGTTTTTCTAATGGGGTGGTGTCAGGAAACACAGCCTCTATTTGGGTGATTTTCTGTGCCAACCAGAATGGTATTTGTTCCCGTTTAGCCGGTACCTTACCTAGGCAGGACTGGATGTTCTGTGGTGTAATTTTATTTGTGTTCCCCTGGTGAGGGGTCAGCTGTGGAAGTTTAATCGCTGGCTGAATTGTTGGAGTCCGCATCACATATTGGACTAATTGTCTATGTATTTTTATTAATTGTTTTAGCTGTGTTAACAGCTCTGCTGCAGACATCCCTTCGATGTCTGGATGTGGTGTGTATCCGGCTAGGACCGGCCACGTTGCTCCTGGTCTACCTAAAGGACCGAGCCTGGTGATGTGATTGTTATGTTTTAGGGCGCCATTAAATAAGAGCAAATGCTCTTGAAATTTAAGTGGTACTTCCACCTCCTCGAAAGGAGTGTACATTTCAGGAGGTTCCTCTATTTTGTAATAGTGGAAGTACTTTGTTACAGGATTTGCTGCTGGAAAATTTATCCATGAATAGTATACCTCTGTCTGCCGATATTCGTGTGCCTCAATTACGAATATGACTGTGCCACCTCTAGGTGTCAGTCCATTTTCTATAAGTTTTAAAGTTATAGATCTCCTTTTGATGACCGGGATGAGTATTATATCCGGGTCTGCATCTTGCATAGTAGCATCAGCTGCTGCGAGTTCAGTTGCTAATCTAACTGCCTCTCTTTCATCCTCATTGTCTGACATTTTACTGTCCAAAAGGTTATTTTGTTTGTTTGCAGATCAGGTTTCTTGTGGAAACAAAGATTAGATGCACAATATTTTGGAACTGTGTATCCTTCAACATTGACTATACCAAGAACCATACATAGGAGTTCCCTCCTGCGAGGTCTGGCGGATATTACCCTTCACCCACTCCAGACGTCTTTGGAGTATTGTGGGAAAAGGGGTCTGAGTGAGAAAGCACGACTGAGTTACTCTAAATGTCTTACGTTAGTTTTATCGCCCTTTCCAAACGCATTGGGCGCCATGTAGTGTAGTTCCTATCATCCCAATAGGCTCTGCGCATTGGAATAATACCTACAATAGTAAAGGCCTAGACCAGACGTTAACTAGGTCTACTACTGTCGATACTAGACTTAAAGTTTTGGGTTTGCCAGCTTAGCTCAGAGTTCACTAGAAACTTTCTCGAATGTTCAAGGAGGACTTAACTTCCCTGATTAGACAAGAAGGGATTTAGTTTCTGACAACCATAGAACATGACAACTTTGCTCTCCCCTAATCAAGAGTATATCTCGAGAGTCGTGTGAACAAAAGGCAATTTATTTTACTCAGTCAGTACGTGCATTCTTAGTCTCATCAGAATGTAGAGAAAAGGAAGAGACGGGCGTGTTCAATAAAAAGGTGGTATTTATTGATCAGTCTCTTTTCTCATACAAGAGAAATGGATCGATATTATTGCAATACTTATAGTTAAGTAAAGTGCATACATTAAAAGCAATAGTATAAAATAATACTGTAAAAACATTGATATGGTTTCTGAGCCATATGATGTTTTAAAATGAATAAAATATATTACATACACATATACATTTGACTAAACGTACTCAACTGGTGTTTCTAAATACGCCTACCCCGTGTACCTGACCTAAGCCTAATACGTGGGCGGGAATAGAAAGTTACAGTTTAAGTTAAGTTTGTTTTTGCCAAGTGAATAACTAAAGAATTCTCTGTGAGGGGTTATTCAGTTCTGTACCTGGAAGTTAGGATGAATGAGGGATGGTATCTCTCTCTCTGGTCTCGATATTCCAGGCTGCCTGCGAGGGCTGCCCAGAAACGCCGGGGCTGGAATTCTCGGCAGGAGAAAGCAGCGCGTCTCAGCGCGTCAGGAAGGCGGGGCTGCGCCAGCGGGGTCTGCTCTGCTCTTCGCTTCGGCAAGTATGGCTGCTCATCTCATCACCACGCGTGTGTTTGCATAGGGCAAGATCGGTAATATTTATACCTTTAAGGTGCCGAGATTGACGTAAGGATGGACATAGATACGTCAATAAGGATGTCATACGACTTGCTCGTTAGCACATTCTTTTTGCTGAAGTTCTCGGTGAAATCAAAACAATGGCCGCAGGGTTTTGCCCAGGTTGTCATAGGTTTGATTTGTTATGAGAACTCCGTATGCCTTATCAGGGGCTGGAGGAATATCGCTTGTCTAATTAGATCGCAAGCGTTATGACCTAATCAGATAACACGTTCCTGTGCCGTAGTGTGACTGCGTCAGATAACGGTATCTGCATCATAGGGGTTTTCTGCCTCATGGGCTGATTACTAGTTAACTTGTTAGTTTACTAACCAGAATAGGGTCAGGAATAGGGGGATCGATTCAGGACCTATAGGAATACATCACAGTAGTCGATACCCTTACTATTCAAGGACTATGGCATTGTGCAGTAAGGGTTGGTTCTACAGGACATGAATGGCATAGGTTAACCAAAATAAACAACTTACAAATCGTAGTTAAGTTACTGCTGCGCAAACACATACATTTTGAAAAATCACTAAAAACACGTTAAAGTGAAAGTATGATTAGGAATCAAAGATAAAAAGCCTCCAACATTGCCAGTTATGATTAACCAAGCAAACCATAACAAACGTGCACGTCACACACTGCTCAGGACATCATACGTCATTAATGATGCAATTTAAAATTACCTTAATGACATCACTGGCAATATCAATGAATGAGCAAGAATAGTGTGTGATGAGCACCTCGAATAAGCTTGAAAAGTTGAAAATCAAAATAACCAAGCAGTCTGTACTTTTAATACTAGGGAGAAGGGTTCAGATCTTAAAGTGCGCTTGCAGAATATTAGACTTCTTTTATAATAGGTACTAGGCACAAATTGACTCAGTACGCCCATGGCATTGAGAGATAGTTAATGTCATGAAAATCTAGTGGCACTTGATGAACGGTACAAGGGTTGAGACATCAGAATGTGACCACAGGATGTACAATTAACATAATACTCACCAGAAATGTACTGTATCTGTGCATGATGCAGGAAGATGGTCGAAAAAGATCAGAATATCTGTGCATTCACGTGTATTAATCATGAGGGACATACTGAGAGCTTTTCCCCAGAGATAACGAGGATAGAGTGAAGTGTGTTGGTCTGGTCTTTTAACTATGTGGTAGGTTTCATTTGTTAGTGTTTCATAGCTCTACTAGGAGTCAAGAAAACGTGCATATAGTGTGACCTAGAGGTGTCATAAAGAGAAGGGTGTTGCAACCGTGGCTGAAGGCTATGGGTACTTGGTCTAGACAGTCCTTGAATCAGTAGATGTTCATGAAGGCTACTGAATACGTTAATCACGCATTTTGAAGAACTTTGGGGTGAAAGTCAAACGCAAAGTATGCCATCAGAGCCATATTTTCTGAGCAACCCACCCATGTACTTTGCGTGCACACACGCTACTTCTACCAGGGGGAGTGTGAAAATTAAACCTTTTAGAACGCACCTTGAAAATTGTTTCTCAATGATATATTAGGAACATTGCAGAACCACTGTATGAAATCATAAGTACTCAACACTGATCTTTTTGAGGTCATTCATGATCTCATGGGAGCTTATTATTTCAGACTCGAGTTTTTATTTGAATGAATCTACGTGTACCAGGCAAGCTACAGTGGCAGAGACACAAAATCCTAAAAGTTGACCTCACATGTAGAGGCAGACAGGAATTCCTCGGTGACAAACATGGATGATGTAAAGCAGGTAGCTCTGTCAAGAGCTAAACGTGTTCAAGCCAGTGTATCAACCTTCTAGGAGGGCTGTGGCAAAGACGTGGTCCATAGCGGCAATCGGGCTCTGGCCCAGGACTTGGGCTTTTAGGTGCATGAGCCAAGTGTTAACTGCTTTTCCAGTCTGATTAGCTCAACTGTGGCATACACTGATTTTTGTTTCTTTCTTAGAATTGATGTAATGGGTGGATATATTAACGCGACAGGAACTCCCCAACCACCAATAACTCTAAAGTGAGGAGAATACTGCCATTCACAAGCTGGACCAGGACAGCCAATAGAAATGTGGACATGATAGTTGAATTGGTGATAAGATAACGACTGCCTAGAAGGGAACAACTTTAACCAGTGAATAACGGAAACAACTGTACTAAAGGCTCACTGGTGCAATTTCAAATGTGAGAGTGAGCAGCATAGGCAGCTCAAAGTAGTGAAATGCGCATTTTCATATGCAGTGTTCACTTAATAATATTTTACTACTTGTTTAGGTGGTAGCCTTCCCACCACAGAGCTGCATGATCTACTCGGTTGCGAGTGCTTGTCCTCAGTATGATTAGTTATACAGTGCACAGCCATGTTGATTGTGGGGGAGGAGTGTCGGACACTTGCACTGCGATGCCTGTGCTGAACCTGTTCTGAGGGAGGTAAATTTACAGTACTGCTGCCCATGTTATAGTGTGGGGGGGGGGGTTGGACTTGCCTTACTGCTGCCTGGTCTGTCGGTGAGGGACGCTTGCCAAACTTGCTGCTGTGTGAGACAGAAGGATGTACTGCTAAAAGTTTTACTAAAAGCCTTGGTTTGTATTCGCCTTTTAAAACACATCCTATTTGACCATTAGATTCCCTCTATTACACACCACTGAGATTTGTGAACGCTGCTGGAAACACGAAAACCCTGTTTATCTTGAGAGATGACTTCCACATCTGGCCTAAGCATGTACGTTCCCTGTAACATGAACTGGCCAATAAGATCTCTATAACCTGAAGGATACGTTTTGCTGTCAGATGTCTGAGGCCTAAAGATTATTTTAACTTGATGGAGTATTTTGCTGTTTAATGTGTGATCTGTGTAATCACATGGACAACCATCTGGCGCAGTTTGAGGTCATAGGATGTGAAATCTGTGCACCCCACGGTATGATGTCTGAAAGCTAAACCGCTTAGATCTGTGTAACCCCATGGATAATCTGCGAAAGCCTGAAACCTTGAAGAATAACATTTGTGTAACCTGAGCGATTGGTTTGTTTTCCACAGCTTGAACCTAACGGATCGCTAGTCTGAGGGAGAGCTGTCTGTAGTGAAAGCATGCAGAACAGGATGTGGCCTAACGGCTAGGGCGGTCGACCTCGAAGCTGTGGGAATGCGGTGCGAGTATCGGTAGGGACATCGAATAAAAGACGAGGGTCCAAAGGATTAAAAAGGACCCCTCAACATTTTTTTAAAAGGGTTGAAACCTTCTAAAAGCGCTCATGGGTAAGTGTTGTACACTATCTGTTGTAGACCCCAGTAGGACCTGATATGTTTTTTTAATGCCGGTTAGTGATCACAGTATATAAATTGGTTCCCCATAGGTGATAAATATAAGAACCATAGATTAAAGCAATATCGATATGCTCACCCTTTGAACCTGTATCATTCTTACTAAAGAAAGTGTCATGGTCAAAATAGTAGTGAAATGTACGATATATAAACAACAAATTATTATGATTGATGAGATTTGGGGTTTCATATTACTCACAGGTCTAAATTCGAGACTCCTATTAAATAAATCTTGAATGCAGGAGAAGGATAAACATAAATGATCCTAAAGGTCTCTCGTGGGCGGAAGTGTTTTTAACCATAGTCCAGAGGGTGAGCCATATTCATTTAATATTAGCGCATAATGTATTCTCATAGAAGATTCCTTACTTAAGGAATCTCTGTATTAAGTTCCTAAGTGTTAAAATTGGGTGTAAACCCAATATGTTAGTATGCACTGAACAGAGTAATAGAGATGGTCATGACATGTACCTAATTAAGTGTTTACTTGTTTCGGTTTCCTAGATTAATCATTGATTTTGTGTTTAAAGAATATAGCTTGTGTTATGAATTTGTCCTGAAGAAGGCGGCAGTTGATCAGATAATCCACCGAAACGCAGCGTCGACAGTAGTTCTATTACAACAATGTACATGAGAAGTTTAAATAAAGTTTTAGTAATGTTTAGTATCATTTTTGTGACAGACCGAAATGTTAATGGGTTTCTGATTTTTTTGATGCATTTGAGTAGATGTATGAACCAAGCTATGGTTTAATAATTGGTGATTTTATATAAGCACTTTTCTATGTTTATGTATGCAGGAAATCGTATTTTATAATACATTTTTTGCAATATATATGTAGGAAACACGATTTTGCTTGTCAGACCCAGATATACACACTTGTGTTGGTATACTGTGGTTCCATGCATTCTTAATGTTATATTTAGGAACATATACCACAAAAGGGATATCCTTGTTTTAAGTTTGTCTATTTACTCAGTCCCTTCTTGGCTTAAATTGGGTGACTTTTTTCGAGTTAATTCACTATTTGTTGCACCAATTTCTAAATAAATGACTGGAGTGTAATGAGAACTGCCTAGCACCAAAGCAAGTTTCATAGCCTCCGCAGAGGCAGACTGCGGCAGGCATCTCACTGAACAGGTAGAGCTCAACAGCAGAAGTGGAAAGGACAATACCTTACAGAGCACAAGCAGCTCATTCCTTAGTGGCATATAAACTACACAACACATCGTTGGAGCTTAATCAACGATTCTGTCTTGGAGTAAGTTAATGTGTGATACAACTGCCAGACTCCATGTAATCATTCTGCATCTGTACACCTACTGTCTTAGTTGTCATAGATGCTTCCAGCATACCCTGAAAGAGTCCTGCTGTTGCAATTCTCAGTGGTTTAGTTTGTGATAGATTACTGCTGTCACTATCATATCCCTTCCACTGTCACCTGGAGCCCTTCTGTTGTTGCAAGAAGCACGTGGTGCTGTCAGACACTTAAGGTGTGAACACATTAGGCAATTGCCAAGGGCTCCTACCTTTCCTGGCAAAATGAATCTTCTCACCTTTCTATATTTCAACCTCTGCCTTCCTCAACTTCAGACGGTTTTCACCTAGCATCGTGTTAAGGTTTGTTTCAACTGTTTTTGTTGTGCCTCATTACCGCGTTTTGGATAGTTTTAGCATAATTTTGGCTTAAATGAACAGAAAAGGGGTCATAAAATTCAAATGTTTTTCCAAACATGTTCCCCCAAAAATCCTTGATGTGGTACTGGGTGTTGTAATGCCCAGCACAGATATTTCTTTAGCTGGTGCTGTGGGCACCTGATCAGGAGCCATGCATTAAATCAGGGTGCAGAAGCAGTGAATTTGCAATGTTCCAGCACTGGAGTGTAGCAGGCTTGTCTGTTCTGCACACTTCTGCAGAGAACGGGGCATCACTCAACAAGCGGTGCTCTGATCAAAGTGCAGCAATCAAATTCACCCATCTTCCTATGCTACAGCACACCACATTTGTCTGGCTAAGGGAAGTGTGGGAAAGTGCCATCTTTCTTGCCTTGGTATACCCCCACTTTTTTTTCTGAACTGCTGATGTACTTTGACTGAGTGTGCCCTGGGTCCCTGCCAACCAGGTACCCAGGGCCTGTGTTCCTTCCCTACAAAGAAAAGCTATGCTGAAACAAAACACCCAATTGGCATCTCTGGCCACCCGTCAGCCCCTAGTAAATGGTACCCTAGTTACCCAGGGCATGGTGACCAGAGAACACCTCTGAGGGCTGCAGAACTTATTGTGCCACCCTCAGGGACCCTGGCACCCACACACTGCCTTTGCAGGCTGAGTGCCTAAGTACAGAACTAAAGCAAGAGTCGACATGGCACACATCCCTGTGTGCCATGCCCACAGAACCCACTGCCCTGGCATACTTCAGTCACCCCTCTAGCTGGGTGCCCTATGCCAGAGGTGAGGGCACCGGGGCACGAGCCCTGTGCCCCTACAGTACCCAGGGCCATTCCTAGGCACTGTAAGTGCAGTGATGCCATTTAAGGGTATATGGTGCTGGGAGGTTGTCATTACGAACTCCACAGCACCATAATGGCTACACTGAAGACTGAAAAGTTTGGTACCAAACTTCTCAGCACATTAAACCTGCACTGATGCCAGTGTGGGATTTAATGTAAAATGCACGAGAGGGCATCTTAGAGATGGCCTCCAACACCCAAACCTACAATCCATGGCTGGGCTGAGTGGCTGCAGAGGCTGCCACACAGCAGACATGTTGCTGGACCCCTGGGTGGAGAGCCCCCCGCTCTCCTGGGTCTGCAACAATGCACATCCTGGGTGAGGTGATATGTCTCCTCTCCCAGGATGGACAGGGGGAAGCTTCAAAGGCATACCGCCTTTGAGAGCTACTCCAGACCATTTGCTGTACCCAGCAACCAGCCCCCCACCAGGCCTACCCCCACCCTGGCGGGAAGACTAGCGGGAAAAATTACGTCTGGAAGGGGGGTGTGCCAACCTGTGCCAACTCCACCCCTCAGGTGGAGGAGGCGAGGTGAAGCCCGACCCCAGACACCGGCCATCTTGTAGATGGGGAGTCCTGCCCAATCCCAGCTAAGCTCCTGCCCCCCTCCCACAGAAGAGGAGCAGGATAGGGGGGGTACTCTCCCCAGGACAGGGACCCATTGGTCCCTGCCCTTGCCCTACCTGTAACGTCCCTAAATTTAGTATTTAGGGGCTCCCTGATCCTTCCTTCCTTAGATTACGATATCAAAAATAAGAAAGAAGATCAAGAAGAGGAAGACCCGCCGTGCAGGTGCTAACAACAGGACAACAACAACTAACTTGGCCCCAGCCCTACCAGCCTGTTGATCCTGGAACGTGCTCGTGCCTAAACCCGGCGACCTCCGCGCACAGGAACCTTGGGACACCCAGAGGACCTGCCTGCCTTGACCCTCTCAACGATTGGGACTCCCATCAGCAGAGGCTCTGCTGCAACAACCCACCTGGTGCCCACCAGGAAGCTCCGGACCAGCCCACTCTGCACCAGCCGAGCTCGGGCCGGGCCAGCCCGAACCAAGACCACGAGGACGTCCCCCCGGCGACTGGGACCCGAAGTCCACTGCCCAAAGAACCTCCTCGACTAACCAGCCGACGCCTGCAGACTCAAACCAGGGGTCACCCCAACCGCGACCAGCCGAGGGTAAGCTTTTCCGACACTCAAAGACACTCCTGCAGCCTACAGCCCCCTGTGCCTCCCTTTGGGGTACCTACCTGTGCTTCAACATCCCAACTTACCTCTCGAAGTGCTGGTCACCCCTGGAGAGTCACTGTCCTCGAGCCTGCAGCCTTTGTTCCTTTTTCAAGATCCTCATTGGATAACATTGAGCACCCGACGACTCAAAAGCACCCTGCACCCAGCCGCCCGAGTGCCTCTGGCTGTGACCTCTTTGCCTTATCATACTTCCCCCCTTGCCCAGAGCAAGTGACCTGGAGCCCAGCTCCCAGAGCCGCGTGGCCTGCTAGCCAGCAGCCACCAACCGAAGGCCCCTTTCCCTCATTGGATAACATTGGGCCTACCTACCTCTGCACCCGGCCGCCCCTGCGCCGCTGGGACTGAACTAACTGTATTCACCTGACCCTGGGGGACCCCTGAGTCTATACCCAGAACCCTAACTTCACCAACCAAGTACTCACCTGGAAACCGGTAATTCACTTACCTGCCATTGGATAACATTGACCCATTTTTGACTCGAAAATTTTCTAAGTGGGAAGTTTTGAAAACTGAAAATATTCCTATAAAATCAGCCAATGTCCGAATTCGAAAATACTCACCTGTGATCAGGAGAGAAGCCAGTACTGCACCTTTCAGCCCAGTACTGAACCGCAAAAGTAATCCCTAGCGGGGTTACTAGTAACCTGTATTTTCTCCATAGGAACCCATTGTCTGCTTTTCTATGAAACTTCTTCTGTCTACTTTTGAAAACTGCAAATATTCTTTAAAAATCGTATGACATACTGAAACGCAATTACCTACCTGTTTTGAGTTAGGCCCCCAGTTCTGGCCCTAGGAGACTAGTGCTGGGTTAGAAAAGTTATGCGATCGTACTTTACCTGTAACCTGAATTTCCTCCCATTGAATAACATTGTGAGAATCACCTCGAAAAGTTTCTAAGTGTGAACTTTTAAAACAGCTTTATATTCAGGAAAAATCATCACTGTAACTAAAATGTTTTTGCTAATCTGGTTCCAGCTTAGACCCCAGGACTGAATCCAAGATCTAGCCCTGGAACTACCAAAGTAATCCATAAAGTATTCAACTGTACTTGCCTATGAAAACCCATTGAGCTCAATTCTAGAGTGTGTTTCAGAACTGTATTGCTATTAGCTAACCTGTGATTATTGTGTGTACAAACTTATTGCTCCTCTGCAAAGTATTTACCTGAGAGTACTCGTATCTCGAAAAGTATATATATTTTCTTTAATATATTTTTATTGTATTTTTTTACATAGACAGGGTATACATAAAAACACAAACGAGTACATATGCTCTTTCTGACGCATCGATCGCTTCGCCTTACATCTTACATCCTAGACAATTGGGTGATCTGTGCGTTATTTGACTCTGTTGGGCGGTTGTTTCTACGTCCTTTTGGGCTAAATATTCTGTTCCATGTACCGGTGGACTTCTTACGTTGACCCCTATCTATTTCGTGAACATATAACACGCAACATGTAACACATATCTGTTGGCAGGTGGTTAAAGATCGTCGTCCTTCCTTGTTCTACAAAGCCGTGGTGTATTTGGCTAACACAGCCATGGTATATTTGGCTGCGGCGGTTTGAATGGGTCTAGTGCGCAGTCTAGCGCTGACCACATCTGTCTGTTGGGCTTCTTCCAGGGGGTGTATTTTAGCGCTGTTTTGTCAGCGCCTCTTAGGAATGTAACCCAATTTATCCATCCCTTAAAGGTTGCTTTGGAGATGTTTTTCCATTTGGCTAGTATGATTTTTGTGGCGCTTGTTAGGAGGAAATCTAGAAGGTTTCCATCTTGTTGTGTGTTGATGTGTACTGTTATTAGAGTGCAGA
This sequence comes from Lissotriton helveticus, assembly GCF_964261635.1. NCBI lineage: Eukaryota > Metazoa > Chordata > Amphibia > Caudata > Salamandridae > Lissotriton > Lissotriton helveticus. The sequence goes on along the minus strand of NC_136071.1, from coordinate 514,228,508 downwards.
ACTCCCTCTTGAGGGTGCAGTCTAGTGTCTGGTTGATGAATTCAAACACTTTGTCCCAGAATTTTTTGACCTTGCTACAGTAGAAGATTAGATGGGCCAAATCCCCTATTGCTTTGTTGCAGTTCCAGCACTGGCTATTCTCTCTTAGGCTCATTTTTGCTACTTTTTCTGGGGTCCAGTGTGCTTGGTGTATTAGCCAAAATTTGGTCTGCGCTAGTACTGGCGAAATTATATTCTGCGTGGGGGAGGCCCAGATGAGCGACAGTTCCTTTTCTGTGAAGGTACGGCCTATCTGGGTTTCCCAGTAGAGTTTATGCTTCTCATTAAGTTTTGAGGTCTTTGGGCGGAGAAGTTTGTATAGCTGTGAGATGTGGTGCCCTGTTTTGTTTAGGTCTTCCATAAGTTGGAAGATAGATGGGGTGAGGCTATTTAGGTTCACTCTTGTAATCGCTGTTTTGATGGACAGGAAGTTATATAGTTCCACCTCTGGGAGGCCGAACCTGCTTTTTATGGTGCTATAGGAGAGCGGCTTTCCTTCCTCTTCTAGATGTGCTAGATGTGAAAGGCCTAGTGAGCTCCACGTCTTTATGTCCAAGGGCTTCCCTTTATACTTTATTTTGGGGTTAGCCCATAGTACCACCCATTTCGATTTTTTTAGGCTTACCTCTAGTTTCTGATCTACCTTGAGGAGGACGCACTTTGTTGCTTTGAATATTGGGTTCCCTTTTAGTGACTGTTTATTGGCTGTCAGGAGGGTTAAGGGGTCCGTGTTGTCTAGAATGGCTTTTTCCATTGCCAGCCACGTCGGTGTGTACTTCTGGTTTTGGGTTACCCAATGCAGCCCTTGTCTGGCTATGCAGGCTGTCTGAAATGTTTTTAGATCTGCTACGTTTAGGCCTCCTAATTCTTTTCTTAGTCTAAGTTTTTGGAGTGCAATTCTAGGTTTTTTGTCCCTCCAGATGAATTTGTTCAGTGCTTGATCTACTTTTTTTATGGAACACTTCGGTTAGAGCTAGGGGAAGCATACTGGCTAAATAGTTTACTATAGGTGTGGCCATCATTTTGACTGTCTCTATTCTTCCCCACCAGGTGATATATTTGGACGACCATTTTTCTAGCAGGTCTCTTATCTTTGTCAGTGTTCTCTTTTCGTTTAGGTCTAGGGTCATTTTTAGGTCTTTGCAAAAGTTTATTCCTAGGTATTTGATTGATTTGGTTTGCCACACTAGCCCAGAGTCCCCTAGTACCTCTTTGGTTGTGTGTACATTCATAGGCATGCACTCTGACTTGAGACTGAGAGAAGTATAGACTGAGAAATAGGATAGTGCATTGGAAATGCTAAATTAGAAGAAAGTAATAAATATATAGATCCATAAGTACATTGAAAGTATATAGATGCATAAAGGAGGTAAGTATATGTAGATAAAAGATATGGATAGAGGTACAGCATGAGAAATAGGGTAGTGCCTCGGATATGCTTTTTCAGGAGAAAAGTAACAGACACATAGATCCAAGTACATGGAAGGTACGCAGATGCACAATGGAAGCAAGTACATGTAGACCAAAGAGGATTTTTTTAAACATCATAATTATTTTACATGTTTATACAAAGCAATACACAAAGATAGGTACATCTATATAGTGAAAATAAACTCTTATATACAGAGGGATATGCTGTAAAATTCTGTTTGCATATGGTGCTTATGTGGGGAAGAGCCAATTCTTGAGTAGTTTTCTGAAGATAAGGTGGTTGCCGATGGATCTTATGTTGGGGGGGAGGGGGGAAAGAGTTCCATAGTTTGCTGCTTGAACAGAGAAGGACGTGCCACCTATGGTTTTTTTCTTGTATCTTGGGATTTTGAGGCGAGAAGCCCCTTTAGAGCGGAGGTTCCTTTGCTGAATGTGTTTGGTGATTTTATTCCTGATGAAGAGCGGTCCCATTCCATGTATTGCTTTGTGGGTGATACAAAGTAGCTTGAACGTGGACCTTCTGGCAACCAGTAACAAATGCAGGGCTTTCAAGGCAGGTGAGATGTGGTCTCGCGGTTTGAGATGCAAGACTAATCTGGCAGCAGAGTTCTGCATCCGTTGCAGTCTTTTCATGGTTGTTAAAGGTGATCCGTTGTAGAGGCCATTGACGTAATAGAGTTTGGACAGAACAAGGGAGATGGTAGCTTGGACCTTGTGTGGAAATCCCAAATGATGGAAAATTAGTCGCAGCGTTTTTATAGTAACAAAGTTTGATCTTGCTAGTTTGTCCACTTGGACATTCATTGATAGCTTGGAGTCCATGATCATTCCGAGGTTTCTTACTTCCTTCGATACTTTAGGCAGTGATCTCAGATCATCAGGCCAGGTAGCAAGCGGGTCATAATGTTTCCAATCACCACACGAGTATTTCAGTTTTGGAAGCATTCAAATTGAGATGGCTCCAAGTCATCCACTGATCCACGGCTCTGAGACAACTGAAAATTTGAGATTTCCCAATGTCTTTGGGGCATTCCAGTTGAAGGAGTATTTGCGTGTCATCTGCATTGTTATAGCACGTGAGGTGAAATTGATTGATCAGTACCGGTAATGACTTCATGTAGATGTTGGAAAGCATGGGCAAGATGATAGAGCCTTGAGGGACCCCTGCTTTTGTGGAGTATGGCTTGGACGAGAAGGTATGGATGACATTAGTTCTGTTTCAAACGTAGGACACAGTCCAGTCTAGAGCAGTTCCTTCTATGCCGGCTTCTGAGACTTTGTTTCACAGTGTCATGGTCAACCGTGTCAAAAGCAGCCGAGAGGTCCAAGAGGAGTAGCGCAGCAATCCCTTTGCGGTCTACTGTGTTCTTCAGGTCATCCCAGATGGCAAGGAGGGCAGATTCAGTGCCTCTTCCCGGATGGAATCCTGTACAGGGTAAACATTTTTGGTGGAGGTGGAACTGGGTTATTCATGATGTAAATATTTCAGGTTCTCGGGTACAGCTGATATTGTGATTTATAATTATGTTAATGAATGAAAGAACTCGATAACCGGTTTGCATTTCCTTTACTGGGTACACAGCAGAAGAATGGCCAGTGAAAGTATAACAGCATAGGACTACCTCACATGAATAAAGCAAAGGCATGGACAAGGGGCATTATATTGGACTGGACGATGTGATTGGTGGACGACACGGCTATTTCATTGCATTTGAATTTCCCCGTGTTTTTTGTAAATTTAATTGATTAGCTATCAAAGAAGTGAACTTTGATACAACTGCCATTAAAAAGAAGCAAAACATGCATAATCCTTGCCTCTGTGTCCTTAACAGAACTGAAACGTTCCTTCTTGATAGCTAGGAAATTTTACATTGTAGGAGAAACAACTTGTATGAGATCTCTTAAACGTAAACATGCGTTTATATGAATGGTAATAAATATATAAATGACAAAGAAGGAATTGTTCTTTCCACCCAGTTTGTAATACAAGTAAATACATAAGGTTGGTTTTCAGTTACAGACCAAAGAGCCCTTGGGATTTTAACGCCATTGGGGATTCACTTATACAGTAATAAAGCAATCAACAGGTGAAAGGTAATGAGTTTATGTTTGCAAAGTAGGAGTCAGGAGCCACACTTCAGACCATGTAGATTATTTAAGAAACGTTTTGTAGTGGTTTGTAAACTATGTAGCAGTTGATGGATAATGTTGCAAATTCATAACTCTGGGGGAAAAAGTGCAGCAGTGCATGATTCTACTGGCCTTCGTATGTGGGAAATTGGCATCAGCAACCAAAGTGGGTAAGAGGAGAACACTGATGTGAATATCAAAAGAATAGTCATGCCAATAGGGAACATGAACACAGAAGAAGGGAAAGTGAGAGAAACAGAAACATGGCAGGCAGAGCAGGAACGAATGGGGGGAAAAGGACAGCAACTACAAAAGTGGTGAAAGCAGTTGGGGCCCACAGAAGTGGGGAAAGGTTGTCCCCAGGAAAGAGACAGCAAACATGGAAAATTTAAATAGATCTGGAAATTAGACATTACTGTAAAGGTCTAGCAAACATGGAAAATTTAAATAGATCTGGAAATTAGACATTACTGTAAAGGTCTTTGCAAAAATAAAGCAATCAGAGGCCAAAAGCCACACAGAGTTTTGAACTGCGCAAAGCGCATCAGTGACAAAAGTGGAAAAGGGCAGAAGTAGACAAGAAAGACCACATGCAACAGAAGATTAATGGGCAGGCCCACAGACATGGGAAATGAACAGGATGGAGCAAAAGTGAAGGAAAGGATAATAGCCATGCAAGAGTTTTGGTCTTTAGGAGGGATGCATGTCATTACATCGCATACTAATACCACGCATGCCATTACAACGCGGGTATTACTACGCAATGTCTATGACATCGCATGCCATTACATCGCATACTTTTACCACGAGTATGCCTTTACGACACATGCCATTACAACGCAAAGGCATGCGTGGTAAAGCTATACTCGTGGTAAAAGTATTCAAGGTAAGTGACAACTCTACACCTACACAACACACTACTCCCACCCCTACACTAGCCCTAACCCAAAAACACTACCACACTACTCCCACCCCTGCACTACCCTAAACCCCAAAACACTACTACGCTACCCACACTACTCCCACCCCTACACTACCCCAACCCAAAACACTACCACACTACTACACTACCCACACTACTCCCACCCCTACACTACCCTAAACCCTAAAACACTACTACGCTAACCACACTACTCCCACCCCTACACTACCCTAAACCACTACACTACCCACACTACTTCCACCCCTACACTACCCTAAACCCTACAACACTACTACGCTACTCACACTACTCCCACCCCTACACTACCCTAAACTCTAAAACACTACTACGCTGCCCACACTACTCCCACCCCTACACTACCCCAACCCAAAAACACCACCACACTACTACACTACCCACACTACTCCCACCCCTACACTACCCTGAACCCTAAAACACTACTACGCCACCCACAATACTCCCACCCCTACACTACCCTAAACCCTAAAACACTACTATGCTACCCACACTACTCCCACTCCTACACTACCCCAACCCAAAAACACTACTACACTACTCCCACCCCTACACTACCCTAAAATACTACTACACTACCCACACTACTCCCACCCCTACACTACCCTAAACCCTAAAACACTACTACGCTACCCACACTACTCCCACCCCTACACTACCCTAAACCCTAAAACACTACTACACTACCCACACTACTCCCACCCCTACACTACCCCAACCCAAAAACACTACCACACTACCCCCACCCCCTACACTACCCTAAACCCTACAACACTACTACTCTACCCACACTACTCCCACCCCTGCACTACCCTAATACACTACAATTAACAAACACTACAGCACTACACTAAAACCTAAATCACTACACTACATAAATATTACACTACCCTCCCTAATACACTACACTAAACAAACACGACAACACCACAACACACACTAAAACGTTTTTAAAAAAACACACACAACACAAACATTGCCACACTACATTTAAACTACCCTAAACCCTACAAAAGTAACCCCCACCCCATGCACAAACCCCCTTACCTCTCTCCTCTCCAGCATCGCCGTCGGATCCTGCTTCCTCCTTGCTTCACGTCGTTGTGAGGAAACAGCCTAAGTTTCCTCACAACGACTTGGATAGCCGCCCCCGCCGCCGCGATTACACATTACATCGCATGCGTTGTAAAAGCGCATGCGATGTAATGGTATGCGTGGTTTTACCACGCATTGTAACATCGCATGCGTTGTAATGCATGCGATGTGAAAGCAACGCCTGGTAAAACCCACGTTGTAATGGCTGTTCCCCCTTTAGGACAATTGCACAAGTTACTTACCTTCGGTAACGATAGATCTATGAGCAAGAACAGTAGTGATAGATTCCTTACCTTAGAATTACCCACAGGCATCAGACTGGATCCGGAAAGTTTTTCGTCAGCAGTACCTCTGCGAGTCTGTAGGCGTCGTCGTGCAGCTCCGCGTGCATCATCGGCACCGGGATGACATAGTTGGAGCTACTTAGACGCGCCCACACGTCAGTTCTGTACACCAATTTCCGCGCCAGGAACGCAGAGCCTTGCAAAAAACTGACCCCTGAAAGGGATGACATTAACCCTAGAAATCAGTACGCAGAACGGGGAGGATGGGTGAGGCGGTAAGGAATCTATCACTACTAATGTTTCTTACAGATATATAGTTACCGAAGCTAAGTAACTTGTGCTTTTAAAGAAACATGTAGTGCTCGATTCCTTACCTTAGAATAGATACCCCAGAAATACCCACCCCGGTGGTGGGTCTGCAAACCAAGATCACACCAGAAAGTCCTGGAGAACAGAATGGCCAAAGAAGCCGTCTCTCCGGAATTGGCTGTCCAGGCAGTAGTGCTTGGTAAATGTGTGCAGCGAAGCCCACGTAGCTGCCTGAGAGATGTCCTGCAAGTGAACTCCTCATCGCAGAGCAGTAGTGGCTGTCGTTGCCCCTGGTAGAATGGGCACGTAGCCCCACCGGAGGCTCCTTTTTAGCCAAGGCGTAACAAGCCTTTATGCACAGAACGACCCACCGAGAAATGGTCTGTTTGTGCACAGCCCGCCCTTTCTTGATGTCCATGTAGCCAACAAAGAGCTGGTCATCCACCCAGAACTGTTGAGTACGGCTCAGATAGAAAGAGAGCGCACGTTTTGGGTCCAGACGGTGGAGCCTCTTTTCAGAGGGATGCGGAAAGAAGGTGGGAAAAGTAATGAATGAATAATAAATTTATAAAGCACAAAACTTAGCCCAAGGGCATCAAGGCGCTACAGAGAACTAGTGCACGGCTGAGTGAGAAAATCATATCACAGTCTCTGTAAACAAACAGGTTTATAAAGTCCCACTGAGGCATCACGAAAGGAACAGAAGGAAACATGTGCGTGATGCCTTTCAAGAATCTATTTACAACAGGGGACTTGAAAAGGGAAGGCTGGTCTGGAAGCCTTAAGAAGGCGGAAATGGACGAGAGATCGCCTTTGATAGTGCCCAAAGCAGAGCCCTGCTGGGCCAAAGAAGGAAAAGAAGGACCTCTGAAAGAGGGGCAGAGAGGGAATCCACAGCCTTTGCTGTGCACCATGCCACAAACTTATTGCACCTGCAGGCATATACCGTCTTAGTGGAGGGACTCCTGGCTGCCAAGATAACATTACAGACTTCGGGGGGCAGGTCAAAAGACGTCAACTGTCGCCGCTTAATCTCCACACAAGGTGGAGGCTGGACAGGTTCGGGTGGCGGACTGTCCCCTGCTGCTGCGACAGAAGATCCTCCCGAAGAGGCAGACGGATCGGAGGATCAATGCTCATACTGAGTAGCTCAGGATACCATACCCTTCGAGCCCAGTCCGGAGCCACAAGAATCACTTGGGCCCGGTCGCGCCTGACCTTCTTCAGCACTCTGGGCAGAAGTTGTATAGGTGGAAAGGCGTACAACAGACCGCAACTCCACTCACGACGAAAAAGCGTTGCCGAGCAAGTGCTGCCTTGGAATTCCAATGCGCAAAACTATCGACATTGGGGGTTCTCTTCAGTGGCAAATAGATCTAACCAAGGGTCTCCCCACTGCTGAAAGAAACCTTGCGCCACATCCGAGTTCAGACGCCATTCGTGATCCATCATGAACCGGCGGCAGAGTTCGTCCACCCTGGAGTTCAGAGAAACTGCCAGGTGTTGAACCACCAGGGACACGCCATGATGTTCCGGCCAAGCTCAGAGACACGGAGCCTCTTGGCATAGGGTCCACAACCCCACCCGCCCTGTTTGTTGCAGTACCACATGGCGGTGGTGTTGCCTGTGAACACCTGCACTACTCTCCCCATAACAGAGGGGAGGAATGCTTTCAGTGAAAGGCCTCTGATCTCCACCTCTCCCATGTGGCCGCCCCATCCCAGAAGGGACGCATCCGTCACAACTGTATGTTCCGGTTGGGGAAGGAAGAGTGATCTGCCATTGACCCAATCGCGATCCTTGAGCCACCACTGCAATTGCCGTGCAATGCCCTCTGAGATCTGGATGTGATCGGACAGGTTGCCCTGATGCTGTGCCCACTGGAACTTCAGGTCCCACTGCAGAGCCCGCATATGCCATCTGGCATGATCCACCAGCAGGATGCAGGCGGCCATCAAGCCCAGCAGCCGAAGGGTCATCCTGTACGAAACCCAGGACAAAGGCTGAAAGATCGGAATCATAGCTTGAATGACCTGGACTCGCTGTTCGGGAGGATAAACCTGAAACTGCGCGGAGTCCAGAACCGCTCCGATGAAAAGGATCTTCTGAGAGGGAATCGGGTGCGACTTCGGCACATTGATGGAGAACCCCAGCAAATGCAGGAGGTCAGCCGTAGTCTGGAGGTGGGAGACAACTGCTGGGGCGAGCCCGCCTTCAACAGCCAGTCATCGAGATATGGGAAGACTGAAACCCCCGATCTGCGCAGATGAGCTGCGACCACCGCCATCACCTTCGTGAACACCCGTGGGGCGCTGGAAAGGCCAAAAGGGAGCACTGTGAACCGAAAGTGATTGTGGCCTACCGTGAATCGCAGGTAGCACCTGTAGGCAGGGAGGACGGGAATATGAAAATAGGCGTCCTGCAAGTCCAACGCCACCATCCAGTCTTGCGGGTCCAGGGCAGACAAGACCTGAGCAAGTGTGAGCATCTTGAACGTCTCCTTCCGGAGGAAGCGACTGACGTCCCGAAGGTCTAAGATAGGACCCAGGCCCTTGTGCTTCTTTGGGACCAGAAAGGAGTGGGAACAACCACCACAACCTACTTCTGGCGTCTGAACGCGCTCAATGTCTCCCTTGGCCATGAGGGCCACAACTTCCTGCTGGAGAAGTGCCAAGTGATCCCCCGACATGCGGTGGTACTGAGGTGGCATGGCTGGAGGGGTTGTCTCGAAGGGGAGGGGGTAGCCCCTTCGGACAATTTGCAGCACCCACTTGTCAGAAGTGATGTTGAGCCAGTGGTGGAGAAGATGGCATACGCGTCCACTTATTGGCATCTGATGGGCCTGAAAGGTTGTACTAGGAAGGCTTGGAAGCGGATGCTGCGGGGTGGAGGTGGACTGGCCCGCCCGTTGGCCCCCTGAACAGCCTTGATGGTTCCCACATCCGTGGCCACGTTGAGATTGTTGCTCCTGTGGCTCTGCGAACGCTGTGGGGCGCCCCTTCCGTGGTCACGAAAGGAGCGAAAAGCAGAAGGCAGAGGAGGCAGAGTGGCCGATGGGCCCAAGGACTTGGCCGTAGCCCGGGAGTCCTTGACGCGCTCCAACGCACTGTCTGCCTTGTTGCCAAAAAGGCAAATGCCATCAAAGGGCATGTCCATCAAGGTGTTCTGGACATTCCCTGAGAAGCTAGTTGTCCTCACCCAGGCATGGCGCCAAAGCACCACCATCGTGGAAATTGACCTGCCCAGTGAGTCGGTGGTATCCAGCCCACAACATATGGTGAACTTCACTGCATCTCTTAATCGCCTGGGAAAGAACTGTCTGGGCCTCCTCCGGGAAGTTGGGCAGCACCTGCGCAAATGTGTCCCACAGAGTGGGTATGACGGACCAAGAGGCATGCGGTGTTCACCGACCGCAGCCCAAAGCTGGCAGATGAAAACAGCTTCTTGCCAAGCTGATCCAGCTTCTTGGATTCCCTATCCGGAGGTGCGGTAGGGAACGCACTCTGAAGCGGAGGCTTGAACAACCAAGCTCTCAGGGGTGCGGTGTTGGGTAAGGGTAAGGAAGAGGGGGGTCACCCGGAGCCAGGCGATGGAGTCGGGCCACGTTCCTATCCACAGGAGCTCCTGTGTTAGGCCTGGACCAGGTGCCCAAAAGAACATGTGTCAGTGCCTCATTAAAAGGCAGCAAGGGCTCCAAAGAGGTAGCCGCCGGTTGGAGCACTTCTGTCAGGAGGTCAGTCCTGAAGGCCACCGTAGGGAGTTCGAGGTGGAGAGCCTCGGTTGCCCTAAGTAAGACCACTGCATAACTGGCTCCCTCCTTCGTAGCCATGGTAGGAGGAGACAGCATGCCAGGGTCAGGTGAGGTGTCAAGACCACTGGCCTCCCCCAAATCCTCTGCCCAGTCCGCATCATAAGCAGAGTCCTGTGCTAGAGGGTCCTCAGACCCCTCCCAGTCCTCCCCTTCCCCCATAAGTCTGTGGAACAGGCTCAAAATAAGGAAGACGGACATAGGGCACAAAAAGTCCCATCGGAGTCGGTATCTGCGTCGGGCAACGTCGATCCGGTACCGTGTCCGGGTCAGGGCTGAACCTGGGGACGACATTGTCCCGAGGAGTGGGCAACGTCTAAAGCTGTGCTGGGGAGATCGGCGCCGGTGGAGGTGTCACAAGGTCAACCGGCGCCAATCGGGGTCTGATCACGGATCCCGGGGGGGGCCTGCCGCATCGGGACCAGAGCCGCCGGAGATGGTAAAGCAGGACCCCCCCGGTACACTGGCAGGGCCAGACGGCCCAGAGGGTCAGGCCATGGCATCAAGAAACTCTTGCCCCTGAGTAGGCGTCAACCCCGCACCCAGAAAGGGGGGTAGACTGGAGGAGACATCGCAGGCTTCGCTGGAGCCGCGGGGGTGGCACCACCCTCAGCCGCGTCCCGCGACGGGAAGTCAGAGAGCAACGATGCTTCTTAGACTTCTTGGAATGCTTCGACTTACCTGACCCCGAGTGAAAAGACTTCGATCCAGAAGAATGGGGATGACGACTCTGCGACCTGTCCCTCGACCTCCCACGGGACCGGGACCTCGAGCAGCGCGGAGCAGACTGCCGGACTTTGAGAACCAGGTCAAGTGCAAAATCATGAGTAATTAACCAAGGCTGGACAGTTGTGTACGGGATGACAACATTTTACAGTGATAGTTGCATCAAAAATCTACCAGTCAGTGGGTCCAAAAGTTCCCATCATCCACGCAAAACTACATACCACATGTGCAGATCACGAGGCCTGGCCCATAGTGTTTCGCACCTGAGCCCTTGCGCTCAAGACAGCCACTGAAGTGACTACACTGTCCATGCTCAGTTCACTATTAAGCCTGCAGCCAGTGCTTAATTTGAGCTGGTGGATGGTCAGCAGGGTGATTCCATGAGTTAAACACCCACCGTGGATATGTACGGTGAACTGGATGCCACAGGTCAGAACCAAAGAAAGGCGAACTGAGCACTCCATCCTTCCTAGGATGGTAAATTGAATATTTCACAGGGTAACTAACATATTGTTTACAATTCATGGACGGGCTGGTTGGAACTTGGGATGCAACGGGTTATTACCTTTAAAATATGAACAATTATACGAGGTGACCTATCACAACTCACAGGGTGGGATGTGAGGAAGGCAGACAAGAAATGAAGCCACCGTCCTAATGTTAACTTAAATTCAAGAGCCACTCATTGCGGAGAATGCTTAGGGGGTCCATTGAACCCCCCCGAAAGGAACAGTCTTGCCCATTCCATCCATTGTCCCAGTTCCCCACCCAGTTAATCAACTCAGCAGCCTGAATCACTCAGTCTCCATCATGAGTCCTTTCTAAGTGTGAATGGAGCCCTGAATAGTAAAGGATTGCACACCTAGAAGTGTTCCCTCTTCACTTGCGTTGCAGCCCTCTAATTAATTCTCCTCTCCATCAGCACCTCGAAATGGCATAGGCAGCAATAAAGCCCATTCCCACCACCAACTCCATACAGCTCTCTCCTATTCCCTTGCAGCGCTCTGAAGCAGCCAGCAGATGACTAGTACTTCTATAATCTGGGGAGGGTGTGAAAAGTAAGACGATAAATATGAACATTGCCGGCGCCATCTTGTGTAATGAAGGCCCCTACGAGCGCGTAAGCGGCAACCATTTTAGTCACTGTGGCCGTTTCCCACATTGCTGGTCACCTGCACATCACCACAGCTGCCCTCATCCGCCCCCGCGCTCTGACTGACCTGAGCACACATACCGGGGTCGTAAAACCATGTCAGCATGACAATACCCTAGAGCCACTTCCCACACCAAACCCACTTGTCCTTTCATCCTCTGCGCGCAATCAGGCCCCCCTGATAACCTCCTCCACTGCACCTGGCTACTCAATCCGGCCCCAGGCGCTAACCGGCCCCTACAGACTTAGTTTATTGCCCATATAACGACAGAACTTGCCTCACCAACAAAGGGGCCGGAATTTAATCAGTGACCCGACCCCCTTTGATCTACCCGATCCCACATGTTTTAGGTCCTGTCAGAATGTCCAGCTGCGAGATATCGATCATTTGTAAGATCCGGGTGGAGGAACATTTGCTACTGGACTTTTGTAAGAACTAGCTGAAGGCGGGGTTTCCAAGGATGTTTCGCTATGTAATAAAGTAACCCCAGGAATGTTTGACCATGCAATAAAGTGACGAAAGAAACATATAAAAGGCCAGGCCTCAGAGATGAAGTTAGAGCACCTCCTGACGATATCCCCGGTGTCGGATGCGATGTACTCTCCGCTAGAGCAATAAACTTGTTCTTCACCTTCCAACCTCCAGCGCCTACCTCGTTATTTTTTATCGCTATTCTTAAGGTGAATTAGAGGTGGTTTGCACCAAGCAGCTTCGAAAATCTTGGGAGTCTCGCTGCTTTTCATCAATTGGCGCACGAACGTCGGACCCATCAGCGACACGTGGGTCCAGTGAGAGAGGTCCTAACGACAGAGTGAACATCTAAACGATCGGGAAGTGCACCTGCCTGAAAGAGACCCTCGTCTGGCGGCCGATCAACTGAACTTCACCAGTTCCGAACGGATCTCTCTCGAGTGACCTGCGGTCCTGACTGGGATCTTACAGGAACGCCGCATTGTTGGAGTGAGAGGACAAACGGGCGCTGGAAGGGGACGACGAAGAAACTGTCCATAACGGACCGGGTAAGGTCGTGATATACGACAAAACGGATTTTTTGATTGTATTGAAATTGTGCGCCCGAATACTAGTATTCTGTTCTTTGAAGTTATTGGTAGTAATTGAGGTATTCCCTGCTTGCAAACAAGCGTAGAATAGGAATATTCCCTCTTTGCAGGCAGCGAAGGACAGGTAGTGCGGACCTTTGTCCACGACCTATTGAGATATTCATATTGACCGCTTGTACGTCATGCCTGTCTTCTCAAAATTGTTTGATTGTTTTGGACCGGACCGTTTGTTAGAGGTCAGTCATCCAGCACCGCCGAAGGCACCCCTAACAAGGACATGTATGTCAAATATGGAGTTGCCACCGTTGCTTACAGCAAACTATGGCACAAATATACTAGAAAGGACCGGGTAAATCAGTGGCCACTGACGGGATCTTTCGATCTCGCTAAAATAGAAATCTTAGAAACAGCGCTCTTTAAAAAGAAAACCACGCAAGAAATGCTCGACAACTTCGGCCTCTGGCGAAGGGAAGCAATGCAACGAAAGAAAAGAGATGAAGCCAGGCAGGATAAAGAAACACGAAAGTCTGCTTCCCAGAACTATAAAAAGTTAGAAGAGGATATCAAAGAAAGAGAGAACGATAAAAGAGAACAAGAAGCAAAATTATCGGGCCAGTGCCCTGTTAGAACGCCTTCAACTCTGTACCCAGAGTTACCGGCTAAACAAAGAATAAACGATGACCTCTTATTGGGTACCCCGATTATCCACATGCCACCTCCTTATGGCCCTAACCACCCCATAGTACAGCAACAAGATCAGCAAAATATCAGCGGAGACGCCACAATCTTTTCCGCTCCAGTCGAGCCACTTGCACCTAGTGCCTCATCCATGAACGCATTAGTGGTAGTAGGACCAGTAGAAAAAGGGTTACTCAGGATTCCGCTATTAAGTACACACGAGCGGGCAAATATTGATAAGATAGTCAAAACCCTTGTAAATAGAAGAGAAACAGAAGAGTATGTGACAGACCTATGCAATTCTTATGACGCGAGCCACAAGCGATTCTTCATTGCGCGCTTCTGCTACTATGCGCTCACTGCCTATGAAGAGAAATACCAAGATGTAGGACCAGCGAGGCTAATGGCACTTTATAGAAAAGTGGACATAGGAGACGAGAATGACAGCGAGGTAGAAGAACTCTTCTTGTCCACATTAGAAGTATTCCGCCATCACGTAGAACAAGGGCGGATAGATACAGACAGAGCATAGAAGCCAGTGACTCCCCCAATGGAGAAACTGGATAACATGATGCCGATAAAAGAGGCTGCCCCGTATTGGGTCCCCCCTAGAGGACAAGGGACTCATGACGACATAAATCATTAGGACGCTAAAGGGAGGGTAGTGTACAATTGGGTGTATCAGCCATGGGACAGACAGGACATCCTGACATTCCGTAAATCTCTTACAGATTTACGGAATAATCCCACCGCCTTTTACACCGAACTAGGTACCGCTTTGGGGTCCACGATAATGACACTTGCCGACATTGACTTGTTCTTCGGGTTATGTTTGCCGGCCGATGTGTAGAAGCAGATCAGGAAGATAAACCACACAGAATTGTTCGGTCATACCTGGGAACAACTCGACACATTAGACAAGCAACGGAATCCTGGCCAAAAAAACAGTTAAAGCTATATTGGACCTCCCCGATAAAATAGTGCAGAGAGTAAAAACATTGATACCAGAGAAAAAGATAGACTGGTCCATAGTGATAGCGTGCCGCCAGAAACCGCAAGAGGATGTTTGAGTATTTCTCGCGTTTCGAAACAGTGTTCTCCGACTACAGTGGACAGGACATGTCCACTGCGTCCGGACACCACTTGTTCGTGCAGAATTATGTAAAAGGACTACTACCGGAGGTAACCTAAAAATTACAGACTAGCGAAAGTAGTTGGGCAGCCTCTAAGCCAGTGGCTATTCTCCAAATGGCTCAGTACTATGAGCATCAGAAAAACGAAAATGACAGGGCCACAGAAAAGAAATAGAAAGACTTAAAGGAAAGAGTAATGATATCCCAGCTCCAAGGGGTGAATACGGGACGGGAACCATATAAAGGAAGTCACCAACAGAATATCCCTAGAGTACAGCCTCCTACAAATGACGACAGGACTTGGGACAAGACCAATGTGCTTTCTGCAAGGAATACGGGCACTGGAAGTCTTAGTGCCCAGCCTTATTAGGAGCTAGTAGAGGCAGAGGGATGAGAGAAATGTCACATGAACAGGGAGGAAGAGGACGTGGAAGAGGGTATGCGAGCGAAGATAGCGAAGGAAGGCCAGGAAGAGTGAACACATTTGACCGCCCTAGACAGAACCAGTGCCAGCAGACAGATTACGACAATATGTATTACTTTGTATAGGATAGCCAGGGGCAAGGGAGGGATCCAGTCGAGCTCTATGTTGACCAGCAAGGCCCTTATGTCACCGCAAAGGTCCTGGGCACAGTCACCATTTTTGGTAGACACAGGAGCAACACGTAGTGCACTATCCAAATGACTGATTCCACGGGACCCTTGTTTGGCTCACACATAACCTCTATAGGATTTGACAGTACGCCCTCCACCAACCCTTTGTCCAGACCAATCCCCTTCAAACTGGAAAACAATGTTATTGACACGACGTTCCTTCTCTCCTCCAACACCCCAGACGCCATTATGGGTTTCGACCTACTGAAACATTTCGTGCGACTATCAGGTGTTCGCCGGGCGGAGTACGAGTCATCTTATATGACAATCACCAGCTCTCGAGAGACAACCCCTCCCAACACATTTACCCCATCTCTGAAGCAGACACATCCCTACTAGATGCTTTACCCTTGCATCTATGGGCTAAGGCTGATTCCGACGTAGAATGATGATCAACCCAGTACACGTGACTATACAGCCCGACGCAACCTTACCGAAAATACCCCAGTACAAGATATCGCCATAGGGCGAGAAAAGCCTTGACCGAAATCTTACAGTCACTCGTAGAGGCGGGAGTGGTGGAAGAGGTAGTGAGCAATGTTTGTAATAGTCCCATTCTACCAATCATAAAGAGACAGGGAGAGGGAGATGGAAAGGCCTACCGCTTCATCATTGACCTGCGGGAGGTAAACAAAATAGTAGTACCACAGTATCCAGTAGTTTCTGACATCACCACCATCCTAACCCTGATTCCGTCAACTGCTATCACTTTCACTGTTATTGATCTTTAAAATGCTTTCTTCTCCATACCCATTCACCAAGACAGTCGCTATCTCTTCGGATTCACTCTAAGATCCCGCTCATATAGATTTTGTTGAGCACCCCAGGGGTAAACAGAGAGCCCGAGCATCTATAGCCAGGCGCTCAAGAGACAGTTAGATGCAGTTCAATTGCCGGACGGAGTGGTGTTGATACAGTATGTGGACGATATCCTTCTAGCAGCAGACACCACTCCACTAGCTGTCAGAGCCACCATTCAACTCCTACACTTCCTTGCGGACAATGGCCACAAAGTTTCTCGAAAGAAACTGCAGTTCTGCCAGCCACAAGTGATCTATTTAGGTCACCTCTTATCAAAAGAAGGAAGAAGACTCGCGCTAGACATAATCCAGACAATCCTAGACACTTCCATTCCCAAGAATCAGAAGCAGGTCCGCTCTCTAATAGGCCTCACCTCATTCTGCCGACAGTGGTTACCAAACTTTAGTCTCACTGTGAAACCCCTTCTCTCCCTCCTAGCCAAAGACAACCCCTCACCTTTCCCCTTGACACCCGAATGTCAGTCAGCATTCAAAGAATTGCGAGATGCCCTCTGTTCAGCCCCTGTTCTAGGTACCCCAGACTACTCCAAACCATTCTTCCTCTACACTCATGAAAGGGAGGGATGTGCATTGTCCGTCTTAACACAGTCGATTGGTCACAAACATCGCCCATGTGCATACTTCTCTGCCACCCTCGACCCAGTAGCTAGAGCGTTGCCAGCGTGCTTGCGCGCTGTGGCAGCTGCAGCAGTATCCATAGGCCAGAGCGAGGGAATAGTGCTCTCCAACCCAATCACCGTGTTAGTACCCCATGCAGTCGACACTACTGAACCAGACCAAGACCCAACATCTGACTAGCGCATGACTGACAGGTTACGAGTTGACCCTGCTAGCACCTCACATCACCCTGAAGCGATGTACCACTCTCAATCCAGCCACATTGTTACCTCTACCTGGGAAAGACCCTGGTGTGACTCCACTGCACGATTGCGTGACCCTCACTGACGAACAGACAAAGAGTAGAGTAGATCTCTGAGACACTGCCTTCCCAGAACCAGACGGGGAACTATGGGTAGACGGCTCGTGCCTCAAACTTCCCGATGGCACCACCTCAGCAGCATATGCCGTAACCACAGCCCGAACCATCCTAGAGAACAGCCCAAATTGCCCAGCGATCGGCCCAAGCAGCAGAACTCATTGCCCTTACACGAGCGTGTATTTTAGCGGCTGGCACGACAGTCAACATATACACTGATAGCCAGTATGCCTTTGGGGTGGTTCATCATTTTGGGCTCCTTTGGAGAGAAAGAGGATTCCTGACGTCACACGGCACACCCATCCTACACGGAGATCTAGTCTCAGCATTGACGGAAGCAGTCCTCCTCCCCAAGCAGCTAGCAGTGATTAAATGCCAAGCACATAAGAAAGTGACTGACCTCATTGGCCAGGGGAACGCACTAGCTGACATTACTGCCCGAACCACAGCCCCAGACAGAACCACGACACGGATGTATGTGACCAGCTCAGAAGCAGAACAATGGACTGACGCTAGGGCGACTGTTAGGGACATATAAACGGCAGGCACACAAGACGAACTGACTGAATGGGCTCAGGTGGGACTAAAAGACAAGGAAGACTGCTGGAGAACGAGTGACGGGGACAAATGTCTATTACCAAATGCCTACCTAATCCCTATATTGACAATGGCACATTTACCAGCACACATAGGATCTGCCCCCATGACCGAATTGATCACCAGAGTATGGCATAACAGCAAGATATCAGAATCAGCAAAACGCCTAGGGCAACAATGCCTAGTATGTCTGCAACACAATCCAGGGAAGGGGACTATAGTACCACGGGGAGGGTTTGGAGTCCCCGACCATCCCTTTGAAGTCCTCCAAATGGACTACATCCAACTAGAAAGGTGCCACGGTCTTAAATACGTATTGGTGATCGTGTGCGCTTTTAGCAAATGGGTGGAGGCTTACCCCACCAGCGACAACACCTCCTTAGCCACAGCGAAGGTGTTACTAAAGGAATTCTTCCCCCGATATGGCCTTTGCAGAGTTTTATGGAGTGACAATGGCCCCCACTTCGTAGCCGAAGTGATACAAAACATATTGAAGGGGTTGGGGGTAAAACAAAGGTTCCACGCTGTTTTCCACCCCCAATCAGCGGGCTTGGTAGAGAGACAACGCCACACTCAAACTAAAGCTAGCAAAAATAGTCGCCACAACTGGCTTAAAATGGCCAGACGCTCTCCCCCTGGCATTGCTATCAATGCGCTCTACCCCAACCAAACACCGACTAACCCCCTATGAAGTGGTCTTTGGCAGACCTATGAACATTTGGGCGGCACCAAAGCCAACTTCCATCCATGATGTCCCGGACATACTAATGTCTGATTACCTGTACAAATTGACAACAGAACTAACTCTTATTCACCAACAGGTGCTGCATGCCATTCCAGACGTGTCCAGGGGCCCAGGACATGATATCAAACCTGGGGACTTCGTGCTAACCCGTAATTTCCAGAGGTCGAAGAGTCTAGAACCCAGGTGGACGGGCCCCTGGCAGGTCCTGATTACCACGCGAACCGGCCTTCGTGTAGAAGGAAAGAAAAACTGGGTGCATGCGCACCACTGCAAGAGGATACCTCCAACACTGACGGCCCCCGGAGAAGTGAACAGCCAGGAAGAGCTCCTGAACAAAGACCGACCTGCCCCGAGTTGCTATCCACAAACAGGGACACTTGAATGGGCAGAGTCTACTGACCCCACGGTACCATCCAAGGAGGGGTACAACTTGAGATCAACGAAAGGAGAGTGCTCCGACAAGCAGGCCACTAACCGAATCAAAAGTCTCAGATCGGTAACTAACACTACAAGGCTACCGGGAGATACGCTAGACGAAGGTATGTGATCCTGCCAGTCGTCGAGTCTCTTGAAGGTGATGGAAGATCCCAGACGACCGAAAAACCACCGCGACGACTCCAAACTTGCCAAGCTGTACAGTGCAAAGACAATAACTCTCGTGGCAGCACCTCTCACCTGCCTCTTGCTGATTGTTGCCATCTGGTACCTTGAAGAAAATGCTCCCGCTTACAGGACAATGTCACCCACCGTGCAACCCACCACCGAGAGGGAACACTATCTGGTGTCACTGTCCCCACGCCTCCGAGAACGGCGCAGAGTTCTGGAACAATTCTTTCGTGCAGTTATTGCACCAACACAATCTTGCCGCAAATGCCACAAACTGTTGGATCTGTGGGTTGCTACCTCTTGCCACTGAACATTCCATCCCGTTCATCCCTTCACCCTTCTATGTTCATGGGTCCTACCTCACCTGGTTAATGCTCCTGCAAGAGAGCTACAAAGACAATGCCACCTCCGATGGAACCATCAAACAGTTTTACAATGAGTTCTGGTTGAACAAAACAGGGAGAACCTCTGCTCCCTTCTGCCCTCTGACATCAAATGCAACCTTTCCTATGAACATTCCCACCAAAGAAAGAATTGAAATGCAAGTGTACCACAACCCAGCAAGACCAACCTTTTCCTATCTGAAGAAACAAACTGCTGCAACTCTGACAGTGGCCCTATCTGTGGTGAACGTCTCAGGCCTTGTCTGCATTAAAGGCCACGGGACTAAGATCGTAGGTCACAGCTTTTGCCAAATAACAAGGACTCTGAACACTGCCTACCCCCCTTCATTTGTTTCATCACCCAACATGTACTTTATCAGTGGTACCAAAGCCTACACCTGGCTCCCAAAGGGCTGGGGGGGCACTTGCTACATTGCCTTTGTTCTACCACCAACCTACACAGCATCTGCCGCCCATCACAGAGAAAGGCGGTCCAAAGACACAGAACAAGCAGACTCCGCCGCATCCCAGTTCCTTGATGCAGCAAAAGGACTCGTCCCGCTAAGGGGCCCGATGGCAAACAGCCGAGCCATCCAACACCTATCACTAGGTAGAAACAGCCTTGAACGTCACAGCTGGCATCCTCACCAACACAGCCGAGCTTCAGGCGGTCCGCTTGGTAGCTTTACAGAACAGTCTTGTTCTAGACGTGGTACTAGCAGACCGTGGAGGAGCATGCCGCATCATCGGTGCCAGCTGCTGCACTTTTGTCCCCGACAGCTCGCCTTCAGTCTACAAGGCAATTAAACATCTCCACAGGCTGGCATCAGAGATCCACCACGAACCAAAGTCTTGGACACTGGGAAACTGGTTTTGGGGCATATTAAAAGAATGGGATTGGAAGATATTGATGGCCTCTTAGTTCCGATTTTAATAATATGTAGCTGTTGTCTGGGGATACATTGCATTCCACCCCTGTGTTCTCTTCATTTACATTCTCTGTGCTCTAAGACTTTGGACACTCGATGCGAAAACATGAAAGCAATGTATGACAGAGAGGTACAGGACATTATGGGCATTGACGTGAACTGACAAGCTGGCCCCTATATGTTCAAGGGGCGACTGTGAAAAGTAAGACGATTAATATGAACATTGCCGGCGCCATCTTGTGTAATGAAGGCCCCTACGAGCGCGTAAGCGGCAACCATTTTAGTCACTGCAGCCATTTCCCACATTGCTGGTCACCTGCACATCACCCCAGCTGCCCTCAGCCGCCCCCGCGCTCTGACTGAACCCGAGCACACATACCGGGGTCGTAAAACCATGTCAGCATGACAATACCCTAGAGCCACTTCCCACACCAAACCCACTTGTCCTTTCATCCTCTGCGCGCAATCAGGCTCACCTGATTACCTCCTCCACTGCACTTGGCTACTCAATCCAGCCCCAGGTGCTAACCAACCCCTACAGACTTAGTTTATTGCCCATGTAACGACAGAACTTGCCTCACCAACAAAGGGGCCGGAATTTAATCAGTGACCCGACCCCTTTGATCTGACCGATCCCACATGTTTTAGGTCCTGTCAGAATGTCCACCTGCGAGATATCAATCATCTGTAAGATCCGGGTGGAGGAACATTTGCTACTAGACTTGTGTAAGAACTAGCTTAAGGCAGGGATTCCAAGGATGTTTCACTATGTAATAAAGTAACGCCAGGAATGTTTGACCATGCAATAAAGTGACGAAAGAAACATATAAAAGACCAGGCCTCAGAGATGCAGTTAGAGCACCTCCTGACGATAGCCCCGGTGTCGGATGCGATGTACTCTCCTCTAGAGCAATAAACTTGTTCTTCGCCTGCCAACCTCCAGCGCCTACCTCATTATTTTTGATCGCTATACTTAAGGTGAATTAGAGGTGGTTTGCACCAAGCAGCATCGAAAGTCTTGGGAGTCTTGCTGCTTTTCATCAAGGGCTCCTGCATACGATAAATAGCACAAGACATGGGATTAGACTGTGCAGTCGAATCTGCGACTGGTAGAAAGGCCAGGATGAGGCAGGACTCATTGCTCCTGCCCCGAGGAGCTGGGTGATATTCTGCATTGACAAAGCACCGGCTGGGTCACACAGCTTCTGATCCACTTATGGCAAGCGCATCTCCGAACCTGCGTGCGAGAGGATAAGTTGGCCTCTGGCACAACACCAGCACCTCTGTAAGGGTTAGGCTGGGAATTACTCCAGCCAGGCCCAAACTCATCTCTGCACAATCCAGCTCCTTTGCAACTTAAAGAAATTTTTGCTGTAATAAAATGGTGGCAGTTTTTATTTACCTTTGGTACAACAGCGACACACGCGATTTACCTTTAAACATCTTACGCTACAGCAAGGGTGACCAGATTGCTTCTAAAGTAAAGAAATATAAAAAGCATTTACAATGCAATGGTCTCAGCATTATTAAAGGTAGAGCTATTGGCATTGCTCATGACCTTTTTTTTTTTTAAATCATAAATAAATGGCAGTCATTTACACTGCCAATAGCTTAATCGTTAAATAAATGGCATTGTCATTTACAATGCCAATAGCTTAATCGCTCGCATATGCATGACCTATTGCATTTACACCCACACAGAGCCACACACATACAGAGCCACACAGAGTCATTCACATAGAGCCACCCACACATAGAGCCACCTACAAATCAAGAAAAACTAGTACAATCAGGGGGCAGAAGGCAAGAAAAACGAGTGCAATCAGGGGGCAGAAGGCAAGAAAAACGAGTGCAATCAGGGGGCAGAAGGCAAGAAAAACAAGTGCAATCAGGGGGCAGAAGGCAAGAAAACGATAGCTTAATCGCTCGCAAATGCAAGACCTATTGCATTTGCACCCACACAGAGCCACACACATACAGAGCCACCCACACATAGTCATTCACATAGAGCAACCCACACAATCAATGAAAGATCTATATAAACACCAAAATCTATATGGTTATGCAGTTTCGTCCTCTACATATTGGCCCATCAGAAAGAATCACTGCAGTTTTATTTATAAACATGCCATGTTTTTGGTTTTTCAAATATTAATAACTATAAGACATATCTACCGTGTGAGCATCACAAACTGAATTATAGCTAGGTCCTTGAATGGGAGACTTTTACACTATGATACTTGTTGAATCGACCTCAGAAAGATGAGAGGCTGACACAGCCCTTTATTGACTCAGAACTATGCAGTTCACAAGGCTGGCACTCTGCCCACAGATTGATCCTGCGGCTGCTTCCTTCTTCTGTGTCCAAATGGCACGGTGACCCTGCTTTAATGTGTCACTAGCAACCGGAAATGAGCTCCTCAGAAGATTATTGCATAGGCAGACTACGTTACTCAGTTTATTTATGGGCCTTATCTGAACCCAGCACTGGAATAAGGTACCAGGAACTTCCCTGTCTGAATTAATACTAAAGTGCTTACAACTCATTAACTTTATTATTGTGACTCGGATTATCTTCTTTTTACCACTTAAGTAGTAATTTATGGCTGCAAATTCCTGAAAACATACTTACACATTTAATCTAAATTACCACAAACAGCAACAATTCCGCTTGAAGTAAAATCAGGAAATTCACTATAAAAACACAGATTGTAAGTGACACAGAAAATACATAATATAACTATTCCCAAAGCAATCACTTCCTTTACTCACAGAACCCATCTTAAGAAACATTGAGGGGATAGGGCGTGATCGAACACACCTCTTATCTTGTCCTACTGGCCCATACCATTCCTAGGCTGCCTATGGGCTGGTGCTGACCAAAAGAACATGTCCAAAGTTCGTATGAGGAGCCTCCAACATGTGAAAGAATTTCAACAACTCAGTCTTCTAGTGCAACTCTTCTTCACCTGGATTGACTACACAAATTTCGAAAACCAGAACATAAACCCTCGTCTAATATTTATTTGGTTTATTTTATAATATGTTCTTTAGTATGGCACTCCGGCTGCCAAGGTCGTATTACAGAGTAATAAGGATCAAACACAGAGGAGAATTGGAGAATGAGCAGGTGGCGGGGGAAAAAAAAATAAGTCAATTAGTTTACGACTGATGATTCCTACACAGAGCAGAACAATTTGGTCTTCAGTACTCTTCCGAACTTCCTACATCCATGTTCAAACAGGGTGCAGCGTAAGAGCCTTTGCAGCAAAGGACTCTGACCCTAAAACTGTGGAGCGCGCGGGGGATGGGGCAGCGCCCGGGGGGGCCTGGGGGTGACAAGGAGCGCCGGGGGATGGGGCAGGGCCCGGGGGGGCCTGGGGGTGACAAGAATGAGTGCCGGGTGACGGGGCAGGGCCCGGGGGGGCCTGGGGGTGACAAGAAGGAGTGCTGGGTGATGGGGCCGGGGATGGCTCCAGAGGGGGCCTGGGTGGCAGAGGTCTAACCGGGCAGTGTGGCTGGCACAATAGCGCGGTGTAAGCTCAAGGGCCGGGGTGGGGGGCGGGGGGGGATTGCTGAGAGGGAAGGCGGTGGAGCTTTGAGCGTCGCTGCTGTCCAGGTGTGGCGTAGTGTTCAAGAGCTCTATTGAGTGCCGGGAGGGGGTGCGGGAAAAAGACACGGCGGGGAGGACAGCGAGACGATCTCATAAGCGGGAGGGGAACAAAGACACGGACAGCGGGAGGGGGCGGGGAAAAAAGACGGCGGGAACGAGGAAAGCGAGAGCAGCCTACCCCAACCTTACCAGCAGCAAAATGGCGGCCTCAAGCTTCCGAAATTTTTCGGATTCGGGGGCGTGTTTTGCTGTCCTGAGTGACTGACGACATCACAAGCTAAAGAACAGCAAAACTTACGCCCCAGAATCCGAAAAGACGGGGCTAAATTGGAGTGACGCATCTCTCCTCCAATGGCTGGCCTCCGTTTAGGAAGCCAGCCAATGGAGGAGAGACGGGGCAGGGAGGCGGGTTAAACAGCACACTAAGAGACATTAAATCTCCGACGCCAGACTGCGCAAGCGCAGCCTTTAGGTCCTCGACCTAAAAAACAAATGCTTTTCTATTTTTTTTAACTTTTGAATTAAGCAGCACCCACGCTTTAGCTTAAGATGTTTAATTCTAAAGCGCAGGTGCCGCCCTTCAAAGAAAAGGGCTAAACATAAAAAAAGTCATAGCATTCTGCTGTACAAACACATTACAGTCTCGAACCCCATTTTCTTAAATAGTTTTCTCCTGCCTCCTGTTGCAGGCAGACAAAAACAATTTAAGAAAATAGTGCTGGAGGCTGTAATTATCACATACACAAGAGGGCCAGTTCTCATGGGAGGTTACAAAAGGAGAAAAGGTAGTACTAAGGAGGGACTACTAAGCCTATTGACATACCAAAAGTAACAATTCAGAAAGGACAGTAACATAAGCCACTTGAAAATATGGACGGAAAATTGGAGCTTAGAGTCCTTACCTGAATACAGCATGTCTTGAAGAGACAGCACAAGCGCTGCCTAGGCAAGACCTAACTTTCTTTTTTTTTGTTTTAAAGGACACTGCAAGTAGAGAAGGAGTGGGAGCTAAATTAAGTTAAAGCAAAACTGAAACCATATTGTACACAGGCAGCTGTACTTTCTAATCTAGTAATGTGGTTTAAAAACTGCAAATGTAAGCTCTAAAAGACATGTTGCACCTACTGCTGATAAAAACGTGTTTAAACGTGATGGGAACAGAGTTTAAAGGTTGATAAAGGAGGTTGCTGCCCACATGGGGTTACGAGACTACATGCACCAGAAGGCACTGGGAGTGCCACGCCCACAAGGGCAGGTGTGTTAAATGGATGAAATCGAGAAGCGATGCTTTCACATTCTGCTAACTGCCACTGATGAAGGAATGAAGAATTCCAGAAACGCGCCTGGCTGAAGAAATTTAAATAGATGCCTGCCTTGAGGAATAAGACTGCTGGCAAGTGTTCGATTTGATAAATTAAACTCAAAGTCAAGCTGACTGCGGTCTTCCTTATTTGTGCTTCCTGGTGTGATGGATTTTTGGGGCTTGCACGCCTAACAAGGAAGACTCACCGACACCATGCGGGTCTGACACGGCTTCGTGCAAAGCCATGAACTATCAGAGACAGCGACGCACATTGCATTTCAGGACTGCGATGTGCGCAGAGTTTGATATCGAGCACTGTAAAGCGGGGTGGTCTTGGCCTCATGTACAGCTGCATCATTCCACTGGGATGAGAACATTTTTGTCGAATGGAAAGTGTTTACATCGCCCCCACATGGGGTTACGAGACTACATGCACCAGAAGGCACTGGGAGTGCCACGCCCACAAGGGCAGGTGTGTTAAATGGATGAAATCGAGAAGCGATGCTTTCACATTCTGCTAACTGCCACTGATGAAGGAATGAAGAATTCCAGAAACGCGCCTGGCTGAAGAAATTTAAATAGATGCCTGCCTTGAGGAATAAGACTGCTGGCAAGTGTTCGATTTGATAAATTAAACTCAAAGTCAAGCTGACTGCGGTCTTCCTTATTTGTGCTTCCTGGTGTGATGGATTTTTGGGGCTTGCACGCCTAACAAGGAAGACTCACCGTCACCATGCGGGTCTGACACGGCTTCGTGCAAAGCCATGAACTATCAGAGACAGCGACGCACATTGCATTTCAGGACTGCGATGTGCGCAGAGTTTGATATCGAGCACTGTAAAGCGGGGTGATCTTGGCCTCATGTACAGCTGCATCATTCCACTGGGATAAGAACATTTTTGTCGAATGGAAAGAGTTTACATCGCCCCCACATGGGGTTACGAGACTACATGCACCAGAAGGAACTGGGAGTGCCACGCCCACAAGGGCAGGTGTGTTAAATGGATGAAATCGAGAAGCGATGCTTTCACATTCTGCTAACTGCCACTGATGAAGGAATGAAGAATTCCAGAAACGCGCCTGGCTGAAGAAATTTAAATAGATGCCTGCCTTGAGGAATAAGACTGCTGGCAAGTGTTCGATTTGATAAATTAAACTCAAAGTCAAGCTGACTGCGGTCTTCCTTATTTGTGCTTCCTGGTGTGATGGATTTTTGGGGCTTGCACGCCTAACAAGGAAGACTCACCGACACCATGCGGGTCTGACACGGCTTCGTGCAAAGCCATGAACTATCAGAGACAGCGACGCACATTGCATTTCAGGACTGCGATGTGCGCAGAGTTTGATATCGAGCACTGTAAAGCGGGGTGGTCTTGGCCTCATGTACAGCTGCATCATTCCACTGGGATGAGAACATTTTTGTCGAATGGAAAGAGTTTACATCGCCCCCACATGGGGTTACGAGACTACATGCACCAGAAGGCACTGGGAGTGCCACGCCCACAAGGGCAGGTGTGTTAAATGGATGAAATCGAGAAGCGATGCTTTCACATTCTGCTAACTGCCACTGATGAAGGAATGAAGAATTCCAGAAACGCGTCTGGCTGAAGAAATTTAAATAGATGCCTGCCTTGAGGAATAAGACTGCTGGCAAGTGTTCGATTTGATAAATTAAACACAAAGTCAAGCTGACTGCGGTCTTCCTTATTTGTGCTTCCTGGTGTGATGGATTTTTGGGGCTTGCACGCCTAACCAGGAAGACTCACCGTCACCATGCGGGTCTGACACGGCTTCGTGCAAAGCCATGAACTATCAGAGACAGCGACGCACATTGCATTTCAGGACTGCGATGTGCGCAGAGTTTGATATCGAGCACTGTAAAGCGGGGTGGTCTTGGCCTCATGTACAGCTGCATCATTCCACTGGGATAAGAACATTTTTGTCGAATGGAAAGAGTTTACATCGCCCCCACATGGGGTTACGAGACTACATGCACCAGAAGGCACTGGGAGTGCCACGCCCACAAGGGCAGGTGTGTTAAATGGATGAAATCGAGAAGCGATGCTTTCACATTCTGCTAACTGCCACTGATGAAGGAATGAAGAATTCCAGAAACGCGCCTGGCTGAAGAAATTTAAATAGATGCCTGCCTTGAGGAATAAGACTGCTGGCAAGTGTTCGATTTGATAAATTAAACTCAAAGTCAAGCTGACTGCGGTCTTCCTTATTTGTGCTTCCTGGTGTGATGGATTTTTGGGGCTTGCACGCCTAACAAGGAAGACTCACCGACACCATGCGGGTCTGACACGGCTTCGTGCAAAGCCATGAACTATCAGAGACAGCGACGCACATTGCATTTCAGGACTGCGATGTGCGCAGAGTTTGATATCGAGCACTGTAAAGCGGGGTGGTCTTGGCCTCATGTACAGCTGCATCATTCCACTGGGATGAGAACATTTTTGTCGAATGGAAAGTGTTTACATCGCCCCCACATGGGGTTACGAGACTACATGCACCAGAAGGCACTGGGAGTGCCACGCCCACAAGGGCAGGTGTGTTAAATGGATGAAATCGAGAAGCGATGCTTTCACATTCTGCTAACTGCCACTGATGAAGGAATGAAGAATTCCATAAACGCGCCTGGCTGAAGAAATTTAAATAGATGCCTGCTTTGAGGAATAAGACTGCTGGCAAGTGTTCGATTTGATAAATTAAACTCAAAGTCAAGCTGACTGCGGTCTTCCTTATTTGTGCTTCCTGGTGTGATGGATTTTTGGGGCTTGCACGCCTAACAAGGAAGACTCACCGACACCATGCGGGTCTGACACGGCTTCGTGCAAAGCCATGAACTATCAGAGACAGCGACGCACATTGCATTTCAGGACTGCGATGTGCGCAGAGTTTGATATCGAGCACTGTAAAGCGGGGTGGTCTTGGCCTCATGTACAGCTGCATCATTCCACTGGGATGAGAACATTTTTGTCGAATGGAAAGAGTTTACATCGCCCCCACATGGGGTTACGAGACTACATGCACCAGAAGGCACTGGGAGTGCCACGCCCACAAGGGCAGGTGTGTTAAATGGATGAAATCGAGAAGCGATGCTTTCACATTCTGCTAACTGCCACTGATGAAGGAATGAAGAATTCCATAAACGCGCCTGGCTGAAGAAATTTAAATAGATGCCTGCCTTGAGGAATAAGACTGCTGGCAAGTGTTCGATTTGATAAATTAAACACAAAGTCAAGCTGACTGCGGTCTTCCTTATTTGTGCTTCCTGGTGTGATGGATTTTTGGGGCTTGCACGCCTAACCAGGAAGACTCACCGTCACCATGCGGGTCTGACACGGCTTCGTGCAAAGCCATGAACTATCAGAGACAGCGACGCACATTGCATTTCAGGACTGCGATGTGCGCAGAGTTTGATATCGAGCACTGTAAAGCGGGGTGGTCTTGGCCTCATGTACAGCTGCATCATTCCACTGGGATAACATTTTTGTCGAATGGAAAGAGTTTACATCGCCCCCACATGGGGTTACGAGACTACATGCACCAGAAGGCACTGGGAGTGCCACGCCCACAAGGGCAGGTGTGTTAAATGGATGAAATCGAGAAGCGATGCTTTCACATTCTGCTAACTGCCACTGATGAAGGAATGAAGAATTCCAGAAACGCATCTGGCTGAAGAAATTTAAATAGATGCCTG
Source organism: Lissotriton helveticus (assembly GCF_964261635.1). NCBI lineage: Eukaryota > Metazoa > Chordata > Amphibia > Caudata > Salamandridae > Lissotriton > Lissotriton helveticus. The sequence goes on along the minus strand of NC_136071.1, from coordinate 514,199,369 downwards.
CCTTGAGGAATAAGACTGCTGGCAAGTGTTCGATTTGATAAATTAAACTCAAAGTCAAGCTGACTGCAGTCTTCCTTATTTGTGCTTCCTGGTGTGATGGATATATATGGATATATATATATATATATATATATATACATACATACATATACACACCCTGTCCAAGCAGGAGCCACAACCCTAGTCAGACGAAAAAACAAACAAAACAATAACACCACAATTAACCTGTGCTTACACTCTAGCCGCTTGACAGAGCAGTCAGGCTGATTTAAGAGGCTATGTGTAAAGTATGTGTGCAACACTTTATTACAATAACACTGAACACCACAAAAAGACTCAACACCAGGTTAGACGAGCATTGAAAATGCAATAGGTCTCACCTTTGGTTAAGTTAAAGCCATTTGCTTTGCTCATGGTACTGCATTCTAGCTTTGCATTATTTAGTGTAGATTTATGATATGTTGTAGTTGTATGTAGCTAGAATTTTTCGTTAGCAGTGTAGTAGTTTAAAGCATCGCACTGGTAGGAAAAGAGCAGTGTTTCAGATTTGGGAGGTGAATGAAGATAGTGAGGATTACAATAGCATGAGGCAGACGAAATGGGCAAGGGGAGAGCAAATATATGAAAATATATGCACATATCACAAATTTACTCTAAATAATGCAAAGCTAGAATACAATACCATTAGCAAAGTAAATGGCTTGAACTTAATCAAAGGCGAAACCTATTGTATTTTCAATGGCACAAAACAGCATGACTCGACTGCCTCTAAAAAGCGCAGACTGTGCAGTGCCAAAACCATCCCATCCAGAACCTTCGAGGCCAGGCTTCCATAAACCTGGGGCCATGCTATTAATATACACAGATCACGTGGGTAGTTGTGTGTAATAGGGAGCAGCTTAAAACATCTTTAACAGGTAGCTCTTGCAGTGGTATACAAATAGACTTGAGTGGCATGCAAGGAAAACGAGGGGCAGAAATGTTGTGCTAAGCCTAGGGCACCACAACACATTTAGATGGCCATGAACCACTGACCCCAGAATATTGAGTTTATTTCTTCAAAGGACGGATGATATTAAAAAATACAATGAGTCATAGATGATGGGCATGTATCAGGGGTGTACGAAGTCCTCCCACTTTAGCACAAAATATGTTCTTACCAAAGGCCGAATGAGACAGATGTCACTTTATGCCCCTGCATTGCAGCCGCTTGCATTTGCAAATACTCTTTGTAAGAAACCTGGCCTCATGATGCTTTTAAGCCATGGCTTAGTAGTAGCAATTCCTTTATTCCTTTATTTGGGCCAGTCCTGGTCAGTGTTTATCTGAAGCCGCCATGTTGGGCGGTATACCAACAAAACAATCAACTAGAGGTGATCGGTACTACTCTTGCATATACAGACAGAAGACATGTTACCATCCATTATTTACATGCCACAACACAGGGATTACACATTACAATGTCACTTAAGGTGTGAGCGTAGGACCCTACCGATTATTCGTCACTAAATAGTGTCGTAGTAGTTCCCAAACGTCCTTTGGTTTAGCCGAATCTGGCAATTCTTCCACATACAACTAAAGAGACTCTTTACATTAAACCATGTCTTTAATCCAGTGATCAAAGCACAGGGTCAAGGAGCTCTCCCAGGTCAACGTTATTCGACGTTTTGCTAATAAAGCAATCAGTAAATATTTCCCTAATGCGACTTTTACATTAGGCACGTAGCTTAATAAACAAACTGCAAGTGTACATTGCAATTGTTGACTGGACATGGTCTGCAAACATTGTATTACATCCCCTCAGAATATTGCGACAAGTGCACAGTGCCACGGTAAATGGCAAAAGTCTGCGTCATGTTGGCTACATCTCTTACAATCACTGGTATCCCGGCGGCCAATTTTAAATAGTTTGAGGAGTGTGATCCCACCCTCACCAGCTCAGAGTGCACCAGTTTATATAATTTGGTTACCAGGTTACGCGTTGAGGGTGCCACCAATAAAAGCTGTAATGATTGTAATGGAGGTGGCTCCTCTGGGAACGAACTATAATTTGCTTTAAGCGCTAGTTTCAGTCAATGAATGGTGAACTTGATCAACAGTGATTGGGAATGTATTGAAGGTCTTCAGATGTGAGAAACTGCCCTTCTACGAAGATAACCTGCATGTGCTGAATACCCACAGTTTGCAATGATCGGATCGCTCCAGTTTCCTGAGTTACTGAAAGGGAAGCATGGTGTGCCAGTGCTGGGTCATATATCGGAAGTTTAACTGTCATTTTACCAAAAGTCAGCCAGGCGGTAATAGTGATGTCCACAGTGTTCATTTCAGTTCGTGGAGTGCCCCGATGTCCCGAGTGAAGCAATCGCCGCTCTTTAAACCTACTGAGAGAACCACGGACCCACCCCCACTGTTCAATTATCCTTACCAATATTTCAGACTGCTCACCCTGTCCCGATGATCTTCACTAAGTAAAGATCAAAACGTCGTCGACCCCCAATGAAAATCCCCTCATTGTATATCTTCCCTGAGGATTTAGTTTTTGTTGTTTGTGATATTTCGTATAATTTTCACTGCCACTCAGTCACGTTAAACACCTTGTCACTTTTGTGAGCACCTGAACGTATCTTCATAAAATTGACTTTATTTAAATGTGATTAAAACTACACGTTGCCCTACTTATCCTGCTCCCTCTTGATTTAGTCTCTAGAACAAATAATTCCATACTCTAACCTGGACCCATCAGGCCACCCCTGAACCATTGTCTCTTTTACACGAGGCGTAAAGGCATGCGGTTTGTGGCAGTAATGGGCATATTGTGCCTGTGCACAGAGGTGGTATAGAAATAAACCCAGAGCACAAAAACCACCTTGTGCATAATCCTGAGTGAGTGTTTGCCAGCTTAACCTAGCCTGCCTAAATTCCAAATAAGCCAAAGTAGATAGGTGCGGATAGTGTGAAATACCTGCTTTGGTAATTTAATCAGAATATTGTTGAAGAGGTAGAGAAATCGTAACACAATCATTTTGATAATGGCAATGCAATCGGCCAAGGGGAGAGGCAGAGAGGACCACCTATCGACTTGAGATTCCCAGGTCATACATGCTGTGCAGTAATTCTCCCCGATAATCTCCGGGTCGCGATGCACCCATAATCCCAAATATTTTACAGGATCTGCAGACCAGATCAACGGATATTCCATCTGTGGAAAAGTAGTGATAGACGTTAAGGGGACAACCACAGATATCCCAGTTTATTATTCTTCCAGAAAATAAACCAAAGCGGATATACTCCCGTAGAATCGTGGATAAATATTTGTGTCTCATGGATAAAAAGCACCAGGTCCTCAGCATATAAAGATTATGCCGACGGGACGATGGTTGCAGTTGAGCGCTGATTCCCTGTGACGCTGCCAGATTACACAAGCCAGAGGCTCAAGTGTAAGAGCAAAGAATAGTGGCGAGAGGAGACAGCCCTGTCGAGTGCCCCTGTTAATGGATAAGGTTTCGGCAGTGAGGCCCCCTACTCTGTCCCTCGCCAACAGGTCAGTGTATAGAAGCTGCACCCAACTCAAAAAATAGTCTGAATCTACATTTGCTTTAAAATATAAAACATAGCTCCATTCAACAGAATGAAACACTTTTGCTGCAGCTGGTAGATCTGGTGTCAAAACATGGTACTTGGCAAAAAGTGTTCTCAAATTATGGGACAGAGCGTTCTGGTATAAAGCCGGATTGATCCGGCTGCACCAGGCAGGCCATTAGAGGTTGAAGTAGAGTGGCTAGTATTTCAGCTAATATTTTTGCATCTAAATTAATTTGTGACCAAGGACGATAGGAGTCACATTGTGATGGGGATTTATCTTTTAGTAAAGTAATAATTAAGGCTGACGCCGAGATAATGGTAGACCAGTTTCATGGGCCTCCTCAAATACCTCTAGTAGATAGATCGTTAAAAGATCAGTGTATTCCTTGTAGAACTCAGCTGTGAGTCCGTCTGGACCCAGGGCTTTCTGTGTTTGGCAAGGATCGGATTGCTTCTTGGATATCTTCCTCACCAATTGGTTGACTGAGAAATTCCCATTGGCCAGCCGCCAGCAAGTCACAAGCAATATCAGAGCAATATTAAAGTGCCTCCTCATCCACGCTCCCAGGTGAGGTATAGTGTGGAATAAGAGGACCTAAATTGTTCAACTATCCCCTGAGGTGTGTAGTATTCTCCCACTTGTGCATCCACTATTTTTATGATGGGACAATGTTCAGTTCTGAATTTAAGTCTGTTGGCCAATTGACGACCAGGTTGGGCCCCCCCCCCATCATATGCAAACGTGACATAGAAGGTTTCTGTTTCCACCATGGTGTTATATTCCTTTATCCGTTCATGAATACGCACTACCATAATGGTGTCAGGGTTAGCTGTATAGTTATGTTCCATGCTCGCCAACGTAGTTTCTAGTTTAGAAAGTTTGCCTCGTATATCTCGCAGTATACCAGCTGTGGTGCTTTTGCAGTGACCTTAAAGGACTCCCATAAGATGGCAGCACTGTCGACCATGCCCACATTTATTTCCAAGAATTCTGCTATCGCTTACCTTGTGTCATAATAAGGGTCTAGTAACACCACAGGCTCTGAAGCACCATGTGAACGGGCGATGTATGGATGTGGGTATACTAATACTTAACTTCACCAGGCTGTGATCTGAAGGAGCGCAGAAGCAAAACGACAATTGTAACCCAATTGCTGCAATCTTCATTTAAAAGCCAATAATGAAGTCTGGACCAAGTATTATGTGCAGGTGTAATGTGTGTGCCTGTCCGAATTTCTTCATTGCAAAAGCACCAGGCATCAACCAGCCCCATCTCTAGCATGGGATCACGTACACATTGAGCAACTTATAGTGCATGCACCCTGTGGGTTTGACCTGTCTTTGTAGGGTCTAAATGTGTATTGAAATCACCCCCCCCCCCCTCCTCCTATAAGATGGCTGCATCTGGCCAAGTGCGCAGCACTATAAGCATTCGGAGAAATACCTGGGGTTCGTCCAAAACCAGGGCCACAAATGTTAATGACTGATCATAGATTGTCCTAGCTTCTCATGGACCTTAGCACATCGTCCTTCATATTTTATCACATAACTAAGTGCAAATATGCGGCGCTTTTGCAATTGGAGGGCCAATAAAGAAAAACAGAAAAAATGCATTAACAGCAATTTAGAATGTCTTAAAAAATACACTCTTGGTTTACTCCAAATACATTTTAAAATCAATCCCAAGTTCCATTCATTTGCATAAAAATATCCTTTTAAGCCATTTCAGGACTCAATTGCAGATTATGCTAAATTAATGCATGTGCGAAGTAAAAATTAACACAAACCAAAGAAAATTTAGTTTTCACGCTAACTTGTTTTTGTACCATAAGCCTCTTCTATTTTAACTAGGGAATGCCATCAGGGCATGACATTTATCGGGATATCATTTCCCGTGACGTCAAGGTAAATTGTATGTTAATTACTCCCCCTTTATTTTTCTTAGGATTTGTGCACTGCTTAGAAGTTGCAGAGGATAGATTTGTGGTAGAGATTAGCTCCATCCAATGTCTGTACTACTCCCACAGCGGAGGTGGGCAATGTGTAAAAGCCTTCGCAGATATAAACTGCACTGCTCAGTTAAACAGATTCTAGTTACTTTTACTGTGGCATAAGGGATTTTAAAAGGGCTGCACATGACCAGTAGAAGAAATGAGATATCCTACTGCTTTAACACGAATCCCCAGTGTAATTAATGGACAGCAACAAAAAATGGCATTAGAAACCAGTTCCACTGTAACCCAGATCACATAGGATATCGCTAACAATCAACTCAGATCACATAGGATATCGCTAACAATCAACTCAGATCACATAGGATATCGCTAACAATCAACTCAACGTGCATATAACCAGCATGCTGTTATGTGCAGACCTCTCACAGCTGAGGACTATAGGCACAAAGTGCGATTACCATGCAACAAATGTGCAAAGCCTGCCGTGCCACCGCCCACCTGGAAGAGGCAGGGCCGATCTATTATCTTCCTACTTTTCCCTGCAGCAGGTAAGCAGGCGTTGCAACAAGTAGTCTGACCAGGCTGCTACAGCCCATGCCCCTTGCCCCATAGAGTGGTGGTCCATCGCCGCCACCGCCTTACCTGTGTACCCCTTGCATCCTGTACTCAGCATAGCGCTCCTAACACAATTGCTCCCACCACGCCAACCCCTTCCCAGCCGCACTGCGTGCACCCGGCAGGTGACATCTTCCAGTTTGGTCCTCAAGCGTCTAGTCTGTTTTGTGTCAATCTGTATCGGCTTTGGGGAATATACAGTTATGGGTTCTTGAGATAGTGTTCCAAGAGAGTGACCAGTAAAAGGGAGCTGCATGGGTGGTTTCCTTCATAATCGGAACACATATTGCAATATCCTTATTTAACACTGTACCTTACCTCCTCACATGGACACGAAAAAACATATGGCCCTTGCGCGCGAAACTAAAACAAGAACAAAGATGGCATCGGCCTGTCAAAATGGGCAGTGTTAAGTGGACAAGGCGGTAACCCCAAAGCCCGGTTTTCAATCACGCGCCAGCATTTAACAAACGATGACGCGAGCCAATTGAAAACTAGGTCAGGGCTTTAAGTCACTTCAGAATCTGTATCAATACCAAAAGGCCCCAGCATGGCAAGAGCACTGCATGCGCGCGGCTTACTACAGGCGAGACCAATAAAATGGAATATTTGTCAGAGTAAAATGAGACCAAAAACGAAAAATCCAAAAAGATGAATTTTTGAAAATTAAAATCAATAAATAGGGATTTGCAATCAATAGTGCTAAAATGTTACTGGAGGTCATGCTTGAATGGGGCACATTCAAAGTTCTGGCCAACCGCGATGCAGGGCCCGCTGAAAAAGTACCTCGCATGGAGCAAGAGTTGAGGCTTTGGACTAGCCATGAATTTGGTGTCGTAGGTTTGTTGTGTCAAAGGCTAGCCTTGCAGCAGCTTCTCCAAATCGGCACTGTCATCCAACCGCAGTCGGGTCAATGCGTAGTCAAGACGCACAGGGATGTCCTCAGTTCAGCACTGCATCAGAGCATTGCATCTGGTCAGCACAGTGGGGACGATTATTAACTTAGGAGAAATTGCTGCAGAACCCACTTCCGACACTCAGGACTGAAGTGGGCACCTCAAAAAGGGTAAGACTCTGATGGCAGCGTCCAGCAGAGTTACAAGAAGTCTTGTGAGCCTGAGAACGAGAGGCACGCCTACAAGCCCTTGGAGAAACTTTGGCTCAAGGATGTAGAGAACAGGCCCATTCCTTCTCACTCCCAGCAGGAGGCAGCAGGCCAAAAAAGCAGGTAGGAAAGTGGCAGTCCCTCCTGCAGCACAGCAGCTCTTCCAGGCAGAATAACCTTGGTTCCAGTAAAGTTCTGATTTTGTTGTGGAAGGGCCCCAGTACTCAGACCCAAGTGTGTCTTTGAAGTGGGGAAGACTTCAAAGAGACCTTTAAAGATCACAAGGTCCCTACCCTTCCACCAGACTCACTAAAGAGGGGTATGCAGGTCTTTCCAGGGGAGGGAGGGGGAGGCATACCTATACTGGTGCAAGTGTCACCTCTTTCTCCCCAGTCTACCTCAGGAAGACTGGTCAGCCTGGTAGCGAGTCATCAGGAAGCAATTGTCACCCCAGGCCCCTTCGTGTGACTGTCTAGTGCGAATGCACAAATTCCAGCCCTCACCCAACCCAGATGTGTATTTAGAGACAGGCAGAGAATGGTTAAAGTAATCTCCCCGTGCCTACCAAAAGTGAATGTGTCCTTGTGTAATCACTGGTGCTCATGTAAAGGGCTCCAAAACCGTTGGGCTGAGTCCGCGCTATCTAAAACAACAACAAAAAAGGAGGAAAATGCCAACTTTCTAAAAGTGCCATTTTCAGAGTTACTATGTAAAACCTTACTTCACATGTTGCGATTTTAATGCGAGTCCAGAGACACCAAACTCCAAAGATCTTTGCCTAATCAGAAAGTACACCTCAGATGTTTTAAGGCAATCTCAAAGCTAACCTATGGGAGATCGGCCTTTCAGTAGTGAAAAACAAATGCAGCAGTTTACCCACTACCAGGACATGTAAAACTCAAGAATACATGTCCTACCTTCAAAATAAAATCCTCCCTGCCCATAGGCTGCCTCTTACCCATCTTAGGAGTGACACATATGTAATAAAAAGGAAAGTTTGGGCCTGGCAAGTTGGTTAATTTGCCAGGTCGAAATGGCAGTTTAAAACAGCAAACAGGCTCTTAAGTAGCAGGCTGGAGCCCGGTTTAAAGGGTTGAGGGGGTGGAACTATCACTGCCGTAGGTCCACAAGTAGCATTGAATTTACAGGCCCTGGGCACATTTAGTGCCCTCTACGAGCGACCTAAGCAAATAAAAATGCCAATTGTACATAATCCAATGCGACTGTACAGTAGACAGCATATGCATTTAGCACTGGTAAGCAGTGGTAAAGTGCCCAGAATACTAAAGCCCAAAAAAACTTATGTCAGACAACAACAAAAAAAAGTTTAGGGTTGACCCTGCAGAAAGGTAATTTCCAACAAAGGCAATACACTGAAAATGTAATGATCTTTTTAGGGGTCCCTCAGGACTGTGCGTTAGTTATTACCCAGGGAATACAGTTTGTGCTTCAGGTTTGGGGTCATGGAACTGGTTCGGCATTGACTTGAAGTGCATCTGGGGCTAAAAGTCCCTCCATTTACTCTGGCTAAAGTAGCACATGCTTATGAACAAAAACTTTGCATTCCAATCAGTAGGGGTAATCAGGACTTACCAGTGAAATAAACTTTCAAGTTCACAATATAAAACAGATTTAGCCTATCCCTCAGTACATATGCATCAGGCAGCAATCGCCACATACCTCCACAATAGATTACTTTCAAAGCTTTTCATAAAAGCTTTCAACTAAGGTTTGAATGAGTAGGTCCTCCGAGAACAACTTAATCTCAATGTAGTCATCACTAGATTAAAATAACAATTTGAGCCCCTCCCCTCATGTTCCTTCCATTTAGTCTCCTGAAAGGTGATCGTCCTGGTCACTAACTTTCTAGAGTTATGTGAGTTTTGGCTTCTTTGTGGAAGAGCCATGCAATTTCACAAAGGCAGTTGTGCGCAAGCCTACTGGTTTTTAGTCAAAAAGCAGTCAATTGTTTCCAGATCAATCCGCTGCAGGCCCATCTAATCACCTCCAAAAAGGTGGTCTTCAACAGACGCTTCAAAGGGCAGCTGTTAGAAACTACTTAAAGGGGGGGGGGGGGGTGACAAGAATCGTTAAGACAAAATTATGGACGCACTGAGGCATAACAAAAGGGGTAGGCAGGAAAATAATGCAATCCCTTAAGAAAATGCACCACAACAAGTGACTGAATTAAAGAGGGCTGAACCAACAACTGAAAAGATTCTGAAATGTCAGACAGGTAAACTTATCACTGCCCAGCAAGGCTTTGCCCTGGGTACACGTAAACCGATGCAGCAAGTTGGTCAAGTTGTTGTGAAGAATACCAAGCCACAAACTTGTCAAGAGCAGGCATCCACAGTCTCTGTAAAGGCCCACCTGGCTGGCAAAACATCACAGATCTCGGGAGGAAGATCAAAGGCCTTCAACTGTTGCCACACCATCTCCAGGAAAGAAGGTGGAGGGTGAGCAGGTTTGGATGCAAGACCCTGCTATGGATCATCTTCTGATCAGGCGGAGTCTTTGTTGCTACTTCAGAGAACAAAAACTCACGCCCATGAGTTCTTTCTAAACTCTCCTTGGCCAGTCCAAAGCCACCAGGAGGACCCTGTGCTGGTCAGACCTGATATCCTTGAGAACTGTGGGCTGAAGCTGCATTTGCTGAAGGTGTGTAGGAGTCCAAAATTCTACTTCGTGGTGGTGGATAGAACTAGGATTCTCCCCATTCTTTAAGACCTTGTACCACCTGCAGATGAAGACAACATATCTGATTCACAAAACAGACAGCTGAGCTAGCCTGTCCTGGCCCCACCAGGAAGAGGTCCTGTTGGTCCAGCCATCACCAGATGCACAGGGTAAACAACCCCACCCTGTCCGTTCTGTTGAATTACCAAATGGTGGTGTGTTTGAACACGTACATCAGGCTTCCTTTGATGGAAGGCTTTCGATGCCAAGCAGATTGCTTTTGACCTCAGAATATAGATTTGGAGGTGGGACTTCGCTGGAGACCATAGTCTCTGACCTCCAGCTCTCCTGGTGGCCACCCAAACCCAGAAGTGAGCAAACAGTCCCTGTCAATTAAAGATGGTATGATGAACTGTGATTAGATGAGCAGCAACTACCAATGAAGGTCTTGGTCTACCCCAAATCTGCAGCAGGTCAGAGACCATCTGTGTCCACTGGGACACTAGGTCTCATTGAAGTGCCCAAATGCGCCATCTCCTGTGTTTCCCAAGCAGGATGCACAAGGTCAGACCCACCAATCTCCAGGTTAGTCTCACTGAGATCCAAGACCAGAGCTGAAACATTTGGATCAAAACCCAAATGCCTAGGCTTCACACTCAAAATGTTAGCACATAATTGAAGAATGGCTCTGATAAAAATGGAGCAACAGAGTCAGGTGTGACTACAGCAAGTTTTTTTTTTGCAGAGTTTTATATAGCGCAAACTAGAACCGAACTGAATCAGTTATCAGAGCGCTTTACATAGCACCAGTTACGTTACATGAGGACACTTTCAATTTTTTTTTGTTTTTTTTTTTAGGCACGGGGAGATACAGGCCCACATGCATCAAGCATTTTTGGAGTCGCAAACGGTGCGATTCCTTAAAATCGGCCGTTTGCGATTCCAAAAGTGCTGTTTGGGATGCATCATGTTATTTTAGAAGTCGCTACTTTTTAACGATTTCTAAAATTGCGATAGCATATAAGAAATCGCAATTGTGCGATTTCTTAAATGCTATGCATCATTTCAGAAAAATGTGCGATTTTTAAAATTGGAAGTGCAAATTACCACGAAGTTCAACCTCGTGGTAATTTGCGAAATTGTTTAAAAATGTACAAAAATGCATTTTTTAAACTGTTAAGTTACAGACACATGTCCTTAGGACATGTGTGTATGTAACTTATACTGAAAAGTACATTTCATGGGTGCAGGGGGGGGTCATTTGGACCCCCCTCTCCACCCTTGAAGTGCATTGATGAATTGCTATTTCACATTGCGAATTCGCAATTCCCATTCATTCCTATGGGCATTTTGGCCCATAGGAATGAATAGAATTGTAAATTCGCAATTGAAAAATTGCATTTTTTATGCAATTCGGTAAAAATAGCGATTTTTACCGAATTGCAAAAAAAAAAGCTAAAATATTCATGCATAGGCTTTTGCGATTTCTAAATTGCGAATCGTTATTTTTCGCAATTTAGATCTCGCAAAAGCCGATATTGATGCATGTGGGCCTAAGTGATTTGCCTAGAATCACAGGGGTTTTTTGGCGTCGTTACCGAGACTCGAACCCAGATCCCCAGGTCCGAGGTTGAGCGCCTTAGCCGTTAGGCCAACCCCTCTCCCCAGTTAATAGTCTCTCCCCCCCCCCCCCCCCCCCCTTCGTAGCCTGAAGGTGAGTGACAACTGCCTGAGGCAAATCAACCTTCAACAGCTAGTCGTCGAGGGAAAGGTGGGTGGGACTAGAATCACAATCTCTGCAGACTTACTCCAGCCACCTCCACCAGTTTTGTGAACAGCAGAGGGGCACTGGTGAGGACATAGGGGGGGAACATACAGGAAAACCTGCCAGCACACAGAAGTAATGACCAGGCTTGCAGAATTGGGATGTAAAAGTATACGTCCTGAATGTCCAATGCTACAGTCCAGTCTCCAGGGCACAATACCTAGGTGAACATTTGGAGCCTCTGTTTGGCTGAAAGCATGGATCACACAAAGGTTCGGGATAAGGTAGAGGCCTTTATCCCTTTTCAGCACCAGGAAGTAGTGGGAATTGCAACCATGACCACCTTCTGATGCTGGCACCCTCTTGATGGCTCATTTGCCACTTCCCATCTCTGTAAGAAGGGGTGAAACGTGGGTAGCTTATCTTAGACCAGTAGCAAGGGAGGCAGGGTGTCTAAGGGTGGACAGGTGCAACAATGTGGGACAATTTGAAGCACCCACGTCAGATGTGATTGCTTACCATTGTGGCAGATGGTGTCACCAACAGAGTTGCTGTAGTGTGTGGAAACTTAAGAGGCTACAGCAGCCTGAGGAGTGGACAACACACTGGCTTTTGGTTCCCATGTCATCTGTGGGAGCTATGTCCATGAAAGCTGGGTGGCCTGGTAATCTTGTGGAGTACGGCTGATACAATAGGGGCTCTCAGGTGTGCCACAGTACCTAAAGAAGGGGTAAAGGAGAAGTGTAGATGGTGCAACAACGGAAGAATACAAGGACATGGCAGTTGCTTGACTCGAAGGCGCACTAGTGCAAAGTCAGCTTTACCACCGAACAAGTGAGCCATTGATGGGCATGCCCATCACATCCTACTGGACATCCCAAGAAGCCAGGTGTGGCAGTGTAGGGCTACAATGGAGACAATAGCCATGCCGAGTGACTGGTGTCAAACCCACAGTGGATGTTAAACTTTGCTGCCGTCAATAATGGCCTGGTTCAGATTAGTTTGGGGTCTTCCAAGACCATGGACAGCACTTGCGTGACTGTCCCCACAAGGCATTGTAGTAGCAGCCCAAGAAGCAGGCAGTGTTCACTGGCCACAATGCTAGGTTGTGGAAGAATTCTTTCCTAAAGTATCCAGCCTCTTGAATCCCTGGTCAAGAAGAAATGTAGGGAACGCTCTGGGATGAAGCTGGAGTGCAGACACGTCAGACTCTTGGGTGAGAAAAGCAGGGGGCAGGGTGGTGGCAACCGCATGCGGTTTTGGAGTTGAACAGGACAATGGGTTCTACATAGTCCGGTGTGGGGTCAGGCAGACAATCCGCTGAATGTGGCACTTCTCCCACAGTCGCTCCGAAAGGAAGTTAAATGATCGATGATATATAACACTTTTGTTGTGAATCAGGAAAACATTTCGGTAAAGATCCTTTTAAGTTTTGGAATCACTGTAAGGCAAGCCTGACTAGATGGGTTGTTTTGCTGCATTAAGCTATGGAATGCAGCTTTTACTGCACGGCTTTCCTAGAGCACATTCCACATGAAACAAAGTAGCCAGTGACTTAGCCAAGACCAACACCACAAAAGAGACTTACTTGAATGTATGAATTGAATACCCAAGTGCTATTGTGTAGATGTTCAAGCCTGCTGTAGGTACAAGCTGATCAGAGTTTACTCCAGGATTCCTCCTCCTTCGATCAAAAGCCAGTGCTTAGTAGCCTTGGTGCTGCTTTTCAATCTACACAGTATGTGACCTAAAGAATCAGGCTGTAAACTGAAAAGATAATTTGTAATGACTTTTCTCGTTTAGGGATGTAGATTCACATGCACTCTACTCTTCTTCCAAGGAGACCCTAAAAAAAAAAAAAAGTCAAGTTTGAGGCTTCGTGCACTCTGGCTTTTAGGGGAGCGATTACTCACTTCAAAGTAAGGAAACAGCTAATATTCTATATCAAGCACTAGATGGCAAGTGAGCATAACCTGTCCATTTACATTACAAGATGCAAACAGTCCTCAGGTAATATTTTCCTTACTACAGTACTGCATGAAATAGAGGTTTTTGGCAGGGGTCACTTTGCTGCATTTGTTTTAGGTGAAATTATACCATGGTGTCACTTCCGTTCCTGGAGTTATATACCCAAAGGTGTATCCTGAAATGGTTTAACAACGGATACTTTGAGTCCATATTATTTTGCGGTGTTCCAAATCAGTGCTCTGTAGTGAGAGCACTGTTTTATTTGGGTACTGTTGTAGTGCATCTGGCAGATATGTATAGGTACAGTTTGGTGCCTGGTTTGCTATGAACAGTGTCAAGTGATCTGTTAGGGGGATTCAAGTCAGTGGGATAAGCTTGAGCTGCTAGCTAACATCCTTCTAAATACAGATGATTGATCTGTATAATCAATAGAGTACGGCTTTTTCAAGATCCTGAAAGTCCTGTTACTACTTTCGTAGCCAGTTTCAAGATCCATGCCACAAAGGGAATATTTTATGGAGCCTTTCGAGTAGGTTGTAACAAAAATGACAAGGCATGAACAGCACTGAACTAGTAATAAGCCATTTTGTTCTGGTAGCCCCAGCACAATTACAATTGCAGAAAAGACCCGATCTTTGTACATACAAAGATCGCAGGGGAGAATTTTACAATAGTGAAAACATCCACCAGTAGTGGCTTATCACAGTCTAAGGCAGTGTCCAATGCTGCCAAGAATATCCAACCAGAAACCCGATGCAGCCAACTCAAAGGCGTTAGGTGGTGTAACTTTTCTACAAGGGTAAAGGTTATCATGGGGCACTCATTAGGCAACAGTACAACCCCAGTAATTCATCTATACCTCAAATAATGAGTCAATAAAAATTGTTCTGGTACAGTATATTAACATTGTCAGAAACCCCTCTTCATTGAAGGCCCACAGTGGACACTAAAAAGCTGGGGGATGGTAAGACTGGTGTGAAGCTATTTAAAAATCACAAATCTTTCCCACCTCAAGAATCCACTTCATATAAAGGGGGTGATCAGTTAAAATTGTCTCCACTGAGCACAAGTCCTGAGAAGATCCGTTTTCTTTACTGACACCAAAACACCCAACTCAACGTCTAGTTTAAAGCACTGCTCAGAGAGGTGGAGACCCTCTCCTTCAATGAGTGTGGAATCAAATCCAAGTCACTTGTGAAGAATTCTCTAAAATAGACACTGGCTTGCTCTTCTCAGTTGAACTTTTGATAATGCCAAGGTATGTACACAGGAGAGGAGGAATAAGACCGGAAAGCAGAAAAATAGTTGGTACTGGATTTTGTCTGTGGCAAAACACAAGATGGCAAAACCATAAAAATGTTGCCTAGGATTAAATTGCCTCGTTCTCGCAGTCAAATAAGTTTACCTTTCATCAAATGGGAGGCAAAGAAAATTGCCAGGACAGAATCCAGTAAGATGAAGTCAAAATTGCACTGTGGATCATTATGAACCTGCTTCAGTATTTAAACACAAATGTTAAATTTTTAAGGTTAGATTAACCATAAACCAAAAAGGAATACATTTTTAGGAAGACCTCTCATACATATGACAAACAGTACAAAGTGCTACATCTGATTGAAAGTTGCTTTTGAAAGGGTAAAGCCAGTCCATCTTATGCCACTGTGTACTCTCGTCAGTGAAGCACATAGCAATAGCCAACACTTTGAACACCAAGACGGCAGGGAAGGGTTTTACACAGAAGAAACCTGAAAAACCAAAAAGTAGAAGTAATAGTCACAGATCCACTTGGTGTGTTGGTGGAGGAAGTTTATTTGGAAATAACTGAAACCCAACACTGGGTACACCATCATAAATGTTGCATCATACAGATCAACTTTCATTTGTTTTAAAACTTATTCCCACCAGGTCCTCATTAGTAACACGGACGGGCAGCTCGGAATCAATTTGATCCTTGTATTAAAACACAAAAACAGAACTCACGCCAGTTATCAGGACACTACAGCAATCTTGAGAACCAAATTGTTACATCCAAGGAATTCTCAATACTTTCACAATGAAACCCCCACAGTGTAGCTATAGCTAGACGAGATTTAAAGTAGTATATATATATATGCAGCATGGAATTCCAGAAAGGGAGAGGATTTGGGATAAATTGAGAAATGTAGGTCAAACTCATTTTCAAGTATGACAAAATGATCTTTATAAATAAAACATCAAGTGGAGAAAAAAAAATTACAATTCTATTTCATATCTATACATAAAGTACTTCAATGGCAAAAATGGGTTGGAAAATTGCACATGGATAAGCAGCCCCATGCCAGACACTAGGCCAGAGAGCCCACCCAATTGAATAGTTACGCACAAACATGGTCACTAACATACATTGCGCATTTACAAGAGATAAACTACCAAATTGAGACGACTGTACATATTGGAGATAAAACCATGAGCTGTTTCACTGAACGGTGTGTTGTCATACTCTGTGGACTGATTTTTTTCCAGACTCGTGGTTTCTCCCTTATTTTGTTGAAAGGATCAAAGCCACAATAAGGCCGTAGAGACCCAAGACCTCTGCAAAGATGAGAATCAGAATCATTCCGACAAATAACCGGGGCTGCTGCGCTGTCCCTCGCACACCTGCATCTCCTACAATGCCAATTGCAAAGCCAGCTGCCAGACCACTCAGGCCTACACTTAAGCCAGCTCCCAGCTGAAGGAAGCTCCTGTGGAAGAGAAAAAGAAAAAATGTTCACTGGATTAATACTAGAAGAATCAAATCTCACATGTGAATCACATCACAAAATATCAGTTTTACATATGCTCAGAAGCGGTTATCAGTTAGCCACAGATTTACAATGGACGCAGTTTTCCATTTGCTAACCAGCAATCTATCCAATTTCAACATGGGTTGCAGTTTACTGAGAACACATTAACTGCATCCGCATCACCGTAGAATATTCCACAGTTGTCAGACTAGATCTGGGAATACTCTACCTCTGCAGGTGGTGATTTGCTCCGCGTCAGAAGTGTTGTGAATGGTGCCACCACGGCAAGTTGACAGTCTTTCAGAACGATTTCTGCACCAAGAATTTGCAGCCACAACTGCAAAATGTGCCACTAGTGTCTAGAATTTAACCAGGTATGGGTGAAAGGCCTATTTTGCAAAACCGGGAGGGTTGGGTAGGAATCTGGTTCGATAAGAGTATCAGAAAAGACGTTACCAAAGGCAAGTAACTGGTTATTCAGATAAGACTTCTAAAGCAGATTCACCTTACAATAGACACCCAAGCATTACCTTTCCAAAGGTGGGACTGTAAACTAGACTACACTATTAAGTCCTGGAGGACTGAACGGACAAAGTGTGGGTCTCAATGGACCAGGCAGTATTGTTTCATGAGCATTTTAGAAAGATGCCCATGTAGCAGCCTGACAGATGTCCATAACATTTACCCAGGGCGCTAATGTGGGAGTGGCAGTCTTCACTCTTGTCGAGTGAGTACGCAAGTCTTCAGGGGCTTCTTAGCCAATGTGAAGCAGATTTTTATGCAGAGCACAATTCAATGTGATGTGATATGGTTCATTGCTTTTCATGTTTTTTGCTCCAGGGAATCCAATGAAAAGTGAACCATTATGAGAGAGTAGGTGGTTGGTTGAGCGGGAGAGGATGAATCGCTGTTCAAGCAACATTCACAACTCAGGATAAACCATAAAGGTCATTAATTAACCTGTGCTTGACCCTCAGGTCGCTTGGTACAAAAGCAGTCAGACTCATTCTGGAGGCAATGTATAAAATATTTATGCAGCACTCAACATTAAAGTGAAAAAACAAGCAGAATCAAACACCAATTTAAATGTAGCAAATTAATACATTTGACCCAAAAACCGAAATACCATCAGTAGAATACCTTTTTTACAGTTCCAAGTGAAAAATAGCACCTAAAAGATCCAGAGACTGAGGCGAAGTCTAAAGTTATGGCCAATTGCGAATGAGCATGGGTCAGATACACAACGTGGATTTGTCCAAGTCTCCGCTTACCTTGGGACTTGGAAGAAAATACCCAAGATAGTTCAGCAGGGTAAGGTAGCCAGCAGAGTTAAAGGAAGCATCGCCAGGGAGCCGCTGGACAAAGTTATGGTGAAGATTCCCATGTTCGTAAAACGTAGCGGGAGCTGCTGCTCAGTCACAACGCGTGAACACAGTAAGACAGCTTCTTTCTGCAGGCCCCGGAGTGAACTTGGGTCTAGAGTCCCATTTAAAAAAAAAAAAAAAAAGTGTAACTGCTGCCTCCTTTGAAGTGGGAGAAACTTTGAGGCTTGTAACAGAAGTGCCTGGAATTCCCTGCCTCACTCACAAATTTACACTAAAATACCGTGCCTGCAGACAATCTTTTGAAGTTCAAGTGGAGCTGTTCACAGCCACCCCCCATCCCTGTGATGGCCCATCCAGGCACACCTGGTCGCTCTATTATAACTGCAGACTACACCCAACTGAAATTAAATATTTGTAAAGCGCACGGATACTCACAAGGAGTGTCCCGGCGCTAGTCTCAAAAACTCAAAACCTGGTTGTTCAAACAATAACTAGTGGTTTCGGGGTGATTCTACTTGATGCTTAAGATGTTTTCTAAAAAAACTGCAGGTCCTGAGCCTGTCTAAGGTGTAAGGGTAATTCATTTCACAGATGAGCCTCTTGAACCTGGAATGACCTTCCTCCTATCTGAGATCTTGAGACTCACCATGAGTGACTTCTAAGAGGATCTTAGGACCCTTGAGGCTGGTAACATTGGATCCTATTCCTCAGGTAAACTACACCCGTATTATGGAAGGCATGATAAGCCAGCACTAGGGCCTTAAACTGCACCCTCTCATGGGAGCCAGTGTAGCGCCTCCAGGTGAGGCGACATACATGTTTTGGTGTTTACCATAAGAATAGCTCTGGCTGCAGCGTTCTGCACAACCTGCAGCCAATTGAGCAAATACTCAGGCAGCACCAGATACAAGATGTTCACGTAATCCAGCCTAGATGTAATTAAGGCTTGCACTACGATCTTACGGGATTCCATCGGGAGAGGGGGAAGAAGATTCTTTACCATTCTTATCAAGCCAAAGCAGGTGCCGGCTACCACTTAAATTTGGGCCTTCATCGCAAGACTCGAGTCAAGCTTGAATCCTAAGTTTTTAACCATGCTGACTGGGGCCGAAGGGGAGGTGGGGCATGTAGCAGGGCCACCATGCATTTCAATCCACATAAGGGGTGCAGCGGAAAAAGAGGATTTTGGATTTTTCTGAATTACACTTCAGCTGGTAAAGTCACAGCCAAGAAAAAACCTCTGTTAACATTTATCACCCAACCGCAAAAGCTCACTCCTTTGTCACAAGTGAACACGAGCTGGGTATCGTTGGCATAGGAAGTCATCTTCGCTCCATACCGCTCTGTCAGATGAGCAAGAGGGATAGATATATTAAAGAGTGGGGCTCAACATAGACCTGCGGGACCCCCACTTGCATTGGGGGAATGGTAGCTGAAAATGGCAGAGACCAGATTTCCTGCTGCCGCTCCGTGAGGAAGGAAGCAAACCAATTGTAAACAATGCCCACCGACAACACACTGCTAACCTGTGCAAGAGCCGGTCATAGGGCATGGTGTCAAAGGCAGCGAAAGAACCAGCAATATTTAGACAGCACAGCCCCCCCCCCTTTATCCATTTGAGCTTTAATGGTTTCTGAAACCTCCAATAGGGCTGATTCCGTACGAAGAGTGGCTCTAAAGCCAGACTGGCTGTTAAGCACATGTTTCCTTCTATAAAGTCTGTTAGCACAGAGTTGACGTACTTCTCCAGGACCTCAGAATAGAAGGGTAGCAGGGAAATGGGTGTATAGTTGGATGGAATCGCAGGGTCTGCTGTGGGTTTTTACAGGAGGGGCTAATTTGTGCCCTTTTCCCAGCAACTGGGTACAGTTCCATTTCCAAGTGATGAGTTATGAACTGAATTGACTGCAGAATTTAGAGGTTTCGCAATCTTTAAGAATACTTGCTGGGCAGGGGTCGGACGGAGAGCCAGACTTCAAAGTGGTTATGATGTCCAAGGACTTTTCTAAGGAAATGGGAAGAAATTGTGAGTGGGTGTCCTGCCCCCCGGGGTAGAGCTGTACAATGTCACATCAGTTTCGGGTGTGCCTGTATGGGCAAACGATTGTTGGATCAGGTGGATTTTGCCATGGAAAAACAGGCCATCTGATGGACCCAACTGGAGGTGGGAGTGAAAGCCTTATTTACAGCACTAGGAGATGTGACGTCTAACAATTTTAAATATTTTACTTTTATTCACGGCCCCTTTTATTTTTAAGGTAACAAAAATAAATTCTCTTTTCAGCCCGGATATCATTGAAATAAGCTTCCAAGGCTTGCTTGTAAATCGCTTTATCCGTAGGGTCATACTTGGCTCGCCAGACTCCGCGTTTGCAGGCACTCCTACTTTTCCTGAGTCACTAATGTGCTCCAAGAACAGACTGCAGGCACCAGATGTTTAGGACAAGAAAATGGCAACTTTATTAAAGTGAAACATAGTTGGTGGAGAGATGCACTCTTTTTTTCTCCTTAGATTGTCCAACAAGACTTATACTATCCAATTTTAACTGTCGGCGTGCTCGCTCTCCGCGCTGCGCCCATTTGCGCTGCAAACAAGTGAAAACACTAAGGAAACACCATCCGGTCTCCGTTTAGCTGCACAACCTATTATAATGAATTAAATTCGTAATCAACCTTTTAGTTATTCCAAAAATGGTCATCCTATCTGGACTGTTTTTCTTCAATCCATTATACCCATTTTCTTTCATCAAATTTTCAAAAAACATCTCCAGTTGAGGCAGAAAATTCATTCAGTGAAACATAGTTGGTGGAGTGCATCTCTCCACCAACTATGTTTCACTGAATAAATTTTCCGCCTCAAAATCAATTGATCAGGATAAATTTGTTTTTTGCCCTCTAGAAACCCCCGAAGGGATTATTCCCGAAATGCATTGGGTGACTTTCAATACGTGGCATAAGGAAACAACGATTCCCCTGTGTTTTTTGAAAATTTGATGAAAGAAAGAAAATGGGTATAATGGATTGAAGAAAAACAGTCAAGATAGGATGAACATTTTTGGAATAACTAAAAGGTTGATTACGAATTAAATTCATTATAATAGGTTGTGCAGCTAAACGGAGACCGGACAGTGTTTCCATAGTGTTTTAACTTTATAAAAGTGGCATTATCAGAATTGGGACTTAAAATTAGACTTTACCATTAGAGGATTTTAAATTCAAATTCCCCAAACATGACATTCTTACCTGCACCCAATGAAAAGTCACTTACATAATAAGGTAAGCAAATGTGTATTTTAAAGGAGAGGTAGGCCTCACAGTAGTATAAAAACAAACATGAGTTTTTTCCACTACTTGGGACATGTCCAAGTTGATTGCATGGAATTTATTTGCCTGCATTTATCCACATTTATTTTTTTTGCTCATCAGATCTGCAATTATGCATATTGGTTTTGCAAAAATATTTACCTGGACAGGTTTCAATGATCTGAATACACACCGATGATAAATCAATGCACCAACATGAAAATATGCGCATTTTAGTATCAAGGTTGCGCACATGTGCTGCTGAGTAAGCCTCATAACTAAAATTCCTTTTTAATCCCTTTACCCATCAGTCCTCTCAGCTATTAGCCTAGCATTCATTACTGACATTTAGAATCACTCAAAAACCTACTTTTCATTTTTAACCACATTTAAAAATAGACCAAAAAAGAATTGTTAAAAAAAATTAAAAAAAATATAAAACTAAATCAGTAAGAAAAGAAAAAAAGGGGCCTTCATTACAATGCACCCTGCACTATGGGTCGTCTAGAGCCTAGCTCAGGGGTGACATGTCCAGAAAAAAAAAAAAAAAAAAAAAAAGTTTTGAGCTTGGCGGGGGGTTATTTTGAGAAGGCAAATTGTTAGTTTAAAACTGCCAACAGGCTGCAAGCAGGGACCCAAGACATGTGGTACTTAAGTGGGTGGCACAATATGTTGTAGATCAACTACTAACATTTAATATACCAACCTTGTTTAGCACTGGTTTGCAGTGGTAAGTGAACAGAACTCTAAGACCAACAAAGACTAATTTGGAAAAACAGGAGGGATGAAGGCAAAAAGTTTGAAGGAAAGCCACCTCAAGGCTGATGGGTCTTAAAATAGACCAGCCAGTGATCTTTGGTGCAACCAATAAAAACAAACCTTTACAAAAAGTTCTTCGGGTCCAGACAATGGAGTTTCTCCTCCTTGGAAGGAAGAGGTGGAGCGAAACAATGTACTCGGTGCAATGTTCTGACAGACACACAAAAGGTCACCACTTCTGTAGGAAAGAGGCCTGCATCTAGAAAAAGTTGTTGGGTTGAAACTGGTTTAAGGCATATTAACAGAAAGCCTGATTCACTTCCTCTGCAGGCCCATCTAATCGCCTCCAAAAAGGAGGTCTTCAACATCAGACGCTTCAAAGGGCAGCTGTTAGAAACTACTTCAAAGGGGGGGGGGGGGGGGGGGGGGGGGGGGAGGGGGACAAGAATCGTTAACACAAAATTATGGTCATACTGAGGCATAACAAATGGGGTAGGCAGGAAAATAATGCAATCCCTTAAGAAAATGCACCACAACAAGTGGGCTGAACCAACAACTGCAAAAAGTCTGAAATGGCAGACAGGTAAACTTATCACTGCCCAGCAAGGCTTTGCCCTGGGTACTTGTAGACAGATGCAGCAAGTGGGTCAACTTGTTGTGAAGAATACCAAGCCACATACTTTGTCAAGAGCAGACATCCACAGTCTCTGTAAAGGCCCACTTGGCTGGCAAAACATCACAGATTTCGGGAGGACGATCAAAGGCCTTCAACTGTTGCCACACCATCTCCAGGAATGAAGGTGGAGGGTGAGCAGGTTTGGATGCAAGACCCTGCTATGGGATAATCTTCTGATCAGGCCGAGTCTTTGTTGCTACTTCAGAGGACAAATACTCACGCCCAGGAGTTCTTTTTCTAAACTCTCGATGCAAAGCAGATGGCTTTTGGCTCCAGAATATAGATGTGGAACTTCGCTGGAGACAATAGTCTCTGATCTCCAGCTCTCCTGGTGGCCACCCAAACCCAGAAGTGAGCCAACAGTCCCGGTCAATTAACCCCATGGATGCTCAGCATATTCCCCTCCTGTGCTGAGATTTGTTGATTCCCATGTTTCATGACGAGCTGGGCTCGTCATGAGCGTGCGAGGAGGCTACTTCATGACGAGCCCAGCTCGTCATGAGCGTGGAAGGGGTTAAGAGTGGGAAAGGGAGATGGTATGATGACCTGCGATTAGATGAGCAGCAACTACCAATGCAGGTCTTGGTCTACCCCAAATATTGAGCAGGTCAGAGACCATCTCAGTGTCCAATGGGACACTATGTCTCACTGAAGAGCCCAAATGTGCCATCTCCTGTGTTTCCCAAGCAGGATGCACAAGGTCAGTCACACTGAGATCCAAGATCAAAGGTGAAACATTTGGATCATAGCCCAAATGCCTAGGCTTTACACTCAAAATTTAAGCACAGAATTGAAGAATGGCTCCGATAAAAATGGAGCAACTTAGAGTCAGGTGTGACTACCTGAGTTAATAGTAACTCCCCCCCCACCATAGCCTGAAGGTGGGTCACGACTGCCTGAGAAATCAACCTTCAACAGCTAGTCGTCGAGGTGGTGGGTGGGACTGGAACCACATAACCTCTGCAGACTTACTCCAGCCACCACCAGTTTTGTGAACAGCAGAGGGGCACTGGTGAGGACATAGGGGGAACATACAGGAAAACCTGCTGGCCCACAGAAGTAATGACGGGGCTTGCAGAATTGGGATGTAAACGTATATGTCCTGAAGGTCCAATGCTACCCTCCAGTCTCCAGGCAGACAAGACCTAGGTGAGCATTTGGAGCCTCTGTTTGGCAGAAAGCATGGAACACAAAGATTAGGGATAATGTAGAGGCCTTTATCCCTTTTCAGCACCAGGAAGTAGTGGGAATTGCAACCATGACCTACTTCTGATGCTGGCACCCTCTTGATGGCTCATTTGGCACTTCCCATCTCTGTAAGAAGGGGTGAAACGTGGGTAGATCACCTTAGACCAATAGCAAGGGAGGCAGGGTGTCGAAGGGTGGACAGGTGCAACAATGTGGGACAATTTGAAGCACCCACGTCAGATGTGATTGCTTACCATTGGGTCAGATGGTGTTAGATTCTGCCACCAACAGAGTTGCTGTAGTGTGCGGAAACTTAGGAGGCTACAGCAGCCCGAGGAGTGGACAACACACTGGCTTTGGCTCCCATGTCATCTGTGGGAGCTATGTCCATGAAAGCTGGGTGGCCTGGTAATCTTGTGAGGTATGGCTGATACAATTGGGGCTCTCAGGTGTGCCACAGTACCTAAAGAAGAGGTAAAGGAGAAGTGTAGATGGTGCGACAACGGAAGAATACAAAGATATGGCAGTTGCTGGACTCTAAGGTACTCTAGTGCCAAGTTGAGTTTACCACCAAACAAGTGAGACCCATTGATGGGCATGCCCATCACATCCTACTGGACATCCCAAGAAGCCAGGTGTGGCGGTGTAGGGCTACAGTGGAGACAACAGCCATGCTGTGCGACTGGTGTCAAACCCACAGTGGATGTTAAACTTTGCTGCGGTCAATAATTGCCTGGTTCAGATTGGCTCTGGGTCTTCTAAGACCATGGATAGCGCTTGCGAGACTGTCCCCACAAGGCATTGTAGTAGCAGCCCAAGAAGCATGCAGTGCTCACTGGCCACAATGCTAGGTTGTGGAAGGATTCGATCATAAAGTATCCAGCCTCTTGAATCCCTGGTCAAGAAGAAAAGTAGGGAACGCTCTGGGATGAAGTTTGAGTGCAGCCACGTCAGGCTCTTGGGTGATAAAAGCTGGGCCTGCAGGGGGGCAGGGTGGTGGCAACAGCATGCGGTTTTGGAGTCGAACAGGACAATGGGTTCTACATAGTCCGGTGTGGAGTCAGGCAGACACATTTCAGCATTGGCACCAGTGTCCAAGATCTGTCGCTGGGAGTAGGCTTTCTGGTGGTAACCCATCTGGGACAAGTCACTGCTCCATGAGGCCCAAAGGTGTGCCAAAGGGAGCCGGGGGCCCAAAAATGGAGTGCATGGCCACAAAACTCCTTAAATTGGCTTAATTTATTAATCATCCAGGAGGACTGATCATTTCAGCCACGGTCGTTATATTGAGGATTGATAAATTAAGCCACTATTATATCCACCGTATCAGTTGATCTAAATCTAGTGTAAAGAAATAGAATACTGTACACAAATAAGTATATTGCAATGAAATGTATGAATGCCAGAATGGTGCGAAACAAAGGTTAATTTGAGCACCATGCATCATTTGGTTATGGTTTATGTACCCACTGTTGTCTATAGGAGAGGTATGATTGAATGTGTTGTGCTCAAGTCATGATGAACACAGATCACATTATTGCGGACTTCATTAGTTAGAAAACACATTTACACACGTACATACAAATTGATCATCATGATGGCTGAAAATATTGTAAGCTTTTAATCAATTTTTTTTTATCTGGATTGCCAATTAAAATATTTGACTGCACCCTACAGGTCTCCTCTTGAGCCCTATAATGTAGGTGAGAAACTAGTTTGCAATCGGATAATACACTATCAATCAACAGTCTACACAGGTGCTGGAGTTGTGGTCTAACTAAAGGCACAAAGTGGGGATCCAAACCAGACATCGGTCTGCCATTTCCCCACAAGTTTTAAAATGTGAGTTTGGTAGGTGTCCTGTGCTTATCCAATTCAGATCAAGGCTAAAAAGGACACGAAAGCAGTTTATAAGAAAAAATATAAATAAAAAATGTACAACACGACCGAGACAGCTCATACGGATCTGCTGCGTTTGTGTGAAAACGAAGGAACTGATTAGTGTGCAGGGGTGGCATCCATTGGGCTCCGGTGACCTGGTAGTCCCCACCTAGCAGCACATAGAAGTACTGCTGAAGATTTTCCGGTTCCAGTCTGAAGACTAGGGAATATTCAAATGTGAGGAATCTACGGTTTCAATCCTATCAGAATAGTAGATAGTATATTACAACCACAGGTTAAAAAGAACTACAGGCAATTGTGCAACCAAGGGGTAAGCAACTAGTACACACCTGAACTGCAACTGGCGCAACCAAAAAAGGTTGTCCATGTACCCAAATTTCCCTCTTCGACATAAGCTGCTTTGTTGTTGAAACAAAGCAGTTAATAAACTCAATAGTAAAGACTTTCATTACCAGAGAACTGCAATTTAGGAGTAGCATATTGCCTTCAAAAATAAAAATGGTTTAGACGTTTGACAGTTAGGGATTTTGCAGTTCCATTTATTTTCATAGCCCTTTGTCAAACTGCTATTGATAGGAGGAAAGGAAACCTGCAGACTAGCATTCTGCTCAAAGCTCAAGCAATAGTTGGTACAGTTGGAGAATGCTCCAACCAAATATTAAAGCCCCCTACACTGGTGGCTGGCACATCATTCCGTAGGCGGGTGCATGTGTGAATATGCACACCCATGCGTCAGGATGCATGTGTGCCTACAGACCAACATTGCCGTAAATAAGTTGCCCAACACTTTGTCGAAGTCCTTTTTATTTATTTACTGCTCAAAGTTCATTTGTGAAAACGGAGTGGCCCAGCAGCAAATGCCATCTGCCGGGCATGCCAGAAAAATTAAATATTTTAAGACCAAGATGAGTAGGGGAGCAATTGAGAGGCAGGTGAGAAAATGTAATAGTCTAGCATGATGCAATAGTGCTGAACTCTAAAATAAAACCTGGAGATGGAAGCAATGGCCAAGGGGGAAATGGGAAACAGCATGGAGGACATTTGGAGAGTGTGGAAGCACTCAAAATATGAACTTGTGGGCAAGAACGCATTCCTTCTCAGAGGGCTTAAAGAAAAATCAGTTCCCTAAATGAACAGTGGAAAGATGCAAGTGACCTACCTAAACAAAATGGTAAAGAAGCTATACTCTACAAACGAGCTAGGCAAGCCATCAAGTAAGAGTTGACAGCCAGGCCAACCTATGGCGCAATAAACGGGCAGGCTCAAAGCCCACTGAGATTTTGCTGTAAACCACGAGGTGGTCACCCTACAGGTAGCTGAAGGCCATCTGTAGGCAAGGCTTAAGAAATTGAGCTAGCCAGGGACCAGGCAATCTAAAGAAACCCACCACATTCCACTGTTTGGTACTCCCTTGGCTGGGAATACACATTAACTGGAGTAAAACCCATATCTGTCCTTTAACAGCAAGTAGGTTTCACTTGATTTTCCACTCAAATGCAAGCAAACAAACAAAAGTAAATACCATGGTGCCTGGCTCTACCAGGACAGAGATGTGGTTATACGAGAGCTATGGCACAGCAATTAACACCATCAGGGATCAGATTACTAGATGGATGTCATTACTACAGTCATTCTTAGGAAGCACGGAGTGAATCAAAATGGTGCTTTTTTGCCCAAGCTATTGTATCTAGTTTAATATTCTGCTCATGCCGACAGTGATATTTTAATACACTCTGGTTGCAACTAGTCTGCTTGGCATGGGCTGGAAAGCAGGCTAAGATTAACCCCTTCGGGGCGGATGAAGAGCTCAGCTAGTCATGGGCGTAACCTGCGCTACGCGGATGACGAGCTGAGCTAGTCACGCAGGTTTTTTTTAAACGCAGCGGGAAAACCGCTAGCGTGCATGCGGTTAATTGGGATACACACTGCCCTTCCATATTGGAGGGTTTGAGGACCCTACATGGGAGCTCTATAAGCCATGTGCCCAGGCACATCAAGCATTTCACTGGTACAAGATTATTCCGCCTCTTGTCAGAGATAGTCCAGATTCCCCTGACATCCTTCAGTGGTCTGCCCATGCCAAGTCCCACTGGAAATGCTCAGGAGTATGGGAAAAGCTGAAGAGGGTAGTTCATGTGCTCAATCAATCTATTTTGGCTACTATAGCCATAAAAGGTGCTACAATAAAACGGTTTACAAAAAATATAAACGTTGCAGCCATAAAAATACAAAAAAGAAGAATACTAGTCGTGCAGTGTCACTCCATAGCAAATCGCTCTCAATTCATGACTAATTGTGGAAAAAATCACAGTGTACATTTCTGTATGCATACGGGGCCTCCAGAACGTCCTCAGTGGGTAGAATCTCATTCCTGCCCCATTGCTCATTTGAGATCATATTAACAATTCTTTCAAGGACTCCTGTATTGCCATAAAAATTCTTCCTATTGCACATATATTTAAAAATCTCAGTTATAAACAGACTAAGAGCTTTATCTCTATAAATTTTATAAGGAATAACATTTTAAAAATTCCTTCCGTTCTTCTAGAAACTACAAAGCGTCCAGCAAGATATGTGGGCCACTGCATGTTTGTTTCTCATTGCAGTTTTTATCTTCCCATCTGCATTACATGGGTTCAGGCCAAATATAAATGTCAATACTGCATTTCTAAGTTTAGGACTTGGCATGGTCTCATTGTAAGTGAGCATATGAGCATTACTCCACACATTTACCAGGAACTGGTTAGACTATTAGCTCCCCAAATATATCTTCGAGCCTTCTTGATAATAGCACGTAGCTCTTATTTTTTCGGGGGGTTGGGGGGGGGGGGGGAATCTGCTGCCCTAGTGCTCATGGTTCTGGTTCTAGAGAAAGTTTAACTCACACCTTACCAAGTGTATGTCTAACGTGGGATCCAATTAAGTTTGCGTTCCTCCATTTCTTTTACAAATGATATTTTAGGGGTCCCTTCCCTACTCAAGCTCTTCAAAAAGTTCAATGTAGCTTGCAATCCCCGATCGTTCCAGGCTGTAAGTTGACATTCTACTCACTGCCTGGATCATAGTTGATATTGGAAGAGCACGGAGCAGTTTCATACATTTTCCCACTTCTAAATTCCAATCCAATTTACTGCTTAAAGATAAAACCTCTACTATGTATTGGAATTGTGGGCGGACCATTTCATTGAAAGCCAACAGAATTGGACACAGAAGGGCCTCCATATTTCCGCTTGAATAGTTTTAGGCACCATACTGAGGAAAGACCCTTCGCTTTTAATGATTGTGGTCCAATTTAGTTTGGTATCCAACCACATACCCAAATATTTATATGCGTCCACCACCTCAACTCTGACCTCTCCCAATTGCCAGTTAAAGGAACCCTTTATTTTCCCAGCACCATTAGTATTTTCTAAACTAACCGGAATGCATTTCTTTGAACAATAATCATAAAAAGTCCAGTTTTTGCAAAACAAACGATCACATCCCACTATCACTAAATAGTCAGCATATAGCAGACATGATTTATCAAGACAAAAAGGAGGAGCAGAGGATAAGTACTATGGCACCGGCATAACGGTAAGGCAATGGCAGTTCTCAAAAGGAAACCGTCAGACATTACGAGATCTGGTTTCTGAGAAATTGGTATGTCAACTTACAGAACAGGTGACCACTTATGCACTCTTTTCTGTTTCTGAAGGCTTTAATCACCGAAGGAGGGCGAGCATGGAGCAACACTCCTGGAAAAGTACCCAATATGCTATTTAATTTTGCATAGAAAACCCATGTAGTAAATTGAAAACCCTGAATAAGAGCAGAATAAAGTAGGATACTTGACACGTTTAGGCTGTGACCAGGTTTAATTGGAGACTAGTATGTAGGCCGTATAAAATGCATTATCTTAGAGGTAAACAAAACCTCAACTTGGCATTTGCCCTGCCACCTACAGCAGTCAGTCCAGGATAGGAAAGCAAAAGGCACTGAAGTTAAGGAATGTGCAAAAAAAATAAAATAAAAAAAAAAAGCAATCAGCTAAGTGGCAATTTGAGCAGCTAAATGCCGTTGACTTGTAGTGTAATGACATCCCACCAAATGTTTCAGCGTCTAGACCATAACTGTAGGGTCGTTAGGCAAACTAAGACAACCTAAACTGCTATGCCCAGGTTTGTAATTCTGGGAGTATACAGATGTAAAAAAGGATCATAAACAAGACAAAGGAATACTTGCATATCTTTCGCGTTACATGATTTTGAGATGCGCAACTTCGAAACCGAAGTCAAACTGGATGGGGTTGTAGGACGTTTGACAAGAGTAAGCCAGCACTAAAATGTAACTTCAATCTTCAGCAAGGAGAAGGAAAGCTTAAGGATGGTCAGGGCACGTCCCAAAGGCTTAAGAAAAGAAGCATATTAGTTGTGAACTAGAGCAATTAACAAGGATAGAGTTCAAGATGGAGTTTGAAGCAGGAAATTGTAGACTGACTGGTTCTAGGCTGTCAAGGTGGGAAGGATGGTTTAGTCAAAATGAAATGACAAACTAGAGGTACTGGGGTGTGTAGAAGAGGTACAAAACTTTTCAGAATGAGAATCTTGGGTGGTGATGCAAGTGTGCTGCAGAGACCCGTGGAGGCTAGTGCAAGAACAGGAAGATGCCCGCTACCTTGAGTGCTTAAATCCCCTCACCGCTACGGCGTTCACGCACCTGTGCAGCAGCAGATTTTGCTGCAGAAAATGGAGTTTGCGTTAGGTTATTCACGCTCATATACTTTGTCCAACAATACAGCAAGATTTTTTTGACCACATTCCATTGATTGAAACTGCATCAACATCTAATTGACACATGAAGATAATGAAAACGTGGACGCTACATATTTTGCTAATTTCTTAAAAATAGACAAACCAAATCCCAGCACACCAACCAAGGAAACACCGCCCTGAAATCTGGAGTCTAAAGATGCTAAATGAGTGAATTTCTCCTAAGGAAACACGAAATAGGTTCTAGCATGAAAAATGCACTATCAAAGTAGGGCAAGATTATAAACTATAGTTCATACTTCACTTTGTCATAAGGGATCAAATGACTAAGCTAGACCTTCCTCTGGGCAGACTGGCTGGCTAGAAAAACATCCCGACCACCAAGTTAGTCTTCAATTACTGTTTATCCAAAAAGCAGCAAATCCTTCAGTCCCCATCACTATCACATCCTCGAAGCCCTTAACCCCTTGTGCGCAGAGACCGGCTCAGCAGTTTTCACATGCAAGGACTATGGTTTACCCTCGTTTGAGCCATTCTTGTCACCGGCACTAGGCCCAGGCACACAAGTAGGGTAGCATTTTTATCAGGTAAGTGGAACACTGGGTGGGAGGAATTGTGGCTCCATGTACATTCCTGTAGCTTACGTCACAGAAATCCAAGGAAAATGTGTATTTTTATTAAAGTATCACCTTTTCAGGGTATTATGCATAAGCAAACATGGTATCGGGTGGGGGATGGAGGGGAGAGAAAGACAACTCACGCCTCCTTGGACACTCCTGGGTGCCTATTTTAAAAAATGTCTGGGTTTGATAGGTTTCTCTACATGGTTGCCGAACCCACGACGAATGAGCACACCTACCATAGTTATCACCGCAATAAGTTTTGGGCCCTTCACTGTCGCAGGTACTAGACAGTGAAAGGGGTGGGGGAGCACTGGGTGCTAAGAAATTTGGAGCTGCATGCAGATCAGGACTTTTTCCTCACCGAAAAAGTAAGGAAATGTTTTGCCAAAGTTTGAGCTTTGTGTGAGATTCTGGGTAAAAAAAGAAACCAGATCACTATGTAAGTCACCCCCACTCTGTTCCCCCCAGGTGTCTGTTTTTAAAAAAAATGTATTAGTTTGGTACTTTCCAGAAGTGCCAGCTGAGCTGGGGCCCAAAACCCACAACTAGACACCTAGAAAAAAAGATGCATTCTTCTGAGTGAAATAGGTCCAGTTTTGTCGCAAGCACAAGTCCTAGCCACACAAGTGGGGTACTTTCAGGTCTCGGCTATTATATCCCGCAAGGATTGAGTATTATAGTGGGCAAAACAAACTCTTGACCAAGCGTGGATTCTCCCTAATGCATGCGAGGTATTCAAGCGCGACGCTTTGCCAGAGCGCGCTTGGCCTCACTTCTAACTCACACCCCATATGCTAGTTCCCTCCCACTCGCTCCCCCGCCTGACTTGAAAGGCAGCCTCGCACACCACCATGTGCGTTCCCTCCCACTCACTCGTTCCCCCCTTCCCCCCCCTACCAGACTGATTTACTTGGGTCCTTGCATGGTCTGCTTTATAAGTCGGAATTAGCTTCCCCTATTTGACCCACAACATCGCAGCACGATGTGCTCTGAGTAGTGTATTTATTTATATTAACAAACCAAACGCTGCTTGCTCTGATTACATTACGATGTAGATTGTTATTTAAGTTTGTCACAAGTTCTCACACCACTGCATAGTCTGCCTGCTGTCCCCTTTGAAACATACAAAGGCAAAAATAAAAGCAGGCTTTTGCTTTACTAAACTTTTAATACTCGACATAGTCTTCATTTGATTTTTGGGAGACACAGAGAGCTGAGGCGGATACTCCAACAAAGTTTCCCTGTTCCAAAGTCCCCAGCTTTGCATGTTATGCCACATAGTCGCTCCGAAAGCATCAGCTTTGTTTAGGAGGGGTTATCTCCATTTCCCTCATGCACCCACCCTTATCCTCTTTCTTTTGTTTCCCCGAGCACCAGCCAGCACAGGACCAGCATATTTACTTAAAATACACAGAGCCTCGCATCTAGAGTTTGTTCTGAGGCTGCCCATTTGCTTTGTTCTCATATCCTCTCTTCTGTTCTCTGTGTGTTACAAATTCTTGTTTTTATTTACTTTTTGTGGTGTTATTCTGGTATTCATTAGTTCGATTGCCTGTGGGTGAGTGTATCCCATGTATGTTTCTGTGAGGGGTGAGTGTATCCCGCTACGTTTTTTGGTACATTTTATGTACCATCCTATTGTTGACATTCATCCATCACGTACATACATTCTTTCCTACTGTTGGGTGTTTGGTTTCCTTCCACGCTTATAGTGCTGGTCCACTATTCGGCAGATGTGACTCACTCTTCATATGAGTGCCGGAGAAGTCTGGCGCTCAAATTTTGTACGTGTTGTTCATCTTCTGAGGTTTATCCTTTTAGAGTTCTTTCATGTTTCTTATTTCATTGTAATCCTTTATTTTTGTTGTCCTCTACGAGAAAGGGGGTGGTGTGCGTGTGC
This sequence comes from Lissotriton helveticus, assembly GCF_964261635.1. Classification (NCBI taxonomy): domain Eukaryota; kingdom Metazoa; phylum Chordata; class Amphibia; order Caudata; family Salamandridae; genus Lissotriton; species Lissotriton helveticus. Next base: position 514,166,508 of record NC_136071.1, on the reverse strand, counting down.
TTTCTTATGTTGCATTATTGCTTAGTGTGCCTTTTAATGCCATTGTTTTAGGGGCTTTTCATCTTCCTTTCCAGATTGTAGTAGTCCATTCTTGCTGTTTTGTGCATTTCTTCATATTCTGATATGTTGTGTTGCATTCCTGTATTCTATCAAAAATTCATTATTACGTTTTACATATCTTTATCTCAAAATCTGATCTGGTTTTTTCTTTTCTTTCTATTTGTAAGGAAAGGGGATATGTTATAAGGTCTTTCCTACTCTTCCTTCTTTCCATCCTGTCTGCCGGTCATGTTCAGCCTAGGAACACTTAGAATGTTTATTGATGTCACGGAATGTGGTGTGACTGATCTGGGACAGTTGACTCCTGGCTGAGCTCAAGGAAACAGCTGCTGGTGGGGCTCTTATTACCATCTTACATCTTGGCCTACCATCTACCTTGTTCTACTTACCTACCACCTTTGTACTTCAACCTGAATAAATACACTTCTTGGATTAAGTACCTGGACTCTGGTGAGCCATTTACTTGCAACAGTCATCTCACAACCGGACGTCAGCACTAGCATGAGTAAAAGGAAGGGGTGCGAATTTTATCACTCCTACCACTGTCGGTTAGGTCAGCAATCTTCAAAATAGTCCCTGTCCCACTTGTACCAACGGCAGAATTATGCCAGTTATCTCCAAGTCATGGTTCCGACAGATTAATGAAGTTCTTAAAGGATTCTTTGGGGGTGGGTCTGCCAGCATCACACTAAGGACATTCTTCCAATCCACAAAATGCGGGGGAATTGCCTCTGTGGAAGTACTTTCCTATTCTGCCTAGTCTCCCAATCAGCAATAGGTGGTTCAAGATGAACGAGAATTTTGGGGCCTGATCAGCTTGTCCGAGGTGTAATTTAGAAAATGCTGAATTCCTGCAGATGTTCTGGGACTGCCCATTACTAGAGGGATTTGAGTGAGGTATCTACTGGATTAGGCGACATAACAGAACGTGACACAACACTGACCCCAGGGTATTGTCTACTACACTGGTTTCCTCACACCACCTGGAATAAAATTTCCAGCAAATTCAGACTTCTGGCTAAAAGGGAAATCACTAATCAGTAGAAGGCGAAAAGCCCCCCTAGCGTCTTGAGGTGATTGTGAAGGAATCTTTAGACTGCAAATGGCCCAGGGAACTGGCAAAGAAAAAACACTGGACGTGGCGAGAGCGTGGGTGGCATTAGTAGAGTTGCTCAAGCAACCGAGTGACTATAACGAACCAGCCCTGAATGAGTAGAACCAGATGTGGAGATTGGAACGCTGCCCAACCTGTGCACGTAGTCTGGCCGTCTGAGTATATACACTGCATTGGGGTATACCCTTTTTAGGTCACTTTACTACTGAATTACTGTGTGATGCCTTATACGAATGGATATTACTTGAGAATTGGATGATTGAGGGACATGCCGGGGGGGGGGGGCGGGGTGTAGTTTGGGCCGGAGGGAGGTATCTTATTAGTTATGATTTTTGCGAGTCCGTAATGGAACAGACTGTTAAGATGTCAGCTATCCACTGAAGGGACGTAGAGCCTGGCTTGCTTGAGGACACTGAACTGGCCTCAAAGACCTGTTGCATTTTGCACAAAGATCACATCTGGCGATTAACTATGGACAGCGGATTGAGATTATATATGGATGTTGATAATTGTGGAAAGTAGGATGTAAGCTCTGGATCCCCACTATATGGCTCTTAAATGCTTGGATGCTACTGAATAAAATCAAGTTTACAAAACAAAACCAAAAAAAGCCTCCCCGATCACAAGGGTAGACCTGGATGCATACAAGATCTGAAGTGAGATCTGCTTGGAGGACTTCCATGTACATAAAACCCTTTAAGAGCAGATCAACAGAATCAAAATGAACCAAAGGATTAACTTGGTGACAGGGGAACATAGCATGTTGGCCAGCAACTGAGCTGGAACAACTTAAAGGGCAACTGAGAGGACTGCCAAGGAGCCTGCAATGATTGCATCCAAAGAAGCACAAACAAGCAAGGTGGCAAGAACAGACTTGTGCTGTGAATTCTTTAAACTAACTGCCGTTTTTCTACTCGAGTGTAGAAATAAAACTCTTGGCTTCTGTGGAATTAGTACTGTCAAATTTGCTGTTTTTCCCCTACCTGTGACTTTAGTGTGTATCCTAGTTTCCCCTTGAATGTGCTTAAGCCTGCAGGGGCACGAGCCCATCCCCTTATTCTATGGATTTATTACCCACAAACATAAGATCTACAGGTAACTCCTTATCTTCAAGAAGACTACTCAAAAATGGTCTTTCCTAAATAACCAAACACAAATGTACAGCATATCCATGTGAACGAACATTTGATTTCATCTAGGCCTGTATTTCTTGATAAATGTAACTATTTCTGGATAATAGTCACTGAATAGTCTACAAGTTATTTTATTAGATGCTTATGGGACTCCATCTTATTACAATATGCAAATATGATCATATCTATTTTATCTACAATTGCTTCCCTATTGAAAAAAATAGGAGTTAAAACACATTAGATTAAAGTACAGCAACACTGGACAGTCGGTTATTAAATACAACGTATATCTTTATACACTATCTTCCTTCTACATGTATACCCTCCATGTACATATATAAAAAACTTCATTCCTACTGCAAAAAAAATAAATTGACTAATGCACTACCCTATACCTCTTCAGACTTTCCCAAAACTTCATTCTATGGTCTTAAGGGGGGAAAAAAAAAAAAAAAACACAGACACCAAGTAGGCTTTTCCCTCCTCCTTTCATTACTATGATCTCCCACACAACCCTTTCTGAATTCTTCACTCATGTATCCCTCCTTTGACTCATGCCAAACTTCAGCTTGCTAGAATCACCAATAAGCACTTTCTAGGCCCTTGCCTCTTCAATCCCTCCATTATCCTTTTCAATCCAACTAACACGCATATGTACCCAGCTCAAATTAACCCATATTTTCCTATACTAATCCAACACTTACTTTTGGGTTTCAGAGTAGCATGCTACTTGCCCTAAAGCGCTTCAATGCCGCGTCAGGGGTATTAAGCGCTATAAATATACAATCACCATAAAGGGAATCCAAAAACGACCCATTACAGCTTTGAATGGCAGTTTCAAACAAAGTTTAACTGACAGCCAAAAGAACAGAAATTCATGCACCATAATAGATCCCCAAACAGATTGAATCTCAGCTTTTGAAGTAGACATTGAAAAAGAGACTGAAATATATGCCTCAATGAGGTCTGCTGATAATACCATCAGACCACAAAGAGAAGCTAGACAAAGGTAAATAATAAATTGCTTCCTCAGATACTACGAGAGGTCAGCTATATCATAGGGCCACCCAATGAAGCCCTTTCATCCCACTACAGGATCAAATTAGTCTTGTAAGGTGGAAAAAAAAATGGTTTCATGCTCAAATATGACAAAGAAGCATCCTTTGAAGATTTAAAATCAACAGAATATGTAAGATGGTTTGTGAAAGTATTGTTTAGCCTGTTTCTGCTGTTTTTACCTGCTGCCACTGGTTGACCCCTGCTGTTGGACCTCACTGGGACCTGTTGGGGCAGCACGGATGCAGAGTGCCACCATTGCCCTGCTGCCGTCTGGGGACTGCATCCCCCAGCTGTCCCTGCTGCAGTGACGCCGCGAACAACGCGTGAGTGCCAGGAGGCGCATATAAGGGGGGCCAGGACTCGCGCAGCGTGGGCCCATCCCAAGACCGGAGAAACTGTGCTGGGCCAAACCCCTTTTCTACAGCTCCTCCACAATGTGGTCAGCATCTGTTTATTGTAATCCCTTACTGGTAGTTCTTTTGTTATTTACCTTGAAAGCATGAGCAAGATTAAGAGGAGGGGGGGCGGGGGGGGGGTAGGAGTTCTAGGTACGCTGGATGCCTTTTTGTCATGGGCTGAGTCAGTCCTAATCCATGAGATTGAACGGACAGAAAGGAGACTCATTGGATCCACACAAAGTCCCCAATGAAGTCATCTCCCCTCCCTCTTTGTCCACACCTGAATCGGGCGTAGCAATTGACCGCATCATCCCAGCGAGTTCTATCCCTCAAGAGCATCAGTTAAATGTGTCTTCCCTGGTAGCCAGTATTCCATCATCACCCACACCACCTGCTAAGGTACTCACTCACCAAAGGTCTACACTGGCTTCTGGTGGGGAAGCCACTAATAAAATAAAAGTGCGTGGCTTGCCTAAAACCAAGCACCAGGCCTGTAAAATGGCGAAACTAAAAAGGAACCCATGGGTAGGGATGGTGGCCCCAAGGTTGTCGACCTCAATCACCCCAGGTATTGGTGACATTAGACCGAAGCCTTCAGATACACTGTCTTCTAGCAATTTCGAGGCTTTTTTTAACAAAGCTTGAAAAGAAACTCATGGCCATGTTTGATCCATTAGTATTACAGTTGTCTGGTATAGACAAGAGACTGGTTTTCCATCCCCCCCCCTCCCCATTAGCAAATGAGGGTGTGCCTGTGAGATCCAACATACCTAGCCATCCAAGTAAGACTGAAACTAGATTACCCACTAATGTGGATGGTTGTCTGTCTCTTCCCTCCCCCCCAGTAAAGTGAGGGCACCTATGGTTAGCCCCCAGGGCATACATCTACCCATTACCAACATATCACATAGAGGGAATTCAGTAGGTCACCAAGCCTCCACATTGTCCCAGAGAGAGGCCAAGTGTATGTGTCATCTTCCACCTGAAGCCACACCGTATTCTGTCATATTATCGAATGTGCCCTTGCTTCCCCTAGGTGGTGATGAACATTGTCATCACTTAAGAATAAGACCCTTCACTTGTTGAACTCTAAAACTAGGGTGGGTAACGTTTTGTTTAGCAAACTTAAAATGGTATGTAGAATCCTGTGGGTTGTGAACTCTCCGAAAGCCCTTCGAGGAGACTGCGTGGTCCTAAGTTTTAGGTCCCTGCGTCTTGTCCAAACTATTCTAGATAGGGCAGGGCCCACACACCTAAGCAAGTACAATATTAACGTTTTAGGGTAGGACTAAAGGATGTAGACTTGGTACCAAGGCCCCTATGACTATGTGGTTCCTACACAACATATCGAAGTATTTTCTAGTCTGGAGGAATGGACTCACAACGTGGGTTAGACAGTCAGACGATTACAGGGTGAAAGAGTTGAGCATCGACAGCAGGAACATCTTAATTGTTAGGATACAGCAGATAAATGCACCAGACCGGTTGCTTATTAATGTTTATGCTAGGGGGGTACGGGGGAAGAAATGCTTCTCCAACAGTTGATTTTGTTTTAGACATGTTTTTAACCGAACATAGGCGTTAATAATTTCATAATAGCTGGCGATTTTAATTGTACTTTTGAACCCCCTGGACAACGACGTTAATCACAACGTAAAGGAGGATGCCCAGTGTCTATTCTTCATTTGGATCTTCCTCCAATTAAAAAATAGAAAGGGGAATGCCTTGCAACTAAAGGTGTTTTGCATGAACAGGGGCCGAGGCTGCCAACGGGAGAACAGCTTCCGACAAGCAGGGCACGCACACAACAGGTTGCGTAGTAGTCGTATCGGTTGCGTAGTAGTCGTATCGACTTTATCCTGCTTAACAAGGAATTCAGGCCTACCCTATTGAACATGGTGGTTTGTGACCATATCGAGAGAGAGACCACAACCCTCTAGTGCTTTCCTTGCATCCTGAACGTTTTCCCCTGGTTAGTCCGGCACCACGAACTGACCATGTGGAGGCACTATTGACCAATGATGCCAGGAGAGTTAAATGGTCAAATGTGATAATAAAAAAGCGCATCTAGAGCAAATGAGTAATATGGTGGTTAGTGCACTGGGTCCTCTCTAGACATATGCCACCCAAGAAGAGATCAATTCGATAGTTGTGCAGGTCCATGGGGGAATTGTTCAATCAGCTTAAAGGCTATTTAATTACCAAAATCAAAAAACCTCTGAAAAATTCTAGATTTAAGGCAGCTGCCAGGTATGAGGTATGCCAGGTATGAGGTATGCCAGGTATGATCAATCGTGCTGAACGGCCTATAAAACTCTTGCTAGGGCGATCAGGTCAAAGAATAGGGGTGTCATGCGAAAGGCAGAATACAAGACTGCCCAATATTGAGCAAAAAGGGACCGGGACGATCAGCACTGGGACGAGCTGCTTCAGGCATGCGAGGAGAAATAAGACTACCTTCTGGCATTTGGTGAAATGGGGCAGTGGTGCAATGGGGCAGTGGTGCACCTAGTAGGGTGCCAGAGAATCATGTAGCTCCAGACCAGTCGGTATCGCACTTTAAAGCCCAGTATGCACTCCCTGAGGAGGCACAGAAATTTTTGATCTGCCACCTCCCATTTCCACCTTGTATTTTACTAAGAAAAACGTGGAAACTGCGTTACTCTCAGTCCCAAGAGGCAGGGCACCAGGCCGGACTGCATATCCACGATCTGTTCCTCCACGATATACCCAAGTGGGCATCATACATTCAGCTCCTTGTGAATGCCATAGCAAGTGGAGCACCTATGCCTAGTACTTGGTTAGGAGCAGAAATTCTCCCTATCTATAAGAAAGGGGATCACTCTCAACCAGGCAACTATAGGCCGATTAGCCTTATTGACTGCATACAAAAAGTTTGCTAGGTTGGTTGAGCCGAAGCCTGGATTGATGAACACGATATCTTGTCTCCACTCCAGGCAGGTTTTTGCTCTAGTACCAGCACTACTGACCAGGTGTTCAGGTTTATTCTGATCTATTGGCGTACAGTAATGTTAGGGGGGGGGTACCATTTAGGCAGCTTTTGTCGACCTTAAGTCGCCATTTGATCTTGTACCCCGTACCAAAATGTGGCGAACCTTTTTGAAACTAAGCATGCCATTGGAAATTGGCTTTCCTGGTTACATTACATGATGCCAACTATGCCCAGGTACGATGGGATACACAGAGGAGCGCCGCCCAAAGGTTTCCTGTAGAGAAGGGGTTCATCAAGGGTGCATTTTAGCACCAACCCTCCTCTTTATATATCAATGGGGTGGTACAGTATTTTCAGAATTGCCCCACTCTTGACGCACCTACTCTAGCAGGGATAAAGATCCCGTTGCTTAGGTTTGTGGATGACACCCTTGTACTCACCAAGGCACAAAAAGGGCCTACAGTTTGCCCTTGAGAGATTGGAGGAGTTTTGTCAGGACCATGGTCTCCTAGTGAATGTAGATAGAACTAAATTTATGGTCCTACACAAACATATCACGGGTAGAGTTGAAATGAACGAAGGAGTTCTGGAACAGACACAGAATTTTACTTATTTGGGAGTAAAATTAGTTGGCAGCCCCAGATAGATTTACTCTGTTAAGCACACCCAGCTCTCAGGTGCCTTGCTGAAGAAGCAGCGATCCTTACCCCAAACCGATTTCCTCTGCACTAAAATTATATTCCTCAAAAATCTGTGCCTCGATTTTGTATGGGCATGAACTGTGGAGTTTTGCCAATTTAGTTCCTAGTAAAAGCTCAGAATACATTTCTGAGGTCACTAATTGGCCTGCCACAGTCTACCCCGCTACTATCCTTATTCTTGGACATGGGTTGTTACTCAATTGAGGACATGGCACACTTTAGGACAGTGCCGTACTGAGTATGCTCTGGGTCACCCCGGAGCTTTCTCAATACGCTCAGGCTCTTCTGGAAGTTAGGGAGGGCGATGGTATGAGTAAAATTCTGTGGTTAAGCAGAGTAAATATCACTTTGAGAGAGGAGTATGAGTAGATTGTGAGCAAACCATGTCGACAATCCTTTTCCCAACAAAGGGAGATTTTAAAGCGGCATATTGGAGCTCGCTAGTTATGAAGCGGTTCGCTGCCTTAACTAGTCCCTCATTATCCAGAGACTTCCTTGAGACAAAGCATGAAGTGGAGTATGAAGATTATTGGGATTTAATCACCAAAGATGGTAAACTACCACCAATTTAGGGTGGGTATCCTTTCCTACTAATGTATTTACCAGTAAATGGCGTACCACGACTAGCAGCAAATGCTCATTTTGTCCTGACCACAACGAATCTTTGACACACATCCGGTTTTTCCAGCCTATAGGAATCCTAGGACCAGATGGTTGAAACCCTTATGTTCAGATTTGGGAACTAGGTCGAGCAGCGAAGCATTTAGGATCTTAAAAACTTCTAAAGAGTCCATAGTGATCGCTGTCGCCAAGTACTTTGGCTGGGTGATTAGTCTTACAGATAGGAGCTCTAGCCAATTGCCCCATGCTCCCTAGTGTTGTGACGAATGTATTTTGCATATTGCTGTACTAGTTTAGTATGTACCGAACCTGGTCTGTATGCAGAATCCTGGAAACCTGTTCTTTTTTAGACGGCAGATTCGCCGGAGCTTATTCCAGCATTTTTTAGCTATATGATCATGTATTTTATTGATGAGTAATCATTTATTGTATTAGTCTGTTTATGTCTAAACATGTTTACATTCTTTTATATATTTACACCTCTATGAATTATAGTATTGTCTTTTGTGATTTTATATCGAAATAAAGACTTTGTGACTGATTTGCATTGTTTAGCCATAGAGAACTGTTAACCATTTTACAAGTTCTTTAGGTACATCACAGTGTATAAGTAACTCATTTAGGCAGGCAGGCTTCTAGGATCGCAAAAGGATCAATCCCACCCAGTCACCTATGATTGCAACTCCTCAACACATCCCATCCACCCAGGTATGACACTAGCAGCCAAAGTTTGCGATGACATTTTAAGTTCAGTTCCATTCTCACAAACAAGTTAATTTGCACGGTAACATTATGTATAGAATACTTACTTAAATAACGTTATGCCTTCCGTGAGAGAGTTTGCAATGAGAACTGCGACCACTAGACCATAAATGGCAATGATACCAGCCATGACAACAGGGATAATAGACTTCATGATCAACTCCGGCCTCATGACAGACATGGCTGCAATCCCCGTGCCACTCTTTGCTGTGCCATAAGCTGCTCCCAGGGCTGGTGATGAAGAGGAAAAAAAGCATTAGAATGATCAGAAATAAACAAATTGCTCACGTAAACACACCCTACCAGTGTAACCAATCTAGCACACAGAAGGAAGTGACATTTTATTTAACAAAAATAAGTGTATTCAGACTTGGTGGTGGGAGTGCAGTAAATGAGAAAAAAATATGCAAATACATTTTTTTCAAGGGACCAGGTTTTCTGCCGGAATGGTAATAGCTATTAAGTTACTTAGACATTTCACACCATTTTGAAGAATCCCTAGCCCACTGCTACCTCAATCGGTTGGCTAATATTTAATAGGAGCAAACATGCAGCTGAAGCGGTTAATACAAATGTTCTAGACCTAGAACGTACAGCCAATGGTGAATTTACAAGTGGATGGCAAAGAGCAGTGTTTACTTTACATAAACGATTTCTAGACCTAGTCCCTTGGCAAATGGTGCGTGGGTCAGTACCCCCGCCCCCCGCCCTTCCCACAAACAGTCAAGGTACTACCTTGTTTTAGCATCCTACCCACAAATGAATTAACATGTAAGAGAAGGTGTCGGCTAAGGTTCCATGTTGTACAACCTTAATGAGTCATGCCAGGAGTGCCAATAATTCATTCAACACTGGGGCCAACTGTTATTCGGCAAGCCAAGCTAGCCTGCTCTAAGACCTCCATTCTCGGAATGGGAGACATTGGATGGACATGACAAATTTTCTTTTCGGAAATACTGGATATTGGAGGTATATGGTGGAGGGTGGTAGGAGTAGATTAAGGCCAATTAACCAATCTCAGTCAGTGAAAACTAGGGCACATCCCCTCTGATTAAATCTGAATACCAACTTTGAACAACCATGCATCCTTGGATTCCATTCTATTACCCCGGCTGCTCGTCTGGGATAAGCAGTATTCAATTGTACTGCAAGACAAGGCCTTCATAAGGAGTGTTCACTAAAACCGAATATTCAGTCTCATGCCATTAGTGCATCACTTCAAGTGAAAAGACATTCCTACAGCTGTATACAAGCTTTTCAGAAAGCAATACTTAACCTAAAATTAACAAAGGAACGTGTTAAGTGTTTATGCTTTCAGACGCACCTTAACCAAGTTATTAAAGTCTATAAACTATCCCCATGCTGGTCTGTTAAGTCAGTCTGTGTGGGTCCGACACCAACAGTCCAGGTTTCACAGCATGTGCAGGGCCATTGGAATTATGCAGCAGCTAAATTGCGAGGTATAATGCAGCACACTGAGCCATCTGTAGTGAGGGTGACAAACTTGCCATATTTTCTAACAAGTGTATTTGAGTTTAATGTTGTCAAAAAGACAATGTACCACGGAATTCTCAATTAACTTCACCAGCAATAGTTCTATTGAATTGAGAGGACATCAGTACCAGGTCGTAAGCAGAAGCTGATAAGTAGTTTTCTTCTGATCAACTAGGGAGACCTGGCAAAGTCCCTAAAAAGCATGCAAGTGTCTCAAAGAATCGGTCTTCAATTTAGGGAGATCTCTACCCAAAATAGGTTGAATAAGTTTCAGGTGATGCCCAAGGAAGCCTCAACTTCCTCAGATATAAGTGTGAAGATCAACAGAGGAGGAAAGGGTGAAGAAGCCTGAAGTGCAATAGATCATAGCAAGACCCCTTGAACAGATGCAGTGAACTAGGGAACAACCGCTCACCATATACATCACCCACTGGGTGAATCTAACCAAACTTTGTACAAAATGACCAATGAGAAAGTTAACTACACCATGAATGCTATGAAACGGCCCGTTTATTGACATCACGATGCTGGTCAACTGGTCCCATTCTTTTCTACATTACCTCGGAGAGAGCCTTCACCAAAAGCCAGGTTTATAGACCTAAAACTGGATCATGGACTAAACAGCATTAAACTGGTCTCGAAACCCATATAACCTTCAATCCCAGAACGTGGTGTAATTAAGCTACTAGAACAAAACTGGCCAATATGATGGATAAAAATGGCACCCTTGATACCTGAATATAGGCGGTGAGGAGAGAATCTACTTGCAATGGACCATAAAAAGGTTATTTAAAAAATTCAAAGTGGTGATGAAAACAAAGTTTAAAAATCCCAATCCCACTTTATTTTGAAATGAAGGGAGAAACTATAAAAGTAACATTTGAGTGTAAGGGCCTATTTCTTCTAACATCAAGTAGACCTAGCAAGAAATCATATCAGAAAACTAGGTTATCCAGTTTAAATCAAGTCTATTTGTAGCACAACGCCTCAAAGGAAAGATATAACCGGTGTGCCCTACAAATGACAAACTTTACCCAAGAACTCAGCTTTTGCTTGGATTTCCGAGGGAAAGATCCAGAATTTGTGTGGATGCAAAAAAAAAAAAAAAAAAAAAAAAAGCCCTACAACCGAACATAACCTGCACGTTCGGATCAATACTGTACCCAGGGCCTCTAAATTGGGATTCTGCAGGTTTCACCGCCCAACTATGGATTGGTTGTATTTGCCAGATAACCCATCTGCAGATTAACAAAAAAAGTTCTGTTTCTAACTCAAACTGATCAAAAGTTACTAAAAAAACATTGCAACATTTTGAATGCAGCGGCAGGCCCCCTGAAACGGCCAGTCATTTTTCAGTTGCTCATTTCTGTAGTTCGTAATTAAACTGGTAAGAAGGTTAAATATCTGCCCATCCAGGATTACCATGTGCAAAAATTACAAAATAATGAATTAATACCATCATAAAGTGCAGCATATTCTGCCTTTCTTTGCGGCATAATTTAGTCAATGTTGACTAAATTTGCCTCATAATTTCAGTGGCCTAGACTAGACCATCCTTTTATGACTCCAGGCCCATCTCCCATGACCGTAACTAGTCTTAGGCCATGTTAAGTCTAAGTTGTCTTAATTGGTTACAGTTAACTAACAACGAAGCACATTCGATCCACCACCAGCGTTTCAATTAGCAGGCGGGGGAAATAGTAGGACAGTTTACCCATCTAAGCAATTCATCCCCAGCACCCGACAGGGTCTGCCATCTGGGGAGGCAAAGTGGGGCTAACACTCCTTTCCCTGTTGGCCTAGCTCAAAACTACACCTAAAGTGTGCATTCTCTTTAGCATCTTTCACGTCTCCTGCCCGATAACATATGGATGACATGGTGTTTACTTAAATTTTGGACTTACTTTGGTTTATGCTGTTAAAACTTGTCTGAAGCCATAGATTGTTAGATCGCATTGCGCTTAATTTCTTACATTACTATTTCATCGCAACTCGCTTGCTCCCAAGCCAATCGGCACAGTTAGAATTTAAGTTGAGGGCTGCTTAGCAATTTGAGACCATATTTTAGAGGTTTTATATAGCGCTAGCTGGACCCAGGGGTATCAGAGCGCTTAGGTCAATAAGACAGGGGACATACATAGCATATATAAACAACATATAGGTCTCCGCCTGATAAGATTCAGGTTAGCATTTTAGTTTACTAGATATTCTTCGCATGTGGAGGCCCTCACGCATTTAAGGGTCGAAGTCAATTGGAGGCTTACTTAAGGCAAGCTGGTCTGCGGTTTCGTAACCCCTGAACGTAAATCTGTATTTATGGTGAGATTAATTTAAAATGGACAAGAATATTATGGAAAGAACTAAACATAGTTTTATTAGGCAGTATTAGTTAATATCCGCTCTAACTGGGCACACAGTTTAATGGTTGGGTATCATTTCTGAGGATTGGGGCCTTCTATTTAACTAAAATCTGGGCATAGCTATCAATCCCAGACTTAATCTTAGGGGGGGGGGGGAGAAATGGGTCGCTTTGATATTTAGTTTAAGGATTAGTTTATACATTGCTCCAACAAAACCAAAGGCAACTGACTTTGGTAGCAAAGTGTATTTTTAATAGCCAACTCTTTCTATTGTTTTATTAGAACACCTCCCTCCTAATTTGCAAACGGAATTTTTAAATGAATTTTATGAAAGGGCCGGTCAGCTATCCTTGTGGAAAAATCCTTCAATCCTCTGAACTCAATGCTCATATGGTTGATGCGAATATCCCCAAAACATCTCCGATTGTTGAAGTTATATGTATGGCCTACACCAGAACATACTCCTACTCGCTTGAAGGGTCATATTTAAAGTCAAATTATGTCTCCCGATAGTCTAGTCAGTATGGATTTTAAAAAGTTATGCCCTGGAACCCTGGGAACAGTTCTAGTGCATGCTTTTTTTTGGGGGGATGAAATATTGAAAGCTTACTTTTGAGAGACGACATGTTTCCAGTAGATTTTTTAAACTGACAGTCAATATGTTGATGGCCGCACGCACCACTTGCTCTGCGAGGCATGCTGTAGTACAGTATGCTACAGAAGCCTCGCCCACTCTCCTACCATATTTCATTGGCTGGTGTCATTGATAAATGCTGGCTTCCAATGCCTTATGGAGGCTAGTTAGTCCCTCCTTGTTACTGCTGTGTCGCCATTTGTTACCGCCCAGAAGGACAGGACCTTTTACTTGGCACATTACACGGAGTGCTTTATCTAGTGAGTGAGCACTATTTGTTATTGACACGGATGGCGACAACTATGGCTGCTTTATTTTTTCGTATTTGCATGTTGAGCGAGGCGCTCCCTTCAGGGGCACCACGCTCTGCAATAGGTGTTGCTTTTGGTATTGTAAATGACAATACCTTTAAATGTTTTATAAAAGGAATTGCCATTTACAATGTCCATAGGTCCAAAACTCGCAGTTACAAGACTAAATGCAGGTTTGTATATTAAGCAATCCTTAATGGTCCGTTGAAGACACCAGAAGGGCAAAAATAAACCCTCACCAGCCATCTGGGATACATATACAAACACCCCCCCCCCCGTCTTCTCAAAACAGGATGGGTCACAATCAAGTAAAACAAGTTTGTGTACATTAGTACGCTCCTGCGGCAACCCCCCCCCCCCCCAACCAACCACACACACACACACATCCCTGGCTCTAGTGGACTTTATACAACTTCACACCAGGAACAAACTGAGGTAAAACCACAATTTCCCTTCCCAGTCAACACATGGGGTATTTTTTTTCCTTTTAAACACTTTTTGTGCATTGGGTGGCTACTCTTCCCTAGTATCTCTGAATAGCTGATTTGGCATAGCCATCCTGCAGTGATACACTTCAGCAGAGGTCTTCAAACTGGGAGAGGCCTTCAGTAACATCTCCTGTCCCTCAAATCATGTCTGGGGTAAGCGTTTCAAGTGATCCTCAAAATCATTTGCCTAATTTCTGATTAGGGCTCCCACTGTATACTTAAGATCAGACTGCCCGGAGCATGTTTGGCAATTATGTTTGTCTAACTATTTAACAAGCGCTAGCAATGCCAATAGGTCAGGCTTTAAAAGAATGTTGTATGGTAATGTGAACTTTATCAACTTCTGTCCAATTTAAACATGTACTGTTGGCTCTCAACATGTGGGAGGAGCCCAAGCCCTTAACTGGTTTTCACAGTTGTCCGACAGCTGTGCTGTCAAGTCAGACCATAACAAGCATTTGCAATGCAACAGGTTTTGCATTTGCGAAATTTAAAGCTATAGGTATTGCAAATGGCAAGGTCTTTATGTATTTGTTTTTAAAACCAACACATAGATAAAAGGTTTGTTATTCACAATGTCAGTAGCTGGAAGTGCGGCAAATACTAGACCTATTGCATTGAAAATTTGCAATGCAATAGGTGCTGCATTTGAGTGGACGTATGTAATCATTGTGAGTGCGAGAAGACCCCGGGGCCTGGTGAGCACCAAGGAGAGTGGCCGAGCCAACCCCCTCAGGACCAGGAGCTTGCCAGGGCTGGGCGATAGAGGCCCGGACCGAGACACCGCTGGGTGTGGAACCTGCAAGTTACCGCAGCCAGTGCAAGCAAGGCAGCTCAGGCTGCAGCGTGTGTGAATAGGATGTACAGCTCCAAAGTACTAGTCCCAGGAAAATAAATCTGGGGTCGCTGGTCCTACTGCAGATCCAGGTGTAGCCTGGAAGCAAACAGGTCCAAAACATGCAGGACAACCTAGATGGTCAATGCACCCACTTGAGAGAAAGTGTGACTTATGTACATATCGCAAAATCCCAATCCAAGGTCAATATATCTGCAGTCACTGGTCCTCCTGTAGATTCTCATGTATCATGCGTGTCATCAGTTCCAATCCATCTCAGGCTGTAAATGCTCCTGCTGGGGAGAACGTGTGCGTGCTCACCGCGCCCCACAGTAGGTCACAAGTACCAATCCCAGGTAGAGAGCTCTGCAGTCCCTACTCTTACTCAATGAAAAATAACTTCCTAGGCAATGATTATATATGAAGCATTTCTTAGTTTGTTACATTTAGTTACTTTAACTAAACAAGGTAACTAAAAAAAATACAAAAATGTATTCAACACATATCAAATCTCACAAAGTATAAAATACGTATTATTCTGAACATACAGGGATGATATTTATTACAGAAATCTCAAAAACACTTTAAAAAGGGGGGGGGGGGGGACAATCCTGTGGCAAAATACTTAATCTTCGACGCGCGTTTCGGCGTAAAGTACACCGTAGTGCAGAAAAGCCACACATACTGAAATTAATTACAAAAAAACTTTTAATCATTCCTCAGTTTTGTAGTCCAACTTATACTTTAAGTTACATCATTTAACTGACAAATAAATAATGGACACATTAATTAACTTGGTATGCCTTCATTTTATGTTCCTTTTAGACAAAGAAATCTCAGGCCTAAAATACGAGTTGAAATGGAACAAGGAAAGATGAAAGGAAAAAGATTTAAAATAGAGTGTGAAAAGAATAGAGTTGGAAGTGGAAGATTAGTGAGCACTAACATCCCAGTCTGACTTATATGGTACCCTGAGTGGTAGGGGATACTTTCTAGAATGCGTACTTAGTACCTTATGGCCAGGAATCAAAAATTCCAGGAAATTGTAAATTTAAAATATTCGATGTAGCCGAGAACCTGTGGATATAGAACAAATTATCTTTTATACCAGGTTCTATATTTATATATGGGATGGAAAGAGGATATTGACAGACTTTTGTAGTCAGAATGAGCATACTTTGTATTGTATGTGAAGGTCCAAACTGGATACAGTAACACTGATCACGTCTGGAGTTCAGATGAGGTTTTTAAGGTATATGGAGTAAGACTGTAGTGTAGCTCCTATTTTCCCAATAGGCTCTGCGCATTGGAATAGTGCCTACAGCAGTAAAGGCCTAGGCCAGACGTTAACTAGGTCTACTACTGTCGATACTAGACTTAATTTTTGGGTTTGCCAGCTAAGCTCAGAGTTCGCTAGAAACTTTCTCGAATGTTCAAGGAAGGTTTAACTCCCCTGATTAGACAAGAAGGGATTTAGTTTCTGACAACCATAGAACATGACAACTTTGCTCTCCCCTAATCAAGAGTCAATCTCGAGAGTCGTGTGAGCACAAGGCAATTATTTTACTCAGTCAGTACGTGCATTCTTAGTCTCATCAGAATGTAGAGAAAAGGAAGAGACGGGCGTGTTCAATAAAAGATGTTATTTATTGATCAGTCTCTTTTCTCGTACAAGAGAAATGGATCGATATTATTGCAATACTTATAGTTAAGTAAAGTGCATACATTAGAAGCAATAGTATAAAATAATACTGTAAAAACATTGATATGGTTTCTGAGCCATATGATGTTTAAAATGATTAAAATATATTTACATACACATATACATTTGACTAAACGTACTCAACTGGTGTTTCTAAATACGCCTACCCCGTGTACCTGACCTAAGTCTAATGCGTGGGCGGGAATAGAAAGTTACAGTTTAGTTTAAGTTTGTTTTTGCCAAGTGAATAACTAAAGAATTCTCTAGGAGGGGTTATTCAGTTCTGTACCTGGAATTTAGGATGAATGAGGAATGGTATCTCTTTCTCTGCTCTCGATATTCCAGGCTGCCTGCGAGGGCTGCCCAGAAGCGCCGGTGCTGGGTCTCTCGGCTTGAGATAGCAGCGCGTCTCTCAGCGCGTCAGGAAGGCGGGGCTGCTGCCTGCGGGGTCTGCTTCTGCTCTCGGCTTCGGCAAGTATGGCTGCTCCGTCTCGTCACCACGCGTGTGTTTGCATAGGGCAAGGTCGGCAATATTTATACCTTAAAGGTGCCGAGATTGACGTAAGGATGGACATAGGTACGTCAATAAAGATGTCATACGACTTGCTCGTTAGCACATTCTTTACTAAAGTTCTCTGTGAAATCAAAACAATGGCCGCACGGATTATCCAGGTTGTCATAGGTTTGATTTGTTATGAGAACGTCGTATGCCTTATCAGGGGCTGGAGGAATGTCGCTTGTCTAATTAGATCTCAAGCGTTATGACCTAATCAGATAACACGTTCCTGTGCCGTAGTGTGACTGCGTCAGATAACGGTATCTGCATCATGGGGGATTTCTTGCCTCATGGGCTGACTGTTAGTTAACTAGCTAGTAAGTTTAACCAGAATAGGGTCAGGAATAGGGGGATCGAATCAGAACCTATAGAAATACACGACAAGACTGTGTCCTAATAGGTATCCGTAAATGGAGAGCTTAAAATAATATCCCACTTTGTTCCTCACTAGGTGGACTTTAGATTCAAATCTAATCAAAAGTGCTTATTACCTAGTTTAAATGGCATAGATCTCACATGTCTAGGTACAGAGTTCCCTACTCATACTGCAATCACGGTAAGTGGCCAGAGTCTAGTTCCAATCCAATCAAGACAGCTCAGTCTGTAATGTGCTAGTCGCAGTCACAATCCCAGTTATGTAGGTGTGCGTTCACTGCTCCTTCTGCAGAATTGCACAATTCTTTAACAACTGTTCAATCCATGTAAAACAGCTCAGGCTGTATATGCACCTGCTGTACAGATGCTAGTGTCTGAGGCCTATAGGCAGCAAGCCAGGATCCCGGCTGGATAGCTCTGTGGTTACTACTACTCCTGCAGAACCGTGTGCAGGCTGCAAGTCCCAGAGTACCATCCATGGAACACACGTCGGGCCATTATTAGGCCTCTAGCAGAGATCTTTAAGCAGGTTGCAGGTCACCAAGTGAAATAGCGGAGGGAGTCAATGTGCCTGCTGCGCAGCCCTATGTATTCTGCAAGTCGATAGTTCCAGTAAAATAGCTCCGAATACAAATACTGCAGCGTTGTATGGATGCTGCACGTCACTGGTTCCACCATTTCCTACAGCTATGAGGGTTAATATGAGAGATGTGTTGAGAATTTGCAGTTTATGTGGTCCAATCCATGTAAAACAGTTCTATACATCAGTTCAATTCCAACACAGATGTTTAGGGTACGTGCTTCAGTACATGAAAAATATCTGTGGGATATTGTGCCAAGTGTAGTGATCAGTGCAGCCAGCACGTCACTGGTCCCTACCAGTAAGATCGCTTGGTGCGTTTATGTACCAGCAGCATAGAGCCACTTGCAAACAGGCCATAGCTTCTAATCGATTATCTCCGGGGGTTAATGCACGCCGTATTAACATTTGTTGCAATTGGACGATGCCACCTCTGCAGAGATCTTCACAAGAGATATCATGGGTTCCTATCTCAACAGGTTTAGCTCATCCTTTCATCCGCCTGCGATAACAAACTTTGACAGGCGGTGTTTATACAGCACGTGCAGTGCTGCAGTAAAGTAGTGGGTATCTCGTGAATCCAGTGTGTGTGGGTGGCGGGGACAGCAGCGGTCCGGGGGGGAAGCCTGCTGATGCAGGAGGTGTTCAGCCTGTGCAGGTAACATTCTCTACTACCTGTGGTGGTCAGGGAATGCAGGTGGGCGGGGTGGAGGACTCACTGATCTGCAGAGATCTCCAATAATACCGGTAGTACTATCGGCTGATTGCGAGCGTGCTCTGTTTAGTTACAGGGTGCTTGTTAAGCATAAAGTCTCCCAAACAAGAAGTTGCATCGAACTGTATTTTCCATATCCCGGTCTGTTGAAGATAATGCGCCTAGCTGATCAGAGGCAGCCATTGCGACGCTGCACCATCACTGAAAGAAATTTCCTCCCGATTCCTCGGAGGGAGAAAGCAGCTTAGCAAGTAGAAAAACGAAATGAATTACTGAAAACCCTGGACTTAAACAGTTTACAACCTCTGTTTTCGTCGTTCATTTAGTTGCTTCCCTGTGAAATTGATCCCAAAAAAAAAAAAAAAAAAAAAAAGGCCCGCGAGACGTGCGCGCGCTACAGCGAGACATCTGGTTTCAATAATCGCACCCGTGTCTGGGCACGATAACTGAAACTACATGGCAGCTGTGTGGATAACCGACACCAATATGCCATGCATTACATAGAAGGGTTGACCCCTTAGTACTGGGACCAGGGTATTCAATGTTACAGGGAGAGGGGTCCAAGAGAACTTCTTAATGAACAAAGCGATACTTGAAGTTCTATGCAAAACAAATTACACAATTTTGATGAGTGGTGTTATTTATTCACACCCTCATCTACACACATTTTATGTATAAGCATATTCAATATAAATAGACTGTATGCCCAAAGAAAGGTGTGGGAAGGGGTGGGGTAGAGTAGGTAAGTGATTTGTGAGGACTGGGGTTATGTGCAAAAGTTTCAACGGTCAAATGTCACAAAAAGTACATCGTTGACATCACATAATCTCATTAGAGTTGTATGTCCAACTTTTGTAGGCCTATCCCATAGGATAAAGCACAGTAACAATCTGTAGTTCATGGGTAGGTGTGGAAGAAAACGTTGACATTTCGATCCCTGCTTGGTGTAGGTTGAGTTGCATAGAATAACTTAAAGTATCGCTTTGTTCATTAATAAGTTCTTACTGGGACCCCTCGCCCTGTAACACCAATATGCCATGGGCGGAGCAATGCACCCGCCTTTGGCCAATTGCGTGCAGTGTGTTAAAAAGACGCAAGCAAAGGCCAATAGCGTGGGCCAAAAAGAATAGCACACGCACAAGCGTGTGCGATTCTAAGGTTAGTTTTGAAACCCCCTACATGAGTTCTGCGCCAGACCAGCACATGAGCGCCGTTACAGGCTCGACTTAAAAGGGGCAACTGCAAACAGCAATGTTTGAATGGTTAAATATGTTTAGAACAGGGCCACCAAATTATGCGCATGTACAGCTGTGGAGATTTATGCTTAACTATAGATATGCTGCATTTACAACATAATTCATCTGAAGCATAATCTGTAGCTTAACAAAAATCAAATTGCTTTAAGGACTAACGCTTCAAAACGTACTTAAAAAAAGCAGCGACACGTGTTGCTGCACATTGGAAGGAACTTTACAAAGCTGGACTGGTTAAATTTCTGATTATTGTTGGAATACTTTGGTACTAAACTGCCACTGATGAAGTGCAACCAATGCCCAGACAGTGCTACACATTAAAGCAGTTAAATAAAAGCATTTTCAACTATATAACTATTTAATAGAATTTAGGGGGCATGGGAGGAGTTGAAGGTATTAAAGTTCGGATTTTCAAAATCAGTTCCACTAAGGAAATGGAGATCGTAAATTGATCAACATGCAGGTGTACTTCCTCCTCCGAATGTGAGCAACATTTAGGAAATCAGCACTTGGATCTGGCCAGCTCCATGTTAGTAAATTGTTTGGGATTTGTTTCCAAATGTATCTGCCCAGTCACAGCGATACAACCTTAGAGGTTCCAAGTTTATCATGAAAGGAAATCAATAGTAAAAGGGAAATGACCAAGGTTAGTTTTGCCCGCTTTGGCAGTTCATCAATATTCATACATTCTCCTTTTAGTGAAGTTTAAGGCTTACTGCTAAAACTTTAACCCTAAATCAATACTTGACTAATGCCTACCACACCCTCCGCCCTGCAGCAAGACCCAGCACAACCTACAACACACTGAAATGCCTTGTGCCATTCATGCTCTTCTTTCGGGACAGATGGAATAGAGGGGAGCATGGGGGAGGGAAGGTGGGCTGTTTCTTTTATGAAGCACTATATAGCTATGGTGCTGTATACATAATTGCATCTTGTTCTGTCCTTTAAATGAATAAAAAGATTTAAACCTAAAAATGGAAATTAGTCAAACGGAATGCACTACCACACTGCAAAAATATGACCAAACACTCCATTTATCTCCCTTTCAGTTTAGTCTGTCAACTATACAGTGGAAAGTCAAATGAACAAAGGGGCTTAGTGGACACTTGTATGGGGTTTCCTAAGTTTCTTTAAACGCAATTCCCACATTACAGTAGTTTACAAACAACTTCTCTTAGTACCATGTCGACCCCTCTTCGCTAACTATACTACAATAACAAACATTGTTCTACTTTCAACAGTCCTTCCAAAGTTGTTTATTCCGATTACCACTTCCCTTCAGAATACAACTCCTCTGCACATCACATTCAAAGTGTAGACCATACAATCTGGTGTCAAATACGCAAAAATGCAGCACACTAGCTGGAGAAAAAAATAATAATCCAGGATTGAGTATATCATGGCTGTCATAATGTATGCCTTGCTTCTCCTGAGATATACATTTTTTTTTAATAAGACAAATGATAAAAACAGGAACTCAGGAGCTCGTAAAAAAAAAAAAAAAAAAAAAAAACGAACTCAGTCTGGATTTACCATCCCATTCACCAATACTTCTGTAAAGTTATTTACCACCAACATGTTTACAGTGACAAAATCTTGAACCATACACAAGTTCTGCCATACCAAACCATCTAATAAGTATTAGACTCGTTTACTGAAAACAGAAGATGTTGTGAAAGAGCACTTGAAGGGAAACCCACAAAGAAAAGCTATTTATCACAAAAAGACATCCATTAGTCCGATATAAGAGAACTATAATGCTTACCTGCACTACATGTACCAAGTAGGTTGAATACCAGGTTTTAAACATGCTATTCCAAAGCACCTACACTGAATTAATTTAGATTAAAGTGCAACCTAAATGTAAGAAATAAATAAAATCTCACAGCCAGAACTCTGCATAGTCAACTTTAATAACTACTTTAAGGTCTTGCACAAGCCATATGCACCCTAGAAGCTTCAAATAAAAATAGGATTTGTGGTAACTACTTTCACACCAAGGGTTGCCTTCACATTAAGAGTAATACCGAAGCCAAGTCACCACCGCAGCAGCTACTAATATCTACAAGCTATAGAAACAGTGCTTTAGCGTGGTTGCACACAGCACTAATTTCGATTTCATAAAGCTAGAAACGCAAAATCAACAAGCACCAGCAAAGTCAATTAACCTGGACTCCATATACGCACACTACATTAGCACACAGGGAGACATAGGAGGGAATCAAAAAGGATAGACAGACATGGCTTTAGTTGGAAAGTAGTTAAATACAAACACGAGTAGAGACAGAAATACACTCATATCATGTAGATTTGGGTAAAATGAATATTCTGAGGTGTTGGGCCAAGGTGTGATTGGGTCTCAGTCTATGGTCAAAGAAAGCCAATAAAGCGGCAAATGCAAAGCCCACTTTTTATGACAACATAGTTTGGCAGGTGCACTTTCAAAACCCAGACTTAAAAGAACGAATTGCAACTATGGACAAAGCCCGTTCTGTCACTACAAAGTACATGTATTCACTAAAGCACAACTGCACTTCCGTCTACAGCATACAAACCCTATTGAGAAGCCGCATCTGGTACTACCACTGGGCATCAGAAAAATTGGATTTGACTAAACCTGTATTAAGCCCTAGATACATAAAATATGTACAGTATAACCCAAAAAGCATTGCAAAGCGCATTCTTAAAGTAAAAATATATTTAAAATCAAATTATAAAAATTGCAACTCCGACCCACCCTGCGTGCAAAAGGTATTACATTATGGGATGCGCTAACCAAGGGTTCTACCAGAACGATTTAAGTGTGTGAGCACACTCAACTTGCTAGCTGGATCTAGCAACCTATAACTGTTGATACCGGGAAACAAGAAAATGATCAACTTCATAAAGGTCAATCTCTACACTGTAACCACTACCAGAAAGTTGTATAGCAGTATCACCAGTAACTTTTTGAAGTTCAGCGAGACTTTGTTCCAAGTGAAAACCATATCCCTAAATACTGTTTTGCCCCACCACAGTACAATCAAAAAATGTTTGCACTTCGAGTATTGCTTTAGGATTGGAAATTGCTGAGCAGCAGTGCAAAGGTTAAACGCTGGCCCTAGCAACAAAAAACAAGACACCTAAAAAAAATAAGTAGTGCCAGAGTAAGAGTACCCACCTAACCTAGCTTACACCGTTCAAATCATCAAGTGCCATCTGAGTAGCCAAAGTTTCAAGCGGTTGTAGTATAGAGAAGGGACCACTTAAAGGCCGCTTCAGTATTTGTCAGGTATAGTGATACAGGCATGTTCTCTTATCACAAGCATAGAAGTAGGACACAAATAAGATGGACCAGGCAAACAGAAAGGAAGGGATTAGTTGCATTGGTCAGAGGATGTTGCCACACTCAGCCCAGTTACAGGATCCTTTCACTGCACAGTTTACGCACCACTAGACACTGATACCCTTCAGCTAACAGGTTATGCAACCTGAAAGCCTTTGGATAATGGACCACACTCACAACAGGTATGCAAGAAGCTTGAAAGTTAATTTAACGTTTAGCCTGTACATTTAAGCTGTAGCAAAATTTGCATCCACAATTCGAGGCTGCTGTTTTAGGTCCATACACAAATCTGGAAGATGCGCTATTCTTGGGAGGGGAGGAATACTAAGATACAGCTGTTGTAATAACGCCTAGCAGAGTTAAACTCACTGCTCTTTTTTGCACAGCATTGTTTCTATAAGAGGTTGTGCTCAAACAAAGGTGCTTTCCATCTGCACTAACTTGTACATACCCTGAATGAATTGTGAGCCTCAGTGGACAAGGGTGGCTTGAGGGTAAACATTAACACTATTCCAATATAGTAGTAGGAGCAGTTGACTGTCATTGAGTTCTGGCAAGTATTCCAGGGTTCAAATTGTTTTCTAGGATGTACTATAGGAACGAAGATATGTCCAGGATTAGGCTTCTTAAGCCCACTCGATCCTGTAGAATCTACTAATTCTCCATCAATTTCTCAAAAGGTAGCACATTCGTGTTGGAGACCAGATCGCAATGATAAACGGGCAGAATTGTTCAAAACGGCAGCATCTTTCATTCATACTGCATCGGTATAATACAAATTAAAAAAGCACACTACAATTCAATCAAAATAGAGGTTGTGCTCAAACAAAGGTGCTTTCCATCTGCACTAACTTGTACATACCCTGAATGAATTGTGAGCCTCAGTGGACAAGGGTGGCTTGAGGGTAAACATTAACACTATTCCAATATAGTAGTAGGAGCAGTTGACTGTCATTGAGTTCTGGCAAGTATTCCAGGGTTCAAATTGTTTTCTAGGATGTACTATAGGAACGAAGATATGTCCAGGATTAGGCTTCTTAAGCCCACTCGATCCTGTAGAATCTACTAATTCTCCATCAATTTCTCAAAAGGTAGCACATTCGTGTTGGAGACCAGATCGCAATGATAAACGGGCAGAATTGTTCAAAACGGCAGCATCTTTCATTCATACTGCACCGGTATAATACAAATTAAAAAAGCACACTACAATTCAATCAAAATAGATGACCTAGATGTCACCCTTTAAGTAGTAAATTCCAAGAACGGACAATTCTGTATCTTACTGTATCCACAAGAACATTGTTTCTCTATCTTCCAAAACGGACAGAAGCCAGAGAGAAATTAGATAAAGATACTAAACTACATTGTAGCCCAATACAATTATCGAACTTTAGGCAAGCGATACCATTTCTGCCAGGTTGCGAGTCCCTTTAATTGGTTCAGATAAAATTATGTGCACGACATATGCCTCGAGCAATAATGATAACAATGTTCTTTTTCAGTGTGCTGTAACTTCTATAGAATTCCTTTGAAGCCTAAACAACCACTTTAATTAGCCGTAACAAGTTAAAAAAAAAAAACCTTCAATGAAAGCTATACTGAGGCCAAGTATAAAACTAGACGATATATTTTTCTAAACAGGGAAGGACTTCAATAGCAACGAAAGTAGCAATTCTCCTCGGGTCATAAACTACAAAAGAATAAAGGTGTGGGCGTGTTACTGTACAAAATAATAAAGGTGTGGACGTTTTACTTTTCCAGAAGTCGAAATTTTTGGTGAACTTTTGTACAGGATGACAATATTAAGACATTTGCCAGTCTATTGGCTAAAAGTAAAGTGCCCAGTGAAAAAATACTAAGACCAAAGCGGTTGGAAATTAAACGGAAGGTCGTCTAATAGTCAAACCATAACTTAATTTGAGCCGGTGGCGAACAACAACATACAATTTTGGAGACCGGCACTTATTTGTTGTGATCAAACATTTACCGAGAGCAAGACAAGGACAAACTCGCAGAAGCTAAAGGAGGAAAATACAAATGCAAAACATGCAAAAAGGGAAAAACGCGGTAACCTTTAAGAGTGAGATAATGGGGCCTGGAGTGCCTAGCAGAGGATTTAAGAGGCTTGAGGTGATCAGGCCTACACAGCCTTGGTTATTGGCGCGCCGACTTTTAATAGCGCCAACCTCGGACTTCTGAGCAGTGGTACTCATGTAAAACGGTCACAATGCCTGCATCCATGAAAAAGTAGAGACCCAAAAGATGCACTGCAATGCCAGTCGCAAGAGGTAATCCTGCAGCGCAAACATTAAATAACCAAGAATGAGTAATTGTTCAATGCCATGCTTACATTAAGAAAACAGGTCAGCTTTGATGCTAATATGGGGAATACGTCACGACACTTACTGCGCAAGTGCCGCAATCCTTACAAATTGATTTTCAAACACAAGCCTAAAAGCTACTGCATCACCTGGACACTTCATGGGCTATACTGAAGCAAAGGTCGCGGATCTGGTTTGCACAGATAACCCTATATAAAACTCTAAATAAATAAATCCCTTTCAGGTTCCATTCAAATTCTAAATCCGAATTGTGTCCAAGAAGATTGATCCCACACAATGCAAAAAAAAACTCACAGACGTGAATTGAAAATACAAGCTAAGTGCATTGGCACTCGGTACTCCCAAGACACAAAAGCATTTGGAGTATCGTATTCAAAAGCAGCCAACCAACACCTAGAACCCAATACTTCCAAGCCATTCACGAGTAACTAGATCATGTACCTTATTCGGGTAAATGTGAAGTTCTTCGGGCTTGAGGTGAAGTGGAGGTCAAAGTGAACGGGCACCAGCATTACTTAGCCATTAGGTGCAGGAAACGGTTCATTACACTACTGTCTGATATTGGCCAGTGAAGCTTTATTAGATCAAAGTAGTACGAGACATACTGAAACCACTCACTGCCCTACCGTAATCGACCAATAGGTGAAAGGATGGTACTTGAACAAAACGTTCACAATACCACAATAAACCACCAAGTTTATCACCCGCATTACATCCATAGCCTGCCCTAAACACTACTTACGGTTCACATCCTACAACAGCATTCAGATAGAGCCAAAATGTGATACCATTCGTCACACCAACAAAAGCCTAGCATAGACTACATTTCCTAGTTTATTAATTTGTTAATTGGCCACACCCACGCCACGAACAATGAGACAGCCAGCATAGTGTGTATTCGCCACACACACACCTATAGTCGACCATTTATAAAAGGATTAAGTCGTGACCGGTATTAGCAGTCCTCACTGAGGACTATCAGTCAATATTCTTAAAGCCCAATTGCCAACCAGGCCTGGACACCATGCTCACTTATCCTAGAGAATCGCGGCCTACTACCCATTTGCTTAGGCAGTCAATGGCACATACCCTACTTTTATCACCCGTGATGATAATTCATTCTCAGGCATTGCCAGCACCCCCTGCCCGCGGGCAACCCACTTAGTGATCTAGACGATGGCCAGTAGTGGAGTCCATACTAAGGACGGATGAAGATTTAGACACGTAGCGATGGCCAGGGAAATAAATTCGAACGAAAGCACCGTTGGCTAAGGTCCAGATTTATTACCTAGTATCACAAAATAACCTCCATTAATGAGGTCCATCGAACCTACACTACGGGAGAACAACCACACCTTGCCCGTCAGGCTTCGTGACGGGTCACCCGCAGTCACATGACCGAGTCGGGAGACACACTGACGTCAATACGCCCGCCTGAAGCGCACGGAGAACAAGGAACACCCGCAGAAAAAAAGACGGAATTGGACGGTTGTTAACAAGGAGGCGGAGCTCCGAACCAGGGAGCCGCAGAGCCGAAGGGATCCGGAAAAATCCGAAAATAACCATTAGGGGTGGTGGCGGGATTCAATAAGGTACTCAAGGGCCACCGAAAGAAACCTTTCTTAACCTTAGGGAACAAGAACAAATGCGATTCCAAATGAACAGTAAAAATAATATACAATCACCAAGGAGAAACAACAAGCTTACCGCTAAACACCATGGCAGAGGAAGCACCCATGACAGCGAAAAAAGAGGCATAGTCTGGAGAGGCCATGGCTGCGGGCGCGAACTGGGTATACTGCGGCCCTGTTATAATCTCTCTGCCGCTCTTGCTGCTTCTCTCCGCTGTCAGACTGCAGCCTCCGCCCCGCACAGTCTCTCTTAATAGGGCGTCCGTCCGTAAAATGGCGACCACGGCGGCGTCACGCGCCGGCTCCCCCTGACGCAGCGACGTCACCTCCTCCCTTCCTCTCACTTCTTCTCCATGGACCTTACCACTGGGTCGCTGAAAGGGAGACGACTTTGGAATGCCATTGATGAGTCTTGGATGCGAGACTTGCTATAGTGTGTTTAGCGACAACATTGAAGGGTATGGTAACACCAAACATTCAATGAGTCGTTCGACGCGCTTTCTGCACCCCCCTTCGGGATCGTACCACTTGTCATGGCACTAAGTGCTCTGACAGCACGGAGTGACGTGAGGTCGTATTAGCATAGTAGGCGAGGCCACGACGAGTTCATTAGCATTTTAGTCGATCGCCTCTATAGATGGACTACTGACCTGTCACTTTTCTTAGCCCCTTAGGTGTTGAAGGTTCGAGAGTCGGTCTCTCAGGTGTATAACATAGGTTAAACATTAGCATCGTTCTCTATAAATCCCATGGCACATCGGTTATTCCGCACCTTAGAGTCTGGAGCGATGCCCCTCCCAGTTTGTGGGGCCGAGGTAGGGCATGCATTTGGTGCTCACACAGACGACACCTTCCATTACTGTACCGTACCTGGGAACACAGGTTTGCTTCGGATTTCAGTGGTGCTAAACAAAGATCGCGGTTCGCTGGCTCATTTTCACCCCCGTGTCACTGAAATGTTTTCGCACTAATTAAATATGCCGATGACCCCGATTTAGCTGGGAGAGTAGTCCATTTTTGAAAAATACAAAAACATAATCTTAGTACCACGCCTACAATTAATTCCGATTTCATCCAACTCAACTGGAAACAATAAATTCCTTCGACTTTTTTCTCTAATTCAAAATCTCCCTTTTTTGTGTTTCTAAATGTTGGCACGTATGCTGCCTACCCAAGTGCTTTTTTCACACTATGTGGATTTTATTGTATTTGTGCACTGACGATTCTTTTAAAAAAATGTTTCCCAACCTGCAGTTGTTGCAGGGCTATTGTAAGAAACCGCATAGGAACTGGCCCCTAGAGGTTGTGGCCTTATGGCAAGAGAAGCCAACTTTGGAGCTTGGGAAGCAGGTTCAAGCCTAGGTGTCGGCTCAGCTTAAGCTTCCTGTGATTCTGGGCAAATTACTTAATTTCCCTGTGCCTACCAAGAAATCAATGTGTCCTTGTAACGTAACTGGTGCTCATGTAAAATGCTCCAATACCTTTAGGTCCAGTTTGCGCTATTTAAATCTGCAAAAAAAACACATAAAACCCCAGAGAATGCTTTTTAGCTGCTATGGGGACAAGCCTTCGCCAGGGCCAATCAATCGCTCGTAGTCGCAGACTTTGCTTGGCTCCTGGGATTACCCTGTGCTCACCTACTATTCCTGCCGACTTGGGGCCGACGTTTGGTGGAACCCTCCGGGCGCGGGACTGCAAGGACCAGTGTTCCTTGCGGCTTGCCATCTGCCGCACCTGGGGCCTCTTCCCGCCCCCACCTCTTTCTATTTAGCTACGCCCATATCCGTGACCTGCGGGACGCGCGTGGGCACGCATCGGGTGAAGCCCGGGCCCGTTGTAGCCCGTTCGAGCCCGAGAGAGACTGGGCTGGGCCCCCCCTCTAATGCTTTGATTGGAGGATTTGGTTGTATATAGTTAGAGTTGTAAGCCCGAGTAACGCTATTTATATCTCAATATGCCAGCTCGTGGGGGTAAGAGCAAAGCTGATGCGGGGGGGTCTCTTCTAACTGGCACCCTGGATAACTTTATTACGAGAGCTAATTTAGTAATAGATCAAGGGATTACGTCAATGGAGCGTCGGGTATCTCAAGATTTAGCCATGGCGAAAAGATCGTCCATGGGTCACTTCGCGAGTGCCCGCTCACCTGAACATTCAGCAAGAGTTAACATAATCGAATCACAAGCACTTGTACATAGTATTTCTGCCCAGCAGGAGTTTCCTCTTGAGCAGTCGATTCTCGACTTACACTCTTCACAAATAGTAGAGGATAATCCAGAAATATTAGGGGTCAGCATGATAGAAGAACTAACTGTGATGCAATTAAGAGAGAGAAGGGAGGGTGCAAAGCCAAAGAGAAAAAGGGCTAATACCAATGTGGCGGGGGGTAGAAAACCAAAGGTAGCAAAAGGTTTGGGTAACACTGACATATCCCAAAAGCAATTGGATGTTGCTGAAAGAAACACTAGTATAATACTGGACTCGCAAGGTTATGGTCTAGCGCCAGATGATGGGGCAAACACTGTGGTAACAGACGAGGAAGACGATAACCTCCTATTAAAAAAATTGGGGGTTTTATTTAAATCTTCCCTCAACCCTTTGGTAGCCAGACTCTCACGGATTGAGAAACTGCTTACTCAGTTGGAACTGATTACCAGGAGTCTGATAGATACTACGTATACAAAGACGGTGCACCCTTGTCCAACATTAAAAAATAACAAACAGGTTGCAGAAGAAACTGGTAAACCTCCAGCTTCGGATCAACAACCGAAATTAACTAGTTCTAATAGCTCAAATACACAATTTAGTAAATCCCAAACTGGATTAGTTGGTTCCACCCAAGCAATACAGAAAGGTGATAAGGTTTCTAATATTACCCGTGGCTAACCTAGAGGGGATCTAACGTTAGGGGTACCTGAAAGGAGGCATAGAATAAACTTACCCCCAGAAGCGAGCCGGTATACGGTGTATTAACGGGGGTCCCTGAACTAAGGAATTGTAGTGAGGAACTATTTACGACCTTGAAAAACAAAGTAGTATACTGGCTAAATACAAATCGACCGTTACCCCCCTCACATGTCAAGCAAAATACTGATGGTCCGCAGAACAGCATGGGTGGGGTCTAGCACAAAAACAATCCTGGGGGACTGCGTACTGGTCAATTTTAGGGATCCATCCACGGTTGACTATATATGTAGCTGGAGAAACCAAAATACACAGCCAGCCATAGAAGCACGACCACTTTCTTACTTTCACCCGGCAACTGACTTCCCTGACCATGAGGGTAGTTGGACGCGGGTTACGCATCACACAAGGGACAGAATGGTTAAGGTGGGGTATGGTCAAATAAATAGATGGACATGTGCCCCTGTTGAAAATAGGTTTAATTGCCTAGAAATGGTGGACGGACTACCGATATCCAAAGATAAAATCTCTGGGATTAAGCAGGGAAATGGGCAGGACAGCCACCGAACCCCCCCAAAAACCACAAATTTAATAAAGAAAGGTGACTTAAGGGCGGTATTGGGGGCAGGCGACTTGAGACTACATAGTGTATTAGGCGAAGGAGGTGGCATTAATTCTAATGCCAATAAGTGTACAGTGGGGAATTTACATAATATGTCAGTCGCATTAGTAGCGGAGGCCCAAGGCCAAGTGATGCTAGGGACCTACTATTCCATAATTAAGAAACGGAAAAAGGAAATAAAGCAAGAAGCATGGCGAATTTTACACCAAGCATGCATCCTAAGAGATAAAGTCGGATTTTGGAGGGCGGTCAACGCCCCTTTCTTCGCTGAAAGGAAAACAGATTCTATAGAGATGGCCATAGATGAAGTAACCTGGGTCAATCATTTTAGTGCATTATATAAGAGGGACGAACAGGTAGGAATTAGGCATGGCAATAGCTCAGGGATGGAGGGGCCCGAGCCTCAGAGCTTGTTCCCGTTGGGCATTGAATTTACACTATCTGAAATTGAATTAGCAATAGCAGATAGTCCGCCGGGAAAAGCCCCAGGGCCGGATGGGGTTCCGGTAGATATCTATAAGTCAAATAGTAATCTATGGGCACCCCTCCTGACCAATGTTCTTAATAGTTGTAATAAAACGGGGTTTATCCGTACCTGGCAAGAGGCGGTCGTGGTCCCTATATATCAAAAAGGGGATCGTAACGACCCCAAGTGCTATAGACCTATCTCCTTGTTAGATGCCGTAATGAAAGTGGCAGGAAGAGCCATTTTGAATAGGCTACATTTACGGGCTCACGAGAAAGGTGCTCTCTCCAAATTCCAGTATGGCTTTAAGGCGGGACGAGGTACCGTGGAGCAAGGGTTGAACCTAGCAATAATAGTAGGGAAATATGTGGTGGCGAAAAAAGGCAACTTATTTTTAACATTTGTCGACCTGAGTTCGGCCTTTGATTGTCTGAGCCACGAAGTATTGTGGGATACTCTGGTACGCCTTGGTATTGAACCAAACCTGTTAAATTTTATTAAAGAACTATATCGGGGGGTGGGGGCTAAAGTGCGCTTTGGTACCAAGGGTGAATGTACATCTGTGTTCCCCATAATAAAAGGAGTACGACAGGGCTGCATTCTCGCACCCTTTTTATTTAACCTTTACATTAATAGTGTGGCCAAGCACTTAATATTGGATAAAACGGATTTCCCCCAAATTAAAGGCAGCCCAGCCCCCATATTGTTGTACGCAGACGATGCAGTTATTATGGCCAGAACGCAGGTGGGTTTACAGAGTGCGTTAACCACTTTTGCGAACTACATGGGAGCTGGAGGCCTGAAGATCAATATTGGAAAAACTTTTAATATGTGTTGTTCAACTAAAATAAACGTTCAATGCACCACCTTTTTAGAGAAGTCAGAGATAGAATCGACTAATTCTTTCTCATATTTAGGGATCATTTTTAATAAGCAGGGAACATGGGCATCAGCGGCCGACGCGAGGAAACTATCTTTTTCTCGTGCAATCGGAGCCGTGAGACAATTTGCAAATAAATTGGGAGGGCGTCCAGTACACATTTTGGTAGACATTTATAAGTCGAAGTGTGTGTCTACCGCAACATACGGTGCAGGTATATGGGGGATTGTCGACACCCGAGACATCCAACTGTGTGAAAATGCCTTTCTTTGCTTTCTATTAGCTGTTCCAACTCGACATCAACTTATGTATGTCACAGAGAATTAGGCTTGCCATATGTTTCCGACCTCATTAAAGTAAGCCCTGTCCTATTGTGGCATAAGGTTTGGACTTCTGAAGAAACTGGACTTAATAGGGAAATATTACAGGACTGTCTTGTACTTCAGGGGGCGTATAAAATCAGGTGGTTCAAATATGTGAAGGAATTTCTAACAGAGATTGGACATCTCGATTATTTTGATTCCCCCACAACTTTAACCTCTATCACCAGGAAAAAGCTGAAAGAAATTTGCCTCGAACTGCTGGAGAAAAAACGCTTGCAGGTAGAGGAAAGAAAGGGGTCTGTAGTGCAGAATCAACTAATCTCGCAGGGACATGAAATACAGCAATATCTAATTTCTACACAGAGCTGTTTTTCTAGGATGCTCTTAACACGCTTCCGGGGAGGCAGCTTCTTTAGACCCGTCACCTTTCCGGAAACAAACATATGGTCAAAAAATTTGATCTTGTGCCCCTGTGATGGTGTGTCACAACAGTCTACAATTCACTGTGTTTTATTCTGTAAATTTTATTCGCTCCCCAGAAAAAAAGATATATTGTTCTTATTGAAGAAATGGGGATTGAGACAGTGTAGACATGCTTTATTGAAACTTCAGATGTTAGAAGATGAAATGTCTATGCACTTAGTGTCAACTTTAAAAAAAATGTGATTAGATGCAGAGTAACTATGAATTAAACTCTCAATAGTTTAGCATTTTGTACTATTATATATTAATGGACTTTTTTTTTAATGAGGATTGATTTCTTGCGGTGTATTATATTGTGATTTTCTTGTGCTTTTATGATTTTAATTGTGAAATCGAATAAAGCTATCTTTGACTTGACTTGACTTGAATGTCCCAATAACCTATTCTTTTATCAGGTCTCCCCTAATTGTCTCTGGAATTACAATTTAAAATCCTAACTTATGGCGAAGTTAGATTTTAAATTGTAATTCTGAAAATACCACTTTTAGAAAGTTGCAAAAAAGAACAATTGTTGGACAGAATGCAGAACAATGTCATATATTCACCCCAGTACAGAGATCTGGACCTAAATCCATAGTTTTATTGCCCCCATGCCATTCCAGTTTGAACAGAGACTTAATAATAATTAAAAGGAATGGTTTAGGCCTAACAAAAGTGGTTATTTTCACAGGCTGAATTTGCAGTCTTAAAACTGCACAGGTGAACTAAACTGGTAGACCTGCAGTCATTTTTACACTGTCACTGTATTGGGTGGCACAATGGGTGCTGCGGTCCACTAGTGACATTTAACGTACAGGCCCTGGGTACACTTGGTGCCATATACTGGGGACCAGTAGGTAAGTTAAATACGCCAATTAGCAGTATAGCCAGTTTCAAAATGTTTTTAGGGGTCAGAGTACATGTATTGGGGCCTGTTTCGCAGTGTCCCAGTGCAAAGAAAAACAGCATCAGTCCAAAAAAATGGGTCTGATCATGCAAAAAGAGGCATTTTTCAACGAATGCAAAACACCCCAAACAGAATATAACCAAACCAGAGGTCCTGGGACTATACCGCATCCCCAAATAACAGGTGGACTAGTTTTGAATCAGACCTGTCCATTGTTTCTCAAGTCAATGCCATCACAAAGTCACTTTTTATTTCAACCTGCGGGTATAGCGGGGGTGCTAACACTAACCTAGCTACCATAGATAAATACAGTAAAAAATGGTGAACCTCTGCCAGGCATTGGGCACTGCCCACAAATGGCCTCAAATCTTACTGCAATGATGAGGTAGTTAAGGACCCAAAAGATTAGAAAATGAACCGTTGCACTCATAATTGCTTTGAATTGTGTAAAACGATCTCAAAAAGGTGGTTAGGTGCTAGATGAGTTCCTCCTTCTGAGTCTTGGAGGCTAAATGATAAACGTGGTAGCGTTATTCCAGTCGGGAATGACGTGCTCAAATGCACACAACACAGAGAAATTTCCTTTGTACTTTGTACGTTCAAATAAAGTTTTATTGAAGCATTCAATTTAATTAATTGTCATCGTTATTTTTCACAATGTCACTTTTGTTCAGATATCCAAATTATACTTGGCCCAATGCATTTCGGGCATAATGCCCTTCGTCAGGGGCATTGATTCACTTCTAACACTGTCGGGTGTTTGGAAAACACTTGGTATTGTCAACTGAGTATATGTAAGAACGCGAAATTGACCTGATGTTTAAAAAGCCTATACCAGGTCAAAGAGGTTTAGCGGCGTCGTCAGGGTTCACAGACCGCGTTCAAGGTCGGTTGATTTCATCGGACGGCTGCACGAGTCACTGTGCCGCTGCTCCGGAAAAGTGATAACAGGTGGACTAGTTTTGAATCAGACCTGTCCATTGTTTCTCAAGTCAATGCCATCACAAAGTCACTTTTTATTTCAACCTGCGGCTATAGCGGGGGTGCTAACACTAACCTAGCCACCATAGATAAATACAGTAAATATTGTGAACCTCTGCCAGGCATTGGGCACTGCCCACAAATGGCCTCAAATCTTACTGCAATGATGAGGTAGTTAAGGACCCCACATTAGTTACTGTAAGTAAGTAATTAAGTAGAAATGTATTGTTTTTGATTAATTAAAACCATCACAAAATATATTCAGGTAAAACGTTTTGATAAAAGGACTTTTAGTTACTGAAGCAGAAGATCTTATTCATCTTGTCTCTGTTTGGGCGAGTTAGGGTGACAAAAGGGATGGGATGTTAAATTTAGCCCACTGCAGGAGCCTGCAGGTTTGGGTGAGGTCATTGTATGGGTATCGAAACAGAGGTGGGTGCTTAGAGGTTTGCTGAAGGTGAGTGGTGGAGAATCTCAGAAGAATGCTCCAGAACAAAAGGGCTTGGGTAAAGAATCTTCTGCCACCTCCCCTGGGGCCCTGATTATTAGTCGACCAGAGTAGTTTCCTGATTTCTCAGCTGAGAAGCAAGGTGAAAATCCCTGATGCAGTGTATTGCGCACACATGAATTGCTGTCTACAGGCTACTGTTGATCTCCATGATCTCGCACCAATACATCCGGTACAAACCCTTTTTTATGACAGTACAAAGTAAACGGCTTAGTGTAGGCAGTGAGCTCTATTGCAGAGGCTGAAGAAAGAGCCAACCTTAAGTTCACAAAGTCCTCTTGTGCCAACCTAATCAGTGCGAATGATCTAGGGTGTCTTTCTTTAGATAGGGCCGATTCCGATCTCAGTCGGAAGGGCTCCGAATCGGATTTGGGTTTACCTAAACCGATCTAGAGCCCTTGTTTCCGACCGACTCGTTCCCAATTCTGAACGACCAAGTACGATGCCTGGAAAACCTTAGCACTGACCAAACCGGTATCGGAAGGCATATGGAGAGATAGAGCCCCCGGAGCCGAATCACACAGCTCTATGGAGTAGGTTTTCCTAGCGAGCAAGTACGATGAACGATTCAGACAGCCTTTATGATTCATTGTGCCCGGATCAAAAAGGCTGCCGGAATTGGTCTTTGAGGGCCCGAAGCAGGCCCCCCCTTCACCCGAAGCCCTCTGAATCATGCCCGTGGGGTACCCAGGGGTCCCCCCTTTGAGACCATGCACAGTGTGGTAGTCTCCAAGGGGTGCCCGCCACAGGGTGCACGATGATCCTCAACCACCCCTTTTGTCAATGGGAGCCTGTGTACGCTTTGGGTACACAGGCTTCTATTGAAGTCAATGGGAGTCCGACCAAATCAGATCCTGATGCATTCAGATGCATCGTACTTGTTATGTCGGACTCCCCTGACACGAGTCGTATGGAAAGCATTCCGGGCACGAGTCGTTCGGTTTGATTTCCCAACGAGATCAGAATCGGGCCCTTAGTCTTGAAGAGGTTTAACAGCAGAAGCAAACCCTAGTATCCTTTTTCTGCAGAATCCCGCCATCCCTAATATAGTGTCTACCTGAGAAATAGTCATGGGTCTTGGTAGCTTACAAATATCTTCAATGCAGTCTGCAGACAGGTGTCTCTCCACTGCTGAGATGCCTTGACCTAATTTGCAAACACAGGGAAGACAGAATTGTAATTTCTTCTTGGAAGCCTATGCCCCCTTTTATGCTAATCCAGAAAGGGGATATAGAAAATCAATTTTGCAATGGTCTAACGAGTTAGGAGCAAACAATACAGTTCTACACCTTGAAACAGAGTAGATCCTCATGTGAAGACCATGGTGTATAGGAGACACTTGAGATAAGATAAATGGCAATTCAGCATATCCTTGTGGGAGTTGATAAAAAAAAGTTAGCCCCCGCCCTAAAAAATGAGAACACAAAGAGATATTGGTTATCCTGATTTAGGGGAATAAAGAAAACATCATAACCAGATTTACAACAAGCAACCATTTGGCAAGTGCTGGAATACATGGTAACATGGTTTGCAGGATTAGGTACAATAGGAAAGCTTGGCATTACAATAGCATTAATACTTCATAGGTCTTGAAAAAAATCTGTACGTCTTTGAGACCCCCCCCAACCAAAAACTCTTGTTTTATGAAAGCATATATAGCCTGTCAAATGTCTTTACCTTAGAGCATAGCAGGTTCTGTGAAATGTGAGGTAGTTTCTTCATGGGATTCACTGCCGTCTTTAATGGTTTCAACAACAAACATAACCTACATCATGTGCATGTTCAGACCATAAAATGGAGAGTACATTGGTCAAATTATATCAGAAATAGACTTGGGTACAACAGCTTTAGATTTTGTATCATGAGTGCAATCAGCAACTTCACATAAAACAGGTAACATGCTGTTTTTTTATTACTTTTTAGACAATTTCAAATGGACAACATCATTGGTACAATACACAGTACAGTTCAATTTGTATCAAATACCTCTCCCCAGTAGAATTACTGGAGAGGTGGTCTGAATAGAAAGACATGTTGATAGGTAATGGGGCCTAACATTATGGAGACAGGATCAGAAACATGATGTGGGAGTTCGAAATGCCAGCTGCATGAATGGGCAAGCCAGAAAGAGGCAATAGGATCTGGACGTTTTCAAGGCAGATTGGCTGGTATCAGTATCGGTATGGGACAAAGTGTGTTCCCCATAAATAATGCATTTCACATTGGGGCCATCTTGGTCTGGTGGGATTAGGGTGTTTAAGGAGCAGTTGGCTCTTCCCTAGGTGTCTAAAAGGTGGGATAGCAGCTCTGGGAAAGTTGTGTACTATCAGCTTGTATGAGTTGATGGGTTCAGTAGAAGACAATCTAATTTCCAGTGACCACCCAGCCCACAACTAATACATTAGGGGCCTTCTGGAGGGGTTGAATTGCCCCAGCCACAACCTGGGCTTCTACCTCATATCTGTCTGACCCATTCACTCGATCTTCAAATACTTTCCTCTATACCTCCCTCTTATGGATTGTTACATTTTTTGCATTTCTAAGGCATCAATTTTGACTTATTTGATTCCTCTTTCCTTTCTTGCACTGCAAGGTGGGGATTCACAACTGATGCCAATTGCACTGGCTCCTTGGTTTGCCACCCACCCAGTACAGACAGTCCTCAGATCTTTCAGGGCATTGTCCAACAAGCCTTGAACAAAAGTAGCACCCACAGCTTTCCACATGTTCTCAGCGGGTTTGAACAATACAAAAATATTGTTCGAACACTTCTTTTAAATGATCTAGAAAGCAGCAAGAGATTCATCTTAATTCTGTTTAAAGTGGGCTATCTTAGTCCAATTGTTCTTGCAGTCACATCACCAAGAGCCTGACATGGCAGATTACTCTTTTCTTCCTACCTATCCCATACTTCGCTTGGCATGACAAGACATAACAAATGATTCAGATCTACAAAGTTTGATTTATAACACTCAAAACAGTCTGAAGCTCTTCAGGGAATTTCATGGGATTCTCATGAATATTAGTAAATAGTTTCATAAAATTGGGTACATCTGCGGGCGACCAACAGACATAAATGGTAACTTGGCCTCCTGCTCCTGGGTATTCTCTTAAAGAAAACATTGAATCAATTACTTGAATGGGGCATTTTGAGGATTATCACTAACTATGTTAGTGGATGAGAAATCGTTTTGGTAATTCCATGGATTTCTTTAAAGTTATCTCACTCGCCTTCCAGAAGTGCGCCATCGACTATTTCAGTTTATAATCTTTCTGCGTACCCTACCAAGCTGATGTTTAGCATCAGTTTGGTAAAGTGTTGATGGAAAACAAGCCATAGAGGGAGGGTGTGTTGTTGTGGAGTCAGCGTCAGATTTTGTGTGTGCTGCACCATTCTCTTGCACGTTGCTGTCGCTCCCCGAAGCTGCAACGCTTGTTGCATTCACTTTGCTCTCATGCACGTTGTTTGCAGGTACACCTCCAAATAGTTCTTCTGCTAGCAGTGCTCTGTTTCCAGGCTTTGCAGCTGATGTACTTCCAGTGTCTCCTGCTGGCATAAGAAGACACAAGACATCTAGTAATTCCTCCTTGTCCACGACTGGCTTTGACGTTTTGGATGTAATTTACGGCAGCAAATAAGGAGGAGATGAAGCAGAAAGGGTACTTGCCCTAACCCCATCCTTCAAATGGGTTATTCATAAGTCATAATTGGGATTTGCCCTTGTGTTTCGCTTTAAAGGATTGATTTAAGAAGACTAGCCACTGATTAGGTTCTACTTTACTTTTATGTTCTTTTAGTCTTTTTCTAAGGTCAATCAGGCATTCTAGATCAACAATTTATTCCCCTGAAAACAGCTTCTTCCGTCCTCATTAATAAATCCTACCCATTGACTTTAATTTATCTGCATGTGTTTTTGCCATACTGTTAACACATGCCCATGAGTCCATTTCAGTGGGGATTGCTCTTGCTTCAACTTTCCTGCCTCCATTTCTCTTTTTATCTACAACCAGGAGCATGCAGAGGGGTCTTCTAGCCTTGTGCCATAGCTCATCCAGTGGAGGGAGTTAAA
The DNA here is from genome assembly GCF_964261635.1 of Lissotriton helveticus. NCBI lineage: Eukaryota > Metazoa > Chordata > Amphibia > Caudata > Salamandridae > Lissotriton > Lissotriton helveticus. The sequence goes on along the minus strand of NC_136071.1, from coordinate 514,126,982 downwards.
ATGGGGAAAAGGTTCCATTTGGAGCTAATAGCTCTTTTTCTGTCTGATCTTGCGAAGGGAGGCGAAGAAGGCACTTTCACTCTTGTTTGCTGACCACCCTTACTTTCAGAATTCTGTGGTCACTGCCAGCTAAGTTCCAGGGTGCCGGATCACGGTCCCTCTTCCATTCATACATGCATCTGCTAGGGACCGTGTTTGTTGTTCTGGAACAACTACATTTCTTCCCCTCTCTTCACTATTCTAGAGCTTTCTGCTTTGTACTGTGGATTGCATTCACACCTCTTACTCCTCATACTCGGGGACTCTTCCATACCCATCCAAACCAGTTTTCTCTGTCGTCGCCTACCTAGACACCAATCTCTGACTTTAACCCCTCCCACTCGGGGATAATTCCCCTGCGGTGCGGGGGGAGGGGGCCGCGTGTGGCACCGCGGTGCTCGTGAGGAGTTCAACTCCAGCTGAGCTCATCACGACTCCGCCCACTCAATGGAATGCCCCGCACAGGAGGGGAATTAGCCCCGAATGGGCGTTCCACGGCTAATATGACGAGCTGAGCTCGTCATGAGCACAGCTCCACTGTGCCTCATGATGAGCTGATCTTGTCATGAGCGTTGAAGGGGTTAAAGAAATTAAAATCAATAACAATAATCAGACTTCACATTTCTTAAAGTTTTAAATGTACTAATACTGTGTGACCTGAGCAATGGGTCAAACACTGGCCTGTTCTCCACCCCCGTTCCCCCAGGGGTCTCTCTATTTACCTTTGGTACCTGGGGTCATCATGTGAAGTCTGATCCAGCCCTTGTCCTCGACATCAGCAGAATGTAGGTGTCCTGGCTGAATAAAACTATTGAGGAACTCCATTCACACACCTACATGAAGTATGAAAATGTTTATTAGCAAAAATCAATCGGTGAATCACAGGAACCGGTGACAGAGGATCCCCAGGCACCGAGTAAGTGTAAATGCTAAAACAAACAAATACGCAGAGTGAGTTTATAGCTTTAATTCACAGGGCTTGTATGGGGATCACATGGCTAAACTGAAACAAAGACGGCATTAGCAAGGGCCAAGACAGAATGTGGTATGGTACACATTCGAAAAGATACAACAGTGTACATTTGGGAAGTTTAGCAAGTGTCTTCAGAATTTCTCACTTCCAATGCAAGACATAAGATTGAGGTTGTACACATCAGAAGCAGCTTAGCCTGTTATCATGGGTAATCCTAGCAAGAAAGTGGCAGCTACTACTACAGCTATATTAAAGCATATCATAACAAAACCACCTGAGTACATATGTAGGATGTGAATCATGGATCTGTGTCTAAGCTTTGCATAAAATGATTAATAAGTTAATAGCCCTTTCATACGAAGAAAGGACAGCTGAGACAAGGGCTTAGCTCCAGCATTGGCATATAATGACACTTTTCAGATGTAGCTGTATCAGACGTGTGCGCCATTCAAACCATTAGATGAAACAGTGCTGTTCCAACTGCCATGAAATCATATAATTTAACAGGGGGGACATGGGGCTCTGAGCGTGAATGGGTAGAGGGTGTCTTCAAGAGATTACTGAGAGAGGAGAGTTGTGAAAAGTCAAATGCACAGCTATAATTACATTCCTCGTTAATATTCAAACCGATGCCTGTTGATGCCACCTCTCACCCAGATGGATCCCTAAAATCCACACACATCCCCAACGCCTATGTGTAGATGGTGGTCTGGGTCATGTGACTCCTCCTTAGCCAGTGCCCAGTTAGACTTTTAGAAAACCCACTCTTTCCAGCTGGAGCATGTCCTCTGTGCTGGCATGCCACGCCAGAGGGTGGGGAGGGATCTAATAATAAACAGAGTTAGCCACAATGTGAAGTCATAGGTTTCCTGTATACACACTACGGTCGTCCCTCCAATGGCAAGAGAGAGCCAAGGTTGGCAAAGGACAACAGGGCTATCTATATCTCTGACAATGCAGAGATCATGTTTTTCAACCTGCTGTGATCAAGGAACGTAAAGTAAGTTGTTTCTGGAGGGGGACCCAACTGAAGTTAATCAATGTAAACAAAAATGTTGTGAGACGAAAGAAAGTTTATGGTGAAAGAAGACTGCATCATAGTATGCGGGAAGTATGTGATCAGCTGAGAGAGTGAAAATGGTTCCAAGCCTGTTGGCTACCACAGATGAGCCTGAGAGAAAGGCCTCCGCAGAGGTAAGTTTCAGATAACACAAATGTATAATCCCACTTCTTGAACAAGTCAGTCAACGCGTCCCCGCCTTATTCTGCTGGATATTAGTATCTCTAACTGGCACCAAAACTCCTGTACGCAGCAACAGAAGCCCACCAGAGCCGTCAGTGTGCAGACTGGCAAAAAGTACCAGCAGGAAGGAGGATGGAGAAGGGCACCCTGCCAGACACTAAATGAATGGTCCTGGATCAGTTCAATTCAATATGCTTTATTCGGCTAAAAACTAGGCATGAAAGATACATAATGAGTATAAAAAAGACAAAATGCATACCACAAGGTAGCAAAATAAATAAATACAGTCCAAGCAAAGTTCAATAAACAATAAAGTGCATTGGCATAGCAGCATGAGGATGAAGCAATCCAATAAAAATCCATCAGCTGCGACATTCATTCAGGTAACTTAATCATCACCAACCATAGTTGCGTAACATAAGCTTAAAACACGCATTTGCAATGCAATCGGCCTCGCCTTTGGGACCTTGCATGTATTTAGCTATGCAGCACATTTGTCTGGGTGCTGAAACATCTACTGTTCTTTAACATGGAGGTTAAGTAAGCACCAAACAACGTAACGCCAGGTATGGGAACACATGGAGAGAAATACTGCAGATCTGCGGGAAATATTGTCCAAAGCTGTGTTTTTAAAATAAAATCAGGTCCCCTTCGGTGGTCATATCACTGAAAATACAAGATTTGAAAAAAATATTATTGTCTACCGGTGCTCGTTGAATACAAGTTACTATGGCCTAGAATCTAGGGAATGCTAAAGTGATTCTGGTATTTTACTGACCTCTGCTGGTCGTTTTCTATCAAGAAAGTTAAATAGAGGCAGTTGCCAGAAAAAATTAAAAATAAAGTCCCTAAGTAGAAAGCAATTCTGGTATTTTACTGACATCTACTGGTCGTTTTCTCTCAAGACAGTTAATTAGAGGCAGTTGAACAAGTAGAAAGCAATTCTGGTATTTTACTGACCTCTACTGGTCGTTTTCAAACAAGACTCTTAAGTAGAGGTAGTTGAACAAAAAAAAAGCCCTTAAGCAAAGTCCTAGGGCTTATCTCTCGATCCCACAAAGTACACACAACAGATCCACAGGCATCAGCCCTAGTAAGTGTAAGATTCCAACTTTCATCCACAGGTGCCAGCTGTAGAAAGTGTAAGATTCAAACTCTCCTCTCCTGGTGCCAGTTGTAGAAAGTGTAAGATTCCAACTCTCATCCACAGGTGTTAGCTGTAGAAAGTGTAAGTTTACAACTCTCATCAACAGGTGCCAGCTGTAGAAAGTGTAAGATTCCAACTCTCATCCACTGGTGCCAGCTGTAGAAAGTGTAAGATTCCAACTCTCATCCACAGGTGTTAGCTGTAGAAAGTGTAAGTTTACAACTCTCATCAACAGGTGCCAGCTGTAGAAAGTGTAAGATTCCAACTCTCATCCACTGGTGCCAGCTGTAGAAAGTGTAAGATTCCAACTCTCATCCACTGGTGCCAGCTGTAGAAAGTGTAAGATTCCAACTCTCATCCACTGGTGCCAGCTGTAGAAAGTGTAAGTATCCACCTCTACACCCACGGGTGCCAACTGTAGAAAGTGTAAGATTCCAACTCTACACACGCAGGTACCAGCTGTAGAAAGTGTAAGATTCCAACTCTCCATCCACAGGTGCCAGCTGTAGAAAGTGTAAGATTCCAACTCTCCTCCACTGGTGCCAGTTGTAGAAAGTGTAAGATTCCAACTCTCATCCACAGGTGCTAGCTGTAGAAAGTGTAAGATTACAACTCTCATCAACAGGTGCCAGCTGTAGAAAGTGTAAGATTCCAACTCTCATCCACTGGTGCCAGCTGTAGAAAGTGTAAGATTCCACCTCTACACCCACGGGTGCCAGCTGTAGAAAGTGTACAATTCCAACTTTCATCATCAGGTGCCAGCTGTAGAAAGTGTAAGATTCCAACTCGACACCCACAGGTGCCAGCTGAAGAAAGTGTAAGATTCCAACTCTTCTCCAGAGGTGCCAGCTGTAGAAAGTGTAAGATTCCAACTCTCCTCCAGGGGTGCCAGCTGTAGAAAGTGTAAGATTCCAACTCTACACCCACGGGTGCCAGCTGTAGAAAGTGTAAGATTCCAACTCTACACCCACAGGTGTCAGCTGTAGAAAGTGTAAGATTCCAACTCTCATCCACAGGTGCCAGCTGTAAAAAGTGTAAGATTCCAAATCTCCTCCAGAGGTGCCAGCTGTAGAAAGTGTAAGATTCCACCTCTACACCCACGGGTGCCAGCTGTAGAATTGTAAGATTCCAACTCTCATCCACTGGTGTCAGCTGTAGAAAGTTTAAGATTCCAACTAGATCAGAAGGGCTTTATTAGGGGTCGCTCTATACAAGAGCTCATACAAGCATTGGTGGGAGCAATAGATGTTGCCTCCCAATACAAAATCCCGTTAGCAGTTATTACCTTGGATGCCGCAAAGGCTTTCGACCCTGTCAACTGGGAATTCCTTACTAAAGTATTAGCAAAGGTTAATTTGGGAAAATACTTTTGTGGCACAATAGCAGCATTTTACCAAGCTCCGACGGCCAGATTACTAATAAATGGCAGTCTATCTTCTCCTATAACAATCCAAAGGGGGACAAGACAAGGGTGTCCGTTATCACCTCTACTATTTGATTTATATATGGAATCATTTGCAGAAAATATCAGACAAGACCAAGGTATTCTACCTTTTAAATACAAAAATTGGGTGAAGAAAGTTGCCCTTTATGCGGACGATGTGATGCTATATACCACTGACCCTATTAAATCAATTCCACTCATTTACAAAGCTGCAGAGCAATTTGGTCAAGTTTCCGGATACCTGATCAATCAAGCTAAATCAGAGTGTATGTGCTGGAATATTCCTCAGATTAATCACATTCCAATTCTGAAAAACCAAATCAGATATCTGGGAATTCAAATCACACAGGACATAAATCAACTTGCAGGAAAAAATCTTGAAAAGATCGATAAAGAAATGGCGGATTCCCTAAAAAACTGGGCACTCCTGCCCCTGACCTTAATTGGTAGGATCAATATAGTAAAAATGATGTTGCTACCCAAAATAATATATATATTTCAGAACATTCCACTGGCTTTTAAAGAAGCTAGATTAACTAAAATACAAGCTAAATGGAATTCGTTTATCTGGGCCTCAAAAGGTATAAGAATTTCTTGGAAAAAACTATGAAGGAAAAAAGGCAAAGGTGGGCTGTGTGCACCTGATCTGAGAGTGTATGCCTGGACCCTATTATTGAAAGCTGGAATTAGCTTATTTGATACTTTAGGGGGTACAGAAACAGACATTATGTTTCAAAATATGCTTTCTGAGACTCAGGGAGGGTCTCATGCATTTATGTTTAAGTTTGGAGATATGCGATTTTTTTAAAAAGTGCGTCTAAAGGTTTTTAGAGACATGGCACATGTATGGGCCAGAGTAAGGAAAAAGCTTAACATCCAATATTATGCCAACTTAGCACCGATTTGGGACTCTCCGGGCGCCCCAGAATGGACTAAAGATCGATTATCCCTAGCTCTCCAGATCGCAAATATCAGACTATGGGGCCAGCTAATGCCTGAAGGTAATCTTTTGAGCTGGGAAGACATTTCTGCTCTCAAAGATAAAAATCTATCCAAATTTAAGTATTTGCAAATAAAAAGTTGGGATCAGGCTGTCACAGAGGGCAAAGGTGCTAAATCCATCTTGGATGAACTATTAACGAAGAAAACAACTCTGCTCAAAACATCGATTCTATATTGGACAATACTTGAAGGAGAGGATGGAGAGTTCAACCTTCCAGAACATCTATGGAGAGACCAAGTCCCAGATGCCGACTTGCAGAACTTATGGCAAGTATCCTTTGATTTATTACACCTTACAGTCTCACCTGCCAATTTAAAGCAGAACCACTTGTTTTCTCTCCATAGGGTATACTGGTCACCGGCCAGGATTGCTAAAATTTCAAAGGGGACTACTCCCTGCTGTCCAAAGTGCTATCTGGAAAAAGCAGACGATCTCCATATGTTTATGACCTGCCCCGCACTATCACAATTTTGGTTTGAAGTACAAGAAGGTATGAAAGCCCTCTTTGGGTATGAAATACAGGTTAGTACACAACAAGTATTTTTGGGAATTCCCTCCAATTACGAGGAAGTATCTCAAGTCAGTAATAAGTTATTTTTATACTTAATTATTTTAGCACGTAGAGAAATATGTAAATTGTGGGTGAGTACCAACGCACCAATATATTTAGACTGGGTTAGGGCAATCAGGCACACTCTTAGCTTAGATAAAGTGGTATGGAAGAGAAGAAAGCATTTTTGGACTCCTTGTATTAATTGGCTCGATGGTCTATGAACCAACTTTGTCCAATGATTATGCCTTTTTGCGGAACGAACCACCCTAAGATCAGTCCAAGGGTCTGGTAAAGTGTAAGACTGAGCTGACTATTTACATGGTGGTATCGTAAGATTCATATTGGGTGTCTGCAAAAAGAGCTTCCATAAAGATTCTCTGTATAATCAATACCGAAAATATCTTTTTTGGCGTATGAGGACATTAGAAAGAAAAAAAAAAAAAGATTTCAACTCTCATCCACAGGTGCCAGCTGTAGAAAGTGTAAGATTCCAACTCGACACCCACAGGTGTCAGCTGTGGAAAATGTAAGATTCCAAGTCTCACCCACAGGTGCCAGCTGTAGAAAGTGTAAGATTCCAACTCTCATCCACAGGTGCCAGCTGTAGAAAGTGTAAGAATCCAACTCGACACCCACAGGTGTCAGCTGTGGAAAGTGTAAGATTCCACCTCTACACCCATGGGTGCCAGCTGTAATAAGTGTAAAATTCCAACTCTCATCCACAGGTGCCAGCTGTAGAAAATGTAAGATTCCAACTCTCATCCACTGGTGTCAGCTGTAGAAAGTGTAAGATTCCAACTCTCATCCACTGGTGCCAGCTGTAGAAAGTGTAAGATTCCACCTCTACACCCACAGGTGCCAGCTGTAGAAAGTGTAAAATTCCAAGTCTCACCCACAGGTGCCAGCTGTAGAAAGTGTAAGATTTCAACTCTCCATCCACAGGTGGCAGTTACAGAAAGTGTAAGATTCCAACTCTACACCCACAGGTGTCAGCTGTAGAAAGTGTAAGATTCCAACTCTCATCCAGAGGGGCCAGCTGTAGAAAGTGTAAGATTCCAACTCTCATCCACAGGTGCCAGCTGTAGAAAGTGTAAGATTCCACCTCTACACCCACGGGTGCCAGCTGTAGAAAGTGTATGTGAGGAAAACCCTGCGTGTATTTCCCCCGACAATGAGTTGTCTCCGCTATCTGACCATTGGATGCCTTACCGTTTGTCTTTGGAGGAGAACTATGTGGCTGCCAATCAGACTTTTCCAATAACCCAGGGTCTTTCCTCTAAACTACAGATCGGTGAACCTTACCCCGAAGAGATCCAACCCTGGAAAGGTGGAGAAGGAAGTCAGGACAACCAATAAGGACAGACGAGTGTTTCCCCGGAGTGGCTGAAAAAGGAAGGCTGGGACACACCAAGTCTGTCAGCTGACCGGAGAATGCGATACAGCGAAGGAAGCATTGCGAAACCGGAGGAAGACGCCGAGGACCCCGAGAGCCGGTGGGAGAGCTGAAATCATGACGGAGAGGACGGAGACCAGGAGACCCCGGACGAGTGGACAGAAGACTGGTGGTTCCCGGAGGAGGCTGACGAGCGGCCGCAATCCAGGAGGGTTGCGGCAGAGTGCGGTATTTGATTTGGGCAGAGGGTGGGGCGGGAGAAGGGTGGTTTTAAATGCTTCCCCCCCTCAACTGACCATCAGAACTCCCCCCTTTTTCCCTTTGATACACCCAGCTGTTTTTCTTTTAGGCACTGTTCACCTCCCTCACCAACCCCTTAAACCGAGCTACTCTTCAGCTCCGCTACGGTTGTTTTTCCCCTGCCCTAAACACCCACCTCCCTCCTTTTGAAGAACCTCACTTGCTGTGTGGAGGCCATACAATTAACGCGTACACAATTACTGACCGCCATCTTCCATCTCTGTTTGTTTTGAGTACTCTAGTACTACGGGAGCCCGACCAGCTACGAAGAGTACAGAAAGTCCCAACTACCATAGAACCTCACCAGAACCTATTAACACGACCAACCCTGGCTACAATTCTGGACTGTCTCAACAGACTTTGCTTTCTTTTATGTTTCTTCTCTTCCTTCAACCATAACCTTGGATTGTCACCTAATAAAAACCTCACAATATAGAGCATATACGGCTTCCTCGCTTCTGTTTCCGACCCTCCCACCGACAGGTGGTGTCAGAAGTGGGATCAGAGGAAATGGAGGCCGTAGTGAGGACAATGGCAGAAGGACAGAAAAAATTGGAGAAAATGATGGCCCGGTTCCTGGAAACAGCTGAAACCGAGAGGGAGGCCCTACACAAAACCCTCACAGGACAGGGTTAGACTCAAGAAACCTCCTTAGGGAGACTAATTGAAGTATTAGGACAATCTTGTGGTCTCGCCACTCCTCCTTCTGTGGTGATCCAAAAATACGTACAGGGTGAAGATCCTGATTTTCTTCTCTCAAACTTTGAGCGCATGGCCAGAGCTGCCCTATGGCCCGAAGAGAGATGGGGACAATATCTAGGGCCCCTTCTTACAGGGGACCTGCAGTCTGCATACCAGGCCACGAACCCCCTCGGAGTCACACCTTATAACGATATCAAACCGTATATTTTGGAGCGAACGGGCATAGATGATGAACGCTATAGGGTGAGGTTACGACAAGTCAAGGAAGGCACCCAGGAAAACCCTAGAGCCATTTTCTACAGTATGAAGGATCTAGCCGACCGATGGCTCAAGCCCCTTACCTCTTCCAAAGAAGACATTGTAGAGAAAATGTATTTGTAACAGTTCCTAATGTCCCTCCACCCACCAATGCAGAGGTGGGTCTGTCAACACGCGTATTTGTCTTTAGAGAAGGCTGTAGGAGTTGCATCAGCCTATTTCCGGGCCCATGAATGGCAAAGAGGAAAAGATGATGGACACTGGAAGCAAGCAGGAAATCAAGTCCTGAGGAACCCCAAAAACCCTCAGCCACCCTGGAAAACAGAGACAGTGACTGTAGTACCAAACCCCATAACCCTGACCCCCCAGACCGTCAGTCCCCTTGGGACCTCAATGTTTCCATTGTGGTGCGTTCGGCTACATAGCGAGAGTTTGCCCACAGAAAGACAAACCCATGGAGGTGGGTAACACCTGAGTCCTTTTCTCTCCCTCAGGAAGAGACACCCATCCTTTCCACAGACACATAACAGTTAACGGAGAACCACGAAAAGCTCTAGTTGATACCGGGTGCCGTCATACAGTAATGCAACCACAATCCGTCCCTGGGGGTTCACCAATCACCACAGGGACTGTCAACATACAATGCATTCACGGGGACACTAAGACCTATCCCCTAACCAATGTAGCCATCCAACATCAGCCCACCCAGACTCCCACAGACATGGAAGTAGGTCTCCTCCCTCACTTACCCGAACCCGTAAGCTTGGGAACCGGCTATCCTCACATACACTCACTCCTATACGGATCATGGAAAGAGAGAGCTCAGTGGAGAGAAGAATCCCCCTTTTCCCAAATCGATCATCCAGGGTGGGCCAGCCAAAGGAAAGGATAGGAAGAGTAGACAACAAAAGAGAAGAGACAAAAAGAACTGGAAGCCTATACTTTTAACCAACACTTCCCCTCTATGGGAACATGATAGGAGTTTCCCGGCAGCCCAACAAGAAGACAATATACTACAGGAAGCCTGGAACCAAGCCACAGAACAGGAAGACCCCTTACAAGTAGGTCCCTGTGGCGGCGTGGAATGAACAGGGCGAAAACTGGGTCTAGGTAGGTATGGTTTTATTTTCATTAAGACACGTTTGTTTCTACTAGTCAGTCTTTCTGCTGCAAACTTTGCGGGTTCCGTGATGGCGGCAGGTTCCCAGGTCTTCCAGGCAACTGATGGTTCTGGCCTCGGACTTCCTCGTCAGTCCCAGGAAGTAGCGGCAGCCCAAAAGAGTGAGATAGAGAAGAACTGGTCGTTGAGGCTGTTTATCTGACTTCCACTAGTGAGAGGGCCGGGAGTGAGGAGACACCTAATACACTCGTGTACTCTGTGCACTTTATACAGATGCGAGACGGTGATTGTGTGAGGTGTCGGAACACTGGTAAAAGGAGTGAGGAATACGGGGAAAAGGAGTGAGGAATACGGGAGGGGTAACGAGGGTGACAGTCTACAAAGAGCCGCGTTCTCCGAGTGGCGTTTTACGGGCGTCCCGCCTCCCCACCCAGCCCGAGAGATGGTCTTGTACCTGGAGAAGCCACGCTCCTCCGGGGGCGTGGCTCGGGGATGAGTGGAAACGTTGGCCTCCTGGCGCTGCCTCCGTCACCAATGACTCTCCTGCCGTATACTGCTCCTCGCGGCCTTCAGGAAGGAACACGCTGATTCTCGACTCCGCCGCGGCTCCACTGCTCTCCTCCTTCACGTCGGTGACGTCGCACGCTTTGTGGTGTACTTCTTGAATTATATTCAGTGACCTTCCTCTGATGTTCTCAGGGGGCGGGGCCTCGTCACAGTAGAAAGTCCAATTAAAGGCACCCTGTTCTTTTTCTCCAGTCGTATCTTGATCCACGTCCCAGGACCAGTTCTCCTGTTGGGGATTAAAGAGAGAGGGTGATGGAGGTAAAACAGTCTACCAGTCCTTCATGTTTTCATGTGACCCGGGGTGCAGGTCTGCCCGGTCACACACCACCCCCCCTGGACTCTCCTGATCGGGGAGAGGAGGGATTCTAGAAAGGTAGACAGCGTTACCATTGTCTTTACCCTTCCTATGTCTTACTTCGAAGGCGAAGGGTTGAAGTGATAAAAACCAGCGGAGTACCCTGAGGTTTTGGGCCTTGTTTCTGCACATCCACTGTAGTGGAGCATGATCAGTATATAGAAGAAAAGGGCGACCCTCTAGATAGTATCTCAACTTATCCACCGCCCACTTCATTGCTAGGCACTCCCGTTCAATGGTAGGGTATTTACACTACCGGGGAAAAAGCTTCCTACTAATGCATAGGATTGGATGTTCTAGTCCATCTTCCCCTACTTGTGAAAGGACTGCCCCCAACCCTGAATTGGAGGCGTCTGTAGACAGAATGAAGGTTTTATTTAAATCTGGAGATATCAGTACTGGGTCGGTTGTTATAATCTCCTTAAGTTTTTTGAATGCTCGGATCATTTCAGCTGAGGGATGACCTAGGGAGTGCTGTTTGACATCCTTTCTCATCAGGTTGTTTAGGGGGGCGGCCACTTCGTCGAATTCTGGTATGAATTGTCTGTAATAGCCAATGAGGCCGAGAAATGCTCTTAGTTCTCGTGTATTGGAAGGAAAAGGTGTACTGGAAATGGCCTTGACTTTTTCTGATTGGGGGGGCTATCACTCCCTCTCCTAGTATGTACCCAAGATATTTAACGTGGGTGAATGCTGACCGCGATTTCTTTGCATTAATATGCAATCCTGCTCTTTTCAGAGCTTGAAGAAGTATTTGCAGGTGTCGTAGATGTTCTGACCACGTAGGGCTGAATACCGCGATGTCATCTAGGTACGCCGAGCAAAACAAAGAGTACGGTTGTAGGATGGTGTTCATCAGACGTTGAAACGTTGCCGGGGCCCCATGTAGTCCGAACGGTAAAACATTAAACTCATATAACCCTTCGTCTGTGGAAAAGGCCGTCTTTTTCTTGTCCTCCTCTCTCAAAGGGACCTGCCAATATCCCTTCGTTAAATCGAAGGTGGTTATATATCTGGACTCTCCAAGATTCTCGATTAACTCATCCACCCTAGTGATTGGGTAAACATCGAAGGATGATATGGCATTCAAGGCTCTGAAATCCATGCAAAAACGGGTGGACCCGACAGGCTTGGGGACCATGACTATCGGCGAAGCCCAATTGCTTTTCGAGGGTCGAATTACTCCTAGTTTCAGCATGTCGTTGATTTCTTTTCTTAATGTTTCTCGTCGTGCTGCTGGGATGCGATACGGTTTTTGCTTCACGTGTTTTCCTTCTTGGGTTTCAAGATGATTTTCAGCTAGGTGTGTTCTCTCTGGCATGTCTGAAAATATATCTGCAAAGGGTTTTAAGGTATTTTGCAGACTATGTTTCTGTTCTGGAGTAAGTACTTCATTTATCGGAAGCTGGTCAAGTGTTGTTTTTTCTTGTTTTGTAGATAACATTATTTGAGTGTCTTTGGGTTTGGGCCCCAGCCATTTTTTAAGCAGGTTGATGTGATAACATTGCCTTCTGGAAGGCGAGATCTGTACCCTATAAGTCGTCTTTCCAATGGTCTCGACTACAGGATATGGTCCCAACCATTCGCTCTGGAATTTTTTTGTGGAGGAGGGCAAGAGTACCAATACCCAGTCTCCCACTGATAGTGTTCTCCATTTCTTCCCCTTGTCGTACTGCTTCTTTTATTTTTCTTGACTTCTTTCTAGATTGGTGGCTGCTAGCTCTCTCAGTTTCCCAATTCGGGATCTTAGCTCTTGTGTGTATTCCAGTAGGGATTTTTGTTCGTCTTCATCTTCTTTTTCCCATGCGTCTCGGGTTATCTCTAATAGCGACCTGGGTTGCCTTCCATATAGTAGTTCAAACGCTGAGCAGCCTGTACTACTTTGTACTTGAGCCCGTAGGACATACAAAGCCAGAGGTTGTAGCCAGTCCCAATCTTTTACCTCCGCTGAAAGGATTTTTTTCAAGGTGGTCTTAAGTGTTCTATTGTACCTCTCGACTAATCCATCCGTCTGCGGATGGTATACAGAGGTACGAATGTGACGGAGGTCTAGAGCCTTGCATACTTCCTTCATTAACCTTGAGACGAATGGTATGCCTTGATCCGTTAATATCTCCTTTGGGAAGCCAACCCTGGAGAACAGTTCAATCAGTTTTTCTGATATGTTCTTGGTCGTGGGGGCCCACAGGGGAAAGGCTTCAGGAAATCGTGTGGCGTAATCCACAATTACCAATGCGTATGCATTTCCTTTAGAGCTTTTAGGGAGGGGACCTATCAAGTCCATTCCTACCCTCTCAAAAGGTTTCCCAATGAGAGGCAAAGGTTGAAGGGGGACAGCTGGTGGACGCTGTAGATTCCTTTTTTGGCATACGTCATAACATTGGAAGTATTTCTGAGTGTCTTTATATATTCCTGGCCAATAGAAGTGCCATAAGAGGTTTTGCGTGGTCTTTTCTGCTCCAGAGTGCCCTGCAGTGAGATGGGCGTGTGAGTAAAAAATTATTTGTTCACGAAAAGCGACAGGTACCACCAACTGTAAAGCTTCTCCCTGAGTACCCTCTCTATACAGGAGATCGTTTTTTTTATAATAAAGCGTGGATAAGGAGGGGAGGGGACATCTTTGTTCACATGCGCGTTTTCCCATGCATTAAGAAGTGAAGGATCATTAGCTTGAGAGAACTTAAAACTACGATCCAGTAACCAGGGCTCTTTTGTGGTCATGGCTGGATATGTCTGAACTGGATTTACTGCCTGACTGTTTAAGTTCTTCTGAAACAGGGCTAGGAATTTGGGATTGTCTACCCCTATGATGAAGTCTTCAGGGAGAGTCTCCACCACCCCCACCCTTACTGTGCACGGAGATTGGTTGTCAGGGATTAAAGGGACTACAGCTACAGGGTAGGGTTTTATGTTGCCGTGTACACTGCGTATATGGACTGTGGTGTCGGATATATATTGGGCCAGGAGTACCCATTCCTTTTGAATACCTGACTGTTTGCAGCCTGAGTCTAACAAGGCACTCACAACCTTACCGTTAACCCTTACACTTACATGAAATGAGGGGCCCATTTCAGCCGAATACAAGACAGCCTTAGGGATGTACCCCACCTCCATGGGCTCCTCCGCTGGTTTTCTTCTGGGGCACAATCGGGCAATGTGGCCCCACTCCCCACATTCAAAACATTGTGGGCCTCTAGTAGGTGGGGGTTCAATCCTTATTGGTTTGCTTCTTGGTATTTCTACAGGGGGTTTTGGCTTCTTTTCTCTTTTTGGCAATGCTCCAGTCTTGGAAGGCTTTTCAATCTCCCAGGGAAAAGCCTGGGGTTGTGCCCTAGCAGCCATCTCAATGGCTTGTTCCGGGGTGAGGTGAGAATGTTGTTTAAGCCACTTCTGTGTTCCATAAGGTAGAGCCTCCATAAACTGCTCCAAGTAGATCCTATTCATTATTTTTTCCTTCGTACTGCTGTTCGGCCTTAGCCATTTATCGGCGGCCATCTTTAATCTAAAAAACAGGGTCTTAGTATTTTCTCCCGACACACCTCTCTCTTTGCGGAATCTAACGCGGTAAGCCTCCGCATCGAGTCCCAAATAGTCCAAGATCACTTCCTTGATTTTGGCATAGGGAGTGACACCACTAGCGTTCGGTCTCTCAAAGTTCGTAAGAAATGAGTCCGGGTCCTCGCCTGATATGTATTTCTGTTGAGAGACCCCCGAGGGATGAGGGATGTGGGGACGTCGTTCTTCCTGGGCTAAAGTAGTGGGTTCTTGTACTACTTTTTATAGGCCTTCTAGTTGAGCTGAAATAGTAGTTTTAAACACTTCGCGATCTTGTTGGGCTGAGGCCATTTGCCTTTCGACAGCCCATTCCAGCTTTTCCTGGCCTTTAATTAAATGCTGTATAAGGTTATCCATCATGGGATCACTGATGGAAGGGGATCCCACTTCTGACACCAGTTGTGGTGGCGTGGAATGAACAGGGCAAAAACTGGGTCTAGGTAGGTATGGTTTTATTTTCTTTAAGACACGTTTGTTTCTACTAGTCAGTCTTTCTGCTGCGAACTTTGCGGGGACCGTGATGGCAGCAGGTTCCCAGGTCTTCCAGGCAACTGGTGGTTCCGGCCTCGGACTTCCTCGGACTTCCTCGTCAGTCCCGGGAAGTAGCCGCAGCCCAAAAGAGTGAGATAGAGAAGAACTGGTCAGTGAGGCTGTTTATCTGACTTCCACTAGTAAGAGGGCCAGGAGTGAGGAGACCTAATACACTTGTGTACTCTGTGCACTTTTTACAGATGCGAGACGGTGATTGTGTGAGGTGTCGGAACTCGGGGAAAAGGAGTGAGGAATACGGGAGGGGTAACGCGGGTGACAGTCTACAAAGAGCCACGTTCTCCGAGACGCGTTTTACGGGCGTACACACCTCCCCACCCAGCCCGAGAGACGGTCTCGTACCTGGAGAAGCCATGCTCCTCCGGGGGCGTGGCTCGGGGATGAGTGGAAACGTTGGCCTCCTGGCGCTGCCTCCGTCGCCGATGACTCTCCTGCCGTATGCTGCTCCTCGCGGCCTTCAGGAAGGAACACGCTGATTCTCGACTCTGCCGCGGCTCCACTGCTCTCCTCCTTCACATCGGTGACGTTGCACGCTTTGTGGTGTACTTCCTGAATTATATCCAGTGGCCTTCCTCTGACGTTCTCAGGGGGAGGGGCCTCGTCACAGTAGAAAGTCCAATTAAAGGCACCCTGTTCTTTTTCTCCAGTCGTATCTTGATCCACGTCCCAGGACCAGTTCTCCTGTTGGGGATTAAAGAGAGTGGGTGACAGAGGTAAAACAGTCCACCAGTCCTTCATGTTTTCATGTGACCAGGGATGCAGTTCTGCCCGGTCACAGTCCCCAATTCTTTACAAAAATGAGTTTGTTGTATAGAAAAGGGGGGAGGGACTTACCAGTCCAACTGTTAGTACCCCTTCCACTTCGAGAGAAAGTCCTGTACCTGGCACACAGCATCTATTGGGGGGGCATTTCGGTAGTGAAAAAACTGAGGATGCCATATTAAAACGATTTTACTGGCCGGGTATTTACCAACAAGTAAGGAAGTATTGTCACTAATGTGCAATTTGCCAAAAATATAGCCTCTACACACCTCCCAGGGTGCCCCTCAAACCCTTGCCAGTAATTGATGTTCCCTTCTCTAGGGTGGGCATGGATATACTTGGTCCTCTTTTGCCTTCCCGTAGTGGGTGTCGCTATGTATTAGTCATAGTTGATTACGCTACACGGTTCCCTGAAGCCGTCGCGTTGAGACAACTGAACACTACACAAGTTGTCAAAGCTATGATTTCCATCTTCTCCTGCGTAGGCTTCCCTACTGAAATTCTTATCGAACAGGGCACGCCCTTCACCTCAAAGCTCATGAAACAACTATGCCAACAGTTAAATATCAAGCAGATCCGCATCGCCGCCTACCACCCACAGAAGGACGGCTTGGTAGATCGTTACAACTCCACGTTGAAAATCATCCTGAAAAAGCTTTTAAATCTGGAAGCAAGGAGGTGGGAAGATATGCTCCCCTTCGCTCTATTTGCGATTAGATGCAATAAACAAAAGAGCCTTGGTTACTCCACCTTTAAACTTCTCTATGGCCGATCTCCGCGTACCCTTATTGACATGGCAAGAGAAGAATGGGAAGAAGAGACTAACACAACTAAACATTTACTAGACTATGTAATCAGTCTTATGTCTCACCTTAACCAGGTACTGGATATTGTAAGGAATAATTTAGAACAAGCACAGATAATTCAAAAGAAGCAGTACGATAAGAAGACCAAAGAGAGAACCTTACAGCGGGTGAACAGGTGTTACTACTATGACCCACCTCCGAACATAAATTATTGAGTCAATGGCAAGGCCCTTTCTTAGTATTAGAGAAGGTAACCCCTGTCACTTATAATATTGAGATCGACCCCACCACTAATCAAACACCAGTGTATCACATCAATTTGTTAAAAAAATGGGAAGGTCCCGTCCCAGTCCTAGCAACCATAAAGACAGAAACACTGACAGAGCAAAGCATAGACCCTACGTTACCTGGTTCCCTAAGACAGGAGTTACTTGAAGTCCTACATCCGATCCAAATGGTATTTTCCCTGGTACCGGGCAAAACATCCTTAGTGGAACATGAAATCCATATCATCCCAGGAAAAACAGTACGTTTAAGACCCTACCGTATCCATGAGGCTATGCGAGAAGCCATTGATAATGAGGTCCTCCAGATGCTTCAGTTAGGGGTCATAGAACCTTCCAAATGCAAGTGGTGCTTCCCTATTGTTATTGTGCCAAAACCCGACGGATCCATCCGTTTCTGTATCGACTTTAGGGAGGTAAACAAAATATCACAGCTCGATGCGTATCCCCTCCCTAGAGTCGATGAAATGATTGAGAAGCTGGGGAAGGCACAATATATCAGTAGGTTAGATCTTTGTAAGGGGTATTGGCAGGTACCCCTTAGGACCGAGGACAGGGAAAAGACAGCCTTTTGTACACCCAGGGGTCAGTTCCACTTCAAGGTGCTACCCTTCAGACTTCATGGGGCGCCTGCTACCTTTCAGCGCCTTATGAACTTGGTGTTACAACCCCACAAAGATTACTCAGCGGCATACCTAGATGATATAATCATCTACAGTGCTACTTGGGAGGAACATCTTACACACCTTAGACAGGTTATTCCCACCCTAGAGGAGGGAGGACTCACCATCAATCCCACCAAGAGCCATGTGGCCTCCAAAAACGTGAAATACCTAGGGTACCTGTTGGGAGAAGGGGGTATTCGACCTCAAGAGGAAAAAGTGGCAGAAATTTCCCAAATCCCCTTTCCTAAAACAAGAAAAGACCTTAGGGCCTTTTTAGGTTTACTTGGATATTACAGGAGATTTATTCCTTGTTTCTCCCAAATCGCTTCACCCCTAACAGACCTATTAAAAAAATCGTACAAACAGAAAAGCAACTCAAGAACCCTTCTCAGAATGCCCTACAGTCTTTTCATTAATTGAAACACCACATCACATCTAAACCTTTTTTACTAAGCCCGATCTATAATAAACCCTTCTTGATCCAAACTGATGCCTCTGACAGAGGCCTAGGAGCCGTTCTATCACAACAAGATGACAACCAACAAGAACGACCCATCCTTTTCATAAGCCGCAAACTGTTCCCTAGAGAGACCAGGTACGCGGTTATAGAAAAGGAAGCCCTGGCCATCAAGTGGGCTGTTGAGGCCTTTCGCTACTATCTGGATGGTCGGGAATTCCATCTTTTTACAGACTCCTTGAATGGTTGTCCAGAAATAAAGGACACAACCAGAGAATCTTACGCTGGTTCCTATCCCTTCAACCTTTTAGATATTCAGTATATCATTGAAAGGGAAAAGATCAAGCCAATGTGGATTACCTGTCCCGGTATCCGAGAGACCCCTTTCTTGTAAAAAAGAATGCTAGGGAAGGGGGATGTGAGGAAAACCCTGCATGTATCTTCCCCTATAATGAGTTGTCCGCGCTATCTGACCCTTGGATGCCTTTCCGTTTGTCTTTGGAGGAAAACTATGTGGCTGCCGATCGGACTTTTCCAATAACCCAGGGTCTTTCCTCTAAACTACAGATCGGTGAACCTAACCCGGAAGAGATCCAACCCCGGAAAGGTGGAGAAGGAAGTCAGGACAACCAATCAGGACAGACAAATGTTTCCCTGGAGTGGCTGAAAAAGGAAGGCGGGGACACACCAAGTCTGTCAGCTGACCTGAGAATGTGATACAGCGGAGGAAGCATTGCGGAACCGGAGGAAGACGACGAGGACCCCGAGAGCCGGTGGGAGAGCCGAAATCACAACGGAGAGGACGGAGAACCGGAGACCCCAGACGAGTGGACAGAAGACTGGTGGTTCCCGGAGGAGGCTGGCGAGCGGCCGTAATCCAGGAGGGTTGCAGCAGAGTGTGGTACGTAATTTGGGCAGAGAGTGGGGCGGGAGAAGGGTGGTTTAACAGCTTCCCCCCTCAACTGACCGTCAGAACTCCCCCCTTTTCCCTTTGATACACCCATCTGTTTTTCTTTTAGGCACTGTTCACCTCCCTCACCAACCCCTTAAACTGAGCTAGTCTTCAGCTCCTCTATGGTTGTTTTTCCCCTGCCCTAAACACCCACCTCCCTCCTTTTTAAGAACCTCACTTGGGGGCCGATTAGGATGGCGGTTTTTCCGCATCCTCCGGGCCGGCGGAAGTGTCCGCCGGCCTGGAGGATGCGGAAAAACCGCGGCGGAGACTCCAAAGACCCACCGCCAAATTAGGATGGCTGGTGGGTCTGGAAATCCGTCCGCCGCTTTTCCGCCGCGGTCGGCTTCCGACCGCGGCGGAAAAGCTATAACATGGCAGGCGGTGTCTATGAGACACCGTCCGCCATATTATGATGTGTGTGTAAATATGCTTTTCCACGGCGGCATTGCCGCCATGGAAAAGCATACGGACCTTCACTTCGGGGGCCCGTTGCGGGCCCCCTGGGTGAAGGGGTGGTGGTGGGTGCACATGGGGGGTACCTATGGTACCCCCCTGCATTTGCGTGCACAATGCAGCAGGCACCGCGCGGTGCCTGCCGCTTTGTGCACGCAAATGCTGTGCATGCATTTTTTACATTGGGGCGGGTGCAGCTTGAAGCTGCACCCGCCGCAATGTTAGAGATAGAGGATGTGACCGCCACCCTGGCGGTCACATCCTAATCAGATCGGAGGGAACGCCGCAGCCCATGCGGACGTTCCCTCCTCCTCAGGGGTCGCGGACGGACTCAAGTCCGTCCGCGATCCTAATCGACCCCATAGTGTGGTGGTGGCCATACAATTAACACGTACACAATTACTGACCGCCTTCTTCCATCTCTGTTTGTTTTGAGTACTCCAGTACTACGGGAGCCCGACCAGCTACGACGAGTACAGGAAGTCCCGACTACCATAGAACCTCACCAGAACCTATCAGCACGACCAACCCTGGCTACAATTCTGGACTGTCTCAACAGACTTTGCTTTCTTTTATGTTTCTTCTCTTCCTTCAACCATAACCTTGGATTGTCACCTAATAAAAACTTCACAATATAGAGCATATAAGGCCTCCCCGCTTCTGTTTCCGACCCTCCCTCCGACAGTGTAAAATTCTAACTCTCATCCACAGGTGCCAGCTGTAGAAAGTGTAAGATTCCAACTCTCATCCACAGGTGCCAGCTGTAGAAAGTGTAAGATTCCAACTCTCATCCACAGGTGCCAGCTGTAGAAAGTGTAAGATTCCAACTCGACACCCACAGGTGTCAGCTGTGGAAAGTGTAAGATTCCACCTCTACACCCATGGGTGCCAGCTGTAGTAAGTGTAAAATTCCAACTCTCATCCACCGGGGCCAGCTGTAGAAAGTGTAAGATTCCAACTCTCATCCACTGGTGCCAGCTGTAGAAAGTGTAAGATTCCAACTCTCATCCACAGGTGCCAGCTTTAGAAAGTGTAAGATTCCAGCCCTCATCCAGAGGTGCCAGCTGGAGAAAGTGTAAGATTCCAACGCTCATCCACAGGTGCCAGCTGTAGAAAGTGTAAGATTCCAACTCTCCGTCTACAGGTGCCAGCTGTAGAAAGTGTATATTCTAACTCTTGATCAAAAGGTGCCAGCTCTAGAAAGTGTAAGATTCCAACTCTCATCCGCAGGTGCCAGCTGTAGAAAGTGTAAGATTCCAAAAGGTAGACTCTGAAGTCGAGCGTGGGTTCTTTGGGTAAGAACAGGACTTTAAGTGGGTCGGGTCTCGACAGTGCTGAGCACCAGCAGTTTTTTAAAGGGGGGGCTTGACACAGGTCTCTATTTTGTGCCCTGGAACAGGCGGTCCGTTTTTTTCCAGACTACAGGCACTTCAATGTGCGCGTGCTCAAACGGCTCACTTGTCACTAGTGGAGAAGTTATGACATGACGTCATGCCAGGTGAGCGTTGTAGGGGAAGGGAAATCCTTTAAAGATCGTTATTTTCTCTCTGGATTTCCCTTCTCTTTTTGAAACACAGGAGCAGCAACATTGTTGTGGTGTCACCAGTGCATATTTATCTCATGCAACTAAACACAATGGACAAAGCCAATAGTCTTGACTTGTTGTAGGTATGATATTACTTGTTCTATTATATATCTGGATGCAATGACAGAACCTGCAAAATACAAGTCGGGCGGCACACTATGCTAAGCATAAATTTTTAGTTTACATGTTTTTAAGCCATGCCTTAATTACATTAGCCACACCTCTTGGAGAGACTCCCCAGTTATATCAACCCACTTAAAGCCCTAGGTAAGAATTAATATACATGTAGATGATTTCTTCAGATTTCTCTTAGGATCTCAGGATGACCCAAGTGCTACAACTGTTGTAAAATATGAGCATTGCAATAGACCTCTCTCGCATACCACACCACACTCAAATATTAGTGGTGTGTCAATGGTAATCTGTTTTTTATTTATTAAGTTCATTAAAAGGGTTACATATATACGTTTTTCACTTAAAAGTTAATTTACCATGTTCATCTCTACTCATAACTTTCCCATGTATCTGACAAACATTTACTGCTGAATAGATCGGCTTATTGAACACAGTCCCTTCTAAAGGTTTAAGATTGATTTTAGTGCCTTTATTTGATATATCAAGTGAATTTTAATTTAATGAGCTTTATGCAGTGATTCAACCACTATAAATATGGAAAACAAATATGGGATGACAACAGTAATCCGCAGAGGGCACATGGGTGTGACTTAACATCATACAATTAACCCAGTGACATCTGTTGCTGTTTTTGGACTTCTAAGCAAGTGGACAAATTACTTTGTCTGAGTTAGCATTGTGGTGGTTTCTTTATATAAATATTTAAGTTGGTGTTGGACAGGCCACATGAAGGGCCGCTCTCCCCCGGCCCAACCAGGCCCGAACCAGCCACGCAAGTACCACACACCACCATTGCACGTCCACCGTCCCCGCAGGGACCCCTACACTCGAACCTGTTGACCCCGTAGGCCGACCCACTACCGGCCTGCGCGCCCATCCTGGGCGCCATCTTGGACACTCCACCACGAGGCCGCCTGGCCCCCGATCGACCTCAACCCTGGGCCTGGCCAGGCCTCAGACATTCCGGCACCAACATCCACCCAGGAGGTGAGCGGGCTACTTGGTCAGTCAATGGGAGCAGGAGGTGTCGATGGCTCTCACCCGCCAAGTGCCGCTCGCCCATCGCCTCCCCGGACGCTGGCTCCACCCCCCTGCTGGGTGTCTGAACCCCCTCATCCCGGACCTCCCGACCTCCAAGTGCGAGGGTCCGGACATCAAAGCACACCAGCCCTATAACTGGGGCAGCTCCAGAGCAGGACGGGAGTTGTATCTTGGAGTCGAGAGACGCAAAGAAGAACTCATCCTTGACGGACTACTGGCGCTGCCGTAGCTCTGTCTTGTGCACCCTCGTCTTGCCTGCTGGCGCTGCCGCGGCTTTGGGAACCACCCTATCCTTCATCATCGTCGGGACCTGCTGGCGTAGCCGCGGACCGTTTGTAACCACCACCTTCATCGGGACCTGCTGGCTCTGCCGCGGACCGTCGTCTGCCTTATCCATCTCGGGACCTGCTGGCTCCGCCGCGGCCCGTTCATCTACACCACCGAGCTCGAGGATTGAGAGCTATTTTCCATCGTTTTGGTAACAAGACTGTCCCGCTACCCTTTTCCCAAACAGAGACCAGAATAGAGGGGACCCCTGAGTCCAGACCTCCTTGTACCATTCTACCGTACTTGAAGAATTGTCTATAAAGTATCGTTGAACTTTATCATTGTGTGGTGTCCGTCTGTGGGGGGGAAGTTACTTGTCTGTACGATTCACTGGAGACGGCTCTCCCCGGAGACCTCTCCCCGTATCCTCGGCCGACCCTCCCGGTCCGTCTAACATTGGTGGCCAGCGACGGGATCCGAATCACCGCATAAACCGTACAGAGAGTAGCTCACCCCACGGCGAATCACGATGTCAACTAAAGAAAGCGGATCAACGGAGAAATTCCAGATGGAGAAATTGGGCGAGTACAGCCATCGTGAACTTAAACAGTTCTGTATCGAATTAGGTATCGCTACCACCGGACTAAATACCAAAGATGACTTTAAGCAGGCCCTGGAATCTTGGGCAGAAACCGGGGCTGCCGGAACCCCCGATCAAGACATCACAGCACAAACCCCCATGGCCCCTGAAGAGCGAAGAACGGGTCTCTCGCCAGGCGAGATCCAGGAACGAGAAAGAACCCGACTACACGAGCTGGAAATGGCCCGGCTCAAAATGGACGTTGAACTAAAGTTGGCCGAACAGAAAATCAACTTAGAGCACCTGCGTCTCCGAGAAGAAAGAGAGGAGAAACAGAGACAAAGGGAGCTCGAGGAAAAGAAACTGGCATATGAACATGAACGGAAATTAGCTGAAATCGACCTACGCAAACAGAATAAAGAAACAGGGGTGCCCGAGCAACCCCACACTCCAGGGGCAACAGAGAAGAAGGTACACATCCCCAAGGATGTCGTTCGAGAATACTTCCGAGAGGACGACATCCAGCAATGGTTTAAGGCCTATGAAATCGCTATGACTGCACACCGGATCGATAGAAGCGATTGGGGGGCCGGTCTGTGGGGGAGATTCCTCAATGAGGGCCGCGACGCCCTGCTGCAACTCCCGGACCAGCAGATGACCTCCTATGACCATATGAAAGCGGCACTCCTCACCCGCTATGGCCTCACACCCGAGATGTACCGTCAGAGGTTCCGAGACTGCACCCGCATCCCAGGTACAACTTGGGTGGACTATGTCAATTACTTTAGCCGAGCCTTCGAGGGCTGGATCAAAGGAAGCAAGGTCACAACCTACGAACAACTGTTCAATCTTATGGTATGGGAGCATCTGTCGAACAATTGCTTCATTGAACTTCGCCAGCACCTCCTCGACAGCAAGTTAACGGATCCCCGGCAGCTCGCAGCCGAAGCTGACCGGTGGGAGATCACCAGAGTGAGTCGAAATGGGTCCTCCGAACAGAACCGGAACAACAATGGTCAGCACCGTCCCCGAGGAGGTGGAGGCCAAGGACGCGGAAGAAGCAACGCTCCGGTCACCCCCACTATCAGCCCCACCCCCCCGTCCAACCGGGGCAGCACCCCAGCGCGACCGGGACCTCGAGCCAATGTTACCTGCCATCGATGTCAACGAGTCGGACACTATGCAAATGACCCAAACTGCCCCCAGTACCAGAGCCCAAGACCCCGCCAAGTAGCCGCTGCTGCTCTGGGGGAGGAACGGATCTCAGAGGAACAAGAAGAATATGAACAGGAACACCAAGAATGGGAGCCAGCCGCCATGGCTCTCGCCTGCCTAGGGGGGAGAGACATGGTCCCGCGGGTCCCCCTACCCGCTAATACCCAGAAGTACAGCCAATGGGTGGGCATCAATGGACGCCGGGCGGAAGCCCTTCGTGACACTGGGGCCAGTGTAACAGCCGTCCGCTGTCACCTGGTGACCCCCGAACAATACTTACCAAACATTCTCTGCCCTGTACGTTCAGCCGATAACTCAGAAAGTCTGTGTCGGATGGCCTGCGTCCCCTTCGAATGGGGAGGGGTCTCCGGCATGTTGAAGGTGACGGTCCGAGATGATGCCCCCGTAGACTGCCTCCTGGGTAATGACCTGGAAAGCTCTCCATGGGCAGCAGTCGAACGAAAAGAGCACCTGGGGATGCTGGGCGTCCCGGACTGGGCGTGCGTCACCACCCGGTCCATGACCGCCCGTGCCAACACCCGCCCAGAGGAACTCGAATGGCCGGCGCCACCGCCTCCGGTCGCCCCCGCCGAAACCACCGACCGTGACGTCCCCCCCGAACCAGCTCAACCTCCAGACCTCGCTAACCTCGACCAGTGGCCTCAAGAGGGGGGGCCCACGCAAGAACAATTTCGCCAAGAACAAAGGACCTGTCCGTCCCTCGAGGGACTCCGCCAGCAAGCGCTAGCCCAAAGCGCAGGGGATACCTCCGGAACTCACTGGGTCTACTGGGACAATGATCTGCTGTACAGTGAGCAAAGGATCGCGGAGCTGGGGGCCAGCCGAGTCCTAGTGGTACCCCTCCGTTTTAGAGACTTTCTGCTAAACCTGGGCCACGATGTCCCCCTGGCAGGACACTTGGGTCAAGACAAAACCTATAGCCGCCTGGTGACCCACTTCTTCTGGCCCAAAATGAGGGACAATGTACACCAGCATTGCCGATCTTGCCCCACGTGCCAAGCCAGTGGGAAGAGCGGCCGCAAACTGAAAGCCCCCCTGCAACCTTTTCCCGTGGTCACCACCCCGTTCGAGAGGGTCGGAATCGATATCGTAGGGCCCCTGGACCCGCGCACAAAACAAGGCCATCGATTCATCCTGGTGCTAGTGGACCACGCCACCCGCTACCCGGAGGCTGTTCCCCTGCGGACTGTGACAGCCCCGGTAGTCGGCCGGGCTCTGATGGGGATCTTCTCCCGGGTGGGCTTCCCCCGGGAGGTCGTCAGTGACAGAGGCACGAACTTTATTTCGAAATACATGAAATCTCTCTGGCAACAGTGCGGGGTTACCTACCGGTTCACGACCCCCTATCACCCTCAAGGAAACGGACTCGTTGAGCGGTTCAACCGCACGCTCAAAGGGATGATCGGGGGGTTGGAAGAGCCCCTCCGTCGCCAGTGGGATGTACTGTTGCCGTGCCTTCTCTTCGCATATCGAGAGGTTCCCCAGAAGTCCCTGGGCTTCAGCCCATTTGAACTGCTGTATGGACACCCCGTGCGCGGGCCGCTCAGCCTAGTTAAGGAAGGCTGGGAGATGCCCCCTCTAAAGAACCCACCAGATGTGTTCCGCTACCTCCTAACACTCCGCAACCAGACCCGGCGATTCCGAGAACTAGCAAAAGCCAACCTAGAGGCCAGTCAGGAGGACATGAAAAGGTGGTATGACCGGAATGCCTCCTCCATCGAGTTTGAACCTGGGCAACAGGTATGGGTGATGTCCCCCACCGAACCCTGCGCCCTACAAGACAAGTGGACAGGGCCCTTCAAGGTGGTCGAGCGCAAGGGTCCGGCTACCTATCTCCTCGACTTGGAATCTTCCCGGAACCCCCTCCGGGTCCTCCACGCTAACAGACTGAAACCGCACTTTGTACGGACAGAACTCAGCCTCCTGATGGCCACAGACAATGGGGCTGAAGAGGACTCCGAGCCCCTCCCGGACCTCCTTCGAACGCGGGAGAAAGACGGTTCCGTAGATGGGGTCCGACTCTCAGAGGCCCTCACCCGAGAGCAACACCAGGAGTGCCAAGTTCTCCTATCACAATTCGCCAGCCTGTTCTCCCTCACCCCAGGGGTCACTTCCTGGTGTACGCACGATGTGGACACGGGGGACAGCCCCCCTATCCGCCACCGGGCCTACCGCGTGCCAGATCGGGTACGGGCCTGCATCCAGGAGGAAGTAGCCAAAATGCTCACGCTCGGGGTCATCGAGCCCTCAGACAGCCCCTGGGCCAGCCCTGTAGTACTGGTCCCCAAAGCAGCTGCCCCCGGCACCACACCAGAACTCCGGTTCTGCGTCGACTACCGGGGCTTGAATGCGGTCACCAGGACAGACGCACATCCCATCCCCCGGGCAGATGAACTAATCGACCGCATGGGAGCTGCCCGCTACCTCAGTATCTTCGACCTGACGGCGGGCTACTGGCAAATCGGCCTCACACCCCGGGCACAAGAACGTTCTGCCTTTTCCACGCCCGATGGCCATTACCATTTCACAGTCATGCCCTTCGGCATGAAGAATGCCCCAGCAACATTCCAACGGCTCGTCAATCAGGTCCTGGCGGGGCTCGAAGGATTCAGCGCCGCCTACTTAGACGACATCGCTGTATACAGCAACCAGTGGTCCGAGCACCTCCACCACCTCCGAGCAGTACTGCACGCCCTTCAGCAAGCTGGCCTCACGATCAAGGCCAGCAAATGTCAAATTGGGCAAGGGTCTGTAACCTACCTGGGGCACCAGGTGGGAAGCGGCCTGGTGGCCCCTCTGCAGCTAAAAATTGCCGCCATCCAGTCCTGGCAGCCCCCCACTACCCAGACCGAGGTACGAGCCTTCCTGGGCCTCACGGGCTATTACCGAAGATTCGTGAAAGACTATGGTACTATCGTGAGGCCCCTCACAGAGCTCACGTCAAAAAATCAGCCCCAGAAAGTCAACTGGACCCCAGAGTGTCAAGCTGCATTTGAACAATTGAAAGCCGCCATGTGCTCCGCCCCTGTGCTCCAGGCCCCCGACTACAGCCGGGAGTTCATCGTCCAGACGGATGCCTCCGACCATGGCATTGGGGCAGTCCTGTCCCAAGTGAACACCGAAGGCCATGACCAGCCGGTGGCCTTCATCAGCCGGCGACTCCTACCACGGGAACAACGCTGGAGCACCATAGAGAGGGAGGCCTTCGCGGTGGTATGGGCCCTCAAGAAGCTCCGGCCCTACCTTTTTGGCACACCCTTTCGGGTACAGACCGACCACCGACCCCTGCAGTGGCTGATGCAGATGCGGGGGGAAAACCCGAAGTTACTACGCTGGTCCATCTCCCTACAAGGGATGGACTTCACAGTTGAACATCGACCTGGGCCCGATCACGCCAACGCAGATGGCCTGTCCCGGTTCTTCCGCCTCGACGCGAAGAGTCCCCAAGAGAACGGGTAACTCTCCCCGCCTTCAGCTGGGGGGGACGCATGTTGGACAGGCCACATGAAGGGCCGCTCTCCCCCGGCCCAACCAGGCCCGAACCAGCCACGCAAGTACCACACACCACCATTGCACGTCCACCGTCCCCGCAGGGACCCCTACACTCGAACCTGTTGACCCCGTAGGCCGACCCACTACCGGCCTGCGCGCCCATCCTGGGCGCCATCTTGGACACTCCACCACGAGGCCGCCTGGCCCCCGATCGACCTCAACCCTGGGCCTGGCCAGGCCTCAGACATTCCGGCACCAACATCCACCCAGGAGGTGAGCGGGCTACTTGGTCAGTCAATGGGAGCAGGAGGTGTCGATGGCTCTCACCCGCCAAGTGCCGCTCGCCCATCGCCTCCCCGGACGCTGGCTCCACCCCCCTGCTGGGTGTCTGAACCCCCTCATCCCGGACCTCCCGACCTCCAAGTGCGAGGGTCCGGACATCAAAGCACACCAGCCCTATAACTGGGGCAGCTCCAGAGCAGGACGGGAGTTGTATCTTGGAGTCGAGAGACGCAAAGAAGAACTCATCCTTGACGGACTACTGGCGCTGCCGTAGCTCTGTCTTGTGCACCCTCGTCTTGCCTGCTGGCGCTGCCGCGGCTTTGGGAACCACCCTATCCTTCATCATCGTCGGGACCTGCTGGCGTAGCCGCGGACCGTTTGTAACCACCACCTTCATCGGGACCTGCTGGCTCTGCCGCGGACCGTCGTCTGCCTTATCCATCTCGGGACCTGCTGGCTCCGCCGCGGCCCGTTCATCTACACCACCGAGCTCGAGGATTGAGAGCTATTTTCCATCGTTTTGGTAACAAGACTGTCCCGCTACCCTTTTCCCAAACAGAGACCAGAATAGAGGGGACCCCTGAGTCCAGACCTCCTTGTACCATTCTACCGTACTTGAAGAATTGTCTATAAAGTATCGTTGAACTTTATCATTGTGTGGTGTCCGTCTGTGGGGGGGAAGTTACTTGTCTGTACGATTCACTGGAGACGGCTCTCCCCGGAGACCTCTCCCCGTATCCTCGGCCGACCCTCCCGGTCCGTCTAACAGTTGGAGTTTGATCTGTAATAATTGGTGGTTTATCTTCTGTTAAAGAATATATAGCACCTTCCTTGTGTGTGGGCAGTGCAAAAATTAAAAGCTTACGTTTGGAGAACAGAAATTCTGTTACAAACTGATCACAAGCCTTTAGTTCCAATCATCAGTGGCTCTAATATTCCTTCCACGAGATGTAGGGCTAGATTGATCAGATTGAGTGTGAAGCTTTTGGAATACCATTTCGAAGTACAGTACAATCCTGGTGACAGGAATATAAAAGCTGATTGTCTGTCACGTCACCCATGTTCCACTAATGACCAAGAAATACAATCAGGGAATGTACTGTACGAAGATTCTTTGGTAGCAAACATTGTATAGAGTGAAACCAAATGTATTAGTGAAGAAGTCTGGAGGAAAGACTTGGATCAAGATACTTTTCTGACAAAAGATGAGGGATACATGATGAAAGGGTGGCCCAGAGAAAAAAAAATTCCCCATTACTTTGCAACCTTACAGTAAGTTACAGTCTAAATTATCACTGGAAGCGGGTCTCTTGATCAGAGAAGACAAATTGATTCCACCATGCAGTGTTAGAGAGAGATTGATGCAACTTAATCATGAAAGACATTTAGGAATGACTCTTAATAAGAAAAGGTTGAGGGAAACCTATTGGTGGCCAAGTATGGACAGAGACATTGAGAATGTGGTGAGGAAATGTATAATATTTGTAGACGAATCTAGGACTCTAGTTAAATATTCCCGATGTATGCCCTTATGTGGTTATATCAAATCATATCCTTATATAGGCATAAGAATCATACCCATATTAAGACATAGCCAATGCAGTCCAAATACGGCAAGGCTACTCCCATAGACTCCTAGAAAGCACAACGTGTTCTTAAACAAACCAAACCTCCAGCAGCCCGGGAATTCCCCCTGCCTCTGTATTGATTTGTCCTAGAACTCCCGGAGTCCTGAAAGAACTGCGAGTTCTTAGTGACGTCTTATGTCCAACCTTACGTCAAACTCGGCACCTTCCAGATATAAATATACTAGCCTCTGCCCTAGCAAAACACACAGTGGTTTGGAGCAGATCGACTATCTACTTGCCCGACGCCCTGCTGTAGCAAGTGCCGAAGGAAGCCGACCCTCCCGCTGACGCACTGAGAGAGACGCTGTCTTTTCTCCTGCCGAGAAATCCAGCTCCAGTGTTTCCCTGTCACCCTTGCGGGTTGCTGGGAGATCGAGTCCTGAGAGAGAGATATAAGACCTCCTTCATTCTATAACCAAGGTACGGAGCTGATTAGACCCTTAGAGAATTCTTGATTTAGATTCTTGGCAGAAACTATCTTAACTTAAACTACATCTCACTTACTCCTTCCCTGTACTAGGCGTAGGTTAGGTACACCGGGGTAGGCGTATCTTAGAAGCACCAGTTGAGTACATTTAGTCATGATTTTATCATTGTATATAGGTGATCTATTTTAAACACCGTATGGCTCAGAAACCATACCATGCTTTTACCGTGTTATTTTATAATACTCCTTTTACTGTACGCACTTTACTTTCTGACAAGTATTGCGATTTTAGCAATTCACTTCTCTTCCATGAGAAAGAAGACTGTTCAATAAATAACCTCTTTTATTGAAAACGCCGTCTCTCAGTTTCTCTGCACTTCTGGTGAAACTAAGCATGCACGATTGACTGAGTAAAATAGCTATCTATTGTTTCCGCGACTCTGGAGGTATACTCCTTATTCTGGAGGGAGCAAAGTTGTCATGTTTATGCGGTTGTCAGAAACTAATCCCTTCTTGTGAATTCGAGAAAGTTTCTAGTGACCTCTGAGCTAGCTGGCATTCATAATTAAGTCTAACATATTCAATAGAGACCTAGTCGACCTAAGTCCTACGTCTAAACTATCGTTTATGTTATTCCAATGCGCAGAGCCTATTGGGAATATAGGAACTACTCTACAATATGTTTACCGAAGGACTTAAGAGTGTAATATCCCCTATGGTGCACATTGGCAGTCCGGAGAAAAAATGGAGCAGAGTATATCTGGATTTCCTAGGTCCGTTTGGGACACTGCCATATGATCAGCATTTTGTCATTGTTTTTATTGATCATTTGTCCAAATGGATTGAGGTCAAGTTTGTGAATGATGCTACTACAAAAACTGTAATCACTTTCTTGACATATATCTTCTCAATAGAGGGTTTCCCATCAGAGGAGGTTTAAGACAATGGGGCGCAATTTGTATCGGATGACATGGAACCATTATTGAAAGATGCTGGCATCAAGCACAAAAGATTTAGTCTTTATCACCAATAAAGTAGTGGTCAAGTAGAAAGGGCCAATAGAGTAGTGAATGTGTTATTTATTTATTTGAAGTTTTACATAGTGTGAACGAGACCCTTTTGGGTGACAGAGCGCTTTACAGAAGTGTACACAATGATGGGATAGAACAGGAATAAATATAATACAATATATAAAAATACCCCATTGTGGCGGGGTAGGATTAACAAGTTGCGAGCCAGATCTACTCAGGTAAGGCTTTATTTTTGTAAAGACACGTTTGTGCCGACTTGTTAATCTTTCAAAGACAAACTGGGCGGGATCCGTCCTTTCTTGCGTTCCACGTCTTGACTTTGCGGGTTCCAGTTTCGCGCTCCTGCTTTCCTGGGCCAATCTCCGTATTCCGTCCGATTTCCGCTAAAGGAGGGACGGTGGTGTGGCATAAAGTAAAGAAAGATAAAAGTTATCAGGAGGCTGTTCGGCTTAATAAACCATCAAAAAGGGGACCGGGAGTGAAGGAGACACCACACACACATGAGCAGGCTGTGAAGCAAACAGGTGTACAACGATACGGAGGTCGAGTGCTCTGGAGTGCGGTAACGGTGTCGTGAGGTGTTTTTAAGAACAGGAAATGTAGTGATTACGGTTATGCAGCCGAGTGACCCCTCCTGCCAACCCACCCCGAGAACTTGTCCCGTACCTGTACCAGCCACACTCCTCCTGGAGTGTGGCTCAGCGATGCGTGGGGACGTTGGCCTCCTAGCTTCTCCTCTACGACAGATGGTCTTTTTCCGCTCTTTCCTTCGTCTTCCTTGACTCTCTCAGGGTAAACCACGAACGCTCCTGCTCCTTGCTCGACTTCCTCTCTGGTGATGACACCCTCCGTCTTCCGGGATTCCCCTGTTCTTATTGGTGGTGGAGATCCTTTGACGTCGGCTGGGGAGGAGCTCCTTCATAGTGAAAGCCCCAGTTAAAGGAACCGTGTCCGATTTCTGTCTCTGAAGGTGTCAATAAAGGTGCGGATTGCCGCCAGTCATCCTGCTGCGGGGAAACAAGAGGGAGAGATAGAGGGCTTGCAGACCACCATTCGACCTAGAGAGTCTGCCCCGTCACAACCATATACAAAAATTGATGTATAAGAAAGGACAGAAATATACTTCCACATATGTGAAACAGAAAGATAGGAGTACATAGTGTGGCATACGACCTGGCCCAAGCATATTCCGGCGTACTAAGAGTCAGCGAACAGATAGAAGGGAGGAATCGATCAAGGAGAGATGGTGGGGAATGTCAATGTGAGAGGATTTTGATGGATAGAATATTTTTACATGCTTCTTGGAGCTGGATGTGGATGGGTTGCATCTGATCTCAGAAGGGAGAGAGTTCCAGATTTTTGGGGCAATTCCACAGAAGATCGGTTATATGTCTTTTACCTGAATTTTTATGGCTTAAGAAGTAAGGAGCTAGTACTTCTTGAAGATCTGGTTCCACTTAATAGGGCCAGTTTCTGGGTCACGTAGGAGGGGTTGTTGTAATGCAGTATTTTATGGGTTATATAAGCAATTTTTAGATGAATCCTGGTCATGAACTGTAACTAATTCAGTGATGGAACGTCTGGGTGATATGATCACTTTGTTTGATCCAGTAATGAGCCTAGCTGCTGCATTCAGAGTAGCCTTCAACGGTACTAGTGAGGTTTTTGGGAAGACCACCAAGGTAGTACTACTGCAGTCTAACTTCGATAGCACAAGCGATTGAACTGCCGTTGAGGTCTGCTGCAGGGAGACAAGATGTTAGTTTCCAAAGAACGTGCAACTGATGGATAGCTCCGCTAGTGATGGCGCTGATGTGTTTTTGTATGGAGAGGTCTTTGGCCAAGGTTATACATAGGGATTTGGCAAATTCAATGATGTCTGGAGTACAATTCAGGGCAGTGAGAAGAGTGAGCAAATCTTTGACGTTAGGGGTAGTGGCGGGTGGTGCGATCAGTATGAATTCAGTTTTAAGGTCATTGTGTTTGAGATGGTAATGGGTCAGCCAATGATTTGTTTTAGCCAAGGTGTTGAGGATATAGATGTCCTTGGTGGAGGTGATTTTGATGTACAGTTGGGTGTTGTCAGCATACATGTGGTAAAAGATGTTGGAGAATTTGAGGATTTCAGTGATGGGCTCCATATATAGGTTAAACAATGTCAGGGAGAGATTGACAAAGGTCGTGGAGTTGGAATTGCTCAATGTGATTGTGAAGCTGTAGGTGCACACATTTTCTAAGAATTTGGCCAAAGTGGGGATGTTTGAGATAGGGCCATAATTGTTGGTGCCAGATTGATCTTTTTTTTTTTAGGATGGTGTAACCTAAAGCATTGATTATCATAGTCCATAGTGGTAGTAGGAGGCTAATGGACTCATTTAGGAGTTCTGAGGGGAGGGCATTGTTAAAGTGGTTGGAGTATTTCAGGGAGGACAATAGATTTAGGGTGCCATTTTCATCGAGGGTTTGAAAGCTAGACCATGTGGCATTATGTTTGGGTGCGGTGGGGGGATTTTCTCAGGTATTTATCATGATCAGAAGAAGAGAGGTGTAGGGGAGTTTGAGTGGAAGTAGAATAATATTTGTTTTAATATTATTAGTGATTTGCTTGGATTTCTCAGCAAAAAAGGAGGCAAAGGTTTCGCAGTTACGTGATGTTTTGTGTCTGCATTTGTGAATCCCGCTCCAAGACATGGGGAAGCATCCTTGCCTTGGAATACAGCCGGCAGCTGTTAGAAAGAAGGGAGGAGAGAGGGAGTGAAAGAGTGAAAAAATGGGGACCAAGAGGGGAAAGAGAGACAGTAAAAATACTTTTGAATTCAAGAAAGAGAGGAGGAGTCAAATTAGGTACGAAGAGATAAGAACGAGAAGGGCGACGTAAAGTGCCATTGGAAGACCGAAATTAGAGGGAGGAAAATGAAGAGAGTTTAGAAAGAGAGGGAAAAAGAGTGCAATGGGCAGAAATTAGTGAGATTAGAAAGGAAAAGTGAGAGAGATAAGAAACCGAGGATAAATCAGAAATAGAAAGAATGCAAAGGAGACAGAGTAAGTGAGGAAGAGAGAATTCTGAAAGCTCTACCGATAGTGCAAGGAGGAGGACTAGAGAAGTGGACATTCTGTCACACCTGAATGGAGCTCACCATTTCTTTTCAACAGTGCTTACGTTGTAAAGAAATGTGTGCTAGGGCCCCTCTTGGAAGGCCCCTGCAGCCTGAACCACGCATTGCCCCTGCCAGGGCTGCCAATGACAGTACCAACATAACACCTAACCATCACACTCCTTCACGTGTGACACTTCAGACTATTTCAGGCCACACAAACCTATAATAAGGGCATGAGAGGTTGGTATTATTCCTTTTCACTGCGATTTGACCTAATAAACATGTCTGTTGTGCTCATCTCAAAATTAAACAGACAGCGCCACCATGTGGTGGGTGGTTGACAATTCAGTGATGGTACCGAGCACAGTAAACCACCGGCTGAAATTAAGCACTGCTTTTTAAGCAGGCAGAGGGCTTTTTTATTTGTGAAATATTTAATGCTCTCCTATTATCCTTGCTGCTGACTAAAATGAGGAAACATATACAAGTGGTGTGAGTAATGTACCCCAATAGTGGGATAGTAAAATGCTGAACAGGCGTCCATGCATTGGGCAAATCTGCAATTCATAAGCAGCGCACCACTGCAGGAAATGTATTCCAGGTTGAATTTATTCTAGGAAAAAAAACAATGTACTCATAGCTTCCATACTGAGTATGGGTTTAGCACACATGGTGCACCTCACCCCCTTTCCTGTGAGACCCGGTTCTAGTAACATCGGAACCACTGCATGAATCTGGGAGGATGTGCAAGGCCCTAGTAACATAAGCAACACAAACATGAATCTGCAAGATGCATTGGGGAGAGATCTAGTACAGGGCAAAGAGCAAACTAATTTGATTTTTACCTGTGTGGGCTTTCTTCTGTAGCTCCCAATTTAAACTGCATCATATCTAGGCACGTATGAATTAAGGTTTTATGCAAGGTAAATAGCAATGTAGGTTGGTGTCATAGCTGGCCTATGCTCACTGTCCTTGGTTCACAGGGTAAGAAGATGTATCATAGACTATATGCCCAGGCATTATCTGGACTCTTTGCTAAGAATGCCATGTAATCTACCTTTTGGTGGGTTGTGATAGTGATCCATGTGTAAAGTAAATGAGACCGCCATTGTCTCTTTTCACTAGCAACCTAGCAAAGATGACGACCGGATTCCAGTGCCGCAAACTGATCGAGCTCTTACTGCACAGTGTGAATTGACCTGCTCTGGTTGGTCAGCTGTGCGGGCCCGGTTTGAAGCCCCTCACATGATACCAGAGCGGTTTCACACAAAAATGAAAATGAACTGTTGTTGAGTATGCTGTGGGTTTCCAGTAGGGTTGGGATCTCACTTGACATTTGTTTGCCTTTTATATACTAGTTAGAGCAGGGGTCATCTAGGAACCATGGGCTTTGTGCAACTGAACTACTGTTGTTCTGCCCAATATATCGACTTTTGGCATGAACAGTCGGGAGAAACACAGTCTGAATATAAAATGTAATGCAGTGATTGTAGTTGTCTGTACTAACAAGAACGTCTCAAAGGAACCCTTCTTTGCAATCTTAGAATAACAAATTATTGAGAAAAAAGACAAGGATTTAAGCCCATGATTTACAGTTTGCATGCAGCTTCTTGATGCTGGTAAATACGTCACTGCTATATTGTAAGCATCGCAACTTATGAACTGGCAGTAACAGAATGATCTCAGCGTCAAAAGCAGTATCCCATTTGTCGAGTTAAATAAAAATGCAAATGTGCATGTTACATGATGTGCTTTGCAGTAGACACATTAACCCTCTGTGCTACTTTATGAGTCAAAACTATGACTGGACAACAAACAGAACTCTTCCAGAACTGTGTAAACCACGAGGTATCTTATAGCTATTGTTTATTACCCCCTCAAAATTGTTGGACACACAAAGATCTCTGCAGCACAATCCATAAGATAATTTAAAATGCAGCCACTTTGTGGCCAATTAAGAATGCTTTCACAGATTTACTGTCACATACATCCTTGTTGCACGTTTCTTTGCAGCAGATTTGTTTCAAATAAATGTATAAATGAACTGTCAGAATCTGGTTTTCAAGCTACTCCCCTTATGGCCCCACCCTCTTTCCTCTTCCATTCCATGTTCCTAAATATATGGATTACCAGAGTCATTTTTTCTAATTCCAGCACTGACTGTCAGAAACTGCTGGTCATGACACCGCTCCTCGTGATTCCATTCCCTTTCTGCTATCACCACTTGGCCCCCATTATATGTGATTCCAGAGTAAATGATTCTATTTCCATAGATAGATAGATAGATAGATAGATAGATAGATAGATAGATAGATAGATAGATAGATAGATAGATAGATAGATAGATAGATAGATAGATAGATAGATAGATAGATAGATAGATAGATAGATAGATAGATAGATAGATAGATAGATTGATAGATAGATAGATAGATAGATAGATAGATAGATAGATAGATAGATAGATAGATAGATAGATAGATAGATAGATAGATAGATAGATAGATAGATAGATAGATAGATAGATAGATAGATAGATAGATAGATAGATAGATAACAGAAGAGCAAGAGAGGGGGGCTTATTAAAAAGGAGGGAACCGAAAACGATAGGGGGTGGAGTGGCCAATCTCTCAAATAAAAGCAAGGAGACAGAAATGGGAAGAAATAAGTTAAGAACAGGCACAGCATGGAGGAGGGGGATAGGAGCGCAGAATGAGAAGACAGGGGGGTTGTAGTGATGGAATGACAGTAAAGATCTGACACAAAGAGGTGGGGAGAAAAAGAAAGACAGAAGACGGCCAGGTACCGGACAGAGAATGAGGGAGACAGGCTCCAGAGATTAATTGAAGGCAGGGAGTGCGTCGAAATGAGAGAGAGAGATGCATACTCGTTCAAACTGAGGACAAATTGAGGAAAGAGGAAAATGACAAATGAAGAGGGAACTGCAGACATTTTGGGAGAGGCTTCATGACTGAGACAAAGAGGGAGTGAGTGAGGTGTTGTGTAGAAATGGAAGAAAGGAGGGCAGAGGCCAAGAGGGAGAAACCACAGACGGCATAAAGATCACACCGCGGAGCAGCCGCGGGAAACGAAGGACCGGACGCCGACGGCGAATTTAAAAGAACCTGCGCGGCAGGAGCCAGGGAAAAAACACATTTGTGAAGCTGTTCTGTCTCCGCTCTGCTGCCCGCCCCTCCTGCTGCTGGGGCGTCGGAGCTATAAAAAGACTGCAGGTTTCTTTCCTTTCAGCAGGTTGTGAGAGCGCAGCGAGAGCATCCCCGGAAGCCGGAGGACAGAGGAGGAAGCGAGGACCGCGAAGGGGTCATTTACCTAATACCTCCTTCGCAGTGTTCTTCCGATAACATGTGTTGTGGCTCCATTAGGAATTGATATTTATTAATACAAGAGTGTTTTTTTCAATTAATCATGATGTCCTGATACTGTGAACCAGAAAGCAAGTTGGCTGTTTACAAGGCCTGACTGCGCATGCGCCATTGTAACCAGAGTGCTAAGGCAAGGAACAAAATAACGGTGTCTTCTTTCGTATTTGAATTTTAAGGCCGAGAGATCCAGCTGGCCGTTGGCCGCCTAGGACCTCTTCAGTCGGTTTTGGTTGCTCTTTGTCTCTGCATTGACTTACTGGAGGAAGTAAAGCTAGAACTCCCAGAATCAGAGAGCTGTCTGATGGTGACTGGTGAAATGATGCGAGTTTACTTGGCAGCGCTGCTCATGGCCAATGTAAGTTTGAGCCAACTGTACACACGTGTCTTCACTGTGAGGGACCTTGGTTCTGCTTCCAGATCAGACTGACCTTGGCAGAAACCGTGAGGCTTTTTGTCAGCCAAGTAAAGTGCACCTTAAAGTCAGTGGGGGTGTGGTAGAGTCAGCCTGGCCATATAGATGGTGCTCATGGTGTCATCAGCCACCTGCTCAAAGTGTGTTCATTTTCATTGGCTCTAGCC
Organism: Lissotriton helveticus; assembly: GCF_964261635.1. Taxonomy (NCBI): domain Eukaryota; kingdom Metazoa; phylum Chordata; class Amphibia; order Caudata; family Salamandridae; genus Lissotriton; species Lissotriton helveticus. The sequence goes on along the minus strand of NC_136071.1, from coordinate 514,088,635 downwards.
ACGTTGCTTATAAAATCAAATAGACCATTCTGCATCCAGTTACAGTACTGGACCAACAACCCGCTCATCAATGTACATCAGGTAGTAACACCATCACCCAAACCACAGGCCTGGCATATAACGTGGTTTTGGAAGGGGATGTTAGCCCCAGGCCACACATCTTAAAGATTTGTATGACTGTGCTTAGCTTTCCTGAACCGAGGATTAACACTGAGATGCCGCAATCTAATCATCTCAGGAACATGCACAAAATGCATAACATGCTTAGTCCACAGATTTACAACACATATTGCCTGGTGCATATAAAGCAGCCATGTTGTCCAATGACAGTACCCTTTTGCACTTTTTTGAACATGGATGATATATTGTGCCTTGGGGCTCAAGCATAATCCGAAGGATATTTGAGAGTTGTTTAACCATGTCTTTTGAAAAAAGCAAAAAAGATTGTTTTAAAAAAAATAGATGACATATTGTGCGGACAGGCAATTGTGAAGTATGCAACCAGGAGGTACGCGTTTCATCCAGTGCATGCAAAAGTATTTAACATCCAGGTGGTTCCACTGGTCTAGTTACACTAGCCCTTCTTGTCAAACAATTTACTTAATTTCTAAACCAAAAAATCTCCTCTCGCGTGAGTCCCCTTTCATTGTAAATGGAAGCATCTGGGCATACCCAGGCCGTCAGACTTGCAGTTCAAATTCTCCTGTGAAATCGATATTCCCAACTGTAGAGGGCCACCAGGCCGATACTATACAATGTATCACCCCACCACCATGATTGAATGAATGTGAATGCATTTGAGCTTGTAAAGCGCACTGCTACCCGTCCATAGGTTTCCTGGCGCTGTATAACTCTGGGGAACCCGTCCTGGCTTTCCCTGTGGGATGGTCCCTGCTGGGAGTCCCTAAGGTGCAGCCAGGCATCCCCGGAATTGATGGGGCCGTTGTGGACATTAGGCAAGCTAATGCCTAGAGTTGCCGAGTGGAAACCCTGATTAGAGTAAGCACCAATGCGAGAATTATCAAGTCCGCTGACCCAAGTCCACGACCCTGCCGCGTCGGTAATTGAACCCTGGTCCCGAGCCGACTTCTGCTCCCGGGTCTGCCGCCTCTAACCAGTGAGCCACACTACTCCACATTTGATTGGATTTGGATTAAAAAGAGGCCCGGGCTCGCCCCAAAAAAGCGAACCCACATTTGCATATTGCCTTTCCACAAAACACTGCTTCGGCAATGGAGCAGGACTGGATACACCAGCCTGGTTCATCCTGGTCAAAGATTTTACCTTCTGACTTAGCCTTTTAAGTCCCAATCCAAAACAGAAGTACACATCTAAAGCCCTCATCAGGTCATCAGAAAAGGCATTTAGAGATGCACAGGGCGTCAGGCAGAGGCCAAACAGCAGGATCCAGTCCAGAACCCGTTGCCACTGGTCAGAAGGGTACTTCAGGAAAAGGCCTCTTGTAGCTTGTTGATATCCCTGTAGTTTGAGCAGGAGGTCAGCTTTATGACTCTTGGAGTCCATTTATCTGTTTTGGGTACTTGCGGAAGCAGGTTCAGTCCTTTGGGGATTCTCTCTGCCCATAGACAGCAAGACCAATCCCCCTTCTTGTCTTTGCACAGGCCAGGAAGTGTTCTGAAGTGGGTGCCTGTAGGTGCCACATTTATGCCTGGTAATAGATAGTGGGTGGGAATGACTCCTGGGAATGTCCTAACCAAAGGGGTAAATGTTCCCTAGGCCAACCTACCCACTTTGGGCAATTTCAAGATGACACAAGTCTTTGGCCACTCTAAACCTGGGCTCTCAGGGCAGGATGTGTGTGGAGGAAGTCTAGTATTTTGGTCCTAGTATCCTCCCTCATCTAACAATAAAACCAGATTTGAGGCAGCCATAAAAACCAGGAGACAGAAGTCTGGAATGGGAATGACAAAAGCTGAGTCCTTTACCTACCAGACAGTGGATCCCCAAGAATTGTCTTGGTATCCTGTTCTTTTTCATTTTAAGTGTGTCCCAAGTGTTATTTCTGAATCCAGAGGACCTGTGAAATAGGATTTGACAGTCAAAAAGGATTTGACATGGAGTATCAAAAAGAATGCCCACTGGGACTACCCTAATATTCTGTGGGGTTCAGAGGAGTTGTCTCGGCCCATTCAGGTCAGCCTGGGAGGCATTTCACACATATTTAAGACTAATTATTGTCTGGGAGAAGCTAGGGCATTAAGGTAAATTAGCCTCCATGAACCCCAGGCAGAGAAAAGGTAACTTCCCTAAATAAAATGCATTTTCTTAACATTTATAAAAAATACAACTTCAGCATTGGATTAGGTTTTTAATAACTATTAAAAATAGTAGTTGAATTATTTTTCAAGCTAGCCCGATTCCCTATATACCATATTAGTATTTTAATCTGCACTCTTGTTTTCTAGATAGACCAGCTGGCCTGCCACATTGAAAATAGCTTTTAGGTTTTAGTCACTGTAATGACATGTTAACATCACATTTCTACATGTCCTAATTTTAAATACCATGCACCCTGCCTTGTGTGCTGCAAGGCCTAAATAGTGGTGACTTATTAATATTGAAAAGGGAAGTTTTGACCTTTTAAAAGGGTTTGTTTTAACAGGTTGAATTGCAGGTTTTATGTTGCTACAGTCAAACTATAATGGTAGGCTTGAAGCCATGCTTGCACTGCCACTGTAGTAGATAGCACAAAGGCGCTGCAGTCTACTAGTGACAACTTAAAAGCTCTGGGTACACCTTATATGATAGGGACTTATAGGTGAGTTAAATATGTGAATACAGTTATGTTAATTTGACCATGTTTCAAAGGGAATAACAGTTTTTTTACTACTGGATAGGAGGAGTGAAGTGCACAGAATTCCAAGGCCAGTGAAAATGTAGGGTCCAGCAAGAGGTGCAAAATCCAGTGTGACACAGCTGAAAAGTCATATTTCCTACACAACTCAATCTGATTACCACTCAATTAACCTTCACTCACACAGAGACATCAGAACATAACCAACATCAGATTAGTATGCTTTGAGACTCATGCTGATTGGTATAATCCAGATCATACCAAATTAAAACAGTATGCAGCAAGTATGTTGGTTGCAGATTCAAAATAAATACTAAATGGTGTATGAAGACTGAAAAGGAAGAATTGTGGTTTGCTCTAAACGTCTTTGAATGAATGATTGAATACACACTTGTATAGCGCATGGTTACCCAAGGGCATCCCAGCGCTTCCTGTGACACCTTATCATTCACCACTGATCAGGGAAAGAGAAATGTCTTCAACTGCTTCCTAAACCTAAGATAGTCAGATTCCAGACGATGTAGTCTGGAAGCTGGTTCCAAGACTTGGCTGCGTTGTATGAGAACCGCCTACCTCCTGTCTTTGACCGTTTGATCCTAGGAACTGCGAGTAATCGTTTATTATTAGATCTTAGAGTCCTATTGGTGTGATATAATTGCACCATGGACTGATCCAGTGGGGGGCCCTTACCAGAGATAGACTTGTGGACAATACACATTGCCTTAAACCTGATTCTTTCCTGGACAGGAAGCCAATGCAGCCGACTGAGCACCAATTTAACAGAGTTACGTTTAGGAACATTCATTAAGAGACGGGCCGTGCAATTCTGGGCACTCTGTAGTATCTTAATAGTTCCTTGAGGCGCCCCCAAATAGACTGCATTCGCATAGTCCAGCCGGGACAAAATGTGAGGTTGGACCAACATACGTCTGGCGTCAAACGGAAGAGGGAGAATCTTCTTTATCAACCTGAGAAGTCCATAGCAGTTAGCAGCAACTTTACGTGCTTGGACTTTAAAATTCAAATTGCAATCAAACCAGATGCCCAAACTCTTGATTTGTTTCTTCGGTACAGGAAGGGGACCAAGACAGCTAGGCCACATAGGATCTAAATTCATGGGACAGCATAATTTCTGTCTTGGCACCATTCCATTTAAGAAAAGACAGATCCATCCACTCGGGAGACCTTCATAAGGCAAGAAGTTAAACCTGGCTCAGATTTATCTTGCTGACTGAGAGACACCACCAGCTGGGTGTCGTCAGCATAAGTAACAGTATGGATCCCCCAGGGAATACCACATCCGCAAGGTACCTCATGTAGATGTTAAACATGGTAGGACTTAAAGAGGATCCCTGGGGGACTCCACACTGCAAGGAATCTGCTTTGAGAGAACATCTTCAAAGACAGCAAAAGATCTGTCTGCAAGGAAGGACTGCAGCCATTTCAGGGCAGTTCCTGCAACCCCCACCTCCCTGAGTCTTTGGATCATAATTTGATGATTCACGGTATCAAAGGCTGCCCTGAGATCTAACAAAATAAGAGCAGCAGAGCCTCCGTTATCCAAGATTTGTCTAGACTCTTCAACCACAGCAAGGAGGGTGGTGTCCGTGCCCTGTTGGCGCCTGAAGCCAGTCTGAGTGGGATGGAGGCAGTTATTTTCCTCAAGGAAAGCTGCCAGTAAGGAGTTGACATATTTTTCTGCTAATTTACTTATTCCTGGCAGAAGAGAAATGGGGCGATAGTTGGCCCAATCCTCAGGGTCTAAATTAGATTTTTTCAGAAGAGCTTTAACTCTTGCTTGTTTCGAGAAGGGGGACCTGCCCCATTAAAAGAGAGGAGTTTATCACATCCTGAATAACTGGGAAGACTATCTCTAAGACATGATCAAGAATAGCTGGAGGTGCGGGGTCTGCCGGGGATCCTGATTTAAGTTGCCTCAGAAGTTTCTGCGAGGAGGGTAGGGGCAGCGGCGGAAAATCCTCCAGCATGACTTGTTGTATGGGCGGTAGAATATATATATCCAAATTGTTTTGCTGGAAGGTGGAATTGATGTTATAGACTTTAGTGGAGAAGAAATTTACTATTTCATCACAACGCTTTTGAGCGTTATCGCATTCAATAGGAAGGCTAGGAGGAGTGAGAAGGGATTTCACAGTTTTAAAAATTTGCCGGGGGAGTTGGATGCAGAAGTAATTTTTTCGTGATAATAGCTAACTTGAGCGACTTTTATTTTATTTTTATAGAGCTTAAGTTCTTCTCTATATTTACTCTTGCTCATCTCTGTAAAATCTTTCCTCCATTTCCTTTCAAATTGTTTACAAGATTGTTTAAGCTGTCTGAGTTTATAAGAGTACCAGGCTTTCTTATTGGGTCCATCTCGATGGCATGATTCTTTCCTAGGGAGGACTGCATCCAGAGAGGACTCCAGCCAACTGTTGAAATTTATCATTGACCACCGTAGGATGAAAGTGAGGAACAGGGGTAGAGTTTATTAAATTGGTTGCCCAGCTTTCCACAGAGAGTTTGGACCATATGCGGCCAATTTGTTTAGTTCTAGTAAACGGCTGCAACAGGGGTCCGAATAAATGATAATAAAAAATGGTCAGACCAAGGAACCGCAATGGACTCAAACATAGTCATTTTTGTAAGATTCGTGAAAAAAGGATCAAGCAAATGACCTAAGTTGTGGGTATGGCCGGTCACTATTTGCTTGACTTGAAATGTTTCCAGGCCTTCAATAAGGTCCTGCGAAAGAGGGGAGTCGAGATCATCAAAATGTATATTAAGATCACCCAAGATAGAAAAATTGGATGAAAGGCTAGCCCCTTTAGTGACTATATCTGGGAGATCATTGCAAAAATTGCCCAAGGCTCCTGGGGGCGATATATAAGAATTCCTGAAAAGGTACAAGTAGGTGAGAAACTTATGCCAAAGGATAGGCTCTCACAATCAGATAAAAGGCTATTGGTGGATGTACATATATACACATTTTTGTAGATAATAGCAATTCCACGACCACGGCCACTAACACGATCTTGCCTAATAATGGTATAATTGGAGGGAAGAGCTTGAACTACATCAGCATCAGAGTCCTTGGTAGCCCATGTTTCTGTCAAAAAGAGGACATCTGGGCTCCTCTCTTCGAGAAGTAAATACATTTCACTTGAGTGTTTTGGGAGGGAACGACAATTAAGTAATAGCATCAAAATAGGTTTTCCTTTGCCCTCGCCAATTACCAAGGGGGGAGAAGTATGAGAGAACTTAAAATTAAAATTACAGAGAGGACATGACGTATTCCCCTCCTCCAAAGACATGGTATACGTACACTCACTCATAATCTCACCTCTAATCCTAAGGAGCTGCTCCCTGTTATAACAATTATCATCTGGAAAAGATCTAACAGGTATCCCAGCCCCTAGCCCCGGCCTGGCGCAGACGGGCTTGCCTTTGGAGCGCCAGCGGCGTGCCCGCTGCGTGGGTCCACTGTGCGGATACGTCATCAGCTCAATTTAAGGCTGAGAATGCGTGAGTGCGCGTCAGCGTCCAGAGAAAAACTAGAGCGCTGACCTACGTTTGGCAATTCCCTGATGTGTAATGCTGTTGGAATTTACTACTCCACTGCTTAGTTAGAATACCAAGAACAGCAGTTTGCTGCTATGGAGACTCCCCTGAGAGAGTAGTGAGACAGTGATCCACAGGGCAACATAAAGTTAATTGAACAGCTAATGCCCTCTATGCATCCAGAATAAAACATCTACAAGGCAATTGTTTGATGAGAAGCACTCAAGCAGGAATAGTATGAGTTTCAATGCGTGGATGTTGTGCGCAACTTCCAGAAAACATTTGTCGCACTCGCCACGGAAACAAGTCTACTAAATCCTCCTGTTCACCCTCTCTAACAGCCCATTAGCGCTGGCATATTGTAATGTAGTTTTGAGGTATGTAACCAACATCTTACTCAGGAACACTTTCCTAAATGTTGAAGTGGACTGCAATCCGTTATCATAGTTCTGTGTGGTATTCCTTCAACGAAAGAAGCTTCTTCTAGAAATGCAATAATTACCTTAATATTAGTGTCCTGAGCAATCTTACCTGTCAGCATTTTCAGGTGGTAATCCACTAGATTTAAGATCAGGCAACTATTGAATTCTAAACTGTTATACTATAGGTCAATACACATCGATGTATAGTATCCAGGCATTCGTCATTTATGCCCCAGCTTTAATATCATCTCAGGGTCTCTCTCTGGGCCAGTCCGACAGGTTTTGCCGGCTGGCCTTCTCTAGCTTTCTGTCTTTTGGGGACTCCATTGATGCAGGGGACCTCTGCGGAATATACGGAACCGGTCTCCTGGTACTGCATGCCTCAGCAAGAGGAGACAAGCAAAGGCAAGTAACCCACAATGATTGGGGTTGCAGAATGGTGCACGGCTGGCCTGTGGTCATCAGCTCCTACATCAGTCTCAATCCAGGTGTGCTTCAATGCTCCAGTTTTCATACAAAAAGATTATGGGCTATAGAATGGCTACAGCTTTGTGAATTCAATAGAACAGAGAATGATTGGCATAGATAAGACCAGGAGAAATGTAGGATGGAGGAAGAGCTGTGAAACTTCTGAGATAGTGCTACTGGTCGGCCAAGCCCCACCACATATATGTACCTTGATGATTTATATACTTTCAGGGTGCGAAGATGTTTAATTAAGAATAGTATGTCTGTACTCCCGTTTATATTCTTACCTTCACAATTTTATGACAGTTGATATTTTACCTGCAATGTTTTTGAGGTTATTTTTGTGCAGAATAATCTGGCATACAGCCCGCAGCAGAGTATCATTTACAGTCACAGAAATGGGTAATAGTTAGTGTAAGGTGAAAACGTGTTCAGGGCCACAAGCCACCAAGGTTGAGGTTGGCATGCAAATGGGAAACTCTGGCCTCATAATAATAACTTTTAAACATTCCACCCAACCATTCACTCCATTGCGAGGAAGCCTATCTCTAAATTAAATACATTGTTTAGTAAGCATTGGACTAAAACAAAACTGTTGATCGCATCTCAGGAACTTGACAATGATTCACTTCTGAATGCATCAGACATGGAAATAAAATGCAGACTTATGCATCTGATTCTGCCATTTTGGCAGTGCTTCAGAAACAAGGCGTACATTTACTTATTACACCTGTGATATGCTTCAGAAGGATGAGTATGAGAGACGAGGACTGGGATGTATTTGCGGACTACCCTTTTAATAGAGTCGGTGAAGCAAGTTGTGAGCATGTAGGTTGGCTTGGAGCTGCATGGTAGTCATGGAAAGTCTGGTACAGTTAGAAAGTTTCTGGGAATTAATGGTGAGTTAGCTGTGCATTTGAAGCTAGAGAGTTTTTTTTATGGTAGTGTATAAGTGATTTTAGTTTGAAGGCACCTCTTAGATGAGTTGTTGGAGACCGGAGGGATATCTTGGTCTTGGATGCAACTATTGTCTTTGGTTTTCAGAGTCATAAGGAACATGATGTAAAATAATGAGGCTTTTAGGAAGATTGTTATTTGCTTGTTAGATATAAAAGCAAGGTGGAAATGAGGTGAATCACAGAGTGAGATTAGTGTGTATAGAATTATAATTATGAAGGATCAAAAACTGACTTTTCTATAAGTTTCTAGACCACCAGCTTGGGAATTTTCCAAATAACCACATGCACAATATCGGTGGGGATCCAAGAGGCCTTTACCTCCCAGAACCGGGCTCCGAGTCTAAATACGGCTACCCCTCACTTAACCCATCTTTCACAAATTGAGACAAGAGATGCATGTAACAAGTTGCATATCAGTCTATTTGTCTTTCTGTCAGTGTGTCTATCTGCTTCTGGGGCGTATTCACAAAAGTAATTTACAAGTGTAAATTTGTTCACATCTGCTACTACACCAAGTAGTAAAGTTACACTTTTTTGCTATTCACCATATCAGAGTTTAAAGTTACTCATAGGTGCAGACTTGCAGGTCTCCACCCCTTACTACACCAGAATGTATGAGTGCAAAGTAACTCATAACATTTCAGACATAGGAAATATTTTATTATAAAAGAATAATGTAAATTAAATGTGAATATTTATTTAAACCCAGAACTAATAAAAATTCAATGCCACATCACATTAATGGAAATGTGTATTTAATTATTAATTAAAGTGTAGCAAAGGGGGGGGGGAGCTGGTGAGCTACAATGGAGGATGCACTTTAGGCAGGCTCCTGACAGTCCTTTCATGATCCAAACTATATCCTGCCCACAATACCGGATTCGGTACAATTTATGCAGCCTATGGCCTAGATGCAATGACCGGGAGAAAGTTGCTGCGCTGGCGGTTACTGGTAGAGCCGGGAGCTGTGTGGTTCCGGTAGTGATCTGGCCTGCACACCGCTTCCGGGAGTCAAGCTGAGGGAACTACAATCGGCACACAGTGGTGCTGGAGAGGTGAACATCTCCTGGTAGACCCAGCAGACGGAGCCCCTGGACCCCAAGAGGTGCTGGCGTGTGCAGCTGAAGGCGAGAGGTGTCCGTCCTGCGTGGAGGCTCATCGTGGGGCTGTGACCCGGGCCGACACCCGGAGGGGGCTCATAGCTGTAGCCCGAGGGACAGGCCTCCCCTTTTGCGGTTGTCGGCCCAGGACTAGGGCCCCCGGGCATTGTATGGGAGTACTGTTGTATGTGGGTACTGTTAGTGTGGGTCTGCCCTCTACCCTCTTCTGCTTTCTTGTGGCTGCCTGGGGGGGGGGCGGGTGGCAGGGCTTCTTTGTGGACTGTACAAGAGACGAAACCCCGGCACTCTAACCATTCCTTGTACAATGTATATAAGTCTCTAAAGCAATGGAAACATCATACTGATGAGAGAAACTTTCTGTCACAGGAATTATATAAAAAAACGAATTTGATCATTATACAGTGATTTATTTCCTAATAAATCTCAAAAACACATATATTTTACATCCGGAGTCTTAACATTCACAAAGAACAGATTCTATGATGTGCTTAGAATTCCAGTTCTTTGTCTTGTACAACGAAAACAGCCAACACGCATTTCGTCACCACCGTGACTTCCTCAAGGCTTAAATCGTAATAACACAGGAGCCTGAGAAACTTTTGGCTCTCATATCCCGAAATATGGAAAATCCTTAGTCCTCACTTGAAACTTTGTATAGGGATTGTGATAAATGCTTCAGTTCCTTTCTTCTCTTGTTGTATCCTAGGCACCGTATGTTTGATAGGCCGCAAATACTTGAAAAACAGTCAAATATTTATCTCCTTGACTGATCTTTCATTAGATATGACTGGTAGTAAACCACAAATTCTAATGGTTTCAGAAAGTTAATATTGGAAAATTCAATAGAAACAAATTAAAGTCTACGTTGTAATTGTCATCCGACAGTTAGATGTCCAAATTGCTAAGATACCATAGTAAGACCATTAAAAAAATTGTGTTTTTTCTTTGTCTTAGTCTGGAGACAAGTGAGCTGCAGTATTCAGGGTGCTGTGATAAGACCCTGTAGAGGTTTCCGATGCAACCCAAGCAAACCGCGTCCGTCTGTTTCGCTGTGGACTGCGTGTACACTGCGGCTGGCAACCACGCCACCTCCTCCCCTGGAAGTTGTTGTAGAGGGCCTGGGAGAGATATTTGCCGGCGCGGTCCGGGTGTCTTCGGCTGTTGGTGGCCCACTTGCCAAATTCATCCTTGGGTATTTTGGCGCACTGGTCGCACGTCCTATCCACATCTCTGGCTGACGTCTGGGCCACTATCTCGGAGAGTGCCCCCCTCTCCACGCCACATCAGCCTCTAGCTGTACGTTGGACTGTGTAAGCTCCTTGGTACTGCACTCTAGTAGGGAGTGCTGTGCTACAGCTTGCTACTGGTTGCGGAGGCGGCCAGACCAGGTCCTGGTGCAGCTTGTGGCAGGAGCGTACTGGGCCTAGAGAGCTTGGTGAAGGGAAGAGGCTCTTGTTGCATTCCTACAGTCCCCAGGCATTGGAGGGCAGCTTCAATGCACACTTTTGAACGGCATCCACAATATACCTGTGGCCTAACGGGTTTTGCCCGTCATTGTAGCCGGTGTCATTTTCCTGCTGTGTGGTGGTCGAACAATCTTGTTATGACTAAAGACAAGCAATCGGTGGCAGCCACCAAACAAAGCACTGTGGGCCAATTTACAAGCAAAAGCCCTAGGGGTGCTGGCCATATGGGGTCCCCGGTACAGTGTCAGAGCAACGCCACGCTGCTTGCAGCTATTACTCAATACAGAGAAGCACTGGCCGCTAAGATTGGGGCAGTAAGTTCCAATGTCGCATTGCTGCTCCTGGGCCTACGAAAAGCGGTAGACCTTATCACAGAGGCAGAGACTAGGGTATCTAATGTCGAGGACTCGGTGACGGCCCTGCAGCACAAGATCACTACTTTAATGGCAAGGCCCAAAGAACAGGCGACACACGTCGAGGATGCAGTGCGCTCGCTCGACGGAAGAACCTGCAGTTCAGAGGCTTCTCGGAAGGTTGTGAATGAGCTTCCATGGATAATTTTCTGACACTGTGGCTTGGGTCGGTGTTATCAGCAGAAAACCTCTCATCTTGCTTTGTGGTAGAGAGGGCCCACAGAGCCCTGGTAAAGAAGCCTCCACACAGTGCCAGGCCCCGACCTGTCATTGCGAGAATTCTCAACTATCTGGATAGAGATGCTATACTCCACTATGCTCGGGACCAAGATAAAATCATGTTTGCCTCCATCATCATATCCTGGATTAGACCGAAATGGTTCAGTAAAAACATCAATCTTTCCTAGCAGCAAAATAAAAACTACGGGACCTCAAGATCCAATACATACTATTGTATACAGCTCACCATTTAGTGGGCTATAACTCCGTACATTATTCTTTGACATCCCCAAAGCAGCATTCCAGTAGATGGATGAATCTGTTGCGATCAAGCCCCATACTCCACCACGAATAGGCTCATATTCATCTCAATGTGACTGACGTAATAGTTCCAAAACGTCCACCTCCAAACACTGCAACAGATCACGCATCTCTTGGAGAAGCTTACGTAACGATGATGGACATTGAACTCTGACCTACACTTCGGTCACATGAGACTGTTATTGTTTGGTTTCCCTTTACTACTACTAATCAGACATTTATTTCCAGGTCCGTACATCTTGGGAATTTCATGCTGTCTACATTGCTATAATATGTTCTTATGCATCTTGCTATTGGGCCATTTCTACCTTTTACTGTGGGGTTGTTCATGTGCTATGGGTATTGGTAAGTGGGCACCAAGCTATGACTGCTACTCTAGGGAGACATAGTTAAGAGTCCTTTCTAGAGATTAGGTTTTATGGGTTTCGGGTATTTGGTATCCGTTGGTGGTGTCTTCTACATATAATGATATAACATAGCATCACTACTAACCTACAGTATGAAAATCAGTATAAAATGTGCAAACCTGAAATCTGATTTGTATGTGCTGCCTCATGTACGCATGCAGTTAGCACCAGGGATGTTGGAACTATGTACCTAGAAAGCTGCTGCTCTGCTGGTTGAGCAGCCCCAATTTCTGGGTGAAGCTAAACAGATCACAGTGTTCTTATGGATCTCTTTATTTTAATGCAACATGTGACTGATGTAGGCGGCCCAATCGGAATTTAAAGAAACCTTGGAATGATGACCTAAATGGCAATACAGTTAATCTAGACTGAACCAAAGCAAAACTCTTACATACATAAAAGGAGACATGTAGGGCCTCAGTTATGGGTTTATTGGTGGAATGGCCTTCCTCATAGTGGCAGATTTTTCTCCTCTACTAATATGGTGGTGGGGGACAACCCACCATGTTTGAAGTTGTCTGCCTGGGCAGGTGATGTTTTCATGCCAAAGTGTCTGTATTCTCCATGACAGAATCATTGTTGGGTGAGAAATGGCCTGCAGAAAATCTGTCAACGACAATGTTGGCTGCTGGAAATTCTACCTCTAAATGTACGGAGTAGAATTTTACCCTAAAAGCATAGATGCAGCAGTGTCCACATATCTAGTCACTTCATCTTGCAGCAGAGTGCTTTCCAGTCTATGAGGAACACTGCATTATTCCTGATGTATATCACCCTTGTCGTGGTGGCTTTTCATGAAGTTAACGCTGCCAGACTTGGTGAAAGGTCATCCAGTCTAAATTAAGGAATTAAACAGTCAGTGATTTCGGCACAATTGGCTCTGCACTTTGATGGACCTAGTAAGAGACCAGATGTTTTTTCTACAACAGTATTACTGTCCATTAACCCAAACCTAAATCAGCCAGTTTTGACAGCAGATTTGCATACAGTAACTGCAGTTTTTGAACCACTTTTTTGTTACTGTCTTCCAATAATTCAGGCTTCATCCTTTTCTGGGCTAAGCTTTTAATGAAATGGTGCCACCCATTCCTCCGCAAGAAGTTCAGTATCAGTAGGGCACTTTTACATAAAAGCACACAAGATGATGGACGGAATGTTGCACAATGGCAAAACATTCCCCCCCAGTCACAGATCTGGGTTTAATCCATCGTTATTTTGCTCACCAAGCCACCCCAGTTCAGACATGGCCATATGCAAATCAGTCTTGACCCTGTGCCTCATGGGAACAGTCCAGCCCAAACTGCCAAGCCATGTCTTCCCTGGACCGGAAACAAGCATCCTAGGACCGGTTTCTGGCTATCAGCCGTCTTCAGCCAGAATAGCTTGACTCCAGTGGCTTAGTGAGCACGGGACTGACGTCTGGGCATACCCTTCCCACATAGGGTGAACAGCAAAACACAAAAGATGATGGACGGAATGTTGCACAATGGCAAAACATTCACCCCCAGTCACAGATCTGGGTTTAATCCATCGTTATTTTGCTCACCAAGCCACCTCAGTTCAGACATGGCCATATGCAAATCAGTCTTGACTCTGTGCCTCATGGGAACAGTCCAGCCCGAACTGCCAAGCCATGCCTTCCCTGGACCGGGATCAAGCATCCTAGGACCGGTTTCTGGCTATCAGCCGTCTTCAGCCAGAATAGCTTGACTCCAGTGGCTTAGTGAGCACGGGACCCACGTCTGGGCATACCCTTCCCACATAGGGTGAACAGCAAAACACACAAGATGATGGACAGAATGTTGCACAATGGCAACACATTCACCCCCAGTCACAGATCTGGGTTTAATCCATCGTTATTTTGCTCACCAAGCCACCTCAGTTCAGACATGGCCATATGCAAATCAGTCTTGACTCTGTGCCTCATGGGAACAGTCCAGCCCGAACTGCCAAGCCATGCCTTCCCTGGACCGGGATCAAGCATCCTAGGACCGGTTTCTGGCTATCAGCCGTCTTCAGCCAGGATAGCTTGACTCCAGTGTGTTTCACTTTTACATAAACCCGTACGACCATCAGCATACTGATTTTGTAAGATACCCATACTATATGTATATGATAAAAAGAGGTAGAGAGTTGGCAGAGTCTAGGGGACATGCCAGGCGACAGTTGTCAATGCGTACTACTGCAAATGTTATGACATTTCTGTCCTGAGCATTCTGATGCTTGAGCTACATGTGCTAAACAATTAATCTAAATGCTGAGCATGCATGATTCAAATTATGCACATTTAGTTTAGAATATTCTGGAGTGTGATAACCTACCGGAATATATTTGCAAACGTTTTTCAAATGCTGATTGCTTCAAATTTAAGTTAACTTGTTATTAGTTTCTACAAGGTTCTAGAACGTGGATACTCAAAGTATGACCAGGGGCTGCATGCGGACCCCCTGACCTTTACATGCGCCCCCCTGGTCAGCTGGAACACCGAGCTGCTGTTCACTCAACTCAGCACTAACAATAAAAAGATGTTAAGTAGACGGGCAATCATTTATTTCAAGGGTATTTGGTGTTAAAGAAGAGATATAACTAGGGAGTCCTGTGCTTAGCTTTACAAACCTTCATTTTTTTTGGATTTAATAGTTTATTAAGAAAGAAACAAAAACAAAGCAGAGCAGAGTCAACATACAATAAGGCAATCAATTACAATTCAGAATCAAATGAAGGGGCAATATACAGAAGTACATTATGGACCATTACCTCGTCGAGGTGCAGCCGTATCCATAGCCATATCCACTGTGGGGGAAGTATAAATCTCGCCTCTGTAGACATTCCGGTGTCCCCATTTCTTGTCCCATTTCCCTGGGCACCCCCTGATTTTAAATACAGATTTTTCAGCCAACATGCATCTATCCATTTCAGCCACCCAACCCACCAGGAGAGGCTTTCGGGGGGCACCCCACTGCATTGCCACAGCTTGTTTCACCAACAAGAAACCCAAGGCCACCCACCGGAGATCCACCTCGGTGAGGTCAGTGGCATCCCACACGTTGAGAATCCCCTGCTTGGGGGAGAGAGGGATGGGTTTTCCCACCGCATCCGTCATTTTGCGGGTCGCCCTGTCCCAAAATTGCTGTATCACAGGGCACTCCCACAGGATATGGACAAACCTTCATTTTTAATGACATCTTCCAGCAAATGTGTAAAATGATGGCATTCTCTGCAAAATTCAAAAAGTGTATTTAATTAAGATGCAGAACCTTTTCACCTTAGTACAATAGATTTTATCAGTTCATTGAGAATTATTAATTGAAAGTGAAAGTTCTCAAACATAAATTGAGAAGCATTAATTCTTCTCCCTAACATGACAACTCCAATAGTGAACTAAAGAAGCAAGTTAGTTGTATGTGCACATTATGACTGGCCTAGGTTCCGATTATACATGAACAACATTATAGTTTCTTATATCAAACACAGGAGCATGTTTTGTACGGTGCATACTCTGAAATCATGTATGTTGTGGTCCTTTTATATGTGATAATGAAGAAAAAGGAGGGAACGTCAAATTAAACCATTGCCTAGGATCACATAATTTGGAAAAGTGGGGAAGCCGGGATTAATCCCTGGTTTTCTGGTTTCACATTGTACAATTTAGCCACTAGATGTATATCCTTCACTTCGGTTACACCTACCTTACCACCAATCCCCGCCACCCCCTCGCCCAACTGCCATCTCGCTGGCATCAATGCGGCCTTCGGGCACATCACAGATCAAACTTTTTGGCCCTGTTTGTAAGTACCCATGTTCTAGAAGGTTGATAATTACATGTCTCACTTTTGATGATATTGAAAGAAGACAGTCTTGCACAATGAAAATAAATGAAAGGGCATCAGGTCCCTTTTTCCAGTTGAGTTCTTAACAACAATGAGATTATGTTGTAAAAGTTGACAACAGAAAGTGAAGAAGAGGGGGGGTCCTCACATGAGGCGACACTGGAACAGGTCGTACAGAGTCATATCTCTGGTTCTTATGGATTTCTACCAGAATGAAAAGCACTCAGCCTTCAAGCACCGAGCTATCAGTGCTGCTGGCCACATGAGAAAAGAATACTAGGCCTTGCTATTTCCTTGAATATAGAACTTCATTGTTCTAACGGGTATGATGTTATGTACAATCTTTGAAACACGTAATACGTTTTATTTTTTACTTTGGTAGATTTAGACTAGTGTTTAGAAGTAGCAGAAAGAGGGTATGATTGCCATGTATTAATAACAGTAAGCATGTAGGAGGTATACCTATTATTCACACCTTTGGTAACTGTTGCTGCTGCCTTATTTCTCACTATTTGGGTTACAATTCATATTGGGTTTTCTACACTAGGGTGGTATTTTAAAAATAAATATTTACAATCTAGCCCATGTTTCAGAATTGTACATTGACTAAGTCCTTAGTGCCAGGGATCTAGAAAACCAAACTCTGCATTACTAGAAAACATATCACTGCAGTGTTGCAGCAGTCAAGGAAATAGACAGACAACACGCACCTATTGGCAATTATCTAACATCAGTAGCTACCTTGGAATTTTGTATGTAGAACTGATGGTAAACGTCGTTTACAACGCGGTGTTTACACCGCACAACCTTTACCACGCTGCCATTACAACGCAAGTCGTTACTACGACTGGCGCTGGATGGCGCTGTTGTTTAAGGAATAATGTAATTTTATATTCCAACACCTTCCCTACTGTTACGTGGACTGGTGTTGGAATATAAAATTATAAGATTCCTCAATCCGCACCCTCCAACGCAAGTCGTTGTAACGACTTGCGTTGTAATAACCGCGTTGTAAAGTACCGCGATCTAAAAGATCGTGGTGTACTGACATACATCCAGAACAGATTTATCCTGGGTTTATTGAGACAGTTCTGCCTCACCACATTCTGCGGAATGTAATGGTTTGGTTGTTCTAGGAAGGTTTCTTGAACATTTGGGTGGTTCACACCCACCAAACTCTGAAACGTTCATGAAATTTTGTGTTTTGTGCCTTATTTTTTTTCTCTGCTTCTCATAATGCAAAATTCCACAAATTCGGACTCTTTCAACAAAACAAAAAAATTTACTGAAGCCTAACGCACAGCAATACACAGCAACATGTTTGCAGTAAACCCAGAAAAGGTACTCTTGGTAGCTGTTTCCAGTGTTCTTAAAAGTAAACTATTTTATTTGCACGCTGCCCACCTGAACAGCTGCATCCTCTACCGTTTGTATCTGTTTCTATCTTTCAAAGTCTGTATGCTAAACACTGTATTCTTAGTTTTGTGTCTGAGGATCACACCAGAGTGACATATCCAACAGACAAAGAGGTCAGACAAAAATACAGCTTGCATATTCAGGCATTTTCAAATATTGTTCTTTTTGTTTTTTCTTATTATTATTTCCCATATTTCCTATTAACAAAACGCCTTCACTGGAGGAAAACATCTTCTCTTTTACTTCACACCTAATACTGGACATTGACATGTTGCTACTGTAAATGTGAGAAATATTTTTATAGCACATCAAACAGAGCCTTTGAGCTGCATAATAGAAAGGTATTTGTAGGGAACTAAAATCTAAGGGCCTGATTTAGAGTGTGGCAGACAGGTTAGTCTATTGGAAACACGATGGAGTACTCGGTCCGCCATACTCTGTTCGCCTGATGAGGGAAAGCAAAGATGTGGGGGTCATTAGTATTTTCCTGCTTTGGGAGACTGTTTCTGAAAAACAAAAAAAGTAAACATTTTTAGTGAATTACTGTCAGAACTAACAAGCATTTACAATGCAATGGTTTTGCCTTTGTTAAAGTTAGAGCTATTGACATTGCTCTTGACATTATTTTTATTTATGTTTTTTTTAACATAAATAAATGGCATTGTCATTTACAATGCCACTAGCTTTATCTCTCGCAAATGACACACACAAACACACACAGAGCCCCCCCACACACACCCACACAGAGCCCCCCACACACACAGCCACACAGAGCCCCCCCCACACACAGCCACACAAAGCCCCCCCCACACACAGCCCTCCACACACCCACACAGAGCCTTCCACACACACCCACACAGCACAAGCAGGCAACAGGGGCACGAAAACGGAGGCACAAGCAGGCAATAGGGGCACACGGAGGCACAAGCAGGCAACAGGGTCACGAAAACATGCACAAGCAGGCAAAAGGGTCACAAGCAGGAATTGTAATTTAGACGGGGCTGAAGTGGAGAACGGTCAGTAGGGAAGTAGTGCGGCTGGTGCAGTGGTACCAGGCTGAAAGGTGAGAGGGGCTGTCTGCACCCCAGTTTGGACAGTTTCCACTACCTAACATCATCATCTTGGTTCACTGATGTTAAAAAACAGGAGCAGCCATGATTGGATGCAACGGTATGCGTAGAGCATCATACAAGTAACCCAAAAATATCTATAAAACTAGGCACTTTCAAATTCAACTCAATCCCCCCGATAAGACCAATACGACGTGACAGCTGCAATTGAATGGCTTCAGTTTTGAATAGTCCAAGGCAAATGATTACATTCAAACCTGCATGCGCTTGAGGTTTGTCCCTTTGAAGCTCACAAATGTGCATTTTTTATTAATTGCTGCCACAGTACCAGAACACAGCTATCAGATAGTAATTGGAGTTTAATCGTTCATTGATGCCATACCAATATCTTTAAATTCGATCAAAATGCATGTGGCTAGTTAAAGGTACGGTATTGACTGAAAGATCCCCCTAATTAACAGCTATATTTTTGTGGAAATTGATCTGTATAATGATTACTTTATTATCATACCAGCGCCTCAAATAGCCACGTATGCCGTCTTGATTTCTGCACTGAACGCAAGCAGTGTTTCTGGATGCTTTAAAACTTCCTCACTTGGACTAGTCAAATTACCTACATTTTTTCAAAAAGTCAAGCACCGCTTATTTCATGCTGATGCACATAAAAGATTTATGGTTAAGCATCTCGGTTTGAGTTTAGAGCGGTTGCATTGTATTTGCATAGTTTAAAGGAAGAAGTTAATTACAAAAACAGGCCGGTTTCCCTCCCATCTTTGAACGTTTCTAGAAGCAGGGCTTCTTGTTGACAAAGAATGATTACCACTTGCAAGCGGATTTGGTGTGAAGCAATGATATTGTTGATGAACTCCTGACAAGTCATTCCGACCTCGAACGGTTACCATCGGCAGTAACTTCAGGCAGCTCTTTGCAAACGGACACCTACCACTGGGTGCCTTTCCCACTACTGAAATTACCACTTACCATTTAGGTCTAGGTAACTGTGGGACCATCCAACCATCAAAATGAAAGCTTAAACTGAGAGTTCAACTTGACCGGGCTAGAAAACCATTAACTACAGGTCATGGAGTAGTGGTAAACACGGCAGCCCTAATACTATATGCACACTGGCACTGCCAATGATATTATGGAAGGGGGGGCGGCACAATTCAAGGGGTTATGGTAATAAAAAGATAAATGTACGACGTGCCTAACTTCATAAAATGTAACCCATACTTGTCCGGGAAAGGGGTTAATCGCATCGTGGCAGTTTAATATCCTAAAAAAATTAGTAAGGACCTAAAGGAGACCTGCTAATTTTCGAATAAAGCGTTTGGCTGAATAACCAGGTGAAATTTTCCTTATGATCTACAAACTTTATGGTTAAAATAAGTATCAATTATACGGGAAAAAATTGGTAATTCTACAGCCAGGTAATTGGCAAAAACCTATTGTGAAAATATCAAATAAGATGCAGTTGATCATCCAAAGCCGACATTTTTAAATGATAATAAACTGAGATGAACGCATTCCTGCATAATTTGACAGTAATCGTTTCAATTGAGGGGGTTGTGCAGGTTTCAATCATTCAGCTGGTTTCGGGAGTTTTAATTCAAGCCTGTCGTGCTTCCAGCAGCTTATTTAATCTACGGATAAATGTAGCCTTTGAAGGGCGTGCTTACCTTACATGTTGCTTTTTAAGAACTGAAGCCTAAAAACAATGGGGGGAAAAGTGCAAGCTTGCAGTAGCTTTTTTTGTACAGTAGTATGAATGGTCAAAGAGGATTTCTTTTTACCTGTCTCAATTCGTTAATCATGGAAGGTGTCTCCAATAGCACTCGACAACTTCTACTAAATTATTCAACGAGATTACCAGAGTGGTAGTTTAATGACGGCACACCTGTGCACCGACTCATGGTGGATCGATACATTCCAACTAATTAAACCAAAAAAGAAAAAAGTTGCAATTAACACTTGAGCCGGTGCTAATGAGATGGAGTGGGGGAGAAAGCAGAGTGCTTTACCTTTAATAATCCATATGGAAAATACTCCCAGAAGAATCCCCTGCCCCTATGTGCACAACAGGATTCAAATGGCGTCCAACCTGACCTGTTACACGCTGCTTTTCAGGTACACCTGAAAAACCAGAGCTGCTGGAACCAAGAAAGAAAAAATTGTTATTAAACTGGCATTGACAGCCACATTCAGCTACATAATACACGCAAACAGTTAATAGGTCAAAAATCCAATTTGTTTTTATTTCTTTATTGTTAAAGAATCAGTCCTTAAAACATGAAAAATTAGTAAAGGCGTGTGCACATTTTATACAACATGGCAGATTGAGTAACCTTTAGTCATATCCGTTGTTTCTATTCCCTTTAATCGCCCTAGATAGCCAAAAGGGAAGGCAAACTAAGTGAGACACTGCGTCTAAACATTGCATTTTTCGAAAAGATTCATGCTTTGTGGGTGCTGAAAGCTACATAAGAGAACTTAACTTGTTTAAGAGTTTTATCGGATCCGGACTCTGAAGGCAACGAACACGTCATTGGTTTTAATTGTACTTTTTAGTAGCTAGCCTGGGATTCACCACTGTGCTTATCGGCAACCTTCTACTACGATGATGCAGTCAGTTCCCAACATTGCCTGATCACGTTAAGAGTCCTGCAAACGGCAAATGTTAAGTGAACATATTTCTCGAGAGCGATACCCAACCTTTCAGTGTCAATGGCGGAATTTGATGGAATCAGTACACGTGCCACAATACCCTCAAGGGCGGCCTCCCTGAACATGTCCATCACCATCAGTCACATGGGTCAAGGCGGGGGTGGAGAGGGGCTCTGTCAGCCCAGGGTATCAGCGACGAGTTCTAATGAGCCTTTGAGGCTCTTGAGAAGGATCCAGTCTGCAGTGCGGTCTCCATGTGTGTTCGCTGGTCCAAGGCAGAGGTCGGACGGTCCGTGCTCGGATTGTTGCCCCGGCCTACACTCAACGCCCTGGTGTACCAGTCACTTCCTTTCGAGCCAGGGCTGCACAAGATGGCGGCGGCGCCATCTTACAACACCGCCCACATCATGATCACCCGCCCTACCCCCCCGCCATTCACACGACTAACGGGACGGGCCGCAAAACCCCGGAGCCGCCAGTCACACCACCCCCGTACTCGCCCCATCCCTGTCACATTACCCCCATACCCACCGGGCTCACCATCCTCCGTTCCAACTCCACTCCCGGTCACACGACCCCGCACCCGACGCAATCCCCCGGAGCCTCCAGCCACACGACCCTCCCTACTGGCCCTACTTCGGAGCCTCTAGCCACACGACTCCGTACCCGCCCTACTCCGGAGCAGCCAGTCACGGCTTTCAGTACCCACACTACCCTCCGAACCCGCCAGTCACATCACTTGCCGTTCCAGCCCTACCCGTAGTCACAAGATTCTCCGTACCGCTAAATACCACGGAGCCGCCAGTCGTACGGCCCTCTGCCCCGCTTAATCACGGTTAAACGACCCACCATACCCGCGAGCCATACACGCCCGACACACAGCCTCCCGTAACCACCCTACCCCTGAGCCGTTAGTCACGCGACCCTCCACTACGTAACCGACAGTCACTCACATGAATTGATACGAGTAGACCATGGTCTTTACAGTTAAGAACCCAAGTGGAGCCGTCATCATTATATAAGATGGTAGTTAAGATAGCCCGGCACGCAAATAGCACGTTTAATACGGCCCGGTCGGGTCTTGTAGAGCGGATGGCCCCCCTGGTCTACAGGACCCACTCGGGGGGGAACCACCGACCTCAGGGCTATCCAGGGGGAGGGAAGGCCCAAGGACCCAGCGCCGCCTCAGTCACGCGGGCGGGGGCTTCGTTTGCAGCCTGCTGGACCCGACCGCTAAAGGATTCCAGCGGGAGGGGCTGGAGCGCTCTCGCAGCGCGGAGCTGCAGGCAGGCAGAGAGACACAGAGCGGTGCGAGTCAGCGGGAAGGGGCGGCTCGCACCGCGGGGGATATCAACAATACCTTAGGAACTTGCAGGCAGGCTGGCAACCCCAAAACCAAGGGGGGAAACAAACGTTGCGGGCCCCGAGCCCGATGATAGTCTCGGTGGCGGCTTTTCTCCGGGGACAGATGCGACACGGGGCAGGAGAGACGTAGAAGTGCCGGCAATGCCGGACCAGACACGGGGGCGTTCCCGGCGTCGCGTGACGTCGGCAAAAGCCAAAGAATGTCGGGAACGCCCCCGTGTCTGGTCCGGCATTGACGGACAGGCCCCTCGTCCAATGGCAAGGCTCCGTTTACGGAGCCAGCCAATCAAGGACGAGGGCCGAACAAAAGCCACACTACAGTTCTCAACAGGATTTCGCCTGCGCGGAAAAGCTGCGCAGAGCGCAGCTTCCGCTAGGCAAAACCTAAAAATGGCCGTACACCAAACCTTTAGCAACTTGAAGGGAATCAATGTGACTGCAGTTCCTTTTAAGATACAAAGATGGCTGTTGGACTGGCAGTCATCTTTAAATTTGGTGGAAGGTAGTCCATCAGGGTGGTGGAAGTATTGTCCTTTGACAAGTTGAGTACCGTCTGCCAAAGCCTAAATCAGGCCCTTTGCTTGGAGTGCATTTATTTTTTATCAGCAGATGTAAGCCATGGAGCTCTGTTTGCCACAGACATTCCTTTGACAAAGTTAATCATTTTGGGTTTTGTATAGCGAACATTTTTTTTTTTTTTTTTTTAAACAATTTTTATTGCAGGGTTATGTAGAACACACAGTGACATAGTGAGCATCATATAGTCCAGAGTTACAGTATATCGAATGTTTCCTAGTTACGTTAGACACAGCCATTTAGCCCACATCCCGGAGGCAGGGCGGCGTCAGTTCGCTATATTGTACACTCTTCGGGCCAAGCCCGACAGCACCATCAGTGCTACAGGATCACCGCACTCTGCTTTTATCCGTGTAATGTGGTGCATCGCACTGTTGGTCTGATAATGATGTGCGTAGTCTACTGTGGGAACCCTTAACAGTGAACCCCTCCCCCTTCCCTCCCCTCCCTGTGTCAGCGTCAGTGCTCAGTGCAATCATATGTGCTTAAATCGTGGGAACACGGAGTTAATGCGTTTTACTGCATGTGTGCTACCAGCGGAAGTGCCGCGGGCGTAATTGTCCCTGTTCGAGTTGTCGTGACTTGTGTCTCCTCCTCTTCATCCTCCTCTATCATGCTATCCCTTAATGCCTGCACAAGTATTTCCCACATCATTGCTGCTTCTTGCGCCTTGTCATCTGATCTACGGCGAGCCATCTGGTAGCGTATCGTGCTCTCCGCAGTCGCCCACTTCAGGAATTCATTCAACCATCTTCTATGTGTCGGTGCCACCTTTGACTTCCACCCCTTAGTCAACTCTCTCTTTGCTATGAGTAAGCCCATGTTTATAAATTTACTCGACAACTTGTTTTTCTTCGTGTGAGGGAACCAATGTAAAATGGATACTGCACTATCATAGTGTAAGTTCCTGTCAGTGACTGCGTTCAGGGTCTCTTCGATTTCCGTCCAGTATTCTTGTAGTCCTGGGCAGCCCCTTAACATATGGACCAGGTCAGCTCCCACTTGATTACATCTAGGGCATGCTGCGTCTGCTACGTGAAAGTACGCTGCGATTTTGCTCGGAGTGAGATAAGCTCGGTGGAGGATATAAAGGTGTATCAATTGGAAGCGCGCGTTCCTAGTGCCCTTACTGGCTCTCCGCACTAACTGTGACCATATAGTGTCTGGGATGTCTAAGTGCAGGTCCGCTTCCCATTTATTCTTAAGTGACGTGAGTGGTAGTAGGGTTTCCGTGTGCATTCTGCGATAGAGGCATGTAACGGCTTTAAATGTTCCCGCCGCCATCATGGTATACTGGCACGCTAGCGACGTTACAGGCTCTATCAGGCCCCCCCCCCAGTGCACATGTATGGCTCTCACCATCGCCGCATGCAGTAGGTAGTCCCCCCTCGGGAGATCGTACCGCTCTTGCAAGGTCGGGTACGGGGACAACACCCCATCCTCATAGAGGTCACCTATCCTCTGCAGCCCCGCCTCTTCCCAAAGATGCAGTCCCGACCAGTCGCCACCATGCGGGAGCGCCGTCACCATACCCAGCGGGATTTCAGGAGCATACGGGTGACCAGGTCCGGTTCGCCTCTGCAAGCGGTTCCAGCACAGGCGAAGGGTCCGCTCCTCCTGGGAGAGCTCCCGCAGAAGCAGTTTCTGTTGTAGAGTAATATATGCTAGGACATGGCGGGGCGTGCCGAACTCCCTCCCCTGCTCTGGGCCGCGGTACACCCTCGCTACTTCCTGCGTGAAAAATTGCAACTGAGCTGCTAAGTAGTAGAGATCAAAGTCCGGGACAGCGAGGCCCCCCTCGTCCTTAGGACGGGTCAGCGTTGTTAGTGCCACCCTGCGTCTGCCCGTTCCCCACAAAAAGGACACCAACATTGATTTCAACTGTTTGAAGACTGCTCAGGGTATCCACACGGGGAGAGTTCGGAAGAAATATAGTAGTCGCGGCAGAGCCACCATTTTCAAAAGTGCAACTCGGCCCGCCGTCGAGAGCGGCAGAGTGGCCCAGAAGGACATACAACCCTTCAGGGAGCGGATG
This sequence comes from Lissotriton helveticus, assembly GCF_964261635.1. NCBI lineage: Eukaryota > Metazoa > Chordata > Amphibia > Caudata > Salamandridae > Lissotriton > Lissotriton helveticus. Next base: position 514,063,507 of record NC_136071.1, on the reverse strand, counting down.
CAGCGGCCTATGTTACCGCCGAGGAGGTCCGTCGGGTCATGGTAGACGTGCACCCCGAGGTAGCTCAGGCAATGGGGTTCCCAGCGTAGGTTCTGGCGGAGCGAAGGGCTTTCCTCCCCCCTCCGTAGTGGGAAAAGACAGGTTTTTGACCAATTCACCCGCAGTCCCGACATATTGCCGAAGTGCTCCAGTAGGCTCTCGGCACCCTCCACAGCCTCTTCAGCATTTTCTAAAAAGAGGAGGAGGTTGTCCGCGTATAAGGAGATATAATGGAGTTCTCCCCCGTGGATCAGCCCGGTGTAATATTCCCCCTTTCTAGCCTGAGCCGCAAGCGGTTCTACCGCAAGCGCAAATAGCAGGGGGGACAGTGCACATCCCTGTCTGGTACCCCGAGTTACTTCGTATTGGTCCGACACTAACGATCAGACCCTTACCCTCGCTCTCGCTGAGGAGTAGAGCACCTTTGTCCACTGTATGTATCCCTCTCCTAGGCCGAAGTTGTGCATCACCTTATATAGATAGTTCCATTCAAGGCTGTCAAAGGCCTTCTCAATGTCGACCGCCAACACCATGGGGGAACACGCCTCGGAGGGTGGAGTGTCCACCAACCTAAGCAACCTACGAATGTTGTGTGCAGTGTTTCTCGTGGGAATAAAACCTGATTGGTCTTTATGGACCAAATCTTGCATATGGGTTAGCAGCCTGGTGGCCAGCACTGTACTCAGTATTTTGTAGTCGGTTGTTAGCATAGATAGTGGTCTGTAGGATGCAGGGTCTGTGCTCTCTCTACGTGGCTTTAATAATGGGATCATGATGGCCGCGCTCATCGATCGGGGGAGTCTGCCTACTTTCTTGGCCTCATTATATATCGTTTGAAGTCTCGGGGCTAGTTGGTCTAAGTATCTCCCGTAGAACTCAATGGGCAACCCATCAATCCCCGGTGTTTTATTACGCGCCATTCGCTTCACTGCTCCCCTTATTTCAGCCAAGGCGATTGGGCTTCCTAGAGCGTCTGCTTGTTCTTGCTCTAGGTGCGGTAGCTGCAGGTCACTCAGAAAGGCGTCCAGCGCCTCAGTGTGGTCATTCAGCTCCGCACTATACAGTCTCTCGTAGTACGATCTGAAACAGTCTAGTATTGCAGATTGTGCAGTATGGGTGTGGCCCTCACTTCCCCGTAAGGCTAAGATCGGTTGGCTATTCCTATTGGGGTTCGCTAGCCAGGCCAAGAGTGTTCCCGTTTTGTCTCCTTCAGCCAGAGTCTTCGTTAAGTATGCCTTATAATCGAAGCTACGAAGGCGCTCCATCTCCACCGCTACCGCTTCCTGCGCCCCACTCACTTTCTCCTGTAGCTCAGGACGATTCGGTCTGTCCAGTTCCACCTCACGAAGAGTGCGCTCAGCCTTGTCTAAGTCGTCTATTAACGTTTTGCGCACTCCCGCGTATTTCCCAATGCAGTGTCCTCTCACCACTATTTTAAACGCGTCCCACTCTACAGCCCTGGACGAGGCGGTGCCCTCGTTCTCCACAAAATACTGGGTGATCCGCTCCCCCAGCTCAGCTCGGAAGGGCGGATCATCCAGCGTATCAGGCCGCAGTTGCCATGCCGGGATTTTAGGAGGTTCAGTCATCCAGTCTAGCGTCAGGAGGAGCGGATTGTGGTCAGACAACGTACGTGCCAGGTATTCCGTCCGGGCCACCGCAGTAAGCACCGGGGGGGGAGCATAGGAATGAATCTAGGCATGTAGGTCGTGCATACTAGAGTAGAATGAATAATCCCGCTCAGTGGGGTGCAGTGCGCGCCAACAGTCGGTTAGGTCCCATGTGCTCTGCCATTCAGTTCTACATTTCGCCAATCGGTGTACAGGGGAGGTGCGAAGTGGTGGGTGCGATCTGTCTAACGTGACATCCTCTACAGAGTTGTAGTCCCCTCCCATCAGCACTGGACCTGTGAAATAGCTGGCAAGCCCCCTGGAGAGATCTGTAAAGTATGTCGCTTGTTCCGTATTCGGTGCGTAAATGCTACAGAGCACTATGCGTCGGCCTCTAAGTAGCCCCTCGACTGCCACATACCTCCCGTTCGGGTCTTCTGTGTGCCTAGTCACCTGAAGGGGGAGTCCCGCTCTAACCCAAATGAGCACTCCTCTAGCAAACGCAGAATACACAGTGTAGAATAAGTGGCCCCTCCACCTACGCTGGAGCGCGATACCCTCTTTTTTGGTTAAATGGGTCTCCTGTAGGAACGCTATATGCACCCCTCTACGAACCAGGTACGAGTGGATCTTGTGTCTCTTCGCCATTGTATTTAAGCCCCGCACATTCCAGGACACACATTTCAACGGGCCAACATTAGCCATTGTCCCATTGGAGAGAAAACGGACCTCTGATAGTTAGCATCCTGGCCACTGACTTGACCCCGACCCCTCCCTTCCCCAACCGTCCCCAAACCCCCCCACCCCTAGCCGCTCCTAGAGTCACCCCAACCTCTCCAGGCCCTCCCTCCCCCAGAACAGGACTTAACTTCAAAGGAGTCGCTCCCATCCAAACAGTTGAGCAACGTGCTCTCTAAGTTTCTAGTACGTAGTCAATGCTACGTTGGCCTTATGGGCCTCGGGGTGCGCACACTAGCCTCCGGACCCTCTAGGTGCTGTCTCCTAACCCCCCGCCCTACTACACACAGCAAATCCCATACCATTTCAGTCTTATAGTCGTCCGCTCCCAAGTTCCTAGAAATGGCAGCAAGCCCCCTCAGCTCCACCCGGTACCTTGTCGAGGGCTCAGCTCTCGATGATTTCCCCCGATGTCTGCGGCGGGACCTTCGGGCCTCTGGCTCCTCCTAGTTCCGATAGTTCAGTGTCCGAGCCCGTACCCTGGTCCTCCGAGCCCGATCCCTTCTCCGATTGGGTCAGTGCAGCTCCCGATACCTCCTTCACCGCCTGCAGCGCCGCTCTCCGTTCATCCGCTGTTTGAAAGTTCGTCGGCCCCTTTGGGCCCCGTCCGCGCCCTCTGTGTCGTCTCGATCGCCTAAGTGATTGTTCCTGGCGCTCCTCCTCAGACCGAAACCGAGCCCCATCTGTGCCAGCTTTGTAGGTGTCCCACCAGGCCCATGCTTCCGCCGACGTTGGGAAGAACAGGGTGTTCTCGTCCACTACCACTCGGAGTCTGGCCGGGAATAGCAGCGCGTATTGTATGCCTTCCGCCCTGAGTTCTCTTTTGATAGAAAGGAAGGAGGCGCGCAGTTTTTGGGTTTCGAACGTGTAGTCCGGGAACAATGTCACTTTGCTGTTGTCGACCTGGAATGGACCCGCTTCCCTTGCCCGCTGCAACAGCCAGTCCCTGTCCTTGTAGTGTAACAGTTTTATGACCACCGGGCGAGGCGGGAGGCCGGGCTTCGGGGGTCTCGACGGTACTCGGTGCGCCCGCTCCAGAGTGAAGAAAGGGGACAGGCCCTCCGGGGCCACCACTGATTGCAGCCATTCTTGTAAGTAGCTTACCATGTCCGTTCCCTCTTTTTTTTCCGGAAGGCCCACGAGGCACACGTTGTTCCGCCGGCTACGATTTTCAGCATCCTCCGCTCTCCTCTCCAGAGTATGAATCCGGTCTAGTGCGTCCGTGAGCTTCCCATCCAACGACTTCTGCGCCGGCACCAAGTCTTTTAGGGTGGTCTCTGCTTCTTTGACTCTGTCCGTTAGTTTCGCGTGGTCAGCGCGCAGAAGCCCCAGCCCAGCAGACACCTGTGCAATGTCGTGGTGCAATGCATCTTTCGTAGCGGCTATGGCCTCCAGGATCCTGTCCTGCATTTGTTGTAGGTCCGTTGCAGGTTGCGTGGGATCTTCGGGCGTGTCCGAAGTAGGATTTCCGTCTCCTTTGGGGCCTCTGGGCTTACCCATGTCTCACCTGCGTCGTTGAGCTGAGTCCCAGGGGGTATGCAGCTTCCCCCGTTCCGGATAGGCCTCCGTGTATCAGCCTGGGGTCGTGAAAGTCTTCCCCTCAAGCCCAACTGCAATGTCGGGGCCGCAGTAGTGGGCACAGCTGGGCTGCTCACGCAAATCTGGCCCCTGGTGGACAGTAGAGGTGCGCCCCCAAGACAGACTCACTCCTTCCGGGGTGTTCGCACCAACTGGCCAGTAGGTTAGTCGGGTCCTCGGGCACTCCTGTGAAGGTCGCTGTAGGTCCCCACAGAACGCAGTGTCTTGGCGTCCACCGCAGGAACAGCCCAGGCCCTATGGCACGAGGTAGCAGTTGGCGGGCTCCCAGTGACCGTCACAATTCACAGGGGGATTGCGCCTCTCAACCAGGGCCAGTTGTAGGGGAGAATCACCTCCCAGGAGGGCAGTCAGGGTTCCAGCCGCCCCTTGAATCAAGCAGAGGAGCTCGGCCGCAGGCGTCCAATGGGGTTGGTCCCCCGCAGGGCCGCCGCCCCCAGGCGCCGTAACAGGTATGATGGTCAAGCAAAGCGCTGGTCAGTCCCTCCCCACAATTTGGATCCCAGCAATTCCGCTCGAGGAAGTGTACAGCAATGGGGACGAGGCCGCAGGAAACTGCTGGGCAGGCCCCCGAGCCGGGGCTCCGATCACTGCTCCCTGCTGGGGCGGAGCTCCGCTGTCCTCTCCCGGTCGCAGCAGTCGGGCCGGCGGGATTCCCGCGTCCCGCCGCCTCCCGCCGCCACAGTCACCTCAGGGTCCCCCTTCCTGCCCGGTTGGGTCGTCTCCGCCGGGACCGCAGGCCCCGGAGCCGGGGCGTGGATTTCGGCTCTGCGGGCGGGGGTGGGGCCTCGCCGGGTCTCACCGCAGGCCGTCTTGCGCCTCAGGCCGCTCCGCAGGCGGGGGTCGGCAGAGCCCCAGAAGGTGCCGGTCCGTTCGACAAGGGCCCGCCGGCCGCACTCGGCGCTGGCAGGCGCCGGGAAAGGAGCCTCCGGGGTCTCGGAGCGCTCGGCTACGCAGGAGCCGCCATCTTGATTGTCGGTGGTCCGGTCTCCCCGCAGCCCGTGGCGGCCACCGCAGTAGCTCCACTAGCTCGAGCCTCGCAGCGGAGCAGGTCCGAGTTTAGCACTCGGGATCCACCCGAGCTGCGCGGGGATCCCGGGCCTTGGGAAGGATTAATTCGAGGATCGCCGGGCGGAGGGTCGGGAGCCTCGTTAGGCTGCGACCTTCCTCATCGGCTGCTAGCCACGCCCCCTTGTATAGCGAACATTTGATGTACTAACAGTGTCTTATTATGGCACCAGGGTAGTTGAAGGCTTGCTGTTAGTCAATCAATGAATTGCTTGTCGAAGTCAAACCTTCCACAAAAAAGCTTTGGTCTGGCTGGATGAACGTTTAGTAAAGAAGCTGTCAATTATTAATACAGAAATGTTTGCAAATTTACTTCAGACTCTAAATGATGGTCAAGTGAGAAATGGAAATGAAGGGTGCCAGTAATGCCTAGTTCACTACTTAGAAGATTATTTCTTGCACAGATGGTGGACGGGTACTCCATCACAAATGTCAAGGGATGTCTCGTTTTTTAGAGATGCATTAGGATAATGCACTCGTTATAAGGTGCTTTTTTACTATTGTTATTAGAAATACTGTCCGGCACCAAAAAGGGATATACTAACCTTTTTTTTTTAAAGTGCCAGCTAAACAGCATAGCTACATCCACCCGTACCAAAACGTCACAACGATTTCTTGGAAAATCGGCTTAAGCAGTCAGGGACCTCCCCTGCTTGAATATTGATTTGTCCAACAACTCATGGACTTTACAAAGAACTACTATTCCCTCGGGGTTCTTTACTGACATTATTATGCCCGACTTTACGTCAAATTAGGCATCATCAAGGTATAAATATGCTTTCACTTGCTCTAGCAAGAAACCGGGGTTTGGAGCAGCTCGACAATCTTCTTGCCCGACGCAGCTCGCTACAGCAAGTGCTGAAGGAAGCCGACCCTCCAGCGGACGTACTGATAAAGAGGCTGCATTTCTCTCTGCGAGAATCCAGCTTCAGTGTTTCCAAGCTTCCCTCGCGGTGTGTTGGGAAATCGAGTCCCGAGACAGAGATACCACAGATACCAGACCTCCTTCATTCTAAACTACGGTATGGAGCTGATTAGACCTTAAGAGAAATCTTGGATAGATTCTTGGCAAAGAAAACCAAACCTATGCTACACAAAACGTACTCCCTCCCGCGTACTAGACTTAGGTTAGGTACATTGGGGTAGGCGTATTTTGGAAAGCGCTAGTTGAGTATTTTAGTCTGTGTATTTATGTAGTATGCACTTTTATATGGCTTAGAAACCATACAATGCTTTTACAGTATTATTTTATAATTCTGTTCTCGCTGTACGCATTATACTTTGCAGCCTGCATTACGATTGTAGCAGTTCACTTTACTTGCCTGAGAAAGAAGACTGTTCAATAAATCTTTTTATTGAAAACGCCTGTCTCTCTATTTCTCTGCACCTCTGTTGAAACGAAGCATGCACGATTGACTGAGTAAAACATTTATCTATTGTTTCCATGACTCTAAAGATACGTTTATTCTTGGGGAAACAAAACTGTCATGTTTATGCGGTTGTCAGAAACTAATCCCTTCTTGTGTATTTGAGAAAGTTTCTAGTGACCTCTGAGCTAGCTGGCACTCACTATTAAGTTTAGTATATTCGATAGAGACCTAGTCGACCTCAGTCCTAAACTATAGGATATAATATTCCAATGCGCAGAGCTTATTGGGAATATAGGAACTACACTACAGAATGACAAAATTTGAAATTCGAAAACATCAATATAGACTGCAAGAGATGAATTGCGCAGTATCATCTACTTACCAGGACAATCTTGTGCAAGTGGATATTTTAAAAAGTTGATATTGTCATACCATACCTTCTAGAACAGCAGTCATATGCGTGTCCTTCACAATTATACATCTTTAATGCAAGTTCATCAATACTATATGTGATGCCTTTTCAACAATCTTTTTTCTTTGAACCCATTGTTTACCTGGTGAATGTACACACATATATATATATATATATATATACAAATATAATTTTTTTCACTGAAAAAAACTAAGATTACAGTGATGTTATAATTACCTGTTGAAATAACACAAAAACAAATGTTAGCAAACAACAAAAACACTGAAGTTGACCAGTTAGAGTTCCCTGAGCTAACTATAACCTGCTCTACCACCACTGCTTATGACCTAAAAAATTACTTCGCTCATGACATGTTAAACATTATTGATGACATCCCAAATGGCATCATTGAAGACATCACTGATAATACCATAGACGTGTCCAGCATAGAGTAACTGTGTGGACATGTGTTATTGTACAGGATAGAAATAGCGTAAGTCCTTGAGGCAAATGTGGTTATGCATGTTCAAAGTGACATGGTGAAACTGTCTCAGCATATAATTATCAAAGTTAAGGATGCAATTAGTACTCCAACAAGATAAAGGCTAAGCGCATGTGATGTTTGTTGCTGATTAATGTTTCAAAGAAGAATATTCCTGAATGCCAAAGCTTATTGCAAAAAATCTGTGAGTAAAACCAAACCTTCTATTAATATTAGATTATCGACCAGTGTATGTCTGGGCATGTGCCTGTTTTAAGCATTTGTAATACAGTGCTACAGACAAAACTCTATATAACGAGGATGTTTATGAGGCGTGGATGTTTATTTTCAGAACTTCGCCGAAATGTTGATATATTGTAGATTGTTGAATAAAATAGAATAGGGTTGTCTCACTTAGAGAAAGCATAACACACAACTGTGTTGTAAACATGGCTCTAAGATTATAGGCCATTGGGCTCACCTCAAGAATATGTGTGGTGCATTTAACTAAACTAGAGAGAGATGTACTAAGGGTCTAGTAGAAGGTGTCTTTTTCAGTGGCAAATGCATACCTGTCACCCTCTTGACTTAAAATTGCAGACTATGTAAAGCCTTCACAAGGATGATCCTGTTAAGGTGAAGAGAATACAAACTCATTTTTTCAGGGTATTCAAGCAGTAAAAAGTGGATGACGCCAGTGAAGTGTATGGAGACATTTTGTTTGTTAGCTGGGTGAATACTGGTAAAAAGAGGATAACATCCACAAAATGTAGACGACTTGACAGATATGCCATTTGTCCAGAAATGGTTTTATTTTATATCCATGGTCACTTGATTGGTGATAGAAAATTGGCCATGGATGTACAGTGTTTAATTACTTCAAGTCCACTAACCCTAAGGAACCCTGTCAGACTCACTGGATTATGTCATAATTGAAGTTTCAATGATGTCATCAGTGATGCAATCAATGTTGTCATTTAAAATGTCATGAGTGATGTAACATGTAAGTTAATAAGCAGTGCATTGCGGGAGCACATCTTATAGTTAGCTCAGTAAACAATAATGGGTTAATTAAAGTTTTTTTAGTTTTTTGTAACATTAGTTATTATTTCAACACCTAATGATGATGTCATTTTAACCTTTCTTTTTTTTGTCAGTGAATACCTATGTTTTTTTTAAGGTAAGCTAAAATCTTAGTACTATACCTGACGATAATGTCACTTTAACCTTTCTTTTTTAAGTGAATTTCAGGTTTAAAAAACATATTATTTTAAGCCAACTCCACTGCTGAGCATTTTCAGCCAACTCCACTGCTGAGCACACCTTCTGGCCATGTACAGCGGGGTTTGGCCTTCAGCCAGACCCCACACCCAAGCTGATGCGAATAACCAATTCTTCACTGTGCACAGCCTACAGCCATGTGAAGGAACACCGTGCCCCATCCCGCTGATCTCCATACCGCATTTGTTTATTGTTTATCTTATATTGTTTTGCTGGTACGGTGCCACCTTCTCTATACCAGCACTGAAGCTTCGCCACTCCTCTAGAGAAGTACCATGTGGGTGAAGCTTCTGCGGCGGCTCCTGCCGAAGTACCGCCATACCACATTGAAGGACCGCAATGGGTCCCACTGGAGTACCATGGAAACAGTGGCAGGGAAACATTATTTTTACTTTAGGATCCTGGTGGTGTGCCTCAGGGTCCAGTTACACACAAGTGTCTGGAGGTGAGGGGATTCCTACCCTGCCCACTTATACTATTTATTTATTTTTCAACTCGGGGACCGAGTCATTAAGTCTTGTAATGGCCGTCACAACATTTATTTCCAATTTGAGGCTGGCTGAAAAGTTCCCTTGGCCAATCAGAAGGCCTTGTTTTTTTAATTTACAGTATTGTGGGATTCTTGCGGGACCAACTGTATGTATGTGTGTGTATATATATGTGTATGTGTATGTATATATATATATATATATATATATATATATATATATATTTTTTTTTTATTTTTTTTTATTTTTTTTTTTTTAAACCCCTTTATGACCACCCTGAGCACTTCAAAAGGTTGAGTGGATTTACACCAAATAATGAAAAGCATGCATTCTGGGTAAAGTTCTAATGTTCTGCCAAATACTCTCTGCAGTTTATTCTGTACCTGTGACAGAAATTTCCACTGGGATTATAATACATAACACGTAACATTCGGTAATAGTGTCCAATATTCTAATGGAGAGGCATTATTGAACAATGTGTACTGATTGGAGTAGGTTTTGTTTGTGGTCAACATTGAGGGCCATTGGATTTATGATTCTACAACCTTAACACCTAATTATGGATTTAGAAAATGTACCAAATAAATTGCAGATTTTACAAAATATGTTTTTTCTAGCTAAAATGAATGAAAATAATATTACCAGGATATGTGCAACAGAATTTGTGATTTTTGCTACATAACCTTGACACATTAGCCTTGCCAATGGTATAGCTCTGCAGGGTGGTTTGGAGGCAGTCATTATGATGATGAAACCCATATTTCACAGGGAGCTGTGAAATATTTTTCACACGTCACGGTTGCCTGTAAAATACAGCTTCTTATACCATTGCATTTTGTGCAATGAAAACACCCACTCCCAATTTTACGTGTATGTGATGTATCCAAGTATTATATATTTCACAGAGGCAACAAAAATGTCCTGACCTAATGCACTAGATGTGTACGACTATTATCTCATCCTATAACATTGCCCTATTTTTAATCTTATTCCCGTCCACTTTTTATCTTTATTAAACACATCTCTTGGGACTGGAGAGAATTTGAATTCGCTAACAATTCACTTATGTACTAGCAAAGATAGTTTACTTCCAGGAAGGGTTTTTTTCCATCTGGAGAATGGGACATTCAGGTGGAATCGGACTCTATGATGATGCTACCCACGAAATCACCCTAGCGGAGAATAAATATACCACTTCTGATGTTCAATACGTGGATGGGGGTCTTCAATTGAGGCCTCCGCAAGCTTTCCTGCACCTATATACATGTTTTTGTTCTTTGATTTGAGGTTCACTTTCTTTGATTACTTACACTTACGCCTGGAGGTGAAGTGAACCACTGATCATTACCTCTGCCTCCCCTATTGATTAATGCAACAAAAAAATCACCAGAAAGGAGCAGGTCAAACAAAGTTTACACAGCTTTTCCATATTCTGAAGCACTTTACTGAGCAAGGCAATCACACTTTTGTAGCCATTAGTACTATTTAGGTAATGGGTAGCTTTCAGTGCCAACTAAGTAATACAATTTACCACAATAAGGTCACAGTAACCAGTTCTTAATTCGTACAAAATGAAAAATGGGCGAAGGTCCCAAAGTTTTTCTTAGGAATCCACCACCTGCACTGTGGAATACCAAGGTTGCCAAAAACCAGGGCTCCTCGTCTTGAACCACCTTATGCCTCTTTCATCCACCACCCTATACTTTCTGTCTGTTTATCCCACTCCCAGGTTCTTTTTCATTTCTGCTCTCTCATTTTCTCACTACCTTTCAATTGTTCTTTCAATCTCCCTTTTCTCCGGAGGACAGAAACTGTATCAGCAACCGTGACAGATAACCCATCTACCATATACCAAGCACATTCCATCCTGTGGCACTTGTAATCGAGTACGGGATATCCGTCAAATTTGTGACAGAGTAGCCAGTCCTCCAAACTCTAAATCAGGCTCTTAGTGTTATAGCCCACCATCTACAACCACCTACGCTAACTAAGGACTGCTGTAATTGAAATATTCAATTATGGGTAATAATCTGACAGTAATTTGGTGTTAAATGAAAAAATTTCTACACTTTAATAACCTGACAATAACCTTCATACTGTGACATGCCAAAAATGGCCAGCGCATACGAACATTCCATACTAAACTGTTGCGACATACAATTTGCAATCTTCAGGGGCTTAAAACAGAATATGTGTTGCCTAATCCCTAACAGAATGGCAAGTATTGCAACAGAAGTGTAAACACTACCAGCTGCAGAGAATGGGAACCTGTTTGTCCGGTAAGCACGAACTGCCAAGAACCTCAGAAACAGAACCCGTTGTAGTGTGTCTACACACCTCTGAGACACAAACTAAACATTCCTATGCACATAGCTTTAGAAAGTTACTGCAAGTATGGCAAAATGTGAACACACAATGGCAGTTTCAGCATCCCACTGGTGATCTGGAAATCAAGTATGTTTGCACTCTAACTCCGAAGGGCAGTAAATTCCACATTCCCAATACTGTGGTAGGGGACATCCCACTGAGCCCTTTTCTAGATGACATAGATATATAGCGGGCTAAGGCCAATATGAATGATCTGCACACATAGGTATTCTGATAGGTAAAAGGGATGTCCATGAGATTGGCTAAAAGACTTAGGGAGACATTTTGGGACCTGCTCTTGACCTTACCTGCTGAAGGGGCCAGGGAGAACGTAATGCCCCAGGAATCTCTGGGCGAATGGTGAGCTCCTCCTTCAGGAAACGCTATATAGAGCAACTATTCCCACGCAGCGAGGGTCCATCCAAGCCAGAAGCAGGGCAGGTCTACCCCCTTGGCTCAGCATTTCAGAGTTTGGTCTATTCAAAACAGAGGATATATGCAGCCAAGTTGAGTGACTCAGAGGGGGTCGACAACAAGTAAGGTACTTTTAAAAATCTATGACTAGCGAAAAGGAATATACTTTTATGCATGTTTGTTTATCAAACATCTACAATTGGACTACGTGAATACCACATGTGCTTTCACAGCATCACTCTGACAAACTGGTTAATCACTTCAAAATATGTTATATGGCAGAGTTTGTAAAAAGGTAGAAAAAAGGGCATGCTGGGAAGTTAATCTTTGGGTGCATTTCTGTACAAGCACATAGGGGTGTTTTTAAGATTGGTGGATGTGGTACATCCGCCCCAAACTGGCAGATACCCAACAAAGAGTGCATACATGGGACAGGACACCCACCGTACTCGAAATAGACAGCTAAAGTGTTCAGCCTTTCTAAATCATTTAAATGGTGGTCCTTTGAAAAAACAGACTTTTCCCCCAATGTTTCGGCCAATATAATAGGCAGCTGGGAGGTCAGAATGGCTGCTCCCCCCCATGCCTTCTGGGTCATCTTTGTAGCATAGGTAGTCCAATGTTTGGGGTGGGAGAGGAAGGCTCCTGACAACTTGCAACAGCACTCTGTTACCTGTAGGCAGTTGCAGTGCCCAGAAGAGGTGGATCCTTCTTAGAATTGCCATCTGAATACTAAGAAAAATGAGTCCCATCCAACCATATAGCATCTCAAGAGTAGGAAGTTATCCCACTAAAAAACAATCTTAAACCCCAAGGTCAATGTAGTGTGTCTGCATACCTCAGAAGCAGAAGAGTTACCACTAATCAACTATTCTCAGACCCAGACCATGATTTGGTATCTCAGCACACCTAGAGGCCGGGAGACTCGCAGTAACAGAAAAACCATACCCCGGGGGACAAACATACAGCTGTGTGTATGCACACCTTAGAGGTAGAACATGTCAAACTAACAGTCCTTTACGGGAACAAAGCGTGTTACATGGAGCATCCCTATACCTACTAAAGGTTTCGCAATTCTAGAGCCTTGCACAGTCACTGTATACCTCTGGGGCTGGATCCTCTCTAACTTATAAATCAGGCCCAAGCACCTGAACTTGCTGCTTCCTGGATTTGATACACCTCAGGTCTTACATTGGCTGACAAAACGCCACCCGGTGGATACATTCCTATGGAATGTGCTTCCTTTTGGCCATCCTGTTCACTCTAGGAGAGAAGAACTCTACCAACATCAGCTGTTTGCTGGAAAGGCCACTGTGACAGAATTAATCAATGGTTCCAAGCTCAAATAATACTAAAGATGGCATGTCACTTTGGTCAATGACTGGAGCTAAGCTCAACAAGCATTTGCACTGCAATAGGTCTCACATTTGCGAGAGTTGGAGCTATTGGCAAACCTGCAAGCGGTGCATAAACACGCACTATGAATGTATCGTCCTTGCTTACGAGAAGCAAGGCTGGCAGTAAAAGAGACTGCCAGCCTTGCTTCTCATAAGCATGGACTACAAGTACAAAGTGCTTGTTTACGCACAGCTTGCAGGTTTTCATAAGCATTAATAAAAGGCATTGTCATTTACAATGCCAATAGCTCAAACCTTCGCAAATGTGAGACCTATTGCATTGCAAATGCTTGTTATTTTAGTCTATTTCTTGTACGAGTGCTGGTTTTTCGCTGTCACATTGGATGCAGAACTTGTCCTCTCTAGGTTCCCGTCGCAGTGCCCGCCTGGACGGTTTCTGTGCGGCCCCACGCGTGCGGCATGTGCCTCATGCATGTGACTTTTACCCCACGCGTGTGGTATGGAATCCTGCGCTTGACCAATGTTCGTATCAACTTTGAAATTATGATAATAGTTTCAGTTCTTTTATGCCTCCTTTGGCAGGGCCGCTAACACTGCTCTAAATTCAAAAACATGTTTACATCCAATATTCAGGGCTAGAGGGGTGTGTTTTCAATATTGTAACACAAAACTCCAGTCATTGCACAGACTATCTGTATTGTATTTGGTCTAAATAAATTTGACCAGATTTCAGAGAAACAAGCCCAGATGATCTGGCCCACCATCATTGACATCCTTTAATAGGTTGCAGCCATGACCCCTATCTCACATCTTGTGACTCTTAACCCCCCTTCGCAAACCCTGACCTCCGAGGTGCCAAAAGCAGTGTCAAGTACAGAAGGTAAACATGGCCCTTATGAGCAATGTTTACTTTCTGGTGTTCCCATTGTGGCGTTACACAGTGTTAGGTAAAATAAATGCGTGCAGCAGTGCAGAACTCTTTAGAACACGTCCTAAAATGAGACAAACGAAAATATTACAGATTTTGTTAACTTGTTGCCATGCTTCTTTATTGTGAATGCTTAAAAACAAGCACGGTCAACGTCAATATGGCTGTCTTTGACAAGCTGGTGAGATATATATTTTTTTATATTCTTGCAAAAATGTGCCACAAAATGAGAAGAAAAAAATAGCACCTAAACGTTGCCACATAGGCTTGCGATAATATAGTTCAAAAATAACATTATAAGAACAGTGTAGGTTTTTCTTAGCAGGCAAGTTTACTTAGAACATGTATAATAACCCTTTTTAGTTTAAATGTGCATCACAGGAAACTAGGATTCTTATTGCTGCAAAGAAAAGGTACTATTAACTCAGAATCACTGTAACCTGAAAACATAGTTTAAACATGCAATTTCGTCATTTTAAAATATGTTATGCTCTAACGTGGATCTAAATTTGGCATATCTCAAAATCACGTTTGGGCAAATTTGGAAGTCAAGCCATATTAGTGGCCAAGGGTAGATAGATGGTGGAATTCATTGCTTCTGCATATACACCTAGAACTATTGAAAACCTGTCTGTGGGGATATAGTATCTGGGTCATTTTATTACCCTGTTTGTTATGGTGTTCATATTATTTTATGACTTTTCAGATGCACCGTCGGGCATTTGATTGAATATATTGTTTGTCAAGGACATATTATCTACTACATGTACATACTAATGTATGGTTGATGTGGGTCATTTTACCCTGATGATTTTTTGTCATGCGCCTTGAGGCTGGTATTACTGGCACAGTTAAGAAACAAACAAACAAGCACTGAAAGTGTATTACATTTATTTATCTTCCTTCCATTTGGGAGAGCCCATGAATCCTCAAGGTACTTATGGAACTGTGAATTCTCTGCTAAGCTATTAAAATGCTTTTCATTGTATTAAGTAACAGAGTGCAGCAATTAGCTATTAATGGAACCTCGTTCCCCATAAGACTGTCTAAAGATATCGCAGACTATTTTGACTCCAGCTTGTGCAGTAATTTGTAAACAATGCCTTGGTAAGACAGGGGAGTGTAGAAGGTACAGCTGCTGTTTGTTTTTCATATGGATATCTGACTTCAAAATGAGAGAGTAAAGAGGCATAACTGGATCTACTTCATTTACTTTTAGATTGTAATCGCATAGTCATGAATAGGCCACGTTTACTAGCATCACTCAAGACAAATGGCCATATTAGCGGTTGTATGGGTAGGAAGGTCATGTCCTCGAAGATCAGTCAATGAGATGTTAAGTACCGCAGATTAATACAGCGTACCTCCTCAGGGAAGGGGCGAGGGTTGGAACGACCATTTTCCAGGACTGCTGTGCCGCAGCGACCCCTCCCAGCCCTCTCCTTAAGGAGCTAAGCCCCCTGCTCACAACGAAGGGGCCCGGCTTACTCAGTGCTTCTTAATCCGCCCCTGCTGCCGGGCCATCCCTTACAATGCAGCCCAGCAGCTCGGAGGAAGGGGGCTCTCTGCCGCAGTAACAATCCACCCCCGGCATTAAAGCCCGGTGCTACACCCCTCTGACTCACAGGGAGCTGCTCTCACACCCAGCCAAGGATCTCCAAGTCTCTGCACCTCCTGTGGTGATAAGCTCGGGACGCGTTTTCAGGATTTACGTGGGAGGGCGTAGAACCGCAGCAGGCACGACTGATGCGTCCTGCGGTCCCCAGACTGCGTGGGCGGATGGATGAGCCCTGCGCAGCAGCGTGGGCGGGAGCAGGGCGCGAGCTTGGGACTGAGCTGGAGGGAGGCAGGTGACGGCGCCCGGTTTATGAATGGACACAGTTCTGCAGGAGGAACTCGAGGGAAGCTGATAACAGGGATCGTATTTTATAAAAGATGCACCTCACGCCTAGACTACGACGAAAATCTCCATTGCTTAAAAAAAGGGCATAGGGGGGGGGGGGGGGGGCTACAGGATAGGGACCGGGGCCACCAGCATCTCGAGGAAGAGAAGAGGCGGAGCCGGAAGTCAAGATACTTTGCACACGATCCCTGGCTAAGAAGATTCCTCCATCAAAGGGCATTTAAAGGGGAAATCCGTCCCCTCCCCCACCCGGAAGCGCAGCTCTTGTCAAAGGGGCACGGATCCGCAGCGGTGGAGGGGGTGACGGTGCGCGTGCAGCCGCCCGGTCATTAATCAGGAGTCCTCGCACCTGACACCTCTGAAATATGCGAGCTTGGAGAGGCCCGGATAAGGACGCCCTTCTTACTTACGTTTATACGCGGTTTTTCCTGTGTGCACAGCAGGTCGTTATTATGCCTGTAGGCCAAACATGCGGGCCGTATCTTACATTTATTCCGTGCATCCTTCAAAGGGTAAAAGAGACACGTTTATTTGCAAAAGGGCGACCGGTGTTTCTGCATCTCTTCTTCCCTTCTAAGCCCTCCTCTTTGGTTAGCCCTTTGGGGGACCATCTTTATTTATTTATTTATTTATGCGTTTTTATATAGCGCGGACTTTACCCCAAGGTGTCAGAGCGCTTCACAATAGGACCAGAACGGATACATGATAACTTAACGAGTGGACGAATTACAAAAGCAAAAGTTACATTACATGATGCAAAAGTAACAATCGTGAGCCAACAAAATACAAGAGGTAGGAAACGATGCATTACAGGAGGGAAAAGTGACGTGTGCAGGTTACAAAAGCGTACAAAGTAAACAGAGAGGTATAATACTGCAATATATGGAGGACACTCAAACACAAGAACAAACGTTAGGTAGGCAATGGTGGCACTTGTGCAGGTATCGAAAGCAAACAAAATGTAAGAGGTGGCAAACTGTGTTACAAAAGAAAAGTGACGTGTGCATGTTACAAACGAGTACCAAACACAGGTAGAAGGATAATACTGCAATAAATGGCAGACTCTTAAACCACAAGAACACACTGGGAAGGCACTTCCATAGTCATGTAAAGTAGAGTTTTCAATAATGAAAGGTCTTCCTTCAGGTAATAGAGAGGGTGTGAATTAAGTTTGGAAGTGTCTTTGAAGGAGGAGAACTTTGAGGTCAGTTTTGAAGGTGTGGGAGGAGGCGGTGGTCCGGAGCTGAGGCGGAAGTGAGTTCCAGATTCTCACTGCGCTGCCTGAAAAGGATTGGGCCATCGATCTTTCCTTCTTGAAAGTGGGAGGTTCACCTTTCTCTTCATCAGTTGTGGCAAAAGCACTCCAATGTCGTGGATTTGAAATGTGGCTCATAACGGCATAACATAAGATGACACTGCACGTGTAACATGATTTATAATGCGGCATAACACAATATTTTTCCCGTCAATAGAACATATAAAAATATAACGCCCAACATCATAGCAAAGCCGAAAATATAGCATAACGTAATTAAAAGCAAGAGCACCCCAGTATAGCAATATCACCAGTAAAAAAAAAAAATACCTAGAAACCTCCAACAACTGTAGGCCATTATCATAGAGAACTATATCAAATGACTTGTAATTTCCCATCTTAAATTTAATTATTTCAAAATTTGCATCAGTATCACTGGTCTCTGGCTGAATTACACTCGGCTAAATTTAGTTCAGATTCTCTCTGTTGGAGATGTAGAACATCGGATTGTGACATAGTTCATATTATGTGGGAATGTCCCAATATTCCTAAATTTTGGCTTCAGATTGAAGACTACTTGAAAGCATGTTCCTCTATTAACTTTTCTCTCAAAAAGCGTTTATCACTTTTAAACGATACTTCTGAAATACTAATTTCTGCACTCATACCTTTAAATGTCTTTCCACCGCTCTCAGTCTAGCTAAAATTATTATTTTGCGCTTTTAGAGAACCAGTGTTATACCAGCTCTTCATTCATGGCTTAAAGATATGTTTGACGTGAGTCAGTTTGAGAAAATGATTTATAAACTGAATGACCATTTACACCAATTTGATACTAAATGGGCCCCCTACTTGGGTTTTCGATGATTTTGATTTTTCAGTGTATTTCAGTATTCATGGGTTTCAAAAAGCCTGTTATGTATCGTTTACATATCACTTTTTTGTAATAATACATTTCAATTTTGATGTTTCATCTTATCTTTTTACGTTCCTGCTGTACTTGTGGTATTGTTACTTATGCTGTTTTCCTTTTTCGTCTTTGTTTTACGTCTGCTTATCTTTCATATTGTATCTTTGACACTTTCTGTTTTTGTGCAGATGTTTGTTTACTAATCGTTGTTTATTATTGCTAAAATGTAATAAAGAATTGAAATACGCAAAAATACATACCATAACAAAACCACAACTTAGGATACCACGTCTCAGAACTCCAAACAATTCCAGCGTAATTCTTTTTTAAAACACGTCTGTTGAGTAGGGCATTTCTAAAAATCGGTTATTCTGAACCAGAGGAATAATTCGCCAGATTTCCCAGCCTCTCTGTATATACAACTGGAGCCTCTATGTGCAGGAAATTACTCTTGCTGTTCTGCAATTTTGCAGACTTTGGTGCGGTTAAGAGGAGAATAGGGAAGTATGGTGGGTCCTTGTTTGGAGGCAAGTTCCTCCACCATTTTGTATTGCTCCACAGTTTCACACTCTCAGTCACTGACCCAGGCTGCATACACAGGACCCAAAATATGTATATCTATTTTTTAACAACCCTTCTTCAATCCAATAACAAAACGTACTAGGACGACCATACAATAATACTCATTCCTCCATTCTCTCTGATCACAAAAACACAAATTGGAATGCAAATTGATACATACGTAAATCATTTGCATTAATAATAACCATTAACATCTTTC
Organism: Lissotriton helveticus; assembly: GCF_964261635.1. Classification (NCBI taxonomy): domain Eukaryota; kingdom Metazoa; phylum Chordata; class Amphibia; order Caudata; family Salamandridae; genus Lissotriton; species Lissotriton helveticus. The sequence goes on along the minus strand of NC_136071.1, from coordinate 514,044,508 downwards.
TTTTAGACTACAAACTGCACACAAGTAATCCGTATACAAGCCCTAATAATGTTGCATAATATACAACTAACTGCAGCTCTTACAAATAACCAGGGCCACTGGAATTATGCTGCAGTCGAGGACCAAATTATGTGGCAGGGTTGAGTAAATTATGCAGCACAATCCATCACATTTTCCAAGTGTTACTTCATTATTTCATCATTTTTAATCTTGGTAACACTGTCTGGGCTTTGATTGCACTTCATTAGTACTAGGTTAAAACCAAAATATAGCAAGAAATAGACGTCCAGCTTTGCGAAGGCCCTTCCACTGCACAGCGACACTCATTGCTGCATTTTTAGTACATTTTGAACGAACCGTTTGAGCTTGAAACGTATTTTGTTCAAATCTGCAGATTATGTGGTAAATGCAGCGAATCTATAATTATGCAAAAATTGCCACAGTCATATAATTCCAGTAACCCTGCAAACAAAACAACAAACTGGCTGTGGGTTCCAGGAAGTAGCGTGCTACCATCTGCAAAGCACTTCAATGCTTTGTCGGGGAGAGTAAGCGTATGTAAATCTACAGTACAATACAAAAATGCATGACTTTACCAATGGTTTCATGGAATGTTATTTTTCAATGCTTTGCACACTCTTTTAGCTTTTGTAAATCACTTCCCATTTAGTTGTACTAAAAGTTTGTGCAGTCACAAAATTGCAAGTCGCTAAATTACAGGCTTTACAACTGCAAATATCAAAGTACATTGTGAATCACAAATGTTTTTGCAACCCGCAGTGTAGCCATTGTGACTCATTAGGAATTGTTACAAAAAGGGGTCATGAGATGTATGTCCTACCTTCCTGTTGATTCTGAAAGAGATGTAGCAATGATTTGCTACCTCAGTAGTGATCACAAAGAATTGACTGGTTACTGAAATCTGAAACAGTGTTGTAACTATTGCATGTGGAAGCTTTCTGTGAGGGACAGCTTCCACTTTTGAACGTGGGCTGTGATCATTTGGAGGGAGCAGGCAGTGATCAAGGTCTACTGTCCGTCGCTGGCCTCTATCAGTGTATTCACTGGCTGATTGGTATAAATCGCAAAGCCACTACTCCGTCCCTATCGCCATGATGACTCACATAGTGAGGACCCGGTGCCTCTAATCGCAAATCTTCCCAACGCCTAAAATTCCTTCTACCTCCTCCTTACTTCATGTTCCTTTTGTGTGCATCCAAGTGGTCAGGCGCAGTGGTCATTCTCCTGTATATTTAGAGTAATAGCGACAAGGAGTTTGGCTCTAGGTGGCTGGACTGGCCCTAATGAACTAAGAAAAGAGGTGTCCTAGCTGGCGTCTGTCCTCTCCTCTGGGGTTCCAGGGGAGGTCCACTCGGGGAATGGCTGCTTCCATGGCTGAGGTGCAGAGGCTTATTTGCAGGAGATTTGTCAGATTGCCATGTGGACGGTTCCTTGCACGTTTGTATCCCATTTGCGCGTGGTCCAGGGTCCAGAGATTCCGGAATTGTTGGGTTCTGTGTTGTAAACTGTGCTCTATTTTTTTGATACCTCTGGATTAAACTTGTGTTTGCATTTGCTGTGCAGTTGTCCTGGTCTGTTTATTTGCTTGGGTACATCTCACTATGTGAGTCATCGCGGCTAGAGAAGGACTCAGAGGAATGCTATCACCTGTAAGTAAATGCAGATATTTTGCCTTGTTAATGTGCACTAAGCAGGATTTTTGTAAATTCTACAGCAAGTCCTCGTAGTGCTGCACAGAAGTAGAACACCAGATGCAGTGCAAAAGATACTTCTGGTAGCAAAACAGTTGCTGTGTAAAAACAGCGCCTGCTCTGCGACCAGAGGATTAGTACTTCGGCGCTATGCTTGCTTGTAACTCTGTAGCGGATCAGCTGTGGGTCTGATACATTTGGCCCACATTTTACTAATCATATCACCCTTGCACTGAAAACCCTCCATTTACTTCCCACACAGAAAGAATACTATTTAAGACAGTTGAGTGCACAAAGGTGCAGCAGACTTTGGTCCTGAAGACCCCCGCAAGATCTCTGAGCACAGCAGTTACCAAGATGCCTTACAGTCGACCTCTCACAAACTATTACCTATCACAGAAGGTGATAACGCTCGATTTATTTGTTGTTCCTGGGTTAGCTGCTTATGGTTGGTTTTCTGGCTTTCACTAATTTTTTTAAATACTTCGCATCTTTGTGTGTATATGTGACTTTTATGGTTTATTAAAAACCCGAAGAAAGTTTATCAACTGAACTATCAAAGAAGATTTGAGGTTCGACTGACCACGTCTCCATCTCTTTAGAATATGACCCCCACGTCACGTCAGACTTTAAGAAAACATTATTAGCTGGCAAGGTGTTGAGCTAGAATCCAGGCAAGGCCAACCCCATCTTTCATCCACAGGAGGTTGATGATTTAAACACTGCGGGGCAGATTTACAAGCCCCTTGCACCTCTTTTACGCTGTAGTTGCGTCACTTTTGTGACGCAGCAGCAGCGCAAAGCCAGCGCCATGCTGTGGGGTATTTACAACGTGACGCATCTGGGAGAGGCATCATGTTGTAATGCCCTGTGCCACATGTAGGCGTTCCGGCGCAGGAACGCCTCCTAAAAGTGGTTGAGTGAAATCTACAAGATTTCACTCAGTCACTTTTAAGGCCATGCTGCGTCAAAACCCTGTGCCTGCTTGAAGCAGGCGTAAGGATTGACGCCGCATGTTAGGGATAGGGCACCCCTGAGTCTTGCTGGAGCTGCGTCGCGCTTGCGATGCAACTCCAGCAATGCGCCGCCTTTCCGAAGGGGGATGCGACACGCATCTGCCCATCCGTGCCTCACGGTGCGGCGTTTCTGTGGTGGCACACGGGTGGGCAGAGGCATCCCAATCTTCTGGCGTACCCTGCTGATTAGCAGAGATGCGCCAGAAGTAGTAAATCTGCCCCTACCGATTTGTTCATTTGTAACACTTCATTTACATTTTTTTTTAAATAGCAAAACCGTGGTATTTAATCGTTATGCGCCCTGAACGTACACGCAAATCATAAGCACTAATAAAAAACACGGAAACACACAAAAAATACAATAAATAAAACTCTCAGCAAAAGGCACATATCCTGATATTGGAATTTGTGGTATGTATACAATGGAACATTTTGTATTTTTGTTATGTGAGCGTTGTGTGCTATATCCCAGGCCTGTGTGTGTGAGTAGAGGGTGGGGTGATCTTGGAGGGTACTCTTGCCGTGAGGTCAGCTGACACCAGGCAGCTAAAAGCCCTTCACCGGCAGCACAGAGATACATTTATTGAACTGGTCTGAAGTTAATCTTCCTCCTGTCTGCTATGACCTTCCCCGCCCTGCCGAGAGTCACATGCCCGGTCACAAGACAAAAACTAGTCACGAATGAGCGGATTTTCCGGTCCTAGTTCTCGGAAAGTTTCACCCAGCATGTTATTTTCAGATTCAGTTTATTTCACTTTAAGCAAAGGGACGTTCATAGTTATGAAAGCACTGCAAGGTCCTAACCAAATAAGCCATTTTATTGTTCAAAAAAGATATCAAGCCAATAATGCAAGCAGTTCTAAACAAAGCCAACTCGAAATTAAAGGTGCCACCTTTCCCATAAAAAAATACTTGCCATGTATTCACGTTTTAAGATTCTACGAAAGCCCGGACATGATACATAAATAAAACTTAATATGAAATCAAGTGTTTTCATTTTTAGCATGGCCTTTCTGTTTTTACTTTAGTTATCTATCAGGATCGTTCAGGCAGCCCCCAAAACACCTTTTAAAGTGTTTTATTCTTACAGTTACTGTTATAAGTATATACGTATGAGGGGGGATAAATCCGCCTTCAGTTTATTTTCCTAATTTTTGTAACAGCCTGGAATTTAAAATTCTAGTCATGCAGGTAAAAAAACATCCAAGTGGCAACCCTGGACCAATGAAATGCAATAGAAACCATCATTAGCAATGCCAATCATAGTGGCGGCTGGAAACCTTTAAAAGGGGTAAGGCGTAATCTTTGATTCCGAATAAAGTGAGCGAGCCTGACACCTTGGTGGGTTCAGAGGGAGAACTTGCACTCTCATTGCCACTCTGACTCACTTAGTCTCATTCGGTATCATTCTCACTCACTCATTCTCAGTCAGTCTAAATCTCACTCATTCTCACTCAGCCTCAATAACTCTCAATCAATCTCACCCTGATTCCCCTAATCTCACTTAGTCTCTCTCATTTCCAATTAGTCGCACTCATTCTGTCTCAATCATTCTCTGACTCATTCAGATTGTGACTCAGTCACACTCATTTTCACCCATTCTCGGCCAGTCTTACTCATTCGTTCAATTTCATTAATTTACCCAGTCTGAATAATTTTCATTCCTTCTACTCAGCCCCACTCCTTCAGACTCATTCTGACTAAATTAGTCTCCTTGTCTCACTCATTCCGACTCACTCACACTGCAACTCACAGTCTTCCACAAAACTCGGTTACACTCACTGTCATTCTCCCTCTCTCGCTATCATTCATTCTCGCTCATACTCACTCTTCCTATCACTCCTTCTCATTGACTTACTCTCTTCATTGATTCTCTCACACACACATAAATGCTCCAACATGCACACACACACACTGTCACCGACACATTTTTTTTGCAACCTTGCTGCTGGCCCCGTTTGGGCACTTACTCCTTTCAGCTCCCAGTGCTGCGGCATGGAACACCTCGAACCTGCACAGTTGCAGGAACCAGGTTTCAGTCTCTGCTTTTTCAACCCACCCTTTCCCAATTCTGTGACGTGTTGGGAAAGGGTGGCGTGACAGGCTTATTGGCGTGTAGTCACAGGCACTGCAGGGTTTAAGCCTGCATCTCCCATGTCTACCTTCATCTCAGGGGCGGCTCTAGGCTCATGGTGCCCGGGGCAGGGAGCGTAGGTAGGGGGCCCTGGAAGAGGACGTCCGGGCGGGGCGGAGCCCCCCAGAGCTCAGGAAGGGGTCAGCGTATTTGGAAGTGGAACAGAGCCGGAGGATGCCAAATCCCTGCCAGGGGCCGCCACGCAAATATGTATCCATCTTCTGAGGATTATTATATTAGGGATATATATTGGCGTTGCGGCCCCTGGGGTTTGGTGGCCCTGTGCAGGTGCACAGCTTGCACATGCCTAAGGCCGGCCCTGTTCATCTGTGACGCTCAGCACATCACAAATGGGTGTGGCACAGAGATGTACCAGGGCCCCAAGGAGATGGATGGGATTTCTCCAGCCTTGATAATCTCTCCCTGAAGGCTGGGGCAGGCATCTTAGTGCGCTTGAGTCAGCCATCAGACATAGACTGTTGCCAGACCCCAATGAGGTCGGCATATTTTTGATGCAAATAATGATTAATGAGCTGGTTCTAGAGGGTTAATGCAAGAGCAGCCAATTGAGAGGGCGCAGCTTCGCTGGGTAACATTCCAAGTGGGACAGGGAGCCAGAACACCAAAGGGTTCAAGGAGGGAAGGGTACCACAGGTTCTAAATGGGTAGGTGTCAGCGCATGAGCAAGGTTTCACGGGATAGAGCCACGGGCTGTGGAGAAGTGCTGTGGAGGTGTTCTGTATCGTCTGGAGTTTGCAGAGTAGCGACTTGTTTATGCCGGCGTAGAGAATGTTTCCATAGTCCAGTCTGCTGGTGATGAGTGCAAGGGGGGGGATCCATTTGAAAGTCTTTCGGAGGATGCAGACTGTGTTGAAGCAGCTGGAGGTGTCGGCGTTGACCTGTCGGTTCATGGTGAGTCCAGTATTATGCAGAGGTTTCTGGCGTTATCCGAGGGGGTCAGTGGGCTTTTGAGGGCGGTCGGCCACCAGGTGTTGTCCCACCACGCTGAAGGGGTGGTTCCGAGAATGAGGACTTCTGTCTTCTTGGCTTTGAGCTTTAGGCAGCTGTTGGTCATCCAGACTGCGACATCCTGCATTCCTTTCTGGAACCGGAGTCTGGCAGTGGTGGGGTATTTTGTGAGGGAGAGGATGAGCTGGGTGCCATCAGCATAGTATACGATGTTGAAGCCATGTTGTCGAACAATGGCGGTGAAGGGGGCTATGTAGATGTTGAAGAGGGTAGGGCTTAGTGATGACCCCTGCGGGACTCTGCAGGTGATTTCCGTGGGATCGGAGAGGAAGGGTGTCCATCTGATTCTCTGGCTTCCTCCGGCGAGGAATGATCGGACCCAGTCCAGGGCAGTTACTTGTATGCCAGCGTTGTGTAGTCTGGCGACGAGTGTGCAGTGGGAGACGGTGTTGAAGGCTGCTGATAGGTCAAGTAGGATAATAGCTGCGGAGTTGTCTTGGTCCAGGAGGGAGCGGATGTCGTCTGTGGCGGCGAGTAGGGTGGCCTCGGTACTGTGGTTGCTGCGGAGTCCGGATTGGGATGGGTCGAGGATGGCATTGTCTTCGATGAATCGTGTCAGTTCCCTGTTGACGTTTTTTGCTGAAACTTTGGCTGCGAAGGGGAGGAGCAATATGGGCCGGTAGTTCTTGAGGTCGGTGGGGTCAGCTGTGGGATTCTCAAGCAGGGGCCTGACTTCTGCGCGCTTCCAGTCGTCTGGGAAGGTGCCTGTTTTGAAGGTGGTGTGGATGGTGCGTTTTAGTTTGCGTGCGATGGCAGTGACAGCTCTGTGGTAGATGTGTGGAGGGCAGGGGTCGGTGGGAGCCCGAGTGGATGCCTTTCATGGTCGAGGCAGTGTCTTCGGCCGTGATCGGTGTCCAGGTGGAGATGGTGGGCTGGCTGGTGTTTCTGGGGAGCGGGTCGGCTCTGGCTTCAGGTGGCTGGTCGACAAAGTTGTCGTTGAGGTTTTTGTTCTTGAGGTGGATGTAGGTTCCGAGCTTCTCACAGAGGTCTTGGGATGGGTTGATGTCTGTTGCTTCGCTGCAGGGTTTGGTGAGTTCCTGAATGACACTGAAGAGTTCCTTGAAGTTGGTGAGGATTTTGTTGGATGAAAGTCCTCTTGGTGGTTCTGATTTAGTTGTGGTAGTCCGTCATGGCGTCCTTGTAGGTGGTGTGGTTTTTGGATGTCTTGGTGTTTCTCCTGTTCTTCTCCAGGCGTCTGCAGGTACATCTGGCTTTTTGGAGGTCGGTGGTGAACCATACAGCTTTTCTGGAGTGCTGTTTGTCGAGGTTGCGTAGCGGGGCGAGCTCGTCTGCGCAGTTGGAGATCCAAGTGTGGAGTTCCTTGGCTGTGATGTTGGCATCGGATGCTGAGGTGTGGTCGTCTCTGGTGAGGGTGGAGTTCAGTTGCTTGTCAGTGACCTTGCTCCAGTTCCTCCGTGGTGGGCGGGTGGCTGGCTTGAGTGTCTTGGGTTTGTTGACGGTGAAGTGTACGCAGGGGTGGTCTGTCCATGGGGGTTGCGTTGTGTGGCTGAAGTGAACCCTGTTTCCTGCTGCGAAGATGGGGTTGAGGGTGTGTCCTGTCCTGTGGGTCGGCCTGGTGATGAGTTGTTTGAGTCTGATGTTTGCGAGGTTGTCACGGAGGGTGGTGGAGTTGGGGTCGCTGTGGTTGTTGAGGTGGAAATTCAGGTCTCTGATGTGTATGTAGCTCATTGAGGGGATGGCGTGATGTGCGATGAGGTCGGTGATGGTGGCGGCGAAGGGGGCCGAGGGGTCTGTAGACGAGGGTTCCGCGGAGTGTGGAGTTGGGGTTGGTCTGGATCTGAAGTGCAGGTGTTCGGCGGAGGGGTAGGTTTCGCTGGAGGCGGTGAGGGGGAGGGTGGACTTGTGGGCGATGTCGAGGCCCCCACCCGGGTGGTTGGGGTGGTCATTCCTCTGGATCTTATATCCCTTGAGGATGGTGGTGTTGATGTCGGGGGCGAAGGAGGCGTTGGTCCAGGTCTCCGTGAAGAAGGCGATGTCGAGCGGGATTCGAGTAGGTTCCAGATCTTCACGGCGTGTTTGTGCATGGAGCACACGTTGAGGAGAATGCATCTTAGGGTGTCGCCGGTTTTGGTGTTGGCGGGCCGAGACTGTGGTGAAGGTCTGTCGGCAGCGGCAGCAGGAGAACTGGCCATAGGTGGTGGTTGGCATAGACAGCTGGCAGTTGTTGTTGTTCCTTCCGGGGTTGAGTGTGAGGAGGGATTGTCTCAATGTAGAGCATAGGTTGGTTGTTCTGAGTTTCCCATAGATTACTGTATGTATCTATTTGCAGAATACATCACAACTAATATTGAGTGATAGACTTGGACTGGTCATGTGACAATAATTACAAAAAAAGAAATGGCATCAACCATTTGAAGTGGTTGTCAGCAAATTACCCCCACTCCTCCTATACGTTTAGTCCCCTTCAGTGAAATTATTGATGTCTATTGTAGGAAGCTGCCTCTTTATATAATATACCAAAAAGAGGTATACTGTGAACAGTCCAGGTATCCCCTATAAGTCAACAGGGTCTTCCTCTAGCAATCCCAAGGTGCTCTCTTAGGGAGTAGTGTGGTCGAGCAGCCTTAGGCTTACCAGAGAGGAATGTTATACATCTGATGCATACACACAGCCAACAAAAGATGCAGACGACTCAAAAGGAGATCCACACCAATTTAGAACAAGCATTTACAATGCAATAGGTCTCGCAGCATTAAAGTTTGAGTTACTGGCATTGTAAATGACAATGCTTTTCATAAATGTTTTTTTTAATTTGCAATTGGTATATAAACATTGTTTGTGAATGGTTAGCTGTTGCTTATGCTAAGCAAAGTTGGCAGTAATATAGAGTGCTAGTCTTGCTTGTTATAAGCATGCTGATTAAAAAAATTATTTACCGCAGGAGAACCTTACCGACTACACTAAAGGGTAATAAGCTACATGAAAATAAAAATATTGCTTAATATGCTAATGTGCTCAGTAGCCAAGGCACAGGAAAACCAGTATATCAAAAGCAAGTCGAAAATCCTAGTAGGACAAATGCTGCTGTACAAAAAAACAGGACCGGGTAGAGGTGTCAGACTGGACATAGGCACTTGTTCTGCAATTTATGCATGTGTGCACTTATATATGAGCTGTCCGTGTATGCCTGTCCAATGTAAACCATCTACGGGTACCCACGAAAAAGACAAAACTACATCTACCCACAATAGATTGTGACCCGCAAAACAAATCACTCAGAAGCTTTTGGAAAGAAAGCTGAAAATCTCCTAATTTGTTTTCCAAAACATTAGATATGAAAAGTTGATCTGGCCTGGCTGCTGCTAAAAACACACTTGTACCTCACATCAACCTGTGTTCACCCACTAAACATCGGTGTGCGCGCCTTGTTGTCCATCGCCATGTACACCATATTCCATGACCCTAAGAGCCATGATGCTTTGCATCCTGTTCCCTAATAATGCATAGAATCTTGTTCTCCAGAACTGGACATCGCTCATTTCTCTTCAGATGCACAGTGTACTTCTCACCCAATGTAGCCCTAAGTGTAATACACAGTTCTTCTCTGAGGAGCATTGCTGGTGCAATCCAACGTAATTATCCAGGTCTATGAGGAATGTGCTGTTCCATTCCAGGTTTTTCATTGAATCCTGGGAGTTTTAATCTTATTTATTCCATTATAAAACAGGACTACAAGTCCCAGAATGCAAAGAAAAATCCTGGACTGAAGCAGCATATCATGGCAGCTCTGCTAGTACTACTGTGGTGAACATACACGGCTAATGCACCCTGTACCTGCTTCACTGTTTTATATGTGGCTGCTTGTCTGTATGCATTGATGCCTGCATGTTTGTTCATTCGGCGTGCTTGACTGTACGTCTACTGGAGACTGTGAAATTGAGTGCCCCTAGGCGTGTTGCTCTGTGTGCATAATCGGCTCTTTTACACGTTTACTCTTTGTTTTTCTCTGCTTGCATCTCTTATGTAACTCATGTAATTGAATGTCGTTATGTAAGGCAACTGGTTCTTTTGTAAAGCACTCTGACACCTTCAGGTAATGTTCGCGCTATATAAAATCGCATTAAATAAAATAAACGGTGACGGTGTGTGATGAGAGCCGACATCGTCTGGCACACGGTGGCAATGTGCGAGTTGTAAAGTCTGCTGTATATATTGAAACAACTGTTTTCAACATGCACTTGGAACTACGTCACAACCTGCTTTAACCCTCCGAGCAAATTTACTGAAACACCACTGCGTGCGCTCTTGTTTCGATCCGCGTTTACTTCGAGCCCAATTCTGAGGTTTAGGCGAGTGCATGAAATAATCACAAAACAAAGCGTTTGTTCGCTTATTTTTTAATAAATATGTATTGGCTTGGGATTCATATTTAAACATAATCGATTCCTTTTCTGCTAAGTTAGCAACCGGAGAAAATAAAGCGTTAGTTGAGGGCAGTGCGTGGGAAATAGGCAGTCTGTCTCCGTACACCGCACACATGGATCTGGACTCAGTAGCGAAACCGAAACTTACCAGGCTCACGTCGTAAGCTGTCTACGGTACAAGCTCACGCGCACGACCAAATCCCAAGGCGCGCGTCGTAATCCGACTCTGCCATGCTTCTCAATGCTGCGCGTGGCCATCTCTTGTCTCTACTCGTTGTCGGCTGAGCCGACGACTATAGTTCTCGCAGCGAGAAAGCGCTTCGGCGCTTTTCGCAGGCTCGCCCTAAAAATAACACTTATCTTTATATAAATTTGGGCACCAAGATCATCAAAAGCAGGTAAGTACGATTCAGTTAGAAATATTTACAGGGTTCAAAAGTCGACAATTAGTTCAATTTCAAAGTGCTAATGTTATCCTATGAAGGAAAGGCATACACTGTATACAGGTACTTTACAGCAACTTAGAGGACTATGTTTCCAGCCTTAACATAAGTATGGGGCAGGGTCGATAGTACCACTAACAAGTCACCCCGGGCAGCACTGTGGCGGCCAGGTGCAATACAGCGTCGATTGCACCATTGAAGTCAATGGGAATCAGTCGGTCAAACAGAGGCTGGGACTGGGAGACCAGTCCGGATGAACCAATAAGGGGGCTCAGGTCTCATGATGCTCAGGGACATGAGTACACCTTTGGTTTTCTTCTCCTCGGACCGGAGCGACAAGTGCAGAGGTGTCCTGAGGAGTCGGGTTGTTGTCCCCAGAGACACTTGCGGTAGAGGGACCTGCATAAAGAGGCTGGAGGCGGCATTGGGAAGTCCACGGTTGGCAAACCCAAGGTGGGCTTCAGATCTAGAGGGTCTGGGGACAATGCTGGCACCATTGGCCCACTTCAGCTTCGGCTAGAGGGCACGGGTGCAGTGGTGCTTTCTGGTGACTGGTTTTTGGCAGTCTGGAGTCCTCGCAGCTCTTCAGGAGTGTCTGCAGGATGTAAGGAAGTAGCTTAGCTACTCCACAGGAGTTCCTGGGTCTTGGGTGAAGGCTGGCAGATCTACCAGGCTCTTGGAGGCACAGGCAGATGCAGGACGAGTCAACTTTGGAGTAATTATCGAGGACAGCAGGCAGGCTGGCCATCAGGGTTGGTACCAAGTAAAATACTGGTCTTCTGTTCTTTGTTTTGTGGCTCTTCAGTGTCCGTCTTCTTCTTTCAGGTCAGCAGGATATGATTCCCTGGTGCCAGGGGCTTCCCTAAATACTAGATTTAGGGGTGTTACGAGAGTGTAGGGTAGTAGCCAATGTGCTACTTACCCCTGGCATCACTACACCCCCAATATGACCACTTCTTGTGGGAAGTGGTCATAACCCTGCCCCAGCGTTCCTAATTTTGCCATCACCAAGAGGGAAGACTTTTCACTTTCATGTACACATGAGGCAGCCCACCTTAGGGGTGGAACTATCCTGAGGGTGAACACGCTCCTCTGACTACTAGTTTTCCTGCCTGTCCAGGCACCAAATGGGCCCTGGTTGCATGGGTGGTGGGGGAAGGAGGGGAGAGTGGCATCCCATTACCTCTGAAGGCAGCTAGATTTGCATACCAAAATCAATAGGCTCTTTGAAGCTCCCTTCCTTGGAATGCTAATTTACAGTTTATCCTGCTGGAGAGGGTGTAAAACACCCTATGCCGGAGCAGGCTTTGTTCCTGACCGTCCGAAAGCGTGGGCTCTCACCACGGGGGTGTATTAATAAATCCTTCACTGGAATCAGTGTGAGTTTATTAATACAAAGTGTTTGATACCAAACACCAAATATTTCAGTGAAGCCATGGAACCCTTGTGCTATGGGCACTCACAGGTGCTCCACAGCAGATCTTCTAGCCCTGGACGATGAAACAACTGCTGCCTCACATCCCCCCGCTCTACAGCAGGACTGTTCACCTGCCACCGCTGTCTCTTCACCTCAACCCAGAACTAACCACCCACACAGAAACCCACGCTACGCTCACCCCGTCAACAAACACCACCCCAGAGACGCTCCAATGCTTCCTGATCAAAGCCAGATAGTTCTGCAAGCATGCCACCAAAGTCTAAGACACCATCTTGACTCTCGCCCGAGGTAACATTCATCGCCGGGGCCTGGCTCAATCCCTCCTCAACCCCAGACATCGCCACCACGATGCCCAATGGCTACACTGGGACCGCATCAACAAACACAGAGGGGGCATCGCCATCATCCACAAACAATCCGCTGCACATCCTCCGAAGACAACACCACACCAATCATAGAACACCTTAATTTCCATCTCCACACCAACAAGAAAACCACAACCAATGACATCCTCTCCTATAGACCCAGCAGGACCACGTAAAGGCCTGAGCGCCATTATCACAGTCTTCAGCGTCCCACTTGCCATCAAATTCAAACACTACATCTTCATTGGAGACCTCAACTTCCACCTGGACGATCCCACAGTCACAAACTCCGCCAACCTCCTGGAACAAATGGACAACATCAGTCTCATCCAGTTGGTTTCAGACCCCACTCACAGAGCAGGACACACACTGGACCCTATCATCAGGTCCAGCAACAGAGTCAAATATAGCCACACTATGGAACTCACCTGGATCGACCAGTCCATCGTCCACGTCACAATCACAGGATCACCCTGCACCTCCCTCAACCTTCCCAGTGCCTCCCTCCACAGCTAGAGCAAAATGACACCCAACCAATGGATGGACTTCCTCAACACCTCCTAGCCTGTCACCACAACCAACCTGGAACAGGCAGTTGTGAACGTCATCACCTGGATCGCCAAATTCAAAGATCGTGTAGGCCCCATCAAACCAGCCAAAACCCACAGATCCTCCAAACAAGCCAGCTGGTACACAATAAGGTGGCTGAAGGGAGGATTGCAGGCCACATTGGTTTTATTGGCAATTGAACATTTTTAATGGTATCACCTGTGGGAGTGGTCCTAAAAACGATAGGGGGGAGTTTTGCATGATCCACCATCTGTCCTGGCCAGAAAGAAACTATGTGAATGATTTCATTTCTAAAGAAGACGCAGCAGTGCAAGTTGCCACAGTGAATGTTGTGATTTAGCTTATTGGACCTTGTGGAGTGGATTAGGTACAGAGTTGGCTAAATGCAACATAAAGTCAGCCTTCAGGTTGCTTCCTGCACAACCTATAGATTTTGCCCTACTTGGTATTCATTTTATTATTTTATATTTGTTGATAAAGTGTTGCCAATGGGTTGTGCTAATTTGTGCAAGTTTTTATGATGTTCTACACATTTTTACAGTAGTATTTTATTGCTAGTTGTGGACACTAGTCAGCTACCCATTATCTGGATGGTTTTCTGTTCTTGGGTGATACAGATTTGTTTTTTCTCTGGAGAACATAATGAGGTTGGGATGTAGTCTTTGGATTGTGGTTTGCTTTACATTAGGCAAGTTGAAAAAATTCAATTTTGAAAGTATATCCTGTTGTGTTTTCTTTTTCTTTTAGGCTGTGTGGCTGGCCCGCGTTTGACAGTGTTTTCAATATGGATCATAAGCTATTCTATCAACAGTTGGGCAGTTAAACAGACGGAGAAGAGGCCTTTCGGGAGGAACTTGGGTTTTCGTTACAGCAAGTGTTTTATTGAATTGTTGGGTGGGGTGGGCGAGATGAAATGGGGTAGCTGTGACCTTGGTTATTGTAATTAGTATGCAAGAGGCCACTTCCTAAAACACTTGTGATACATCTTGGAGAGCCTGATTTGATTTAGGTGAAGAATGATTTCTTGATTATAAAAAGTTTTTGGTCAGGGACACATATATGTTGGACGGATCTGGTACTTAGAAGAGTGTGGCGGGGAGCAGTTAAGCACAGGGTGGTCAAAAGAGGCTTGAAGGAACATGAATAGAGAGATGCATAGTTTTTGCTCGGAGAAAGGTATTGGGGTTATTCACCACAGTGACAACACAGAGGAGGATTTCACTTTGTTCAGGTTCATCTCTTATTTTCAGGGAGCAAATTCTATTTGTTGGAATTGAAGGGGATTTGGCAAAGTGTGCTAGAGGAAGGCTGTGAAATGTAGTGCAAGCAAATATTTTAGTATGATCAAAACAAACCAATACAGTAGGAGATGACATTTCCACACATTATCGTGTGTGCGCTGTATACTTTATCAGTAAAACTGTATGTCTGTGAAAATGTAATGGTCATTTCAATTTAAGATGTGTTGTCTGTAATGGCAGTGCGCTGCCACACCATGCATACTTCACTTTACACCACTCTACACTATGGTACTCCTCTCTGCGTCACTGCACTGTACTTGGCAGCACTCCACTCTATGGCACTTCTCTTTGTGCCTCTCTACTTCACTTTATGCCACTGCACTCTAGGCCAATGCACTCTACTCTGTATCACGCCACTCTATGCCAGTACGCTATACGGCAATTCACTCTATGCCACTCTAATATATTCTGCAACACTGTGCTCTCTGCCACTGAACTCTACGCCTCTACTCTATGCCACTGCACTTAGCGCCACTGCTCTCTATGCCAGTGCACCACTCTAAACCAATGCACTGTACGGAACTACATTCTATGCTACTCTATTCTACTCTACGACATTCCACTCTACGCCACTCCACTTCACTACATTCTACGCCACTCTATTTTATGTGACTACACTCTATGCCAATGAACTCCACACCACTTTAGTCATAACCAATACACGCTATGCCACTGCACTTTATGACAATCTACTCTGCAGCAATGCACTGAACGCCACTGTACTCTGTGCCATTGCACTGTAGGCCATTGTACGCTATGTCACTGAACTCTACGCCACTCTACTCTACACCGTACCACTCCACTCTATGCCTCTGCCTCTGCTCTCTACTCTACTATACCCTGCACCACTCTATGCCACTGCACACTGTACCAATGCCACTCTACTCCACGTCACTGCACTCTACAGCACTATACTCTGCAACATTGCACTCTCCGTCACTTTAAAAGTGCTGTTTTTTTCTACCTGTGACTGTTTGAATTGAATCCTTTGTCCTGTGTGCAATTGATACTGGGTGCTGATTTGGGGTGGGGGTGCCATGTTTGCAAGTATATTATCATTTTAAAAGCACCTGCTGCTGCGTTTCTGGCCTCCCTGCTGCTGCGTTCCTTGCCTCCAGTAATTTTCAGGCATCAATAAAAATGTCAAGATAACTCCAGTGATTAATATTCTTCCTGGAGATATACCAGAGTTTAGTCTAGTGGAAGTTTTGACTTGTTGTAAGGTAAAGCAGATGATTAATATGTCTGCTGCAAAGAAGGTGTGGCATGCAGATCACAAAGTGCATATAATTTAATAGGTCAGTGGGTTACTGCTTCTGTCAGAGAGATCCTTTGTTACGTGCAGTGTATTAGTTGAAATCCTAGTATAGAACAGTGAATGCTTATAAATACTCCTAACATCCAATACAGATCTAGGCACAATAAATTCAGTGTAAAAATTAGATCAGTGGCTACAGGAAGCTTTTGTTATCCTAATACAAGTAAGTCAATCAAACAACTTTATTCAGATTTTGAAATACAACCATAAAAGTACAACAAATCGATACATGTTTGACATATAAAAAAAGCCATTTGCAGGATATGTAGAGTAAAGTTAGGAATGGGTTAACTAAATGGTTAAAAACTAGTCAAAAATACACAATTACAATTAAAAATAAATAAATAAAAGCAGGATCTTACAGAAACAGCAGTCGACCTGGATACCCCAAGCATTCAATAAAAACTGGATCTAAACCTGACAGCCGATTTAAAAAAAGCTAAGAACATGAAGTACAGTCTTACCCGAAAGCATTTGTAAAAAGATAAAAAGCAGTTTGAACCTGGCTAAAGTTTGCCCTTTTTAAAATGGGAATAACATATGACTTCCTAGGCACCTCATAGAAACTACAGAACATTAGAAAGTGAAGCATGTCCTATGGAGACTTTCCGTCGCAAAGACAAGGCAAGAGTATGACCCTTGTTTGCCTTCCGAGGATAGGCTAAAAGGTTGTTAGAAAAGATGCTGCGGAAACTTAGTTAGTAAAAATCAGCCATATCTACTTTTAAACCATAAAAGGTATGGTTCCATGGAATGCATAGTTTTCACCATGATGTAACGGCAAATGCTGGGCTTCACCAGGGCTCCTTCTTCTCTATACAGCATCCGTTTTCCAAAAAAGAAATCCTTTGCCCAACTATAATCCTTCTTACAGAGTTTATCCGGATTATTAAATAAACCTCCCCTACATAAATTCATGAGGCAATCCCTGACATATTTAAGCCTGGGAATATGCTGAGAATAACCAAGGGCCAGGCAGTCCTTTACAATTTCTTTACTTAGTTCAATCCCTGTCCTAGGCCAAATATTCAACCGGAGGGAAAGAAGGTAAAAAGCCAAGATATCAGAGAGGTAGGCCACATCCAGTTCTTCATGTGCTAGAAAAGTATACGTACCCTGTGGTACACATAATAGCCATCTCAAAAAAAAATCTACAATTTGCAACTCATCATGGGTGGTGTATCCCCAAATCTCACTTCCATAGGCTACTTTGGTTATACACTTGGCCCTAAAGATCTGTAAGAGAGCTCCAGTTGGTCTGTTGCTCAGTCGAGAAGCGAAGTTAAAAATGGCAGCGTTAGCCCTAACAAAGTCTTCTTCCTTTCTACAAATTAGAGGACGCCAATTCAAGGCAAAGTCAAACGACACCCCTAGATAGAAAAAGACACTAGTCTAATACCACTAAGAACATCGCAACAGAAAAAAGAAAACTTGCATCTTGGAAAAATACAGAGTTAAAAGAAATATAACAGCAAATTAGAAAGCTGCAGTGCACTTGGCTCAAAACACACACCAATCATGATAAACTGCACCTACAGGAATTTAACAGATTATACAAGTCAGAAATGTTACAAAAATTAAGGAAAGATACTATTCAGACAGAATTCAAAATGCTAAATGTGCAAATAAAGAAGTCTATAAAATTCTCACCAAATTTGGTAAACTAAATTGCCTTGAAGAAGCTCACCCCATTACTTACAAATTCACAGACAAACTAGAAATCATTACACAACCAAAGCAGACACGTTGGACTCTTATTTGAAACAAAGAAAACCCATCAGCCTGACCCATTTTCAAAAAAACCCTCCAAGGGTACACTAACCCAGCCTTCCAAAAAATATCACACAATAAATTTATGGACCTGGCCCTTCTGGCCCATGTCCACCACAAACCTTCAAGAAAATTCTTCTAACTACCTCTGCTACCACATCAGTAAAAAGAATCATCAACAACTTCTTAACTATAGGAATACTTCCAGAGGACCTAAAAAAGTTATACATACACCCATTACTAAAGAAAACAAACTTGGACCAGCTAAACCCCGACAACTACAGACCAATTACAAATGGACCTTTCCTGGGCAAACTGATAGAAAGAGCAGCATTTGCCCAGATGTTACAATTCATACAAAAGAATTCCATACTTTAAGACTTCCAAACTGGATTCTGTCCCGGAATAGGTACACAATCTGCCCTCATTGCCATCGGGATGACCTTAAGAGCACTGTTGACTGGAACAGGGTTGCTGCACTACTTCTCTAGGTCGTCTCAGCTGCCTTTGACACTGTTGACCAGACACTCTAATACAAAGACTACACAAAGCTGGCATAGAGGAGACTGCTCTCGACTGGATCAAATCCTACCTTCAAAACAGAACTAATGTCATCCATGACTCCCCTTACTCTTCCAAACCATACGTCACAAAAGCAGGGGTCCCTTGAGGCTCTATAATCTTACCCATGCTTTTCAACATCCACACAAAGTCATTACCGGCACTGATCAATCAATTTCACCTCACATGCTATAACTATGGAGATGACACACAAATTCTCCTAAACTGGAGATGACCAAAGACATTGGAAAATCACAAATTTTCCGTTGCCTCAGAGCAGTTGATGACTTGGAGCCATCTCAAATTGAATGCTTCCTAAACGGAAATACTCACATGTGGCAATTGAAAAAGTATGACCCACTTGCTGCCTGCCCTGACGATCTGGGAACACCGCTTAAAGTTTCTATGGAAGTAAGATAACATTGGAATTACTATGGACTCTTAGCTATCAATGAATGCCCAAGTGGAAAAGCCAGCAAGATCCAGCTTCATTACTATAAAACTCTGCAACGCATCTCCCCCATCCTGCGATTTCTATGCAAGGTCCAGGCTACCATCTCTCCTGTTCCTTCTAAACCTGATTACACCAATAGCCTCTACCCCAGATCATCTTTAATGACTATGAAAAGACTACAACTGATTCAGAACTCGCCTGCCAGACTACTCTTACATATGAAGTTACAAGCCTACATCTCCCCTACCTTAAAAGTCCCACATTGGTTACCGGTTGCAAGAAGATCCACATTCAAGCCAGTTTGCATGACCCATAAAGTGATATATGGAACAGGGCCACTTCTCATTAGTTATAAAATCACCAAATACATTCAACAAAGGAATTTCTGCTCTAGATTGGCACTTCTCCTCAAAATCCCACATTACAAGAAAAAACCATAGATGGCACATCGTTCTTTGTTGAAGCATCCAAACTATGGAACTCTATACCCTCAAATATAAGATCCATAGATAACTACCTTATCTTCAGAAGACTACTCAACCTTCCACCATGCCCGTGTGATGGCACCTTGTGTCAAAACACTTTATACTTTTTACTTTTTTGTGAACTTTATAAATCTGTGAGGAGAAAGATTTTGGTCCTTGTTTGGGGCTCTTGCTCTTTAAACTAATATTGTGAAGGCTATAGATTTTTAACCAACCTGGAAACCCTGGAAGTTTCCCTAGTGGCTCTACATTTAATTAGAGAAGCACTTTACATTAAGAAGCGATGTGGTCAATAGCTCTCTTCTTGACACTTTTAAGTGTGTGCAGTCATTGTATGCTGTCAATTGATGCTGCTGTAATTAAACCATTTTATTTAATGATGCCTGTTTTATTACTGTACGTACATTTATTGTATGCTGTAATTGGATGCTGCCATAATTGTTCCATTGAATGTTTTTATTGATATCTGTATATTATTTTTTTTATTGCTGTTTTATCGCTATCTGTATTGTTATAGCATTCTTTTATGGCTGTTTAAGGCAAATAAAGATTTATCGAACGAACGACTACTCAAGTGTTGGCTCTTCTCCACATAACCACCATCATCAAAGATAAATATACAGAATATCCCTGTGTATATGAGCATTTATTTGGATTATATATGTGTACCTAGGTATGTGCATTCCTTTGTATATATTTGTATAATAATCATGTTTATAAATGTATCAATATTTGTTAGTTCAGCTTAACAAATGTACATATTACTTATGTTATTCTGTGTTTACCATGTGTATAGGTCACTGCATAAAAAAGTAAATTATTATCATAACTATTCATTTACAAATGCTTCACTATTGAATTAAATAAAAATATATCAAACAACAAATACATTAGCTTAAATTACAGCAACATTTGAAAGTCTGAGTTCATTAAATACAACTTAAATCTAGATCTATTACCTTCCTTATACATATATACCTTACATGTACACATGTACTTATGTATCTATGTATATATATATATATATATATTACTCCTGATTTAGCGTCTTCAATGCACCTCCTTTTATCTCACCCGATACATGTCTCAAATATATCCTCTACTTCCACTCTCTGACTCATCCCAAACCTCATTCTACTACTCTCTCCAATGCACTACCCTATTTCTCATCGTATACCTCTCTCAATATACCTCATTCCACTACTATGATCCCCGAAATAAATAACCGGCTCTAGTCTCTTTCCTCCTCTACCCCTCCTTGCATTATTTTAAACCTCTTTTACTATTCAGATCTCCCAAACAAGCCTTTCTAAACCCTTATCTCTTACTCGCCTCCCCTCACCTCTACTCATCTCAAACCTCCTCCTGCTGCTGTGGTCTCCAAATAAACACTTTCTCGACTCCTCCCTCTTCTATCGCTCCACTATCCTTTTCAATCCAACTAACAGACTCACAGGTCCACTTCTCAAATTAATGTCATATTTCCCTATACTCATTCACCACTAATTTGTTTGGGTTCCGGAGTAGCATGCTGCTCGCCGAAATGCGATTTAATGCCTCATCAGGGGTAGCAAGTGCTATATAAATGCAAATCCTTCACTCTTCTATCTTTTTTCAATCCAATTTACAGACTTGCATGTCAATTGCTCAAATTAATTTCATATTTTCCTCTACTAATTCACCCCCAATCCTCTTTGGGTTCTGGAGTAGTGTGCTACTCATTGAAAAGTGCTGTGACACCTCGTCAGGGGTAATAAGCACTATATGGATGCAATTACAATAACAATTACAAAGAAATTGGCAATGAGCTTGTGGTGTTGATTAAACATGGCTGTTAAGGTGACAAGTCCACAAAGAACGTAGTAAGAATTTTGTGCGTAGATCCTTGAGGTGGCTGTTAAGGCGACAGCCTTCAGATCATAGGTGGAGGGGGTTCAGGAAAACTCATTTACCAAGGTTTCCTGGGTGGCACTGAGTCTGAAAGGCCTTGCTGGGTGGGGGGCCTTGGCACAGGCCGCACATGGGAGCAAGCTGGGGTCAGGTGTGGAAGGATGATGAGTGATAGGAAAGGGGTGGTGCAGAATGTTTGAATTGTTTCCGTTTGTTTCTTGTTGGTGGGGAGGTTTAAGGGTGGTGGGGGATAGTTTGTTCTGTGTATTAGTGAGGTGTGGGTTTTTCAGATTATGTAATGTCTAAAGAGGTTCAAGCAAGTGCTTGCCTGTCTTGATGAAGTGGCCTTTTACACCAGCAGGTGTCCTGGTTTATTGTCTCATAGTGGCCGACGTCTACGTTTTATGTAGTATTGTAGTGATGTTACCCCATCAGAATGCTTTCTGCAGAATGTGTTGTGCCGGTGGTAATGCATAAACTTTTCATACCTCTTGGAAAGCCGGGAATTGTAGTGGATCAAAAACGATCAAAGTCACACAGAATACTTAAATACTAAATAAGACATGGGCTAGCTCAAGTGCAGCCTTGGATGTTTATATCCTTTCAAATGCTGCTAGTCCCTCCTATATTATTACATGATGTAACATTTTTTGCTGTAGCACCCTTTTTTGTATACATTGTCTTAAGTGCAAACTCATAGTCTTAACTTATCGCTTTTTAATCTTGATATGTTTTTTTATGATGATTTTATCTTGATGTTTGTGTCTTTTATGATGAAATATTCGAAATAAATACTAACTTCATGTGAAAGAAATGACCTACAATTAAATTCAACAGCTTGCTCGATCTGATAGGAATGTATTTACTACAAAAAACACCTCGTGATACATTTTAAAAGGTTTATACTTATGAACATGATGGGAAAGTGTGAACAAGTATCCATTGTAGATTTGGATCCTTATTCCAGGTAGAGTCCATTTTGTTTATACAAATGTCTTCCATCTACCTTGACAGACTAATGAAGTTTACAGTTAACTTCACGTCAAGTGAGGAGTTTTCAGTTTTCCTTCATGAAAATGTGTTCGTTATGAGAGTTGTATTCTTGGCTTAGCTCAAACGAGCCAAGAAGAATGTGGTATCTGAAAATAATGATTTTATATAAAAATAAAAGCTCTTGAATGGTAAAAGGTGTGGTAATCTGGAGTCTAGGGCTTCAGAAGACCCTCAAAGGTATGTTAGATCTCATGGTTAAATGTTTGAATCGCAGCACGGTCACCTCAGCCTTTCGACCTTCAAATGTTTTTTAAAAATTTGTATTGAGCAGAGCAGAGGTCAGTGTAAGAAATACAAAAAAGTACATATATTACAAAAATACTTCACCAGGGATTATTATACACATCATCAGATTTAAAATCAGAATGAAATCAAGCGCAGTCGGATAATTCATATGATTCAGCAACAATCATTAATGAACATTCAAGTGTCAGTAAAATGGAACCAAAACAAGAGGAAAAAAAACCAAAAACCCCCCCAAAAAACACACAGCTAAAACCAAAGAACCAAGAACATTCAATTACAGTTACTATTAAACAGTTTAGCAGCATCAATAATTGACACACGGCTAGTGTAGAAAACTGAGTACTCTCCTCCAATTGAGCCTTTGAATCAAGTGCTAAAGTGCTTAGGGGCTAACATTTTTAAAGTGCAATTGTGCTGTATAATTTATACTGAAGTGCTGCTTTTTCGGTGAATAGTGTTCATTTCTATACCTCAGACCCCATGTGTTCTTAGTATATTCTCATGTGAAATGCCATGTGGTAGTGGTGGATGCACTAATCGGAAATATATTTCCAGATATTTATACATTTTCTCGTTGACCCTACTTTTTTAGCATACGCCTCTTCAAATTTTTTCGTCCGTAGCATTTTATTTACCCATTTAAAATAAGATGGTACCTCCTCTGACCAGTTTTGAAGGATTAGAGAACGGGCGACTGAAGCGCAGATTGCAGTGTAAGTTACTTCTGCACTAGTCAAATCCTTTCTCTTTGTTGAGATGCCAAACAGGTTTCGACCTTCAAATGTTGATAAGATTAGTACAACTAACAAGCACTTGTCGGCCAGTTTCAATATTTTGCGTATTATAAATTCACATAACCTGGCAACACTTAGTGGCATATATGTGCAATGAAATGCTGGCGCACAGAGCTGTGTCAAATTTGGCAGCGCTGAACAGTGCTCCGACATTTCCAAAGAGCAGGGTTGTGCCGTATTAACAACACTACAGCAAACCCTTGTTTTTTCTCTAGTGATGGTGCTAGAATTAGCTGCCTAGCGCCAACGCAGGCACCCTTGCACCATAGTGCAAGGGTGCCTGCCTTTTTTACTGAGAGTGATTGTTTATGTGCAGGAAGGTGTCTCTTCCTGCATGTAAACAATCCATAATGGCGATTTGGTACTTCCATGTGTGCTGCATGCCCACAGAAGTAGGAAACCATAATTAATTAATCATTGTTTATGTGCAGGAAGGGACACCTTCCGACACATAAACAATCATTCATAGCGTTTTGTCCCTTCTTTGTGTGCTGCAGAGAGCACAAATGAGGAGAAATAAAAGTATTTCTCGTCGTTTCGCGATTCTAATGTCTGATCTTGCATGGCGTTAGTTTTTGCGCTTCCTCAGATTTACAGATCCTTGTAAATCTGGAGCAGCGAAAAAACCAATGGGTGTTTCGGCAGAACGCCCACAGCAACACCCATTGCACGCCCCTTTCACGCATTAATCTGTGTGAAAGGGTACCATATTTACAAAGCGGCGTTATGTCACAAAAAGTGGCTCAATGCCACTTTGTATATTTGGAGCAGGGCATTGCGCTACAGTAATGTCATTAAAAGTGATGTTCCTGTTGCGCAATGCTCTAGTAAATATGCCCCTTAATCTTACATCAAGGTATCATTAATACCGGTAATATATTTTTCAGATGCGATTGAAAGTGCTATGAAATGGGGTGATGTCTGACACATTATTAAACTATAAAAAGTGTTCTTTTGTTATGTATTAGATATTCCCTTAACAACAAATAGCAGCATGCTCCTTGAAATCAGTAAATAAATGCCACATTCACTGAAGGAAACTTTTTAATGTAAGTTCTATAAAAACAAATGCGAAGAGACACTCATGAAAAATCGCATTTAAGAAGTTTCAGTACCTCTGTGTTTTGCTTTTCCTTCAGTTATGAGCTCTAGTCTACAGCTTTACCCTCAGCATTTCATTACACTATTTCTTCTTTGATTGTCATGGGGATGCTTTTGTAATTAAACTTTTCCTCTGCCACCTGTGCAGTAAATCAAGCCAATTTATATTTGCTATCCTTGATTGAGATAAATCTGGGAAATTTTGTTTTGATGTGTTCTTTTATTAGCTGTACACCTTCCACCCAGCATGTTCTTCTAGCCTGTTTCTCCGCTGATAATAGTGGGCCCCACCTGGAACTTTTTTTAAGCCTCACCCAAGACAGCCCATGCGCTGTAGTTTACTAAACATTGTTTTACTGACAAGGGCTTAGAGCGCTCCCATTGCTTATCATTGGTTGGCTAACTCTTCACTCTAATTTCCTTCATTCTCTTTATTCACTGCCTGGTGGCTTCACTTCCTATTCATGTCTGCCCAACTACCTCTTTCTGGCACCGTGTCCTACCACTGCTTGTGTTTTCAGAGTACTTTTTGCAGCATTCATTAGGAGTACATGTGTTTGCAGACAGTCTCCCAACCCACCACTGTGAGAAAGTGGCATCTTTCTTGCATTGGTATGCCCTCACTTTTTGCTGAACTGTTGATGTGCTTTGACTGAGTATGCCCTGGGCTCCTGCCAACAGGTACCCAGGGCCTGTGTTCCTTCCCTAAAGCTGTGTTGAAGCAAAACCCAATTGGCATCTCTGGCCACCTGTCAGCCCCTAGTTAATGGATCCCTAGGTACCCAGGGCATGGTGACCAGAGAAGACCCCTAAGGGCTGCAGCACTTATTGTACCACCCTTAGGGGCCATGTACCCTGACACCCACACACTGCCCTTGCAGGCTGAGTGTCTAAGTACAGAACTAAACAGAGAGTCGACATGGCACACATCCCTGGGTGCCATGCCCACAACCCCACTGCCCTGGCATACATCAGTCACCCCTCTAGCTGGGTGCCCTATGCCAGTGGTGTGGGGACAGGTGCATGAGCCCTGTGCCCCTACAGTCCCCGGGCCATTCCTGGGCACTGTAAGTGCAGTGATGCCATTAAGAGTATATGGTGCTGGGAGGTCGTCATTACAAACTCCACAGCACCATAATGACTACACTGAAGACTGACAAGATTGATATCAAACTTTTCAGCACATTAAACCCACACTGATGCCAGTGTGGCATTTAATGTAAAATGCACCACAGAGGGCATCTCAGAGATGCCCCCTGAAACCTAACCTACAATCCATGTCTGGACTGAGTGGCTGCCGAGGCTGCCACACAGCAGACATGTTGCTGGACACCTGGGTGGAGAGCCCCTCGCTCTCCTGGGCCTGCAATAATGCACATCCTGGGTGAGGTGCTAGGTCTCCTCCCCCAGGATGGGCAGGGGGAAGCTTCAAAGGCATGCCGCCTTTGTGAGCTTCTCCAGGCCACTTGCTGTACTCAGCAACTGGCCCCCACCAGTTCTAACCCCCACTCTGGCGGGAAGACTGGTGGGAAACCCTACGTCAGGAAGGGGGGGTGCCAGCCTGTGCCAACCCCACCCCTCAGGTGGGAGAGGCGAGGTGAAGCACGACCCCGGGCTCTGGCCATCTTGAACATGGGGAGCCCTGCTCAATCACAGCTAGGCTCCTGCCCCTCTCCCACAGGAGAGGAGCAGGCTAGGGGGTGTACCCACCCCAGGACAGGGACCTATTGGTCCCTGCCCTTTCCCTACCTTTAACACTCCTAAACTTAGTATTTAGGGGCACCCTGAACCTTCCTTCCTCAGATACCGATAAGAAAAGAAAAAAGAAGATCAAGAAGAAGAAGACCCACCGAGCAGCTGCTTTCAACAGGACAACACCAACTGATTTGGCCCCAGCCCTACCGGCCTGTCGATCCTGGAACCTGCTCCTGCTTTATCCAGGCGACTCCTGCGGACAGCAACCTTGGGACACCCGGAGGACCTGCCTGCCTTGACCCTCTTGAAGACTGGGACTCCCATAAGCAGAGGCTCTGCTTCAACAACCATACCCCTGGAGCCAGCCAGGAAGCACAAGACCAACCCACTCTGCACCCGCCGAGCCCGGGCCGTGCCCGAGGGATCAAAGACCAACAGGACGTCCCCCCGGCGACTTGGACCCGAAGTCCAGTGCCCAAAGACCCTCCTCGATGAACCAGACGATGCCTGCAGCCTCAGAACCAGGGACCTCTCCAACCGCGACCAGTTGAGGGTAAGATTTCCCGATGTCAAAGACACCCCTGCACCCGGCGCCCTGCGGCTCCCTGTGCCTTCCTTTGGGGTACCTACCTCTTCTCCAAGATCCCAACTTACCTCTCAAAGTGGTGGTCTCACCTGAAGAATCACAGTCCCCAAGTCTGCAGCCTTTGTTCCCTTTTTACCTTTCCCATTGAATAACATTGAGCGCCCGACGGCTCAAAAGCACCCTGCACCCAGCCGCCTGAGTGCCTCTGGCGTGCACCCTGTGTCCTATCCTACTTTTCCATTTGCCCTGAGCAAGTGACCATGAGCCCAGCTCCCACAGCCATGTGGCCTGCTAGCCAGCAGCCACCAACCGAAAGCCCCCTGCCTCTCATTGGATAACATTGGGCCTAACTACCTCTGCACCCGGCTGCCCCTGTGCCGCTGAGGGTGCACCAACGGTACCTACCTGACCCTGGGGGACCCCTGAGTCTATGCCTAGAACCTTAACTTCACCAGTCGAGTACTCACCTGGAAACCGATAACTCACTTTCCTGCCACAGGACAACATTGACTGGTTTGACTCTAAAAATCTTCTGTGTGAAGTTTTGAAACTCTAAAATATTTCTATAAAATTAGCCGAATACCAAATTCCGAAGTACTCACCTGTGATCAGGAGAGAAGCCAGTACTGTACCTTGTAGCCCAGTACTGAACCGCAAAAGTAATCCTAACCTGGTTTACTAGTAACCTGAATTTTCTCCATAGGAATCCATTGTCTGCTTTTCTGTGAAATTTCTTCTAAGTGTCTACTTTTGAAAACTTGAAATATTCCTTAAAAATCGTACCTACTATTGAAACGTAATTACTTACCTGTCTTAAGTAGAGATCCCAGTGCTAGACCTAGGAGCCCAGTGCTGGATTATAAGAGTAATGAGAACGTACTTTACCTGTAACCTGAATTTTCTCCTATTGAATAACATTGCTAGATTTTCACTGAAAAGTTTCTGTGTGAATGTGGGCTTTGTGTATGGGCGGACCGGAATAACAGGCTTGGAGGCCGTATGTAGTGAGCTATAACTGTAGCTCTATTTATTAACACTGACAGTTATAGAGTACGTAGGGGCAGAGGAAACACAAGATTGGAGAGAGAGTCCGGAGGGTAGTCGTCAAGGAGCAGGGATCCGCGGTGAGCAGATGTGGGGGTCTTCCTCTTCGCAGTCTTGGGTAGTCCGGTGGCCCTCGGAGTTAAAGAGAGACAATAACAGGGCAGTTAGTCCTTGACCACGAGTACTAACCAGTGACACCAACACCCTGGTTGTGATGGGGTAGAAGAGAGAGTGAGGAGGGGTCGGAAGGGTCGAAGATGGAAGGGAACTCAAGCAGGAAGGGAAGGGTGCAAGCAGTGAGGAGTCCGGTGGCGGTATTCACTATCTACAGTGTCTCGGGAAGTGCGCGTATATACAGTGCTCCTAGGAGTGCTATACAGTGAGGGGATTCGATATATACACTATGATACAAGTCGACCTGCAATTCAGGAGACAGGGTACTCACATGCCCCGCCGCAACTCTTCTCCGAGTTGCGGCCGCTCTCCAGCCACCTCCACAGGACTCCACCAGTCCTCGCTCCAGATCTCTTCCTCCTCGCCTCCGCTCTTCTCTTCTCCGCGCTCTCCGTCCACCGCCTTCAGTTCTTGGTTTGCTGTCTCCTGCCACGAGTCCGCCTTCAAGAACTCCGCTTCATCTCCGTGGCGTCCTTTTCCGTGTTCCGGTCCGGGATCGTGGGCGGGACTTCTGGGGTCGGTGACAGGTACTTCCGGTTCGCCGTCCCTCGTACTCCTTTCCTGCATGGAAAGAGAAAGGGGGATATGCCGGGTTGCCAGGGACGCGGTGTGACCATCATCGGAGCCCAGGGAAACGGTACTGAGCCACCGCCCGAAAGAGGTAGGGGAGGGGTCCGTTCCACAGTGAACTTTTAAAATACCTTTATATTCCTTAAAAATCATTGCAATAACCAAAACGTTTTTACTAAACTGTTTCCAGCTTAGACCCCAGGAATGAATCTAGGATCCAGTCCTGGAATTACAAAAGTAATCTACAAAGTAATCAACTGCATTTTTGTAGAAAAACCCATTGAGCTCAATGTTAAATTGTGTTTAGAATTGTGTTGCCCACTGCAACCCCTGCACTTGTTGTGTTTACAAAGTTATTACCTTTTTGCAAAGTAATTACCTGAGATCACTCATAATTGAGAAAAGTATGTTTTGATATCTGTTGGTTCTAAAAATAAAACAACTATATCTTTTGATATAAAACAATTGGCCTGGAGTTCAGTCCTTGAGTGTGTGAAACCTTTTGCTGACTGACTGTGTACAACAAATGCTTTACACTGTCCTCTGGTACTGCCTTACTGCTCGACCAAGCTACCACTTTTGAGAGTAAGGTCAGCCCTGACTTTAACCTCTGTTATACCTCTGGGGTTTGTGGTCTCTCTATACACACTGTACCTTACTTTGGTCCAGTATATGTAGAGCCACTTTCTCACAACCAGCACATCCCTCGTGTTTTCTTATTCCTGCCCTCTGCGTTGTCGATGTTGGCCCATTTTTGCTTGCCCCGTCCCACCCACCCCCTCTCACATTCTGTTGGCTGCCCTTCCCCCACATTGTGTTGCTTACCCCTGCTCCTGCCCTCCATTGTGTCTCTTGCTCTGTCCCCCTGCTCTTCATGCGTTGCGTTGCTTGCCCGCCACTCTCCTGCGTTCTGTTGTTTACCCAGTTCCCCTCAATCCCTCTTATGTTGTTGCTTGTCCCACCCCTAACACCAGGAAAAAAAAGTCTTATGATGCAGCCAGCACTGGCCAGTGCTTTTATGTCTATCTTTTAGCCATGCTGCCCAGCAGTTACAGTGCTGTGCAACTTGGCTAAAAGACATTGACAAAAGAAATTGCAATTGCATGGCCAAAATCTATTGGCTTTAGCAATGCTTGTTTCATTTACCTTCTGATAACCTTCTGCACGCGCTCAGGTCTGCTTCCTTCACCTCTCTCTTCAAGGATCCAAACAATCTGCTGAGTCCTGCCAAGTGCCTCACATACAGTATGACTAACAGCATTGGGCTTTACTGGGTCCAACAAAGTAAGTATCCTGCCAGACTTTTTCCTGGCCCTCCCGCCCACTCCTGCATTGTGTTGCTTGCCTTTTCCTCCCGTATTGTAAGTATGATGCCAGACCTTTCACTGGGGAAGGAGAGGTGGAGCCCATGCTGCAATATAGAGCTACAGGTCCTGTTCTCAGGACACTTC
This sequence comes from Lissotriton helveticus, assembly GCF_964261635.1. Taxonomy (NCBI): domain Eukaryota; kingdom Metazoa; phylum Chordata; class Amphibia; order Caudata; family Salamandridae; genus Lissotriton; species Lissotriton helveticus. The sequence goes on along the minus strand of NC_136071.1, from coordinate 514,014,923 downwards.
TAAAAAAACAGAGCAATGTACATCATCACTCTAAGCACCAAACTGCACGTCTGCTTGGCCGAGTATGAACCTCTGCGCAAGCTATATGAACATTTTTGTTCCTTCTATCAGTTGAGGGTCTGAGGTTGTACATGCCACATTTTCCGGTTTTAAAAAATTACAAGGGGGAAAAAAGAGGAAGCCGTGGTCGAAAGTCCCATTTGGTGAGGCTGTACTGCATTTGGTTACTCTAGTCCCTGGCGGTCTCCCAATCCAACTGTAAATTTTGACAATGACTGGTAAATTTCAAGACCATGGGCCAGATGTAGGAACCCTAATACCGGTCGGTAACGGCCGAAATTACCGAATTTCGGCCGTTACCGACCGGTATTAGGCATTTGTGATGTAGGTGGCTACATTTCAGATTCAGTAATTTACCGAATCGGTATTTAAGAATTCAGTAAATTACCGTATTCTTAAATACCGATTCGGTAGATTACCGAATCTGAAATGTAGGAAGCACTCAAGTGAGTGCTTTTCAACTGTAAGGATTCGTTATTTACCATCAACTAGCAATTTTTTGCATTTAATAACAGTGCCATGTGGCAGACATACATGCCCTTAGGGCATGTATGTGTGCCACATGTGCACCCATGCACAATTCAGGGGTGCAACAGGGTGTCAAAGTGACACCCTGCCACCCTTGAATGTTTCCCCCCCTTTTACCGAATCGGTAAATACCGAATCGCACCGATTCGGTAATACTTACCGAGTAATTACTTACATAGCATTTGCCGATTCTAAAATACCGAATCGGTAAAATTTGGTATTTTAAAATCGGTAAATGTAGTTTACCTACATCTAACCCCATGACCCATAAGGCTTGGTTGTTTTAGCAAATCCTTTAAGCATTCCTGCTGACCAAAATATTGGCTACCTTAACCTTTAACTGCTGTCTATCCTCCCCCCTCTGCCCCATACCCCTTCCCTTCTTCCCAGTGCTGAGCCCTTTTGGCTATTTGGGGTAGTGTGCGCTAAGGCCGCCTACTTTACGTTTTATCCGCATCCAGTATCTGTGCCAAATTTGCATCTCTATTTTCCACCATCCTGGGGGTTCTAAAAGGTACACAGGGTTTGTGAATTTCCCGAAGTGGATTGAGAAAATAGTCAAATATAGGTGAATTTTGAGGTTTTTGGGAAAATAGGAAATAAATGCTACACAACATTTTTTTATTTTTCCCCCCCTAAAAATGGCATCATCCAAATGTTTGCTATGCTGAAATCACCTTCTTGCCAACTTTCAGGAACATGAAGAGCTGAATCAAAGAACTCGTTTTTTTACCACCGTTTTGGCATTTTTCCTATTTTTGTGCTTTCAACCTACTTCCAGTTTGGGGTGGAAACCAGTGTGAACCCCATGGGTGATCCAGGAAAGCCATAGGTTGCTGAAAAGTAGACACAAATCTGAATTCAGCAAGGGGTCATCTTTGTAGAATCTTCAAAGTTTCTAAAGGAAACTATCTGTTGAAATAAAGAAATATTGAAATGAGTTGTAAAAACAGCCATGTGTGACAATGTTTTCATCTGTAACTTTTTGTCGCAATGACCGATTTACAAAAGCAATATACCATTACGTGCTCTAGACCCTTTTTGTTGCTGGGGTGTATAGGGTTTGTAGGTTATCCAAGAACCTAATGTACCCAAAGCCAACAACAGTGCTGCCCCGTACAATGGTTTTTCATTGTGTACCAAGCAAATACCAATTCATTTGGTGAAATATGTAAAGTGAAAAATTGGTATCAAGGGAAACCTATGCATTTCTGAAATGGGCACAAGACCTGGAGATTAGGAACAGAAGTTATTTGTACATCTCTGAATCTGTGGGTGTCCATAGTAGAATGTCATTCAGAGTACATTTAAAAAAAATGTCTCCTTCATACACACTGGCTTAAGGCACAAATGCAGCCCAATCCGATTGGTAACATATGTTCCTCTATTCTATGCTCCCATATGTCTTCTGATAAAAACAGCACTTCAGTTGGGTGGTTAGGCATAGTTAGTGCCTGTGACAGGAAAAGGGCCGAAATGTAACATGGACGCATCACATTTTTCAGCTGAAAACATATTCTTTTTTTCCAATGTGGATAGCTGTGGATTTTGGGACCTAGCTCAGCCGGCACCTAGGGAAACTTAGCAAACCTATACATTTTTTAAAACTGGACACCTTGAAGAGTCCCTTCCAACCTCAAACTTTGACTAAAAAAACAAATTTTCCTCTCATTTCTGTAATTAAAAGTTCAGGAATCTGTGGGGAGCTACAAACTTTCTCCCAAAGAGCATTCCTCCATGTTTCCCGATAAAAAAGGTATCTCACTTGTGTTGGATGGAAACTGTGCAGCTCCATGCAGATTCTAGAACTTTCTGTCACAGAAATGTGAGGCAAATGTGTGCTTTTTGCCAAAGTTTGACATTTGCAAGGGCTTCTGGGTAAAATTACCTTGTAAGAGCCAGGCAAGTCAGGCAAGTCAGGCACTCCCAGACCCCTCTGGTTGTCCAGTTTATACAAATGTGAGAGTTTGGTAGGTTTCACTGGGTAGCGGCACAGGCAAGCCCCAAAATCCACACTACACACTTTGCAAAAACACAATGGTTTTCAGTGGAAATATGTAATGTGTACGTATTGCATTTTCAGCACTTTCTGATATTGGGTGCTAGGTCCACCCATAAAAACTGGGATCCATTTTGATTTGGACACATGTGGAAATGCTTGGGGGTTGTAACAGATTTCAGAAACATCCATCACAAAATGTAAATAATAGGAGTGAGCTTGTCCATTTAAGTTTTTGCAGGGCATTGTGAGAAAGTGAGTGGGCTCAATACAGGTTATAACACCCTGGACTCCAAATGAGGGGTTGTTACTGAATTTTCAAAATAACACCACCATTCTTGAGGTTGGTTTTGGAACCTCTAGAAGTGCTTCATTCACAGAACAGATACTAATCACAGTATCAGAATAGTGAAACCAAGCTAATTGTAGGTGAGTGATAAAGCATTGACAAGACATCAACTGCTTTATCAGCCACTCCCATGCCATTTATGCACCACACACAAAACTTTCATACCGCAAGCCACTGGCCCATACCAACACATCAGTGCACTCACATCAACGTACTGCCGCTATTGAAGGGCCCATCACATTCATACACCACAGGATGGAATCCCCAATCAAATCAACTCTACCCAGTCATCAACTAAATTGCATGAACACAGATCACACGCAAACCTCTACACACATAAGGCCAGACATGTGTGCATCCATAACCTTCACAAATTAAAAATGTTTGACTATGTTTTAACTACCTGTCAAGTGTCAACCTCCGTCGACATTCTGAGCATTACCTATCTAATGAATCTTTGGTTACAGCTCCCATGACAGCTACATGAGGCTCAGGACGACATGTCTTTCATGCCCCTTTAGCACACCCACTGTGCTAAATTCAACTACTGCAAGTTTGTGGATGCAAGTTGGGGTGTCCAAGACTACCTTGCAATGCCCACAGTCATTGAAGAGAGTGAGCCTATCTACCTTTAAAACTAAGACAAACATTCTGGGGAAGACTGTGTAAATTCTCTAAAGAGTATGTTCAAAACTATGAAGAATGTTAGTTTTTGATATACAAGGTAGTCACTGAGAACGTGGCATATGTCCAGTTCCACCATTACATGGAGCGACCCTTTTTTTAAATTATTTTTTTTATTAACTTTATGTAGCTGTTTGGCAAAGACAATGCGGAGCACTAAGCACAGTTGATTGACATATAGGGTACAACGACAAGAACTTATCGATGACGGTTTCTCCAAAGCACAGTAGGTTATACATTTGCATAAAATATAGAATATAACATGCACAAGGCCCCCTTTAAGCGTCTCTTCCGCTAAACAGTCCATCCCAGCATCCTTATCTACCCTTTAATGACAGATACACAAAGAAACACAGAATCCTGTTACAATGAGTGGGTATAGTATATTAGAGACCAGAAATATGTAAGTTGACTCTCCCTAGCCCACTCCGGTCGGTGCCATACCCTGCTCCTGTTGGGTGGGGTAGTCTTGCTGTTGCTGCGAAAGGAAAGATCTGAAGGGGCCCCAGATATCTTTAGGTCGAGGGGAAGGAGGGATAGTAATAGCATGTAAATCGCTTCTCATAGAACAAGTTGCTAAACTTTGGATCCAGCTGCGTATAGTCAGAGCCCTCTTACCACCCCAGTGGATTGTGACTTCCCTTTTAGCCAAGAGCAGAGAGATGGCAGCAAATCTTCATGTTTTAGGAGGGAACTGGACAACATTTCCCAAAAGGGTAATTTCAGGTAAGGGTTCAATCGGCACCTGTATCATTTTACTTAGAGTTTTGTGTACTTCAATCCAAAAGGTGTGGATGGGTGGGTACGTCCAGGCAAGGTGCGCGAAGTCTGCTTGAGGAGACTGGCTCCACTGGCAGTGATGTGGTCTGGTAGGATCTATCTTGTGTGCTCGGGCAGGTGTAATATAAATTCTGCGCAGAAACTTGAAGTGAATGAATTTATGTCTGCTATTAAGAGATACCGTTTTAGCCAACTTGCAACAGGCTGCCCATTCCTCATCAGTAATTGAGTTGCCTAAATCCGTCTCCCATGCGCTACATACCCTTTCAACATTAACTGTGACTAGGTCAGCATATGTCTTGTACAGTTGAGATATAAGATGGATTCCTTTGCTGCTACCAATCACCATTGTGAGGGGGAGGAACGATGGAGGCTCTAGTGGATAATCTGGGAGCTGAGCCCACAGAGCTGAACGCAGTCTACCTAAGACAAATTTGTCCATAAACGTGGCCTCTGGGAACATGGATGTATCATCTGAGTCGAAGATGTGGCCCGCACGGAACAGATCCCCCAATGTGGTAATATTAAATATAGTACAGGTCTTTTGCACCAACTTTTTGCCAGTTATGGGGAGCAATTTGGCGTTGGGGACTTGGAGAGATGAAGAGTACAGTGTCGTTGTGTTTGTAATGTGGCTCAATTTAGCCCAAGTCCAGCTGGTAGTGGACACCGGTTGAATGTCTGTGGAGTCTTTAAGGGGATGCCTGAGGGTAAGACGGCTGCCAGGGTGTGCGTTAAAACGAAATCTGATTCCGGACGAAGGTATGTAATCCTGGCATCTGGATGGTACCATGTCTGTGCAAAACTACATTGTGCTGCCAGAAAGTACAATTGTAGATCAGAGACTCCATACCTTCCCCTATCACAGGGGAGCGTCATTATCTGCCATCTCACCCTGGGTGTCCTGTTGCCCCATATGAGCCTGATTAAGTGTGATCGCAGCGTGCTGAAGAAATTGTTTGTAAGTGGGATTGGTATATTGTGAAATAAATATAAAAACTTTGGGAGTACAATCATTTTAATGTGGGCCACTCGACCCACCATGGAAAGTGGGAGCCTAAGCCAGGAGTCTATTTGTGTCTTAAGTTTGGAGATCGCCACTCCATAGTTCTGTCTAATGATCTGGTCAGAATCGAGGTGGATGTGCACCCCTAGGTATTTCACGAAATCCGTACACCATTTCAATGGGAATTCCGGATCCCAGCGGACCGTTCCCGCTGTGAGAGGGAAGATCACAGATTTGCGCCAATTAATCCCCAGACGAGAAAAAGTGCCAAAACTTAGGATTTCTCTGATGAGTGGATCTAGGTTTGTTTGGGGGTCCCGAACATACAAGATTGTGTCATCTGCATATAAAGAAACCAGTAACGGCCCAGTGTTGAATTGAAAACCCCTGTGTAGGTGTTTTTCCTGGAAGTGTCTAATCAAGGGGTCCATAGCCAAAATAAATAATAAAGGGGATAGCGGGCAGCCTTGTCTTGTGCCCCGTGATAAGGGAAAGGGTGTAGATAGAGTACTATTTAGCCAAAGCCTAGCTGTAGGTTGACTGTATAACAGAGCAGTGGTGGCAATGAATCCCTGTGGCATCCCCATACGCTGAATTCTGGAAAGGAAAAAGGGCCATTCCAGGGAGTCAAAAGCCTTTTCGGTGTCTAGGAGGATTGCTGCTGCGGGAACCTCTGGGTTTATTCTATGCAGCGTATTAAATAGGGTCCGGAGATTAAAGGCAGTGGACTGATGCGGAACAAATCCAGATTGGGCTGGGGAAATTATAGATTCCACGAGCAGCGAGAGGAGGCAAGCTAGCGCCTTAGCGAGGATCTTGTAATCTAAATTTAGGAGTGACAGGGGACGATACCAACCACACATTAGAAGGTCCTCACACGGTTTAGGGAGCAGGATAATAACTGCCTCTCGAAGAGTAGGCGGGAGTATCTGTTCCTCTAGGGCTTCAGCATTAGAGTCTAGTAGTCGGGGATCAACAGGTCTGTGTAGGCTTTATAAAACTCGTCTGTAAACCCATCCAGGGGCGGTGGACGCGTTTAGGGCTATAATGGCTTCATCTATACTATCTTTTGTGATTGGTTCTGCTAAAAAATCTTGCATGAATCTTTCCAAGTATACTAATGCGATTTCGGATAGGTAAGACTCCTGATCATTACGATCAGGGCCTAATTTTGAAGTGTAATCCATGGATCCGTGATTGGGTGCCCAAGTGTGGACCGTAACTCTGTGATGTATGCCTTAGTGTAAGGAGGTCCGATCATTTGCGCCAGCACTCGCCCAGGGCGATCCCCTTCCCCATAAACCTTAGCGCTGTGGTACTTCCCCATGTAAGGTATTTCCCTGTCAGCTACCTCTCTGTACTCCAAGAGCAGTGCTGCCCTCTTTGTGGCATAACTCAGATCCGTGGCTACCTTCTGACCGGCATCTAACGATCCCAGCTCTTCTTCCAGCCGGGTAAGCGTACCACGGATATCACAAAGCACTCCAGAACTCTTAGAGATGCATATACCCCTCATGTAGGCCTTAAACCCCTCCCACAGCACTGCCTCGGAGTCCACAGATCCTGTGTTTAGTTCGAAGTATTCTTCTATAGCTTCCTGAATGTCCTGTCTGAACATGCCATCGTCTAATGCATGGCTTGGGAATCTCCACTGCCTTTCAAACCCTTCCGGGCGAGGAACCTTTAGCAATAATAAAACCGGGGAGTGATCAGAATAGGATCTGGGCAATGTTTGTAGCTCATGGAACCAGTGCGATATTTCTGGGGAGGACAACCAATAGTCAAGCCGAGACCACGCGTCATGGGAGCCAGTATAGTGTGTGAATGTAGCGTGGTCTGGGTCACGTATGTGGCCCAAGTCTAGAAGAGAGAAGTGGTCGCACAGTGATTGTAAGACTGTGCGTGCTCTAGGCTTGGGATCCGGGGCAGTTGAAGTGCTATCGGTGTTGGGATCAGGTACAATGTTAAAATCACCCCCTAGCAGTAGGGGCATGGAGCCAAGCTGTAGCAGCCTAGAGCGTAGTGCATGGTAAAAATCAGGGGAGTCTATATATAGGACCGTGTATGCATACCAACGCCACCTTGTAACTAAACAAAGTGCGCACTATTACAAATCTACTGTCCACATCACAGGTGACAGAGTTGGACTGGAAGAGGAGCCGTTTGTGTATAAGAATGGCCGTGCCCCAAGCGTAGTCGCTGTAGTTTGCGAAAAATCTGTTTGGGCACCATGAGTACGCAAACCTGGCCTGATCGCTGGGTGGGAGATGCGTCTTCTGTAGGAACGCGATATCGACCCTATGCCGTATGAAATAGTGTAGTACCCTTTTATGTTTGCGGATGTCATTTAAGCCCCGGACGTGCCCTGTGGCTAGAGTAACATTCGAAGGTCCAATGTTGTGACCTAACTGTGCCATAATAACGTCTTGATTTAAGGACTGAATAATAATCAACATTTGTACCCATCTAGTGTGTCTGTGATCAAATATACCATAAACTCAGTGCAAAGCAATAGCAACCCTTCCCCTCCCTCCACCCCCTACCCAGCCTTCCCGCCCATTTGGAGAGGCAATACCAATTTACCGATAGCAATTCAAGGTACCAGAGGAATCCACAATTCAATGAAAAACAAACAATTAGGGTACATTCTATCGTCAACACAATTATCACTAGGTGTACACCAAAGGGGGGGACGTGTACCTTCCCATGGCCTAGTAACCCATTCAAAATGTTATACTGTATAAGTCAAATCCCGGTTTTCCATTCAAGCAAACAAATGTGCGGCAATATAAGAAACTTAAACTTTTAGCCAAGGCCAGAGCTAAAGAACAGGTCTGCGCTGGCGGCCGAACCACTATGTGGGGGAGAAGTGGCATCCGAGGCTGGGGGTGTTTGCTGTTAAGTTTGTAGGTGTGGCAGAATTCCTGCACCGCTGTTGGGTTCTCAAAGATTCGGGAATGGCCGTTGACTTCCACCCGTAGTCTAGCAGGATACAGCATGCCATACTTTAATCCCAGGTTCTTGAGTGTTGCCTTACCTTCAAGGTATTTCCTTCTAGCGTCCTTTACCATGGCGGTAAAATCGGGGTAGAGTGATAGTCTAGAGCCCTGCCATGAGAGCTCGCCCTGCTCACAAGCCAGACGCAATGTTGTATCTCTGTCTCTAAAGTTCATTATTCATGCAATAATGGGCCTGGGAGGACAGCCTAGATTGAGTCTTGGGCCAAGCGACCTGTGGGCGCCTTCTACCACGAATCCAGGAGTAAACGCCTCTTTGCCAAACAGGTCGGTCAGGATCGTTTCCACCAAATTGTCTGTGCGACCAGTGGCTGTGGATTCGGACACGCCCACAAGGCGAATATTGTTACAGCAACTTCTAGCTTCGAAATCCTCATTTTTAATCGCAACATCTTTCAGGATCCATTCCATGCGATCGAGTCTTTTCAGTGATTGCGCCTTCCCATCCTCCAGATCTGATGTGCGGGACTCTGCCACATCAAGACGCCGATCGTGCTCCTGGTTCTTCGCCCCAGGTCTGCCATATGTTTGTCTAGTGCGTCAAATCTGACATCCAGAGCCTTGAATCCTGCCCTCATTTCTAGTAGCAGCGGATTCAACTGGCCTGCTCCATCCACCGGAACCGTGGGTGGTTGTCCACCTGCCGCCATGTCACTAGGCTGGTCACTAGTAGTTTCCACTAGCTTCTCAAAGGGGAGTAGGTGCTGCTTAGGGTCTTTGCGGCCCATGCCACGATATCACTGAAAGGTATGAAGATTGAGGGTAAGGACAGCCCTTATCGTAAGCCGCTATTGAGGACGTATTCAGTGGCACCCCTTAAACTGGATCAATGTGCCGGACGGTGAGGTACTGCATTAGATAAGGTCTCCCCTGCTGGATGCTCAGGATCGCGTCTGAAATAACAATGAAAGAAGACCGGATGTAGTCAGTGGTCAGAGTAGCATGAAGTCAAGTCTCCATGTGCTGGGGGACCTCAATAACAGAAGGATAGGCAGTGTGCATTTGAGGTCAGGTCTGCACAGTGAGGTTGTCCTGTGGGATGCAGAGCGTGCTTATGTGTTGTTCCCCACAGGGTATTCCGGTGATGCTTGGTGGGGGAGAGGGATCCTGCTCCATGTGTGGAAAGTCCCAGGCCAGAGGAGCAGGGGGGTGGCTCAGCACAGACCCAGGCGCCAGACTACAGTTATATTTGAGCCCCCCAGAAGCACCGGATGTCTTAATTATTGTAGACCGTGGCTTGGGCCTGCCCTTAAACTACGGTGCAGGCCCCTCCCTTGCAGTCTCGAATGCTCGCAGCTCCCGGGGCAATTTGCGCGTTCCGCTCGGGAGGCCTAACGGACCCCCCGGATCACGGGACGCACACAGCAGGTCTGTCTGGGCCGGGCACAACAGCCGACGTTGCCACTCACCTCACCGCCCCCGCTCGGGTCTCCGCTTGTCTCTACAATCTGTCAACAGCACCTCCTCAGTAGGGTGGTTTCCTTACGCCGCCATCTTAGCCCTTCAGCAGTTACGGCGCAGTTGCTTCCCCAATTCTCTTTCGTGCAGCACGCCCGAATGTCACCACCAGCACCAGGATGTCCCCCGGCTTTTGAGGTATTATGCGCCGCATGTGAGTCCGGGAAATGTAAGGACTGTTACTTCAGCTGGGAGAGCCTTAGCTCAGAGCGGCCATCCCGGTCTGCGGCTAAGCCACTCCCCCTACATGGAGCGACTCTTGACCCTGTCCACAGGTAGGTCGCTCCCCACACCGCACAGCTCCACCAGTTGGTGCCCCTGCTCTCACCCTCGCTGCTGGCGCGAGTTCGCGCCAGCCCCTGATCCGCTTCTCCCCTTCCGCCTGCCACTTTTCTCTTTATTTTTGTCACTGTTGGCACTGCACTTCACCTCTTTTTGCCTCTTTCACCTCTGCACTTTGGCACTGCATTTCACCCCTCTCACCCCTTTTGCCCCTATTTAGCCTCTTTCTGCCGCCTGTTTTTCACCTATCTCTCTTGTCCTTCTGCATTTCTTTCACCTTCCTGCCATTGTGTCCCTTGCGGCCCCACCCCCCTCGCCTGCCATTCGCTCCCCCACCCGCTTCCCAGCAGCTCCTCCCTCCCACCTCCCCTTCTTAATGGCAGCCGCTGCGCGGTGAGGAGAGAGACCCTTGACCCTGTCCACAGGTAGTTTGCCCCCCACGCCGCACAGCTCCACTTGTTGATGCCCGTGCTCTCACCCTCGCTGCTGGTGCGAGTTCACGCCAGCCCTTGATCTGCTTCTCCCCTTCATCCTGCCTGCCGCTTTTCTCTTCATTTTTGCCACTTTTGTCACTGCACTTCACCTCTTTTCGCCTCTTTCACCTCTACAGTTTGCCACTGCATTTCACCTCTCTCACCCCTTTTTTGCCTATTTATCTTCTTTCTGCCGCCTGTTTTTCACCAATCTCTCTTGTCCTTCTGCATTTCTTTCCCTTCACGCCACTGCATCCCTTGCGGCCCCGCCCCCTCGCCTACCATTCGCTCCCCCGCCCGCCTCCCAGCAGCTCCTCCCTCCCACCTCCCCTTCTTAATGGCGGCCGCTGACGCGCCGAAGGCACGCCTAAGGCAAGCCCGTCTGCGCCTGTACGCGCCTGGACCTCGCCCGGCACCACACCTCCTGGCCTCCACGCAAGCCATGACACCTGCCGCAACTACGACGCCAGCACCCTCCAAGCACTGAAGCCGGCTGATCATTCACCTGCTTCCTGGCCACCCCCAAGCGTACCCAAGGTCCCTTCTCCTGCCGGAGCTGCAGCTTCACCAGCATCCGGGCCACCACCTCACGCCCCGGGGTAGGATGCAACCACTTCAGATGAATACTACTCAACACCCGCTCCGCCCGCAAGCACGCCATTGAACTCTGGGACCTACTCAACTCTTCCTCCCCATAAGTCGCCTTCCTGATGCAGACCTGGATAAACCCCACTTCGGCACCCGGCAGCGCCATAGCCATCCTGAACGGCTACAAGATCACCTGCAGAGACCGCACCAGTGGAGCCGGAGGAGGAATCGCCATCGTCCACAGAAACACCCTCAGAATCTCGACCAGCACCAACGACACCCTCAGCACCGCCGAACACAAGCTCTTCCAGATCCACATCAACGCCAAAACCATCCTCAGAAGAACCCTCGGAGGATGGTTTTGGCGTTTTGGGGAGAGGAGTTGGCCTAACGGCTAGGGCGCGCGACCTCGGACCTGGGGATCTGGGTTCGAGTCTCGGTAACGACGCCAAAACCTCCTGTGATTCTGGGCAAATCACTTAATCTCCCCGTGCCTAAAATGAATGTGTGTCCATCCTCATGTAACATAACTGGTGCTATGTAAAGCGCTCTGATACCTGATTCGGTTCGGGTCTAGTTTGCGCTATATAAAACTCTGCAAAAAAAAAAAACCCTCATCTACAGACCCCCCGGACCCAGCCACATATCAGCGACTCCATCACCGACTTCATCAGCACGCACCCCCTCGCATCCACGGCCTACATCCTCCTCGGAGACCTGAACTTGCACCTCGAGAACACCAACGACAGCAACTCCACCACCCTGCTCGACAACCTCCCCAACCTTGGACTCAAACAGCTCATCAAAACTCCCACCCATGCCGCTGGACACACACTCGACCCCATCTTCTCCGCCAGCAACCACGTCACCTTCAGCCACACCACCGAACACCACTGGACCGAACACCGCTGCATCCACTTCACCTTCGAGAAACCCACTACGCACCACCACACACAACGGGCCCCCCGCCGCAGCTGGAGCAAAATCACGAAGACCAGCTTATCGCCACCCTCACCCGAAACTCAACAACTGACACCGCCGACACCAACACCGCCCCCGCAACCTGAGGCAATGGACCGACGACTGCGCCAACACTCTCGCCCCGATCAAGAAACACTCTAACAGACGCACGGACAGAAAAGCCATCTGGTTCACCACCGACATACAGGCATCTAAGCAGACCTGCCGAAGGTTCAAGAAAAAGTGGCACCAGGAACAGACGCCGGACAGCAATGCAGCCCACAAGAGCGACATCCGCAGACACCACCATATCATCCGGCCTGCCAAAAGGACCTCCTTCAAGGAACGCATCAGCAACAATGCACACAACAGCAAAGAGCTTTTCAACATAGTGAAGGAACTCTCCAACCCCAGCTCAAACTCCAACGACATCCTGCCATCACAAGACCTCTGCGACTCCATAGCCACCTTCTTCCACCGCATGATCACAGACATCCACGACAGCTTCAACAACAAGGCCCCCCCCGACAGCCACCAACAACTCAGACCCACCGCCCCCCAGCCACACCGCCCCCCCTGCTCTCCTGGACCCACGTCAACGACGACGAAACCATCAAAATCATGAAAACCATCCACTCCGGCTCACTGTCAGACCCATGCCCACACCACATCTTCAACAAAGCAGGCTCCGCCATCGCACCCCATCTCCGCAAAGATCGTCATCAACTTCATCAAGACCGCCACCTTCCCGGAGACCTGGAAGCACGCCGAGATCAACGCCTTACTCAAGAATCCCAAGGCAGACCCGAAGGACCTCAAGAACTTCCGACCCATCTCCCTACTCCCGTTCCTGGCGAAAGTCATCGAGAAGATTGTCAACAAGTAACTGACCTCCTTCCTCGAAGAAAACAACATCCTGGACCCGTCCCAATCTGGATTCCGCAGCAACCACAGCACCGAAACAGCCCTCATTGCCACCACCGACGACATCAGGACCCTGCTGGACAACGAAGAAACTGCGGCCCTCATCCTCCTGGACCTTTCAGCTGCCTTCAAAACCATCTGCCACCACACCCTTCACAGACGCCTCCACAATGCAGGGATTCGCGACAAAGCTCTGGACTGGACCTCCTCCTTCCTCACCGGCAGAACCCAGAGTGTCCGCCTCCCTCCATTCTGATCTAAAGATACCAAGATCATCTGCAGCGAACCCCAAGGATCCTCCTTCATCCCGACCCTCTTCAATGTCTACATGGCACTGCTCGCCAACATCGTCCGACCGCGCGACCTCAACATCATCTCATACGCCGATAACACACAGATGATCCTAACCCTCACCAAAGCCCCCACCACCGGCAAAACCAACATCCATGAAGGAATGAAGGCCGTCGCCGAATAGATGAAGAAAAGCCACCTGAAACTGAACTCAGACAAGACGGAGGTCCTCATCCTCGGCTCCACCCCATCCGCCTAGGATGACTTCTGGTGGCCGGCCACGCTGGGAGCTGCACCGACGCCGACCGACCACGCACGCAACCTGGGGTTCATCCTGGACTCATCACTGTCAATGACCCAGTAAGCTAATGCCGTCGCCTCCTCCTGCTTTAACACCCTCCGCATGCTCCGCAAGATCTACAGATGGATCCCCAACGAAACCAGAAGGACAGTCACCCAGGCCCTCGTCACCAGCAGACTGGACTACGGCAACGCCCTCTACGCGGGAACCTCAGCCAAATTCCAGAAACGACTACAACACATACAGAACGCCTCTGCACGCCTCATACTCGACATCGCCTGCCACAGCCACATCACATCCTACCTGAGAGACCTGCACTGGCTCCCCGTCAACAAGAGGATCACCTTCAAGCTCCTCACCCACGCTCACAAAGCACTCCACAAAACCAGACCAGCATACCTCATCGAGCGATTCACCTTCTACACCCTGAACCGTCAGCTGCACTCCGCTGACCTCGCCACGGTCCCCCGCATCCGATGAGCGACCACCAGAGGCAGATCATTCTCCTACCTCCCTGCCAAGACATGGAAAGCCCTCCCCGTCGACCTGCGGCAGTCCCAGGGCCTGCTGACCTTCAGGAGACTCCTCAAGACCTGGCTGTTCGAGCAGTGGCAGCACACCCCCCCCCCCTCCAGCGCCTTGAGACCCTCACGGGTGAGTAATGCTCTCTACAAATGCATTGATGGATTGATTGATTACATGCAGCGCTATGACTTTAATGCACTTGTCATACGACAAACTAAACATCTACTATGTTCTGAAAGAGAATGAACCTGGCAAGTGGGATACATATGTCACCCATACAAGTAGCGTTGGGTGCAGAGTTCTCTATAACATAGTGTGAATTTGTATAGCACAATATCATCCGGGAGGGTACCCTACCACCGATGCAGGAGCAGTCGGGCCTGATCCGTGGACTCACCTAGGCAGTTAGTTAGTCAGTCAAAGATTCTTTATTCGGCCAATAAAAGCTATAAAAGCACACAAGTAAAAAACAGTTGTACCAAAAACACTTATAAAAACACATGCTTAAAAAGAGTCCATAAATACGTGGCAGGCCCAGTTAACCTGAATAAACATTATCTAAGACTGTATGTGCAAACAAGTAAAAGTAATACTCATTATTAAAAAAGAGTACGGAACGCAACTCGAGATGTCAAATTCAGGAGATAAAGTGGAAAAGTAACAATACATTGGCGTACTTAGAAAACAACATATTCAGACCATACAGTGCACCATCATAGAGTAAGCACGAGTAATGCCCAAAGAACACTGGTCGGGTTCAGGCTTGCTAGACTATGAGCATCTTCTTCCTGTGTCTTAACGAGCCTGAGAAGAAACTTGCGACACCAAAGCAGACCATAGGGGAGGGCAGCATTTGTAAATACAATAATGTGGGCCATACTTGGACAAATTGGCCAGATCTAAGAAGCGGCAGGGTATATATTTTTAAGTTTAAGAGCCAAGGGGCAGATTTACAAGCCCCTTGCGCCACTCTTGCGTCACTTATCCCATGTTAAAAATGACGTAAAAGTGGCGCAAGGGGCAAGTAAATCTGCCCCCAGGTATGCTGGTTCTGTGCTGTGTAAGGCTTTGAGTGTGTGTCAGGAGTTTGAAAAGAGCTGTGGATGGGGAGCCAGTAAAGTAGTTTGAGGCGGGGGGTGTGTGCGTGGTGGAAGGTTGAAGGGGAGGCTGTCTGCTGCATTCTGTATGGCTTGGAATCATCTGGTATTGGGTGAGGGAGTAATTCAGTATCGGGGTGAGTGTGGTGCCTATTGGGTTGAGTCCGTTGGTGAAATTGAAGTGAAGGCATGTGTATCTGTACTACTTTGACTATCTGTCTACTATCTATGTGATATCCCTGCCCAAGCACACCTACACTAAGCTTTTTCTACCTGTTCATGTCTCTATCCCCTTCAAGGTCCTAACTAATCCTGTATACTTGCCAAGTGAACCTTTACTAATACCTTCTATTGGTAGCTACTTAAAGCTCAAGAAAGCATGTCCTTAATGCACTTTCAGCACACTTACTGTGCTAAATACAATTCCTCCCAGTTTGTGGATGCAAGTTGCAGGTGTCCCAGACTGCCTTGCAAGGCACACAACCTTGACCTGTGTGAGCATATCTACCTTTGAAAGTAAGCCAAACAGACTGGGGAAGACTTTCTAAGTTCTCTAAGAGAGCACTTCAAAAACTAGTCAAGACTTAACATTTTTGCTACACACGGTACTCCATGACAACGTGGCTTATGTTCTGTCTACCGTTATGTGCAGTATGGTGACAATAATACATTTTGATTCATTGAACAGAATACCTACCACGCTCTGATGGCGGATAATGGTGTAGAGCAGGCCTTAAGCAAGTCAATGATTTCCTCATTTAGAGAAAAGTTGTTTCTACAGCTGCTTGCCTAGTGACTCTGGTGGCTGATACATATGGACTGTGGTGGGGCGGGTGGAGGCAGCGCGCAGGCGGGGTAGGCACTGGGGGAGTGGAAGGGGCGAAAAAAAAGAATAAAAAACTTTTCTCATTCTGCTTAGGGCGCCTCGGAGTTTCTCTGCTTCCTGATCCAGACAGCAGCAGACTTCCCATCCAATCCCTGTGCTGCTCTCATGCTGTATAAGAGCAGCCCGGGGATTGACCTGGGCTGGCTCCTTTGACACTCCGCTCAGGTAGTCTGTTCTGTTTCTCAAACATGGCTGTACAATGCAGCTAGATTCGAGAAACCTAACTGGGCATGTCTGTTTGGCCGGCCTAAGATGGGTGGCCAAACAGACATGCACAGTTAGTAGTGCACATCACTACCCCCTCCCATTGCCCAGCCCCACCAATCCCCACACAGGCAGGCTCAGCAGCTTCTGGCTGAGGCATTGGGGCGCATCCACTGCCATTGCTAAGGAGCCGCCCCTGCCCAGTGAAAGTGGTGGTGCATTGAAGATATATGAAAGACTGCACCCCGGCACTCTAAATAACATAGGTACAATTAGTGAATTGATTTTGAATTAGCAAAGAAAACAACATATGATGATGAGAGAAAACTTCCAAAGCAGGGATTTAGTAGACAGAATAGAATCGGATGATACAGGAAACGGGTGTTTGAGGGTGCCGGGATCACGGACGGATGCCTACCTTGGGTCTTATAACAGTGCCCGTTAAAGATGTCTCCTCATACTTCCTGACTTACTTTTGGGAAAACACTAATACCGTGTGAATCCTCTCCGCCTGTAATGCGTACTTAGGGATCTACAGCTTTTTGAAACTTAGGAGCTGCCAATCAGACTACTTTGATCAACAACAAACTTAGGGGTCTAGTTAGGAATCAAATAGTGATCCTGTGCTTATTGTAGCCATGTCAACAGTACAAGAGTACAATAATAGTAAACCTAACAAACCAGATCACAAGATGTGAAGCACCAGTAAACGCAAGTCACCCCTGGTTGAGGATTCCCATCAAAGATCTTGTATGAATCAATATTATCATTTGGTAATCCTTATCGGGTATTGTGTCTCTTGATCATTGAGACCAGCATACCCAGATAGCCAGTTCGGGGTAGCGACCCACAATCACTCGGTATTACCACATGATGTTGATGTGATGGGAAGTGCAGTGTAAATAAAGATAAGTGGTGATTAAAAAAGGATAGGGAGCTTAACCAAAACTAATTTTAATAAATGTTAGCCCCTTCCCCATTAAAAACAAGAACAGTATAATATCGTCATCGCAGTCCTCACAAATAGCTGCGGGGAGACCAACATGTTTCAGCCACCACGGGTTAATTCCTCAGGCTTTCGTCAGGGTCTCTGTTCTATGAATATACTACTGCTTATAAGTGAATAAAGTGTGAAATTTTTTTTTTACAAAAAAACACACACAAGTGAAAAACCAGTAAAGGATATAGTGTTCCTTCAACTGTGTCAACTCCTCTCTTCGGCACCTGGTTGAGTAAATACTGTATGTGGAGGACAAACGTACAAGTAAATCACAATCAGCTACACTGGTCCGTTATGAACAAAATACATTGTTTCTCAACCTTATGCAACTTCTTTACTCACCCAGAGTGTCCGGGGAGTGGACCTCACCTCTTCCTGGACCTGGCTCAGGATATGTGAGACCCCGCTCTACAATAACAGAAACCGACTCCGTAAGTATCAAAAACCGAGGGATCAGACATTAATCTGCTCTGGCAATGTACATAATACGAAATCACAAGGTCTTCTGTGTATGGAGCTCATTAACAAACATCAAAAGGTTCCCAGGTACAACCTACTATCCATTCCACTGTCAATTATAGGCTGAGTAAACATTAGCACTATATGACTAAAGCCAACAATCAAATCGCAGATTGAAAAAAGCGCCTGGTATAAAGCTAGTAAGAAACGGTAGAAATGGGTTCCTACCTGTCCGTCGTTGTCTCAGGCAGTGACTGAGTCAGGGGGAGGCACAGACACTCCTTCGTTCTGACTATTTCACTGTTCTGGTATTGGAAAGCCACCCAATCGGTGCCTGTAAAGGAGGGGCTGACCCGATCGCCACCTATGCAGGAGGGGCTGAATCCATCGACTGGGGTGACTTATATTGCCTGCCACCTTCAATTAACACACCCGCTGATATCAAGAATCGATTCATACCCGGAGATAGCAGGTCAGTGTCTCATATCTGAATGCCGGGTCGTAGGACTCGCGCGCGTAACCTCGCGAGACTTCCCAGTATAGAACTACAAAGTGACGTCACATCTCGTTTCGATGTAGTTTCATTAATACAACTTCCGCCTCCCGATACATACACAGGGTGCGCTGGGAAAAAGCAGAAACTACCAGATGACGCAAGCCTGCGTCGATCTGTAGTTTTTTCGGGGATGTAGTAATAACAAACTATTGCCCGCTTGAGCCTTAAGAGTGTCTAAATCTCTTCCCAAATGTACCTGGGCAAAGACCATTTGTTCGAGGGAATGTATTAATGTATCGTTTAATCTGCAGACCAAGAGAAAAAATACTCCTCATTCATCTACCATACTATTTATACTGTCCCCTCCCACTGAATAGTAGGGCTCAGATTAATTATTAACGAGCATAGGGAAAAAAATGTGTTTAGTGATTATGCATATTAGTTGTATTGCTTCTTACAATCCTCTATATAAGAGGTCTAGTCATCACCATTGTTTAACCCTTTAAAGTATACATCACATGACGGTCACCATACTCTCGCCTACATACAAATATATTCAAGACAAGTTGAACCAGGGAATGTCATCGTTCAATCCTTGTCTATCTGTCCCCAATTTGAAAACCCACCTTTGTTCGCAAATGAACAGGTATCTAGACACATCACTCACAGGCTCATACACCTTCAATTTTGAGCATACTGTTTTCGAGCACCGACAAGGGACCCTCAGCAATCTGAGACTATAGAGCCACAATTGAAGCATCCTGCCGGGCTCATCTGTCACTACTGCAAGCCTTGAGGAAGTCACGGTGGTGACGAAACACACGTTGGCTGTTTCTGTGCTACCAAGTCAAGAACTGAAACTTCAATTACATCAAAAGAAATTGTGTTTTTTCCAAATGCTAAGACTGCTTGAAATACATTTTATGTGTCTTTGATGCAATAAATCACTGTTCAAACATCCGATTCTATTCTTTCTACTAAATCCCTGCTTTGGAAGTTTTCTCTCATCATCATATGTTGTTTTCTTTGCTAGTTAAAATCAATTCACTAATTGTACCTATATTATTTAGAGTGCCGGGGTTCAGTCTTTCATGTATTCTGAGCAAGCCATATCTTGACTTGTTCTAATCGATATTCTGGGTAGTGGGATATCTTACCCTGAGAGGCACCTATCGAAATTGTTTGAATGTGACATAGTGATAGCCAATCTGTACCCATATCTGATAATACCTTTGTTTGAAGTGCGACATCATATCCACCACTACCGTGTGTGGTTGTTTGAATTGAAGATATGTATCCACGCATAGCCATTAAAAGGTATATGTTACTGCTGCTCCACCTCTGTCATTTTTACAGTACTTAATTTTTGTATGGTACAACATAAAGCAAGGAAGGAAACAGGTCTGGCTAAGATGGGCATTAGGGACAGTAACAACAACTCTCCTGCCTTGTTCCTTGTTTAGAGCAGACTCTGCAACCACAACATGGTCACGTTTGTTTTGCTGTTGCAGGAATCCGGTCGGCAAAGTGTCAATCTTGCCACCTTGCCATGTCCTCCAAAGCATGTTAAGTGGAGGATGCTGCTTCTGTAGTAGTAAGACTTTCAATGACGGTCAAATGAAAGTCAAGGAAAGACGTGTTTTCCAGTGGTAGTCTGACGATAAACAGCATATGCATTGCATGTTGTCATCTGGATCAGGTGGGTAAACAGCTTCTTATACCAAGTACAAGATTATGCATTGTATAGCTGAAGAACCTGGTCATTCTTATCCACTTTGCCCAAGTACAAGATTTGCAATTCGCATTGTATGGCTGAAGAACATAATCATTCTTATCCACCAGTGGAATAAAGAAACTTGAGGGGGCGCCCTGCAAGGTACGTGGAAGGGCTCGATCAGTAGCTGTCCAACCAGGGTACTGTGCTGAGTGCCCCCCGCACCACAGGGCTGCGGGGGCCTGTGTTACACCTCTGTTATCCACTCCGCCCTTGTACTTGTTGTAATCAAGTATACAGGTGGGCTTGTGAACTTTGGCCATTAAAGCCAAACCATGACTGGGAAATGCTCTCATCATGAATGTTAATGAGCACATACAAATCATGCTTATCAGAGAACTTGACTGTGAGCAGCTCGTTGGAATGCAACGCAATACTGTGGGATTTTTGGAGCTTCTTACAAACAAGCTTCTGCAGGAATCCTTTGCAGTGTACTGCATGCTACAGGGCCAGCTTTGTGCAGCTCATTGAACAGCTCTACTCCCTTATAGAAGTAGACCACATAAAAGTTATAACCTTTATGATGAAGTTTCTTTCCAATAATGCCTCCCTGAAACCTGGGGAGGTCATTTTCGGCATATATTCTCCAGCAGAGTTGAAGAGAGCACTCACTTGCTGATCGTTGTCGCTTCAGTGGGGATCTTTGACATCATTGGTAACAATAGGCGGGAGTGGTGCGGGGGCTGGCACGGAAGCGATTCCGCATCACACCCATTCTTTGTAAAAAAAATGTTTTTTAAAGGGATCGATCCTTTTAAGCCATCCCCTTTGTCATCCACTGGCCGACATATGCACTGGAGAGGGAATGTGTCTGTCTGCAATTGGCCGTTGGCCGCAGTTAGCAGGTTCATGTCATCAAGTGAAGTATACACAGGTAAGTATAAATTACCTATTATTTACTCCACATCTAAATACTTTGATGATATACAAATCTTTGCGTTATGTTAATGTGTATGTTCTACCTGGACAATATTTTGTCTCTTGCGATTTTGATGGACTGCCACTAGAACTCCCTATAGTGTTTTGTAAATATAACTTTTTACGGCACATCTTGTTTTCACAAAATAAATGGTGGTTGATGGCCTCCCAACCTGCGCAGGATAACTTGCACATATTGCAGTTATTTTGAATCAATGTATGTAAATAAAATCTCATCTGCTGTGAAGCTCAATAAATGCTCGAATACAGGATCTTTGAACCTTTTGTTTCTTGGTCTCCTTTATTACTGGTTAACTCATTACTCATACGAAATAATGATTGCTGAATAAATAAGAAACACAATCACTGTTATATCAACACTGACCTTACATCAGCTAGTTCAGGCTTGTATTTCTCTTTATCATTGAAGATGGAACAATGATATCCTAGTGGGGACTTTGCTTTTCTTAAAAAGTCATTTGACAGGCCCACCCCATGATTTCAAAAAGGGCACATCTCATTACTACATCAAGCATCATTTCACAACAAACTTCCAATGCATCCTTGGGGTTGGCTCCAAGACAGAGTTTAGTGTGCCTTGTTATTTGTTATTTAGCAGTTGGAAAAATACTCATGATACACCAACAGTCCACCTATTCACAGGACCATAGAGGAGAACACATCTAGTGGGTAGGGTGATATACTTCTGTTAGGGATAGATCTTGGCACCAAGTGTCCCATCCTGACGCGTCCCTGCCCAAAATTCCCCTATTTGGCATCTGTCATGTACCTTAGTAAGGGGACATTAGGATGCTAACTCCAGTGCTCTCTGGGTGAAGCTTCAGGCTGCTGCAGAGAAAGATAATTCTCCAAAACCATCCCTCTAAAATCATCTTTAGTGGTACCCGCATTCAACCCCTTCACCCAGAAGCCACTGGTTCGTGGTTGTGATTTATAGTTTTGGGGTATATGGCATTGCTGTTCCAAAGGGGCATGATCTGCCAATCCCTTTCATATCTGGGACTCTCTTATCCCACACGTAGAGTGTGTGTATATAGCATGTTTCCATGTACACATGAGCCCTTTAGAGCTGGACTGGGCATGTTAAGGTGCTGTGTGCATGTCAGCACTGTAGCATGGCTGCTCCACTCCCCCATTCTTGCAACTCCTGCTTTCCCGACCTCTCTGTCAGAAAAAAAACGCAAAACATCCTACTCAGGGAGCCCTCTCCAAAAAATGAAGAACAAAGCCCATAAAACTTCCTTTCCAGAAGAGGATGCAAAGTCACATAAGGTGCAGTCTTTAAAACTCTGGCTCAAAGCCTGGAATATGCATTCACCACTATTGTGAACTGGAGTCCTGTTCCCATACTTGGGCTAAACCCTGCAAAAAGACTCTATCCCCAAGGCTATCACCCAAAGATGCAAACATTGCAAAGGCAGTGACAGGCAGCAGGCATCTGCCCAACTGCCTCAAAGTGCGCCCTATGATCCATAGCTATAACAATGAATAACGTGGGTGACGCGTGACTGTATGTTACATCTGGTTGTACTTTGCATCTTCCCTGTTGCTATGTCCTTGCTGCTCAGCCAGTATGAATGTGTGGTATGGAATGTTGGTGTGCATGGTGATGAATGCAATGCTAGGGGGCCTCCTGTGAGATGGAGAGTGTCAGTTGCAGCATGGGCTGAGCAGCAGAGAGTTTACTACAAGACCATCCTAAGAACTATGATCAATAAACCTTCATCTATAATATACACCTTGGCTACTGGACCTATTCATTATAATACTGTAGCACACTGAGGCCAAGCATACTAACATCTTGGTTGGAGTATGAGCCAGTGCGAACCCCTTCCAAATACACATTTGAACTACAATGCTCTTTACGTCTGGGGATTCCTAACTTAAACGGAGGGATAAGCAGATTCCCCTTCAGCTGTGCTACTCTGAAATCTTTCATTCTCTACCTGAAATTCAAAATATATTACATTTATTTATTTTTATGGTCACCTACCCCTATCAGGAGATTACACCAGTAGCCCTGATGCACCGGAATTATTTCACAGTGAGCAGCAGAAACTGAGATATTGGTTGTGGTCAGACTATGGTGCCCCTTAAACTCAATTGTAAGGTACCAAAATACCTTAAAATTCTGGAGGAAGTAAAATAGTTTGCCTATGACCAGGGGGAACTTCGATTTTACACTGATATCAGTTTATTTGGACATATTTTATAAAATACTCCAAAATAAGTTGAAACCCCAAGGGAGATCCAGGTAACTACACCAGGCACATCACCGGACTCTGGTGCCCTTGACGCTAGCCTTCCTTACCTATGGACTACCTAGATGGACCAAAGTGCTAGAAACTTTCAGCACTCAGCACCACTGGAGTGAGACACGCAGTGCCCAATTTATATCTATGTTAGCAGGGGTGAGCACCAGAACTCATATTTGGATAACTCTAATCACTAGTATATGCAGTAGACCTTAGTACTCTCTACCATTCCTATGTGACTCTTAGAGTATATCCATTCGTATCCCTTCCCTATGTATATAGAGATAACTCTAATCACTAGTATATGCAGTAGACCTTTGTAATATCTACCATTCCTATGTGACTCTTAGAGTATATCCATTCATATCCCTTCCCTATGTATATAGAGAAAATTATAATCACCAGTCTCTTCTTTGTGTGACTTTACATCTTGTACATTTTCCTTTTTTTCCTGTGTGTATCTTTTATGTAACACATGTAATCCTAAGTCCTTATGTTTTGCAACTGGTTCTTATGTAAAGCGCTCTGACACCTTCCGGTAAAGTTCGCACCATATAAAATCGCATTAAATAAATAAATAAATAAAATAAATAAATGGATTCGTAGTCAGCAAACCCAGCATTGGGTAACTCTGGCGACGGGCTTCTGAGTACAATTTTGGCCCCCTGCACCTATTTGTCCTACAGATTAAACAGTGTTAACGCAGTTATGAATTCTTATAGGCTAACATTGACCCATGATATTCTACAACATATGTTGGTGCAAACTGAGCCTCAGAACCAAGAACTTAAACCTTTGGACTGGAAGCAGCTAAATACTTTCCCTTCTAAATGTCCTTCGCCCGCATAATCTCACTTTTTAAGTCTTCTCGAAGTTGTCCGATGAACAAGGAAAGCTCAGTAAGTTCGCCAAAAAAGTTTGAAGCGTGTTGGGTAAACTAAAGTTTGCATCGTGTCAACAAGAGCCCCTCCCAGATCACAGGTTGGCCTCACGCACAACACAAAGCACCCAGGAAGGACAGTGCTGTTGGCGGCTACCTGCCTCAGTCACCCTGAAATCGGTGCCAGCCGGTTTTCTGGTTTCCAAAACCCAAGCCGTGATATTAACAGCGAAGCTCCTCCCACATTTTAGAGATAAGAGAATATAACCACTCTCTCCTGGGGCAGGTTCCTGAATGGGATATGCCTCGAGTAACCCCAAGAGGAAGAACTAATTTGGAGCCTTCAGTGCAGGTACTGTCATCAGAAGCACCACATTAAAGATAAACCCTAGACAAATAAAAAAAGTTTTTTCTTTGGAGTTTGACTTTCCTTTTTAAGGTCAATGACGAGGCATTTACAATATAATTACCGCAGTCACGGGAGTAGTCAGCAATTTAAAATATTCCCCTCTCAAACATACCTCTATGCGAAGCGTGCGAATGCGACCCTACTAACAGAGTTCCTTTCAACCTCCTACCATCTATCCACCCATTTATCCTTCCATCTATTTGATGCATTCACCTTTCGAAATACTAATTATTGCCCTATCCATCCACCCACTCTTTCATGCATTCCCCATCCACCTATCAATGTGTTCATGTATTTGTCGTTTTACCATGCATCCATTCACTCTTCCTCACCTATGCATTCTTCCATACTTCCACTCATTCACATTTTTTACCAGTCAATCCTTTCACTCTTCCATCCAATCATTCTTTTAAGCTTGTCATCCTTCCGTTCATCTTCTTTTAATCTTTCCTTTCGCGTTTACTTCCTTCCATTTTTTTCTCCCTTTGTATCAACCAATCTTTCTTCTGTCATCCTTACTTTTTCTTTCATGCCTTTCTCTGTCATGCTTATTGTTTTCCAATGTGTTCCTATCTCTGTGTTTCTCACTATTTTTTCCTTTCCTTTATGTGTTCCCTTCCCTGAGCATGTCAGCTAAATGCTCACAACAGTCTCTCATTGTATTTTTTATCAGTGTGATGTATCAGCATTTTGTCTGCAGACATAAGAGGCCCATAAACAATTAATTAATGTTTATGAGTACCCTGCTCACCAGCAGTGGGGTGGGGGGGGGGGCTACACCACTGCCCTCAGCGGTCTGAGTTACTCTACTGAAAGGGAGACTGTCGATTCCACAGAAGAGTTGTTTGGTAGAAGAGGCAGGACACATGGCTGTTTCATAAATCACACCCACAGCCTGAGTCACAAAGTGCCTCCGCACTTTGGCAGAGGTCCCGCCTCAGTCTTCGGGGAGTCTCCACTCTTGTGGCAGAATTTCCGCCATGATTCTTAAAGCGGACATTCCGCCTCAAGTGTGGAGACTCCCCCAGGACTGTGGGACCCCTGAGTGTGGGGACTCCCCCAGGACAGCGGGGCCTCTGCCAGGAGTGTGGAGACTTCCCCAGGACAGCAGGGCCTCTGCCACGTGTGTAGGGACTCCCCCAGGAATATATGTCTTTACAACGAATGCACTACAACGCATTCCATTACAATGCGGTTGTTACAACGACCACGTTGTTACAACGCGAACCATTACATCGCAAGTCATTACAACAACTTGCTGTAGGGGGCGCGCTGGATTTAGGAATAGCATAATTTACTATTCCTACTCCAGTTTGTGCAACAGCAGGAAGGTGTTGGATTGTAAATCCAACACCAGCGCGACCCCTAAAGCAAGTCGTTGAAACAACTTGCGATATAATGGTTCACATTTTAATAATGCGGTCTTTGAAACAACTGCGTTGTAATGGAATGCGTGGTAGTGCATTCGATGTAAAGGCTGTTTCTCCTCTCCCAGGACTGCGGGGCCTCTGAGTGTGGGACTCCCCAGGACAGACGGGCCTTTGAATGTGGAGACTCCCCCAGGACAGTGGGGCCTCTGAGTGTGGAAACTCCCTCAGGACAGCGGGACTCTGCCATGAGTGTGGAGACCCCCACAGGACTGCGTGGCTTCTGAGTGTGGAGTCACCCCAGGACTGCGGGGTCTCTGAGTGTGGGGACTCTCCCAGGACAGACGGCCCTTTGAGTGTGGAGACTCCCCCAGGACTGCGGGCTCTCTGAGTGTGGGGACTCTCCCAGGACAGACGGCCCTTTGAGTGTGGAGACTCCCCCAGGACTGCGGGGTCTCTGAGTGTGGAAACTCCCTCAGGACAGTGGGCCTCTGCCATGAGTGTGGAGACTCCCACAGGACTGCGTGGCCTCTGAGTGTGGGGACTCCCAAGACAGACAGGCCTTGGAGTGTGTAGACTCCCCCAGGACATTGGGGCCTCTGAGTGTGGAGACTCCCTCAGGACTGTGGGGGCTCTGAGTGTGGAGACTCCCCCAGGACAGCGGGGCCTCTGAGTGTGGAGACTCCCTCAGGACTGAGGGGGCTCTGAGTGTGGAGACTCCCCCAGGACAGCGGGGCCTCTGAGTGTGGAGACTCCCTCAGGACTGTGGGGGCTCTGAATGTGGGGACTCCCCCAGGACAGATGGGCCTTTGAGTGTCTAGACTCCCTCAGGACAGCGGGGCCTCTGAGTGTGGAGACTCCCCCAGGACTGTGGGGCCTATGAGTGTGGAGACTCCCCCAGGACTGTGGGGCCTCTGAGTGTGGAGACTCCTCTAGGACTGTGGGCGTCTGCCACGAGTGCGGCGACTCCCCCAGGACTGCGGGGCCTCTGAGTGTGGAGACTCTCCCAGGACTGCGGGGCCTCTAAGTGTGGAGACTCCCACAGGACTGCGGGCCTCTGAGTGTGGAGTTTTCCCCAGGACTGCAGGGCCTCTGAGTGTGGAGACTCCCACAGGACTGCGGGCCTCTGAGTGTGGAGTTTTCCCCAGGACTGCAGGGCCTCTGAGTGTGGATATTCCCCCAGGACTGTGGGCCTCTGAGTGTGGATACTCCCCCAGGACTGCGGGGCTTCTGAGTGTGGAGACTCCCCCAGGACTGCCGGGCCTCTGAGTGTGGAAACTCCCACAGGACTGCGGGCCTCCACCACAAGTGCAGAGGCTCTTTCTTTATGAATCAGGCCCCCATGGTTTTTGTGGGCCCGAGCTCCAGACAAGGTTTTAAAATATCAAAAGTGTACTCTCTACTTTTAATAATATTCTTACTGGCAATAGATGTTTCATTTTAAACAACGATGCTTCATTGTATATAACCAGTGCTTTCTTTGTAGCTGGACATTCACATAATTGCAGATCTTTATTTTCACCTATGGCCCGCTTCAGACCAGGCAGCAAACATTGTAGAGTGCTTTCCTGCTCTGCTCATGCCTCCGAACTGGATACATTAGTAGGGCAGTGCATAATTATGTGCGATTGCAGTTCTGTTTGCCCAATATTCCCTTTTGGAGTTGTTTGTCCAATTAGAAGATGTAAATGGACCGACCTGCTGCTTCTCTGGTGGACTGGGTAGGCTCCAGGCAGGTTTGTATGGCCTCTTTCAGATTTTTCCTCCCGCTTTAACCCCTTGGATGCTGGTGACAGAACCACTCCGACACCAGCCACGGGTGGGCTGTGCTAATGACGGAGTGGTTCCGTCACGGCCCGGCCGCCGCGCCTGCGCAGCATTAATTTCGCGCCTGCGCGGCGCGTTCTATAAGGCGGGCGGGGCCGTGACGGAACCACTCCGTCACAAGCACAACACGCCCGTGGCTGGTGATGGAGTAGTTCCGTCACCAGCATGGCAGCGCCGCGCGGCCTCCCCTCCCCCCCAGCGCCACGGCGGAATTACCGCCGCGGCCAAGGGGTTAAGAACATTAGCTTTTTTAGTTGTGTCTGCATTATGAGATAAACGAGAAAGTTCCCCCATCCGCATCACATCTTTCCCTTTGGCAGGTATGCAAGGGGGCTTCTTCCAATAACCAAAACACATGGTTTAGAGCTTCCCTCTCATACCCCTTGCCTCGGTTTAGCCAATAGGATGCCAGAGCATACAATGACAGATTGCATCAGAGTTATTGGGTCTTCAACAAGGCTTTCCTGTGGGTGGCTTTTTTTGTTGTTGTTGGTTTGCGGTTTTATATAGCCCAAACTCGACCCACAGGTATTGGAGCACTTTACACAAGCACCAGATACATTACACAAGGTACTGACGATAGCGTGTACATGATGCTGAGGTGTAGAAGGTTCTGAGACCCAGAACTGGGCTCTGTAAACTGGAGGAGGGCACCAAGCGTGCCTTTCTAGGACACAGAACCTCCATTTTGGACGACCTCCCTACGAAAGCATGTCACAAGATGGCAGCTAAGGACAGCCTCCTGAGACTGGCAAAGTTCATATCTGGCATTCATGATTTGGCTTGATGGAAGGTCTGGGGAGGTGTCGATAGTGATCTTTTTTGTCGTGCAGAAGGAATCCTCCAGGTAGGTACCTCCCTTTATCTGAACGAGAGGGTGCTATTTCTGAAGGTTGCTGGCTGCCAGGTGCAAGGTCTTATGTTTTTGTGCTCCAATTTGATACACCTCTCATTTCTACTGATGTGGAAACTATCATGTGAAACAAAGACTGTGTCTGCTTTGTAGAGAAGAGATACACTAAGAGAGGGAAATGCTTTGGACCGGTTCCAGGGCCCTGGCAGTGGAATCAACATTCTCTGTCTGCATCATGACTATAAAGGTGGTACTATGCAGACTACCAGAGGAATTCCTGAGCTCCTTAACTGGTGTTGCTAACACCAACCTCCCAGCGGTGAAAGGACATCACAAACAAAGTCGTCAAGGAAGAACTGGAAAAACTATGGGACTTTTGTGGTGCTGGAGCCTACCTGGACTGATGAAAGTGGGGAGCAAGAGGTACCCCTACTGGAGAAAACTGCTCAGAGGAGCCAAGCAGCTGTGCCTGAGAGGAAGAGGAGCCCAGAAGTGCAGACAAGTGCAGGTGCGATACAAGAATTGACCTAAGATCTGGAGTAGATCTCCCGGACTCCCCAGATGCTGTTAACTCACCATCACCACACAGCATCCAAAAATAAGGAGAGGGAGCTACACATTAGCCAAGCAAATTGGTGGAGTTGGATTCTATGCCTCTGAACACTTCCATTACAACGCAAGCATTACAACACAATGCCTTTACAACACGGATACTAAAGTGCAAGTTCATTACAATGCATGACATTACAACGTATGCCATTACAACGCATATCCCTCACTGACCAGCACCTTCCCTGAGGTAAGCACCTGGCAGTGTTAGAATAGTCATTTTTGTTGTAATAGAACATGCGTTGTAATATCTGGCGTTGTAATGGCATGGCATACATCCCAACAGATAGTGCCTACCATAGGATGCATGCCTGAACATCTCCTACAGAAGTATTGTCTGACATGATATCCTAAATATGATCCCACTGGGTGTAGAAGGATGTAGATTTTCTATTAATACCTCTATTGGGACAATGCTTTCCACACAATATTTGGAACACAATGTTGCTATTCTAAAAACAATATTCTGATACCACACCCTGCCGAAACCTTACTTTTCACAAGGGAGAAAGCATGGACATGCCAGCAAAACCAGCAAGAGATAGTGAAGAAACAATACCACCAATAGTTAGAAATAAAATATGTTCAAATTTGTGACCGCTGTATTTTATGTATAGTCCAGGCTCGACTGGTATCTTTGAGATCACCCACTCCATCTCTCACCACTAACTCTCTCAGTAGCCTTCTCTCAACTAGAAGTGAATGTCCTGTCCTTTGTTCCCCTAATTGTGCTCATGTAACCACCCCCATTTAATTTAACACGCCTGAGAACAGCCATTACCTAAAGTACACAAGCATGGTCAGTGGCATTGTCAGGGAGCAGTTCTAACTCCTTTCCATCAGCTAAGATCTTAATGTGTTAGATGCTGATCTTCTATGAAATGAAGTAGAATCCTTTTCATTCCTGGTCCTGTGGTTTTCAGTATGGTTACGCATCAACCAATCAGGAAGCAGGGTATTTGATTCCAGCCAACTGCTGCACAGCCCCAGCCACTTGCTGCCATAATGGCAGCAACAGGGTGGTAGATGACAATAACTCTCATGCATTCTCATTGAATGAAGGGCTTCACTCCACTCACTCAGCATTTGGTATCCCATACTTGAAAGTGTGTATAGTTCAATAGATCTATGGACCATAGGCAAGACTTGCCTCTCCCAATGCACGTACCTCACTTGTATCGTTCGACCATTAGCTTAGCCTGAAAACGAATTACAGGTGGTGTGGCAGCTTAATTCAGCTTTTCAACAGGCCTAATGGTCAGCCTGTATTGGATTGTGACTGCATGTTTACAGCATTTACTACCGCTAATGAGGCATTAAAGCGCTTTACACTAGGCAGCATGATGCTCTGGAAACCCAAGGAAAGTACCTAATCCAGTGATTGTTGTTTATTGTTGGTTGTTTATATTAGTCTTGTGCTCTCAAGGAAACAATTCCATGCATTTACTCTGTTTTGTAGAATTAGTAGTAATTAATAGTAAAGTGCTACCTTTTTTGGAAGCGAGTATGTGAGTTCATGCAGATGGTCAGTGTGATTAATAAGTAAGCTGGATGAGATTAAGTGCTATTAGGTTGCAGGAGTATTACTCAAATGTGAGACTGTGACCATAAAATGAGGTGTTTGTAATTTGCAGAATTGTAATAATATAGCCTTCTAGTCTGCTGTAGTGGGCTATACAGGTCATTAAAGGCCCGGCCCAGGGTTAAAGGCCCAAGCCGGAGGCGAAGGCCTTTAACAAGGGAGTGGGTCTTTAATGGCCGATATAGCCCACTATGACGGGCAATTAGGCTATTAGAACAATCCACTCCTTGAGAGCAGAATGTCCTAATTATAAAAACAAAGGGGCAAATTATCAAGCCCCAGTGATAATTATTGCTGAGCGCGCTTTAAATTATTGCCGGCTATCGCTGGAATATATTGCCAAGCTAGCACTGTATTATCAACGCTTAGCGCTATGGCGATAAATATTCCAGCGATAGCGAGGTTTTCCATGGAACATCGCTGGGTTTCCAGCGATGTCCCATGGAAAATGGCGATAACTTGATGATAAGGCCCTGTGGCCTTAGCCCCAAAATCCACCTCCCATGTTAGGTATGCCTTAGTCAGGAATTTAACAGACATTAAATTCCTGCGTTAAGGCATAGTTAACGCAATTTCAAATATCGCTACCCCTCCTTGATAACATCGCGAAGCTGGGTTAGCGATATTTTCCCATGGAGTTTTGCCAGGCACGCCTCCTTTGCATCTCATTAACAATGCGATGCGTGCTGACAACGGGCGCTAAGGCAAGGAAACACGTGCTAGCGTGTCCTTGTTAATAAAGCGCTAAAATTATCGTCGTTTTTTGCCCAAAAACTGATGCTAAACGGCGATAATATTATCACCAGCCCTTGATAATATGCCCCAAAGGTCTCATGAAGCTTGAGGGGTTCAAATCACAGCGCTCCGCAGCCTTTCATTGACAACTGTTGCTGTGATTGTTCAACAGCTAACAGCCATGTGTTAGCTATTGAACTTTCACAGCACTAGCTGTTAAAGGTGGCTAGAGGCAGCCTTCTCGTTCAGCTGGGCGAGGGAGACCCAGGAGCTGAGCAGCCTCCCCCCTCCCTCCTTCTGAGGGTCAGGTGATTCTGTGAGCTAGGGGAGGAGGATGGGGGAAGGATCAGCAGCACAGCCTCTGCCTTTCGCTTTTGCCTGCCCATTCGATATATGTTGGAGAGGCAAGAGAAAGAGAAAGGCTAAAGCTGTGTATTAGAATGCTGAAATGTTGAGAGCAGCGGGCCTATACCAGTTTACATAGGCCACTGCTGCTTCATTGTAATCAATGGAACTCTCCACCACCCAATGTTCTAATATAGATTAAGGCAAACATGACTTAAAGTAGGTTCTGCTTCGAGAGAGAGGACAGCAGGGGATAGATATAAGTATGGAGTCATTTGAAAGAAAAAAAGAGAGGCAGCAATCAAAAGATTTAAAGTCTAGGTCAGTTTTTCATGATTTGTAGGAATATATGGAAGGCTTGCTTTCTGAGATAGCATGCAATCTGAGTATACAAAAAGTGTACAAAAAAATTAGACATAGCGTAATATAAGCTACGTTTGATAGGTGTTAGAATCAGGTGAATAGTGTTTCTGCTGTTAGGCACCCCTTGGTCACAGCTTCAAGATGAACAGTTGATCGGCCGATCAGCTCAGAGACTGAAAACATATAGTAATGACGGAACACGTACATAGGGACTATCATACATTTTAGGCTGCAGTCAATGGAGGCAGTCATCGCATAATCATAGGAAAGTGAGAGAATAAACAGGGAAAAAAATGCATGCATTAAACTGGATATTCTGCAAATGCTGGAGCGGATGTCTTCTCATGTTCTGATGTTCATCCTTAGGGGCAGATTTATGAGGCACTTGCGCCACGTTTACGCCGCTGTTGCGTCACGCAACGCGGCGTAAACGTGGCGCATCCCTACGAATGATTTACAACGTGACGCATCTAGGCAGATGCGTCACGTTGTAAAGCCCTGCGCCGCTTGTGGGCGTTCCGGCGCAGGGTGGGCGTTCTGGGGAAGGTGCGCCTCGCAAAAGTGGCTGAGTGAAATCTATGAGATTTCACTCAGTCACTTTCTACGTCAATTCCTTACGCCTGCTTGAAGCAGGCGTAAGGGTGACGCAACATGCATTGAATAGGAGGCTCCTGTGCATTGCAGGAGTCATGTCGCACTTGCGACATGACTCCTGCAATGCGCCGCCCGTGCGCCGAGAGATGCGTCACGCATCCTCACTGTCTTGCACCATGGTGCGCCGCATCATAAATGCGGCGCACCATGGGTGGCGGAGCAGTGGCGCACTGTGGCGCATGTTAACTGGCGCATCCCTGGGGATGCGCCAGTTAACATAAATCTGCCCCTTAAACTTTAGCTCACAGTAATATTAACAAAGCATCTATTTTGGATGCACCTGGTTTAATATGGCACAAGATGGAGGTAATAATAGCTTTCCCCAGACAGTGGAAGTGCATTGCCTGCATTCCTGTGGCTGGGAGTGCAGATCCAGACCGTGAAGTGAAGGACGTCCCCTAGAAATTTACTGAGGGCTTTGGTAACAAGCACCACAACTTCTGTCGCTGAAGACAAGGAAGTCTCCAGGCAGTGCCTGTCCTTTTGCCTGTCCTTTTGTCAGTCTCCTATTACTGCTTCAGAAAACTCACATTTAATTGTTACCTCACCAAAAAGGCTCTCCATTGTGACTAGTGTGCTGCAAGTCAGCCTTGCCTACATGCGTTGTCATCACAGACCACGCCTGATCCATGCTCACATGACCAGTTAGTCCTCGTCACAGTCCTCACTCCTCACCCGATCGATTCTCACCTGGCTGGTCACTGCTTGACTCCTGCTTACTGGCTGTGACAAGCAAAACCTGCAATCATTCATCATTTCAATGACAGCCTGCAGGCAGAAAGCAAAACAAGGCTAAAGCTGCTGGAGGCAGTTCAAGTTGTCGCTGTTGGCAGTGGCTGCTCCTCCGCTAAGGCGGAGGAGCGTAGCCCTACTGCTTGAACTGCAAGCTGAATACAAAAAATAAAATGATCATTTGTTATTATCATTTTGTTTTCTGTATTCAGCTTGCAGCTGAAGCCAGGGGGGCCACGTCACAGGGGTAGGAGTGGTGGCAACACCTAAAGTGTTCATCATGGTTTAAACAGCCGTCTCGGGCCGGCCAAAGCGGCATGCGCACTCTGCATGTTCTCCATGCAGGCTGTATTACAGCCTGTGTGGAGAACATGCACAGCCTGCCAGCCCCTGTCTGAGCACAGAACCACGGCGCTCAGACCAATCACAATGCTGCTGTAGCGTGCCCCTACTTCTTTAATTCTGTAGATTCTGTTCCCCTACTTTTTTATTATGAACATGCGTCCCTGGACGTCAGAAATATTCTGTTCGTGGACGGGTGGGGAGCAGAGAAGGAAAAGGTCTCTGTCTCGTACTTCCTGCCCATACAAGACAAGGAAGGTGTCCGCTTCTGCTCTGCCGCTGGCAGCTACCCCTCTTTCTTACTCCTATACCCTCTTGTTCTGTCTAACTCCTTCTCACTTTTCCAAAAATCATGAATCAAGAAATGATTCTAACCGTCTCTTCCTGTCGTCCATTTGTACCCCTGTGAAATGGATGCAAAAAAGAAAAACACTTTTGCTGGAAATGCCGTTTTGAAATTTTTCGATTCCAAAGTGCAGCCTCGGAAATAAAATGTTCAAACTCTGGAAAAATAATTAAATAAAGCAAGATGGAGTGTTCTTAAAGTGACCAGATAATTTTTTTCACCCCCAACACATTAACGCCACTTTACAGAGTTTGCCAGTAAAGCGCTACTTTTGTTTTCTTGTCTTTCTTTGAACAGCATTGTTTTCCTCCAGTACCTCCTACCTGGAGGTACTGCAATACCTGGTTGATGGGTGAATTGGAAAACAAAATGTGTACGGCGGCTTTGTGTTCACAAATGTGGTCTTTTGAAACCATACTGCTTACGTTTTGTAAGCATATAAGCAGTGGACATTGAAATGGGTCCTTTCTGGGCCCTGTAGTTATCTCCTCAACTTTTCAGGCAAAAATACTTGTTGATTTCTGAATAATGACTGTAAAAGCGTTAAGTTCACCATGTTCCTGCTTACATTTTACATGCTTTATTAAATCTTTCATTCCTTATGAGTGTTTGCTTTTTCCAGGATGTTGTTACCTTTTCTTTTAGGCAGCATATTGCTCTTGCCTAGTGTGTAATTTGAATTGAGTGGCACCCAGTTATTTATAGCAGGTCAAATTGGATTGTAGCTGAAGGCTGTATGAGTTTCTCCCAGTGGGGCAGTATGGTGTTCAGTGAAGGAGCAGATGTAGCACTGGGGGCAGAGCTGCTAAATTTAGAACTGGGGAACCAGGTTCAGCCTTCATGAACAGTCCCCCAGACCACTCTCCCGAGGGAGAACCTTCCCATGCCAGACCCTGGAAGGCACCAGAAAAGCCCTGGTGTGTTAGCACCAGCAGGTGGACCCTAGCAGTGGCAAGTGTGGGTTCACCTTGAAGGCTAGCCCACCACAATCCATATCCACACCTCCAGTCTTGCGGGCAGGCCTACGGAGTAGCAGACCCTGGAGCAACAGTGACTCTGTCACTGAGGTCACAGGACCCCTGAGAAGAGCTGGCTCTAGGGCGGTGCGAATTGTGTGACCGCAACAGGCGCTGACTTTGAGTGGGGGCGTCGTATATTATGGTTTTAAAAGCACTTGCTGCCTCCTTCCTGGCCGCCAGCTATTTTTGGCAATAATAAATGTCACGATAATTCTGATGAATAAACTTCTTCCTAGAGCGAGATCGGAGATTTGTCTAGTGGGAGTTTTGACTCATGAAAAGATAGCGCAGAGGGTTAATGTGCCTGCTGCAAAGAAAATGTACCAGGCCCATCACAAAGTGCACATATTGTAAATAGGTCAGTGGGTTACTGCTTTTCTCAGTGAGATCCTTTTGCTACTTGCAGTTTATAAGTTAAAATCCTAACAAGAACAGTGAGCTATTAACTTTTTTCTAAGAGCTGCATACAAACTGCAAGGTATAAACTAGAGCGTTATGGTTTTTTCCCTAAGCCTTTGATTATCCTAATGTTGCAAAAAGTGTTATTTTTTATACAAATCAATAATGATTTTTAAAGAGAACCCCCAATCATGGTATTAAGTTTTAAATTCTGAGTTTGTGTTTCTCCAGGCCAATCACTATTGAACTATACTGTCTACTAGTATGGTTATCATGTGACTCCTACACCTTGTAGTCCTTTGTCTTATGTAACATTTCCTATACAGTCATTTACACCCGTACAATTGATTGTCTCTGTGTATATTGCTGACGACAGAAACTCCATGGCTCAGAAACAAATGGCTCGTGCTTCCACTTTAAAGCATCTTTGGGACATTCTGTGATTAAAATACATTCACAAACTGGAATATGTTTCTAATATCAATAGCTCATATTAATCGTTAAATAATCATGTGTATCCATTGGTTGAATTACATAACATAATAAGTTGTAACTGGTCAGTGAAATGCCACACAAATACTAAAGATTGGGATGTTTTGCGCATCCTGGCCACACCTCTAACTCCGCCCACTGATCAAATCCTCAGGTTATTCCCGCCCTCTGATTCTCCGCCCACAGTTCCCCTACTTTTTTTTCCCCACTTCGACCACTCGGTGTAGCAGGGGGGGGGTCGGCACGAGGTTTTGGGGGCAGCTCCACCAACCCCGCCACTCTTCCATACGTTTGCCACAGGTGCAGCAAATGCAGAATTTAGCACCGCTCTTTAACGCGGGCGGCAAAGGCAGGGACCGCCATGGGCAGCCCTAAACCAAATCACCTGTGGCAATATGTCTCAGATCAACAAGAAAACAAAAACAACTATTAAATAATTCAAAGGAAATATGGAGTAATGACGCTCAAGCCTCAATACCCAAAACCACTACTGTGAGGTCGAGTCTGAGAGAAGAACACACGGCTACAAACTTGGGCCTTCTCTCCACCCTACAAAGCCAGAAACTCAGACTGTCTCAAGTCAGTGTCAGCAGCGAGCCGAGTCATTTAAAAAAAAAAAAATAATAATTTTTTAAAGACCTTTATTGAGTGTATACACATAAGCGGGAGATGATGCATTCCAGGGCCTACAACCCATTGGGCCGGCCGCTACAAGTATAGCCATGACGATTACTATTCCATAATACACAGCCGTGTGTCCGACAACCCTGAGGTCCGGTGGCGTATGGTCTGCCATTTCTTCCACAACCTCCTCCATCATATTTATTGCTACGTACAGGTCTAACAATTTTTCTTTTTTGTCTCCCTGTTTTCTTATTTTGAACATAAAACATTTCTAAACCATAACTAGAACTATGTTCAAGATAGATACCCACAAGTAGCTGTCATTACCCTGTCTGTTACTATTCACTGATTTGTAGTTTCGCAGTCTGTTATTAAATCATGTGTCAAATCACAATCACAGTGCTGCACCCAATGGCACCCCTTAGCTGTATTACCCACCCATACCATCTAAACACCTTCCTCATCTTCGTCTGAGCTCATTTCATCATCTTCTGGTAAGGGATCACATAATTCACCTCTGTACACATTCCAGTCTGACCATACCTTGTTCCATTTACGGGGACAAGCCCTAAGTACATACACTGCCCTCTCTGTAAACATTAGCAAGTCCATATTTCTACCCCACATGGACGCTGTTGGCAACTCTGAGGCACCCTATTTTTGTGCGATGTCTCTTTTCGCTACCATGATTGCTAGTGTAGCCCATATGAGTCCATACTTCGTCAAATCGTTCGGTTCCCAGATGTTTAATAGGCATTTGCGTGGCTCGGGGACAAGAGAGACCCTAAGTGTCTGTGACATAGTACGCATGACTTGCCGCCAAAATTCTACCACTGGAGGACAATCCCACAGCGTGTGGAACAGTGTACCTTCCTCCCCACAACCGCGAAGACAGAAGGGGCTCGGAGCTCTATGTATCTTGTGTAGCATGCATCGTGTGTAATAAATGCGATGTAGGATTTTAAGTTGCACTAATCTGAATTTCGCCGATATGCCCACTTCTTTGGGTGACGCCAGTGACTCATTCCACTCTGAATCATCGATACCACCCACATCCTCCACCCATTTCTCTCGTAATGCCAATGTGGGGTCTTTCATATTGTTGATCAACTTCTTGTACGTGAGTGTGGTGGCTCCCTGTTGCATGTAATCTGTAAGTAATCTGTCTTCTAGTGGGGAGGAGTCTGGTATTTCACTGTCCCGTGGTATCGCCTGCAGTAACGCGTGTTTGATTTGAGTGTACCTATACAGTTCGTTCAGGCCCATCCCGTAGTGCTGTTGGAGCTTCTCGAATGTGATTACAGTGTCCTTCTCCCACATATCCCCAACCGTGGAGATCCCAATACTGTCCCACTGTGCAATTCCCTTACTCTTCCGTAGTCGCCCAAGAGCCTTTGTGTCCCAGAGGGGGGTTAGTTTAGTAATCCTCCCCTTCCATCCCAGCTTTGCCTGCGCTGCGTGCCATATCAGTACCGTGTGTTTAGTGGGTCCCTTCAAACGCATGACCTGCTGTTTGTTGTACAGTGGTGCTAGCATACCGTCCGTCCCTAGCTGTGCCCAGTCGGACCTGTATGCAGGGTCGTCTCTTGGAGCATGTATCCACCGATTCACGATCTTGAGCTGCGCCGCCCAGTAGTATAGGTGTATATCTGGTAGGGCAATACCTCCCTCATACCAGCTTTTAGTTAACTTGTCATGTGCGATGCGTACTGAACCATTATTCCACAGTAAGGCGGACACCAGAGCTCTTATCTGTTTAAAATAACGTGGTGCGACAATGTATGGTGTGTTTTCCAGGGCATATAAAAATCTTGGCAGTGCCATCATTTTGCACAATGCAGCGCGCCATAAGAGGGTCAACGGCAGACTCGCCCAGTGTTTAACGTCTGCGTGGAGGCGCTCCAAAGGGGGCTTCAGATTTTGTTCAAAGAATTCTGGGGCGTTATCCGTTATCTGGATGCCCAAGTATTTAAAGAAGCTTGTGGTCAGTGAGAGTTGGCAGTTCGATGGTAATATCGGCCTCGGTTCCCTTATTACGGACTTGGCCCAGTTCAGTGTGTATCCCGACGTCTTCCCATGCGTGTCGCACAGTGATAAAAGCGCCGGAATGCCCCTATCGGGATCCGTTAAATAAATCAGCATATCATCGGCGTAAAGGGATACACGATCCTCCCATCCCGCCTTCCATTCTATCCCTTTCAGCAGTGGCGTCGTTCTAATCAGTATCGCTAGTGGCTCCAATACCAAGGCAAAGAGCAAGGGAGATAGGGGGCAGCCCTGCCGCGTCCCCCATGCCAGCGGGAATGTTTGTGAGATGTGACCATTTGCGGTGACCTGGGCCACAGGTTTGGTATAGAGGAGTCTGATCCAGGAAATAAATTTGGGGCCAAAGCCCATGCGGGTCAAGACAGCAAAGAGGTATTCCCATTCCACCAGATCAAACGCCATTTTGGCGTCCAGAGAGAGGATCACTGCTGCCTCCGAGAGGGAGTGCGCTCGTGCCACCACCCCGTGGACTCGCCTAAGATTGAGGGCCGTACTTCTGTGGGGCATGAAGCCCGATTGATCCGGGTGGATCAGCAATTGTAGGTTGTTCATCAGTCTGGCCGCCAGCAGTTTAACTAGAATTTTCGCCTCCGCGTTAATAAGCGAAATGGGCCGATACGTAGAGCATTCCGCCGGTGGCTTTCCGGGTTTTGGTATTGCCACTATCGTGGCGGTACGTTGGTCTAACGGAAGCTCCATTCTCTCTAGACTGTCTACATACAGCGCCAATAGGGGCTTACTAAGGGTTTCCGACATAATTTTATACCATTCAATGGGTATCCCATTAGGGCACATCGCTTTTCCGGATTGGATCTCCTGTATTGCTCGCTGTATTTCCTCTCCCGTCAGCTCTATCTCCAGTTCCTGCGCCGCCTCCGGCTGAAGTATGGGAATGTCTATGTTTTTAAGGGACACCCTTGCCGCCTGTGCTGTAACTGCTTGGTCTGGAGTGTACACTATCTGAAAATGTTCCGCCAAGGTGTGCACTATGTCCTCTGGGTGTGTCTGTAACTCCTGCTCTTGGTTGTATAGGTGTTGTATACCTCTGTTACTCCCTCCACGTTTGTCAAGCCATGCCAGCATTTTCCTGGCCTTGTCCCCGATATCATAAACCCTATTTGCCGTGTTGGTTATACTGTCCCTGACCTGCGATTTGAGGTGGTCGTTGTATTGCTGTTGACGCAATTTCAACGTGTGTGCAGTCTCTTCCGTGGGGTCAGCCATATGCGCCGTATCTGCCGTTTGGAGTGCCAGTTCCAGTTTGGTAAGTG
The DNA here is from genome assembly GCF_964261635.1 of Lissotriton helveticus. Taxonomy (NCBI): domain Eukaryota; kingdom Metazoa; phylum Chordata; class Amphibia; order Caudata; family Salamandridae; genus Lissotriton; species Lissotriton helveticus. The sequence continues at coordinate 513,974,693 of NC_136071.1, read as the reverse complement.
TTTGCCCGTACGTGCGCTTGTGTCCCGAGACCATGGCAATCGCCCGTCCCCTAAGGACCGCCTTATATGCTTCCCACAAAATCGATGGGGAAGATACGGACAATGTATTCTCTGCAAAGCAGTGTTTGGTCGCAGATATAAGGTCTTTTTTGATCTGGGGGACCAGGAGATAAATGGGGTATAAAGGGTAAATTCTTGCATGTTTCTTCTCCTTAGTGGAAAGGGATAGCAGCACAGGAGAGTGGTCGGAAATACCCCTTGGCAGTATGTCTACCGTGTCTACGCCTCTCATCCCATCGCCCAGGAGTAAAAAATAGTCCAAACGGGACAGGCTATGATGTACCGGCGAGAGATAGGTGTATTGCTTTGCCGTTGGGTGAGTATGGCGCCAGGCATCTATTAGACCCAAAGCCTCCATAAACCCCGGTAAGGCAGAGGATCTCAATGTATGTGGTCTGATGGGAAATGTGTCTAACGCAGGATCCACAATAGCGTTAAAGTCTCCCCCTATAATTGTATCTCCCGTTGGTAGGTGTAGCAGAAACTCTCCCAGTGCCGGTAATGCCACAGAGTGAAGTGCAGGGGGGATGTATACGGACACCACATTCAGGAGTCTGCCCTCCCATTGCCCATGTACAGCCGCAAAGCGGCCCTGATCATCCACCTTGTGCTTTAGAACGATGAAGGGGGAGTTGTTCTTCACCATGATACCCGTTCCCCTAGATCCCCTTTGTAAACTCTGTGTGTGCAACCATTTTATATCCTCGTCTATCGAGTGCACGACATGCAGTCCCGGTGAGATGCGTCTCTTGTAGCAATACTAGTGTGGGTCCCTGACGTTTAATCGCTTGCAGTACTAACCCCCTCTTAATCTTGTCCCCTAAACCTCTAACATTCCATGTAAGTATGCGAAGTGGGGGCACCGCCGCCGATCGCGGAATTGTCTCAGTGGTTTCTGTGTGTGATTGGGAAGCCATCATGTGGTCTTATGAGTGCGTCTAATCTCCGCAGTCGCAGCGGCGACCATAGTGTGGCGCAGCACGTGGTTCCACACATGTGTGGTGTGACATGGTGCAGCATAGTGTGTGTATCTGAGTCCCGAACCAACAAAACCAAAACTAAAACTCCCCCCTCGTCCCCCCTCCCTGCTTCCCTGCTCCACGGACACAACACCGCCCGCTTCCCCAACTGTGCAGCGTGCTTAACCCCACCCCACAACACCTTACTTGCTCGTAGGGGGTCAAGAGTCCCCGAGCATCAACGGCTCAGTCCATCTTATTCGCCTTCACCCAGCCATGAGTCCAAAGGGCATAATGTCTGATTGCTTAGTTGCCTCACGGTTAATCGTTGTTGTCATGGAGAGATAAGTGGCCCGGTGAGTGTCCTCCCTTCTCCGATCCTGTCTCGGACGTCCTCTCTGGAGGCGCTGGTCCTTCCCGATGTTGCTCATCTCGTGTCTCGGCCTGCTGATTGTGACGACCTCTGTTTGATCTGCGGGGCCCCTCTACTAATCGCCATCCGTCGAGCCAGTCCTGTGCACCCTCCGGTGTGTCAAAAATCCATGTCTTCCCGTCCGCCACGATTCGTAACTTCGCTGGGAACAGCATGGAGTACGGCAGCTCCTGCGCTCGAAGTGCTTTTTTCACCGCAGAGAAGGTTTTACGGCGTCTGGCCACCCCCGCCGTGTAATCTGGAAAGAAGGCCACTGTGGAGTTCTGAAGTTTGATTGGCGGTGAAATTCTTGCAGCCTGTAGTATTGCATCTCTGTCCCGGAAGTTGAATAGCATGGCTAAGAACGGCCGTGGTGAGCGCCTGGTTTCGGTGTCCCCCCAGGCACTCTGTGTGCTCTTTCCACCGAGAAGAAATGGGAAAGTCCTTTGGGCTGTAGTTTATTTTTTATGAGGTCCTCCACATACAGATCCATCGCTCTCTTGCCCTCTGTTTCCGGAATACCAAGGATTCGAACGTTATTTCTTCGAGAGCGCCCTTCCTGGTCATCCAGCTTCGCCTGTAGTTGTTTGGTGACCGCCTTCATGCGTTCCATTGCAACCTGCAGTTCCGAAGTGTCCTCCACCAGTGATTTTGTCACACCCTCCACCTGCGCCACCCGTTCTGACATTTTGCGGAAGTAGGCGCGCAGTAGGTTGACATCAGTGGATATGGTCCCTACCGTTGTTTGAACATTAGAGAGGGTTTTCATAATGTCTTCCAATGTCACGGTTTTATTTCCTTCTGCCTCTTGTCCTTTGCCCACAGATGTGCGACCACCGGCTGCTGTGTGATTGTCTTTTTTTTCATATGCGTATTTGTCAAGTTTCGCCTGTGTAGACACGTTTCTCGGTCCTCTTCCCGCCATGTCGGTCGGTTAGGTTAGGCCGTAAGAGTAGATGTGTGGCACTGGTGGTAGATGTCGCGGTTCTGTGTCCCCGGCTGTACCGCCGTTGTATATTCACTGAGCGTGGCTGTCTGGTGGTCTTTTGGCACTGCGGCCTCCTATGAGATTCTAGATGGCGGCACCCAGTTCCCTCTTACGCTCTTTTCCCGTCAGGGGATGGCGCGTCCCTGTGGTTGACCACTGAAACGTCCACTGCCTGGCACCTCCCGCCTCGCAGGGCCGTCACCGTGCCATCAATCCCTATCCTAGTCTGTGGCGGAGTGTTGTATTGGGCCCACCACCCATAGTACTGCAGAGGGGCCAGGATATGTGTCTATCGCCTCTCCGTAGTTCGCCGTGGACCACACTTCTCTATGGCGGCGTCTCACCAGGAGATCGGTTCACTGGTAAGTATGCAGTCAGGCCCTGCAGGCACCCACTTCTCACCGTGGCCCTGTGGCCGCTGCAGTATTCCTAGGTGGTGTCCCTCCAGTCCTGGCTGTCTCTCACACCGCCGGGGCCCTGATTGCGTGCAGATTCAATGGCGGCGTACTGTTGTGGCCTCACCTCGTGCTTCAATTGCGTCAGACCCCCTGCTCCACCTCTCAGGGCACCGCCGATAGCACGGGCTAATTATGAGGCCCACTTCCCAGCCTCCAAGCCCCGATGTCTTCGTCCGACTCTGGGCGCCACCTTCGATATCCCCCCTGCCTCCGCACGGGGCAGTTCTCGGCTCACCTCTGCCCCGGTGATACAGGATGGGCGGCACGGGGTCCGGTCGTGTTCTCCGCTCCCGCTGGTGTCCCGATTGTGGTTCGTCCCTCGAACTCCGCGGCGGACTGGCCAATCTTCGAGTCCGTCCTCCGACCGGCCCTCACTTCCGCCCGGGTGTGCCACCAATTTAGATCGGTGCTGCAATGGCAGCTGCAGGCCACTCCCCGTCACTCTGTGTCCGGATCAGTTCCCGGCATCGGATTTCGCTCACGAGTCGATCATTCGTTGCCGCTTGTGCCCAGGTCGTGGGTTTTGCCCCCTCGGGTGGCGATAGTTCGGATTAACTGTCCGGATTTATAGAACGAGCCTTAGCGCTCCGGGAGCTCTTTCTTTAAGCAGCTGCCATGCTAGGCCGCTAGCCACGCCCCCGTCATTTTTATTTTTAATGTAAAATTCATTCAGAATTCCTGAGAACATATGGAAGTAAGAAATATTGTGATTTTTGGATGTCAATAACTATATCTGTCAAGTTTTCTGATTATTATGTGTGACATTTTCATATATGAAGTTTGCATCTTTAACATTTCTATGTGTTAATTTATGTGTGACTCACAGTTGAACAGTCGTAATGACTTGTTTATGAACTCAAGCCATTATTTTGGCTCCACTTGCCATCTCTATGTGCACCTCCACCCCTAAATGATCACCTGTGGTACTGATGTAGCCTATATAAATGTAAATGTAAATACATAGTCCTAGTCAACTGCTAACTTTCATGCAAATTCCCTCAAGTCCCCTTCCCACCTCTGATTGCTAATTCTACTGCCACTCCCTCTTCATAAACTCACAAGTGACCCCCCCCCATATGGTGGGCTTGCCTCACATGTTCATTATTTTTGTCAAAAATGTCACAGTTTCCTACCCATCTAAACCTATTCTGTAAAACGGTATGAGATTTAAGTATGCAATAAAAAGTACCAGCTTTTCCCATGTAAAAGAAAAAAACAAATATTCGGAGGAGTGCACCAAAATTCCAGCAGTCTGATGAAATTTGTCTGGGTTGTTTGGTTCCCAGTCAGGCCAGCTGCAATCGCACGTGGGCCAGTCTCTCGCTCCTTACTGTAGTGTGTTGTACATTAGGGCTTTAGAGGGCAGTCGACCTTGGGAGGTGTGCCCACCGGTGTTTTTGGGCAATGGGACATCCCGGGCAACATTTGGGCTCGGTTTTGGTATGTTAGGGTTGGCTGGTGGCACTCGTTATAACCAAACAAACACAAGGAGATGACGGACGGTGCGCTGAACCTTTTCAGACACTCACCACCAGTCACAGATCTGGGTTGAATCCATCATCGTTCTTTAGCTCACTTCGCCACCCCAGTTCAGACCCAGCTTTATGCAAATCAGTCTAGACCCTGTGCCTTATGGGAACAGTCCAGCCCGAACTGCCAAGCCAAGACTTCCTTGAAACGCAAACAAGCAGCCTGAGACTGGTTTTGGGATATCACCCGTCATTAGCCCAGCTAGCTTGAATCCAGTAGCAAAGTGAGCAAGGGACCCACGTCTTGGCATACCCTGCCAAATTACGGCGAACAAACAAACACAAGGAGATGATGGACGGAGCGCTGAAACTTTTCAAACACTCACCCCAATCACAGATCTGGGTTGAATTCATCATCGTTCTTTAGCTCACTTTGCCACCCCAGTTCAGACCCAGCTGTATGCAAATCAGTCTAGTTATAACCAGCCATTTCCTAGTACTGGCCGCCATTTTGGGTAAAGTGACACAGTGGGTGGTGCTTAGCTCGGAAAAATGCTGGCTTTTAAGACAAATATGTTGCGGACAAGCGTGTGTGGGAAACCATGCGCAGGAACTTCGTGATCCCGAGCACATGTGTAGCAGTGCACCCGGCGAGGTGTGCGACAGAGTGAGTTCAGGCGGCTGTCCTCGTGGGCTCCGTCGAGCCGTAGGCTAAGGTGAGCAGTAGGGGCTGCTCGAGGTCAAGAAGAGCGGCCCTAGATTCAACATCATGGCACGCGTGGTGTGAGAGACACCGTGCGGAGGACAGCGCTTGATTTTATAGTAAGTCGGGGGAGAGGCCTGCAAGCGGCAGGCAGTGGTCGGCCCAAAACATGAGCATGTGGAGGAGGCTGCACGAGAGGCGGCCTCCTCTCATGACAATGGCGATCATGGAGAATGGCTTGCGGGGACGGGGCTAGGAGTGCAAATAATTTCAGGCCAGTGTAGGAAAAGCAGGGGAAGCAGTAACTATGCAAGGGGGTGGGTAATTAGGACCCAGGCTCAAAGTTAAGGAGATAGTGCAGGGAGGGGGGGTTGGGTGGAACAGAGGAGACTGGGGGGTGACGGACAGGAGGTGAGGGGCCAAATAGGGAGATAAAGTCGGCTATGAGAGGTTCTGGGGAGGCAGAGGGGGCCTTGAAGGGGGAGTCCACTGGGGGGGCATGGGTATTGACGGGGGAGGGAGTGGGGGAAAGGTGGGAGTTTGGAAAGGGGAGCAGTTCCCAAGTCCATGTTTGAGGAGCAGTTACCCCCAGTGTCATTGGCCACAGAAGGGTGGCTAGAGAGGGCCCTAATGGGGTATGCGATCCCGCTCATAAAAGGAGGGAGGGTAGAGGCAGAGGAAGGTGTAGAGCAAACAGAGAGGGGGCTGAAAACGGGGGGCAATTGGATGACGAAGATGGGGGCTGGGTAGTAGGCCTTTCAAGGCACTGGAGGTGGGCATGTTGGAATAGAGTGAGGAAAATGAGGGGTGGGGGACGAAAGGGGGTGAGGTAGGGGAACAGTAGGGTTGGAAGGTCAGGGTACCCACCAAGGTCTATTTTCGCGCTGGCAAGACATGGGAGTGACCCCTGCAGGGCAGCGGGCACTCAGCAGGCAACTTCAGCTGCAGAGCGTTGGATGGGGTAGGGGGATGAGGAGGTGGTAGCACCACATGGTCAGAGGAGTCTGGGGTGCTGACTCTTGATACCCAATCAGGACCTGGAAGAGGTAGGCAAGGACATTAACTCTGGCACCCCAGACCTACCCTTCATTTTACAGGCTTGTCGCAACAGCAGGCATGCAGAATCGGGAGAGCTTTATGCAGGTCCATGGTCCAGAGAGAAATAGATGGCAGGGTCTAGTGCGGCCAGCCGGATGCCAACACGGGGCAGTGACAACACTGCCATAAGAAGGTCTGGGGTGGCATTGGCAATGCAGCAACCCGAATGGGTTGTTGAAGCCCCCATGAGGGAGGGCCGCTATGCAGGGCCACGGCCGGCCGGGGGCGGCTAGGAGTGTGTATCATGGCCGCTTGGCGCCTCTCAGTTGATGTGAAGGGTCCTACTGACTCGGACTCAAAGCGTTTGAATGCGAAGGTCAGGTTACCCACAGGCGTGTGGGAGGGTGTTGACCGTCATCATTAGCTGGATCATGATGAGAGGAGTCTTGAAGAAGGTAAAGTGGTAGAAGATGACCCCTTAGAGGCAGAGAAATGCTGATGATGGCAAAGCAGTGCATTTAGGGGGAGGAGGGGCATTTAATGTTGTACATAGTATGTTACAGGAGTGTTGCGCAGATCGGGAAACCTAGCACCAGACGATGGCTGATGTGGAACCCTTGCAGCTAATTGAGTCGCTGGATCTGGTGCGGAGACCAAACTTATCCCCAGGTAAGGGAACTAGTGAGGGTGGGGGACAATGGGGGACAAGAAGAAGGTGCCCATTGGGATGGAGGTAGGGGTAGACAGGGACAGTTGAGACATCAGACCGAGGAAAGGTTTGTACGTAAATGATGCAGGGGTGGAGACAGAGGCACAAATTCTGCAGCAGTGATAGCAACCGCCATGGGTGAGTCAAAAAAGAGAGAGAAGCTAGTGGGGATGGCACAGGTAGGGGCTTCAGACCAAGGGGCCCAGACCACACCAGTTACACAGCAGGAGGGAGGTGAAGGTAACGGAGCGCGTAAGAATATGGAAACTCAGGGAAGTGTGGAGAGGAAAGAACTTTAGATTAAGAAGCTCCTTTTAATGGGGGGGGTGAAACTCTTGGATTCCCATTTTATGCTGACTCATAAGTTAATAATTTGGAATGGGGAGTATGTGGAGATGTTGAAGCTCCTCTACTAGGATCTGCAGGTGAAAGAGGGTTCTAAGGATGACAATTATGAGTCATCCAATCGGGTCAAGGTGCCGGCAGCCATAGAGAATTGGACAGCGGTATTCTTAATTTTCATGTGCGTATACTGCAAAAAGTACCCAGAGCGGTGTGTTTCCATATTTAAATATATGAACGTGTTTAGGAGGACTGAGATCACATACGGGGGCCAGGCATGGGTGCAATACAATGAGGAGTTTGTGTGTTTTTATCTTGGAACCCAAAGGCAAAGTGGGGACAGATTAATAATAACCTGTGGCACCAAACAATGGGCCTGGAAAAGCGTGAGAAAACGATCTTTACCGTGAACGGACATCAACTGGTGGCCCTGCCCTTTCAGCAGCATCCTACCTGAGGCAGAGCGGGGGCTAAGACGCAGGGGGTGTGATTGGGACATACTGGGACTTTAACAAGGGTTTATGTATGAGGGAGTACTGTAAGTTCTGGCTTGAGGTCTCTAAGTGTAGGGGGATTTAAAAAGAACAATTGATGGACATAATACTGATCAATGTCAAACATTCACCCCAGTACAGAGATCTGGACCTAAGTCTATTGTTTTTTTTTGCTCCCCATGCCATTCCAGTTTAAACCCAGCCATATGCAAATCAGTCCTGGTCTCCATGGGAACAGTCCAGGCTGAACTGCCTGGCCAGGTCCTCCCTGGACTGGAAACAAGCATCCTGGGACCCGTTTCACTGCATCATCCCTCATCAGACAGGCTAGCCTGACTCCAGTGGTATGGAGAGCAAGGAACACACGCCTGGGCATACCCATCCCACTCTGGGTGACAAATGCAAAAAGAGCAATTAATGGACAGAACGCTGACAATGTCAAACATTCACCCCAGTACAGAGAGCTGGGCCTAAATCCATTGTTGTTTTGCTCCCCATGCCATTACAGTTTAAATCCAGCCATATGCCAATCAGTCTTGATCCTGCTCCCCATAGGAACAGTCCAATCCGAACTGCCAGGCCTGGTCCTCCCTAGACCAGAAACAAGCATCCTGGGACCAGTGTCGGGGCATCACCCCTCCTCAGCCAGCCTCATCAGCCAGACTAGCGTTACTCCAGTGACATGGAGAGCAAGGGACCCACGTCTGGGAATACCCGCCCCACTCAGGAGGGAGACAGGCACTGGTGTAGTGCTACGGAGCAGGGAGCAGCAGTCAAGTGCAACAGACAGGCCAATGGAATACATGCCAGGTGTCTTCCAGCGGGTTGCAGGGTAATCAGGCACCAGGAAACCGAGGAGGGTGCGGGTCCCATGGAAATATGGACATGGGCTCATACACCAATTTATTGGAGCACTTGGATTACTGGTTAGCACAATATCCCAAGAGAAAAGACGCAGAATTGAGTGCATGTTTTTAGGAGGCTTTCAGTTTGGGTTACGAGGGTCCAAGGTCTCGTCGGGGGGTGGAGAATTTGAAGTCAGCACAGCCTCACAAACACGTGGTGCCGGAAATGTTCATAAAGGAGGTGCAAGAGGGCAGGATGGAGGGCCCCTTCAGTGCATGGCCAATGCATGACTTGATAGTTTCATCCATTGGATTGGTACCAAAGAAGGAAATGGGTCAATTCAGGTTAATTCAACACTTGTCAAGGTCGGAAGAGAGTTTGGTCAATGATTACATATCAGAGGAGGTTTCATAGGTATCCTACTCCTCAGTGGCTGTGGCAATTGCATTGGTGGATCAGGTCAGTAATGGGGCCCTGTTGGCTAAGTGTGATATAAAATCTGCTTTTAGGCTGTTGCCGGTGTACCCGGAGGATTTTCAATTGCTGAGGATACAGTTTGACGGGTTCTGGTATGTGGACAAAGTCCTCCCCATTTGGTGCTCCATATGCTGTGCTCTTTTTAACGCTTCAGTTCCTCTTTACAGTTGGCCTTCACATGGCAGACAGGGTGGGCCACGTTGACACACTGCCAGGACGATTTCTTTTTTTGGAGTCAACCTGGTTCTGTGGACTGTCAACACCAGTTGGCAAGCTTTCAAGAGCTCATGGGTGACATTGGGGTTCCTCTGGCTCCGGAAAACAAATTGGGGCCCAACACAGTGCTTTCATTTCTGGGCATTGAGCTGGATTCAGTATCCATGGAGGCGCGCCTCCCTGTGGACAAAAAAATGTATATGCAGCTATTGCTGGACATCATGCTAGAAAAGCAAAAGGTAACTATCAGGAGGTGCAAGTCCTGCTCGGCCATCTCAACTTTGCGTGCAGGGTCATGAGGGCAGGGAGGACTTTTTGCATGAAGCTAGGTTTTTTACTAGCGGGCTATCACTGCCACATCACCACATCAGATTATTGGTGAGCATAAAAAAGAATTTACTTATGTGGTGCCGGTTTTTGGAAGATTTCAATGGAATCCCAATGGTGGCCCTGTGGGACTGTGATTGGGATGTACAGATATACTCAGATGCTTCAGGAGGTTTGGGTTTTGGTTTGTACTGTCTGGCAGGTGGTGTGCAAAGGAGTGGCTGGTGGAATGAAAGCGGGAGTCAGAAGCAACTCTTTTTGGGAATTTTCCCTTTGTAGTGGCTCTTACGCTCTGGGGTCAGGAGCAGGCGCACACGAAGATATTGTTTTGAATTGACAGTGTGGCTGTGGTGCATGTGTTCAATAGACAGTCTGCACAGGATGAGCATGTACTCAAACTGTTGAGAGATTTTGTGATGGGTTGCTTGAGACAATATGTGGTTTTTAGGAGAAGACACATGCCAGAGTGGACAATCACATTGCAGATGCTCTGTCTTTTTCACAGTGTGAGAATTTCCATGGGCAGGTCATGCACGCAGATAAAGTCAAAAACACTAATGCTGGTAGTAATGTGGAGTGTAGGTGAGAAAGATTGCTCCCGTTGGTGGAAGGATCTCTGTCAGAATCCACCAGGAAGTCATATGTGGAGGCTTGGCAGGAGTTCCTAGCCAGAAGGGCTTGTCAGCAATCGGATATTTGAAACAGGGAAGAGGCATGGTGCAGTACATGCTTGCATTGATCAATAAGGTTTTTTCTAGAATATCGACCCCAGGGAAACTGGTGTGGGAATGTTTTTATAGGCAAGCTCCTGTGGGGCTTTACTTTATTGGCCAGGGAACTGGGGAGGAAGATACTCGAGGGGTGGGCAAGAGAATGGGGTTGCCAATCCAGAGTGTGGAAGCAATTGTTTTTTTGGCATTATAATAGTCAATTTTAAGTCTCACACTTATGATTTATTGTCACAAAATCAAAACACTGCAAATCAATTTTCAGCCCCACGACACTACTTTCTTTGGCTTTACATCACTGGTGGATCTACACTAGGATTGCTCTCACGTTAACACCAAGTGAGATACCTAGTAGATACCAGTCTTCTTTTCAAAATCCCAGATGATGATGCTCCTCCATTGGGTGGGCTGATGGTTTTCTTTCCATTTGTGCATCAACACACTCATTTTGTAAACACACGTTTCACCACTGCTTCTTCAGTCATAGTCACATGTCACTAGACCAGTAGTATCCATGTATGTTTTGATATAAATATGAAGCCCCTGAATTTTTTAGAGGGGATGGGGTTCTCTTGTCTTGCTACGGGATGGAGCTCTACCTGCTGCAAGTGAAAGCGGTGCTCGAGGAGACACTCAATGTGAGGCGGGGGAACAGGGGTTCCTGGAGGAACGTGATCAGAAAGTCAGTGCCTTTCTGAGTGGCGGTTGATAATTTAAGTTGCCATGTTGCTACGTTAAGAATAATGTTGTGAACATAGGTGAATCGGGACAATGGGGGGTGGCAATAAAGTTACACATGGAGGAAGTACAAAACTTAAAAGTTAAGGTTTACTATAGTTAGATAGTTAGACATTAATATATGTAGGCTAAAGTGTTGAAGGAGTAAAGGTCAACAGTCTAATAACAGGATAGGATTCACGAAGTTGTAAAATAAAAGATGTCAGTGTGAGGGGTATTTCAAGGACAGGAGTTAATGATGTAGGTGATTGGTTGTATAGTGATGTTTAGGCCTATGGTGAAATTTACGAAGTGCACCTGTTTTCAATAAATAAGTCTTTTTCATACACTAAGACAGCGAGTATGTGATATGTGCTTCTCTGCGTTATGCCAAGCCTCCACTAAGGTCAGCAGTCCTTCCAAGTGTAACCAGTCTTTTTGTTTCCAGGCGGCTTCTTCTGGTTTCGCAAGGTTCTGTTTACTGTAACACGAGGACTGGCACAAGAGGGGGCGGGGCCAGTGGAAAGTGACGGAATACCGAAGCGAGGGGAGCTGAAAACATGGCAGACGCACAAAGGAAAGGGCTATAAATGCTTCCACCTGATACTTAATCTAATCTTCCTGAGTCATGGAGCGCAAGTATCAGTAACTGCTCCAGGAGAACGGCACCTCAGCAGCTGTTTAGAGGGCCTGCTCCTCCTCAATGAAAGCTGTCTTATTAATTATGCATATCATACACAAACCCTCCATGTTAGCCCTTCGGCCCACGTGCTATGACACCGTGACATCCGGAAAATGGTTCTGATATGTGCAGGGGGGGGGGGGGGGGGGCGTTTCTGCCATTAGGCAAGACTAGGCGGCTGCCTAGGGCCGCAAAAGGGGGAGGGCGGCAAAAAATATGAGTCAGAAAACTGTAAAAGGTGAGTGTAAGGTTAATCTTGAATGCGTTGAATTGAAGGCTTAAAATAATTCTGTTGCTTTTCAGTTTCGGAAAATAAAGCCGAACTACACAATGAAAGTAAATTGAAATAACCAATTACGGTGCAGCATAGTTTAGGCTAATCCCGACCCTCGGAGCAATGAAAAACAGGCAGCTGGAACATCAGTCACTAGGAAAGTACAGTGTGCCATAAGGTGTACCTCTGTCTTCCTGACAGTCCTCTGCTCAACACATTGCTGTATTAGAAACAATGAAACCGCAGTATGGCACACAAAAATGGGCTGCTTGGTGCCTTTATGAACAGCGTTTTCAAGTATGCTCTAATTTCCTTATAGTAGTGGTTATCAGCGTTAACGGTGCTTTACATTGGATCCTACCTCATGGCAATAAATGTATATATAATTGCATGCGGGAGGCTCACATGTAACGACAATTACTCGTGTGTCAACATGTATTACTGTTTGTGGTTAAATGTTAAGATGAAAGCGCACTCTTCTCACAGCTGCTTTAGGCTCTCAATCTCCTGTTTGCCTTGCCCCACCACGCTTTCAAAGTGCCTTCTTGAATTAATCACAATTTAATGGAGGTAGGGGATGTTCCAATGGGTGCCTTTAGAGTGACGCAGAAAGGGAACTCTGCTGAAAGTTTGGAGAGAGTGTTTTTACTAGCTTCATTCTTTCTGTCATATGAAATGCTTTCAACAACGCTTCAATTTCACCTGAGGCCACTTGACATCTGTGTTTGATATGTGTACCCTAAAATCTACATCTTGTACTTCTACTATCCTCAATAACACAAAGGTGAATTTATCTGCATGGTGGGGTAATGGAACTAAACTAACGTGTTATCTTTATGTCCCTAGGCCTCATCTCATTCATTATTAATGAGGTGAATCCCACCTTGAGGCTGGAAAATCTAGAAGCATGGTGAAAAAGCAAGGTGCACCCATCCAACAGACATATATTTACAGGCAATACCCGCATCCTCTTGTTTTTTCACCCGGCTTGTCTGAGATGGGGAGTTTATAAACTATGAGCTTCTCAACAAGCTCTGTCGTGTAGTTCCTCTATCCCTATATAGGTTCTGCGCATTTGGATAACATACACTATAGTTTTGGAGCCTCATTGATGATGTCCCTTGCGCCATCGGAACGTCTCTTTTTGTGACGTTCCATGTCGCAGAAGCCTGTGTGATATTTATCAGTCAGCAATAAGCCACTTTTTTAGGCGTACTGCTGCCTGATAAATATCAGTCGTTTTAACGCAGTGTTCTGCGTTAAAGGGGTGTGCAATAGGTGTTGCTGGGGGCGTTCCCAGCAACATCCATGGCCTTTTGACACTGCCCCAGATTTACAAGAAATCATAAATCTGAGGCAGTGAAAAAAAGCTTACGCCTCCCCAGGGGAGGCGTAAGGGAGGCACAACGGGGAGAAATATCTTGATTTCTCCTCGTTTTTCCATTTTCTATGTGTGCTGCAGAATGCAGCACACAGTGAAAGACCAAAAACCTCATGTGATTATTTTTGTACAGAAAGGTGTCCCTTCCTGTACAAAAATAATCATCCCTGCAACGCAGGCACCCTTGCACCATTCTGTAAAGGTGCCTGTGTTGGCGCAGGCAGCCCATTGTGCGCCGGCGCAGGGGAAAAGGACAGGAATGCACCGTATCTTATAGATACGTCGCATTCCTGCCCTTTTCTTTTGCCGTAGGGAAGCGCAGCAGGAAGGCCTGCTGCGCTTCCCTACGGCAAAACCTCATAAATGAGGCCCTCGGTGTGAGACTGATTCTGTACACCCCTATCGGGTATGCTAACCTGTTTACCTTTCACCAGCTAGCTCACAGTGCCACTGGAAACTCCTTCAAACAAGGAGGGAATAGTTTCTGGCAACTATAGAACATGAACAACCCTGATCCCTCAGAATCGTGGAAACAATGTACTACTTTTCGCTCAGTCACTCGCGCTCACTTATTTGGTTCTCAGAGAGTTACACAGAATAAACAGACGGACGTGTTACAATAAGTTTTTATTGCAAAGGTGTTCTTCTAGTGTAAATGATATGCATTGTAACAACCATTTAACAGTAACGGAGATATATGATTAGCAGCACTACAAGAATGAAGAAATAGTAAAGCTCTATCATTGTGCAATAATGTTGAATACATACATAGATATAAAACACATGATAAAAATGTGTTCTCCTTATGATGCGCCCCTAACTAGATATACCTAAAATGTACCTAACATCTATGTAGGTATTTTGTCAAGAGTCCCTCTAGGTTCTAGTCAACCCCGTTACCTTTAGAATGAGAGAATGTGGGACCCCGTCCTGGTCTCGAGTTGGACACCCTGCAAGGGATATTTAGACCACTGCTAGCTGGAGCTTCTGCATGCAGGAATGACAGCCTCTCTGGTCAGTGTGTCAGCCGGGGAGTCACAGTCTCCTCTAACTTACTTGGGCAAGATGTTGTATATTTATACCCCAAGATTGTCCACTGTTTCTATGTGTGGTTAGTGCTGACATTTTGTCGGACGGAGGAAGACGTAAGAGATGGACCTTGTGTGTAGATAATGGTTCATGCATAATTTATGAGCCCTATTGGAGATGTATCCTGAAGGACTGTATTAGGGAAAACCCCTCCTCCTGTATCCAGGGCTGAAGCTAGATAAGGTTAAGTTCTAAGAGCCCGTTATTGCGTAGTGTAGTGAGCTAATGTAGGTGAAGGAGCATCCCTATATAGGGTTGCAAGATTCATGTCTATATTAGGATAGCTTGAATCATGCCTCTATAAGGGCAACATGTTTTATATCTATATTAGGGCAAGTTACGATTATGCCTATATTAGGACACCTATACGAAATATATAACAGCTTGGATCTCTATTATTGAGACCATTGGTTCCCTGGTGCTGGTCAGATGGGGAAGTGTTCGCAGCCTTTTAGGATCTGCAAGCGGAGGAATGTTGATAGGAGCCTTGCCTTGCCAGGAACTGGGGAAGTTGTACCGGTCTGTCATTGTTGACAGGATGTTTCCCATGTGGTTGTTCTTCTTCTGTGGCCAGTCCCAACTCTGTACACTCCAGTGAGTCCTGTGCCTCCACATGCTTCTTGGAGCTCCTCATGGTGCTGTAGCAGTATTGGCTGCCCTGCAGGATCATGGCCATTGGTCATGCGTGTGCATGGCAGCTGACGATCTAAGGATGCCTGTATGCCTGCCTACTATTTAGGCAGCATTGTTTTCTGTATGCTGGCTTGGGACTGCAATGGTGACTGTGTGTGTTGTGGATTTCTCTGCTTTGTTACTTGCAAGATTGGTTGCTTTGCATGTGTTTTTTCTAAAGTCTACAATGGGATAATGGTATTTTTCATTAGTGATGATTGGATGAGTGTGAATGATGTTGAGGTAATATGTTCAGGTAATCATCTTTATCCTTAGACCTACTTGTCCTCATCCTAATCATAACATCACTCCTGCCCGCCGCTTAGATTGCCTGGCCTTCATTAGAGTTAGGTATGTCAGGAAAATGCTGGGAATGGCTACCAATTTATGGTGCTCAGAAGGGTGGACCTGGCTTGCATTTTCAACATGCTTCTGGATTTTCCCCTCGAGTTGGGACTCATCTCTCAAGTAATAACTGGGGCAAGGACGAATAAGATTAATCAAGATTATCAGTAAGCAATTCCTACTCACTCACACACTAACCTATCCTCTCAATCATTATCTCATGTGCTCATATACAGGACATCAGAAATATTGTTTTCAAAATATTTGACAGTGGGGTAAATGAAACAAATAATTCTTGAACACATTGACTTGTTATGTTATATTATGTGAATGTGTGATGAATTGAACACCCCTGAGAAGATATCCAATTAACAACATATTCTCTTGTGTAATGGTTATCTGGTAAATACCCTTAGGTAGAACACTGGTTGAACCTTCATAATTCCAACA
Source organism: Lissotriton helveticus (assembly GCF_964261635.1). Lineage (NCBI taxonomy): Eukaryota > Metazoa > Chordata > Amphibia > Caudata > Salamandridae > Lissotriton > Lissotriton helveticus. The sequence goes on along the minus strand of NC_136071.1, from coordinate 513,958,857 downwards.
TGTTTTTGGGGGGAGGTGATAGTAAAAGGGAGGGGGCGGCATTTGTCAATCTCGCCTAGGGCGGCAAAACACCTAGAAACGGCCCTGAGGGGGGGGGGGGGAGAGCTGAGCTGGGCAAACAGGAATAGGGGTGGAGACACAGGCTGCATCATGTGTTTCGAAGTGCGACATTTTACTACGTGAACGAATTCTTCCCTTACAGCCCAGTAGTGCCCTCCCTTGTTGCAGATTCGTGTTTTACTTACTTTTGTACTCGAGGTAAGTTTTAATTTGACCTCAAATTCCCAATTTTTCCTCACGAGTGCTTGTTAGTGATGGAAATGTGTATGCCTTTTTTTTTTTCTCCAGCGTAACCTGAACCTGAATTCTATTCTGCAGTCTTTTTTTCCCGAAATAACTCATAAGGGTTCAAAGTCTAATTTGAATGTGAAAAGCCACAAACAGAGAACTCGCAAACTACGAGAAGTGTTGATTGAATTCATGAAAATTACGCCAGAGGGGAAAAACTTGTACAAGTTCTCACACCCTGAATTACGTTCCAAATTCCTAGAATGCAGTTATTACCGTGAATTTTGTGTTAAAAATATGAAGTGCATCTGTTAAACTTAATTGCTTTATATTTTACTATGTATGCAAAACAACTGTTGGCCATGGTTGCTGTTTCTAATTGTCATATTCTGAATACATACAGTTAGGGCCAGATGTACAACGGTTTTTGCTTGCGCAAATGGGTTTGCGAACCCGTTTGCGCATGCAAAAACCAATAGGGGTATGTACCACACCAAAATAGGGAGTCGCAATTTACTTGCGACTCACTATTTTGGAATTGCGAGTCGCTATTACGAAGGGGCGTTCCCTTCCTAACAGCGAGCGCAACCCCATGTACAAATGTTTTGCGACCGCAATTACGGTTGCAAAACACTCGCAAATTACCACCCTCTTCAAGAGGGTGGTAATGGGGTCGCAAAAGGGAAGGGGCTCCCAGGGGACCCCTTGTCCTTTGCAAATGCAGGGGAAAATATTTTTTAAGGACAGGCAGTGGTCCCATGCCTGCCCTTAAAAAATGAAATGAAAACATTTGCTTAGTTTTTTTAAAAATGCATCCTGTTTTCCTTGAAGGAAATCGGCTGCATTAAAAAAACAAAAAAACACTGCTTTATTTAAAAGCAGTCCCAGACATGGTGGTCTGCTGAGCCCAGCATGCCACCATCCCTGGGAGGGCCTACCATTCCCAATAGGGTTGCAAATTGTGAGAGGCTCATTAATATTTATTTATTTATTTATTTATTTAATTTGTATAGCGCGTTATAACCACCGGGGTCTCTAAGCGCTGTTTGTCCAGATTACGTAGTGGGGTTCGGTATTTACTTGATCTTAACACAGCGCCTAGAGTCTACTCCATGCTTGCCTGAACAGTATGGTTTTTAACTTTTTCCTGAAGGATAGCAAGTTACATTCCTTCCTTAGTTCTGGGGCCAATTTGTTCCATAAAGCAGGAAGCGTGTTAGAAAAAGCACGTCCTCCCACCGTGGCCAGTTTAAAGCGAGATTGGGACAAGAGGGTAGCGTCCGACGAACGCAAAGTCCTGCTCGGTGCATAAGGAGACAGGCGAGATTTCAAGTATCTCGGTGCATTACCATACAACGCCTTATGTACGATGCACAATCCTTTAACTACAACCCTCTGCCGAATCGGGAGCCAATGTAGCTCCTGCATCAGAGGGGAAGAGTGGGCAGTCCTAGCCTCTCAGCAACCCCATTGGAAATCGCTAGCAGTATGTTACACACTGTTGTACATCCTAAATAGAGCCTCGCAAATTACGAGTCTCAAAAATCTCGCAATTTGCGTGGCGCTAATATGGGCGTCGTACATCTGGTCCTTCTTTACATGAATGGTTCTGCATTTTTAATAAAGGCATTTTTGAATTATGTATTGTATTAATGTACTGCAAGGAGCAGAACACTGGAATCTTACAACGTTCTGATGTCTACGGCGTAACCTCCAGCCCTGTCTGCTTCACACTCGTTTAATCTGTTTTGACTGCTACGTAGGACCATCAGCAGGGCCTGCTATGCACTCCAGTCATATTCTTCACATCATAGTTCTTCCATACACCGTTTTTTTAGGTCTGGTCTACAGGCATAGTTAGCTAGTCACAAGCCTCATGCAATCAAAAAAATTCCTGAAATCAAAAAATTCAGACATATATACGTAAATCGATGGAGTTTGGGGCAGCCCTTTACATCTATTGAGCTGCTCAGCTCTCGTTTACTTATTGCTTCCGCTCACCATAGCATACAATGTGGGGCAATGGATCAGCCCTCTTCAGCCACTGGCTCTTTTCCGCTGTGAGTGACTACATTTTTTCTTGATCGTATGTGCACATCCACATACATTAAAGTGCAAAGTGTTATTTTGTCCATGCATTTTTCCTTTCCATTCTTCATATGCTTTTTATGTTTTTTTAATGTCATCTATATGTGTTTAGGAAAAGTCTTCAGGTTACAGTAATATAAAGCCAACAGTAGTTTTTTTGCACTGTGATGTCCATTACAACTAAACGAGTTGGTATACCTTTTTTCAAGTACACATGCCTGCTAGAAAGCACATGTTCTGGTCTGTTAAATTATATTCGAAAGTTAGCTTTTTAAACATATTTTTCTTATATCAAATATATTTGCCCACTGCATTTAGGTGGTGGCATGTTTGTTTTCTTTTTTTCTTATTTTCGTGCCCTATGCCTCCAATAAAAATAAAAAAATAAAAACATTGCACCACCTTGCCAAGGACAAAACTATTGCCTTTGCCATAACTTTTTTTATTTAGGGGCCCCTAAACCAATTTTATCCTCTCTCTTCACTTATATTGCTCACTCATTGAGGCTGCGGTGTGTATCGCTTTCTGGCCAATGTACAGTGAGCAAACCCGACATAGTCTGGAAGTAGATGGGGTAGTTGGTCCATTGTCTGCGCCGAAGCTGTCTATGGTTTTCCATGAACAATTTTGAGTGTCCCCCCTGGAAATACTGCACAATAGTGCTGACTGATAGGGCTAATTGAGTACACTCTTGGAAAGATATGCTATCAACGCCCTTCTGCACCGCTGACCCTTTCCTCTCTTAAATACGTTGTACCTTCCTTCCTGAGGGGGCCTTGGTTTAAAGCTGCCACATTTGTAGAGGAAGCAGAAGCTAATTCCCTCATATGCTCACGTTTTCTTGGTAGCGTTAGGTTGCTCTTCAATGAAACTTTATTTGTGTTCTTCAGGCCTGGCAATGATGTCGTGAAGAAGCCATTTAACAAAAGGTCCTCCTTATTTGGAAACTTTCTATTTGAGCACTTTTTGCCAGACTGCTATCTCAAGCTTAACTGCAAGAAAATTCACTTTTGAACTATGGACAACCTCACATTTTGACCATCCAGTGCAGGGAGCGAATCCCCTCTCTGACTGACAAGCATTTGGCAATATCCAGGACAATCCGAGCAGGCGTATTCTGCATAGTCTGAAGTTCTTTAAGGGTGGATATATTAATATTTAAATACAGAGAATTGCAGTTATCAATGCGTGAAGTAATTAGTGCGACAACCACTGCAACTCTAAGCTCGGTTGGAATAAAAGGAAAGACTTTTCTTAGATTTTTTATGTTGTAAAAACAGGAGCTCACCATCCTTTTTGCCTGACTGTCGAAGGAAAGAGAGGTATCAAAGTACAAACTCTAAATTGTTTGCCTCCGTAACAGGAGAGGGTAAAGGGCCGCAAGACTCTGGCCACCACAATTCAGACCATACTGACATTTGCTCTCCGAAAATCAAGATTTCTGTCTTATCGGGATTCAATTTAAGCTAGTTCTCTTTCATCCAGTTATTAATATTGATCATACAGTGTTTAAACCTATCAGCCACCTGTGGAATATCGTTGGATATGGATGCAATAATGTGTGTATCACCCGCTTATGAAAGTACACTGAAACTAAAACCCCTGATCAAAGGGGCCACAGACAAGTTGAACCGTGTCGGGCTGAGGGAGGACCCCTGTGGCACCCCACAGGGTAGCTGGAAAGGGTTTGCCCTAAACTGACCACAGCTCACAATGTGAGATATGTTAGTGAGAAACGACTCCAACAGGGCCAGAACGGTGTCCCTGAACCCTGCTGGCGAAGTCTGTAAACCAGGCAGGAGAGGGGCACTGTGTCATACGCTGCTGAAAGGTCCAACTACACCAAGATGGCAGCCCCTCCCTGATCAACTTGGCACCGAATGAGATCTGTCCTGCCAATAGCACATATTCTGTGCTATGGCCACCCTGAAGCCCATTCTGTGATACCATAAATGTTACCGATCCTTATTAAAATATTTTTCCAGTATCTTGGCTGGTGCAGGCAGAAGAGAAATAGGGCATAGATTACTAAGATCTTTAGAGTCACCTTTCTCTTCGTCGCTTTGAGTGCAGTACTTTAACACAACATCTGCTGTGATCCTGACTTAATTAGTAATGTTTTTTTGGGTGTCCCAGTCATGGATGAAGTGATCACAGCAGCTTTAGAATGCCATTGCTTGATTGGCTAATAGATCCTAGCACAGCCAGTAGACCTCTAATCTTCAAGGGAGAGTCAAGAGGAAAAGAAACCCAAGTATGTCTTCCTGATTACAAAATTATTATAGCTAACATACTTGAGTGCTTTAGGAAACAAGTCAATCTTGTCATGCACGTGAAAGTAGTAGCCTAAAGGCCCATGAAAAGATATTTGAGAGGTCGCCTCACCCATAACTTATGATGGCATGCTTCATCATAGGCGCCCTCTCTCACTGAAGTAGGACAATGCCACACCAATGGATTCAACCAAATAAGATTGGGAGTTCTTAGATATTTCTTTACAGGACAAATTGTTTCTATGGATTCCATAAAACTTGTAATTTAAATGTTATCCCGTTTCCATGTGTCACATTTACAAACAGCAGACATCTTGCTCCCAGTGACCTGTAGACACTCTCAAATCAATATTACTCTGTGCTGATTTTCAAATGGTCAAAACGTAAGACATTCATAAACAGTAAATTTTGTTAAATCAGTGTTGCCCATATTTTTTTTTCCATGGAAGAACACTTTAAGATGGATGGACAATTGTTTGGTTGACAAATGTATTATTGATGTTTTACTCAAGTTTTGTAAAAAATTCTCCTTGTCCTCATTTCCCATGATTGTTGTTGTTTGAACCTTACTCAGTTACTTTGATCGCCTTTCTCTAAAAAAGAGCTCTGTCTTTTTGAAGGGCCTTCTCTTGGATCTGAATCACCTGTCGAATCCGATGATGAAGATTCTGAGAATGTTAAAAATCTGTTCTTTGATATGCCTTGATACTCAGATAAAGCTCTATGTGAATCCACTTTCGTGTAATAGTCGTCTTCCAAGTAGGGGTATACTGTCTTTATGTTGAAAGATTTTGAGTCTTTTTCGAATGTAGAAGTTTTAAAGTTGATGGTGTTGTCTTTGAAGGTCTGAATCTCTTTGTCCATTTTCTTGTGAAGTGCCTTTGCTTCAGTCACTTTATGATTGTTTTTGATTGTTTGAATAACATTTTCAAGTTCCTCGACCTCTTTCTGGCAATTTCTTTGGGCTGTTTCTAAAGTATGGACCATGAGGTCACAAATACATTTGGTGCTTATAAAGCTAAAATATTTTTTATACTCAGGATCATCAATTAATATTACTGGAACATTTTTAATCTGGAGGCCCCAAGGGATAGTGCCTGCTTTTAAATGCTCCAACAAAAAATTTCGGAATAATTATAATTAGGGCTCTCTTTTTCATAGTATTTATTTTTGGGACATTTCTATATGTATTTATCCATGCTTATTTTCTGTTAGTTTTATCTGTATTTATCCATATTTATTTTGGATTTTGCGAGAGAGAATGAATCTGTGATGAATCTGTGTTTCAGAGTGGAAAGTGCATGAAAGTGACAGAGGATTACTCCCAATGTGATTGGGCTTTGGGCTTCTATCTACCTTTGTGGGTAAGTTCAGCTAGAAATACCGACAAACCAAAGCTAATACAAGATTTAAATAGAATTCAGCAAAATGATAGAAGTTCACATGTACACTTTGCACACGTAAAGTTTCACCATTCCCAAATCTGTGAATTGGTATGCAACAAATACCTGCGGCCCTTGGTTTAACGGTGTCTCCATGGGCTGGGAGATGCGCCAACCCCTGGCATCGCTGCCAGGTGAGATGGCAAGCCTCTTCGTAATCAGAAAGGAAGGAGTCATAATCTCTCTTCCCACTCAAACTGTGCCCTTGACTACAATAGAAAAGTAGCAAAATGACTTTGGCTGATGTAATAATATATGAGGGCAACTGTCTGAAAACGCAAGTTAAATGTACATGAACCCAAATTCACAGATTTTACGCGAAGAAACAATGTGCAAATGTGAAGATATACTACAGTTTTCATGCGATGTTATAGATGTTTTTAACATGTGCCAAAGAAAACAGGCAACCCTAGGTTTTTATAGACAGTGACACTTAATTTCAATAAAACCCAATTTATCCATCCTTTTAAACTGCTGACCCGGTTTGAGAGCATTACATAATATGATCTTCAATATTTTTTCTTTAAAAAAAAAAAAAAAAGAAAAGACTTTGCCTATTATAATTATAAAGTACATCCAATTAAGTTATACCAAAAGCAGTAATTGCGATGCAGGTGAAGGGCGAAGCCCGAGGAAGTCACGGACAGCATGGAATATTCTCAGGAAAAGAGCAGAAGCCCAACCCTTCACAACTTAAACACCACGTGAACACAGGACACTTTCAGCAAATAAACTGGAAGCTAGTTCCTGTGGTTAGCCTATATAGCTGAGAGAGCGCAAACTGAGATAAATATATGAGTACATCACACTTACCTATAGAGAGCATAATTCATGAAGAGAAATGCCATGAGTGCTAATAGTATCTGAAATTATATTCTAAATGTATAGCTAATATAGAGATTTAAGTAGAAGTGGAACTAATACAGAAATGTGTGACATTATATGATTTTATTAGACGTGATTATTTTGAATCTATGTCGTGTAGCTGTTAACATATAAGATGGTCTGTGGTAAAACGCAGAACGTGGTAGGCCTCAGGGCCAGAGCTGGAGCTAAAAGGGAAGGTGTTTCTTTTCACGACACAGATTGTTTAACGTTTTTGGTCATTGCATTAATGGGCCATGATTTAGAGTAATGTTTTCTAAATAATAGAATAAGAGTTTTAACATGCTTTAATTAAATGAAGAAATTGAATGCTATAATCATAATGTGAAATATTGTAGGCCTGAAATGTTTTAGCATTGATTTACACGTACATGTCTGGGCTGAGAAATGTTGCAAGCCTTTTTAGAAGTCTATGAGAGTTGGGTTCTTGGCGGCAGATATCTGTCTGCAACAGGAAAGGGGGGATCCAATTATAAGTGAATGAATAGAGGCCTGTTCAGTAGACGGCCCAGACATGGAGGAGGGTTCTGGAATGTTTAAGGGGTATCAGCGGGCCGGAGAAGAGACTGAGAAGCAAGGTCAACTCTAACGTCTGAGGCCCAATACAAAGCATCATGGAAAAAGCCTGAAGTTGCACCACGTGAGAGGCGTTTCGCAAGGGGCGTCTCAAATGTTGTTGACTATTTTGTATTAGGGACAGCACCCCTGGGTGGAGTTAGAGCAGAGACCTGAGGACCCTTTAGAGAGCGGATGGGTAGGCAGTGAGGGGTCATGACTGGAGAACTTTAGGTTTTCACCAAGAGACTTAGAGTGGGTGACTTCCCTTGGGGGTCATTCATTGCTGACACCTTTGTTAGGTTGGGATTTGGTTAAGTAGGGATACCATCTAGAACAGGGTAGGGACGCCTAACCTGTGTTTGTTTTCCTCCAACCTAAATGAAGGAGAGATATGCGTCTATGCTGATAGCTTTGCTATTTTTAGAACTTGTGTTAGTGATTTCTGTTGCTCGTCTGAGGGCTTTTCGAGAGCACATGTATGTAATTGGACCTGTGTATCTCGTGAATCTCATTCTGAGATGCTTGTATTTGCAGCTCATTATATCTTTACAATAAACTTTTGAAACCTAGAAGTTGTCCGTGATCTTTGAGAGTAGAGTCCTTTCTTGGGTGAACTAATTTGCAGATAGGTGTACTGTTTCCTTCCAAGACAGGCAATAAAGGTTCAGTCGACCAGATCGAGGTTTGGATCAATAGAGATAAGTTATCGATCAAAATCTCGCCCTTTCAGTTGGTAGCTATAGAGGATGGTTGCCTTCTTGAGGACGGTGACCTAGGCCAGGTTAGCTTACCCCAAGGCCCCTAGAAATCGATGATCGGAAGAACAGCCCGCAGATGAAGATCCGGATGACGTGAGACAGAGAAAGCAGCAGTATCGGAGGAGAGTGAGTATAAAGGGTTATGCGTGTTAGATTGCGGTGTTTTTGTATTGTATCTATGTTGTAATGTCTGGCGGAGTTGAATGTCTGTAGAGTGACTGTGGAACAGGTTGTGAGCGCGCGCAACCGGTGGAAATCTTAAGTTCAAAGAGAGCTTAAGTGGTTCGGGTGTATCGGACACCCAGAGTAATTGTCAACTAGTGTGAAGGGGGTCATGAGGTACCATTGATCACCCGAGAGACCGAGATAGGGGGAACGTAAGAGTGAGTGCGTGAGTAACGGACGCTGGTCGGAAGTTACTGTGTGTGTAAGTAACCTATCAGAGAGACGATAGACATCTCGTCAGTTGTGTTGACAATTACAGATAGACTGTGGACGTACAGTCGAGAGAAGTGACCGCTTGGTCGGAAGTAGTCATTTTTTTCAGTGTATGAATGGGACGCATGCATAACCGGGAGACGAGTTGAGAAAGGAGGGGTGCTGCTGCGAAGCGGAGAAAAGAGACGTCAGGTGGTGTCGCGCAGTGATTGGCTGACAGGAGAAAGACCGCGCTGTGATAGGCCAGCTAGCGAACACGTCATACAGGGTCGCGACGTGATTGGCCAACAGGAGAAAGACCGCGCTGTGATAGGCCAAGCTAGCAAAGCCGCGACAGGATTGGTGGATTGTCATCAGGAAGTAAACAGAGTAGCGAGGCTGGATTTTGTGCGCATAATTATGAAGTGTTTTAAATGGTTGAAAGCGCTGTTTAAGAAAGAGAGGCGAGGATCGTACGAAGGGGAAGAAGCCCCGCCGGAGGGTACGCCAGCTCGTTATATGGCAGTAAATGTTGGGTTGCATACGATCCTTTGGATATCAGAGTGGAGTAAGATTACTGAAGGAAACGAGGAACTGACGTTCCCGAAGTACGGGACGTTCAGATTAGAGGTGTTACATCGATTGAAATCAGTCATGACCTCAAAGAGACCCTTGCCTAGACCAACCCAGTTTGAAGCCCTTGAAGCATGGCTTAGGGCAGCGCATGAAAGGAATATGAACAGACGACAAGAAAGGGTGAAACGCTCGGTAAGGGCAGTACAGGATGCCAAGTGGGATGCGGATGCTAAAAGATGGAGAGTGCATAATTTGGAAATAAATAAACTGTACCCAGTGTTAGAGGCGCCAGTAAATAAAAGCCCCCTAGAAGAAGATGATGAGAGCGAAACAGAGGACAGCCTGATAAACAGATTACTGACAGACAGGCCACCCCCGTATAATAGAGCAGGGGGAGAGGTCGAGAATACTGAAGGAGAAAAGGGGGGCAATGCAGGAGAGCATAGACCGCTTCCCAGCTCAGAGTGGGATCCTGAGCCAAAGAAAGAGTTGCTCCAGCCTAGTCAGGTGCAACAGGTAGTCGGTAGGTTTGTGGTACAAAGAGCGCCGGAAACGGAAAGCGCCACATCCTACCCATTACCAGATGCACTACAGGTACCTGTTACCATAGGTCCTATAATATCGATATATGACCAAGAGAGAGCAAAAGGGGAAGAACGGAAGCGGAAAGACAGAGAAAGAGCAGAGCAGGCAAGGAGGAACGATACCACTAATTCCCCAAGTCAGATGCCGATACCCAGAGAGTGGAGCACCCCGATGCACACAGCAGGGGACCCAGGGGGAGATCCTGGGGGCCCCAGATGGCCAATGGATCTGAGGGGATCTGGACGAAAGTCCTTTCAAGAGCTAAATGAGTACATGAAGCAGTGGGATGAGGCAGTGAAGGCTCAAAAGTGCATCAATGCTGCAGAAGCAGAAAGAGAAAGTCAGGACAGCAGAGCACGAACTCACTGCGGGGCTGGGGAGAGTAGCCCGGAGTGGGACTGTAGAGGGAGTAGGGGAGTCACCCATTGGGCCCGGAGTGGAGGTAGAACAGACCTGGAGAACGGGGGCCCCGGGAGTGGAGGGGTGGCGTGCCCAATACTCAGTGAAGGGGAGAGGAGAGCGCAAGAGTACAGGAACAGCTTTAAGTGTCCACACTGTGTGCCCGGCACCAGAGAACAGAATGGGAGTTGTGAGAGGTCGCACCATAGTCCCTGTGATGACAGAAATGAGCGCAGCCCAGGGAATATGGGGAACCAGGAAGGATCGTATCGGATACTGAGCGATACGAGGCAAAGGGAGTGTAGCGACCAGAGGGAAAATAACAGAGAGATGTGCGGTGAGAGGAGAGAAGAAGACGAGAGTAGGCAGAGAGAGAGTAGGGATAAAAGGCCCGTGTTCCATCACCTTCCAAGATCGGATGGCCGAGCATGGGACCTGGAGAGATGGGAGCAAGGGAGGCCACCCATTAATTCTCCTGAGCCCAAACGCAGAGCTCGAAGTTGGGATGGTAGGGAGACCAGTGAGCCCCCTTCGAAAGACATATTGCGAGCTGAGATAAAAGCCAAGAGACTTGATGTCTCCAGCTTAAGGTCAGATCTGGATGACATGGTAGATGGTACCCTGCCTTTAGAAAGAATGGAAATGTATGAACAGGATGAAATACTGTATATGGCAAAGGACATCACACGAAAGGCGAGAGCAGTCCATGAGAAGTTAGTCGAACTAGCAGGCAAATATATGGTGGACTTGTCAAGAACCAAAGCATTACAGGGTAACCACAGGCTACATTACTCAGATCGAGACCTAGATGAGAGGAGAACGATTGGGCTGAAAACACACATAAGGGAACTGATTACTGGAATAAGGACATGGAGGGCACTAGATAAATGGGAAGAGAGGTGGTCCAAGAAAGGGACCGGCAGAAGAAGCATGATTGGTATAACACCAGGACAGCAGGGAATAGAAGCTTACCCTTTGCGTGAAGTTGCCAATGGGAGCTATGTACATGTCCCTTGGAGTAGGGGAGATTTAGCTGCTTTTACCACATCTTTCCCCAAGTTACGAGAGAGCCCCGTGGAGTGGTACAAGCAAGTCGAGAGGTTTGTAAAGATCTCAAAAGTCCTATGGATAGATCTGAACACGCTGTTTGACATTGTAGTACCAGGAGATCTGTGGACAGCATGCAAGGTTAGCGCTGAGTGGCCCACAACGGAGCCAGAGAGAGATGCTAGGACTAATGGGCCGTCCGAGATCGTGATGGCAAAATTCGAGAGAGTGATGACTTGGCTGAAAGAAAAAGTGCCAATGCAAGACATAGATTGGGTCAGAATAGACAGAACGAGACAGGAACCCAAAGAGACAGTCCATGAATATTACGAGAGATTGCTGAAGGCGTTTAAACAGTATAGCGGCTTGGATGTAATGGATCCAAAGGACATAGGGCAATTCGTGTCCAAGTTCGTCCTGGGACTGAGACCGGATATTAGTTTAATGATTCAGCAACACTCGATTTGTTGGCAAAGTAGACCCCTAGATGAAATACTGAGATATGCCAGGTACTGCTGTGATGAGGTAGACTCCAAGGCTAAGAAACTAAAAGAGAAGCTGATGGTGGTACAATTGCAGACAGCAGGAAAGGGGGGACCGCAACAACAGCAGCAAGGGACAGGTACAGGGGGTAAGAAGCAGTACAGTCAGAACAAGGGTAATGAGGAGAGTACTACCTTTAGACCCAGAGTAGACATAGCTACCTTGAAGAAAACGACTAGGTGCCACCAGTGCAACGAGTTGGGGCATTGGAAACGCGAGTGCCCTTACAATGTAGAGATCGGAGAGCAAGAGATAGAGGAGGAAGAGGTCCAGAGCGCACCTATGAGAGGGGCGACGCCATACCAAGGAAAGGTGCTCAAAGGGGGGGGGGCTCCTCCCCGAGCCCAGTTCCCGCAACCTCCTCGGGTAGGGAGTATGGGTAAGACCTATAGACAAATGCCCCTGTTTGTGGAAGGTGAAGAATGCTATTATGTGGACCCATTAACCGGACAGAGAGTGGAAAGAGAAGACTGCACCCTTGGGGCAGCCTTAGAGGTAGATCAGAGGGGACCCTATGTGGAAGCAGAAGTAGCAGGGTGCCCTACGACATTTCTGGTGGACACAGGAGCCACTAGATCCACGATCAGATCAGCTGCAGTTCCAGACCTGCCCATGTCTGGAGAGACCATACAGGTGGTAGGGGTCGCAAACAGGAGAATAACCAGCCAATTGACAGAACCGGTACAGGTGAAAATAGGGAAGTACAGCGATGAGCACCAATTTGTGGTTTGCGATTCAAGCCCTGTGTGTCTGCTAGGAAGAGACCTGTTGTGCAAATTGAATTGTACTATATACTGTACACCCCAGGGAGTGGAGGTATTGACTAATGATGATGATGCAGATTTCAAAGTTGCAAACTCAAGAATATGTGTGGAGCTGTACCCTACTTTGACAGTAGACGAGCTTCCCTGGGATTTGAGAGAGACAGTGGCATCAGAAGTATGGGATTTCACTGGGGAAGAAATTGGATTGGTCAAAGGGGTGGACCCAGTGAAAATTGTAGTGAAACCGCATGCTGAGTTCCCAAGAACACCCCAATACAAATTGACTCCAGAAACGATTGCAGGCATAAAACCCGTGATCGAGTCCATGATTAAACAGGGAATACTGAAAGAAATTGTGGGTAGTCCATGCAACTCCCCGATTATGGGTCTGCAGAAACCCAATGGGAAATTTCGGATAGTACAGGACCTGCGAAAGATTAATAACATAGTCGTTTCATGTTGTCCAGTGGTACCGAATCCATCAGTGATACTGTTTCAGATTCCATTCCAAGCTGAGTGGTTCACTGTGATAGATCTTTGTCAGGCTTTCTTTTCGATCCCTTTGGACGAAGATAGCCATTTTCTTTTCGCATTTAAGCTGGAAAATCGCGTCCTAACATGGTGTCGTATCCCTCAGGGGTATACAGAGAGTCCATCGATCTTTAACCAGCTTCTGAAGAAAAATCTTGAAAGTCTAGTGCTGCCCCAGAAGTCAGTTCTGGTCCAGTACATAGACGACCTCCTTGTGGCGTCAGAAACAGAAGAAGCTTGCAGGGAAGATTCCATTGCTTTGTTAAATCACCTAGCTGCCAATGGGCATAAGGTATCCCCGGGAAAATTGCAGTACTGCCTGACAGAAGTGCAGTACTTGGGACACAGAATTGAGAAAGGCAAACGAAAGGTGTCACCAGACAGGATAGAGGCGATCATGAAAATGAATGCGCCTCAGACACAGAGAGAGGTCAGGATGTTCCTAGGGATGGTGGGTTATTGCCGACAGTGGATCGTGAACTTTTCACTGAAAGCAAAGCCCTTGCAAAAACTGACGCACAAAGAGGTGAGTGATCCGGTACCATGGGACAAAGACTGTTTGATGGCATTCTTACAGCTGAGAGAGGACCTGTGTCGTGCTCCGGCATTGGGAATGCCTGATTACAATAAACAATTCTTTCTTTACTGTTGTGAGAGAGAAGGTTGTGCGTTGTCTGTGTTGGTCCAAATTCATGGGAATGCCCGTAGACCAGTTGCTTATTTCTCGGCTACTTTAGACCCAGTAGCCGCAGCGTTGCCCGGATGTCTCAAATCCGTTGCTGCAACGGGTGTCAGCATTGAGAGATGTGAAAATATTGTTATGGGGCACCCGTTAGAGGTGTGCGTGCCACATTCTGTTGAACTGTTGATGACCAGGACCAAAACACAGCATCTGACCAATAGCAGGCTCACGCGCTATGAGCAAGTTATTCTTGCTGCAGAGAACGTGACCCTCAAGAGATGCTCTGTTTTGAACCCTGCTACCTTAATGCCACTTCCAAATGATATTGATGATGATGATGAATATACAGACCATGACTGTCTCGATGTGACTGAACTATGCACCAAACCCAGACCCGACATCGTAGATGAGCCACTGACCGACCCAGACGAAGTTTTCTTTGTCGATGGCTCATGTGTAAGAGACGAAGTTGGGCAGTTGAGAGCAGCTTATGCTGTTTGTACAATTGAAGGAGTTGTGGAAGCAGGGTGCCTGGAAGGAGTAAACTCCGCTCAGGTAGCCGAGATTATTGCCCTAACACGTGCTTGCTTAGCAGGCAATCAAATTCGAGTCACCATCTACACCGACAGCCAATACGGGTTTGGGGTAGTTCATGATTACGGGCAGTTATGGTCTCAAAGAGGGTTCATGACTTCTTCAGGCTCTCCCATTCGCAATGGAGAGTTTGTGCGCCTGTTGTTAGAAGCATTGCAATGTCCAGCAAGTATCGCAGTTGTAAAGTGCATCGCACATACCAAAAATGAGGACTTTGTTTCGAAAGGCAATAGATATGCTGATGAAGTTGCGCGGTATTGCGCAGAACAAGGTTACTCTTTCACAGAGGTGGATGTGGGTGGAATAAATGTAAGAACTGAATTAGCCATGATACTGGAAACTGTTGATACTTGGGATGAATTGTCAACCATGCAAGAAAATGCTCCTGATTCTGAGAAAGAAACATGGGAAAAGGCAGGATGTGTAATGGGTGAGACTCATTTTTGGGTCTCAGCAGACGGCAGAGCAGTGTTGCCCAATGAGATGGTGAGTCCAATGGCTAGACTCATACATGGTCCCGTACACTTAGGGAGAGATGCTATGCTGAGAGTGTTTAGACAGACTTGGTACAATCCTAAGTTTAGAATAGCAGCAGAAGCAGTGTGCCAGCGTTGTGTGACCTGCCAGCAGCTGAATGTAGGGAAAAGAACACCAGTTGCACTAAGTCACATAGGAAGGTCTGGAGGTCCATTCAACAGAATGCAGATAGATTTCATTGAAATGCCAAGATGCAACCGCCTCCGCTATGTCCTGGTGGTTGTTTGTGTGTTCTCCAGATGGGTTGAGGCATACCCTACACGTAGGTGCGACACCCTCACAGTGGCTAAGTTACTGCTTAGAGAACTTATCCCTCGTTTCGGGGTGCCGGCCTTTTTGGAATCAGATAGGGGAACACATTTTAACAGCGAGCTTGTGAAGATGATTTGTGTTGCACTGAATATAGACCAAAAGCTCCATTGCAGTTACCGACCAGAAGCCTCAGGAATTGTGGAACAAATTAATGGCACGATCAAGTCCAGAATAGCGAAAGTTTGCTCCTCAACGACCCTGAATTGGCCTGACGCCCTGCCATTAGTACTCATGAGCCTTCGTAGTACCCCAGACAGAAGAACAGGGTTGTCACCACATGAGGTGTTAATGGGGAGAGCAATGAGACTGCCATCTATTCCAGCTACTGCACTGTTAAATATCACAGATGATATGATCCTGGACTATTGTAAGGGGCTGTCTGACGCCATGCGTTCTGTGTCCCTTCAGGTGCAGGCTGCAGAGGTTCCAGCGTGCCAGGGCCCTTGCCATGACCTGTATCCTGGGGACTGGGTCCTGGTGAAGAAACATGTGAGAAGAAGCTGCTTGGATATTCGTTGGCGTGGGCCCTACCAGGTCATCCTGATCACAAGTACAGCTGTAAAGGTGGGAGGCCTGCCCAACTGGATACACGCGTCGCATACGAAAAGGGTTCCAGCACCTCTGGAAACAGCTCCTCTCTTGGATGGACGTCCAGCTGAGGACCAAGAAGCCATAGAGGGGGCTAGCCAAGCTGTAGAGGTGCCAGTGGAAGCAGGGAACGAGTCTGACCAAGCTGAGGACGGTCAGTACAACAGCGAAACAGAAGACGCTACAGAAGGAGAAGACAGCTGGGAGTACGAGTCTGACCCTGACAGGTCTGAAAGAGAGCGAGAACAGACCAGAAGGAGAAGGAGTAGAAGGGCACGTGGAGAAGCAAATTGGCCGCAAAGAAGAAGTTCTAGCCTGAGGTCAACTCCAGAAGCAACCCTTCCTCCGATATCAGAAGACTCAGACCCAGAAGAAGGTGCTCAGGGCGCTGAAGCACCAGACCGAAGAAGGTCAAGAAGAGTGCGTGTGCCTAACAGAAGATACTCCACACCTGAGTGGACATATCTGGCGACAAATGTCTGTGAAACCGGAGACAGGGAGGATCCGAGCGGTGGTGGTGTCCAGTTCTGAGCCCATTATCACCGTGGAAATACAACTGTTGGTACCCGGTGTCGAACAAGAAGGGTCACTAACATTCGTGCTCCCCAGACCTCCCCGCCTCAGCAAGTTAAAACACATGTTTCTTACAGAATTGAAATTCCCCGACTTTGGTACCACGATAACAGCACATGAAGAGCATACTCTTCGCATGGAAATATTGAACTATGCTATTGAAGCTGCAACCACAAATCTAATAGTCGATTGTTAAAGGACTTTGTAAATAAAGCAAGCAGAAGAAAAGAAGATTACCTAGCGCCCAGGAAGCAGAGAATTTTAGGGAACCCCTTGAGTGGATGGAGAAGGGCTAGGGTTGTCTTTTTGAACTGTGAAAGGACTTTTTGCGAAAAAGGCTGTCAGCCTCCAGCTGTGTGGATTCTAAAGACAAAAAAGGATTGAAAGAGACTGTAAAGGAACGAGAGGAAAAGAACTTTTTTTGCAAAGAGAAAGGGAAAAGCTAGATTGTCTGACGAAATGGAGGCCGGCACCCCGAACCGCAGAGCTAAATGTATAATAGGTACACTAATAGTAGGAGTGATAATATTAATAGCTTTAGTGGTAACAATTTCTTATGTAAAGGGACATGAGGAAGAGGTAAAGGTAACTGATGCGAATTCTGTAGTAACACTTACACCCACTGTTGCAGGTGAGAAAAGGGAAAACACTCAAGAGAAAGCGTTATTGGCTGCAGAAGCCCGCAGGTTACATGTAGACGAGTCCCAAGGAGACTTTAGGTCAAATGCTTATGCTAAACTTTTGTATGAATACGTGGATGCCATGGAGGTTAAGGATTGCTACGTCTGCATGCAGTTGCCTGCGTCTGTAGATGAAGGAATTCGATATCATCACCTCCCTCTGACATATGGCATTACATGTAGCTTATTGCTTAGTATATTTTATGAGAGAGATAGTTTTGAATACTATTTCTCCAATTATGATTCTGTGTTGCCAGAAGTCCCGAATTATAAGCAGATGAATAAATGGGATTACTGGAAGAGTGAAGACAGATTGGCCAAGTTCTTCATTCCTTGGATTACCTTAGATACTTCACATGCCCGTAGAAATAACCTGACATGTAAGGTGTCCGAAGTCGAGAAAAAGTTCATAGGGCAGGTGGATGATCGTTACAGGAGACAAAAGATTTTGAAAAAATCAGGACAAGGGAAATTAGATTGGACCGAGGAAGAGAAGTCACACAAGAGAAAGGGTAGTAGTGGTCCAATAGCTTTAGATAAAGCGCAGAAAGGAAAGTTATGTCTTCACCGAGCCAAAACGTATTATGAAAATGTATACGTGGGTGAAGTTGACTGTGAACATGCTTTTAATTTAGAGTACTACACTAAGGATTTCCTGAAGGGAATGCAAGTGATTCCAAATGTGTATTTTGTATGTGGAAGAAATGCTTACGTGAGACTACCTGACAACTGGTATGGATCATGTTACTTGGCAATTGTCTTCCCCAAAATATATCATGCACAAGACTTATTGATCAATGAGGGCCAGATATCATCGAGGGGAAGGAGAGATTTAGGCGATGCAGAAATGGTTGGAGATGTCTTTGGAGCTATGTTCCCTCTTTTGGGAATAATCCTTAATGATGTTAAAATTAGACGACTGGCAACAGTTGTCGACAGGTTGTCTGCCAGCACTGCTCAGTCCTTAATGCTGGTAGAAGGAGAGATGCAATCGATAAGGGCTATGGTTCTTCAAAATCGGCTTGCATTAGATGTCTTATTAGCAAAAGAGGGCGGAGTCTGTAAGGCTTTGAAGGTTCAGGAATGTTGCACTTACATTCCAGACCTTTCAAAACCCCTTGAGAAAGTTATTAAGAACATAACTAATATACACAAAGAGATCGAAGACTTGAGTAGAGAAAATGTCTGGGAAAAGGTGGGCCACGGAATGAGTACAGTTGGAGGGTGGTTTTCCACCTTAGGCAAAAGCTTTATTTGGTATATCCTAAAGCCTATCATCATAATATTGATCTGTGGGATAATATTGTGGGGATTGGTGAGGGTATTCAAATGGTACAGAGCAAGAAGGTCAGAAAGGGCCCAAAGAGAACAGTTGCAGAGATTGGCTGCCATACAAGATAATCAGTACAGGAGCCTGAGAGCTCTGGAAGCGCAGAGAATGCCAGCAATAACTGCAGTTTAAATGTTAGTGATGACCCCGAGAGGTCATCAAAGGGGGGAACTGAGAGAGCGCAAACTGAGATAAATATATGAGTACATCACACTTACCTATAGAGAGCATAATTCATGAAGAGAAATGCCATGAGTGCTAATAGTATCTGAAATTATATTCTAAATGTATAGCTAATATAGAGATTTAAGTAGAAGTGGAACTAATACAGAAATGTGTGACATTATATGATTTTATTAGACGTGATTATTTTGAATCTATGTCGTGTAGCTGTTAACATATAAGATGGTCTGTGGTAAAACGCAGAACGTGGTAGGCCTCAGGGCCAGAGCTGGAGCTAAAAGGGAAGGTGTTTCTTTTCACGACACAGATTGTTTAACGTTTTTGGTCATTGCATTAATGGGCCATGATTTAGAGTAATGTTTTCTAAATAATAGAATAAGAGTTTTAACATGCTTTAATTAAATGAAGAAATTGAATGCTATAATCATAATGTGAAATATTGTAGGCCTGAAATGTTTTAGCATTGATTTACACGTACATGTCTGGGCTGAGAAATGTTGCAAGCCTTTTTAGAAGTCTATGAGAGTTGGGTTCTTGGCGGCAGATATCTGTCTGCAACAGGAAAGGGGGGATCCAATTATAAGTGAATGAATAGAGGCCTGTTCAGTAGACGGCCCAGACATGGAGGAGGGTTCTGGAATGTTTAAGGGGTATCAGCGGGCCGGAGAAGAGACTGAGAAGCAAGGTCAACTCTAACGTCTGAGGCCCAATACAAAGCATCATGGAAAAAGCCTGAAGTTGCACCACGTGAGAGGCGTTTCGCAAGGGGCGTCTCAAATGTTGTTGACTATTTTGTATTAGGGACAGCACCCCTGGGTGGAGTTAGAGCAGAGACCTGAGGACCCTTTAGAGAGCGGATGGGTAGGCAGTGAGGGGTCATGACTGGAGAACTTTAGGTTTTCACCAAGAGACTTAGAGTGGGTGACTTCCCTTGGGGGTCATTCATTGCTGACACCTTTGTTAGGTTGGGATTTGGTTAAGTAGGGATACCATCTAGAACAGGGTAGGGACGCCTAACCTGTGTTTGTTTTCCTCCAACCTAAATGAAGGAGAGATATGCGTCTATGCTGATAGCTTTGCTATTTTTAGAACTTGTGTTAGTGATTTCTGTTGCTCGTCTGAGGGCTTTTCGAGAGCACATGTATGTAATTGGACCTGTGTATCTCGTGAATCTCATTCTGAGATGCTTGTATTTGCAGCTCATTATATCTTTACAATAAACTTTTGAAACCTAGAAGTTGTCCGTGATCTTTGAGAGTAGAGTCCTTTCTTGGGTGAACTAATTTGCAGATAGGTGTACTGTTTCCTTCCAAGACAGGCAATAAAGGTTCAGTCGACCAGATCGAGGTTTGGATCAATAGAGATAAGTTATCGATCAAAATCTCGCCCTTTCATAGCCTACATTGCGAAAATGGTCCAGGCATCTCAGGAAGTCAATTGATTTTTTCCCCCAGCACCTGGATACCCATACAGGTGATAAGAAACATTCTACAACTCTACTGATTGATTGCTATTTACTGTTATGGATTGCAAGAATTTGTTTAGCTAACATTTTAATTACAAACATCTTTTGCTATGGGTGTCAATCAATCATTCAATCAATCACTATTTCTAAAGCGCAGCTGGTCACCCGAGAGGGTATCCAGGTGCTTGCTGAAGGTCGCATTGAAAGGGCCAGGTCTTAAGCTCCTTCTTGAAGTCAGTCAGCGAGGGCGAGCTGTGAAGGTGGAGGGTGTTCCAGGCTTTGGAGGCGAGAAAGGAGAAGGAGCGTCCTCCACCATGGCAGTGGCGTATATGAGGGATCTGCACGAGCGCTCGGTGTGTGGAGCGGAGGTTCCTGGGAGAACAGTGGAAGTGCAAATGATGGCTCAAATAGGCGGGTCTTTGGTTGTGGACGGCTTTGGAGGTGTGAGTCAGGAGCTTGAAATGGCATCTCTTCTGGACTGGGACCCAATGGAGGCCATTCAGGTGCTGGGTGATTTGGGTTCTCTTGGGCAGGTTGAGGATCAGTCTGGCGGCTGTGTGCTGGATTGTCTGAAGTCTTTGCATGAGTTCGGTGGTGGTGCCTGCATAGAGTGTGTTACCGTAGTCCAGTTGGTGGTTGATGAGGGCATGCATTAGCATCTTCCTGGTGGTGATGGAGAGCCACTTGAAGATTTTGAGCAGCATGTAGTGTGTGTGGAAGCATGCTGAGGAGGCGGCTTTGATCTGATGTTTCATTGAGAGTTCTCTGTCTAGGATGATGCCGAGGTTTGCGGGCATGATCTTTCTGTGTGGGGGTGGGTCTGAGTTCCAATGGCCACCAGGAGTCATTCCAGTGGACGGTGTGTTTGCCGAAGATGAGAACTTTCGTCTTGTCCGTGTTGAGGTTTAGGCGGTTGTTCCTAATCCATGCTGAAATGTTCTTCATGCAGTTGTGGAAGTTAGACTTCATTGACGTGGGGTAGACAGAGATCGATAGGA
Organism: Lissotriton helveticus; assembly: GCF_964261635.1. Taxonomy (NCBI): domain Eukaryota; kingdom Metazoa; phylum Chordata; class Amphibia; order Caudata; family Salamandridae; genus Lissotriton; species Lissotriton helveticus. The sequence goes on along the minus strand of NC_136071.1, from coordinate 513,937,761 downwards.
AATGCTGTGTGCATAGGAGATGATGTTGATGTATGATCTGACGATGTCTGCGAGTGGTGTCATATAGACGTTGACGAGTATTGAGCTGAGGGATGAGCCGTAGGGAACGCCACAGATGTTGTGCTTGGCTTGCGTTGTGAAGGAACGGAGGCAGACCTTCTGGGTGCGTCTTGTGAGGAAGGATGCCATATATCTAAGCGCTTCGTCTGTTATACCAATCTGGCCTAGGCGATCGATGAATGTGTGGTGGGAGACTGTGTGGAGGGCTGCGGAGAGGTCAAGCAGTATCAGGGCGGCTAATTCTTCTCGGTCAAGTAGGGTTCGGGTGTCGTCTATTGCGTCGATCAGAGCTGTATCGATGCCGTGGCTGGTTCTGAATCCTGATTGGGAGGGTCTAATAGGTTGTCTCTCTACAGGTGTTCTGTGAGTTGGAGTTTGATGGCCTTCTCCAGGACCTTGGTGGGGAACAGGAGCAGTGAGATGGGATGGCAGTTCTGGAGATCGTTGGGGTCTGCTGAGGGTTTCTTGAGGAAGGGTCTGACCTCTGCATGTTTCCAGGCATCCGACAATGATGGTGGTGAGTTGGTGGCTGATCTCGTCTCTTCCAAGGTTAAAGAGTCGGTGGGGGCAGGGGTTGGTGGGTGCTCCAGAGTAGATGGAGTTCATAAGGGTTGTCGTGTTTGGTGCATTGAGTTGTTTCCATGTGGTGAGCAAGTGGTCGGTGGTTGATTGGAGACTCAGGAGGTTGCAGGGTTGGGGATCGAAGTTATTATAGATGGTTTCTTTTTTGTTATGGGAGTGGTCAGTGAGAGCATTGCAGAGTTCCTGTGATGAGCATATCGAGTTTTCGGTGGCTGACAAGAAAGTTAAAACTCTAACGATGGGGAAGAGCTCCTTGGTTTGGTTTGCACTGGTATTGATCCGGTGGATCATGGCCTCCCTCTTTGGAGCTTTAATATGTCGATGGTAGTCATTGAGGCCTTCTGTGAAGGTGGCTCTGTTGGTGGTGCTCCATCTTCTTCAAAGTTGTTTGCACCTACATTTTGATGTGCTGAATTCCGGGGTGTACCAGCTGGCTTGTTTGGAGGGTCTGTGCATTTTGGCTGGTTTTGTGGGAGCATCTTTGTCTGCGGTGCTGGTGATCCAGTCATTGAAATTCTGTACTGTGTGGTCCAAGTTGGTGGTGTCTTTGGTTTGTGTGGTGCTGAGGGCGTCAGTCAATTCTTGCTTAGTGACCTTGCTGAGTTCGGTACGTGAGGGTCCCCTTGGTGGTGGTGTTATCGTCAGTGTGGAGCTGGATGTTCATGTGTTACATGATTGCCATGGTTTGGTTGTCGGTGATGGTGCAGGTGATTGATTCCTTGTGTATGATGGGGATGCCTCCTCTGTGACTTGTTGGTGCGTTCGTGGTGTTTCATCTACTAGCCAATGGGTGTTGCTGCGGCGATGTCCTGGGTCAATATTGGAGTGCGCCAGGTCTCTCTGATGAGAGTTATGGTGGGGGTGAGGGTGGAGATCATGTCCCAGATTTCGGTGGCATGTTTGTAGAGAGATCTGGCATTGACGATGAGGTATCTGAGTTAATCGGACTGGGTCTTGGCCAGCATGGACGGTGTTGTGCTGGTTCCTGTGGGAGTGATCAGTCCTGGAGTGGAAGTGAAGCGACAGTTGAGAAAAGTGAACGGTTCTGCTGTGAAGCAGGGAGATGCGAGGCAGCAGTTGTTGTTGCGACCGAAGTCCAGGGTATGAAGATTGGCGACGGAGTACCTGTGGGAGTCCAGATGGCCAGTATTCCTGGCGCTGGGCATGGTCCAGGCAAGGACGGCAGCAGACAGGCTTGCCTTTGCCACACCAGTGGCACACCCGTTGCACGTGCTGCGGCCTTCATAAGAGGGTCCTGGGAGTGGGCAGTGGCGCTGAGAAGGCGGGACGCAGGAGAGCAGGAAAAAGGCAGGAAAAACGGCAAGTTGGCAAAAAGTCATGCAAGGCTCCTAGTGGACAGGAGACCTTGGCACTGGTCCTGGGGGCAGAGGGAACCTGGAACTTACTGCTGCTTGCTGACTGTCGCTAGCAGCAGTCAGAGGAGAACTGATCTGGACCTGCTCATTTGAGCCACGCTGCGGCCTCCATTAAGTAGGTCTTGGTAGGGGGAGGGGTGCTGGGGAGGTGGGAGAGCAGGAGCGGAACTCAGGAGAGTGGAAAACAGATGGAAAATGGTGAGGGGCAAAAAGTCAAGCAAGGCTCCTAGGGGACAAGAGACCTTGGCAATGGTCCCGAGGGGCAGAGCAAACCTGGAACTTACTGCTGCTTGGCGACTGTAAGGTCAGGCAGGTCCATGGTCACTGGCAGCAGTCAGGAAAGAGCTGGTCTGACCTGTTCCGGTCTGGTGTCCTTCTCCTTACATTGCACTGTGCCAAAGACTATACGAAGCTTGCAAGGGGATGGGCTCGTCTACGGAAATATGCTGATTCAAAGCCGATGCCCTCTTGATGAGACCAGAAGCTAGAAGCAGGGTTCTTGGATGAAATAGAGCTTTGTCCCGTCATCTGTGAGGCACACCTTTCCACCACATCGCTCATCTTTCTAAGCATCTGTAGTGCCTGGTGGAGAGGAAAGAAAGTGCCCGCACGTCTGCTGTGCTCCCGGCTCTTCCTCTAAAATGACATGCATATGAAACTATTCGGTTGGGAAGGGAATGGGGGTCTGCAACAGGAAGAAATGCGGGATGGGAGAAGATTCTAAAAGCAGCAACATGGAAAAGGGAAAATTATGTGGTGTAACTGCCAGATCTGCCGGCTTTGGATCTGAGGAACAGGGTTCGAGTCTCGGCATCGACTCAAAATCCTTTTCTGGGCGAATCACTCGATTAGCCTCACCTAATGTAACCAGATAGTTTAACTGGCACTCATGTAAAGCGCTCCAATACTTTCAAGTCAAGTTAGCAATGTAAGCAACTGTAAAAAATAAAGTGTTGATGGGAGTGTAAAGCAGCAACAAAGAAAACGTGCTGTTTCTGGCTGTAAATACAACATAAAAGTTATAAAACACATGCACGCTCAACACAAGCAGTAAACAAAGAACAAAAATTGTCCCCCAAACGAACAGATAAACAACCAAAGCGTAAAGTTACAGTACTTGGTCCCTGCTCCTTAGGAGAAAAAAGGAGGGACAAAGAGGAAGGACTGACCACTAGCAAGAAAGGATTTTTAAAGGGCATTGGCGTTTTCACTCTAGCATTGCCGGTAGTCCCGTTTGCTAACATGGGGTTACACTAGTCCACCAAATATAGTACTTCAAGGTATCAAATTATTTGTTACATTCACCCCAACATATTGCGAAAGTTAGATTTAAGATAACTTATAATATAAAGGTCACTTGAAAATGTCACTGCTCTCTTGCCCCAAAGTAGTAGTAGCCGTTTCTGATCAACAACTGAAGTGTTCATCTGAGACAGCCTACTGCCCTCCTACTAGGAGGTGTCAATTGCTCTCATGAAAAGAGAACAAAAGGCCTGTCAGTGGGAGGAGGTGTGAATGGCCAGAGGGTTGTGAATGCAAATGGCCTAGCTTTAAAAAGCCAGTCAACTGTCACAGACAAAAGAGAGTCACACTTTAGCCTGCCCTCTCCTTTGCCTGGGTAGGCAGGCTAGTATCTCTTCTTGGAGGGGAAAACCTGTTGAAGAACATGTTTCCCAGGAGCAGTTGCTCCCAGGAAAGGCTCTGACAAGTTGGATTTGGGCAGAAAAATGCACTGTGGGACTGTTTTGTGCCAATCTCCCAGGAAGTGATGTAAATATAGGTAGGGTTGTCCGTGGGAATATATATAAGTGCTTGGACATGACAATAACATCCCCCTTTTTATGATATGATTTTATCACAACAGTGTGATCTTATTGGACCAATCGTAATTCTGTGTGTTCATGCTGGAAGAGATTGGTGTGGCACTTAGAATTTGAAAGATATGATACGAATCAGTACACTTTTTGACACATTCTTGCCAAACCAAATGTTCAAATGTTGTGATAAACAAAACTTTAGCATATAGACAAAGACTAGTTGAGGTGTAAATTACTTTCTCCAAAATTCTACTACCTCAATACTCTAAAGGGAAATCAGTGTCCAGAATAGAGATATATGTCTCTATTCCTTGTTCTCATTCATGCAGACAAATCCTAGTATCAAGATTTTAATTAGACAGCACACTAGCAGTTGATACATTTATGGATGTGTTTTGAAGTGTACCTGCATGGCCTGGCATCCACTTTGCACTGCTTGGAAATGCAGACACAGTGGAATGGATGGGCATGGTCTCCAAAGTATAAGACAGTTAGATTCTTATGCACTGCTAATGAATTGAATACTGTGTTATATCAATAGACTTGGAAAGTTCAACCGTTGACTATTAGAGCCTTGTCACACATGAGGCACACACCTGTATGTAATTGAAGTCCAATAATTTTTCACCAATTGCGGACTATGTAGTCATGTGGTTTTGCACCTGTGGCAAGGAGAAGCTGCTATGAGAGAGTAGCCAGACACCAACATCTTCATATTAGTTTAGTCTCTTGGGTATCAAGAAGTGTCTCTGAGAGGAAATTGTGGTTCTGTGTGCAGATTGAGGTAGATTCCTCCTTTGGGGTTGTGGAGATTGAGAGTAGTCACCGCACTGTATGGTGGCTCAGAAAAGGCTTTCCACACATGCTTGTTCCTCCTGAATGTGGCTGGTTCGATCTGTTTACAGAGAGTTGGGTAATTTCAGGCTATGCCTTGGGATATAGTTGGGGGCTTTGTTGAAAGGTACTCTGCAACTTTTCCCTAGAAGGCTTTGTAGTATGTACATAGAGCATTGAGTTTGATTCTCTGGTACAATGAAAGGCATGAAATGTGGTATGATGTAACTTCCTGTAATTAAGGCACAACATTGCTGCTTGGTTTGAGGTCCTCTGCATTTTCTGAAACTAGGTTTCTGGAGCTTCTATATACTTTGCATTGGTAAGTCCATTCAGGACAATATCAGTAACCCCTTAATGAGCTCCATATGATTCTTTATTTGCAGCAATGACAGGACCCTCCTAGGTACTGCAAGTTGGAAGGTGGCATGGCCTGAATAATCTATGGGCAGAAGGACAGGATGGTATTAAGCGAAGCCCTTTTGGGAGCCTCCAGCTCTTGCACGCAGTCAAATAACGTTCTTATGTGCTTTCACCGGTCATCATGATCTATGTAGCTATCTCTAGGATGATATGAATATATGTATCAGCTGCATACATATGGAACTAAAAATGGTACTATGCATTAACTCTACCAATCACACGTACATCTTGTATAGCGCTAGGGAGCATGAGAGACTTAGCGGGAAGGCCACACATGAATCTATTGTGGGAAAGAGCTCCCCAATCCTGATCTTTCTTTACCTTTTATGTATTATATTAGTGTAACATATAAATGAGGTTACATTACCGTGACTACCACAGTCATACTTTCCTACGATTTGCCTGGGTGTATTCCTATGTTTTGTCTGGATGGTATTTGTAACGTAAAAGCCCAGAATTGAAGACTGTAATGTACTTTACTCTTTGTGGTAGTAGCCATAGTGTCATGCTATATCAGTGGTTAATTTCAGCCAGTAGTTTCCGGTGCTCATCACCGGCACTTTATCATCAACACCGGCACTTTTCATGAGCACCAGTTAAGGACACGTTTATTTATGGTAGGCACGGGGAGATTACGTGATTGGACCAGGATGTTGAGCCAACGCTGAGAGTCAAACCTGGTTCCCCATCTCTGAAGTTAGCAGCATTGGTAATTATGCCACATCCTCTTCCTGCTTTCACGGTTAATAGTTGGTTCTGCTTTAGGTGCTGCTAACAGGAGAAATGGGTGGGTGCAAGCTGTCTCCTGAGGAGAGCCCCAGCACTTATTTTTTTACAAATTAACCACTGAAGTATATTTAGATGGAGAAATATTTTCTGAATGTGAGTATCTTGTTTAAGTGATTGCAGGAGGCCATTTTTTAGACATTTGTTAGACAATTACTCTGGTGACCCTTTCACCAATAACTCTCCAGACAATTTCTGAACAAACAACCTTCTTGAAGTTTTTGTGTAAGTCCTTCAAAGGGGATCCGGCTTGGCGGGTCAGACTGAACAGGTCCCACCGGAGAAAGACCAAGACTGATCTTCAAATAGATAGTGGCATAGTGGGTGAAAAACGATGGACCCGAGTGTAGCCCGGCTGACTGCCATTGCTGAGACATTTTGCAAACTTCCACCCATCACTTTTGTGTTTTACTAAGTATTTTAAGAAAAAATCAAACCAATGAAGCATCTAATACTTAAGATTGTATCGCCATTATGTTACCCTTCACCAGCTGCATAAGTTGTATCCATACATAGATTGGCATCTGAACCCTTGAAGGAGTGATCTTCTGCGAACACGTGTTTTTACAATGCATAGCAAGGGTGAAATTGACTCTAGTGCAAGTAAGTACAATGGCCCCTCTGACGCATCACTGGGTTGTTAAATAGAACAATTAGGGACAGGAAGGCACTCACGCCTTTGTGCCCCAGTGCCACTGCATATGCTGTACCACTGATAGCTATCCTCCTGATGTCTGGAATGGTGTCACTTTTTTGTGTGAAGTGTTTTTAAAAAAATCGCTGCATTTTAGGTATAGATCCACTAGACTCAATTTAGTAACCAAATCTAAAATCTGCACCCTGGGGTTCCTGTTGTGACATGGACAAGAGGAGGAAGAAGAAGGTTTTCTTAAGCACTCCTATAGCTTTTTCTCTGTTAAATGAAAACAGGTAACCTAGAACTGTTTTGTCATAGTACCAGCAGTGGCAATGCATTAAAATGTTGGTATACACGTCATGGGAGGAAGTAAGTGGTTTCGGCTTAAAGTGATTTGGAAAACAAATATTAGTGATTCCTGGGTGCATTTGAAACAATTATTAAAGACCCGTGGTATGTGACAAAAGGGGTCTTCCATCATCTCTACACTTTTTCACTCAACTCTGAATAATAACTACATTTTTTACTGTAATTTTCTGATCTATTATTTATTTCTAAAGGGCCATATTAACATGTTTATTAGGTATTCACTATTATGGGGCCTATTCACAAATGTAAATTTGGTCCCAAACATGTTTAGGGCAGGATTTTCTTGACTAAATCCTGGCAGGAATTCACAGTCATTCCTGCCAGGTGGAACCCCATTTACATGTGCGGAAATCTCTCCCATGAGTGCTCATTACTAGGCACCCAAACTAGCCTTGGAAGATTGTGAACACCCATGCACATGGCTGGTTGTCAGCATTCACAAACTCTTCTCCTTCCCCTTTCCACCCTTGAAAAGGTTGAGATTTACTCAAGCTAAAGCCAGGCTTAACCCCTCCCCCCTCCAAGACTGAAAAGTGAATGGATCACCCACAGATCTGCTGGATATTCATGGATTTGGTTGAACATCGGATCTTATTTCCATAGCACAGGATGAATAGGATCTAGCTGGGAATGTCACAGTTGTTTCTAAGGAGTACCTGAGGAAACCTGATCCTGGCGCTGCTTCCCATGCTATTTCTGTGGATGGTTTTGAATTCCGTAACAAAGTAAATCAAAAACGTGCACATAGGTGTAAAACCTGCAAGTGCTGATTTATTACAGCTTCCTTTGTGACTCTAGGGCCTGATTAACAAATATATACTTACACTTTTGTGTAACTTTACAATTTGTTGCAATTCACAAAGAAATGTAATGAGTAGTTTCTTGACGACTGCATATTTTTTATGTGCTGAGTATCAGCCACGAGTGCAGAGACCCCGCAGTTGTAAAGTTACTACTCGTTAAATTCCTTTTTGTGAATTGCAAAAAATTGCGATCTTATACAAAAGTGTACGTTTATCTTTGTGAATCAGGTTCCTAGGGTTTTGCTTGTATTTTTGATTGACATATGATTAAAACAGGGGCGGCCTTAGGCATGTGCAAGCTGTGCACCTGCACAGGACCGCCAAACCCCAGGGGCCACCACGTCAATATATATCCTTAATATAATAATCCTCTGAGGATGGATACATATTTGCGTGGCGGCCCCTGCCAGGGATTTGGCGGGCTCCGGCTCTGTTCCACTTCCAAACACCCTGACCCCCCCCTCTTCACTGGACTCCACGCTCCGCCCCGCCCGGACCCCCTCTTCCGGGGCCCCCTACCTACGCTCCCTGCCCAGGGCCGCCATGAGCCTAGAGCCGCACCTGATTAAAACTTAACTTCTCATGATGTGATACCTTCAAAATGAAACTACAAAAAAAAAAAAGCTAAGGAGGACTTTAGGACCAGATGTATCAAAGGGTTTTACCCATTCTGTGTCTATGGGAAAATATGTTCGTACATATGGCCCTAAGCGTTAATGACTGTGAGAACGTACTGCTAGCACGGATTTGAGATTGCATTTATGAAAGCTTAGAGTGTTGTGTAAAGGCTGCCTATTGCAAAACTTAGCATTTCCTGGGACTTCCATATGCTGTTCCGGTTAGCTTGGGTTGAGCAATAATGAAGTTTCCAGAAGAAGCAAAAGTAATACAGAGGACAGTTGCAGCATTGTGAGCCATGACAGTCCTTCGGAAGATGACCCTTTGAGCGCCCTCTGCAGGGCACATGGGGCATACTAGGGCATCTGCAGGCGATAGTATCTGATTTTATGAAACTTACTATTATTATAGCTTAGTGCCACTTAATAGACTCATTAATATTGAACTAATGTCAGCTCAATAATTGACTACCAATATATGGGCAAAGTCAGTACAGGTGAAGACGGCAATAGTAAATCAATACTTCCCTATGTTCTCTTACCTTGACTGTATGTTGGTAGCTGATATTGTGGAGTTGATACATGCACAGGTCATATTATTGACCTTGATACTTTGACAAATCAGTTTCTTCAGCTCATTTAGTTACTCTCAGCTGGCCTATCACAGTGGGCCTATTAAACTTGTATTTCTGATTTATCAACAGCACAAGCCCACACTAAACTTGTATTTCTGATTTATCAATAGCACATGCACACAGTGAGAAGCATCTTACCGATCACTTTTGAAAGCAACCTTGATCACAGGATGATCAGTGGTTAACACAGTGGGGTAAAGATTTGCAATCAAAACTCGAGTCTCCATTCTCTATCAAAAGGGGAAGTCAGCGTGAAACCACCGCTTCCTCTTATGCGTCATGGTCGCCAGTTCAAGAATTAGATTGTGCAGTGCCAGAATGTGAGGAATCTGCTTGTCACACACAGGGGAAGTACAAAGGGTGTCCGCAGAGCTAACAATACATGCGCCACTTGTTTTACAACTCACTACCTCACGGTCCCCACACACTTCCTCCAGGCAAAACCCTGGTGGATGCAAATACATGCACAACAAGCATTGGCAATGCCAATAGGCCATATCCTTATAATTGCAAGTGCTAAGCTATTGGCTTTGCCTATGCTTGTTTGTAAAGAAGCAATATATAAAACTTAAAGTTAAGAATACATTTCAAAAGGCTGGAGGAACGGTAAACGTATCTTAAGGAATGTCAGAAATGTACACTAAATCAATATTTTCAATCTTTACACATGGTATAGTTTATTTTTCAAATACTTTTTTTACTCAGAAAACTCTAAACAGAATCCTAAAAGAGTACAGAAGTGTCAGATTTAAAGGAAATCACTTGCCAAGGCCTAATGTACTCTACATAGGACTCAGAGCAGAAACCAATGCTTCAGCCATGTGGTCCTCTGCAGTAGCCAAGGGGGCTGATTTATGGGCTCCTAGGAGCATAAACATCTACTTTTCAGTCATGCTAAGTAAGCCTTCTGCTTCAAACACTAGCTGACTGAGCGCAGCAACCAGTCCATCCCCCAGCGCCATATAAACCTTTGTGTGCCAAGACCTGCATTTTTATGCAATATGTGAAATGCCGAAGATGAAACGAAAACAAGCCCTTGAGTCCGCTTTTAGTCATACTTCGGCAAAAATAAACCTGTTGCTGTGCTTTTACAGATACGCTGTAAAAGCAGCAATTGAAATTACATCCCTTCATCTGTTCACATATTCATCAATCCTTTTACCCATCCACCTTTTCACCTTTCAAACTTTCCATCCATCCATAAATAATGCCATCCAAAGATCATTTACTTCACACATTGATCTGTCATCCTTTCACTCTTCCAGCCACTTATAATTTTACTCTTCTGTCCATCTTTCGATCTGTGTATCCATCCTTCTGTCAACCTTTTCCCCCTTTCTTCCATCCTTTCACCCATCCACCTTTTCACCTTTCGAAATTTCCATTCATCCATCAGTCCAACTGTCTGTCCCATCCATCCATCCATCCATCCATCAATCCAAAGACCATTTATCCTTTAACTCTTAGGCCCACCTTTCTATTCTTTTATCCATCCCTCTGTCAATCCTTTCCCCCTTTCTTCCATCCTTTCACCAACTGATCATTTCACCCTTCTGGCCATCCTGTCATACTTTCAACCATTCATCCTTACATTCACTCTTACTTCTTTTCACCTACTATTAAATTCACTTTGCTGTTTGCTTCCTTCTTTGCACCTTTCATTGCTTTCGCCTTCTTCTTTCTCCCCTTCCTTCTGTCTGATTTCTACCACAATTCTCTCTTTTCTCACACTATTTTTTCTTACTTGCCTCTCTCACTAAAACACTATTTTCTGGTCTCGCTGTAATTTTTTTTTGTTTGCATCATTTGTTTTCCTATTTCCTTTACTGAACTAGGCAACTCTCAATCCCCACTTCTAAACCATGCCCTGTCCTGCTGTCCCATTAGAGCGTCATGAGATTTCGCCTGCAGCCCTGCGTTGGTCTCTATAAAACTATTCAGCTTTTAATAGTTACCCTCACTTAAGCTGTTTAAGCAAGGTCTTCACTACACAGTTTAAACACACAATGTCAAATAATGGAAAGACAAATCATCCTTGGAACTGTCCATCATGGTAAAAGAGAGCCAATGGATGAAATGATCCTGTCCACGGTACCCATTGTACCATGCTACATGCTGCGGTGGGTGGAAGCAAAATGTGAATGACAGTTGTACAGACCAACAGATGAAGAGGGCGGACCCAATAACACACTATTTTTTGTTTCTACAGGTTTTGATTATATCACTTGAGGTTGATGAAACAGTCAAACCTGTCTACAGGACAGACCTAACAAGTGTTAACAGTATTACCACAGGTTATTTCAAATCTATATCAGCAAAATTTTAAGGGCCTGTTAGAAGATGGTCATATCAGGACATCTGCCAGAAGTCCTGTCTGCCCTCACTGTCGTTCCCTTGCCAGATATGGAGGTGGGAAGATGCCAATTGTCCACCGGACGAGCCTCACCCAGCCCTGCGGTCCCTAACACATAGACGGCGGACCTGCCACCACAAGGCCTTCACCTACCTGGCAGTGGAATACCCTCCTATTTAGGGTGCGGCTCCTGCCTTGGGAGAGCACGCAGATGTGCTTTGCATGCTTGGACATTGCTTTTTAATTATTCAAAAAAACAAACACAGGTTTTGGGGGTCTGGTTTTGAAAAATGAAATAATTTTCAGCCTGCCATTCTATTATGGTGCCATAGCATGACGAGAGGGCTGGAATTCTGCACTTTCTGCAAAATTCCCTGGTGTGCATCTGGGAACTCCAACGATAGAGGGCAGGTTGGGCCGGCGGAGGCGGTGGCTCGTTTACTACCCCAGCTGCATGGTGGCCCTTCCACTCACCTTTAAATAAGGTCCTTGAGGTAATGGTACAGACGCTATTATGGCACTCAGATTCACAAGCACTGAAACAACTTTACAGGTTACTTTATAGATCCAGGCACACACTGTCCTAGCTTCATTAAAGCCATTGCTGATGCTGTGTTTTGTGGTAGTTTATTGGTTCCTGGAGTCTGATTGGCTCTGGGTACCTAATAGCTTCAGTATCTATTGAAATTTTGGTGGCCAGCAGTGTGTGTTTGTTTCTGGGTGTCTTATACTCTCCATTTATTTTTGTCAGTAAGTGAATATTGTAATTTTACTGTTGGGTAGAGGACATCATCTTCGAGTGTCTGGTCGTGCCCTCTTGCCTTGTCTGATAGTGTTTTCCATACAATGAATGTCTAACAGCACTGCTTGGGTGTTATATTTACACTGCTTCATGGCTATGGTGTCTGACAGTGAGCTTTGCTCTCTCTGTTGGTCTATGGGCATCTGATAGCCTTCACTGGTCACTCCCCTCTGGGTTACTATCTCCTACCACTGATGCCACTGCCAACTATAAAGCAAAAGACACACAGATGATGGACGGAATGCTGAGCAAATCATACATCAACCCCCAGTCAAGAGATCTGGGTTAAATCCATCATTCTTTTGCTCGCCACCCCAGTTAGGCTCAGCCATATGCAAATCAGTCTTGACCGTGTGCCTCATGGGAACAATCCAGCCCGAACTGCCAAGCCAGGTGCTCCTGGGACCGGAAACAAGCATCCCAGGACCGGGTTCGGGGCATCGCCCCATATCAGCCAGGCTAGCTTGTATCCAGTGGCACAGTGAGCATGTGGCAGTCAAGCTGTCCTGGCTGATGAGGGGTGAAACCCTGAAACCGGTCCTAGGATGCTTGTTTCCAGTCCAGGGAGGACCAGGCCTGGCAGTTGGGCTGGACTGTTCCCATTGGGTGTAGGGTCAAGACTGATTAACATATGGCTGGGTTCAATCTGGAATGGCATGGGGAGAAAAACAACTATGGATTTAGACCCACATCTCTGTACTGGAGTGAATGAATGACATTGTTCTGCATTCTGTCCATCGATTGTTCTTTTCGAACTACTCACTATAAGGCAGGTGATAGCTTGGCGTAGTGCCAGCTACTGTTTATGCAGGTCTATCCATGCCCATCCTGCACATCTAATTTTACCTTCATATTTGGCACTCGTACACACCAACCCAGAAGTACCCAAACCCCTCACAAGGTTGGGTGTATCTCTCTGTTGCGCCCGTCCCCTTTCTGGGACTGCTGATGCTTCATCATGGAACCATGGACTTAGGCAGAGCAGAAGCAAGGACAGTTGCCCACACTAATTCAGGAATGGTAAGACTCCAAAGCGGTGATGGCTAATGAAACTGAGAATTTGTCTCCCATTGGATCTACCCCCTGAGAGCTGCCTGTGGTGGCACATTTTCAAAATTAGGAGCTAAATTATATATATTTTAGCTTTCATCCTGGTGGCCAGGAGGTATTAATCCTGGTGTTCAGGGTCTGCTACTGCCTGGAATTACATCAGACCATTGATGCCTACTGGCCATTCAAGTCATTTTTATACACATGTGTGCTGGCGAGCATTGGCCTCTCTGTTTTTTTTATTTTATTTTTTACCGTTTGGTACTACTTGTTGGACGTTAGTGCCTGAAAATGTAAATTTTTCTGACGTGCAGCAGCACCAACCAAATTGAAAAGGGGGGGCCCTCGGCCCCCCCGCACGCATGGCGGCGCGGCGACCGTCGCCCCCACTGTCTCCTTTGTTGCCATTCGGCGGTGGGGGCGTGCCCTGGGGGGCGCGGCCCACCGCCGATTGGCTGGCGGCCTCCTTGACCCGGATCCTGGGAAGTGGGTCCGGGTCAGGGGGGGCGGGCTAGAGGAGGGGCCACCTGGCCCCTCGGGAATAAAGAGATAGGGAGCGCCCAGGAGACCCCCTTGTCCCTGGACGCTCCCTCGCCGAAACGGTGTGCCCCGCGCTCGGGGCTTCTTTGTTTTCTTAAACCTCTGGTTTGTTTTGCAGGAATTCGCTGGAATCCCGGCTTGCGGATGAAGGTGGAGCATTGCCGACGATGCAGGATTAGGGCGACTCGAGCATCGTAACTTCGTGGGGGACGCCGCAGCGCGGGAAGAGCCAGGCAGCAGGGACGTGTCGTGCATCGAAAGTATAGAGGCTTCGACCAGCAGGAAAAGTAAGCACATTGGGGGGAGCTGATCACCCCGGGGGATCCACGTAGTGGAGCGCTGGGAATGGCAGGCTTTTCTGCACAATGTTTGTCGGTAAATGAAGGAGGGAAGTGGGGGCAAAGAGCGGTGAGGTTAGGTTCGAGAAAGCTCACAATCCCCATTAGAGTTTCTTCAGTTGCTCAAGTGTGGACTTCATCTGTTGCCCCGTAGGTGAAAGGGTAATGGCTAATTTTCTGAGCATGCAATATTCTTTCATTTTTTCAGTTTGCAGAATATCTTCTGCTTAGAACTTTGCTTCCGAAAGAATACACTAATTCCTCTCAGATAAGTTGACTAACCTGTAAGCTCAGAAAACATGATATTAATGGTATTTTTCCTAAGTAAGGAAGCAGGGTTGATATTATGTAGAATAAAGGTAGAGAGGCAAACACAATTGGCGTTTGTGTTCAGGCACCATGAACCTAGATTCCACTAGGTAACCTGTTAGGATTAATGTTAGTAGATGCAAAAACATGCTGAATAAATTCATCCCGTCAATTTGTATTTTGTCGAAGAATTAGTGGCAGTGCTCAAACCTCTACTCAGAAGCCTGTACCAAAGCTGCATATTCTGTAATTAATCTCATGTCTCATTGATCGGCTACCTCACACTTCAGCCCCTTTATCTCACACTCGCTAGTTCCTGCTTACTATCTTCGTTACGTTTTGACCTTTAGGAATGCACTTGCCGCTACCTGAACCCGCTTAAGTAAGATACTGGGGAAACTACAATGTGGAGTGCGTGTCCGAGAAACGATTGCCGGTCTGGAGTGCGGATTGATCTTTTGATACGGGTCGGGTGCAACCTTAATTAACATGATTGCAAGGTATCTGGCGAGGGGAATCACTGCTAAGCACAGAGTTCTCTCCTGCTGCTCAATTTGTAGTTCCAAGCAAACGCAGTTGTGCGTGATCACAAGACAATGTCCTCACAGTGTGAGATTATATATTAGCTGCGCTGTAAATAATTTGAATGATGCTTGCCGGTAAGTGATAGGGCAATACATTCCCCAGCTCCTTGAAGTCGGCCGCTTTGGCCGTTAGCCACATCCTCCCCCATAATGCACCGTGTTTGAATTCGCAGCCCCGAGGTGGATGATAGTTTGGCATTTCGCTGTTTCTTACTATTGCGAGGGGTGTGGGTGCTGGAGGAGAAGTTTAGCTGATGAATACATGTCACCGGGACAGCTTCTCTATCGTCCCGGGGTTTAATTGAATAAATCGGAGCATTCTGGGAGTTCTAGAGTTCTAGTGTTTAATGAGACAGCTAATCTCGATTCCAGTAAATTATGTTTCATGAAAGGGGATCATAGGGCAGGAACGTTGTGTCCGGGTGCCCCAGAGGCCTTTTGCAATGTTATTCTCGATGAAATAAACGTGAGGGGCGGCCAAAGAGCTCTGGGAGGGCACTGGAAGGGCAGGCTAGACTTCCCACATTTTCAGCAAAACGGTGGCATAGGTAGGAAATAAAAGCCGACGGTTCCTCTTGGGTGGGAGCCCGTTTTCCAGTTACAAGACGCACGCAAACTAAGTATGTAGGCAACGTGGTGTTAAATGCGTCTATGTAGTGTATTCCCCCCCTTTTGTATCGTACTGTACTACAACATTGATACACCAGGTACTAGCCTAGCCCTGTGTGGCCACTGAAGTTGATTTAAAATACATAATTTTAGATGCCCCGCACCAATAGGCGGTGAAAGTAGGGGTACTGCAGCACCCTCACAAAATAATCTTGCTGGAGTTCAGAAGGGAACAAGCAATAAAGAGATGCCTTTTATATGGTGTGTCTATCTTGGTAAATTCGCTGTGCATTCAAAGACGGAGGGCAGATATCAGACTGTCTTCTGACAAATTGCTGCTTATTGGAAGCCTGAGTGACTCGCATTTAATTCTCTTACTGTAAAGTGAGAGGATTGATCTAGCTAACAATCCTGCTGGGGTTCAGGAAAGGGCTGGAAAGGCTGTAGCAGGTCAGTTGTTTTCTGACACAAAGCATTTCAACATCAGGTAATGAACTATGCACTATGCTATTGACAGCGTAGGCAATACCTTCATTTAAGATAAAGCTGTTAAACAGCGTGAAGTAATTGTAAACACACACCGAATGTCCCAGATCACAGAACATTGTTATGTCCTTGGTAGTAGATTGGGGCAGGGTTTGTTGTTACCGAATTGTGCGGCATTTTTAAGGTGAAGGTGGTGTGTTCTGCTAATTTTGTGTTGCAGTGTGGGTACTTCATTATTGCAATAAATACTGCACTGGGGTTATAGCTGTTGGGTTGGATTCAGTTTTGCCTAATTCGGGATGCTGTGCCCTGTAGTATGTTAAGTATCTGGTAATATTACTTGGGGTATATTATTGTGTTATATTGTTTACGTTAAGGATATTAGGGGGCATGCTGCTGCCTTTCCTGGCCGAAATTAGACTTGTACCTTAAAAATTTCTTTCACCAGTAACCATTTCAACACAAATGGGGTAGAATAGCACTTTTTCCAGCTTTTCGAGCATTTAAGCGTTCAGTCGCCCCAAAAACTGTGGCACTTACGCTATCTTAAACTAACACTGGCAGTGTTCACGGTATTTATTGTTACCCGTTGAAACACAAAGTCACCGATCACCATCAACTGGATCGCATCCACGTGCGGGGTGGGGAACGATCAACAAGGAGCTTGGGCGTTTTAAAATGCTTAGGTGGTACTTGGGTAGAATTCACGAGGCAGACGCAACTCCCTGTTGGGATGGGTCCCCACCATGGGTTGTGAGTTACATTATTTCCCTTACGCAAGGAACAGCCATTGACATAGGTCAAACAAGTTTGACACTCTAGGAAGACTGTCATTGGTATATGTAGGTGATAGTAGAACAATAACGGAACCATTCACGAATAGGGTATACCACCTTTCCTTGGGGGTCATCCTGGGGAGTAACGACACCTAGGGGTAGGGCTTGACGAGACTGTTTCCAAGGTCCCATTTTCCTATGCAAACCGAAACAGAAAGCCAAAACAATGGACTTATTACATTGGGGAGGTAATCACCATATGAGGGCTGTTCACTATTCAAGGGGGGAAATTGCACTAGTCAAAACATTGCACCCGGCCGAACGACCTTTCATGGCTTATAGGTTAAAGTCAACATCATTAGTAAGCTATCCTAGGGTTGGCTGTACTGCGTGCAGCCTCAGGCTAAGTCTTGAAGGAATATGGACCAGCTTGTTTTACCAGTCTTTAATCTCATGAATGATTGAAGGTAGAAAGAACAGGGGTATAACAACAAATATCTGTATTTGTTCTAAACACACCCCTTTAGTTCCTGTCCGAGGCTAAGAGCAAGAAATTACAGTCAGTAAACTTATTTGAAACACAAGTAAATTGGCACAATATACGTGGAGCCTATGATGAGCTTGGAGGCGAACAAGTACAGTATGAAAACTTATATAGCACACAGTAATTTAGCATCATATACGTGGTGCTCTGGGGAATGTAGAGCAGCGTGTTTTACCAGTCTATAATCTCATGAATGAGCAAATGAAAAAAGAACAGGAGTATAACAAATATATGTATTTGTTCCACACACATCCCTTGAGTTCCTTTCCGAGGCTAAAAGCATACAGTCATTTAGCACCATATACGTGGAGCTCTGGGGGTGTACCAAAGCCATATATTAATAATGTGGTAGGGGTAACAACGAATGGCATAGAGATGGGGCCTAGAGCCTGTAGAAGGAATGGTTGCGGCATCACATAGCTCCGGGGAGGCATGTGATCATGTCCGGTTGGCTAGGGTGATATTTCCCGGAAGCCAAAGTGGCGAGCCAAAAAGGCCCTTGGGCCAGCTTATGGCCTGGCGGAGTTAGGGCGGTGCTAATTGTTTTAGCTAAAGACTGCGATGCCGCACTGGTAAGTAGACTGTCTTGTGTCACACATAGATCCTGTGGAAAATAGGTGGAAAGCCAGGTACAGAGGGTGATGTCCTGGTCTACGGCAGAACGGTTTAGGAGCCAGAAAAGTGCCGTGGCAATGCCACTGGGGGCACTGGACTGCACACGGGATAGTGTGACACTGCCGCAGGACACTGTACGGCACACGGGATATTACTCCTAATAGAGGTCGTTCTACAGGGCACTCTCTGTAGCACTAATTAAATCATAATACATGGAGCACAAACTGGGGCTATGCTTAACATTTACTGTCAACGTGTTAATGAGTAGTCATCTGGCGCTAATCTTATCTGAAACTTAGCAACTAAGGGTAATGTAAGACTAGTACGTGGACAGCAGTTATCGCCAGAAACACTAATGGTGTGTGTTTATCTTTCCATTTTTATGTATGGCCGGGTCCATGGTGGATACCGGGAGTGCTCCACATCACAACAGCTGCAACAGGTGGACAGCCCAGAGGATGCTTACGTCAGCCATGGCTGGGTTCACGGCGGATATCGGAGGGGTTGCTCCACACCGCAACATCAGCAGCGGGTGGACGACAAAGGGGAAGCATTCATCGAGAAAGAGGACACCAAGGGCCCAAGTATTGCTGGCAGGTGTAAGTGCTACCCATTCCCTATGGTGGAAGCGGGAATTGTCCCACAGGTTTTTCTTGGTCTCTTTTCCCTGGTTATTGCATTTTCCCAAACCTGTGACGCAGGGGAGGAGCGCATCACCGGAAGGGGAGGAGCTACAACGAGCCAGCACAAACAACAGGCTGGACGCGGGATAGGGAAGATTTGGTTTGGGGGTCTGTGCCTCGGTCACTTCAGGAACTTCTTTCAGGGACTCTTAGCGCAGCAGCCCGACCCTCCCGTCAGTGGTGATACTTCACCTAGGGGGGAATGACTTGGCCAAACTTGGGACCCGAATACTCAGTGATGAGCTCATCTCCACTGCGGGTGGGTCGGAAAGGTGGGGTTTTTGTGTTTCAATCAATTTAGGGATGACTTCCAAGGGCTGTTAGCGCGCTGGCACGTTCCCCCGTCAGTGGTGATACTTCACCTGGGGGGAGAATGATGTGGCTAAACTGGGAAGACGCATTCTGAGTGAGGGGATTATCTCAACTGCAGGTTGGAGGGCCAGGATCAGCCCAGGTTGCACGGTAGTATGGTTGCAACTCATGCCTCTACTGTCAGTGGCGGGCGGGGGATTCGGTCAGGGCGTTGAATCACTCGGTAAAGAGGATCAACACACAATTGGATAAGCTGTTTCGAGCCCCCCCCCACTGTTGCAGACGATACCTCGTGGGCGTGTCGGGGGTGGACTGTATTACTTGGGGGATGGAGTGCACTGGAATGGAGCGGGTAACGTCGTAACGTCTTGGGGTCTGACAATATCTGGGCCTGGTTGGAGGGATTGCCCAGACGGAGGGAGGGAAGGTCCCGGGGTCTGGTAATGTTAGGGCCTGGTTGGAAGGTTTTCCCTAAAGTAAGATTTTGCTAGGGTAGGTTAAGGCAGGGGGAGGCCAGATCGTCGGTTAACAATGCTGGCCTGTGGCGGTAAGGTCATTATCAGTGAGCACATATTTGAGGTCTGAGGGGGCGGGCATCATCCTATGGAGGTTCCCGCCCAGGGGGAGGGGCCTGCGGGCCACTCTCACAACTCCAGGGGCAAGGTAATGGATGCTGCAAAGCAAAGGAGCGCGGGTAGGAGTAGTTCACGCTTTCCTTAGGCTGGTAGCCACCCCGCGCGCGTGGACTCACGACGCCACCGGCGCAGAGTAAGGGCCCTCCTTTAGTGGGTAAATGGAGTTCAGGGCGTAGACCGGGCAATTCCCGGGGTAACACTGCGCATGCGCACATCCAGAGGGGAGGCGCAGCTTGTAGGACCTGACACCGGTAGTGACCCTGCCATATGGCCAGAAATGTACAAAAATTCTAGATGAGGATGTTTAGTATAAGTTAGGAAAACAACATGTATTAGAGTTTTGTTAAAGTCAGGCTCTCAAACTTGTTGCTAAGGATTATGTACCTAAATGTCCTGCTGAATTTTTGTATAAATTGTTGATTATGCAATTAAAAACCTTTTTTTTTAAATTTCATACTTTAATAAATACGGCCGGGCGACTAGCGCCCGCCTTCCAAAAAGTAAAGACGTCTCGTGTCCACGTTCCTGGGTATTGGGTGCCGGATTGGGGGGGAGGCGGCAGCTAGTCGCTGACCATGTGAAAAGGGGGGGCCCTCGGCCCCCCCGCACGCATGGCGGCGCGGCGACCGTCGCCCCCACTGTCTCCTTTGTTGCCATTCGGCGGTGGGGGCGTGCCCTGGGGGGCGCGGCCCACCGCCGATTGGCTGGCGGCCTCCTTGACCCGGATCCTGGGAAGTGGGTCCGGGTCAGGGGGGGCGGGCTAGAGGAGGGGCCACCTGGCTCCTCGGGAATAAAGAGATAGGGAGCGCCCAGGAGACCCCCTTGTCCCTGGACGCTCCCTCGCCGAAACGGTGTGCCCCGCGCTCGGGGCTTCTTTGTTTTCCCACCCACCATCCCTTGGAACAAAAAGTTTGGTAGCAGTTCTTATGTCTGGTTGAATGGTAAGTTCTGGATGTACGGTCCACGGGTCTCACAGGGTAATAGAGATGAACTGTTGGTGTATTTTGTTGATGCTTTTGTCTAGGAATTTTTTCCCCCTTTTAGCAAGTCATGTGTGAAGTGAACTGTATTTAATGCTATGTGTCTTTAGGCCTTTTTTCCCTTTGTAGCTATACGTTGATACTATTTGAAGTGAACTGTATTTAATGCTATGTGTCTTTAGGCCTTTTTTCCCTTTGTAGCTATACGTTGATACTGTTTTGTTAGCCAGTGTAGCTGTCCTTTAGAATTTTTTCCCATAGGTCGTCGTATTTATTAGGTATGGGGCATGCGGTAAGGTCATTATCGGTGAGCACATATTTGAGGTCTGAGGGGGCGGGCATCATCCTATGGAGGTTCCCGCCCAGGGGGAGGGGCCTGCGGGCCACTCCCACAACTCCAGGGGCAAGGTAATGGATGCTGCAAAGCAAAGGAGCGCGGGTAGGAGTAGTTCACGCTTTCCTTAGGCTGGTAGCCACCCCGCGCGCGTGGACTCACGACGCCACCAGCGCAGAGTAAGGGCCCTCCTTTAGTGGGTAAATGGAGTTCAGGGCGTAGACCGGGCAATTCCCGGGGTAACACTGCGCATGCGCACATCCAGAGGGGAGGCGCAGCTTGTAGGACCTGACACCGGTAGTGACCCTGCCATATGGCCAGAAATGTACAAAAATTCGAGATGAGGATGTTTAGTATAAGTTAGGAAAACAACATGTATTAGAGTTTTGTTAAAGTCAGGCTCTCAAACTTGTTGCTAAGGATTATGTACCTAAATGTCCTGCTGAATTTTTGTATAAATTGTTGATTATGCAATTAAAAACCTTTTTTTTTTAATTTCATACTTTAATAAATACGGCCGGGCGACTAGCGCCCGCCTTCCAAAAAGTAAAGACGTCTCGTGTCCACGTTCCTGGGTATTGGGTGCCGGATTGGGGGGGAGGCGGCAGCTAGTCGCTGACCATGCTCATCTTGGAACGCCAGCAGGGTGAGATATACAGTAAACAGGAACAGGAAACCTAATTTAACAAATATGACTTTATATCTTTGTTACGTCTTCTAATTATGCTTCATAGACTGTCTACGGGAGTTCAATGTCACCTTAATTCTGAATTCATACTGCAACATAGGGGCCTGGAAGCCACTCTTTTAAAAGAGAACAACCTTATTAAGCAGTAGTGTCCAATCCATTTTATTATCTAAATGTGTCTAAAAAAGACACATTAAGATCCAAGACTTCAGATCTATAAAAGACAAAATATTTGGACTCTTTTCTAAATTCTGAGTGTCTTCTTGAAATAACCTTTTCTTGGCAACACTGAAACGTAAGCATGAATTTCCATAAATAAAGAAACAAAACATTTTCAGTCAAAATCGGTCCCTTCACTCCAGGATATTAGCAAAATCTGTGCCCAATGCTCACCTCTTCAATGCAACAATTAGCAAATACAAAGTGACCTGTTTACTTCTGTAACATTTCTTTAATCTGAGTTCGGACCATTTTTTGTTGAAATCTGCACATAAGCAACAGGTAGTAGATTATGCAGCAAGTGCGCATAGTCAATATTTATGGTAAAACGATAGGGCTGCAGAATCCCATATTCCAGTGGCTCTCCATGAAATGTGCTCCCATAATAATGCTATTTACTTTCCATCGAAAAACTTGTTTTGCACTGGAAAGCAACCTCAAAGTAACGCAAAGCGGCTCAAAGCACTGTTAGCACCGAGGGGTCACTACAGGGGTGGAACATGGGCATTCCCATGTAACCACCCATGCCTTTTGTCGCAAAACCCTATTTACAAAGATTTGTAGACATGGTTTCGCACCAAAAGTTAACGTCCCTTCAAAGGAGGCGCTAACAGGAGAAATGCTTTCAATTCTCTATGCTTTTCCAATTTAGCATGCGTGCTGCACTGTGGAGCCCGCATACAAAGTGGGAAAAGCTTTACATTGTGTCTGGGCATGGTATTTTATACAAAAAGGGTACCATTCTTGTACAAAACCTATGCTAGACTCATGCAAAAACCCTAGCGTAATGGCGCTAAGGTGTGTGCATGGCGCACAGCCGCTGAAATCAGTGCCGGCGCAAGGGAAAGGGGAGGAGACAGCCATATCTCTGAAGATATGACGCGCTCCTGCTCCCTCCCTCGCGCGCAATTCAGTGCAGCCTCACAGGGGGCTACAATGCGTCGCATGACTTTTTTGTAAATCTCCCTCTAAGTGTTCTAGCTGTCTATAAATCATTGCAGAAGATCTTAAAAGACAGAGATCTGCCAGACTCATATACCAGAGTCAGAGCTGCTTTGATACCTTTGAGAAAAGATTGCGGAGTACGGTTGTAACGTCAGGCAGGTC
Source organism: Lissotriton helveticus (assembly GCF_964261635.1). Classification (NCBI taxonomy): domain Eukaryota; kingdom Metazoa; phylum Chordata; class Amphibia; order Caudata; family Salamandridae; genus Lissotriton; species Lissotriton helveticus. The sequence goes on along the minus strand of NC_136071.1, from coordinate 513,914,858 downwards.
CATTTCCCGCAGCCTCTGTGATGACGTGAACTATGGATTTAAAATATATCTAAGAAATAAGGGGTATCTTTTATTCTGATTACCAGATTGATACATTTCTCTTTACCACATTGCTATTCTCTGCCACAGCTGCATGTGTAGAAAGTTGCAGGTTAGATTTGTGGGGAGCAGTAACCTCGTGTTTTTTTTTCACCTTTAGGGAATATGTTAGAATGCCGGAAAGTCTCCAGTACCTATCAACCTCTCCGTTGGTTACTTTTGCCTGATGATTAGATTTTTTTCCCAGAGTTTTACATAGCGCAAACTTGACCCGAACGTATCAGAGCGCTTTACTTTAGCACCAGTTGTGTTACAGACGGACACATTTATTTTTGTTATGCACAGGAGAATATGATTTGCCCAGAATCACAGGATTCTGAGCGTCCCACCCAGACTCGAACCCAGTTCCCCAGCGTCGAGGTCGACAGCTCTAGCCGTAAGGCCACATCCAGATTGATCTTTTAGTATCTGATAGCATCTGTGGGGATCCGGAAACTGATCTTTTATTGTGTAACCAAAGCTATTGTACTATAAACCAGTGCTTGAAATGGAGAAATTTAAGTGCAGGTACTCTGTACTAGAGTTACCTGCTTGTTTCTGAGAAGTGCCGGTACTCTCCAATTAAAAGTATTGCATTTCTCTTGAGAAGTGCCGGTAGTCTCCCTCTCAAAATAGAAAAATGTGCCGGCACTCCGTTCCGGACAGTACCGGCACATTTAAAGCACTGACTATAACAGTGTCTGTTGGCTTCTACTGTCTGATATTATTGTTGGAACTCTTACTGTCAGTTATTATTAGTGTCTTTGGCATCTGTTAGACTAGTTTATTTTAATTCTTGATAGTTTTTTGTTCTCTTGGTGTTGTTTGATAGCCTCAGTCAGCCTCTTGGTGACTGATGCAATGACAGGTTGCTATAAACCCAGCTTCTTTTTATGACAGCTCTAGTTTTCCCTCATAGAGGAATTAGGTGTGTGTTCATCTTCTAGTCTTGTGAACTCAGTGGCTTTCCTTGGTAATTTCCCAGTGGTAGTTTCTGAATCTGTTCGTAGCATGGGAAGTCCATGCCCAGGTGGATCACTGTCTTCCTCACTCCCTCTTTCACTTGAGTTAAAGCTCGCTAATTTGCTAAAAAAAAAAGAGCAGCATACCATTACATGACCTGCAAATTGCATCTGCCTCAAAATCATTATATAGAACTGGAAAGATTCTGACAAATTGTTACACCATTCCTGGTGGTCGAGTGTATGGTATGTATCTATATATGATTCTATATGTGACTGTAATACATCTAAGGTATCCTGTTTTACAAACTATGGAACCACCTAGACCTCCCCCTCAAATACCCAACACCTCGTTCAATCCAAGCCAGACCTGCACACCCATCAGTAAACTCTTTACTAAAGAACTTGATAATCAATCCACTATGTTGCCAGCACAATTTGCTATATTCACTGCAGCCTCACGCTTCCTAGCCACTTTTTCCCTTCTCTCTCTGTCTTTCTCTTCCCCACCTCTACTACTGTCTTCTCTCTCTCTCCCCTCCCATAACCTCCCACCCCCTCCCCTCCCATCCCTGTCCCTCTCCTCCCTTCCCATTCCCTTCCCTCCCCTCCCCTTCCCTTCCCTTCCCTTCCCTTTTCTTCTCTTCTCTTCTCTTCTCTTCTCTTCTCGGCACCTAGCTTGCCACTTTCCAGTGGCCTCCAGTTCCTGCTTGTTCCAGTCTAATCAAGTTGCTGCCTTTTAATCAAGTGACACCGCCGCTGACTGGGTTTTACTGCCTAGGTGTTTCCTGCTCACAATTCTTCTTGACAACAGCAGCCCCGCACAGCCCAGGACTCACTTAATGCAGGCTGCAGCATGACCACTCAAATGGTGTGCCTTTGCAAGCATCTGCCTGGGCCTGTCTGAGCTTGGCAGCGCCCAGCGCTAGAAACCCTGGCTCCACGACAATCCAAAGCACCACCGGAGCCAATGAACACCGCCACTACTCCTCCGCCATCCTCCATGACCTCAACAACACATATCGGCAAACACACTGCTGTTGTGCATCCCCCAGCACTACAGTTGGGCTTTTCGCCTGCACCCATTGCGATTTCTGCTGCAATACCTCAGATGTCTACACCACCACCTCCAAACAACCAATGCACTCCACCACCACCCCACACCAACTGTCCGCCATGCTCCTCAACTTCCGATCCCTCGGGAAACACTCCACCAAAATCTGAAACCTCCTCAACAGCAACAGTTTTGACCTTCTCTTCCTGACCGAAACATGCCAGCCCAGCCTCCAAACCAGACATCGCCGCAGTCATCCCACCCGCCTACAAAATCATACACCAGGACCAAACCCACAAACCAGGTGGAGGACTCGCGATCATCTACAAAAAACATGACTGATTGCACCCCTTTCCACGGACGCGGACACCAACCTCATTGGACACCTCCACTTAGAAACAGCAACAGACTACAATGCCACCCTTAAGGAAACCCCCACCTACTGTCCTTTGGGCCCCAGAGCAGAATTCTTCAACCATATCGCAGAATATTTCGCTCCCCTCTCCCACAGATCAACCAACTACATCCCCCTCAGGGACCTCAGTTTCCAACTGGAAGACACCACAGATGTTAATTCCACTGCCCTCCTCAACAGTCTCAGCAACCTCGGACTTACCCAGTTCGTCCCAGGACCAACCTACACAGCAGGCCACACCCTCAACTCTATTTTCTCCTCCAACAACAGGATCACCACCACCCACTTGAGCCTGCTCACATGGTTCAACCATTATATCATACATTTCAAAATACCTGCCAACCAAGCCACCCCACCAGAAAAACTCGAAGCACCATCAAGACACTGGGGCAAAATATTGGAAGAAAACTGGACCAAGACCCTACAGGAATGCCCACCCAACAACACAGAGAACCTCGATATCGACACCAAGGATTTCATTAAATGGCTCGCCGGCTGCGCCAAACGCACCACTCCCACCAGAAACAAGAACCTCAGGGAGTCCAAGCTCCGCTGCAAACAACTTGCGAGAAAGTGGAAACATTGACAAAAACCCCAGAGGAGGATTCACATACAAAGTTTTTCTCAAACTCTACCACCAACAACTATGAGATGCAAAGAAAAAGGCCTTAACCCTCAGACTCAAAGCCAATTCAAACAATGGCAAAGAACTTTTCAACATTGTCAAGGAGTTCTCCAATCCTGCAGCTGCCAACAACGACCTCATCCCAACCCAAGCACTCTGCAATGACCTCTCAAACTTCTTGGAAGAGAAGATTTCTATAATTTATAACATATTCTACTCACAGCATACTGATATGAACTCCCCTGACCAGGCGGACACCTACTTCATCAATAAACAGCGGCTAAGCAACTGTGAGCCCCCTCGAACGAAGAAACTACCACCCTGATGAACACCATCCACTCAGGAGCTCCCTCAGACCCATATCCCCACTTCATGTACAACCTTGGAAGAACCGTCATCTCACCCATGCTCACCGCTATCATCAACACCTCCAAAACCGCCGCCACTTTCCCATGCTGAAAAAAATGCAGAAGTCAACGCCCTATTAAAGAAACCAATAGCGGACCCCCACACACTCAGTAGCTACAGATCCGTCTCGCTCCTACCTTTTCCAGTTCAAGTGATGGAGGAAGCCATCACTACCCAACTCCCAGACCACCTAGAACTCCATTAACTCCTAGACTGCACTCAATCAGGCTTTTGCACCAACCACAGCACAGAGACAGGCCTCATTGCTGCCAGTGGTGACATCAGGCACCATATTATATATGGGGCGCTTGATCCTGGATTGCGCTGGACACACCTTTCAAAAGGTGTGCCCAGCGCAATCCAGGGAAATGCGCCGCATTCTGTTGAATGTGCTGCCCCCAGGGCAGCAGGGACCTCGTGCTGCCCTGGGGGCAGTGCTTTCATGTAAAAAACGGAGCAGCTGCTTTAAAGCTGCTCTGTGTTGTCACAGTGCAGGCGGTCTGCACTTTTGTTGGGGATTTAAGATCCTCTTGCAGGCGGGTGTAGTCAGTGTCTGCAGCTGCCTGCAAGGGGATGATTGGGAGGTCCATTGGACCCCTTTCCTCCCACCAGGGGGCTGCTCTCAGGGGCGCACAGACAGTACGCCACTTAAAAGTCAGTGCACCTTCTGAGGGTTTCTTTGCATTTGCACCTGTGTCTGTAATAAGGTGCAGGCGCAAAGGGATTCCCTCATTTGCATGGTGCACACCCCCATGCAAATGAAGGAAAATCCCCCTGTAGATAGCGCTGGTGCTTTATGTGAGCTAGCGCTATCGGTAGTACAGTAGGTTCCACACAAGCGTCTAAAGCACCCTCTGTAATACCAATTCACCCCGTGGGCATGCATTGTACCCCCAGGGCACTTGTGTAATATGGCCCCAGAAGAATCCTCGACTGAGGAGAAACAGCCTCATTCATCCTCCTCGACCTCTTCTCAGCACTCGATGTGGTCTCACACAAGTCAGTCATCAGAAAGCTGCAGCACTTGGGTTTCTGCAGACCGGCCCTCAAGTGGATATCCTCCTTTTTCATGGACAGAACTCAATGAGTTACACTTTCCCCCTAACCTCAGAACCCAATAAACTCATCTGGGGATTCCCTCAACAATCGTCGCTCAGCCCAACACTCTTCAATATCTACATGACTCCCCACATGGACATCATCGTAGCCCACATCAACAACATAGTATCCAATGTTGATGACACACAGCTCATCCTCTCCCTTGTCAACTCAACACGCACCACCAAAGAAAATTTTACCAACTGCATGAGCAACGATGCTACTTGGATAAAACCAACTGTCGCCAGCTCAACACAGACAAAGCGAAGTCCTAATCTTTGGTAACAACCTGCCCCTCTGGGACGCCTCTTGATGGACCTCCAAACTTGGTCCCCTCCCACTCCTGCGGCCCATGCCAAGAACCTCGGGATCATCCAGGACACAAACCTCTTCATGAGCAGACAGATCAATGTCTTCTCCTCATCATGCTTCCACATTCTGCTAATGGTAAGCAAAATTTCCATCTGGATCCCATTGAACACCAGACGAACGGTCACACAGGCTCTTATCACAAGTAAACATAAATAAATAAAATGAATTTCGTTGCGCGCACTTCATCGCATTTGGTGATGCAGTGCATACAACGAAATTCATTTTATTTATTTATATGTTTACTTACCTGTTAAAGTCCGTAATCCATACATTACTACCCCCCACCCTTCCCCTCCCCCTCCCTACGTCACCGCCCTGCAGTTACACCTACTACAGGCCGCGGCTGATTAGTTTGTGCTTTACAAATAGTGGGTTATAGGTTTTATAGGTTATAGGATTAGCTGCGCTCTACAAATTCACATAAAATATATTTCAGTAGGCTCTTGTTTGGCAAGCAATTATTTTTCAGCTCCATTATGGTCACATTCACCAGCATCCAATTCAAAGTTCAGTGAATGACCTTCATAAATGATTTCCTATTAGGGACAAGTACTGTAAGGGCAATCACAGAAGGAGCTTCTTCTCCTTTTACTTTGGAAAAAACATCTTTCCTTCCATCCAGTCAACATCTCTCTGAATCAGCTGTGGCCACACCGCTCCTTCCCTGTCCTTAACATCAGTTGTCCTTCCCAGGCTGCCTGTTCTCCTTTTCAAGGCCTTCTCAGCTCTTTCTAGCTAAACTACGCCCACTTACTCCAACTGGGCATTGGTAGACTTGTTGGCCTGATTACTATAAACATGTAAGCAGTTCCTGGAAACAAGAAGCACTGTGTACACGTAACCCTGGGTCTGTCATTGATAAATAGCTCATGGCCAGTAGCTGTTGCTGCCACCCCCTGCCCCAGGTCGCCCCGCCCCCGTCAGACGGGCGTCATTCTTTAAAGCCTATCTCCCTGAAGCTGCTGGCTCAGACCATTCTTTCACAAGTGGGGGTTCCCTGATAAGAGGCGCGCGAGGAGTTTGAAACAACCCCAACGGTTTGAAAGGGAATCTCTAGCCATACACAGCATTCGATTCACACGTTACTGTACTATGACACCATTTAAAGGTTGGTTCAGAAACCTATCTACTCATGTTCGAAAACTTCTCACAACGTTTCATTAATAATGAATCTAATGAAAAACGCTTTCCCACAAAATACAGCGCAGAGAGGCCCAAGTAACTCACACTTGGTAAATTATTCTGCAAAAGTTCAAATGTAATTAGTTAAGGTGGATAAATATGCACTTATTTCCTTGTCCGACTACTACAGCTACGTTATTTAGTTATCAGTGAATGTATTCAATCTACCATAAGCGGAATGTTCACCAGTGACACTACTACAGGCAGCATTTCTTCTGCTGTATTGTAGTATGGCAGCAGTAATACAGCAGACAGGAAATTCTGCAGACAGACACCTTGCCATGGCAGATTTACAATTTTTACTTGGAATCTACAAATTTTACATTACCGCAAATCCCTAAATCAGGCCTTCCTATTCTGACAAAATATTGTGTAAAAAATATCATAGAGAAGTAAAATTGTGTCAGAAATATCACAAAGTCAAGTATTCATGGGTAAAAGGTAAGAATATTGCGTTTGTAGGTCTTTTGTATACTTATTTGTATAGTAAATGTAGTTGGTACATAATACACAGTTTGTAAATTATTCAGTTGAGTGTTGTTAGTTTCTAAGTTATGTTGTTTTTATTTTAATGTTAAGCATGTTTTGAATTATTTTATAGTGTTTTTTTCTGATTTGTAATACTTTCTATGTGTGTCAATTTAATTTTTTTGGAGGGTTGTTGGCTTTTATGGGGAATAGGAGCGAAGTATTTTAAATATTTACTTTTTAACTGATTATACATTTTATTTATAAGTTTTAACTTAATTTGATAAGTATGTATATTTTTTGGTTATTTAACAAATTATATTAACATTTTGTAAGCATTTTTTTACTTGTTATTTGGTTAGTTGTTTGATTGTGTTAATTATTTAATTAGATTTTTTAATAATTTGAATACTAATTAATTGTATGTTTATTTTTGATTAATGCATGTTATTTTTTGTATACTTAAATAATATGTATTAATTTATCTGTTGTTAATTACATTTGTTTTTGGACTTATTGGATTTCAGAGTAATAAAGTGAAAAAAAATTATTGATTACATATTATGTGATGTATAATTTTAAATGTTTATTTCATTTTTTAATGTATTTATATAAATTATATAATGCTGAACTTATTTTAATTCATTTATGGGGATATATTGCAGCGCAGACGATGGTCTAAGAAAATCCCAAGATGATATAACCGGGAGATTTCATGAGAGAGGATATAGTAGATTAATAATTGATGAGACTAGACGATCAGCAAATAAAAAGAACAGAGAATTGATCTTATTTTCTACTAGGGACCCCCAAAATTTAAAAAAACTGAATCAACAGTGAGGTTTCTAACTACATATAACACACAAAACAGAGAGATCAGGGACCGTCTAAATAAAAACTGCCATATTCTTAAACTTGATCCAATCATACAGACGACACTCCTTAGGCACCCGCCTATAACATATCGCAGAGCACCTTCGCTAAAAGACTCAGGGGTATATTCACAAGAACGTGTGATAACTACCGTAAGAGTACCGTAACGCAACTTTCAACATCGCAGCCTATTGCGGGAAAATAACCCAGTGGCAACGTGGAATTCACAACGCGGCGGTAGCATGCGATAGTCTACCGAAACCGCGGACAATGTCTGCAATACAACCACCCAGATGGAGACAAAAACACAAACCACAACACCAAAAAAACCAGCGATGGGCCAAAGCGCGATGAGGAAATCAGCGATAAGCAGCGCCATGCCTGCAACACACACCTGGCAGGCAGGAAAAATCACCATAAAAGTAGAAAAAACACCCAAACACAAACTGACCAACACCCAAGCACCATGGAGGCAGCCGGGCAGGCGCAGTGGATGAGCACAACCCCACAATCTCCCTGGATGACCAGCCCTGGACCTCGGGGACAGAGAAGGGCAAGGACAAGAAGAAGAGGAAGACGAAGCTCAGTCCACAGGCGAACAGGATCATAGTCACGGAGGTGATGGAACACCATCTACAACTGTTCGTCACCTCCAACGTGTCATTGGGCACCAAAAATGGAATCTGGCAGGACATTATGGACAAGGTGAATGCCTTCGGTGAGCAGTAGAGGACAATGGACGAGGGCAAGAGGCGATGGAATGACATCAAGCGTAGGACGAAGAAGAAACTCTCTGCCAACCAGAAGGTAGCAATGCAGACTGGAGGTGGGGCCCAGCGCCACAGCTCTAGCTGGATGACATGGAGGAGCTGGTGTCGACAGTCATCAGTGTGGAGACTGTGGCCAGAGTCGGGGGATCGGACACTGCTCAACAGGACACAACACAACCGCAACAGGGTGAGTGACCACCAGGTACTGGGGGGACAGATGGAGATTGGCACAATGGCACACATGCACAATCAAGCAGAGCACAGTGCACACCCACAATGACTCTGGGTCCTCGCCCAGATCTACAGACTGTCACAATGTACAATGTACAATGCCATGCTGTCTGACTGTCAACATGTACCATGCGGCTACATACATGTGGACACATTGTAATACACCATGGCCCCTTCACATCGCAGGGGCACCATCAACACCTCCTGCAGAGCAGTCCCAGCCACTCTTCACTGATGACGGGGAGGACAACACCAGCATTGACACCGAAACCATCCAAGACATCATTGAACTCATCCGCCACTCACCTCCAGGATCAGGGCAGCCCAGCTACATCGAGGAGACCCCATCCACTACCCAAAGCACCCAGCAGGAGGCACCCACAGCCCGGCACTCCCCCAAGACCCCCAGGAACAACACATGGCCTTCCAGCGCTATGTGCTGGAGTGCCAGGGGAGAGCGCAAAGCAGGTGCGGTTGGGTTTCAGCATCATGGCAACCAAACTTGACGCCATCCTTGGGTGTGTAGGCCCGCTCCATGGTCTCCAACGAGCCCTGACTGACATCGCTGGAGTCATGACGTGGAGAGAAGAACACCTGTCCGCTCAGAGTGGCTCCATCGATACCAGCCGTGAGCTGGCACACATGGGGAGGCTCATAGAGCACATGGTGCGGATGGAGGCGGAAAGGATGACAGCCACCGCAGCACATTCAGCTAAATGTAGCTGGGATCTATCATGCCCTGCAGATCCTCATCATGGCATTGCTGCCACAAGGCGGGCGATGATGAATGCTGCTGCCCCCACACCATCCACATCTCCGCCTCCTGGTGTGTCTCTGCCTCTCAGTGCAGCAGGCCTAACCACTCCGGCACCTGAAGTGTCAGTGGGACACAGTGTGGCCGACAATCCACCTCTGGCCCCTGATGTGTCAGTGGCACACAGTGCTGCAGCCGGTAAAGCAACACCCATATGTGGGGCAGACCACTCATCTGGTGACGAGGGCGTGGATGTGCCTGTGATCAGATGGACTCAGTAGCATTCATTTCCGCCATCTGGTCTGTTTCTGCTTGGTCCCGCACATGGCCTCATGACCGTCCACTGATCCCTGATTCACTCAAATGCACTCACCTTGGACAACGACATGGACTGCCACATCCTGTTGGAGGACCAATGACACGGTGACCAGACTGCGGACTGCACCCCTCCTCTTCCGCAGTACTTGTCATCCCCGGATTGACTCTGGCTGGCCCTCCATGGGCCCATATTGTGTAGTGTGTTCAGCATTACCCTGCACTGCTTCAGCTGCAGAACTGCACTGGATGTGCAATAAACATCCAGTGATGCACTGCGGTGCCATGTCTTTCATCATTCATGTACGTATGTGTGGATGAATGTAGGGACATTGATTTCCCTTGCGTCAATGATGCTCCTCCTGTGGGATGCCAGTCAGAGGTTGCTACATAGCAATTTTTGTTATGGGTCCTGTGGACACCACAACAGGGACACAAGCATCAGCCACTTTCTTGTCCGGACATGGACTGAACCTCGCCCAGTGCCCATGAGTCATTTTTGCAAGCCCTGCACTGTTACGGCGTACGGCGGGCCAGACCACTCCGCTAACACTCCTGGGGGGGGGCCTCATTGCTACCCATCGCAGGCATACTCGCTGGTGGTGTGCAGGTCACTGGTCTAGTTGTCAGCATGTCACAGCCACTCCCTGATGGCAGGTTTGCACGCACACCACACCCATCCGGCACATGCATCAAAGGCCATGTGACCCCGCAAATATAAGGGGGTGACAACATCACATACCCCTCTGCCGGTGGTGACTGGATGATGGACCCAAGGCCTTGAGGCCGGCACAGGCCTACCACCATGTGGCACTGACTGGGGTTGAACAGGGTTTGTGGCACACGCTGCATTGTGGCCGGCACAGGCACCCCGCCACGGGACGCTGACTGGGGTTAAACAGGGTTTGTGGCACACGCTGCATTGCGGCTGGCACAGGCACCCCGCTACAGGACACTGACTGGGGCTGAACAGGGTTTGTGGCACATGCTGCATTGTGACCGGCACAGGCACCGTGCCACGGGACTGTGACTTTGGGTGCACTGAGTCATTGGCACCTTAAGCTGCTGAGCGGGTGTGCAACCTGCGCTGATGCCCCGTCCCGACGGTCCGGACTGCTCAGGATTTCTGTGCTTTGCTGGACCGCAGTGTAGGCCGAGCCAGCGGCCTGCGCAGACCGACCACCATGTGGCCTCGATTCCGGGATCACAGAGTTAGTGGCACCCATTGGGCTGAGCGGCTGTGCAGGCTGCGATGTTGCCGGGTGCCCTGGTATGTCCTCTGACATGGAGTAATCAAGACCCAGCACCAGACGTGAGACCTGGTGGCCTGCGCAGCATGGCAGCATGGCAGCATGGTGTGGAGGGTACCATGTCCGCGGGCCCCGGGCTTGTGGCTTACAGCGGCATGTGGTGGTACCTGCTGTCTACATGCCAGTGGCGGAAGGTGAGCAGTGAGGCCCGGGTGTGCATGGGTGAGCATGCTTCGATGGGCCAGGAGGGGCTGGGATGCCTCTGCCCAAGTGTGCGATGTTGTCTTGTGCAAGTGTGTGTACTGTGCCACTCATGTATCTGGACTCTGTTTCAGATGACGGCTCTGACTCTGATGTGTGACCTGGTGTACTGCTATACTTACCGGCAAGTGGTTAGAGACACACCGGTGGTAGTAGGTAAGCAGCGTGACCTGGGTGCGCAGGGGCGGCACTCTTTCTCTCTCTCCCCTTTCTTCTTCTTCTCTCTCTCTACCCCTCTTTCTCTCTCTCTCTCTCTCTCTCTCTCTTTCTCTCCCTCTCTCTCTCCTCCTCTCTTCTTCTTCTCTCTCTCTCTCTCTCTCCCTCTCTTTTTCTCTCTCTCTCTACCCCTCTCTTCTTCTCTCTCTCTCTCTCCTTCGCTCTCTCTCTGTCCTTTGATGTGCGCAGGACACACCTTCTCATCATGTTTTTTTGTCTTGCAGGCTGTGACCCACGGATAGTCCCGAGGGGAGCCGCCATGTGTCTTCAATTCATTTCAGTGTTAATTTCAATAAAGTTTCATTGGTTGCTTCGAAAGTGAATGTGTGATGCTCATTTATGTGATGACACATGCATGTCACCAGTTGTGATTGTAGCAGAAGTGTAGCTGATGTGGCATGTCTTTGGTTGGGGGTGCCAGGGAGGGGTGGTCCTGGGTGTGGTGTTGGTGGGTGTTGTGGCCCTCTTGGGTGTCCATGCTGCATGTTGTTCAGTTGCTCCATGGCATCTGTTTGTCTTCAGGTGTGGCTGTGGGCTAGGCTCCCTTTTGTGGTGCAGGCTGTGGTCCGACTTTACACCAGGTCAGAGCAGGTGTTAATTTCCTACTGCTAACACACCTTATTGTGTGTTTTGTGTTCTTATCGCCGATCTGGCTGGTCGGTGTGAATGTTGTGGTGTCGTGTTGTCGCGGCTTTTTGCACGGGAAAGCCTACTCTGCATCTTATTAGCGATATTAGCGGGGGTCCTTTGTGGCTGCTATCGCTGGAAAACTGGTGCTGTGGGCTGTTAGCACCAGCTTGTGAATGGGGGGTACATTTATCATGACCTTGGATGCAATGTTAATTCGATGAGAGCTCCTTGTGAATATGCCCCTCAATAGTGAAGAGTAAACTTGAGGAGAATCGTGACCAAAGCTGGTTGAAAACTATCAAATGGTTTTAAAAAATGTACTCGCTGTAAAGCCTGCAGAATAGGTAAAAATACAACATCATACTGTACTCCCTTCAGGAAAGAGGATGTGTTGATTAAATGAGATTATAAATGAAAAACAGATTTAGCTGTTTAACGTGTTCCTGTAACCTGAAGTATGTACGCAGTACAACCTTGCAGGTGCATATAATAATTTTACAGCACATGAGGACTATTAACAATGGGGATCGTTCATACCCAGTACCACCTCACTGTGAGATGGTGCATCAAAGGAATCCTGCGCATATTAATGACTTTGTTATTGATTCTGTACCACCAAATAGATGGGGGGAACCTCACAAAATCATTACGGGAACTGGAAACTAGATATATAATACTGTTAGATCGTAAGTTTCCATTGGGCTCAACTATGATGAATAACTGCACTCATGCTTGTAAATCTTGAGTAGGATCGACAGTTAGAAAAATGAGAAGCAGAATTTTGGGCAATTTTTGGGAATGTAACTTCTTTTTGGTCTGTATGTATGCTATATAAAATTAACCTTGCATTATTATTTTGGATTGGGAATAGGTTTTTCTTTAACAATTTGAAGGAGATAGTTAATTAAATTGTCACTTTCCAAGTATGATAGTGCATATAGCACTTTATCACTTTCAATAGAATTAATCTTCAAACTGTAACTCAACTGAATGGTTTCATAGAAGTCAAACGGATTGAACTGTGTACAATTAATTAGGCACTTGCGTTTTATATACTTTTGTAACTGTCAGTTAATTCAATGAATAAATATTTAAACAATTATTAGGCACTTGCCTGAAAATGCAATTAATCGCACTGATCCGTTTATTGGTGTAAAAAACATTATTTATTTCCAATCATGAAACATCACAATGAATTTGCAGTTGTTTTGTATATTTAACAATGTAAGGGTATAGTCTTTTTACTCTATCTTACGAAAAAACTGAAGTAAATAGCACGCAATATCGAGTACCTGTCATGTGACCAAGGCCGTTGCGGCGGCCAAAACGCATTATGGCTGAAAATTGATTAAAAAATGAAATATATTCGCATGGAGTTGGCTCCGTTTGTTCTTTTCGAATAATGTGTACAAGACTCCTTTGATCACTCTTGCAATCATATCTTTCCTGCCTATCACGGCATAAGGGCTTATCACCCTGTTAACGAGTCGTCAGCAGCCGTCTTTGACACTTTTCTCTCGGTGACTACTACTCAAATCAAAGACCTCATTCTTACCACCAAGTCAGGTTCCCCGGATGATCCTTGTCCGCCATTAGTTCTTAAGCTGGTTCCTGACATTATTTCATCCAAACTGACTAACGTCTTTAACACCATGTTCAGAACTGACATCTTTCCATCCTACTGGAAGCAAGCCTCCATTCTGCTGTTTTAAAAAAAATCATACTTGGACCCAGAAGATCCAGCGAACTACCGGCCCATCTCCAGACTTCCATTCCCTGCCAAAATAATTGAAAAGTTGATGAACGCCCACTAAACTACTACATCAAAGATGACAACTGCCTCGATCCTACTCAATTTGGGTTCAGATCGGAACATAGTACTGAGACGGCCCTGATCAAAGCCGCTGATGTACTCAAGTTTATTCTGAATGACGGTGGATCAGCTGTTCTGATCCTGCTGCATCTATCTGCGGTATTTGATAGAGTGGATCATTCTATCCTGATCCACCATTTGTAAGCAATAGGTATCAAAAATCTTGCATTAAAATTACTATCTTCCTTTCTGTCCGATAGGGATAATGTAATCAAAATAGATGCCTTTTCTTCCGACTCTTTTCGCCTGCCCTGTGGCATCCCACATGGGTCTTCCCCAAGCCACACCCTCTTTAATGTATACATTGCCACACTTGTCCAATCCATTGGTTTATCTCTCACTTCCAATGAAGATGACACACAAATCGTGTTCTCTGCCTCTAACAACGCTTATGATACCAGTCATCGCATTCAGAGCTGTATGAAACATATCAACTCCTGGATGAGCAAACATTGTCTCAAGCTCAACGTCGGGAAAACAAGGTGATTTTGTTCAGTAACATCCCCATTTCTGATCAGCATCTTGCTAGCATTTAGAGATGTGACCCCTTCCTCCTCACACCAGTAAAAGCAAGAGTCTGTGGGTCATTATAGATGACCGTTTAAATCTAGGCTAACAAATCAATGCTGTGGTCTCCTCATCCTACAATACCCTATGAAATGCTCAAAAAAATATTAATCTTTCTTCCCACCTCTGTTAGGAAGACAGCAATCTCTATGTTAATACTGGCCAAAATAGACTACTGCAATGACCTTTATAATTGTTTACAGGCCCAATACATCAACAAACTTTAAGTCAAGTGCTTCAGAATTCTGCAGCCAGACTTTTACTGGGACTGCCTAGACACCACTCGGTTTGTCTCGCATTGAAAGATCTCCACTGGCTGTATGTCAAGAACAGAATAAAGTGTAAGTCTCTCTGTCTTACCTATAGAGACCTTCACAACTCTGGACCTCTCTTCTTGAAGAAAGTCTTTTCCTGGTACACTTCTACCAGAAATCTAAGACCATCAGGCTCTTTTAAAATCAATTCCATCATATTTAAGAAACCTAAATGGGGAGGGAGCAGCTTCTTGGCCAGAGCATCCAAAGCTTGGAATCTCCACTTGTTACATATTGGGCCAGCCTCCTCCCTACTTCAATTCAGAAAGCACCTGAAAACATGGCTTTTTAATCAGTATGCTCTCTTTTTATTTTTATTTTATTTTCCTCGCCGTTGCTTGCTGAACCAGCGCCAAGACACCTCTGGGTATACGTTGCGCTTAACAAATTCTGTTAACATAACATAACAGATGCGCCTTTCTGACAATGTCCTGGGTCACATAACTGTGAATGCTTCTCCTGTGGTGTGATGTATATTTATTACTAATATGGGGCAAAATAACCTTGGGTGTGGCAAAAGGGTATTTCTTTCTTGAGCAGGATGGCCTGGAGGGATTCCAATCAGCCTTTCCTGTGCATTACAGGCTAGTCTAAGGGCTGTCCCCCTCCCCTTCCTGACTCCTACGGCTGCCTACCCTGCCATTGACAAATGCAGCTCACATCTAGGCCTGCTTACCTGCCGTTGTCTCCCTAAACAGATTAAAGCCAAACCAAGGAAAGTGGAAATCGTAGACAAAGGAGGCATCCCCAACCCACAGGTTGGCACTGAGTAAAGAATGGCACCCTTAGAACCTCACACCAGAACACTCCTGGACCTGTAATGAAGATTCAGAAGAAGGACTGCCCTGCTGTCTGAAGAAGGATGACTGCATCTGCTTGCCTTGAACCCAGGATCCCAGAAGTGACCCCAAGGGTCAGTTGGCTGACCTCCTGTTTGAGCTACAGAGACACCACAAGCTTCCAGAGACCTTCCCTGTAACCCCCTTCTGACCAGTACCACCTGGACCTGCGTGACCCTGCGGCTGGCCTCTGTTGAAGTAAGTCCTGACCCCCAAGAGTTACCTCCCAAGGTCATGGGCCCTTGACTGATGTCAAAGTGTATTCTTCCTATCTCAAAACTGCAAGAAATGGACTTCAGATGACAAGTCTGAAATTCGGGCTCTTCGCATCAACAAAGACTGTCCGAAGTGCCCGCCAAGACAAAACTCCATTGGTGATCTGCTCTTCATGTCAACAGCAACCTCCTTGAAACCCCTGCCAAAGTGAAGCTCCAGCGGCAACCTGTTCTTTTGTGCTAACATTGACCTCAACTCGAAGCTCTGGCTGAGGCTCCTAGCATGTAACTGTAGCTAGTACAGAGTAAACGTTCCAATGGGATAAACCTGAACCTTGTATCTGACCCACTGTGAGAAGTTAGCCTGGCATAGGATGTCCACTAGTTCTAGTGGGCACCTTGCACCAGTCTAATCGACCCTTATTGATGGTGGTTGTAAAGTCAACCTTATAGAAAGCTATCCTAGTGGTAGCATGAACCAGCAGTCTTCAGGCTAAGACTTCAGTAGGCGAGTTAAGCAAGTTGTTTTTACCAATTATAATCCCTTGAGTACCAAATGAAAGGACACCACACAAGGTATATATCAAATATATATGTATTTAATCTAAACACAACCCCTCTGCACTCTTTATGAGGTCAGAGGTAGAAATACAATACAAGTCACACAGTTAATATACGATAAGTTGCACAGTATACGTTATGCCCTAGGGGCCTCTCAAACCATATACTAAGAAAGTGGTATAAGAACCACGAGAGAATTAGAATGTAGGCCGAGGGCCTGTGGAATTGCTGGGGCTACACTAATCGACCAAAGGTTAGGAAGTAGGAGGCCCACGGGAGATGCATGCAGTGTCTAAACACAGGCGCGGGTCACCATTGACTTTCTATGGAGATCGTAAAAGTTACAAATATACAATTTAAGGACACTTCCGGATGGACTAGGATGGAACCCTTTTAAACTAGGACACTTCGAGAGTGAAGACCCACGGGAGCACCGAAGTACTCGTGTTACCTCACCCAGGGAAGCCGGGTGCATAGGTGTCTTTTCGTGTCAGGTTTCGTCGTCGTTTTCCAAAGAAGTGCTGCAGGCGACCAGAGGAAAAGTGTCCGGGTGGACCCAAGGCTGGATCAAAGATCTGAAGAACCTGAAAGCAGAAGGGACAGAGTCTGGGTCACTAGCCAGTGACCAGGAAGGAACCAGGAAGGAACCAGGCGATGTCGGGTGAATTCAGGTGAAGTTATCAAACTTGTCTCTTCAGCCACGAGGTCCAGGAGGCATTGACGATGTCCAGGCGCTGGATTCGAGCTGTCCCACAATGGATCTAGTTGACTGCGGTGTCGGTTTCCGATTGGAACCAACAAGCCTTGGCAATCGCAACCCACGCAGGATGTCGAGATTGGCTCTGTTGCAGACCAGCAAGGTCTGTGGCGCTTCTCCTTTTCAGGGAAGAAGGAGCAAGCCTGGAGCAACCAGGAAAGCAAGTTAAATTCAAAGAAAGGTCTTCAGGGGGCTCACTAGCCAACGGACTAGGAACCAGGAAGATGCGTCAAGCTCAAATGCAAAAGCAGGGCCCACGGAACACTCGTGGAGTGTGGGGGCCTGGGCCTCGGGGCAAATGGTGCTCAGGCTTCAAGCACCCCAAAGCACAACTTCGAGATAACTCGTTAAAGGAGTGCAGCTTGCAAAATGCAGGATGTCCAGGGGATCCGGTCCCACGTCTCTCGTGTCTGCCACGGGTCTCAGCTTTGTTGTGGATGTGGGTTGGGGTCAGAGAAGTCTGGAAGTCCAGTTCCTGTGTTGCAGATTCTTTGGGATCCGGCGGGAGCCTTGAAAATGCAGACCGGCAAAGTTTCTTTTGGTGCCTGTTTGAAGAGGGTGGTCACTCCTTGACCACAAGGGAGATATCTTCCATCTTCCAGTCAGAATGGAACGTCGAAGGTCCAGGATATGTCTTTCAAAGATTCGTCCAGGGTAATCTAAAGTCCTAGGGACACAGCTCCTATACTTATACTAAGGATGGGGGCTGGACTACCTGGCTAGGTCCCTCCTGTGGGTGGACCTGAGAAGGGAGTGGTTACACTCCTTTCCCTTTGTCCAGTTTCGAGCTGGGGCTGTGTGCCCCAGCAACCAGTTTGAACTGGGCTATGCATGGAGCACCTTGTGTGCCCCAGGCAGTGTCTAGAAGCATTCACTGAATGCAGCCCTCCCTGCCCCAATACACAAAACCCCTGTCTGGGGAGGTGCCATCACCTCCCTGGACAGAAAACCTATTGTCCGGGCCTCCCCTGCCGGAGTTTCGTCCAGCAATAGGAGGTCAGACCATTTTGTAATGCTGAGGCTCTGTTTAACTTTAACAGGGTAAAGCAGTAACTACATGTCTTCTCCCTCTAGAAGGGTGGAATGCTACAAACGTCGCCAGGACTGGCAGGGGGTAGTATTCCAAAGTGTTTGACACCTTACACGACATGTTTTGATAAAGCCAAACCAAAGTTAGCATTAACCGCAACGATTATAATGCACTTAAGAGTATATGGTATGGCTATATCATAGAACAGCTATAAGGAGATGGTTCCGAAAGCTGCAGAGGGGCTGAGCCCATGCTAGGGCACCCTCTCACATAAAACCAAGCACTCTGCATCCAGGTTTGTCGAGGCCTACCATAGGAGTGGCTTATAGGTGTATATGTGTCTATATATAACCACGAGGTTTGCCTGCAAAAGGAAGGAGCCCACAAGCAAGGT
Source organism: Lissotriton helveticus (assembly GCF_964261635.1). Taxonomy (NCBI): domain Eukaryota; kingdom Metazoa; phylum Chordata; class Amphibia; order Caudata; family Salamandridae; genus Lissotriton; species Lissotriton helveticus. Next base: position 513,896,346 of record NC_136071.1, on the reverse strand, counting down.
GAAATCACTGCTTTTTATTCCTGTTGGGAGCAGCAGTGAAATGGATGCAAATTTCCAGCAACAAGCATCAAAGTCCAGCCTGACGCGTTTCGTAGCCTTACTTCATCAGAGGCTTGGGCTTGTACTCGGAGGCAAGCATTTTAATCAGGCAGCAACATACTTCCCGCCTCAGTGGGCGTTGCCAATCAGATGGCCTTGTGGTCTTGGTAGTCACCTGTCTTACTCGAGTGAGTAGCCTGCCCCCAAGCACCTAGATAATGTCACAATAAAACCCGAGTGGGGTGTGCTGTTATGCTTCTCAATTCAAAGCTGTCCATAGTCTGCCAACAAGTGCCCCATTGCTTCCATACCGGTGGCGTTTTTAGGCGTCTCCATGGGGGGCCAGCAAGCCCCAGGGCCTCCCTCCGCGTCTATATATATATATGTCTATATATATATATATATATGACGAAGAACTTTATGTTCATTTAGAATACATTCTCTTTCCTTAGTGGACAGTCATCAAGAATTCCTTCAAAAACTGATGTTGCTATAAAAGATATCTTGAGTAAGAGGGTACTATACCCGAAACCAGGAAATATGAATAATAGCGTTACATAAAGATGAAATGCTGCTGGGTACTAAACCAGAAGTCAATAATGTACACTTTGTAACATAAGAATGTGGATAATAATGACAAAAGGCGCTATTGTCTTTCTGTAAATAAGTGTAAAGTTTTTTGGAAATGTGATAAACTACATATCCCACAATGCCACTTAAAGGCAGATGTAGGTATATAAGTGGAAAGTAAAGAAGGACTTACTAACCGTGAAAAAAGCCTGTTGGGGCTGAAGCGCGTTGGTGGGGGAGAGCTTATCAATAAAATAAGCTAAAACCAATTGGAGTGCTGCATCCTTTGTTTATAATATATATATATATAGGTAGATATAGGGATACTATATCTAGGTATGGGGTGATTACACCACCTTACCCAGGCTGTGTGTAGAGACCTGTGGTGTCAGTTTGGAAGGCAAACCAGGGGTGGCACAATACATGCTGCAGCCCCTGGTAGGCCTAAGGTGCACCTATGCCCTGGGTACCTATGGTACACTATACAGGGGCTCACAAGGATGACCCAGTATCCAATCTGGTATGTACCTAAAGTACATGGTATCAATTTAGAGAGAGAACAGCTGGGCTGTGGGTATGATTAGCAGGCCCACAGCCACACCAAAGTCGAAAAACCATAGAATCACAGCAAAAAGTGGGGGTGACCATTGAAAGCAGACCCTACTCTCCTACACCCACACTCCATCGCTGTCAACCTAATAGATTGACTTTGTCCTGCTCCAGCTATCCAGATAACCACAATTGGCTTCTTGGGGCTATTTGTACATAGAATTAAAAAAATCATAGCTCTGGTCCTAATTATTGGATTTTAGACATTCTGGTGTCATTTTATTTATTACAATTCACTCTATTTGTCTAAATTGGTTTGGGATTGGCCTTGTTTTGTATTTTCACTGTATTACTGTTTGAGTGCTGCATTTACACATTGCCTTGAAGTTGCTACCAGAGGGTTAAACACATGTTTATTTAGTAACTTTTTTGGTTCAGCCTGAAAAGGATTGTGTTTATTACTTGAGGGGAGCTCTCACCCCTCTCATCTAATAACCCAATTTCTTACAGTGGATATATTTAGAAATAAGGAATTACCATCCCTGCTACTAAATGTAGGAATTTGTGGGTTACGGTCAGCAGAGTCAGGTAGGAAACTTGACCACTTTTACATCAACATAGTCCGTTAAAGAACCTTTCATTAGAAAACATCAGAGTGTCTGCCCACAAAAAAAAAGACTGTATGCCATTGAGGCGGACTTAACATCTGCCCATCGGACTTTGTCAAAGACTGTGAAATAAGATTGTAGAGTGCAGCTCTTTCTCCCTCCAAGTGGTATGATCTCGCCTCGAGGGATTTCCATCATATATAACCCAGTTAGTATGTATTTAACCCGCTGGTCTCTTTTTGGAAAAGATAGCAACAAACTGAACTTGTGGTGCCTGGGCCAATGTGCTGGCTGCTATGGAATGGAGATGGCAGAAAGGTGGTTACCACCTTGTGTAATGCATACACCGCTTAATATTAGAAGGTGAGAGGTCAGAGTTAAATGGACCAGGGACTTGTGTGAAGACTTACCAGATAGACAGTGGGTGGCTCGCCACAATATGTAAAAAGAGTTTCAAGAAACACAAGGTTCAAGGGCATCCAATGCAATTGTTTACATCAGACCTATCATATGTTTGATGGGGAATCCCCTGACTGTCCATGGTGTCAGCAGCCAGATGCAGGATTTTACTACATGATTTGCGTGTGATCCAGCGGTGTACCAACAACAGATACTACAATATCATATACTAACCTTGGCCCATACACAATCTGAGTAAACTGCTGGAATCAAAGTTTATAAATTTTCCACACCTCAATATTGATTATTCCTTATTCCTAACCAACCTGTCACTGATCAAAAAGTTATTTCCTCTAGTTGATGGACCGTTAGTTGATCAAGTTGATGGTGAAAATTATCACTTAATTCTAACCTTTAGTCTTAAAATAAATAACCACAGACTCTGGAAAGTTTTAAGACTTTATCTAAAATATTTTCATGTGAACCACTTCAAAGTACAGCACATTCACCAATACTCATAGGAGAAAAGATTCAATTCATCATATCATCAGCACATACTTCAACCTTGCAATGACTTATGCTCAGAAAGGAGAGGACAGAGAGAAAAGAGCACTTGCACATTCACAAAATTAATATTTATCTAGGATGGTGTGAAGACCAACCCCCTGGCCAAAGGGCTGGTAGGGGACCCCCTGGATAGATCAGGAGACAAAGACTTCAGGACAGGATTCAGGACAGGATAGATGACCACTCTAGCACCGACGGTTACATTGCACCCCTCTCTGACACTCACTTCCTCCTCAAGATTCTTCCCCGATCTTCTTTCTAAGCCTAATAATTTAGGATATTAAGTTCTGCATTCGGTTCTTCATCAGCATCACTTGTTACTCCAACAGCATCCCAAGTTCTGCAGCATTCAGCATCGATGTCTCTCTAACTAACTAAATACTACCTCAATTATACCTTTTCGTTCCTCATGTACCACCCATTAATGCTTCATTATCATAAAATACTAAATCTGATTGGTCAGGCAAGGGGGGGGAGATCATCACAACATGCTTACATATCATTCTTTTCAGTTAGCCCTTTGTTAATAAAACCATCCCCTTAATTATTCATGTTTTATTTTCCCACCCACATTCAAATTACATTAGATACAAATGTTTAAGTTTAATATGTAGTCTTATTCATTCAGGTCTTGTACTGCCGGTTCTCAGGCTTCACACAGGCTGTGGCCTTGCACTCTTCATGAACTACATGTCATCCTTCCGGGCTGGCTTCTATTTGCCATGCGCAAAACTCATGTGACACCTCACTCCATACATACCCAAGAGGACCAAATGTGCACTAGTAATGAAGTCAGAAAGACAGACGTTACTTTCAAGAATAAATGGTTTCACTTTTTACCACCCATCTCTACTCTAATCCCTTTTACTCATTAATACTTTTCCCGCATTAGCATTAGTAAAATAGCTCCATTTAGTTTCAAGCAAGCAGATGCAAAGCACGTGAGTCTTCAAGACTCCATATTAGTATCTTCTCCCTCCAAGCGACAGCTCATCATACTGCGTAGATGCAATTAACGCATGTGCAATGAAGATTTCTAGTTTGTAGCCATTTTAGAAAGCCCCTCGAGTTATTCATGTTAGAAAACACATATGCAAGCTTCACTAACCCTTGTTTTTATGTGGTGCGTATTAGTTTTACACAATACGTAATTAATTACATGTTAGGGAATTAAATGAGAGGATTGTTTCCGAGCAAGTCTCTTTTATACGAGTCCTTGCTCCATTACGTGTGTCCGGTGGATTATTGTGTAGATTATTTGTGAAATGCTCCAGGGACATATGACCTAGGAGGTGAAAACCAATGTTCATATGGGTATTCACATCTGTGCATTGTGGGGGCCGTTGGGTGGCGGGCCCAGCTGATGGATGTTGGATAATGTAACATGATTATGTATGTTTATTGAGAATATATTCCAGAGGACCACCTGATAATTGATCGCATTATAGCTTTTTTTATCGCTTTTTTGGTATTTTCAACATGTTTGCTAATGTTGATCCTTAGGTGGACTAAATGTAATAGACAGTTACTGCTATACTTGCTATGATGCCCAAATACTGGGTGCAAATGATGGGGGCAAGGATTGTTCACTATGGCAATATTCAATGATTAATCTGTAACTGGCTTATGGTTGTAGAGTTAAGAATTATAATAAAGAAAGTGCTAAAAAGAAAATAGATGGCATGCATGACTACTGAAACCCAAACAGTCACCCATGTTGGATTGGAGAGGAATACATTTCTCCAATGCCCTCGTTACAGAGGTCTTGCTGCCTGCATTTGTACTAAGTGGCTATACTATGTCGTAAATCAGGAGAAAGCCAGCACTCACAATTCATTTAAATATTTACCTGTAACATTCTAGGTCCATGGCTCCATCTCAAGTATGAAGCTGAGGAGCACCTGAAGATGCAGCACAAGGAAAAGGTTCAGAAAGCTGTGGAAGATACCCAAACAGAACCCTAAAAAATTGGAACATGTTTTCAACCCAGTCACACACAATATCCAGATATTTTTTCTTGTCTTGGAAAAATGTAGATTGTGATACTTGATCACATCCTTCAGTTTATGCTACATCTTACAGGCATTGCTCCCTTGGCACAGTGCCTATTACCTTGACATGTTCTCTTTCTCCAAATAGGGGATATTCTGTCACTACAAAATGACACCATAGGACGGTTGACAAAGATGAGCGGCTCAAAACTATCCTAAAAAGAAAAAAACACTCAGGAAGTGTCAATTGCCATTTCAACAGACCAAAGCTTGGTCTCCTGGTCACTTGGAGTATGTAATGATAAAATCTACACATTTTGGTACTATATTTTTACACTTTTCTCTCAATGCAATGAATGGAGGAAAGAAAACATGACAACTAAAAGTATAGATAAACACTATTGAGCAGGCACTGGGCTCTTCTCGAGAGAAGAGTGCAAGAAGACATTGACAAGGAATACAGTAAGCTAGGATAAAAAAGCTGACCACTGCTACTGCAGTTCTTGATTTGTTGTGCAACTTCAGAATGGGGCTACGCTTACTACAACCTTTGGGCTAAATGTTCATTGCACAATGTGTAAATATGAAATAATGCAAAGGCTTCAGGGTGCTCTAAGCAAGGGTAATAAGCATTTGCAATGCAATAGGTCTCGCATTTACGCGAGACATGTTGCATTGCAAATGGTAGGCATCACAACAACGGGAGGGAGGGTGGGGGGGAGAATGTACAGGCAACTGGAAGGAGGATGGGGGCGGGAGAAGGCACGACACTGAGAGGGAGGGGGGAGTAAAGAAGGCACCAAAGCATGTCGTGCCTGCAGTAGGAGAACCTTATTAAAGAAAATAGTGCTCACAGTATAAATAGCATGTAACATGTAACAACTGAAGCAAAGGGGCCAAATGCCATGGGAGGTGACAAATGAAGTGGAGGCAGTACTAAAAAGGAACTAACAAGCCTATTGACCAATCAGAAGTCAGCATTTAGGACAGACAATGCCACAAGCCAATGGCAAATATGAGCGGAGAGTGGGCGGAGCTGCTATTCACCTACTCCTCTACAATAAGTCTCGCAGAGCAGAGCATGCACGCTAGCTCTAGGCTCGACATAAAAAACAAATGAACAATTGTTGATCGAAAGAGACAGGTACATTAAAAATGTAGGGGGGGGCGTGGCCAAGATGGCGGCGGAGTAAGACGTGTTTTTCGTCCCTCCGGCGCCGGGCCTTGCATAGCGTTGTCCAGCTTCTGCCCCGGGCTCTTCCTTGACCTCCTGGGTGCCCCGGAGTCCCCCTGAGAGCAGTGGCTGGTCCCTGGCCGGAGCGGACGTGACGAAGCCTAGAGGCGGAGCGGAGTTTGCGGCGGACCCGCCGGCGGCCGCTCTACGACTTCGAGCGGCCCCGGGAAGCACTGACCGCGGGGTGAGCGCCAGTGGGCTGCGGCGACTTTCGAGGGCGAAGCGGACCTCAGGATCCCCTGTGGTGGAGAGGCGACCCCCCCCTGCCGGGTCACGGGAGCGGCGGCCTCCGGACCTGGGGCGGAGCAGGAGCGGTGCCGTGTGGTGAACCGCCCCCGGCCTGCAGTTCAGGCAAGTCCGGGGCTTGAGGCCTAGGCGTGGATGCGGGGCCGCACAGCTTGAGCCCACATCGGAGACGCTGCAGTTGCCGGTGCGCTGCGGCCCGGCTCAGCACCCAGCGGCGGAAGGTGAGGACCCGCGCCGCAGTAAGGACACGTGTGCCTCCGGGGGCTCGATCATCAGAGCGGGGCACGGTGCCCTGGAGGCCACGTAAGTTAGCCAGGAGTGGCCGGGCTCCTGGGCCCCCAGCGCAACGGTGGTGAATTGGAGGTGCCTAGAGCTGTCCCCACGAGCCACGGAGCAGACCACATGGGATCGAGTGTAACCGCAGAGAGGCCAGACGCGTCTGGACGGCCGAGGGCTGACGGGGGGCCGCTCGGAGGTGCAGCAGAGCGCCGACTTGAACCGTGAGTGCCTGGGGGTCCCCCCAGTGAAGTGAGAGCATTTTTTCACCGAGGTGCCGCCTGTCCCCCCCCCTGCTCCCCGCATGTGTCCTGCCTAAAGGTGGAGTGGCAGCGACTAGGGGGGTAGGCCCCAGCGCAGCTGTAGAGACGATAGATCCTTGTGGTGTCATTGGACAGCCTGTCCCGGACCTTGCGTTGGAGACCCCGGAGAGGTCAGTGGGTTCTACCCGTTCCATGCCGCCCTGCCTAGCGTCTGGTACCCACCGAGCGGGCTGAACTACTGAGAAGTAACTGATAGTGGGGCGCCCTGTCCTTCCGGCTTTGGGCGATCTACGTCTTGGGCCCACGACCGGGATCCTCTGCTTTTGCTACGGGGGTTTTGTCGCGATCAGAAATCTGGGGGGCGGCGCCCTCCCTTGCATCGGGGGGCGGCCATCTTCACGAGGTCCACGTGGCTGCATAGTGCTACCTGCCTGCCTTGCCGAGTGTCAGGGCATAGTGAAGATGTCTGCCTCACAGCGCAAAGGGAAACCCGGCAAGGAGAGTCAGCCTAGGGGATCCCAGCCACCGGCATCTCCTGGCTCTAGTGCCTCGCAAGGGCAGAAGGACGATGAGACTCTTGCCACCAAGGCCTTCATGACGGAGCTCTTCGCCTCTACAAGGAAGATATATCGGAGCTTCGCTCTCAGTTAGCGTCAGATCTACGCAAAGTGCGCCGAGATGTCGATAGTATCGGAGAACGGGTGGCTACATTAGAGGACCACGACTTGAGCATGGCGAATGATGTTCACCTTCTGCAGCAGGATGTGCTGCGCCTTATGGAGCAGAACTTGGACCTGCAAGCCCACGCGGAGGACCTGGAGAACCGTTCAAGAAGGAACAACATCCGGATACGAGCGGTCCCGTGGGATGGCGAGGCGGGCGACCTTCGAGGCTATGTGCAGGCACTCTTCTTGCAGATTCTGGACGAGGAGGACCTGCAAGAAATCAGAATGGATAGAGTGCACAGAGTGGGATTGCCTAGACGTGGGGGCGGTCCGCCTCCGGACATCTTAGTATGCGTCCATGACTTCCAGCTGAAGGAACGGATACTGAGGAAGGCGCGGGACCTTCCTTCCCTGCAATTCCGGGAGCATCGTCCTCAGCTGTATCAGGACTTGGCGGCCACGACGCTCCAAAAGAGATGCGACTTCCGACCAGTGACCGCATACTTGCGGGAACATAACATGTCCTACTCCTGGGGCCATCCCTTCCGCATAGTCTTCCGATGGCAAAACAGACTGGCACAGATTCGCTCTCTCCAAGAGGCGAAGGAGCTCCTGGGCATAGCAGACGCGTCCCCGGCACCCGGTACTAGTAGCCCGCCTTCGCGACGACGGCGCCGATCTTCATCTTGGCACAGAGTGGGCTCGGAGGCGAACCGCAGACGTCCGGATCACACGACTAGCCAGCAGGAGGGAGGGGCTGCGGTGGCGTCCGTGGCCTCGGTAACGGAGATGTCCTCCCAGCAGAGCTCCGGGGCGGCCTGAACTTTTTTGCTGGCATCTGGTGCCGGAGGGGCACTTGAACTCAGGTACCGAGGGTATGTTAGTACTTTTTGAGAAGACACCCCGGTCCTTGGTCATGGGAGGCCCTATGGATGGTCCCCGACCCCGTCCCCTAAGAAGTCCTTCGGACTGTACTACTTCCTTGGGACAATTACTGTTTGTTCTCAGTGATTTGAGTTACTTCCTTTTGTTCTTTATGTTGTGGGGGGGATTGGGGGGTGGGGGGTTAGGGGGGAAGGGTTCGTGGGGGGTCAATGGTGGTGACAAGGATATGCTATGGTATGTATGGATGGGATGTGTGATGACAGTGGGGGCGAGTTGGGGCGGAGGGGGTGTCTCCAGGGTTCGTGATGACTTACGCTTGGGGGGGGCTGTGGGTCACTCTTCGGCACTGCTTCTGGCGGGTGGGTTCAGGCCTGCGGGAGGGGAAACCCACGGGTTGGCATTAGCGGGGGCTGGGATGCTATTCCGTTATGCCTGTTAGTATAGGGACTTGGAATGTTAAGGGGCTGAATTCACCGCAGAAAAGACAGAAAGTGTGGAAATATGTGATTGACCATCAGCTGGATGTGGTGGGTCTCCAGGAGACTCATCTCGCACGCAAAGACGAGTTGCGCCTTAGGCATAAGGCATATCCCCTTATTTACAGGTCCTCTGCATCTACGAAACACAGAGGGGTGGCTCTCCTCTTCCGCGCTGCGCTACACTTCCAACCAGTGGAGGTCTGCAATGACAAGGATGGGCGCTGGCTGATGGTGAAAGGGGTTGTTCAGGGACGACTGTGTACCTTTGTAGTATTGTATCTCCCTAATGCTGGTCAAAATAAGTTTCTACAGGATCTGCCGCAGAAGGTGGGGGACTTCGCTGATGGGCACTTGTTTCTCCTGGGGGATTTTAATTTGGTGTGGGATAAGGCAGTGGACAGCTCTGGGGCCCACAGGGCGGATACAGGTGTGTTCTCGGCCGCAACACAGCAGTTGGTGGGAGAGCTGGGACTGATTGATGGTTGGCGATTTTACCACCCTACCTCCCGAGATTACACGTTTTACTCCAATGTACACCACTCCTATTCCCGATTAGATCATGTTTTCCTCAGCCAGGCCCTTAGGGGTGATGTCCTGGATTCCGCCATTCTTCCGCTTTCAGTATCCGACCACAGTTTGCTGGTGCTCAGCCTCCGTTGGTCATCGACCGGTGGTGGGCAGCGGAAATGGTACTTCCCAGCTTCGGTGATCAGGGATGACACCTCTAATAAGGCACTGCGGGACGCCATTAGGGAGTTTTTTTAACTTAACCCCACGTCAGACACCTCGGTCGTCAACACTTGGGATGCCTTTAAGGCGTCCGTCAGGGGCACGTGTTTAGGCCTTAATGCCCATCTTAATAGGTTGCGACGGAAAGACCGGGAAGACTTGGAGGCCGAGGTGGCTAGACTCGAACAGGCGCACAAGCTCAATCCCTCCAGAGTGACCCTTCGACCACTAACGGCGGTTCGGGGGAAACTGAGAGCCCACTACAATAATAGGGCCGAACTCACGAAGTTGAGGCTGGGGCGCCAATCGTACTCCTGTGGGAATAAGGTGGGTAGACATCTAGCGCGTCAGCTGCGCGACAGGAGGGAACGCGAATATATCGGCGGGATTCGGGATGAGGCGGGTGTGTTGCAACATAGGGACGAAATGAAAGCGGGCATCTTTGGACGCTTTTATGCGGACCTCTACGCGGGGGACAGACTTGATGCGGGAGCTCAAAGAGAGTACCTGCGGTGCCTGCCCTTCCCCCAGATATCAAAAGAGTGGAATGACTTGTTGGAGGCTCCGATTACCAGGGAGGAGGTGCTTGAGGCCATCAAGAATCTGAAACTACACAAAGCGCCTGGGCCGGATGGCTATACAGCCGTCTTTTACAAATCATACGCCACCGAACTTTGTGACTTTTTAGTGCTCCTCTTTAATGATATGGCCGTGTCTGGCGCCTCAGCCGGCTCCCTGGCAGAGGCGGTCATTACGATTTTGCCTAAACCTGGGAAGGATCTTGCCCAGTGTGCCTCATTCGGCCCCATGGCGCTACTTAATATAGACGCTAAACTCTACTCGGCGATCCTGGCGCGCAGGTTACAAGACTTGATGCCGGCAATTATACATCCTGACCAATCCGGATTTATCAAAGGGCGCCAGACTCACGATAACACGCGTAGAGTGGTGCATCTAATTGAAAAAGCAGATAGGTTCCGCATCCCGGCGGTCCTTGTTGGGCTGGATGCCGAGAAGGCTTTCGACCGTGTGTATTGGGGCTTCCTGTTTAACACAATGTCGGCCTTCGGCTTTTCGGACAAATTTATTACCATGGTGAGGGCCAATTTTTGCAGTCCCAGGTCACGGGTGGCGGTGAATGGCCATTTATCGGCGTTTTTTCCGCACTCCAGGGGCACCAGGCAGGGATGCCCACTTTCCCCCCTCCTGTTTGCACTGAGCATTGAACCCTTAGCAATGGCGGTGCGAGAGCATGAGGGGGTTCGGGGCCTACCATTCACGGGAGAGCAACATAAAATCACGCTCTTCGCGGACGACATTTTATTTTCGGTGGCGGACCCGGAACATTCGCTGCCTTGTATCAGGGAGGTCTTGGTGCACTTTGAAGCTGTAGCCGGCTTCAAGGTCAATTATAGCAAGTCGTATATCCTGAATCTCACCCTTTCGCAGGCGGACGTGGCGCGCGTGCGACCCTTGACGCCCCTAGCCTGGGCCACTGGTTCGATAGTCTACTTGGGGGTCCATTTGACTCCGACGGTAGGCAAGCTGTTCTCGGCCTACTTCCCCCCCTTGTTAGCGAAGACCCGAGCTGACTTGGATAGGTGGAAACCTAAATTCTTGTCCTGGATGGGCAGAATCCATGCTATAAAGATGGTTCTCCTTCCTAAATACCTGTATTTATTTCAGGCCCTGCCCATTCCCTTAGATAGCGCCTTTTTTCGACGTCTTAGGACTCAGATATTGCGATTTGTATGGCAGGGGGGACGGGTGCGTTTTTCCTTTGCGGTCTTGCGTCGGCAGAAGTCTGAGGGTGGAGTGGGACTCCCTGACTTGCAGCTCTATTATAAAGCGGCTCAATTGAGGGTACTAGTGGAGTGGTCGCAGCAAACGTCGGAAAAGCACTGGCTCCACATGGACCGGAGCGTATCTGGCAGATCGGTCTGGGACCTGGCGTGGAAGCCGAAGAAAGACCGCCCTCTAAACGCTTACATCAGTACCCCTACGGGCACAACACTGAAGGTCTGGGACACCCTAGCCTCGGATGAGCGTTGGACTACGTTCCCTTCACCCTTCACGCCCTTACACTTCAATCCAGCCTTTCCACCGGCGCTCCGAGAGGGGGCCTTTGATGCCTGGAGGGAGGGAGGCTGCAGGGCATTGACCCATCTGTTTCATGGGCAGGATCCTCTCTCCTTTGCTAACTGTATGAGGGACTACGGGATCCCCCAGTCTGAACCGTATCGTCATGTGCAGCTGCTTCACTGGGCCACGTCACCCGGAACATTGGAGGCAGCTACAAGACCTCCATCGCCATTTGAGGCTTTCTTACTGCGGACATCTACCATGAAGGGTACCGTCTCATTTTTGTACCAGCTTTTGCTTAAATCGGCAGTGACGCCTAGGCCTCGTTACATGGAGCAATGGGAGGAAATGTTGGGGAGAGATAGCTCTGACAGTGAGTGGTCGGCGCTATGGCGGGACCTGACTGCGTTTAATCACTCATTGCATTTGAGGGAAGCGCATTTTAAGACACTTATGCAATGGTATCTATGCCCAACTAGGCTCCACCGCATATACCCGGCCACCTCCGACAAATGTTGGAGGGGTTGTGGGCTCCTCGGGGACTTCCGCCACATTTGGTGGGACTGTCCAGTGATCCGACCTTACTGGGAGGAAATTCTCTCGCATATCAGGGACATTCTTCACTACCCCATCGGAAATTCCATTGCCTCTGTCCTGTTGGGCCTGCGTGAACTCGGTCTTGAACATCAGACACGGGCGGACAAGAAGATTTTGTGGCTTTGCCTAGGAGCTGCCAAGCTCACGCTGGCCGCTGCTTGGAAACAGAAAGGGGCACCGGCGATCTCCCTGTGGCACGCAAGGCTATGGAAGCTTTTAAGTATGGAAAGAATGGCGGACATCTTCCTTGGTAACTTCAAGAACTTTCAATTTCAGTGGGGACCTTTGGTTACCTTCCTCTCTAAAGGGTTGCCCTCAGCTGTCTGTCCCGCATCCATAAGATCATTACACCTCTTTCAAGTCTAGTGTGGATGAAGGAATAAGTGTTGGGTTGTATGGAGTCGCCGCCATGGGGTGGGAGGGGGGGTAAGGGAGGGGGGGGGTTTGTTTTTTGCTTTTCTGTTCTTGGGCCTACTGGGGTACGTATTGCAGGGCCCACAGCTATCCAAGTTGGATATAAGGGAACTTGGACATGAATGTTGCTACTTAGCTCTACCTTGTACCAAGTCAACTGGACATGTTGCCATAAGGTCTAAGCTTCTGTTCCCATGTGATATCAACGCTACAGATTTCTGCTTGTGCCCCCTGCGTGGGGAAAGTGTGGCACCTCAGGAGTCCTTCTTGTGTTTCTTGTTCTACTCAAACTCAAAATAAAAATTTAAAAAAAAAAAAAAATGTAGGGGGATATTTATAAAGAAGTGGCTGAGTGAGGCGTTAGCCATCATGGCTTAACGCCTTACTCCGTCACTACAGAAACGCAAGGCCGCACCATATTTACAAGGATATGGTGCAGCTGTGCGTTTCCCCCTGCACTGGCGATACACTTATCAGTGTAGCCCCAACACAGGCACCCTTGCAACATACTGCAAGGGTGTTTGCGTTCAGGGGAAGATTGTTTATGTGTAGTAAATGTGTAAATAAACAATCCAAGGCGTTTTGCTTTTTCTGTGTGTGCTGCACAAAGCAGCACATGTGGTAAAAGCAGAAACGAGGAGAAATAAAGCATTTCTCCTCGTTTCCCCAAGTTAAGACCAGGTTTTCCCTGGTCTTAATTTTGGCGCTGCCTCCTATTTACACCACCCTTGTAAATAGGGGTCAGTGTCAAAATCAATGGGTGTTTCGGTGGACCGCCCACTGCAACACCCACTGCCCACCCCTTTCACGCTAAGCATAGCGTGAAAGGGGGCCTTATTTCAAAGCAGCCTTAAGCCACGTTAGGTGGCTCAACGCTGCCACAGGAACGTTGGAAAAAGTGATGTTCTCATGGTCAAAGGGGCTTGTACATATGCCCCTTAGTTTTAGCTATCTACCCAAGGTAGTTCCCACTATACAACTACTTTGTTGAATACCAACTCCAGCCTTAGCCACACAACGAAGAATCCAGAAAACATAACACATTTCTTAGAATAGAAATGCTACAGATGGTTAATCTAGACTTTGGGGCCTGCTGACTTGCGATGGATGCCCAGCATAGATTTCCAACATGACTACTTCAACATGACAGACCATAAGCAGCTCAGATGGTTTCTATGATTTGAAGAGGGAGGGAGCATTTCTGATTCTCAGCACAGTGATTTGGCCTTCTCATTCTGTTTGCCCAAGGTAGCAGTAGATCAAAGAAGAAACACATCTCCATCAATTCAGTTTAACGCAAAAGGAAGCTTATTAGTCTATTTAATATGTGTTATATTTTCACATGGAAAAAGTCTTTTTGATGTCAGCAAAGGTATTTGCCCTATTTCCCGTATTTCATGTGAGGGGCATGTTACGTTCGGCAAGATCTGATCATCAGTATTCTGCTCTGCTGTTTCATTTGCCAGATAATGAAGTTCATTCAATTAGGAAGTTACCAAGAGCTGACAGTCAAAGTCTGTATGCGAGTCTAGTTCAAGAGCCTATCGCCACCACAACGTCACTTTTACAGACGTTGTGGTGGCGATAGGGGCTACGTCTTATGTACAAGGCAGCGTTAAGCCACTTAACGTGGCTTAATGCTGCCTTGTACATTAGGCCCCCGTTCACGCTATGCTTAGCATGAAAGGGATGGGCAGTGGGTGTTGCGGTGGGCGTTCCACCGCAACACCCATTAATTTTGATGATGCCCCCTATGTACAAGGGTGGCGCACATAGAAGGCAGTGCCAAAATTAAGACCAGGTAAATCCTGGTCCTAAGTTGGCGAAATGAGGAGAAATGCATTATTCCTCCTCGTTTTTGCTTTTTCCATGTGTGCTGCCTTGTGCAGCTCACATGGAAAAAGCAAAATGCCATGGTTTGTTTATGTAAAGGAAGGTGTCCCTTCCTGTATATAAACAATCTTTTTTTTAACTCTATAACTGCTTTGAACGTTCCGCGCCAGTGCGGAACGTTTGAGGAAACGGGCGAGGCTGCGACGGCCAACGGACGTTCGCAGCACCAGCCAGGTAGTGCTCCCGTCAGCCGTTGGCCGACAGGAGCACGGAACGGGTTAAAATGCAATTTTGTCACTTTCATGTGTCTGCATGAAGCAGCACACATGAAAGTGACAGAATGGCATTTTGGGATTGTTTATGTGCAGAAAGGTACACCTTCCTACACATAAACAATACTCCCCTGCACGCAGACACCCTTGCACTATGGTGCAAGGGTGCCTACGTTTAGTGCTAAGTTGCTAAACTTAGCGTCATTGCAGGGGGAAACACAAGGCTGCACCACATTCTTGTAAATATGGTGCAAACTGGCGTTTCAGAAGTGGCAGAGTGCGGCGTTAAGCCAAGGAGGCTAACGCCGTGCTCCGCCACTTCCTTGTACATATCCCCTTAAATCATTAAATGGTTATGGGTTTAACCCCCTTCCCCCACACTGAGCCATTGTTTATGTTTCAGGATGACCATAACCAAACCTTAATACATTTTAATAAAAAAACAAGAGCACAATTGCATCATTATTCCCACTACATAGTGAGTTTAGTGTAAATAACTAAATGTAAAACCAACACAAAGTTTACGCATTTCATTTTCATTTCATAAGGCTTTATTCGGAGCAAAAGACAAGTCCATAAAAGCACAGCATAAAAAGACAACAGTATAGATCAACAGTCAAAAACAGGAGATACAGCAATTTAAAAAGGTTAAAAAAGCATACTTTTCCTTGCATTAATTGATTTAAGGAGAAAGGTAGCCGTATAAAAACAAACGTCAGGGTGATGTAAGTTAAAAAGCAGGCTCATGCAGTTTCGTATTGTCCTGACTCCAAACTTAGCAAACAGGGGTTTCAAATAAGCAATCCGCAGGTATTTGTACAACTGACAGAGCAAAAGAAAGTGCACAGTGCTTTGAGGGGTGGTATTGTCACACGGACAAGGGCCAGCGGGATGCGAATGCTGAGAGGGGAAAGCAACAAGGTTGTGGACTACTCCGGTTCTCAGTCTAGTCAACACAAACCGATGTGCCTCCCAGGTCACTTGTGACAAATACGGTTGGAAACCCACAAATTCATTTAAATCATGATAAAGAACACAGGATGAGAGTTCAGAGCTATTTTGATACCTCCTGGTGGAAAGCTGTTGTAAAAAACAGTACTTAAGTTCGATTTTGAACAGCTCAGTAGCCCCACATCGATCCGCAATGATGTTAATGTTAAAGATCTCACGAAAATTATCCACAATATACTTTAACCATGGGATCTTTAAATGATGGTCCAAAGAGAGACAATCAGAAATAATGGCTTTGCACAATGAGGTCTCTTCTTTTATCCAAATGGAACGCCATAGCATCAGTGGCCTAAGGAGGATCAAGTCGGCAAGATGGTGAATACCCAGTTCATTGTGCACTAAAGCATTAGAGACAGAGCTTGGCAGGCACAAAAGTCTCTTCAAGAATGCATTCTCCTCAACCTGAAGAGACTCTGCTGGGGCGTGGCCCCAAATGCCCGCTCCGTACAAGGCAATCGAGACACAACGGGACTGAAAATTTTTAAGCATATCATGGACCCGCCTGTCTCCCAGTTTCGTAGCCATTGTGAATATACCATGAGCACTCCTCGCCATCTTAGCCCGGACATTCTTATGTTCATTAGCCCAAATGTTATTGTTTGAGAAGGTGACCCCCAAGTACGAAAAATTGTCAACAGCCTGGACCTTCTGTCCCTCTATAAAAAATGAAAACTGTTTCTTTCTATTCCTTCGCCCGCATTCCATAACATAGGTTTCAGATTTATTTAACACTAACTTTCTGCTTTTAATAAATTGCGAAAAGCCGTCCATCAGCCGTTGAAGGCCGATGGGGGTGCGTGAGATTAGGACCGCGTCATCCGCGTAAAGTAGCACAGGGACGTTGACCTCATTAAGTTTGGGAGCATCCACTGCCAGAGATTTGAGAAAAGAATCAATCTTTCAATCACGTAGTTTGGCATAAAGACGTGCTAGGAAGAACACAATGCCCTCGGGTGCCCCAATTTCAATTAGCTCTGCCCAGAGAATGCCATGGTCCACCAGGTCGAAGGCACTACTCAAATCCGCAAAGCAGAGATAAATAGTGCCGGTCTTTGCCAAGGTATATTTACCGATGAGCAGGTCTAAATTTAGACACTGCTCAATCGTACCACGACCCTTCCTGAACCCAAACTGGCTCTCTGATAGAATGCCATTGTCCTCCACCCATTCTTCCAACCTTACTAGAAGCACTCTACTCATTACTTTTACGGAAGAATCCAACAAGGAGATTGGACGATAGTTCTTAACGTCCCCTCGATTTCCTTTCTTAAATATTGGGATTAGGATGGATTCTTCCCAGGTAGGGGGTACCTTATTACGGACTGCTGCGTTGAAGATATTAGCTAACAGAGGCCCCCATACTTCAGGGACCAATTTATAAACATCGATTGGTACCCCGTCTGGACCCTGTGCTTTTCCTCCTTTGCTGACCCTTATGCTATCTAAAGTTTACACATTTACATTTGCTGTCTTTCAGACTTACTAAAACAGAGTCAGCTGAAATATATGATCACTAAGTATTACATTTTTGTTAGAGTAATACTTTTTTAAAGTTTCTAAATATTTGCACATGCTTGTATAAATAAGTGAAAATGTAACATACACATTTGCTATAAATATATAGAATTCGAAATTCAGAAAGAGATAATTTATGCAAGTCACTCTAAATAATTAACCCTGTTGGGACAGAAAAGCCCTCTGCATGATAAAAACCTGTGCCCCTGGCCTTAAGTGCCCAACTGTATGTTGCCTGGATCCCTAAAGCTGATTTTTTTTGTGTCATAGACGAACTCAGATCATGCGTGTGTGCCGTGACATAGGCCTGTCTACTGATTGCTGTCCTGTTGGAGTGGGAGGGAAGCCCAAAGCGTTACCTTCATAGTGGTCGAAGACTACCGCCTTCACCAGGAGTTAAGAAGCACGAGTGTGGTGGCGGCAGCAGACCATGTCGTGATCAGTAGTACTGAACTGGACCTTTGTACCCTATATCACTGGATTGAGGCCTACAGGCTCACTTACATTTTTAAAAGCCCCGCTACTGTGTGCTTAACTAACCGGTGACCTACATCAGGTAGTTCTGGAGTGCTGCACAAAGGGGAATAGTGACTCTGTAGTAGTTGTATATGTACCTGGGAAGCACACAGTATGAGAATGGAGCAGTACTGTGCAGTGAATGTGTGGTTAATACATGTACTGGATCTATGCATTTCTAAGAGGAATATATTACATGAGAGGTGTAGTGCTATGTAGTGCATGAGTGGATAAAGCATGTGCTGAGTGCATGTGTGCTTGCATGTAGTACAATATATGAAGGGTGATGTTTTGTGTAGCACACACATACTACGTGTGTGTGCTGGCAGTATGTGTTTGTAAAGTGCACACCCATTTTAAATATAGAAAAGTTTCAGTGCTGAACAGTGCACTCAAACTGAATGTGTGTGCTGAATGCATGGGTACATGTAAGGGTACAATGCATGCAAATCCCAGGCCTGCTTGACATGAGGAGGAGAAAGACAGATTTGTGTATTATTGCATTCCTGCGAACTGGGTGTTGGCACACTGGAGGGAAAAGACTCCCTTTACAGTTCAATAGACGGCTTCTTTGATTCAGTGTTACACTTCTCAAGACGGATGATAGGGCTGATAAAAGAATCATAAAGAGTAAGGCTGGGGGTCTGAGGTGAACCTTCTGATGAACATATCAATGTGGCTGACAGCCAGGTGTGAACTCTGGTCACTCCCATGAATTGTGTGGAGGACAATTAGCTTCGGAGTCATACCTGCTGTGACAGGCATCTTTCATGAGGGAAAATGAAAAGGAGAAAGGCCCACTTAAAAAAAACAATGTAAAACTTCAAAGACCCAGGCCCTAAATCACATTTGGTGTCTGGAAAAGGACTACATGGGGCGGTTGAGACCTCAAAAATGTTTCATCTACCCAAGCAGTTAGATGGACTGTCGGAGAAGGGGACGTTCTGCCAGTCTTCTGCCTGTGAGCAGTGCTGGTGGCCAAGGCCTGCTTGTCTCCCTGCTGGGTGAGGGGACAACGCCCAGGGAAACCAAGGCCCCTGCCCTGGAGCCTGGAGCACCAGCCTGCTTGCCAAGACCAGTGTGCCCTGCGAGGAAGCAGTGGAAAAGGAGTGCTCTAGTGGGGAGCCCTGCCGTGAGGACTCCTTGTGCGAGGCCCCAGGATAAAAAAATAAAATGAAACACGTACTGAGTCATCCGCACCTGACCTCTTCTTTCTTGAACTGCAGAGCTGCTTCCAGGAAACTCCCTTGATGAATCCTGAAACTGCTCTCATGCAGCATGAGAGCAGTGCCCTGATTGGAGGGAGAGGCCTCACTAGCGCTCTGGAGGCCTGCACATACTCTAAACCAGCTGTCTTAAGAAAGCTGGGTTAGATATGTTTAAGGTGCTCGCTTGACAGCATCTCTACCTTTTGTATGTTGCCATACAGATTAGCTGTTCTCTGAATGCCACTCTTTATTTTGGTGTACACAGTACCTTGCTGACCCACTCACTGGCTTGGCTGGTACTGTGTAGCTACCTGTATGTTTAGTCCTAATTGTGCTTATCTCAAGCTTCCTCCTCCATCACACTGCTAGGTCCTGCACCTCATGCTATGATAACAGCACCTGTGTGGTCGCTCACAAGCAACGCCAAAACACTTGCCATAGAGGATCACAACAAATGCAATACTGCCAACCACACTCCCCTATAGTTAGCTCACTCACGTTTCCCAAAATCGTGCAGTGCTTCATTTGTAAAAGAATAAGTGTCAGGACCCAAAGTTTTGTCAGACGTCCGCAGCCGCCGCTATTGAAAGTCGAGTGCGAAATACAAAGGCTGCATAATCTTGATTCCAACTCATGCCTCTTTAATCCATCACCAGACATTCCCTGCCTCTTTATCACACGCTTGCAGGTTCATTTTTCATCCCAGCTCTCTCCTTTTGTCACTGTTCTTCTGTATTTTATTTCCTCCCCCTTTCCACCTTTTGAGTTCTTCTCTCTTGATCTGGATCAAAGTCTGTTGACGCAACCTTGAGAACATAGTTATCAAGAGCATACATGCCAACGTTTTAGAAAAGAAAAGTGGAAGACTAAATAAATCATAATCAGGAGAATGTATTGCCCCCCCTTAACTTCTATTGAAGAAGAAGCAATTTCAGGCGGGAGACAGCCAAAATGATGACATATGTGGTTTAAAAGATTGGGAGTCTCCCATCTGAATCGGGTCTATTTGTATCTATGCAAGAACAATGCTTGAACTATTGATACGTGCAATCCCAGCATACCTGTTTCCGCCTGAGTAGTGTGGTACTCTTCTTAAAAAGTATGCACCTCTGCTGAGAAGTGCTAGTACTCTCTGCCTTTTAGATTATTTAAATGCAGGTACCCAATACCTGCCCTTTTAAAGCACTCAAGAAGCCCTCATTGGGTAAGTCTGACCTTCATTGTATCCCCCAACTTCTAATCATAGTGGAACTGATTTGTGCTGCAACTCTCCAAAACAGACCTAACTTTACCAAGTACAATTCCAAACCTAGGCAAGATGTTTTAAGTGCGATTTAACATCATAGTAAACTTCCATGGACAGCTGAGAGACAGGCTCGTTCAGGATGTAGCAATCAATGGTGCAGCAGGTTCATTTGCACCAGAGTCCATGGGTGAGAGAGAGACAGTCAATGCGCCAATTCAGACTGTCTTTTAGTACCAAACAAGGAGGTAATATGTCAAGTTTCCTTGCCTGCACTGTAGAGGTGGGTAAGCTACTGAAAGCCCGAGCCACGCTTGTACCTGTAGCCTGGCTGTAACTAAGCTCGAGGTCCTGTTGGAATCTCGAGCCCATAGCGAGCTTAGCTTTCATGTGGCTTCAGTCCGCTTCCCGCCCTGTACCATGGATGTGGCGTTAGGGCCAGAGCTGCTGACTTTAGATCTAGGG
This sequence comes from Lissotriton helveticus, assembly GCF_964261635.1. Taxonomy (NCBI): domain Eukaryota; kingdom Metazoa; phylum Chordata; class Amphibia; order Caudata; family Salamandridae; genus Lissotriton; species Lissotriton helveticus. The sequence goes on along the minus strand of NC_136071.1, from coordinate 513,875,690 downwards.
AACCAGGTTCAAGTCTGGGTGTTGGCTCAACATCCTGTGATTCTGGACAAATCACTTCATCTTCCCATCCCTATGAACAATGAATGTGTCTGTGTGTAATGTAACTGATGATCATGTAAAGCACTCAAATACCTTTGGTCGAGTTCTCTCATTATAAAAAAAACTGTGGGGAAAAAGCACACAGAGGTATAAACAAGGAAAGACAAATAGAGATCAACTTATCGGCTGATTTGTAAAAAGTGAAACCAGAAAACCTGGATAAATTGTGGCTCCCCACTTGAATTGTCTGATCATAGGCAAATCATTTATTCACCAAAACTATTTTGCTTCGTTATTGTGCATGAAAGCACTTCCTAACTTGAGTTGAGAATACCAGTTATACAAAAACACATGTGTTTAATCTAATAGACGATAATGTTGCTTTTACACCAATTTGGGACAAGTACAGATTTTTACATGACCATTGTCTTGCCTCTGTGTTCACTAACGGTTCATGTCTACTAAAAACTATGGGGCAGATTTACAAGAAAGTGACGCATCTGTAGAGATGCATCACTTAGTTCCCTGCACCACCCAGGGAAACCCTTGTGCCATCATGGATGCGCCGTATTTACAGTACACCATGGCGCAAGGATGGACAGATGCGTCAGAAATTCTGACGCATCTGTTGGCCCAAAAGTCACGCATTGCTGGAGCCATGTTGCAAGCACAATGCAGCTCCAGCAATGCATGGGGAGGCCTATCCTCATTGTGTTGCGTCAAAACCTTACGCCTGCTTGGAGCAGGCGTAAGGTTTTAATGCAGTGGCTTCCTAGAAGTGGCACCGTGAAATCTTGAAGATTTCACTGCGCCAATTCTACTAGGCCTTTTTTGCGTGGGAACGCCCACCGTGCATACATTATACCTGACGCAGGTATAATGTGACACAGGGCTTCACAGCGTGATGCGTCACATTGTAATTGGACAGCATTTTTACGCCGTCGCTTCGTCACAAAAAGTGACGCAACGGCGGCACAAAAATGACGCACAGGTCTGGTAAATCTGCCCCTATCACTTTTAAGTTCATTGCTATAATGTGGTCTAATAATGTAAACCCTTCTACATGTTAAAGATGTACACTTTTTTTTAGTTTTGAAGAGACCTTATCATATTTTATATGTTGTTGGATTTACATACCAACATTATCAGGGCTCGGATCGAGCGCTGGCTCTAAGATCCGAGCCAGACACTTGGCTCTGCTGGCCCTGTTAATTTGTTGACTTGCCCACCTCTAGGGGCCCTCGTCAGCCTTGATACGTCAGTGCACTCATTTCCTTTACTAACATAAGCATTTATTTTATGAAAACATATCTTCGATTTAATGAGGCAATTAACGGAGAACAGGGAAGGCAGAGGGCTGTACGGTCGGCTGCAAACCTAATCGTGGCCTCTTCCGGGAGTGCGCAGCAGGCAGGAGGCTTCCACAGGCCTATGCCTCAGCCGCCAGCCCTCCGCTGCTTCACACGTGCCCCGCCCGCACCTCGCATCTCAAAGCACGAGCCCGGAGGGCCGCGGAGAGGAGAGAAATAACTGGGAGCCTGTGGGGGAGGGGAGATTCGACAGATGGGGATGAGGTGGAAGTTGTGAGCCGAGGGCGGTTCACAAAACAGGGTTTGGTAGAGATTCTGTACCGTTTCCCCGGGGCTACACTCAGTATTTGAAGCAGTTTTTTCCTATTTTATAGTGCTGGTCTCAAGTCAGTGGTGCCGGAAGAGATTTCATGTCTATTTATAGATACTGCTCACCCTGACAACCATCCATCGCCTACCGAGCAACCTACTTTCTCTCTCGGCTACCAATGATTGCTTGTTACACCAAAAATGAAATGTAACAGTCCTCAAATGTTTCTCAATGATTCCGAATGACACCTATCCAGGGCTGGCTATTGGCATGGGCGAGCTGGGCCCAGGCCAACCAAGGGTGCCATTCTTCAGGAGAGCAGAAAATTGTCTAAATGTCTTAAACCTATCAATCAATTATTGATACGACTGGTATAGCTTGAGAGAGAATGGACAGGGTAATTGTGGTAGGGTGAGTGCCATTTGATCTCTGCGCTAGAAGCAAATTTGTCCTTGAGCATATTAACACCAGGTAAGTGATCACCGCTGGTAGTTCATTTTTAACCTTATAAACAGGGCCAGACTGGCTCTAGCGGCACCGGGCGTTTCCCTGGTGGGCCAGAGGGTGGGGGCCGGTTTTGTACCCGTGGGGGCCGGTTATGCAGCAGTGCTGCAATATCGGTCCCTTGTAACAAAAGCGGGAGCAGTGCTTCTCTCTTGCACCCCCACCCCCCTTCCGCGGCGATCGAGCAGCAATCTTCCAGTGCCAGGTGCTGTTCCTTTTTTATCAAAATACTCCGCAATGATGCAAGATCACGCTGGCTGGCAGCCTCAGGCAGGAATTTAATTTGGATGAAAAAAAATATCCAAAAGGGGCATGGCCCATGTAATTGAGGCCGCGGTTTAAACACTAAAATGCATTGCTTTGATTCCCCTAGGGTGCCACCCAACTGTTATTATGGTTCCTCTCTGGTCTTCTCTGGTCTTCTATTAGTACATCCAGATATGTAAGACAACAACTGACATGCTCCCAAAACTAGCCAGGACTATCAGCTTTGTCAATGGCTGTTAGCTGTTTAAGATGAGTACCAGCAGTGATTTTGTAGCTGATAATCAATATTGAAAATGTTTCAATTCTGAAATTATGAGACTGTGAATTGAACATTACTGAGGCCTGTGAAGCGGTAGTGGTCTTAAAAGTGTCTCAATCACCCCAGTTATATGTACTCTGTTAGACTATTTTCTCTCCTCATCTCAATCTGCATGTTTTACACCTCATCTATTTTCAGCACCCTCTTTTCACTCTCTCCTGAATGCATTTCCTCTCATATCTTTTACTTAACCACCTGCCAAACACACAGCGCACCCACACTTAACCTGCAAGCACATCCAATTCATTTCACCACTCCCAAACACATCACACACCTCTCACCTGTAAGAACTGCATTTTATTTTACTTTAGCTTTGGCAGTATTTTAACAACTGTGTACCTCCTTCAAACATTTGCAGAGAATCACAACTGCAACTGGAATACATGACCTTTGCTCTGTACAGAGAGGCCAAGGATTGGATGACCATGTATTCAGAACACCTTTTGGCCCCCTGACCGGCACTGTGAAGAAATTTGCACTGTCTTCAGCCTTAACTCAAAAGTGCTCAATCATGGTTTGTTATAAACACATTGTGACTCATTTCAAAGTATGCACTATTAAAGTTTAGTATGCTACACAGAAAATAGAGAAACACAACACCCAGGAGATATCGAATATTGTTAGGGATTGCAAGATTAAGTAAATACCAAATATAACGCAAACTAAATTGCTGATGTCTAAAGATTACTCTTTCATATTCATTGTTCAGGAATCGATCAGTGTTTTTGCCATTACAGTTAAGGATATGAATATAGGGCTTGAAAGAGACCCATTTCAATGTCCTTTTTAGGGCTTGTGCCCTGCGTTGAACTGCGCAGCGGTGCTGCGCAGCAAGAGTCCTTTTGTCCGGGTTTTGCATATGGACCTGGAAATTCCACACGCTCTTGCGTGTGATTTTCCATTTGAGGCTTGCTATTGGCCTTTCACTGCTTGCTGTTTTGTAAAATAGACACCAATAGGCCAGAGGCGTGCGCATAGCTCCGCCCCAGGCCTATTGGTGTCTATTACGCGCATTTCCTGACATATGCTCTCATATGACACGGGCGCGATAATTGAAAGCATATGGCGTGCGCACCACTTGCGGTTTTGTTGTTTTCAAAAGCGATCGCTTTCGGTTTCGCGATGGCGGTATCGCTTTTCACATCCCACGAGAACTATGCTTGTTTTTAGGGCTCGCCTGCTGATGCGCTTCAGCGCATAGCTGGCGAAGCTCTATAGGGGCTTATCCAGTGTTTAACCACCACTGGCGATTCCACTGGCGATTCCTTCAAGTGCATGTGCTTTTTAGGTCATTGCGCTTGCGCAAGCCCTAAAAAGCGCGTGCACAATGCCACCAGCCGCCTGCCTGCCTGCCTCGCATTACCACATCAAAGGCAGCCCTCCGAGCGCATTTCTCACCCCCTAATTATTCACGGCCGGCCGGCAGGCACATCAAAGGCTGCTGCTGCCGTGACTCGCATTTCTCCTCCCTCCTCCCCTATCACTGCCCAGGCCGGCCGTACTTTCTCTTTACAAGGGCGCCCATTCCTGAATCACTTGAAATCTCTCCACATTATTTGCATTTTGTTAATTAAAAAAATTAACTACAACACAGCGTTGCACATTTTTCTCGACTTCGGAAGGATGAGTCCCAATCTCATTTGTACAAAGTGTTGTAATGGGATTATTGGAGAGTTAGAGAAACGTGCTCACAATACTTTTACGCGATGCTTGCTTCATTCGGCATTATGCTCAGTAGTGGATCGGATACTTTAATTTATCATGTAGGTCTCCGCTGCCAAAGAAATTCCACATGCCCGACGGCGTCTCTATCAGCCACACATGAGGCAAGGTTAATGTTGATATTTTACCGGACATAAGACTGTATCAACATGTACATGTTGCTGCGCTATGTTTACTGCGCTTTTCAAATAATTTGCTGCGTTTTAACAGAGTGCATCCAAAATATAAGCTGTATGTCTCACTGCTTGTTAAAGTTTTCAATTCTTCTCTACCTTTCCAGAAATTTTCGTTAAGTTGTCTTAAGTGCCATCAATTGGTCACCATCACCGCCCAGGCCGGCCGTACTTTCTCTTTACACGGGCGCCCATTCCTGAATCACTTGAAATCTCTCCACATTATTTGCATTTTGTTAATTAAAAAAATTAACTACAACACAGCGTTGCACATTTTTCTCGACTTCGGAAGGATGAGTCCCAATCTCATTTGTGCAAAGTGTTGTAATGGGATTATTGGAGAGTTAGAGAAACGTGCTCACAAGTTAAATTTTTATGCAAATCATCTGAGTAAATAAACAATAGCATGGTGCCGTTTGCGTCCTTGACTTGATCTGGTTTTTATTTTTATTTTGCTATTATTCTCACAAAGGCTAAGAAGGTCTGCCTACTTTAGTATTAAGTCCTATACGTCGCATAAGCAACAGCTAACCATTCACTCACCCACGCAACGCCACTCACCCACGCAACGCCACTCACCCACGCAACGCCACTCACACACGCAACGCCACTCACACACGCAACGCCACTCACACACGCAACGCCACTCACACACGCAACGCCACACACACACGCAACGCCACACACACACGCAACGCCACACACACAACGCCACACACACACGCAACGCCACACACACATGCAACGCCACACACACATGCAACGCCACTCACACATGCAACGCCACTCACCCACGCAACGCCACTCACCCACGCAACGCCACTCACCCACGCAACGCCACTCAGCCACGCAACGCCACTCACACACGCAACGCCACTCACACACGCAACGCCACTCACACACGCAACGCCACTCACACACGCAACGCCACTCACACAGGCAACGCCACACACACACGCAACGCCACACACACACGCAACGCCACACACACACGCAACGCCACTTACACATGCAACGCCACTCACACATGCAACGCCACTCACACATGCAACGCCACTCACACATGCAACGCCACTCACCCACGCAACGCCACTCACCCACGCAACGCCACTCACCCACGCAACGCCACTCACCCACGCAACGCCACTCACCCACGCAACGCCACTCAGCCACGCAACGCCACTCACCCACGCAACGCCACTCAGCCACGCAACGCCACTCAGCCACGCAACGCCACTCACACACGCAACGCCACTCACACACGCAACGCCACTCACACACGCAACGCCACTCACACACGCAACGCCACTCACACACGCAACGCCACTCACACACGCAACGCCACACGCAACGCCACACACACACGCAACGCCACACACACACGCAACGCCACACACACACGCAACGCCACACACACACGCAACGCCACTCACACATGCAACGCCACTCACACATGCAACGCCACTCACACATGCAACGCCACTCACACATGCAACGCCACTCACACATGCAACGCCACTCACCCACGCAACGCCACTCACCCACGCAACGCCACTCACCCACGCAACGCCACTCACCCACGCAACGCCACTCACCCACGCAACGCCACTCAGCCACGCAACGCCACTCAGCCACGCAACGCCACTCACACACGCAACGCCACTCACACACGCAACGCCACTCACACACGCAACGCCACACACACACGCAACGCCACACACACACGCAACGCCACACACACACGCAACGCCACACACACACGCAACGCCACACACACACGCAACGCCACTCACACACGCAACGCCACTCACACACGCAACGCCACTCACACATGCAACGCCACTCACACACGCAACGCCACTCACCCACGCAACGCCACTCACCCACGCAACGCCACTCACCCACGCAACGCCACTCACCCACGCAACGCCACTCACCCACGCAACGCCACTCAGCCACGCAACGCCACTCAGCCACGCAACGCCACTCAGCCACGCAACGCCACTCAGCCACGCAACGCCACTCAGCCACGCAACGCCACTCAGCCACGCAACGCCACTCAGACACGCAACGCCACACACACACGCAACGCCACACACACACGCAACGCCACACACACACGCAACGCCACACACACACGCAACGCCACTCACACACGCAACGCCACTCACACACGCAACGCCACTCACACACGCAACGCCACTCACATATGCAATGCCACTCACACATGCAACGCCACTCACACATGCAACGCCACTCACACATGCAACGCCACTCACACATGCAACGCCACTCACACATGCAACGCCACTCACCCACGCAACGCCACTCACCCACGCAACGCCACTCACCCACGCAACGCCACTCACCCACGCAACGCCACTCACCCACGCAACGCCACTCACCCACGCAACGCCACTCACCCACGCAACGCCACTCAGCCACGCAACGCCACTCAGCCACGCAACGCCACTCAGCCACGCAACGCCACTCAGCCACGCAACGCCACTCAGCCACGCAACGCCACTCAGCCACGCAACGCCACTCAGCCACGCAACGCCACACACGCACGCAACGCCACACACCCACGCAACGCCACTCACCCACGCAACGCCACTCACCCACGCAACGCCACTCACCCATGCAACGCCACTCACCCACGCAACGCCACTCACCCACGCAACGCCACTCACCCACGCAACGCCACTCACCCACGCAACGCCACTCACTCACGCAACGCCACTCACCCACGCAACGCCACTCACCCACGCAACGCCACTCAGCCACGCAACGCCACTCATCCACGCAACGCCACTCATCCACGCAACGCCACTCATCCACGCAACGCCACTCACCCACGCAACGCCACTCACCCACGCAACGCCACTCATCCACGCAACGCCACTCATCCATTTGCAAAACGAAAAATGTCAAACTCTTCTATTGCGAGACCTATTGCATTTTCAATGCTTGTTTTTTTTACAATAGCGATCGCTTTCATTGCTGCTTCCTTTTCTTCTCCACTGTTAGGTTTATGTCCTGTATGTAGTGTGATACCAGGTTTTGTGATTTCCCAGCTCGTTTCTTCATCCTTGGAAGGGTTTGTCTCCTGATGTGCCCCCCTGCTGGGATAGGAATGCACGATCCACAGGTTGCGCCCCGATCTCCGCAGCAAGCACGCTAACCAGACAGGCTACCCTGGGCAGATCGAAGCCTCTGGGTTGGTTGTTGCGCAGATAACTCTGCAAGAGGATTAGAAAAAAAAAGGGACTGAACTTTTGAGCAACAGCTTACACAGATCGTTCTACTGAATGTTTTGAGTTTCCGTATCCCTTTGCGGCGGACATTGCAGGGGAAATAGCGCTTTCTCCATCCAGGAGGGGAAAGAAAGGGCACAGCGAGTCAAAGGCAAGATGGCCAAAGGATGCAACATGTGACTTCTTGCAGGAGGCTCCTCGCGGAAGACGGCCCAAGGTGTGCTGTAGCTCGAGTCTGACTCACTTTGGGCTGGGTGACGGGGACATTACCGCACTTTGGGAACTGAGCATCCCTCCTGCTCCCAGGGGCCACAGGGGATTGGGTAGAGGGCCGAGGGTCTCGCATACTTCCGCCTCCCCCGAAGGCGCCTCTACCGCAGCTGACATCTCCTCCATCCTAACCCCCCATTGCACCCTTTCCCAAAAGCAAGCGCCTCCTCTTGGCGACTCCCGCATGAAGCACATTTTCTGCATCGAGCATTAAGCTGCCCCTCCCTCTTTGCCGTGAATTCAAGCCCCCTTTATATACAATCGTATCTCTCACAGAAGCAACACCTGTTGCAGTTCAAGAGGCCCCCCACCCCTGGAGGCACCCCCTTCCTGCAGCCCCCGCCACTGAGAGCTCGCCACACTGCTCTCCATCCTCACCCAGCCCCACCCCCGCTCAGGAATGGGCACCTGTTGTACCTCGAAAGGCTCCTTCGTCCAGTCCACACCCCAGCCTGGAGCCTGCTGCCCCCGTGCAGAACTGAAGACCTGTAGCAGCAGGACCCACACGCCCTCCCAACACACAAGTATCACCAACACCTCCTCCTCTGCAGCTTCCCACCCCCAGAGCCAAGAAACCACCGAGGCCCCCTCCCCTGGCAGAACCAAGAAAGGAACAGCCGAGGTGCCCTTAACACTTATAACAGCACCGCCCCCTCCGCAAAACCAAGGAACAGCCGAGGTGCCCCCCATACTTGTAACAGCACCACCCCCCGCAGAACCAAGAAACAGCGGAGGTGCCCCCCACACTTATAACAGCACCGCCCCCCCGCAAAACCAAGAAACAGCGGAGGTGCCCCCCACACTTATAACAGCCCCCCCACCCGCAGAACCAAGAAACAGCGGAGGTGCCCCCCACACTTATAACAGCACCGCCCCCCCGCAAAACCAAGGAACAGCAGAGGTACCCCCAACACTTATAACAGCCCCCCCACCCGCAGAACCAAGGAAGAGTCGAGGTGTCCCCTCCCCCCACACTTATAAAAGCTCCGAATCCCCCCCTGTAGTACCAACAAACTGTCGACCCCCACTCATCACAGTACCCCCTTTTGCAGAACCAAGGAACCCTCCCCCCGTTTATCACCTGGCCCTCTGCCCCGCCCCCTCCAGTTGCCCCCCGCTGCCTCCACCCTTGCAGGACCATTGGCTTGCCAGGGAGCAGAGAAGCCCACTGCCCAGAAGAGCCGCACACCTGCTGGTGCAGTACCGCCGCTCACCGCTGCAGGAGCGCCCCCTGCTTACCCTGCTCGCCAGTAGGGCAAAAGCAGTTTCCAAGCAGGTGAATCTGCCCCACCCAATAAACCATTTCTTAAAAACAAACCTTTTCCATATCATATGTTCCCGCCCCTTTAAAACCAAGCACATGGTTTGGATCACCCCAGTGCCCTCCCGTCCACCATCATAAAACAGCTCCCCCTTTGCACTGCGCATCTTTTGAGGGCAGTACACTTGACACAGCTCCCCCGTCACCCCCACTTGGGCACCCTTTTACTACACACAACATCCTCACGACCACCCCACAACCACCCGTGCCCCTCCCACAGTTGCAGCTCTGTTCCAGAACCCTTTCTAAACCCCCCTTCAACCTCAGGTGGTGCTTCCCATCTGATCACCCATAGCCCCCTCCTAAAGTTCACCCGCGTGCCCGTGACCACCTGTCACTGTCACCCCCATCTGCCCGGCAGCCCCCACCCCTTCTTCCAAGGTGTGCCCCCATCATTCAAGTAAAAATGGGGGAGCTGGAGAAGGACGTCCTGCCACTGCCCCCCAGATATTGCTTCAGGGACCTCCTGCTGGGAGAGTGGCAGGCGGACGACAGGTAAGCCCCACCCGATTTAATTATGAATTGTTTACAGTAATGTCGTCTGCAGTAAAGTTTGTTCCTATTCACGTGTAGTGACTTTTCATGTCTTCCAGCACATAATATATTGATAAACACGTTCATATTTCCCCATGATATATCTAGATGGTTCACCTTTTATCTCTTTAGGGTGATGAAATGTGGGTCTGGGATTTGAACCTGCAGCTTTAGATGTCTGCAGCGTGAGTGATAACGCACCAAACGAGGAACCGAGCCTGCAGTCTGCGGGTTATGCGCGCATATGGGCAACAAGTGCATTTACCTACTGTACTATATACATACCCAGTGGTAAAGTAGGATAAAAACGGAGAGGAGGTCTCTAGAAGGGATGTGGCAAAAGAAGTAGAATTAGGACTATTTTCCAAGAGTTGTGGTCTATGTTAGGACGGGCATGGCTGAAAACACAAAAACTAAAATTCTCTGTTTCACACAGTTCCAAAACCGCATCATCTCTTTCCTCTTCTGCGCCATTCCTTTCTCTCTCTCTTTCTGCACATACCCGCTTTTATCTTCTCCACTTCACTATCCCTGCCGCACACAACCCACACACCTGGAAGCGTTTCATTTCTATTCCTTTGGCACTGTCTATATTTTGACAGCCGGGTACTTCCTTCACACACTTCCCCACAGTTATAACTGGAACATATGAGACCATCGCTCTGTGCGCTCTGCGGAGAGGCCAAGGATGGGATGTGCATGCAGTCTGAATACCTGTATAACCCACAGACAGGACCTGAAAGAAACTCATTCTTCTTCAACCTCAGCTGCAGAGTTCTCAGTCCTGCTGCATCATAAACACCGTCCACAACCTGAACTCTCCCTTACGACTAAAGGCGAATCAGTTTAAAATATGCACTATACAAGAGTTATACCTTGTGTAACAAGCATTTGCAATGCAATAGGTCTCGCATTATTAAAGTTTGAGCTATTGGTGTTGCATTATTTAGCAATGCCAATAGCTCAAACTTTAATAATGCAAGACTATTGCATTGCAAATGCTTGTATAATTACTACCTGATCTGAGATTTGGAGGGACCAGGCCCACTTTAAGTTCTGGGTGCAGTGCTTTACCAATTTCATGAGTAAGTATTCTTTGCCTTTGGCTACGTGTAGTCCTCAATTTGTAATGAAATAAAAAGAAGATGACAAGTAACAGACTGGATTCACAGAAGATAAGCATTGGTAAAGGTAACTGGTCTGACATGGCAGATCTCATTTTTATGGGGGGCGAGAATGGTGTAGAGTACCATTGATTGGAGTGGCGTAGTGTGGATTGAAATGGTGCAGAGAAAGGCGTGGCACAGAGTTTAGAGATTTAGAGTAGAGTGGCATGGGGTGGAGTGGCATAGAGTGCTGTACAGTTGTGTAGAGGAGGGTGGCGTAGAGTGCCATTTGGCGAGTCCCCTGGAGTGGCATAGAGTAAAGTGGCAAAGAGTAGACTGGACTGATGTAGACTGGTGTGGAATGGCGTAGAGTAGAGTAGAGTGGCGTTCAGTGGCATAGAGTGGAGTGGCAGATGGCCATTAAGTAGAGTGACGTATAGTTGAGTGGTGTAGAGTGGCATGACATTGAATGGAGTAGCGTAGAGTAGAGTGGCATAGAGTGGGGTGGAATGGACTAGAGTGGCGAATAGTAGAGTGGAGTGGTGAAGAGTGGAGTAGCTTAGAGAAGAGCACCATAGAATGGCATGAAATGGCTTAGAGTGGCATGCAGTAGTGAAGAATGGAGTAGCATAGAGTGGTGTAGAGAAGAGTGGCATAGAGTGGAGTGTCATAGAATAGAGTGGCGTAGAGTGGTGTGGCGTAAAGTGGAGTGCCACTGAGAAGAGTGGAATTCAGTGGTGTAGAGTGGAGTGGTGTAGAGTGCCATTGAGTGGAGTGGTGTAAAGTGGAGGGGCGTAGAGTGGTGTGACGTAGAGTGGAGTGGTGTAGAGTAGAGTTGCATAGTGTAGAGTGGTGTACAGCAAAGTGGCACAGAGTAGGGTGGACTGGACTAGAGTGGCATTAGGTAGAGTGCAGTTGCGTAGCGTTGCATAGAGTAAACAGGGGTGGAGTGAAGTAGAGTAACGTGGAGTAGGGTGGCATAGAGTAGACTGGGGTGGAGTGAAGTAGAGTGACGTGGAGTAGAGTGGCATAGAGTGGTGTAGAGTGGTCTATAGTAGAGTGGCATTGAGCTCAGTGGCCTAGAGTATATTTACATAGAGTGGAGTGGTGTAGAGTGGAGTAGAATGTTATTGTGTAGAGTGGAGTGGTGAAGAGTAGTGTGGAGTGGGGTAAAGTGGAGTGGATTGGCATAGAGTGGAGGGGAGGAGAGTGGAGTGGCACTGAGTAAAGTGGCATAGAGTAGAGGGTATATAGTGGGGTGGAATGGACTAGAGTGTGGAATAGTAGAGTGAAGTGGTGCAGAGTGGAGTGGCTCAGAGAAGAGTGGCATAGAGTGGAGTGTCGTGCAATAGCATGGGAAGAAGTGGCATAGAGTGGCATAGAGCAGAGTGGCATACGGTATAGTAGCGTAGAGTCGCATAGAGTGGAGTGGAGTGTCATAGAATGGACTGTCATAGAGTGGTTTGGTGTAGAGTGGAATGGCATTGAGTAAAAGGGACATTCAGTGGGATAGAGTGGAGTGGTGTAGAGTGCCAGAGTGGAGTGGCTTAGAATGGACTGGCATAGGATATTGTGGAGTGGCATAGAATAGACTAACATAGAGCCGAGTGGCATAGAGTCGGGTGGAGTGGACTAGAGTGGCATAGTATTGAGTGGAGTGGCATAGAGTGGGGTGGAGTGGAGTGGAGAAGAGTGGCATGGAGTAGAGTGACACACATTGGCATAGAGTGGAGTGGCATAGAGTAGAGTGGCGTAGAGTGGAGTTGCATAGAGCGGAGTTGCATAGAGCGGAGTGGCATAGAATGTCATAGAGCTGCATTGTGGAGTGGAATGGTGTTGAGTGGAGTGGAGTGGCATAGAGTAGAGTTGTTTGGTGTATAGTGGGATGGAGTAGTATGGAGTGCCATAGAGTGGAGTGACGTAGATTAGAGTGGAGTGGCATAGATTAGAGTGGAGAGGCATAGAGAGGAGTGGTGTAGAGTGGAGTGATGTAGAGTGACGTGGAGTGGCATAGAGTGGAGTAGCATAGAGTAGATTCATAGAGTAGTTCAAGAGGGGGGTCTAATATGGTTTAATTAATGGAATAACTTGAAGCATCATGATGACAAAAAAAATATTCTTTTTTGGAGGCAATGTAAGGATGTTAAGTTTTGAAAAGTGTACTTTTAATGGACTTATAAAAAATTCCCATAATAGGAACATTCTGGTTAGCTATTACCAATATGTATTCTTTGAAAGCACATGTTTTATCTTATACAGGGGTGCTGGAATTATGTGATTCTGCATCTGTGACATTTTTAGCATATTTATTGATTTGCCGATTTGCCACATAATCCACCTCCTGCAGTATAACATGCAGATTTTAACAAATTTTGTTTGAAGCTCAAATGGATTAAAAGTTACTAAAAACATGGTGATGTGATGCACGCATTGGAACCCCTTCGCAAAGGGTAACTGGACAACTTTTAGTGGCTTATTTCTGTCTTTGGCTGTTAAATTGGTACAAATGAGGTAAAATCTTTGCTCAAACAGTACTACCATATAAAAACAAAAGCCAAAATAATTATGTAATACTAGTAAAAATGTGCCGCATTATACTGCATAATTTGTCTATGGTGCTCCCCAGCCCCATAATTCCATTGGCCTAGATCACAAACACAAAATCATTGTGTGGCAGCGTATCTTATACAGTGTTTAATACAATTGTTGAATAATGCCCTACATATTCCCATTGCTTTCTGTTACATGCTGGGACCTTAAAACATTATAAATAGACATTTCACTATTATGCACTGCATCATCCTGGATTCAGTTTTTTGACTCTCTGTTCTCATACAGACATCTTCGGGGATCACAATAACCAAGTTCCATAATGTGAAGATGTGCGTGTCCCATCTATTTATTTAACACCTCATTTATCACTTGTTGGCGTGAGCATTATTTTAAATGCAGCTGCTGAACATGTAAATACAACAAAATCCTTATAAAATAATTTGTTGTTTTTAGCAAAGCTGCTGCCTTTGCAACCCCAAGATTAAGGAACACAGCTGCCTTACTTTTCTCGACACTTCAACTGTCATGTAAAGGAAGACGGCCTGGAAACGCGAAAAATAAACAAAGCTGCTCTTCCAGGCCATCTTCATTCTTAATTACTTAATGAAGCACTTGCGCCCCCCTGAGACTGCAGTGACAGACCCCCAGGGGTGCGCCCCCCACAGTTTGAAGACCTCTGATCTAGAGTGTGTGTAGGTGTAGAGATAAGAATCCCCCCTAGGGATGATTCAACCATATTACCTAATGGGAGAGGGCGAAGGACCGTGCCTTGGTCTCGAGTTGGAGACCCCTTACGGAATGTCAGACCGGTGCGTGATGATTTCTCAGCATGCAGGGACCTTCGGTGTCAGCAGAAGTGCCTCCGCTCCCAATCTATCGGGATGCCTATTATCTATAATAAAAAGCAGCCTTTGCGATGTGTGAGCTAGTTTAGTGATGTTATGGATACGTAGATAGTGTTGTCGCCCCGTATATGAAGATAGGATGACTTTTATACCTACTATGTAGAGAGGCCTAGTACATGATGTTCAAGGCATCGTGATAATGTTGTGCAAAGCTGGATGTGTAAACAGGGTAGTTTCAGAGAAACTGATCCAACATTGTCATGCATGTAAATGTGTGCAAAAAGGTCACCGCTGAAATGTTATTTTCTAGGACAATGTAAGGAATAAGCTGCCTCACTACATGGGCCTAACTCGGAAATATAACAAGTGAGTGGGATGTCATTAGGTTTGCTCTTTGCTTGCACCTGTGAATTATTGTGAGCGTGGATAAGGATTGTTCTTGAACCATTAATTGCTTATTACTTAATTTTAATGGTGAAGATAACTCAATGTGAATTGAGGTCTCATACTTTAGATCAATCAATCAGGATTTATAAAGGGCGGCAAATCACCTGTGAGGGTCTCAAGGTGCTGGCGATGGTAGCTGCTTAACAAAGAAAGCAGTAAAAAAATGAGACAAAGGCAGGAGAAAGCACTCAGAAAAATGGAAGTAAAGGAAGGAGAAAGCAGAACAAAAGGAAAGAAAAGCAAGAGAAAGCAATCAAACATGGGGGAAAGGAAGGAGAAAGCAGTAAAAATTAGAGCAAAGCAGGAGAAAGCACTCAGAACAATGGGGGAAAGGAAGGAGAAAACAGTCAAAAACAAAGTAATAGCAAGTGAAAGCACTCAAAAACTGTGGGAAAGGAAGGAGAAAGCAGAAAAAAATAGAGCAAAACAGGAGAAAGACATCAGCAAAATGGGGGAAAGGAAGAAGAAAGCAATAACAAACTATGGAAACGCAGGAGAAAGCACACAGAAAAATGGGGAGGAAGAACAGCGATGAAGCAGCACAGGAGAGCTTGGCCTGGGGATCCATGATTTACGATTGTGGTGCCTTGTCTCCAGACTATGTGAAAGAGTCCCTGTGTTCCAATACTGATGCATATTTCATTAACAACTGACCTGAAGTAAGCAATCTTACAATAACATTTTAGAGGTTTCATGTTTTGCCTCAATCATTAAAAAATCTAAAGAATAATTTCTTTCATGAAAAAATGGCGTAGCCCCTTGTTTTGAGTCACATTCGGGATTAAAGACTGATCCAACAGCTCACCAAATGAAACATCTTTCCACCCAATTTTCGTCCAACTGGAGATGGTGACTTTAAGTCTATTTGCAGTTTAATAAAAATGCTTCAGGAAACGTGTTTATTCTGAAAGTTGTAAGACTGTGAGCATTATAAAACATGAACCCCTATCACCACCACTATATCTGCTCCCATGAGAATACAGTCATCTGTGCATTGTCCAATCAGTGGACACCGGATGGGTAAAGAAGCTATTATTCATGGCGGAAGGAGGGGAACAATGACAGGGACAGCACATGCACGAGAAAGACACATTTGTTGCAGAAGAGATGCACCTTTAAAGAGCATTGTTAGACCTGTCACCATTGGCGTGGGTCTCCCTTCCATTTTTCGCTGTTTTCTCCTCTGTTTTTGCTGGTATTAGATGTTCTGGGCGCTGTGCCACTGCCATTCAGTGCCACAGCGCAAATGCTTCCAGTGTAAATATGACTGTGAATTGGTATCTCCCTGTTTGGCTATTTGGTTTACCTGTTAGTCCCTAGTAGTGTAGCATGTGTGTGCCCAGGGCTGGTAACCCAAATGCTGCTGGTGGGCCTGCAGCACTGGTTTGCGCCACCCACAGAAGCAGCTTTTAAAGTGTTCCTCAGACCTGCCACTGCAGTGTTTGTATGCAGTCCAGAACTGCCATCTTGGCTGTGAAGTGCCAACACTTTCCCACCCCTGAACCTTCCCTTAGCATCATGTCAGTCACCCCTATGGTAGGTGCATTGTGTGTGTAAGGTAGGACATGGCTTGATATGTGTAGCATGTCCTGGTAGTGAATTACCCTTCATTTTGTTTTTCACTACTGCAAGGCTACCTGTTCTCCATAGGCTAGACTGGGCAGACTGGCTGTTACATCTTATAGTCCTGTCTGACTCAGGGAACATGGTAGTAATTCGAGTTTAGTATGCCTGAACACAGAATGATAAAATACATCTTTTAGTGAAGTTGGTTTTAACATTCTGTGTTTGAAAATACCACTTTTAGAAAGTAAGTATGTTCTTGCCTAAGCCTTCCAGTGTGCTCTGCTGTTATGTGTATTTTTCGCTGTCTGGGTTCAGAGGGGCAAGGCAGGCCGAGTCAGACCTGGGTTGAATAGAGAGATCTGCATTGAGTACTGGGGAGGGGTAGCTCCTTGGCCTGAATAGGGCTGTGCCTAGCAAGGTGAATGCTGGCTCCACCTTCTACTGTGTGTCTGATGGCAGACCCCCTCTTTCTGAAAGGAAGGATGCAGCCTGGTAAACAAAGTGCTCCAGGCCTGAGCAGAACTGGTTCTGGCTGGGTTCAGTGACTAGAGACTTTTGAGAACAAAGACTTTTGGTGTATAAACATCTGTGCCCCAACCCCTGATTTGGGAATTGCTCCTGGATGTCAAGAGAAACCTCTGTCCGTGTTACTGAAGGAATCTGCAGGAGAGGACTGTCCTTGTGCTTGTGTGCTGTTTCTTGGATTGGCCTGCAGTAGTTCCCCTTGGACTTGGAAGAAGAGGGAAAAGGACTTTGGAGAAACTTTTATTTTGCTAAGCAATCACCCAAGGGCTAGAAGAGAGCTAGCCTCCTGCTGGAGTCACAGGCACATCTGACTCTCCCACCAGCCTCCTGATTCCTACCAGCGGGGATTTCTATCTGCAGGTGAGGCTTCTGTGAGTTCCAGGGCCTCTAGTTCTACTACAGAGAAGAGAGTGCTGAAAATCGTCGCTAACGCCGTTTGCGAGCTGTCGCAGCTGAAGAGCGTAAGAAAAGTCATTGCACTGCTGCCGCTGAGCGCTCGCAAACCGAAGATCATCGCATTGCACGCTTGCGGGCCACAAAGTGCTCGCTAACCCCAGAGATCATCGCATCGCACGTTTGCGGGCTTGTTGAAGGCTCGCTAACCCCAGATCATCGCATCGAGATCATCGCAGAACGGACGCCGTGCGTCCGCCATTTTCCTCACATTGCACCCGGATCGTCGCTCCCTCGCGTGGCGCCATTTTCTTTCGTTGCAACAAGATCGCACACGCAACAGGATCAGCGCATCATCCTCCCTTGCGGCAAGGATTCAACGCATCGCTGGCCTAGCATGAAGAAGTCTGTCGCTTTGTCCCGCACGCACCCGCAGACCGGCGCATCAACCTCCCTTGCTGCAATCACCCAAGGGCTAGAAGAGAGCTAGCCTCCTGCTGGAGTCACAGGCACATCTGACTCTCCCACCAGCCTCCTTATTCCTCCCAGCGGGGATTTCTATCTGCAGGTGAGGCTTCTGTGAGTTCCAGGGCCTCTAGTTCTACTACAGAGAAGAGAGTGCTGAAAATCGTCGCTAACGCCGTTTGCGAGCCGTCGCAGCTGAAGAGCTTAAGAAAAGTCATCGCACTGCTGCCGCCGAGCGCTCGCAAACCGAAGATCATCGCATCGCACGCTTGTGGGCCACAAAGTGCTCGCTAACCCCAGAGATCATCGCATCGCACCTTTCCGGGCTTGTTGAAGGCTCGCTAACCCCAGATCATCGCATCGAGATCATCGCAGAACGGACGCCGTGCGTCCTCCATTTTCCTCACATTGCACCCGGATCGTCGCTCCCTTGTGTCGCGCCATTTTCTTTCGTTGCAACAAGATCGCACACGCAACAGGATCAGCGCATCATCCTCCCTTGCGGCAAGGATTCAACGCATCGCTGGCCTAGCATGAAGAAGTCTGTTGCTTTGTCCCGCACGCACCCGCAGACCGGCGCATCAACCTCCCTTGCTGCAAGGATTCAACTAGAGACCCCCATTTCTAACATTGGTGGTCAGCGATGAGGATCTGGACTTGCATTTGTGATCGCATACAGTAATTATAGTGTACACTACTAGTGAGTGCAGACCATAACGCAACCACAGATATTTTTTAGATATTTTCTATTTTTGATTGATATCACTAGTTATTTGTACAATGGGCAAGCCCAGATCCAATGCCTCGGAGGATCTCTCCTGGGAAGAAGAGAGAATAGATACCTACAATGCCAAGCAGCTCAAGTATTTTTGCAAAAGATTCATAGTCCCTATCACAGGCCTCACTAAGAGGGAGGAGTTTAACAAAGCCCTGAAGGCCTGGCTAGAAGCCAGGGATGCCCCTAAGAATGTGGATGAGCCTGGAGAGGAGGGAGAGAATACAGGAGAGCAGCAGGTGGAAGTAGTAGATTTGGGAGGTAGTAAAGCGCTTTCCAGCCCGGGCACTAGTGTGTCCTCAAAGGGCCTGTCTCCAGAAGAAATGGAGGACAGGGAGAGAGATAGGCGGCATAACATGGAGATGGCTAAGCTCAAGATGGAGGGTCAGAGGGACCCAGAGAACAAGAAGTTAGAGGTTGAGATAATGAAGATGAAATTTGAACATGAGAGAGTATTGAGGGAGTTGGAGGTTAAGGCAAAGAGTGTAGAAATCTCCCCCTCTGGTGGCAGCATACCTGTAGTGCATACTGAGAGTAGAGTGTATATACCCAAAGAAGTTATTAAGGATTTCCACAATAGTGAAGATATTGGACAGTGGTTTGCAGCATATGAATTAGCTATGGTGTCCCACCAGGTCCCTGAGAAGGATTGGGGAGCTGGGTTGTGGGGGCGGTTTGTTAGTGAGTGGAGGTATACCTTAATGGGCCTGCCCTAGGAAAGTAGAATGGTTTATGCCCACATGAAGGAAGCTTTGATAACCCACTAGAGATGTACAGGCAGAGGTTTAGGACCTGCAAGAAGTTAGAGGGTACCACGTGGGTTGAATATGTGTCTTTTTTTTGCAGAGCAATGGAGCGCTGGGTAAAAGGTAGCAAAGTAGAAACTTTTGAGCAACTGTATGATTTGATTGCATGGGAGCATTTATCTAGTAACTGTTTTCCTGAGCTACGCCAGCACCTGATTGATTGCAAGCCAACTAACCCTAGGAAGCTTGCTGAGGAGGCGGACCGCTGGGTGAGCACCCAGGTTTGCAAGGGTGCGATGGGAGACTTCGCCAAAGGTGGGCAGGGTCCCCAGCAGAGAAGTAGTGGGGGGGGGCAGGGGTAAACCAAGGGAGTTACCAAGAGGGCCCCAAAGTAATCCCCAAGGGAACCAAGCAGTGGTGTCCCAGCCTCCCCAAGGACAGAGGGCAATGCCCCCAACAGGTAGGCCTGCTCAGAGGGGGCCCCTTACTTGCTATAAGTGTGGCTAAGTGGCCACCGGTATTTTGATCCCCGGTGTCCCCTGAGGGACCACCCTGCACCATCCCGTGCACCACCCCGCCAGCTTGCTAGTGTAGCCCTGGGGGAGGAAGAGATGGGTTCCCCCAGAGGGGTAGGATCCCATAGAATTGACCTTTGTTTCATTAGGAGACTTTGAGATGGTCCTTAAACCTGCACTGCCTGAAAACACTAAGAAGTACAGGCAGTGGGTGATCATCAATGGCCATAGAGTGGAGGCTCTGAGGGACAAAGGAGCCAGTGTAACTGCTGTCAGCTTCCGGTTGGTGTCCAAAGAGCAGGTTGTTCCTCAGGCATTCTACCCTGTAGTGTCAGCAGACAACTCAGAGAGCCAATGTGAGGTGGCTCAGGTTCCCTTTGAGTGGGGGGGGTCTCAGGAACTCTTCAGGTAGCTGTGAGGCCCGCCATGCATGTAGACTGTCTGTTGGGTAATGATTTAGAGAACTCCCCGTGGGCTGCGGTGGAGAGGAGAGCTCACTTGCAAATGTTGGGACTGCCTGAGTGGGTGTGTGCTACCACGAGGTCAATGGCAGTCAAGGAGGGTGTTGAGAGGGATCTGGGACCTGAGAGTACAGCCCAGATCCCTGCCTTAGAGAGAATGGGCAGGGGGCGTGGGAAGCCGGCCCCCTTGGTTCCCATGGCCCAGGAAGGAGCAGACCCCGAGCGGGATGCCCTGGGGCCTACCGGGGAGCAGAGTGCCAACCTGGGGGACCTGCCTGAGCTGACCCATTAAAATGTACTAGACATGTGTCAAAGTAGCCTTGTGTACAGCGTGAGTCACTCCTAGGAGTGTGAACCAAGAATATTTAGTCAATATAAATGTTCTGACCAAATTTTCAAAAAAAGTACACTCAGTATTCTGCCGTAGAATCAATAAAATGAAACATGTGGTATTTGTTCTTTTCAATTCGATTGCTTTTATGTTGAAACAAACAATTTATCCGTGGAAAATGTTCATAATCACAGAATCCAGGTTTTTTAGTATATACTTCTTCAAATACAATGAAGTTACAGATCCCAATGCATTTTGGGCTTTGCAATTAGCCCTTCATCAGGGGAATCTAGAGAAACAATGGTACAGTTTTAGGACTGGAAAGTTTAAGCTGCAGGCATTCTACCACCCAAATGCGGAGGTGAGGAGGAGCGAGCTCAGAATAAGGAAAGTAATCGAAGGGGAGAAAAAAGAAGTGAAAGTAGGTCCAAACGATTAACAAAAAAATGTATGATTGTGCAGTGGTGAAATAAAACTCAGACAAGCCAATGACATAGAGATCAAAAAGTGGAGAACTAGTGGAGATTGAAGCAACCGCAAAAAGTGAAGGATGCGATGCGTGCGATGGTGATTAGAGAAGGAGTGACAGTGACTAAATGAAAAATGACTCCGCTAGTGTGTGAACACTATTGGTGGACATGCAAATAAAGTTCACATGCTATATCGGACACTTACGATATTACGAGGTTTATGATGAAGTGTATCCCATTATTTGCAAAGAGCTTTGCTGTTAAACAAAATGATGTACGTAAGTCACAAAGAATTGCAACTCATTTTTATACCATAACCATTAGAGTAAGAGCGTGTGAACGCGGCTTACCAATAGTGTAGAAGGTGCCATATTCGGCGACGCGACAATGGCTGTGAAACAAATGTGTGAAAGAGAAAATCAATTCCTGAACGTGCAGTTCCGTGATGAACCTTATACTATACTCGTGTGAGCGATTCTAAAATCTTACCAGTGTTTACGAAGAGAAACGGCGTGCCGGGAACCCGGTGTGGACAAACAGGAAACACTAGCGTCGTGAAGGCACCCGGAATCTACGTGTTAACGAGGAGCCAAGAAATAGTGAAGCTGGAAGTAGGACCAGCATTAGAGTGCAGGATGTGTCGGCCATGTTGAAGTGAGGAGGTATTCAGTGAATGAGAAAAAAACTGAGAGGTTGCCTTCAATTTCTATGAGCTGACCCATTGGCAGCAGGAAGGAGGACCCACCAGGGAGGAATTTTATGAACAGCAAAGAGTTTGCCCTTCTCTTGAGGGTATGTGGCAACAGGCTGCATCCGAGGCAGCAGGTGACCAGTCTGGTTCACATCTGATTTATTGGGAGAACGGTCTCCTGTATAGCGAGCCTAAGGCTGCTGAGCTGGGGTCAGCCCGTGTGCTGGTGGTGCCCACATGCTTCAGAGCCTTCCTACTGAGGTTGGCTCATGACATTCCACTGGCAGGACATCTGGGGCAGACCAAGACCTTTGAAAGGCTAGTCACCCACTTTTATTGGCTCCAGATGCGCAAGAGTTCAGACACTCATTGCAGGACATGTGGGACTTGCCAGGAAAGTGGGAAGAGTGGGGGGAATATCAAGGCCTCACTCCAGCCCTTTCCAGTTGTTAGTACCCCATTTGAGCAAGTGGCCATTGACATTGTGGGGCCTCTGGATCCCAGGTCAGACATGGGCAACAGGTTTATCCTGGTCCTGGTGGACCATGCCACCCGGTACCCTGAAGCCATCCCACACAGGACTGTGACGGCCCCCATGGTGGGAGGTGCACTGATGAGGATTTTTTCCCGCATGGGGTTCCCCAGAAAGGTGGTGTCTGACAGGGGGATCAATTTCATCTCCCAGTACATGAAGTCTCTGTGGAAGAAGTGTGGGGTAATTTATAAGTTCACCACTCCTTACCACCCCCAAGGAATTGGTCTGGTTGAAAGGTTCAACCGGACTTTGAAGGGCATGATTATGGGCCTAGAGGAGCCCCTGAGGCGTAAGTAGGACGTCCTCTTGCCATGCTTGTTGTTTGCCTACCGTGAGGTGCCACAGAAGTCCTTAGGGTCAGTCCCTTTGAACTGCTCTATGGCCATCCGGTAAGAGGGCCTCTGAGTCTGGTCAAGGAAGGCTGGGAGAAACCTCCCAGGAAACCTCCCAAGATGTATTCAACTACATCTTGACCTTCAGGAACCAGTCTCGGTGTTTCAGAAAAATTGCTAAGGCAAATCTGGAAGCCAGCCAGGAGGAAATTAAACGCTGGCATGACCAGAACACCACTCTGGTCGAGTTTCAACCTGGTCATAAGGTTTGGGCACTGGCCCCAGTCGAGCCTGGTGCACTCCAAGATAAGTGGACCGGCCCCTTTGAGGTGGTGGAGCGCAAAAGTCCAGTTACCTACTTGGTGGACTTTCAGTTTCCCAGGAACCCCTTGCGGGTCCTGCATGTGAATCGCCTGAAGCCCCACTTTGCGAGGTCTGAAGTGGGCATGCTTCTTCCCACAGATGCTGGGATGGAGGAGGAGAATGAACCTCTTCCTGACCTCCTGTGTGAAGGAGAGAAGGATGGGTCAGTGGAGAGTGTGGTCCTCTCTACCACACTGACCTCTGAGCAGCAGAGGGATTGTTACCAGCGGTTGGGGCAATTTTCTGATTTGTTTTCCCAGGTACCTGGTGTCACTGAGTGGTGCGTCCATGATGTGGATACCGGAGACAGTCCTCCTGTCAAGCACAAGGCTTACCGAGTGACTGATCGGGTCAGGGCATACATTAAGGAGGAGGTCTCCAAAATGTTTGCCCTAGGGGTGATTGAGTCCTCTTGCAGCCCATGGTCCAGCCCCGTGGTCTTGGTACCAAAAGCTGACGTGCCTGGTGCCACCCCTGAAATCAGATTCTGTGTGGACTACCGAGGTCTCAATTCGGTCAAGAAGACGGACGCGCATCCCATCCCCAGAGCTGATGAGCTCATAGATCGGTTGGGGGCTCCCCGGTACCTCAGCACGTTTGATCTAACATCTGGGTACTGGCAGATCGCCTTAACTGATGGGGCCAAAGAGAGGTCAGCATTCTCCACACCAAATAGGCACTACCAGTTCCATGTGATGCCCTTTGGAATGAAGAATGCCCCTGCCACCTTTCAGAGGCTGGTCAACCAGGTGTTGGCTGAACTGGAGGATTTCAGTGCTGCCTACCTGGATGACATTGCAGTGTTTAGTTCCTCCTGGGAGGACCACTTGCGCCACCTCTGGGAAGTATTGATGGTGCTGTGCAGAGCAGGCCTCACAATCAAGGCCAGTAAGTGCCAGATTGGGCAGGGTTCTGTGGTGTATTTGGGACACCAGGTTGAGAGTGGTCAGGTGGCACCCCTACAGCCTAAGATTGAAATCATCCTGGCATGGGAGCCCCCCAGGACCCAGACCCAGGTGAGAGCCTTCCTAGGTCTCACAGGTTATTACAGGAGGTTTGCCAAGGGGTATGGCAACATTGTTGCCCCCTTGACTGAGCTGACTTCCAAGAAGCAGCCAAAGATTGTGAATTGGACTGCCACCTGTCAGAAAGCTTTTGAGGCCCTCAAGACTGCCATGTGTACAGCACCTGTCCTCCAGGCGCCCAATTTTGCTAAGGAATTTCTTGTGCAGACAGACGCTTCAGAGGATGGGGTGGGGGCTGTTCTGTCACAGATTAATGAGGAGGGACTAGACCAACCTGTAGCCTTCATCAGTAGGACGTTTCTTCCCCGGGAACAGAGGTGGAGTGCAATTAAGCGTGAGGCATTTGCTGTGGTCTGGGCACTGAAGAAGCTGAGACCATATCTGTTTGGGACTCACTTCCGGGTTCAGACAGACCACAGGCC
This sequence comes from Lissotriton helveticus, assembly GCF_964261635.1. Classification (NCBI taxonomy): domain Eukaryota; kingdom Metazoa; phylum Chordata; class Amphibia; order Caudata; family Salamandridae; genus Lissotriton; species Lissotriton helveticus. The sequence continues at coordinate 513,851,098 of NC_136071.1, read as the reverse complement.
CCTCAGATGGCTGAGGCAGATGAGGGGTGAGAAGCCCATGTTGTTGAGATGGTCCATTTCCCTACAGGGTATGGATTTTACAGTGGAACACCACCCTGGCACAGAACACGCCAATGCTGATGGTCTGTCCAGATTTTTCCTCCTTAGTGAAGAGAACCCCCAAGGAGATGGGTAGTTCTCCCCACATTTCAGCTGGGGGGACACGTGTTAGACCTGGCACCATTGGCGTGGGTCTCCCTTCCATTTTTTCACTGTTGTCTCCTCTGTTTTTGCTGGTATTAGATGCTCTGGGCACTGTGCCACTGCCAAATGCTCCTTGTGTAAATATGACTGTGAATTGGTATCTCCCTGATTGGCTATTTGGTTTACTGTTAGTCCCTAGTGGTGTGGCCTGTGTGTGCCCAGGGCTGGTAACCCAAAATGCTGCGGGTTGGCTTGCGGCGTTGGTTTGCGCCACCCACAGAAGCAGCTTGTAAAGTGTTACTCAGACCTGTCACTGCAGTGTCTGCGTGCAGTCCAGAACTGCTATCTTGGCTGTGAAGTGCCCACACTTCCCCGCCCCTGAACCTTCCCTTAGCATCATGTCAGTCACCCCTATGGAAGGTGTATTGTGTGTGTAAAGTAGGACATGGCTTGATATGTGTAGCATGTCCTGGTAGTGAATTACCCTCCATTTTGTTTTTCACTGCTGCAAGGCTACTTGTTCTCCATAGGCTAGAATGGGCAGACTGGCTGTTACATCTTATAGTCCTATCTGAATCAGGGAACATGGTAGAAATTCGAGTTTAGTATGCCTGAACTCAGTATGATAAAATACAGGCTGAGTCAGACCTTGGTTGAATAGAGAGATCTGCATTGAGTACTGGGGGGGGGGGTAGCTCCTTGACCTGAATAGGGTTGTGCCTGGCAAGGTGAATGCTGGCTCCACCTCCTACTGTGCGTCTGATGGCAGACCCCCTCTTTCTGAAAGGAAGGATGCAGCCTGATAAACAAAGTGTTCCAGGCCTGAGCAGAACTGGTTCTGGCTGGTTCAGTGACTAGAGACTTTTGAGAACAAAGTCTTTTGGGGTATAAATATCTGTGCTCCAACCCCTGATTTGGGTATTGCTCCTGGATGTCAAGAGGAACCTCTGTCCGTGTTACTGAATGAATCTGAAGGAGAGGACTGTCCTTGTACTTGTGTGCTGTTTCTTGGATTGGCCTGCATAAGTTCCCCTTGGACTTGGAAGAAGAGGGAAAATGACTTTTGAGAGACTTTTATTTTGCTAAGCAATCACCCAAGGGCTAGAAGGTAGCTAGCCTCCTGCTGGAGTCACAGGCACATCTGACTTCCCCACCAGTCTCCTGATTCCTCCCAGCAGGGATTTCTATCTGCAGGTGAGGCTCCTGTGAGTTCCAGAGCCTCTAGTTCTACTACAGAGAAGAGAGCGCTGAAAATCATCGCTAACGCCGTTTGCGAGCCGCGGCAGCTGAAGAGCGTAAGAAAAATCATTGCGTTGCAGCTGCAGAGCGCTCGCAAACCAGAAGATCATTGCATCACATGCTTGCGGACCACAAAGTGCTCGCTAACCCCTGAGATCATCGCATCGCACGTTTGCAGGCTTGTCAAAGGCTCGCTAACCCCGGATCATCGCATCGAGATCATCGCAGAGCAGGCGCCGTGCGTCTGCCATATTCCTCGCATCGCACCCGAATCGTCGCTCCATCACGGGGCGCCATTTTCTTTCATCGCAACAAGATCGCACACGCAACAGGATTAGCACCTCATCCTCCCTTGCGACAAGGATTCAACGCATCGCTGGCCTAGCGTGAAGAAGTCTGTCCTGCACGCACCCGCAGACCGGCGCATCATCCTCCCTTGTGGCAAGGATTCAAAGCATCCCCGGCCTAGCGTGGGGTAAATCATCGATACAGCTCGTTTGCGACATTTTGCTTGTTTTGCTACGAAATCCAGGTACTATGTAAGTAATAGGGTCGCAGAGTCCCTTGCCTTGAACTGAACCCCTATAGAACACTTTGAACTCTTTTTCCAGCTTTTAAAGAGTACGCCCCATTTTCAGTACTGTGGCTATCTACCGTTATTGGTCTTGTGTTAAGTCTATATATAAAGATACTTATTTATAACTACTTGTGTGGTGTCCCTTTGTAGTGTCCTTCACTGTATTACTGTGTATGATCATAAATGCTTTACACACTGCTTCTGAGATAAGCCTAGCTGCTTGTGCTACGTTACCATAGGGTTGAGCAGGGGTTATCAAAGGGTGTAGCCCCCTTAATCTGACTTAGGAAGAAGGTTCCCTACTTGGACTGTGGCCAGCCACTGCCAACTAGAGACCCCCATTTCTAACAAGCATGCACAGATGAGAGTGCGCTGCAAAGAAGTCTTTGCTGGGAGTATGCACAGAGAGGTTATGGAGTATTCTTGTTCCTCAAAGTGTTTTTAAAAAAAATCATACTTTCCAAATGCTATATTGCTCAATAAAGCATGCCCAAAGGAGATATCAAGAATGAAACGTGCACAGAGAATATACCGCCAACTGGAGAGCTTTTTGGGAGAGGAGCCAGAAACTAACACATACGCAGTGCAGGATTTGTTCAAATAGCCTCTCGATATACATCTCGACTTACACTGAATTATATTATTTAATTGCAAAGAAGAGTGATGGCAGAGCCAATATATCACTACAAAGCAAGAGCAGGAAAAACTTCATTTAAACACTCTTCGTTGCCTCTCAGAGTGACATGTAAACAGTCAAAATGCCGACACTCAAACAAATGGAGCGAATTGCTGAAGTGGGCTTCCCCATCCTATATGCCGTGGTGGGAGGAGGGAAAATATGAACGACACTTGAATAGACCAATGGATGAAGAATGCTGGCTGAAAACCCCTCTATATGTGTAAGTAGATAGTTCTTTTTTATAAAAGCAAAAGGTCTTGGCCAGGACGAGAGCTCAAAAATTGGCCTGGATGAGCTACTCATGAATCGAACTGGAAAACTTGAGGATAAGAGGAAGAGGTGCACAAGGAAATCCCATGCACTTTAATAGGCACTTGTGGCATATGAGTCACATTTTCTTTTTTTAGGTCTGTGTTTTGACAGCACAGCAGCCAAATGATTTGTTGCTAACAGTATGCATAGACAGGGCTTTTAGTCGCCCCTCGCGCGGGCATGTCCAGGTGAATGGCTGAAGTCCCCAACATGACTCTCCCATTGATGAGTTGGTCACCATCAGTGTGGTCTGCCTGACTGCTGCAGATTGTGTTTTCCTCTGTTCGGCCTCCTTAATCCCCCATACACCCCACCCAGGATCCACTAGAAACAGTAGCTAGAAAGCACATTCTCTGTCTTACCATGACTAGACAGGTTGCTAACCTGGCTATAAGTTCTGCTGCAGCCTGATGTGTGCCAGTGTGCATAGAGGGGGAACAATGTGTCTATGTGAGTGTGGGGCAGGTGGTGAATCTGCGAGTGCAGAATCTGAGGGGTGCATGTGTGAGTGCGAAGTGTACCTGTATAAGTTCAGGTTGTGCTATGAGCCTGTGAGTGCAGGGTGAGTATTTTGTTGGGGAGAGCAGAATGAGTCTCGTGCCTTTGTGAGAACAGGGGGAGTGGTGCCACTGTGAGTGATGGGCCTCAGTAAGTGCAAAGTGGGCTGTGCGCAGGCAAGGTAGACCTCAGTCGGAGGAGAAGTGGCCTAATGGTCAGAGCTGCCCACTTTGGAACTGGGGAACCAGGTTTGAGTTCCGGCTTTATCTTAACATACAATGATTCTTGGCAAATCGCTTAATCTCTCTTTACCCAAGAGTAGAATCAATCTGACCTTGTGTAATGTATCTTGTGTTCATGTAGTGCTCCAAAGCCCCTAGGCCCAGTTTGCACTATATAAAACTGCAAATATAAATACACCGGGTGAATGGGGGGTGCCCTGTGCTCCTAAGGGAGAGCAGAGAGAGCTGTGTGAGTGCAGGGTGGGTCTTGAGTCTGTGCATGCAGCATGGTGAGTGCAGCAGGGTACCATTGGCAGCCTTTTCTTAACCCCTTGGCTGCGGGCCGATTCCCCCACTGTGCTGGGGGGAGGGCGGGCGCGCACAGCGCCCCGGTGCTCATGACGAGCTCAGCTCCTCATGAGCCACGTTTCTCGTGTGCTCATGACGAGCTGAGATCGTCATGACCACGCCCGCTCCTTAGAATGCCCAGCACAGCAGGGGAATTAGCCCCGCACCTGAGCGTTCTAACGGTCATGACGAGCTCAGCTCGTCATGAGCACACGAGAACCGTGGCTCATGACGAGCTGAGGTCGTCATGAGCGTCGGAGGGGTTAAAACAAAATGATATTGCATCTTCCTCAAAAGCATTTGTTAAATTAAAGAGGGACATATTTACAAAGAAATGACACAGCGAGGCACTGCAAGCCATCTTGCTGCGGCGAGCTGCCTCATTAGAAAGTGCAGGGATGCATCATATTTACAACAATACGACTCATCATGTGCTTTCCTCTGTGCTAGCGCACAAAAGGATGCCTAGCACCAACGCAGACACCCTTTCACCATGGTACAAGGGTGCCTGCATTGCAGGGTTATTTGTTTTTGAGCAGGAAGGGATACTATCTTACACAAAAATAATCATTAATGGCGTTTTGCTCCTTCTAAGTGTACTGCTGAATGCAGCACGCGTAGAAAGAGGAAAAAAAAACATAAAGGTATTTCTCCTCATTGTGCCACTTTTACGCATCCCCTGGGAAGGCGTTAGAATCTAATGCATGCCCAGGTTTATGAAACCTTATAAATCTGGGGATGCATCAGAATCCATGGGTGTTGTGTGAGAACACCCACAGCAATACCCATGGAACTCCCCTTTCACGCAGAGAAATGCATCAAAGTGGGCCATATTTACAAGGCCAATGAAAGCCATGCAGTGTGGCTCTGCATGGCCTTGTACATATGGGCCAGAACACTGCGCCACTGGGGCATCAAACAAAGTTACGCATCGGCTGTGCAAGGGGCTTGTAAATATGCCCCATAGTTTGCACCCAGGTAAGAAACCTCACCTTGCACCTCCTCTTTCAACGTGGGCTTGCTAGCTGCATTAACTAGCATGTTATACTCGGGTTAAACCATTTAGCCCCAACACTTTTAAAATCCTATTCAACAGCTGCCACTGCGTTTTTCTTCTCCTCGTTCTCTTTGTTATCGTTATGATTCTTGGAGCAAGCTCTCAGTTGCCTTTATGACGTTTTGACAACCTCTCGTTGTATACTGTTCTTCTTAGAAAGGTGTTTCTTGTCTGCTGATTACTATATGTTTACCAAGTGATTCATTTCACTTTTAAAGCAAAAAATAAATAAACATGGTGCAGCATTCTTTGTAGTTTCAGTTTGCATTTAGACATAAGACAAAGAGTAGTGCTTAAAATTATGTTTATCAGGAAGATCCAGCACAAGCATTCACAATCTCACTAAGTGAAAGCTGTGAAGAGCTCAGGATGTTAACCAGGAGCTTAGGAACTGACTGCACTGAGCAACAGTAGAACCTTCAGACTCTAAGAATATAATGGCACACATACAATGACAGAGAAATGAAAATAAATAAACAATACAACAGGATGGTACAAGAAGTTTTATAGTTCCTAGACTAGAGCTTGTAGACTTAAATGTGGCTCATCCAACAGCATCCTTGGAAGAAAGGCTGGTACTCCTGAAGGTGTAGCCAGCTGAGGCTCTGTAGAAGGCAGCAGAACCAAGGGGCATACTTACAATGAAATGGCATAGCCCCGCTAGAAATTTTGCTGCATAGAGCTGCATCATTTAAAAAAATGAAGGGATGCGCCGTATTTACAAGAATACGGCACTCTCCCCTGCACTGGCGCTAACACAGCAGCTGTGCGCCAACGCAGGCAACTTTACACCATGGTGCAGGAGTATCTGCGTTGCAAGGATGATTGTTGTTGTTCAGGAAGGGGCACCTTCCTGCATGAAAACAATCATTAATGGCATTTTGCTCCTTCTAAGTGTGCTGCAGAATGCATCACACATAGAAAGAGCAAAAAACAAGAAGAAATTAAAGTGTTTCTCCTCATTGCACCACTTTAACGGCACCACTCGAAAGGCATTCATTTTTTGCACTGCTTCAGATTCACGAATCCTTCTAAATCTGGGGCAATGTCAGAAAGCCATGAGTGTTGAGTGGGAACACCCTCAGCAACACCCATGAGCCCCTTTGACATATGAAAGAGGGGTATATTTACAAGCCTATGTAAAGCCAAGCAAAGTGGCTTTGCATGGCCTTGTAAATATGGGCCAGAACACAGCATCACCAGAGTGTCCAAAAAAGTGACTCTCCAATGGCGTTAGGGACTTGTAAATATGCCCAAAGTGTTCACTGGATGGGGCTGCTACTGTTAGACAGATAATCTGTCCCAGCCCAACTTTAAATGAGGATTTAAGTTTACTCTCTGCTACTGATGCACTTGATACATCTTCCTGTTCTTTAGCAACTTAATTTCCTGATGGCCTTGTAAAAGGGGAGTCCCTTAAGCTCATTTCACGTTTTTATAGAAAGAAACTTGTCATATTCTGAAACAGCATCAGGCTCTGGAAGGTGGATGATCTATCTATCTATATATTTACCTATCTATCAATATCTGTATCTATATATAGCTATATGTGTATATATATATATATATATATATATATATATATATATATATATATATATATATATATATATATATATATATATATATATATATATATATATATATATATATATATATATATATATATATATATATATATATATATATATATATATATGTCACGAGAACTCCTCCCCGAAAAAGAAGAGCAGAGACCCAAGGGGAACAGTTGGAGGCCGTTTATTAAAAAGAAGTGGCGGATGCATTTCTGGCCGTTGTTTGCCGTCGTCAGCGCCCAAAGCCTCCACAGATGAGATGCACTTGGCTGGTAAGTTCTGCCGCTTAAGAACTCGCTGTTGTGAGTCCGCCCCGCCCTCTGTAGTTCCAGCACACCTGTGTAGCATTCCATGCATAATGGGAGACTACATGTCCCAGAATCCCATGTGGTAGGACTTTGGGATGGTGTTACTTGGGGGAAGGAATGATGGCACATTCCAATGTGCATATGGCAGAATCGTCAGCAAAAGTGTGCCCAAAACGAAACAAAAAACAAAATGAGATGTTTTAAGATTCTCCGGCTTTGCAGTTCAATGTGACGTCCTCCTCAGCTCCCCTGTACTGCCTCAGCCTCAGATGCTGCGGGGTCCATGAGGCGGGGGCTACACTGACAGTGCAGGCAGCCCAGCGCGGGGTTTGGATGACCTCGCTACCGCCAACTATTCTCCCCCAGCTCCAAGGCGGACGTAGACCAATCAAATACCTTTGAAAATTAACAGGGGAAAGCTTGCGCAGTCCGTGCCAGTGAAGTCTTTGCCCAAACGAAGCAGGGATCTCTGAAGTGCGTATCTGGCTACCGCACAATTGAATGTCACGAGAACTCCTCCCCGAAAAAGAAGAGCAGAGACCCAAGGGGAACAGTTGGAGGCCGTTTATTAGAAAGAAGTGGCGGATGCATTTCTGGCCGTTGTTTGCCGTCGTCAGCGCCCAAAGCCTCCACAGATGAGATGCACTTGGCTGGTAAGTTCTGCCGCTTAAGAACTCGCTGTTGTGAGTCCGCCCCGCCCTCTGTAGTTCCAGCACACCTGTGTAGCATTCCATGCATAACGGGAGACTACATGTCCCAGAATCCCATGTGGTAGGACTTCGGGATGGTGTTACTTGGGGGAAGGAATGATGGCACATTCCAATGTGCATATGGCAGAATCGTCAGCAAAAGTGTGCCCAAAACGAAACAAAAAACAAAATGAGATGTTTTAAGATTTTCCGGCTTTGCAGTTCAATGTGACGTCCTCCTCAGCTCCCCTGTACTGCCTCAGCCTCACTGCGGGGTCCATGAGGCGGGGGCTACACTGACAGTGCAGGCAGCCCAGCGCGGGGTTTGGATGACCTCGCTACCGCCAACTATTCTCCCCCAGATCCAAGGTGGACGTAGACCAATCAAATACCTTTGAAAATTAACAGGGGAAAGCTTGCGCAGTCCGTGCCAGTGAAGTCTTTGCCCAAACGAAGCAGGGATCTCTGAAGTGCGTATCTGGCTACAGCACAATTGAATGTCACGAGAACTCCTCCCCGAAAAAGAAGAGCAGAGACCCAAGGGGAACAGTTGGAGGCCGTTTATTAAAAAGAAGTGGCGGATGCATTTCTGGCCGTTGTTTGCCGTCGTCAGCGCCCAAAGCCTCCACAGATGAGATGCACTTGGCTGGTAAGTTCTGCCGCTTAAGAACTCGCTGTTGTGAGTCCGCCCCGCCCTCTATAGTTCCAGCACACCTGTGTAGCATTCCATGCATAACGGGAGACTACATGTCCCAGAATCCCATGTGGTAGGACTTCGGGATGGTGTTACTTGGGGGAAGGAATGATGGCACATTCCAATGTGCATATGGCAGAATCGTCAGCAAAAGTGTGCCCAAAACGAAACAAAAAACAAAATGAGATGTTTTAAGATTCTCCGGCTTTGCAGTTCAATGTGACGTCCTCCTCAGCTCCCCTGTACTGCCTCAGCCTCAGATGCTGCGGGGTCCATGAGGCGGGGGCTACACTGACAGTGCAGGCAGCCCAGCGCGGGGTTTGGATGACCTCGCTACCGCCAACTATTCTCCCCCAGCTCCAAGGCGGACGTAGACCAATCAAATACCTTTGAAAATTAACAGGGGAAAGCTTGCGCAGTCCGTGCCAGTGAAGTCTTTGCCCAAACGAAGCAGGGATCTCTGAAGTGCGTATCTGGCTACCGCACAATTGAATGTCACGAAAACTCCTCCCCGAAAAAGAAGAGCAGAGACCCAAGGGGAACAGTTGGAGGCCGTTTATTAAAAAGAAGTGGCGGATGCATTTCTGGCCGTTGTTTGCCGTCGTCAGCGCCCAAAGCCTCCACAGATGAGATGCACTTGGCTGGTAAGTTCTGCCGCTTAAGAACTCGCTGTTGTGAGTCCGCCCCGCCCTCTGTAGTTCCAGCACACCTGTGTAGCATTCCATGCATAACGGGAGACTACATGTCCCAGAATCCCATGTGGTAGGACTTCGGGATGGTGTTACTTGGGGGAAGGAATGATGGCACATTCCAATGTGCATATGGCAGAATCGTCAGCAAAAGTGTGCCCAAAACGAAACAAAAAACAAAATGAGATGTTTTAAGATTCTCCGGCTTTGCAGTTCAATGTGACGTCCTCCTCAGCTCCCCTGTACTACCTCAGCCTCAGATGCTGCGGGGTCCATGAGGCGGGGGCTACACTGACAGTGCAGGCAGCCCAGCGCGGGGTTTGGATGACCTCGCTACCGCCAACTATTCTCCCCCAGCTCCAAGGCGGACGTAGACCAATCAAATACCTTTGAAAATTAACAGGGGAAAGCTTGCGCAGTCCGTGCCAGTGAAGTCTTTGCCCAAACGAAGCAGGGATCTCTGAAGTGCGTATCTGGCTACCGCACAATTGAATGTCACGAGAACTCCTCCCCGAAAAAGAAGAGCAGAGACCCAAGGGGAACAGTTGGAGGCCGTTTATTAAAAAGAAGTGGCGGATGCATTTCTGGCCGTTGTTTGCCGTCGTCAGCGCCCAAAGCCTCCACAGATGAGATGCACTTGGCTGGTAAGTTCTGCCGCTTAAGAACTCGCTGTTGTGAGTCCGCCCCGCCCTCTGTAGTTCCAGCACACCTGTGTAGCATTCCATGCATAACGGGAGACTACATGTCCCAGAATCCCATGTGGTAGGACTTCGGGATGGTGTTACTTGGGGGAAGGAATGATGGCACATCCAATATATATATATATATCCAAACATGTTGCCTGCAAGGTAGAAGAAAGCCGCCAACCAAGTCCATAATGACCACATTGTTTATTTGTCGCAGGGAGCATACAGGAACATATGCACGTTTTCACAAAGTAATTTTCCAGCAATGTCCGACGCGTTTTGTGTTATAGAATACTTCTTCAGAGACACTGGATGCCGGGTGTAGCATCCTGCTACAATAACCACAGACACTATGGTGTGTTATTACTGGAGCTTTATTCTCTTGCAGCTACCCTCGTCCCTGTCCCTACTCTGACTGCTCTTTCCTATCTTGTCGCCTCCTCTTCCCCTCTGCCCACCTAGCTCCGCCCACCCCAACTACTGAACTGCTAACTTCATTACATCTCCCCTTTTCTTAATAAAGCAACAAATGAAAGAAATAGAGATTAGTCCATCTCTGCAATCAGTCTCTTGGGAGGCTGCACGTGACGGCGGGGTCTCGCTGGTGTGGACACGACAACTTCAGGTGAGAGTTCTTCTGTAGGTGAAGGTTCGGTGTCAGGTGCAACAGTCCCAGGGTTGTCCCTGCTTGCAGGTGTGGGGACCACAGGGGTATTTTCAGGGATCTCAGGAGAGCACTTCTTGAAATGAGAAGCGTTGCGGGTGACTCTTCGTGTCTGTGATTCGGCTGTCACCATGGTGCCCTTTTGTTGGGTGATTGTTAGGGGCTCGTCTTTGAAACGACAATCAGTCTTGTGGCGTTGTTCCTGCTTGACAACAACTCTGTCGCCTTCCTCCAGGGAGGGGGACCGGGCCCTTCGCCTGCGGTCCGCATACTCTTTCATCTTATCCTTGCGGTGTCGATCGGTTATGGCCATGTCTCTGTGTTGTTGGTCCGACGGAGGTTTTCTCAAGGCTCCGTCCCATGTGGGGATCCGATTCCTCATTGTCCTCCCCAGCATGAGGGTCGCGGGGCATTGGCCCGTTGTGGAATGGGGAGTGGTCCTGTAGGCACTAAGGACCTCGTTTAGTGCTGACTGAAGATCTTTCTTTTCGGCCGTGGCTTGCTGGAATGTTCTCTTGATGGTGGACATGAATCTTTCCACAGTGCCGTTGGCCTGAGGCCAGAGTGGTGTGACTTTGCGATGTTGAAAGTCCATGTGTTTCGCAAAATCGCTGAACTCATGACTATTGAATGGGGGCCCGTTATCCGTCTTGATGACCCGGGGGACACCCCAAGTTGCGAAGACTTCTTCGAGCACCTTGAGGGTGCAGGCGGCACTGGTGGATGATATGAACTGGGCCACTGGGAATCTGGAGTATTCGTCCAGGATGACAACTACGTACTTCCCGGAGTGCAGAGGGCCATAAAAGTCCATGGCGACTTCTTGCCATACTCCATTAGGCAGTGGGGTCATCTGTAGGGGTGCGGGAGGATTACTGTGGCTGGTCAGTTGACATGGGTGGCAGTCTTTCAATGTGTCCTCAACCATCTGGTCGAGGGCTGGGAACCAGACACGTTCTCTCAGTGCTCTCTTGGTGGAGACGACTCCTCGATGGCCTTCGTGGGCCAAATCAATTATTCCTTGTCTCAGTGCCGTTGGTATGACTAGTCTGTGGTCTCTGAGGAGGAGGTCGTCACTGGTTACAGAGAGTTCGTCGGAGACATGCCGGAAGGCTTGTAGTTCTTTCTTGACAGCAGGACTTTCCTCTTCCTCCTGCGGGTGATATCTCCACCTGTTGGTCCGGGTGCGCTCTATCACTGCTTGTAAGGTGCTGTCGTGGCTGGTCGCTTCCCGAATGGCGTGCATGGGGATGGCTGGTGGACGAGCATGATTGGTCACGAAATGAATGTATTCTTCCGCAATGGAAGGTATAGTCTCTGATGAGTCTCGGGGGTGGCGAGACATATAATCGGCCGGATTCTCATCCTTCCCCGGTTTGTGAATAATTGAGAATGTGTATTCTTGCAGCCGCAAGCCCCATCTCTCAATCCTGGGGGGCATTTTGCACTTGGGATTGCCATAGATCGTGACAAGTGCCTGATGGTCAGTTATGAGCGTGAAATGCTTCCCATAAATGAAGATGTGGAAATGTTCGCACGCCCACACGACGGCCAGGCTCTCCTTTTCCGGCTGGGAGTATCGTTTCTCAGGGTCTGTTAAGCTCCTGCTGGCATAGGCGATGATCCTCCTCTGATCCGACTCATGGTCGTACTGTGCCAGGATGGCCCCCAAGCCCACCGGGCTTGTGTCCACGGTGATTTCCGTTTTCCTCCTAGGATTGAAATAGGAGAGGCATTTGGCCGATTCCACAGCGTGTTTGATGTCCTTGAAGGCACGCTCGCACTCCGGAGTCCACACAAATTTTGCACCAGCTTTCATGAGGAGCCTCAGGGGGTGACTCACGGTGGCGTAGTCACGAATGTAGCGGGCGCAGTAGCTGGCCATCCCAAGAAAAGAACGCAAGTCGTTGACGTCTGCCGGACTCTTGGTGTTGTTGAGCGTGGCGATTTTGTCCGGGTCCGGTTTCATGCCACTTGCAGAGAAGATGTGTCCGAAAAACCTCAGGGTCGACTGATGAAACTCACACTTCTCTTTGTTGAGAGTTAGCCCAGCTTCCATCAGAGCGAGACAGACACGATCAAGGGCGGTGTCATGCTCCTGCGTGTCCGAGCCGTAGACCAGGATGTCATCGCTGTAATTAAGCGCGTTGGGGATGTGGTGGATGACAAGACGTATGGCCTCCTGGAAGATCTCGGCGGCTGATGAGACGCCAAAACTGAGGCGTTTGTAGCGGAAAAGACCAAGATGGGTGGCAAATGTCGTGATGGGGCGGGAGCTGTCGTCAAGCTCGAGCTGATGGTAGCCCTTGTTCAGGTCCAGTTTTGAGAACACGGTTGCCCCGTTAAGGGCCGTGATCATGTCGCTCAGGAGAGGGCCTGGGTGTCGCTCCCTCTCAATCGCTTGGTTCGGCAGGCGCATGTCCACACAGAGACGGACTTTGTTTTGGGAGCCTTTCTTGGGGACAATAACCACCGGGGACACCCATGGAGTGGGGCCCGCAGTGCGCTCAATGATGTCTGCGTCCAAAAGTTCCTGCAGTTCATGTTCAACTGCGGATTGCAAGTGGAACGGCACTCTTCTCGAGTGTTGGGCCACTGGTTTGATTTGCTCGTTAATATGCAGGTGGATCTGACGGCCCTTCAGCTTCCCCAGACCTCGGAAGAGGGAAGGGAACTTTCCGGCGCAGTCCGAGATGTCATGGACGTTGAAGAGGATGTGCACCAGTTGAAGACGTTCCGCCGTGGGGAGGCTCAGCAGACAGTCAGCCTCAGGACCTTTGATCACGTGGATAACCGCTGGGATGGAGAGCTTGCCATGCGTTAGGGTGGTGTCAAACTTGCCCAAACATTGGAGAGGTTTCTTCGCCATCCAGGTGTAGACACGGACAGGTGCAAAATGCAAACGTGGTTTGGGGTCCATACGGTCGTGTTCGGCAACAGATATGTAGTTAAGCGATGCTCCGCTGTCCATCATGAACTTAGCGGCATGGTTGCCCACTTTGATGTTGAGGCGTGGATAACGTTTGAACTGATCATGGTCAGCAAAGTTGACATATTCGGTGGTGTAAGATGAATGCCTGGATGAGGATGATCTTGAGTCTCTTGAGGGGGAACGACGGTCCCATCGGGAGCGCCGAGAGCCATGACTCGAATGTGAGGACGTGGGAGATCCAGGAGGCTCTTCCTGAACTGCTCTGATGTGATGACGTTTGGCCTCCGTTCGTGAGGGCCGCTGCGACCCTTCCTGTCTGCCGCCATCGTTGCGTTTCTCTTTGTGGTAATCCCCACACATGGCCTCAAAGTGGTTGGACCGTCCACATTTCCGGCACCGTTGGCCCATGGCAGGGCAGGAGTCAATGTGAGGATAGTCGTACCCGCACCTGAAACATCGCCTCGTGCGTTCAGGTCGGCGATCTCTCCTATCGGATTCCTTTCTTCTGTAGTCCGGGCGTCGCCTGGGTGAGTACTTGGAGCGCCTCGATCTGTCTCGCGGGTGACGTCTTCCACTGTCGCGCCGATCCTGACGTCCCTGCCGTCTCTCAGTGATGCGGTTGGCGTGCTCACGGCTGGTACTGGGCCCTGTTTCAATTTCCGCCGCATTCTCTTCGGCCTGGTCGTACAGTCGGGAGTTTTCTTCGATTTCTGCAAGTTCTTGTGGTTTTCTCAGCAGTCGCCGTCTCAGAGACTCCGAGTGACACCCCGTGATTATCTGAGATTTGATGGCTGCATCCGGCGAGAAGTTGGTAAAGTCACAATGTTGGGACTGCCTCCGCAGCCGATGAATGAAGGAGCTCAGTGGATCTTCCTTACCCTGGCGCTGCTGGTGGAATTTATGTCTCTCATAGTCGACGTTTCTTTTATGCAGAAAACGATTGTTCAGAACAGTTCTCACTTTATCATATGTATCACCGTCTGTGGCTGGAATCTCTCGTGCGATCTTGCTTATTTCACGCCCCCCTAGATTGCGAAGGGCTATGATCTTGTCCTTGTCTGGTTCAATTTTGGACCCCTCAATGTAGTCCTCAAAGTCCTCGAGCCATTCTTGCCATTTTAGTCCCATGCTGCTTCCTGTTGTGACTGACAGTGGCTCCGGGGCGCGCAGGTGGGTGCCTCCCTTGACGTCCTTTTGCGCGGGAGGGTTAGACATCGTGGCACTGAGCTTTGACGCTTGCGTCGGCCTCTTGCGTCAGTGACTGACGTGCGTTTCCAAGTTTTGTCACTTGTAGCTAGCAATGCTTGTTTGTCCCTTGCGACTGTCAATGCTTGTTTTCTCTCTCTGCTTCCTTTCACTGCTTCCAATGCTTGTTTTCCTTTATTTTATATGTATTTTTTTTTTGATGCCTGACTTCAAAATGGCCGCCTCTATTTTGCCCAGGGAGGGCGTCCCAGAAACCGCCTGACTTAAAGATGGCCGCCGCTAGGGGAGTCTCGTGTCTCACAAGGTTTCATTCAGGCTTTCATTCTCCACTTGGCACTCACCGGCAGCCAGACTCTTCATACAGCTCGCCCTCCGCACCTCTTCAGACGCTCCTCGGACACTGGAGCGGTCAGACGCGATCCAGGCGAGCTCCCGGTTCACCGTGTGGCAGGTAGGCGATGTCTCACGCATCGGGGGTGAGCTTTTCTTCCGTTTTTTTGGCGCGAACAGCGCTTGTTCAGCACCGCTTGACAGGCGGTCTCCGTGGGGTGCCGTCCTCCACGCTAGGGCACTTTCTCCTCTCTCTTGGGGTCTGGCAGAGTCAGGGTAGGCTCCTGGCTTCTGCTCCTACCGCACTGGCTGGTCACCGCGCTCTTCCTGCACAGGTCGCGTTTTAGCGCGAAGAGGTCTCTTCTACCTCGGGCGTTGAGACGCTTGGTGCCTCGGCTCCCTCTTGAGTCCCTCTCAACTGCTGGGGGGGGACAGGGTCACCTGCTACTGGCCTCACGTGGCAGGTCGCAATTTTGTCCTTCTGGTCAGCGTCTCCTGCTCCTCGAGGCGAGCTGAGGACAGGGCTCTCTCGTGAGGGTCTGTGGGGTTCAAGCGCATCCCACCCTCGTCGCCAGCTGTAGCATCCTGCTACAATAACCACAGACACTATGGTGTGTTATTACTGGAGCTTTATTCTCTTGCAGCTACCCTCGTCCCTGTCCCTACTCTGACTGCCCTTTCCTATCTTGTCCCCTCCTCTTCCCCTCTGCCCACCTAGCTCCGCCCACCCCAACTACTGAACTGCTAACTTCATTACACCGGGTAACAGTCACGGCGGTTTCGCAGCTCTACTTAAATATTTGCGAACCACCTCCCACATGGGCGTGGCCACAGCAAGGCCAGGTGGTCCTAGTAGTCCTGCCTCTTACTTCAGTGAGAGCCGTGCTTGTACCCCGCTGCATTAGAAAGATTGATCCCAAGTGGGTGGTGAAATATATGCTAGTGCCCCCGCAGCTCACTCTTGTCCTGCAGCAAGTGGGACCTGCTCCCATTGTGACGGCGTCACGTGGCGTCGCCACAGGAGTGCTAACAGCACCGGGGCTTTCAACGCGGCTCAGGCGTGCCGCAAGAGATCCAACCATGTTGCCTGCAAGGTAGAAGAAAGCCGCCAACCAAGTCCATAATGACCACATTGTTTATTTGTCGCAGGGAGCATACAGGAACATATGCCGGTTTTCACAAAGTAATTTTCCAGCAATGTCCGACGCGTTTCGTGTTATAGAACACTTCTTCAGAGACACTGGATGCCGGGTAACAGTCACGGCGGTTTCGTAGCTCTACTTAAATATTTGCGAACCACCTCCCAAACGGGCGTGGCCACAGCAAGGCCAGATGGTCCTAGTAGTCCTGCCTCTTACTTCAGTGAGAGCCGTGCTTGTACTCCGCTGCATTAGAAACATTGATCCCAAGTGGGTGGTGTTGGACCCGGTCCTTTGGGCAGGTTCACCCCGTGACTTTTTGCTTTTTCCTAGCCTGTTTTTGGAACCTGGGTTGGTGATTTTAGGCCTCTGCGCACTTTTTCACTGTGGTACAGTGTAAAGTGCGTGTGCTTTCTGTGTATGGATGGTGAGCGCCCTGCCCTCCCATAGGAATGAATGGGAAATATGTATGCCCATGGTAGATTCCCGATGCGTGGGGAGTGCAGGGGCGAGTTTGATATGTATGAACTCGTGAGAATGAATGCTGCAGAATGGTGTATGCGGCATGGCTGTATCTAGTCCAGAAGCGCCACTTTTAGAAGTTGGCATAATTGTGTAGTGAGTCTGCTAGCACGTGATTGGCTGATGGGCCTGGCCCAGGCATGCCTGGGCCTGTTGGTAGATGGACTGTCTGGAGGAGGGGGGGTCTGAGTCAAGCCGTAGATGAAAGGCCCCCATCTGCTGTTAGGGAGGAGTGGAAAGAGCTCTGGTGGTGCCGTGCCGTGCCTGGCAGCCCACCCCTGATGGCTCTCCCTCCTGATGGCCCCCTGTCACCTCTGACCTGAGGCTGACAGGAGAGGGAAACCAGATACACCCAGAGCTTAGGGCTCCCTCACACAAAGACTTCAAATGACTTCAAAGCCTTTTCTGTGTATAAGAAGGGGCTCTGCCCCTTCCAAAATGTTCTTGTCTTTCTCTTGTTTGCTGGACTTGAATCTATCAGGGGTGGGCGCTGCCCAGCCCCTGGATGCCTGGACTCCTGGGAGACCCCTCTGCCAAGCCTGGGCTGAGGGGGAGACTTGGCTTTACCCCTGGGAAGCTCTGGGACCCTTGGCAGCATGGAGGAGCTGCATTCTCGTGGGGAGAGCGCTGGAACTGTATTCCTAGTGCCTGGAGGCGCTGAGCCTCCCCCTGAGCGCCTGGGAGCGCTCTGCCTGGGTTCTAGCGCTTAGGAGCGCTTTGCTTATTTTTCTAGCGCTTTGGAGCGCTTTATTGTTCAAGCGCGGGAGAGCGCTTTATTTGTCTTCCCAGCGCTACTCGGCCCCAAGCGCTTAATAGCGCTTCAACTTTGATGGGGTGCTGTTCGTAGCGAGGGTGCCACCCCTCGGATCGTGGTTCCCCGCCTGCCTGCCTAAAGAGGAGGGCCGCTGCGCTGCCCGCAGCGACCCGGAAGTGGTCGGCCGGCCGGCCAATCCTGTCGCGGCCGGCCGGAAGTCCCGCCCCCCCCCCCGCAGTCGGCGGGAAGAAGAGGGAGAAGGCGCGGGAGATGGCGGCGGTGGACGGGGCTCCTCTCGGCTGAGGGAGCCCCAGTGGTGGACGGGGCTCCTCTCGGCTGAGGGAGCCCCAGGGAGACGAGGCGGCCGGTTGGCAGGGCTCCCGTGTGCCGAGGGAGCCCTGCAGAGACAGGAAGTCCGGCCGAGGAGAGGAGCCGGGAGAGCAGCGCCGGCGAAGGAGAGCCCAGCAGAGGAGCCCCGCCGAAGACAGCCCGGTGAGTGAGAGGGCTGGGGGATCCGTGAGGCTGTTGGCGGTGCCGGTGGGGGGACACCAGGTCCAGAGCGGTCCCGAAGGGCAGTGGACCGCTCCCACGGAGAGACGGTGATGCGGGAAGGGCGGCCCCGGTTAGCAGCGGGTCGCCCCAACGTAGGATGAAGCCCCAGATAGGCTGCGGGGCATAGGGTGGCCAGCCCAGCGGTCGCATCGTGGGGCATTGTGTGCTGAGACCCCCGAGAGGGACTCCCCGCCCCCAGTAGTGCGAGCGCGTGCATCATCAGGAGGAAGCCCCGAGGGCTTCAAGGGCGGCCCCGGTTGGCAGCGGGTCGCCCCAACGCGACGCAGAGCCTGTGTGGCTCCAACCTGGGGGCATTGCCTCCAGAGCCTGTGTGGCTCCAACGTCTGTGTAGTGTTGCCCAGAGCCTGTGTGGCTCCTACAGTTTGGCGCAGTTTGCGCCTGAGGGCCAGTGAGGGCCCTGGCGCAGTTTTGGTGATTCTCCAGCTGTCCAGCAGTTAGTGGGCAGCTGCACCGTTTAGGCGCAATTTCAGGAGAGAGTCCCTGTGTGGGACAGCGAGGGCACAGTGGTGCCAGGCCGGTCTCAGCTGCGCAGCACTTAGTGCCAGCTGCAACGTTTAGGCCCTTGTGAGTGTTCCCAGGGGCCCAGCAAGTAGTGGGCCCCTGCATCGTTTAGGCCCTGACATTGAGACTCAGGGCGTTCTAGCCCCAACAAGGCCAGTTGGCCTAGGGACTGCCACGGGTGGTGGCTTATGTAGGTTTTGCGCAATTGTATGGTTCTCGCACCTCTGAATGTGATTTCTTGCATCATGTCTTATTCCTGCACCTCTGAATGTTTTTAGACCTCATGTGACTATTGCGCTACTGTATTATTCTGGTACCTCTGAATGTAATTCTATTGCATCATGTGCTTTATTCTTAACACCGCTGAATGTGTAGGTTTATACATTATGTGTTTCTCTTTACTACTCCTCTGAATGTATATTTATGCGTCATGGGTAATGTGTTCTTTCTTAGACCCCTAAATGCTGTGTGATACTTAGGTGGTTTTCCTTTACTACTCCTCTGAATGTGTTTCATACATCATGGGTACGGTGTTCTGTCTTAGACCCCTAAATGCTGTGTGATACTTAGGTGGTTGTTCTTTTTAGTACAGGTGGTCCTAGTGAGGTCCTGGTCCCCGGCGCGACATTCTCCCAAGGAGTTTAGGGTTGCGTAGGAGGTACTTACCTGTTCCCAGTAGTTACTGAGTGTGATCTATACCTGTTACTTTGTGTTACAGTGAAGTTTATATACTTTTATTCTAATTTCTGACAAGTATTTCTATACCTGCAAAGTGTTGATTCAGACAGTGGCCCATGTGGCCCTGACTTGTAAATAATCCCTTGTGAATATTGCCGTGCCCGTTGGCACAATGTACATGTGTGATTTCCATCTGATATGTTTTGACAATACAAAAGTTATTTTAATATAACCTTGTGTGGAGTCTCTTTTTGTGGTGTGCCTAGTATGTTGTTGCTGTCGTGCGCTGACGCAAATGCTTTACACATCGCCTCCGAGTTTAGCCTAGACTGCTCGCGCCATGCTACCTAGAGGGTGAGCAGGGGTTATCTTGGTGTGTGACTTCCTTGCCCTGACTGGAATGGTGGTTTCGGCCTGGCTTTGGCGTCAGCCTTAGCCTACCCGAAATAGCCGGTTTCCAACTTTGGTGGGTCAGCGGTGCGGATTTGGACTTGCGTTTGCCCAGTGCCATAGCGACAACTGGCTACATTACAAAAACTCTGCGTTTTTCAGATAGTCACATATTTGGGATTATTGTTTTTGATTTTGTTTTTCCTCAAGAGTGTCATTTTCAGATGGTGTTCCTGCACTTTATGTTTAGTGGCAGATGAGAGAAAATGACAGGGCGGGACGCCAGTAGAGAGGGGAGGTTCCCATAGATTAGGAATCCCTTGCTGGGTCCAGTGTCCAACTCCTATTCCTGTCCCTGTGTGGGTAGATGGAAGAGAGGGAGGGTGGAGGAGAAATTGCTTGCTCAGGAGGGTGGTTGTTCTCTGAGTGTAGTGTGTGTGTCTGGATTCCCCAGTATGGTAGGATCCAGTGGTGGCAGCTTAAATGTGTCCAGTGCGCGAATTCCCATTCCCATTTCCCAGAGTATGGTGCCTGGTGCGCTCAGTAAGAGGGTGACAGGTTGAGAGTCAGAGGCAGTGAGGAACTGTCTCACCAGTCTGGAGGGGGAGTGTGTGGATGAGTGCTGTGTTGAACTGGAGGAGTTGTGTGAGTTTTTTTAAGGAGCTTGCACGTGAGGTGGATGTCTGGCGGTGTGCTGGATGTCGTGCAGAGACATTAGGGAGTGATTCTAAAAGTAGTGGCTTGTGTATCTGATGATCCTGGGTAGGTGAAGAGGTTCATGTGTAGCCCAGCTTGGTCCCATTAGTATGGTAGGGGTGTAGGGGCTCACGTCCTGTCTCAGTGGGGACGGAGTGAGTGTGGGACGGTGTGTCCCACGTTAGCCCGAAACCCTGTCTCGGAGCCTGGAGGGTTCCCTAAGGGAGCGCCAGGTCAGGGGCCTAGGCTGTACTTATAAGTCATTTGAGGAGGATCTTCCTGTGTCTAGAGGACGGGGAGTGTCTGTAATCAGAACTCCGGCGGTCCTAGTGTTAGGCAGTACCGCTTCTAAGTGGAGGGTGCAGAAGTCCTGGCTCACTGAGCATTTGACCGTCTAGAGTGCTTGACCATTTTTTTGGGGCCTCTGGAGGTTGTTCCCCGAGGAGGGGGGAGGCCAGGTTCAGGTTCAGCCTGACCTGGAGGGAAGGGCATCTGTAGTCAGTGTCCTGACCGGTTGTTGGCTTCCAGGGGTACCGCTCCCAGGTGGGAGGGTGCAGAACTCTGGAGGGGGGTGCAGAGGGACGGTGTCCTTACTTCTGACCCCGGCGGGAGGAAAGTGTGTTGCTGATACGCCGCTGGCGTGTGCTCTGTCTAGCCTGGAACATACTGAGAATCACCCTGTGATAGGGAGTACTGGAGGAGAGTGTGTCGCCGATACGCCGCTGGCGTGTGCTCTGTCTAGCCTGAGACATACTGTGCCTGTGATCATGGAACTGGAAGGGGGTGCAGAAGGACGGTGTACTTCTGACCCCGGTGCAACTTGAGGGTTTAAATCCTAGGTTGGGAGATTAGGAAACTTCTAGGTCAAGAGGAACCCTACCAAAGTGGATCAGCTGAAGAGACCGAGGGGGCTGCCCTTGCTGTGTGTTCTGGGGCCCACCTGCAGTTTGTTGTTTCCACTAAGGTAGAGGAAAGGGGACTTTGCTGTGTGCTGTGTCCCCCCCCCCTGCGTGAAGAGGGACTGTGCTGTGTGCTTTGTACCTCAGAAGTGGAATCGTTTCCAGGTGGTAGACCAGTGACGGAGTGAGGTCCTGATCTGGTAGGAGAGTTGTGTTCTGGTGAGTGCTTCCCTGTGAGGGTTATTCCTTCACCCTGACTGGAAGTGAGGGTCCCTGCTTGGTCTAAGGTACTTACCTCTGCCAACTAGAGACCCCCAGTTCTAACATTGGTGGAGTAGAGGTAGGATGGGGCATTCTTGCCCGTGACCTCTAGGCAGCCTGAGGGTGTGGTCCCTAGGTTGTAGGATCAGTGGTAGTGTAGCTACCCTGAGAGAGAGAGTGGAGACTGGCTATTGTGTGCCAGGGGCTTCTGCCCCCACTCTGTGGATTGGTTAGGACCCGTGATCTTTGGATGGCCTAGGGCCTGGTCCTGGCTGTGGATGACTAGTGTGTACCAGTGGGGTATCCTAGTTGTATCAGAGAGCTTTTGTTGAGGGAAATCCCTGTGGGTTCAGAGTGGCGAAAAACTGTAAGGTGGCCCTGCCCTGCAGGCCCGTCTCTGTGGTTTTGTCGCCCAAAGCATTGAAGACCATCAGTGTAGTGATTGGTCTACCCTGCGTTTTGGCTGGAAGGGGGATGTGTTGGACCCGGTCCTTTGGGCAGGTTCACCCCGTGACTTTTTGCTTTTTCCTAGCCTGTTTTTGGAACCTGGGTTGGTGATTTTAGGCCTCTGCGCACTTTTTCACTGTGGTACAGTGTAAAGTGCGTGTGCTTTCTGTGTATGGATGGTGAGCGCCCTGCCCTCCCATAGGAATGAATGGGAAATATGTATGCCCATGGTAGATTCCTGATGCGTGGGGAGTGCAGGGGCGAGTTTGATATGTATGAACTCGTGAGAATGAATGCTGCAGAATGGTGTATGCGGCATGGCTGTATCTAGTCCAGAAGCGCCACTTTTAGAAGTTGGCATAATTGTGTAGTGAGTCTGCTAGCACGTGATTGGCTGATGGGCCTGGCCCAGGCATGCCTGGGCCTGTTGGTAGATGGACTGTCTGGAGGAGGGGGGGTCTGAGTCAAGCCGTAGATGAAAGGCCCCCATCTGCTGTTAGGGAGGAGTGGAAAGAGCTCTGGTGGTGCCGTGCCGTGCCTGGCAGCCCACCCCTGATGGCTCTCCCTCCTGATGGCCCCCTGTCACCTCTGACCTGAGGCTGACAGGAGAGGGAAACCAGATACACCCAGAGCTTAGGGCTCCCTCACACAAAGACTTCAAATGACTTCAAAGCCTTTTCTGTGTATAAGAAGGGGCTCTGCCCCTTCCAAAATGTTCTTGTCTTTTTCTTGTTTGCTGGACTTGAATCTATCAGGGGTGGGCGCTGCCCAGCCCCTGGATGCCTGGACTCCTGGGGGACCCCTCTGCCCAGCCTGGGCTGAGGGGGAGACTTGGCTTTACCCCTGGGAAGCTCTGGGACCCTTGGCAGCATGGAGGAGCTGCATTCTCGTGGGGAGAGCGCTGGAACTGTATTCCTAGTGCCTGGAGGCGCTGAGCCTCCCCCTGAGCGCCTGGGAGCGCTCTGCCTGGGTTCTAGCGCTTAGGAGCGCTTTGCCTATTTTTCTAGCGCTTTGGAGCGCTTTATTGTTCAAGCGCGGGAGAGCACTTTATTTGTCTTCCCAGCGCTACTCGGCCCCAAGCGCTTAATAGCGCTTCAACTTTGATGGGGTGCTGTTCGTAGCGAGGGTGCCACCCCTCGGATCGTGGTTCTCCGCCTGCCTGCCTAAAGAGGAGGGCCGCTGCGCTGCCCGCAGCGACCCGGAAGTGGTCGGCCGGCCGGCCAATCCGGTCGCGGCCGGCTTGAAGTCCCGCCCCCCCGCAGTCGGCGGGAAGAAGAGGGAGAAGGCGCGGGAGATGGCGGCGGTGGACGGGGCTCCTCTCGGCTGAGGGAGCCCCAGCGGTGGACGGGGCTCCTCTCGGCTGAGGGAGCCCCAGGGAGACGAGGCGGCCGGTTGGCAGGGCTCCCGTGTGCCGAGGGAGCCCTGCAGAGACAGGAAGTCCGGCCGAGAAGAGGAGCCGGGAGAGCAGCGCCGGCGAAGGAGAGCCCAGCAGAGGAGCCCCGCCGAAGACAGCCCGGTGAGTGAGAGGGCTGGGGGCTCCGTGAGGCTGCTGGCGGTGCCGGTGGGGGGACACCAGGTCCAGAGCGGTCCCGAAGGGCAGTGGACCGCTCCCACGGAGAGACGGTGATGCGGGAAGGGCGGCCCCGGTTAGCAGCGGGTCGCCCCAACGTAGGATGAAGCCCCAGATAGGCTGCGGGGCATAGGGTGGCCAGCCCAGCGGTCGCATCGTGGGGCATTGTGTGCTGAGACCCCCGAGAGGGACTCCCCGCCCCCAGTAGTGCGAGCGCGTGCATCATCAGGAGGAAGCCCCGAGGGCTTCAAGGGCGGCCCCGGTTGGCAGCGGGTCGCCCCAACGCGACGCAGAGCCTGTGTGGCTCCAACCTGGGGGCATTGCCTCCAGAGCCTGTGTGGCTCCAACGTCTGTGTAGTGTTGCCCAGAGCCTGTGTGGCTCCTACAGTTTGGCGCAGTTTGCGCCTGAGGGCCAGTGAGGGCCCTGGCGCAGTTTTGGTGATTCTCCAGCTGTCCAGCAGTTAGTGCGCAGCTGCACCGTTTAGGCGCAATTTCAGGAGAGAGTACCTGTGTGGGACAGCGAGGGCACAGTGGTGCCAGGCCGGTCTCAGCTGCGCAGCACTTAGTGCCAGCTGCAACGTTTAGGCCCTTGTGACTGTTCCCAGGGGCCCAGCAAGTAGTGGGCCCCTGCATCGTTTAGGCCCTGACATTGAGACTCAGGGCGTTCTAGCCCCAACAAGGCCAGTTGGCCTAGGGACTGCCACGGGTGGTGGCTTATGTAGGTTTTGCGCAATTGTATGGTTCTTGCACCTCTGAATGTGATTTCTTGCATCATGTCTTATTCCTGCACCTCTGAATGTTTTTAGACCTCATGTGACTATTGCGCTACTGTATTATTCTGGTACCTCTGAATGTAATTCTATTGCATCATGTGCTTTATTCTTAACACCGCTGAATGTGTAGGTTTATACATTATGTGTTTCTCTTTACTACTCCTCTGAATGTATATTTATGCGTCATGGGTAATGTGTTCTTTCTTAGACCCCTAAATGCTGTGTGATACTTAGGTGGTTTTCCTTTACTACTCCTCTGAATGTGTTTCATACATCATGGGTACGGTGTTCTGTCTTAGACCCCTAAATGCTGTGTGATACTTAGGTGGTTGTTCTTTTTAGTACAGGTGGTCCTAGTGAGGTCCTGGTCCCCGGCGCAACATTCTCCCAAGGAGTTTAGGGTTGCGTAGGAGGTACTTACCTGTTCCCAGTAGTTACTGAGTGTGATCTATACCTGTTACTTTGTGTTACAGTGAAGTTTATATACTTTTATTCTAATTTCTGACAAGTATTTCTATACCTGCAAAGTGTTGATTCAGACAGTGGCCCATGTGGCCCTGACTTGTAAATAATCCCTTGTGAATATTGCCGTGCCCGTTGGCACAATGTACATGTGTGATTTCCATCTGATATGTTTTGACAATACAAAAGTTATTTTAATATAACCTTGTGTGGAGTCTCTTTTTGTGGTGTGCCTAGTATGTTGTTGCTGTCGTGCGCTGACGCAAATGCTTTACACATCGCCTCCGAGTTTAGCCTAGACTGCTCGCGCCATGCTACCTAGAGGGTGAGCAGGGGTTATCTTGGCGTGTGACTTCCTTGCCCTGACTGGAATGGTGGTTTCGGCCTGGCTTTGGCGTCAGCCTTAGCCTACCCGAAATAGCCGGTTTCCAACAGGTGGTGAAATATATGCTAGTGCCCCCGCAGCTCACTCTTGTCCTGCAGCAAGTGGGACCTGCTCCCATTGTGACGGCGTCACGTGGCGTCGCCACAGGAGTGCTAACAGCACCGGGGCTTTCAACGTGGCTCAGGCGTGCCGCAAGAGATCCAACCATGTTGCCTGCAAGGTAGAAGAAAGCCGCCAACCAAGTCCATAATGACCACATTGCTTATTTGTCGCAGGGAGCATACAGGAACCCATGCAGGTTTTCACAAGTAGTGAGCTGCGGGGGCACTAGCATATATTTCACCACCCACTTGGGATCAATGTTTCTAATGCAGCCGGGTACAAGCACGGCTCTCACTGAAGTAAGAGGCAGGACTACTAGGACCATCTGGCCTAGCTATGGCCACGCCACGCCCATTTGGGAGGTGGTTCGAAAATATTTAAGTAGAGCTGCGAAACCGCCGTGACTGTTACCCGGCATCCAGTGTCTCTGAAGAAGTGTTCTATAACATGAAACGCGTCGGACATTGCTGGAAAATTACTTTGTGAAAACCTGCATGTGTTCCTGTATGCTCCCTGCGACAAATAGACAATGTGGTCATTATGGACTTGGTTGGCGGCTTTCTTCTACCTTGCAGGCAACATTTTTGGATCTTTTGCGGCACGCCTGAGCCGCGTTGAAAGCCCCGGTGCTGTTAGCACTCCTGTGGCGACGCCACGTGACGCCGTCACAATGGGAGCAGGTCCCACTTGCTGCAGGACAAGAGTGAGCTGCGGGGGCACTAGCATATATTTCACCACCCACTTGGGATCAATGTTGCTAATGCAGCGGGGTACAAGCACGGCTCTCACTAAAGTAAGAGGCAGGACTACTAGGACCATCTGGCCTAGCTGTGGCCACGCCCATTTGGGAGGTGGTTCGAAAATGTTTAAGTAGAGCTGCGAAACCGCTGTGACTGTTACCCGGCATCCAGTGTCTCTGAAGAAGTGTTCTATAACACATAACGCGTCGGACATTGCTGGAAAATTACTTTGTGAAATGAAAACCTGCATGTGTTCCTGTATGCTCCCTGCGACAAATAAACAATGTGGTCATTATGGACTTGGTTGGCGGCTTTCTTCTACCTTGCAGGCAACATGGTTGGATCTTTTGCGGCACGCCTGAGCCGCGTTGAAAGCCCCGGTGCTGTTAGCACTCCTGTGGCGACGCCACGTGACGCCGTCACAATGGGAGCAGGTCCCACTTGCTGCAGGACAAGAGTGAGCTGCGGGGGCACTAGCATATATTTCACCACCCACTTGGGATCAATGTTTGTAATGCAGCGGGGTACAAGCACGGCTCTCACTGAAGTAAGAGGCAGGACTACTAGGACCATCTGGCCTAGCTGTGGCCACGCCCATTTGGGAGGTGGTTCGAAAATATTTAAGTAGAGCTGCGAAACCGCCGTGACTGTTACCCGGCATCCAGTGTCTCTGAAGAAGTGTTCTATAACACGAAACGCGTCGGACATTGCTGGAAAATTACTTTGTGAAAACCTGCATGTGTTCCTGTATGCTCCCTGCGACAAATAAACAATGTGGTCATTATGGACTTGGTTGGCGGCTTTCTTCTACCTTGCAGGCAACATGGTTGGATATATATATATATATATATATATATATATATATATATATATATATATATATATATATATATATATATATATATATATATATATATATATATATATATATATATATATACATAATAAGCATTTTTTGTTTTACTAATAACTTTGCGCCTCTTTGACGGCTCTTGACAAAGCTTTCAAAACTAGAACGCCAGTCACTTCAGCTGGTGTCTGGAAAGTGTCAGGGTGATTCGCCTAGCAGGTGCTGACACCAAGGGGGGAGAGATCCCAAAACACATTTTGCCCATGCAATTTACCCATACGGATTTTGAACACAACTAAAGCCCAAACTGCTGAATGGAATTGCACCAAATTTGGCAAAAAGCTAGATCTTAGTCCGGACAGATCTCTTTTTGTAATTTGGTGTAAATCTGTTAAGTAGCTTTGGAGTTATTAAAGAAATAAATATTTATGTATGTCTAGGAGCGCAAATCCTCCGTGGATCCGACAGAATTACAGGAAAACCTTTTTCTTAAATTAATCCCAATGTACAATCTCACGAGAGGGTCGCAAGAGTGACCAGGAAGTACATCCCCCTCGGAGTCCACGCAGGGAATTGTGTGTTGGACTCCCACAAGCATCTTGCAAGAGTCACTACCATTTAAAAAAAGAATATTAAACCATATTTTAAAGACTTTCTTTTTACAGATTAATATTAAATAATCTTTGAAAACATGAAAAAGAACTCTCAGCAGCAGATTCAAACTAAATATAGGACTCTAGTTAGAAATCACATACCTTAAAAATAGATTTATAAAATGAACTTAATACTATACAATATTCAGAAAACTGATTACTCTCTCTTTAAAATATAAATATTACTTTAATGTAAAAACACAAACAAAGGATATGAAAAGTATGCTATTACAATACTAAAGGACTTGCTTGGTAAACGTCTTAATACGAGAGTCAGAAGAACTTAGGAGATAGACATTCTCAACACAAATATTGTTGTATTACAGTTTTATACTTAAACCTCATTTTTAGAAACAATTTGCAAAACTTACCTGTTAAGTTACAACACGAAAGCAATTCCCTTTTCGAAATAATGCGTGAACGAAGGATATATTAATCAATTATTCTACCAAACATACACTTAAAAAAAATATAAAGTACTTTAAAAAAACTAGAAATTTAAAGGAATAAACAAAAGTTAAAGTGACGTTATAGTAAGGTGAATTTCTCAATGACAACATTAACGTTTTGAACTAAAAAACATAGAAATTCAGCAGTTATAGTTAGCTATAACTTGTGGCCCACCATGCACTACCTCTCACCTTACATATGACATCACTTGTGGCATGTTCTATGGCATCATTTATGAAATCACTGATGACACTTCAAAATGACATCATTTATGACATCACTGATGACATCATCCATGCTTCTTTTCTATACATTGCTCTATAAACGGGTACACCATTAGAACTATTAAAGTAAGTTCAAAATTACTCAGAATAATATGAAGCGTTATTACTGCTAACCTACATACAACCCCCATAGATAAAACAAGTTTATGTTATGTGCAACATTGACCCTATACCATACACATCATTGATAGCTGATTTCATGTTGACTATGAACCACAGATGAAAGGGTAACCTATCCTGCACACAGTGTTTTTTCAGTATACAACTGTTCAGGGAAAGCCAAGATCCTTCAAAGTGCTGAAGACTTGTTACATAACTAGTGCCCTACTATTAACAGTTCTTTACTGTATCAAATACCTGAAAGTCAATGAACCTACAATGAGAAATAAAGTGGAAATAAGTAGAAACGTGGCTACTGTTCACATTGTTTACTCTGTACCAGTTTGTTTGCAGGCAGTGGAACTCTAATGATAAATACATCACAGAGTATTGAATAGTATCTAATAAGAACAGCATACTCTCTATGCAAAACGTGTCCAAAGGACTACTATTCAGTTAAAATAAGCAGGGTCTGAAGGTGCTGAAGGTCATACTACCTGCAGCCTTCATACTGGGGTGAAAACATTACAGATAGTCCATCTTCTGAAGCAAAACAAGCCCACATACATAGGTTAGTAGCTGGTGCACACAAGCTTCTATGTTATGTAGTACCAAAAAGCTTTTGTGGAACACAAGTGAACTGTCACATGCAGACAGAGTTAGTCTTCAATACAAAAATGTATAAAGTTCTTCAATACTTCTACACACCTACGGTGCATTAGGAGCACATGTTTTGTAACTCTAATACTGATTAACTGGACACAGGCTGTACAAAATGAGGTGGAAAAGCAATATAGTAGTTTCCTGACATTATGTAAACTGTAAAACAAACAAACATACTCATTGGATGATGTCATCAATGATGCATTTTGAGACGTCGTGAGTGATGTCATAAATAATGTCATAGAAAATTTCATTGAGTGATGTCATATGAGCGGTCATAAGCAGTGCATGGCAGGGGTGATGCTAGCTAGAACTGCTGAATTTCTGTGTTTTGTAGTTCAAAATGTTAATGTTGTCATTTAGAAATTCACCTAACTATAATGTTCCCTTAACCTTTGTATTTTTCAGTAAATTTGTAAGGTTTGAAAAAAAAGCAGATTTTTTTATCATACCTAACTATAATTTTACTTTAACCTTTTGTTTTTCAGTGAATATATATATATATATATATATATATATATATATATATATATATATATCGCACAATCTCTTCGGTAAGAAAGAGCAGAACAGCTGGGGACAACAAGGAGGTCTTTTATTCTCACAGAATCGGCGAATGCATTTCGGCATAACAATGCCTTCCTCAGCGCCACAAGTATTCAGGAGGTGTTCATTTGTGCACTGATGTTTTCCTGCTGCCTATATCGGCCAAGTGACCCAGGCTCCGCCCCCGATTTAAACAACCCACCTGTTGCAGTTCTTGGCGTAATCCTGAACTGCAACTCCCAGGATGCAGCGCTTGGCTCCCAGGTAGGTGTATGCATGGAATGTCAACCTAGTGGTTTAGGCGGGAAGCAGGAATTGCAAAAATGAAATCATATTCCCCTGCTTGTAGTAAAAACAATGTTCCTCCTTGGCTCCCCATACCGCTTTAGCCCCAAAACACAGGTCCAAATGTCAGCGGGGGCAGCAGTGTCAGTGCACGTTGCCCAAGACGAAGAACAGTGTCCTCGCAACCGCGTAGTTTCTTCCTGCATGTCGAGGCGGGCCCAGACCATACCAATCCCTTGGTGTCAACACAGCGCCGAAGCAGTGCCAGAAGGGTCCGGGCCAACTTTGCAAAGCGGGGGCTTCCAAATGCGTCTCTGGCAAGACGCAGTAATTCATCACACAATCTCTTCGGTAAGAAAGAGCAGAAGCCTCAGCTGGGGACAACAAGGAGGTCTTTTATTCTCACAGAATCGGCCAATGCATTTCGGCATAACAATGCCTTCCTCAGTGCCACAAGTATTCAGGAGGTGTTCATTTGTGCACTGATGTTTTCCTGCTGCCTATATCGGCCAAGTGACCCGGGCTCCGCCCCGATTTAAACAACCCACCTGTTGCAGTTCTTGGCGTAATCCTGAACTGCAACTCCCAGGATGCAGCGCTTGGCTCCCAGGTAGGTGTATGCATGGAATGTCAACCTAGTGGTTTAGGCGGGAAGCAGGAATTGCAAAAATGAAATCATATTCCCCTGCTTGTAGTAAAAACAAAGTTCCTCCTTGGCTCCCCATACCGCTTTAGCCCCAAAACACAGGTCCAAATGTCAGCGGGGGCAGCAGTGTCAGTGCACGTTGCCCAAGACGAAGAACAGTGTCCTCGCAACCGCGTAGTTTCTTCCTGCACATCGAGGCGGGCCCAGACCATACCAATCCCTTGGTGTCAACACAGCGCCGAAGCAGTGCCAGAAGGGTCCGGGCCAACTTTGCAAAGCGGGGGCTTCCAAATGCGTCTCTGGCAAGACGCAGTAATTCATCGCACAATCTCTTCGGTAAGAAAGAGCAGAAGCCTCAGCTGGGGACAACAAGGAGGTCTTTTATTCTCACAGAATCGGCGAATGCATTTCGGCATAAAAATGCCTTCCTCAGCGCCACAAGTATTCAGGAGGTGTTCATTTGTGCACTGATGTTTTCCTGCTGCCTATATCGGCCAAGTGACCCAGGCTCCGCCCCCGATTTAAACAACCCACCTGTTGCAGTTCTTGGCGTAATCCTGAACTGCAACTCCCAGGATGCAGCGCTTGGCTCCCAGGTAGGTGTATGCATGGAATGTCAACCTAGTGGTTTAGGCGGGAAGCAGGAATTGCAAAAATGAAATCATATTCCCCTGCTTGTAGTAAAAACAAAGTTCCTCCTTGGCTCCCCATACCGCTTTAGCCCCAAAACACAGGTCCAAATGTCAGCGGGGGCAGCAGTGTCAGTGCACGTTGCCCAAGACGAAGAACAGTGTCCTCGCAACCGCGTAGTTTCTTCCTGCACGTCGAGGCGGGCCCAGACCATACCAATCCCTTGGTGTCAACACAGCGCCGAAGCAGTGCCAGAAGGGTCCGGGCCAACTTTGCAAAGCGGGGGCTTCCAAATGCGTCTCTGGCAAGACGCAGTAATTCATTGCACAATCTCTTCGGTAAGAAAGAGCAGAAGCCTCAGCTGGGGACAACAAGGAGGTCTTTTATTCTCACAGAATCGGCGAATGCATTTCGGCATAACAATGCCTTCCTCAGCGCCACAAGTATTCAGGAGGTGTTCATTTGTGCACTGATGTTTTCCTGCTGCCTATATCGGCCAAGTGACCCAGGCTCCGCCCCCAATTTAAACAACCCACCTGTTGCAGTTCTTGGCGTAATCCTGAACTGCAACTCCCAGGATGCAGCGCTTGGCTCCCAGGTAGGTGTATGCATGGAATGTCAACCTAGTGGTTTAGGCGGGAAGCAGGAATTGCAAAAATGAAATCATATTCCCCTGCTTGTAGTAAAAACAAAGTTCCTCCTTGGCTCCCCATACCGCTCTAGCCCCAATACACAGGTCCAAATGTCAGCGGGGGCAGCAGTGTCAGTGCACGTTGCCCAAGACGAAGAACAGTGTCCTCGCAACCGCGTAGTTTCTTCCTGCACGTCGAGGCGGGCCCAGACCATACCAATCCCTTGGTGTCAACACAGCGCCGAAGCAGTGCCAGAAGGGTCCGGGCCAACTTTGCAAAGCGGGGGCTTCCAGATGCGTCTCTGGCAAGACGCAGTAATTCATCGCACAATCTCTTCGGTAAGAAAGAGCAGAAGCCTCAGCTGGGGACAACAAGGCGGTCTTTTATTCTCACAGAATCGGCGAATGCATTTCGGCATAACAATGCCTTCCTCAGCGCCACAAGTATTCAGGAGGTGTTCATTTGTGCACTGATGTTTTCCTGCTGCCTATATCGGCCAAGTGACCCAGGCTCCGCCCCCGATTTAAACAACCCACCTGTTGCAGTTCTTGGCGTAATCCTGAACTGCAACTCCCAGGATGCAGCGCTTGGCTCCCAGGTAGGTGTATGCATGGAATATATATATATATATATATATATCAAAAACAATTGATGACGCGGCACAATTCTTGGAGGTAGAGATGTTGTTTATTCACAGATCAAGCGCAAAACTTCTACGCGTTTCGAACTAGCGTTCTTGGTCACGGCAGTGTTCTACGCTTGTCCTTTCTCACTTTCCACTTTCTATGCTCTAGCACCTTTGTGTTCAAGATGGTGCATTCTGGGCCTTGTAGTTGATGTTTCAACTAAACTTTATTGATTCTTAAAGACAATGCTTATCAGGCTTTTGTGTTTTATGTGGGGGTTGGGATTATTACTAATACTCACTTATGCGTTTGCCTCTTAGTAGGCAATTACAACGCATAGAAAACATTCGCCGTAATACCGTGAACATATGCCGATGATACAGTGACAATAACATCGGTTTTGTGAGTCTTTGTTACTAAGAGTCTATATATATATGCAGAACACAAAATGTGCATTGTTCAAAATATTTAGTGCTTTATTTTCTTCTCTCCAATGTCAGCATGACGCGTTTCGGCTGCATAGTAGCAGCCTTGATCACATGACCCCCCGGAAACAGTACAGTGTATTTATAGTGACTTCCTGGCTAAAACGGTTACGTTACGTTCCAATGTAGAGATAAACAAAATACTACATGAATCGGCTGCTTTGTTTGGGTCCCCAAATAAATACGTTTGTTGTATATAAATGCTTAAAAACATAAATGTATACATAAAAAAACTTACACAATGACATGAACTACAATAAAATACACATGAATAAAAACTGTTTAAAATACAGAATTAATAAATGTTCTAGTCATAATGTATGCCAAGTGGCCATTA
Source organism: Lissotriton helveticus (assembly GCF_964261635.1). NCBI lineage: Eukaryota > Metazoa > Chordata > Amphibia > Caudata > Salamandridae > Lissotriton > Lissotriton helveticus. Next base: position 513,818,131 of record NC_136071.1, on the reverse strand, counting down.
ATCGTTTTCATTTCTTGTCACAGAACTCAAACCCACCGGGTGAGTATTTTTCCTCTCAGTAACCATAACTGATTAACTAAAGTGCTAGTGCAAAACATCTCCCAGATGTGCAAAAAAGAGCTAAAGAGCTAAAATTCATATAAAAAAATTCCAGGATAAAAAAGTTATTTAAAAATTACTAAAGTGCGAAGTATAGTCAAAGTTGCCTGAGTCAAACAGCCCACAAATAAAGTGCAAGTGCAATTATTACTCGAACATTCAGAGAACATTCTGAATTAATAATCACGATTAACAATAGGTCACTTAAACCAAAAACACTCCTAAAAACAGCAGTACAGAATATATATATATATATATATATATATATATATATATCAAAGAAAACCCGACCGCCAATGACTGCGGTCAAAAAGTCGGGCACGGACCTCCTTCTCCTTTACAACAACTTCTCTCACTTCCAAATCAAGTAAGAGACGCCAAACACTATGGAGTGTAGCAGTGCAGAAAATTTATTGCAAGTAATTGAGCAAGTGCTCTCCCTGACGCGTTTCGCTCCGCGAACGGAGCTTGGTCACATGACGCGATAGGAGCAAATGGATACATTATGTACAAGATAAAAGCCAATGCGCCTAAAGAAACAGGTCGCAAAGGTACACAACGATGTAGACATCATATATACAAAACCAGGAAGTATTAATGCAGTAAAATACCACAACGGGAGAAAGGGAAAGGGAAACCCTGCCCCAGGGTGCGGAGCCAATCTCACGGCATTCTGGTTCTGGTAGTGCAGGAGCTATACCTCCAGTGAGGGGAGTTTGCACCAAGTCATTATTTCAAAAAATTAAGCCCAGCCACGAGAGGCGCCCACCGCGATGGAAGCGAGCCCATGATGGAATCTGTTGTTTTTCGTCAGTAATTGGGAGGTGCGGTGCAGCTGACGGCTGAAAGAGACGGCTTGTGAGGTGCTCTTGTGACATCGACCCACGGTGGTTTTAATTTTTTGAAATAATGACTTGGTGCAAACTCCCCTCACTGGAGGTATAGCTCCTGCACTACCAGAACCAGAATGCCGTGAGATTGGCTCCGCCCACTGGGGCAGGGTTTTGGAAACTTAAAGCGTGCAGGAAAAAGTGCTTGCAACTAAGAAAACTTTGCCATTGAGAAAGGGAACGCTGTTCCCGAAACGCGTCTGGCACGATTTTTGAATGTCATCTCCAGCATCCTTACCTGCAAGTTGCTGCCAGCAATAAAAGAATGCCTTATGTCACGCACTGTGTGGCGTCTCTCATTAGGCGCTAACTCTAAGTTTGGATGTGAGCGGCTGAGCCCAGCCGCGAGAGGCGCCCACCGCGATGGAAGCGAGCCCATGATGGAATCTGTTGTTTTTCGTCAGTAATTGGGAGGTGCGGTGCAGTTGACGGCTGAAAGAGACGGCTTGTGAGGTGCTCTTGTGACATCGACCCACGGTGGTTTTAATTTTTTGAAATAATGACTTGGTGCAAACTCCCCTCACTGGAGGTATAGCTCCTGCACTACCAGAACCAGAATGCCGTGAGATTGGCTCCGCCCACTGGGGCAGGGTTTTGGGAACTTAAAGCGTGCAGGAAAAAGTGCTTGCAACTAAGAAAACTTTGCCATTGAGAAAGGGAACGCTGTTCCCGAAACGCGTCTGGCACGATTTTTGAATGTCATCTCCAGCATCCTTACCTGCAAGTTGCTGCCAGCAATAAAAGAATGCTTTATGTCACGCACTGTGTGGCGTCTCCCATTAGGGGCTAACTCTAAGTTTGGATGTGAGCGGCTGAGCCCAGCCACGAGAGGCGCCCACCGCGATGGAAGCGAGCCCATGATGGAATCTGTTGTTTTTCGTCAGTAATTGGGAGGTGCGCGACAGCTGACGGCTGAAAGAGACGGCTTGTGAGGTGCTCTTGTGACATCGACCCACGGTGGTTTTAATTTTTTGAAATAATGACTTGGTGCAAACTCCCCTCACTGGAGGTATAGCTCCTGCACTACCAGAACCAGAATGCCGTGAGATTGGCTCCGCCCACTGGGGCAGGGTTTTGGGAACTTAAAGCGTGCAGGAAAAAGTGCTTGCAACTAAGAAAACTTTGCCATTGAGAAAGGGAACGCTGTTCCCGAAACGCGTCTGGCACGATTTTTGAATATCATCTCCAGCATCCTTACCTGCAAGTTGCTGCCAGCAATAAAAGAATGCCTTATGTCACGCACTGTGTGGCGTCTCTCATTAGGGGCTAACTCTAAGTTTGGATGTGAGCGGCTGAGCCCAGCCGCGAGAGGCGCCCACTGCGATGGAAGCGAGCCCATGATGGAATCTGTTGTTTTTCGTCAGTAATTGGGAGGTGCGGTGCAGCTGACGGCTGAAAGAGACGGCTTGTGAGGTGCTCTTGTGACATCGACCCACGGTGGTTTTAATTTTTTGAAATAATGACTTGGTGCAAACTCCCCTCACTGGAGGTATAGCTCCTGCACTACCAGAACCAGAATGCCGTGAGATTGGCTCCGCCCACTGGGGCAGGGTTTTGGGAACTTAAAGCGTGCAGGAAAAAGTGCTTGCAACTAAGAAAACTTTGCCATTGAGAAAGGGAATGCTGTTCCCGAAACGCGTCTGGCACGATTTTTGAATGTCATCTCCAGCATCCTTACCTGCAAGTTGCTGCCAGCAATAAAAGAATGCCTTATGTCACGCACTGTGTGGCGTCTCTCATTAGGGGCTAACTCTAAGTTTGGATGTGAGCGGCTGAGCCCAGCCGCGAGAGGCGCCCACCGCGATGGAAGCGAGCCCATGATGGAATCTGTTGTTTTTCGTCAGTAATTGGGAGGTGCGGTGCAGCTGACGGCTGAAAGAGACGGCTTGTGAGGTGCTCTTGTGACATCGACCCACGGTGGTTTTAATTTTTTGAAATAATGACTTGGTGCATACTCCCCTCACTGGAGGTATAGCTCCTGCACTACCAGAACCAGAATGCCGTGAGATTGGCTCCGCCCACTGGGGCAGGGTTTTGGGAACTTAAAGCGTGCAGGAAAAAGTGCTTGCAACTAAGAAAACTTTGCCATTGAGAAAGGGAACGCTGTTCCCGAAACGCGTCTGGCACGATTTTTGAATGTCATCTCCAGCATCCTTACCTGCAAGTTGCTGCCAGCAATAAAAGAATGCCTTATGTCACGCACTGTGTGGCGTCTCTCATTAGGGGCTAACTCTAAATTTGGATGTGAGCGGCTGACCCCAGCCGCGAGAGGCGCCCACCGCGATGGAAGCGAGCCCATGATGGAATCTGTTGTTTTTCGTCAGTAATTGGGAGGTGCGGTGCAGCTGACGGCTGAAAGAGACGGCTTGTGAGGTGCTCTTGTGACATCGACCCACGGTGGTTTTAATTTTTTGAAATAATGACTTGGTGCAAACTCCCCTCACTGGAGGTATAGCTCCTGCACTACCAGAACCAGAATGCCGTGAGATTGGCTCCGCCCACTGGGGCAGGGTTTTGGGAACTTAAAGCGTGCAGGAAAAAGTGCTTGCAACTAAGAAAACTTTGCCATTGAGAAAGGTAACGCTGTTCCCGAAACGCGTCTGGCACGATTTTTGAATGTCATCTCCAGCATCCTTACCTGCAAGTTGCTGCCAGCAATAAAAGAATGCCTTATGTCACGCACTGTGTGGCGTCTCTCATTAGGGGCTAACTCTAAGTTTGGATATATATATATATATATATATATATATATATATAGATATATATATATATATATATATATATACATATATATATATATATATATGTATATATTCCAACTTAGTTTTTTGGCAATTCGAGCCTCCACTCGACGGCGGGCAAACACGGCAAGGACGCCACTCCCCAATAATACAACGAACTCCAGTTGTTTGAGAAATAAAACTCACTGGTGCCGTGGCCTCGTGATTCAGTAGACGTTTAATCAAAGCAAACGGGTGCCCAACGCGTTTCGGAGTTGCCTCACTCCTTGTTCACGGGTAAAGTTTTACAAGTGAAATTGACATTTTAAAGATACAGCTTCCTATTTGTCATAGACATAGAAAACATCTTCCATCAATTGGGATTGTAATTCATCAACATTTTAGGAATTGCAGTCACTTTACATGATAATTGCAAAAATGAAGTTAAAGAAAATATTATATGAATGAATTCACGATTGAGAGCCCTTATTTACAAAAAATAGTTCCCACTTGTAAAGTGACTGCAATTCCTAAAATGTTGATGAATTACAATACCAATTGATGGAAGATGTTTTCTATGTCTATGACAAATAGGAACCCTGTATCGTTAAAATGTCAATTTCACTTGTAAAACTTTACCTGTGAACAAGGAGTGAGGCAACTCCGAAACGCGTTGGGCACCATTTGCTTTGATTAAACGTCTACTGAATCACGAGGCCACGGCACCAGTGTGTTTTATTTCTCAAACAACTAGAGTTTGTTGTAATATATATATATATTTTCAATAATGTTAAGTTTAAAATAACACATAAGGCTATGACTGAATGCAAGATGTATCATTTATATATATTTGTAGCGTAGGGATATCATTTTGCAGTTCTCTTGAATGCGACTTTTTATCGACTGAATGATACTATTTAACATAACCTCTCTATCCTGTGTGCTACTAATAGCGTGTGCGCTAAGTCAGTTTCATTTAAGTAAATAGAGGTGTTTTTACTAAAAGTTATGAAGGTCTTTCCCTGTGTTCAGCCCATTCAGAATTCTCATATCCAATAATAATATATACTTAGATTCCAGTTGCCTTAGCTGCTTTTCCCTGTTGCCGCCCCTCATTTTTCTGGGTACAGAGTCAATGATGAAATATCTCAAGTCATTTAAATTTTTGTTGTGAACAAATTTAAAATGGCGAGCTACGGGGTAGCTATCATCAGAGTTGACTATTGCCCTTAAATGCTGTAGCATGCGATTGAATGCTTGTAGTTTGGTGCTCCCAGCATATTTCATTTTACAAGTGCATTTTAACACATAGACAGCATAGTCTGTGCGGCATATATATAAGCCTTGGATTTCAATAGGACTAGGCTCAAACACACTCAAATATTCAGTGGTGTTAACACCAAACTTGCACGCTCTGCACGAAATACATCTGTGGAACCCTGTTTTGCTAGAGAGCCAATTCTTAGTAGTTACCACCTCTGGGCTTGATTTAACTAAAACATCCCTCATGGAGGGTCCCCTTCTAAAGGTGATAGATGGCTCATCTGGTAATACATGTGCTAGAGTAATGTCTGTTTTTAATATCGGCCAATACTTGTTAATGATCCCCCTGACTTTCCTTTCTTCTGTATTAAAAGTAGTGATCAGTCTAATTGGATCTTGAGTGGTACAGGGATTAGAGCTAACATTAATCATACCATTCCTTCTAATATTGCAAGTGGCTTTTTAGGCAATCTTCTGTAGAATGGCTGTTAGCTCTAGTATTGGCTTGATCTAGCTCCTTTGAACAGTATCCTCGTGCAAAGAATCTTTTATGTGCCTCAGTCTGACATATCTCTAAATCCATTTCTGAACTGCAAATCCTGCGCATTCTCAAGATTTCACCGTACGGAATGCTTCTAATTAGGTGGCCTGGATGAGCGCTACTGGCATGCAATATTGAATTACCTGCCGTTGTCTTTCTGTGCAATTTAGTTTGAATTTCATGATTGCTAATATAAATCTCGACATCAAGGAGTTGGATACTAGTTTTGTTTATGTCAGCCGTAAACTGTAGGTTCAGTTAATTATCGTTAATAACGTTAACAAACTCCCGGGCTGACTCAATAGTGCCCTTCCAGATCATGCATATGTCATCAATGAATCTCCAAAAGTGTATGAAATTGGAGTCAAATAGCAGTTTATGGGTGCCCCTGAGGACATGTTCCTCCCACCACCCAACATGTAAACATGTGTAGGTTGGGGAGAAACATGCCCCCATGGCAACACCCCTCTGTTGCTGATAAATCTCTTTATCGAACAGGAAGTCATTATTATCTAAACATAGCTGAATCATTCTGAGAATCATAGCATTATGCTGGCGATAATATATGCTACGTTGTTCTAAATAATACTTCACTGCTGTAAGACCATCTGCATGGTGGATACTTGTATAAAGGGCACAGATGTCCATAGCTATTAAAACATAGTCCTCTTCCCATTTGACATCTTTGAGTTTTGACAGAAAATGACCAGTGTCCTTGATGTACAATGGTAAATTTTCCACTGATTTATGAAGGAAAAAGTCCAAATACTTTGATAGGGGTTCCATAAAACTGCGTTGGGCCGAAATGATTGGTCGTCCTGGGACAGGGGTAATCTGTTTGTGAATCTTTGGAATGAAATAGAGGGTGGGTGTTACTGGGAAATCATTTCTGAGAAAATGATGTTCTTGTTTGCTGAGTAATCCCTCCCTCTTCCATTGATTTAGTTCCTTGTATACAATCTCTTTTAGGCATTTGATGTCATTAAATGTGCCCCTTTTGTAACATGAAATATCACTCAGGTGCAGCGATGCTTCCTCCATGTAAAGTGTACATGGCCAGATCACAATATTTGCGCCCTTGTCCGCCTTGTTGATAATTAGATTGGAGTTGCTCCTTAGTTTTTTCTTTAAGTTAGCGTATTGTTTTTCCATGTATCTATGTCTCGTATGCTTTCTAGATGTAGTGAATTGTAACGCTTTTAGCTCCTCCACTACAACGTCAATAAAAGTATCAATGGCGTCTTTTGGCATTAAAGTTATGAATGTAGAGGGTGGTTTAAAGTGGCTGTGACATGGAAGATTGCTCCTTACACCCATCGCTAGTAGGTCTTCTGTGTAGACCCAACTACGTCATCTTCATCTGTGGACAGTGCATGTACTGATCTCAAAACCTCTGTATCAGTAACTTGAAACTTACTAGTGGGTCGCGTTGTGTTACTTATTGTATTGTATTGCTTGGTCTTGTGCTTTTGATAATTTGAAATACTTCCTTAACTTAAGTATCCTGATAAATTTGAAAACATCTATGCATGTTTGGACATAGTTGAATGAGTTCTTTCGACAAAATGAAAGGCCCAATGATAATAGCTGAGATTCGGCTTTAGTAAGTACTCGGTCCGAAAGGTTGACCACTGTATTATTAGGCACACTTGTTGGTGGAGGCTGTTTTACCATCTCTTTCCCCTGCATCTCTTCGCAAAGCATCGCCCTCCTGCATTCTCTCCTTTCTTTGCGGCATTTGTTGTTTCTGCTGCATTTTTCCTTTGCTGTTGTGTCCGCGGTCGGAGCGTTTGTCGTCGGTCCTCTACTAAAAAAACCAATTCTTCTGAGGGTGAATATTTGGTAGGTATCGAGGCTTGGTTCACTGTACTCGTCCCACCATCCTCTGACTCCATGCTACTCGCTGCAGAACTTATTTCAGTATCCGATAATACTGTATTGGAAGTACCTTGTTCAGTTATTGCAGGACCTCTTGGTACCTTGGCTTGTCTTTTCACAGTGTCGTATTTACGGGCAAACGTGGAAATTCTACCTGTTTCATAATCACGTTTGTCCCATGCGAATTTAAACCGTTTTCATGTTCTTATAGTCTCCTCATGCTTAGACAAACGTACATCCATTTCCTCTCTGTATTTTTTAATAAACTCTTTATTTTCAAGCTGGTCTAGATCGCAGATAAGTTGCTCTATTTTCTTCAAAATTTCATTTCGATCAATTTCAGCATATTTGATTAAGATGCAAATCATGTTCATTGAAGCCTCCAGGTTATTTGTCGCCCATTCTTTCAGCATCAGGGGTTTGGGATTCTCAAACGATGGTGCTATGGGAACCCTCAATCCGTGTGGCACGCGCCCCACTTCTTTGTGCTTTTCCAAGGAGCGTTTTTCCCACCATTTAGTTACCACCGTACGTGAAAGCTTTTCCAATTTCTTCAGCATAGCCTTTAGGTCATTCAACAAACTGCTTTCAGTATTCGTAACCTGACTGTTCTCATTCACAGTGGGTACATTTTGAAGCAAAGCATCCGCTATTGCCTCACGATTAGGGAGCGTCTCCGCTGATGTAGACATAATGCGTGGAGCAAAAGACTAATAATAGCACTTGAGATTCCGCTGCTATTGAGCTGCGAGTGTCTCTAATATTAAAGCATAATCCTCTCACCCGCACTATTCACTGAACTTCTGAGCAATGGCGGCTTACCCCAAAAGACTTCCTGGATTTCCCGCAGGGGTCCTCCGGCTCCGGCTGGGCTTTCCTGGGATATCCTCGAATTCGCTGCCAAACGTGCTCATCAGATCTCTCTTGCGGGGGGCTGGCTACTTGCATACTCCTTCCGGGTTAGACTTCTTTTCGCAGCTGCAAAGTCGGCCGCATAACAACCTAGCCCAAAATCGAGAGAAGGGTCTGTAATGGCGGAAACGGACGTATTCCACCAAAATTGAACATCACCTTCAGTCCAGAACTACTGGCTTTCTCTGTAGGCAATCAGGAACAGACCACAAAACGTGCATTGTTGAAAGTATTTAGTGCTTTATTTTCTTCTCTCCAATGTCAGCATGATGCGTTTCGGCTGCATAGCAGCAGCCTTGATCACATGGCCCCCCGGAAACAGTACAGTGCATTTATAGTGACTTCCTGGCTAAACCGGTTACGTTACATTCCAATGTAGAGATAAACAAAATACTACATGAATCGGCTGCTTTGTTTGGGTCCCCAAATAAGTACGTTTGTTGTATATAAATGATAAAAACATAAATATATGCATAAAAAAATGTGAACAATGACATGAACTACGATAAAATACACATGAATAAAAACTGTTTTAAAATACAGAATTAATAAAAGTTCAAGTCATAATGTATGCCAAGTGGCCATTAATTGTTTTCATTTCATGTCACAGAACCGAAACCCACAAGGTGAGTAGTAATTTTCCTCTCAGTAACCGTAACTGATTAACTAAAGTGCTAGTGCAAAACATCTCCCAGATGTGCAAAAAAGAGCTAACGTGCAAAATATCTTACAATACATAATATTTAAATTCATATAAAAAAATTCCAAGATAAAAAAGGTTTTTAAAAATTACTAAAGTGCGGAGTATAGTCAAAGTATTTAGTGCTTTATTTTCTTCTCTCCAATGTCAGCATGATGCATTTCGACTGCATAGCAGCAGCCTTGATCACATGGCCACCCGGAAACAGTACAGTGCATTTATAGTGACTTCCTGGCTAAAACGGTTACGTTACATTCCAATGTAGAAATAAACAAAATACTACATGAATCGGCTGCTTTGTTTGGGTCCCCAAATAAATATGTTTGTTGTATATAAATGATAAAAATATAAATATATACATAAAAAAAATGTGAACAATGACGAACTACGATAAAATACACATGAATAAAAACTGTTTAAAATACAGAATTAATAAAAGTTCAAGTCATAATGTATGCCAAGTGGCCATTAATTGTTTTCATTTCATGTCACAGAACCGAAACCCACAAGGTGAGTAATTTTCCTCTCAGTAACCGTAACTGATTAACTAAAGTGCTAGTGCAAAACATCTCCCAGATGTGCAAAAAAGAGCTAACGTGCAAAATATCTTACAATACATAATATTTAAATTCACATAAAAAAATTCCAAGATAAAAAAGGTATTTAAAAATTACTAAAGTACGGAGTATAGTCAAAGTTGCCTGAGTCAAACAACCCACAAATAAAGTGCAAGTGCAATTATTACTCGAACATTCAGAATTAATAATTACGATTATCAATAGGTCACTTAAACCAAAAACATATATATATATATATATATATAGTTCCAAAGAAAGTTTTGGCGCTAAGCTGATCTGGCCCTTTGCAGCGGTGGGCTTCGGACGGGATCGCCAATCCCACAATACTCCAACCTTTCGTCCACAGATAAGAAAGAACGATGTCCAAGCCTCAGTTGTATGCAAAATGGAGTTTAATTCACATCCCACTCGACGCGTTTCGGGAAAGCCTTCCCTTTGTCACGAGTACATTGGTCAGTTACATCCATTCTTTTAAAGAAAAATCACATGACTTAATTGCATGATAAACATAGCCACCAGACTACCAACATATCCCATGTCTGGAGCTATGCATTGCGCCTTCTATTCCCAATATTGGGCTAAAGTATGCTTATAATTTATAAATTCAATTTAAAGGCTTGAATCTAACATTTAAATCCATGTTCTGTAACGGGTGATTTAGACAGCATATGTCACGTAATAAATCGAGCGCTTTTAAAACATTACATTGAGCATTATGTGATATTTTATCTTAGCGCTATTCAGTTTAAATAAATATCGTATTCAAACTCATGTCAATTAAGGAGAGAATCACACACGACATGAATCACATGGATGAAAATAAATAAATGAAATGAACAAATGACACGGCAGTTAGTCAGCCTCGAACCCGTGGTCAGGCATATGCTTCTGAATGCCGAGCGAGCGCGCTATGGGTAGAGCTACCATTAATCTCAGCTCGCTGCCACATTATTGTACGATACAGTTGCATTTGTGCTCACACATGCAGTAACTTGTATTTGAATGCTTACACTTATTTAGCAAGCGACATTCCGCCCCAGTGGGCATGCATATTTGTCACCCTTACATTAAGTTCATGCTGGGATCTTGACTCTTTCATGAGATTCATCATTCATCGTGATTTACCAGTTCATTTTGGAAATATTGAAGCACACTAGCACACAAAAGGACCGGCGCCTTCTCAAACTCTCCCACATTGTTAGGTACCTGTGGCAAAATAATAATAAAACAGTGTTACATAAATTTCAAAACATGTCACATCTTTCATACTTTCATACAATTTAAAATTTCCAGGGAATTGAGAGCAGCTTTGACAGAATGATGTACACACTCACTAAAAATCATCCCAGGTGCACACCTAAGCCTTCATCGCAGTTATGCCCTTGCGGTTGCATAAGTTGGTATTTAATTATGAACCTCGACTCCAGCCGTCTAAGTTCCTGTAGGCGATTCCCGCCTCTTTCTCTTATTGGCACTTGGTCTAGTGCCACATAGGAGAGAAGGCTGTTGTTGCTATTATGGTGGGACATAAAGTGCCTAGCCATTGGGTACTGCTTGTCCTGATTTTTAATCGCTCTTAAGTGTTGCAAGATTCTTTCCTTGACGGGTTTAATCGTGCTGCCTACGTAGTATTTTTTGCACGGGCATTTCAGTGCGTACACCACGTGATCTGTATGGCAGTTCAAATGTTTGTTGATTTTGAACGGCTCACATATTCCAGACAACCTCACTTCCTTTGTGTTGTGGCTGAATTTGCAAGCTTTGCATTTTCCACATACATAGAATCCTACAACCGGGTTCGATCTCTTTTTGGTCACAATGAGTGTTTGACAGACTTTGTCTCTAAGGCATGTAGGTTTCCTATACGTGATTTGGGGATAGTCTCTAATGCTGCAAGAGATATCCTTGTCAGTCTTAAGGGTGCCCCAAAATTTGTTGAGTGCCCCTCTTACTTTCTGTGTTTGAGAGTGATAATCGGTAATGAATCTCACTCCGTCCTTTTCATCATTGCCTTGGGTTTTAGAGGATTTGGTGTTATCTCTCTCTTGCACCTTAAGTATTGCTTCCTTGATACATTTATTGCTGTACCCTCTTGACTTGAATCTGGTGCACATTATGTCTCTTTCAGTCTCATAATCTGATTGCCTGGTACAATTTCTCTTGGCTCTCAAAAGTTCGCCAAAGGGTATTGAATTGACCAGATTACGAGGATGGCAGCTCTGTGCATGCAGGAGACTGTTGCCTGCAGTCTCCTTTCTGTACAGCGTTGTCGTGAGTTTCTTTTCATCAATGCTGACCTTAAGGTCTAGGAAGTCAACTGTTCTTTCACTAATGTGGCTGGTGAAAGTCAGATTGAGTTCATTCACATTCAAGGTTGCCACAAATTCCTCTGCCTGCTCCTTGGTACCATCCCAGACCACAAAAATGTCATCTATGTACCGGAGCCACGTACGTACTCCGGTACTAAATGGATTCAGTTTGCTCACAATGAGTTCCTCCCACCATCCCAGGTAGATTCCAGCAAAGCTCGGGGCAAAGCAAGTGCCCATAGATGTGCCAAGCAATTGGTGGTAGATGGTACCATTGAACAGAAAATAGTTCTGGGTGAGGCATATGTGGATCATATCTAAAATCATCTCGGTATGGAACAGATAAGATAAGGATCTTGTATTAAGAAAGTGTCTGCACGCCTTGATTCCTAGTTCATGGGGAATGTTAGTGTATAAGCTGTTTACGTCTAAGGTCATGAGTAAACAGCTTGGGGCTACTTCAACATCAGATATTTTCTTAAGGAAATCACCTGAGTCTTTTTTGTGTGCTAGTGTGCTTCAATATTTCCAAAATGAACTGGTAAATCACGATGAATGATGAATCTCATGAAAGAGTCAAGATCCCAGCATGAACTTAATGTAAGGGTGACAAATATGCATGCCCACTGGGGCGGAATGTCGCTTGCTAAATAAGTGTAAGCATTCAAATACAAGTTACTGCATGTGTGAGCACAAATGCAACTGTATCGTACAATAATGTGGCAGCGAGCTGAGATTAATGGTAGCTCTACCCATAGCGCGCTCGCTCGGCATTCAGAAGCATATGCCTGACCACGGGTTCGAGGCTGACTAACTGCCGTGTCATTTGTTCATTTCATTTATTTATTTTCATCCATGTGATTCATGTCGTGTGTGATTCTCTCCTTAATTGACATGAGTTTGAATACGATATTTATTTAAACTGAATAGCGCTAAGATAAAATATCACATAATGCTCAATGTAATGTTTTAAAAGCGCTCGATTTATTACGTGACATATGCTGTCTAAATCACCCGTTACAGAACATGGATTTAAATGTTAGATTCAAGCCTTTAAATTGAATGAACTCAATCTGACTTTCACCAGCCACATTAGTGAAAGAACAGTTGACTTCCTAGACCTTAAGGTCAGCATTGATGAAAAGAAACTCACGACAACGCTGTACAGAAAGGAGACTGCAGGCAACAGTCTCCTGCATGCACAGAGCTGCCATCCTCGTAATCTGGTCAATTCAATACCCTTTGGCGAACTTTTGAGAGCCAAGAGAAATTGTACCAGGCAATCAGATTATGAGACTGAAAGAGACATAATGTGCACCAGATTCAAGTCAAGAGGGTACAGCAATAAATGTATCAAGGAAGCAATACTTAAGGTGCAAGAGAGAGATAACACCAAATCCTCTAAAACCCAAGGCAATGATGAAAAGGACGGAGTGAGATTCATTACCGATTATCACTCTCAAACACAGAAAGTAAGAGGGGCACTCAACAAATTTTGGGGCACCCTTAAGACTGACAAGGATATCTCTTGCAGCATTAGAGACTATCCCCAAATCACGTATAGGAAACCTACATGCCTTAGAGACAAAGTCTGTCAAACACTCATTGTGACCAAAAAGAGATCGAACCCGGTTGTAGGATTCTATGTATGTGGAAAATGCAAAGCTTGCAAATTCAGCCACAACACAAAGGAAGTGAGGTTGTCTGGAATATGTGAGCCGTTCAAAATCAACAAACATTTGAACTGCCATACAGATCACGTGGTGTACGCACTGAAATGCCCGTGCAAAAAATACTACGTAGGCAGCACGATTAAACCCGTCAAGGAAAGAATCTTGCAACACTTAAGAGCGATTAAAAATCAGGACAAGCAGTACCCAATGGCTAGGCACTTTATGTCCCACCATAATAGCAACAACAGCCTTCTCTCCTATGTGGCACTAGACCAAGTGCCAATAAGAGAAAGAGGCGGGAATCGCCTACAGGAACTTAGACGGCTGGAGTCGAGGTTCATAATTAAATACCAACTTATGCAACCGCAAGGGCATAACTGCGATGAAGGCTTAGGTGTGCACCTGGGATGATTTTTAGTGAGTGTGTACATCATTCTGTCAAAGCTGCTCTCAATTCCCTGGAAATTTTAAATTGTATGAAAGTATGAAAGATGTGACATGTTTTGAAATTTATGTAACACTGTTTTATTATTATTTTGCCACAGGTACCTAACAATGTGGGAGAGTTTGAGAAGGCGCCGGTCCTTTTGTGTGCTAGTGTGCTTCAATATTTCCAAAATGAACTGGTAAATCACGATGAATGATGAATCTCATGAAAGAGTCAAGATCCCAGCATGAACTTAATGTAAGGGTGACAAATATGCATGCCCACTGGGGCGGAATGTCGCTTGCTAAATAAGTGTAAGCATTCAAATACAAGTTACTGCATGTGTGAGCACAAATGCAACTGTATCGTACAATAATGTGGCAGCGAGCTGAGATTAATGGTAGCTCTACCCATAGCGCGCTCGCTCGGCATTCAGAAGCATATGCCTGACCACGGGTTCGAGGCTGACTAACTGCCGTGTCATTTGTTCATTTCATTTATTTATTTTCATCCATGTGATTCATGTCGTGTGTGATTCTCTCCTTAATTGACATGAGTTTGAATACGATATTTATTTAAACTGAATAGCGCTAAGATAAAATATCACATAATGCTCAATGTAATGTTTTAAAAGCGCTCGATTTATTACGTGACATATGCTGTCTAAATCACCCGTTACAGAACATGGATTTAAATGTTAGATTCAAGCCTTTAAATTGAATTTATAAATTATAAGCATACTTTAGCCCAATATTGGGAATAGAAGGCGCAATGCATAGCTCCAGACATGGGATATGTTGGTAGTCTGGTGGCTATGTTTATCATGCAATTAAGTCATGTGATTTTTCTTTAAAAGAATGGATGTAACTGACCAATGTACTCGTGACAAAGGGAAGGCTTTCCCGAAACGCGTCGAGTGGGATGTGAATTAAACTCCATTTTGCATACAACTGAGGCTTGGACATCGTTCTTTCTTATCTGTGGACGAAAGGTTGGAATATATATATATATATATATATATATATATATATATATATATATATATATATATATATATATATTTTTTTTTTTTTTTCAACAAATCGTTCGCAGAGTCTCCCAAAGAACGAAGTCCAGGCCAACAGCTCTGTTCAAAACTGGTGTTTATTCACAACGCACTCGACGCGTTTCGGGAACTGAATTCCCTTGTTCACGAGTGATAGTGCTTGTTTACAATACAGTTTAAATGCATACCATGTGACCTTATTTTCAATAAACATAAACAGCAGACAAACCACCATATACGAGCGAGAATACCCTCTTGATACTGACGCCTTATTAAGAAGAGGAGGTGGTTAGCATCCCTTATATAACTGGTAAGCTATCTGCTATATCACTCAAAGTATTGCATGCCAACGATCTCCTTGCAGTAAATTCAATGCAGTCCAACTTTGTCCACCAAAACGTGCAATCACCACAGTACCACCTGGTCCTGATCTGACAAACAGCATGGCATGAGGAAGAACAGAGGAAAGCGAGAGACCAAGGAAAATCCATGTAATGGCACTGAGTTCAGCTGGACATAGACCTACCTCCTCCAGCACTGCAAAGAGAGCAGCCAAAGTCCTGTAGGACCACTCACCCACCTCTCTCCCTCGCCTCCTCCCATCCTGCTGGCTGCGTCACAGCCACACTTCCTGCTGGCATCCTAAGAGTGCATCAAGTACATTTCATAATGTTTAATGAAAACTATCAAACATTACTTAAATCTAACTTCTGGATAAGTAAAGGAATCTGACTCGATGTGTGAGGCCGTAAAAATAGTGAAGAAAAGGGACATTATGTGCCACCCTTTGAATTTGGCAGTGATGTTGAGGAGAAGACAACATTTTAAGTAAGTGAGGTACCCAACATGTTATCAGGGGTACAGCATTAGAAATGATCAAGAAGTGTAAAAACAATATCACGCATCCCAATAGTTTCCTGAAATGCCTCCAGCTGCCTTTGTTTGCAACTGGAGGCATGGGATATCACTGGCAGATACAAAGTATATGTTGGTTAGTCCCAAACCAAGTTTCGAGACATCCTTTAAATATGGCAGAAATGGCTGCCGGCGATGTTCTAAATTGAGGCCTTAGTTACGTTTTTTGTTCTTATAACCAAGTCATCACCCCAAACTGCTAAAACTTCGACGGGGAAGATGAGTGATGAGTTAATGTTGTTGCTGGTGGTTCTTCTTTTCCCTAAAAGGCTTTTTATAGAGTCGGCAAACTGTTCCTAGTTTACAAAAACTGTATACCTGAGTAACCATTCTAAGTCTGCGGGTCCTCCCACCAACTCATTGCTTTTCAGAGAATTTGCGTATCTTTCATTGCCATTGTTTTTAGCTTTCAGTAGTGCAGTGGGTGCAGTGACACTGGGCCAGGTTTGTGAGGGGGGCGCTACACCACGATTTTGTATTTTTGTATACCCAACTAGGTATGATGGGCCATTTTCGTTGCTTCCATTAGGGAACACTTTGCTACGCCAATTATCCACCTTTGTTAATCCCCCCAGGCGCGCAACGCCCTTAGGGCTCAAAGGGCAACTGCCCCCCCATTGTGTGTGTCAGTCCGGGCTTAAACAGCTTCCCGGGCACACACAGACAGTTTTTGAGCTGTTGTAGGCTCGTTGGTCTGGTGTCCGTCTTTTTGCAGCAACAACAGAGTACTTCACAGGTCTTTAAAAGAATATTTACTTGTTAACAAGGCTTTGTTGTTTTTTCACACCTTCTTAGATCCTCTGCATCTCCACTCTGCCCATTGCTGGAAGAATTAGCACCCTGAAATTTTTATTAGCCCCCCCCTCCGAAATGTAGCTCTAGTTGCGCCTCTGTAATCCCCCCTTAGCATTTATCCAGCCACTTGGATGTGTAATCGAGTTTCATAGTCTCAGAGAAACCCTCGTTGTACTTAGTCTGACCAACCGTCCGTAAATGTCATGGACCGTTCCTCATTTTGGTGTGATGTCCGTTGTCCGTAATCATTTCTTTTACGGACGCCTTTTGTCCATAATTTTTGACATTGATTACAGCGTTCCCTGCGAGAAGCCACAAGAGATTACAAGTTCTCAGGGGCCAGCTCGCACTTCTCTGTGTTGAACTCCAGAGGCTGCAGCAGCCTCTCCCTGAGGTCCCTGAGCTCTCACAGACTGGGCAGGCCCATTGTCATTCCGACTGAGGCTTTCGAATGACAATGCGCCCGCCGTCTGCCTTAAGCATATCATGTGCCAGTAAGATCGTAGCTAGTGGTTACAGAGGAGCTTTCGCCAAACAGAGTACTGTGGGGAACTTACCCCCTTGTGTAATTTGTCAAGGTTGTACACAAAGTGAACAGGGCAGGAGCAGTGACGGGACAGAATAGGCGGCAGGAAAGGTGAGGTGATCGGGCAGGAGAGGTGACCGGGCAGGAGAAGTGACGGGGCAGGAGAAGTGACAGGACAGGAGAGGTGATGGGGCAGGAGCAGTGACGGGACAGGAGAGGCCACAGGAAAGGAGAGGTGATGGGGCAGGAGATGTGACCGGGCAGGAGAAGTGACTGGGCAGGAGAGGTGACAGGGCAGGAGCAGTGATGGGACAGGAGAAGCAACAGGGAAGGGGAGGTGATGGGGCACGAGAGGTGGCTGGGGAGGAGAAGTGACGGGGCAGGAGAAGTGATGGGCAGGAGGGGTGATTAGGCATGAGCAGGAGTGATGACCGGACATGAGCAGGAGTGCTGACCGGACAGGAACAGTGAACGGGCAGGAGTGGTGACGGGGCAGAATGACGGGGCAGGAAAAGTGACGGGAAGGAGCAGCGACGGGACAGGAGAGACAACAGGAAAGGTGAAGTGTCGGGGCAGGAGAGGTGACGGGGCAGAAGAGATGACGGGGCAGGAGAAGTGATGAAGCAGGAGAAGTGATGGGACAGGAGCGGTGATTAGGCATGAGCTGGAGTGGTAACCGGGTGGGAGCGGTGAAAGGACAGGAGCAGTGAATGGAGCAGGAGCAGTGAACGGGGTAGGAGAAGTGATGGGGCAGAAGAAGTGACGGGACAGGAGAAGTGACGGGACGGGAGAAGTGACGGGACAGAAGAAGTGACAGGGAAGGAGAGGCGAGAGGGAAGGAGAGGCGACAGGGATGGAGAGGTGATTAGGCATGAGCAGGAGCAGTGACGGGCAGGAGTGGTGATGGGGCAGGAGAGGTGACGGAGCAGGAGAGGTGATTAGGCATTGGCAAGAGCAGTGACAGGCCAGGAGCTGTAAACGGACAGGAACAGTGAACGGACAGGAGCAGTGAACGGACAGGAGTGGTGAACGGACAGGAGCAGTGAATGGACAGGAGCAGTGAACGGGGAAGGAGAAGTGACGGGGCAGCGGAAGTGATGAGGCAGCAGGGGGGCAGGAGAAGTGAGGGCAGGGGAAGTGACGAGGCAGGAGCGGTGATTAAGCATGAGCAGGAGTACTCTCTGGACAGGAGCAGTGAAAGGGCAGGAGCATTGAACGGGCAGGAGCGGTGACGGGGCAGCAGAAGTGACGGGGCAGGAGCAGTCATTAAGCATGAGCGGGAGGGGTGAACAGGTAGGAGGAGTGAACGGGTAGAAGCAGTGAACGGGCAGGAGCAGTGACAGGGCAGGAGAAATGACAAAGGAATGGTGATGGGGTAGGAGAAGTGACCGGGCAGGAGAAAGTGACAGGGCAGGAGAAGTGACTTGCACTTTTGTTTCTTGCCTATTTATTTATACACTATTGCACGACATCCAATGATGTGTCTGCACAGCATACCTTTAGTCACAAATTTTTGTCCTGAATTTTGAACTCCTTGCCTGAATTTTGACCCATTAGCCTGAATTTTTACACTCACTAGCCTGAATTTGCACCCATGCCAGTTGGCCACCCTAGTTCTACTGAGCGAGCTAGGAAGAACCAAAGAAGCACCTTGGGGAGAGGGGTCACCTTGGTACAGGGATGGCGGAGCAGCGGGCACGGCTACACAGCGCAGGCCATTATTGGAAAATGTTGGCTGCAGCCGGTCAGGACAGGGAGATACTGTGTTTGTTGTTAAAATAATATCTTCAAGAAGGGCTTGCCGGTCGCTCCCCGGGACATTCCGCTACTGCCCAGGCGTGCTCGTGAGCGCAGAACTCCCAGAACCGGCTGGAACTCCCCCCAGGCCCAGCGCGAGCAGGCGGGATGTCGTCACAGGGGCTAAAGGCGGGGCGATGTCGAGCACGCGGGAGAGAAGCGGGTGGGAGAGGCTCCTGAGGTGACACCCAGGTCAGCGCCGGATTCCTCAAATGTTCAGGTGGTATAATACGCGTCGCGTACCATCAAATAACAATATTTCAAAAACAATGTTTAAATCACATTGTGAAACCCACACATGTTTCACCTTTCCTACCTCACAGTATTTGTCAGCACACCTGGGGCTGTTTTCCTGCATTTCTACAGTCGTTTGAGGTGGCACTATGCAAAACACCAAAAACATGCGAGTATTAAAATATAGCGGTCAAAGGCTAGTGAAAAGAATGTAGCACTCGATACATTGTTTCGATCCTAACTTATTGTAATACATTTGGCCACTATCTTTATTTTTTACTATTTGAGACATTAACTCATAAACCATAGATTAAATCATTAGAGAGGGCAATACCATCATTAGTTTACAGTAGGGGAGTAAAAGTGAAATGGTTTACTTGTAGTCATGCTGGCCATTGGCAATAGTTCTCTCACTGGATTGTGATAAATGCATTAGTACACAGTTTAGCTACACTCCTTCAAGTAATTGAAACATGTAATTACAGCAACATTAAGGTTAGGCTCCTAAAACAAGATGAACAAACATTGGCAAAACGAAATGGTCTGCTTTTGGCAAGACGGCAATGTTTTGTCCAATTTTGTTTTGTATACATATGCAATGGACATAAAAGGTGTAAAGGTTATACAAGTGTATGTGCTGCTGTTTAAATGTAGTGTGCAAATTTTTGCAAAAACAAGCAGGTAAAAAACGGACCCATCGCAAATATAAACAAAAAAACAAGAAAATAAAGCAGATATAAAAGTATAGACTGTCCGACCATCGCTGGCACTGTAGTGTACTTTCTCAAAGGTGGCTATGAACGTGTGCATAAACAAAACTCAATCACTCTCAGTGAGAAACCCAACAGCTGAAGTGGGTCCATCATCCATTAGGGACCCATTGGATCCTAATGGATGCTGTAGTGGGCAGATACAAAATGTGAAATACACTTAAGACAATGGATAAAGAGGGCTAACTGGAAGCTAATGCATGTACCTATATATCTATGCAATTTATGATTTTTTTTTAAAATCACGAGGCTGGAAAGAAACCAAAAACTGTCTGTAGGCCACACCTAAAACTAGAGGGGCTTATTTACACGCCCCTTGCACCGCCGGTACGTCACTTTTTCCCATATTAAAAGTGACGCACACATGCGCAAGTGGCTTGTCTATAAGCCCCAGAATGCCTTGAAGTTAAACTTCACCAAACTCATCCAACACAATCACGTATTTCTTTCTCTTGAAAACAGAAGCATCTCCTGCTTTGCCTTCATGTACTCAGTATGATCGTTCTCTTGTATGAAAATCCCACTTTTTGTTGATTCATTCAATTAGTATTTTTTTACCCATCGTTTAAACTGGCACTGTGTACTATTCATTCACTAAAGAGAAAATTGCTTGGGAATACAGTTTTCTAGTTTATATTGACATTTTGTAGTTATAGAAGCAATAACCTTTTTGAAAAGAGGCAGTGCACATTATTTCATGATGGTACGTAAGGACACAAGAAGCACTGTGGTAACTGATAGTTGGTGGAGATGATTTGTATGGCTTGATACAAAACAGTGACAGTACACCGCTTATAGTTAACTGGTTTCCTATTTATGAACTATACAGTTTTCAGAGGACGGAGGTGGAGAGTGGGTAACAGTGGCAGCCGGCTCAAGTAAGCACAGGGGGAGGGGAAGGGCGCGTCAGGGGGGGAAGCCGACGGACGACGAAATAGGTATTATTTATTTAATTATACCTATTCCGTTGTCTGTCGACTCCCCCCCACCCTACTTCCCCACCTCATTGCCCCACTGCGCTTACCAGTGCCTGCCGCCGCTGGTGGGTAAGGGGATCTTTATGTCTAGTCAGCTGTCCAGAATTTGGACAATGAAGAGGTGGGCCCCAAGTAGGACCTTGAATACAGGATAGGATGGTTCAGCCCAAAGATCTCTGGGAGATTATCGCAGTGCCAAGACGAAAATAACTGAAAGCATCTTTACCTTGAAAGTAAGCAAAATTCTTTGCAGATAGAATCCTGTCCAGGTTTGCAGATTAAAGTACTCATGATAACATGGGAGCAGTGTTGATAGATCTACCTAAGGTTCGTTTGGCGATGAGTCGCAATGAAATTATGGCAATTGGGGAACATATGGGCGGGTGTGGCCAAGATTGGAGGGTCCTGGACAGTATGGCAAGGACCTGTCAGGTTTGCAACTACCATTTAATTTCACCCTGGGTGTTACTTCCCACTCCATTCATGACCAGGGTGCACCTCTGAACTCCTGGCGCATTCAGGCGGCCTTAATTAA
The DNA here is from genome assembly GCF_964261635.1 of Lissotriton helveticus. NCBI lineage: Eukaryota > Metazoa > Chordata > Amphibia > Caudata > Salamandridae > Lissotriton > Lissotriton helveticus. Next base: position 513,796,547 of record NC_136071.1, on the reverse strand, counting down.
TGCTCAGTCCCTGTTAAAGCATGCTCCGTATATATTCGAGCTACTGGCTGATAGTCAGTTACACCTGTTGTTTATAGTGGAGCCAAGGCTCAATGAGTCTTCGGCCCCAGTCATCACATTGGCAATCCCTGCAGGTTATAGAATAGCCAGAATGGACCGGAAAGCAGGCCGAGGAGGCGGGGTGGAAGTAGTATTTATGGATAACTAGACTTTTACGCAGGCAGAATCTCATGACATTAAGAATGGGGAAGCATTGGACTTCGCCCTCTCCATCTCATTGCACTTTCTTTTACGGGCTACACTAATATATCGTCCTCCCAGTCCCGCAAGCTCCTTAAAAACTCTGGACGAAGTCATCGTACCTAAGGCCTTGCACTATGCTAATTTTCTGCTGCTGCTGATCTCAATGTCCATCAGGATTGTAAAGAGGCTGCTGACACTAGTGAACTGATCGACTCTTTAGACCTCACCCATCTGACGGAATGGGTTAATTCCCATCACATTGCGGGAGGGGGGATACTCTAGACGTGGTCTGTTCCAACTTTCGCATAGTGGTTCAGGATCCCCTCCCGGTGACCTGGTCTGATCACTTTTCTTTTTTTAATCAAAATCTGTTTATTTGGTTTTAATATGACCATAGACGAGCATCATGCATAATACATACAAACAGGGCAAATATAGGGTTAAAGCCAGGAGTTACAGAGAGCTAGTAGGAGTGTCATCTTCGTCCCAAGTTCTATGGCTCCAAAAGGTCCCCATTCCAAGAGTATACATCAAGTACTGTTGTGTGCAAGTTTTTCACAGCATACCAATCGCTCCCCCTATGGGGGGCATTACAGAGAATTTTGACAGTTATAACAAAACAGTAAAACAACAAAAACAAGGGTGCTGGGTGCTAGAAACATAAAATGTGTATTGGAGGGTTAAGTGTCTGTGTTCTCCTTGTTGATTTTGGGCAACGCACACAAGCGGCTGAGAAGCTAGGGCCCTAGATAAGGAACAAGTTGAGGGCTCTAAGCCGTGGCGAGCAGGCCGTAAGTGGAAGGCCTTCAGAAAGGTAGCCCACCAGCGGGGACCATGTATATTCAAATTCCTTCCTGGTGTCATCTATAATGTCCGCCATACGCTCGAGGGCCAGTGCCCTCCACAATCTTGCGTGCCACTGAGTCAGTGAGGGTGCCTCTGGTTGCTTCCATACAGCTGCTAGAGCCATTTTAGCGGCCCCCAGGCACATCCACATAACCGAACGATCACTTTGTGTTTAACACTTCAAAAGGGGATCTCGTATCCCTAACAGGGTGTGTTTTAGGGTCTGAGGGATTGGGTATCCCAAAATAAGCTTAATTTGAGTGAGGATCTCTTTCCAGAAAAGCTGGATATGGGGATAGTCCCACCAGATATGCTTAAAGTCGCCCAGAAGGCCACATCCTCTCCAACATCTGTCTGAGGTATTGGGAAAAATCCTGTGTAGTTTGTGAGGGTAGAGATACCAATCGTACACAACCTTATAGTGTGCTTTTCGCAAGTACATTGATCGGTTAAATTTCATAATGTCGTTGTGTTTTCCCTCGGGTGGATTGTCTATTAGGGTATCCCGAAGCCTCTGTTTCTTGAGGTGGTGCAGGGACTTAAGGACTGAATAAGTGCGTAAAGGAAGGAGATGCACCCCTTAGAGCCAATTCCTGATTGGGCACATTTTTCAATGGGGAGCAGATCCCTGGTGGTGGCCTGCTGCACGGAGGGCTGCATCACCTAGTGTTTGAGCTGTAAGTAGCGGAAATGTTCCCTACTTGTTAATGCAAACTGCTGCTGGCATTCACTAAACGTGAGGAGCTCTCCTTTGTGAAACAGATGGGAAATCGTGTGGCCCCACCCTCCTTCCAAGCCTCAAAAGGTCCCTCGTGTAGTGCTGGGGGGAAGGCCGCATTGTGATGGACGGGCATGTATGGGGAGGGGAAAGTGGTCAGCTGTAGTCGTGTAGTAAGCATGTCCCAGACCCGGAGTGTGGTGGAGGTGGTGTGCTGATATGCATTGGTCGGCCTGTCAACTTGGGGCTTCCAGAGCAAGTCCCAGATAGTCCGGCCTGTGAGTTGGCGATCTATGTGAAGCCAATGCTTCTCTGACTCTCGAAACGACCACTCCGTGATCACCTGAAGCTGAGCTGCTCTATAGTACCCCTGGAAGTCGGGGTGAGCCAGCCCTCCCTCACGACGAGGGCTCGTCAACATGCGGTAGGGCGGGCAAGCCCTTTTCCCCTGCCAAATGAACTTAGTCACCATTCTTTTGAGTTCTGTGAAGAGGCCCCTGCCACTGGAATGGGGAGACTCTGAAAGAGGTAGAGCAAACGAGGGAGTGCGTTCATTTTAATGGCGTTGATTCTACCCAGCCATGTGATATATGCTATACTCCAACGGACCATATCATTCTTTAATTGGCAAAGCAGCGGAGGGAAATTGGCTTTATAAAGGTCGGAGATTCGTGGAGTGAGTCGAACTCCTAAGTATGTGATCTCCTTAGTTACACAAGAGAACGGAGTGGTGCTCCCTATCTGACACCAGACTTCGGCAGGAAGGGTTAAATTAAGCAGAAAGGACTTGGTCAGATTAGTTTTGAATCCGGACGCATGACCGGGAGAGTAATTTGCGGGTTAGTAATCGTGAGGAGCACATCGTCAGCGAATAATGAAATTTCATGATCATCCTGACCGAAGCGCATCCCTGTGATAGCAGGGTCTGATCTTGTGTGACAGTGGCTCAATGCACAAAGAGAAGGGGGGATAGTGGTCACGCCTGCCTCGTCCCGCGAGCCAGGGGGATTGGGGAAGATGCCACCCCATTGACTAGTACCCGCGAGGTTGGAGCATGATAATTGGCGCGGATCATCCCAATGAAGACCTCAGGGAAGCCAAATCTCTGTAAACATTGAAACAAGAAGGACCATTCAACCCGGTCAAATGCCTTCTCTGCGTCCAGCGTGAGAAGAGCCGTTGGAATATGTTTCCTCTAAGCCTTTACTATTTTTTATCGTGGGTTTGTCGGCCCTTAATAAAGCCAGATTGATCTGGGTCAATGAGGGAAGGGAGCACCGATTCAAGGTGGGTGGCTAAAATTTTTGTAGAGATCTTGGCATCCAAATTTAAGAGGGCAATTAAGCGATATGAAGAGCAGGTTGTGGACTTTTTACATGGTTTGGGGATCACTGCTACTATCGCCCCTCTCATAGATGGAGTGGTCTGTTGTGTTGAGGTGATGTCATTAAATAAGGTAGTTAAAAATTGAGTTATTTCGGAGGCAAAGGTACGATAAAAATTAGCCTTGTATCCGTCGGGCCCTGGCGATTTCCGGAATTAAGTACATCAATCGCTTTCTGCACCTCCTCCTGGGTGATAGGTAGGGCCAGGTCTTCATTGACTGACTTGGGGACCTGGGGGAGATCCGTGGAATCTATATAAGTCAGTTGGACTTGGGGCCGGTGGTCGTCTGAGGTATATAGCTTGCAATAGAAGGTTTCAAAGGCTAGTGCCTTCTCTTCTGTCTTGTGGGAGACGCCCGCGTCATCCACTATAAGCTTAATATACTCTCGTTCTTGTTTGATCCTCAATTGGCGTGCAAGAAGGGATCCCACTTTATTTCCCCATTTAGTTCCCAGTTTGAAGCCGTAGGAGAGTCTTTTTCGCCCTATCGGAATATATTGCCTGCAATTTCCCCTTTAAAGCAGTGACTTTTCTCAATGCAGGAGTTGAAGGGGAGGTTTTATGTGCTGTTTCTGCGGCTTGTAATTCCGTTTCCAGTAGGAGACGTTTCTCCTTTTGTTGGGATTTCAGAGTGGAAGTCAATTCAATGCACTTCCCCCGTATGACGGCCTTGAAGGCGTCCCAGGTTGTGGTGTGGGAAGTGAGGGCGGGGTCGTTTTGCTAAAAAAATAGTTTGATAGAGTGTCTAATCTCATCCCGCAGTAGTCTATCTCGACATAAGAAGTTGGGGAAATACCAGCGCGCGTGTTTAGGGCGGGGGTTCAGCCAGGAAAGGGTCAGTTCAAGTGGGGTGTGGTCGGCTAAGCAGATCGGGTGTATGTGCGTTTGCAGTAGCGAGGGCATCAGGGATGGGCTAAGGAATATATAGTCAATACTGGAGTATGTTCTATGGGAGTGAGAGAAAAAAGTATAATCGCGCACAGCGGGATTACTGTCCCTCCAAGTATCTATCAGCCCCAAGCATTGCAGCTGTGCATTAAGCGCCCTTCCAATGACCCCTGTTGCCGTCTGTTGGAATTAGAGGTGTCTAGAGCTGGATCCCATATAAGGTTAAGGTCCCCAAAGATAAGGATATCCCCCTCCGCAAAATTTTCTAGGGTCGCGAGAAAGGAGAGTAGAAGGTCCTGTTGTCCTTGGTTGGGTGTGTAGAGCGCCGCGGAGGTGCAGGCCCTGCCCCTCAGCTCCCCACTGACCAGGATACATCGCCCCAATTTGTCAGCTTTAGTGTCTTGCATTTGGAATGGGACCCCCGTATGAAACATCAACTCCACCCCATCATGTTTATTAATATGAGATGAACTAAATTTGCGGGTAGGCCCTATGTTTTAAGCGGTGTATTTCTCATTTTTTGAGGTGCGTCTCCTGCAAGGCAGCCACTTGAACATTATGGTCTATCAAATATTTCCACATGCGCTGATGTTTGTGCGGGGAGTTAACTCCCCGAACATTCCAAGTTATTGACATAATTGCCATGTGTAACCTCCCCTATGATTGTGCGTCCTTCCTTGACCCCACTCAGGCCCGCCATGCCCCTTTCTGGTTTGCCACCCCCTGTGAAAGTGAGAAGAACAAAAGGAAAAAAAACAGGCACCACGACACCAAACTAATTTAACAAAACTACTTGAACTATAAAAACGAGTTTGGAGAGTTACCATAATAGAGGGAAGACTCCTTGTATGAACACACTCGAAAAACTTGACCATTCCCGTTTCCCAGGCCCCTTGAACAGTATTTCATTAAGTAAAGAACATGATATATCTTGTGTGTGACAGTTTGTTTTGCTTCTCCTCATCGTTTCCTGAGTAGCAGGAGGTAAGCGCCAGAGAGTCTATCTCAGTCTGTGGGGCCCACCCAAGCCCCTGCGACCTCCACCCACTTCCCCTCTTTACCACACCACCGGCGGCCCCTGGACACCCGGTGCATGCATCGCCCTTCTCCCACACACGTGCCGTCGAGGCAAAGCCACAGGTGTTCCTAGGTTACACACTCGTGGGTGGGAAAGCGCAGAGGGGGAATCAATTAGAGAACACTATTCTTCTCAGGTGTTCATTGCGAGTCCTCCACTCCATCCATCTCTCCAGTCAATCATCTGTAATCCCCTCTCATTGGAGGAAGATCTCCCCATATGCTTTGCCGGCCTGAAGTTTATCTTGACTGTTTCGTAGTTTTCCTGCCCATCTGTCTCCACTGAGCCCCCTTGGGACGATCGGGACTTCTCTGGGCTCCGGGGTCGTCCCTTGGATTATCAGGTATCTCCAGACCAAGTATGTCTGCCGCCTACGTCATCTCCTTCCAGTGGCAAGTTTTGTTGTTTCTTGAAATGTAATTCCAAAGTCCAGTGATATTTAATGCTCTTGTCCCTTAGAAAATTAGTGATCGGACGGAACTGCTGGCGCTTCAGGAGCGTAGCTTGGGCCACATCTTGGTAGAGCATACAGGTGGCATTTTGAAAGGAGATGGTGTCCAATAGTCTCGCCTTTTGTAAAACCCTCTCCTTCACCTTAAAAGAGCTGAATTTTGCTAAAATTTCTCTTGGTTTTTAGACTCTCCCGGACTTCTCGGCCCAACTCTGTGGACTCTCTCCAGCGTGACCTCTGGTCCATCTACCCCCAGGACAGTCGAGAAGAGCCCTACCATGAACGCCTCCAGATCCGGGCCTTCGCTTTCTTCCGCCAGGCCACGGACGCAGATATTGGCGCGCCGGACGCGATTCTCCAGGTCTTCACCTTTGACTGTGGCCGCTCGAAGTTGACTACGTAGTTCCACTACTCCTTCTTCCAGAGGTTTGAGGCGGTTCTCCACATCCTCTGATCACTTTTTAATTCAATTTTCCTGGCCCATTAAATCCTCTCATCTGCCTTCGCGGTCATCCAAAGGCAGACTGCCCCCATGCCTGGAGCCGGCTGCTTTTGGCAATGTTCTGGCTGAAACACGCCCGGTAGTTGCTGGGGGATTGTCGGATACAGTAAGAGGTTTTCATAGCTGGATCTCGAGAGTAGTGGAACAGCTGTCCACACCTTTGGGCCACAAGAGAGCAAGAATGACCCAGTCCAAACCTTGGTTCTCTAATGAATTAAAAGAACTTAAAAAAGCGTGTGAAAAGCTTGAACGCAGCTGGCAACAAACTTATTGCCTGCTGGCTAAATTAGCACTCAGGAAATGTCAGAATAACTACTATGTCATGGTGAAGAGCGCCAAGGGCTTGTTTTATGCGGTGTGCATTTCACAATCTAGGAATAACTCTAAGGAAATCTTTTTGATTTTCTAGAGCTTTCTGAAGCCTTGTGCAGAACGCAAGGCTGCTCCGGCCTCTACTTCTTGGTGCGAGCAGCTTTCTGATTTTTTTATAGATAAAATACAAGCAATCCAGGATAGCTTTGGGCCGGCTTGCCCCGGGCTGGTGGAACACTCGCTCCAGACAGGCTGGGAGACTGATCCTGCCCATACTTCTCCGACAGTGTTTACACTCATTTCTGTTCTTGATACTCTGGCTATTCTTAAATCGCTTAAATCAGGGTCCCAAGCTGACCCCTGTCTTGCCAGGCAGTTGGCAGCTGTGGCGGAGGTAGTCAACCCTGAAGTTAATATTATCATCAATCTGTCTCGGCAATCCGCCATGGTTCCTAAAGAATGAAAACAGGCTACACTATTTCCCTTGTTAAAAACACCTTCATTTAACCCTGAAATTTTGACTAGCTACCGACCAATCTCACTCCTCCCGGCTGTGGTGAAGATATGTAAGAAGGCAGTCCACAAACAGCTCTTTACGTTTGTCGAATCGTCTGGCGCTCTCCACCCGGCTCAGTCCGGTTTCAGGGCCTCATACAGTACAGAGACAGCATTGGTCGAGATGACGGAGGCTATTAAGGAATGCTGTGATTCAGGCAGCAGAGCGGCCCTGGTTTTACTGGACCTCTCTGCCGCATTTGACACGGTACCTCATCGTTTGCTACTTGCCCGATTGTCTAACATCAGAATCTCAGGCCAGGTGTGGGACTGGATTGAATCCTTTTTGGCTAATAGAACACAGCAAGTGTGGCTGCTGCCTTTTTCGTCCACACGGAGAAGTATTACTACGGGTGTTCCACAAGGCTCAACACTGAGCCCATTACTTTTTTTAATGTTTATGTGACACCTCTGATTTATCTGGCAGAAGGGCTGGGCGCCAAAACCATAGCTTACGTTGATGATACCCAGCTGCTTTTTACATGGGTAAAAAGATGAGGTATCCATGGACTCAGCTAAAATCTGCATGATGGAAGTTTTTAAATGGTTAGCGCGGGCCCAACTTAAATGTAACGAGGATAAGTCCGAGGTTCTCCTCTACGGGCCCTTCCTGCAGAATTTTACAGATGGCCTGTGGCCCAAGGGCTACCCTATGCCAAAAGGTATGGGTAGCCCAGTAAAAAACCTGGGGGTATGGTTTGGCGTGGACCTCAGATTCCGAACACAGATCAATAAACTGGCGGGAGTGTGTTTGGCACTATGAAACTCCTTAAGAAATTTCTGTCGCTATTGCCTAAAGCGGCTAAAGAAATGGTGTCCCACACTCTGTCATTCGCGGCTACACTATGCCAGATCATTCAGAATGCAGCCGCTAGAATGCTTCTGGGTATTCCGGGTAGTTCCAGCATTAAGCATTTTCTTTGTGACTTGCACTGGCTTCCGGTTGACCAGTGCATTCTGTTTAAGGCACTGACTATTGCCCATGGTGCCCTCTACCAATCAAGACCTCTCTACCTCAAGAGGCGCTTTGATTTCTATGTGCGATCTAGACATCTCCGGTCCACAGGACAATGTCTTGCTGTTATCCCATGCCACCGCCTCACCAGAACGGGAGGTAGCTCCCTCTCTGTTAGGGCAGCTATAGCCTGGAACAGCCTGCCTTTCGAGCTTAGGAACAACCACGACCTTAGGCTGTTCAAGAAGCAGCTAAAAACCCTGCTCTTTGATTAGTCTTTTAGCCGCGTCTTCCATCTCTGCTCTTCTCTGAACAGGTTCTCGCGCCAGGACACTTCCGAGTATCCGTGCGCGCTATAAATGGCGGATAACATAATATAACATAGAGTTTAGATGTGAAGTTCTAGCTGCTACACTCATGGCTAGTACTAGGAGCTTCCAGAGTGCCATCTGTAGAGTCTATTGCTGGCAGAGTGGGTAGCAGTAGGCTGGCTATTCTTCCGCTCTAGTATTTTCCTTGTAGTATACTTTCTGAGCAGGATGGGCTGCTATTACCCTACCAGACCCCACTGCCCTATTCTACCATAGGACCTCTGCAATGTGGGGTTGACATTTTTTCGCTGGGTTGACTTTGTTTTCCAATCCTGTGCTGTTGGTAGGGGGAGCATGGGGTGCGTTTATAGAGGTTAAAAAAGTGTTTGAGTTGAAAGGCGAATTATTTTGTCAAGAGCAGGAAAGGAATTAAGGGTGGCAGCAATCGGGAAGCTGGTACACAAATAACATTTCTTCACAACTAGATTTTTAGCTTGGTATTTGGCTCTGTGGAAAGGAAAATGTGGGCAGATGATACTTATGTTACACCTACACTTCTCTCTACATTCTTCTCCCTTTCTCTCCACTAGGAACAGTACCTGACTTAAAATGATCATTTTGACTCACAAATCTCCCACAACACAATGAACCTCAGACTTGTTTCAACTTCATCAGGAATCATCTGTAAGGAGATGCTTGAACCCCAATGCCATCTAGGCAAACCCATTTCACATATAATGCCACCTAAGAAGAATCAAAGAGGAAAAAACGAAAAGGTGATGGATGGAAAGCTTCAATTAATCATAACGATATTACTTTGGGTAGCATTCAATTCCACGGTTTTTGCTCACTGTGATATTAAAGAGAAGGACCAGCCATATGTAAATCTGTTTTTGTCCACTCCTTTAAAGGTACATCACAGCACAAATTGCTAGTCCTTGTCGTCTCTGAATGTAAACACAAACACCCCCAGCCCGGTTTTACCCACCATGGCCATCTTAGTGTGATGCAGCTTGAGTCCCTGGGGCAAGACACAAAGGTATTCATGTGATGTCTCTTTCTAGGGTGGCAGAAACGTAGCTCTTAGTCCAGAAAGTGGCCTTTTTTGTTATTTGGTGTAAATCCGTTCAGGACTTTTTGAGTGATTAAAAAAAAACGAATTTGTATAGCTAGAGTCTTGAATACTTTGCGAATACTCCTGATCTCCTTGGTGAAGGAGAATGCATCATTGATCTATCACAGTGCAATCTGTAGTGACTGTGACAAGTGGGTTCTTTCCTGGCCACTCCTGCTGAAAGCAAGGCCCATGGTTCTTCCTTCAAATGACTATGGGGAGATTTAACAAATCTACCCACAACGCAACACAGCCTCCCATGAGGCTGCACTGTGTTGCGCGACAGGAAGGGAGGAAGGGAGCAGGAGAGCACCATATCTTCAAAGGTATGGCTCTCTCCTCCCCTTTCCCTTGCGCCGGCACTGATTACAGTTGCCGTGTGCCACGCACACACCTTAGCGCCAGCCATGGTGTGTGTGTGTGAGACCAGCCTAGGTTTTGTACAGGAAGGGTACCCTTCCTGTACAAAATACTATTCTAGACACATTGGAAAGCGTTTCCCACTTTGTATGCACGCTGCACAGTGCAGCACGCAGGCAAAGTCGGAAAAGGAAGGAGAAATTAAAGCATTTCTCCTTCCATGCGCCTGATTTAAAAAGGCGCAGTTTTTACACGCTAAACCTAATCTACTGTTTTTAGTAAATTGGGTTTAGTGTGACAAAACTTGGGTGGTTGCATGGGAATGCCCATGCTCTACCCTTGGTACGTCCCCATGGCGCAAAATAACGCGAAGCTGCGCAATGCCCTGCTTTGCCTTACTTTTACGTTATTTCCAGTACTAAACAGGTTTAGGTCTGGAAAGTAAATGAAAAAATATGTATTTTGATTCACTCTTGTGACGCAAACATGGCACAAAAGCTTTGTAAATCTTCCCCAACGAGTTTTCAAATGTGCAAAATCACCTAAAGCTCTGCATGTTTGGCCCTGCCCCATCTACGTTAGTAGTATGCAAAGGTTGCCCTGCCTTTTACCAGGACGATGAATACCTTACCAAAAGGCCCCCAGCGTGATTTCTGCTGATTTTGGTGATGCCGTCTTGATGCCAAAGAATATGAGGACATCTCCACCAAACAAAGAAGCACTTGCTTCATGTAGTTAAAGACTCTTGTTTGGTGGAGATTGACCTCTTCGTTGTCTTGTTGTCTTCGCTATAGGAGGAACCATGATATCACAAATTTAAATGAACGAAAATGTACAAGGAACAGTCACATTGCTGAAAGGCACGCAAGGTCACTGGAGACAATTCTCTGTTGTCCATTATGCAGCTGTAGTGTGAAATACGCACTAGACATTTACCTAACCAGATAGCACTTACTAACTGACCAGTAGAATTTACTCCAGTTGGGTAGACATTTTGTGCAAAACGGTGGACACTTAATGGATAAATGGGCAGGTATGGTTCCTATCTGACCCTGATACTCATTTCACAGAAATTTAACCTCAAAGGGAAGTACTTATGAAAATAAACATGGCATGTACCCCAGTTGAAGCTCCACTTATGGAAAGGACAAATAATCCTTGCTTTCTGGCTTGGCAAAAGCAAAGAAAGTGTGTTTTCTGGGCAGTTCCACATTGAATAACAATCTGAAATCCTTGGTGAAGGTGAATTCATTGTTGATCTATCTGAGCGCAATTTGTAGTGACTGTGAGGAGTGGGTTCTTTCTTGGCATCATGGTTCTCCCTTTAAATGACTGTGAGTATGCAAAAGTGTACAATCACCTGGAGGCATCGCCCGTTTGGCCCCGCCCCATCCACCTTAGTAGTTTGCAACTCACAGACGTATAAAGACACTCACATACCCATACAGCACTCACACACCCAGCCACCGACCCATACAGCCACTCACACACTCACTCACAGACCATTGTATTGTATTGTATTGTATTGTATTTAATATTTATACCGCGCATCTGTCACCCTACGGGTATCCTGGCGCCAGAAAGGAAAAATCAGATGGAAAAAACAATAGAGAAATGTTTGTGTCAGGTGGAAACGACAGTCAATACTGTTTGATGAGCCTGAAGTAGGTCTTTAGGTTTTAGCAAAGAGCCATGTCTTTAGACTCTTTCTAAATTCTAGCAGGGTATCGATCAGTCTAATATTTTGAGGCAGTTCGTTCCACAGCCTTGATGCCGAAGTACAGAAAGCTCTACCACCTAGCCTTGACTTCCTAATCCTGGTGGTTACTGCCAGCCCCAAGCTGGCGGAACGCAGAGACCTGGCTGGTTTGTACCAGGTGAGCCTTTCCTGTAATGGGATAGGTCCCGAGTTGTGTAGTGCTCTGTAGACAATGCAGAGAGACTTAAAAGCAACTCTGCTCCCAATTGGCAACCAGTGTAGTTCTCTAAGTGCCAATGTGGTGGAAGAACTACGGGGTCTGTTTAGAGCTAGCTTGGCCGCCATGGACTGGACTCTCTGGAGCCCCTGTAAGATGTAAAGAGGAGCTCCCAGGTATAGGGAATTACAGTAGTCCAGTCTTGCCATGATCACACTTCTGACCACTAGTGGTCTAGTCGCATCGGGCAGAAGAGGCAAAATCTGTCTGAGCGCTCTCAGTAGGCCGCAGCAGACACTGATGGTTTTGTTTGTCTGTGAGGTCAATTGGAGATCGTCATCCAGCATAACTCCCAGGTTACGCACGGTCTTCACTGGGATACAAGGCTCTGCTCCCGGTGCGAGCCTGATCTCACAGGACTGCTGCTGGCTCATTTTCGGTGTTTGGCAATAGACTACCTCAGTCTTCCCCTTGTTAAATTGGAGAGAGTTCATTTTCAGCCACTTGGAGACCTTACTCATACAGTTCTGGAAGGTCTCCATGGTCACTGCCTGCTTTCCCTCTAAGGAGAACACCAATTGGGTGTCATCGGCGTAGTTAACCAGATCAATCCCATATGACTTTATCATAGGGATCAGAGGCTGTAGATACAAATTAAAAAAAATCGGGCTAATCGAGGAACCCTGTGGTACCCCTTGGCCAACCCGAGACTTGGGGGAGGTAAATGGGGCCAGGGTCACTACCTGCTGTCTGCCCAACCATTACAGGGAGCCGCAGTGCCTGGGCATCTGGCAGAAACCCTGTGAGGGTGAAAACGGACCATCGGACCTGCAGGGGAACTGCTCATAGGACCGGAGAGGCAAGTGGTGAGAACTCCGTGACCCTGGGCTTGTTGTAGTCGCGCCAGGAATACCGAGGCGGACTCCAAGACCCAGGATCCCTCGCCCGACACCACCTGGCCCGGGAGCAAGCCGCGCCCATTTTCCCTGAGCTATTTAACAATATCAACCTCCCCGCGACGCGGGAGCGCACGCGGGAGAAGCCCGGGACAAGGGCGGGGCAGTCTGTGCAGTCCGGGCAGAACGAGGCAGGGCTGGGCTACCCCTCCAAGAAGTAAGATTTTGAACTTTTAAATGTATAATTTACATGTCATTTCGGTTCTAAAATACGGAAGTCCACTGGAATTTTAAGACTGTTGCTACTACTTTCTTGCTTCTTCACTAGTAATGGCCAAAAACAAAATAACCATGGATAATTACTTAGTGAAAATGGTAAGCAAAATAAACAATGATAGAAGGAAGTCACTGGGACGGGACAACTTACCTGAAACAATATTGGTTGCTTCTGACGCTGGTGGAGGATTGGACTTACCTTCCCCTTCAACTACTGATGACATTGATGACACTCTAAAAGTAGTACCCCAGGGGGAATTTTTTTTAAATCAGGTCGCTCTGGATGAGGATGCACTTGATGATCCTATGGATCCGACAGATGTTTCCACCTACTGCTCTCCTACCAAGAGAGCAGTAAGAAAATGTAGGAAAACAGCGTCTAAAAGGGGAGGAGCATACCCTAAGAGGAATCCAGATACAACTAGAAGGAGCCCTTCTAGCCATAAGGGAACTATGACTACAGATCTTGGTATCAACACAAATTCTGACCTTCTAGATCATATTTCTAAGCTGCTGGAAGCTAAATTAGAAGTATTTGTTAAGCCTCTAGTGGCAAAAATTGAGGCTCTCACTACTGAAGTGTCTAGACTGGGGGAGCTTCTAAAGTCATCAACTAATAGTGAGAAGCCCAAAACTCGGGATAGAAATGTTGCAGCTGATAATGCGGTACAGCCATCTATGGTGGTTAAATCCAATATAGCATCAGCCAAGGGAACAAGTACAACAGATGATCGAGCTACCCAGCGCAAAGCGACCTCATCAAATACGGAGGGGCCCTTTATTCCAGTAAGAAGAATTCGATCATCTAATCTCCCACCAGCTTGCGAACCGTATGTTGTTGTACTTTCAAATGTTCCACCTGTACATACAACTGAAACTAATTTATGCCAAGAGCCACATAACTCATTGAAGCACAAAACTGTTTCCTGGCTAAATAAAAACTGTGGGTTCCCGGTACATTTCTCTGATGAGATAATTTCAACTAGACGTGAAGCGTGGATTGGAAATGCTAGGAAAACTTGCAAGGGTGATTGAATTATTGTCAACTTTAGATATCCCCAGCATGTAGCGACTGTATTGCTCAGAGCTGCCTCCCTAAAGCAGGGTGAGAATGATGTGGGTGTCCATCCCTTGGGATACTTCTATAGCCATTTAGACAAGGGTCCCCAGCGTAATAACTTACCAAGGATTCCTACTCCCTGTGGGAGTTCAACCTTTGGGATCACAACGCACAATAGATACCAGGCACTGAGTGCAATGGATCAGAATGATTGACTCCCATTGAATGATAGGAACAGGTCGGGGACCATTCCAAATATACTCAGTATGGAAGCTGAATACTGGCAGGAGCGGGTAGTGGCACATATACCCAATACCAAAATGACACTACAGCACATGCCAGTCCAAAGGGCAGTAGAAATGGATACCACTATTAACGGTGCTGGCTACAACTGTGATTACCCAGAGGAGGGGATTATATGTCAGCTAGATGGGAATGTGCCCCAGTATTCTAACATAGCAAATAATACTGTGGATGAAATACATAGTAAGGCAGAATCTATGGCCGCTAAGAGTATACAAGAGCCACTGTTGGATGTACCCCCAACTAGACCCAGCGATAAATTATTTTTAAATATAGTGTCATGGAATATAGCGGGGCTAGCTAAGAACTTGCAGGACCTTGACTGGTGTACTTACATTGAGGATTATGATATCATCCTCTTCCAGGAGACCTGGTCTATAATAGCTCCACACCGGCTTGGGTTTAAAACCTTTAGTTGTGATGCAATTCCATCGACAAGAGGAAGACCGTCAGGGGGTTTGGTGATTTGGGTTAAAGTTAATCTAGAAATAGAAGTCACCCTATTAAATATACCTTCCCCAGATCTGCTAGGAGTGAAGATGGTGACAAGGGGGAATGACACCATACATTTATTAAATTTATACAATAGACCTCGGGCAAAAAATAAAGAATCTAAGGTAATAGAACAACTAGATATTTTTTTAGACACCTTAGGACCCAACGCCCAAGTAATAGTAGGAGGAGATTTTAATTGTAAATATGAACCGTCATTGGGCCTGGACAAGCTACTCGAAGAACAGGATATTGCAAATAATATTCCAAACTTGGATGTTGACGGGCCAGTAAAATGCACTGTAGCGGTAACCCAAATTTTTAGGCTAACTGTAGGTCATGAATTAAGAGCTTGTAACAGCCGTTTGCAGTCAGACAGACCGGCAGCCCCAACCTTTAGCAAAATAAACTGCTAGACACACATAGACTTCATATTGGTTTCCCTGAGTTTATGGTACTTACTTATTGACCTAAAAATAGGCACCAGAACTGAGAGCGACCACCTGCCACTTCAACTATGGGTAAATCTGCGACCATTTAGATCCAATCGAGATGAGGAGATTGTACGAAATAGATCCTCAGGGGAAGCTCAGATATCTAACAATAGGCGTGCACTAAGATGGCCCAATATCCTGGCTAAGGAGGATGTAATGATAAATATCTATAACACCTTTCTGATATTGTTACATCCTGCAAGGACGCGGTAATGGGTAGCCAGGATGTCTTAGACCGCCATTATAAACTGGTAGACGCTCTAGGTCCCCTCCTGAGCAAAGCTTGTCAAGGAGAAAAGACACCAAACCATTTAGAGCAGGTCAATCCCTGGTACAATAAGGAATGTCGTATAGCGAAATCTAACCTCATTCAGGCTGTTAAAACCAAAAACTCCCATTCCATAAGAGAATGTAGACATGCTTACAATAAAATTCTGTCCCAAACGAAAAAAATTTGGGATGAAGCACTTTGGGAAGACTTATTGGTAGCAGCTAAATCAAGAGACCAGGGCACTTTCCGGAGTTTATTGTCTAAAGGGAATAAAAAGGGCAGATCCCCCAAGGATGTCTATCTAGATGAAAAAACTTGGAGTGACCACTTTGGTAAGCTATACTCAGGAGATATAGAGGGGTCGCATACTCAGAATCTAGAGCTCAATCTAGAACTGAGCATTGCGCCACTAAAATTTAGTATAGAGGAGACTATGCAGGCAATAGGGGCTATTAAGGCGGGCAAAGGGCCAGGACCGGACAGGATCCCTGGAGATTTGCTAAAACACGATGTGGAAGTATGGGGACCATACATTAACTTACTTTGCAACTCTATAGTGGCTGGAACACCAATCCCTGAAAGTTGGAAAGGGGCAGAAATTGTAACAATATTTAAAAAAGGAGATCGTTATGACCCGGGCAATTATCGCCCAATTAGTTTAATTGACCTTTTACAGAAGGTTTTTGCCAGGCATATTTTAAAATGACTTATAAAATGGATGGAAGAGACCCAAATACTATCTAAATACCAGGCAGGGTTTAGACCAAAAACTAGTACAGTAGATCAAGTGTTCAGGTTCATGTGTATCTGCTGGAAGTATATTAACATAAGGAAGGGTAGCTTGTACGTGGCATTCATTGATCTGCGGGCCGCCTTCGATCTCGTTCCACGTAACTTACTGTGGATAACACTACAAAGCATGGGGGTCCCAGACGAGCTACTTAATGAACTAATCCGATTGCACACAGAGAATTATGCAAAAGTCAGATGGG
The DNA here is from genome assembly GCF_964261635.1 of Lissotriton helveticus. NCBI lineage: Eukaryota > Metazoa > Chordata > Amphibia > Caudata > Salamandridae > Lissotriton > Lissotriton helveticus. The sequence continues at coordinate 513,780,128 of NC_136071.1, read as the reverse complement.
GGAAGGACGGTGAACTATCCAAGCCCATACCTATAAACCGTGGGGTGCGACAAGGGTGTGTATTGGCACCCACGCTGTTTTCATTATACGTAAATGATATACCAGCGTATCTAAGGGATTGTGACCATGACGCACCTAGGTTAGGAGACGAGGCAATCACGGCATTACTTTTTGCCGATGATACAATCCTTATCTCTCAGACCCCGAAGGGTCTTCAAAACCTGGTGAATTCCTTTAATGGCTATTGTGAAAAGAAAGGGCTGGAAATAAACTCTTCTAAAACAAAATACATGTCTATAAATCCACAAAAGTCTTTCAAGAAGAATTTGGCCTTAAACAATAAAAAACTGGAATATGTGGAGAGCTTTAATTATCTAGGAATTACACTGGATAGTAACAGCTCATGGAAGGGACACCTGACAAAGAGTAGGTTGGCTTTCAAGCAAAACTCTATGCCCATCCTAAAAGTGCACGGAGCTAGCGACTCCAAAGCCATTACACCGGCACTGGAAGTCCTTAAAGCAAAGGCCCAATCGGCTGCACTCTATGGAGCTGAGGTTTGGGGGCATTGTTGCAAACACAATTTCGAACGGGAAGAAAACCACTTTGTGCGCAGGTTACTAAAAATACCAACTAGAACCCCTTTAGTTCCAGTATTTTTAGATTTGGATCTGAAACGTACAGACCATCAAGCAGCTCTCAGGCCATTGATGTACTGGGTAAGGCTATGGACAACCCCCGAGTTGTGTAGCTATAAAAATGGATTATTAGAAATAACCCGGATTGACGAGTATAAGAAAATAGCATGGCTAAAACACATCGAACTTTGGTGCACCAGGTTAGGACTGTCCCATTTTTTAAATGAACCCCATAATATGACTTCTGTGTGTAAAAAGATTTTAAAAAATACTTATTGGTCCTATGTTAATGAGGAGCCATCTCACTGTCCATCTATTGGTTCATTGTCTCAGAAATTCCTGTCTATAAAAGACAGTGCTGCATTCGAAACGTTTATGGATGAGATAAACCCACCTCTAGCAAAAGCTTTATATTTGCAATATAGATACGGGGTATTACAGACCAACGCCCACACATGCAAATGGAGAGATAGCAATGAGGATGGTATCTGTACCCTTTGACCATTAAAGGCTAAGGAGGATGAAGTCCATCTATTGTTTTTCTGCCCTGCTTATGTACTACCTAGACAGCGCTGGATAAAACCTCTGTGCAAAAATCTGGGCGTCAGGACGCTTAAAGAGGCTGAGCGTATTATAAGGTCAAATACCTCACAATTGGTGGTTTTTTGTATAAGCAGATTTTTATTCAATGTGTTTCTTATCAGAAAATGCCTTGGTTATAAACTATAATGTAATAATGAAATCTGTAGTTTTCTCCCACAATGTTAAAGAACGTAGAATGCACTGAGTTCACTTTTGTATAAATCTTGTGGTTTTAAAGTTTTTTAATCTATGTTTTTAGTCTGGCTTTTATAATGTAATAACCTTTTTATGGTTTTTAATTGAATTTTAAGATTAGGCATAACTAACTACATAGAACTAACTGTTACTCTGCCCCAGTACATATCAACTGTAATGTGTTACCCGATAAATTGTCTTAAATTCTATTTTTCCTTTTTTAATTAGCATATGCTTGTTCATATTTTATTTTTGTGTACTTCCTGCTTTTATGGCTATTAGCCGAAATAAAGTTGAACTGAACTGAACTGAACCATTACAGGCAATCACACACCAAGGCAAGTAAAAAAATGCAAAAAAATGTACTTAACACCCAAAAACCCATACCCTCTCTAAACCCCCAAAACCCCATTCCCAACCAAAAACTCATACCCACCCCAAACCCTAAAAATTCCCTTGCCACCCTAAACCCTAATAAATCCCTTGCCACCCAAAAACCCTTGCCCACCCTAAACCCTAAAAATTCCCTTGCCACCCAAAAACCCATAACCCCTCTAAACCCTAAAGATTCACTTGTCATCCAAAAACAAATACCCACCCTAAAGTCCAATACCCATTACCACTGAAAAACACATAACCACCCTAAAAAATCCCTTACAACCCAAAAACTCCATACCCACCCTATACTCCTTTGCCACTCAAAAGCTCGTACCCACCCTATACCCTAAACAATCTCTTACCACTCAAACACCCATAACCACCCAACACCCTAAAAATACCCATGCCATCCAAGAAAGTCATACCTACCCTAAACCCTAAAAAAATCCTTTCCACCTAAAAGACCATACACACCCTAAACCCTAAAACTGTCCTTACCCTAACACACACACACACGGACACACACATATATACAAACCCAGTGAAATTCAGCAGTTACAGTTATCTGAGCTAACTATAACTAACGCCCGTAATGCATTGCTTATGACCTCACATATTACATCACTCATGACATGGTAAGTGACATCACTTTCAGTGAATTTCTAAGGTTTTTTTCAACTCTATTTCCTAACTATTACTTCCCTGTAACCTTTGGTTTTTTAAGTGAATTTCTATTGTTTTTGTAATTAGTAGTCAAGTTTGCAGAGTAGTGGAGAAAAGGGGCAGGGCTTCGGAGCATCTCTCAGAAATCCTGCTGTGTCAGACTTACTGGAGGTAACAGGAGGACTTCTGGGCCCCCAAGAACACTCTGTATCCAAAAGGACTTCATCCCGCAACCAGTATTGCACCAGGAGGCGCCTTTTCAGAATGGTGGAGAAAGAGGGCATGGCCTCCGAACACCTCTCAGCAAATTCGCTGTGTGGGACTTGCTGGAAGAGGGCTTGTTGCCACCCCCCACCCCCAGGACACTCTAGAGCCAAGGTAACTTCATCCCCCAACCAGCAGTGCGCCAGGAGGCATGTTTGCAGAGTGGTAGAGAAAGGAGGCGTGACCTCCAAAGTCCTCTCAGCAATCATGCTGTTTGGGGCTTACTGGAGGTAACCAGAGGGCTTGTAGGCCCCCCAGGACTCTCAGAATCCAAGGGGACGTCATCCCACAACCAAAAGTGCGCCAGAAGGTGTGTTTGCAGTGTGGTGAAGAAAGGGGGTGGGGCCTCTGGCAACTTGCCAGTCTTTTTGTTGGCACAGCTTGATGAAAGTTATTGGCAAAACAAAAAAACATGTTCCCTATGGAAACTTTGGTCTTAACCTTAACTACTTACTGACTATCGCCAATAGGTAATAGATACATTTTTTCGAGATTTAAAAAATAAATCTGTCTCTCATGCTTTTACTTTATTTGGCCCATGGGTGGGCCAGGTCCTGGGGGCTGGAGAAAGGGGTGGTGCGTGGGCCCCCCCTCCTAAAGCTTATAGTAGCTCTTGGGACCATCACCTCCCCGGGACTTGAATTTTGAAAATTGCAGGGGAGGCCAATACAGCTTCACCCACTGCCCTGGGGACCACCACCTCCCCCTGGCTGGTTTATCTTTTTAGATGGAGGCCCTCTTGGACCTCCCCAACCCCCGGAGACCACCACCTCCCTGTGGATTAATCATAAAATAATGTGGAGGGGCATTCAAACCCCCCATGCAGCCCAGGGGACTGCCACCAACCAGGGGTATAAGTTTAATTGATTGTGGGGGGAAATTAGAAGGGAGGAGGGGGCCGCAGGACCTCCCTCATGGAGACATATGTCGCCATTACCCCCACTCCCCAGAGCCAGCTCCTGCTATGTCTCAGGGTGCCCACCCCAGGGAGATAGCTGTTTGCTAAGGCTTTGAGGGAGCTTTACAGCACCTGCCAGGCCATTGAAAACTGTTCTCCGCTTTGAGCAGGTAAGAGCATTTTGCCCTCGCTTGCTCAAAGCGAAGCACAATTGCTTTGACAGAGAGGGAGCTGCAATTCGGGCTCCTACAGGAGGCGGGAAGCCGGCATTTGACCACAGGGCCTTGAGGGACCCCCGTGGTCCCCAACTTTTCTAAGTGGGACCAGGGCACCCACACTAGAGGCTAGGCCCAGGGATGGGGACCCCGGCCCGAAATCGGCCAGGGAGGGGTGCTGTGCGGTCCCCTCCCTTTCATGTAAAAGTAAGGGGGATATTCTAAAGAACGTGTGATAATTATCGCAAAATTAGCTTAACGCAGCTAGCGTGGGAAAATAACGTCATGTTAGCGTTGTATTCACAACACGGCGGTATCAAGCGATAGTCTCACGATAACGTGTCAAATGTGCACAATAAAGTAACCGGGACGGCGATAAAAAAGTAAACCACAACGCGAAAAAAGTTGCGATGGGCCCAACCGCGATAAAAAAAATCAGCGATAATCTTCCCCAGGCCTGCAATTCACACACGTCAGGCGGGAAAAACACTATAAAAGTAGAAAAAAAACATACAAACAACAGCAAAGCACAATGGAGGGAGCTGGAGCAAGTACAGAGGACAACCAGAACCCCAAAAAAAACCCGGAGGACCAGCCTGGGACCTCAGGGTCAGGGAAGGGCAAGGACAAGAAGAGTAGGAAGAAGCGGTTCAGTCGCAGGAAAACAGGATCCTGATAACAGAGGTGGTAGAATACCATCAACTACTGTTCGTCACCTGCACTATCTCATTGGCAACAAAAAATGGAATATGGCAGTCCACCATGGACAAGGTGAATGCAGTCGGAGTGCTGTAGAGGACAATGGAAGAGGTCAAGAGGCGCTGGAATGATGTGAAGTGCAAAACCAAGCAGAAACTTGCCAACAACCGGAAGGCAGCAATGCAGACTGGAGGCGGGAGTCCAGCGCCACAGGAGGAGCTGGACGATGTGGAGGAAATGGTATCCACAGTCATCAGTGGGTAGACGGAAGCAAGAGTTGGAGGACCGGACACTGCTCAACATGATCGGACACAACAGCACCAGGGTGAGTAACAATCAGGGACTGGGGGGATGGGAGAGATGGGCACAATGGCATACATACTCAATTATGTAGAGCACATCTGCGGACAAACCATGCCCCAGACCCCCAACTTCCACCAAGAGACCAATGTATCCAAGTATGCAACATTTCAGTACTGTATAAGCACAGAAGTCAAAGGCACACCGCATGAAAGGGAGAAGGGGCAGCAAAATCAGAGCTGTAGGGGTTACTCCCCCAAAATGCAGCACACACACATTACATGCAGAGCACATCAACATTGACAACAATGTGGTACAAACTGCAACACGTCCACAACAGAACAGAGGACACAACTGGTGCTGCTTGTGTGTAGAAACTATCAAATCACATTTGGCATTGTAGGGAAATGTGAGTTGACAATTTACAAGTACAAACACACATCCATGATGTCGATATGTCCACTGTCCCGCATCACACAGGCAGCTCCTCCCAAACAGTCACAATGTACACTGTCATGCAGTCTGAATGTAAACATGTACAATGCGTCAACCAACATGTGAACACAATGTTAAAATGCATCTCCCGTTCACATTGCAGAGGGAAATCCAACACCTCCTGCAGAGCAGCCCAAACCTCTCTTCTCTGATGACGGAGAGGACCACCACACCTTCGACTCCGATGCCCTCCAACAGCCCGTTGAGAGCCTCCGTGACCCACCTCCAGGAGCAGAGCAGGCCAGCTGCTACAAGGAGACCCCACCCCCTGCACAGAACACACAGTAGGCAGCACCCTCCTCCACGGCTGCCGCCCAGGACCCTCACAAAGAACACATGGCCTTCTAACGCCATGTGTTGGGGTGCCAGGAGAAGCTGGCTGAACAGGTGCAGGTGTGGTTCTACCGCATGGCAGCCAAACTACATGCCATATGTGGGTGTCTGAGTCCCATCCGGGACCATTCACAGTCCCTAACAGACACCTACAGTCCACTCCATGCTCTCCAACGAACCATGGCTGACATCGCTGGAGTCCTGACTCAGAGACTAGAAAAACTGTCTAGTCAGAGTGGCTCTAGCGATGTCTCCCGGGATTTGGGACACATGCGGAGGATCATGGAGAACGTGGAGTGGACGCAGGCGGAAAGAGCGGCTGCCACGTCTGCACACCAGCGAGAGGTAGCTGGGGTTCTCAACACCCTGAAGATCCTCCTCATGGCATTGCTGCCACAAGGCCTGGCGCTGATGCATGCTGCTGCTATCACTCCATCCACATCTCCGCCCCTGATGTGTCAGTGCCATACAGTGCGGCAGACATTCACCTCTGGCCCCTGAGGTATCACTGCCACACAGTGCTGGAGGCAGAACACCACTATCCACACGTGAGGCACATGAAACAGCAGAGGACGAAGATGCAGATGAATCTGCCTTCGAGGTGAGAAGGATGCAGTAGCATTCATCTCCGCCATGTGGCCTGTTTGTGCTTAGTTCTGCCCTCTACATCATCACCTTTCACTGTCCCCCGATACACTTTGCGACACTCACCATGGCCCTCGACATGGACTGCAATTTTTGGTTTGGTCACCAATGACACAGCAATCAGACTGTGGACTGAGCTCTTCCCCTTCCGTTGCATTTGTCATTCTCTGAAGGATTCTGACTGGCCCTCCACTGGCCAACAATGTAAAGTGGGGTTTGCATGGCCTTGTTCTGCTCCAGCCACAACACTCCACTGATTGTGCATTAAACATTCATAGTCATACAGATGTGTCATGTCTATGATCTTTCAAGTGTGGATGTATGGATGAATGTAGGGTCAGTGATTCCCCCTCACGTCCATGTTGCTCATGTTGTGGGACTTGGTTCACAGAGTGACACATTGCCGATTGCGGTCCGGGTAGTGCCGGCACTACAACAGGGACACACGCATTAGTTACTTCCTTGTCCAGACCAGGATGGAACCACAGCACAGAGCCCCGGGGTCATTGTTCACACCCTTACGCTGGACTGGCATACGCCAGGCCAGCCCACTCTGCTTACGCTCACAGGGGGGACGACAACGCTACATGTCCCAGGTCTTCCCTGTGGTGATCTGTTGATCACAGGCTTAGTTGTCAGCATGCCACAGCCACTCCCTCACGGCTGGTTTACACCCACACCACACCCACCCAGAACACGCATCAGAAGACATGTGACACTGCCAATAAAAAGGGCTGGGCGCACGTGCTGGACGCCATTTCCACTCTCTATCTGGGTGTATCTGTGTGGTTATTAATTATGCATGAGGGCCTAGGGCCCTGCCACTTCACATTCCCCAGTCTCGGAGGTGACATGATGGCATCGGCACCACAGTACTCAATCATAAAGGGTCCATGATTTGCGGGGCGCAGACTAGGTGGCACCGGATACACTGCGGCCGGCAAAGGCACACTGCCATGGGACGGTGAATTTCGCTGCACTGAGGTAGGGGCACTTTAAGTGCTGAGCAGGTGTGCAGCCTGCGATGATGCCCCGTCTTGGCGGTCCGGACTGGTGAGGATTTGTGTGAACCCTGCTGGACCGCAGTGTAGGCCTGAGCCAGTGGGCAGTGCTGACCTACCGGCACGTGGCGTTGCCTCGCGGGTCACAGAGTTAGTGGCACCTTAAGGGCTGAGCAGGTGTGCAATGATGCAGTGTGCACTAATATGATCTCAGCCATAGCGAAATCAAGACCCAGAATCAAGTGTGTGACTTGATGGCCCGCGGAGCAGGGCTGCATGATGTGGAGGGTGCAATGTTCGCAGGCCTGGGGCTTGCACCGGCACGTGGTGGGCCCTCTTGGAGACACACCAGAGGTGGAAGGTGAGCCGTGAGGCCTGGGTGCGCAGGGGCTGGCAATCACCGCTGGGCGGCGCTGGGGTGCAGAAGTCTGGGTATGCAGGGGCGGGCAATTATCGCTGGTAGGTGGGAGGCGCTGGGGTGCAGCAGCCTGGGTGCACAGAGGCGGGTAAGCAATGATGGGGTGTGCAATTCTATGGACCCTGTCATTCATAAATCTGGACTCTGTTTCAGCTTAGGGACCTGGTGGACTGCAGTGTATAACAGCATGTGGTTGGAGACACACAGCAGGTGAGCAGTGAGGCCTGGGTCCGCAGTGTCAGCACTCTCTCTCCCTCTCTTCTTTTCACTGTCTCTATCTCTCCCTCTCTTTCTTTCTCTCTCTCTCCCTCTCTTTCTCTCTCTCTCTATCTCTCTCTTTTGCTCACTCTCTCTGTTTATTGATGCACGCAGGACACACATTCTTATCTAGATTTTTGTCCTGTAGGCTGTGACCTACAGATTGCCCTGAGAAGACCCACCATGACTCCTCAAAATAGTTGCTTTGAGTTTTTTTTAATAAAATGTTTTGTTTGGTAATTCTAAGATGAATGAGTGATTCTCCTTTTTCTAAGCACACATACATGTTGATTGTTGTAATTGTGTGATGCCAGGCGAATTGTTTTGTGCATGATTTCGTGAAGTTGATGTAACATACCTTTGTCCGGGGTGTGGGGGGTGCCTGGGTTAGGGCCCCTGGGCGGGGGGGGGCTGGGGTTGGTGGAGGTGGGTGTTGTGGCCCTTTTGGGGCTCCGAGCTGCATGATCAGTAGCTCCATGGCATCTGTTATTCTTCTGTTGGGGCTCTGGGCTGGGCTCCGTTTTCTGGTGCAGGTTGTCGTCCGACTTTACACCAGGTCAGAGCAGGTGTTAAATTCCTGCTCCTAACTCCCCTTATCGCCTGTTCTGGGATCTTATTGCCGAACTGGCTGGTCATTGAGAATGTTGTGGAGTGGTGTTTTACAGCTTTTTGCACGGTAATACCTACTCTGCATCTCATTAGCGATAGTTGCCGGGGTCATCTGTGGTGATGCTTTTTGCGGCTGCTATCGCAGGTAAACTGGTGATATCAGCTGTTAGCACCAGTTTGTGAAAGGGGCGATACATTTATCTCTACTTTGGCTACGATAAAGTGCAGATAACTCGGCGATAAATCCTTGAGAATATTCTCCTAAGATTTCTAAAATAGAGGCCAGGCCCGGGGAGGGGGTCTCCAGGGCCAATATCGCCCCCCTCACCAAATATTTCTTTTATTTTTTTTTAAATAAGAACAGCAAGTTGCCGGAGGCCCTGCACCCTTTCGTCACCACTCTTCAACCACGCCTCCTGGTGTACTGTTGGTTAGGGAATGAAGGGGCAAATTAGCAAGGGTAATATCACCACTTTAGCGGCACTTTCCGCCGCTAAAGCGGCAATATTATTATCACCCAATTAACAAGCTGTCACTAACAGCAGTTAGTGACAGTTTACTGACAATAGCGCCTATGTCCTTCTTGCTTTGCATATCAGCGATAATCATCGCTAATGACATGCCAAGTGGGCGTACCTCACCTAATCCTGAATGAAATCCCTCGCCACCCCAACATCGCCCTATTAACAACGCAGGTCAAGCGACAACAAAAGCTGTGCTGCCCACAATTATCGCCGGAAATGAACACCTGCACCAGACCTCACTTAGCTATGCTAACAATGGGAGGTGGATTGACATGTTAAATCCACACTCCCCTATCAGCTAGGATTACCGTAGCGCACTGCCATTATCGCAGCTCTTCCTGCGCAGATGCCGGATATCGCCATCTATCGCTGGAATGTACATCGCCATTTTGCAAAGCGTTGATAATACACCGCTGAAACAGCGATGCACTCCAGCGATAGGCGGCAATAATGCAAATCGCGCTAAGCGTGATTTGCGATAATTAGCACTGATCCTTGCTGATATGCCCGAAGTCCTTATGGATGCTGAGGGTCCTTGGGAGCCAACAGCCCCTCCTGTTACCTCTAGTTACTCCCACACAGCGGGTTTGCTGGGAGGTCTTTGGAGTCCATGCCCCCTTTCTCCACCACTTTGCAAATGCACCTCCTGGCACACTGCTGGTTAGGGGATGAAGCCCCTTGGATGCTGAGGATTCTTGGGGGCCAACAAGGCCTCCTGTTACCTCCAGTAAGTCCAACACGGCAGGATTTCTAAGAGCTGCTCAGAGGCTCCATCCCTTTTCTCCACTTCTCTGCAAACGTAACTAATAGTTAAAAAACCATAGAAATTCACTTAAAAACCAAAGGTTTAAGGGACATTATAGGTAGGCTCAGTTTTCACTAGTACAAAACCAGTGAAATTCAGCCATTATAGTTACTTGAGCTAACTATAACTTACACCTCCGCAATGCACCGCTTATGACCTTACATTCTACATCACTCACAACATAGTCAGTGACATCACTGTTGACATGCAGCATATATAACATGCCGATTACAGGCATCACTCTCTCTGCCTGGGTGAGAAGGACTGGACCAGCATCACTTGAACCCAGAGTGACCCCAAGGACTTGCTGGCTTGCCTCCTGTTGAATAAGTCTCAGAAATAAAAAAAAGACTTAGAACTCTCCTGTTCCACCCTTGGACTCCTCTGCTCGTGAGTCTGTCCTGTCAAGTGGTGCCAATCCAGTCCTGGACCCTTGAAAGTGGACTGAAGTGTTTGCTCCAGTGGAACGACTGCATCCTCTTCTGTGAGAGCATTGCCGATGTTGCAGGAACCTGATCTGTACATCACACTTGGAGCAGCCGCATCACACTTGGAACCACTGCTTCAGAACCGACCCAGCATCGTTACTGTATAGAGAGGATTGACTCATCTCTTATACAGCATCGAGAAACCTGGTACATTGCATTCGGAGTAGCCACACTTAAGAACCGACGCATCGCTGCAGCTGCATGGAGAATTCGGCGCAACACCTCAACTGCGTGGGGATCACTGACTCATCTTGGTATTGCGACCAGGATCAAGATATTTTTGCTACGGGGCCTGCATGGGTCTTATATCCATCATGGTTGGTCAGAGCTCTTGACATTGTCCTGGTGCATCGGAACCAATTAACTCTTTAGGTGCTACTTCTTTCTAAGCCCTATATTTTACACTTAATCGTTAAAAAATAATATCTTGACTTCCACTAAATGGAGTTTTGTCGTTTTGGTCTTGTTTCAGTTATAAAAACAGAATCCATTTTTCTAAACTGGTGTGGAGCCTTTTTGTGATGTTTTCACTGTGTTGTATGAAGTGTTTCACAAATACTTTACACATTGACTCAAGTTAAGCCTGCCTCCTCTGTACCAAGCTAACAGAGGGTGAGCACAGGATAATTTAAGTTGTGTTGTAACCTACCCTCACTAGGATTGTGGTTCCTGCTTGGACAGGGTGCATACCTCTGCAAATAGAAACCCTAATTTCTAACAAAACAGTATCACAAAATTTGCAATGCGATGATGTGCAGTATTGCAACATATTATTAGGAGGAACAGTACAAACAACAGTTCTTTTTTTACATCATTAATTTGCTTACAGTAGACATATTTATAATTTGAAATGCAGGGACATACAACAATTTCCCCACAAGGTCACAATTTGTCTTTGCATGCCCTAACTGGGAGTAGAGGCCAGGTCTGTAGGCTCCAATGTCAGCATGAATTCCTTTGAAAATGGGTATAATAAATGCAGTGATTACAAATGTGAGAGAGAGTGCAGGAGTATGTTGGCATTTGAGAAGGTACCTCTTCCATTGTTTATTTCTCCAATAATAGGAACATGTGCCTTCCCAAAATTCAATAGTAACGATTACCTGCCCTTTAGTTCTCTTTTCTAATTCTACCTATCTCCTAAACAACAGAAGAGCTGCCAGAGTGGCCTCTGTTCCCGCTCTCCCCCTCACCACCACAGCAAATATATTTGGACATGTTGAGTCTGTGACCTTCCAAGTTTCCAGTCAAAAAGTAAGGAAGTGAACCATCTCCCACTGAATAGAAATTTGCCTAGCCTACGAGAAGGTAAGTTTCAATTCTATTAACCCCTTCGACGCTCATGACGAGCTCAGCTCGTCATGGAGTTTCCATTGATTTCAATGGAAATTACATTGAAGTTCATCAAGGTGCTTAGCATCCAAGTGGTTAAGGACGCAAAGGCAAGGATTATGCTCTTATTCTCTCCGCTTTATTCATATTTTTTCACAGCAGCTCTTCATATAACCAACAACAACTACACTTCCCATAACACTCGGGAAAAGAAAAACACAGTTTCTATTAAGTCCTTTCACAGTCTCCATGAAGGTCTTCCCATAAATCATCCTGCAACTTCCTGCACTTCCTCTTTCTCCGCTGGAGGAACTTTCCCATGGCTAGGCACTCTACTTCGTCTGCTCATTCCCTGAAAAAGATCACACCAATCAGACATGGCGTCCTTAACTAATTGAACAACCAAGGACATCAAGTCAATCAACATTGTGTATAACACAGCAATGAACGAAAGCAGAGAATACTCCAAAGTTTAACTCCAAACGAAAAGGATTTACTTACGACCATTACGGCGAGGGACTACAACCAACGGTCTTGCTGGGTGGGATAATCCTCGCCTCCACGTCCTTAATAGAATTGAAACTTACCTTCTCGTAGGCTAGGCAAATTTCTATTCTTTGTCAGGACCGGAGGCGAGGATTATGATCCTTCAAAGCTTACTCACCACCACTTGCGCCACATTCAGCAGCGGCTTAAAATAGAACCGTTTAAAGGTCGAATCTGACGACCAATCCGCTGCTCTCATAAGGTCCTTCAAACGTACGCCAAGGTTAAACGCCTTGGAAGCCATCACACCCCGAGCGGAGGGCGCACCAAATGTCCTGGTATTAATATCCGCTTCCTGCATGACCCACCGTACACATCGGGCTATAGTGGGAGAGGACAACGCCTTGAAAGGCTTCTTGAGGGCTATAAAGAGTTATCGTTCGCCTGGGGGACGAACTTCCTCAGTAGATTCCTCATAAGCTTTTAAGCACTGCACCACACAAAGCTTAGGAGATTCAGCATAAGCAAGATAAGAAATTGTGCGTGTGTTCGATTTTGTACGTCTACTCACCGTAAAAGTGACCCCGTCCGGGGAAAAAACCCTGGCTGTGATATCTAAAGCAACAACATCACACACTCCTACAACACACTAAACATAATAACATGGCCAGTTTAGCCGACAATTCCTTCCGAGAAAGAAAACGATTAGGCTGCCAAGACAACAATTAATTCAGAACTAGGTTCACATCCCAAAGAACCGAATAACGGGGCTCTGGGGGTAATGACAACCTGATGCTCCGCAAGAGCTTGCACACGAAGGGTGTTCCCCCAAGGGCGCGCCTTCCACCGGAGCATGGCCTGCTGAAATTGCAGAACGGACCGCGTTCACTGACCTATATGCCAAGCCCTTCTGAGCTAATTCCGCCAGATAGATCAGAACATGGATTAAATCTGCGACCACAGGATCCACTTCCCGTCGTAAACACCAGCATACCCATCGTGTCCAAGCCGATTTGTATCGTTTAGATGCTCTGTCTGCCCAAGCCCTGGACAACAAGAGTTCAGCGTGTCCCGAAAGGCCCGGCAGTCGCCAACGTTGCCTGTAATCCGCCGTGCTATGAGCTGCAGGGAACCTTCCTCCTCTAGGCAGTGGGGAGTCCCCTCCGGACTCAACAGGAGATGGGGAGTTGGGAGGAGTCGGATTGGAAAATCCCAAGAAAGTCCCAGAAGAACCCGAAACCAAACGTGAGACTTCCAACACGGGGTTATCAGGACCACGGTCGCCTTCTGTTGGGGAACCTGAGCTGCCACCCATGTGATCATGGAAAATGGACGGAAGGCATATCCCTTCTCCTGCCTCCAGTCCTGACTGAACGCATCGCACGCTACCGCCAGAGGGTCCGGTCTCCAACTGAAGACCCAGGGAAGCTGCCGGTCGAGGCGGCATGCAAAGAGGTCGACAGAGAATGGACCCCATCTCTGTTGTAGGTAACAGAAGATTTCCGGATCCAGTTTCCAAACGCTGGAATCCCAAAAGTAACGGGAGTACCAGTCTGCCACAAGATTCTCCTTTCCTGGGAGATACTCCGCCGTCACCGATATCTGATGCACTAGGCAGAATTCCCAAAATTGCTTTGCCATATTCACCAATGCTTTGGACCGCGTGCCACTTAGGTGGTTTATGTACCGTACTGCCGACACCTTGTCCATCTTCAAAAGGACCGAGGCTTCAACCCGGTCTTTGGTCCAGCACTGTACCGCAAAGGAACCCGCCAGGAGCTCCAGACAGTTGATGTGAAGCAGTTGTTCTTGTGGAGACCAACTGCCACCGGTGGAAAACTCTCCACACCGCACTCCCCAGCCTGCCGGGCTGGCGTCCGACTCTATCACCAAGTCTGGTGCCGAGCCGAAAATTACTTTCCCGTTCCATGCTTCCATGTGGGATAGCCACCATTCTAACTCCTCGTGTACCTCCTCCGTCAGAGGAACCACCTGTGAATAAGTGAGACCCTTCCGCAGGTGGTGTGCTTTCAGGCGTTGCAGGGCACGGTCATGTAGCGGCCCCGGGAAGATCGCCTGGATCGACGCTGAAAAGAGGCCTACCAAACGAGCGATCTGACGCAGGGAGGTTCCCTGTTTGGCCACGGTCTGACGGATCTTGTGCCTGATCTTTGCTACCTTCCTGGAGGGTAAGCTGAGAGTGGCTGAGGTGGAGTCTATCACAAACCCCAGGAAGGAGGCCGTCTGAGTTGGAACCAGGAGGGATTTCTTTTCGTTGATAACAAACCCCAGCGACTGGAGGAGTGAAACCGGCAATTGCAGATGGTCCCGCAACTGCGACGGGCACTGACTCAAGAGAAGCATATCGTCCAAGTAGACGATCAAGCGGACCCCGTGAATCCTCAAGTACTCCACCACTGACTTGAGAACCTTGGTGAAACACCATAGGGCCGAGGAGAGACAGAAGGGGAGACAACGGAACTCGTAAGCTTGCCCCCGCCAGAGGAACTGGAGTAATCGCCTGTGAGGGGGAAAATCGGAACCACCCGGAACGCGTCCTTCAGATCCAAACGTTCCATCCAATCGAGTGGCTGGAGAACATCCCTGAGCAAATGAATGCTCTCCATCTTGAAGTGTCTGTACACCAGCCACTCGTTGAACTCCCGAAGGTTGATCACAGGCCTCTGACCCCCGTCAGTCTTGTCTACTAGGAAAATATTGCTGAGGATACCTGAAGGATGAATCTCTGTGTGACACACCGCCCCTTTGCGGAGTAACTCTTGCACTTCCTCGTCTATCAAGGCTGCGTCAGACGCGCAGAAAACTATCGGGCGAGGGGGACGCGTTTGCCGAGGGGAACCGTAAAACTCTATCTGTAATCCCCTGACCGTCTGGAGCACCCAAGCATCACCTGCGGGCAATACTTGGGTGCTTCCCAAGCGGGGAAGAACCCTGCCAGCCTGCCCCCAACCTGTAGTCGCACAACAGGCAAAACACTCACCGTTGGCATTGCCATCATATCCTCTGTAGCCGCGTCCCCGGAACCGTTGACCCCTGGTGGGGTAAAAGTTGGTGAAGTGCTGGTCAGATTGGTATTGTCCGTGCCCGGAGTCTTGCCCCCTACCCTGGGGCTGCTGGTTTTGGCCACGGCCGGGCGGGCGGCTCCGACCCCGCGGAAAACCCACGGAGTAAAGACTCTTTTAATGTTTGCTTGTGCTTTATCGTGGGACGTGAACGTAGCCACAAACTTCCCAAGCTCCTTTATAAACGGTTCTCCAAACAGCCCTCCTTGCACCGAGGCTTCGGCTTCGGAACCTGCCAAGTCCCCAAGCTTGGGGTCGACCTTTATCAGTAAGGACCTGCGTCTCTCCGTTGAGAGGGCACAGTTGACATTGCCTACAAAACATATCACCCACTGCGCCCAGGCTGACAACACTTCGGGATCAATCAAGAAACCCGAGAGGCGAGCCGCCTCCGCCATGTCCAGTATCTTGGCGAGGGGGCCAGTGATGTCAAGTAGCTTGTCCTGACAAACGTGCCAGGAACAATCTATCCCCTTCTTGGGGTCCTTAATGAACTTGGCCAGGAATGTCGCCATTTTGCTTTCAAATGTCTGGGGTAGTCGATACCTTGCCTTCTAAAGTTGGCCTTGGGCACTCAGCCCTTAGTCTGCTCCTTGCCTCGTTCTCTGACAGTTTCCTGAGGCGGGAAGCCAGATATAAAGTGGCTTTCTCGGCAGGGACCCACTCTGCTGAGCGGGGATGAACAATGTCATCTTGGTCCAACGTATCTGCAATAGTCGCCTTGGGAGGCTCTGTGGATCCCGAAGACCGCCATGATCGCGATGAACCGGCCTCATCCTCACAGGCATCCGGGGAATCCCCTTGGTGCGTCTCGGGAGACACCGGCGGGGGTTCGTTCACCCCGGGAGTAGGGGTTTGGGGAAGGACAATGGGGGCAGTATGCTCCAGAAACGCCTGTTTGAGACGCTCAAAAGTGTCCGTGTCAACCTCACCAACACACTTTCTCTTTGGCGACGGGGGACCCTGGCCTTCTGGGGCCTGACCAGAACCACCAGATGTCCCCAGAGTTGCAGGGGGAGGCTGGCCCATCGTCGCGCAGAGTTGTTCAATTTTGTCCGCCAGACACTGCTCCATCGGCGTCATGAAGTCTGACACCGCCTTGTGAATGGAGTCATCCACTTTGGCATAAAAACCATCATCCCACTGTAAATAGGCTAGGGAGTCTTCCTCCTCATAGTACTCTTGCTCCATATCTATTAATGTGCCAAGCACAGGTACTCACAGCCCCGGACACCGTGTTACACACTTCTCACCAACTGTAAAGCACCAAGGAGCTCTCTCCCGCTTAACGCGGTAAACTGTTTGGGCTGAGGATCTCTTAGCAGTGAAAGGTGCCAGAGGCTCAAATTCACAGGCTTTCCAGCCCAAGGACACCCACTCTCCCACCAATGCAACGGGAATATGCCGCCTGAACCGGTGTCCGTGGGGGACTTATGCAAAGATCCCCACCAATGTACGCACCCGACCTGCAAAATCGGGCGTGGATGGGACCGGATCCCTCGGTGCACCGCACCAGTACCGACCCGCCGAGCGGGCGTGAAAAACAAGGGAAATATTAAATACAGACCCAGTATAACTGGGCGATTTCAGGCGGGATGGATGCGGACATGTAATGGTGACCGGAGCGCGTCTGCTGTCAGTTTTGTCAAAACGTGCTCCGGGACCCAAGTCGCGATGCCCCCACAGCGGCCTCTAGCGATCGCAAGACCGCACCGCACACACAGTAAACGGGCAACCGCGTAAGGAGCGTGCGAGCGTTCCCGCGGTGTACAGGGGATCTGCAAAGGAAGAAAAATCCCCACAATTAACAATCCTCACTACCATAGGATACATTCACTAACACCAATAGTAAGAGGAAAACAAATGCACTTATCTCGAGCTGCCAAGCAGCGAAGAAAGAGGAAGTGCAGGAAGTTGCAGGATAATTTATGGGAAGACCTTCATGGAGACTGTGAAAGGACTTAATAGAGACTGTGTTTTTCTTTTCCCGAGTGTTATGGGAAGTGTAGTTGTTGTTGGTTATATGAAGAGCTGCTGTGAAAAAATTTGAATAAAGCGAAGAGAGAATAAGAGCATAATCCTCGCCTCCGGTCCTGACATAGAATTAAGGGCACGAATCACAGTTTCCAAATAAGAAAGGTTCTTCTCTTTCTAATGAACAATAGACAACATGCTAATGTGTGTTATATTCCCTTTGTTTCCCCATACCCTTTGATGTGTGTGTGTGGATGGAGTTGGTCAAAGTGAACTCTTAAAGGTTCAAGAAGGGTGTGGGTTTGACTGTGCCCCAAAGTACTATGGATACCAGGGGAAACCATGCATAAACAATGTGACATCCAACTCTGATCCCTGGACCAAACTTCAAATCTTAGGAAGCATTTAATAGGCGGATGTGTCATAGTAAATAACCTAATTGAGGAGCCCCTTCTGTTTATGTTTACATAGCTCTCAAATTATTATTGCCATTTGTATAATACATTTGAAATAATGGATGTGAAATGTTGGAGCTTTCTTCATAAAATAGAGGGTGAAACATGTCATAAAATCTGTAACGTAAGTACCCTCGCACTGATTGAAGCCTTATGCTTAGAAATGGGGTTCCTGAGTATCTATTTTAAGGGGGGCTAACGATGTAGGTCTACTAACTTGTTTCTTGCAAATTTTATTGTTCTGTGGTTTATCCCCACAACATTTAAAGTGGAACCTGGATCATGGTATTCAACATTTTTCTATTGTTTTGAGTGAACATTTTGCCATTAAATATTATTTCAGGTGCATGGTAGCATCGTTGGGCGTGGCTCCGAGATCCAGATTGTGTAATCTCTGCATGGTTTCGGTACAAACTTCAGAGCATATCCTCTTTGTGTGCCACGCATTGCGTAATAACCGTCGATGTTTGTTGAAACCATTGTTTTTGAAATACAGAGTGCACTCAGCAAACGATGCTATGCTACTTTTGTTTAACCAAGTAAATGAAATGACGTGTTCTAAAATGTTTACTTTAAAAAAAAAGGGGGGTTAGATATATATTGATTATGTAATCTGTGATCTTTGTAAAGTGGATCTCATTGTAGATCTGTTTCTTTTTAAATAAAAATGAATTAGTGCCCAAATGGAATGCCATTACAGCATCCATGGTCAGCATCCATAGTTCAGAGGGACAGAGGCGGATTGCCCTTTTACTCTCATGCCTGCCAAACACAGTGATCCTCCCGTACTATTATTTCCTATGCCAAAATCAAATGTGAACATGAGTCAATGTAAAAAAACTCTCATTACAGTGTTGACAGATTGAGAGCTATATCCTAACTTCACACAATTGTGTCATTGCCAGCCTGTATGTGTATTGGACAAAGTGGTTGTAATTTAGGAAATTCAATATTTTGGCAGATTCCGCCAAAAGCAATCTGATAATTTAAAGGATGGTTTACAGTCAGTGATGGTGCTGATGAATGAGACATCACTTCCAGGGAATTTCCAAGTGTAGATCCATCTGATGATGAGCAACCGACCCTCAAGTGTTCTTGGCAGGAGGCAGAGGAACTCTGGAAATTCTGAAAACACTGTTATTAGTAAATTCACTATGCTGTTTAGGAGGCCTTTTCTCTGGGGTACTCAATAATTACTGCGTAGTATCCATGCTGTGTCAAGTGCTCTGAATTCTTATGCACAGCAAGTGAATAACTAAGGGCCCGCCACCCTATTGTAAATGGGACCGAACGACTAGCCATCGGCGGTCCCGTCTTAGGGATTATGATGCGACCGCCTGCAAGGCAGTCGCATTGTGTATTCTTTGCATTGCGGCGGGTGCTGCTGGCTGCAGCACCTGCTGCAATGCCAAATATTAACCCAGTACATATCCTTGCACTACATGGCAGGCACCATGTGGTGCCTGCCACATGGTGCAGGGATACTGATCCAGCGGCCTATAGGAAATATGTCATAAGCAACGCTACCTAACTCTATAACCTGCTATATTAAACACTACTCTAACTCATGGACCCATTAATCAAATATGACATATTTTGACCTACTGAATCAGGTGGCCAAATTAAACTTATACACAACTTATTTACAATTTATATACATCCGCGGTAAAAGACAACATCATTTGAACAAATCCTAACTATTTAAATGACCACCATGGCAATGGCATCTAGCTAATAGTAAGCCACACTTCTGAATAATCAAGACCAGCTTGTTTCCAAAAGTAAGATTTTATTAACTAATTTGTATTGTTGTGAATATAATTTTATAAATGTAATTTTATTAGAATCATAGTAAGCATATTTGAAAACAATAGAAGAAATTACAGTTTCAAGCAAGAAATTTAAAGTTTAGCATTTCTAAAATCCTAAGTCCCTAGCTAAGTTAAAATAAATGGAAATAAAGTAAAGTCTTTATGGGTTCTTACGTGCTCCAAGCAAAGTCTGTCAACACGACACCCTCATCTGAAAGTTGAAAAGCAGCAGCCAGCCCTAACCATAGGGCACGGATTTTTATACCTTTCTACGCTAGCTAATCTAAGTAAAGGAAAATTTTCTGCAAAAGTCGATGTCCCATTGGTCCGAAAGTGACAAGTGACATGTCACCCCATATTTCAAAACTTCCATTCTGTCATATTCTTTGAGACCATTGTCTTTATTGTACGTGTTCCAAAGCTTCCTTAGTTTGCAACAAATTTGAACAAGAGTTCTCACTGGCTTCATTTTACTTCCTCGGATGCCAAGTTATCAAAATGTTCTTTCTGCCGGTTTCTGACCTTGGCCATGTCCGACAAAAATAATGACAGCGCTTCTTCATTGTTAAGTGAATGTAACTTTCATGGAAAACTTTAGGGTGGACATCGTGCTTCAGGCAGAAATTGAATTCATCTTTTAGCAAACTCGAGCAAACTAGGCCCAAAAGCAGGCAACTTATTTTTCTAGTATAAAACAAACACAAGAAAAGTATTAATGAAAGAAATATTATTTTATTCTGTTTCCACCCTTAGTTTACTAATTAATTAACCCACCCTATTAGTCTAGTGTTACCTAGCAAGAAGCAAACAAATAAAGCAGAATTTTATATCTACCAGTCTTCATAAATCCATGAAATCTTATATGCACCTATAATAGTAGAAATAACATCACATAGACAAGGAAAGCAAAACAAGCGCATACCACTTTTAAATCTGCTGCTGTTAGTAATGACAAAATTGAAAACGACAAAATTAATTTATTATTTTTGCACAAACAAAAGATGCACACATGTTAATATCCCCATGTGTAAAATTTAATCTAAGTTGAGTTAGCATAACACATCACAAATCATTAATATTATTAATTTATATTATGGAAGTATGACTTCACGAGTTTAAACAAAATTTTATTTTCTATCTCGCTTCATCAACTCCCTCATCTGGTGATTAACAAATCACCACACCACCACCCAAAATTTGAAAATTTTAGACTACTAGGAAAATGATTCAAATTCATTTGAGTTAGAATTTCTAGAAATGTGTTTCTGCAAAATCCTTGCAATTGTCATACTGTGCTCTGTGTAATTCTTGTAACTCAATTTCCCTTCTTCTTTTTTAATTTTATAAATTCTTCTCTTTTCTTTCATTTGTTTCTTTCTCTTATGCAACAAACAACCAATTTTCGTCAGAACAAATATGAATATTATCACAATCAAATGTGCTAAAATCTTGCCAAGAATTGAACTTCCAATTTCATGGAACCAATTTTTTATAGTTTGAAATCTCTTTGAAAGCCTTTCTGAAAAATCTTCTTCTTCCAATGGAATTATCTCTGAATGCATTTCAGTAATATTCTTAATATACATCTCAATGTTCTTACTCTCATCAGGAATGTAAGTGCAACAATGTTGCACATGTAAAATGCCGCAGACTCCTCCCTCTTTTGCAAGGAGTATGTCTAAAGCAAGGCGATCTTGAATCACCATGGATCTAATTGCAATGACCTCAACATTCACTAATTGGAAACCATCAGCTGTATCTGTTGACAATCTGTCAACAATTGTGGACAATATTCTAATTCTCCCTGCATTCAGGGTTATACCTACTAAAGGTATCACTGCTTCAAAAATATCTCCCAAAATTTCTGTAAAAGTTTCTCTTTTAGCCCTATTTACATAATTATTAATTTTGAACAAACCTTCTGTATTTCTATCAACATGAAAGATTTTAGGGAAAACAATCCCAACATAACAAGTCCCATACCAGTGGTCAGGAAGGTTGTAGTAAGCTTTATCACCACAAACAAAATAAATCCCAGGGAAAATTGGATCTTTTCCACCTTTGAATCCCCAACCTCCCAAAATCTGATATGTATCTTCACAATTGCTCGCACCCACAAAGTAATTATCAAAAAGTGTATTGTCTCTTCTAATGCAAAGCTTACCACTAATTGGTTTGTCTATGTGAATTGCAGCGTTATCAAGCGTTTTACCATTTAACTTCTCATCCTCTTTTTGCCAAAACCTAGACTTAGTCTGCTTGACTATTTCATTTCTCTTGTAAATTGCTCTCCTCTCCTCAACTAGGTTCAAAAATTTCTTTCCTTCAACACTTAATTTGCAGGTTAGATTGTTTTTGTAAGCATACTCATATGTGAGCTCATTAGTAACAAGGAAAAATTCCCTCATCTGTTTAGCCTTTTTATGCTTATTTAAAGTAGCTTCAATTTTTAAATTAGCAAAAATTTCATCATAATTCGAATAATAATATTCTAAGCGTCCAGTTTGATAGAACAGACTAGCTAACACACTACTTGTTACACCATATGTAAGAGGAAGCATATTGTATGTCACTCCCTCAGAAACAGAAGCAGGTAATTTAACACAAACATAGCAATCTTTAGCATTCATTACTTTGACATATTCGCTCAAAAGCCTTGTAAATGTATTGCTTGAAAAATCACTAATAGATTTGTCCTGATGAATGTCAGGTTGATGATCAATAACTTTGCCTATTACACTATGTTTATTTTGACTAATCGAAGCTTTGCTTGTCATGTTTACTTTGTGAAAATCTTTGTTAATTTCAACAGGAATAACAACAGCTAAAATTAACCAGAGCAGAATCAAAATGAGCACACACACCAGAGTCATCCTACAGCATCTCTTAAAAATGGAACACCTTGAAGTACTCTGTTCCATGACGTAAGGCATCTTTTATTATCTTTGCCTTAAAAGAAAACAAAAAAATTATTTTAAAAACGATCTAATTAATTAATTATTATATACACCCCCCTTTTTAAAAGAATTTTTTTTTTCTTTTTTTTTTTTTTTTTAAAACCCTAACAGTGTTTCTTCGACCTTATGTCACAAACAATTTTTCTCAGCTAAACAAAATTTCTTCGACCTTATGTCACCTAACAAGATTACTTCGGCCTTTTGCCAAAAATAAAGAACTCAAAAATCCAAATTAAAATCTCTATACTTCAATCATCGTCACTAATCTCTTCAATTTCATCTTCTTCTTGGCTGCTATCATAAATATCAATAACAGGTGGAATCACTAGATAAGACCACTCAGGAGATTTATATTTTTGATTTGGCTTTATAATCCTCCTTTTCTTTCTTGTCACTACTTCAATTTTTCTTCCAACTCCAACTTCCTTTTCACAATCCTTTTGACTACTTATTTCTTCCACCTGCTCCTTTGGTTTTTTGATTAATCTGACTCTCAATCTTCCACCTGGCCAGAAATCTGTTTTTCTCAAGAATTTTCTTTTTGGTTCAGAAACATTTACTTCCGACTTCCAGGATCTCTTCTTTGCACTTCTACTTTCACCATCTACGTCACTTTCTCCAGAATCGTAGTCTGAAACTTCAATGATTGACTCAGGAATTTTTCTATTCGGCAGTTTCACTCTGTCAGGAACTATGCTTTGTCTTCCATCACTGGTACTCTGTAATTCGTCCTCCTCTTCTTCTTCAATTACCTCCAACTTCCCAGTTTCTGGTCTTCCGTTCCTTACTTCAGAGTTTGATTTCTGCTTTTCGATACTCTCCTGGTCAGAAATTTCAATTGGTTCAGCTTCTCTGTCTTCAATAGATTTTACTCCATTTATCTTCTTAACTGAATCTTCAGTTATCTTCCCTTTTAATAGATTCTCTTCTCCAGAATCTATTTCAATAATTTCCAACTCTTTTCTTTTCAACTTTTCATTCACAGGTACATGTTCCAGATGTCGACCTCCCTGTCGATCTTCAGAATCTGGATTTGTTTCACTTTCTACTTCGGAATCAGAATCTTCCGTAGTATCACTCTCATCATCAGAATTTTCAGGAGTAGGCACTGGAATAGTATGACTAGGATGGATCCACCTTTTCAATCCTCTGCACTTTACTGCATTTGTAGTGACCAGAATAATTTGTCTAGGCTTCTGCCACCTAGGAACCAGACAATTTCTTCTTCGATGTACTTTTGTTCTGACCCAATCACCAGGTTTCAAATCATGAGTCTGAACTTTCTCATTTGATTGTGCTTCAGTTCCCACCTGATTAGACACAGAAGTTACTATATCAGATAACCTCTTACAGTAATCCAAAATAGCACTGTCATTTATACTTAACAATTTGCCTACAGGTACAAAAGCTTGTCTCATGACTCTTCCCATGAGAATTTCATGAGGACTCAAACCTGTCTTTTTATCAGGTGTACTTCTTAATGACATTAAGACAAGTGGAAGAGCATCAGTCCATTTTACACCAGTTTCTAAACACATTTTTCCAATCCTGTTTTTTATTGTTCCATTAATCTGTTCTACCACCCCAGATGCCTCTGGTCTGTATGCACAATGTATCTTCTGCTCAATATTCAATGCCTCACATATTAGTTTCATAAGTTTGTTATCAAAATGGCTTCCTCCATCACTCTCAATAGTGACTGGAAAACCGTACCTTGGGATAATTTCTCTGAGCAACAGTTTTGCCACAGTAATTGAATCACAATGTCGTGTAGGAAAAGCTTCTACCCATCTTGAAAACAAACAAACAATCACAAGAACATATTTCAAACAATTGTGTAGAGGCATCTCAATGAAATCCATCTGCAACCTGGTAAAAGGACCACCCTCTCGACCAATTACCCCTGTTCCTACAACTGATTTTCTGTTTGGGTTCATTTGTTGGCATGATAAACACCTTTGACAAAAAGATTCTGCAATAGTTCTGAATTTTGTGTTAAACCAAGTCTCTCGAAAAAGTCTGATCATAGCATCTCTTCCAAGGTGAGCTGGACCATGATATAATCTAGCCATGTCAGCAATCAAACAATTTGGTAAAACTATTCTACCATCTTTGTAAGTCCACACTCCATCCTCATCACGTGGTCTACATTCTGCTCTCAACCATAAATCTTTTTCCTCATCATCTGCTTCATTTTGTAAGTCTCTGATTTCCTGCCATGTCTCTACTGTTGTTGTTAGCATCAATGAATTTGAATCACATTCTTTACTTTTTTCCCGATTGTATGCGCGACAATTTTTCGCACAAAATTTAGCAGTTTCATCTGCATAGGCATTTCCCTTTGAAATATAATCCACTCCTTTTGTATGTGCAGCACACTTTACAATTGCAATGTCTTTAGGCAATTGTATACCATCAATTAATCTTTTAATAAAAACTGCATTTTTAATTGGTGACCCTGCTGAAGTTAAATAGCCCCTCTGGGACCAGAGCTGTCCATAATCATGCACAACTCCGTACCCATATTGACTATCAGTAATGATGGTAACTCTTTGATCTTTTGATATTTCACAAGCACGAATCAAAGCAATTAATTCAGCCACTTGTGCTGAACGAATTCCCTCAAGACATGATGCTTCTTCAACATCTGCGACTGTACAAACTGAATACGCTGCCTTCAAAACGCCTCCTTCTGTCCTCAGACAGGAGCCATCCACAAAGTAGACGACATCTGATTCAGGCAAAGGTACATCTTTAATATCCTGCCTCGGTTTGGTGCAAAATTCCATGACATCCAAACACTCATGTTCCACTTCATTCTCATCAACAATTTCTGAATCAGGTAATAAAGTAGATGGATTTAAATTCAAGCATCTTGAAATGGAAACATTGTCTGCTCCTAGAATGATTTTCTCATATTTTGTCAACCTGCTGCTAGTTAAATGTTGAGTTTTACCTCTTGTCAGTAATATTTCAACTGAATGAGGCACAAAAACTTTCACAGGAAATCCCATTATGATTCCTTCGCTCTGTTCAAGACTAACACTAGTAGCTGCAACTGCTTTCAAACAACCTGGTAAGGCTTTAGCTACAGGATCAAGAACTGCAGAGAAATATGCAATGGGTTTCTTCAAATTCCCATGTCTCTGAATTAACACAGACAATGCACATCCTTCTCTTTCACTACAATACAGTTCAAAACTTTTCTCATAATTTGGCATGCCTAAAGCTGGAGCATGACATAAGCTCTTTTTCAAATTCTCAAAACACTCCAACTCAGTTTCATTAAGAATAATTGGATCTTTTACATCAGACTTAGTAAGTCTCTGTAGTGGTTTTGCAATTACTGAAAATCCACTTATCCATTGTCGACAGTAGCCAACCATTCCCAAAAACATCCTAACTTGTCTCTGTGTTCTCGGTGGCTGCATTGCTTGAATCATTTTTAGTCTCTCAACAGTCACCTGTCTCTTCCCTTTAGCAATTCTATGACCAAGATATTTCACTTCTTGTTTACAAAACTGCAATTTTGCTGGAGACACTTTATGTCCCTCATCTGCAAGATGGTTCAGAAGTATTATGGTGTCTGTCACACAATTTTCTCTTGTTTTAGCAGCGATTAACAAATCGTCAATATACTGCACCAACGTTGACCTGCCAGGTAAATCTAAATCTTCTAAAGATCTCTTTAACAGCTCATTAAAGATAGAAGGACTCTCTGTATACCCCTGAGGAATTCTACACCATGCGAGGGTCCTACTCTGGAATCTGAAAGCAAAAATTTCCTGACTCTCTGGATGTAAAGGAACAGTAAAGAACGCATTGCAAAGATCAATGACAGTGTACCATTCAGCATCATGTGGAACCTGATACAAAATAACTGCTGGGTTTGGAACTACAGGACAACATGGAACTACAATTTGATAAATTTTTCTCAAATCTTGAACGATTCTGTACGTTCCATTCAATTTCTTAATTCCCATGATCGGTGAATTACAAGGACTACTCCCAATTTCCTTTAAAACACCTTGTTTAATGAATTTTTCAATCACAGGTATAACTCCCTCAATTGTCTCTGCTTTCATCTTGTACTGAGGAATATTAGGAAATTCTATTCCCTGCTTCAATGTAATTTTGACTGGATCGACATGTTTCATCAGACCCATCTCATTTCCAGTCAAATCCCAAATTTCAGATTTTACAGTATTTTTGAGTTCTTCTGGCAGAATTTCTTTTTCAAAAGTGGGAAACAATTTTGATTCCTCTGATTCCATCAACATCATTGTCATTCTGTACAAGCCATCTTCTTCTATTGTTTGTAATTCAACACCATCAGGAGAACAATATATTCTGCAATTCATTTTGCACAATATATCTCTGCCCAATAAATTTACTGGACTACTATTACAAACCACAAACCTGTGTTTGTCTTTAAAATTTCCAATTTCGACCGGTACCGGGTCAGTTAGGTCAGTCCTGATCTGTTGATTACTTACTCCGACAACTTGGATGGTTTCCCCAGAGAGAGGTAGTTTTTCAATTTCCACTGATCTAACAGTAGAACGGGTAGCACCAGTGTCCACTAGAAAAGTGATGTCTACATCATTAACTTTCCCGTTTATAAAAGGACCAGACTGGTCAACCTCAAGAGTGGCTCCAATAACACACTCTTCCCCCTCTCTCGGGCACCTTCAGAAATAATCATCAGAGTCACTTCCCTGTCCTTCAGTTAACAAAAACTGTTGTGAAGCATTTTGCACAGTTTGCCTTTGGGATTTTATTACCTGTTCATCTCCTTGAAATCCCACACCAGAATTATATTTTTGTATTCCCCCACAATTAGGAAAGGGAGGTTGTGGCAACTGATTCTGCTGTTGATTCACCTGATGCTGCAGCTGTCGCTGAAGATTTAACTCATTAATACTCTGTTGTAACTGTAGCTGTCGCTGCAGATCAACATCATTCTGCATCTGTGGATTTAACAATGGATTTTTTAAATTTCTTGGTGGTTTCTTACATTCGTCCCTCCAGTGTCCAATCTCGCCACAATTAAAACAAGGCAGTTTCTGTTTCATTTCTTCGATCTTAGGATTAAATTTTCTGATAATATTATTACCCTTAAATTTTCCTTGACCAAGATTTGAATTTGCAGTCTGAACAAAATTTGTGTTTTTATTTCCAATATTAGCAATCTGTTGTTCAGCTACTTTCACTTGAGCCCACATTGCTTTTTCCTTGAGCTTCTTCTGTCTCACTTCTAATTCATCACTACAGTATTTTGCTTTTCTTAAAATGTCATCAACAGAAAGTGCTTGCCATCCGACAATACTGTTCCTAATCATATCAGCAATTTCTGGTTTCAGACCATAAACAAATCTGTAGACGAAATGACTCATATCTTTTTCGTCTAGTTTTTCATAGCCACTGTATTGTTTAAAAATCAACAGTAACCTTTCGTAAAATGAATGAACTGATTCCTTTGGTTCTTGGTTTGTTCTTTCTATTTTAACCCAATCAACCTCTTTAGGCGGAATTTTTTCTTTTAACCAGTAAATCACTTTTTCATAAAAATCCATTACAATCGGATTAGGAGCACCTGTTTCTTTTATTCGTTCAGGTTCTACTTTTGGCCAACTTATGGATATTTTGCATTCCGTCCAAAGATCCGATGGGACAACTATGTCAAAAAATCCATCCAGATCAATCCACAGAACTTTTGAGACTTTGATGAACCTGTCTACTTCTCTATACCATTCAACAGGTTTTTCTCTCAGCCTTGGAAAATCATTTGTAAACAGTAATATGTCCTGTCTTGACCATGGGACATGAACATACCCTCCACCTGCAATCTCTCTCATTGGAAATTGTTTTGACAATTTTTCTAATTTCTCATCTTCCTTCTTTCTTGTCCATTTAACTCTCCACTTACTCAACTCTCCCAGTTTTTTGATATAAACAATCAAATCTTTTATATGCATTATTCTTCCCATTGAGTTCAAATTCTCAATGTCATTTTCAGAAAAGTCTAATCTGTAATGTTTTGCAAAATTCTTTTGCCTGCTTAAATCAATTTCAAGTTCTGCTGCCAGTTCATCTAACTGATCATATTTGTTTTTCGTTTTCCACTGGATACTCTTACAAATGAACAGAAGTTCATCATCTCGATAAAATTTTAAACTGTCAGGACCTATTGTACCAATTATTAATTCTTCTAAATTAGCTTTTAATTTTGCAACATCAAGTTTAGGTTTAGTTACTCTGACTTCAGAACACTCAGCATCAGATTCTGCACCCATCGGTGATTTAAGAATTGAATCTTAATTAAAAGTTAGATTAGGCATTCTTGTTTTTGAAGAATTAATTTTAGAAATATCTGAATAACAATTTTCGGCAACCCTTTGTATTTCTGCATTTAAAGAAATAGTCAATCCTGGCTTATTAATTTCTCTTTGTTCAAAAACAGGCTGAACAGGACCAATCGTTACTGGAACTGTCACAGCTTCCATGCTTTTTGTTATTTGTCGAATTAATTCTTCTTTTGATCGTAAATATTCAGAAGAATTCCCAGCTTCCATATTTTTGACTTCTCTCACATAATTTTTTGGAGCTTCCCTTTCTCTTGGAATTAATGAAAAATGTCTACCTTCAATACAGACATCCGCATTTGTTTCAGTTTCAAATTTCCTTGGGGTTTCAAAAGATTCAGAATTATTTGGATAAATCCTAGAAGAATCAATAACTGGAGGTGCACTTGGTGTGATTTCTGTAGAAACCATCGGAGTAGACCATGACCTAGGAGGTCTCAAAGGCTCATTCCTTTTATTGGAAGTATAAATTTCTTCTAAAACTGTATCTTCAGTTTCACTCTCTACAGGAGCATTATTTTTCTTTTCAGTTCTTTTTTCACTAGGAGAACCTAAAACCATTTCTCTAATTAAATAGAGTCCCTCACTCATACTTCCTTGTCTCCACATTCGCATTCTGTCTTCATGTGTCTCCCTTCTATAACTTGGAGTTTTAGGAGGTCTTTTAATTCCACTTGCTTCTCTTTGTAATTGAAACATCTCATCCTCCCATTCGACTAAAGCTTCAAATTGAGTAGGTCTCGGTTTTGGAATAAGAGCATTCATTTTCTCTCTCAAATTTCTCAAAACCTTTACATTAAACGAACCATCATCAGGCCAAACCAAAACACCATCATCCTTAGTGTAGTGTTTCCAAATATCAAACCACAAAACAGTATGATAACCATATTCACCTTCCATATATGCTGCAGGTGTTTTGTACTTATGAAGTAATTTACCACCTCGCGTTTCGATTTTCTTGTCAGGTGAGATAAAAAAATTTAACTTCTGAAATAACGTTGGCTTTTTCTCAACATGTTTAAAATGATAACTAATTTTTAAAATTTAAATGTAATTAAAAATCTTTGTTCGTAAAATATTTCCGGGATATTCCGCACAGCTAACCAATCCGTGCGCGAAACACACTAACAAACCAATGAGAGTTGAGCCACGTCACTATTTTGCTCAACCAATAGATGTGGAGTTTTTCCGAAAAGCCAATTAGCTTACAGCTTGTCAGAAACTCAAGAACCAATCAGAACACAGCTAGTGACGTATATCACCCAATCACAGCGCGGCTCTGTGACGTACACAACAGCTGCGGTTTCTCACCTCTCTCCCTCAGCGCTCACCCCTCCTTTACAAAATCTTTTCACAGCGCCATTTTAAAGCACTTTTTCGATAAAAATTTATTTTAACAATGACAAGAAAGACTCATCTGTCTGTTTCTCTAAAAAGTGATAGAATTTCAATCACTCAAATATTCTCTTTCTCGGAATAGAAGGCGCTATTCCCATAGAATACACAATTGTCAGTACAGTAATCTTTTTACTCTACCCTTCAAACAAGTAATTATGAACTCATTTTCCTCAGAACGCACAACTAAGTGACTGTTCGAAAGTTCCACTTGAACATAATTTACAAAACAACCTCGCACTTTCACACGGAAAATGTCCCTAAATTCAAACACACATGAAATCCATACAGGACTCTTACCTGTTTATAGAAATCATGCACCGTTAGTAGAATAACGACGTTATCCGTACAGGACTTTCACCTGTTTATAGATATAAAACATGTACCCCTACAGGACTCTCACCTGTTTATAGATAATCATGCACCGATGTTACCCTACCCTTCATTCGAGCTCGAATATATACTAATACTTTTATCACAGTGAGTTTTATAACAGGCTCTCAGTCCCTATACTCATGCTGTTCAAATTTCTTAGATAATCCTCACTATACAACTTTCACACCTAGCCCTAAAATGTGTTGCACGGCCACAACACTTGTGATACACGGCGATATCACTACTCTGAACCAGATCAAATGCCCTGTGTGACTACCTTCTCATCACACAATCTGTACCGGTACTACTCACATATAGCACAAAAAAAACCGACCTCAACATGTGTTAAACATCGATCCTATATCTATACCATAACAAACTGGTTACCTTTAGCAACCATCAATCTCTGCTACCAGAAGAATTGATCCAGCGGCCTATAGGAAATATGTCATAAGCAACGCTACCTAACTCTATAACCTGCTATATTAAACACTACTCTAACTCATGGACCCATTAATCAAATATGACATATTTTGACCTACTGAATCAGGTGGCCAAATTAAACTTATATACAACTTATTTACAATTTATCTACATCCGCGGTAAAAGACAACATCATTTGAACAAATCCTAACTATTTAAATGACCACCATGGCAATGGCATCTAGCTAATAGTAACCCACACTTCTGAATAATCAAGACGAGCTTGTTTCCAAAAGTAAGATTTTATTAACTAATTTGTATTGTTGTGAATATAATTTTATAAATGTAATTTTATTAGAATCATAGTAAGCATATTTGAAAACATTATAAGAAATTACAGTTTCAAGCAAGAAATTTAAAGTTTAGCATTTCTAAAATCCTAAGTCCCTAGCTAAGTTAAAATAAATGGAAATAAAGTAAAGTCTTTATGGGTTCTTACGTGCTCCAAGCAAAGTCTGTCAACACGACACCCTCATCTGAAAGTTGAAAAGCAGCAGCCAGCCCTAACCATAGGGCACGGATTTGTATACCTTTCTACGCTAGCTAATCTAAGTAAAGGAACATTTTCTGCAAAAGTCGATGTCCCATTGGTCCGAAAGTGACAAGTGACATATCACCCCATATTTCAAAACTTCCATTCTGTCATATTCTTTGAGACCATTGTCTTTATTGTACGTGTTCCAAAGCTTCCTTAGTTTGCAACAAATTTGAACAAGAGTTCTCACTGGCTTCATTTTACTTCCTCGGATGCCAAGTTATCAAAATGTTCTTTCTGCCGGTTTCTGACCTTGGCCATGTCCGACAAAAATAATGACAGCGCTTCTTCATTGTTAAGTGAATGTAACTTTCATGGAAAACTTTAGGGTGGACATCGTGCTTCAGGCAGAAATTGAATTCATCTTTTAGCAAACTCGCGCAAACTAGGCCCAAAAGCAGGCAACTTATTTTTCTAGTATAAAACAAACACAAGAAAAGTATTAATGAAAGAAATATTATTTTATTCTGTTTCCACCCTTAGTTTACTAATTAATTAACCCACCCTATTAGTCTAGTGTTACCTAGCAAGAAGCATACAAATAAAGCAGCATTTTATATCTACCAGTCTTCATAAATCCATGAAATCTTATATGCACCTATAATAGTAGAAATAACATCACATAGACAAGGAAAGCAAAACAAGCGCATACCACTTTTAAATCTGCTGCTGTTAGTAATGACAAAATTGAAAACGACAAAATTAATTTATTATTTTTGCACAAACAAAAGATGCAACAATAATGCACGTTTATGAGCACACATGTTAATATCCCCATGTGTAAAATTTAATCTAAGTTGAGTTAGCATAACACATCACAAATCATTAATATTATTAATTTATATTATGGAAGTATGACTTCACGAGTTTAAACAAAATTTTATTTTCTATCTCGCTTCATCAATACGTAGGGGTACCAGAGGTGCCCCCCTGACACTCAAAATCAAGGGCCTGGGTTGAAGGGGGGCCTCTACAGGCCACCAATGTCCCTTTCCGCCAGCCTTTTCAGGGCAGTTGAACTGCCATGAAACAGCTGGCATGGAGGGACATCATAATCCCTATGGCAGGGCCTGGTAGGCACCGCCACCATTGTAGTGAATATATCAGCCTCCGACGCACAGGCAGGCTCAAGGAGCCCAACGGATGCATGGCAGTCAGTGTTCCCTACCTCCAACACACCGCCCGCCATTGTAATATGGAGGGTGGTAAACTTGACTACGATGGCTGTGAGACCGCCACCGACGGGCTGCCAGTGGTGGTCTCACCGTAATCGTAATCGGCCCCTAAGTGACTTATTTTGTTCACTTTACTCTACAGAAAAAATAAGGGCAAGCCGCCAGTGTTTACTCGAGGAGGTGGTAGCGGTATTTAAAATCAGGTACCCAGTGACAAGTAATAACAATCAAACTCAATATCCAGTCAGGGCTTTAAAAAAAGAATACTTATTTTATTGACATACCAAAATATGCTAGTTAACCCCTTCACCGCTGGCAGGATTCCCCCGCTGTGCTGGGGGCGGGGGGGGGCGCGTACAGCGCCCTCATGCTCATGACGAGGTCAGCTCGTCATGAGCCACAGCGCTCCGGTGCTCATGACGAGCTGAGCTCGTCATGACCGTGCCCGTTCCAATGGAACGTTCAGCACAGCAGGGGAATCAGCTCAGCGTGCGAGCATTCCATGTAAAGGGCGCGGTCATGACGAGCTCAGCTCGTCATGAGCACCGGAGTGCCGTGGCTCATGACGAGCTGACCTCGTCATGAGCGCCCAAGAGGATAAAACTATAATACAACTTGAATGACATTTGCAGTAAAGTGCGATAAAGTGCCATAACACCAATAGCACAGTCCGTATGATTCATATTTTAGCAGTGGGATGGCGCCAGGCGGCTTTGGTTAACTTCAGGAAGTGTCCTGTTTTTACTACGACCCCTGACTACAAATCACTGTGCATATACCACAAAGGCTCCAACTAGGACGCCACAGTGCATCAAGCTTACATTGATGCACTGCACTTGCCGTTTGCCCTAGTTTGCCAGCAGCGCTGGGCACACATACAGGCAGCATCTGGCTAAAAATCCGCAAGAGCAGTCCAAACATAAAGTCATCAAAAAACCCACCATCCAAAATGAACAGAGCTCTCATCAAGTGAAAGAGAATGTTTTGGAGATCAAAAGTTGATAAACCATATCTTTTGTTTTCAGTTAATTTTTGAAGGATTATTGCAGTTAAACATAGAGGCTTCGTCCTGGCAGGGCCTTGTAGTCCTTCTGTCATTGTGGAATGACTTGCACCTATGTTGCCAATAACAAAGTAAATGCTCAGCACGTCTCCAACCAAGGATCCGGGTTCCCTTCCCAAGGGGTTGAAAGGCCCCACTTTATCGAGTGTTCCCCGTCTCTGGAAAGTCCTTGATAAACTCAATGACCCATCTGACCGCACTACCCAGTGAAAGACAGGTAGCCTATCCGTGTATTATCATCCTTGACCAGTCAGGTCCTGAGGACTCGCTCTCTACTAGACATTCATGAAGCAGGTTCCAAGTTAATGTTGCAATCCACACAAAGAGCGACTGTGTAGGGTGAGGTGGCCCGAATCCCAGATAATGATCCAGAATGGTGCTGCATCACGTGGCCTTTCCTCCTAAACTGTGGCCTGATCCTAGAATCCTCACATCCCAGTCGGTGCTGGAGATCGTCAGAAGTCCAGCTCATTGTGAGAGGCAGCTCTCGCGCTGGCTTATCCAATTTTCGAAGCACAAAGTACAATTAGGAAATGAGGAAGAGGCATGGCCATACATGAGAGCCCATCTCCGTAAGACATACATAAAATCAAAATACAATCATAAATAAAGTATTATGAAAAATATTTTAAAAAAGGCTCTGTTAACCTGTTGGATTCGAGGCTCTCTGGGTAATTGCTTAATGGTATAAAATGGCTCATCATAAGGAAGAGTTTTTGTAGCAGTCGTTTTAAAAGCCCCTTGCGCAGCCGATATGTCACTTTTTCCCATGTTAAAAATGAAACAGGGACGGCACAAGGGGCTTGTAAATCACCCCCTCAGCTTTCAATCAAGAGGCACCTGATGTGGACAAGAAAAGAAATATACAGGGCCTCGAATATGAAAAGTGATGCATTGGTGCATGAAAACAGCGATACGTCACTTTTAATTGCGCCCTCTTCGCGACGTGCTGGATGGGTCATATTTACTGTATGACGCATCATCTCGCAAGGAATGACAGATACATCTGTTTTACTGACATATCTATCAGTGCAAAAATGAAGCATTACTGGAGTTGTGTCGGAAGCGTGACGCAACTTCAGCAATGCAGGGGGAGGGCTATAGATATTACCTTGAGGCAGGTGTACGGTTTTGACGCATTTGTGTCCTAGAACTGACGCAGTGAAATCCCATATATGTCACTGTGTCACTTCTAGGAGGCCTACTTGCGTGGGAACGCCCGCCCGCATACCTTATACCTTACGCAGGCATAATGTAGCACAGGGGTTTACAATGTGATGCATCTGATTAGATACGTCACTCTGTAAATAGGGAGCAACAGGGGGCATGTGTTACGCCGCTAATGCCTCACAAAAAGTGAAGCAACTGCAGCGCAAAACTGTCACAAGGCCTTATAAATAAGGCCCACACAAGGTGGAAGTTACAGTGAGTAGCATTTTTAAGCATTTGACGTTGTGTAGAGGGAATTCTAAGTCGCTAACTGATTCGAATTAGCTTTTGAGCAGTACTTTTTCAAATGGCTTTTCTAGTGACCTGATTGATTTTAAATACCTATGTCATTAGCAAAGGATCCGCTTTGCCAAAAGCAATCAACTCAAGAAAAAAATCATATGTTGAAAAGCATAATATATTTCTCTAGGTGCGTATAGTATGGGACATATTTTAACATAAAATTAAATCACAATTCAAAATAGAAGCGCTGCCGTGAGGCGCAGCTCCAAACTGGTTATTCAGACGTAAACAAAAGGATTCCGAAAGACAGCTCTGTTTACAGTCGGATCTGGCTTCCGTCCTCCCTCTGGAGCCAACCTTGGCCCGTAGCATCGTATTAGCTCCCGGCTCATAAGTGCTGAAGGCTTTTGTCCCAATTAATTAAAACATGCTTAGGTTGCAAAGTGCCGTCACTGCTAGCGTCCATCGATCGGTGAATAACGAACTACCTTCTGGAGCCATTTAATCTTCAAGAGTACTCACCAAGTCCCAGGGCTCTTTACAGCGCTGCCTGCCATCTTCTCCGAGTTCCCCGTCTCTTGAAAAAGCCTTCGCATTGCCACAGTTTCGCCCAGTGCATTCAGGCATTCATAGCGCTGACAGAAGAGGGCAAGGGTGACAGAAGGAACTATATGGATTGGGTTCCGGCAGTCCGTAGGGGGAAGGATTTCATGGGCCTTCAAAATAGTCACGCTTGAGCAATGCAGAGACACACAGGTAAATGTCTAAAATAGACCAACATGAAACAAGTTGGCAAATCCTCACAGATGCACAGTGTCCTCTTAGGAATTCTTGGAGCTCCAGATAAGACTTATCTTGGGGGCCCCTGTTGGGATGGAATTTTATTACACATTTTCTGCTAATTCATGTCTACATGAGGCCAAGCAAACTTACAGACCAACGCTTCAAATATTCATTGACACTATAAGGATGAAAATACTTACTGTCCCTGCTGCTAATAAGTTAAAAGCAATAAGAAGTGTTTATAAAAAGCAAAAAGAAATATGCCTTGCCCAGGGCCCCAAAACCCCTTAAAACGGCCCTGGGGCAAGAGAGACAAGGTTAGAAGTAACCAGAGATGAGAAATGTAGACAAAAAGGAATAGACTGAGATGAGAGTGAGAAAGTTTGCTTTTCCAGGGGGCCTCCTGGAAGGTGGGTGCCCTGGGCAAATGGGCACTGTGCCTTAAAATGTCTCTGCATATGCAACTAAAGCCTGATGATCAGTTATTGATCTACTGACGTGTTACGTTGAACATCAGCATGTCGGCTTGACACTTGAGACCGCTTACAGCTGTGTTCCAAAAGTTATGAAGGGACCTTTGCTTAAACTGCATCTAATCCCTGTGGGGTGGACTGCCCAGTGGTGTAATGCACAGCCATGGGGACCCATGTGAATTATGTGGTTGATCCCACTGTTTTGTTTCCCCAGAAAGGACTTGACTATACTGATCAGGGGATACAACAAAGGTAAGCCCAGCATATAAATGGAGTAAATTACCCTTCACCCCCACTCTTTAGAGAGACTGACAGTGGCAATGATTTGACATGGGTAAAGGCTTTCACTTGGACCCCTTGGTGAGGGTCTTTCTGACTCTCCGAGTACGGCTGATTGCCATTACGAAAGGAGTTCTCCACTTGGGTGTTACTGCATTAAATCCCTGTATTTGAGTGAAACATCATATTGTACATACAACAGCTTCTTTGTATTCAATGGTTATGCTATCGCATGTCATGAGGTTTGGGTAGATGCCACAGCTTTATTTGGTGTCTCCATCACTGTTATGCAATATTACACATCCAAGCAGCTCTGGCCATCCAGGCCTGCATGTCCTTAGTTGCGGCTGGAGAAAATCAGGGTAGAAGCTCACGAAAGTGGCCACAACTCTGATTGGGTGGGGCATGACATTTTTAATAAAGTAATAATCTTGATTGTGCCCTGGTATCTTGTCAGAAAGCCTAGTTGTTGGGTAAGTAGTGTCTTCTGGCGCAACATTCTGGACTTCAGAAGCAGTTCTATAGGACAGTTGAGACTGAGAACTTTCCAGACGTGTACCCTGTTGCCAATATCCCCACAAGCAGCATCAGGTCTGCATGACCTGAAATAAGCGTGGAAGTGTGCTGACCTCCCTGCTTGGAGGGAAGTGTGCCTGGCCTCCTCAAGCTGCTCCAACACCAAGAGTACATCAAGACTCAGGCAGGCATGGAAGAGAGTATCCTATTTGTTGAAAACCCAAGTAATTACAGCCTTTCTAATTAACACAAAACATAATGAAGTGAAGTCCTGCTGAGTCCCAGAGTGACAGTTAAACATGGTCGCCAGCAACATCTATTGGATCAATGCCTTCACACCACACCACGGGATGGCGGTAGAAAAACCATGGAGCCATGATCAATTGTCTATCTGGTGCACTGGCTTGAAGAATGAGTCACCCTATTGAAGACTCCCATCCATTACCTGGCCTTGAGTGCAACCCCTTTGGATTCCCATGAAATCCATACCTGGGGTTTGACTCCTGACCTCATCCTCGGACACCCTTTCTGCCATCCACTGTGTTGTCCCGTCAGAGCTCAGTCTGGGACCTTTGAAACCAGCATGCTATGCCTACATGCATGTGATCTTGCTAGTCTGAGTATGCTTGCCATCCTAATGGATGGACATGGCCCATTGGCTCTCGACACCTAAATATAACAACTATGACTGACAGTCACAATAATATGGGCCCTGACGTTGACTAGGAACCTTGGGTGCTAATGACAAGTGACTAATTCATCACCACTAGGAACTGAGTCCACTCCCCACAAAAATAACCAGTAGGTCTGTGGCTGTTGTGGACCCTGCAGACTGTGACCTACACTTGTAGACAGGAAATTGTTCATCTCTGACACTGGTACATGTTTTGGTGTCTTTCGGGTTCGTGCAATAGTAGGGAAAGTGTTTGATAGCGGAGGGGTAAACATTACTATTCCCACTCCAGTAAGAGCAACAGTAGGGAAAGTGTTGGATAGCGGCGGGGTAAAAATTACTATTCCCACTCCGTTGAGTGCAACAGTAGGGAAAATTTTGGATAGCAGAGGGGTTAAAATTACTATTCCCACTCTAGTGAACGCGACAGTAGGATAAGTGTGGGATAGCGGTGGTGTAAAAAAATGTATTCCCACTCCAGTGAGTACAACAGTAGGGAAAGTGTTGGACAGCAGAGGGGTAACAATTAATATTCCTACTCCAGAGAGTGTAACAGTAGGTAGGGAAAGTGCAGGATAGCGGAGAGATAAAAATGACTATTCCCACGTCGGTGAGTGCAGCACTAGGGAAAGTTCTGGATAGCGGAGAGGTAAAAATAACTATTTTAACTTCAGTGAGTACAACAGCAGGGAAAGTGCTGGATAACAGAGGGGTAAAAATTACTATTCCCACTCCAGTGAAGGCAACAGTAGGGAAAGTGTTGGATACCGGAGAAACAAAAATTACTATTCACACTCAAATAGTAAAAAAAACATTACAAATTAAAAATAATAATAAAAATTAATAAACAATATTCAAAAAAGGTATATATTAAACATATAAAAAGTACACATTATAATATTAATTACATATAACAAAAACCTATAAATACTATGTATAGTAAAATAATAAATACATTTACAAAAAAGAATTCTTTTAAACAAGAAAATATTTACAAACAATAAAATTGATTAAAACATAAATGTATTTATTTTAGTTCCTATCCTATAACACCATACCAATAACAAAACATTTCAACATTGGTCTCTGGGACCACTGCCTGCCCTTAAAAAATATTTAGAGAGCCAGTCACAAAGGAGAAGGGGTCCCCTGGGGACCCCTTCCCGTTTGCAAGCGGTTTCCTACCATTCTGTGAAGGGTGGTAAGCTGCAACTGTTTTGCGACCGCAACTGCGGTCGCAAAACAGTCATACATGGCTTCAGGAGTCGCTATTTGGAAGGGACGCCCTTGTAACGCCCCTTCCTCATAGCGAGTTGCTAATTCTTTTTTGCAAGTCGCAAATTGATTTGCGGCTCGTAAAATAGGATTAGTACATGGGCCACACGTTTTTTGCTGTCACAAACGGGTCTAAAACCATTTGCACCTGCATAAACGTATTTGGCCCTAAAGCGCAAAATTCGAATAAAAAAAAAAAGAATACATTTAATATAATTAAATAACTTTCCACCCTATTCCCCTATAAAATCACAACCCGCTACGGAACTAAAAGCGCAAAATTCATTTTTTTTTTTAATAACTACTAAAAATTTAACACATATTAAAAATACAAATAATTCTTATACATAAAACATACATCACATACATATAAAATATATACTAAAATACATAACAATAATAAAAACGATATTTTTAGCAACTATATTTTTGCGAACGATATTAAACCCTTCGATATTTTTACTGTCGATATTACTTACCTTAAGTAGATTTTCTTGACCACGATATCCTTGCTATCAATATTTCTGGCCCACGATATTGATGACCCGATAATTGTGCAACTCGATATTTTGTACTCGATATTCTGTCTCTGCACCGTATTTTGAATGATCGTTGCAGTTTGAGATACATATCATGAGTTGCCTTTACAAGCAAAAAATCAATTGTGGAGGGAGAAGGAAGACGTGATCCATTGAGCTTCCTTAAAGTTCAATATCTCTAAATCAATTGGGGAAGGATCACTTGTCCTGCATAACCTGGGTATGCAGGTCGCGTACCGATTTGTCCCAAATTATAAACCCTCATACACGTGTTTTTTCTTACGTTACAGCGGTATATCTTTATTCTCCGCTACTTAATCACGTGTTTGCATAATCACAGGGTTAGTAGTTATGCATCCTCCAGCCGGAGGTTTACCCCTGGTTAAAACAGTAGTGATCAGTGATGTGTGGGGTATGGTTTATAAAAAGTACTTATACAGCCAGATAAATGTCTTTAATGGGTCTGGATTCGAGTTTGGTATTAAAAAGTTTGTTGGTGTGTGTAGGAGAGTGATTAGGGCTCTCACACACTATGATTAGTGATTAAAAAAAGTCGACATGTTTCAGCCCTTGGTTGCCTGGTGGGGTCAAATGGGCTTTCTTCAGGACCAGGTGAAGGGTGAGAAGAGACCGAGGGCGTCTCAGTGAGTGTAATCTCCTATAAACAGTTTTGGCTGTTCATGTGGAAAAGTGGAAAGACGGATATATTAATCCTTCTCATGCTTAGGTCTCAATGTACCTTTGTGGATTTAAAGTCGTGCCTCAACGGGTCCCTCATGTGAGTCGAGGAG
Source organism: Lissotriton helveticus (assembly GCF_964261635.1). Taxonomy (NCBI): domain Eukaryota; kingdom Metazoa; phylum Chordata; class Amphibia; order Caudata; family Salamandridae; genus Lissotriton; species Lissotriton helveticus. Next base: position 513,739,450 of record NC_136071.1, on the reverse strand, counting down.
GCCTACTGTGTCCTCCGTGCACGACTTGTGCTGACTCTACCAAGTCGTGCTCTATAGTAAACAAGAGAAGATCCCAGGAAATGCACATTAATACACTGGTCTCCTAAGACTGCAAACCAGCTGTCGGTATTGCATTATTAAAAGTACCACAAATAGAAAGTTCTACTGCTGTCTAATTTAAAGAATAACCACCCTGCAGTATCATAAAGACTATATAATTTCTGCTAAAACATTCTGCCACCGTGAGTTTAAAATCATGCTAAGAAGTTCTGATAAGTTCTGATAATGTCTTATAAAGCAAACCTTCACCTCCAGTATAGGGATCTGGGCTTGTATCCATCGTTTCTTTGCTCGCCATTCCAGTTTGGACCCATCCATATTCAAATCAGTCTTGACCCTGTTTCCTATGGGAACAGTCCAGGACAGGTCAGGCCAGTCCCTCCAGCGTGCGTGCTGCTGGAGGGAAGGCCAGCCAAGGTTACCCACCTAAAGTTTGGAAAGATCGATGGGAGCGTGTGTGGAGGCACATATTGAAGGTGTCCCCTGAAGAGCAGTGGTGTAACAGCTAAAACATTGATGGGGGACATTATTACGTGCAAGGCAGATGTGCTGGACCTACTGGGTTTGGAGTTTGGAGGCACTGTAGGTATGCATACATTTCCCATCAGCTTGAAGTCATGTAAATAACCTAGTTGAGGTATAAATCATTGTCAAACATTTGTTATGATGTGTGGGTGCTTTGTGACACACAAGGCAGGACAGAGTGACACCAGGTGCCACCTGTATCAAACTGTCATCCAAAGCAGCACAGCAGGCAAAAATGCTGGTCTGCATTGTGTTACAGGGAGGTAGCACCCTTGAGGCTAAGTAATGCAAACCAGCCCTTTGCCCAAATGAGAGTTACTATTAAGCAATCTCCAGCACTAAAGAAGGTTTGCACTTGTAAGTAAAATAAGAACTTAATATTTTGTGCTGTTTTACCTCACTTTTGTGAAGCAAACACTGCACAAAATGTAGCTAAATCTACCTGTATGGCTAGATTCACATACATATCATTACCCATGCTGCACAAGGTAAGTATGTGTGACAAGGCTATTATTTATGTTTCAAATATTTCTGTGTGTCCTTGCATGGCACTGGTGCATAACACAATTTTCATAAATATACTACTCTATGTACAAACAAGAAGCAGTACATATTCTCGTGTATGTAAATATGTGTGCATGAGTAGATAATATTGAATAAATACAGGGGCAGAATTATCAATGTTTCACCCAGCACAATGCAGGAAGTCACCTTGCTGCACTGTGCTGCCTAAAAGGAAAAAGGCTGGAATGCACTGAATTAAACATTATACAGCGCATACCTGCCTACACGAACACACTCCTAAGAGGCTTTTTCCACTTTCTTTGTGTGCTGCTGAATGCAGCACAGGTAGAAGAAGGTACAAACTATTAAAATGTTGAATTTTTCTCCTGACTTAGGCTCACCTGGGGACTTGATACATTTTGGCACGCTTCCAGGTCTAGCACTGATGCGAAATCGGGGAAGACATCAAAATACATGGGTTGGTGCAGTGAGACACCCACCCTCCATCCCTGCTGCAGAGTAAGGAAAGTTAGCATTTTACGCAGCCTTGCAGAATTCCAGATTACTCAAGACATGCAGAGCCATACAAGCTGCTCTTGCTTATCCTAACACATCTCACTTAGGTTGTGGCTTGACCATGCCCCCCCCTTGCAAGGCCAACTCAACCATTTTATATATCCGGCCTGTGATTTTAATTTTCACATGAGTGGGGATCACTGGTGTGAGTGAAATGCTGGGTTGTATATTGTGACTGAAGAGAATTTGGTTAACCTACATTGACCTTGATCTTGAAAGATTGACATATTGTAATTGGAAATGTCTTTGTAATGAAGGTATATTGAACATTTATCTATCCCAATATTAGGCATATGCTGTTGACTGGAACATAAAGAATGCCAAGATCTGGTTGGCAATGTAATATAGGTTTAATCAATGTACGGTGGGGAGGCAATCAATCCTGTAGGACTAAAAAACTGTCTCAAAATGCTGCTCGCAGGCAGCCCCTTTTATGCTAAAAAATATGATGATTTATCACTTGCTATCTACAGAATGCAATAAACAAGTCACAGAATATGACAAGTTGTTGATATATTTTCACAAAAGAAAAAATGCACAACTTGCATCCTTGAGCTCATGTCCTTTCTTTCATCAGTTCCCCTTATCTTGTGAGAGTGACAGAACTTTGAAACTGACAGCGTGTTGACCGTCCTTCCCTGTGTATGTGTGCATTCCGCTGCGATGTTCTCAGGGTTTCTTGTCTAACTCCTTGTACTGCTGACTCAAACTTCTTTTTGATCACATATTTTTCTAACACCGTGTCTCTGCCAAGGGTGGTAGTGGAGATGTGTGTTCCGTGTTGTGGCCTTAAATTCATTCAGTCTAGCTAATTGCCAATTGTATTTTCTCCTTAACTGAGCTTGCTTATCTAGTGTTCTGCGCTCCTCTGAACTCCCACTACTCTGTGTCCTTGTGAAGCTTAGGCTTATAGTACTCAGTAATTAAGTACAGTTCTACAATGCTCTCTGCTGATGTCTCTGGTGGTGAGCCTTCTTGCCTGTATGTGATCTCCTTGCATTTTATATTTTCCTTAACATTTCCCCCTCTAGTTGATATTTCGACAACTTCTTGTGATCCTAGAACTGCGCTCACTAGCAGCTGATATATATTGCCCTGTGCGTCTACTACTTTTGTAAGTGATCTAACTGTGAATATCCCTCACACCTTTGCGCTCATCCTCTTGCAGCAAGCTATAGCTAATTGAAAGACACAAAACATCAAAAGCAAAAACACAATAATAGGCAACAAGGCCTTAAACAGCCCTGACATCCAGGATGGTAACCAATTGAACCAACCCATAAACCATTCATCTATGGCACCTCTTTCGTTGATCATTGTTTTTTGCAAATTGTGCAGCGTCTGTTTGGCCTCTGACAATTTCCCATTGTCGGCATCCTTTGCAGCGACATACATACAGAAAGCAGTCCCGATCTTGTTGCACCCCCATCCATTGCCGTCATTAAGTCCAACACATAGCTGTGCTGCATTAGCATTACTATCAAGCCTCGCAATTCCTCTTTGATGGCATTGAACCCATCCTTGGTGGCATTGATCACTTTCATCAGTTCCCACCTAGTTATTTAACTAACAGATATTAGCTTTGCTTTAGAAGGCTGGGAACCAGCTTCCAAAGAATACTTGTGCTTCACTCAATAGGTGATGCTCTTGTTGTATTTCATCATACGTGTCAGAACCAAAGTACTGCGCTGCACTCCTGCTCTGGTGATGTTGGTGTAGCAAGGTTGTTGAACGGCTCATGGGATGGTCATGCAATTCTGAAATATCTTCTGGCATTAACAAGTAGGGTGTGTGCAAGGATCCCAGAGAACAAAGTCCTTTCCAATCACGTGGCAGGCGGACATAGATTGATTTTCCATGCTGCCAGTAATAGTCTATGAGGCTGGAGGTGCCCCATTGTGGTATTGCAGTTGATGTTTTTCCCTAAATTGATGGTGCCACTCCCTCTGAAACATAAACAAGCAGATGTTAATCTCATTGATTGACCGTGGGCCTACTGCACCACCCACCCAAGTGCACCATACAATGTTGTTGTCCTATGTACGTTCACACTTCCCTGTTGCATCCTGACTAATAACAGTGCCATTCCATAGGGATATTGCCCTACAGGTAAACTGAATATTAGAATGTCACAGGTCATGGTTATAGACTGAGTTAATGATTTTGAGTCATGGCCTGCGTGCACAGTCCAGGGGAAAGAGGCTTACTGACTAATTGCTGCACCAGATGGGCGGGCGTGCCACCCCTAAAAAGTCCAAGTCTAGTACTGCTGGTATCCATTCTTTGGCCTTGTGATGACCTATTTTCTTTATTGCCCAATTTCACCCTCAGTGCTCTGCATATTTGTGAGGATATATACTGCTTCTGCCAGTGAGTCATACTTTGTAGCGGTAACCCTAAAATGTGCTACCGCACAAGTATCAGCTAGATTCAGGAATTAATCCTACAAAGGTAGAGATGAAAAAGGCATTAGGCTGTTCCCAGGGGTACTTCTTTAAGTGAGTGAACTCTGTTTGACTCTTTAGCATGGGGTATCAATGAGCATACAAAGCATGATTCATTGGTGCTGTCTTGCCCTATTTCTGACATATGTGGATACCACATATTGTCTAACAAGCTAGCATGAATACTATGAGATGCATTGCTAAATGTAGGTTTTTCGCTCTGCAGGTGCCTAACATTTTGGCATTAGCTGAGGAATGTGTCATTGTAAAAGCACAAGGTAACAAGCATTTGCAATGCAATAGGTCTCGCATTTGCAAGAGTTTGAGCTATTGGCATTGTAAATGACAATGCCTTTTATTTATGGGTTTTGAAAACCTGCAAGTGGTGCAAGCTTGCAAGTTTTCGAGACACAAATAAAAGGTTTTGGTATTTAGAATGCCAATAGCTGAAACTCTTGTGTTCCGTGTCAGCTGTGTGATCAGTTGGTGCTTAGCTCACATCATGGAGTTCTAAAATCACATGATTTTACTTCAAAGGGCAAATGCACTCAAGGGCAGTGGTCTATATGCCTATGTTCACATGCGCAGGCTGCTAGAATGAAGTCCTGCCACCCACACAACGCCATTAACAGATAAGTAGAGACTGAGACTGAGATGAGGCATCTTCTATTTCATTGTATAAATAGAAAAGGAAGCATATTCAGGAAAATCGCTGCATTTTGTTAGGTAAAAAAAACTGTGAAAGTCGAAAAACAACAGCAAATGGCAGAGGCTTCTAAAGAAAGAAAGATGCGTCAGGTAAATTTCATCGGGCGAGACACTGAACAAAAACGTGGTTCACTTGGGCTTCAACTGAAAAGCCAGCGCAACTAATTTGAAATTGCTGCAATAAGCAGATGGCAATATCCAAAATATAAATCCGGATTATTTTTTTAAAGGACTGGTAGAGATGGGATTAAACCACGTATTCGTTTGCCCTTGTTAAAGAAAACTCGGCCCAAAGTCTCTTTAGTTAAACCGCAGGGAGGGAAAAAAATTTAATTGATTACGAAGCAAAATAAACAAGAGACGGCCTGGCGCCGTCAAAGTGAAAGTACGGCTGGCCGTCGGCAGTGAATAAATTAGGGAGGAGAAATGCCTGAGAGTGCGAAATGATCCCTTTGAAGTGAAGCTGCTGGCGGCAGATGGCTGTCTTTCCTGTGCACGCGCTTTTCTATGTCAATGCGCTTGCGCATTGAGCTCCTTTTCACGGGCACTGCATGGAATCGCCCGATCTCGGTAAGCTCTGTTTAAGCCCCTTTATCTCTCGCTCCGCTCAATGCACATGCGCACTGAGACAGGTCGCTCGACCTAAAAAGCAACATAAAAAGACCTAAAAGGAAAAATAAAACAGAAATACATAACTGTCCATTTGCAGAATCGAAAAATCATCCCACTTGTGCATTAGAACGTTACATGTTTACAGTTCATCAGCTCTTGCACACTCTTTCTCTTTTTCTGTCGATTGAAGCGTCTGAGGCAAGGCAGAGTCCATGCTAACATCCGACAGGTGGATCCATGGATTCCTGCTGTTAACCTTTATCGCTGTGGTGGGTTGTTATTGTCACTGAGAATGGGAGGTCGACCTCAGCGTTGGCCCACTTTTTGTTTACTTTTGCTGGCTGTTTGAAAAATAACTATGCAGGCTTTGTTAGTTCAGAGAGATAGGCATGCATTTCAATATTAAGCATTTCCGTTGGGCTATTAGTGCTTGAAACATGTCTGGTAGATGGTATAGTGGCAGACATTGGTCTACCTGTAAGTAATTGATGGGGTGTTAAATGGTGATCCCAACTGGCAGTAAATATCCCATGAGGCTTAATTTTGGGCTAGCATTAAGGGAGGTTCTCATGCTCATAAGTACAATCAGCAAACGTCCATCCGTGCTAATAATGTTTCTGTACATATTTGCAATTCTTTAATTATGAGCACACCATTCTTACTTCCAACCACACCCACTGCTTCAAGGTGATGGGCACAGTGGAACTGTAGCTCACCCCTAGAGCTTTACACACACCATAGAAGTCTGCCATACCTTCATTGCATATTTTTCTGATGTTCTTGTTAACTCAAACTATGTTCACGTAATTCACTAAGTCACTTCTATTGATTGTGTGCCGAGCTAAGCAATATTACTGTTATTGTGTAGAGATACTTGTCTGACAGCATATAACGTGTTCTGGTTTTATTCATCCAGCACCCATTCAAATGTGTGCCACTCACAGACCATTATCTTCGTTTTTCCTTAGTAGCACCTTTTTGTATTTCTCATATATGTTCTAGTGTCATGTCAATAGTCATTTATTCCGTAGATACCTAGAAACCCAGTAAAAGTCATATTTTCCTTATCAAAATATAAGGTATCACAAAATGTATATGCTGTCCACAGTGCAGAGATCAAACGGATGTGATAACATGGTATTCCATTCCCAACGAATCTTTCATGTTCCATAGCAAAACATTAACTCTAGTATATGTCACAAACGTTAACATTATACACTGTGTAATAATCATTTTGCTTATTGTTTACTCCAGTTTATTGACCCTCAACATCAAATCATTACTGTTACTGCATCTTTAGCCCTTCCTGCAAGTAATATTACACCTGTACTTGCATATTTGCCAGTGGAGAAAATACATTTAAAAATATTATTTTTGTACTAATAATGATAATATGGGCGAACTTGTCCAGTTGACTCTTGTGACTGAGGTATTATGTCTACTTAAATTTCGTAGCTTCCTCTCCCTGGAGATGATAAAATATGTACACAATGATATCCATCAATTATTTTAAATATAATGCCATTATTATTTTCTGTTGTTTGATAAGCCAGCTAAAATCTCAAAATAGTAATCGGTCAAGTGCACACTCTAGCCTGTGTTACCATTATACATGAAAAATATTATATTTTATTAAATCAAACCCAGGAGAGTTCTTTGTACAATGCACAACTAGAAGTCATGCCCCTACAACATCCTCATTTATATGTAATGAAAAGGGAGAGAAAGTGAAATCAAACAATTGCTTAGGATCACACAGCCTGCCAATCGAAGGTTTCCTGAGTTCACATTGTGCAACTCAGCTACAAGATGTATATGCCTCACTCTCCTACACTCACCTTACTTGCACCACCCTTCTGGCAGACCACGGTATACAAGGGAATCCTACAGTTTCCTAACACACAGAACCATCTCAAGACTACACAACTTTAAGAATCCAAGGACCAGCTCTCAAGTGGATAGCCTTCTTTATGAATGGAAGAATGCAACAGGTCAAGCTCCCTCTGTTCACCTCAGAACCCAAGGACCTCATTTGAAGAGTCCAGCAAGGCTCTTAACTCAGCCCCACTCTCTTCAACGTATACATGACTCTACTAGCAAGCATCGTTCAGACTCACGGCTCAACATCATCTCTTAGGCCGACGACACCCACGTCATCCTATCCCTCTCAGAATATATCCATCCGTAACATGACTCCCTTCCAGCATCATCAGATAATGTGTCCTGCATATCTATCCCGCCCTTTGTCTGCTCCTCTGCTCTGTAAATGTGATTGTGATTATCAAAGTGCTGCTGTGCACTTTCAGCATCAGTAGTAATGTGGATGCATTCAAATGATTGTATTTACATCAAAGATGGCAGAAAAACATGTGCATAGTTTTTTGTTTGTAATCCTCCCACTGCCTGGTGAATACCACAAGAGCACACTAATCGGACCCATGAACAAAATGACAATAGTCTTTAGAGTAGTCATGCAGAAAAATACTATGGTTAAACCCCAAAGCAAGATGTTTGTAAAGAGCTTGCCAAATAGTAAGCGAGCTATGTTCATGGTCCACTGTCTAAGGCAATGGTTCTGGTGTGTCCTTGCAGGTAAGGGCCAATAATAATTTTACAAATAGTAAACATTTTTAAATTCAATGGTGTCAGTAGCCAGCCATTCCTAAAAATGGGAACACCTGTTACTGGCTATTTAGAGGTGGGACTACCAACATGTATTTTATGTGCTTGGTGTCCAATTGTCTCTGCCCTTTCAACAAAAGGTGTCCCAAATAGAAACCCACGTGTTGAACAAATTTGTATCGTATCAGGGGATACTTTATGTCCCCGGGCAGCTAAGAAATTCAGTAATTTTACAGTATCTGTGGTGTTGTGCTCTTTAATAGTGCAGACCAAAAACAAATCATTTATGTTCTGCATCAATATCGTACCTTAGTATCATGTAAGAGTATTGCATTCTCCTTTCAATACAAAACTATCAATGTACTCCTATGAAGTCTGCATGAGAAAATAATAAATACGTAGCTGATCTCAACATTATTTCTAATTCAGACCTTCAGAACACACACCCCCTCAAAAAAAAATCCAATAAAAAAAATATATACTTGTTTAGGCTTATAAGTGTTGGTAGTATATGTTTATGATGTAGTTTATGTTTATTATGTATTTTTTTTAACTCAAACTTTATTGCATTTTAGTGAATCACATATACTTGTCATAGAAAATCTCCAGTAGTCCGGACATAAACCAAGCAATACTACATGTAGTGGTACACTGTACAAAGTGCACAGTGAAACATTATGATGAGTCGTTAAACAGAGACATTGACGAAATGACATATAGAACTGTTTGAAATAGTACAAGCGGCAAGGACATTGAGTAAGGTCAACATGCCATAGTTGTGACCATCCCACATATGTCATTGTCAATGTGTACATGTGTACAAGGGTAACGCATGGCTGAGAAGAAATATCAGTCTGTGTGTGTGGGACAGATGTGTCCCCCATACCCATGAGGATCAGGCGTGAGTGAACCATTGCGTCTTGTTAATTGTGTTGATCAACGCATCTTATGGTGTAGACGTTTCCTCGTTTCTGTAGGTCTTCCTCACATTAGAGTAATGTATGTACCCATACCCATACTTAAGACACTGGAAGTGGGGCTCAGTATTTGATTTGACACACAGGTAGTCTCCTTACTGTAGTACCCTGTGTGACAGGGAGCGGCCCAATAGGTTTTGAATTTGATATGAAACAACAGATTGCTACTGTCTGCCTGCGCTGGCACACAAACTGCTGCCTAACACTACCAAACACTACCACAGACACCCTTGCACCATAGTTTAAGGAGGCCTGCGTTGTTATCTGGATTATTGTTGTGATGTAAGTGGCAATTGCCTGGACAAACCAAATCTGCATAAGCATTTACTTCTTGCTAAGTGTTCCGCGTAATGCAGCTCCCCTTGAAAGAGGACATAACTAGATGTTTTAACCATTTATCTATTCATTTGCCCTCCCCTGGGGAGGTGTAGTGTTGTTACAGGTGTCCTGGTCTATAACATAGCATATTGTGTGTGTTCTAATGATTTAATATGTGGATGCCCACACGCTCAACACATGCAAAGCCTCTCTGGGGCAGAGTAACTCTAGACAGCTATTTTGACCTGCTTTGCATTACTCCACATTTACCATGACATACAGGGCCACGCAAGGTGGCCTTGCGCAGCTTGGTAACTGGCATTCAAGGTATTGCGTTACCCTTGTGCCTCCATGTGTTTGTATGGCACAAGTCAATGCAAACCCATGAGGAATATGGCATTAGTATCTGGCTAGTATTGGTACAACCATCCAGAGTAATGTGTTGATGATAAATGTTTGTGTGCGAAGTGAGGTATGCAAATTATGTAATGATATTGAGCTATTTACTTAGCAGAAATTATTTGGATCAGTAGAACAGTATTTTGGGGCCACATACCTCACACACCCCTTTTGTAGGTAGTAGGTATTTGTGAACTTTGCAGTCATCTGACTGTGTGTCCATCAAGATGATGTTGCTAGTTGATTCACTCTGTACTACACATTGCTCATCCTACCATTGCAATGGATTAATTGTTGTATTTGCATTTTCAAAGACAGCATGTGCTATTTACTTTTGGTCCCTCTTTAGATTTAAAAAAGTGTTTTTGTATTATTGTACAATTTGTGAGAAGACTTGTGTGATTAAAACGTAAAAATCTGGTATTGGGTTTTTAAATGTTTTTATTATTAACCAAGTTCAGATTCGCACCTTCCATCATCACATAGTGCTAACTGTCAATGTTTAGTGGTTCCAAATACAAGTAGCTAGAAGTGGGTCTTCACATTTACATGTGTTATATGAGAAAAGTGTGGAGGAACAAATTGCCATTAGCAACTGTGGGTGATATTTGATGAGAACAGGTAGATACGATCAAATACTACACAAACATAGAGTACTTTAGTGGGTTCTAAAGAAGGTGGCATGATGTAAGGCAAGCCCGTCTGCGCTCGTCGTGCCTGTCTGCGCCCGGCCGGGACCAGGGGCCAGAACCCCTGGTCCAAGCTCAAGGCACATAACATACACAGAGCATCAGCTAAAATCAGTTCAGAAGCCCGAAAATAAAAAATGCAAACACAGCATTAGTCTGACCTCGGATATCAATACATGCACTAACAGCCCGTTCAAACTGCACTACTCAGGACAGTGCGCGACGAACAAAGAGAGCAATACAGAACTAAAATTACTCCTGATATATTGCAGGTCCCTATCAAATCACTGCATTGAAATCAACACCCTACTCAGTGAACAACAGCCGGAAGCACTATTCCTGACAGAAACATGGCTGCACAAAGATGCAGACCCAGATGTGGTACAAGCACTCCCTCCAGAATACCATATATTGAGGGAACTTCGGAAGGGGGGGAATTGCTATCATCCTTAAAAATCACGTAAAAGATAGCACTGAGCCTGACATTATACAAGATTGTGAGAGCATGGGTTTTGCACTCACCTTCACCCCCACATGTTCACTATCAGGAAACCTAATTTACAGACCACCAGGCCCATGTGGAACGTTTATAGAGTCCCTCACCAATATAGCGGTAATGAGGGCAAACTCGGCCGCTAACTTCACCATTCTAGGAGACCTCAATCTACATTTGGAGGACCCTAACAAAATCGATGCACTCAGCCTTATACAAAATATGCAGGTGTTACAATTTAAGCAAAAAGTCACAAGCCCAACCCATGACAAAGGCGACATATTAGACCCAGTATTTTCAAATATAGACAACATGTCAATAAACAATCCTTCTCCAGTCCCCTGGTCAGACCATTTTATAATACTAATCATCTGGAAGTTATCAAGGACTTCTACTAACACCCAGCCCTAAAAAATATGGGACCGACCATGGCCTAAGTTAGAGCACGAAGTCTGGGCTAAATCACTAGAACGCATCAACCCCATAAGTAATCCCGATCCCAACAAAGCACACAACAACTTCAATGAATGGATTATAACATCCCTTTACGCCACTATTCCTTATAAATGGAGCTCAAAAAAACAATTGAAAAGAGACTCCCATGGAACACCCCGAAAATACGAGAAATCAAGCAAAAAATGTAAAAGACTAGAGAGGGCTTGGAGGAGGCACTATAGCCCAGGAAAAAAACAAAAGTATAGAGAAACAATAAAAATATATCAGACAGAAACTAAAAAAGCTCAAGCTCAGAATTATGAGGAAAAAATCAACCTAGCAGCCAACGCACCTAGGGAATAGCAAGAATAGAAAAAAACTATCTCTCTGTCCCCAGCCCGCAATGCCAGCAGAACCAGCCCCCCAGCTATGTAAGGAATTGGCAGAATTTTTTAACACCAAAATCCTTGACATATATAATGCATTCCCCTCCCACCCGCCCCCCACCCCCCCCCCCCACACAGCTGAGCAGACGGAAAAGTGTTGTACTAAAGGGGAACATTTTATGGAGAGTTCGAATTCTCTGAGCGATATGCCAATCCGGAATATGAATACCCTTTCCACACTATTCACAAGAGTTAAATCAGGATCCCCCTGTGACCCAGCTCCAGCTCATCTGTTCCACAAGGTAAAAGAGACAATACTGCACCACAATAGTAGCACTAAGCTGGAAACACGCTATGGCCAAAGCACTCTTAAATAAGCCCAACCTAATTCCAGAAACCTGGAGCAACTACCATCCTGTATCACTACTTCCCCTGGTCAGTAAAATTTTAGAAAAACACGTAAACACTACCCTCACCAACTACCTTGAATCCCATGAGATTATACACACCTCGCAAACAGGCTTCCGCCAGAACCATGGAACAGAAACAGCACTTATAACAGTAATTGAAGAATGAAGGAAAGTCCTCGACTTGGGTGGCAATGTGGCAATCACCCTGCTTGATTTGAGTGCCGCATTTGACACTGTAAACCATGGTATCCTACTAGACAGACTCAAAGAGGTAGGAGTGACAGGCAAGACATTCTCAAGGATTGAGTCTTTTTTAACAGACAGGACTTTCCAAGTATTTGAAGGCAACCACACCTCAAGAAAGATCCCACTTACCTGCAGGGTCCCACAGGGCTCTTCGCTGAGCCCCACCCCTTTTAATATATATCTTAGACCCCTATCTGAGCTGCTCCTCCCATATGGAGCCCAGATAGTGACATACGCCAACGACACCCAGCTGGTGGTAGCCCTCAACCATCCTGATGGGAGCACAGTCGACCTTGACACAGGTCTAAGAAAGGTGGCCAGTTGGATGGACCAATCATATCTCAAACTCAACGGGGAGAAGACCGACCTAATGATTCTTGGGAAAACAGCGAACGGCCCCTCAGACATAAACTGGCTGAATTGCTTGGGCCCATCTCCAGTATCCAAAAACAGGATAAAGAGCCTAGGAATTTGGCTGGATAGGTCGCTTACACTAGACCACCAAGCAGTACAAGTAGCAGCCACTTGATTTGGAACCCTAAGGAAATTAAGGAAAATACTACCACTACTCCCAGAAACAGTGCGCAGAACTATGGTACAAGCACTGATACTCCCCCGGTTGAACTATTGTAATGCACTGTACGTGGGCACCCCGAACTCCACAATCAGGAAACTCCAAGGGGTGCAGAACTGTGCGCCCAGACTACTATTTAACATCCCCAGAAAGCAATCAGCTAAGCCAGCATTGAAAGCATTACACTGACTACCGATCGCAGAACGCATAAGGTTTAAATCACTCTGCATCGCACAAAAGACCCTCTGGGGCACCAGCCACAAAATCAACTCCTCCCTTCTGTCCTTTCACCGACCCCTGCGCAACCTGAGATCCACCAACCTGTACCAAGCCAATGTTCCAAAAATCCTGAGAGTACGAACAGGGGACGTACATTCTCGTACAATGCTTCCATCCTTTGGAACTCACTACCCCTACAGTTCAGATCCACAACCCACCACCTCACATTCAGGAAACAACTAAAAACGTGGCTTTTTCAGAAACTGCAGTAAGACCAGATTCTCTTATGGTTTCAATCCAGCGCTGGGATGCCTTAGGGTAGCCATGCGCTCTGTTAAGAATCAATTAATATTAAAAATAAATAATGTCCTACACAAGACAGATCGTACAATTGTCAAGGGGGCATTCACAAATGCCTATTAGGAAGTTCTGGTTTGGAAACTGATGAACTGTACATCTTCCTCCTCTGATGAGTGTTCTGCTTCCACTGAAAGTTGTGGTGTTGGAATGGGAGGCAAATAAGTGATGGTACGTCCTTCTGAAAAACAAACATCAGAAGACAAAGATGCAATTCCAATGTTCCCAAATACATTCATGAATGCCAGTATGGCAGCATGGAAATTCCTGGCAAGGGCTTACTGGCTGGAAAATAAAGCAACAACGTAGCAAATGAGGGCACTTGTTGAAGCCATGAAGGAATCCATCTTGGCCTCCAAACAATGGTTTAAGGCCTTCAGTCCTCTTTCCAAGGACTGGATGGATAAAATGAAGGCTCCCAGCTGCCTAACAACATCACTGGTGTCAGATGTTAAAGGCTGGTGTTGTTCCTTGAACATCATGATACCAGCAATGTCAGCTAGGGATTCATCAATCCCATGGAGCCAAGAGTAGGTAGCTATTACTGCCTTTGACAATCCCTTATTGGGGCTAAGACACTTACAGACGCCTTCAAGAATGCCCGCTATTGTCTCCTTCCCCAACCAGACTTAATTAGCCATTTGCTGCTGGACTTCCACCACTCGCCATTGAAATGTAACTTGGAGGTCCTCAGAGTCCTCAGTTGTTAAAAGGTATGTTGGTGTTCCATGTCCAATCTGGGTCGGTTCATCTGGAGACCCTTGCCAAAACCGATTGAGATGCTGCAAATGTGTCCAGGAGGTGTTGGAAGGTGTCTTCACCCATGGGGGGAGTGGGGGCAGAGTGGTGATATTAGCAGGTGGAATATCACAGACAAGCTGATCTAAATAAATAGGGTATGTTACAAACATTGCATGATTGTATATGACATAATTGATTTCTACTACATTCGGACAGAATTTTTTATAACTTTCAAGTACCCAGGGACATGTAGAACATATGCTTGAATATGCCCAAGTTGTATTATTGTTACTTTTCACATGGCAGTACATGTACATTAATCACAGACCTTCATTATTCACTAGTAGGCATATTTCTGTTATTTTCAAAAAGTGCAGCACATCTAAGAAGCTTAATGCGCTGCTCTGCCTGAAAGGGAGAGGGCGGGAATCAGTCACATTTAACATTATATAGTGCATTCCTGCTCTCTTCCTGCCCTCCATCTGCACTGACACAAAATGTGCTGCCTAGCACCACCTTGGGCACCATAGCACCATGTTGCAAGGGTGCCTGCACTTGCTGTAAGCATCAATGTGTGCCAAGCACTGACCGAGAGATGTAATGCACCATATATTGTTAACCCTCACACATTCCTGCACTCTATGTTTTACGCAGCACAACACACCAATCTGCCTTGCTGTATTGTCTGGTTTGCTATTTGTGCATTTAAGTATCCTAGGGGTCCTGCTTTACAAACATGCACATAACAATATACAGCAAGCCACCTTGCTGCACTATGTGAAGGGCAAGGGCATGCATGTGCAATATTCACAT
The DNA here is from genome assembly GCF_964261635.1 of Lissotriton helveticus. Classification (NCBI taxonomy): domain Eukaryota; kingdom Metazoa; phylum Chordata; class Amphibia; order Caudata; family Salamandridae; genus Lissotriton; species Lissotriton helveticus. The sequence goes on along the minus strand of NC_136071.1, from coordinate 513,724,342 downwards.
TTTACAGGGGAATCCTGCAGTTGCTAGCACACAGAATCATCTCCAGACACCACAACCCCAGAATGCAAGGACCAGATCTCAAGTAGATAGCCTCCTTCATGACCAGATGAATGCAACAGGTCAAGCTTCCTCCATTCACCTTAGAACCCAAGGACCTCATCTGCGGAGTTCTGCAAGTCTCTTCATTCAGCCCCACTCTCTTCAACTTATACATGACTCCTCTAGTAAGCCCCATTTAGACCCACAGACTCAACATCATCTCTTACACTGATGACACCCAGACCATCCTATCCCTCTCAGAAGATACCAACAACACCAAACCTAAATTCAATATGCTTATGACCAATGTGGCTAACTCGATGAAAGATAGTTAGCTCATACTCAATCTGAAAAGATGGACGTGATGATATTCTGCAATAATACCTCACCATGGGACTCCATGTGATGTCTCACATAACTAGGCCCCACCCCCTCACCCTCCAACCACCCAAGAAACCTGTACTTCATTCTGGACACCTAGCTCACCATGAGACATCAAATCAACACTGTCACCTCTGCTTGCTTTCACATATTGTGCATGCTCAGAAAATTCTTCATATGGCCCCTTCCTGACACCTGAAAGACCGTCACACAGACCCTCAGCACATGGAGACTTGACTACGGCAATGCCCTCTTCTACAGAATCTCTGCACATCTGCTATACAAGATGAAAACCTTCTAAAACACCGCCACCAGACTAGTACTAACCTTCCTTGCTGCACACACATCACTCCCACCTCAGAAAAATATACTGGCCCCCCTTTCAGAAACCCTGTCAGTTGAAGATGGTCACCCACACTTATAAGGCACTAGACTGCCAGAGTCCCACCTACCGCACCCTCCACCTACACTTCCACCAAGTAATCACAGGAACCTCTGCTCTGCATCACTTGCGGTCACCCATACCTCCCATATCCCTAGAAGCAAGACTGGAGGTAGGGTACTCTCTTACCTGGCAGACTCTAAACCCAGAACAACCTCATTCAGCACATCAGGACAGCTGTGTCACTTATGAATTTGAGCAAGAAACTGTACACTTGGCTTTTCAACTGATCCTACTTGCAGAGCATGCACCACATGCTACTTCCGGAGAAAGGACGTTATATGCACGCAATTCTACCGATTCGCTATTAAGGACTCGCAAAATACAATGTATGTAGTATTCGCATTTCAGAGATTCCTTTGCATTCCTTATTTGCGACTCACAAATTGCATATTGCAAATAAAGAATGGCTTCCCATTAATTTCTATGGGCCAAGAGGCGCATAGGAATGAATGGGAATTGCATGCAGTCTAGAACTTCTTCTGAGTTATGCTGATGCTGCCTACCATAGTACATGTTAATACTGCCCATTCAAAAACTGGCAGCTCTGCCTCTGCTGATGAGTGTGCCCTCGGCCATATTAAATATGTGCAGGCCTGTCGAACATCACAGCTATTGCTCATTTTTACTTTTCCGCCGATGAGCGTTGGTGGTGTCCCCTCATGTGTTTGCCAGATGTTGGTCCTGACCACTGTACCGCACACAGATCATGCCAATTATTTACATATGTGTTAGTTCAGCTGAGGGATTTTGAAGCTGGGACATTAAATGTGCGCAGGCATGATTGTCCCATTAAATATACAACAGTCACTCTGAGGAGTGCTACGCTGCTGCCCCGGGGCCGTCGGTAAACTTAATGGAGCATCACCACTCAGCTATAGTTGTGCTTCCAGGGTAAACTGAACGGGAAATCACAATAAAACCACCCGTACCCACACATTGTGTTATCGACCGGACCCGTAACTGGGCATCACAGGAGCAAGCATAGACTGCGAGCCATTATTGGCGAACACTCAGGATGCTAGTCAAGTACGAAGCGGGAATTCGGCCACACAAAAAAACACCCGCCCGAAGATCGTTACCTCAATTCCTGGAAACGTGCCACATGTCTTCCACCGGTCAATCCCCTATATGCAATGGGCATGAGTTTAAGTCTACGCAACCCCGCTCCTTACTTCCGCCTGCTAACCAATCCAATAGCATGCCCAGCATAACTCTACAAAGCCTATTTTAAATAAGTGAGAAACACCGTCGCCATCTTTGATTGAACAACCAGGCCAACCCGTAGTGGGCAAACCCTCGCAAGCATGGCCAACACCATCCAAACGTACACATGAAACCGCCTAATCAGTTTTTTAAAAACATTGGTTTCCTTGTTTTGGGATAGCATTTGTACATTTAAACATATGGTTTACGTACATGATCTTGTTCTGAACTGTAGACAAATGGGCATTTTTAGATGAGGATTTTTCAGGCTGTAAAATACATGGGGGATCGGGGACTGTAGGGAGTACGGTTGGGGGCCGGAGAGATGAGGAAAAACGGGGAGGACGGGCTCGGCAGCGGCTGCGCTGCTAGAGGACGGAAAGGGAAGGCTCTGGGGAGGCTCTGGTGCTGAAAGTAAAACGGAACCGTGTGCGAGTGCGCTGGCAGGCTTTGTGCTCGATGGAGGATCCTGGTGAGTGGCCGGTCCCTAAGCCCCATCTTTTTCGGATTGGGGCGTGTTTTGCAATGATGACATCACAGAGAGAAAGAAATGAAAAAACACACCCCGAGTCCGAAAAAGACGGGGCTTAAACGGACAGACGCCCCTCTCATCCAATGGCTGGTCTCCATTTAGGAAGCCAGCCAATGGAGAAGAGGGGCGGGTTCAAGCCCCACTATGAGAAACATAAAGTCTTGGAGCGAGACTGCGCAAGCGCAGCCTATGCAGGCCGAGACCTAAAAACAGGGTAATGGCAATCCAACAAATGTAAGTGATATGAATACCTACACTTCTCACAAATTATTTAGGCTGCCGTCGATTATAAGAAATGTACAAAGTTATCGCTCATGGTACAGAGTAACTGAGTATGAACAAATGAGCAGATGTGTAAATAGCATGCAATGGTTGCAGTAGCTTCTTGTGATTCTCAAACACAGTCATGAGTACGGATGATTGAACACTCATTCAGGGCTAGGGTGATACGGAGCCAATCCAAGGAAGTGAAACCATAGTTTTAGTAACATATAACTTCCCCGGACCGGGCACCCTGTGGATGAAATGAGCCATAATTGAACCAAAGGTTTGCACCAGTTAAAGCATGCTATGACAAAACTAGGCATGATACTGATTCGCCTGAGTGGGAATTATCTTACAACCTCCAAGGGGTAGATCCAAGTACTACAATACATGTGGTTGACACTCTGGAATTTGGCCCTCGACTGGGCTGAAGCAAAATTATCTGGTCAGAAATCATCCCACGTAGGGAATGGCATTGAGCTAGGCCAACTGCAGCAATTGAACTGCGCAAGAGGATAATCCGTCTCACAATGCACAAATTCACAAAGCAAACTGGCTTGATTTCATTAGACATAGTCCATTGAGCAGGAAACTGTTTGTGGAACATTCTACAACATGGTATGTACCTCTATGCCATTAGTATGGACATCCTCCTAATTACCCAAGAGTCTTGAAGGCTAGTCGCAGGGTCTCCATCAAGCTTGGAAGAGTTATGGGACAACTATAAGGCTTTACTGGGTAAGGGAGATGGTAAAGGTTCAGACCACAAGTAGTCCTTATGGTAGGCACTGAGATGAACGTGAATCGCTCCTCAATCATTCAAGGGACAATTGGTTGGAATCCTGGGAAATCGCCAGGATTGGCCTTGCTTTTCTTTGATGTGCTCAGGAGTCTAATCAGTATGCTGGTGATCAAGGAAACAGATCATGCCTTTCCCTGGCGGATGTTCGGTGTTCTACTCCTACTACTGATACTCGGATCGCTGTTAGGTTAACCCAACCTGTGTAACGAATAAACCAGAGACAAAAATACTTTCTGCAAAAAGGCTTTGGTGCCAGTTAGTAAAGTTGCGGTAGAGCATATCAATGCTTTTTGTTCCAATCCTCACAAGAGCTAGAGGTAAGCATTGCTACGCCTGACTAACCTTTCCCACTTCACTCAAGGGAGATACTAATGTACGGCAGTAGGATGTATTTAATGGTACTAACCTCCCACACATCTCTCGATGTACACTAACACAATGCTTCATATAGTATCAATCCACCAGAACATGTTGATGGTCTCGTGAATTAATGTGTTCTATGGGGGAAGTGAGGGGTGTTAGACAGGCACAATGAACATACCTGTTAAACCCAATATACCTGTGAAACACATACAGTGCAGAATGCGTGACTCCATGAGCCGGTTCTGAGATGTTATAGGAGTAGAAGGAAAGCAAACTTTCGTCGAATAGGGTTACAGAAGTGGGGCTGCACAAACATACGACGACCCCCCACACCAAAGAATCCACCAGAACATGTTGATGGTCCTGATGAAGTGGCCGGGCCTTTGATTGTCCTTGAAAGAGTTGTATCCAGCAGTTTTCAGGCAAAAATAAAAAATGTCAAGTTTAATGTTCCTGCTGGAGAGATTTGAGTTTTGTCTAGTGAAAGTTTTGGGTCATAATAAAGTTGTGCTGAGGGTTAATATGAACTGTATTTTTTGTGGGTAGCTCTGTGGGTTATTGATTTTGTCACAAAGATCCTTTTGTTGCTTACAGTCCATAAGTTACAATACTAACATAGCACAGTGACCCATGAACTGTCATCAAAGAGCAGCATCCAAACTGCATGGTATAGGTTAGAACATTATGGGGCATATTTAGGAGGAAGTGGTGGAGTGATGTGTTAGCCACCATGGCTTAACGCCTCACTCCACCACTTCAGAAACGCATGGTTGCACCATATTTACAAGGATATGGTGCAGTCTTGCGTTTCCCCGTGCTGATGCAACACTTAGCAGTGTAGCAAAAACGCAGGCACCCTTACACCATAGTGCAATGATGTCTGCGTGCAGGGGAAAGACTGTTTGTGTACAGGAAGGTCCTCCTTCCTGTACATAAACAATCTTTCAATTCCATTTTGTCACTTTTTTGTGTGCTGCTTCATGTAGCACACATGGTAGTCACAAAGTTTTCCCTGGTCTTTCATTATCGTAATGTTGCTAAAAATCGTTAGTTTTGATAGAAATATGTTCATATTAGTAACTCAACCCCAACCACTGTGGTGTGTTTTAAATTCTAAATGTGTGTTTCTCGGGAACAAGCACTCTTAAAACATGTGACTCCTACACCTTGCAGTTCTTTGTCTTATGTAACATTGTCCATAGACTGATTTATGCATGTATGATTAATTGACTCAGTATAATGTTTGTGCAATGTAAAGTGCTCTGACACCCTACACTGGTATGAGTAGCGCTTTAAAACAAACGAAATGCATGCGAAATAGGGGTTATGGAGAGATGAGGGGAGCTGTTGGGGGGGTAATGAAGGAGTCCGTGATGCAGGAGGTAATGGGGGGTGGCCTACAACAACTGTTGCAACGTGTCACACCAGAGCTAAAGCAACTCCATTCCAGGGACAACCTGGTGAAGACTACCCGCAAGCGTTCTTCAGAAAGCACTGGTGCGGGATTACACCTAAAATACTGACTTTATATGCTGCCATGATGAGTGGGGAAACAGGTGTGCTCTCTCTGACCCCGGGAGCAGGGGGGGGGGGTTTAGGTACAGACATAGTCTGAGATTTTGGCAGCTAAAGAAGACCTGACTGTTCCATGGGAAAGTAGGCCTGCAGCGCACACAGAACTCCAGAGGCTAAAAGGGGGAAGCTTATTCTTTTTAGAGTGAGGCTAAGCCGTGGCAGGCCCTAGCTAGGCTTCTAGGTGGCTTTTGTTTATCTCAAATTACTCTGGCACCTTGAAGTTAACAGCGGATGTGGCATAATGGCTAGAGCAGCCAACCTTGAAGCTGGGGGACCGGGTTGGAGCTTCAGCTGGAGCATCACATACTAAAATTAACAAATTACTTAATCTCTCCGTGCCTAAAAAATATCAATGTGTCCGTCTGAAATGCAATGAGTGCTCCTGTAAAGTGCTCAGACACCTTCGGCTCGAGCTCGCGCTTTAAAAAAAAAAAATGCCCAAAAAAGAGGGAATTGTGCCAAGTTCCCGAGTCCTCGCCGTGAGCATTGTTTGCAGTTCGGTGGGGAGGGGCGCGTCTTGAGTGGGGTGTCTGGTTCTTTGGAGTTGGAAGGTTTGCCTCGAGACTGTGCTCGCCCCAGAGCAGATCCCCAGACAGAGAAGGACAACGCAGGGCACTGTGCCAACATCGGCCCATACCCCAAACCGCTCACAACAATTTCCCATAATAACAGACACCACACAATGTTTTGTTGAAGAAAGTTGTTGCAGCTTTATTTGCATAAACATTATGCCAGCATGTTGGGTTATCTTACGGGTGATCCAGGGTCAGGCCGCCTCTCGCGACCTGCCCACCTAATGAGCCATAAACCCCCTGTGGTGTTAACCGCGGGGGTGTTGTCAGTTTTGGGGGAAGGGCTAACCCCCTCCCCCCGGCGGACCTCCAGTCCAACCCTTTCTCACGCCCCTCCCCCTATGGGGGGCAGAGCGTTGCAGGCAACCCCCGGTTGCTCAGGTCCACAACCGCCCAAAGGACTAACGGGGCGCCGTCCCTCCTCCAGGATCCCACCGAGGATCTCCCTGGGGATAATTGGCTCTCGCACCCTTACTGTGCTCCTGTAAAGGGTACCCTTCTGTACCTTCCAGCGTTGGATCGCCCTGTAACTCCGCCTGCAACACAAAGCAAAATAGTATTAGATAACTACCCCCCCCCCCTGCTGCCCGACAGCCGGGTTAGCGGTAGGGAGGGAAAACAGCGTCCGGGCAGCACTGCTTGTCCGGGTCAAGGGGGAGAGGGTCCATCCACGCGGCAGATCAGGGGTCAAAGAGGGTGCCAGGCTCGCAACCCCAGGCTATATACCTTCGGCTCCGCCCCTCCCCCGCCGGAAGTGACATCATTGGAGACCCTCCGGGTTATGTTATGTTATGTTATGTTACTATAGTTTTATATAGCGCAAATCACCACTGGTCTCTAAGTACTTTTAAAGAAAAAGGAACACAACAGATAGCCACCGGTCGACCGCCCGCGACCACACTGACGATTTAAAGTATAGATGTTATCTTTTTAAACAAGTGGGTTTTTAACGCCTTTCTGAAGGACAATAGCACTGGCTCCCCTTGCAGGCTTGCAGGTAGCTCGTTCCAGATTTGAGGAAGGACCAACAGAGCTCTACCACCCTTTGATTTGAGTTTAAATCTCCGTGGGGTTAGTTTACAGGCTTTGGAGGAGCTCAAGGCTCTGCCCGGGATGTACTTACTCAGACAGTCTTTGATATATTTAGGGGCTTCTCCAAAGATGGTTTTATGGGCTATACAGAGACACTTGAACTGCACTCGATATTCGATGGGCAGCCAGTACAACTTCTGTAGAAGGGGCGTCGCTCATGTTCTCCTCGGTAGGGAGAAGATCAGCCTGGCCGCATCATTCTGAACCACCTGCCATTTCCTAAGGAGCTTCCCCGGAAGACCCAAACAAAGAGCGTTACCATAGTCCAGCCGCGAGATGACTATGGCGGACACAATGGATTGCAATGTCGGAACAGAGGGAATAGGAACACGTTTCCGGAGTTGTCTGAGTAGGCCTATACAAGAGCCCACCACCGCGGAAACTTGAGGGGCCATGGACAGATCTGCATCAATTTTTACTCCTAAGCTTTTTACTACTCTTCCCGGAGTTGGCACCTCCCCTAATTCGGGGGACCGGAAAAGCTCACACCAGGGGCTATCTTGTGAAGTGATGATAAGCACCTCAGTTTTATCTGGGTTAACCTTCAGGAGGTTATTTGCCATCCAGTTAACCGTAAATCTAAGAAGATTCTTTACTGAGTCTTGCGCCTGGCTGGTCCCAAACACTAGACCGTTCTTTGGGGGTCTGTGCCATCCTTTGGCACTAAGGGTGTCCGCCCTCTTAGGTGGCCCCCTTCGGTGGCCCGGGGCAGCCTGGCATAGTGCCAACATCAGCCCATACCCTAAACCGCTCACAACAATTGCCCATAATAACAGACACCACACAATGTTTTGTTGGAGAAAGTTGTTGCAGCTTTATTTGCATAAACATGATGCCAACATCTTGGGTTATCTTACGGGCGATCCAGGGTCAGGCTGCCTCTCGCGACCTGTCCACCTGATGAGCCATAAACCCCCTGTGGTGTTAACCGCGGGGGCGTTGTCCGTTTTGGGGGAAGGGCTAACCCCTCCCCCCGGCGGACCTCTAATCCACCCCTTACTCACGCCCCCCCCCTATGGGGGGGCAGAGCGTTGCAGGCAACCCCTGGTTGCTGAGGTCCACAACCGGCCAAAGGACTAACGGGGCGCCGTCACTCCTCCAGGATCCCACCGAGGATCTCCCTGGGGATAATTGGCTCTCGCACCCTTACTGTGCTCCTGTAGAGGGTAACCTTCTGTACCTTCCAGCGTTGGATCGCCCTGTAACTCTGCCGTGGCTCTGGGTGTGGCCCCCGCCGCCCCAGAGCCCCCCACCTTATATTGCTCTTTCACTTACCACCTGCCGCTACCAATGCCTCGTCTAAATCTAGCAGGAAGAGGTCCATCCCCACTTTGGCTAGGTGTATGTCGTCCTCTTCAAAGCACCCTGTGCATACGCATGTAGCAACCCATGCCTGACCAAACCAAATCATCTTTGCTATGTGAATTTGCGCATTGCGCTGTTCACCCGCCTGCACGAGGCCTCCATTGCCTCCCCTGACCTTGCGCCCCGTCAAGATAGCCTCGGGGTAATTTCGGAACACCATATCTCACAGGTCCCCAGCAAGTTGCTCAATTCGCCCAAAGTGCTCTTCGTCATGTGCAGCCGGCCCCTGCGCCCCAGGTGAAACCAACTCATCACCTCCTAGGTGTATTACCAATAAATCGGGTGGTGAGTCCCCCTTGCCCAGTTTCTGAAGAATTTTCCGCTTCAAGCTATTCCAGTGCATGTCGGAAGTTCCCAGCCCCTCACCCTTCACTTTCCGCCTGCTGCTGCCAATGCTTGGCCTTATTCTAGCAGGAATAGGGCTATTCCTACTTTGGGCAGGTGAATCCCAAGAACCTCAAAGCCCCGTTGCTCCTTCAGGGTCCAACGTGAGGACCTCCCTGTGGATATTCGGCTTTCGCACCCTTACAGTGCTCCTGTAGAGGGTACCCTTACTGTACCTTACAGCCTTTGGATCGTCTTGTAATTCCGCCAGAGTACTAGGTGTGGCCGCCGTCCCCCAGGGCATCCCACCGCCAAGACCTAGTTACCTACAGCATGTTCATTCAGAGGCCTCCCTCGGCTCAAGCAAAGACATGTCCTTTCCTCCTCTGGACAGCAGTGCTGTCCAGCAACCAAAATACACTATCAGTTCTACCGCTCCACAGGACTGTGAACTGTATCAGTAATGTCCCTGAACCTCTAACTATCACTGCAAACTCTGCTATGGAGATGTGCCTATTAGTGCTCCATCCCCTCCATTTCAGCACTGTCAAGGCCAATCGCACCCTCCTGGGAATGGCTCACTCGCGCCCACTGCACAAAGCAAGGCCTATCTATATGTAGCCCATAACCTTGCATTTATCCCAGACAGTGTATCAGGGTTCTGTTGAAACATAGTTTGCTTGACTGCCAAGTGCACATTGCTCTGTCCCGGATATGAATTTTTCTCTAATCCGTATCCGGCTGCCAAGCTGCTGACCTTGCCCGCCCCAACCCTGGGCGAACTAAAAGAGGTTATACTGCTAACCATAAGCAGATGCTGTTGCTAATGATGGTCCTATACATAACTGGTAAACTCGATGCTGTACTATATCACTTACACATGGTGCAGCACCCTTGGCCCAACACATAAACTTTACAAACCCAGGAGCAAGCCTGAGCTGGCTACCCCAGGTTCATGCTGCACATGCCTTACTCTAAGGAGCTCCACCCCACGGAGCATACGTCCCCTCTCCCCTGCTGTATGCAAACCCTATAGTGTGTCACAAGTACTGACCTCCAGAAAACTTCTGGAAAAGACCCTTGAGCACCCTCCTAAAGATACCATACCAGTCTTCTGCCCAACTACCCTTGTGGTTACCCCTCCTGTGAACTAAGAGCTGAGGCCAGTATTTGCCTAAGGTACTTGAACACAACTGGGGCTGATGTGTAAGGAGGTCATGTTAATAGCACAACCGCTACACTTAACACTGCTTCTACTCTCCCCTACAAGAAGTCAGAACCGGGTTGTCACCTAGCCCCCCAAGAGCTCTTAACCAGGAACATCATCCAGGCTCCGAGACCGGAGCACCCTTGTCCATTCCTGCTTCCGTTCCCACTTGTCCTTCTCAGAGTGGTGCCTGTGTACTTGATCCGATTGTCCTGAAATTAGAAAACAGGTTACACTCCAATCGTGAACGTGCTGACCCAGAACCCCGCACACTGGCCCCAGTGTGTTCTTCCCCTGTTCCTGCTCTGAGCCCTGGCAGGCCAGCTTGCTAGGCTTGTTTTGACCATTATAGAACAAAACCCGTGCGTTTCTGGAAGAAATAACAAATCCATGAAAACAGCCCCTAACCAGCATTGACAGGTAAGCCTATTGCTCGCTGGATTGCCAGGAACAGAGCCCCTTACTTGCGCACCAGTTGCTGTACAAACGAACACATTCCCTTATTGCACATGGGATGCGTGATATGCCAGTTGTGTAAAAGCAAACGTATTTCATTTTTTGTCACAGGGAATGCATGATTCAATCAATCAATCAGCAAAATTTGTAAAGCGCGCTACTCACCCGCTAGGGTCTCAAGGCGCTGGGGGGGGGGGGAGTCGCTACTGCTCGAACAGCCAGATCTAGAGTTGTTTCCTGAAGGAGAGATGGTCCTGGGTCAGCCGTAGGTGGGTGGGGAGGAAGTTCCATGTCTTGGCCGCCAGGTAGGAGAAGGATCTTCCTCCGGCGGTGGATTTGCGGATGCGTGGGATGGAGGCGAGGGCGAGGCTGGCGGATCGGAGCTGGCGGGTGGGCGTGTAGAATGTGAGGCAACTGTTGAGGTATTTCGGGCCCATGTCGTGGAGAGCCTTGTGTGCGTGGGTGAGGAGCCTGAACGTGATCCTCTTGCTGGCGGGGAGCCAGTGCAGGTCTTTCAGATGGGCCGAGATGTGGCTGTGACGAGGGATGTCCAGGATGAGTCGTGCAGAAGCGTTCTGTATGCGCTGGAGTCTTTTCTGGAGTTTGGCTGTGGTACCGGCGTAGAGGGTGTTCCCGTAGTCCAGGCGGCTGGTGACGAGGGCCTGGGTGACCGCCTTCCTGGTTTCGGTGGGGATCCAACGGAAGATCATACACAGCATGCGCAAGGTGTTGAAGCAGGAAGACGAGACGGCGTTGACTTGCTTGGTCATTGTGAGGGAAAAGTCCAGGATGAAGCCTAGGTTGCGTGCATGGTCCGTTGGCTTGGGTGCGGTGCCCAGGGCCGGGGACCACCAGGAGTCGTCCCAGGCAGAAGGGGATGGTCCTAGGATGAGGGCTTCCGTCTTGTCTGAGTTCAGTTTCAGACGGCTGAGCTTCATCCATTCCGCGACGTCTTTCATTCCTTCCTGGAGGCTGGCTCTGGCGGTGGCGGGGTCGTTGGTGAGGGAGAGGATCAGCTGGGTGTCGTCGGCATAGGAGATGATGTTAAGGTTGTGTTGGTGTGCGATGGCTGCGAGAGGGCTCATGTAGACGTTGAAGAGGGTGGGGCTGAGTGAGGATCCTTGCGGAATGCCGCAGATGACTTCAGTGGCTGTGGATTGGGACGGGGGAGGCGGACTCTCTGAGTTCTTCCGTCGAGGAACGAGATGATCCACTCCAGGGCCGCTCCTTGGATTCCGGTGTTGCTGAGGCGCTGTATCAGGGTGCGGTGGCATACGGTGTCGAAGGCTGCTGAGAGGTCTAGGAGGATGAGGGCAGTAGTTTCCCCGTTGTCGAGCAGGGACCTGATGTCGTCGGTAACTGCGATGAGAGCGGTCTCGGTGCTGTGGTTTGCTCGGAAACCGGACTGTGAGGGGTCGAGGGATCCGTTTGTCTCCAGGAAGGCGGAGAGTTGTTTGTTGACGGTCTTCTCGATGACTTTGGCCGGAAAAGGGAGGAGCGAGATGGGGCGGAAGTTCTTGAGGTCCGTGGGGTCCGCGGTGGGTTTCCTTAGGAGGGCGCTCAGCTCGGCATGTTTCCATCTCTCCGGGAAGGTGGCAGATGCGAAGGAGCTGTTGATGATGTTCCGGAGTTGGGGTGCGATGATGGAGTCGGCTTTGTTGAAGATGTGGTGTGGGCAGGGGTCAGTTGGGGAGCCGGAGTGGATGGTGTTCATCAGGCGGGTGGTGTCTTCGGTGCTGACAGGGGTCCAGGTACGGAGGGTGGTGGTGGGGGGCGTTGGTTCGGTGGTTGGGAGCATGGTCTGTGCGCCGAAGCTGTCGTGTATGTCGACGATCTTGCGGTGGAAGAACGAGGCGAGTGAGTCGCAGAGGTCTTGCGAGGGTGTGATGTCGTTGTTGCAGGCGCTGGGGTTGGAGAGCTCTCTGATGATGCTGAAGAGTTCCTTGCTGTTGTGAGTGTTGTTGTCCAGTCGTTCTTTGAATGTTGTCCTTTTAGTGGTGCGGATCAGGTGGTGGTGTTTGCGGGTGGCGTTCTTGAGGGTTGTCATGTTTTCTGTTGTCTGGTCGTGGCGCCAGGCTTTCTCGATTTCTGATTTGCCCACACTCTGCCACTGCTTACAGCGAGAACACCCCAATTATTGCCCAGTCAAACAACAAATTGCCCAGCCGCATACGTTGTTTTTACAAGATGTAGCACCCAATTATTGCACAGGGGCTACCTAATATGCACAGACTCACCAGTTAACTACCACTGTATTACTTCCATGGGGAGTAACCTGCGCGCCCCACAACAGGGACAGTAATGACACCTGGGGAGAACCTGGGAATACCAGACCCTAGCACACTGCCCGCAGTGTGCTATGACCCTTCTACCTGTTGATAGTTCAGGTGGCCCCCCATGTGAGTACGGTGGTTCTCCAGCGCGGTTCCTGCATTTGAGGCATAAAACATACATTAGAAGCCATTCCCCCCTCATTTACCAAATGGATTCTCTGCAATGAGACAGGGGCCATCAATGTCCCCCACACTACCAAGGCCAAGCCTGTTTTGTCGGATACGAGAACTAGTTTGCTAACTCGATCGCCTGGATCAGAGCCCCTTTCTTGCGCACCAGTTGCTGTACAAAAGAACACATTCCATTATTGCGCATGGGCTGCAAGATATGCCCCGACACATCACATGTGTACAAGAAAACACATTTCAATTTTGTCACAGGGCATGCATGGTTTGCCCGCAGTCTCCCACTGCTTACTGTCAGAACACCCCAATTATTGCCCAATAAATCAACAAATTGCCCGAGTTCATCTGATGTTTTACAAGTGAAAACATCCAATTATTGTACAGGAGCTACCTGCTAAGTTCCGATTCACCAGTTGACTACGAATGTAATATTTCCATGGGGTGTAACCTGTGTGCCCCACAACAGGGACAGTCCTGACACCTGGGGAAGACCTGGGTGTCAAGGACCCTAGCACACTGCCCCCAGCATGCTATGACCCTTCTACCTGTTGATAGTTCAGGTGGACCCCCATGTGAGTAGGGCTGTTCTCCAGCGCGGTTCCTGCATTTGAGACATAAAAACATCCATTAGAAGCCCTGCCCCCCTCTGTATAACAATATGGATTCTCTGCAAAGAGACAGGGCCATCAATGCCCCCCACGCCACCGAGGCGAAGCTTGTTTGTCAGTTACGAAAACTAGTTTGCCCACAATACATTCTCGTAAGGAGTTGGGTGGGGCACATACTTGCGTACCTCCAGCGCCAGATGCAGAAGTGTAGTGTCTTGAAACTAAGTAAATTATTCACATGCTAAGTCTAATAATGACCATTGCACTTTGGAGGGTGTGAATTAGAGTCACTTCTTAACACATCCCCTTACTATTCTTCTCTCCTTGTACTTTGTACACTTTTGTAACTTGCACACCTGTCATCTTACCTCCTAAAACGCACCGTTTGCTACCACTTGTATTGTTTGATCTGAGAAAAATTGTCCACGGAGCCCATCCATGGGTGAAGAAATAACTCTACAAACTGCTAAATGTAGGAAAAGCTCTATACAGTCACCGTTAATTGGACAATAAATCCCACACCAAGCTCTCTCCCCGTGATGTGGTTTAAAATGTTGCATAGTCCTGGGGGTAGCTTTGACACCTACACCATTAGAACCACAGGGACTCAAAAAAGGTTGTGACCCTGCACACACTCGCAGTGAAGGTATATAAAGATGGTATATAAAACACGTGTGACACACAAATGCTGCGCATTCACGCACAATGGTGACGTGCTCAAGACATACCAATTGCTCCCCATGGCACATTGCTGTCACACAAACCCCCACACCCCACACAGCGACAGTTCGCAAACAGTAGTGGCGCCCTCATCCAACCACAGAGGCTCATGACACCCTAGCCCCAGTAAACTAAGACTCAGTTTACACGCAAAATACATGTAGGCAGCTGACAGGTACGCAAGCCCTAACTGGGTCGTCCGTGTCCCAGCCCCAATACGATAGCACCAGTTGCTTTACAAGGGGCATCAAATTTATGACACTGGAAGAACAGGATTACCCTCGAAACACAGGATGTATGCGTGTCGGTTGCCAGGCATCGAAGCTGATGCTACCACTGCAGATACTCCCAGGCCCAAGAGCGACAGATCCAATGGTGTTCTATTTTATAGAGAGGAGCCACACATAACCAGGGTACACTTGGACTGAACTATTATAGATAGTCGGTCCAACCATACCTGCTCCAGATCAAATCCCAAAGTCCTCTTTGTCGTCTAATCCTTTGCCAACAGACAATCTGTAATTAGAAAAACACGTTAGCCTCAAACCACACCTGTTTTCCGTTACATCTGGCCCACTGACCCCAGTGTGCCGACACTTGTTTACCCATGGTCACTCCAGTGACTTTCAACGAGGCGTGCCCCGGCATCCTTTTCTGAATGGTAGCCTGCATGGACATAGAACAAAATGTAAAATTAGCCCCAACCCCACCCAACATCATCACACCAGGCCCTGGGGGTGCTGGACGGGCTAGGAGAAAATGCACACCAAATAACCACATGGTTTGGGCCAATTGCGCCCTATCTATGCTGCGTGGCCTTGTACCTACAAGAAGTGAGCAAGAAGTCTTGTACCTGGGTCTACGATGCACACCTAAATTAGCAGTCACATTGCAAGTGTAAATAGAAACACTTCCCCTATCCTCATGTCCATAAGCAACTCTAGCATTTTATTCCCCTTACGAACTCATGTAATCCACAATACTATGTAATGCCACTGATTCACTGGAAAGCGCTTGGACACCTTCAGGTAAATTTCATGCTATATAAACTCTCAATTAACTAAGCATAGCCTCAACTCCTGCCAAACATCGTAAGGGAGGCAGTAAACATGGCATACATAACTTGGAACTGGTTCTTCCGTGAGGCACTCGTACACCTACAGCTAAAGTTTGCTCTGATTACAAACGTATATAAACATCGCAACGTAACAATTGCTTTTGTGCTCGAGTCTCTGCCATGTACTGCAGTATTATACCTCTACTTGTACATTGTGCGCCTATGTAACCTGTACACATGCCACTTTAACTTCCTGTGATGCACCAACTTGATACTGGTGCTTCTGCGAGGCGCTCGTACACCTTCGGGTAGTGTTCACGCTAATTCCAAACGTAATTAAAGAACATTGCTACGTAACGTTCGCTATTGCGCTTGAGCGTCTGTCATCTAAAAACGCTTCCACTTGCCACTGTTCATAACCAACTTTAACCATTTGTGCCTCTTAACGAACTCATGTAATCCCAAGTCCTATGCAAACACGCTTCTATGTAAAGCGCTCTGACAAATTCGGGTAATGTTCACGCTATATAAACTCAAATAAATAACCTAGGCACAGCTCCCGCCAACGGCGTGAGGGAAACAGTACATGGCTTATATAAATTGCGCTAGTTCTTCTGTGAAGCGCTCGTACACCATCGGGTGATATTCGCGCTGTATCCAACCGTATTTAATCCTCGACACTCCAGCTGAGCCGCAACGTTTGTTCTTGTGTTTCAGTGACCTCCATTTATTGCAGTATTATACTTTTACTTGTACTTTGTGCTCTTTTGTAACATGCACACACGTCACCATTTCCTCCTGTAATGCACCACCCGCTACCTCTTGTATTCCGCCTGCCCACCATTGCCATCCTTGCCTCATGTAATGTAATGTTTGCTTTTGTAATGTTCTCATGTATCCGTTCTGTTCCTATTTTGAAGCGCTCTGACACCTTCGAGTAAGGTCCGCTCTATATAAAAACGCATAAACAAATAAATAGTCCCCGGCAATGCCTCTGCCCGCAGAGGGCCGGCCACACGGCCACACCAAGGCCACCCTGACCAGCGTGACACCAGCTAGGATAGCGCATCCCCCCTCCCCCGGAGCACAAACTACTCCCAACAGCCTCGCAAACGAGAGGCCAGACTGACCCACCGGCTCCCCAC
This sequence comes from Lissotriton helveticus, assembly GCF_964261635.1. Classification (NCBI taxonomy): domain Eukaryota; kingdom Metazoa; phylum Chordata; class Amphibia; order Caudata; family Salamandridae; genus Lissotriton; species Lissotriton helveticus. Next base: position 513,707,733 of record NC_136071.1, on the reverse strand, counting down.
CCCGCCCACAAGACCAGGCCCACTCCCCCAAAGGCACCGACCGACACCTGCCCCGGTCCCAGACCACGTGACCGCAGCCCCCCCCCCCGCACCTAAGCAGGCAGCACCCACCCACCGAGGACCCGAGGGGAACGCAGGAGCAGGGGGAGGGGGGGGCGAGAGGGTAAACCACTCACCTCACAAAAACAGCATCCGGGCAGCACCGCTCGTCCGGGTCAAGGGGGAGAGGGGGTCAAAGAGGGCGCCAGGCCCGCGACCCCAGGCCATATACCTTCGGCTCCGCCCCTCCCCCGCCGGAAGTGACATCATTGGAGACCCTTCGGGTCCCAAACACTAGACCGCTCTTTGGTCTGTGCCATCCTGTGGCACTAATGGAGCCGCCCTCTTAGATGGCCTCCTTCGGTGGCCCGGGGCAGCCTGGCATTCAACGCGTGAACATGTTTACTTTGTAGAAGGGGTCTATGGAATTAATGTGTGTAAGGGGGGCTTCACATGAAATGTTTTCAAGACCACTGCTGTAGGATAATGTGAGGGCCAAAGCATGGGCAGGCTTGACTCGTGAATGAATGTGTTCTATGGGGGAAGTGAGGGGTGTTAGATAGGCACAATGAACATGTTAAACCCAATATACCCGTGAAACACATACGGGCACATGCATCAACGATAATTGCATTCGCAAACGGTGCGAATCGCAATTTTCGGCCATTTGCGAATGCAATTATCAAAATTGCAATGCATCATGTATTTCGCACTTTTAGGAATCGCAATCATGTTGCGATTTCTAAAATTGCGATTGCATTTCAGAAATCGCAATTTCAGATTTCTGAAATGCAATGCATGATCATTTTTAAATTGCGAATTTTCAATTTGGAAGGGGTAAATTAGCATGAGGTTGAACCTCGTGCTAATTTACCGAAAACCGTCAAACATGCACAAAAATGCATTTTTTAAAGTTGCATGTTACACACACACATGTCCTTGGGACATGTGTGTGTGTAAATTGCACTTAATTTTAATTTCAGGGGTGCAGGGAGGAGTTCTTTGGACCCCCCCCTGCACCCTTGAAATTGCATTTTCAATTTGCGATTCGCAAATTGAAAATTGCAAATTGTAATGCCTTCCCATTGATTCCTATGGGCCTCTTGGCCCATAGGAATCAATGGGAAGGGTTTTCCTTAATTGCGATTCGCAAATTGTGAATCACAATTAAGGAATATTACCGAATCGCAAAAAATAAAAGTGAATTAATCATGCATTGCCGTTTGCGAATCCTTAATTGCGATTTCTTAATTTTCGCAATTAAGGATTCGCAAAAGGCAACATTGATGCATGTGGCCGATACAGTGCAGAATGCATGACTCCAGGAGACGGTTCTAGGATGTTACAGGAGTGGAAGGAAAGCAAACTATCGTCGAATAGGGTTACAGAAGTGGGGCTGCACAAACACGCGACGACCCCCCACACCAAAGCAGCCCGGGTGTCTATACTAACGTGCTCCTGGGCTGCCAGGCACTGGGCATCACAAAGTCTTTGTAGACTCTAATAAAACAAAAATAAGAAATTAGTAACGGAAAATGCGTAAATTCTCACCTGTAGTGGGGGCGAAGGGTATCTTCCAGCCCAGGTAGCAGAGCAGGGGTCTCCCCGGACTTGTGCCAGGCCTTCTGTGGGACACTTTGGAATAGCCCTTAGGAGGAGTTACCCAGGACGAGGGGTGAGGTCAACAGAGGTCACTGGTCAAAAACTAGTGGCTTTTAGATTCAGACCACACCCAAGATCCCCCCCGCCCCCTCACACACTGTCCTCGCAAGGACAGTTTCCCCACCTCCTTCCCAAGGGAGGCCCTCAATGCACGTCACCCATGACTTATACACCTCTTGTCTCGTGCTCAAAGCATGAGCAGGCATCACCACCAATGCAGACCTATTGACACCGCAGCAAGGCCAGTCCACCCACACTGCTTGCCCACTCACCATCCCTCCCGCACCAGATCGCTCAAGGTCCCTTCTGCCTCGTATAAGTGGTTCATCTTAACTAAGTTATTTTATTTGTATTCTGGGACTTGTAACTGCTTTTCTCATTATAAGCCCCAGAATGCAAAGAACAAGACTGGACATTGGATGAAAGAGAAATAAAACTAGCTTCTCAAACAAAGACCTGGAGGCTCTCACCCCTGCCCCAGTACATCCCTGTAAGACCAGTCACCCTGAGCTCCCCTGCAGAGTGGGCCGCTGCGCATGCGCACACCAACTCTCCACACCTAAGACGTAGCAGCCCTCACTGAGACCAGCCACACACCTTGTTCTACCCACTCTAAGCATCCACTCACCAAATCTAGAATCCGAGAATCACTCATGGGAACCATCACCCCTGCTCTACACACCTGCCCAACAGAAGCAAACACTGACACTCCCCCCAGAAACAATCCCACTCAGCCCCGGGGGACCCATTCATCGCGGCCCGCTTCACTGCAATACAAGGCCAGGCGGACTGAAAACTGTCAGTTCGAGATACACTGGCGTGGAATCACACCTCTGCTACCCTACAATCCGGAGAAAGCATTCTGCATGCCCACTCTACACAGTCTGCCTGGCGAGAAGGGCAATCAGGCAGTGTCTAACCGGCTGGTCTGGTGGGTCAGTGTGGGGGCAGTTTTTTGGGCTGTTTGTGGGCCAGATTTATAGCCTGCTGGGACAGTTGTTACTGTAGCAAGTTCAAATCCATGCATTTTTCCATAGCTTGCAAAACACTTATAACGAGTCGTTAAAAGTTCAAAACTGCCCTACTTTACAAACTTGGGTTACTGTTTTTATAGCTGTCTGATTGGTTAATGAGGGCCACTTTTATTTCGGTGCCCGGGCCTATTCTCTGACCCTGCAACTTCGACACCCTTATTCTTCGCGCCTCGCCAGATTTGAAGCGCTGTGTAAACGCACTTGCATAACAATGCTGTGTACGTCCACCACCAACTTAGCCACGCCCTCGTCCACACGGGAGCACCCCCACCTGTCTCCCTATCGACCCCCACCACAGTGAGCTGCTAAGGACCGCCCACTGTCCCTACTGGGAAGGAATCAACGCCATCTGGGTGCAAACAAAGCCCAGACCCCTGGGAAAGGGCTTTGACATTCAAGAGAGGGCATCGACCCAGATCCCCCCACCCCGGTAGCGGATCATCGCACATTCCATTGAAAGGCCCGGTCTTACTGAGTCCTCGCCGAGTTTAATCTGAATACTAAGGGGTGTGTAAAATGAGCCTGTGCCAGTCTAAACAAAGTACTACATAGTGGGCACATTTTGCCTTTACAACAGATATGCAAGTCTGAGCGCGTTAATATGAACATTGGCGTCTTTAAAATCGGTGTCCTTTTGTATCAGGAGTCCCACCGCGTGGGTACAGTTCCCAATATACCACTTTCATCACATTACACTTGAGCAGCGAGGTGCATGTATACAGCCCACGTAGATACCACAAGTACACACATCCAAACAATATGACTAATAAATGCTCCATAGTGCATTCAAATGGAAAATTCCACAATCTCCCCAGTGAATAGGGTCTAGCGCGTTAAACCTAAAAACTAATGTGTACGTTGTGTCATCACTCAGAGTATAAAGTGTGGACGAGTGGCGAGTTTGTGAGTGTGTGTGTGAACGAGCAGTCGACGTCCGTCTGAGTCTATGTTTCAGACAATACCTAATTTCTGTGATGTTGACCTTGAATTTTGAGCTGTCTTTTAAGGCTCCGAGTTCCCACATGCGTTACATACAGTGCAAAGCAAGCTACTAATCTCGTCGCCGCAATGCCCCCTCCCAGTACTGAAATCTATTTACACAACTGTCTGTCTTCCTCCTCAAAGGGAGGGGCAGGCAGGGAGGGCGCAGTTTCCACAGCAAACCCTTGCAAGCATGGCCAACACCATCCAAGCGTACACATGAAATCGCCTAATCAGTTTTAAAATAAATCGGTTTCCTTGTTTTGGGATAGCATTTGTACATTTAAACATATGGTTCACGTACATGATCTTGTTCTGAACTGTAGACAAATGGGCATTTTTATATGAGGATTTTTCAGGCTGTAAAATACACGGGGGGTCGGGGACTGTAGGGACTAAGGTTGGGGGCCGGAGAGATGGTGAAAAACGGGGAGGGCGGGCTCGGCGGCGGCTGCACTGCTAGAGGAGGGAAAGGGAAGGCTCTGGGGAGGCTCTGGTGCTGAAAGTAAAACTGAACCATGTGCCAGTGCGCTGGCAGGCTCTGTGCTCGATGGAGGATCCTGGAGAGTGGCCGGTCCCTAAGCCCCGTCTCTTTTGGATTGGGGGCGTGTTTTGCAAAGATGACATCACAGAGAGAAAGAAATGAAAAAACACAGCTCTAGTCTGAAAAAGACGGGCCTTAAATGGACAGACGCACCTCTCCTCCAATGGCTGGCCTCCGTTTAGGAAGCCAGCCAATGGAGAAGAGGGGCGGGTTCAAGCCCCACTATGAGAAACATAAAGTCTCGGAGCGAGACTGCGCAATCGCAGCCTACGCAGGCTGAGACCTAAAAAAAATAAAATAAAAAAAAACACCTTTTGAGAGTGATAACATTTAGAAAGAGATTTGGAAAGAAAATAATGCGTTTTACTGGGCCCTTGTAAGACTAAGGAGAGATAACGGAGGGCCCTGAAGCAGGCCTGGTTAGACATATACGTGACAAATCGAGCCAGCAGTGGCCCACCCGAATGCATCCTGACCTTGGGCCACCCAAATAATAATTCCTGGAGCCGGGCCAAAAGGGAAGCCCATTCCAACATAAAAATGCTGTGCGCCTGGGGTGCTTTTCAACCAGCAAAAATCTTCTGAATCAGCAACGGCATAAAAGGGGAACACAAGGCGGCGTGAAAGAAAATGATGACAAGAATGTTCCCCCGCTGAACTGAGAACGAGACTGCGACGTGCGCGCTCACCGTCCACCCGCCTCACTCCCCCCGCCCCACGAGTGCTTGCTGCCTGTCTCCTCGTGATTCAGAGTTTGTCATGAGGCAATAAACGCGCATAACAGCTTTTGCTGACAAATTGGGAAACGACCCAAGCGGTTCCCTTTTCTAGTTTCCCTTTAAATAGCTCTTTGGTCCCTGCGGCCTAGGAACAGTGTAGCCGAGCCCTGGACTGCTCCGTGCCAAGGACGGTCGCTTTCTTCCTGGTGATGGGCCAGAGGCACGCACCCTTCTCTGTTTAAACAAGGTGTCAGGGAACGTGCGTCGCACGATGCCGAGTGCAGCCTGCGTTCAGAGCTGGCAGGCAGGCATGCTGCTGCTGAATGAATTACCATGCTAATAAGGTAGTGATACCACCTCAAAGGCGCTTCTCACTGCTCCCACGAGCAGCGAGAAAGGGTTTCATCCTATCCTCAGCGCATACGTAACGTGGGGAGGACTAGAAATGGGGAGTGTCGAAGCAAGCTGCTTTATACCCGTAAAAATCATGCACTGGCGATGGCATTCTAGACCAACCAAGCGGCAGGGCATGATGAAAGAAGACCCCTCCCCGATTTCCCTCCTGCAGACACACCATTGAATCAATGAATCTACTGCCACAGGCAACCAGCGGCCAGGAGCTGCATTTGCACACACAGCACAACCACTAAGATTCATGCCTAGATCTCACACCTCTCCGCTTACTCTCATCAGGATGATGGCATTTTCAACCTCCTGACAAGCTTAAGGGTTCGCATATACTTCAAAGCAGTCACTGGCCATGCAAATCATATTCACTCTCAAAAAGGTTTTTTGGCTTTATTGATTGCCATGCGATCATCTGACCCCGGGACATCTTAAGGATTTCCGGGGGGCCCTGTTCAGAACAACGTTGGATTTATGATCCATCGAAATGTATTTAAATCTAATATTCATATGTGAGGCCATGTTTTGATCGAAAAAAACGTTTTTTATCGATGTCGCACGAAAACGGTACTTACAACAATCTATTTAAGAATTATATAAAGACATCTGGGCAAGTCTCTCTGCAAAACAAAGCTGGCTCTATCAGGGGTTCCCCTGAAAGGCTGGGGACCTGGGTCAAAGCCCACTTTGCCCATGCCTTAAAACGTCTCGGCACCTGACACACACACTTGCTTTCTGCCTTACTAGGGACTCATAAGGTTGAGGTAAGAGACTGACGGATCTGTGGGGAAGGGTGACGAGGCAGGCGTACAAGATGGCTAGCCTATTTTAGAGAGCATCTGGAACCCTTGTCTTGTCCTTTCTGACTGCTGCCTGTAGTACCCTTGATCTTATTAAGAAATCGGCATAAACAGACAGTAAACAGGGCTCGTAATTCCTAAAGCTATGTTAGCTTTCATTAGATAAAATCCCTTGCACTTAACATGTGTCCAAGGATAAAGGATGTGACATTGGCTCACCCTTGTGATGTGACTGGGGGGGTTCAAAGGCTATATGATGTCACTGCCACTATTTCTAGCGTTTTAGGGCAACAAAACCCATGGGGAATCTTTTAGTTCTATCATGCTGGAAGAAGACTCAGTTCATGCATCTGTGAGGGACACTAGACCAGATTTCAAATTGTTCAATCCTAGGAGACAATACCTTTGTAATTGCTAAAGTGCTTCTACATAAAACAAATTCATGCTACAACAACTTTCTATTCGCATTTCATAACAGTGATAGTACATGTACATTTCATCTGATCTTCACAGAAGGTGCATAAGAATGCTAGAATTGGTTGGCAGGCAGTTGAAAAGGAGACATTAGGAAATTCCTATTCAATTAAATGAAATGAAAACACTGTACAATGTAAGAGAAAAAAAGGCAAGAGGCTTTGCAAGTCTCTTTCTTGGAACTATAGCCACTAGAGATGACAAAAAGACTGTTCGTAGAGCTCAAAGGCGTTGTGCATCCACGTAGAATCGAACAGCTCTGCAGACATCAGATTGTGAAAGGTCCTTTCTGCATTCAAAGAAGGCTTCAGAACAAAATGCATAAGTGAAGATTGCCTAAAACTCATGAAACTGTGATAGACCCTGTAGATGGTCCAAAGACAACTTTCCTTAGGTTGGAAGGATGGTCTGGTCTCAGAAAGCGCTTATATCTAACAACAAGGAGCTCAGAGGGAAGAAAGGGGTCATAGGTCGCCCTCCACTCATAAACTTTTCAAAAAAAGAACCTATACCCCAGGCACTAAAATACTTTTACAACTTAATGGTGTATCATATATCGCAAAAACATTACAAAACACCTCCCCTCTTTCAATTAGTGGGGTAGGAGATACATCCATGTTGTGCCATGATTAAAATTGCCCACGCCCTCTTCCTAAAATAACTACTGTGAGACGACAGATAACACACACCAAAGTGTCACGTTCAGACAGAAAAGAAAAAGGGTGTGTGAGCGAGATGGCACCTCACGGGCGAACCACCAACGGGAACCTAGCAGGTACTCACCAGGATTGCCCTGTTCTCATCATTGGTGCCATCAAACCAAAGAAAAATTGTGTCCAAAATAACAAACAAAGATAGTGTTTGTAAATACATGCAGTGTAGACAAACCACAAATGACGTACATTAAAGTCTCAACAACATAGAAACCACAAGCAACATGGATCTCCCTCCAATTTTATTCTTTTTCCTTAATGTTGGTTGTGGATTGTTAAAAAAGTGAGTGTGGTTACTACTTATCCAACCATACTCCACTTGCCGACATGTTTCATTGCCACGTAACTTTTTGGCAATTTCTTCAGGGCACTACGTGTTTTAGGCACTGCCTTGGACAAACATCGTCTTCACAGCCTCTATCAGCTATCTTGTCGCATACCAGCTGAGAGGTGCATTCCTTTCGTGATTCTAAAAAGGGGCTCCCACTATGAGTCCCCTTTCTTTCCCCTCGGTGATTGTTCACGATAGAGGGAAAGACCGCCGGCGTTTCCTCAGCCCGTGACACTTTGGTGTGTGTTATCTGTCGTCTCACAGTAGTTATTTTAGGAAGAGGGTTTGGGCAATATTAATCATGGCACAACATGGATGTATCTCCTACCCCACTAATTGGAAGAGGGGAGGTGTTTTGTAATGTTTTTGCGATATATGATACACCATTAAGTTGTAAAAGTATTTTAGTGCCTGGGGTATAGGTTCTCAGAAAGCGCTTGACAAAATATTCAGGTATATTTGAGATGAGAAGTTAGCCTCAAAAGGTGTACTCACTGCTCTCTGTTTGCTTCAAGACTGAAAAATGTGATCCATAATACTTATATTAGCTCTAAAGCCTGCATGAAAATCACTCAGCACTTTCTTTTCTATGAGCCACTGCTGTACACGGGCTAATAACTGTCTACAACATTTTTTTTTGTACAGCATCCATAAGACTAATCGGCCTGTAACTGGAAGGACTGGCCCTGTCACCTTTTTTAAATATGGGAATTGTTTCCGCATTTTTCCATGATGGGTGTATTGGGGCACCTCTCAGGATCGAATTAGATAGTATGTTAATATATCGCCCCCATAGAAGAGTGTCTTCCTTATATAGATAGTTCACTCACCAGCTTCTAGTGTACCAAAGAATCTTGAATAGCTGTCTGATGGGGGGGGGGTCTGGGTATGTCCTCAGTGTAAAGTTTTTTCATAAAACTCCTTAAAAATCCTGATATCTTCTGAGGTGTCATACTTATGGCATTGTCTGTCCAATATACCCGCTATTCCCCTTTCTGTCTCCTTTTGTCTAATGCAAAGTGCTAAATCTTCCAGTATTTTCACCATATTCATAAGAGTCTGTCCCGTGGCTTTTAAATTTTGCAGCGATTTCCTAACTATAAAACTTCGATATCTTCTTTTGAGTCTCCTTATCATCCCGTCTCTCTGAAATCACCTCAGTTGTGTTTCCATGAGTGAAAGTTCATTAAATAGCTCTTGAATCTGGCTACGCCTCTGCTTCTGCCAATATAAGCAATAGCTCAGAGTTTCACCTCGAAATATGGCCTTTAATAAGTCCCACACAACATTGTTAGTAGCAGTACCCGTATTTATTGCCATGCAATCTGAGGTCCATTCAAGTATAATGCCCAGGCCGACCTGGGCTTAAGTAGACTCTTAGCTGGGATCTCTAAAACCAATGGATTATGGTCTGAGAGTACATTTGGGTATCTCTCAATCCCTGCTTGCCCACCAAGAGCTGCTGATATAAAAAAATAAGAGTCTAGCAGAACCCATGTTTTTGTGAGGGCAAGAAAAGACTGTGCACCCAGGGGCTGTTGTTTTAATTTTATCCCAAACATCTATCAAGCCATGATCTTTAATCAACTACTGAACTGCACCAAACACCAATGGCTTCCTATCCATATATGCCTTATATCACCCTATATCACATGTGACTTATGTGAATGTTAAGATCACCACATGCAACAAGGGGCACCAGCATAGGTGAGAGCTTTGAGTTTAGATAGCCCACTACAGCAGCCTCAACTAAATTAGACCCAAAGATTGAAATTTTCCAATCCCATATCTGGCAGTCCCGAATTTATTTGTGGATTTTCAAGTTACCATGCTCCAATTTTTGCCATCACCCTGGAGGTCGAACCTTGGGTTGTACATCCAAAGAGCAAATATCCCATTTCCCCCAACAGATTCCACTTATCTCGTGCAACATATGTCTCCTACATACAGATAATGTCCGGTGTCGTAGATCTAGGGCCTAATGCCACTCTCCTCCTTTTAGTTCTGTCGTTTAGCCCACAGATGTTGATCCTGTGTCCTGATTGTTATCATATTTATAAACACCATTTTCAATTTGAATACTGAGCATATCAAAAGGTAAGGATAGCTGTATACGACCACTATTCAAATAGGAAAGAAATAGGAAAGACCTTTTACTTCATACCTGTAGCCTTGCCTGCTGTAACAAACTCTTAAACTCAGATTTTTCTCTATCTTCCCCACAGGCCCCTCAACCCCTCGCACTCCTCCCCCCACCCCCTACACCACCCATGTGCAGTGGCGACTCCTTCGCAAAGAATGAGGAGCGTCAACCCACTGATATTAAGCAGTGTAACTAAAGGAAAAATAACATTATAATAACGCAATGTTATTATAATTTTATTTGTTCCTGCTGCTTTGTGGCTGGGGCTGGCGGGGCTGCTCTGCTCGCAGGGCAGGGGAGCAGCGGTTTTCCCACTCCAAGTACGCATGAATGTTTGGACAACCAAACATTCATGCACACTTAGCATGTTCAAAAACGGAACTGATGCTGCTGGGGTACTCCTCTCCATCTTTGCCCCCCAGCAGCTGGCCAGACTGTTTGGGACTGATGCCCCCCCCCAAGCAGGAGATCAAGAGCTTGGGGGTATGGCTGGAGCAGGACCTATCATTTAAAACCCATGCCAAAAAGACTGCTGGCGTGTGCTTTGGCCTGCTCCGTTCAGCCCAGAAGATTCTGCCCCTGCTCCCAGTGGCCACTCGAAGGCTTCTCATCCAGGGACTTATTATCTCGCGGCTGGATTTCAGCAATGCGCTTTTCCTGGGCGCACCCGAATCTACCCTGAGCAGACTGCAGCAAGTGCAGAACGCGGCCGCCAGGCTTTTGACGGGTCTCCCTAGGCGGCAATCTGCCCGCCCGGCGTTGAGGGCACTGCACTGGCTCCCTGTGAAGGACCGGGTGAAATTCAAGTCACTCTGCATCGCCCATAAAGTCCTTCACGGGGTGGGTCCACCTATTCTTGAGGAGATGGTTCAGCCCTATAAGGCCTCTCGTTCCCTCCGCTCTGACCACCAACATCTCCTTCAGGTTGGCAGGGTGAAAAAGGCAAGAACTGGGGGCAGAAGGTTTTCAATAAATGTGGCCTCCTTGTGGAACTCACTGCCCCTACAACTGCGCTCCGAAGCCAGTCTCTTCAGGTTTCGTAAACTTTTAAAAACTTTTTTGTTCTCTGTTTGATCCTTGCATTCTTGTAGCTGTGTTATGTTCTGATAAGCGCGGGGATGCCTATTGGTAACCAGGCGCTATACAAAACTCGGAATAATAATAATAATAATAATAATAATAATAATAATAATAATAATAATAATAATAATAATAAAAAGAACAATTGATGGACAGAATGCAGAACAATGTCATACATTCACCCCAGTACAGAGATATGGGCCTTGTGTTCACTTAGCATGTTCTCCACCCAGGATGCATTGCAGCCTGGGTGGAGAACATGCCCTGTCCTCATCTGAGCGCCAACCCACGGTGCTCTGACCAATCACAAAGCTGCATTGCAGCGTTGTGATTGGTATGGGGAGCCTGGGTGCTGCCTGCTTCCTGTTTCGGCCTGAGTCAACGCGGAGGAGAGAAGGAAAGACGTAGCAATAAGGTAAAGTGTTTTTATACAAGAGGTGTACTTCATGACGAGCTGAGCTCGTCATGAGCGTCGAAGGGGTTAAAGATTCTAATCACAGGTCTGGCCTGGCCCATAAAACTATACTTGTATACTTGCGGTCTGGTCTCCCTTCTCCTACTATGAGTTTCTGTTGTAAGGTTTCCATGCCCGCATGGCCTACGGAGACATTACCCCAGTGGGCTCTTGTAACTCAGCTGTTTTTTGGTCCCATGGCGTTCGCTGCCACCCACCAAGCGGACACAGTTGTAGTGTCGGTCAGCTCTCTGCCAAACAGGCGAGTGATATGGACCAGCAATTTTGCTGCTACTAGCTAGTCCTTCAGCCAGGAGCCAAAACGTAAGCTGAGCTTTCCGCACAGACATACGGGCCACACCAACATCAGAGGGAAATGCACAATTGCAGGCAGCGTGGCAGCGTTACAATGGTTGGCTCGGGGAAGATGAGGGACCGCCATCTTGCTTCCGGAAAATGATAAAAATCGTTTAAACTAATGTAATTTGGAGAATGGATTAATTGCCAACCTGTCAAAAACCAAAATCATGACATTTGGAAAGAAAACCAAGCCCATATCATGGTGCTTAGTAGATGCCTTGATCGAAAAAGTCAATCAATAGGAGTAACTTGGAGTTACACTTGACAGAAGGCTATCGTGGACTAACCACCTATTCACGAGAAAGCTTAAGTCAAACATGATCACAAAATCTATTATAAGATTTTCCAAACTGTTTGGAGGCAGAGCAATCAAATCTTCATTGAAAGCGCTAAACATGAGCTTATCCCTTACTAACTTCATGCAACACCTGCATTAAATAGCATAGTCATAGCCAGTCTCGATAAAACTTACATGCAGTGTGTAAGTAATCTTCTGCATCTTCGCACAGCCACTCCACACTGCGTCATCAGGCTAAAGCTGAATCTAAAACTCTATTGTCACTTCACTACAGAAGTCATTTTAATTGCTCTTCTGATTGTTCAAGGGCTGATCCATTCCTTAACTCACCAGCAACTAAAGAAAACATACACACGGATATGGAACTGAATGTTGTACCATCAAAAAAGGCTCTGGAAACTGTATAATCTACCTGATTTACACAGGCTGGCAAAGTTTAACCGAGTGGCCCAAATATCTGTTTCGAGGGATTTTGACCAGTAGACAGAGGGAGAACGAATTGCCCAAGCTACAACAATACAACACATAGATTTAGTTTCTGTAACCCTCGCCTCACGGAACCAAGAATATCTTGAGTCAAATCTCCGAGGCCGCAATAAAATGAAATTCCTAAAATGTAGGCTGTCTTATATTTCCATTTAAGAATTTGATGGGAAATCGAATCCAGCGCTTAGAGGAAAATCTGCCTGTCGACTTTGTGTACTCACAGCTGAAAATCTTTGACAAATTTTATGTATTTGCTTCAAACTCTTTTATCTAAGAAAAAACAATCTTTAACAAGGCAAAAAATAGATCTACTCTAGAGGCTGTTAGATACTGTTTTAGAATCAAAGATAATAGTGCAATTATAAGACTGATAAAAGTTTTAGATGAAGTTTACAAATTATTAGTCACTTCAGTTTGACACATTTTCTATCATAGATTTTTACTTTTGTGATATACTGTTATTATTGTAATCTTTGAGTTAATACACTACATTTCTTACTTACTTACTACTACTAGTGATTTATGAAGTCAGTTAGGGCCATGCAAACTAACTTCCGTGGCTTAATAAATCAAATTTTTCTGTTGTGATGTGCATATACTACGTTGTGTGGTGTAAGTGCGATGCAACTGAGGTCAAAAATATAGCAGTCAATGTGTAGAATTACCCGCCTACAAATGTTTGACTTTTCCACAAGAAACTGGTAGAAGTTCATCAGACACGTATGTCACATCTCCTTGTCAAGCAATAAACAAATTACATCTTGACAAATTTATAAACACTTAGAGGAACATACCTAAGTTTCTGTCATATTTGTTACTGAATGAGCTTTTATACCTTTGTGATGCTGTCTCTATGATTATTTGTAACACATTGCAATACAGATTGAATGCTTTGTCAAAGCCTTTTCTTTCCTTGCCTTGTGCAAAAAAACAAGGTTATCAAACCTGGGCTCATTTGTTCTCTCCATACAATAGCAAAAGGGTGCTTATGCGTTCTCACTTTTGTAAAGCTTATCCACTTAGACGAAGCATATATACGGAGCTAACTGGGAACATTTAACACATTTTGAAAGGAAGATGTGGTTGGTTCTTCAAAAGATCTCACCATGGTAGAAAGTGTTGTGGTGCTGATGTTTTGGTAAAAAGAAATACTGTTTCGACAATCAAAATGTATAAAAAGCTGTGTTGAGTGATGAAGGAAGGCGACTATGCAGGGGCTGAGTTGATTCTCCTCACTCAAAAACATTAATTTTAAAGCATATTTCCAGTGGACACTGGAATTGAAAACCAATGGACCAGAAGGTAGAAGCAGTTATACAGTTGCACACAAGGTATAGGCAGATTTGAGACAAAACAAAAGTGAGGGGTTTATTACTCATCAAACGTAGAGAACAAAAGAAAATTTGGTAGTCCATCTACGGATTATTTTGACCACATTTTGTTTCTGTTTTTATCACCAGTTGCATAGAACAAAAGTCACTCAAATGAAGTCAATGACCAGGAAAACATCTTTCACAAACATTGGAAAAGAACAATTATATAAAACAGTGACAATGCACATATATGGCCTACAGCCCCTGAAACTGAAAAACGTTTGCAATCCCATAACCTCTTGGATGCTAATGACAAGGGTAACTCGTCATGAAGTGCCCATTCATTTAAATGGAAATTACATTAAATATCTGGAATTGCCTTAGCACTAAAGGGAGGAAGCACATTTCACAGTATACCATGTTACCCTGTCAGCAGCAGTCAGTTAGGTCAGTGTCCATAATGTAAATTATGGATACTAAAGGCCCTGTGAGTGAAAGGAAGTTGCTTATGATTTTAATGATGCCCCTAGACAACTCAATATACAAGTAGCTGTATTTCCCTTTTCCTCCCAGGGATCGCATTATTAGTCGTAAGCACTGAATTGAATAGCAAGCACATCCTCTGAAAACACGGAGCAGAGAACTTAGCAAATATGTTCCTCAAAAAAGCATGATCAGATTTGGCATCAATCGTGGATTCTGATTCAAGACAGCAGTGACTCTTAAAAACTCTCAATGTGTGCTTTGCAGGTCTCTGCAACCAGATATTCCACAGCAAGGCACTATTGCTAGCTTGACCATTGGTGGAATGAATCCCAAATATACCAAGTAGGGTCTTGTTAGCTTTTCTGTAACAAAGTAGGATACAGGAAACTATCCATTTTGAGATTATTTGGTATGTTGTGTCCCACTCCACAGTTGACGAACAGATGTTCGAAAGAGACATTTCTCTGAAAAAGGCAGACAAAGTAATGATCTGATTAACACGAAAAACCAACATTTATTTGGAAACTTGGTGGAGCAGATGTACTGTCCGAAACACCAAATGCAGAATCTTTCCTAGCCTCCCTACCAAAGGAGGAGATCTGGTCTCCACATTAATGCCTAGTTTGGATCTTCCGACAACTAGAAGAGCAGTATACCACCAATGCTGATGCCACTCTTAAACTATGAGGATCATTCTGGCTTTGGAGTATGTCAGCTTGTTGATGACCAACGGGATCAGGTATCAGAGTGAAGGCATGCAGAAACCTTTCTTACAAGCCTTCAAGAGGGACATGACACTTTTTACTGGTTATTAACATGTGGAAGTGAAGTCTGCACATTTTTTGTTTTCTGCATTTTCAAAGAGGTCTATTTCTGGAAACCACAATAACAAAAGACGTTGTCCAGGACTTAGCTAGTTAGGACCCATTGTGGCTGCCCTGAAAAGTTATCCTGAGGGAATTTCCTTGTGGATTCTGAAACGCTGGGAAACCCTGGGGGCAGTGGCAGTGATCTTAAGCTCTCTGTCTGTGAGCCAATTTCAAATTGTTTTTGCTTCTTAAGATACGATTTTAGATCTCTTGGTTTAGTGTACTGATGTTTTATTTCCACCTTCCACCATCTTTATCTATATACTGGAAGGAAGGACTGAAAAACCAGATGGACTGCTCTGAGTTTCAGGAGATTTATATAGTATGCTGTTGATTACTTTTGCTACCACATTCCTTGTAACTCGATAGGATCCAAGTGGATACCATATTCTGCTAAGGAGAAATCCATCATAATCATCTTTGTTAGAATGTCTTGGTGAAAAATAACTCCTTTAGCAGATTCTCTGTATAGAATGACCAAGATTGTTTCGACAGGATAATGTTGATGTCCTTTTTTTTTTTTTTATATCCTCATTTGCGTGCATAGCTCCAATCTGTCCAATCCGAAATATGCCACAGAGATGAGAAAAACCGGCTGTGTTTCAGTACCAACTCAGCGTTAGCTGGGAGGGAGATCTTAGTTGGAGAGAGTGGAAGCCACATCCCATCAGTACATTCGCACAGACCTGGAGATTCCCATTTGGGGCTGTTCGTTGGAAGATAGTGCCCGTGAAACCGTAGCCCCATTTGTTCCTTATTAAAGAGCAATGGTTGGCAATGCTCGCATTAATCATAGGACTCCTGGAAAAAAAAAAAAAAAAAACCCCAGGCTCAATATGACCGTGCCAACTGTGCCCAAAAAGCTCTTCTACTTGGATTTCCACCTCTAGCTAGGTCGAGTTTGGAGATCTGGAGTACCGAGGTTCGCCATTCATGAATTGTGGGAGGCTGTGCATCCTTCCAATGTCTACAGATCTCTCTACGTGCTGCCAAGATGGAGTAGAATATGAGGTTGGAAGCAGCATTACGTACTTTATTCTTCAGACCAAAAATGACAAGAACAAGATCTATAGAAAGGTGAGTGCCCAATGCCGAAGATAAATCATTTCCTATTAACTCCCAATATGTTGTTATTTCTGGGCATTCGTAGAACATATGAATATCAGATGCGGCAACCATTCGGCATCTTGGGCACGAGACCGGGCCTGTCGAAGAAAATTTTGACAGTCTCAACGGGGAATAATAGGCCCTGTGAATTGTGAAGATATGATTCCGACGCAGCCAAGCTGGCTTCACCAGATCCCACAGAACCTCACACGAAGCCAACCAAAGCTTCTCCAAATCCACATCCGGCAATCCGTCAGCCCATAGTGTAGCTGGGAGGCAAAATTGACCATCTAATTCCTCTATAATCTTCTTGTACCACAAAGATATTTCTTTTTTTGCAGGGGGACTATCTAGCAGACACGTTACTAAATCGCTACTGGCTCCTATAGGTAGACTACTGCTTCGGGATGTCTGTGTGTTGTATGCATGGGACCAGCTTGAAATTTGTATAAATTTAAATCTAGACAAACTTGGCCCTACCTTGTTTATTAAGTAGTCCCAAGGAAGTAGTGAACCGTCCATAAACAGATCACCCCAGGTGTTGATGCCGGCCGCTCTTAATGGTTGGGTTAATGTGTCTTCTGCCCAAGCTGGGGGAGATGGCAAGTCCCATATTGGAGCTCTCTCTGGATAGTAACCTAATTTAATTGCCTGCCTCATTCTATACCATGTGGAAGCTATCCAAACGGGAAAAAAAGAAAAAAAAAGGAAGGAAAAAAAAGGAAGGGAAGGAAGGGAAAAAAAAAAAAATAATAATAATAATAATAAATAAATAATATATAATTGTGTATATTGTCACTAATTAATTAAACATTATAGTACCAAATAATTCATGCTTGTTATATGTATAACAACGCGAGCTACCACATTATAACAAATAGAGAGACACGAGGTGGGGTCGGGGAAGAGCTAGGAGCACTTACTTCCGGAATTTTCCGGGTAGTGAGTTCAGGGGTTTCCCATGGGAGGGGGGGTCACGGGGGGGTAGGGGGTGGCAGCAAAAAAAGAAAAATATCCATCATCGATAATGCTCCAGTCGACATACTTTGTAGTTATTTTCTTCCAATTGTTCATTTTTACCATAGGCAGATTTGTTTGCTAAGCTTGAAAATTAACTCTCACTTTAAGAAACATGAGCAGGCCTAGGATTCTGTCCTGGAATGTTAATGGTCTCCGCACCAAACCTCGTGCTAACAAAATCATACAGTACCTTCGGGATGCGGATGCTGAGATCATTATACTCCAGGAGACACATTTAACCGAAAGTGAGATATCCGAGTTAGTGAAGAAAAATAGGTGGATAAATTCCTCTATTTCAACGTCTCAATCCCTAAACACACGGGGGTCACTATCTTTTTAAAAAAATCTTCAACTTTAAATTTAAAAATCCTTCAACAAAAAGTGGATAAGGGAGGGAGATGGGTCATTACAGCTGTAGAGATAGGAGGGGCGGCTATAACATTGGCTGGTTATTACGGGCCCAATTGCGATGATTCTTCTGCGCTAGAATCCCTATTCCAACACCTCTTGAACTTCCCAGAGCCGGTGATCATAACTGGCGATTTTAATATTACTATCAACCCTTTATTGGATAAGTCTACAAATAGCAGACAACAAGTTCCCTCCAAATCAAGAAATTGCTTATTGGGTTTATTAAAACAATATGGGTATGTTGATATTTGGAGGCTGAGAGAGGGCCAAAAACAGTGTTTTTCTTTTAAAAATCTAAAATACAGACACAGCTCAAGAATAGACTTTATCCTAACAAGTAGATCTTTGGTTGACTCCATCATTTCAGTAGATTACATCCCATCTCACCTATCGGACCACTCAGCGATGAAGCTGGAAATGGAGTGGGGAATTAAGTCTTCTTCCACGAAACTTTGGTCATTTGACAGGTCATTTCTTACATCAGTAGAAGATATAGAATTTCTCCAATCCGAGACCCGCGAATTCTTCACCTACAACGCGGGTTCAGCCCCAGTAGGTATAGTATGGGATGCCTTTAAATGTTCACTAAGAGGAACAGTCAAGAACAGGGTAGCTCATAGAAGAAGGCAGTATAGGGAAGAAATCTCCTCTATTGAGAATAGTATGTCAGCTATCCAGTCTTGTATAGATACTGACAGATCTATAGACAATCATAACCTGTCCCTGAAACTAGCAGAGCTAAACAAGCTTAAAAACAACTTGTCCTCGATAATGGAGAAGCGAGTCTTGCAAAAATGGGAGGCAAGCAAACTCTCTCACTTTCAGTATGGGGAGGGTGCGGGAAGGCTGTTGGCCTGGAAAATTAAATCAGACCGGGCCCGTAATAACATCGCCTCAATTACATCAGATAAGGGTACCTCGACCAGTGACGCTGAAATTAGAGAGACCTTTAAAACATTCTTCCAGTCAATATATCAGGATGATCTCAATATCAGTACTAATGATATTGGCAATTGGTTAGAGGGCATTCCCCTTCCCTCTTTGTCATCAGAACAGAGCAAACTTTTGGAAGAGGAAATAAGTGTAGCTGAGGTAGAGCGGGCTATAAGAGGTTCGAAAGGGGGTAAGGCGGCAGGAACCGACGGTTTACCGAGCGAGGTATACAAACATTTGATCTCAGAGATATCCCCAACCTTAACAGTCTTGTTTAACCAAATATTGAGGGAAGGGGTAGCACCGCCTTCCTCTTGGGATAAAGCCTCTATAACGCTTATCTTAAAGCCAGGGAAGCCCCCCTCCGACTGTGGCTCATATTGGCCTATTTCAATCTTAAATGCCGACTATAAAATCTTTGCCACAATATTAGCTAAACGGCTTGGCCAGGTCGCCCCTGATATACTTCATTCGAATCAAAAAGGGTTCATAAGAGGTAGACAACTAAATGAGCTTACCTACGAGCTAATAGGATCCATTGATGTGGCCATAAAGGAGATTCTTCCCTTGTCTGTTCTGACGTTGGACGCTACCAAGGCCTTCGACAGGGTTAATTGGTTGTACCTGTCGGAGGCCTTGAGGAAGTTTAACGTTGGAGATAGATTTCGTAGGGCAATAGATCTGTTATATCGAAGTCCTTCTGCTTCAATTTTGATTAATGGGGGCCTTACAGCGTCATTTAATGTAACCAGAGGAACCCGGCAGGGTTGTCCCCTGTCTCCTCTCCTCTTCGATTTGTACATAGAACCTTTTGCACAAACATTAAGAGATAGCGCACTTATTAAACCCTTTATTTTTTGTGATTGGGAAAAAAAGGTGGCACTTTATGCTGACGATATAATGATCTTTACATCAGACATCAATACGGCTTATCCAGAAGCCATAGATCTTGCTCTTAAATTTGGGAAAGTTTCTGGATACGAAGTAAATGCTTCCAAAACAGAGTCAATGACCTGGAACACAGTCTTAACTACTTTTAACGAGTCATCTAGACCTCAATTACGTTACTTGGGGGTAAACATAGTTAAAGACATTGATCGGATCGCCTCCTTAAACTTTTCTTCAATAGCAGCACAGTGTCGTAAAAATATGAGGGATTGGTCACATCTTCCACTCACTATCCTAGGTAAGGTTAATTTAGTAAAAATGTGTATTCTGCCTAAGGTTTCTTTCTTATTTAATTCAATCCCACTCTTTTTTGATCCCAAATCAATTTCTAAACTTCAAAGCGCGATTTCAACCTTCATTTGGAACAGTAAAAATCCAAGAATTTCTTGGAAGAAAATACGACACCGCAGAGAGAAGGGAGGGTTAGCGGGGCCGGATCTTCAGATCTATGCATGGGCTTTTCAGCTCTCACACACCCGAATGTTGCTAAAAATACCAGCAGCAACAGGGGTAGGCCAAATGTTCTCTATGTTACTGAACTGCGAGGGAATTGGACAGAGCAGTTTTTTGTTCAAATTCGGAGACCCAAAATTAAAAAAATAAATAAAACTAAAGATAATGTTGATGTCCTGATGCTATTGGAACATCTTTGGAGGAATCTGAGGCAATGAATGAAACCTGAGAAAGTAGCCAGTTTGCACAATATTAAGCACTCATCTGTACTTTGTAATGTTTTGCCACTCTTGTAGATGATTGGAGGATTTTCCCATTTCCAGACAGGCCAATAGTAGAGAAGGAAGAGAGAAGTTACTGATTTCCTCCAAAGATTTTTCTGCAGCTGTAGAAAGTGGCTTGCATCATCTTCTGGTTGGGTTTTCATGTTGGCAGGCTGCCAACACTATTTTTGATATTTTGGGGATTTGAACCCTTTGTTGAATGTTACACCACTCCTGCAAACTGTAAAAAAATATATACTCCTTTTTTCAGGACCACAACCCTGACTGTCTCTGGTTCTGTCTTTAAATGCTCCATACCTTCATCAATGTCACTCTTGAGCAAGGTGTTTCAAGAGAAGGATATGTTGAGCATACTCTGTTGAGTTTCTTGTTTTAACCTGTGAGACTCAAGAGATCTGATGTAGACTTTAGCTCCTTCTGAATCCCACTTTTTACTTTGTGAGACGTGGTTCTGTAGACGAAGCAGTATCAAGACATATTTTCAGACAGACGTTTTTATTGAATCTAGTTCCACGTCTACTGTTAGAAGAAGGGGGCCTTGGTCAGGAGGCCTATACCTTGTATGCAGCTGAGAAGGACTGTAGCAGGAGTGAAGAAGAGCTGAGCACAAAGTATAGTTAGGCATACGCATGCTGCAGCTCTGTTGGTAACCCTGATAAAAAAAAGACCAAAGTATATACAGATTCACAGGAATGGAAATGGAGTGTTTTGCTGACCCCTTGCAAGCACCTCATGGAAGGTATTGATGTCATCAATGAGAAAGAGTACCTTCTGAAACATAATGATCAGAAATATAAGATCTGAGGTGCTTGAACTTCTCCTTGAGTGCCCTGATCTGGAAAGTTGAAAGTAATGGGAATGATGTTTTGGTATGAGTAATGTCTTCTTGGTGAACAAGAACCCTTTTAGATGCAGGAGTCTGCCTCCATGGCTTAGGTGTACATGTTGCTAGAGTAGTTACTAATGGGGCTGGTTGTAGAGTAGTCACAGCCTTTGCTACCAAAGACAGTGAAGCTTAGTAAGTTACTGGTGGAGGTACTACCACAGAGGGTGAACTTTAATGAAAGGAACATTAGGAAGATGCTAGTAAAGGAGAACTGAAGATCTCCACTATTCAAAGAGTAACGTTCAGCATAGCCTTTGAATAGTATGAACTGGATACATATGCAAGGCGTCTAATTTTTAATTTCTTTAAACCATGAAGTGCAAAGCTCAAGATGTGTATTGCAGGATTATGAATTGTGATTTAGTGTTGAGTTGTGCTTCAACATTAGGATGCCATTCAACCTCAACACTCTGAGGGGCAGATTTATGTTAACTGGCGCATCCCCAGGGATGCGCCAGTTAATGTGCGCCACAGTGCGCCACAGCTCCGCCACCGTGACGCATCTTTCGGCGTACGGGCGGCGCATTGCTGGAGTCATGTCGCAAGTGCGACATTACTCCTGCAATGCACAGGGGCCACCCCTACAATGCATGGTGCGTCACCCTTACGCCTGCTTCAAGCAGGCGTAAGGAATTGACGTAGAAAGTGACTGAGTGAAATCTCATACATTTCACTCAGCCACTTTTAGGAGGCGTTCCTGCGCAGGAACGCCCCCCCCCCTGCGGAGGAACGCCTCCTTATGGCGCAGGGCTTTCCAACGTGACGCATCTCCTAGATGCGTCACGTTGTAAATAGGGCGCATTGTTTGCGCCGCCATTGCGTCAAATTAAGTGACGTAATTGCAGCGCAAAGAGGCGCGAGGGCCTCATAAATCTGCCCCTTAGTCTCTTTCTCAGATCGTAAGACCTTCTACCAAGTTACTGTGTAAGGGAGCAGTATTGATTGGTCAAAAGTGGCACAAAAGGCTTTTTGTTTATTAAAGGAATGTTTTCTATTGTCTCAATTTTGCAACATCCTAACGTAGGATGTCCTTTTATTATGAACACAGATGATTTCCTTCAAACCATAGGACAAGCTTTGTCTCACAGAGTTTCAAGTACTGGAGAGATTCGTCCACAAGTCTATTCCTCTAAGAAATGATAACCAGCAGAGTGTATTTACAGTAGCACTGATGAGGAACTTTCAGCAATTGAACGATCTGTTGAAGTATGCAGGCTTTACCCATTAGGAAAACACACTTCAGAGGTATTTACAGATCATAGAAACTTGCGGTTCCTAAAGTAAGCTTGAGTTTTGACTCTTAACAGTACAAGTGGACCTCTTCCTCTGCTAAAACTCCAGCATGTTATGTAATCCATTGGGACAGAATCGACCTAAAGAAACTTAATAGTGATGTATAATGAGTGACTCACAGGTCAAAGAATAAGGAAGCATCTTGCACTATAGTACAGTGAGCTTGCACCTGTGCCATATATACATTTGTATATTTCTGTAAATAGAACCCCATAGCACGTGTCTTAGAACCTTGCAGCTGAATAATATTTCTAATTGGTAGTATTATATTCCAGCATGTGATTAAAGTACTTATCTTATTACAAAGAAAAACAATTGACTGGGCAGTACCTATCATGTCTGTTTGACTGCTTAAGTTTGGACTCTCTACCCCGACAGCACCTCCCTGAGAAATATTGGACTGGCTGCCCTTGCATGGATGGCACTGGCTAATCCTATGCTTAAAGACTTTGCTTCAAAAATAGCAAAATACTTTGTCACTAGATTTTGCATGGATGGCACTATGCTAATCCTATGCTTAAAATCTCTGCTAGAAAAACAGACATTTGGGGTGAGTAGTTTTATAGTGCTGGTGATGTTGTAGAGTGCTCCATATGAAGGTCCTGCTCTCCACTTAAAACTTGGGAACTACCCATGGTCCCATACTTCCTCTTTTGCATAATTTATTCAGTACTCAAAGCCTGAAAGGGTATTTCTTTGACTTATTACGGGTGCTCCCTTGTATCTAGACAAAGCTATGTCTCTCTGACGAGATCTAATGAAAGTGAAACATGTTTTTCATTCATTCCAGGTTAAAATGGGTCGCATTGTGCCAATTCAAAGCAGTAATACAGTGCCTGAAGTGGGGAAAGGATTTTGTCATTTTTCAGCTCCACATGGATGGCACTAGCTAATCTTATACTTACAGACTTTGTTTAAAAAATGATCAAAGACTGTCACTTTTCTAGCTCGGTGTGGATGGCCGCGTACTAATATTATGCTTAAAACCTCTGCTAGAAAAAGCACACATTTGAGGAGAGCAGTTTTAGAGTGTGAGTAGTGTTTTGGAGGGCCCCATATAAAGAAGCTGGTCTCCACCGAAAATATGGGATCTACCCAGGGTTCCCTTTATTTGGAACTCTAAGGATGAACAGATATTGCTTCGACTTAAACTAGGTCTTAACCTTGTATCTGGACAAAGCTATGTCTCGCTGATGAGCTCTAATTCGAGCGAAACATGTGTCAGGGACTGCTTTTATTCATTCCAGGTTGGATTGGATGGTATTTTACAATCCAAAGCTGCAACATTATGCCTGGAGTGGTAAAAGGCTTTTGTGATTTTACAACTCAGCATGGATGGCACTGTGCAAATCCTATACTTAAAGACTTTGCTAGAAAAACAGCCCTTTGAGGTGAGCAGATTCAGAGTGTCGCTGGTGTTGTAGGGTGCTCTGTACATGAGCTGTTCTCTACCTAAACTTGGGAACTACTCAGAGTTCTCTGCTTACTGGAACAAACAAGGGTTAAAGGGTTAAAGTGACGTTATAGTTCGGTGCTGAAATGAGAAAAGAACTAATGTTTAAATAACAACAAAAAAACACTGGAATTTCCTACAGTTTAGGGAACTAACTTTAACTTGTGACCTATCGTACACTGCTTATAACCTCACATATTACATAACGCATGACCTTTTAAATGACATCAATGATGATATCATCCAGTCAATGTGACAGCATCCTATAGGGTATGCAGATGAAGTAATTCAGTAAGCTACACCTGTGCCCAATTTTCTATCAGCAATCAAGTGACAATTGACATAACCTTTGACCATGTGCGGAACACACAGCAATAGTGTCAAGTTATCCACACTGGTAAGCACTCTGTGCCTCTACTGGTTTAAACAGGAAAGCTGTACCTTACCAGTCAAAGGCCAAGCTTGGTGGGTAAGAAGAAAGCCAGCAGAGACTGGTATTCCTAGTTTTTTGCCTTGAGCTGCGCCCTCAGAGCATCTTTTTCTCCCATTCAAAGATACTACTTTACCACCTTTCCTAAAAATAGTAGGGGAATTTACAACTTTCCCGAAGTATTCCCCGACTGGAGTTTGACAAGTAAATAAGCTTCCTGGAATATTTGGGGGAAAGTTGCACTTAGTCAGAGTAAAGTTATTTAGAATAGTACATTTGACCTACCAGTGTCCGCCAAGCCCACTCCTACCATGTGCACACAGTTCAGGGCAAGAAACATGAACAAGCGAAGGGTTCGACTCCTGAAGTAGAGGTCCTTTTAATGGACTAATTTGTAGGCTACTATGGTGTCCAGCGATCTACAATGAAGTAATAGCTGAAGGAGCCAATATTTATACTCTGGCAAAATAAGGGAGAATCCAGAGAAAATCAGAGATTGTGCCTTATTTTATTGTGTAAAGAATAGAGAACAATGGTCCCTAAGAACAACAAAATGTCACGGAAATCAGTCATTATTTTTTATGATTAAATAATCGTATACATTTACACATTTTCAGCCAACACAAATCGCAATGTACATTGAGGTGCAAAGTTGTTTGTGATTGGTGCCTCAGAAGAGTGGCACACTCACGTGATATAGAGAAATAGTTGTGCATTACAAAGTTTTCTTAATAGATGATGAGTAGACCAAGTTAAGACTCAATTTCATAGGGACGGCATCATCATCAGGACTCCGAATGAATATGAGCTGGAGAAGACTTGTTACAAAATCAGCACATACGTGGAGAAGATGCCAAAAAATGTGTGAATCAATCATTTGTTTTGGCTTGGTGGAAGAACTCGTCTGAAAAGGGCAAGATGACGGAGGGACAAATGCTAACTCAGCCGCCAAGTGGGGGAGAAGCAGAGTGAAACAAAATAAAGCTACAGCGAGCCGCTGAACTGGGAGGCGCAGTCACTCTGGGCCAGTTCTAAAGAGAAGAAACCAACAATGTGTGAGGGACGCCCCTGTACTTATCATGTCATGCCATATTTTTAACAACATCATAATGCCTCACCTAAAAGTTATTTTGGAGTTAGGTGATCATTCCTGTGTCCCTCAGTACACTGCCTTTGCCATCATCATGAACTCATGGCGTCAAGAATAATTAAGGGGACTCTTGGAGTTGGTACATTGTGTTGCTGAGCCAGCAAAGACATGGCTCATGCTGTGAGAAGTTAGCCAGGCATATGATGTCCACTAGTTCTAGTGGGCACCTTTCACCAGTCTAATCGACCCTTATTGATGGTGGTTGTAAAGTCAACCTTATAGAAATCTATCCTAGTGTTAGCATGAACCAGCAGTCTTCAGGCTAAGACTTCAGTAGGCGAGTTAAGCAAGTGGTTTTACCAATTATAATCCCTTGAGTACCAAATGAAAGGACACCACACCATATATCAAATATATATGTATTTAATCTAAACACAACCCCTCTGTACTCTTTATGAGGTCAGAGGTAAAAATACAATACAAGTCACACAGTTAATATATGATAAGTTGCACAGTATACGTTTTGCCCTAGGGGCCTCACAAACCATATACTAAGTAAGTGGTATAAGAACCACAAGAGAATTAGACAGCAGGCCTGGGGCCTGTGGAATCGCTGGGGCTACTCTAATCGACCAAAGGTTAGGAAGTAGGAGGCCCACGGGAGACGCGTTCAGTGTCTAAACACAGGCGCGGTTTACCATTGACTTTCTATGGAGATCGTAAAAGTTACAAATATACAATTTAAGGACACTTCCAGATGGACTAGGATGGAATCCTTTTAAACTAGGACACTTCGAGAGTCAAGACCCACGGGAGCACCGAAGTACTCGTGTTACCTCACCCAGGGAAGCCGGGTGCATAGGTGTCTTTTCGTGTTGGGTTTCATCGTCGTTTTCTATGGAGAGTTGCAAAGAAGTGCTGCAGGCGACCAGAGAAAAAATGTCCGGGTGGATCCAAGGGTGGATCGAAGATCTGAAGAACCTGAAAACAGAAGGGGCAGAGTCTGGGTCACTAGCCAGTGACCAGGAGGGAACCAGGAAGGAACCAGACGATGTCGGGTGATTTCAGGTGAAGTAGTCGGACTTGTCTCTTCAGCCACGAGGTCTAGGAGGCATCGACGATGACCAGATGCTGGATTCGAGCTGTCCCACAATGGACCTAGTTGACTGCGGTGTCGGTATTCAGATTGGACCCAACAAGCCTTGGTAATCGCAACCCACGCAGGATGTCAAGATTGGCTCTGTTGCAGACCAGCAAGGTCTGTGGCGCTTCTTCTTTGCAGGGAAGCTGGAGCAAGCCTGGAGCAGTGGTAGAAGTGGGCGGGGACGGAAGGGCACGGCGTGCCCCTACTTCTAAAAATTATTCCAGTCCGTTCCCCTACTTCTTACTCTCAAATAAGCATCCCGGGACGGCAAGAATAGTCCTCCTTAAAAACGATCACTTTTTTTTCCCATTAGAATCCAGGGGCTGCTCGCACTTCTCTGTGAACTCCAGAGGCTGCAGCAGCCCTTCCCTGAGCTCACACGGACCGAGGGCAGGCCCATTGTCATTCCGATTGAGGCCGATTAGCCCCTTTCGAATGACAATGCGCCAGCCGTGCTCACTTAAAACTTGGCTATTCAGTAACGTTTTTGGCTCCGACACATAATGTCTGCTCTCCCCGGAGTATTAGCGCCATGATACCTTCGGGTGAAAGTGCACTCTATAAATTTCATGACTGTAACCATATTTAATGAGTACCAATGGGAGAATATGTGACTACTTCCACTCTTGTTTAGCAAGGTATGTTTTTCCCACAATTACTTGGCACCTCTGTGAGTTTAAAGTTCCCTTTCAAACTCCCCCAAGGAGATCCAGTAGCGAAGTGAGCATCTGTTTCTGTTAGTCACTACAAGACTTGTGAACCTGAAAATTGTGGTGGTAGAGATACAGGACCCCCTTTTGCCCTCCGTGGCTGTCCAGGAAAGCATAATTTCTGCAACAGCAGGAATGAGTGGCAGCAGGTTGTAATTCCTGTTCACTCTTTGACTCCGGGCAGAGACCTCTTGCCAATGGTTGGCATCTTTTGGCACCTGTTACTCAATCACAAAAGCGTGAGGTTCTGGGGCACTTTGATAAGACGATAGCCTACTTGTACTAAACAAAAACATAGAATTATTGCAGAAACAGCCTGGAGTGGCAGGATGATAGAAAAGCAAAGGGGAAGCATCCCTGATATACCTTTCAGTAGATACTGTGCAGAGCAGTGACGGGACAGAAGAGGCAACAGGAAAGGAGAAGTAATAGGGCAGGAGAGGTGACCGGAGCAGGAGAAGTGACGGGCAGGAGAAGTAACGGGCAGGAGAGGTGACGGGAAAGGAGAGGTGACGGGAAAGGAGAAGTGACGGGGCAGGAGAAGTGAAGGGGCAGAAGAAGTGAAGGGGCAGGAGCGGTGATTAGGCATGGGCAGGAGCGGTAACCGGGCAGGAGCAGTGAACGGACAGGAGCAGTGAATGGGGCAGGAGCAGTGAACAGGGCAGGAGCAGTGAACAGGGCAGAAGTGACGGGACAGGAGAAGTGACGGGACAGGAGAAGTGACGGGGCAGGAGATGTGACGGGACAGGAGAGGTGACAGGGCAGGGAAGGTGACAGGGCAGGAGAGGTGATAGGAAAGGAGAGGTGACAGGAAAGGAGAGGTGACGGGGCAGGACAAGAGATGGGGCAGGAGAAGTGAAGGGGCAGGAGCGGTGATTAGGCATGGACAGGAGCAGTAACCGGGCAGGAGTGGTAACCGGGCAGGAGCAGTGAATGGGGCAGGAGCAGTGAACGGGGCAGGGGCAGTGAACAGGGCAGGAGCAGTAAACAGGGCAGAAGTGACGGGACAGGAGAAGTGACAGCGCAGGAGAAGTGACAGCGCAGGAAAGGTGACAGGGCAGGAGAGGTGACAGGAAAGGAGAGGTGACGGGGCAGGACAAGAGATGGGGCAGGAGAAGTGAAGGGGCAGGAGCGGTGAATAGGCATGGGCAGGAGCGATAACCGGGGAGGAGCAGTGAATGGATAGGGGCAGTGAACGGATAAGAGAAGTGAACGGGGCAGGAGAAGTGATGGAACAGGAGAAGTGATGGGACAGGAGAAGTGATGGGGCTGGAGCGGTGATCGGGCAGGAGTGCTGACCGGGCAGGAGCAGTGAACGGGCAGGAGCAGTGAACTGGCAGGAGCGGTGACGGGGCAGGAAAAGTGACGGGTCAGGAAATGTGACGAGGCAGGAAAAGTGACAGGCCAGGAGCAGTTACGGGGCAGGAGAGGCAACAGGAAAGGAGAGGTGACTGGGCAGGAGAGGTGACTGGGGGGAGAGGTGACTGGGCAGGAGAGGTGACCGGGCAGGAGAAGTGATGGGCAAGAGAAGTGACGGAGCAGGAGAAGCGACGGGACAGGAGAGGTGATGGGGCAGGAGAGGTGACTGGGCAGGAGAGGTGATGGGGCAGGAGAGGTGATGGGGCAGGAGAGGTGATGGGGCAGGAGAGGTGATGGGGCAGGAGAGGTGATGGGGCAGGAGAGGTGACGGGGCAGGAGAGGTGACGGCACATGAGCAGGAGCGGTAACCGGGCGGGAGCGGTGAAAGGACTGGAACAGTGAAAGGACAGGAGCGGTGAACAGGACAGGAGCGGTGAACAGGACAGGAGCGGTGAACAGGATAGGAGCGGTGAACAGGGCAGGAGCAGTGACGGGGCAGGAGAAGTGATGGGGCAGGAGAGGTGATGGGGCAGGAGAGGTGACGGGGCAGGAGAGGTGACGGGGCAGGAGAGGTGACGGCACATGAGCAGGAGCGGTAACCGGGCGGGAGCGGTGATAGGACAGGAGCGGTGAACAGGGCAGGAGCAGTGACGGGGCTGGAGAAGTGATGGGGCAGGAGAGGTGACGGGGAAGAAGAGGCAACAGGGCAGGAGAGGTGACCGGGCACAAGAAGTGATGGGCAGGTGTCATGACAGGCAGGTGATGTGATGGGCAAGAGAGGTGATGAGCAGGAGTGGTAACCGGGCAGGAGCAGTGAATGGGGCAGGAGCAGTGAACGGGGCAGGAGAAGTGAACGGGGAGGAGCAGTGAACGGGGCTGGAGCAGGGAACGGGGCAGGAGCAGTGAACGGGGCAGGGGCCGGAGCAGTGAACGGGGCAGAAGTGACAGTGCAGGAAAAGTGACAGGACAGGTGAAGTGACGGGACAGAAGAAGTGACGGGACAGGAGAAGTGACTGGGCAGGAAAAGTGACGGGTAGGAGAAGTGACCGGGCAGAAGTGACCGGCAGGTGACGTGATGGACACGTGACATGACGGGCAGATGACATGACAGGGCAGGAGAGGTGACCAGGCAGAAGTGACTGGGCAGGAGAAGTGACCGGGCAGGAGAAGTGACCGGGCAGGTGAAGTGACGTCAGGTGACGTGACAGGGCAGGAGCGGTGATGGGACAAGAGAGGTGATGTGGCAGGAGAGGTGACGGGGCAGAGAAGTGACGAAGCAGATAAGTGATGGGGCAGGGGCGGTCATTAGGCATGAGCAAGAGCGGTAACCGGGCAGGAGCGGTGAACAGGCAGGAGCAGTGAACGATGCAGGAGCAGTGAACAGGGCAGGAGAAGTGACGGGCAGGAGAAGTGAAGCGCCAGGAGTAGTGACAGGTGGGAGAAGGGAGGGGGACGGGGAATTGACGAAGCAGGAGTGTTGATCGAGCATGAGCAGGAGTACTGACTGGGCAGGAGCAGTGAAAGTGCAGGGGCAGGCATTTCCCAGGGCGACTGGAAGGGTAGGGGGCTAGTTTAGTTTGGAGGGACCGGTTTTGTACAAGTGCAGGAGTTTTAAAAACACTGCAAAGTTCTTTGTATATTCAGCAGGTTTCGGTCAACAATACAAGTGCCAAGATAACTTTGGTGATCAATGTACCTGCTGGAGAGAGATGGGAGCATGTTTTGTCTAGTGGCTGTTTTATTCATCTAAGCTAGCGCAGAGGGGTAATATGCCTGCTGCAAAGAACATGTACCATGCATATCAAAGAGCAATATTTTATGTGCATAGTTCAGTGGGTACTGCTTTGTGTTCACTTCCCGAATGAAAGGACACTTGAATACATATGGCCTGGCAGTTCGGGCTGGACTGTTCACATTGGGTGCAGGATCAAGACTGATTTGCATATGGCTGGGTCCAAACTGGAATGGCATGGTGGGCAAAAAACGATGGATTTAGGCCCAGATCTTTGTACTGGGGTGAATGTATGACATTTTTCTGCATTCTGTCCATCAATTGTTCTTTTTGCATTTGTCACCCCGAGTGGGACAGGTATGCTCAGACGTGAGTTCTGTGTTCTCCATGCCACTGGAATCAAGCTATCCTGGCTGATGAGGGCTGAAAGCCCGAAACCGGTCCCAGGATGCTTGTTTCCAGTCCAGGGAGGACCTGGCATGGCAGTTCGGGCTGGACTGTTCCCATTGGGCGTAGGATCAAGACTGATTTGCATATGGCTCGGGCCAACTGGAATGGCAAGCAAAGAAACAATGGATTTAGGCCCAGATCTCTGTACTGGGGTGAATGTATGACATTGTTCTGCATTCTGTCCACTAGTTATTCTTTTTGCTATATTATGATTGAGCTACTACTTGGCTGACATGAATGTGAAGGAACCTTAGTGGGTTTCCGTGAGTCTAGATTCTCCTGAAGAGTCCCTTTCTCTTCTGAGCCCTGCTTAACACATGTGTACAGGAGGAGCCCTGTATTCATGACCTCAATGTTTGAAACAAAAAATAATCATGGATTTCTGAACAATGAGAGTAAAAGCATTAAGGTAACATGTTGTTCCTGATTATATTTCGCACGCTTTACATAAACCTGTATTCCCTATGAGTGTTTGCTTTTTCCTGAATTAAACCTCAAATAAACATGTTTATTTATTTATTTATTTATTTTTTAAATTTATAAAGCGCAGCGTATGCCCTTGGGAGTCTTGGCGCTAAACTCATGTGTGCCTCATAATACTCGATTACAGTTCCAAACAAGATAACAGGAAGGTTATTGGTCAAACAACCATGTCTTCACTAATTTTCTGAATTGTAGCAACGTGGAGGTTGATTTTATGGCTAGTGGAAGAGTGTTCCAAAGTCTAGCTGCTGCGATGGTAAAAGATCTATCTCCCCACGTAGCTGTTCTGGTTCGTGGTACCAGCAAGTTGAAAGAATTGACTGATCTTAATTGTCTATTGGGGCGATATAACAGAAGTCTCTGTTTGAGGAATTGGGGTCCATGTTGCTGAATTGCTTTGAAGGTGAGACACAGTGTTTTGAACTTAATCCGGTTTTTAACCGTCAGCCAATGGCAGTTCCTGATTACCTGTCTAATTGGTCCATATTTGGGTGTCCTGGAAAGCATTCGCGCTGCAGCATTCTGGATAAGCTGAAGCTTGGCAATCACCCGAGCTTGAGCATTAAGAAATAAGCCATTACAATAATCCAAGGCTGATAAAACAAGCGCACTCACCACCGTTTTTCCTCCAGATTCTGAGAGAAATGGAATTATTTTTTTTAGAATTTTGAGTTTAAAAAAAGCAGTGGACGTTGTTTGATTAGCATGATCGACGAAATTTAATTTCTCGTCGAAGATGACTCCTAAATTTCGCACTTTCTGCACAGGGCATGGTAAGGCTCCAAGGAGCGGAGGCCACCAGATAGATGACCAGATAGGAAAAAGCTTACCAAAAATAATCACCTCAGTTTTATCTGAGTTCAGCCTTAAACAGTTGCTGGCCATCCACTCCTTAATTGCCAGCATGCCCTCCTGAAACCGGGCTGCTACCTCCTCCCCATCCTTGTTAATAGCTAGCACCAATTGTGTATCATCGGCATAGGTGGTGAGACTCATCTGGTAGATCTTGATTACCCTAGCTAAGTCCGACACATAAATGTTGAAAAGCGTCGGACTTAGGGATGAGCCCTGTGGAACTCCGCATGGTAGTGCTAGGTTGGCCGATCTAAAGGGCCCCAAGGTTACTGCCTGTGTTCTCGCAGCCAGGAATGAGGTAAGTAATGCTCGAGCCATAGAGTGAACACCCAGCTCCCCGACACGGTCAATCAAGGTAGAATGATTGACCGTGTCGAATGCAGCAGACAGATCTAACATCACCAATACCGCTGTGCCACCTTGATCTCTTATGGCCCTGATGTCATCAGCTGCCTTGATGAGTGCAGTCTCAGTTCCATGCATCCTCCGGAAACCAAACTGAGACTCATCAAGTAAGTTGTTATGTTCAATATACTCCGAGAGTTGGATATTCATTATTTTTTCAATCACCTTGGCTAGAATTCATTGTTTGAATTAAATAACGTTATAAACTGTAACTGGTCAGTGAAATGCTAAACGTACTAAAAATTGGCATGTTTTGCTCTTTCTAGCCACACCCCTGACTCCGCCCACTGATTCAATCTTCGGTTATTCCCGCCCCCTGATTCTCCACCCACAGTTCCCCTAATTTTTTTTCCCACTTCGACCACTGGCCTGGAGCAACCAGGAAAGTGAGTTAGTTTCAAAATGGAGCCTTTAGGGGGCTCACTAGCCAACGGACTAGGAACCGGGAAGACGCATCGAGCACAAATGCAAAAGCGGGGCCCACGGAACACTCACAGAGTGTGGGGGCCTGGACTTCGGTGCAAATGGTGCTTGGGGCTGGGGCTTCAAGCATCCCAAAGCACAACTTCGAGATATCTAGTTGAAGGAGTGCAGCTTGCAAAATGCAGGATGTCCAGGAGTTCCAGTCCCACGTCTCTCGTGTTCGCCACGGGTCTCAGCTTCACTGTGGATGTGGGTCAGGGTCAGAGAAGTCTGGAAGTCCACTTCCTGTGTCGCAGATTCTTCGGGATCTGGTGGGAGCCTCAAAAATGCAGACCGGCAAAGTTGCTGTTGGTGCCTGTTTGAACAGGGTGGTCACTCCTTGACTACAAGGGAGATATCTTCTATCTTCCAGTCAGAATAGAACGCCGAAGGTCCAGGATATGTCTTTCAAAGATTCGTCCAGGGTAATCTAATGTCCTAGGGACACAGCTTCTATACTTATACTAAGGATGGGGGCTGGACTACCTGGCTAGGTCCCTCCTATGGGTGCCCCAGCAACTGGTTTGAACCGGGCTATGCATGGAGCACCTTGTGTGCCCCGGGCGGTGACGGGAAACACATCTGCTGATGCAGCCCTCCCTGCCCCAATACACAAAACCCTGTTTGGGGAGGTGCTGGCACCTCCCTGGCCAGGAAACCTATTTTCCAGGCCTCCCCTGCCGGAGTTTCGTCCAGCAGCAGGACGTCAGACTCGTGTCTGTGGCGGCAGCATCCATTTTGTGATGCTGAGGCTCTGTTTAACTTTAACCGGGTAAAGCAGTAACTACATGTCTTCTCCCTCTAGAAGGGTGGAATGCTACCCCCGCCACCAGGACTGGCGGGGGGGGGGGGTGTTGTATTCCAAAGTATTTGACACCTTACACGACATGTTTTGATAAAGCCAAACCAAAGTTAGCATTAACCGCAAGGATTATAATGCACTTAAGAGTATATGGAATGGCTATATCATAGAACAGCTATAAGGAGTTGGTTCCGAAAGCTGCAGAGGGGCTCAGCTCATGCTAGGGCACCCTCTCACATAAAACCAAGCACTCTGCCTCCAGGATTGTCGAGGCCTACCATAGGAGTGACTTATAGGTGTATATGTGTCTATATGTAAAGGTAGATATAGGGATACTGTATCTAAGTAAGGGGTGATTACACCACCTTACCCAGGCTGTGTGAACAGACCTGTGGTGTCAGTTTGTAAGGCAAACCAGGGGTGGCATAATACATGCTGCAGCCCCTGGTAGGCCTAAAGTGCACCTATGCCCTGGGTACCTATGGTACACTATACAGGGGCTCACAATGGTGACCCACTAACCAATCTAGTATGTACCTAAAGTACATGGTATCAATTTAGAGAAAGCAGATATACTGGGGCCCTGAATAGCAGGGTCCCAGGCCAACTAAGTCGAAAAGCAGCAAAACACCAGGAGAAAAGTGGGGATAACCATATAGTCAGATTCCTCCTTCCTGTTTAGTGTGCCAAGACGGTTTAGCTGCATTACTTAGACGAGTACTTAGGACTTAGTTGGCCGGGCCGGCTATAGCGTGATGCAACAATCATTTTTGGCGCCCCCACATTCCATGACCCCCTCCTCGGATTTTCTCACTACCACCTGAAAAAGTGTCCCCATCTCTCCTATCATAATATATTGCAAGCACAGCGTCCCCGAAGTCACAGTGTCTCCCACCACAGGTCAGCACCCAGTGCGGCCGCACCAGTCGCACTACCCTAAAGCAGGCCCTGTTAGTTGGAGTATTTAGTGAAGTGGGGAACCAAAAATATTTTCTGTTTCTGCTGTTAGGTGTCTGCTGAAGCTCGTTAGGCACCAGGCAGTGGTGGGTAACTGGACATATGGGGCAGTAGGTTTATTGAGGGAGGAGGCTCTTGTCCATAGCCTGGGGATTCCTCCTCTGCCGCCACCCTCCAGACTTGTCGCGTCCCTGAAAAGCCTGTGATGAACCTTATCTGATAAAACTTATGGAACTAGAATCTTTGTCTCCTGCACGAGTCAAACTTAGGGTAAATTTTGGAAGGAATTTGGACCAGCTGAGTCTATTATGAAGTTTAGACCTCAATCTCACTGAGGTTTTGTTCTTCTAGATTATTCCATGACTCCCACTCCAATTTATGATACATTACCCAAGGAGTGCTTACCTGTAGAGATAGTGTAAAGACCACTGTTATTTATCTATTACATCACAATATTAAGGATGTAATTCTTTGGCATGAACTCTTTTCTCACAAAAATGTTTATTTGTATTACGAGACCTTCCTATCATTCTCACGCTG
Organism: Lissotriton helveticus; assembly: GCF_964261635.1. NCBI lineage: Eukaryota > Metazoa > Chordata > Amphibia > Caudata > Salamandridae > Lissotriton > Lissotriton helveticus. The sequence continues at coordinate 513,672,335 of NC_136071.1, read as the reverse complement.
TGCATTTATGTTTTCCAGGAATATTTGCTTTTTTCCTTGATCCACACACAACCTATCCCACAACAGATTTATCAGATTATCAAAAGGAAAATCGGAAAATAAAATCTAAGCAAAATTATAATGATAAAATCTGGAATGCCCCATGGAAGTTGTTTCGTCATATCCAAATCCACCCAAAACTGTTTGACTCATTTTGAAAATAATCGGATTGTGGGTTGCTAAACATTCCTCTTCTACCAATGCCAAATATTCCATATGCCTTCTGTTGAGAGGTTTCACCTGTAACAGTTATTTATGTTGAGATATATTGTATTTGCATGTTCCTTCTTCTCCTGCTGTCCCTCACCAGAGGCTTTAAAATAACCCCTGTGAACTGTTTCCTCAAATGCTTACCAAAGGAACTTAAAGAAAAGAATAGAATTATAGATTGGAAACCGTAAAAAAAAATGCTGTTTGTCACTGAGGTGTTGTCAGTGACATCAAAAAGAGAACAAGAGCGAAGCGAGGCCACCTCTAACCCCAAGTTAAAAGAAATCCCATTTATTCAAAGTGAAGCCCTCCATATATGTCTGCTGTATATGCCTCCCCGCCCCCCACAAATTATGTGCTCCTACTTTCAACATGTATGCGGCGGCAGAGGAGTAATGGGGAATCATATATAACGTGTAAAAAAAAATAGACTAAAAATAATAATCTGGGCTCCTGAGAACCAACTCCAGCACCCTCTGAAAAAAAGATAACGCTAGTCTGCCCGTTTCCAAATATAAAATAAAGAAAAAACCTAGCCGTGCCACCCACGCCACCCATAGCTTAGAACTTCCACCTCCGCCTATTCAAACACCAAAACTGAAAAGAATACAATAATCTGTCCTTCTGGCACCCATGCCCACCCTCGCCCAGCCCAGAGCTGTTCTCCCTGCTCTCACACGGACAGCAGAGCCGGTCCTGGCCTCAGGTGAGTCTGTGGGAGCCGTTGTTAGTGTAGGCTTGCAGAGACCTGGACTGACGGGGGGAGGGGGGCGGTTGGTGCAGGCCTCAGCCTGCCATAGGTGTGTGGATCCCGGGAGGAGCCGGGGGCGACCGTCCACTGCATGCTCCCCCCGTTGAACCCAGGCAAGGTGGCTGTACAAGGGACAAGTGAGCGCTACCCCTGGGGGACATCACAACGATAATTACCATAAACACCCCAAAGGAAGTCCTGCTAGCAGGCTGTGTCACAAATGATGATGTTCGTGGTTACATGTTTATGGCGGTGAGGTGGTTCCAGTGGCGTAGCAGGGGGATGGGGGGTGAGGGTGGGTCGGTCCACCCGGGCGGCACGAGTTATGGGGGCGGTCGCCTCCTCCTGCTCCTACCTGTCGCCACTCCTTCTACAATTTTCGGCCTTCGCAGGCCAGCAACCGCCGCCGAATCTCGCAACCAAAAAATCTGGGCTCTGTCAATGAGCGCACTGTGAAACCCTGCGTCATTTCCACTGGAGAAGTAGAATGATAATACTCATGGGATTTCTTTTACTACACTCGACAGAATGCACCACTCTATGGAAATCAGAACACACTCCATCGCATACATGCCAATAGACCCGATTCAGGCCGGAGACTACCGATTTTTGGCTTTATTTTAGCAGTCTCCCGTCTGAAATTGCATTTTGTACAATAGAAGTCAATGGAGAATTTTCATTCTGCCGATTTTTTATTTTAAATGTCCCTGTCCTAAAATGTTGGCATGTATGCTCCATGTGATATCTGGGTCTAAAGCCCAAGATGTATTTATACAACAGCCAAAAAGTCTATGTGAAAAGTTATACTTGTGCCACTTCCTTCTCTAAGGTAGGTACCACAGAGGTATTTAATATCCTAAATCTCTCAAAACTGTTGTACTCATGCCACCACCATCTTCTCTAGGTTGCTAGAGGTGGCTGGGAATCTTACAACTGAATATTAGCTATCTAGTAATTTTGTCCCAGGTGACCTCTTCCCAAACGCCATTAGAAAACATTGCCCAGAGAAACAATCTCGATAATCTGGATTAGAAAAAATGTGGCACCACATTCTTTCTAATCTGGATTATTGAATTTATTTGTCAGGGCTACTCAGGGAGTTTATAAGGTTAAAACTCCAGAATGGCCCCACCGCAGGTTATGGAGGATGCTATGAAAGGTGGCAGTGAAGACTCCATTTCACTTGAATTTGTTAAAACATCCATTGATATCATACTACCAGAATTAATTAACCTAGTAGGGCATATCGATGGGGGTGGGGGGAGGACTCCCTGCGACATGGAATCTTACTAACATTGCTGTCTTTCTGAAGAAAGACAAGTCACCATAGGATAGGGGCTCTCATCGGCCTATCTCCCTGACCAATTCGGGAGCAACGGTTTTTGCAAAGATTTTTGGCTACTCGAACTGGTCCCCTTAATGCAGAATCAGGTCTTGCCTCAAAAACATGGTTTTGTACCTGGCAGGGTTACTACAAGTCATACCAACTCAGTAATTGCTGTATTTGACGTGGCTGTAAGAACAGGTGAAAGGGTCAGTAAGACACTATTAGATGCCGAGAAGACTTTCAACCGGGTTGTATGGGAAAGTCATTGGGTAACAACGGGGTTCTTTGGTTTCGGGGGCAGAGTCACCAAATGGGTACAATCCCTCTACAAGAATCCTATGGCCAAGCTAGTTTATGGTGGGAACTGCTCCTCACCATTTACGATCTTTAGGGGCACCAGACAAGGGTTCCCGCCCCCCCTCTTATTTGCTTTGAATATTGAACTGTACTTGATGTCCCTCCTATTAAATCAAGGAGTTCAGCCAGTGATAGCTAATGGCTGTAAGCTCAAAATTACAGCCTATGCCAATGGCATCACTGTCTTTACGACCGATCCACTGGCTGATATCAGCCAAGTAACAGAAGAGGCCAATAGGGTTGGAGCCTTTTCTGGTTATACATTAAATCTAGCCAAAACACTTACTCTTATTTTAAGTCTGAGGATTCGATCCCGGGGGTAGCAGCAACAGCCACTTATTTCAGAGTTAGGCTAATTAGTCTGGTTGATAGTCACTTTAAACTAAAGCATGAACCATTATTGCACTCAGTAATTGTAAAATCCCGCTCATGGAATCGGCTCTGTATTAGCATAAAAGGCAGCTGCAAAATTATTAAAATGAACATTCTGCCAACATATTTCGAGCAATCCCATTCTGATTCCAGGACTCTTTTTTAAACATCTCGACCATCAGCAGTTTTATATGGGGCTATAGATGGGCTATTCACTTTTTGAAACTCCTGTACAAACAAGGGGGTTTCAGTTACCCGACTTTAAAATGTATTTTTTGGGAAGCCTTTGTTGGCCTCATGCGAAATCTGCTTACTGGGCGAGAACCAGAATCATCCATTCTGGGTTATCAACTTGCTCTTGGGTCTGATGTCATGTTTGTCTTTCCTAGGCACACGGATCTCAATTACTATAAACGGGTCTGATTTAATATTGTCAGGGATATCGCTCACATCTGGAGGGAAATTTGCTCGAAGGAAAAATTTAGCCATTTTGCTTGCATATACGCCACTCTGGGGAAACCAAGCATTTCCCGAGCTATTTCACAACTCAATGGGCAAGATTAGGTTTGAAGACGGTTGCCTGCCCATGATTGCCTCCATTTAGTTTGTTGAATTGTGGGATTTGCAGTCCAACCTCTGTAGTTTGTCCCTCTCATTCCTTGGTGACAATTCTGTTTTCCCTCCAAATTTCTCCTTTGCTCTGTGCTAAGACCTGTATGCTAAAACAGTGCACTCCCAGCCTCCATTTTGTGTTCACAAGCCAGTGAAACCAGCCCCCTGTCTCCCCCACAGCAACAGGGATTTTTCTACATCAGAGGGTGCTTCTGTGAGCTGTTTAAACTGTGTTTTACTAGGGCCTGTGCACTTCGTTTTTTGGCCAGCAGGGGGAGTAAAGTTTTATTCAAACAGTATTTTTAGATTTCAAGTTAGAGGCCCTTACCTGCAGAAGTCCAAAGTGTGGATCGAGCATGTCTGTCTCCTAGGAGATTCTGAACAGGAGAAGCAGCTTCCAACTCCCTGGCCAGCAAACCTTGTCTGAGGTCGCTGGGACCTTATATGGTCTGCTAGTGGTTGGTACACTGATTGGTGGTTGTATCTGGTGTTTCTATTGGATTAGGGTTAATGTCCTCATTGGTTGGGTATTTGAGGGTTCTGATTGGTTTCTGGGTCTGTGATTCAATCATTGTAGGGTTGGGACTAGGACTAGGGCTAGGGTTAGGATTTCTATTGGAAGTAGGGACTAGGACTTCCTATGTTATTGGTTGTTGGGAGTAGGGTGGGACTAGGGCTAGGGTTAGACCTGTATTTGGAAGAAGCGATTAGGGCTTCTGATGTGATTGGTTGCTGGACTAGGTGTGGGATTTAGAGTAGGGATAGGCTTTCTATTGGAAGTAGGGACTAGGGCTACCTGTGCCATTGGTTGCATGGACTTGTTTTGGGACTACTGGTAGGGCTAGGGTCTTTATTGGACATAGAGATCAGGGTTTTTGAACTGATTGGGTGCTTGGACTAGGGCTAAGATTGGCTGTAAGGTCCTGGTCTCCTATTGGTTCTAGATTTTAGGGTTAGTGTTGTGATTGGATAGTGTTAGGGCTAGGGTTTCCATTGGCTGACGGAGTCACCTGATTACTAGGGCTATAAAAAAGGCCAGGGTAAGGGCGTCGAGGCTAAGCGCAGAGAGGACAAGGGCAGTTTCCTGTTTGAGCCTGTAAAGGGCAGAGAGGACACAGGCAGTTTCCTGTTTGAGTCTGTAAAGGGCAGAGAGGACAAGGGCAGTTTCTTGTTTGAGCCTGTTCGAGACTGGTTGGGACTAGAGCCAGAATTGCTGCCCTTTTTCTCATTTAGCAATACCCAGCCCACACCATCCACATCCACAAACAGAGCAACACACTCACACCAAATGTACACCACACACAACACTATGCACAGATTAATGTACCAGCATGTACTACAAACCCAACCAAACCATATCTACACACCCTACTATACCAACTACCACACATATCCACCATCACCTACAAACAGTACACAACTCTATCTTATACCACTAACCAATACACTCATCACTAACACAACGCCAATCAACACCACACATAACTACATCCCATTCAGACACACTCTCCCTGCTATAACTACACCTAACAGACCACCTTTTATCACTAACGTATAATCATGATTCCATCAGTTGTCCAACAAACACCCTCCTCTCCCTTCTACCATAATAACACTAACGCACAACACACACACTGCACACCACCACACTTTGTAACTCTTGCAACAAACCAGTCTAAGATAAACACTCTCACCTCTACTTCATTCCCTCCTACACACAACATACACTCTACTCATAAACACATCACCACCCCCTCTACGCCACATCCTCCTCTCACAAACAATACTACACAACCAAATCCATTGCATGAAACATATACATGAGCACCCTTTTTCACTACTCCTCAAAAGCAAAACATATCACACACACCAGCACAACAAGATCTTCAAAGCGCAACACCTCATAATACTTACCAGCACAAAATACAAACATATACCCACCTTTCAAACCACACAAAGGAACAAATTCCAATGCCAAGCTTTCACTCTTCCACCACACCTAACACAGATACAGCAATACAGCACCTCTCTTCTAACCGCCTCTCATCCATTGGACAATCTAGAACATTACTACATGACCCACATGCTGCACCACCTCCCCTGACTCATACACCTTCCGCCTTAAACACACACAAAAAATATAAGCAACATGCCACACGTCACAACTTTGCTTCCACATGTCTACTACACAACAATGTTACACCACAAAAGCAACACAGCACTCCAACTCACTCGCAAACACCATCTCCAACACATACAAATGAAGACCCATCAAAATGCCTTCTTAGCATGCTGGATGAGGAACACGATACAGAACATCTACACGATTGCTATCCTAATACAGCTAATACCAGCACTAAAAACACACTCGCTACAAACCCACACAATACTGATCACTCTTCTACCAAAGTCCCACTATCACCAAAGGCCACTCACTAAACTGTCTACTAATAAATGCTCGATCCCTCTCTAAAAACAAGCATCACATCTACGACCTTCTCACCGATGCAAAACCAGACATACTAATCATAACCGAATCATGGTTGGGAGAAGATAAGGCTCCAGTCCTGCATGAAGCCATTCCTCTAGGCTATCAAATAATCACCCAAAATCGTACAGCCAAAAAAGGAGGTGGTCTAGCTGTTGTATTCAGGCAAACAATACATATCACTAAAATTGACAACATCTCCATAAAGAATTGTGAGGCTCTTCTAACAAGATGCAATCCTACACCGTCTTCCTTCTGTAACTTCCTGCTCCTTTACAGACCTCCACCTAGCAAGGCAACATTCCCAGATGCGTTCTAGACACAGTTTCAAACCTGATAACAATACACTCCAACCTATGTGTTCTGGGTGACCTTAACATTTGGTTTGATAAACCCAATATGACCCAGCCCAAAAATATAATCACCGGCCTAGACGCATTGAACCTGCATCAGATTGTCCACAATCCGACACACATCGCTGGACATATCCTAGATGTCATTTTTACTAATACTGAACTAGTTACCTTTCAAACTATAACTCCAGTCTCATGGTGAGACCACCACTTGCTTGCCTTCCAACATAAAACAACGCTAAGCGACTCACCTAAAACTACCTTACATCCATCCACCTATCGGCCGTGGAACAAACTCAATTTGGAACACTTGGAAACACAACTAACATCCAGTACAAATCTGGAAAGCATAAATTCTGTTCAAAATCTATATGAGTGACATCCTGATACCACTCAAAACCACACAACAGAACAAAAGAAAGAAAGCGCCTTGGGTAAACATAGAAATAAAAGACATAAAACAACAAATTAAATAGCTGCAACGTACCTGGCTCAAAACAAACGCCAAACAAGACAAATTTCAACTACAGAAAATTACCAGATTATACAAGTCTGCAAACAAAAAAGCTAAGAAAAGGTACTATTCAGACAGAATTCAAAACGCTAAATGTGCAAATAAAGTATTCTATAAAATACTCAATGAATTTTGCAAACCAAATTGCCTAGAAGGAACTCATCCTGTTACTCAAGATTTCACAGCCAAACTGGAAAACCATTACACGAACAAAGCAGACACATTGGAATCGTACTTAAAACAGAAACAAAGCACCAGCACTAACCCTTGTACAAAACAACAATACAAGAATGCTCTAATCATGCCTCTCCGTTCCTTCCAACACATCTCACACGATGAATTTATGGACCTGGTCAAAGCAAGCAGGCCTGACGGCAGCCCTTCTGACCCCTGTCCGCCACAAACTTTCAAGACAATTCTTTTAACAACCTCTGCTGCCACTCCAGTAAAACGAATCATCAACGATTCCTTAACTATTGGAATATTTCCAGAAGAACTCAAAAAGTCATACATAGGCCCTTTACTGAAGAAAACAAACTTGGACCCGCTGAACCCTGACAACTACAGACCCATTCCAAATGGACCGTTCCTGGGCAAACTGATAGAATGATCAGCGTTCGTCCAAATGTCACAATTCATTGAAGAGAATGACATACTTTCAGACTTCAAAACAGGATTCCGTCTGGGAAGAGGCACTGAATCTGCCCTCCTTGCCATCTAGGATGACCTAAAGAATACAGTTGACCGCAACGGGGTTGCTGCGCTACTCCTCTTGGACCTCTCAGCTACCTTTGCCATGGTTGACCATGACACTCTGAAACAAAGACTTTATGAAGCCTGCATAGAGGGAACTGCTTTAGACTAGATAGCGTCCTACCTTCGAAACCGAACTAATTTCATCCATACACCACCTTTCTCGTCCAAACCATACTCTACAAAAGCAGGGGTCCCTCAAGGTTCTATCATCTCATTTCGCCCATGCTTTTCAACATCTACATGAAGTCATTACCAGTACTGATCAATAAATTTCACCTCACGTGCTATAACTATGCAGATGACACGTAAATACTCCTTCAACTGGAATGCCCCAAAGACCATGGAAAATCACCAATTTTCAGCTGTCTCAGAGCCGTGGATCAGTGGATGACCTGGAGCCATCTCAAACTGAATGCTTCAAAACCGAAATACTCACGTGTGGCGATGGGAAACATTACAACTCGATTGCCGCATGGCCTGATGAACTGGGATCACTGCCTAAAGTATCAAAGGAAGTAAGAAACCTCGGAATGACCATGGACTCCAAGCTGTCGATGAATGCCCAAGTGGATAAACTAGCAAGATCAAGCTTTGCTACTATAAAGATACTGCGACGAATTTTCCCTCATTTGGGATTTCCACACAAGGTCCAAGCTACCATCTCCCTTGTTCTGTCCAAACTCGATTACGCCAATAGCCTCTACCACGGATCACCTTTAATGACCATGAAAAAGACCACAACGGATTCAGAACTCGGCTGCCAGACTACTCTTGCATATCAAACCACGAGACCACATCTCCCCTGCCTTGAAAGCCCTGCATTGGTTACCGGTTGCCAGAAGATCCACGTTCAAGCTGCATTGTATCACCCACAAAGCAATACATGGAATGGGACCGCTCTTCATCAGGAATAAAATCACCAAACACATTCAACAAAGGTACCTACGCTCTAAAGGAGCATCTCGCCTCAAAATCCCACCATACAAGAATAAAACCATGGGTGGCACATCCTTCTCTGTTCAAGCAGCCAAACTATGGAACTCTTTACCCCCCAACATAAGGTCCACCGACAACCACCTTATCTTCAGAAAACTACTCAAGATTTGGCTCTTCTCCACATAAGCACCATACGCAAACAGACATTTACAGCATATCCCTCTGTATACAAGCATTTTGTTTTCACTATAGATATGTACCCATGTTTGTGTATTACTTTGTATAAACATGTAAAATAATTATGTTGTTGAGAGAAAAAATAATAATAAATAAATAAAAATCATCTTTGGTCTACATGTACATACTTCCATTGTGCATCTATGTACCTTCCATGTACTTGGATCTGTGTGTCTGTTACTTTTCTCCTGAAAAAGCATATCCAATGCACTACCCTATTTCTCATCCTGTGCCTCTATCAATATCTTTAATCTACATATACTTACCTCCTTTATGTATCTATATACTTTCAATGTAATTATGGATCTATATATTTATCACTTTCTTTTAATTTAGCATTTCCAATGCACTACCCTATTTTTCAGCCTATACTTCGCTCAATATATCTTCTATCCCAACCTTCTGACTCATCTCAAACTTCTTCTACTACTCCTTCCAATGCACTACCCTATCTCTCATCCTATACATCTATCAATATATCCTCTACATCCACTCTCTCATTTATCCCAAACCCCATACGACTACTAGGATTGCCAAAATAACCCTTTCTAGACTCTCTCCTACTCTACCCCTCCATGCATCATCTGACACCTCTTTTACTATACCTATCCCCTAAAACAAACCTTTCTAAACTCTTTCCTCTGAGTCCTCCCCTCCAAAACTCCTTTTTACTCATCCAAAAGCCTCCTCCTATTGCTAAGACCTAAAAAAAAAAAAAATCTTTCACTCTTTTATCCCTCCACTATCCTTTTCAATCGAAATTAACAGACTAACATGTTCACTTCTCAAATTCCACATTAAACTATACTAATATACTACCCAAATAACTGAATAACATACCCACTACTCAAATTACTTCATATTTTTTTTTACTATACTAATTTTCATCAGGGGTAACAAGTGCTATACGAATGCAAATCTTTCTTCCCCTTTTATCCCTCCGCTATCCTTCTCACTCCAAGTAACTGACTAATATCCACCACTGAAATGACTTCATATTTCACCATATTAATTCAACACTAATCCTTTGTAGGCTTCCTGAATAGCATGCGTCGACAAGCGCTATATAAATACAAACCTTTTTCCTTCTGCTATCATTCTGAATCCAAATAACTGACTAACCTATCCACCACTTAAAATGTACTTGCATGTTTCACTATACTAATTCAACACTAATCCTCTATGGGTCCCGGAGTAGCGTGCTATCCGTCGAAAAAGCACTTTGACGCCTCGTCAGGGGTAGTAAGCGCTATATAAATGCAATTACAATACAATACATCAGAGGTTCTGTATACATAGTTTATTACCGCTGCTTCTAAGTGGAGCAGGATGCTTACTTCAGAGATTTTATCAGATGAGAACCAGAGTGCTTTAAAGATTATTGAATGCTCTGTTCATTCTGAAAATTTAAAGCTGCAGTTTAAGACTGTCTGTATGCTTTATTATACACCAGAACGGATTTCAAGATGGATCAAGAACTATGGCTCAGACAAGACTCAATGCCCGAAGTGCAGCGGTCACGCAGCAGACATTGTACATATGTTTGCCAGCTGTCCTGCCCTTCAGGAATTCTGGATAGGCGTGTTTCAACTAGTAAATACTCGGTTTTGGTTGTGACTTTCAGCTGTCCATTAGGAAGATCATGCAGGGTTTTAAACTGAGCACAATTTCAACTCTAGGTCATTAATGTTTATTAGAACATTGGAATGTGGAGCACTCCATTGAATACAATGGAGTGCTCCGAGCTTTTACGGGCCGGTAAAATCCTGCAAAGCAACATTCCAATGGTGTTTTACAAAGGCCTCTCTGAGCCAGAGGGGATTTAAACTCTCGGGCTCCAAGAGGCCTTTGTTTTATTTGTTAGAACATTCTGCTCTCTAGTGGCAGAATGTTCTAGTAGCTTTATAGCCCTCGTAACTGGGCTATACCGACCATTAAAGCCCCGCTCCCTTGTTTAACGCTGGAGCGGGCCTTTAATGGAAGGTATAGCCCCTACGGCGGGCAATAAGGCTATATTATAATTACTATAACAATCAAAAGGATGGGTGAAGGGTCCGAGGGAATATTTAAAGACCTCAACAGTTACACTCCCCCAAGTAAACTGACGAAAAAACAAATAGTAATTGTGGGTCTAGGTAGAAAAGGACTATGTGTGTGTACAGAAAACTATGTGTGTTACTTGTGTGGAGTCAAACACTGGACATATACCTTATGTGAATAGTGTCCATCAGTTACTGTTCTGTACCGCCCAACTCATCATCTGGGCTACTTCACATGGTAAGTAGTCAGTATTTCAACCATCTCACAAGATGTCAGATAGAGATGGATGGCTCTCCAGGTATTAATTTCAAAGATGATTGGTGGATATTCTTTGTTGGTAACTGGACGCAGTGCATATGTGGTTAATGAAAAGAAAAATAGTGCTTATAATAAAATTGGAGAGTGTACGCAATATTAATTTTATTCTGGCGTCGTGCACTTCCAACACTAAAAACAAAGAGTGCAAAAAGTCAGATGTTTCAAACAAAATACTTCTGACTGGGTTTACTGGTCGACATGTTTCTGCGGACTTATAAGGCCCAAGCTGGTGCCCGCCGCTTCCTCAGGACCCATTAACTTTATTGCTACTGCTCAAAACGTGATAAAAATAAGTGATAAAAATAGTTGGTGAACAACAATGGTCTATATCACCTGTTCACATCTGGTGGTCCTCCTGGGTAGATGGAAGAGATCCAGACGGTGAAGTCATCATAACACACAACATAGACAAACAAGAGAACAAAGTAGAATAACACACCATCAATTAGTATGGATAACTACTTTCCCTACCGAATTTTAATGTTCCAAATCATTTTCGGTCCAATGACCCCTTTGGTCATCAACTCTTTACAATAGATCATGGGCTCACCTTATAATTGAGGAGAACGTGCTTCACCTCACCTGGCAAGCAGCTCAGGACAATGAGGCACCGCTCTAGATATAGAAAAAACATTTAGCTGTGACAGACCTTGTCGACCGCTAAGCAGGAAACAGGACTTTTAGGAAAATTATATTCACTAGATTAACTAATAAAGTTTTGCTCTCATGTACATATATCATTGAGTCTAAATTATCTACTTGACAATTGTAGAGGATGGTCGTCTCTATCGGTTGTCTGGAGTAAATAATAGACACATTCCAAGTTGTTTATTTTTTGTTTTCAAAATTGTTCACGTGACCATGTCTTCTACCGTTGTTCTATATAATAAATGGTACGATGTTGGTCTCATCTATTTTTGTTGTAGACAGATTTGGGCAACAAAAAGCATATCTTCCAGTCGCTATAGGCAGTTGTTTATAATGGGCATTTTTCCGAATGTTTTTAGAGAGATGGTTCAGACACCGCCAAAGTGTAAGTAACTGAAAAAAGCCATGGTCTGGGTAGCAAAGAACTGTCTTACAATCGCTACAGCAAGACGCTTACATCGCGCTATTGGCTCACATATTAGGAGGGATGAGAGCGCTGCAACATAAAAATGCTAGAGATCTAGATCAAGTCGCGTGTGCGGCTCCTCTCTTTACGGGCAGAGTGCAATATTAGCAGAAGCACTTGCCCGTTCGGTTTACACTCACCTGTCCGTCGGTACTCCTTGCAGCCAACCGGGCTGTTTGGGGAGGTACCGCGGCAGGTTAGAACTGCTTACTTAATTGTTAGTGTACGTCTCCTATTGGATGTGGATTGCATCATTAGCCCGCGACCAGGAGTCATAATTACTCCTGCCTGGTTATGTATAGCTAGCTCATGGATATCTCGATGCCAAACTTATACAAAAGGCTTGTATAAATGTTGAAGGATAAGCAGAAAGCGTATAGACAAAAGAGTATGTGCAGTCTGGATTTAAGCACACCCATCCAGTTATTCAGACTACATAGGGTAAAATGTGAAAACTGATGATAATGTTAGTGGCATATATGGCCAGTATACTCAAACACTTATCCCCATTTCATTTGATAGAGTACATGGTGCTTTCATCGCTGCCAGGTCTGTAGCTGGCAGCAAGAGGAAACCACCAGTGCTCTACACAAACTAAGGATACACATTCTTATTTCCAAATGACCATAACCATCACTTAGGTGAGCTAAATGTGTGTACAGAGGCCCTTTACAGTTGAAGATAGCACAGATGTGACATCCAAGATTCAAGGTGATATTTTCCCACCTTCTTCTAAACGTGACCCGTGATTTTAACTGCTACACTTTTTCTAGCTGCTGAACAAGTCCTGCTGCAGGACACGTCAAGCTGAATAAAATGTAACAGGACTTGTGCGATCAAAACCAAATTACATAGGTAACCTGGGCTGACTAGGCCAAAGGTGTTCAAACGCTATCATTTTTAACCTCTTAATTGTGAACATTTTCTGCAGAAATTGCTGGACGTTTTTTATTGCTACTTGGGAAAGTTTGTGCGCAAGCCTTCATAACTTTTATTCTTTGGGATTCTGATGGTAACCAGGATTTGAAGTTTCTTCTGGAGTTAATCCAGAATATAGCCAATGTCTAGCATTTTATGTAAAAAAGAAATGTGGTGTGTAAGAAAGTTTTTTTTTCTTCTAAAAAATAAATAAATATAATGGGCAATCATGTTTTACGCCCCAATTTTTGCAATTTTCTAAGTTGTGGTCACCATTACATCTTTGATGCAGGGTCTACCCGCGTGTTGTTTGGGGGGAAATAGGTGTGAAACCAATGGGTAAATCTGGAAGACATTTATTTCTTTAAAAAAAAAAAAAAAGACACATTTTGATTTTAGCAAGGGGCAAGAGTGTTGATCGTTCATGGTTTTCCAACAGAAGCTAATTGTTAAAATGTAATTAATATTTGAATTAAATAGAAATACATTTATATGTTTTCATTTGTAATCTTTTGCACTGAAGGATGATCAACAAAAGTAATAATACGTGTAGGCCTGTCACAACCATCTAGTTACCACTATGTGTAGTGTTTGTCAGTTGTTAATATTCATCATGCAATTAGGCTTATGTTGATCATTTGGAAATGTATCAAGATCCAGAAGACATACCTTTGTGTAGCCTTCATCAACCAGAGAGCAGCATTCGATCTGGCTCCCAGGGCTTGTCTCTCAATCAAACAGGATTCATAAAGCGCGGCTAATCACCTGGGAGAGAATCCAGGAGCTGAAATCCGCGCTGCTCAGGAGCATCAGTTAAATAGCCAGGTCTTAAGACCCTTGTGAACTCCTGAAGAGAGGATGAAAGTCCAGAGATGGAGGGGGAGGCTGTTCTATCACTTTGCGGCGAGGTAGGACAAGGAGCGTCCTCCACGGTTGCTTCGGCGGATTTAAGGTGTGTGAGTGAAGGAGAGACAGGCGGATCACAGGAGTCTAAGGGTTGGTGGAAGATTAGGCAGTGGTTGATGTATGCTGGTCCTTTACTGTGCAGGGCATTGGAGGGACGAGTTGGAATCTTGAATTGGCATTTCTTGTGGAAGGGGAGCCAGTGGAGTTTCTTCAGGTGAGGGGTGATATGGGCCCGCTTGGGGAGGTTGAGGAAGAGTCTAGCCCCTGCAGTATGAGTGGTCTGTAGTCTCTTCAGGAGGTGAACAGTGATTCCTGCTTAGAGTGCTTTGCAGTAGTCCAAGCGGCTTGTAATGAGGGCTTAAGTGATGGTGCATCCGGTGGAGACTGGCAGCTATTTTAAGATCTTGCGGAGCATGCGCAGAGCGAGGAAGCAAGCGGCGGAGGCTTGGTTGATCTGGATCTTCATAGTGAGTTTGCTGTCCAAGATGTTGCAGAGGTTTCAGCCATGGTCCGTTGGGGTGGGAGTGGGCCCCATGGCAGCAGGCCGACAGGAGGGGGGGTGGGGGTGTTGTTCCTGAAGATCATTACTGCAGTCTTGTCTGTTTTAAGCTTCAGGCAGATGTCTTGCATCCAGTCCTAGACGCTGGCCATGCATAGGTGAAAATTGGCCCTTGTAGTGGATGGGTCTTCAGAAAGAGAGGACGAGCTGGGTGTCGTCTGCATAAGAGATAATGTTCAGTCCGTGGTTTCTGATGATGTTATGTAGTTGTTGAACAGAGTGGGACTGAGGAATGAGCCTTGAGGGGCACCACAGATGATGTTCTAAGGATTCAAGGTGAACAGTGGAAGGCAGATTCTCTTACAGTGTGTTCTTCCAGTGAGGAAGGGTGCAATCCATTTGAGAGCGTTCTCTTGGATTCCGATCTAATGAAACCTCTTGAGCAGGGTGTGGTGGGACACAGAGTCAAAGGCTGCAGAGAGATTGAGGAGGATCAGGGCAACCGCTTCTCCCCAGTCTAGGAGGGTTCTTTTTATTATTATTATTTTTTAGAATATTTTTATTGACCAGTCTAGGAAGGTTCTGATGGCGCCAGTGGCTGCAATCAGGTGGGTTTTGGTGCTGTGGTTCGTGCGGAATCCAGTTTGGGATGTGTCCAGAAGATCATGGTTCTTGAAGTATTCCATGATATCGCGTTTGATCGCTTTGTCGAGACCTTTGGTGGAAAAGGGTAGCAGGGAAATGGGCAGTAGTTTTAGAGCTCATTGGGATCGTCAGATGGTTTCTTTACATGGTGTTTGACTTCAGCATGTTTCCATTAATCTGGGAAGGTGGCCGAGGTGATAGATGTGTTGCAGATGGCTGTGAGCTTGTTACTGATGGTCTTGATGATGCAGAGGTTGAAAATGTGGAGGGGCCAGGGGTCCGTGGGTGCTCCTGAGTGGATAGAGCGCATGATTTCAGTGGTGCTCTGCCTGGTGAGCTAATCCCAGGCGGTGATCAGAAGTTGCGAATGTGGGAGTGGGGAGGCTGAGGATGTCGACAGTGGCTGGCTGGGATTCTAAGTTTTTGTGGTTGGTGGAGAACTCGTTGTGGAAGAATCCTGTCAGGGTGTTGCAGAGTTCTTTTGAGGGGGTGAGGCTGTTTTCAGTCACTGAAGGGTTGAAGAAATTTTTGACGCTGCTGAAGAGTTATTTGCTGTGGTTGCAGCTGGCTTTGATGTAGTCGGCTAAGGCGTTCTTGCTCGTCTCTTTCAGGAGTCAGTGGTACTGGCTGAGTGATGTCTTGAAGGTGGTCTGGTCGGTGGGCTCCTTGCAGGTGCGACATTTCTTTTCTACTTGCTTGCATTTGCGTTTCGTGGTTCTCAGTTCTGAGGTGTTAGCTAGCGTGTTTGGTGGATCTCTTGAGTTTGGTGGGTTTGATATAGGCAACTCTGTCTGCAGAAGTTGGCGATCCAGGCAGTGAAGTTCTTGACAACATGTCTGAGGTTGGTAGAGGTGTCAGGGTGGGTGGTGTTCAGGGCGTTGGTTCATTGGCTTTTAGATACTGTGTTCAAGTTGTGGTGTGAGGTGATAAGCGGTCTGTTGGCGGCGCTAGGGGCTGCTGTGATGGTGAAGTGGACGATTGCCTGGTCCGTCTAGGTGAGCTCTGGGACTCTCTCAGGTTGATGGGGGCTCCATCTGTCCTGGTAGGAATCCCAATGAGCCTACATAAGATGAACTATGCCAAAGTTAGGTGGGGCAAGGATGGGGATCTTAGAGAGAGGATTCCTGTCACTGAAGGGGTATATCAAGGATGTGTTTTTGCCTCAGCGCTCTTTTCCTTGTATATAAATGATGCTCTTAAACATCTAGTTGGATGTACCCACAACGCCCCAAAAATTGGGGTGGTTGTTTGCTGACAACACTCTGCTTATATCAAGAACCCCAGCTGGAATCCAGAACCTGCTAAATAAATATCATTCTTTTTGTAAACTAAGGGGCCTAGAGATTAATTAACAGAAAATGAAATTCATGACTTTAAGACCACACAAAGTATTTTGTAAAAATCTAACAATTGGAGGGCTCGGATTTGTTGTGTCAACCACTTTGATCATTCGGGAATCAGAATCTGTAACTCCTTGTCGTGGTCCTCGCATATTGCATAAATCAGCTGCAATTGCAAAAATACATAGGGCTACTTCCTAGCGAGCAGTTTCTCCTGTCTTAGAAGTGTATAGGGCTGCTGTTCAGTCAGCTGCCTTGTACAGGGTGGAGATTTGGGGTATGACTCCATCAACTTCCATTAGAGCCAGAGAAAACCATTTTATTAGATTGATACTTAATTTACTGCAGAGTTCTCCACTCATACCAGTATATTGAATAGTGACACCTGTAAATGGAACAAGAGGAATCCTTATGATACATTTTGCACTCTATGTTCTGATCGGGTGGAAAGTATTGAACATGTGTTTAGTTGCCCATTGTATGCATGTGCTAGATTGAGATGGCTGAACCCCTACTGCTGCAACGTAGGGTTTCTGCATATGCTTCCAGCTTTTCAAATCCTTAGTTCGGATATGGGTAGAGTAACAATTCTCTGCCTGGGTAGATTTCTACTTGAAGTGTGCGCGATTAGGAAACGATTAGAGCTACTGTTATAGTATATGGTAGCCAGCTGTACCGAGGGGCAAAATTGCCCAACTCGCTGAAGGCTTCTCTAGTGCTAGATGTAATGAATCAGGCATGGATGGTTGGCCACTCTGTATGCGATATACTGGATGGTCTTAAGAATGAAATAAAGTACATATGTCTGAAAGACATCATGCGAAACTCCATGTCATCAACTAAGTTGCGACTTATTTCACTGCTTTGACCATGCACCAATTCAGAAGTTAAAATCCAATGATAAAAAATGAATATGATGGCAAGTTGTGCATTTTTTAAATGTGCCTAGGAATTCGAGTTTAGGACCAGGGGTTATTCATACCACTCTGAATTTGTAGTTATCCACACTATCGGGTGATTCTGAGGGTGTTTTACAAAATGTGTACTTTTGTGCTGAGGGTGTTTTACAAAATGTGTACTTTTGTGCCACTGACTTCCATTTGGAAGCAAATGATGTAAACAAATTGAATAAATAACTGCAAATGTCCTGCTATTCTGTGTTCTCTGGATATAATTATAAATGGTGCCCCACATGTGCGAATGGGCCTACTACATGGGATGGAAACACCCGTAACACACCACCGAAATATCAACATTTTTGGTTTGAATTAAATCAAGTCCTGGGATGGAATAGCTGGATTATTTAGGCCTGGAGTTGGTGCTCACCGAAGGTAACTCAACAATCCCTGGCATTTTTTAAGAAGTAGATACCTCTGGAAGTCAAGAGTGTTGTGGCATGCATCCATTCGCTACTTTTCTTACCCAGAATTCACAGCAAAGATCAAATGTTGACTATATATCACATAATTCCATCACATTTCTGTTGAGGAAAGTACTAGAATCAGGGGGGTTGACAAATGAGCTACCACAGAGTATACCCACATAGCTCCCGATGAGAACAGTGCCTAACTTGTTTGGGTTGGCCTATTGTCTATGACAAAATATTACTTAAAATCCAAGGTGGAAACATTTAGATTTTTCCTTTGAATTTCAATCACTGTGGGGATGTAGTATTTGGCCTTGGTGGTCTCTTACACCCAGGGAAACCTCCCATTCCTGAAAAATAGACATCTGGGGGAGTCCAGGATGATGTGGCTTGCCTACATCACACTACAGTTTTTGTTCAAAATGACCTGCAACCATCAAACATTGATTAGAACCACCATTTCATCACATTTCAGTGAGGGGGAAGTTCTGGAATCTACGTGGATTAACAAAAGTCCTTCCACACAGCATTCCTTACTTCTTGCAGTAAAAACGGTATCCTGCCTATCAACCACAACAGGAAAGTTTCCAAAATGCAATGTTGAAACATCAAGATTTTTCCTTTGAATTTTACTCAATCTGGGGATGGGGGTAGGTAGCTATGCTATTAGAACCAAAACACTCCAAACACTAGACATCCAAGTGAGTCAAGGTGGTGTGCCTTGAGTGGATCCTGTCACATTTTCTTAGAATACCCTATGAATATAAACGTATGGCTAAAAAAAATCAGTTTCCGAATGTTTTTATGATAGAAGGAATCCTTACTTTCCAGTAATTCCAGCTCTCATCCAGGGCAGCCTTCATTATAAAAAAAAAGGTCACTATAAATAACACAGTGACACGTGAACTCTTTCACGAACCCTTTGTAAAGGGGGAGAGGAAAAAGGGGACAATGTAGCCTAATAGGCTGCAGACTAAAAGGCTGGGAAAGTGATGCTGCTTCGGGAATAGCAAACCACCAGCATCCTATCATGCCCCACCAGTGGCAGTTGAGCTTGTTCTCTTTTTACCTGGATCAAGAATCATGGTAGAACTAAGGTTAATTCTTTTACCATTTCTCTGGGAAAGAGGTAGCGCTTCTCATGAATATAATACAAGATTTTCTGGGATGAGAGCTAGGATTACAACTAACAATTCCTTCTTCACCAGGGGATATTCATTATCAATAGAATAGCAAGCCCATCCTTAGGATAAATAGTAAAGAGAAAGCAACAACACTACACTAACCAAACACTTTTTGCAAAGAAGCCGGACCCACTTGGGCATCTGCTCTGCAATCTGTATGGAGACAGTAATACCGAATAAAGTATGTATGGAGCTCCAAGTAGCCTTTCAAGTATATCAATGGATGTGTTCTTTAAATATACTGCAGTAGCTGGTATATCTCTTACTGAATGGGCGTGAGCATAGCACAGAGCTTTGGTGACTTTGTTGCATTATATTTCAAAACAGACAAAAATCCACATAGAAATAGAAATGGGCTACTTCAAAGTGGCTTATCCCTAGCATATTTGTTGGGACTCCCTGCTTGTTGATATAATGCGTTGTTTTCACATTATCCTATTGAACATGAAGGAATGTTGTTTTGAATCTCAGCAGGAAAGACATGACACTCAGGCTGTCCTCAACTTTAGCATGTTGATATAGTAAGTCTTCTCTTTTTCAGAGCATATTCTCTGAGCCTGAAGCCGATCCATGTGGGCTTTCAAACTAAGCTTTGAGAAGCAGTGTCCAGATTAAAGGAAAACCCTACGGATACTAGTGTATCGGCACCATCAAGGGAGAGACTCAATTGAAGCCTCAGCACAAGAGTTTGTCTTCCCAACTGCTTGAGACCTGGCCCCACTGGTCTTCCAGGAATTGTTGTGATGGTCTCATGTGTAATGAGTACCAAAAATATTCAGGATTCCATTGAGCACCGAAATGATGAGATTTGCTAGGCTGTCAGATGCCTCATCTTTTGAAGCCTCTGACACTACAGACAGATAGGACACGTTCTTTCCTCTAAAGGTTGCACTCTTGCACACTGTGTGTCTATAACCTCTCCCATGTAATGGATGGACTGAACAGGGACCGCTGTACACTTGGAGTGACTTACTGTGAGACTCAAGTACTGAAGGACAGAGACTGTTGGGTTGAAGTGATGCTAAGCCTCTTGAAATGTAAAGGCCAAGGGCCATTATTATGAGTTTAGGTGTTATTTATTGCACATGATAAATACTGATACCACGGGGTACGTTATTTATTGTGTGCGATAAATAACACCTATTACAAAGTTGTGGGGAATAACATGCAGATTTTTGTGTTTAACGCATGGTATGGTAAATACAGTACAACTTCACTTGTTTAACCTGCAGAAATTTAGTGACAACTGAGGCATTTAATGCATCCGATAATTATCGGATGCGTTAAATACAGTCAAGCACGTAATTCCACCCAGAAACTACTGCCATGCACTTTTGAAACTTTTTGTGGGGTTGACTAAAATTCGAAAGGAAGGACCCAGCATTAATAGTGCACACTACCCAACTGTAACCTTAGAAATATGCAATGATTTTGTAAGGTGAGGATGTGAAAATATGCATCCTGAGGATCTATGGCACACATCTAATCCCCTTGATAAAGATGGGAGTAAATATGATTACGTTTCAACATCAAAACTACACTTTCTTTGTATACTGAAAGTGGATCAAAATTCTTGATTTGGTCCCTTCTTTCAATCCAGAAAGCAATAGAAGTAAATTATTTCGTTTTTGGGAATGGAGGGGCAGTTCCAGTGCTGCTTTGATCAGAACAATGCTTATCTCCAGTTTTAGTAACTTTTGATGGTATTGAGATTTCTTTTACAGAAGGAATGGTTAAGGAAATTAATGAAACCTCAGAATAGCCATTTTGCACAATAATTAGCACCCATCTGCCTGATGTTTTTCCCACTCGTCCAGATGATTCTTAATATTTCTCTTCACTGGATTAAAGAAGAGGAGAGTAGTAAGTGGGAAGTCACTACCTTGTGGATTTTCCTGGTGCAGCTGGTGCTGGATGGCCTAACTTTTCCAGACTTATGAGTTTGGTAGGGCTTCTGATGTTGCTGTTGTTGGTACTGTTGTGGTCTCTGAGGTGCTTGCCCCCCCTTTTTTTTTTTTTTTACAGAGTTTTATATAGCACAAACTTGACCCGAGGGTATCCGGTATCAGAACACTTTACACGAGCACCAGTTAGGTTACATGAGGAAACATTAATTTTTGTTAGACACAGGGAGATTAAGTGATTTTCCCAGAATCACAGGATGTTGCATGTCCTTGCCGAGACTCGAAGCCGGTTCTCCAGATTTGAGGTCGACCACCCTAGCCGTTAGGCCAACTCGTCTCCCCTCTGCTTCTGCTAATGCAGTTCTTAGGATCTGTACTGGTATTTCTTGTACTCTTTTCTTTTTTCAAGCGCCAACCTGCAAGGGTTTTCAGTTGCCAATATTGTTGGCATTGCTGCAGCCACTGAGGGGCCTGAACCCTTGGTAATTGATAATGCCACTAAAAGAGTTTGTACACATGTTTCTTCTACTATTTACTTTTCTCAAGGACAAAGCTTTGATTGGCAATCCAGGCTCCATGGCCCCTATTTTGTCATCCGCTTGGGATTCAGAATGGTTCAAGAGAACGGAAGGTTTAATACTCACTGTTGTGCTTTAGATTTTAAAATGGTAAGTCGAAATCATGATGAACGTCCTAAAGCCAGTCCATGACAGTATTCAGGAGTGGCAAATCAGCTGAGTCAGCAGTAGAAGAAATTACTTCATTGGAGACCATCATACCCTCCTGGAACACCTCTTAAAAGTCTTGTCTGTCTTCAGGAGGGAATTTCTCTTGAAAGTGTAAGAGAGTCTCCCAGAAGGATTGCTCATAGCTCCCAAGTAAGATAGTAGCACTTGCCGTCTTCATGGCAGTTGCAGATGTGACATAGGACTTTCTCTCCAATATATCCATTTTCTTACTCTCCTATTCACGAGGCACCATCAAAGATGGGGAGGTGGGACTGTATTTCTTCACAGCAAAGAGAATCAGAGTCCAGAGGTAGGGATGCCCATTAAAACAAATGATATTGTTCTTGTGGTTTACATTTCTTCTTCAAGCTCACTGGTGTATAGTTTGCTGAAGCTGGTGCTAGGAACATCTCCATAGCAGGTTCTAACAGAACTAGGATGAACGAAAATAAAAGGTCTTGCAGAGGAATGATGAAGGGTTTTGAAGATAACTAAAGTCTTTGGTTGACTAGTTGGGAAGGGTATGTTGAGCTTAGTAGTCGCTCTTTCTAGGATTTAGCTGAAAATTATGTCATCTATTGGTGGAACCCTCAAACAAATGGGAGAATACTGTCTCATAGAAGAACGAAACTAATGCAACAAGGAGCATGTACAATGCAAAGATATTAAATAGTGTGATCTTGAGTGCCAGTCACAAGAAGAGTGACAACTTGAAGACTTGGAATGGTGAGGTCTGCATACTTGAGGACTCCTAAAATGTCTTCCCAGAGTTCATGCTCTCGCTGTATAAGGGTATTTAGCTAGAGAGACAGGAGCCTCAATATGCAGAGGTGGCAAAGCTGGCTGTGGAGGCAGCACATGTTAACGTGTCACATGAGGTGTAATCAAGACCAGTATGGCAGGGGTGCCAGAGTCCCTCCTCTGTGGAGAAGGTGATATGGGATCAGAGGGAAAATGTAGTGTTACGGCTGTTGAGACTACTCAAGAGGATTTCTATGTCCTGGAGTAGACTGGATCTGGAGTAAACGGCAGTCTCCTGCTCCTCATCTTGCAGACCTAATCCACAAATAGTTGGAGAGAACTACTGGGTGCAGTCTCCCTCGATATCAAGTTCCTCAAAACCGAGGCAGTCTTGAGTGCCAACTTCTCTTACACATTGAATGACCGCTCATCAACAAACATGCCGGTACTGCTCCTACCTGAAGTGTCATGGATCTCAACCTCAAACTTGTACGCTCATGTATTTCATTATGAGATTTATCCTTGGATTGCAATTGCGAAGGGTCACTGAAAATGGTGGGAGGAGCTGTGGTCATTAATATCTTTCTGATGCCAACGCCTCATGCCTGCACTGGTCTTCCCACAGTCAATGCTGTCAGATTGTCTCCCTATCCTAATTCCCTTGACAATTTGTCAATATTGGCAAGAGTCTGGAAAGGGGGAAGACACATAATGCAGACATTGTTAGGGTCTGTTGTGCTTTATTTCTACTATAAGTAGGGCATGTCAAAAACATGGAAGGCAATTTGTGAAGGGAAAAATAGTTTTACGTGAGGAAGCAGAAAATAAATAGTCTCGTTTTCAAAAGAGAAAACAGCAACAGTGTTTCAGGATCCTGACCTGGAGCCAGAAAAACAGAACTGCTTTCCTGCTACAGATAGGACATGATAGGATATTGATAGTATGCTATTATTTGTAGAAACTAAAGAACGAAACGAATGTCAGTACTGAGCTCGATTCTCCAAATCTTTCTGACTAGACCTTTGAATGAAACATGAAGATCCACATTTTTAATTGCACCACTAAATGGTTTATTTCAGTCTTCTCTAAATTTATTTTTCAAAAAAGCGATTTTTTTGTGCATATATATTCATGTAATACAAATGTACGGACTATGTACATTAAATACAATACATTTACACCAGACACCTATACCCACTAAATGTACACCATCATACGTACCCCTCACAATTTTTGACCAAACACAAGTTTCACACACTCTCACACCATACACACACCGTGCCAGTGCGGGTCAGGCTCGCTGTTGCGTAACCCACAACCTGGACCACAATATTGCTACTCCCAATGTCAACAAAAACAACTAAATGCAATGCATTCCAAATAAAATGTAGATATGATTTGCCATATTCAAAATAAACACAAGAAATCTTTAGCTATTAACAATTTGGATGAAAATTATATTTGACATGGGAAAACAAACAAGGCCGACGCGTTTCAAACCCGGCTGATTTCGGGGTTCTCCTCAGGACCACAAGACTCTACAGAAAAAAGTAAAAACGTACAAATTTAGACTTTTACATGTTACTTGGTAACTAAGTAACATGGTTGTACTGCTATGGCCCTAGTGGATTGAGCCTGAAGGCCTTCTGGATGCTGCTTTTTAGCTAGTGTGTAGCGGATCTTTACGCAAAGGACAGTCAATGGCGAGATGGTTGGTTCTTGCACTGAGATTCTACCACTTTTCAATATATCCTTCCTTGTGTTGAAAATCTATAATGAAGGTGGTGGGGGGATTGTGTTTGACCCAAGAGATTGTAATGGCAAACACAATGTGTTTTTAAAATACCCCTCACACACTAAGAATCCCTTAGTGTCATGCTTTATCATGGGGGGGGTCTTCTCGTCCCTCTACGGGGCGGGGCGGGCTACAACCTACAGAGATGTGGGAGCACTTAATATAGTGAAAAAAATGTCTGTGTAGTGCAGAAGTAAGAGTGGTAGGGTCAGGAAAAACTAGTGGTGCAATGTTAAAAGTTGCCTGGCTAGTGGAAAAAATAGACTTTATTAACTTCCCAAGCTGGAAACGTTAAAAAACTTAGGGAATCGTAATTGTAATAAATTAAGTTTTTAACATGTTATACAAACATCAGATGCTTCTTCAGCGCTATATCGTAGGAAGTACAAAACTTAATATATATAATAGAAGCATAGCATAAAGAAAGAAATTATAATCATAAAAGAACCACTTCAGCATCCATAAAAATGTACATTAAACATGTTCACGAGTTGTACATACATTGACATCCGTATCTAAATATTGACTTAAATAGCATCCAGCGATAGGACTTGACTCAGAAGTCAATATTCTCCATTCTAGTGAAACGTCTGCTGAAGAACCCAGTCGCAACCGCCATCTGGGGTCAGCAAGGTGCGAGCATGCTAAAACAGAGGAGACAAGGAAGAGGCATTGCCACGCAGAAATTACATTATTGATATTTTCATATTCATTACAGTACTCAGAAGGCTACTGTCCCACCTACTCCCTTTATTTCTCGCCAGTGTTGCCCAACACATGTTACTCAAATTATTGTCAGGTATCTATTCAGAGGTCTACAGGGCCTTCCCTGCTAAGTAAGTTTGATACAATCCCCAGAAATATTTGGGGAGATTCTGGAGGGGAAGCAGTGCGCTATACGATTCCGTTTGTGTGTTGCAATAGAGCATATCTCATGACTACTCCAGTAGAGTAGGAGGGAAAACACGCGCTCAGCGCATGGGAATTCTCCACTTTGCAATCAGTAACCCCATCTCTATCAGATGTCAGATCTCCTTCTTTATTCTTTTTGAATAGCATAGTAGGGCGAGTAGAGTGTCCAGGGAAATTGGTGTTTCTACAATATCACTCAATTCCTGAAATATCAGTCTCCAGTCTTTAGCGACAACTGGACATAACCAGGCCACATGTAAAAAATCTGCTGGACTCACTCTACACCTGCCACACCCCGCTGTTTCACGCAATCCATATCAATGCAGACGAGAAGGTGTGTAATAAACCCTTTGTAAGTATTTAAAGTGGATTTGCCGATGACGTCCATTTAAGGAGACCCGCCGCATCACCTCACAGCATCACCTCACTCCAGGTGTCATCGATAATAATCATATCCAAGTCAGTTTGCCACTCTAACCGCGACTTAGAGTAAAAGTGTTTGCGATAGCTTTGTACTGTTCCGTAGATGCTAGACACCAGCCTGTAAGGAGATTCCAATTTTAACATCAATGTGAAGGGAGCTACTTCCGGTTGCTCTGCCATATAATCTCCTGGAGCTCTCGCATGGCATGACGCACTCTATGAAAATGAAATCGCACTAATGGTGAGACCTCCTAACTTACAGCCTAAATGTCCGCCCACTTACGAACACTGCCTTCCAGGATAAGATATCCAACTTTAGTTACATTGATAGTCTTTAATGCCTTAACCACTGCACGGCATCCGCTCATAGGCAGCCAACCACACCACTCCAACGGGTCCATTGGAGTATATAATATAGTGCTCGCCTGTCTTCTCTTCTAAGCACAGAAGACAAATGAGTCTCTGGGTTTCTAATATAGAGGAGAGTGCCGTCTGCGTGCAATTATATTATAAAATTATAATTAGGAAATCGAATTCCTCGCAGTCCGTGATATTCCTTGAGTGCGCAGGCAAGGGGTTCCGCAATTATAGCATGTAGGAGAGGGGATAGTGGGCAACCTTGCCTGGTGCCTCTAGATATTTTAACGGGAGAAGTGACCATATTCCCAATCCTTATTCTTGTAGAAGGAGAGGTATAAAGAACAGCCACCAATGTAATAAATATTTTGCCAACCCCCATCCTCCGCAGCACTGCCCCCATGAATGCCCATTCTACGGAGTCAAACGCTTTTTCTGTGTCTAGGAACACTGCAGCAGCCTTAATCTCCGGATTAACATGTTGTACTGCTCCGAAGAAAGTATGTAGATTGTACGTTACGTTACGCCCCGGGAAAAATGCTGTGTTGGCCACTTTCGGAACTAGCGGTGCAAGGCGATTGGCAAGAATCTTAGCGTATATTTTGGTATCTACATTCAATAGCGACAATAGACGGAACAAGGAGCACTCGTCCGGAGGCTTACCAGGTTTCAAAACAGTGACTATCAGAGCCTCTCTCATTGATGGGGGCATCTCTCCTGATTCACTAATTTCTTCAAATAGTGTTACCAAATGAGGAACTAGTAGATCTCGGAATTTCCTTGTAAAAAGCCACTGTTATGGCCGTCTTTCCCCGGGGCGCTTCCTGAGCACATACTAATTAGGGCCTCATGAATCCCCCAGGCCTCCAGCGGCCTCATAAGATATTCAAGATGCTCAATCGTGAGCCAAGGCCGCTTTATGTGCTCAAGGTAGTCCAGAATATTACTTCCATCTACATTCGCGCAAGAGCGATATAATTCAGTATAATACTGGCCAAATTGGTTTGCAATACTTTCGGGATCAGTCAGCGTCTCCCCCTCAACCGTCCGAATTGCTGTAATTGCAGAGGACTCTCTCCTATGGCACAGCAGTGCTGCCAGCGTAGCCCCCGGGCGGTCCCCCTCCCCGTAGACTCTAGCCACAGCATACTTACCCATATGTTAGACTTCGCTCTATCGGCCGCTTCATGGTACTCCTCCAATGTCTTTTTTAGCTCTTCTACACTATTAGCCGACCCTCTGCGTCGCAATACCAATTCTAGATCAAGCAAACGTTTCTCCAGGCTTTCCAGTCGACCTCTGATGGCACGCAGCACCCCAGAGTGTTTAGAAATTGCAAAGCCTCCGATATAAACTTTGAAAGTTTCCCAGACTGTGGAGAACCTAGGTACTGAACCAACATTGTTTGTAAAAAAATCTTCTATGGCTTCGGATATGTCGGCTTTAAACGCGCTATCGGACAGTGAATGGGGGGGGGGGGGGGGAACAGCCATGTGAACGGGGAAGGTCTCTTCTGTGGGCGGAGCAGTACTGGTAGTATTGGTGCATGGTCTGAAAGGGTAGGTGGGTGTACCGTGCATTCCCTAACTGCTGGGTATAACGCCCTCGCTTGAAGCCAATAGTCTATTCTTGTGTGAAGCTCATGTGGGGCAGAGTAATGTGTGTAACACCCCCTGCCCTAGGGAACGAGTGCACCAGACATCTACCAAATCTAGACGCACCATAGCATCCGCAATGGATTTCGCTGAAGCCAAACTACGCCGATGTGGACCTCCCGACCAGTCCAGTGTTGGGTCTAGGACACAATTAAAATCACCTCCCACTATCAGCGGTAGTGCAGTATCTATGCAAGGACATAGTAGTAGACGTTGATAAAACTGTGGTGTATCGTAATTTGGCCCATACACATTAATCGCCAGGAAGCCTAGACACTTCCCCCTGCACCTAGAGATGGTATAACGCCCCTCAGTGTCTGCTAAAACCGGGTCAAATTTAATTCCTGATTTCGGGTTAACCCATGTAAGCACCCATCTAGCATGTGTCGAGAAGCCAGCTGTATGAAAGGGTCCCTGTAACACTCTCTGCGTGAGGATCTTACTATCTGCAGGGAGATGGAATTCCTGAAGAAGAGCAACATCTATGGCATGCAGTTTGAGGTATGCAATACAATTTCACACCTTGCACTAATTATTAGGCCCTCTGACATTCCATATCGGGTATTTAACCTGGTTACCTTCACCCTGGGCCATCCTTGAGGTATTCGACTGTCAAAGATGTGAATGTCTACACAATCACGCCTAGCCTGGACAACAGATTATCGTGTCTATAACAAGATGTATGGACAATACGCTCCCTGTGGTTCATGAAACAAAGATGAACTCCCTCCTCCACGCACGTTGAGTCTTCCCCAACTGGACGTGAATGAAATAACCCCCCTCCCCATACCCAAACAAGAATGGCATAGTGCCATCAGGTGGAGTGCACACAGGGGCGGATGTTGCCTCTCCACCAACACTCACTCCGCCGTAGAAAATTACAGCCATCAAGAACCATATGGGGCATCTTGCCCTTTCTAGCGTTTAAGCGTGCCTTCGTGCATAGGCTTGGTTTCAGAGTTCCACCCCCCACACAAAAATAAATAAATCACATATTAGACACTAAGTATCAAGTACACAGGTTTCTGTGAACACAATAACAAGCTCCCCTAGGAGCTCTTTTACACATTGGTCATCAAATTTGATGCCTCAAAGTAATCAACATTACACTCCAAGGGCAGTAGTTTGGGGTGCTCAACGTCCTATCCAGAAGAAGTTATAATCAAGAATACATTACCTCCAGAATCGCCCCCCAAAATCTGCCCGACTGTGCAGTCATCAAGCTTGCTGGTGGGGGGGGGGGGGGGGGGGAGGCATTATGGCGGCTCACAGCCAACGGTAGGCCAAAAAATGTTAGAACCCCCATCACCCCTTCAATCTTTCATGAGAACGGCATCTCCCCGCACAGGATAGCATTCGGCAAACAACTTAATTTACAAATGTAAAACCTCCCACCTACCCATTTATATGTGCCCTAATGACAGTTTATTGCTAGGTCCTGCCTCTAATCGTTTTCATCCATGTTGCCTCCTGTAGCTCTCTGCAATTGCTCTGCATCATTCTTATGCAGCTGATTCTTGGAGTAGTCCTGCAGTGCCTTCTGCAGGGATTTAGGGTGTAAGAAAATCTTTGACACAGCATTCATCGTGACCCAGAGTCGAGCAGGATAGAGCATAGCGTAATCGAGTTATTGAGCACGTAATGCGTGTTTCAAAGGAGCACATTGCCTCCACTCTTCCTGAACCTTGACGGTAAAGTCAGGGAATATCGAAATGGGAGAGCCCTCATACTGCAAGCTCCCTATTTCCCTGGCTCTTTTAAGAGCTGTGTCCCTGTAATTCAGGAGCTTAGCAATGATCGGGCGTGCAGGTGCACCCGGGGGAGGTCTAGGTCCCAAAGAGTGGTGGGCATGCTCAATCACAAACATGGAGGAGAAAATTTCTCGGTAGAGTTACTAAGAGATTTTCGGTTAACAGCTCCATATTCCCTGTGGCGGTGGACTCCGGAAGGCCAGTAATGCGAATATTGTTCCTCCTAGACTTGGCTTCCAAGTCCTCCGCCTTGCAGCTGTGTAAGAGCCTTATTTAGTTGCTTTTGAGCTACGTTAGTCTCTGTGTGGGCTTCCTCAATCTCCGACACACGCCTCTCCACCATATCAAGCCTTTCAGAGGGTTTATCTAAGCATTCAGACATACGATCCATGCAGAAGGCTAATGAGTCTATTTTCCCATCTATCGAACTTAGGTGTAGTTGCATGGGAGCTTGCATTTGGCGAAGATCTGCAGGTGCTTCCTCAGACGTATCACACTGCTCTGGGGAGGGCTGAGAATCACCAGACTCATGGGTCCTTGTTTTACGCTGCTCAAATGGAAGTTTGGATTGGACCTTATCCACCATCCCCATCGTTGAAGGGTCCACGTCGTCTGCTACCCCACAGACTGTCTCTGCTATTGGGACTCACGAAATGGGAACTTGCACTGAATGAGCCAAAGGCGGACCTAACCAACTGAAAGTGCATCGTCCTCTCACGCCGCAAGGGAAGGCGCTGGGCCGCGAACAGGTCTCACCACTGTCTCCAGCAGCCTCAGTGCGTCTCCACTGCTAGCTGCGCCCACGCCCAGAGTCAGGCAGCATGGAGGCCAGCACGGATCGCTCACAGGCCACGGAAGCCCCGAGCAGCACCAGCGCTTCACTCAGCAGGGTCGCCCACCTGAGGCCCAATGTCGGCTGGGGGTTGAGGGCGCTCCCGCTAGTGAGCCACCTCGAGGACGGGCAGTGCAGCCCCCTCCTTTCTGCACAGATTATGGCACCTCAGCTCCGCTTTCCAGGCCAGCAGCGGTATGTGTCGGTGTAACAGCGCTTCCTCAACGAAGGCAGCGCAGTTCAGGGTACAGCAGTCGTTAAGATGCCGGGATAATTACAGATAATATCAGTGGCTTAAAGGAGCTCTCTTACTGCACGACCATCTTGCGAACCAGCAAGCTCCGCCCCTCACATGACTGGCTGATTTATAGCGATAATAAAGACCATTTACATTTTCAGAAGTCTCAATGGGCAACTGCCCAAAGGCTCAAAAGAGATTCATATAATAAAAATGGTAAGAACCAAGGGCTAGTCCCAGAGCAGCATCGCAAAGGGGTATGGTGGCAATAAATGTTGCAAACCTTTAAAATAAATCTCATAACAGGAGATTTAGGGTCGCTAAATAGCCCTTACCAGTGCCCATAGCAATTCCTTGCTGGGCTAAGGACAGAAACAACAAAACTTTAGACAATTATGCTTGCAATTGGTACATTTGCCAGGTGCTGCACCAATCCACAAATCTGTCCTTAAGATTGCCGTACTCTAATTTTTGTGGATGGGCACCACGCTGCTAAGACGACACCTACAACCTCGAGGAGGGGGTTGAAGTAAGTGAACTGCTGCTGCTCAATCTCCAAGTATTTAGATCTAAATTTTGCAGGTCCAGTGCAGTGCTCTGCCCTGCTGCTGCAACAGAAGATCCTCCCAAAGAAGCAGCTTGATCAAAGGACAGATACTCATGCCCATGAGTTCCATCCATATAAAAGTCTCCTGGCCATTTGTGATCCACCAAGAATCAGTGGTGGATTTTCTACACCCTGACTTTTAAAGATTCCACCGGGTGGTTTACCAACCGTGAAATTTCTTGATAGTTCAGCCACTTTCAGAGACACAACCTTCGGTCACTGAACACAGGATCCCAATCCGTTCTGCTAGTTGCAGTACCCCATGGAGTAGCAGCTGCACCAGCCTTCTTTTGGGGGGGGGGAAGGAACACCTTCAACCCTCAACTAATCACCCTCACTTCCAACAAATTGATGTTAAGCTGTGTCTACACTGGCGACCAGAGGCCTCGGATTGCCATATCCCCCAGATGGCCTCTCCAATGCAGTAGTGATGCATCCGTAACCGCCACACCCTCTGGGTGGGGTAAAGAGAGGGGTCTGCAACTGACCCAAGCACAGTCCAGTAGCCACTACTGTAGATCTTTTGCAGTCTCCTTCAAAATATGAATACAATCCTACTGGTTCTGTTGAAGCTGCACCTACCGGGATTTGAGGTCCCACTTCAGAGCCCACATGTGCCATGTGGTATAGTTGGCGAGCAGAATGCAGGAGGCTAACAAACTCAGGTGCCAGCCACAGTCATCCGAACTGAGATCCAAGACTGAGGCTGAAACATCAGGGTCAAAGCCTGGATGTTCTGCACTCTCCACTCCAGGAGAAAGGCAAGGAACCGTACTGTATCCAGACTTGCTCCAATGAACAGGAGCATCTGTGAAGGAGTTAGGTGTGACTTTGGCGTTTTGATAGTGAACCCCTACGATGTTAGGCTCCCCATAGCCTGGAGGTAGTGGCAAAAGTGTGTCGCAACCACTGCCATCTCTTTCATGAACACCATAGTAGCACTCCTGAAGCCAAGAGGAAACACTGCAAACTGATAATGCTTGTGGCCCACCATGAACCCTAGGCCTACAGGACTGGTATATGGAAAGAAGCACCCAACAAGTCCAACACCACGATCCAGGTTTGGGGTCTAGGGCAGACAAGACCTTGGCAAGGCTGAGCAACTTAAATTTTAACTTTTGTAGGAAGACATTGAGAAAGAGAATATCCAATTTAAGATAAACACCTTTGTCCTTCATCAGAACAAGGAAGGAAGTATCGACCGTAATACCCAGTTCCTGCTTCTGAGGCCCGGAACCCTCTCTATGGCCCATTTGGACAAAAGGGCCAGCACTTCATGCTGCAGAATGGACAGACTGTTCCCCGTCAGCCACCCTGATAGAGGTGGAAGATGTATTGTTGTCGTAGTCACAATAGCCAACTTGGAGGACCAACTTGTCTGAAGTAATGGCCTTCACCCCTGGAGAAAATATTAGATTCTGCCTCCGGCAGGGTGGATGTGTGCTGGCAGGGCACACTAAAGCGATTTTGTGGCTGCACATGCTGGAGGTGCTTGGGACTGAGCTGCATGTCTCTGGCACCCTAGTCGTGGACTCTGAGAACTGCAGCCTCTGCCACGAAAGGACTGAAAGGCCTGCTGGCCTTGTGGAGGGCTTTGGCGAGACAGAACACAGAGACTGTAGCCACAGAGGAGACAAAATTGCTGGTGGAACTGTCTTGTGGTCGCACAATGTAATAGAAGGGTTGAGATTCCTTTGATTGTGGATGCCTGTACCACCAAGCTCTCCGGCGTCGGACGTTGCATAAGAAAGGATAAGTCCCCTGGAGCAGGACGATGGTAAAAAGTGACCTAACTATTAACAGTCGGGCCTGAACATGGTTTTGACCATTTGTCTAAAAAGGTCTCCATGAGGGCGTATTTAAATGGTAACAGGGGCTCCGTATGGCCCTGGCCTGGTTAAAGGACCTCAGTAAACACAGTCTTAATCTCCATAGTGGATAGCTGGAAGTCTGGAACTTCTGCCGCCGCCTTCTTAACAATCTTAATGGAGGAAATTTCCTTAGTTGCAGGACCAGGTGGAGACATAAGGTCAGTGTCTCGAGAAATATACAGATCACTGGCATCTTGTAGTTCACCATATCATTATTCCTTGTCACCTTCGGAAACAGTCATCCCCCTCCTAATTGTCAATGTCAGAGTCAGTGACAAAAAGATTATGTACATTTTGGGCCCTGATATGTGGCAAGGGCAGAGTATTGGAATCTGAAAGAGTGCCTAATGGCTGCATGCTGGTTGAAGCCAGGTGCAATTTTGGTTGAGGTCATTGTGGATTCTACGCGGAGTTGGATAGCATGATGGGCTGCACATACTCCTCAATGCGCAGGGAATCATACAGGCGATGAAGCTAGAGCTTAAGTTGGCACCGGAGTCAACACTAAACCCAATATGGGTTCCAGAGGCACAGAGGGCGGAGTAGGAGGCGAAAATCCAACGTGAGCCCTATGCTGATCCTTGGGGCCCAAAGGTACACCAGAGTGAGCCAGTAAAGCGTCAAAAACGCACAGGGGCTGAGGGCCTTTACCTGCTGAAACATCGTCGGTAGACTGAAGTATTTAAGTGGCCCGGATCAGACTCACTATTGGCTCTGAAGGAGATTGGGAATGAGACCAGAAGTCACATTGATGCCCTTGTTTTCTCTCTGGAGCCAGAGAGTGTCGGGAAGGGGCTAATGCTTGTACATACCCGAAAACCTTTACTGTAATAATCTGCTGCAGATAGGGGACCTTCCTTTCTACTTCAACTGTTCCTGCTGTGGTGGAGTCTTGTGTTTGGCGTTGTACAGTTTGACCACAATAGTCCTGAATGGCTTTTGAGTTCATCTGGGTGCAGTCGTCACAGGCCCCGGAGTGATGTTCAGACCACAGATACCATACGCATTCTTCTTGAGGAGCCGTCACAGATACCTGCTGGCGAAAGTCCTGACATAGTTTGAACCCTGCCGTCTTAGGAAGTAACATTTCCCTTGCCCACTGGTAAATCTTGATAAAATCTGTGGTCAGAAAAACCAAGAATAAACTCTTGAACTATGTCTGAAGGTGCAGAAAGAAACAAACTGAAGTCAGGGCGCATGGGTGGTGCTTATTTGCGGTTCCTCGTCACCGCCCACCGCCACAAGAGCCAGGACAACCAGCGATTTGGAGTGACTGAATATATACACATATACATGCACACAAATATACATATACAATGTAATTGTTTATCACTAGCATATCAGTAATGTAACATGCTAGAGAGAAACAGCAAATCACAACTATATAATGGTAAAAACACAAATGAAGGAAAAAATACCTCTAAGAGTAGAGGCATACCTTAAAACAGATGACGTAAGATGGCCTGTCCTACAGCTGCATCACTGTAAGTTGCCAGATCCAGACAACAATGCCGCTTGAAAGTATGTATACATTTTCATGTTGTGGCACAGCACATCTTGTCCAACTGGGCGCCGACAAACAGAACAGCAGTAGACGATACTGCCCTTGTAGTATGTGCTTTGGCCTTGATTGAGTGCGGTTTACCCGCTTTATGAATGGCAGAGCTGAATAGTTGTGGCAATCCATCTTGCAATAGACCTCTTTGTGACTGCAGCACCCAGTCTTTGAGGCCCATGTGAGACCCGCAATTGGTCAGTTCTGTGTAGCTGTTTTGTTCTTTGCAAATAAAACTTAAGACATCCGTTAACATCTAAAGAGTGAAGAGATTTCTCTTCTGAAGTGGATGGATTTGGAACAAATGTGCGGAGGACAACAGGTTTATTAAGGTGAAGCAGAGTTGGAACCTTCAGGACAAAATTAGGATTTGTTCTCAGTAAAACGTAGTTCTCTGTGAATCATAGATAGGGTTCTCTTATAGTGAAAGCTTGGATTTCACGTACTCTCCTGGCAGAGGTAAGTGCCAGAAGTAATGCTACTTTCCAAGTCAGGAACTTGAGCTCTATTTTGTGAATTGGCTCAAATTGTGGGTTCGTTAGTTGAGATAGGACTATATTGAGACGCTATTCTGGAGGGGGAGGCTGAATGGGAGGAAAAATCCTGAATAATCCTTTCATGAATTGTTTGATGATGCAAGAGGAACAAAGGGAGGAAGCCCAGCTCTTGACCCACTTTGGGTCATCGTCAACGTTTTTATTTCGGTTTTACAGTACCATAAAAGAGACAAACACATGAATATTGGTTGACAATGTTCAGGGTAAAAGGTACTATAAAATACTCCATATACAGGATCTTAAGAATAAAAAAGAGGAATAAAAATTGACAAATTCTTGATGCAAATGTACAAGCACAGATAGGAAACAAAGCTAAACAAATCTCAATATTAAATTAGTTTGCCTATCGGGAATAAGCTATAGTGCTAGTGCATTAATAAATATTGTTTATATCTCATTTGCTGATGAGTGTGGCCCGATTACGCAACATCAGCCATTTTAAAACCTGTGCCCCAGGTGCCCAATAAAAAGAATAAAAGTTTAAAATAGTGACATAAAACCAATTATTTACAAGCCAAAGTACTAGTGCAAAATACACACCGACAGGGCTGATCATTATGATTTCAGTTTGTTTAATTCATGCCAGTCGGGGAGGTAGATATAGGCCTCCTTATAATGGCCCAAAAATGCAGTTGCACAAGCATAGAGTGGTCTTGCATTTGACTTCAAAATGCGTAAGGCATTTTTGTGGCTGTGTGTCCCGAGTTGTCTACATACCGGAGTTAGCAAATTCCTTCTAGGTCTGGCATAGGCAACACAAGCAAAAAAGACATGGCCTATTGTTTTATAAGGGCATGGACAGGAAGGACAGCTCTTGGGGTGGGATTTATTTGTCAGCCAGGAATTAGTGAAGGCGTTAATAGGTAGACAGCCATGTCTGAACTGGGTGTACAATTTCCTGTCTGCCAGCACTTTAATAAAATCAAGATAGCATTCTAGCCGGCTGACTGCTTTCATGTCAGTAAAAACATCAGTTAGACAACCATGACGGATTTTCAAGACATTCATCTGTTCTACCCATGCCCAATATTGAGATTTTAATTGATCCCTAGAGTATGTGGGCGGGAGACCATTTAGCTCCTTAGGCACGCCTATGCCTGCCCGAATGGTGTCTATGTGTTTAATCTACCCAATTTAATGGTTTTTATCCGAGTGAAACTTCGGTGAAAGCAGCGGTATAGTGGGCCAGGTATGGGGTAGTGACCAGTCTATGCCAAAAGAGCAGTGGGCCTAAGCTCGCCTGGTCATTAATAGACTTGACACCTAGGTCAAGTTTCAAGGGAAGAATGGGGAGGGCTTTGGGGAGTAATACCAAGCCCCTAAGGAACTTGTTTTCCACTGTTGAGAGTGTTAACATTTGTGGAACCCCATAGTTCTGCCCTGTAAAGCACACTACTCACTACCGTGCAACTATACAGCTTGAGTGCGGGGGCTTAAGGCTTGGTATAAGAGAGGCAGTGCTCCTGCCACAAGGCCCCAGATAACTGGGAACATTTCAGGGACACCTTCTCTATGTGTTTCTTCCAAGCCATTCCCTCGGATAACTTGATTCCCAAGTACTCAAAAGAACCAACCCGCTCAAGTGGAACATTGTCTAGGACCAAGTTACCTTTACAGGATTTGCGGGGATTTAAAATCATCAACTTGGTTTTTGTAGTGTTGATGATCAAACCCCTCACATCACAAAAGGCCTTAAAATGATTTAAAAGTTTTTGTAGGGGTTTTTGGAAACCAAAAGAGTATCGTCCGAAAACAATAATGTAGCAATTTTGTGATTTGCCAACGAGGGAGATTCGGCCAGAATGGAACACAAGAGATCAGCCACTTGGTTCACATATAGGGAAAAGAGGGTGGGGGCCGAGACACACCCTTGGCGTACCCCCGCCAGATCTTGAATGGCTCGGTGGTTTGACCGTGGTTTCCCCACCTCACACAAGCAAAGTTGTCCTCATACAGCCTAATTAGTGGTTTTAGGATTTCCAAAGACATTCCCATATCCTGAAGGACTTGCCAAAGTAAATCCCTGGGGACTAGGTCAAAAGCTGTTTTGAGATCTATAAAGGCAAGATATAAGCTGCCTTTACCCATCACAACTACCTTCCAATACAGCAAAACCAGGTGGAACGCCTGATCAATGGTGCCGGTCTTCCTCCGAAAGCCCACCTGGAGAGGAGAGAGGATTTCATGCTCATCCATCCAGGTCTGGATTTTAGCACGGAGCGAACAGCAGAAGACCTTCTGGGCACAATCTATCAGGCTAATTGGACGGTAGTTGGCGGGCTTCGACCTGTCCCCTTTCTTAAAAATGGGTATTACTTCTGCCCCCTTCCAGGTGTCCGGAATACTCCCCCCGCCAACAATATCATTGGCCAATTTCATGAAATAGGTTGCCCAGTTCTCCCTATCAGCACGAAAGAGATCGCCAGGGATGCCATCAAGACCGGGGGCTTTTTCGGGGATAATGGCATCTAGGGAGCGCATGATCTCCTCCCTATTGAATGTAAGGGTACATGTAGGAACACCTATATCGTGGAGCATCTGGGAACTGTCATTGGTGTAACCACTGGAATATAAATCGCTAAAGTGTTTGTGCCATTCTATGGCTGGAATGTTGTTTGCCAAGGGAGGTGTGCGTTCGAAAATTACTTTTAGACTCAAGGGACAAAAACATCCGACTGTCAGGATGCCCAATGACCTCTCCTAGCTCCTCCCATCTCTTCTCATCCCATTCCTTTTTCGCTTTGACCTGCTCCTGTTTATATTCCTTCCTAGCTTTGCGAATACAGGCTGGCTCTCTATTCTTGATAGCAACAGTCAGTCTCCCTCTCAGGGCCCTGCACTCTTTATTATACCAAGAATGTTTTCCCCGAGGCCTTCCCTGAGATAACCTGGTCTTGTTAATTGGGGCATGGAAAAAGCAGGCTAGGCAAT
The DNA here is from genome assembly GCF_964261635.1 of Lissotriton helveticus. NCBI lineage: Eukaryota > Metazoa > Chordata > Amphibia > Caudata > Salamandridae > Lissotriton > Lissotriton helveticus. The sequence goes on along the minus strand of NC_136071.1, from coordinate 513,634,196 downwards.
CAAAGAATTCCTTATGGAGGGTACTGCAACTGCTCTGTATAGGTGGATCCGTGGTCGCTGGTATTAGTCGCTAAATGCTTAGTTTGGGCGTCCTTCCGTTTCATCCGCCAGAACCACAGACCATTTAAGTCGGTGCTTATTATTTGTGGGGATTAGAGTCTTTGTACTTAATAGTATTGGGGGATCTCTCCCAATGTTACCCCAGGGGTTGTCAATGGACAAAATAAGGGGGTTATGATCACTGTCACAGGACGGAACTTTGACCATGTCCTGTACAGAGGGCCAAAGTGTCAAATCCACTAATAAATAGTCAATCCTACTTGACCCATTTGGTCACGTGAAGGTCATTCCTCCTACTCTGTCTGATATGGTTCTACCATTAATGGCCCTTAACCTATATTCTAGGGATATTTACAACAAGGGGTGGTGAGGGACAGAGTCTCTGAATTAAGCAGAATACTCTCACCCAGTCAAAAGATCAGGGCTAGATCCAACACCGTTTTTTAGCTCATTGCACCATCCCAGTTTCAGAACCTGGCTGTATGCAAATTAGTCTGTTCCTGTCCCAGTGCATGATGGGAACAGGGCAAACCAAACTACAAAAGCCAATTCTTACACTGGGAAGGAAACAAGCTTCCGGGGACCGGTTTCTGGCATTACAGCCGTCTTCGGCCCGGCTTGCTTGAATCCTGATGGTGCAATGAGCAAGGGACTCATGTCTGAGTATACCCTTACACGCTTAGGGTGGACAAAAATATTTACAACAAGGGGTGGTGAGGGACAGAGTCTCTGAATTAAGCAGAATACTCTCACCCAGTCAAAAGATCAGGGCTAGATCCAACACCGTTTTTTAGCTCATTGCACCATCCCAGTTTCAGAACCTGGCTGTATGCAAATTAGTCTGTTCCTGTCCCAGTGCATGATGGGAACAGGGCAAACCAAACTACAAAAGCCAATTCTTACACTGGGAAGGAAACAAGCTTCCGGGGACCGGTTTCTGGCATTACAGCCGTCTTCGGCCCGGCTTGCTTGAATCCTGATGGTGCAATGAGCAAGGGACTCATGTCTGAGTATACCCTTCCACGCTTAGGGTGGACAAAAATATTTACAACAAGGGGTGGTGAGGGACAGAGTCTCTGAATTAAGAAGAATACTCTCACCCAGTCAAAAGATCAGGGCTAGATCCAACACCGTTTTTTAGCTCATTGCACCATCCCAGTTTCAGAACCTGGCTGTATGCAAATTAGTCTGTTCCTGTCCCAGTGCATGATGGGAACAGGGCAAACCAAACTACAAAAGCCAATTCTTACACTGGGAAGGAAACAAGCTTCCGGGGACCGGTTTCTGGCATTACAGCTGTCTTTGGCCCGGCTTGCTTGAATCCTGATGGTGCAATGAGCAAGGGACTCATGTCTGAGTATACCCTTCCACGCTTAGGGTGGACAAAAATATTTACAACAAGGGGTGGTGAGGGACAGAGTCTCTGAATTAAGCAGAATACTCTCACCCAGTCAAAAGATCAGGGCTAGATCCAACACCGTTTTTTAGCTCATTGCACCATCCCAGTTTCAGAACCTGGCTGTATGCAAATTAGTCTGTTCCTGTCCCAGTGCATGATGGGAACAGGGCAAACCAAACTACAAAAGCCAATTCTTACACTGGGAAGGAAACAAGCTTCCGGGGACCGGTTTCTGGCATTACAGCCGTCTTCGGCCCGGCTTGCTTGAATCCTGATGGTGCAATGAGCAAGGGACTCATGTCTGAGTATACCCTTCCACGCTTAGGGTGGACAAAAATATTGGATAATGTAAGTAATTGAAGTGATGGTGGCGGTAAGTGTAGTCTGTTATTTCTGTCTATTTGCTGGTAGAGTTTAGATACCAAGGTGGTTAATGTCTCAACGCTACTTCTTAAGGCTATAATTTCCCTTTGGAGATCAAGGTACAAGGGTGTAGGGAAGAGATCAGCTTCCCTTGCTCCCTGTAAAGTGTTTGGACTTAAGTCATTGTTAAATATCTGGGTGCAGTCCATGTTAGTGTGCACATTAGTTGTGGATGACTCGTCAGCAAGAAGGGCATAACAATTACTCAGAGGGAGTTTGTTTAGTGTAACGCTATCGGGGAGACTAGCTTCCCTTTGAGTAAACGGGGGACTTGAGGTAGGACTATAGCGCACTTCTGCGGCTGGGGGCATTTTGCTTTCCCTTACTGCTTTCTTAAGTAGGTTAGGGATATTCTCATACCCTATGGCAGTAGGTCCGGTGGAGCTTTGGGGAGAAGGGGACTTGGTGTAGATGGTATTATTAGTGGGGGTGGTAGGAATTAGTACAGGTGAAATTAGCAATTCTTCTTCACAGTCAGCAAAAATGTTCTCAATAAGGAAGAGGATATATTCTCCTTCCCCCCCCCCTTCACATCCGGTTCCCTGTACCAGAAGCTGGGGCCGTTTTTTAGATCTTTTCTTAATAGCACCTCCCAACCCAATCACAGACCCTTTCCTTTTCCCCATGACACCAGTTAGACAATCAGACCTCACCAATAATGCTGCAGAGAGTTCTAGCCCCAACAGAGCTACAATGGCCAATAGGGAAACAGGTTATTGGTCCAAAAATACGTCGAATAGCAAGGGTGGGTCGGCAACAGCACCATTATGAGATGTGGCCTGGGGCATCGAGCCTGTGGTGTTAGGGGGGTGGCCCAGCCCAGCCTCCTCCGGGCGATGACTAGCAAGGACGGGCCCGCCCTTGGCTTGGGGTTTGCCCGCGCACGTACCGCGCTGCGGGAGACCTGGTCCGCTTAAGAGTGCCTCCTGGTGCGATGTCCAGCCGTCAGCGTCCTTGCCGCTAGGGAGCCTGGGAGCTGTGGTTCCTGCTCCCAGGCAACGTGGAGCGGACTGGCCTCCATGACCCCCTGGGGCTGGAAGTGGATGTGGATGCGGCGGAAATGCAGGCAAGATGAATATCGGAGGAAGCATCGGAATTGCGCCTGTATCGGGAGATGGCTGCGAGGTGGACCCTCACTGATGCGTGCGCCAGTCCTGACTTTGCCAGAGAGTAGATAAGGCAAAACTTGTTCTGGAGATGAGAGAAGAGGGTGGATTTTGCTTCGAAGGCGGCAAGAACAAAAATGCTTCAATTGTAATCTATATGTTTTATTGGTAGACTCAGCTCTAGCCCGGGCCAAAAAAGTCCTGCAGTCCTGGGGAATGTCTAAATCTTTGAATTCATTGTATTCAGGGGCCAAGCATGCAACTGAAGAGAGGCTGGATGCCGGTGCAGGGGTTGTCCTTTGTTAATGATTAGTCGAGTTGTTATCACTGGAAGGCGATAAGGCTTGGAGTCCAAGGGCAGGAGTAGCTCCGTGAACTAACGCTGGCAGTGCCAATGTGGAGCAATGAGGATCAGCCAGCACGGTTGTCGAACCCTGTAGATGAGAGGGCATGGGAGTAAGGTATAAGCACAGATTCCTGACCATCTTATTGAAAACGCATTCCCCCATGACCCTCTCTGAGGTTATCTGCTGGCGCAGAACCGGCATTTTTGGTTCTCTTGTGATGCAAAGATGTACAAGTTGGGTGTCACCCATTTCGGGAAGATGGATTCAGAATAAACTGATCGCGTTCCTACTCCTGACATGTTTGTTCTATTTTGCTCAAGATGACTGCTAGGTTGTTTCTCACTCCTGGAAGATGTTCCGCCTTGATGAAGATGCGGTGCAGTAAAGCCCACTCTCAGATCTTTTGAGGTTCCAAGGATAGAATCAGAAACCTCGTTCCTCCATGCTTGTTGAGATACTGCATGCAGGTAGTTTTGTCTGTACGAAAGAGGATGGAGGATGCTCGTATTCTTGGGAGACACAACTAAAGAGCTCGGGAAATTGCCCTCAATTCCAGGAAGTTGAAGTGTATCTTGGAGAGGGAGAAACTCCATTTGCCACTTACTTTGAGGTCTTGAAGGTAGGCTCCCCAGCCTTCCAATGAGGCATACGCAGTCAGAACGAACTCCAGAAGAGGAGAGAGGAATGTCAGGCCCACAGAGAGATTGCTGGCAGACTGTCACCAAGGAAGTGCTTTTTTCATGATCGGAGTGATCTGAATAATGTCCTCGAATGATCAAGTCACCTGAAGACATTGTCTGTCCAGCTGCTCCTGGTAAGGTCTCATCCTGAGACATGCGTGGGGCACCATGAGGATGGCCGACAACATCATGCCGAGAAAGGATTTGAGGAGACTGACTGAAGCGAACTCTTCTTTGCATAGACTGTGAGCCAGCGATAGTATGGTGTTTTGCCTTACTGTGGATAAGAATTCCTTGATTTGGAGTGTATCTAAAGTTGCTCTGATAAACGTTATCTGTTGAGAAGGAGTGAGAACGGGCTTCTAGTAGTTGACTGAAAGCCCCAGAGAGCAAAACAGTTGTAGGCAGATGGATATGGCTTCCGAGACGCAGTGAAGAGAAAGAGCATTAACTAGCCAATTGTCAAGATACGTGAGTGAGACATTTGGAAAATTTCCTAGGAGTAGAGTGGAGGCAGGGGGACTTGAACTGATAGTGCTCACCTGCCACAGTGAAAATGAGACACCTTTGATTTTTGCGATGGATAGGAATATGGAAATATGCATCCTGTAAATCGAGGTTTGCCAGAAAATCTGAATGGTTCAGAAGCTGCAATATCTCCTGGAGAGTTACCATTTGGAAGGATTTATTTCTATAGGTATTTGTTGAGCTTTCTGAGGTACGGAATGGGATGCCATTCTCCCGATTTCTCCTTCACAAGAAAAAAGCGTGAGTAGAAGCCCAGACCCCCTTTGAGTACGAGCCCCTCTTTCTATGGCATGATGAATGCCTCCATCCTGAGTCACTGAAGATGGGATGGCAGAGATTTATTTGGTGGATGAGGAGGTGGTACTGTGACAAACTCCAGGGTATGGCCATACTTTATTATATCCAGGACCCATTTGTCTGTGGTAATTTTTTGCCATTGACTGAAATAGCGTGTGATGCATGCTTCTCTGGCTGGAAGGATAGGGGATTGTGCAGCAGGTGCCGGGACATCGTCACTGTTTTCTAACAGCATCTCTGGACTGTACTGGTTGTATATGACTGGGTTGTCTGGAGTATGCAGCCTGCGGTGGTGCACAATAGGTCTGTTGATATTGGTAGGAAGGCCGATATGAGTGATAGGTCTGAGGTTGATATTTCTGGGAGCTCCCATGAAATGAAAAGGCTCCTCTACCATGGGCTCCACTAAAGGGGGTCTTACTGTATTGGAGCGTGCCCAAAGTTTTGCAGTTTCTGTGTCTGCCTTAATGGCCTGTAAGGTGTCATCACTGTGTTTACTGAAAAGCACATTATCAAAAGGCATATCTAGGACTTTACTTTGTACCTCAGGGCAGAATGGTATTGCCCTCAACTAACCCGGACGTCTAAGGACAGCTGCTCCAGCGAGCTGACGGAAAGGCAGGGAAGCCACATCCATGGATGCATCGATGATCTTCGAAGCAGATCTTTCTCCTTCTAGAAGAATCTTTCTTGCCTCCAGAAGAAACTCTCTTGCCTCTAGCATCTTATCTTCTGGAAGTAGGTCCACGTATGGAGCGATATCAGACCAAATTTGGGGGTCATATCTGCCTAATATCGTTAGTACGTTGGCCGCGCACACAGTTGTATCTGAGGTGGTGGTAAACCTCTTGACGATCTTATCAAGGCGCCTCCCTTCTTTATCTGGTGGAGCGGTGATAGGTGCTGAAGGATTTCTTGACCTCCTTTGTGCAGCTTGAGTGATTACCGAATCTGGTTTTGTTGTCCTACCAGACAAGCTGGTGCATCATCAGGAGCCTTATATTTATCGTCTTTTCTAGGCAAAACAGCGATCACTGTAGCAGGTGTTCTCATGACTTTCACACCTTCCTCCCAAATATGGTCTATTATAGGGATTGCTCTCACAGTCTTCTGAGATTGTACTTCAAAATAGTAAAGAAAGCAGTCAGACTTCTAGACTGTCATCAGTAACTGAAAGGGAGAGGCTGTTCTCTCTATCAATGCGTGGAAACAGCCAATGTCCTCCGGCGGAGAATCCACTGTTTGAGGAGATGGGGAAGCAGGTGTCGTTATTATATAATCTTCCCATTCATTACCAGCTGGTCTAGTACCTTGAATTTGCCTTCCTCTACATCCGCATCATCATAGGTGTCATTCTGTTGCGGATGTAGAACACTATCTGTTACTGGCGACATCCTAGGCAAGGTTCAGACATGCGTGGCGGAGATGCTGGTGGAGGCAGAGGTGTACTCGTCGATGAGGGAGAGCGAGTACAATAATCCTGCAACATATCTTGAACTAATGCAACAAGAAGGTGAAACATAGGTTCCCAAACAGGTTCCATGTATTGCATTTTAGCATGCAGAGTATGAAAGTCCTGCTGACAATAACCCTCATAGTCCTCTTTATCATTGTCTTGATACTTGACGTGAAGCTGAGAGGGACTGTGAGCAGGGCCAAACATGTCATCCTCATCTGACTTTTCCAAAAATGTTGAAGGAGGTAAAGGCGAAATCAATGATGGATTCTGAAGAAAATGCCTCGTCGACAGTGTTGACGACTATGTTGTTGATGGATGCAGAGGAGTAAGTTACAATGTTGACGGTCTCTTAAGGCTGGGTGTAGCATCCAGCGCAGTCAGCTTAGTAGACGTCAGTGGTGTCTGTGTCGTCGACGAGGAAATAATGGGAACCTACGATAAAATTACAGTCATCGCCATCGGTGCAGACACTCTTCTTGTCGTTGCAGTTGTTGTCAATGAAGAGGTGGTAGTCGACGGAACAAACGTCGTCGACGAGTATGTAAACGTCGACGAGGAAGCAGTCATCAACTGAGAAGGCATCGTGGATGAGGAAGTGGTCGGTGGGGAGAGTACCTTTGCCACCAGGCATTGTTGGTGGAGCCGCCGTCAACAGTGCATCAGAGAACTTCTTCGACAATTGTTGTTTTTTACGACGATGGAGGGGAAACATGAACGTCAGTGATTTATGCGTCAACGGGAACCCAGAGGATTGTGCCGTCGACGTATACGCTTTTTAAAGACTGTGATCTTTATAGTAGATGGCTTTGAAGAGGGTTTCTCATGCTTTCAGGTCATCTGAGCTTTCTCCTCAGCAGGAATTGAAAGCTTTCCTTTTTATGCGGAACCTGCTGTTTCATGGCAGGAGTTTTTAGAAGCTTTTTTATTACCCTCAGGAGATTCTTCTGACCTTTCTTTCCTTTTAGATTTTTCCAGAGATGTATGTGAGGCAGAGCTTTCCTCCTCCTCACAGACTACATCAGATTTACTTTTAAGTCTCTACAGCCAAATCAACAACCCGCCCTCTCTATCTTTCAAGGTTTTGGATGAGAAAGTTTTACAAATTTTAAAGTCCTTTACTGTATGCTGGGGGTACAAACAGTAAATACAGTTCTTTTGGGGATCTTCGGCATGGAGCCCCTTCTTACTGCTGTAGGAGAGTAGGGTCTGCTTCCTATGGTTACCCCCTTTTTGCAGTGATTCTCTGGTTTTTCGACTTTAGTGTGGCTGTGGGCCTGCCAATCAGACCCACAGCCCAGCTGTTCTCTCTCTAAATTGATACCATGTACTTTAGGTACATACCAGATTGGTTACTGGGTCACCCTTGTGAGCCCCTGTATAGTGTACCCTAGGTACCCAGGGCATAGGTGCACCCTAGGCCTACCAGGGGCAGTAGCATGTATTGTGCAACCCCTGGTTTACCTTCCAAACTGACACCACAGGTCTGTTCACACATCCTGGATAAGGTGGTGTAATCACCCCTTACTTAGATATAGTATACCTATATATATATATATACATATAGACACATATACACCAATGAGTCACTCCTATGGCAGGCCTTAACAAACCTGGAGGCAGGGTGCTTGGTTTTTTTTATGTGAGAGGGTGCCCTAGCATGAGTGGAGCCCCTCTGCAGCTTTCGGAACCATCTCCTTATAGCTGTTCTATGATATAGCCATACCATATACCCTTAAGTGCATTATAATCCTCGCGGTTAATGCTAACTTTGGTTTGGCTTTATCAAAACATGTCGTGTAAGGTGTCAAGCACTTCGGAATACTACTCCCCAACCCCCCCCCCCGCCGCCAGTCCTGGCGGCGGGGGTAGCATTCCACCCTTCTAGAGGGAGAAGACATGTAGTTACTGGTTTACCCGGTTAAAGTTAAACAGAGCCTCAGCATCACAAAATGGATGCTGCTGCAACAGAAACGAGTCTGACCTCCTGTTGCTGGACGAAACTCCGACAGGGGAGGCCTGGACAATAGGTTTCCTGTCCAGGGAGGTGCCAGCACCTCCCCAGACAGGCTTTCGTGTTTTGGGGCAGAGAGGGCTGCATTCAGTGAATGCTTTCCAAACACTGCCTGGGGCACACTAGGTGCTCCATGCATTTCCCGATTCAAACCGGGTGCTGGGGCACTCGGCCCCAGCTCTGGCACGAAACTGGACAAAGGGAAAGGGGTGTAACCACCCCCTTCTCAGGTCCACCCATAATAGGGACCTTAAAGATAATTCAACCCCTAAACTTAGTATAAGTATAGGAACCCAGTCCCTAGGACTTCAGATAACCCTGGACGAATCTTTCAAAGACATATCCTGGACCTTCGACATTCCATTTTGACTGGAAGACAGACGACATCTCCCTTTTGGTCAAGGAGTGACCACCCTGTTCAAACAGGCACCAACAGCAACTTTGCCGGTCTGCATTTTTGAGGTTCCTGCCGGATCCCGAAGAATCTGCGACACAGGGCACGGACTTCCAGACATATCTGAACCCGACCCACAACCACAGCAAAGCGGAGACCCGTGGCGGACACGAGAGACGTGGGACCAGAGCTCATGGACATCCTGCATTTTGCAAGCTGCACTCCTTTCTCGAGGTATCTTAAAGTTGTGTATTGGGGTGCTTGAAGCCCCAGACCCAAGCACCATTTGCACCGAAGCTCAGGCCTCCACACTCCACGAGTGTCCCGTGGGGCACTTCAGCTCGGCGCGTCTTCCCGGTTCCTTGCCCGTTGGCTAGTGAGACCCCTGAAGACGCCATTTTGAATCTAATTTGCTTTCCTGGTAGCTTCAGGCTTGCTTCACCTGCCCTACAAAGAAGAAGCGCCACAGACCTTGCTGGTTTGCACCGAAGCCATTCTCGATATTCTGCGTGGGTTGCGTTTGCCAAGGCTTGTTGGGTCCAATCCGGATACCGACACCGCAGTCAACTAGATCCTTCGTGGGACAGCTCGAATCTAGCTCCTGGTCGCCGTTGACGCCTCCTGATCCTCGTGGCTATAGAGACAAACTTCACATCTTCACCTGAAATCACCCGACATTGCCTGGTTTCTTCCTAGTTCCATCCTGGTCACTGGCTAGTGACCCAGACTCTGTCCCTTCTGCTTTCAGGTTCTTCAGATCTTCGATCCACCCTTGGATCCATCCGGACACTTTTTCTCTGGTCGCCTGCAGCACTTCTTTGCAGCTCTCCATTGAAAACGACTACGAAACCCAACACAAAAAAGACACCTATGCTTCTCTGGGTGAGGTAACACGAGTACTCCAGTGCTCCCGTGGGTCTTGACTCTCGAAGTGTCCTAGTTTAAAAGGGTTCCATTGTAGTCAATCCCGAAGTGTTCTTAAATTGTATATTTGTAACTTTTACGTTTCCCATAGAAAGTCAATGGTAACCTGCATCTGTGTTTAGACACTACACGCGTCTCCCGTGGGCCTCCTACTTCCTAACCTTTGGTTGTTTAGAGTAGCCACAGCGATTCCACAGGCCCCAGGCCTGCTTTCTAATTCTCTCGTGGTTCTTATAGCCCTATTTTAGTATATGGTTTGTGAGGCCCCTAGGGCATAACGTATACTGTGCAACTTATCGTATATTAACTCAGTGACTTGTATTGTATTTTTACCTCTGATCTCATAAAGAGTGCAGAGGGGTTGTGTTTAGAATAAATACGTATATATTTGATATATACCTTGTGTGGTGACCTTTCATTTGGTACTCAAGGGATTATAATTGGTAAAACAACTTGCTTGATACGCTCTCTGAAGTCTTAGCCTGATGACTGCTGGCCCATGCTACCACTAGGATAGCTTTCTATAAGGTTGCCTTTACAACCACCACCAATAAGGGTCGATTAGAAAGGCGAAAGGTGCCCACTAGAACTATTGGACATCACGACCTGAAGAGACCTTTCTATGAAGAATCTAACATTTTCTAGAAGATATCTGAAGTTTTGAAGGAAACAAACGGAGTGGTGTTCAGGGAGACTCCCTGTCAAACGACGTGCAGTAGAAAATCTGAGGAACTCAGACTCTCTTGGGAGTGTTCTACAGGGGGCTGTCACCTGATTGGATATTACTTAAGTTTGGACTCTTCATTTCATTGTTGCCTATGATAGTATTATCTACTGCTTTTGTAAGGATACTGTGGGACTCCCACTACGACAAAAGGGATGATTCAAGCATGGGAATCTGTGAAAGATCCAATACTGGAGCACTACCAAGCTACGCACCATCTGAACAGAAATTATGATACAGTGAGCCACAAACATCTTTGGCAAAGTTGCATTAATGGCACCGTTGGACACAAGTTGTCTGAGACTGCCTAGGTGGAATTCAATGTTATTGTGGAATAGTTTGGAATAGCTTCTGATGGTTAATCACATGCTCTTAGTAAATTGTATGGTCAAACCAGAGGACACTTTCTGCTTTCCTCAAGGGTTCCTGTACCATGCCTAATGTGATATCACTCTCCTTATAATTTTTACTGTATGTATAAATGTCTATGAAATGTACTTTTATGATTGTTATATGCAAACAATCGAATAAAGATATTTTACTTACTTACTTACTTACTGTACTATGTAATCACAGTGAGGTTTGGGGAGAGTGAGCTTTGGCTAGTTGAATTGTCAGAGAAAGTTTGCAAGGAGAAATTCTCTTCTACTGCTGAGTAAAGTGATCATTTAGAAGGTTGCTAAGAATGCCTTAGGGTTGGTTTGAAGGGACAGTGTGGATTTTATGCCAGAGGATGTTTTTGTATTACTTTGAAAGGATTTGAACTTTGGTCTGAACAGTGTATTTTTTTGTTTTAGATTTCGAATAGAGCACAGCGAGCAGGAATATGGAGAATCTGTTTGAGTAGTCAGTTCAGGGTGCAGGAAGAGGGTCTAGAAGGTTGGCTGCAATGTCTTTGAAAAAAAGTAGTGGTGCAGTTTAGGGTTGGTCTTGGGAGATCAAAAGTGCCTCATAAATTAGATGCTGGGTGGGAGTCTTGCATTTCCAGTCACACATAAGACACTGGTTCATCTACGCTTTCTCAGGTGAGTTTCAGAGAAATCACACTATTTCAGAAGACAAGAAAAACATTGTTGAAGGGTAGAAAAATGCCCGTTTTACTTCACTACATTCTTGTCACAGAACCAAGAAAGTGGGTAACACGTGTGTTCACTATGCAAACATCTGATCATGGACTCAGTGTCTACTTAACGCAGGTACTACAGAATACAATCACGCAAACCAAACCTTCAAGATTTAAAAGCATGCCCGAACGTCCTTCCCTCGTGAGCTACATATTGCTATAACTACAATGATTAGGTTGAAATGTATGAGAGTGCAGAAACATTGATCTACATTGAGAAGATGTGGTTATCAATTAATCTTGTCGAACTGGAAATGGTAAAGTAGCAGCCTGCACAGAAAGCATAAAGACGTATCACATTTAGTTTTACTGGTGTACAAATATAGTGGTATGCACCAAGCACTGGGTACAAATTATTTATTTTCAAATTACATCACATCACAATATACGACAATAGATCGCAAGCAGGAGAATAAATACTGCAGTTATAGGGTCATACTGTCAAGTGTATGAATAAATACGTTTTCTGCAGCATTACTATCATGCCATTGAATTACATATTATTTAATTGCTTTTAATACATCCAGAGCAGCAAAGAAGAGGTGCTTTCTTCATAAAGAAATAAGAGTGATATGTAGTTTCCTTATCATTAAGTTAAACCTTTTTTTCATTTGGTCCACATGTTAAGAGCACATGCTCCAAGGGTGGCAACGCACCCAGATGTGATTAAATTGAGAGAAAACGAAATAGTCAATGCAACAAACACAAATTTGTTCGAGATAAACACTCATACATTCACAGTTGGATCATAAGAAGAAAGTATAGGCATGTCTGTTTGCGCCCACGTAGTACCTGGCTACACATTTGAAGATGCTATTTAAGGTAAAAACAATTGCATTTATTGACTTTGTTCAACATTTCCATAAATCAGGAATTTTGTAGGATCAGTTGGCTAAGTTGAGAGAACTTGGAAGTAACAGATCATGGGAGCTAATGAAATTCCCTCTATCCTTTTCTTCTACTATGTAAAAAATAAAAAGCGGATGTAATGTGCAATACGAAAATTGATTTTATTGCATACAGAATAGGTACTGAAGTCACATTACCATTAAAATGGTAAGGAAGGTGCTCCAAGCGTTAAATGTTACATCTGGACCATAAAGAATGCAATTTTAAGCATTATACAAGTGCACAGACAGGCCTACCTTTGTAGAAAGGAAACGGTGTTGTGGGAGCCTGTGCAAACGAGGGACATTTTCAGCCCAATTCTTCTGTCTAATAGATCTCCTCTCAATTTAGAACAGTGAATAAAGAATCTATGGAGACGTTAGACCACTTTATAATTCATTCTGTACTTTAAAAGCATGTAATACTGGCACATTTAAACTGCTATTTGCCCACTTAAATGGCTTCTCCCAACAAGTCAGTTCTCAAGAGAAAGTAGTCATTATTTAATGCATTATGCAACACTCTGATCTCCTGTAGGTTTTTGAAATAGATCATGAATTCTTCATGAAAAGATCAACCATCCAGTACCCACATTTTTACTTTCACGACACAATGTTGAGGACCGTTGATTTGGTTTTAATGCATCAAAGAGAACCAACAAAACATAGTTTTTTTGACAAAAGAAAAATCTTGTTTCCCTGGATAAGCAAGAGTAAGGAAGTTTATTGTTTTAAAACTTAAGATACTTCCATGACTTTAAGCAGGAGTACAAGTGTTTATTGAATAGAACCACAGAAAGTGTGGACATGTATGTTGTGCACCAGCAATAGTCACAAGGTGGGGTTTAAGGTACACCCTTTCCTCACAACACAGTGTCAGCCGTGAGGTCACAGACTGAAGGAACTCACACTTAAACTGCAAAAGGAGATCTACAGATACAGTCACTATTGAACTGTGCTGTGGAAAGAATGCTAAAGATCTGCCTAAGCTAAAAAAAAACTTCCAGGGTATTTATGCAGGCAAATTCTCTTTCAACCCTACTTTCCTAGAAAAAACACGGTATCCTCTTAGCATATGAACAATGTCTGGAGAATGGCCCCTTTCAATTTTGCTTTTATTCCCAACACTTTATGGCAATGCCACATCCTGTGAATATCAGTGTCGAATGAAAAATGGGAATTGGAGGGCCACAATATCCGATCTTCAAATTAGAGACTCCAAACTTTAAAATAAAAGTTACTCCAAATTACAACTGCTCGCACAATCCTGCTCTATGATGGATACTGGGTGAAGATGCCATGCTCAGATTAACAAACTATTAAGATTTAAAAATAAAAAGGTCTAGTTTCTGATTTTCAAAGTTTGCAAACGATCTAAGATATAGTTTGACAATTTGGAGTTTCATGCATAAGCTTCTATGACCTGTACACATTTGCACTTGCACAAAAGCATTCTACTAGCGGTCCACATCAAAGCACAGGACACCATTTAGATCATGTAATTAGGAGTGAATTTTGAGCATCTCCCTCACCCACCCACCAGACAACTTTAAGAGAGCAACACATCGGTAGAATCCTATCTTCTTGGTTCTTAAATAGCACCAACTGAACATTAAATACATTATACAGTGATAAGGAAGCACAGTTAGCTCAACTCCATAAATGCTTTTCTAAATTGGCAAAGAAAATATGAAAGCAAAAGCCTTTTAAAGCTGCTTAGAGGTAACTAAACGAGAGCAGGGTGAAATGTGCCTTTTCATCCTCTGGCAATGTATAGATCAATAGAACATAAACTCATCAAGTGTCTTAACTGACGTTGGAAGCATGAGGACACGCGCAAAAAAAAAAAATCGTTGAGAAGATATTTTTTTTAGCTCACTGGAGCTCAGGGATTAGCTAAGAAACTGTAAGATTGGAGTCCTCTGAATGAGACTTTTTAATATGTAGTTTACTTTGAAGCACAGCCAGAAAGGCATTTTGTGCACTCAGTTGGAAGGAAAAAGCTATACACCTTTCCAGTCAAGCTCATTCCCTCATTTTGCTGTTTGATGAGCAGACCACAACCAAGGCTAGACATAGAATTTAATTTGGTTGTCCTGCCTAAAATATGTGCTGCCAACCACGGGCAAACATGGTTCACCAACCTTACTACGTTTTCCACTGTAGCAATTGTGAGACACCTGCACAGTGGCAAAATCGACAAAAAAATGAGGGAAAATCCGCAACTCTGTTCAGACATACATTTTTCGACAAATGGCACACTATACTAGTCAGGTCACTGACGAAGTTGAGTACACGTACACACACTGTGAATGGAGGTCAGGAACGACCATATAACATGACAGTCTTATCTTCTCAGCAAGCCTGTCCCAAAATGAAGGGAACCCTTTCTTGCTCACAATGATGTGTAGCCTTTTGAATCAACACTAATCAGAAAAAAAACCTCAGCAAGGCTCTGGTGCGTCCGAAAGCAATTTTGGGAAATTTCAAGCACGCAGGTATGTCAATAACATCAGGTGGAGTTGTTGAGAATTATTATTTTTTCAAACTACACAACAAAGGTTTCCATTACATTAGTAACATCCTTGCAGCATCGAAGTGGAAAAAGCAGAGCATTCCACATCAGTCTGAATTACCCTTTGGTACGATCAAGCAAGGTGCGCGCTATGGATTTAAATGAGGTTGTTGGGGGGACGACAGATCAGCACCAAGTGTGTATGCTAATGAAGCATAGAACTGCCAGTTCCCAATCGTCTGCAGTGAAATTAACGTAGGCATTGACAAAATTCCCAACTATATCCGATGATGTCGTTGTACAGGGTGATGTGTAAAATGAAGTTCAGACAGATGTATAATTGCAAACACAAGGCCCGGTTATTCTAACTCTTTGTAGTGAACGTCTCCCTATTTTGTTTCTCCGTAGCCCAGAAACCAGCCCCTCACCACTTCAGGCTTTAGGTCTGTTGACACCTGCTGTTCAGTGTTAGCACTTACACTTCGTATGTTCTGTCTTTAGTGGTAAGTCTCTATTGCACAACTGTAAGCCTCTAATAACACAATAACATATGCGTAGGGTTAACACCTCTGCTATATGGAGCCTATGGCAGCATTGTGAAAGCAAATAAACAGCAAGTGCAACTCTCGACAGTCAGGTGCTTCAATATGCCCTGCATGGATTAAAGTGTGTTGGGTAAACAGGTCAATTTCTCTGCAGTCGCTCATTTATTCGTACAGGATATCTATTCTCAACTTTAAAATCGATAGAAAGCAAAGTCAAAAAAATATGAACTGTTTATGGACAGTGCCTAGCCCCTTAAAGTGGAGTTTGCGTCAGTAGCTGCTACTTATACGCGAGATGGCTGATAATGCTTTTATTTCTCGGTCCACGATAGATCAAAACTACTTTTATTTACTTCAGTTTCATTAGCTACAAATAATATGTTGCTTGTTCAAAGCGGACCACCCACACGTTTACAAACACTGGCTCTACTGCCGAAAACACAGCGCTGTCACCATCAATTCCTCAGGCAAAAGCCACACAGTCGGAAGACTAGCTTAGAAATCAGATGCACATTTCACAGTTGGGACTTTCGGCTCTTCGGGTAAGGTACCACTTTGTCCTTGAGAGTGTGAACATGTTCCAAATGGGGCAGGAAGCCACCACTTCTGCTTGCTTGAGAGTCTCTTAGAGCCAAGTATTGAGCGTTTACCTGCAGATGGCTAAAATAGTCTTTACTGGTGAAGTACATATCTTGGTCTCGGAGGAGTCAATTTTGTGCAGCATAACTGGGTGGATATTCCGTGCAGTCGTTTTTTTCTCTCTCTCCATCTGAGGACTTTGTGGTGTGTCTGCAGGACTATCACGTCCGGTTGGTTTTCAAGTGCTCATTGTATCCTTAAACCCCCAAACCTCCATAACCGATATCTGGAAAGTCTCTGAGCAAAGTGGCTGGTTGTTGAAGGTATTGCAGCGGCTAGTTCTCCCATAATGCAGGTCCGAGTCAATATACAACGCCTGACCATCACCACCACCTGTGGGAACAAGAAAATCCAAGTCAGCAACTCAATGCCACACCAGTCAGTCTTGAGCATTAGTTTTTGTACTCAGGACACCTGAACCTGACACATTACAGTCTTGCGGGCATAGAACTGATGCCACAGTAGGCCTCCAAACCCAAGCAGACATCATAAAACAAGGGAACACTCTGGAATGCTCATTGTTGATGACGCTTAGAGATGCAGGATTTGGTGAACAGAACAATTCTTCAATAAGATGCCACCTTTAAAACATGGCTCTCTCAATGGAGGCACGTTTGTCTATCTACGCAAGATTAAATCAGGCAATTTTGATACCCTTTCAGATACAAAAAAAACTTAATGACTGACATTGACTTGGATGCACAAATAAAACGTCACAAGAGGGGATTCAGAGAGTGGGCCTATAACACAGAACTCCAAAGGCAATGCAAGCGATGACCGGTATTCTTGGTAGTAGAACCAACTTATCTTTTTGAGATGCTTTCCATTTGTAAACTTCTTAACAATATACTAAATATCCTAAAAATATGAAATCTCTAAAAGTGTGATACCTCAAACGAAAAGAAGAAGTATTAATAGAAGAATTATGTGCTGCCCTAATGCAATGGAATGCAGCCTGTGGGCTAATACATGTATCCAAGTCATCAACAGCAGACACAACATGACAATATCAAGTCGATATATAAAGTTACATTTCACGTCAATCTCATGTAACGTACCTTAAAAGTGGGTCCCTAAGCATTTTGAAGTACGACCCTGGTAAGAAGGACCCATCTGGCAAATAGGCCAAATCCCCAAAACCACTGTGCCCTTTCAAACAGGTAACCGCTTCCCCTTCTGTAAATTACTGGGAAGATAACGAAGATTATGAAATAATTTACGTTGTCTGGCAAAAAGGAACAATTGACTGCATACTTAACGTCTTAGGCAGAATTTAGAAATATTTTGAGCTCCAGCCCAACTCAGTTGCCTGCAATATTCATTCAAGCTGCATCTGCCCTAGCTTTATGTGCAAGGATGCACCACAGTAGCTAGTAAGTAGGGAGCATATCTTCCTAAGGTTTACTGCACTTAAACTAGATTTTCATAACTCTTGCCTTTGTCTGTAATGTTTTCCTCTAGTTTCATTGTGTATAGGTTTGTAGCTAATACTACATGAAAAAGATGCACATCCATGCCCAGTGCTACATTGCATGACCCATCTTTCCCTTCAAGCCAACCATGTAAAAGGTAGAGACATTAAAGAGGACATTTCTGGGGAGCAATCTCTGGGTCTGCTGGCACATTGGGCTTGACCCTCAGCCTTCCTTCCCTTTCTTATCTGCCTACCTTAGCAAGTGTCCCCATTCCATAAGGAATAGCTTCGCCTAAAAAAGAGCAAAGATATTTTTATTTACTTTAAAAAGATTAAATTAAAGGTATTGCGTGCGACATACAAGTTATGGTATGATATAAGGAGAAAGTGGAAAATACCCTACTATAGTCGGTTGGCACCCATATGGAGATCTCCAGGAACTCCTGACTGTTTAAAATATTCCTTAGCAATTGGGTTGAAGGATGTAGGAATAACAAGATGGGGCCAACTGCTGGACTGTGGCACGCAACAGAGTTGGAATGCTTTGCTCGAAGACTCACAGGGGAAATTTTCTCGATTCAAATATTAACTGTTGAGTTGGGTAAAGGACCAAGAACAATTCTTAGATACTACGGAACAATTAGAAACTGAAATTCAACGCGAACCGAAGAAGAAGGAAATATCAATCTGGTATTGGCACTCGATACAAACAAGAGACGAAGAATTTACAAGCCAGACGACATTTGGAAGAAGATCTTCCCAGCTCAAGATTTACAACACTATTGGCAAGTATCCTGTACTTTTTTATGGCAATTTATAGTTTCTGCATCTCTTAGGAGAAATCATCTTTTTACTTTACATAGGTCATACTGGACACCGGAAAAGTTATCTAAAATGAGCCCCGCCTTCAGCCGGCAAGCAGGCTAAAAGGACCTCAGAGCTGGCCAACTGTGAGAAAACTAGGATAATCCCTCGGACGCCGCGAAGGCACACTAGCTGACCTGCTCCATACCTGTCCTGTTCTGACGCCGCTCCTCGCCGCTCCCGCTTCGCGGGAGCCGCTTCGTGGGAGGTCCGCCCACCAACGCTGATCACCAACGCTACTTGCTTGCCCTGTGCTTGCTGGACACCGGAGGCTGAGAGGCTGCAGGGGAGTTGCGCGGCAGGGACTCACTTTCCCAGGAGTCCCTGCGAGACCAAAGAACATCCGGTCAGCGCCCCCTGCGTGCCCCGCCTTCAGCCGCCCTCCCACCCATAAAATCAGGTGAAGGGCCGACGCGCGGGACGCCGGGCGAAGCCCGGGCAAAGGGCGGCCCTCTGTGGCCCTCAGGGGACCGAAGAGGCCGGGACGGGCCACCCTCTTAACATCTACTCACTTGCCATCCTGGGCACAAGGTACTTCATGAGCTAGGTTTGTAGTATATAATAATACATCTATTCTACAAGAATGAATCAAACAAGGAATACCCCGGTGGCGACAAGATCTACTACAAGATTAAAACCTGCTAGCACACCACTACCCACCATAACTGCCATAGACCTTATGCTACAAAAAACTATTGGCATAGTGGCGGGGTCAGGGAGAGTCAGGGATCAGGGGTCAGGGAGAGTCGTCTCTCTGTATCCTGTATGGCATATACAGGATACAGAGAGACGACTCTCCCTGACCCCGGATTTGTGCTTCCCAGACTTATCTCTACACACTAGCGGCAATATACACATTATGGATGCCACAATCAATTCCCAAGAATCTTTGTTAATGCAGTCATTCACAGACTTGCCAGGTTCACACATCAAAGACAATACCCTGAGAGAACTGTCTACATGTCAGACTGGGAACCTCACGGAGAGCAGTCCTCTGGTGACAATCAGTCTTGACAACAACACAAGCTGCCTGCTTACTTCATCTCCTCACTCGGAGATACAGACAGCGGAGGACCCAATACCTGCCACCCAACTCACATCAGGTATAACTCAAGATCCATCTAGGGCAACTCAGCAACACAGAAAAAAACGTAAGACCAAGCGCCCGTCAAGGAAAATCCACGGCTTAATGAATAAACCGCAATATTCAATTAAAGACATTTGGTCAAAACTTAGACAGACAAAACTTTCCATGAAAACTACGACCGGGATTCCCTCAACATCTATCCAGGATCCAGATATAATCCTAAGCGAGAAACCCATAGAGAGTAATCCGGTTAAAGACCAGATTAGTCAAACGGATCATTCATCTACACTGAAAATACCTCTCTTGAGCGAAATAGAATCAATGGTCAAATCTCTTTTACAGCCCATCAGTAAACGAATTATTAACATAGAGAAGGCTTTAGGAAAATTTGAGAGAGCACAAAATGAAGTCTCCTCCAACATGCTTAAAATACTACAAACGCCCACTTCCATCTTTGTCCCAGCAAGTAAAACACTTAATGAAAATAACAGCAAAACCGCGAAAGCTATTAAAGACCCTACAACTAGTGTCATTAAACAGCCTTCGCATCAGCGACGGGGACTCTCAGTTACCCCAAACGTAGTAACCACTACACAAGTAGCCCTCAATTTACCACCCCCAGTAGTTACGCCCATAAGCAACACACAAGTTATACAGGTAACTGATGTACCCGATGATAGTGAATGGGCCGCTGAGGGTAGCTCCCTAGATCTAGCTATAACAAATACAGAACTGATGCAAAACCCGACCCCATCAATCTTGAACATTCCCACCAAAACAGCAGGGGCTAATCAGTTTAAATCCATGACAGCAAAAAAACCTATCTATCTAAATCTCCCACCTGAATCGAATGCCTACACCATTGTTATGATTGGGGTTCCCATACTGACTGATAATAGGGGGGACACCTATACGGAACTAAAAAATAAGGTAATGCAGTGGTTAACTTTACACAGACCACTCCCCTCTCATATAAGTGGGCAGATTTGTCATGTGAAGAGAGTAGATTGGGTGGGCCCTAGATTCAAATCAACAGAGGGAGACTGCATTGTAGTTAACTTTAGAGACAGACGAGTAGCAAACTTTATCACCAGCTGGAGGAGTCCCTTAACAAATAGTCTGATTCGTATGAAGGGTTTAAGCTACTTTTACCCTTCTACTACAAAAGGGCAAAATAAAAATGCCCAGACCTCTTACCATCAGGAAGGCTTGTTGGAGCCCTTAATTCATGATCAACCATGGGCGCCACCCTTTGCCCCTAGTCAGGGGACGACCTCCGACTTTGAACAAAGAGGATATGCACAACCCCGTGAAGGCAGACCATATAATCATCACCTATCAACATTTGAGAGAAGGGAACCTGTACCACATGTATATAAACGAGATCAGGTACACCCCTATCTGTTTCATAACCAATACGGAGTTCCGACCTCAAATAGATATGATGTTTTTTATGATCATGGTCAATTGGATGAGGTGGATTGACAGTCATTTGCCCTGCCCCCCAACGCCTCTCTAGGCCTTCTGAATTGGGCGGAACAATCTAATATAATGAGCACTGACAACACCTTAGCCCCCTCAAGAGTGGCATCCACTACCAACACTATAGAGTCTCTAATAATTCCTCCTGAGAATCTCTTTCTACAAGCGGCATCTCTCCCTTCCACCCATGATTTCTGCAGCTCTCCTCCTATTATAGCCCCTAACTCGCCACCTAGTACTGGAAATCAATCAGCAGTTATAACAAATCGACATAACCAAGACTTGCATCTGCCCACTGGTTTAACCGAAGAGTCAATGGCCGAGCACGATGTTCTCAAGACTATAAAATTCTTGTCATGGAACATAGCAGGACTGGCTGTAAAAACAAAGGATCACACGTGGGTGGAATTTGTAAGGAACTTTGCTATACTGTGTTTCCAGGAAACGTGGCTCGTAGACAATAATGTTTTTATCGAGGGCTTTCAGAGCTTCTTCGTGCCAGCTACTCCATCGCCCAGTGGCAGACCAAAGGGGGGTTTGGCAATATTCATCAGCCTCTCCCTTATTTGCTAGGCCAAAACTAATCATATGGAAAATAGGAACATCCAGGTCATGGAGCTAAGGAGGGGCAGAAATGCACTAACCCTGGTAAATTTTTATAACTCAGTAACATCACCAGGAGAGTGTAATATCGTCAAGCTCCACAATCATCTGCAAGGCGAAAAGGCAAAATTGCCACGGAATATAATAATCGCTGGAGATTTGAACGTGCATATTTGTGGAAACCCTGCTACGACAACTATGGGCTCCCTGGGGTGTGAAAATAGGGCAGGCCTTCATTTTGCTCACTGCTTACGAGGTACCCACGTCAATAATCTAATTGATGATCTGAACTTGAGCATCGCTATGTCTCTGAAAGATGATTCCTTTATTTTTGAAGTACCAACTTATAAAGGCTCCGAGCATGGCCCTTTTATCAACCATATCTTTCTTTCTGTTGACCTGGCAAACCTAGCCTCAAGCTTTAAAATACATGAAAGCATCTTCAGCGACCACAACCCAATCTCAATTGTATTAGGAGTGGGACTTTTTGACTCACAGAAAAATCATAAAGACACGGGTGCTCTAAAGTTAATCAATGGAAACCGTCGATTGAAATGGTCCATGATAAATAGTGACACTTTGTATGAGTCTGTCAATAAAAGTTGCAACCAGGAATTTAACCTCTGTGTTTCTGAGTCTACACCACCTGAAACGATATTATCTGCCTTTGCTGTCGTGGCTCATAAAATTGGTCAATTGCTATCTGTACCAATAAAGGGCACAACCTTTTACCAGCCAAGATGGTTTGACAACGCTTGCTCAGTAGCTAGTCGGAAACTGAAAATGTCCCTCAAGAAAAAACCAAGGGACTCCGCACATATTAAAATCCTGCGATCCGAATACAAATCTACTATGGAATTCCGGAAAAAGTAAATAAAAGCCCACATCTGGGAGACTCTGCTTGATCCATCAACCCTGGGTAATAGCTCCAAATTCTGGAGCATAATCAATAAGCCTATGTTTGATGATCCTAATGCTTCCAGCCTTGGAACCAACATACCTGAGGATGAGTGGATATGCCATTACAGTTTAATCTTTAAGAGCGATTAACCCCAGGCAGCATATGAACCTAAAATTTCAGAAGAAGCTCCTCTGCACTTCACAGTTGAAGAAATAGAGAAGGGGATTCGTGGCCTGACTAGTAACAAGGCCCCGGGCCCAGACAGCCTTCCACCAGACCTATATAAATCAAACATCACCTTATGGGCCCCAATTCTCACTGCGGTTGTCAACGCTGGAGTCGCAATTGGGAGCCCAAAGTCCTGGGGTACCTCAACTATAGTACCCGTCTACAAGAAGGGTGACAGAAACAATGCGGCATGTTATAGGCCCATCTCTCTGATAAACTCAGTTGCAAAAGTAGTGGGAGGAATAATTTTAAACAGGCTGACTACGTGGGCCAAAATCAACAACGTAATGTCCCCCGTTCAGTATGGGTTCAGACCAGGGCACTCAGCAATAACTCAATGCCTGAACCTATATCTAATTAGCGGCAAGTATACCATGGCCAGAAAAGGAACTATATATATGGCCTTTATGGACTTATCATCGGCGTTTGATTGTGTTGATAGAGGCAGGCTCTGGGATGTTTTGCTCCAAATGGGGGTGAGAAGAATTTGATTAACTTTTTAGCTGACCTCCATAGCGATACTCGAGCAAATGTCCGCTATACAAAAGATTTGAAAGTTACCAGAGATTTTAGGATAAATCGGGGGGTTAGACAGGGCTGTATTTTAGCGCCATTTCTTTTTAATCTGTATATTAATGGACTTGAGGAGCATCTTTTAAACACAAACACTGATTACCCATACATAGGGAGAAAGGGCGTGCCAGTTCTGCTCTATGCAGACGATGCCGTCCTTATCTCCAGAACTGCAATGGGCCTTCAAACACTACTTGACTCTTTTTATTCTTTCATGAAATCACGGGGCCTAAGTATCAACAATACAAAATCATTTGCTATGAAGATAGGCTCTGGCTCAAAAAAGTCCTATCCCTTTTTTGTTAACGGGGAAAAAATACCAATAACAAAGACTTTTTCATACCTTGGTGTATTATTCGATCATAAACTCGCTTGGGGACCTGCGGTAGTGAAAAAAAAGGGAGAGACAACAAGGACAAATGCCGCAATAATGGACTTTGCACGCAAAATGGGAAACACACCAGTGGTTGCTTTGTTGAAATTGTATCAAGCTAAAAGCACCGCCGTGGCCTGTTATGGGAGTGAAATCTGGGGTTTTGTCCCGGTGGCTGACCTCATAACAACTGAAAACAATTTCCTAAAGCAAGTACTAAGCCTTCCTAAAAGTACAGCCAATTTCTCCATTCACGAAGAACTTGGTATGCCCTACCTAGGAGATAAAATAGCTGTAAACCCTCTGTTGTGCTGGTTAAACTGTTGGACAAATAAAGATATACCGTTTACCCAAAATATCCTTCTTGACGCACTTACCTGGGAAGGGATATACAAGATACCATGGTTAAAATATATCAGAAACTGTCTTCATGAAATGGGTCGGCTGGAACTTTTCTTAACACCAAAGCAAGTTTCAAAACAAGATGTAATTCACGTGAAAGACACTTTTCTGTTGAACCGGCAGCTAGCTAGGGAAGAGTCTGAGCTTAAGAAAAGCAGTGTGAGGAAGCATGTTTTAACAAAAACCTGTGTGCAAATTGAACCCTATCTATCCTGGCCTATTTCTAGATATGATCGTTTTTTGATGACCAGATTTCGCTTTGATTTGTACCACTTGTTGTTAGCTGTACCGAGCGGGGCCCATAGGGGACAAGTGTTGCCAGCTTGCGGCTGCGACAATAAGTCTCTGCAAGATCTGGCTCACTTTTTATTTATATGCTCCTACTACATGATACCACGAAAACTGTTTTTAAAACCACTTTTTAAACAAGTGAACTTTGTACAAATAAGGCCTGCATTATCTTATCTTCAAATGCTACATTGTGAAAGTACACTGTTTTTATGTAACTTTTTAAAAACAGCCCTGAAATTCAGAAAAAGCATGGAAGGTTAATTCCCCCAGGAAATATGCCTCCCCTAACAAGATGTTTTTTAGTTTACTCACATTCTTTTTTCAAGAAATGGTCTCTTTTTGTTCTTTGTAATTTCTCGCTACTGATAAACTGTCTTTTTTAATATCGTTTTGAATGTATATGCTGCTTTTATTGTACTTTTATGACTGCATTTTATATAGTCGAATAAAGGAATTTTGAATTGAATTGAGCAACCAAGTGGAGAAAAAATGCCCGAAATGCAGAAAATTGAGGGCAAACGATATCCATATGTTCTGTTTGTGTCCTCAACTCGAAATGTTTTTGGAAGAAGTGGGTAAGATTATTGACAAAGCAGTAGCTACTACTATTGAGGTAAGCCCATTTACTATTATTTTTGGTATTTTGGACGACAATAGCGATACGATTATTTTAACTAAAAAACAATTTATTTGACTATTTATGTTAATTTTGCTAGCCAGGCGCGAGATATGTGTAAATTGGATTTGTGCCACTCCTCCAAATGGGGTAGATTGGCTTTGCCATGTAAGGGTCAGGATGCATGATAGTGCCATAAGGAACAGTAAGAAAACTAAATACTGGGAACTTTGGGATGAGAATATGAGGTAGGGTAGGGAGGGCTGTCCAATGATTTCAACATATGCGAACAAACAAATTGTAAAGAATTGACATGGAGGTTGACGACTGGTCAATTCAATCAATTTGAGGGTTCTTGGACATGACCCGAGTATGATATGAAGGCGTTCTTCATTTCCTTGGAAGGTAACGTGACATGGGGATCTTGTCTAAAATAACCTCGAAAATTTGCATAAATGAGTATTTAAAAAAAAGGAAAAAAATATATATTTTTATTTTTTGACCGGCTGCGGTTTTAACTATGGAATGTTTTAATTTTGATTAATTTCTATGAAAAAACTGTTACTTATTTTACTTGCTCATACTCATCGATGTATCTGTCGTGGGAAGGATCTAATGTACCATCTGCCCACAACCATGCACCCATCCATCTGTTTACATCTCTATACATATTTTCTGAGTGTTTGTGTGTATGTGTATGTGTATATGTACAACTGTTATCAGGGTACATGTCAGTTTTTATGCACACTGTTAAATAAGAATGTTAGTGTGCATGGGCAACTTCATACATATTAGTATGTGTGTGCATGTATGTCTGTAGGCGTGCTGTTGGTTCTACATATGTTCCTGTATGTGAGATGTGTTAGTCTAAGTGAGGTCCGTCAGGCTGCTCAATATATAAGCCAAGTCGCATGTCTGCAAATAATGTTATTAAGGAAAGACTCCTTTATAGAATGTATGCCCCAATGGCCAAAAGATTCATTATTTTATTTATTATAAGGGCAAAGTACCCCCGCTGTATATATAAGGATATTGCAAATCACCGAGGAGTTCCATAACCATATAGAGGACACACTCCAATATCCTGTATAAGGTTATAAAACTCTGAAGTAGCTTGCAAAACCCTTATGTACGCCAGAGTGCACTTTATCCCATATAATACATGGTCACACCATCACCTTTCCCAGAAACCACTTATAACCTTGGTGCGTAGAAAGAGCGAGCATGTTTGGTAACATGAGGAATACAAATAAAACCTCTAGTGCAAAATTAAATGCATCAAAAATCTGTTAGATATTTGTAGCAAACAGATATTAGAAACAGTTCAACACAAGTCTGTTTTTAAAATAAATTTAAAAAAAACGCTGAAGTAGCTCGGAATGTGTAGAAACATACACAAAGATTCTAGTTTTTCTGTATTCAAGGAATGCAAAAAATAAACATTGTTATGGTCTATCTTATGCATTCTCCCCACAGTCTTGATGTTCCCACAGCCTTGACGTTCCCTGCTGCTCAGCCAGTGAGTGAGATCATTGTGTGGTTGCAATGTTGAGTGTTTGTGCTTGGATGAGTGGACAGTTGGATTGAGAAGGCTGAGCAGCAAGAGGCTCCTCCTGGTGGGGCTTTACATGATTTATCTGTAACCGGATCTAAACCTAATAAACCTACTCCTTTTGTAATCTACAAGACTATATCTTCGATTGTTACACATTCGCTCCGCTTGTCATTGTAAGCTATTAAAATAGAGCAGAAGAAAGAAAAACAACCTTCGATTTGTGTTGCTTTAAACAACTGCTTCAATTATGCTTCGTGACCTGACCTGCCTTTCACCTTGGCTGCTGGCTCTGGCAGCAGGCATTGTGACGTCAGAATTCGGCTGTAATAACTTATAATTATGTAAGGATTATACCACCAAAAGGGCTCGTCCAAACATTTACAAATACCAATGCAGCTACATTGTTTGGTCGATGAATGGTGTACACAGCATAGTCAGATGATATATATTTAAGCCACTGTGAAGTGATCTAATGTTGTATAATTTTGCATGTGTGCCATGACAGAGACCCATACTGGAACATGCATACCACAACTGCATAGGGGGAAAACAAACGGCCATCATTGCTGAGCAGTAATAGAAGTAACTGTTTTTTCAATGCAATTCCCTATCAGCTGCCAACCCATTAAGCCCCACCTCCCCCAAAAAAGATTGCTGAGGCTGCTGCGTTGATATGCTGGGTGTGTTAATACACCCATCAATCGACATCCGGTGCTTACAGCCTCCAAAGACAAGCTAGAAATCCACTCAACCTAGGGGTTTCCAGCTCACCTTTGCTGCCAGAGTGTTATTGGTTCTTCATCAGGTGACTGTGTGAAGGAAGTTTGACAGAGGTCTATGCTTGCATGATGACAACATTGCCTTCTGACAAGCAAATACATCTGTAGATTAAAGTATCACACAACAGGCACATGTGAATCCTTCTGAGAGCAAAGAGATCCAGATCACATTTCCATGGTGGAGGAATCCAGTTTAGTAACGTCTGGTCCAGCTACCATTAGTATCATAGATTTAAATTGTGACACATAACATGGCGGTAGTTTTCTTGTAAAGGTAGACCTGATGACCTTGACCTCTTTGAAATCAACACCAAGAATCTTCATGAAGTGATTGGCACCAGTGAAATTCTTATGCCACAGGTGCCATGCACTGCATGAAGATTCTTGGTGCTGATTTCAGTGTGAAGGGCAAGACTTTCAATTGATTATACAGTCCAGCGCCAGCCATGCTGACGGTAAATTTAGCAAACCAGTTCCGCTCTGTGTTTACTCTAAAAATGAATTACTTAATATCAGCAAGCAGTCTAACTCACTCTGTTGCAATACCAAATTTGATTCAGAAACTCCGATGAGCTTGGCTCCTAATAAAGTCTGCCCCTCTCGTGGCTTCCTCTTGAATCATGCAACAGTGCCACCGGTGCTTGTTTCCAGCAACTCCTTGGAGGGAATCTCACTTTCAGCTGCTCTAATTAATTGCCGCTCCCTACCTAAACATTAGTTTGAAATTAGTGAGCTACTTACAGGAAATAGTTGTGATCTCCTGTAGAAACCTGGTTTTCTGACTCTTCCACACCAGATATAGCCTGATCTATCCCGGCTGGCTTTCAAATTCAACATATAGATAGAAGGGGATAACACGGTGGGGAAGTGGGGATAGTGTAGAGAGAGTCTGATGGAGCGGGATAGAAAACAGAATTCTGTTTAAACCCGTGAAGTCACACTTCCATAAATAAATTAATAATGCTAACAATTTGTGCTATGTGTATGCTAATTCAACCTAGTTTAAAGTTACATTACATTACAGAACACGTGGGAAATTAACATGTGTGCTCATAAATGTGCATTATGTTGCATTCTCATGTATGTAGAAAATAATAAATTAATCTTGTCTATTGTCATGTCATAACTAATAGCAGCTGTTTTTAAAATAATGGCATGTGCTTATTTTGCTTCCCTTGTCTATGTGATGTCATTTCTACTATTCTAGGTGCACATAAGGTTTTATGGATTCATGAAGACTGGTAGATATAAAATGCTGCTTTATTTGTGCTTTACTGCTAGGTAATTTAGACTAATGGGTTAATTATTAGCAATGATGGGAGGCAACAGAACAAACTGTATTTCTTTCATTAATTATTCTTTGTGTTTGTTTATATAATAGTTTTACAAGTGAAGCTTAGAGATGGCTGCAGAAAATTAGTACCCTTTTAAAAGTGGCGCAGGGAAGGTGGCGCAGAAAATTGACGCTCTTTGAAAAGAGGCCTAATGATGAAAATGGCTCAAGTGAAAATAATTCTGAAAGGATGGAAAAGGCCTCTGAGCTTTTATTTTGAAAGGTTTTGGAATGAACTGCTAAAAAGATGACTTTTTGGAGAAATTTGCTAACGTTTGCTAACGTGCCACGGGAGTTCAGAGCTGACTAGCTCAAGGTTAAAAGGAAGCTGTCGCTACAAAATGTAGCAGCCTAAAGAGAAGCTGCCAAGACTTCTAAATGAACAATGGACTAGTGAATTTGCCCGGGCATGTAAGAAGGAGGTGTCACAGTTTACTGTGGTACGAGGTGGCTCAGCCAATGGAGAACTAGAATTCGTCTGCTGGAATGTGAAAAATAGTTAGCTCAGCTCAATTTAGGGTATAAGAATAGGTTCAGAGAACACATAGTTGGCTTACGCTCGAGAAAATCTGGAGGACGATGTTATGCTGATGGACTTTACACGTGAGGACAGGAGTTTTTATTAATTACTTTATTACTAGGTGATGAGGGTAGAGACAGAGAGATATAGTTAGGATTTTGGAAATGCTTAATTTGACTTATTCCTGCTAATGAATAATAATTCTTGATTTATGCTCTTTTTATTAATACTGAATAAATCTTTCTTTATGACATTTTTCTTATGCTTGTTTAATAAAATACCAAAACCTAAGTTTTTATAGATGTGTTAAAATAAACTTTCTAAAATGACAAGCTGGTCTTGATTATTGCAGATGGTTTAAACAACTATATTTAGATCTTATCGCCTCATGATTCAAGCGCTCTATTGTTGTTATGGGCCTACAGCCTGATTCATGAAGCGAAATAGCGCCCGCAATGGCAGCGAAAACGCAATTGCGGGTGCAAAACATGGAATCGGCATTCATGTACGAAATAGCGAAATCGCTAAAAAATAATAGCGAGCGGAATAGCGATTACGCTGTAAAAGTCGCAGACTCCGGGAAGTCGAGCATTAGCGAAAATGAAATAGCGACCAACCACGGAATCTGCGAATTGAATAGCGAAACGCAATACTGTCTCAATCGGCATTCATGAAAGAAATACATTAGCGAAAAATCGCTAAATCGCACATTAGCGCGGCGCAATTTAAGGACAACTCAAAGCAGGTGGTAACCATAAAAGCCATGATTAACCAAATTTTGAAAAACTGTTAGCCAATCACCAACAGGTCCAGGCCTGACCAATCACACATAAGGACATTCAGCAGCAGCAATAGGCGTTCCACAATGCCTGGGATGTACATGGTGGTGAGGCGGCGAAGGCTACAGCGAGCAGCACGGAGGAGACGCATGAGGCAGGCACGGATTTACCGGCAGCGGGTCACCTTGCTGGGGCAAACCAGAGAACAGATTTATGCCAAATACAGGCTGAATGGGGAAATGATCACCTGGCTGATACAAGAACTCGACCCCATCATGCAGCACCCAACAAGGCGAAACAATTCTGTGCCCACACATGTGCAGGTATTGTGCAGCCTGCACCTCCTGGCATCCGGCAGTTTCCAGGGCATAGTAGCCGCTGCTGGGGGGATTTCCCAGCCCACCATGTCACGCTGCCTCCACACTTTTGTTGACGCCATGCTCACCCAGCTCCACCAGCACATCACATTTCCCACCAGCCAACAGGATTTGGACCTCACAAAACTACAATTTTATAATGTTGCCCATTTTCCCCATGTCCTTGGCTGCATAGACTGTACCCACGTCGCCATCTGCCCACCAGCTGGCACGGAGTATATGTACCGCAACAGGAAGTCGTACCACTCCCTCAACATACAGATGGTCTGCAATGCCAAGACCATCATCACTGACATTGTGGCCCAGTACCCAGGGAGTACCCATGACTCCTTTATCTTCAGGCACAGCGGACTCCACACACGACTGATCAGGGGAGAGTTCGGGGAAGGACACCTACTTGGTAAGTACACTTTGTCGACAATGTCACATTGCTATGAAGTAACTGCGCTGCACAGGCAATCAACATCTGCTCCTCTCATTCAGGTGACAGTGGCTACGCCCTACGGGAATACCTCCTGACCCCTTACCTCAACCCTGCCACACCTCAGCAACGCCGCTACAATGTTGCGCACATCCGGACAAGGAACTGTATTGAAAGGACATTTGGCCTGCTCAAGAGCAGGTTCCGTATACTGCACAAGACAGGTGGGGCCATGTATTACAGTCCTGCAGCGTGCTGCCGCATTGTGGCTGTCTGTGCAATGCTTCATAACATTGCAACCAAGCGCCGGATACCAGTTGACATCTCAGGCAGTGAATCTGAGGGGGACGACCGGCCACCAGCACATGCGCACCATGCACGCGGGGAGAACCCAGCTGAAGGCCACAGACGTCGCAACCACATCACAGCTAACAATTTCTAGCCCACCCCCTTCCCCCACCCCACATATCACAATTGCATGCAAACTGTAATGATTACACAAGGCGTATGTGTGCACCAAAATAAATGTATTTGTTTGAATCACAAAAAAATAAATGGGTGTTCGTAATAACTATATACAAAAAGCAGTATTCATGCATACTGCATGGGACGCTACATTGCAGGCTTAAGTTCAGCCTGCGTCTGTGTCCCTGTCACAATGTCATTGCCGTCTCCGGCGCACAAGTTGCTGGCGCCTGGGAGCCTCTTCCTCTTCCTGGGCAGCTGGAGGTGGGGCAGCCCTTGCGCTGCGCCTAGGTGGGGGGGGCCTGCGTGGCAGAGTGGCTGCTGACACTAGAGGCACCCTCACTAGCATCATCACCCCCCACAATTGCCGGAATCACAGGTGCGTGCAGTGCGGTGACCGCGGTTGTCAAGTGCTCCAGCACCCGGGTGATATCTTCGCAGCACTGGACGAGTTGGTGCTGCTGGGTTAAGGAGCGGCGCGCAAGCAGGGTGGTGGCATTTGCCGAGGCATAATTTGAGCGGCTGTAGGTGGACAGCCGGCTCAGCAACTGGTGGTGGCGCCTGCTAGCAACACTTCGGTGCTTCACCAGCGCAGCAGTGTTGTGTTCCATAGCCGTCGTCATGCGGTCAATGGCCGCCGTCATGCGGTCCACCCTGTCGCCCACTCCCGCAACATTGCGGCCGATCTTCTGCAGCTGGAGCTGGATGGCTCCCTGCTGCTGCGACTGGCGCTGGTGTAAACGCAGCATGCGCCGCTCCACACTCATGCATGCGTGGAAGTGGCCATTGCCCCTCCTGGTGGTCGGCCGCTGTGTAGCCGATGTGGCTGGCCCAGATGGTGGTGGACGAGCCGCAGGTCTTGCAGCAGCTGGTGTTGCAGGTGCGGCAGGTGTGGTGGGTGGCCTGGCCTTGGCAGCCGGTGGGCCTGAGGCGGATGCGGCAGGTGTGGTGGGTGGCCTGGCCTTGGCAGCCGGTGGGCCTGAGGCGGATGCGGCAGGTGTGGTGGGTGGCCTGGCCTTGGCAGCCGGTGGGCCTGAGGCGGATGCGGCAGGTGTGGTGGGTGGCCTGGCCTTGGCAGCCGGTGGGCCTGAGGCGGATGCAGCAGACAAGGTGGGTGGCCTGGCCTTGGCAGCCGGTGGGCCTGAGGCGGATGCTGCAGGCAAGGTGGGTGGCCTGGCTGCTGGTGTTGGCGCTGGCGCAGGGGCTGGTGGCTGGGTGGCAGGTAGGGATTCCTCCTCCTGGGCCTCCTCGTCGATCAGCAGCCTCTCACTGTCGCTGCTATCTCCTGCACCTGTGAGGGTAAGTGGATACTCATTAGGTGCATGTGACTGACAGACGTGCAGATGTTACATGCATGCTGGGTGTCATTCCCTGGGTGGCTGTGTATTTGCGCACTTTGGAACCTTTCGGGCCGCATTGTGGTAGTACTACATTGTGGACATACTACGTCTCCCACAATGCTTCAGGGCATTTCCTGATGCACGGCATGACTAAGGGCCAATGAGTGAGCCTATTTGGTCATGGGCGGTCATAGGGACAGGGTCGCAGTCGCATGCCACTTACCTTGGGTGTCTTGGGTGGGGCGGGAGGAGTCCAGAGGGGTGACGCCAACACACGCCTCCCTCTCCAACGTGTCCTCTACCCGGTCCTCCAGGGGGGTGTTGGGTGGGACAGTCGGGCCACCTCCTCCGGTGCCTGATGCCTCACCAAGGCGCTCCGCAACCCTCTCCTTGGCACGCCCTCGGAGGTCGTACCACCGCTTCTTTAATTCCTCAAGGGACCTGTCCGCAACTCCCACAGAGTTCACACTTGCCGCAATCCCCACCCAGATCCTCCTCTTCTCCTGCTCCGGGACCCTCCGGGAGTTTGCACCAAACAGCTGGTCGTGGTTGGCCACCACACCCTCTATGAGGTTCTCCAGCTCCTGTTCCGAAAATTTCAATTTGCGCTTTCGGCCAGCGCTGTTGCTGGGTCCTGCCTGCGGGTCCTCTGCCATAGCGGTCGCTATTTCGGCGGGGTCGGGATGCGCAAACGGCGGGTTGGTGGCAGCTTTCCGTCGTGGACAGTCGACTGTTAGCGTCACTGTGGTGTTTGGGGGTGGGATTTGGCAGCTTCCTGGTTGTGATGTCATCACGGTGCTCGGAATGCGTCTTCCCGTTTTCCTGATCCCGCGAGAATGCGACTCGCAATCCCGTGCAATCGGGATTGCGAGCGCAATCTCGTGCGATCGGGATTGCGAGTCGCAATCCCGATCGCAGGTAGCCGGAAATAGCGATTATTCTGCGTTTTTGGTGGGTCGCTAACGGCTTTAGCGCCCGCATGCGAGTCGCTATTTTTTCTAAGAAAAGTACATGAATGCCGTTTTGCGTTTCCTCAATAGCGAGTCGCTATTGATCGCTATTAGGGACACGCAAAACGGCCCGTACATGAATCAGGCTGCTAGTGTTGTAGTGTAAGTTTTGTGGTAGTAAATAGTGTCCTTTGTGCAATATTTTGGTGACAGCGCTGGATCAATTTCTGGTAGCCATCGGACGGTATATGTTGTTTTTGACATACATGTTACATGCATGATACTTATATGTTGGTAAAATCATAGGATTAAGTTTTAACACATGTTGAGTTTGTTTATTTTGTGCTATGTGTGTACCGGTACAAAAACTGTGTGATGAGAAAGTAGTCATGCAGAATATCTGATCTGTTTCTGTGATATCGCCGAGTATCACTGTTGGTATCGCCGTGTACCAGAAGTATTGTCGCCGTGCAATACAGTGTTGTCGCCGTGCAACACAGTTTTAGGGCTAGGTGTGAATCTTGAAAAGTGAGGGTTTTCTAAGAAATTAGAGCAGCATGAGAATAGGGACAAAGCGCCTTCCATAAAACTCACTGTGATAAGAGTATTAGTTATATTCAAGCTTGAGTGAAGGGTAGAGTAATGTCGGTGCATGATTATCTATAAACAGGTTAGAGTCCTGTACGGGTACATGTTTTATATCTATAAACAGGTTAGAGTCCTGTACGGATAACGGTGTTATTTTGCTAACGGTGCATGATTTCTATAAACAGGTGAGAGTCCTGTACGGATTTCATGTGTGACTGAAGTTAGGGAATTTTCAGTGTGAAAGTGCGTGATTGTTTTGTAAGGTATGTTCAAGTGGAACTCTTAGATACTGTCACTTCGCGGTGCGTTCAGAGGAAAATGAGTTCATATTCTTACGTGTTAGAAGGGTAGGGTAAGAGTTGCTCTACTGGCAAATGGAAATTATCCTTAGTGTGAATAGCGCCGACTATTCCGAAGTGTGGATACTTGAATGTATGTAAACTATCCTAATTAGAGAAGCAGACAGATGAGTTTCGTTTTATGTATTCACTAAAATGTACCAAAAGTAATTTTAAGGTACTTAGGAAAGTTCAGGATAAAGTCTGTACCATTCTAAGACTTTATAAAGTATGTGCAGTGTTTAAATACATTTAAAAGCTCTGCACGCTAATAAAATTCAATTCAAAAGTGTTCAGCATAGTTGAAAAGTATAAAAAGGTGAACTGTGCTAATTTAAAACATTCAGGAGCATTTTAGAATGTTCTGTGTTAATTAGGCTATAATTAAGGTATTCCACGTTGTTAAATTTTTTTTTAAAGTAAGTAAAAAGCGATCAGTATTAATTTTATAAACATTCCTCGCTTTAAATATAGTATTATATTGTTCTCAGTAGTTTAAAACCATTAAAATGTGCCCGATCGAAAATTGTAAGGGAGGGGCTGATTAAGGAGTGAAAGTGTGTGGGGAGAGACTGAAGCTGCAGCAGCTCCCTACGTCAGAGTGGCCGCGCTCTGATTGGGTAAGGCGTCCGGAGCGTCACAGTAAAGCTAGGCTCCGATTGGTTGAAAGCCAAAAGCCTCACAACAAAGCAGTGAGAGCATTATATTGAATTAGGTGGTCGTGTATTTAGTTGATGTGTACCACCACAATTATCCAAATTGTGTATAAATTAAAGTGTCCCCGTTTTTAGAATTCTAATTTGAAAGCAATTATGCAAATAAATAATGCCAGTATCATAGCTAAATGAATTATTCTTATTTTAAAGGTGTGCCCGACCTAGTTATTTCCTTCGTTTTATAAACGCCTAGTGAATATTATTGTAAACACACTTAGTAAGAGAAAGGCAATCTAATGAGTGGAAGCGCTGAAAGAGAGATGGATCCGCGGTGGCTGTGGGTGTGTGAGAACCGCTGCGATCTGATTGGTTAATGTGTCCTAGGCGTCTCGGCAAAGCTGTGCCCTGATTCGTTGAAATGCCGGCGCGTCATAGTAGAACTACGCTGTGATTCGCTGACAGCGTTTTTATGTTTAAAGTGGTTGCTCGTGATATAGATATTATATAGGTGCCCCAAAGCTTAATAAACAATAAAATTCGAGGCGCGAGGGAAAAGAGCTCGAAACTGCAACTGCCATGAACTTTGTTTTAGCTGATGTATGCCACAAGCGTAACACGCTGTATTGTAAATACATTTTGTGAGGGAGGGGCTGTTTGCCGAGCGAGAGGCAAAGGGGAGAGCTGCCAGCTGCAGCGGCTGCTTGCGTCAGCCGCCGCACTGCCATTGGTTAGAATCTCGTCGCGTCATAGACAGAGCCGCGCGCTGATTGGGCGAGGCTCTCTCAGCCGCGCTCTGATTGGCTGAAGCGCTACTGTATTGTTTGGAGATTAAAATTGTCTCCGTTCAGTTTTATTAATTGCTATAGCTGCGTTTATTATCGTTTCTGTGTATAGAGTGGCTGTGCATGTTTGGTTGATGCGTGCCACCGCTTGTCAAGATTTTAAGTGTCCACGAGTCCGTTTTATGATTTCCCTGCTCGAGTCACGTGGTTGTTAGAAGGAGGAGAGTGTGTTGTGGCTGGTGCAGGCGAGCGAATGTGCGCTAAGGCCTGAGTGTGAGAGAAACAGAGACTGCAGTGACAGTGCATGTCACAGCAAAGGCGAGCTGTGATTGACTGAGCTCGCGAAAGCTGCGTTTTGATTGGCTGGAGCGCTGTGCTGTGATTGGCCGATGTGCCACAGCACTGTAATTGGTTATAGTGGCGTAAACAGTGCTATGGTTGGCTAAAATATCGCCAACAGCGCTGTAGTTGGCCGAGGTGGGTTGCCACTTTGAAAAATTTACGAGTGTATTTGTAAGTGTCTTAGGATATAAATAAAGTGTTGATATTGAGCGCTTTTAAGCGCAAGGAGAGAAAAGAGACTGTAGTGGCAGTGAATGTCACAGTGAAGGCGGACTATGATTAGCTGAGCGTCATAATAGCCCCAAGTATAGCCCCAAGTGCTTTTAAAAATTTTTTGGTACTAGTGCCTAGAGCTTTTAGTAATTAAATAAGCTGCTACTGCAAATACAGCTACAGCAGTAACAATAATGGCAACAATAGCTTATTAGAATAGGATCCACAGCATTGGGCTGATGTGTGTTATAGTAGTTAGCAAGCATTTTATCTCAAACAAAATTGGTGATTTGTGGTTTCAAGTCAAATTAAATTATTAGTTTAAATAAATTAATAGAAGGAGTCTAAAGGTTTTACAGCAAAATATTTTTATTCAAATTAAGGCAAACAGATTAGGTTTTCTTTTTTCACAGGTATATGATACAGAAGGTGTGTAAGTGAAAAATAAGTACATTTAAAACACATGTGATTATATGTTGATATTATTGTTATAAATAAAATTTTTGCGTTGCTACTGTTTTTGCAAATTAATATTTTTCTTTACAGGTTAATTATAATTAGTGATACAGGCAAATTAGGAGATATATTAGATTGACCAAATTATAAAGTTTTATACACCTGATAGTGTTGAATTAATTAATTAATTGATCAATAAGCGCTGCAAGGCAAATTTAAAGAGTAAATTTACCGAATTATATAAAGAGAAATAAAATGTCTTCCTTATACAAGAAAATGAAAAAGGTTGTTGCCAAATGCGAAAGTAAATTAAAAATTCCCAAATTAGTGAAAATAAATAATAAAGATGTCAGAGTAGAAAATAGAGATCAGTGTAAAATTGATGTTGTAAATATTGATCAGAACAGGAAATCAAGAACACGAAAAACCCCAGAGCAGATTAATGCAACGCCAAAAGTGTCAGATCAGATTGATAAAGTGCCAGCTCAGACTTCTACTAAAATTAATGCAACAGAAAAGCATAATGAGATGCTTAGTACTTCTGGAATTAATATTCCTGATCATGTAAATTCATCAAATGATTTGAAGGAGTCCATGAAAATTATGGAAAAAGAGATAGTGCCTATGCTTAGAAAAGATGAAATTAATTCCGCAGTTTTAAAGGTCCCATTAACTGAAAAGGTTTATTCTATTGTACTTGAAATTGAATTAGTAGGGATTGAAAATCAGCAAGAAACAGAGATGACTTCAGTTCTGGTAAGTGAGAAGTCTGACATTGACCTGATTAAATTGACACAGTCAGACGAGTCAAAATTATGGTCAAATGAAAAGGAAATTGAGATAAGTGAGCTGAATGAACAGCTACAAATACAGCGACAGGTAATGATTCAAGAGATTGAGATGGCTTCATTGCCATTACAAATTTTTGTTAATAAACAGACAGAGAATACAGATACAGGATTAAATAAAGAACAGGAAAACAGTCCAAAAAGATTAAATGCACTTCCAGAATATTGGTATGAAAATAATGTTCTTTTGAGTGAAGACATCAAAGTAAAGGATGCAATTGATCAACAGATTGAAACATTGACTTCTGCAGGTTCACTTTTCAGAAATGCAAATTTAATTAAAAGATTGATTGATGATATTCAATTGGCAGAAAGGTTTGCTGTCGTGATATGTGCAGCATACAAAATGAATGATAAACATGCTTTGAGTTCACTAATACTAACATCTGTAGTTGAAA
Source organism: Lissotriton helveticus (assembly GCF_964261635.1). Lineage (NCBI taxonomy): Eukaryota > Metazoa > Chordata > Amphibia > Caudata > Salamandridae > Lissotriton > Lissotriton helveticus. Next base: position 513,596,161 of record NC_136071.1, on the reverse strand, counting down.
CATGGCAGGTAGTCAAAGGCTTACAAGATGATGTAACTCATGAGGAGAAAAATACATGGTTGAGAAACACGGTTGAGTACAGATTTTAGACAGCGAGATGAGGATGAGATTTGGATACACAAAGATAACAGAGTTGTTTTGCTAAATAGCATGTTTACTGACATGGACAGTATGTACCATACAATTGCAGAATTTCTTTACCAGAGGTGTCTGACATATCAGCAAGTGAACACAATTAATAGAACAATTGTGAGACTGGGAACAGAATTACAGGAGAGTGGTTCATTGACCAGATTACAAATGGATTTCTGTGAGATGTCACTGAATGATAAACTGTGCTATATTTTTGTGATTTTCTGTTTGATTACAAAATGGGTTGAAATATTTCAGATGCGACATGATGATAAAATTACTGTTGCAAAGTTATCAGATAACAGAAGACATATTGAAAACAGATTGCTCCATTGTACAGATAGAATAGAAATTTCAAATGTTGAGGAGCATGAGAATGTTACTATAAAAGACAGAGATGCAAAAATAAGCCTAGCTGCAGGTACAAAGTGGACAGATGTTCTTCCACTTGTTTTGATGTTTCTGAGAAGCACTACTGATAAAAAGACAGATTTAAGTCCACGTGATATTATGATGGACAAGGTCATGAGACAAACATTCATAACAGAGAAAAGAATGATGCCTATCAATGATAGCATCAATTTAGAGAATTTCAGGAATTTATCAGATGAAATGATTACTGTGTTTGATGAAGATGAAACTGAAGTGCAAACAAGAGAAAAAGAGCAAGTACTTGATCTGTTACCAGGTAAAAGGATCAGGAAAAAGGTTCGTCTAAAAGGAAATTGTCTAGTGCAAAGGTGGCAGAAAAGGAGGCTAGTCAGTCTTGTCACAACAAATGCAGAGAAGTGCAAAAGACTGAAGAGGTGGATTGTCACTGGCCATACTTTTAGTGTATCTACACCTGAAACTCCTGATGAGGATAGTGTCACAATTGATGATTCAGATTCTGAAGAAGAGCCTGAAGAGAAACCAGATCTTGAAGATCGACAAGTTGGTCGACATCTGGAGAACACGAAGAGAAAACAAGCCTTGATTGAAGAAGACTTGAAAGTTGTGACTGAAGACTCAGAAAATGATGGAAATCTGCCAGAAAAAGAAGAATGTGATCAGATTGTGATTCAAGACCAGGAGAGTATTGAAAAGCAGAAAAGTAGCTCTGAAAGCAGGAACAAGAATTCTGAAACTGGGAAGTTGAAGGTAATTGAAGAAGAAGATGAATTGCCAAGTACCAGCTACAAAAATGATGTTCCTAACGGAGTGAAGTTGCTGAGTAAAGAAGTACCTGAGTACAGAATGAACATTTCTGACACTGAAACTGAAGAGAGTGATGAAGATTCTCAAATAAGAAAATTCAGAAAAGGAGCTTGGAAAACAGAATGTAATGTGACCAAGCAAAAGAAGAAATTACCAAGAAAAAGGGATAACTGGCCAGATGAAATTGAAGGCCTAAAATTCAAATTGAGATACAGATCAAAGAAACAGATTGATGAAAAATCAAGTCAAAAAGAAACTGTAAAGAAAATTGAGGCAGGAAAGAAAATAGAAGTGATACCTGTAATGGAGGTAAATAGTCACAGTCAGAAAGAGATTGAAAAGAATAGTGACAATGATTGAAGTACTTAACTGTTAAAAATTTGTAGGTTTTCTGTTTTTGGCATAAGGCTGAAGAAATCTTGTTAGATGACACAAGGTCGAAGAAATTCTGTCAGCTGAAAAATTAATTTGTGACATTAGGTCGAAGAAAAACTGTTAGAAGGTTTAAAAAGTATATAAAAAAAAAAAAAAAAAAAAAAATTTGAAAAAAGGGGGGTGTTAGACATTTTTAGAAAATTTAGGTAAAATTTTTAAAATTTTTGTTTTATTTTTCTTCGCAAGCTTAATGAAATTACTTTCATGTTTTTGTAAAGGCAATTCAAGATGCCTAATTTTAAAGAGATATTGTATGATGTCTCTGATATATATGCTCCTAATAATTCTGCTTTGGTTAATTTAGGTTACTTTTCCTTTAGAAATTAACAAAGAGAAGTTTAAGGTCAATAGGACAAGCAAAGTTTCAGCTAGTCAAGACAAACATAGTATAATACTGACATTTTATTAGTTATAGTTTTTGCAACACTTTTATTGAAGTTTAGTTGTATGTTACACAAGATAAAGAAATAGAACTAGAGGGGTTTCTTAAAACTCAATATGAAAATTGTAGATAAACTGATGAGATAAGTCTTTAGAAATACTAACACAGGTGAAATTGAATCATGTTCATCTTAGATAAAATCTTTGCTAAAATTTTGGGTGGTGGTGTGGTGATTTGTTAATCACCAGATGAGGGAGTTGATGGAGCGGGATAGAAAACAGAATTCTGTTTAAACCCGTGAAGTCACACTTCCATAAATAAATTAATAATGCTAACAATTTGTGCTATGTGTATGCTAATTCAACCTAGTTTAAAGTTACATTACATTACAGAACACGTGGGAAATTAACATGTGTGCTCATAAATGTGCATTATGTTGCATTCTCATGTATGTAGAAAATAATAAATTAATCTTGTCTATTGTCATGTCATAACTAATAGCAGCTGTTTTTAAAATAATGGCATGTGCTTATTTTGCTTCCCTTGTCTATGTGATGTCATTTCTACTATTCTAGGTGCACATAAGGTTTTATGGATTCATGAAGACTGGTAGATATAAAATGCTGCTTTATTTGTGCTTTACTGCTAGGTAATTTAGACTAATGGGTTAATTATTAGCAATGATGGGAGGCAACAGAACAAACTGTATTTCTTTCATTAATTATTCTTTGTGTTTGTTTATATAATAGTTTTACAAGTGAAGCTTAGAGATGGCTGCAGAAAATTAGTACCCTTTTAAAAGTGGCGCAGGGAAGGTGGCGCAGAAAATTGACGCTCTTTGAAAAGAGGCCTAATGATGAAAATGGCTCAAGTGAAAATAATTCTGAAAGGATGGAAAAGGCCTCTGAGCTTTTATTTTGAAAGGTTTTGGAATGAACTGCTAAAAAGATGACTTTTTGGAGAAATTTGCTAACGTTTGCTAACGTGCCACGGGAGTTCAGAGCTGACTAGCTCAAGGTTAAAAGGAAGCTGTCGCTACAAAATGTAGCAGCCTAAAGAGAAGCTGCCAAGACTTCTAAATGAACAATGGACTAGTGAATTTGCCCGGGCATGTAAGAAGGAGGTGTCACAGTTTACTGTGGTACGAGGTGGCTCAGCCAATGGAGAACTAGAATTCGTCTGCTGGAATGTGAAAAATAGTTAGCTCAGCTCAATTTAGGGTATAAGAATAGGTTCAGAGAACACATAGTTGGCTTACGCTCGAGAAAATCTGGAGGACGATGTTATGCTGATGGACTTTACACGCGAGGACAGGAGTTTTTATTAATTACTTTATTACTAGGTGATGAGGGTAGAGACAGAGAGATATAGTTAGGATTTTGGAAATGCTTAATTTGACTTATTCCTGCTAATGAATAATAATTCTTGATTTATGCTCTTTTTATTAATACTGAATAAATCTTTCTTTATGACATTTTTCTTATGCTTGTTTAATAAAATACCAAAACCTAAGTTTTTATAGATGTGTTAAAATAAACTTTCTAAAATGACAAGCTGGTCTTGATTATTGCAGATGGTTTAAACAACTATATTTAGATCTTATCGCCTCATGATTCAAGCGCTCTATTGTTGTTATGGGCCTAGTGTTGTAGTGTAAGTTTTGTGGTAGTAAATAGTGTCATTTGTGCAATATTTTGGTGACAGCGCTGGATCAAGTCCTATCAATGCTCTATATCACAGCCTCCTAACATAGGGAATATCGAGAGCTTGTCTTTTGTTATCACCCCATCTCCCTCCTTCATGGTGGCACTGCTACTAGTCTATCGATTACCCAATTGGGTGTCAGAATCACTGAATTTGCCTACAGACCTAATTGGTCAACTTTCTATTACACGTGCCAATTGTTTGCTGCTGGGCGACTTTAATTTACATATTGATGATCCAAACTGGTGGCAAAACAATTTCTTGAGTTGCTCTAGGGGTTTAACCTTATTCAACATGTCACCGGGCCGACCCATAAGGCGGGTCACACAATCTACATTGTTTTTTCACACTTTGAATATGCAGATGGGTCCAATTCTTAAACTAACATGGTCCGATGACTTTTTAATACCTTTTAAATTGGTCAGAATCTGCCCTATGAAACAGCAACTCCACGTGCAGAAAGTTTCTAGGCCATGGAAGCAGGTATCTGAACCACTCTTCTCAGAAGTGTTACAGGCTATTCCACTTGAATTCTCAGGTGATGTATATTCCAAATTTGACTAATGTCAACTATTGGTTTACTCAAGTCCTGGATAGCATCGCACCTTTAAAAGCGGAATCCCAACGGAGATCAACTCCGTCAGCCGCCTGGTTCCATGATGCATTAAAAAAGTAGAGATCAAACTGTAATCTCCTGAAAGGCAGGTGGAGGAAATCTTATGACCCGGTTGCGAAACTGACTTACAGGAAAGCGCTATATACTTTATGGAGTGCAGTGCGTATTACCTCAGCCCCGAATAAACCTTGCAAACCTTTTAAAGTGGCAAACTCCTTTCTGTCTCTCAGCGCATCGCGAAACACTTTGATTCCATCAGCCAAAATGTGTGAAGTAGTTGGGAACTTCGTTTACCACAAAATCCAAATGATTTACAACCCCATTGTCAACAGGAACACTCACCCGGGACTCTTGCTAGACAACCTAGACTCCCTTATGCTTTTGGATACTTCCACTCTACTCGCCAGATGCATGCCTGGGTCCCCTTTGGACCCATGTCCTCCAGACATCCTCAAAATGCTTTTCCTGATGCTCTGCCGGCTCCAAACCAGGATACGCCGTTAGATCAACTGAGCCAATCTCCACTTACTGACACAGTAACACTGAAAAACTCAGTCTCCTCCATATCTTTAGAGCAGGAACCCAGCCCTGTTTAATCTAAATTGAGACCTAGAGGGCAGAAAGCAAAAACAAAATCTAATCGCCCCAATAACTCCCCTGCTGCAACAAGGAAAAATCGGGGAGCAACGAAGTAAAAATAACAACGTAATGGGTACATCGGGGAGGATTGAATTAGTTGTTCCCTCTATGGGTGTTAGTAGTGAGGGAAATCCTAACATCGTGAATCAGAATAGGATAGGGATATCATCCGTCAGTACAATGGAGGGGGACTTTTTTGGGTAGGCTATAAACTATATTGACTACCCTAATAGACCCCATATTGCAAAAAATAAGTACAGTTGAAGACAGGCTGTCCCAATTAGAAAGGCTGATGGTGCACATCCCCCCTAATACTCCAACAGTAAGTTCATATAAGCCCAATGCCCATGTAATCACTGAAGAGGGAATAGCTGGGCGGAATGGAGAAGGGGGATCCCCCAGTGTTAGGCTAATACCCAACAGTAAGGCGCCAGTTAAGAACCGTTCAACTAGTCTGAGGTCTCCAAGTACAGATATTCCAGTACCTATTCAGCAGACATCTACACGCATAGGGCCCTTCATGCCTCAGAGGGACAAGAGGACAGGTCGCCTCAGGTGACAATTCTTCCTACTATTGATCTTCCACCTGAATCCACTCCATATGTAGTGATTTTGGGGAGTTTTCCTATTCTCCCACCTGGGAAGAGTGAAGATTATGGGCAGCTACTAAATAAAATAAACCATTGGTTTACACATAATACAACTGTGGGTGCACATATATCTAATAACATACTCATGGCCCGTAGGGTCAATTGGATTGGGAGCTCACGTAAACAAGGGACAGGTGACTGTATTATCATAAATTTTGACAAACCCTACACTGCAGGGCGCATACTTTCCAGGGATTGCCGTCTTACCCCCTTAGTGGGTTCCGTTATCAAGACACTACCCCTGGGCTATTTTTACAGGCCACCTCCAAATAGGGATTTGATTGTTAAAGGCCAAGGGGAACCCCTCTTTGGGGGTGTCCAAAGAAGACCATATCCTAGCCATAACTCTATTCCCCTGGGGCAACCTTTGCCAATTGCGGACAGGCATTTTGGCATTGATCAAAGATTGGTTTCAAATATCAGATTTGCTGCTTTGACGGGCATGGAGGAATGTGTTTGACTGCGGGCCCTGTTCTTGCAGGGCCCGACTCGGGCGCACAGTCTCAGGATCCTGGGAAAGCAGCCATAGGGCTCCTAAGGCTGAGCTCTAATAACATCCTATTCTGGAACATAGCGGGATTGGCAGCAAAGTTCCAGGATCCTAGATGGGTAGCTTACGTTAAGCAATTCTCAGTAATTAGCCTACAGGAAACGTGGTCTGTAGATTGCGACCTCCACCTGGAAGGCTAGAAGGCCTTCTTTGTCCCAGCCAGACCATCTGTGAGTGGTAGACCAAAGGGCGGTTTAGTCACTTACATTTCTGTGGCTATTGATTGCAAATTGCAGGTAATGCCTACCACACACCCAGGAATTTTTGCATTAACAGCCCGAAAGGGGGTTGTTAGTTGGGAAATCGTCAATTTTTATAATTCATTCTCCTCCTTGTCAGAGCCCAGCAATATAACTGCCCTGGGAGAAATTATAAAACAATCTCTGAGCCAAAGCCTACATAGTCTTGTGGTTGCTGGAGACTTTGATATACATCCATGTGGGGAGCCACTAACTTCCTGTATCTCTGAACTGGGTTGCCGCCGTATGTATGGCTTTCATTTTGAACATACTGTTCAAGGAGAGCTGCTAAATGCTTTCATTAGTGAACTAGATCTGGTGGCTACAATGATTATAAATGACCCGCGCACTAATTTTCCCGTGCCCAGATTTAAACGACACGGGAAGGGGTATTTTATTTATTTTATTTTAATTTCGTCCTCTCTACGATATTCAGTGAACAATTTAAAAATTATAGAGAGTGAATTTAGCGACCATAACCCCCTAACGCTTTACTTGATAGGCCCACTGGCAGAAAAAATTGGAGAGACACCAAAGCAGGACCTACTGCGACCAACTGATGGAAAGCGTAGACTAAAACGGTCTGAAGTATCCCCAGAAATATTTTATGATAAGGTTAAAACAGTATGTGCCGATGAACTGTCCCTTTGTATAATGGAGCGGTCCTCGCCAAAAGGCATCCTAGGCGCTTTTAAGTCTATTACACAAAGGGTGGGTGAGTTATTATCTGTTCCAGCTAGAGGTCAAGCTTTGTCCTGTCCTAGATGGTTCGACTCCTATTCCTCCAAAGCAGCTAAGAGATTGAGGGAAGTTTTGTCAACCAAACCCAGAATTCAAACTGATGTCTCCATCTGTCGCAGGGAGTATAAGGCAGCCCTGGCTACACGAAAAGGAGCATTGAAGGACGAAGCGTGGTGGGAGCTGCTTGATTCCAACACCCTTAGAAATAGCTTGAAGTTTTGGAGCGTTTCAAATAGACCCCTGTTTGACCACGAAAGGGGGGGGGGGGCTTGAATCCCATATAACTGAGGAGGAGTGGGTACTTCATTTTGAAACTATGTTTGATTGTCTGCTTGAGCATAATTACAGGAAGCCCCAGATACTCAGGAGGTGGAAATAAGATTTCAGAGGGGTGAGATCATGGAGGGTATAACATGATTATCTGTCTGAAAAGCCCCCAGCCCTGACGGGATTCCTCCAGATCTATTTAAGTCAGACCCCACCTTTTGGGCTCCGATACTGGAGTCAGTTTTTAATGCGGCGGCAAAGTATGGTTGCCACAGTCCTGGGCAACCTCTACTATAGTTCCTGTTTTTAAAAAAGTCGACAGAAACAGTACCCACTGTTATAGACCTATTTCGCTTATAGACTCAGTGGTAAAAGTGGTGGGACGAGCCCTCCTCCAGAGATTATCATCTTCGGCAGAGGACAATATGATTTTCTCAGAAGTTCAGTATGGATTTCGACAGGGACGGTCTACTGTTGCTCAGTGTCTCAATTTATTTTTGATACTGAGCAAATACACTCTTGCTCGCTCTGGGACCATTCACCTTGCCTTCATGGACCGGTCATCGGATTTGACTGTGTTAACAGGAACAAGCTTTGGCAGTCCCTGAAGGCAATGGGAGTGGAGAACAGTGTTGTTAATTTTTTGGAGGACCTGCACAAGTCCACTAAAGCTAATGTCTCCAGGATCTGCAGGTTACAAGGGATTTTAATATTAAAAAGGGAGTCCGGCAGGGGTGTATTTTGGCCCCTTTCTTATTTAATATTTATATTTATATTAACAAACTGGACAGTGTATTAAGGGCAACAGGTGCTGATTACCCTACTGCAGGACGAGGGATCCCCGTCCTGTGGTATGCGGACGATGCCGTTCTCATATCCAGGACTAAATTGGGGTTACAATCGCTTTTAGCCACCTTTTCTGGATTTATGTCAGACAGGGATTTGGCAATTAATTCCAAATCATATGTCATGCAAGTGGGGCATTCGGGGAAGAAGAATTTTCAATTCAGAGTGGGAGACTCTAAGATTCCCCGTACGAATGTGTTACTTCGTGGTCCTCTTTGACAATAAGCTAAAATGGGGCCCCCTATTACAGAAAAAAAGGGGACCTGGCTAGGGTGAATGCAGCAATCTTCAATTTTACTTCCAAACTAGGGACGAAACCCACAGGAGCTATGCTGCAAGTGTATCAGGCCAAAAGCCTGGCTATAGCTTCATATGGTAGTGAAATATGGGGGTATAATGTTGGAGAAACCCTCCAAGTAGCGGAAAACGATTTTTTGAAACGCTTACTATGTGTTCCAAGAAGTACATTTAATTTAGCGGTCCATGAGGAGCTGGGGGTCCCATATGTAAATGATGCACTCTCTTTGCGACCCATGATTTTTTTGGATGAAATGTTGGTTGAATATAGATCTCCCTCTTACTCACCTGATTATAAAAGATTGTATGTCTCTTGATAACTCGGCATGTATTCCGTGGCTGAGTTATGTAAAAAAAAGTTTTGGAAGGTTAGGGCGGGGGGACCTATTCACCGATCCTGAATGTATCACTAAGAGGGATGTGGAGGCAATTAAAGTCGCCTTCTTGTCAGTAAGGAATTTGGAAAGGGAAGCCAAGGAGGTACAGAAACCTAGCATGCAGGCGTACATAAGGCTTAAAACAACCCCAAGGGCAGAACCATACCTTATGGGTTCCTTGTCCACGAGAGAATTTTTTGTTAACTAGGTTTCGGATGAACCTATTTTACCTTTTGCTCGCCAGACACAAATGTTTTACTAGTGGTAAAGAGGCAGCTCCCTGCGGCTGCGACGGACAGTCTCCACAGGATATGCTGCATTTTATGTTTTTATGTAAATTATATGAATTCCCTCGTAAACGCTATTTGGTTCCCATTTTAAAAAGTATGAATTTCAGACAGGCTTGTCTAGCATTGATGTATCTGCAATTACTGAAAGAGGACTGCTTATTTTTTATAGTGGGGTTTTTAAAAGCTATTTTTAATTCTAGAAACAATATGGATTTGTAAAAAGTGTTTTCTCAGGCTTTTTATCTTATTAATTTAACTTGTATTGCAGTTGTGGTAGTCATCTTAACACATGCATTGTCACTTATGTTGTTTTTACGTTGTGTAACTTTTATGGTTTGAATGATAAACCGAATAAAGTTTTTTTCTTCTGATCTCTTACGCAGGTGATACACAGTTGTTGCTTTCATTCCAAGAGAAAGAGGTGGGGGCACTGACAGCATTCAAAGGATGCCTGAGGGCTGTTGGTGAATGGATGAATGTGAGTTGCATCAAGTTAAACTCTGATAAAACAGATTCTCTTCTTTGGCACTAACCATCAGCCGGACACACTCAATTAGTGGCCCTCGGAGTTTGGATCCCCGCACTCCCCTCCAGCAGTGGTAAGAAACCTGGGAGTCCAATCTGATTCCAACTTTTTGTTTGAGCCTCAGGTCAGATCTGTGTCTGCCAGCTGTTTGTCAACGTTAAAATCAGTTAGGAAGATGATTAATATGATCCCAGAAGAGAGCTCCAAATCTATTTTATACACATTGGTAACATCAAAACTTGATTATGCAAACAGCCTGTTTTTGGGTTTGCCAGCTTACCTGCTCCACTGCTTACAGATCATTCAGAATGTGACATCCCGGTTGATTTTGAAGCTACCTGCCCGTGCCTTGGCCACGGCTCCCCTGCTGAACCTTCATGGCTGCCCATTGCTAGCCACATTGAATTAAAAAACGTAAGACTTGCCTATAGAGCATAAAGGCCCGGCTATTTGAGGAAGAGATTAATTCCCTATCATCAGGCAAGGGCACTCTGGTTCAGTGAGCAAAAACTTGTATTTGTCTCGAAGATCAACAAGACAAGAAGAGGCGGACGTTCCTTTTCTTACCTGACCACCAAACTCTGGACTTCCTTGCCATCAACTCTTCACTTCGCACACTCTGAATCAGCCTACCGCAAACTGTTGAAAACATACCTGGTTGATAAGTAGGCTCCCTGTTACGGTGGGGACTAACCCCTCAGCACACCTTAGAACCGCTAGCACTGGGACGCCTCTTCGGAGGCAGCCAAGTGCATTATACATTTTATTGTATTTACTGTATTGAATAATGGCAAATTGTCACCTCAAAGTGAACAAAACTACAATGCTTGGAATATATGGGAATATGAAAGAATGAGTTCCTCAAGTTCATGAATATTGAGATTTCTCTTTCTTAGAGCCGGGAGAGAACTACCTGAAGGTCTACCCTGCAAACAGCTTTTGAGGAACTCATTTAGGTGATTTCTCCTTGTTGGAAAAGAATCTGGAATAGAGTCCTTTATTTTGATGGGATTTCTGAGTGAGTGGTAATGCCCCTTTTGGTGGCATGGACAGGATCTCGGAATGGAGTAGACAAAGGTGCTGACTTGGCTATTGTCGTGTGGAACTTAGTATTGTCTCTGCAGGCATTTGAGGGGCTCACCCTGCTGTAACATATAGGGGATTTACCTGTCCAATTTAGTGGATTTCAATTCATGGGCAAGGACCAAGATTCCGCCTCCTCCACTTTCTCCTCGACGTCTCTTTGATATATGACTACATTCTAACGGATACTGTGCTATTGGTCACTGGACGTCAGCCTTGTTTAAGACCGACATTCCAAGGTCATTTTATTCCTGTTCAGGACTGCCAAGAAAGTCTGGCAATACTGCAATCCAAAGTAGGCCCTTAAGCACCAGGATGTTTATTTGGAGATGCTGGTTTTCCTACATTAAAATGTAATGAAACTATAGATACATTTCAAGAACTATACAGGAACTGGGACGCCTGTGCACAGTAAGCAGGTGGTATCCCTTCCCCGATTTCCCAACTGCATATTAAACTGCCAGTCTGACTTTCATTTTGGCCCTGCCATCACACCAATCTCAAGTGTGCATAGAGTCCTAAGCCTGTGTTTGGTAAAGTGATGTTAAAACCATGTTCTGTTGGCTGGAGGGTAGCATCAAGTGTGTCATCATAATGGGCATTGTACTATTGTCCAGGCACTGGAGATATCACAGCATACCATATTATTGAGTCTGCAGTGTGACCGGAATTTTTTCAGTGTTTTAAGGATGGCAAGCATACAGGCTCCTCGTGTAAAATTCTGCTGACATCTGAAATCCGGAACCTTGGGCGGATATCCCGTGTGCACATTGAGTTTGTGCTTTACAGAGAACGTAAAGCAAATTTACAGTAGCAGGACTATGTGTGAGTACTGGGGCCAGAGGGATCCATAATGGTGCCACTTGATTAGGATGGAACAAGATGGAGGAAGAAGATAGCTTCCACAGACATTGGTAGAGTGTTGGCAGCATTCCAATGGCTGGAAGGTGGGGACTCTGGCACTGAAGTAAGGGAGGCTAGAGGTAGGGCTACCTTCAGAAATGTTAAGAAAGGGCAGCTGATTAGATCTTTCAGAGCACGGACATTTGATAAATGGTAGAGGTGAGAGTGCGATTTCTGTAGTTGAATGGAGAGAAGCTTTTTCCAGGCAGGGCCTGCACTTTTGTCTGTCCCCAATTACTGCTTCTGGATGGCTGACAACTGGCAGGTGCAGAGATCTCACACTTCATTGTGGTCTTGAGTTGGATACCTCTGCTTGGCGTTATCCCCATTGTTACCTGTTGTGAGAACCATCATCTTGCATAAAAGCTGTGTGAGTAGAGCAGCCTGAAAATGACATTTGAAAAAGAACCACCCCAAACCGGTTCGGAAGCCTCAGACAGCGGGTCCATATTGTCTTCATGGAAAATGTGTACAAATTGAGATGAACACCACTCTTACTTGCTCCAGTGTTATTCTTGACCAAGAAAAAGAGTACTCCATAGAGTACTCAAAGACCTGCAATGTAAGAAGATAAGTTACTTACCTGTAACTACAGTTATCCAGTATTGGTATCTTTAATAGATTCACATGCATGAATCAGCCCGCCGTCGAGATGGGAGTGCCATGGTAGTATAATCAAGCAGTATTCAATTAATGCCATGGGCTATAATGGCCCTAAGCCATGTTTTACATAACCTATCTATGTACTTTTTAAAAAAGGACTAAATGTTGAATGCAGCCAGACAGCTGCTAGCACCCTCTCGAACTTTCCAAACGGAGGCAGTTTCAATCAGATTTTCCCAGCACAAGTGAGAAGTGAGTATCTTATTGAATAATATGGAAACAGCCTCTACAGGGAGGAGGGTGGGTGCATTTGAGTCTATGAAAGATACAAATACTGGATAACTGTAGTTACAGGTAAGTAACTTATTTTCTTATTAAGTATTGGGGTATCTTTCATAGATTCACATGCCTGAATCAGAGTAGCAAGCAGTCGCATCCAATATTATCTTGTCTGTTGTGGATGGTGGGGGACTCCTAAAACATAGTGAATACAAAAACTTGGAGGTAACACAAGAGGCAACTTAAAGGCTATACCTGTTCCTACTGTTATAATATTTTTGGATAAGGGGATCAAGAAAAGAAGTGCACATAACAATCATAAAAAAACAAATTATCGCATATTATATATATATATATATATATATATATATATATATATATATATCTATATATATATATATATCCACGCTCGAGTTTCCACGAAACCCTCAGGCACTCTGGAGCGGGTGCTGCTCGGCGGGTCGTAGACTCCCGCGATATAAAACGCTCAAACACTCCTCCGTGTCAGGAAAAGAAAGAGCAGCACTCCGGGGGGTTACTAATACAGCGTGCAGTTTATTTACAGCAAAACAAACGTTTCGGCAGAAGCCTTCGTCAGTGTCACGACCCATTTCCCAGCATACTCGTTTAAATAAAGTCATGTGATTATTGGTAAACATCAACAAGGGACCAGCCCTTCCAGCGATACATTGTAACCATCTTGGAATGGTTTCCTAACCTCAAAACCACTGCAGAATTAATCCATGGATTGGATAAACATTCATTAACAATGGGCAAGAATAAACAATCTCTTCTAATTATAGAAAGAATGAAGCCGTCTGTGTAGTGGGGAGCAGTTTGTATATAGTATCCCGCTTTTGTTTCCTGCTGGACGGACGTCTGGCTGTCTATAGTGTTGTAAGGTTTATCTTCTTTCATTAATTAATTTTTGATTAATCAATAGTCTAGGATGGTGTCATTATGATAACTATGAATTGTCGTTACATGAAATGCGCTAAACTCATACATGTATATTTTTCCCAGCATAGTAACATATGATGTCATGATGTTCGTTTGTTTTCTTTTGTACAAGGGACCTTTGCCGATCCACGGCTTCTTCTATAATTAGAAGAGATTGTTTATTCTTGCCCATTGTTAATGAATGTTTATCCAATCCATGGATTATTTCTGCAGGGGTTTTGAGGTTAGGAAACCATTCCAAGATGGTGTACAATGTATCGCTGGAAGGGCTGGTCCCTTGTTGATGTTTATCAATAATCACATGACTTTATTTAAACGAGTATGCTGGGAAATGGGTCGTGACACTGACGAAGGCTTCTGCCGAAACGTTTGTTTTGCTGTAAATAAACTGCACGCTGTATTAGTAACCCCCCGGAGTGCTGCTCTTTCTTTTCCTGACACGGAGGAGTGTTTGAGCGTGTATATATATATATATATATATATACACGCGAGGGATTGATTAAAAGATTTCCTTGACTACAGCCATTGGGTCCGTGTCTTCGTTTTTTCCACGACAGGAGTGTGGTTATTTGAAGATCGTTTGGTTCATATATATATATATATATATATATATATATATATATATATATATATATATATATATATATATATATATATATATATATTCACCTTTTCATATTGTAGGAAAGTAGAATCAGCTTTCATGGTTACCCCCACATTAAGTTGGAGTCCTTGTTTTTATAACTAGTCTGATTGAGATCCTGCTAATAAGGACCCCAGTATCTGGGCTTCTTCCCTAAATTGGACATGCTGAGTACTTAGGTACACCCCAGATTGGCTAGTGATGTACCCTTATAAGTCTCTAGCATATGGTACTAAGGTACCCAGGGGATAGGTACACCATGGGTCCCCCATGCGCAGATGCATGTATAATGCCACCCAAGGGATACCACCCAAGCTGTGACTACAGGCCTGCCTTTGTAGCCTGCGTAAGTTGGAGCTAGCACCACTTACAACAGATCTACATTTCCTTATATCTGAGGTCACTGCACTTAAAACCCATAAGTCACCACTAATCCTGAAGGCAGGGTACTTGGTTATCAGTGTGAGGGCGCCGCTGCATGAGCAGGACACCCCTATGACCCTCGGAGTCCATTGTACCAGGTTGTAAGTGCATCAGCCATTACGATACATTGAGCGGCCATGCATTATCACACGATGGCCATCTCTAAACTGGCTGAAACGAACCCCGTTGTGAATGGTATCAAACATGTTGGAATCATACCTCCAACTGTGTTAGAAGTATGATTCCATGCACAGTAAAGCTCCTCCAGGAGGCCCTCAGTGCTGCCGGTAGCTGGCACCTGTCTTCTAGACCCGGACAACAAACTATGGCTGTTGTTGACCAGAGACAAGATTCAGCCCTCCTTCTGCCGAGCCAAGCTCAAGCAGGGGAAGGCAGGACAATAGGTTTCCTGTCACAGGGAGGTGTGACAACCTCCCAGACAGGCCTTAGTGTATTGGGGTGCTTGCCAGCGCCACTAGACTGCTTTTAAGGGCACATTTTGGGCCATCCTTAATTACTCCAGTTGGAACTAGTTCAGAGAGCCGCTGGCTCCCGCTCTGGCATGAAACTGGACAAAGGACATCGGAGTATCGTCTCCACTGTCCAGCCTCTACTGTGGGTGGGACCCCTGAATCGTCTCTACCCTTTCCTTAGGGTACTTAAGGGCTTACCTATGGTTAGTTCTTTAGATTCGTCATAGGACAAGATCCAGATCCGAAACCACTTCATCTTCAACCGTCTGGGCACTTTGGGCTTCGCTTTGGGAACCCAGACTGCAACTTGGAAGACTCCTGCTGCTCTTGGTCTCGTCATCCTGCCAGTCTTTTGCAACATCTGTGCCTGTGATACATACAGGTTCTTCACAAGGTCTGTGGATATCCAAGACTCCTGAAGGAATCTCCCTTGGAGTGAATAAGTTACTCCCCTGAATCTACAGGCACAGCAACAAAGCTGACCGGTCAGCTGTTCCTGAGCTCCTACGAACTACAAAAGGTTCAGCAACACAGGTGGTGGTTCAGCAGTGCTCTCTTTCTCTCTCAGTCTGCCCTGTCTTCACAGCAAGTTTGAAGTCAGTTTCCCTTGTCGGAACCACTGGAGCAGCACCCCTGTGAACTGCGTTGCCTTGCTGTTGCCAAGGCTTGTTGACACTCTCCGTCAGATATATTTGGGCTCCAAGAAGCTCCAGCCTCAACCATCTCCTGTAGCCAAGATCTTCGCCTGCACCGCATCCTTTGCACCGTGGGCCTTCATCCTTTGGTGAGCTGCTCGAGGTCCTCTTGCGACTCCTGTGCCTCCGGCCTGTGGGTCCTCTGGAGGGTCTTCTTTGGCTCCAGTGGACTCCCTTGCTTGCTCAGGGCCTACCCTGACTTACCTGCTTGTGGTGAGTCACTTGAACCTTGCTGGTCCCGACACTGCACCCTTGTCGACTAATACTTTGGTTGCTGTTATCAAGGCTTGCTGGGGGCGGTGAAAGACACTGACCCTTGGCTCTTGACAGCTGGCGTGGGACTGCTCATGAATTGCTCTGGGTCTTCCATAGCATCGCCTGGTCCGCACAGCTGAAACATTAAGGGCAAAGTCAACTCTCTTGCATCCCCGACATCCGTGGGCATTTGTCTTCTGTGCCTCTAGGTCTCTCCTGAGTGGCATAAACTCTGTCCCCTCTGCTTAGAGGTACATCTCTCTTAAATCCACCTTTGGGTTCCACAGGACTCCTTCGTCTTGTCCGCCAGCAGCATCGTTTTTGTGGTCTACAATGGTTTCAGACGTCACTTCGCAACTATGCACCCGGCTTCCCTGGTGTAGGTATTCTAGTTCCTAGGGTATCCACGGGTGGGGTGACTCTCCAACCTTCCATCTTTCATGGGGTGCGTTCAGGGTCCGCTGGGAAGGGTCCTCTTTCTTTAAAACTGCAACCGCAACTTACCTAGTGACTTGTATTAAGCACATGGTCGTGTTCCCACTCTGCACACAGCCTCCCTGGGGTTCCTAGATACTCACCATGGGTGGTTCCTTGGGTTTCAGACTCTTCTACATCTTCTGGGTCCAGTTCTGACTTACGTCGTGGTTTGCATTCCACTATTTTAGTATTTGGTTTGGTCTCCCCCTGAAGATCACTGTGCGTTTGTGCTACTTACGTGTCCTATTATCAAAGTATTGTGGTTATATCTCCGGGTAGGAGATATTGCAATTTGTTAGTGAGTTTTTATAATAAATACATATTTTTATAACTACACTGTGTGGTTCTTTCTCACTTAACCTACACCATAAGATTAAGTACTGGTGTTCTTGTCTAAGAACACCAAAATCACCATAAGGGTTGTCTGGAGTAGTGCAGAGTGCTACACTTACATAAGTGAGCACCATATCCTAAGCAAGCCTCCTACAGGGTGCTGGTAACTGATTGGCTTAATTCAACATTTATTCCTTTTTTTAAAAGGACCTAGATAGGCTATGTGAAACATGGCTCAGGGCCATTATAGCCTAAGGCAATAGTTAAATACTGCTTAACTATGCTACTGTGGGACTCCCATCTCGACAACTGGGAATGATTCAGGCATGTGAATCTATGAAAGATACCCCAATACTGTATAAATAGGGATAGTGTATGACTGACAATCAGTCTCCTGAAGTGTTCACTTTCTGCTGGAGGAGCTGAGGCAGCGTTTAAAGTGCATAGAAGCCCACCTCCCTGCTGAGAGAAGGAAGGAGTTTTTAACTTCCAGAGGAGAAGTACTTGTTTTGCCAATACTTAAACCTGTGACCATGGGTACCAAACACAGATCTTTACAGAAGATGTGTCAGTTCAATTAAATCAGACCAAACATGAAAGGAGTTGTACATTTCTGCCTACCACCAGAAGAATATATCAGTTAATATTTGAGGGAGTACCTAGAGTTTAGGGGCAGTTATAACTTTTATCTCCCTCCCTGCTGCACATTTTCTTTTCCTCTGAAGTTCTTTGCAACGCCAATTGCAACTGTCTGGTATGACTCATCATCTTGGAGAGTGGAAAAGGAAGGCTCCTTTGTTGGACTGGACCCCAACAAAGGCAGTTCAAGCACGTCTGTTTGTGACTTGGCTAGAGACAATTCTGAACAAATGAATGGTTAAAGGGCCCAAGATTGCAAATCTCTTTTAGTGACCCTGGCTGCCAGACAAACACCGACCCTTGGCCTGTGTGTTGCTGGTGAGATGCATCTGTAGGCCATACAACAAAGGAAAGGTTGGAGTTCAGCTAAAACTGTTAGCCAATTGTGGTCTAAATAAGTCCTTATTGTACTCTGAATATTAGCCTAAAAGGCCACATCTTGCAGGGAAACCGGATTTAATTGCCAAGAGCGGACACAGGTCCTGGCTATACCACTATTGTACTCTATCAGTAATGGGGAGTGATGTGAAAGAAACTTGTTCAGATGTTGTTCTGATTGCATCCGTGGCCCTAGTTCTTAAGTAAATAGCATTCAATCTAGTTCATATATGTGTTGTGGGGTGGGTTGATAAGCGCTCCGGACATCGTCAGGTTCGAATAGGTCTGGGCAGTTGCCTATCCATGTTACTTTCTAATACTATACTTGAAATTCCTTGCCCAAAACCTGGGGCTATCTATATATGGTACTATTATCTAAAGATAGTTCCCAATAATGGTGTATGTTGTCTGCATTAGGGGCATATCTGTTTATTAGGTAGATCTCAGCTCCATCTAAGAGTCTGTATATCAAAATGTTCCTCCTTTCAATGTCTGTCTTGGAACTACTATGCACAAACTGACTCCCAGTGCCAACCCTCTTGTGTAGGCTGAGCGAGTGGATGTGAAGAACTGCCTGGTCCATTACTTTCTACAAAGCATGTTAGGCGCTAAGTCTTAGAGAAACAGGATCTCCAAACCATGATGTCTAAGGTACATATGCACAATGTGTCTTATTACAAAATTAATACCTTGGACGTTCATACATGTGGCTATTTTTAGAATCCTGATATTCATTTCAATGTACTATGCAGGATCACTCCAAGTGTTGCCATGACAGGAACAATAGTCAGTCAAGAGAAGAAGGGTACATAGTTCCTGGGTGGATATAAAATTATTTTGTCAGAGAACTTGTTGGCACGACGGCAGGGAGTTATGTTGTGCAATTGGTAGAAGGAGAGGAATTCCTCCTTTTGGAACTAGTGCCCTCACACACCTAGCAAGCTAGGTGTCATGCTTCATCATATGGGCCTGCTCCTCGTCGGGTCGGCGCTGCAATACCCAACGGGCACCCATAAAGGGGCTCTTTATCGGAGATCTTTTGTTCCTCGCTGTTAGGTGCTGTGGGTGTGAGGACCCTAGTATGTGTGGATCTAGTCATGAATGTTATTGTTAAAACAAGTCAGGAGTCCTATGAAACAAAATTTTATTCTGGGGGGCTCCTGCCTGATTAAAAGAAAAAGAGGAGGGGCGAATATCTGACTATAATGGGTCAGGATATGGGCGCTCTACTCCTGATGGGTCAACATGTTTCTCGCCTCTTTGTCTGGGGGATCAGTGGCGATTCAACTTCGGACAATGGATTACCCACAGTGCGGATGAACTAGCACCCCTGAAAAAACACCAGTCGAAATCATCCAGCAAAAAAGCTTCCTGGTTCAATGATGACCTTAAAAAATCCAAGAAGACATGCCGCACCCTGGAGAAGAATTGGAGAAAAGAACCAACCTCAGACAACATGGCCTCCCTCAAGACAGCCACCCGCAAACACCACCAACTGATCCGATCCGCCAAGAAATCAGCACTTAAGGACCGTCTCGACAACAATTCTCATAACAGCAAGGAACTCTTCAATATTGTCAAAGAATTCACCAACCCTCCCGCAGCATCCAACGACATCACTAACTCCCAAGACCTCTGCGATGCGCTATCCTCCTTCTTCTACAACAAAATTGCCGACATCCACAACAGCTTCAAGAATATTCCCAATGACCAACTCACCCCACCCCCTTCAGATCCCACCCCTCCTACTAACTACCTCAACTCCTGGAACCCAATCACCATTGAAGACACCATTCGCCTCATGAACTCAATCCACTCTGGCTCACCTTCTGACCCCTGCCCCCACTACATCTTCAACAAAGCTGACTCCATCATCGCTCCCCAACTCCGCAATGTCATCAACTGCTCCTTCGACTCCGCCACCTTTCCAGAAATATGGAAACACGCCGAACTCAGCGCCCTTCTGAAAAAACCAACAGCAGACCCCTCAGATCTGAAAAACTACCGACCCATTTCCCTCCTCCCTTTCCCGGCCAAAGTCATCGAGAAAGCCGTCAATAGCCAACTAGCAGCCTTCCTTGAATCCAACAACTCCCTGGATCCCTCACAGAACGGCTTCCGAGCCAAACACAGCACCGAAACCGCCCTCATTGCGGCGACCGACGACATCCGAGCACTCCTGGACAACGGTGAAACAGTAGCCCTCATTCTACTCGACCTCTCCGCCGCCTTCGACACTGTCTGTCACAAAACCCTCATACAACACCTCAACTACATCGGCATACAAGGAAAAGCCTTGGACTGGATCATCTCATTCCTAGCCGGGAGAACACAGAGAGTCCGACTCCCCCCATTCTACTCAGAGCCCAACGAAGTCATCTGCGGCGTACCTCAAGGCTCCTCACTCAGTCCCACCCTCTTCAACGTCTACATGAGTCCCCTCGCCTCCATCGCACGTCAACACAACCTCAACATCATTTCCTACGCCGACGACACCCAGCTAATCCTTTCCCTCACCAAAGACCCCAACACCGCCAAAAACAACCTTCACGAAGGTATGAAAGAAGTAGCCGAATGGATGAAACAGAGCCGCTTAAAACTCAACTCAGACAAGACGGAAGTGCTCATCCTAGGATCCTCCCCCTCAGCTTGGGACGACTCCTGGTGGTCTTCCGCTCTGGGATCTGCGCCCACACCCACAGACCATGCACGTAACCTTGGCTTCATTCTAGACTCCTCCCTCTCAATGTCCAGACAAGTCAACGCCGTATCGTCCTCCTGCTTCAACGTCCTTCGCATTCTCAAAAAGATCTTCCGCTGGATCCCCCTCGAAACAAGAAAGACTGTCACCCACGCACTGGTCACGAGTCGTCTGGACTATGGCAACACACTCTACGCCGGAATTACAACTAAATTGCAGAAAAAGCTCCAGCGCATCCAAAACGCATCAGCGAGACTCACATTAGACATCCCGCGCCAAGAGCACATCACCGGTCACTTAAAAAACCTCCACTGGCTTCCCGTCAACAAAAGAATTACTTTCCGCCTTCTTACCCACGCACACAAGGCCCTTTATAATCTAGGACCCGAATGCCTCAACACCCGACTATCCTTCTACTATCCCACCCGCCAACTAAGATCATCCAATCAAGCCCTCGCCGCAGTCCCGCGCATCCGAAAAACCACCATGGGTGGCAGATCCTTCTCCTTCCTGGCTGCCAGGACCTGGAACTCACTCCCCACCCACCTCCGCCTTACTCAGAACCACGTCTCCTTCAGGAGAGAACTGAAAACATGGCTATTCGATAAAAAGTAATCCCCTCCCTCCAGCGCCTTGAGACCCTCTGGGTGAGTAGTGCGCTTTATAAATACATGAACTTGAACTTGAACTATTCTTCAGGACCTTAACTTGAAGCTATCTACACCCAGTGGTAAGGTGGGAGCCTACCTACCACTCTGTGGATAAGGGGGATTCGTACATAGTATGCCTTAAATACAGTTGTGAACATACACAGGTACTCTGATATACATTTTGATTATGGTGGATATAAATGGTGTCTGCTACGGTAAGCAAAGTGCCTGTCAATTTTACACATATTATGTGCTAACCAAGTGGTGTGTTTTGTAACAAGCAAGCGACTCAAGCTAAAAAACAACAAAGGTGGAGAAATGGCTGTAAAAACATTGTTCGCGGCAAGTGTGAGTCAAATCTCATAGAACTCACCTAATAATTAATTAGATCGTGCCTCATCAGTTTGCAGCGGGCTCTGGACACATTGAAGATATATGTCTTGTGAACAGATGGAAAGAAGGTATTTAATTTAATATAAGCAAGACTCACAGGTTTGTTTAAAACTGCTTTCACAAGACATCAGAAAATGCCCCGTAATACAGGGACCATACATTTGTACTGGGCCGCGGGGTACTTGCGTCTAATCGAGCACCCATCCCTACTTTGTAGAAATGTAATGCCTCTCAAGACTCAGGCTCTGAAAAAGAACGGCAACAAATACCGCAAGCTTAACAGGTGGCCCAATAGTCACAAATTTCAATGAAACTGAACATGTAAAAAAAACCTCCCTTCTTGGTAAACACTCCAGAAAATAAGTAATTGGTGTCTTCCAATACTATAGTAGTATGAACTCAAACCCCCCCTTACTGCTACTCTCCCAAATATCCATTTCTAGGTATTTGCAGACAACAGTAAAATGAACACTGTAGCACGGATTGTGATCTATATGTTGAAGGTCACATCCCACAGAAAGTGCCTGGAGCCCAACAGAGGGGACTCGAGGAATCTAGTTGCTAGAATGCACTTCCAGCACCCCCAACTTCAGTTACTTATTTTCTACCGGGAGGGGTAAAACTGTGACAGATTTTCAAAGTAATCCCTGGTCCCCCTTAAGAATATAAACTCATCTGTCCCTCATTTTCCACCTACCATAACTTCATACATACAGTTAACACCACCCATATCACGTCATTTAAACAGTCTTACTACTGTCTCTCATACTTTTGCACCACCCCAATTCGCATTACGACCCTCTCCAATGAGCTAGCAGATCGTATAGTGCCATTCTTATTGTAACAGATGTCCCAATGCAGTTCTCATCTTGGGTGGGTGGGTGATTGGGTGGGTGGGTGGGTGTGTGTGTGTTTGTTCAATGAATCCCACAATGGAGTTCACTAGGCCAACTCCTGCGGCTCTGCTGTTAACCGTTTCAATAGATCAAATTAAATTGTATTGCTATAAACCTCATCAGAGATCCACAATATGATAGTACAATATATGTAGGAAGTATTGTTATTCATCGATTCTACATTTCTAAAACAATGGCAAAAAGGCCCCCCCAAAAAATGTGGCTGCTTTATGACATACAAATTCATCTAGGGAAACTTTTGTTGGCCTATTCAGATCCATAATACCACGATATGAAATGGCAATATATACAGAATTTTTTTTATTCATAGTCTGAACATCTCTAAAACAACGGAAGAAACGTTAAAAAAATAAAAAACTTTATAACATACAAATTGATCTGCAGGAGCCCTTATTAACTCAATCATATTCATAGTTCTAGAGATATTATATTTACTGCAAATAGGTTTTAAAAAGCAGGTGCGTGCATCAACCAAACATTTATTGGGGCAAACAAATAGAACGTGTACCAAATCTTGAATACCTCCACTACAAAAATCACAGTGGCCAGATCTGTCAAATGTACCGCCCCAGCTTTTTGTTAAATCTTTTAGTGGTAATGTTCTCAATCTTAACATCAAAATTGTCTAGTGAAAATCTCAGATATTTTAAAGTCACTTTACATCGTACACTGGCTAAAAATAGCTTATAATGAGATAACTGTTTACAATAAAGCTTATACATCTCAAAGCTTATTCTTGGGGTAGATTTTTTTCAAAAAGAACTTCAGGATTGCTGGAGAACAAGTTTGCAAAGGTTTTGTAGAACATTGTTAATGCTCTAAAGCAGCCTCTAGATTTTCTTTAAAAATATTTTTCTCTGAGTCAGCCTTAAAAGTTTCAAGACAGAAAAGCACTCTGAATGAGCCTTCAAGTGCATGCAAGGTTTGCCAGGGCTGTTGTAAATGCACTCACTACCTCTAATTCTAGTTGAAGTGCGTGTACAGGTGTAGCTTGACTTGTAGAAGTGATCGTACGTAAGAGTTTTCCTTCTTTGAAATTTAAAAAGTCCCATCTTTTTATAGATATTTACACAAACCCATAGATTAATATAGGGGTAATCTTGGCACGATAAATTTCTAGGAGGGCTGAAAAATGTTGCCTCCCCGAAGACTAATAAACCTTTTTTTTTTGTACTACGATGAGCTACCACTTTTAGTTTAGTCCCTTGGAAATGCGAAGAAGTTCCAATAGACTGTGAGAAAACTCTTCCCAAATAGGTGTAAGAAGATACTACTTCAACTGGTATTCCTCCTAATTTCCAGGTGAAGGATTTGACATTTTTCCTACCCCATACATTTTCGTTTTCGATATGTGTATACTTTAAAAAAATTCTGTATCGTTAAAGAGTGCCTCCATGTTACACTGAAGACCGATTGGGGTGAGGTCAAAAATGACCATGTCATCAGCGTACATTAAAAGATTAATTTTTTTAATTGCTATTTGAGGGGGGAAATTGTTTACCTGCAGAAAACAATCTGGCAAGTCGCTAAGGAATAGTGAGAAAAGAAGGGGAGTGGGTAGACATCCCAGCTTGAGACCATTATGTGTGGCAATCTCCTGGGTTAGACCTTTGTCCACTCCCATTTGAACTTTACACCATGTAGATGTGTGAAGAGCTACTATTATCCTTAATAGGGTTGCAGGGACACCTCATTTCAGTAATTTTCTCCACAAGGAAGGCCTATCCACCTTATCAAAGACTGTAGAAAAGTCGACAAATAGACTATAGATTACCTGGGCTTTAACGACTACATATTTAGCAATAATATTTTGCAGAATAGCGATATTATCAATCACTGAGTGAGTTCGACAGAAACCTGCTTGGACCATGGGAATTGCTCCCCAGGATGCTCCAAAACGCTGGCTGTAAAGATCTTCCCTGTGGCATCCAAGAGGGTAATTTGTGGTAATTACTTGGAGAAAGGCGATAACTTTTTTTCAAGAGAGGGACCACAATACTGCCTAACCAAGAACTTGGAACATGGCCAGTTTGGTAGCAGTACATAAAAAGGGGGGCCCAGACGTTTACTCCGTCCTTCAATGTTTTCCTTTAAAACCTTTACAGGATCCTAGGTGGTCCCAATGCTACTGTACCTCTCGCTTTTCTTATATATAAGGAGATTTGCTTTTCTGTAGGCAACTTTATCTGCTGATCGATCTCACTGTAGGTTCCAACAGTATGACATATTCCCTTATCAGTGGTTGTCAGGTTGTTACCATACAGTTTGGACAGATAGACAACCCATTCTTTTGTGGGACTGGTGTTGCTGTCGGATGTATTTTATTCCCACTAGATTCTGCATTTATAGCCCAGAAGGCCTTGGTGTTTTTCTGCTGCACTGCTTCTTGAAGATCCACCAAATTTCTGTCCATTTTTGTTCTGTTATCTTTCATGCTGGGCCTTTTCCGTCTTTTCTTTAAGATGGAAAGTTCGATCTTCCTGGCCGGTGAGAATTTGACAAATTGGAGTCTAATTAGCTTATTTAATTTACTAGCAAGAGGGTTCCTTATGAAGGCTTTCTTTTTAAAAGAGCTATTTTTGATGAGGGGAGGCTTCCTCTGCAGCGTAATAGATACAGAGATAAGAGTGCTTTCGAAGTGGAGAACTGGATTTTCTCTTTTGTTGGTTTGTTCAAACAACTGTTAATCTATTGTCCTATTAATTTCTTTATATGATTAGCTTGCGATTCTCGCTATTCCAGAGTAATCAACTTTGCTTATGTTGGATTAATAACCTCTCCTTTCCATATGATAGAGACCATATAGATACGGACTGTAAACAAAGGTCTGTTTCCAGGAGAAGTATTGCATGGTCGCTACTTTGGACATAATGTGAGGAGAAACTAAAAAACTTGTTGTATTAGCCATAGCTGCTGGTGACATAGTCCAATATAGATAACCCTGTCGGACCATTCCCTGCATAGAACGCTGGCACATTCCATTCTCCCATTCAAAATTATCCCATCGATTCCATAGATTAGTTCAAGTAACAATTTCCCTCTCTTGTCAGCCCTAATGGAGACTGGGAGGACAGAAGTCGGAATAAAGCAAGATTCCTTAAATTTGGAGTTCTGATATGTGTTCAGTAGAGAATTGAAGATTTGTGCATTAAAATCTCCCATTAAAAGTACTTGCACATTTTCGGTAGAACCTAATATGGTGTCTGATTGGTTCTGCACAGGGTTTTAGGGTAGCAGGAGAGTGGCGCTCGTACAGGTAACCTAGTCAGGTATTGACAGCGAGGGACGAGCAACGACGTGGACCCTGCACCACAAGGCTCCACTCCACACGGACGTACCCGCCCGTTCCAATCTTTCCATTACCGGACTGTCACACTCGGCTGTCTTGATAACCCGCTAACCGGGTTGGAAGTATCACCGGTCCTTAAATTTTGGCTATACGCGCATCAAGCCCTGAAGTCACAGGCATTGACCTGTCGACGAAACACGTGTCGGCTGGCATTGTTTTTCTCATGAACATCTTCACATAAACATCCCCTAAGAAAACCACCGGTGTCGACTATATCACTTTTCATAATTGTATTAACTTTTGAGTTTATACGTGTGCCCAGGATTTGTTCATATAATATGGTGTCTATTTGATCAAATATGTTTAAAAGCACTATATTATGTTCAAGGCTGGGAGGGACCCAAATGTTAAACAAG
The DNA here is from genome assembly GCF_964261635.1 of Lissotriton helveticus. Lineage (NCBI taxonomy): Eukaryota > Metazoa > Chordata > Amphibia > Caudata > Salamandridae > Lissotriton > Lissotriton helveticus. Next base: position 513,569,763 of record NC_136071.1, on the reverse strand, counting down.
AATAATCGCTTAACATAGGTATTTTTATCTATGGACTATTATTATATTATTTTACACAATTTTTCTCTTTGCAATTCTTCGATTACCTCTATTTTTTCTCTTAGTGGTCGTTAGTTTCATTCTGATGGAGGAGTTCTATAATGGATTCATCTATTGTTCTGACTCCTCATTTGACCTCTTCACTGCTATTGGATCCATTATAGTTTGATCTGGTTGTGGTGGCTTCTTTTTAAAAATTATAGCTCAGATAGCTAGGAAATGTTTTTTCAACTGGATTTTGAATTCTTGTTGGTAATTGCTCTTCGTTACCTATTGTTTGTTTAAATAATTTCCTCAGGGAGTACACTGTCTCTGCCTTTCCCTTTTTAGGGCTCGCCTGCTAATGCGCTTGCGCATTGCTGGCGAGAGATATTGGGGCTTAACCAGAGCTTAACTATCGGGCGATTTCATGCAGTGCCCGTGAAAAGCACGTGCACATCAAAGCCATCTACTTCCCTCTCACAGCTTCCCCCAGCGTGCGCTCTGCCTCAGGCATTTCTCCTCCCCTAATTATTCACGGCCGGCCGGACTTTCACTGCCGCCAGGCCGTGTCTCGTTCTTTCACGGATTCCATACACATCCTTCAAGATTACAGCAAACGTTTCCCAGAGCCCTAAACAGAACGAATCGAGACTGCCACTTTTTCACAACTTTGAGGAATGTGCTAATGTTGCTGGCATAGCTGACATAATCACACTTATAGTGCCATTGCGCCCTTCCTTCGTGTAGTTTTCTATTTCCCTTCAGCTCCGGATTAATTATGCAGACCATGTCAGTGACTACACCAGAATCTATTCTGCTTTTCATATACTAAATATATCGGTATATAGAATGATGTTAAATCTACAGATTGAAAAAATGCATAAATATTTCTCTGTGCTAAAGCATCCCGTTACGTTGAAATTGTTCTCTTTCTGCAAAATTCTCACTCTATCTTTCTGGTCTATCTCTGTCTCTGCTCTCCTCCCCCTGTTCGCCTCCCTGTCGTCTGTCCTCTGTCTCTGCATCTCCCGCTCTCTCTTTGCTGCCCTCTGTCCTTGCAATCCTCCATCCCTCTCGCTGCCCCTGCTGCTGTTTCCCTTTCTCTGCATCTCGCCTGCTCTCTGGCTGTCTCCAGTGACGTGATCCAGTCTCTCTCTCTGCCACACTTAGGCTGCTCTCTGACTGTCTTCAGTGACCTCTGTCTGTCTCTGGTCACCCCTCCTCACCATCACAAACCCTCACATCCACTCACCCGCACACCCTCACCCACCCTCACACCCCCTCACCCTCACCCCCTCATCCTCACTCACCCTCACACCCTCACAACCCTCTCACCCTCACACACCCTTACCCTCACCCCCTCACCCTGACACCCCCTCACCCTCACACCCCCTCACCCTCACACCCCCTCACCCTCACACCCCCTCACCCTCACCCCCTCACTCACCCTCACCCCCCCTCACACACCTTCACACCCCCTCACACACCCACTCACCCTCACACACCCTTACCCTCACCCCCTCACCCCACACACCCTCAGTCACCCTCACACTCACACTTCCTCACCATCACACACCCTCACATCCTCTCACCCTCACACACCCTCACACACCCTCACCCACCCTCACACCCCCTCACTCATCCTCACCCCCTCATCCTCACACACCCTCACTCACCCTCACAACTTCACCCTCACACACCCTTACCCTCATCCCCTCACCCTCACACACCCTCAGTCACCCTCACCCACTACCCCTCACCCCCTCACACACTCACTCACCCTCACATCCCCTCTCACCCTCACACCCCTCACACACCCACTCACCCTCACACCCCTTCACCCTCACACCCCTCACCCTCACACCCCTCACCCTCACACCTCCTCACCATCACACACCCTCACATCCTCTCACCCTCACACACCCTCACTCACCTTCACACCCCCTCACCCTCACTCTCCCTCACCCCCTCATCCTCACACACCCTCACTCACCCTCACCCCCTCACAACCCTCACCCCCTCACAACCCTCTCACCCTCACACCCTCTCACCCTCACACCCCCTCACACCCCCCTCACACGCCCTTTCCCTCACCCTCCCACCCCCTCACTCACCCTCACACACCCACTCACCATCACACACCCTCACCCTCACACCCCTCACCCTCACCCACCCTCACTCACCCTCACACACCCTCACACCCCCTAACCCTCACACACCCTCACCAGCATAGCATAACAAAACCTAGCATAGCATAACAAAACATAGCATAGCATAACAAAACAAAGCATAGGATAGCAAAACATAGCATAGCATAACAAAACAAAGCATAGGATAGCAAAACAATAACTAGCATAACAAAACAAGAAATAGCATAGCAAAACACAACAAAGCATAGCATAACAAAACACAACAAAACATAGCATTCCAAAACATAGCAAAACAAAACATAGCATAACAATACACAACAAAACATATCATAAGATAAAACATAGCATAACAAAACATAGCAAAACACAAAGCATAGTATAACAAAACACTGCATACATAACAAAACATAGCATAACAAAGCATATCAAAACATAACATAACTTAGCATAACAAAACACAGCATAGCATAACACAACATTGCATAGCATACCAAAACAAAGCTTAGCATAGCATAACAAAACATAGCATAACATAGCATAACAAAACATAGCATAGCAAAACAAAGAATAGCATAATAAAACACAACAAAACATTGCATAGCATAACAAAGCATAGCATAGCATAACAAAGCATAGCAAAACACAACAAAACATAGCATAACAAAACACAACAAAACATAGCATTGCATAACAAAACAAAGCATAGGATAGCAAAACTAAACATAGCATAGCATTAAAAACAAAGGATAGGATAGCAAACAAACCAGAGCATAACATAACATAAAAACGCATAGCATAACAAAACACAACAACACATAGCATAACAAAACATAGCAAAACACAACAAAACATAGCATAGCTTAACAAAACACAACATAGCATAACACAACAAAGCTTAGCATAGCATAACAAAACATAGCATAGCAAAACATAGCATAGCAAAACATAGCATAACAAAGCATAGCATAGCAAAACAAAGCATAGCATAACAAAGCATAGCATAACACAATACCACTCAGTGCCACATAATTATATGCTACATAATTACAAAGCACTCAATGCAACATACTCTCCAAATACCACTCAGTGCCACATAATTACACACCACATAATTACACTCTACTGAATGCAACACACTCCACACGATACCACTCAGTGCCACATAATTACACTGCACTGAATGCAACATACACTCCAAATACCACTCAGTGCCACATAATTACACTCTACTGAATGCAAGACACACTCCACACAATACCACTCAGTGCCACATAATTATATGTTACATAATTACACTGCACTCAATGCAACATACTCTCCAAATACCACTCAGTGCCACATAATTACACACCACATAATTACACTCGACTGAATGCAACACACTCCACACAATACCACTCAGTGCCACATAATTACAAGCCACACAATTACACTCTACTGAGTACAACATACACTCCTCATACCACTCAGTGCCACATAATTACATACAACATAATTACACTCTACTCAATGCAACATACACTCCAAATACCACTCAGTGCTACATAGTTACACGCCACATAATGACACTGCACACAATGCAACATACACTCCACACAATACCACTCAGTGCCACATAATTATATGCTACATAATTACAGTGCACTCAACGCAACATACACTCCAAATACCACTCAATGCCACATAATTACACGCCACATAATTACACTGCACTCAATGCAACATACAATCCAAATACCACTCAGTGCCACATAATTACACTGCACTCAATGCAACATACACACCAAATACCACTCAGTGCCACATAGTTACACGCCACATAATGACACTGCACACAATGCAACATACACTCCACACAATACCACTCAGTGCCACATAATTATATGCTACATAATTACAGTGCACTCAATGCAACATGCACTCCAAATACCACTCTGTGCCGCATAATTACACAACACATAATTACATGCCACATAATTACACTGCACTCAATGCAACATACAATCTAAATACCACTCAGTGCCACATAATTACACGCCACATAATTACACTGCACTCAATGCAACATACACTCCACATACCACTCAGTGCCACATAATTACACGCCACATAATTACACTGCACTCAATGCAACATACACTCCAAATACCACTCAGTGCCACATAGTTACACTCTACTCAATGCAACATACACTCCAAATACCACTCAGTTGCACATAGTTACACGCCACATTATTACACTGCACTCAATGCAACATACGCTCCAAATACCACTCAGTGCCACATAATTACACGCCACACAATTACACTCTACTGAATACCTCAAACACTCCACAAAATACCACTCAGTGCCACATAATGATATGCTACATAATTACACTGCACTCAATGCAACATACTCTCCAAATACCACTCAGTGCCACATAATTACACACCACATAATTACACTCTACTAAATGCAACACACTCCACACAATACCACTCAGTGCCACAGTTACACGCCACATAATGACACTGCACTCAATGCAACATACACTCCACACAATACCACTCAGTGCCACATAATTATATGCTACATAATTACACTGCACTCAACGCAAAATACACTCCAAATACCACTCAATGCCACATAATTGCACGCCACATAATTACAGTGCACTCAATGCAACATGCACTCCAAATACCACTCTGTGCCACATAATTACACTCTACTGAATGCAACACACTCCACACAATACCACTCAGTGCCACATAGTTATATGCCACATAATTACACTGCACTCAATGCAACATACACTCCAAATACCACTCAGTGCCACATAATTACACACCACATAATTACACTCGACTGAATGTAACACACTCCACACAATACCACTCAGTGCCACATAATTACAAGCCACACAATTAAACTCTACTGAATACAACATACACTCCTCATAATACCACTCAGTGCCACATAATTACACGCAACATAATTACTCTACTCAATGCAATATACACTCCAAATACCACTCAGTTCCACATAGTTACACGCCACATTATTACACTGCACTCAATGCAACATACACTCCAAATACCACTCAGTGCCACATAATTACACACCACATAATTACACTTGACTGAATGCAACACAATACAACTCAGTGCCACATAATTACAAGCCACACAATTAAACTCTACTGAATACAACATACACTCCTCATAATACCACTCAGTGCCACATAATTACACGCAACATAAATACACTCTACTCAATAAAACATATATTCCAAATACCACTCAGTTCCACATAGTTACACGCCACATTATTACACTGCACTCAATGCAACATACGCTCCAAATACCACTCAGTGCCACATACTTACACGCCACATAATTACACTGCACTCAATGTAACATACACGCCAAACAATACCACTCAGTGCCACATAATTACACTGCACTCAATGTAACATACACTCCAAATACCACTCAGTGCCACATAATTACATGCCACATAATTACACTCTACTGAATGCAACACACACTCCACACAAGACCACTCAGTGCCACATAATTATATGCTACATAATTACACTGCACTCAATGCAACATACACGCCAAACAATACCACTCAGTGCCACATAATTACACGCCACATAATTACACTGCACTCAATGCAACATACACTCCAAATTCCACTCAGTGCCACATAATTATATGCTACATCTTTACACTGCGCTCAACGCAACATACACTCCAAATTCCACTCAGTGCCACATAATTATATGCTACATCTTTACACTGCGCTTGTTGGGCCCTGCTCAGCCCGCCCAAGCACTGCAGGAGCGAAGCATGCACCAGTCCCCTTCCCGTATCCACCGAAAACCCACTGATTAACTTCCACAGTGAGCCCTCCAGTGAACCCGAAAAGAGGGTGGTTTGATACGAGACACCAAGTCTCCCACCCTGAAGAATAGCAGGACACGGCTCCCTCCTTCACGCCTCCGCACCTGTGGTAAAAGGGAGAGAATGTCTCTCAATATGCAATATGCAATACAGCCTATTCATTCATGGCCATGTTCCACCAAAACATCAAATAACATATACCCCCTCCTTCTCCTTACCAGTGGTAAGTGCAGGCTTAGCTTCGTGTAGGAACTGGGTTCTCCACAAAAATAGTACTCCAGGGAGATATAAACCCAGTCAGGGGCAACAAAACACAAGGTGTCCTGCAAGCACTAAAGGTGCATAAACTAGCACCGTGCAAAAAGGGGAAAAAGAAAGCTGGGGACAAGTCGCGTAATACCAGCTACAAAAAACCCCTTTAATGAAGTATATGGCTTGGAAGGGGTACAAGGGAATGACTAGCGATTCTTCCTTCCTAAGCGCCAGCGTCCTGTGTACACCAGAAACAGCGGAATGGTCCAAAACGTCACTTCCGCATGTACAACGATGTGGACAGACGCCTAAGCCTAAGCGTCTGCCTGCGCGTCTGCCTGGTGAAGATTAAACAGCGCGTCAACACCGCCGGTAAGACCAAGATGAGAACGGGAGCCCCCGCTCTCGAGTGAAGCGCACACAATCACAATATGCTGGCACAAAAACAAGGAAGGGCAAAGCTAACAAGGGTGAGGACCGAAAATAGAAGCAGGGGAAAAAACGGGGAGAGGAGCAGAGGGAGGGGGACTAACTAACCAACTGACACGGAGGGTAAAATCAGGAACAGCTAGAAACGGGGATAAACAGGAAACAAAAACGGACTGAAAACCCCCCACGAGCCCGTGGGAGACTAAAAGGAGCAAAAGGCAACAAAACTCCTATACAATGCAGGAACCAAGAAGCTGGATACCAAGGCCACAACGTTGGCGATATCGAGCAATGAACAAGGAGGAAGGACACAAATAAATACCACAACCCCTGGTCATGTGATGGTGGCCCATGGTCACAGAAACAGGACTGACTGCAAATCCCTAACAGTACCCCCCCCTTACAACCCTTCCCACGGGACGGGGCTTCAAGGGGTGCTGTCTATGAAACAATCGGACCAAACGAGGGGCATGAACACCTCCAGCTGGCTCCCATGTCCTATCTTCCTGTTTATATCCTTTCCAGTCAATCAAATAAAGGAGACGACCCTTAACCCGCTTGGAGTCACAGATGGCATTCACCTCAAATTCCTCCTGACCATTGATAGTTAAGGGAGGAGGTGGGGGCAACTCCTGTGCAGAAGGTGTATACGGTTTCAGTAGTGAGGCATGGAACACTGGATGGACCCCATAGTCCTGTGGTAACTCCAGCTTCATTGCAACCGGGTTAATGACCTGGATTATTGGAAAGGGGCCTACGTACCTGGGCTGCAATTTACGGGACCCTTGTAACCTCAGATTACGGGATGCCAACCACACCAAATCGCCCACCTGATATGGGGGCGCTGGGACCCGATGTTTATCGGCTTGTGCCTTCATGGCAGCCTTGGCCTCCACCAGACTTTCCCGGGCCAAACCCCAGATATCACTCAATTGCTTACAAATCCCGTCTATGGCTGGCATGCGTCCCGTGGGTTGAATGGCCACTGCCCTAGGGTGGTACCCAAGTGAACAATAGAACGGGGTCATGCCCAAAGCCGAGTGCAAGCTGTTATTGTATGCAAACTCAGCGATGGGCAGAGCTGTCACCCAATCACATGACAAAGAGGTAATCAAACATCTCAGATACTGTTCCATTGTCTGGTTAGTTCGCTCGGTCTGTCCATCAGACTGAGGATGGTATGCCGATGACAAACGTATTTCTGTCTTCAAAACCAGACATAGTTCGGACCAGAAATGAGATATGAATTGCGCCCCCCGGTCGGATATAATCACCTCTGGCAACCCATGTAAACGTACTACAGAGGTCATAAAGACCATTGACATTTCTTTCGCCGTTGGGATCTTGCGGAGCGGTATAAAATGTGCCATTTTGGTGAATAAATCCACCACAACCAATATGGCTGTATATCCTGAGACCAATGGTAATTCCGTTACGAAATCCATACTTATGGTATGCCAAGGGGATGGTGGTACCTCCAAAGGGCACAAGAGCCCAGAGGGCTTACAGTGCGATGGCTTATTAATGGCACATACAGGGCAAGATTTCACATATCCCTGGATGTCCTTGATCATGGAGTCCCACCAAAACCACCGCTCACACAGCTCTCTTGTCTTTCTCATCCCAGGATGAGCCACCAGTGCAGATGAATGGCACCACTCCAAAACCTCGTCCTTTAAAGAGGGAGGGATTACCATTCTGTCCCCATGATATAACAACCCCTCCTTCTCTCTTACCTCGGGCACAGACAGCAAAGAGCTTAGATCAAGAAGCTTCAGTCGCTCCCTTACCAGACCAGGAAATTCATCCATCTCTGTGGCCCCTACTATCCGTGTACCCTCTATCATAGCTCTATTCTCTGTCACGGGTTCTTCCCCTTTAGGTTCATTATGTATTCGAGAAAGAGCATCAGACTTCACCTGCTGGGCCGCTGGTCTATAGGTGATGACAAAATCATATTCGTTGAAGAATAACACCCACCGCATCTGGCGAGGTGTCAATGCCCTAGCGGAACGGAAGAATTCGAGGTTTTTATGATCCGTATAGATGGTAATGACGTGTCTGGCGCCCCACAAATAGTGTCGCCATTCCTCGAATGCCAATTTTACAGCTAGCAGTTCTCGTTCGGCCACTGTATAATTCCGTTCAGCAGGCAACAAGGTTTTTGAAAAGAAGGCTATTGGGTGCATATGGCCGGTAGATTCGTCGCGCTGGGATAACACCCCACCCACTGCACACATGGATGCATCGGTCTCTACGAAGAACGGCAGGGCAGGATCAGGATGTACTAACACGGGGGCTGATGTAAAATGCTCCAATAATGAGTGAAAAGCAGTCTGCGTCTCATTGGTCCACTCAAAAGGAACACCCTTTCGTAACAGGCGAGTCATTGGTGACACCACCTCAGAAAAATGCGAAATGAAATGCCGATAAAAGTTGGCGAAACCCAGGAGCACCTGGATTTGTTTCACAGAGGTAGGCACAGGCCAGGTCACAATGGCCTTTATCTTCCCTGGATCCATTCGTATTCCCTGCGCTGAAATGATGAACCCAAGAAACTCTACCTCTTGAGTGTCAAACTGGCACTTCTCTAGCTTGGCATATAGATGGTGCTCCCGAAGGGTCCGTAACACCTGAAGGACATGTTCTGAATGCTCTGCCCTTATCTCTGAAAACACCAGTATATCATCCAAATAGACGATAACCGTGCGATCCAGGTATTCACTGAGCACCTCATTAATGAAGAACTGGAATGCCGCCGGCGCATTACACAGGCCGAACGGCATTACAGTGTATTCATAAAGACCATACTTGGTCCTAAAAGCCGTCTTCCACTCATCTCCGGGTCTCATCCTTATTAGATGGTAGGCTCCCCGCAAGTCCAACTTTGTGAATACGGTAGCCTTGCGGAGCTGATCTAACAACACGGAGATGAGTGGAAGAGGGTACCTATTCTTCACTGTGGCAGCATTCAAGATCCTATAGTCCACACACGCCCTGAGGGTCCCTTCCTTCTTAGGAATGAAGAAAATAGCCGATGACACAGGGGAGGAGGATGGACGAATAAACCCGAGTCTCAACATCTCATCGATGTACTCCTTCAAGTGTTCTTCCTCGGGTTCTGACAATGCGTACACCCGGCTACAAGGCAAAGAAACCCCCGGTACCAGATCGATCTTACAATCATAAGCCCTGTTCGGGGGAAGTTCCTGGGCATTCGTTTTATCAAAAACGTCCTTAAACTCCAAGTACTGTGGAGGGACAGATCCCACATCCATCACAGCGCAAACCAAGGGGTCGATCTGTGCCCCTGCTACAGCATAACAATGCTTCAAACAGTGCGCTGAATCTAACGTTACCAACCTCCGCACCCAATCAATCCTGGGATTATGCTTCTGCAGCCATGGTACCCCCAACACTAAACCAAACGAAGGGGCATCAATTAAGTCGAAAACCACCATCTCAGAATGCCCATTCTCACATGATAAACCCAAAGGTGCAGTCCGACGGGTGATACACCCCGATGTCAGCTCGGTACCATCAATAGCCCTTACAGGCTCAGGTCGTTCTTTCAACTGCCAAGGAACCCCCAGTTTCTCTGCCATAGTGATGTCCATAAAATTGCCAGTGGCACCTGAATCCAACAGCACCGACACAGAAACACATTCCTGAGTTCGTAACAGTAACTGAGCGTTAATAACAAAATGTCTAGGTGCTTGGTCTACAGATCCGACCACCTCATACTGTTGACCACCACATTCACCTATCCTATGGTCTACCTGAACACAAGCCACCTTCTTGCCAAATCCCACACCAGAGGGCTTCACCGGACATTCCCTGGCGAAATGACCCCCTTGTCCACAATATAAGCACAGATTATTCTCCCTCCTTCTCTTCTTCTCCTCTGGCGCCAAAGGACCCCGTACCCCACCCAGTTCCATGGGCTCAGGGGCCGCCTTGTTATTCCCTGTACTCTTTACCTCCGCCTTTGCGTAACTACCTCTGATTGCCTGAAACCTGCTACGCTCACCCCGCCTCTCAGAGACCCTATGGTTCAGTTTAACCACCAAATCTATGAATGCCGCACAATCCTCCGGTGGATCTACCACTTGTGACACAATGTCCTTTAGCTCTTCGCAGAGACCCTGGTAGAATATTGATGTTCTCTTTTCAGTGGGCCAATGGGTCTCAGATACCAGTCTGTTAAAGGATGCAATATAGGACAACAAATCCTGTCTGCCCTGCCGGAGCTTCATCAATTCTGCATCACTTGCCTGCATAAACGCATGCTTGGCAAACAGCCCCCGCATCAGTTCTTTAAATGCGCTATAATTGTATAATACCCGATCATCGCTATCTACCAAGGGTATAGCCCATTGAGCAGCATTACCAGCCAAGTAGGATATTGTAAAGGCCACTTTTGCGGAATCGTCAGGGAAGGCACTCGGTCTGCACATGAAATGTAGCTGGCACTGGGTCATAAACATCCCGAATTTCTCGCTATCTCCCGTAAATCTCTCGGGAGGGGCTAACGGCACTGCTACCGGAGAAGACACTGTCAAATTAATGGGGTTACCAGAGCTGCTACCTCCCATTGTACCCTGACCCGTCCCCCCACTATACTGGAAGGTCGCAGGGTGAAGAATGGAAGAGGCCCCCCTTTGATGTGACTGCTCTCTCGCCCTGACGGCCACTAATTCTTGTTTTAAACCAGCGTTTTCCTGCTGTAGCTCCTGAACCTGTGTCTGTAAAGTCTGCAATGCCCCCATAATGTCCTGCAATGAGGGACCTCCTGAACCATCCCCCACCGCATTCCCATCCACGTCCATGTTCGCTCAGGCAGTGCTAAATACGTGGGCTCGATATTCTGTTGGGCCCTGCTCAGCCCGCCCAAGCACTGCAGGAGCGAAGCATGCACCAGTCCCCTTCCCGTATCCACCGAAAACCCACTGATTAACTTCCACAGTGAGCCCTCCAGTGAACCCGAAAAGAGGGTGGTTTGATACGAGACACCAAGTCTCCCACCCTGTAGAATAGCAGGACACGGCTCCCTCCTTCACGCCTCCGCACCTGTGGTAAAAGGGAGAGAATGTCTCTCAATATGCAATATGCAATACAGCCTATTCATTCATGGCCATGTTCCACCAAAACATCAAATAACATATACCCCCTCCTTCTCCTTACCAGTGGTAAGTGCAGGCTTCGCTTCGTGTAGGAACTGGGTTCTCCACAAAAATAGTACTCCAGGGAGATATAAACCCAGTCAGGGGCAACAAAACACAAGGTGTCCTGCAAGCACTAAAGGTGCATAAACTAGCACCGTGCAAAAAGGGGAAAAAGAAAGCTGGGGACAAGTCGCGTAATACCAGCTACAAAAAAACCCTTTAATGAAGTATATGGCTTGGAAGGGGTACAAGGGAATGACTAGCGATTCTTCCTTCCTAAGCGCCAGCGTCCTGTGTACACCAGAAACAGCGGAATGGTCCAAAACGTCACTTCCGCATGTACAACGATGTGGACAGACGCCTAAGCCTAAGCGTCTGCCTGCGCGTCTGCCTGGTGAAGATTAAACAGCGCGTCAACACCGCCGGTAAGACCAAGATGAGAACGGGAGCCCCCGCTCTCGAGTGAAGCGCACACAATCACAATATGCTGGCACAAAAACAAGGAAGGGCAAAGCTAACAAGGGTGAGGACCGAAAATAGAAGCAGGGGAAAAAACGGGGAGAGGAGCAGAGGGAGGGGGACTAACTAACCAACTGACACGGAGGGTAAAATCAGGAACAGCTAGAAACGGGGATAAACAGGAAACAAAAACGGACTGAAAACCCCCCACGAGCCCGTGGGAGACTAAAAGGAGCAAAAGGCAACAAAACTCCTATACAATGCAGGAACCAAGAAGCTGGATACCAAGGCCACAACGTTGGCGATATCGAGCAATGAACAAGGAGGAAGGACACAAATAAATACCACAACCCCTGGTCATGTGATGGTGGCCCATGGTCACAGAAACAGGACTGACTGCAAATCCCTAACAGCGCTCAACGCAACATACACTCCAAATACCACTCAGTGCCACATAATTACACGCCACATAATTACTCTATCGCCCTCACTCTATCGCCCTCACTCTATCGCCCTCACTCTATCGCCCTCACTCTATCTATTGCCCTCTATCTATCCATCGCCCTCACTCTATCCATCGCCCTCACGCTGTCTATCTATCTATCGCCCTCACTCTCTCTATCTGTCTATCGCCCTCACTCTATCGCCATCATTCTATCTATCGCACTCACTCTATCTATCTATCTATTGCATCACCACAGCATCACTCAGCACCACCACAGCATCACTCAGGGGCACCACAACATCACTATGCGCTACCACAGCATCACTGAACGCCACAGCATCACTCGTCGCTACCACAGCATCAATCTGTGCAACCATTCAACAACTGGTTCAAATATGTTCTTTCAATGTTTCAAGCTTTATTACAAATGTCGCAAAAATATGTTAATATTTCACTTCTGTTCTTGGATTTTCGTCACAATAAAATACACTGAACATAATCTTCACAAGTTATTTACAAAAGTTTAAGCTATTGCCAATAAAAATTACAATAACTTTTATTTAAGTATTACTTATTTTTAAAAAATAAAAGCCATTGTTATTTGTAATATCAATACATCTAAGTCACGTAAATACAACACATATTGCATTACAAATGCTATAGGTGTCACATTTGCGAAATTTATAGCTATTGGCATTGTAAATGACAAAGCTATTAATTTCGCTATTTTCAAAACTAACACATAAATAAAAAAATTGTCATTTACAATACCAATAGCTCAAACTTTCCTAATGCGAGACCTATTGCATTGCAAATGCTTGTTGATTTTTTTCCCCTTCCAATGGGCTTTTTGACTTGAAAATCGACAATTGTTTTTCCGTTTAAGACTTCTATTTTCTCGATGCCTTGAGTTTTTTGTAGCTCAAGCGCCTCCCTTGTTCCTGACCTGGATTGAGGCCTCCCACTTAGGAGGTTAATTTGATGTTCCACCAGGTCCTGCATTTCCGAAAGATGGTCTATGTTTATTGTAGATTTTTCAAGCAATGAGAGAATTGATTTGAGTATCTTTTGGAGAATAAATAATTCATCCATAGAATTTGGTGGGAAATCTAGAGAGTGAGATAGATTTTCTTCTGTGCGGATTACTTGGGTTACTAATAAATAATTCCAGCATCTCTTAAGAACACTTAACTTTGTTTATTTGCGGATTCTGACTTCTATTTAAATCAGGAAGTGTAAAGTCTAGTTTGAGGTTTCCTTTTACGGAATCCGGTGAGAACAGTTGAATGAAATCTTTCATAGTTGAAGTGACTAATTTGTTACTCCTTTCATTGAATTCCATCTATCACCTGTTTTGTGGCCTCATTTTCCCCATCGTCCTATGCTACAATTTGTTTTCCTTTTTCTTCTATCTTTGTTCCGTTTGCATTTGTAACTGCCAATGATGGAGGCGGAAAATATTATGTGATTATATGAGCTCCTGAAAGGGTTTAAGAGCGGCACACTATTCACAAGCCCCCGTGGGATGCTTCTATTCAACACAATTTATGCCTTCAATATCTATACAAAAATTTATACATCAAGTTTCCTCTTCCAAACTCAATATTCATGCAACTATCAGTTGTTGCCACAGAAACAAAAACATAAAAATTCAGATGTTCGAAGACGTCATGTATTTTAATGACCATTTTCTTTCTTGTTTTTTCTTCTTGAGTACATTACATCATGTACATGGATTCATCACAACATCGTATTCAGTCAATCCCAATGCATTTCGGTATAAAAATACCTTCGTCAGGGGAATACTATAATTAAAACCGATATAACGAAAATCATCAATATTCTGAAATAGGGAATTTTAGGACACACCTCGTGTGCATGCAAAACATAGTGTAATTTTGTCATAACGAGTCCCCAATCCAAAAACATGCAGATGCCTCTGACCTTATGTAGTTCAATCCCACTGTGTACCCACTAGCATGCTACCCATTTTATACCGAAATGCATTGGGATTGACTGAATACGATGTTGTGATGAATCCATGTACATGATGTAATGTACTCAAGAAGAAAAAACAAGAAAGAAAATTGTCATTAAAATACATGACGTCTTCGAACATCTGAATTTTTATGTTTTTGTTTCTGTGGCAACAACTGATAGTTGCATGAATATTGAGTTTGGAAGAGGAAACTTGATGTATACATTTTTGTATAGATATTGAAGGCATAAATTGTGTTGAATAGAAGCATCCCACGGGGGCTTGTGAATAGTGCGCCGCTCTCAAACAGTATCTGTTTGTTAGTTTAGTTTGCCACTGACGTGAGCCAGTCAGTTTGAGCGGCAGCACCACGTGCAATTAGGATTAAATGTAAAAAACGGAATAATTTTTTGGTGTGCAGATGGTCATATTCTCTTCAGTGATTTATACTCCTGAAAGGGTTCCCATATGTGCCTATCTCGTTTTGCTTTTCCTCAGAGGTTGTGCTGTTCCCAATATTTCCATAAATATTGTGCGGCTCCTTAGTTTTTTAAATGCCATTCCAAGAAGGTTTTGGTAAACTGTATTGATCTCTCTGCTAAGTCTAACCTCAAGGGTCGAGACAGTCACAATGTTGCACTCCTTCAGGGTCTCACCACCTCACTGCTTCGCAGGTGGATAACTGTCTCCAGAAGGCTATTGGAAGGTGTTTCCAATAATCTCAACTTCCACGATTCTGTACCGCTCTCCAAAGTTTCAGCGTGCACAAGCTTAAATTAAGATTGAAGATTTAGGACCTCGACTGCTGGAACAGTGAAACGTAGGTTTTTTGGGGTGGGATGTGGGGGGGGGGTTGCAAGTCTGCTCACAAGCCGAACCTGGTCCAAACGGGGTTGCTTCCATATATGGGCAGACCCCTACCCACCACTTGCACAGCTGGAACATAGCCCCCGCTATTGTTTTTTTATTACAAAGATTTTCCTTGCAGCACCCTCGGATTACTCCGGCCCCGAAACTGCGAGTATTTTAGCTGCAGGGTTCGGAAGGAAAACAGGGTAACGGACGGCTATAATTAATAATCAAAATAGTCACGTACACGAGGTTATAAATAGATGAAGAGTTACCTCCACAGGTTCTCCTTCAGGATGCCAGCCGCAATGTTCTTACTCCAGCCTGCAGAGATTCCTCTATTCCCCCCGTTGGCCTTTAGTCCTCCTGGTACGACAGAGGGCCATATGTGTGCAGGCTGAACACGTCACCATTGGAGGAGGAGTGTCTGGAGAAGAAGCTGGCTATTAACTTGCAGGAGCTCGGGTCGGCTCGGTGTTCAATCCCCACTCACCTCGCCGCCCGCTTCTGCTGGTGACTGCTGCCGCGGACTCTAACGCCTCCCCAAGCCGCACCCGGTCTCCGCCACACCGAACTACCTCCGCGGGGGGCTCATAATTGGCGTCAACAGCAAAATACGGGAACGCAGCACAGCACAGCTTTAATACGAACACCAGCGCTGAACACTGAACCAGAAGCGGTAATTCAATAGAACAATTGTGTTATTCTCCTTTACCATAATTTTGGAGTTATCCTGGCTGCTGTGAGCCACAGTCTGACCCCCGGCAGTGGAGGATCTGCCTGTTTGCAGGCAAGTTTTTGTGAACCTCATGTTTGCCCCGGTCGACTCATGGGAGCTATATCTAAGCATGAGCGTAAAATCCGTTCCGCTCGCGGATTTTGGGCAAATTCGCAATCAGCAAACTCTCGCGAACTTGCCGAAAATTCGTAAATCCGTGCGAAGCGGATTTTTTGCTTGATCGCACTTGCCAACTAGAATACTATACAATTTCGCGGGAGTAAACACTTGCGAACACGTAGATGCGGCGGGCAGCGACAATCTCGCAATTGCGAGATTGCAAAATTAGCAATTTCGCACAAGAAATCAACCAGCAGGCAGCATAAACCTTGAAAATTATGATTTTTATCAGAATAACTCCTCAGGTTGACATTTGCCTGCACTTTTTTTTTGCAACGAGTCCATTTGGGGGGGGGGGGGGGGGGGAGGAAGGAAGTGCCCCACAGTCTCCAACTTGCTGTTCCTGTCCAGCAGGCTCCTCCCAGTGCTTTCTTCATGTGCTGGTCACTTTGATTTTTTGATTTGGATCTTGACCTGGAAGGATTACTTTTTGTGGATGCTGCTGGATATTTGGATTTTTGCAAAACTGAAAGCACTCAGCAGGTGCAAAAGTTCAATCTTATCATTAGTAACCATTCCCTGTAGTGCCTGGAAGGATTACTTTTTGTGGATGCTGCTGGATATTTGGATTTTTGCAAAACTGAAACCACTCAGCAGGTGCAAAAGTTCAATCTTATAATTAGTAACCATTCCCTGTAGTGCTTCCTGAGGGGCCCCTTCAGAGTTCAGTTGCCTACTTGCAACTATTCTATGACCCTGCTCTGACCCTCACAGCAGGCTCAGAGAATAGCTACAAGTATACAACAAAGGTCCTGTTAAAAAAATTACACTGCAACAGAAAACAATTACAGATAAGGAAGCAGGTGCCAGCCTGGAAGTTCAAATTCAGTGACACATTAATCAGCCCCTAATTCATTCATGTCAGTTGAGGCAGGGCTGGTGTGATTTTCCCCCCGTAAATCTACAGTGATGAACAAGAGGGTGGCACGGGTGAGCCAGAGGGTGGCATGGGTGAGCCAGAGGGTGGCAGTGGTGAAACAGAGGGTGGCAGTGGTGAAACAGAGGGTGCTGTGATGAACCAGATGTAGAAACAACATGGTCGCGACCGTTGCTACCCGACAAGTAAGTTCGCGTTTGCGAACTGGTAAAAAACCCTCGCAAAATGGCAGAAACACTTGCGAACACAAAAAAAAAAAAGGAATCCGCAAAATTCGAGCGAGTTCGCGGATTTTGCGGATTGCGAATCCGTAAATACGCGGATTGCCAATTCGCAAAATCCGCCCATGCTTAGCTATATCTAAATAGTGCTACACTTCTTCCGGACCTACTGAAAAATTAGACTTTACTTTTGGATTTCACAGAGCTTCGCTAGAAACAGGAGCATTTTTTAGGTTCATGGCTTTAAGTTTCTGTTCACTGACTGCAGCACATCATTTCTGAAGGGTTTGAATTTTTCAACTGTAATCTGGGAAGATGTGACTAGGCCTGCCTTCGTTCTTCGTCTCTTCATCATTTCTGACTGCACTATTATGTCTTTGACTTCACAGGTGGGTATTTTAGCTATATTTGTTCTTGGGGATGTGCCCAGGAATGGGGCTGGTGTCCAGAGCCCTGTGAGCCTTTTCCACCACAAATATTCCAGACAGATCACTTGGTTTCCGACAGTCTCTGATCCATCACTCCAGAAACAGTTTCAGTGTAATGCCCTCAATCTGCTATGGAAACAGCAGGAAGAGGATTACTACGAACAGAATGGCCTTCTGCATCCTCGAGCCGGTCAGCTCAGACAGGGAAAGGACCATAGGTTTTAGGCTTTCCATCTACTTCCTAATGATATTCATGTTCTATTAAATTCCCACAGGTCTCTCAGTGACTTTGAGAAGGTCAACCCTGAGCAAGTTCACCTCCAATGAAAAGGTGTCTATCTTAGTTTTCAGGGTTTATGTAGACCCTTTGAAAGGCTTCCAGGATCTGGGGCCCAAACGCATTCCGGGGGTCCATGGTGCCGGGTATGCTCCATCCTCCAGTGCTGTTCTATTCTCTTGAGGTCCACCAGCAAATTGTTCATTTCTTGTCTGGTAAATGGTCCTTGGTGGCCTGTCTTTACCTATGATTGCAATGTCCATACAGTCATCTGGACTCTCACCTCCCCCAGTACAAATACTGCAATGGAATGGAACTACAGAAACTCTGCAATCCTGTGTTAGCAAGGCTAACCTAGCTATCCACAAGTTTGTTTTGGGATGTTTGTGTAATCATTGGTCATCTCTGAAGGTACTGCAAGAAATTGAACACACTTGGCCTTATCCCACCAGAGTGGTGATATAATTGTGTGCTGCGTCAGTCCATGCCTCCATAACATCCTCTTTGTTATCCTCTTTTAACCCCTTCCATGCTCATGACGAGCTGAGCTCGTCATGAGTTGCGCCACTCGCATGCTCATGACGAGCTCAGCTCGTCATGTAACGCAGTTATTTTAAAAATGCAGCACAGCGCGAAAAAAGCCGCCGCACGCATGCGGTTAAAGGTCCATTAGAGCACACTCAGCCATGCGTGAGGATTCTGCAGCTCCTACAGCAGTACTGAAGAGAGCAGCCTCTTTTTAACAGTTAATTAGGCAAATCTGTGGCTGCTATGTCAGGATCTAGGAGGTGGTAAGGGCTGCCATCAGTGTCTTTTTCAGTGACGTGGACCACCACATCCAGCAAGGCACAACCAACCCACCTGCTTCCCCACTGGCACGTCCACTGCTCATCATGGCTTTCTCTTTGCCAGCGATCTGTCCCTTCAGTCCATTCAGGCTTGGATGCCTTCAGAAGCCATCATGGCTGAAATTATGCAGAGAGAAGACCCCAGGCTCAGAGGTGCCCAGAGGTGCTCCGCTTCTGCCCTTCTGCAGAGAGCGGCACAGGTACCCACGCAGGTCTGATAGCACCTAGGAGACTGTCTTTCCACAACTTCACCTTCAGGTATGCGACCTGCTCTCACCTCGCTGTTGGAAGGGAGAAACACTTCGGCTTAGTCTGACATGGATGGTGCCACCTTTGTACCTAATGCTCTGTCCTAGGTCCTGCATTGGGGGCACAAAACTCTTTTCTTCACTCAATTGAACTTTGAATTGGTTTATGCAGTGTCACTACACCTTATGTGGCGTTCAGGGGTGGCTTTATCAAGTGGGGGAGGGGCAACAAAGGGAAATGGGGGGGGGATGCTGAAGGATGAATGTGAAGCTTTGTGAGCCTTAACTTGGTGATTATGTTAGGCTATCTTGCCAGCAGAACTCTGTGCTGTCCTTGTTGTATATAATTTGTCTATATAACTATATTACAATTATTTAACAAGGGTACATGCCCAGACAACCAGTGCTGGACATCTATTGTCAAAAGGAGCTTTGGCTTTTGGCTTAAGGCACAACCTACTTTGGAAAAAAACGTACATACCTTCGGTGACGCATTATATGGTAGAAACTATCTACCTGCAGATTTGTTAACTTTGAACTTCCCAGGCATCAGGCTGGATCCAAAAACTTTTGCTGTGCAATACCCCTTGTGTGCGCCGTCAGGTGGTTCCATTCGGCTCCGCATGACGTGGTCTGCGTCATTAGCATCGGTTATGACGTCGCGGTACCTATATAGGCGCCACCCAGGCACGCAGACATCAGTACTTTACGTTTTTTCCATGCCAGAAGCGAAAAGCCACGAAGTAATTGACGTAGTCGTGTGCAAAACTAGGGCCCTGAAAAGGGGGAGTAACCCTAGCCCTACAGCATTAGCCCGCAAAGTGGGGAGGCATGGGTGGGGCTGTCAGGAATATGCAGTTAGATACAAGTCTCTACCAGATAATGCGTTACCAAAGGTAAGTAACTTGTTCATCTGATAGAAACTTCTAGCTACAGATTCCTTACCTTTGAATTAGATACCTAAGCCATACCATCCCAGCAGTGGGTTGTGTACCAATGCCTCAAACTAGGAAGTTCTGCAGGACCGAACGTGCAAAATGCCCGTCCTTGCGAACCAGACTGTCCAGGCAGAAGTGTTTGGTAAACGTGTACAAAGATGACCACTTTGCTGTCTGACAGATGTCTAGGACTGGGACACCCCTAGCAAAGGCCGCAGTGGCAGCCTTTCCCCTGGTGGAATGGGCCCTTAATCCCTCAGGGGGCTGCTTCTTTGCGAAGGCATAGCCGATCTTAAGGGAGAGAACGGCCCAGCGAGAGATGGTCCTTTTCTGCACTGCCCTTCCCTTCCCTTCTTAGCCCCACGTACCCCACAAAGAGTTGGTCGTCCACCCAGAACTCTTTTGTGGCTGGGTCCAGTCAGTGGAGACACTCCTCCTCTTTAGAGCGATGTGGTGGAGCAAAGAAGGTGGGCAACGTGATGAATTGACCCAGATGGAATGGGGTCACGACCTTTGGTAAAAAGAAAGCCCGGGTGTGAAGAACCACTTTGTCTTGAAAAGGGATAGGGAGGCATGCAAGATAACGCCTGAAACTCACTCACCCTCCGGGCAGATGTAATTGCCACTAAAAACGCTGTTTTTATGGTCAACAGCCAGAGGGGACAGTTATGGAAAGGCTCGAAGGGAGCACACATTAGGTAGGTGAGGACCAAATTAAGGTCCCACTGTGGCATAACAAAGGGTGTGGGTGGAAACAAGTGAGCCAGCCCTATTAGAAACCTATGTACTGTTGGAGACTTACAGAGAGAGCGCTGGCCTGGCAGCCATAAAAAAGGAGACAGAGCAGAAAGGCAACCGTTGAGAGTTCTCAAAGCAGAGCTCTGCTGGGCAAGGGTCAGAATGAATAAAAGAACAATAGAAAGAGAAGCAGAAAGAGGGTCAATAGACCTTTCTATACAGCATAATACACATTTCTGACAACGGCAGGCGTATACCGTCTTAGTGGCAGGCCGCCAAAATAAAGTTAAATACTTCGGGAGGAACGTCAAAAGCCATCAACTGCTGCCACTCTATCTCCAAGCATGGATGCACAGAGTAGACAGGTTCAGGTGGAGAACCCTCATGTGCTGCTGCGATAGAAGATCCTCCCGAAGGTGCAGCCTGATCAGAGGATCAATGCTCATCTTAAGAAGCTTTGGATGCCAGACTCTCCACGCCCAGTCTGGAGGCACAATAATCTCTTGGGCCCGGTTGCTCCTGATCTTCTTCAGAACCCTGGGCAGAAGAGGTATGGGTAGAAGGGCATACAGCAGGCCTGAGCTCCACTTGCAATGAAAGGAGTCACAGAGCGATAACCGCCTTGGAAATTCCAGCACGCAGTATTGCTGACACTGCGCATTCGCTTCGAACAAATCTAACCAAGGTTCTGCCCACTGATGAAAGAGACCTTGTGCCACCTCCGACTGGAGACACCATTCGTGATCTGCTAGGCATCGACGGCTGAGTTTGTCCGCCCTGGCTTTCAGAGAACCAGGTGTTGAACCACCAAGGTTATGCCCTGCTCTTCCAGCCATGTCCAGAGACGCAGAGGCTCTCGACAAAGAGTTCACGACCCCACCCCGTCCTGCTTGTTGCAATACCACTTGGCGGTTGGTGTTGTCTGTGAACACCTGCATTAGCTTCCCCTTGACTGAGGGAAGAAATGCTTTCATTGCCAAATTATTCACTTGGAGCTCCAACAAATTTATGTGGAGCCCCGACTCCGCTGGAGACCAGTGTCCTCTGATTTCCACCTCACCCAGATGGCCGGCCCATACCAAAAGTGATGCATCTGCTACGACAGATCTGGTTGGGGAAGGGAGAAGGGTCTACCGTTGACGCAATTGCGGTTCATAAATCACCACTGCAGATCTTTCCCAGTTCCTTCTGAGATCTGAACCACATTGGTGAGATTTCCCAGATGCTGTGCCCACTGGAACTTCAAGTCCCGCTGCAGAGCCCGCATACGCCACCTGGAATGCTCTACTAATAGGATGCAGGAGGCCATACAGCCTCAGAGTCAGTCTCACTGAAATCCAGGATAGAGGTCGAAACATCAGAACCATAAGCTGAATATCCTGGACTCGCTGCTCGGGAGGATAGACCCGAAATTGCACTGTGTCCGGAACAGCTCTGATGAAATGGAGCCTCTGAGAAGGCGTCAGCATATTTCTAGAGAACCCCAGCGAATGCAGGAGGTTTGCTGTAGTTTGAAGTTTGGAGACGACAGCCTGGGACGAGGTTTTCTTCAACAGCCAGTCGCTGAGGTAGGGGAAGACTGACACCCCTAACCTGCGCAGATGAGCTGCAACCATCACCTTAATGAACACCAGAGGGGCACTGGTAAGGCCGAAGGGGAGCATGGTAACCTGAAAGCGCTCGCGGCCTACCTTGAACCGCAGGTAACGCCTGTGGCCTGGTAGGATGGGGATGTAAAAATACGCATCCTGCAGGTCCCACGCTACCATCCAGTCTTCTTGGTCTAGGACAGACAAGAAGTGAGCTAAAGTGAGCATCTTGAATTTCTCCTTCCTGAGGAAGAGACTGACAGTCCAAAGATCTAAAATGGGCAGCATCCCTTTGTTGTTCTTCGGCATCAGAAAGTAGCGGTAATAACAGCAACTGCCTACTTCTGAACCCAGGACCCTTTCTATAGCTCCCTTGGCCAAGAGAACTGTAACTTCCTCCTGGAACAATTTTAAATGAGCCTCCGTCACCCATTCCAGATTTGGCAGAATGGGGGGAGGAAAGGAAAGGCAGAGAATAGCCCTCCTGAATGATCTGACCCTGGGTTCAATCAGCATTGAAATCTGCATCGAGCGATATCGTTCTGACTCCTTGTTGTCAGGAATAAGGATGGGACTGGCACCGCAGACGCCAAAAGCACCGACTTCGGGTCCGAAGCTTTGAGCAGGTCGTGTTAGCATGACTGGATTCAACACAGATTGGATCTTTGAGGCCCCACCAGCGCCGTGGCCAGAGCCAACGGCATCAAATCAGACGAGGCCCCTACCGACCCCACGGGGTCCAAAGGCTCACCAGAGGGGTCAGCCCACTCAAATACGCGTCACATGGCCTCGTAGAACTCTTTGATCTGAGTGGGGGTCGCTCCCGCTCCTGGAAAGGAGGAAGGCACAAAGTAGAACTGGTCTCCGGCAAACCATACCTAGAGTGTTTGTGCAACTTACTTCCTTCGTTGACGGACGGCAGCTGAGGTAAAGTCCACTTGGACTTCTTCTTCTTGTGCCTCCTCGCTGAGTGTCGTGACGACCTCGAGTGGGACGAAGAGGACTTTTGGCTCAGAGTGGTCCTGCGACCACCTCTTACTCCATTTTACTCTATCGGGACCACCGCATGGTCTCACTTGATGGTGTCGGCTATGGGGCCGCAAGGAGCTCCAAAACCTGCTTCTGTGAGATCTTAGGAGCCACGGCCCGACAGTCCGAGCCAGACTTCGGATCATGGTCGTGCTTGAGACACCGGAGACAGACGAGGTGGGGGAAAACGGTGACCGACATCGTGCGGGGGGCAGGCCCTGTACGGCTTCAACCGCGTCTTCCTCGAAGACATCCTCGCACACGATGGAAAAAAATCTTGAATTCGACAAAAAAAGTCAAGAAAAACCCTGCCAAGAAGTGACAGAGGGATATCTCTTCCTGGATCGGCACTTAACTGGCGCGGAAAGTGAAGTACTGACTTCTACGTGCCTGGGTGGCACCTATTTACTCCAGTATTGGAACTTTCATAGATTCCCATAGCTTGTATCATTCCCCGTCGTCTGAATGGGAGTCTTGGTAAATAAAAAATACCACATCAGTAGGTACAAAAGAGAAAGAACGGCCTAGGCCTCATCTCGTTTTGTAGCATATCCACCTCTTTTTGTTAGAGACCAAAATAATACAACAACCAATCAGATTAGCCTCACCCCATAGAACCTTCCTGAGAGAGCCTCAGATTTTCTACCGCACGTTGTGCAAGGGAGTCTCCATCAAGCTCTGCTCAAATTTCTCTTCAACTTCTGTGTTTTCAACTATTATTCTTCAACTTCCATTCTTCAGGATGTCTGACAAGGAGAAGAAGGCTTTATTCAAAGCCTGTGCCACCAGTTCAAAAAAGAGGCTTTATGTGGAGGACACACAGAGACTGTATTTAATGTTTGTACCCTGACCACAAGGCTACTGACTGCAAGATCTGTCGAACCTTCTCTTCAAAGACCATGAGAGAACGTGAGGGAAGTCTACTCACCTGGCTGCAAAAGTTAAAGTCACGGAAAGACCCTGTTTCGAGTGACAGTGATACCTCCTCTGCGACATCTTAGAGGAGATCTCAGAAACAGGGTAGGTCTTCACCTTCAACTTCCTCTGACCCCCCCTGCCAAGGCCTTACAAAAGACCTCTGATAGGTCTGACAGGCGTAGTCCCATCAAATTTCCTCACCAAGGTGTAAAGAAGAGGGAAAGACTGGTTTCTGAGGTATAATCTGTTCAGAAAATGAGCCATGGGCCTTCGGTTTCGCCTCCATCCTCTGAGAAACTAAAAATAGCTTCCGTCCCGCCTGAGGGAAATGCGGACAGGAAAATCCGTCCGTCGACGTCAGCATCAAAAACTCAACCGGCGTCGACTTTGGCTCCGTCGACGGGCTC
This sequence comes from Lissotriton helveticus, assembly GCF_964261635.1. NCBI lineage: Eukaryota > Metazoa > Chordata > Amphibia > Caudata > Salamandridae > Lissotriton > Lissotriton helveticus. The sequence goes on along the minus strand of NC_136071.1, from coordinate 513,544,709 downwards.
GTCAGCGAGAACTTCATAGTCTCCATTGCCTTCGTCAACGACGGCCTCATCGATGCTGCAACCTGAGGTACAGTCGATGGTCCAATCTTGGTCGACGGTGACTCCGTTGATACAAAAAGTGGCAATTTCGATAAGAAGACGCCAGATTACCCCAGAAATAACATCTCCTCGGAGAGTGACACCACTGCCTCCGGCGCTCCTTTTGGAGGAAGAGTTTTCAGAGGAGGATGACGGTCCTTACGGGGATGCATATAGCCCATCCCAGTCACGTGTAATATATCAGAACTCAGACTCTGAGGACTATTATATGGAGCAACAGCAATATTTGCCACAATCTAGGTCTCAGGAACAGTTGCAACAGGGCATGGTGGCCATGCCGTCTTCACTCATTGCTGATCTCCAATTCATGCTGTTGGATTACAGGAACAGATTTCAAACTCAATCTTCCGGCCAACAGTCAGTACAAGTATCTCCGCCTCCACTTTAATCTTCTGATCCAGTTGCTCCTTTGCTTCCCCAAGCTCCGGTTTCGGAGCCAACGGAACCTCAACAAAATGTGGTCACAGTTCAAGATGACTCATCAGATGATGACCAGGGCACAGTCTCAGTCCCAGATAGGGTATGGGACAAGTACATTATTCCAGATCCCGCTTCTCCATCTCCGGATCCGGCGGACTCTCCACCAGCAGATATTGGAGGTTTTCACAATTTAATGGAAAGAGCTTCCAAACGTTTCGATCTTCCCATTCCATCAGTACAATCGGAATGTTTTCTTCATGGATTTCAAAGAACCTTATAAAAAGTCTGCCCGTTCTATCCCAATTGTGGGCCATGTCTGGGATGAGGGGATAAAAGTTATGAAGTCTCCAGCAACTGTCATGCTGGTTCTTCCTCGACTGGAGAAAAAGTACAAAGCTCCAGAGGATAGCCCTGCTTGTCTGGTCAGCCAGCTGAAACCGGACTCTGTAATTTCTCAAGTGGCCCAAAGAAAGTAGAAGAATCCGTCGGCGCCCCTTACTACACCCCCGGATAAGGAGGGTAGACGACTAGATAATGTCGGGAAGAGGTTCTCTTCTATGTCCAGCCTCCTGGTCAGGGCTGCTAATGCCTTGGCGATTCTTGGGCGATATGAACGCAGATGTGGTGCGACCTATCCCCGTATTTAGACCAACAACTCGAAGACTGACGGCAAGAAAATCCTGGAGGAGGAAGAACGTTCCTCTTTGTAAATTATTGATTGCGCTAAGGACATTGCAACCACAGCTTTCCGCTCTCTGGCAGGAGTGGCAGTCCTTAGACGGCAAGTCTGGCTTCGGGCCACCTGGTTTCGCCCGGAAGTCCAAAATAAAATCCTCGATCTGCCGTTCGATGGGGAGATGCTTTTTGGAAAGCTCGTGGACGATGCGCTGCAGGACATAAAAAAGGACACTGAGACTGGTAAGTCCCTTGGGACTTTGCAATACTACCGCAAAGTTCCTTTCCGTGGAGCGAGAGGAAGAGGTTTTTCTTCATACAGGGGTGGATACCAGCAGCAGTGCTATTCCTCCTATTCACAGCCATCCAGTCTTACAGGCACTAGTATTCTCAGCGTCCGGGCCAATCGTTGTCTTTCTCTCGCCAATCTTCTAGAGGACGAGAAGGGAGAGATTCCTCTAAGCGCCAATAGCGGCTTCCTGGCACGGTCTACTGTTCCTTCGCCCCGTGTAACACCAGTGGGGGGCAGGATCTCACAATGCTTCCACAACTGGCAACTAATAACATCAGATCGGTGGGTCCTAAATATCATCCGGTTTGGCCATACAGTGGAGTTTCAACACCATCCACCCTCCAAAGCCCCTTGCGCCACAGAATCCAAACATCTACACCTTCTACGTCTAGAAGCTCACCAACTACTTCTCAAAGGAGTGATAGAGCCAGTACATCTGTCTCAACGAGGCAAAGGATTCTATTCCCGTTTTTTCCTTGTTCGCAAGACTGTAGAAGAATGGCGCCCAATTTTAGACCTGAGGTAGCTCAACACCTATCTCATAAAATTCATGTTTTGGATGGTATCCCTACACACCATTTTGTTGCTCCTCAATCCAGGGGATTACATGGCCACCCTGGATCTCGAGGACGCATACATCCATGTTCCCATCCACCCCGCCCACAGGAAGTTTTTACGCTTTACAGTAGCCAAGAACCACTTCCAATTCAAGGTCCTGCCTTTCGGACTCAGACCCGCGCCCGGATATTCACAAAGGTCTTATCCCCAGTCGCATAGGTTCCCGGGAAACAATCGATAGAGGTTTTTCCTTATCTGGACGACTGATTGGTGAAAGCACCGTCTTCTCAAGCAGCATCAGAAGCAGTCGACAGCTGCATTCAACTCTTCAGTCATCTGGAACTTCAACCTAACAAGGAAAAGTCGGTCCTCTGTCCTTCCAGGTCGGCCAAGTTTCTGGGGGCTGTTCTGGACACAGCTTGTTGCAAAGCTTTTCCAACAGAGGAAAGACAGCAAAAATTGATCATCTCCGCCCGACGATTTCAAACAAGACGGACTCTTCTAGGATGAATCTCATCTTGCATTCCCTTAATTCCGCATTGCAGGCTTCTAATGCGCCCGCTCCAAGAGCAATTAGACTTGCAGTGGCGCCAAACAGAAGGCTCTTTCTATGACAAAGTAGTCATCCCTTCTCTTATGAAAGAGGCGGCCAGCTGGTGGATGCTCAGAGACAATATCTCTCAGGGTCTCACCTTCCCAGTCACTCCAACTCTTCTGATACTTACCACAGACGCCTCTCTAGAATGCTGGGGGGCGGTCTTGCAAGACCTTCAAGTGAGCGGCCGCTGGCGGCCTGAGCAACGCCTTCTCCACATCAACCTACTGGAGCTCAAAGCGATTCATCTAGCGTTACAGGCTTTCCTTCAGAGAATACGAAACTCCACTGTCCTGGTCCGTACAGACAACACGACGGCCATGCATTAGGTGAACAAGCAGGGTGGAACAAGGTCTCGTCTGCTGTCCAAGGAAGCCCAGGAGATTTGGGAGTGGACGATCCATCACCAAATTTCGCTTTCGACGGAACATCTTCCGGGTGCCCTCAACGCGATAGCGGATACGCGGAGTCGTCTCATATCTGTAAGTCACGAGTGGGAATTAGATCAGTGCACTCTGGGGAGAATTTTCAATCTTTGGGGCACTCCGTCCATAGACCTGTTTGCCACTCCAGAGAACAGGAAATGCTGGTTCTACGCAAGCAGGGAACACCATCAGGGATCATTGGGGAATGCACTTTCGATGGCCTGGTCAGGCGCCTTTGTTTATGCCTTTCCTCCAATTCCGCTAATTCCAAGACTGCTCAGTAAGCTCAAAGCAGAACCCTGCAGAATGATTCTAGTGGCACCGGTGTGGCCCCGACAGTTTTGGTTTACAGAGCTTCTCCTGCTCTCCCAGAATTATCCAATTCACCTGCGTCCGATTCCTTCTCTATTGACGATGTCCCAGGGCCAAGTGGTACATCCGGACCCCAGCTCGCTTCAGTTGACAGCGTGGCTCCTGAGCACAGAGCATTTCAGAGCTTGAATATCCCTCAAGAATGTAGAGAGGCTCTAGGTCAGGCCCGTGCACCAAGTACGAATAAGACCTATTGTTCGAAATGGAAACGTTTCTGCCTGTGGTGCCGCCAAGAGAACGTTCATCCTTTCTCTTCTGCTCCTCATCAAATCTTGCCATACATTTTGACTCTGGCCAAATCAGGGCTCGCCCATTCTTCTATCAAAGTGCACCTGGTAGCGATATGTAGATTCAGGCGAACATCTTCTGGCCCTTCCCTTTGGTCTGCAAGAATCGTGAAACAATTTTTAAAAGGATATTTTAGGGTTTTTCCTCCAGTTGGACTTCCGCCACCCATGCGGCAGCTCAACTTAGTCCTTGCTCAACTCATGAGACCTCCTTTTGAGCCAATTCATAGGGCGGACCTTAAATTTCTCTCATGGAAGGTGGCCCTCCTTCTCGCTTTAATATCAGCCAGGAGGGTTGCAGAACTTTAGGCTCTCACTATTAAGGATCCGTTCTTACCGTTTAAAAAAAAGACACTCATCCTGAGGACAACACCAAACTTCATCCCAAAGGTCCCTTCGAATTTTCATTTGAATGAACCGGCCATTCTGAAATCTGTTTTCCCTCGACCGACAACTCCAGCGGAGAGGTCTCTTCATTCTTTGGATGTTCAAAGATGTTTAAAATTTTATCTCCAACGCACCAAGGACTTCAGGAGAACTACTCAGCTCTTTGTCGCTTTCAGTGCACCTTCCAAAGGATTTCCCCTTTCAAAGCAAGGAATTGCACGATGGATTGCCAGCGCGATCCACTACTGTCACCAAGCGGCTGGTAAGCTCCTAGAAGGGCTGGTCCAGGCGCACTCGACAAGATCAGTTTCATCTTTTGCTGTTCTTTTCGCTTGAGTGCAGATCAAAGACATTTGCAGGGCAGCTACATGGAGCAGTGCCCATACTTTCACAAGACATTACTGCTTGGACTCTTCAACGCGTGTAGTTCTGAAAATTCTGGACTCGTGTAATAATTCTGGACTCGAGAATAAAACTTCGTCGTAACATGACGAATTTGGTATCAAAAGACCGAGAATGGCTAGTACACTATGTACAAGCATTTTCGTCGTATTTGAGTGACGATTTCACCTCGAAATCGCCATTTACATCCTGAACCCTTGGCTTCCATTTTATGTACGACAGCCATTTTGTGAGTTGCCCTTTACATAGGCTTATAATACAGCTACATTCGATCCCAAAGGACACGTACACCTTAATTGACTTTTCTCTGACCTGGGCAAGTTGGAACCATTGCCCCAGGCCGAACCTGTTTGGTCAGTTCCTCTCCCAGTGGACGAACGAGATAGCATCAAGGAGGTAGGCCATAAACCCTTTTCATCGCACACACACCCTGCCGAATCTTGCTCACACCTGTCTCTGCTCTTTTCGCTCTCACTTGCTTTATGATGGGGAGGTGCCCGGTTTTATTGGGGGTCCACCGATATCTGATGAAAATGTTGGGCCTTGCCGGGTAATTTATTGTGGGCTGGACAAACTGAACTATGGCCTTGTCATCATGACTCTGCTTTTTCTTTTGTAATGGGAACATGTCTATGGTATACTAAAATTCGAAGAATGTTTGCCTAAAGCACAATATTTCATATAAAAAGAGAAGCCTGACTTTGTGAATTCGAGCAGTCTCCTGAGAATATACATCCCGTGTTGTTGTACTTCTAGGACGCTTGTTACCTTGGTTGCAGCCAATAAAATCGATCCTTGACTTCACCTAGAAGACTGAGTTTCTGTGGTCTAAATCAGGAAAGTACTCGAGGTCTTTGGGTGTGTTCCCTGACACCGCTGGGTTACCGGTTCGGTACCGGTTCTGAAAAACCCAGTACCTCAGTTGGCGCCCAACGTTTGGGGCGATAACAGCGGTACCGGTCCAGCCAGAGGTTCGTGAGGAGCTTCGTGTGAAAATTCTGGAGGAAGGCCAACCACTTCAACGACCCCTGCATGTCGACGTGGTCCGAAAGTCTTTGCTGCGAGGTTCCCCGCTTCCCGACGGCTACAAAGGACTGCTGCCCTGGCTATCGCCCTGATTTGGACCCTTGAAGTTTGGTAGAGCGAAACGCTAAGACGAGTCTTCTGGTGACGTCATCGATATCTCAGTTAAGTATAAGTGGAGCGTCTCCCAGTCCTTAGTTGGTTCTTAGTTTTGGGTATCCTTTGGGATCTTTATTTGGAACTTGCAAGTGCCAAAGCCGAAGGACTCGTATATTCACGAGAAATATCGTAATCGATAATCCTTTGAAGTTTGGAGCTAGACTAGAGAGCGAAGATGCCTGGTCTTAGCAGACTTGGAAATTTGTTTTGTCTTGGTTGTAATAATAGGGACTCCCGATTGGAGGACTCGTGTCCGGTTCCTCCAATTGGAACTCCAACATATGAATTATATGTGAAACATGGAGTAGGCCCCATCACATACAATGAAGTGTGGATCAAATACACCAGAAAAGATGGTGTTTTAAAATGGCCCCAATACGGTAGTTTTGACACAGAAATTTTAGATAATCTTGAAGTTAAACTTTTTAAGAAGAAAGCCCGGCCGGCAATGCTTGACTCTTTCCGCCTATGGCGTAAGGAGGCCAAACAGAAGGAAATTAAATTAGCGAAGAAAAATAAGAGAGAAAGGGGTATTTCGATAATGCAAGCTGCTATGCAGTATAAAGACAATGAAGAAGAACAGATGAGTGAGCAGTTGCACAGGCAACGTAAAATGGTAATAGATAAATGTTATCCAGTTTTGCCGTCTCTTAAGCAAGATGCAGCAAAAGAGCTTGAAAAAGATCCGTTAATATTGCATTTGTTAAGTTCACCACCCCCCTATGCGCAAAACGCTACGGCACCTCCGCAACCTTTAGTTGCGCAACCTGTAATTGCATTGCCTCCTGCTCCTCCGCAGCACCCACCAGCTGTTCTTCAGCTGGCTCCTGCGGTACAGCCTCCTCAAGGCCCACCGATCACATCTGCTTCACCTGTGCTTTCTACGACTTTGCTTAGTGCACCTTCTATTTCTCCTAATGCTCCCCCTGCTACTGTCTCTGCTCCTGCCTTATCTCACCCTGTTTGTCCGCCCGTTCTTCCGTCAGTTTCCCCTTCCGTTCGACAGAGAATGGCCAACACTGTTACTAATCTTCTCTCACCTTTTCTCGGGTCGCCTAATACGACCCCTAACACGGAACAAAGACAGTTGCGGAGTCAACTGCCTGATTATCGAGAGAGAGATTTACTGAATCGTCTAGCACATAAATGGGTTATGGACGCTGTAAGATATGATGTAGAGTCTGTCATGGAAGTCTTCCGTCAATGGGAAGCACCGAAGCAGAGATATGTTTTTGAACAAATGTGTGTTTTTCTCTGTGATTTGGAAGACAATGATCTGGAATGCAACCCGCCCGAGTTGTGTCGTGCGCGGTTCGACTTCGCAGAGGGCATGATCGTAGGTCCCGATGTCAAAAAAGCGGTTGAGACCTTGTTGTTGTATTGGAGTAAGGGGGGCACTTCCCGATCACTATTTGACTCATCCGGTAGAAAAAAGGCGCGACAATACCCCATGAGAGAAGTTCCCCCACAGTGGAGGGAAGGGGATCTACAAGCTAACCCACCTATTCAGCCTCATTTTCAGCGTGTGTGGGTACATGTCCCATGGAAGCGAGCTGAAGTTTTGGCCCTTAAACAGACGTTGCCTGATCCCCGTAAAAATCCTGCAGGGTATTACAAAGAGTTGTCACAGACTGCTGGTTCATGTATCATGAATTTTGCCGATATCGATATGTTGTTTGGGAATGTTGTTCCACAGCCTTTATGGGGAAAGATTCGTCATACAGATCATGATCAGGAATTAGGTGACTCATGGGCTAATATTGCTGCTGCAGATGCCCTACAAATTGGTGGTGCTAAACCTGAGCCTTTAGTAGCAGATCTCCCTGGTAGGATAATTGAGTACATGAAAACGATAATGCCTGCGACGCGTGTAAATTGGGATAAGTTGTCTGCGTGTAAGCAGAAGAAAGAAGAAACGGTGTCTGATTTCTTCACCAGGTTTGAAGAAACATTTGTCGACCACAGTGGTCAAGATATGAGCACCGAGGGTGGTCAGCGTTTGTTCGTCGATAAATTTGTGCACAATCTGCTTCCAGAGTTGTGTAAAAAGTTGAAGGATTCAGAGAGTTCTTGGGCAGTTTCCTCTTCAGCACAGATATTGGCTACTGCACAATATTACGAAAATCGAGACAAAGACGAGAAAGATAGAGCAGAAAAGAAAACTAAAGAGTTGAAAACTAAGGTTTTGTTACAGCAAGCGTATCCGCCACGTGGTGGTGGTGGCCAGAATAATGGTGGTCAGAGTAACTATCAGAATAATTATCAGCAGCCTCAACAGTATCAAAGGAACTCGCAAAGAGTCGAGTATACTCAACCACGTGTCCCTGTAGGCCCCAATCAGTGTTCATATTGCAAAGAAGAGGGTCATTTTAAGTATAGTTGTCCTATTTTGTTACAGCGCGCGAATGGCGTTTCAAACACAAGAGGTAGAGGTGTTCAGCAAGCATCTAGGGGTAGAGGACGTGGAAACCTCCCCCAGAACACACAGTCTCTTCCACCTCAAAATTCTATGAATAGGTTTGATCAGCAGAATAACGCATCTGTAGGTCAGCTAGGACAGCTCAGTACTATGCTGATGATTACTATGCAGAAGATGAGCATTGGGAAGGTAATGATTGCTAGGACAGCCATAGACCAAGAGAGGGAGTTGTTTCAGTTCCAGTAGATCAGAATGGACCATACGTTGAGGTGATTACATCAGGTGTGTCAGAGCCTTTTCTGTTGGATACTGGTGCTACAAAGAGTTCTATTATGCACTCCAAACTCCCTGGCGCACCTTTGTCTGGCAAAATGAATGTTTCTGTAGGTTTTTCTGGCGCCCCGGTTAGGAACCCGATTTCTAGCCCTATGTCTCTTTCTGTTGGTCCTCGCGAATTCAAAGCACCCCTTATTCTGACAACAGGTTGTGGTGAAAACTTGTTGGGATTGGACCTGTTGAAAAGATTGTATGCAACTTTGTACTGTTCTCCTTCAGGAGTACAACTTACTTTAGGTAAGAAAGTGGTTTCTCCAATGTATTTGTCAAGGGATAAAATTCCAACAGAATTGTCGTTTCTTCCGGATATTCTTTGGGCTACTGGCCCTTATGATGTGGGTCTCTTGGACATACAACCATATGTTGTAACATTGAAAGCCAATGTTAAAATGACACGTATTCCCCAATATAAAATCTCTAGTGAAGGTGAAAAAGCTTTGTTCGCGATCGTTTACGATCTGATTGAGAAAGATGTCATTGAAGAGACAAGAGGCAACGTTTGCAATAGTCCTGTTCTGCCTGTTTTGAAACGAACTGATCCCTCTCAGCCACCTGTGTACAGATTTGTGATTGATCTTAGAGAGGTCAATAAAATAGTTGTGCCACAATTTCCAGTTGTCCCTGACATTACTGCCCTATTGACTATGATTCCAGCTTCTGCAACCTGGTTTTCGGTGATTGACTTGAAGAATGCTTTCTTCAGCATCCCAATTGCTGAGGAGAGCAGGGATATTTTTGGCTTCAGTTTAGGAGGACGAAGCTTCCGCTATAAACGAGCTCCACAGGGCTACTGTGAAAGTCCATCAATATATAGTCAAGCCTTAAAAACACAGCTTGATACGATTGTTTTACCTGATGGTGCAACCATTGTACAGTACGTTGATGATTTGCTTGTTGCTGCAGATACTGAGGAAATCTGTAAGAGAGCCACGTTGTCATTGTTGCGTCATCTGTGTGATTTGCCTCACAAGGTGTCACTTTCCAAACTGCAATATTGTCGACAAGAAGTGACCTACTTAGGTCATCTCTTATCGAAGGAGGGAAGGAAACTGACCCCAGAAAGAATTCAGGCAATAGCGAAATTGAGTGTGCCAAGAACATCAGAGAGAAGTGCGTGCTTTCTTGGGCATTACATCATACTGTAGACAGTGGATTCCACATTTCTCGTTATTAGCCAAACCTTTGGTGGCATTAACGTGTAAAGATACACCCAATCCCGTCCCTTGGTCAGAAGAGTGTCAGAAAAGTTTTTCTGAATTACGCACAGCATTATGTTCGGCTCCTGTGTTGGGTACCCCCAACTACAGTAAGCCCTTTACATTGTATGTCCACGAGAAAGAGGGCTGTGCATTTTCCGTATTGACACAGTTATTTGGAGACAAGCAGCGTCCATGTGCATATTTTTCGTCAAATTTGGATCCGGTAGCTAAAGCATTGCCCAGTTGTTTAAGAGCCACAGCGGCAGCAGCTGTTTCTATTCGACAGTCTGCTGGTCTAGTAATGAATAATATGCTAGTTGTGATGGTCCCACATGCAGTAGACACGTTGTTAAACAGAACCAAGACACAGCACTTAACTAGTGCTCGATTGTCAGGTTACGAATTAACATTGTTAGCGAGTCATGTGCATATAAAAAGATGCAACACCCTAAACCCAGCTACGTTGTTGCCAATTGTAGAGGAATTAGATGCTTCAGAACAGCATGACTGTTTTCTTAGAACAGAAGAAGAAACGAAAGGGAGAATAGACCTCCAGGACACTCCTCTTGCTGAATGTGATGGTACATTGTGGGTGGATGGTTCATGTTTCAAGCTCCCGAATGGTGATATGACTGCAGCATATGCTGTCACGACTTTGCATACAATTGTTGAAGCTGCACGTATTCCACATAATTCAGCTCAAGCAGCCGAATTAATTGCACTTACAAGAGCATGTGTGTTGTCAAAAGGAATGAAAGTGACTGTCTATACCGACAGCCAGTATGCATTTGGAGTGGCTCACAGTTTTGGACGATTGTGGAAAGAACGTGGGTTCCTGACTTCGCATGGAGCTAAGATTCAGCATGGTCAGTTGGTGAATGAGCTTCTTGAATCACTGACCTTGCCTCTGCAAGTGGCGATTGTGAAATGTAGTGCTCACAAGAAGGTGACTGATGATGTTGTTCGTGGAAATGCATTTGCTGACGAAATCGCGAAAGAAACTGCAAGGAATGTGATGAGCCAAATGTATGTTGCAGGCCCTGCAAGATGGGTTGGTGATGTTGGTATGTGTGAAGACACGATAGAGAGTGTGAAGTATATTCAAGCTGAGGCTACAGAGAAAGAGTTGAACATGTGGAGAGACAGTACGGGTAGAATGGATGCAAATGGTTGTTGGGTTGAATTGTCAGAGCATCAGAGATGGTTGCTACCCGATGCGTATGTGCTTGCAGTGGTTACAATGGCTCATGGAATGGCTCACATCAGCGTGAAAGGGATTTGCAAGTTGTTGGCTCCAGTATGGCAAAATGCAGGAATTCCTAAGTGTGCAGAGAATGTCGACAAGAATTGCATGGTGTGTCTGAAACACAATCCTGGTAGGGGAACCCCAACTCCAGCTGGTCATTTTGCACCTCCTACGTATCCGTTTGAGGTTTTGCAGCTAGATTTCATTCACATGGAGAGGTGCGACAACTTAAAATACGTACTCGTTGTTGTGTGTGCCTTCTCAAGATGGGTAGAGGCATATCCCCTAAAGGACAATACTGCCTTGTCCACAGCGAAAGCCCTTGTGAAAGAATTCTTCCCCTGATTTGGAATGCCTAGAATGGTCTGGACTGATAATGGGAGTGAATTTGTGGGTCGTGTGATGAAGAATGTATGTGAAGGGCTAGGCATTCAACAGAAGTTCCACGCTGCAAATCACCCCCATTCAGCTGGATTAGTAGAATGTTACAATGGCACGCTTAAGTTAAAACTAGCCAAAATTCAAGCGAGCACTGGTCTTAAGTGGCCTGATGCTCTACCCTTAGCACTCCTATCCACCAGAATGACTGTGCATTCGCGAGTGAAACTTAGTCCCTATGAAATAGTTTTCGGCCGCCCGGCCAACATATGGGGAGTGCCAAGGCCCACTAAGTTCAGCGAAATTGAACACCCTGTTTGGCTTGATTATCTGTATGAATTGACGGCTAAAATGCGTGTTTTACATCAACAGGTCCACGACACCCTGCCTCCGGTCTCCGAAACTCCAGGACACCCCATCGACCCTGGATCCTGGGTACTGGTCAAGAATTTCCAGCGAACCAAGAACGACCAGCCCAGGTGGACCGGACCGCACCTCGTCCTTCTTTCCACAAGATCAGCTGTTCGAGTGGAGGGGAAGAAAAACTGGATCCACGGGATCCACTGCAAGCGGATCCCTCTGCCTCTGCCTTACGACAAGTGGGTCCAGAAGGGTGTCGCGGACTCAGAGACTGACACCGTGCCACGTTTTCTGCCTTTCAGTGATGCATGTGTAAAAGGAACTGACTCTAAACGTGAAAGTGAGAACATTTTGCAAGAAGCTGTGCCACCATCAAAGCGATTGAACACTTTGGAGCCTGAACTCCTGTTTCAGGATCAGACAGTACCTGGAAAGAAGCGCTATAATTTGAGGCCGAGACCTATGGACAAATAAAACCTTTTTTCCCTCCAAGTACTATTTTTGAAAGTGCAGCTCTCCCATCTGAGAAACTTGCTTATTTTTGTTTTTCGAACCGCCATCCGGGTTCCGCTGATAGGGCCGCGATTGCCCAAAGTCTTTGGGGTGCAGCTGACGACGTTAGGTCGGCAGTTCTGGTTGGTCCAAGGGAGTTGCCCTAGACTGACAGAAGCATTCCTTAGCAGAATCAACCTCCCATCGCGGGCAGCACCTTAGAGAGGATGGAGTTTTTCGGGATGGAGAGACCTGCCAAGGAAATGAACTTTTAAAACAAATTATGTAAAATTTTGACAAATAAAAGCTTTTTGATATTGTGCATTTTTATGTTATTCAGTTTGATGATATTTTTAATAGGATATATTTTATTCTCTTTTCGAGTAACATTTGCACCCACTGCATCGCCCATACCTCCTCCTTCTACTGTTTCCCCACACTCTTTTCAACTCCTCCCTGAACACGAATCCGCTAGGAGATTAGAGTTTATTAATAACTCCTTTGTTCAGCTCTTACACCAACACCAACTTGTAATGAACACAGCTAACTGTTGGGTGTGTGGTCTTATGCCTCACACAACGGATAAAGGTATCCCTTATCTGGTTCTGCCTTTCAGCCATAATGGTTCTGTGTGGGCATACAGGACAATGTTCATATACGCACGTGAAGTCCACCCCCTACGTTCTGTAAAAGACAACCCCAAGACTAGCGCACTAGTCAAAGGTATAGTTGACATGATTAAGGAAGAAATTTCTTATGAAACTACCCCATATATAGGATGGAACGTGACCGGATATGGAGCTACTTTAAGTGAGAAACAGCAAACTAAAAGATAGTCCCCGATTTGGATTGTACCCCATCAGGGTCACCTGTGTCTGCAAGGTACTGGCAAGAATCCCAGATCTCAGTTAGGGAAAAGTGTCTGTACAGAAACGTATGTTTTTGGGTCTCAGACTTCCCCTGTGTTTTTAGCAGCTAAGGGTACTTATTTCATCTGCCATGATAGAGCCTATACATGGTTGCCCCCTGACTTTTCGGGCTCATGTTTTGTTTCGTTCCTGTTGCCTCCCACCTACACAGCAGCGGCAGATTACCACAAGACAAGGGTAGTTAGAGGTGTCTTGAGTAAAGAAGACACTGCAGGTCAAGAATTTGGGGACTTCACAAAGGGTTTTCTGCCGTTCTGGGGACCCATGGTTAACAGCAGGAACATAAGGCAATTAACAAGGGTGGTTGAGTCCACCGTGATTGAAACTGCTGGTGCCCTTAGTAACTTGACTGCTGAGCTCCAGTCGGATCGTCTTATGACCCTTCAGAACAGGGTCGCTTTAGATGTCATACTTGCAGACCGAGGTGGGGTATGTAGATTGATCCAATCGAGTTGCTGTGTTTTCATCCCAGATAACGCTCCAACAGTGTACCAGCCCATCTCCAAACTGCATAAGATTTCCGAATCTATTCATGTGGATAGAGGAGGTTGGTCATTAATGGGGTGGTTCTGGGAACTGATATCCGGCTGGGGATGGAAAATTCTGATGGTCATTGGGATGGTCTTAGCCATTCTTTTCCTGTTCTGTCTGTGCGTGCAGTGTGCTCCTGCAATATGTGGCCTCTGTGTTACATCATGTGTAAGGAAACCTGTATCAAGAGACGAGCTAAGTACTAGGATGATGTTACAGCAGCATCTCAATGACTTTAGGAATATAGACCTGGACTCAGATTAGCATGAGATTAGGTTAAATTGCCTATGTAAGGGCAAAAGGAGGGTTTGTAGTTCTGAAAATTCTGGACTCGTGTAATGATTCTGGACTCGAGAATAAAACTTCGTCGTAACATGACGAATTTGGTATCAAAAGACCGAGAATGGCTAGTACACTATGTACAAGCATTTTCGTCGTATTTGAGTGACGATTTCACCTCGAAATCGCCATTTACATCCTGAACCCTTGGCTTCCATTTTATGTACGACAGCCATTTTGTTAGTTGCCCTTTACATAGGCTTATAATACAGCTAAATTCGATCCCAAAGGACACGTACACCTTAATTGACTTTTCTCTGACCTGGGCAAGTTGGAACCATTGCCCCAGGCCGAACCTGTTTGGTCAGTTCCTCTCCCAGTGGCCGAACGAGATAGCATCAAGGAGGCAGGCCATAAACCCTTTTCATCGCACACACACCCTGCCGAATCTTGCTCACACCTGTCTCTGCTCTTTTCGCTCTCACTTGCTTTATGATGGGGAGGTGCCCGGTTTTATTGGGGGCCCACCGATATCTGATGAAAATGTTGGGCCTTGCCGGGTAATTTATTGTGGGCTGGACAAACTGAACTATGGCCTTGTCATCATGACTCTGCTTTTTCTTTTGTAATGGAAACATGTCTATGGTATACTAAAATTCGAAGAATGTTTGCCTAAAACACAATATTTCGTATAAAAAGAGAAGCCTGACTTTGTGAATTCGAGCAGTCTCCTGAGAATATACATCCCGTGTTGTTGTACTTCTAGGACGCTTGTTACCTTGGTTGCATCCAATAAAATCGATCCTTGACTTCACCTAGAAGACTCTGAGTTTCTGTGGTCTAAATCAGGAAAGTACTCGAGGTCTTTGGGTGTGTTCCCTGACACCGCTGGGTTACCGGTTCGGTACCGGTTCTGAAAAACCCAGTACCTCACGCGGAGTGATGCTGCAGTGGGACAGGCAGTCCTGAGGTATCTCTTCCAGTGAGCGGTGAGCTTTCCCTTCTAACCCTTCTTCCGGTTATTGGTTCGCACATTTTGTATCTGATGATGTTTAATGACTGATGTTTTGGTTGCTTGTATTTCTTATGATGGTATAGACACAAGGTTATTCTATGGTTTATTACACAAAATGTGCGTTTTTTTCTACCTGCTAGCTATTCTGATACAAGCTATGGGAATCTATGAAAGTTCCAATACCGGAGTAAGAAAACAAGTTACTTACCTGTAACTTTGGTTCTCCAGTATTGGTAACTTTCATAGATTCCCATGCGACCATCCTCCTCCCCTGGGAAAGCACAACCTTCAGCATATTCTGTTATACTGTTCCACAACAGCAACGAAAATCTGAGGCTCTCTCAGGAAAGTTTTATGGGGTGAGGCTAATCTGATTGGTTATTGCATTATTTTGGTCTCTTTTACAAAAAGAGGTGGATATGCTACAAAATGAGATGAGGCCTAAGCCTTTCTTTTTCCTTTGTCCCTACTGCTATGGTATTTTTTATTTACCGAGACTCCCATTCCGACGACGGGGAATGATAAAAGATATGGGAATCTATGAAAGTTACCAATACTGGAGAACCAAAGTTACAGGTAAGTAACTTGTTTTCATATGTACTGCAACGTAATAACTGATGCCAACAATGCCGCCGATGTCACGCGGAGTGGAATGGAGCCATCCGAGGTCGCGCGCAAGGTGTGTTGCTCAGCCAAAGTTTCTGGATCCAGTCAGACGCTTGGGAAATTCAAAGGTAAGGAATATGCAGCTAGAAGTCTATCAGATACATTACTATACAACCCACATCAAGGGCGCTCAGCCTTTATTTTGTTTAACATGGAGTGCTACCTGCACTCCATACTTTACTGGATTATAAATAGGGCTCCCGGTTTTATGGTTTACATTTTTTTAGCATTTCCGTCTGTATTTATCCATATTCTTTTATTGCCCACTTTATCTGTATTTATCCATATTCATTTTGTGTTTTGGGACAAACTAAGTTGTACGACTGTACATTTCCATATAATTGATAGACTCGCACTCATACTTTGAAGTCTGTCTGTTTTAGCTAGTTAATAATATTATATAAAAAAATCCACTGGTAAATATTAGCATACCACAAATGTATATTGACACATGGCATTAATTAATGAAATTGCATCCTGTTTTGAAATTTCCCATGCTGTCCATCTGCTCAGCTGTTGGCCTATAATTCATGAAAGACAGCACAGAGTCACTGAAAAGAAATCCAATTTTCTGTATTTATCCACTTTTAAAAATAAATGCATACAGAAAACACGTTTGTTTCTGTCGGTATTTATCTGTAAAAACACTGGCAGTGATTTTAACAGCCTCAACAAACAGACGGAAGAACCCAAAGCACGCCAGTTCCCTGCATGAGCTAAGAAAAGGGCCATAGAAGTACAAGGACCCACAGAATAAATGGGCCGATATAAACATTTGAATTACAGACTTACAGCCGCCGTGCATGAAGGGAATCTGGTTATAAGGCAAACTTAATCAGCTGACCTTAGATGAAAACCAGTTTAGCGTAATTTGCAACTGGCCCTGAACCGATACAGCCAAGCGTATAGCAAAGCTTTCATCTAATAAAAGAACACATAACAGGTGAAACTAGTTACGGTTTGCCCAAATTGATATTTGGACCTGTGTAACAATGGCCAAATAGCGTTATTATCTTAAAGAATAATACATCATAGATGTTTTAATCACCGAGAGTACAATTCCATGTAGTCTTGAAAAAGAAGGTCTAACTACAGAACAAGTTACTTACCTTCGGTAACGATATATCTGTAAGAAACAGTAGTTAGTATTAGATTCCTTACCTTAGAATAGATACCCCAGCAATACCAACCCCGGTGGTGGGTCTGCGAACCAATACAACCTACACCAGAAAGTCCTGGAGGACCGAACGGCCAAAGAAGCCATCCCTCCGGACTTGACTGTCCAGGCAGTAGTGCCTCGCAAAGGTGTGCAGCGAGGCCCACGTAGCCGCCTGGCAAATGTCCTGCAAAGGGACTCCCCGGCCCAGGGCAGTAGTAGCCGCCGTAGCCCGAGTGGAATGGGCCCTCAGCCCAACAGGAGGCTTCTTCCGAGCCAAAGAGTAGCATGCTTTGATGCACAGGACGACCCACCGAGAGATGGTTCGTTTCTGTACCGCCCTTCCCTTCTTCTCACCCACGTAGCCAACAAACAGTTGGTCATCCACCCGGAACTGGCGTGTGCGATCCATGTAAAATGAAAGCGCACGTTTTGGGTCCAGACGATGGAGCCGCTCTTCATCCTTTGAAGGATGCGGAGGCGGGAAGAAGGAGGGCAAGGTGATGGACTGCCCAATGTGAAAAGCAGAGACTACCTTGGGCAGGAAAGAAGGTCTAGTCCTAAGAACCACCTTGTCAGGATGAACAGACAAGAAAGGAGGTTTAACAGAAAGGGCCTGGAGCTCACTCACTCTCCTGGCAGAGGTGATGGCAACCAGGAAGGCCGTCTTTAAAGTGAGAAGACGGAGAGGACAGGAATGAAGAGGCTCAAAGGGAGCACATATCAGGAAAGTCAGAACCAGGTTCAAGTCCCACTGAGGCATCACGAACGGAGCAGGTGGATACATGTGCGTGATGCCTTTTAAGAATCGTAATACAATAGGGGACTTGAATAAAGATGGCTGATCAGGTAGCCTTAAGAAGGCGGAAAGGGCAGAAAGATAGCCCTTGATAGTGCCCAGAGCAGAGCCCTGCTGGGCAAGGGAAAGAAGGAAGAGGAGAACCTCAGACAGAGGGGCAGAAAGGGGGTCCACAGCCTTTGCTGTGCACCATGCCACAAATCTGTTCCACCGGCAGGCGTATACCGACTTTGTGGAGGGATGCCTGGCTGCCAGAATAACATCACAGACTTCAGGAGGCAAGTCAAATGGCCTCAACTGTCGCCGCTCAATCTCCAAGCATGGAGGTGGAGACTGGACAGGTTCGGGTGGAGGACCGTCCCCTGCTGCCGCGACAGAAGGTCCTCCTGAAGGGGCAGGCGGATCGAGGGACCGACTGTCATGCTGAGTAGCTCGGGATACCAGTACCTTCGAGCCCAGTCCGGAGCCACAAGGATAACTTGGGCCCGGTCGCGCCTGATCTTCTTCAGCACTCTGGGCAGAAGTGGTATAGGCGGAAAGGCGTACAACAGACCGCAACTCCACTCGCGCCGAAAGGCGTCGCCGAGCGAGTGCCGTCTTGGAAACTCCAACGCGCAGAACTGATGACATTGCGCGTTCTCTTCTGTGGCGAATAGATCTAACCAAGGCTCTCCCCATTGCTGAAAGAGGCCTCTCGCCACGTCCGAGTTCAGACGCCATTCGTGATCCACCGAGCACCGACGGCTGAGTTCGTCCGCCCTGGCGTTCAGAGAACCTGCCAGGTGTTGAACCGTCAGAGTCACGCCCTGACGTTCCAGCCATTGCCAGAGACGCAGAGCCTCCTGGCAAAGGGTCCACGACCCCACACCGCCCTGTTTGTTGCAGTACCACATGGCGGTGGTGTTGTCCGTGAACACCTGCACTACACTCCCGTTGACAAAGGGGAGGAATGCCTTCAGTGCTAGGCGAATCGCCCGTAGCTCCAACATGTTGATATGGAGCCGGGACTCCGCCGGAGACCAGATGCCTCTGATCTCCGCCTCTCCCAAGTGGCCACCCCAGCCCTGGAGGGACGCGTCCGTCACAACCACGTGCTCCGGTTGGGGAAGGGAGAGGGATCTGCCTCTGACCCAATCGCGGTCC
The DNA here is from genome assembly GCF_964261635.1 of Lissotriton helveticus. Lineage (NCBI taxonomy): Eukaryota > Metazoa > Chordata > Amphibia > Caudata > Salamandridae > Lissotriton > Lissotriton helveticus. The sequence goes on along the minus strand of NC_136071.1, from coordinate 513,526,067 downwards.
GTAAGCCACCACTGCAACTGTCTCGCAGTGCCCTCCGAGATCAGGACATGGTCGGATAGGTTGCCCTGATGCTGGGCCCACTGAAACTTCAGGTCCCACTGCAGAGCCCGCATCCGCCACCTGGCGTGATGCACCAGTAGGATGCAGGAGGCCATCAGCCCCAGAAGCCGCAGCGTCAACCTGACCGAAACCCGGGATAACGGCTGAAAGATGGGAATCAGAGCCTGAATATGCCGGACCCGCCGTTCCGGGGGATAAACCCGAAACTGCGCCGAGTCGAGAACCGCTCCGATGAAAAGGAGCTTCTGAGAGGGACACAGGTGTGATTTCGGCACATTGATGGAAAACCCCAGCTCGTGCAGGAGGTCTGCCGTCGTCTGAAGGTGGTGGACGACTGTCTGGGGCGAGCCCGCCTTCAACAACCAGTCGTCGAGGTAGGGGAAGACTGAAACCCCTAACCGGCGCAGATGAGCTGCGACCACCGCCATCACTTTCGTGAACACCCGTGGGGCGCTGGTAAGGCCGAATGGGAGCATGATAAACTGAAAGTGCTCGTGGCCTACCGTGAACCGCAGGTAACGCCGGTGAGCCGGCAGGACGGGGATGTGAAAATACGCATCCTGCAAGTCCAACGCTACCATCCAGTCTTGTGGGTCTAGAGCAGCCAAGACCTGAGCCAAAGTCAACATCTTGAACTTCTCCTTCCGGAGGAAGCCGTTGACGTTCCGCAGGTCCAAGATAGGACGCAGGCCTCCCTTGTCCTTCTTGGGTACCAGAAAGTAGTGGGAGTAGCAACCACACCCTACTTCTGGCCCAGGAACGCGCTCGATGGCCCCCTTGGCCAAGAGGGCCGTAACTTCCTCCTGCAGAAGTGCCAAGTGGTCCCCCGACACACGGTGGTTCTGCGGTGGCATGGCTGGAGGAGTGGACTCGAAGGGGAGGGCATAGCCCCTTCGAACGAGCTGCAGCACCCACCTGTCCGATGTTATCGCGCGCCAGCGGGAGTGGTGATGGCGAACCCTGCCACCCACTGGCGTCACGTGAGCCCGAAAGCTCGGACTAGGAAGGCTTGGATGCAGCAGCGGAGGGGGGCGTGGACTGACCACGCCGCTGGCCTCTACCGCCACCACGGCGGAAACCACGGCCGCCACCGCGCTGGGGAGCGTTCTGCGGCGCGTGGCTGGCAGCACGTGTGGGACCGCCCCTCCCTTGGCCACGAAAGGGGCGAAACGAACCCGTCTGCTGGCGCTGGGTCGAAAGACCCAAGGACTTGGCCGTAACCCTGGAGTCCTTGAAGCGCTCCAGCGCGTGGTCCGCTTTGTCACCAAACAGGCGACTGCCATCAAATGGCATGTCCATGAGTGTATTTTGGACGTCTGGCGAAAAGTTGGCAGATCTCAGCCAAGCATGGCGACGAATCGCCACCGTCGTGGACATGGCCCGTCCCAGGGAGTCGGTCGTGTCCAGACCACAACGGATCGAGTACCGCGCCGCATTCCGGCCTTCAACCAAGGCCCGGGTGAGCTTGTCCCGCACTTCCTGGGGGCATTGCGGCAAACACTCTTCGACCGTATCCCACAGGGAGTGGGTGTAGCGGCCCAAGAGGCACGCGGTATTACAAGACCGCAGTCCAGCGCTCAAAGAGGAAAAGACCTTTTTACCAAACTGGTCATACCGCTTTGATTCCCGATCGGGCGGAGCCGACGGAAATGCGGACTGCGAAGTGGAGGCCTGGATCACCAGACTCTCCGGGGAGGGATGGGTGGATAAAAAGGCAGGGTCGTCCGAGCATGGACGGTGACGCCTTGCCACATTCCGGTCAACCGGTGCACCGGAAGCGGGCCTGGACCAGGTGCCCAAAAGGACATCCGTCAGGGCCTCATTAAACGGCAGCAGAGGCTCCTGGGGGCATGACTGCGGTTTAAACACTTCGGTCAGAATGTTCGGTTTGACCTTCGCGACGGGGAGCTCAAGGTGTAAGGCCTTGGCAGCCCTCATCAGGACCACTGAATAGGCAGCACCTGCCTCAGACGCCACAGGGGACGGGGAGACAAACCCAGGGTTGGGCGACTCGTCCAGGCCACTGGCATCACCCAGATCACCTACCCAGTCCACATCATACTGGCAGGCACGGGATAAAGGGTCCTCAGACCCCTCCCAACCCTCTCCATACTCATCCTCATCATACCCATATTCTGGGTCGACGATATAGACATCGGGGTCAACGGGCCCCATCGGCGTCGGATCCGGCGTCGGCCGACGCCGGTCCGACTCCGTGTCCGGAGTCGGGGAGGGAATGGGGGTGGCGCCGCGCGGCGTCGGTGCCGGGGACCCGACGCCGGCCGGAGCCGACGGCGGAGTCGCTGCACCACGCGGAGGCGGTACCACGGGTTGGCCCAAAGGAACCGACGCCGGAGAGGCCGGGAGACCAGCCGGCGACGAACCTGAGGGACCCAGCGGCGCCGGGACCGGAGCCACCGGCGGCGTCGGGGCAGAAGCACCCGAACCGCTCGGGCCCCCAGACGGGACCGACGGCCCCCCAGGCGCCGTAGGCCCCGCCGGAGGAGACCTCGCCCTCATAGCAATGAGGAAGGCCTCGATCTCCTCACGCGACGCGCCTTCCCCAGGGACCGACGGGTATGGGGTAGACGGCGTCGGTGACCCACGCGGGCCCGCGGGGGTGGGGCCACCCGAGCCCCCGGCCGCATCACGCGGGCGTCGGGGGGAGTCGGGGGTGCGATGGCGACGCCCCGACTTCTTGTGCTTACCTGACGAACCGGAGGAATGGTGGCGACTCCCGGAGCGCCCATGGCGGCTCCGCGATCGTTCCCTCGACCGCTCCCTCGACCTCCGACCGGACCGGGACCGCTCTCGACGCGGGGCCGACACTCGGAGCTCGAGAAGCTTGCGGGACCGCTCCCGCCTAGCTTTTCCAGTCAAGGCCCGACAGTCGACGCAGGACTCCACGTCGTGGTCCGCGCCCAGTGACCGACATCATGCGGTCGCACTCGTCGCAGCTCTTAAACCCAGGCATCCTACCGGCACCGTAGAAAGATTAAGTTTTACAAACACTTGGTCAAAAGACCGGAGTACTGCTCTTCGGATCTGCGCTAACTGGCGCGGAAAAAAGAAGAACTGACGTCAGCGCGCGGAGGCGGCGTCTATATACTCCAGCGACGTCATCACGGCGCACGACGCCGACGACGCGGAGCCGCAGGGGACGCCTGCAGACGACGCCTACCGACGCGCAGGGGTACTGCTACGCAAAAGTTTCCGGATCCAGACTGACGCCTGGGGATATTCTAAGGTAAGGAATCTAATACTAACCTGTTTCTTTCAGATCTATACCTTCGAAACGCGTCGACGCATGTTCACAATAAACTCACCGCTCTCAATCTACCCTAAATGCTGATGCAGTTTGAGACACTAGGGTGATTGTGTATAGCATTTTGGTATTGGTTATGGTACTTAATGACAAAATCTAATGTCTTTTATTATCTCTCGTGTTGTGTTTTTAATGAATTCTTTATGAAATTGTCGATTTTATTACTTTTTGCTCTTTGAGGGAAAAGGAACTTTCTACTTTTCTCTATATATATTTTTCATTTTGTATTACATTTTGAATAAAGTCAGCATATCAGTGCATCAGTTGTAAGTTTCTGTGCCAATACATGGACTGTTGGTGTTGTACGGTGTTACTTACCTTCGGTAACGATGTATCTGGTAGGGACGATTCTAGCCGCAGATTCCTTCACGTAGAATTATCCCCAGGCGTGAGACTGGATCCGGAACCGCATCACACGACTCCGCCAGGCGTTGTCCGCGTACGTGACATCAGCAAGGTCACATAAGTCCCACCCCGGTACGCCTTCATCAGTGTTCTTCGGAGAACTTTTCCGCACAACAACGCGGAGCCAGCAGGCAAAACTGGGAGAGTATAGGAACAGTGTGCGAAAGAGCAAAAAAAGTGGAAAAAGGAATGGTGAGGAACAACACCATAAAGAGCAGTGCCAGGCACTGCAGTAACTAAAGGCAGGGAAAACATAATAAAGAATAGAGCGCAGCCCTGAGCAGCAACCCTGCCAGGACGGAGATAGCCCCCCTTTGAGACAAAGAACATATGTAAAAATATCATGATAACATGTAGCAGGACTACAACCCCAACCAAAAACAACGAAGGGGAACCAGTCCAGGTCAAACCAGGAGCGGCCAAACTCCAAGACAGCCCCATCACAGAGTGTGACAACCGTCATAAGGAACAGAGGGCAGAGGCACAGCCAAAAGACCCCAACCTAGAGGATAGCAGAGGGCCCAGACCCCTAGTAATAAAGGAGAGGGCAGAAGGTAGGCCCCAACCTGGAGCAACCAGAGCATAAGGGCACCGAAGTACCTATAACCTATCCTCCAATATGCCAAAAGGGGAGGAAAGGGAAAAAATAAACAGGACGAATATCCTGTCAGAAAGAGGGAAAGAATGTACTCTTAGAAGACACACCCGCCAACAGGGAGTCGAGTGCAGAAGACCAAGTCCTCGCAGAACAGGGAAGAAGGGTGGGGCCTGTAGGAATCTGGGGCTAGAATCATCTCTACCAGATAAATCGCTACCGAAGGTAAGTAACTCGCACATCTGATAGAGACTACTAGCCGCAGATTCCTACACGTAGAATAGATACCCTAGCCATACCCAAGGGGACGTAGGGTCTGCGAGAGGACCCCACCAGCCTGGTCATAACAGATGGTCCCACAGGGGCGGAGTCCTAAAGACAGGACAAGGAGCCCTGTCCCTCAGGCAAGGGGAACCCCCGCAAGCAGACCACCAACCCCGAAGGGGATGCGGGAAAGGAGAAGAGAAGAGGCAGCCCATCCTCGCTCAGCAGAGGAAACAAGGCAAGGCGAAAAGGAGGCCAAAGCTCATACAGGACAACAAAACGACCGCCCAAGTCCAAAGGAAGAGGAGCACCGAAGGAGAAGAGCAACCTAGAGACTCCAAGGAGAAGAGGCAAAGCAAAGGCAAGCCTCCCTCCACCGGAAACACACCCAGCGAAGAGGGCAGCCGTGCTTAACATAGCCTGGGTGCAAAGTCCAGACAGAACGGCGCCGTCCGCAATAAGCAGGCGGAAGCCGAAAAAGGGTAACTCAAGGTCACCGAGGAAGAACCTTCCAGCGCCCCGCAGGGACAGACTGCACCCAAAAAGGAACAAGAACTCAGGGACCATCTCATCCCACAGGGAGGAGAGGTAGAACTGAGTGCAAGGCCTACTGGAAGAAGCAGACAAGGCAAGGATGACTGTCCCACCAAAGCGCCAAGAAGGCACAATGGTGCAGAAAAACAGTAGGTCAGCACCAGCAAGTGCAGCCAGATGCCGAGAGCACAGCGGAAGGATGCTCTCAGGTCAAGCCAGACGTCAGCCGACGACCGAGAGCCAGAAGGCGAGAAGGGTGCGGACACGCTCCAGGGAGGAGTACGCACCCACAGTCCAAAAGGAAGTGGAACCAGGCAGAACCAAGAGCCCGGCCGCAGACAGCAGGCCAGACCAGGCAAAGAGCGCAGTGACCCAGGAGAGGGACACCCAAGGCGCAACTCAAGCCCTCCCAAGCCATCAGCAAGAGGAGTGCATCTGCAACATATCTTAACGCCACGGAGAACAGAGGCCCAAAGGCAATCACAACTCCCCAGCGCATAACAGAGCTATATAATAGCTACCACTGCCCCACATAGGGCATGTTTAGTCCCAAAACATGGGAACCTCTCGGGAACAAACGTCCGCAGCAGAGGACAACAGAAAATACCTGCGAAAAAACCAGCATAAGGCTTGTCAAGCAGCCAGAGAGAAAAAAACAGCAGGCCTAGTCTCAGGGCCAGCATGGTGTAGAAAACCCAAAGCAAAAACAAACAGTCAAGAAGGGCCGGCCAGCAGCCAACAGAACCACAGTCCCAACAAGAAGGACTCGAGTGGCCATGAAGCACACAGAACACGCAACTGGGACGACCCGCCCCAACGGAAGAACACCTCCAAGAAGCAGATCAAGTCACAGGTCACTGAGGGGTAGAAGAAGGAGGACGAAGCCCCACCAAGAACCTCTGAATGGCGGAGTCCGCAGAGGCGTGGAACAAAAGAGCGCCATCGAAGGGAAGGTCCACCAGCCGTTCCCGAACATTCTCTGGGAACACACTGTCTCGAAGCCAGGCATGGCGACAAAGGGGAACCGAAAAAGCCATGGCACCCCCGCAGCACCTCTGAGAAGACCAGAGCAGAGCGAAGAATAAACGCCCCCAGCTCCCGACCATCCAACACATGGTGCCTCAGATCAACACAGGCACCCTCCCGAGAAGCGGCAGACATAAGGGACTCCGCGGAGTCCCACAAACAAGAAGTGGCCCTAGCCAGGACACACAGCGTGTTAAGGGCCCGCAGAGCCGCACTGGTTGAGGCGAACATATTGTGCCCACAGGAGTCCAGTCAGCGAGCCTACCGTGACGGGGAGACAACAGCGACAACAGAGAGGGAAAGGCATTCTGCAAGAGGGGTAGGGAATAAACAAAGGCCCCCTGAACTTTGATCGTTTGATTCCTAGGACAGGGAATAAAACATATGTGAAAAACCAATTCCTAGGCAATTCTACATGAACAGAAACATAATTATACAGTCGGAGGGTGTCTGCAAGAGGGGGCCACTGGTAGAGGGAAAGACACGCCGGATCACGCGGCACCGGATAGTGGCGGTGTAGAAGGTGTTGGGGCACTGGGTCCCCCGTGGCGGGATGGCCTTAAGTCCCCAAGAGAGAAGAATGGAGTGAACCCTCGAAGGGAAGCAGCAGCTCCCTACCACCAGAGTCCTGATGGAGAACCTCCAGAAGATGATCCGCGGGGGAACTGGGTAGCTGGATCACCCATGCGCAAAATTCCCTTAACCATGGAAACAGCGCAAGCGAAGGCCGCACCCGCCTCCGTAGGGCCCGTCGGAGGGGAAAGCAGCTCCTCGGTAGGCGACGGCTGCAAGCTAAGACGGTCATCCCCCAAGCCAACCGGAGAGAGGAAGGGCCAGGTCCGGAAAGAAGGAAGAGGGACCGAGGAGTAGGGGACCTGCGGCGCCTCTGGCGAAGACCGCAGCCACGGAGACGGCGTGGAGCCGCCTTTTGACGACGCCGGGGAACAAGCCAGTAGGCGTCGGCCGGTCTCCAGGGAGGATGACACCAACCAGCTTCAAACCTCTGGAGAAGAGGCGTCTGATGACGAGTCAACGACCTGACGCCATCCTGGCACACTAGAGTCCGCAATCTGAGGCAGGACTTCGTAGTCCGACGCCAGGGGAGACGCCGGAAAGACCTCTGCCGCAGCGCTCGGCGCAGGAGACCGGGGCTGGGCCGGAGCAGCGCCAGCCTGACCTCCGACGAGGCAGCCGCCTGCATGGAAGAACGAGAGGGACGAGGATTCCCCCGCCAGCCTCGACCCGTGGAGGGACGAGAGGGGCCCTTTGCCGACCCCTGTGACGCCGCCAGTGCCAGGAGCTGCCGGCGCCGAAGCGGCGTCACCTCGGCCTCAGAAAAGATCGCCGCGTGTCCAGAGGACCGAGAGGGGCTTGGGGTGCGACCCTAGCCCTGGCGACCTCCAGCGACACCACAGGGACTCCCGCGGGAGTTTGTGGCGGAGCAGAGGCGCCGTGGTCCGAAGGAGGGAACCCCAAAGAGCCACACCCCAACGGCGCCACATGCTCCGAACCTGGATCCGAGCCAGTCGGGGCCGGAGCCGCCGGCGAAGTCAAGGAGGGCCCGCACACTGCAAGGAATCCGCTGACGTCCCAGGTAAGGAAGGAGGAGGAGGAGAAGCCAGTGAGGCCTGCAAAGCCGCCGCATATGTCTCCATCTGGGCTCGAGTCGCCCCCACACCGGGAACCAGCGGATAGGGGGACGACACGTGGGGCCGCACCACCCGCGGAGAGCCTGTGCCTCCAACAGCACAGGAACCGACCCTTGAGGACAAACTGCGACACTTACCGACAGGTAAGCAACACTCCTGTGAACTCGGAGAGGGGCAATGTTGACGAAGGAAGTAGCGGGTTCGAGAACCCTCCACAGGGGCCGGGGGGAGGGGGTGATGAAGCCAACCTGGATATGTGGACCAAAAGAAGTTTCATTCGGCGCTCCCGCCGGGACTTCGGGTTCAGCTGCTGGCACGCTTCACAATCGGTGGAGTTGTGGTGTTCCCCACATGCAGATAGGGTGAGGGTCCGTCGCCGACATCAGGCGTCCACAAGATGAGCATGTGTTAAAGCCCGAAGGCATTCGCACACTGTCCCCAAACACATGCAATAGCGTAAAGGGAAAAGGCCTAAACGGGCACAGAGCATGATCTGGATCCGCGTTGCACGCAGAAAAGAAAAAACTGACGTAGGCGCGCCGGGGTGGGACTTATGTGAACTCGCTGACGTCACATACGCGGACAACGCCTGGGCGAAGTCGCGTGATGCCGCCCCCCCCGGCGTGCAGGGATGCTGTGTCAAAAGATTTTAAGGATCCAGTCTCACACCTGGGGATAATTCTATGTGAAGGAATCTGCGGCTAGTAGTCTCTAGCAGATAACAGTGATCCCTTTTATTAAATGTGTAATGGCTGTTGGGTGAATGAAAGCGTGATCTGTTAAGAAATATTTTGAAGTTAGAATTGAAGTACTCCCAGAGGACGCCTACTCTAGAATATCTTCTTGAATCCTAGTCCTTTGGGTTCAAAAGGGTCCCTCTCTTTTTTAAAGAAGTTTAACTGCAAAAATCTGTAAAAACTCAAAACCGGGAGCCTTAATTATAAATGGTGTACCATATAAATTTCAACATACACAAACACAATTGTCTTCAAGGTATACGCTATTTCTATTCTATGCACCCACAGTAAATCTAATCTGCATATGACTATAATCCCTTTACTAACAAATTTCTGTTTTTTAAAGTGATATAAGGTCTTGTGGACTGCATTATGTGAATAGCAGTATAAACTATGTCATTTGGGATGTCTTCTCTGATATCATCAATGAAGTCATTTGATACGTAATTCGGGATATATATATAATCTAAAAGGCAATGAGTGATGTAATATGCAAGGTCATAAGCAGTGCATGACCGGGGCGCTAATTATACTTGGTTCACTGAACTATAATTGGCAAATTTCAGGGGGTTTTAAACAATACTTCTTATTTCATTTCAATACCCAACTAGAAAGCCACTTTAGAATCTTCTTTTCTTGCAGGTCTTTAAATCACATTTAAACCAGGTTAAGGTTTATATTGAAATGTTGCTTAAAGATAAACCTTTATGGGGGCAGAGCTTTAAAAGGAAAAAAGGATAAGATCTGGAAAATGTACTCTATGGTACAAGTGTCCACCACAACCTCTTTATTTCACATTATCAAAATCTCATAATTTGTTACATTTCATTTAAAAAACAAAACAGAAATTCCACCAATAATTTTTCTATACACCATCTAAAACAGTATATCCTTTTTCTGCCACATCCCATCGCATCCAGTTCGCTGTAATACTTCAGTCTAGCTACATTTCAGCAAGGCGTGAATGTTGAACACATTGAAAGTTAAGCAGCCTGCTTCGGTCTATTGGCATCTCTAGATATAAATCCATGACTACTTAGACACAAACATCAAAGCAATTACAGCATTTTGTATAACCTTTTTGAATAAAGAAGAGGCTGACATGCCGAAGGGTACACTTCTCTTTAATTACCTGGTTAATTTAGATGGGTCATGCTGAGCCACGGACACAGAACACATACCTATAATGATGCAGTCCATGCTGCCAGCCATGAACATGGAAGCTGTTCTGGTGGGCAGGTTAAAGTGTCGTGTAGAAAGGAAGGGAGAGAGACGGTCCGAAGGGTCCTCTTGAGATACTTCAGTAACAGCTGTAGTATTGCTCAAGGCCTCAGGCTCAGCTGTCTTGGCCACATTTGGATTCTTGATCACCACCCATTCATATCGTTCAACTTCAGGTTGCAGCTGCACAAGATGGAAATAATAGTTACCTACATGCGCTGCAAAAAATTACGGACTGCCATATAAGTTTTGAGTGAGAAGGATTCCCTCAGGCAGTAATAGTTTAAAAAATACATTTATCTTGTATTACTTGCAATCCTACTTCACGATAGGTAGTCTCTCCAAACTCATAAAAGATAGAATATCTCCGCATATGTGAGAATCTAGAACCCGTTTAAAAAAAAACTGTTTTCCAAAAGAAATAAAATCTAAAACATGCCCAGTTAAGCAAAATGCATTCTTTTGTAAACCTGCTAACAGCTAAATTGAAAAAAGTTAATGTGACAGAAACCATCATTGCAAAATACCTTAAGGGAAACCATTATAAAGCAGAAAAGATGTCCAAATATCCATTTATTCATGCAGAACAGCGACAGCATGCCCACTTTAAGAATTCTAGCAAACTGCACTATTCCAGTACGGTCAGCAGGAAGGCACTTTGTTTTTGAGTGCAGAGAATATAGCAACCTGATGCTCAGCTTTCAAAGCTGGTCCTGAAACTCAGGAAGGCGGGTGAGGCTTTTGATAAATTCGGAGACAACACCCACAGTAATGTCAGCGGTGTTCCTCAGCTAACGTGGATGAGTGTCGCCCCACTGCTCTCAGAGCAGTGGAAAAAGGATAAGAACAATAACAACGTTATAATTTTTTTTGTACGGGGTAGGGTGAGGCAGGCTGGGGTCTCAGGGAGGAGGAGTGGTTGGTGTACCATAAGTGCCCATGACAGTTTGGCCGGCCATCTTGGGGCGGCCAAAAAGTCATGCGCACTACTCCACCTGGCTGTGTTGCACAGCTGGAATGGGAACAGTCCAAAGGCTGTCAGGCACTACAGACCAATCACACCACTGCTGCCATGCTGGTAACAGCAGAATCGTGAATGGCTTAGGGAAACCTGTGTGCTGCCACTAGCCAAAAAGGGAAGAGGATGGAGGGGAAGCTACGGCTGTAATCAAGTAAGTATTTTTGTCATCTTCCCTCGCATCCGTTCCATAGCGGCCACCACTGGAAGAACTATGGCTACAAGTAACTCTTCATTCTTCAACTTGGCTTTCTCCTCAATTGTCATAAAAGGCAGGCTAGAGTAACAAGCTAACACAACCTTAAAGCGCTATTCAGAAGGAACACTTGCATACTAAGTCCAAACAATAATGCTTGTCCCCCAAATGGTAACACTACAAATGTCAGGTATGGGGGAGGTATTTTTCATCAAAGCATCAGGAGCTGCTTTACCTCTTGTAGAGTGTGACTTACACTTATCCCATATACAAAGGCCCATTAGATTTCCAAAAACAAAAGAAAAAAAGAAAGACTATCAATCTAACTATATATAGCCTGTTTAGAAGCATCTATGCATCAACCAAACGACTATCGCATAATACATGTGAATACAATAATTTACAAAAAGCAGTTTAACTTAACTTATATCTTTGGCTCTAACTAAATAATGCCCTAAGCTCTCTTGACATCATGGGTCTGTAAAGACTCCTCTGTGTCTGACACATGGACAGAGGGAAGACTCTCGTACATTAAGTAGTAGGGTTAACATTTAAATCTGAAATGACATTGGGACGAAAGGAAGGACGAATGTTAAGTGCCTCAACGTCTTGAGCAGCCTCTCAATTTCGACCGCCTCTTTTTGTCGACATGGAATACCGGTGATCATGATGCTGCACACTCTCTTCTTGAAGAGACAGACAGAATAGTTGTCATGAGAAGTAGAGTGGCTTTCAACTCTGAGGCGGAAGCAGATGCCACGGAAAAGTCCCAACTCCCTTAGCCCTGAGAAGGATCTCTTCTATATCTACATCATCCTACTCTATGGCACTTTCCAGCAAATGTCAAAGCCCTTTCTGGAATTTGTCTCGGAGAGACAGACCACACACTCACACATTATGGCGGCCTTTCCTAGACATTTTCCACCACGGGCGGAAAACCTGCCAAAGAGCAAAGGAATGGTGGCTAGAAGGCTGCGAAGGTGAAACACCATCAGGACCAGACAACAAAATTGGCATAATTTCCAGTAAAAATACTGGAAAGGGTAGAAAATGAGAAACGATAACCATTAAAAGCAACACAAAAAAAGAAGAATTTTGGTGTTTGTAGTTCAAAATTGTCTTGAAAAAGCGAGATGCCAAATACCTCTTTTGTGAGTATAATATAATGGGCTAGTGTAGTCTACTAGAATTCAAAAAATGTCAGGACCATGTTTTTATTGCTATGCATCGACTGCCATTACGACACCATTCCTGCTTTGACAAATTTCCCATTGGGGTGCGTTGGGGTGGTTTCCTAAAAATAAAGTGACTGGACAAGTTTGAACAACACACTAAGGCCCAGATGCATCAAATGGTTTTGCCCATTCTGTGTCTATCGGAAAAATTTGTTCATGCATATAGCCCTAAGTGTTTCCTATCAGGGTATGTTTCCTAGATGAGTCACATATTTTGGAAAATACATATTTGTGATCTCATTTAGTACTGGGCCAATCTTCATCTTCAACTAGATCTGTGTTAAATTCTATGCCTCAAGCCAAACAGTAAATGATGGATACTGTACACCAACCTCCTGATGCAATGGGAGACTCTAAAGAAAATCAAAACAAACCATCAACATTGTCTTGAAGTTAAGGTAAGCTACAATATCGAGCATCTCTTGATATGGGATGTGGCATGGAAAGCAAGAATAATAATCTAAACAGAAAGACCGTCTTCTCAGGATTGAGATCCTAATAAAACAACAAGGCTTACATTTTCTTTCTAAAAGCGACAGTCAATAAAACAGAGTATGTACCCTTCCGGCTAGAGCAGTCGACTTCGGAGCTGGGGAACCGGGTTCGAGTCTCGGCAACAAAGCTCAACATCCTGTGATTCTGGGCAAATCACTTTCCCTGTGCCTAACAAAAATGGATGTGTCCATCTGTAACGAAACTGGTGCTCATGAAAAGCGCTCCGATACCTGATTTCTCGGGTCTAGTTTGCGCTATATAAAACAAAAAAAAAAAAGTTCCTATAATAAGTGTATAATCAATTCAGAAACAAAAAGACAGGTTTTTCTGTGAAACCAATAACTCTGACAAGTTGATGGCAAGTTACATAAAACAAAAAAAGGTAGATTACTAATAAGTGTCAAAGTCAAAGCATGTCAGTGAACTGCACTGTATTGCAACATTGATATAGCCCTTACTGTCCCTATGTGGGGAGTGTTAACTGAAGATCGACTTATCATATGTAGAGCTTGAGAATTCTTTCTAAACCTCTATGAAACAGAACAAACCCAAAAAACATAACAATCATGTCCAGTCTGAATCTTCCAGTCTTTTTCCAGCAAAGAGACCTAACATTCCAATTGGGAGAAAGATTAGCACAGCTATAAATGCTTTGCCAGCTATGAAAGATCCGGTCTGACTAATATCTTCCATTAAACACACAATCAAATTCTAACGCCCCAACTCCAAGTGCTTTTCGACTATTTTATACTCTTCGAATCTGCCTGCAGAAAAGCTTGAGGCCTTGCCAGTACTTTTATTTAAATAAGAGAAATATCCCCTTAACCCAGTAACTTATAACTTAATTTGACCTTTGACGTCTGATTGCAGAATCTGAAAAAAAGCCTTGGCTACCAAAGTAATCTAGGTCCCTATAAATATTATATCACCCCGTCATCCAGCATTCACGAAAGGGAAAACTTAATTTATATACTACCTTTCACTCATATTATGAATAATTTAAATACCTCCATTGACCACTATTGCCTATCATGCAGAAATGAATTTGGTACATGGTGATGGTCCTCCTAAGAAGCTACTCTAGAACATGCCAATTAAGGTACTTTATTCATTAAGAATTTTATGGTGTGCTTTACCAACAATCTAAAGCAAAAGTAACACATTGAAATATTCTCTGAATACTTCCGATTTAACCAAGAAACTAGGCAGAGATATTCTCTATTCCCTCTCCTATTCCTAAAAGCTCTAGAACCCACCGTCAAGATGCCATTAAAATAAGAATATATTTCAAGGCATCAGAGTAGGGCGATCCTAATCTATATTAGGAACATATGCTGACATAATATTTTTTTGTCTAAGTAGTATCTAAAATTTTCGAAGTCATCAAAATAATTTTATGGGTTGGCATACTGCCTTAATAGAAGCAAACCAGAACTCGTGACCTAAACGTTCACTGTGCTCCTTTACATGAACATTTTGTTTAAAAGGCAAAAGGATGCACTTAAATATTTGGGGAAAGCCTCAAACTATATGGAGGAAACACCACAAATCCATGCAGACGATACAATTTAAAAGGACACGGATGTCAATGGTAAATAGTGACCACCATTGTGGATCTGCTGGGGACAGACAGAAGCATTAAAATTAACATTGATGCCATTCATAAATTATACTACCTTGATAATTGCACTCCCATTACTATTACTGTTCTTTTGCACAATCAACTGTTAAAATGACAAATGTGGACAGAAAAAGGACACTACTCTCATCTAATCTCTACATCCAGACAAGTAACCCACTTATCGAAGACATTCAAAGATCAACCAGATATTCTTCATATAGCCGATAGTATATTTACTACATCACTTAAATGAAGTACACTGATGACGTTATGGAAAAACAGCAAAATTAATATAGATTATAGTTCTTCAGCTTGGATGCTTGGATTAATTCCGTCACTATACCGATAGAGAAACAATTTAATTAAAACCAAACTCTCTCATTTGCCCAATTTTAAATGAAACATTAACTGTCTAAAACTAATTTGATATATTTCTTAAAATAAAACACACTTTGTAGGCTGTCTTTTCACATGCATGCCTTAGGAAGGGTAGAATCACTCCCCCACCTCAACATAAAGGAGAAATGAGATTAGCCACAAATAAACCCAACTGGGCTTCATTAACAAAATCGAAGAATCGATGCTTAAGCTAAATATAATTGATCAAAGTTGGTCAAAGATATTCAAATCTCCTTTCGAGTGAAAGATTTCTACCAAAACCGCACAGTTACTGTCCAAGTTAACACACAAAACGGCATGGGCATTGGTTAGAAAGTTCAAACTGGGCAGAGCAGCCTCCAACTCCTATTTGTACTCTCACAATGCTAGAGCCATCATTTCACTTCTACTACAGTGCGAATACAGCCAGAATAACCACAATTTGCAGCTTCTCTATTTTCACATTGCTCTCTACTCTAAAATGAACTCCAGCATCTAGAAAAACACAGTCAGAGATTCTCAACATTCTAGGTGGTCATGGGTGAGATACTCACGTAGCTGCAATGCTATCATTTTTGGCATGCAACACTATAACACCATCTCAAAAGAGGCACTGGGATAAGTTTGATCTTTATATGCAATAGACCAACCCTTCTTGATTTAACAATACAGAGTTGGTTGGATAGGTCTACGTTTATCAAGATGGTCCAGCAATCCACCCTATTTCCCTTCTCCCTTTCATACCCGGATATTCTGGGGGGCTGGTGGGCAGATTGGGGTGTTTGCAGCCCATTTGGCATGTCCAGACAGGTGGAGGAAAAGCAGACAGCTCACTAGGCCATCAGTGACAAAGAAAAAAACAGAATGAGGTGCTTGGTACCTCCATTGTGGCACTGCATCCCCCAACCCCGGTCACCAGATAGGCTTACTACCACCCCAAGGAGGCAGAATGTCAGAGTTAGGATGTTAAACTTTGCCCAAAAGAATCCAAGTATCCACTCGCTTGCCAACGGGATGCTCTCGATTCCAGAGGGAAGTAATACTTTTGGGGCTTCAGAGGTGAGAGTGCAGCATGACACCAGTACAAGCCAGCAACCACCCCATTCCTCAAAAAATAAAAT
This sequence comes from Lissotriton helveticus, assembly GCF_964261635.1. Classification (NCBI taxonomy): domain Eukaryota; kingdom Metazoa; phylum Chordata; class Amphibia; order Caudata; family Salamandridae; genus Lissotriton; species Lissotriton helveticus. The sequence continues at coordinate 513,510,187 of NC_136071.1, read as the reverse complement.
CTATCCCTGTTAGTCAGTGGGTTTTCTTGCCAGAAATGCTGTTGGGCCTTTAGAGGTAGGAATATGGCCCATGCTATTCTTATAGAATAAAAAAAAACAAGTCTTGCTTGGGGGCAGATTGGAGGGAGAAGCTTCAATCTTCCTCCCCAGGGGGGCAAACAAATGATTTACATTTGGGGGGCATTCTCCCCACCCCAATAGTCATCCCTGGTGGCTACTGGGTGGATTGCTGCTTATGGATGGACCTCCTGAAGCAATCCCCAAGCAGGGATCTACAAGGGAGAGGTACCATTGGAAAGGAGACCATGTCCCCTTTCAATTGCACCATTTTCTTTTTCATTGGTGCTTAGGGGCTGCGATATGCCTCCAAAACACCGTTCAAAGTTAAAGTAGCCAGCGTGTAATAGTGCTGGCATCTTCCACTTTCATTCTCTGTGAGGTCAGCGTGTATTGTACCCTGATCATCACAAAGAGTAAAAATAAATAAATAATCTCGAGTATGAGGGTAGCTCTTTCTTTGCAGCCTGAGAATATTTTAAAAAGAGAAAATCCTTCTATTGTGAGCAAAATAAGTTTCTCCCCTTGAAGAGTGGTCAAGACTTTCATAACTTCTTAATTGGGGGAAGATAGAGTGGAGGACATAAATGTTGCGTCCTCCACAGTTAGGCGGATAAAGAAAAGGGCTACAATATGGCTGTCTTAGACTCCCTGAATGGGTTTCTCATAGTGAATACCTACAAGCTAAGTCCTAGATTGGAAGTCACATGCCTACAGCCTTTGAGTTTGTGTATATTATTCTACACCCCTTTCTTCTATTAAGCTTTTTCTGTAATGATGCTTTCCATACTAAACTACTGAAAACATTTAAGTGTCCTATAACAGAGAGCTACGTCAATGCTTGCTATTTTTGCGATCACATTCTTTTTTGTGTTTCCATATTACGTGTTAAGATTAACAATCTATTTCAGTGTGGACATTAGTTATTTTTTTTAACTTAAATTTGCCATTTACTAGCTTCATTAGATTTGACATGTGAGATTTTTTTGGTGGTGAGCCCTGCCTTCAGAGAAGGATCGCTAAAACATTAAGTGTTAGATTTACAGTTTGCATCTAAATAAGTTTAATGTCAATGATCTAAGACTTTAGTCTGACTGATTTGGGCAGAAATGCAGATTTTCAAGAACTCTCGGCACAGTATTCTTGTGGGAAACGATCTGAAACCTACCACTCCTGTCATACTTACTTGTAATCGTGGTTCTCCATCTTAGGACTCTTCATTGAAGTCATCAACATAAAATATTTCCCCACTGCATGCAGGGACCAGAAACATTTCATATCAGTATATTTTTATGTATCAACAGAGAGGGTGAAGCCTTCAACTTGTCCAGATTCTGCAGAACACCCTCGAAAAGCCTTTCACAGATTAAGACTTTCCTAATTCTAGACTGTTTGTTGCATCAAAAAACCCTTCCCAAAGCTACATTCTAGTACCTTGAGTGAAGTCAAACTGTCCACATCCTAGACCATTTTTACAGATATATTGTTTAAAATGTTAGGTTAATTAGATTACAGTTTAAGGTTATAAAGATTGTTCTGAAGGGAAGCACATCAAATATATTAACATTTTGAGTTACCCTATGATCACCAACGCCCCAGCCCCCACACACCCTCGCTGCCTGAACTTATTCCGTGATACGGTGGAACCCTAGATACAATTATATATGCACAGGAACCCAGTACAGGTTCTACAGTGCACATATTTTTTAACAGACCTCAATACTTTAAATAAAGATCGTCTTAATATTTTACCCCAAGTTTGATTAAGAAATACTATTAAGTAGTTACATGATTTAGTATGTTCTTATGTCTTTGGAAACACTCAATCGAAATAATTAAAAAAATAATTATCTTTCTGTTATTTATACATTTCACTCTCTTTTGCATTAGGGGACAACTGGAAAAGGGACTCAAAAATACTGTCGGGAATTGGAGTTCGATATCCTGATTGCAAAGGCTTGGCTGTTTTGTAGACGGATACAGAGGCTCTTCAAAGGTTCGACACACTGTCCTCAAAGATGCTATGGGACAAAACGCTCAATTCGTGCAATGAAGATACAAAAAAAAAGAGACTGGGTTTTGAGGTTTTCTTAGTGTTTCAATAAGTATCAACAAGTAATGGAGCATGACCACTGGTGTGTCAAAACTAGGACCCAGAAAAGAGGTCATCCCTGTCCCTAGAAATCAGTTCACAGAGAGGGGACGATGGGTGGGTCAATAAGCAATGCGGCTAGATATAGTATCGACCAGATAAAGGGTCTGATAGAGACTTCTAGCCGCATACTTGATATAGGGAAGAATGGGATGCATTGCATAGAGACCCTTATGTAAATCTTTCAGGCTGTAAATACTTTCAAACCAATGTAATCTATGACAGGCACACACCTGGAAACAAATAAGTGAAGAAAAGCAGTGGGTTCAGCAAGAAATAGACCAGTCACATCACACATTAGTTTCAGAAAACACGTTGTGGTTAGTTCAACCTGAATAGGTCACGTTTCCCTTCAGTTTCAGGAAACTTGGCAGAGTATTTAGTGGTTAGTGCAGATGAGCAATCGTACCAAATAGATCACAAATAAGTCACAAAATAGGTTACTGAAATCTACACGTAAAAGATCAGATAGCTTGGTCCAATTAGCATTTAGCAAGATATAACCAATAGGTAAACATATTTTAGCTTTGCTTGAATTCTGAGAACTGAAACCCACGTGGAAGGTTTAAGCTTATTGTGCATGGAAACTGCTAAAAGGTCACCAGTTTCGAGACTATCATGTTGCGATTTGAGAAATTAAACGGCGCTGCTTTGGAGCTGTATGTAGGACATCAGGTTGCATCTCCACGGAGGTGACTGACCCCTGCTATTTTTTAAGTAAACCTATATTACTATGTTAATTGTGTCTTGGTTTTTCTTTCTCAGACGTTCCCTCTAACAGATTCCTTACCTTTTGAAAAGATAGACAAGCAATATCATCCCCTGTGGTGAAAGTCCAGCAGGACAGAACGGACAAAGTTCCCACCCCTGTAGACCTGCCTGTCCAGGTAGTAGTGTTTGGTAAATGTGTGCAGGGAAGACCACATTGTTACTTGACACATGTCCAGGAACAGAACCCTGCGAGCTAACACAGTGGTCGCAGTTTAGCTCAAGTGGAATGAGTCTGCAAGCTTTAAGGAGGTTGCTTTTTGGCCAATGCGTAGCAGATTCTTTTGCAGAACATGACCTAGTGGTAAATGGTTCGCTTCTGCACCACTCGACCCTGCTATGCATGGAAGTTCCCCACGAAGAGTTGGGTGTCCACCCAGAGCTCGTGTGCGGTCAAGATAGAACAACAAAGCTCTTTTTGGTTCCAGACGGTGGAGTAGGTCCTCCTCTTTAAAAGGGTGTGGTGGAGCATAGAAGGGAAGCAAAGGTGGCCTACATGAAATGGGTGACCACTTGTGGTAGAAAGGAGGCCCTTGTGCAAAGCACCACTTTGTTAGGATAGATTGAGAGGTAAGTGGGCTTAGATATTGTGGCCTGCATCTCACTCACTCTGTGGACAGAAGTAATGGCCACAAGGAAGGCTGTTTTCAATATGAGCAGCCAGAGGGGACAATTTTGTAGAGGGTCAAAAAGGAGCACACATCAAGAAAGTCAAAACTAAATTAAGGTCCCATCATTGAGTGGAGGAGGAAGAGGAGGAGACCAATTCAACACATTTGCGCCCCTTGACAGAAAGGCATCTAAGGTGGTAACTACTTATCCTTCCAATTTTAAGACGTTTTAATTTTAAGCAATGCCGTGTTGCACTTTCTTTTTTAAAGAGACTTTCTGATCCTTTTATATGCTGTTCAATAGCTTCCTTTTTATGGGCTTGAATTAGGAGAAGGAAATAATTGCACCCTAGCATTTTATCAATTGGCACTTTGAGGTGTTTTTACCCGCAAGTTGATATGGTTTTTATTATTGTATTGACTAAATATGGGTCAAACCCTAACCTCCTTGCAAGGCTTTCTGCACTCAGAAATAGACTTTGTATCTGGATTTTGTGCCAACATGTTTACATATTTATTATATTTCTTTACATGTATTTTCATACTTTTATGACCTGTATTTTAAATGGATCTAATAAAGAAAGTAATGATGAGGAGTTAATCCCTTGAGGAACCTATTTACAATAGGAGACTCGAACAAAGAGGGTTGCTTAGGCAACCGCATGAAGGCAGAAATGGAAAATAGATAACCCTTCACAGTGCACAATAGAGAGCCCTTCTAGGCAAGAGGAAGAAAAATAGAACTTCAGAAAGAGGGGCAGAAAGGGCAATCAAATGATTTTTCTGCACACCATGTCACAAATTATTTCCAACGGCGGGCGTAGATCGTCTTGGTGGAGGGCGGACTGGTTGCCAAGATGACATGACAGACTTTGGGAGGAAGTTCAAAAGCTGTCAACTGTCACCGCTCAAACGCCACGCAGAAAGGCAGAGATTGGATTGCCCGAGTGGAGGACCTTCCTCTGCTGCTGAAACAGAAGATCTTCCCAAAGGGGCAGCCTGATAGCCCCTTAGGGGCAGCCTGATCGATGGCCAGGCTCAGAAGCTCAGGATACCATACTCTCTGTACCCAGTCTGGAGAGACCAGGATGACTTTGGCCCGTCGTTCCTGATCTTCTTGAGAACTCTGGGCAGGATTGGTATGGGCGGAAAGGCGTACAGGAGTCTTGAACTCCACTCGTGATGACAACTGTATCAGAGCAAGAGCCGCCTTGGAAACTCTAGCATGCAGAACTGTTGACATTGCACATTCTCTGTGGAGGGGAACAGATCTAACCAAGGCTCTCCCACACTGCTGAAAGAGAAATTGAGCCAGCTCCGGGTGGAGCAGCCATTCGTGATCCGCTAGGCATTTCCAGCTGAGTTCATCCGCTCTGGCATTCAGAGAACAGGCCAGGTGTTGAACCACCAGAGATCTGGCCTGCTGTTCCAGCCATGTCCAGAGGCGCAGGGCCTCTTGACAAAGGGTCCAGGACTCCACCCCACCCTGTTTGTTGTAGTACCACATGGAAATGGTGTTGTCCATGAACACTTGAACCAGCCTTACCCTGATGGAGGGAAGAAGGGCTTTCAAGGCTTGTCGGATCACATGGGGCTCCAGCAGGTTAGTGTGGACTCTGTTGTCTGCCGAAGACCAGAGTCCTCTGTTCTCCATGCTCCCAGATGGCTTCCCCATCCCAGGAGTGACACATCGGTCACTACTGTCAGATCTGGTTGGAGAAGGGAGAGGGGTCGGCCTCTGACCCAATCATGGTTTGTTAGCCAACACTGCAGATCATCTACAGTTTCCTCTGAAATCTGAACAAATTCTGAGAGATTTCCCTGATGCTGCACCCACTGGAACTTCAGGTTACACTGCAGAACCTGCATATGCCATCTGGTATGCCTTACCAGCAGGATGCAGGAGGCAATGAGGCCCAGCAGCCTAAGAGTCAGCCTCACCAAAACCCATGCTAGAGGATGAAATACCGTTATCATAGCATGAATAACGTTGACTGGCCGCTTGCAAGGATGAGCCCGAAACTGCACTGTGTCCAGAAGAGCTCGGATAAAAGGTGGCGTCTGAGAAGGAGTCAGATGTAGCTTTGGCACGTTGATAGTGAACCCCAGCGAGTGCAGAATGTTCACCATTGTCTAGAAAAGGGAGACAACCGCCTTGAGGAAGCACCTCCTTCAGCAGCCGGTCATCTAGGTAGGGGAAGACAAGCCCCCCTGATCTCTGCAGATGAGCTGCAACCACGGCCATCACCTCGGTGAACACCCGGGGGGCACTGGTAAAGTCAAAGGGAAGCATGGTGAACTGAAAGTCTTGTGCCCTACCATAGATAGCGCTGGTGGGCAAGCAGGACAAGAATATGAAAACAGACTTCCTGCAAGTAAAAAGCTACCATCTAGTCTCCTAGGTCCCGGGCAGACAAGACCTGAGCTAAAATGAGCATTTCTCCTTTTTGCGGAAGAGACAGAGTTAAAACATCAAGGATAGGACAAAGGCCCTTGTCCCTTTGGAGAACCAGAAAGTTGTGGGAATAACAACCACAACCTACTTATGGCACCAGAAGGATTAGTTACTTACCTGTAATCCTAGTTCTCTTCCAGGGGTATCCTCATCAAAGTCATAAGCATTAGAATATTCCCGCGCATGGGCGGGAATATTCTAATGCTTATGACTATTGATGAGGGTCCCCTGGAAGAGAACCCCCTCTATGGCTCCCTTGGCTAAGACAGCAGTGACCACCTTGCAGCAAAGAGACAGATGATCTTCCATTAGCTGTTCGTGACATGGTGGGAGCGAGTAGCCCCTTCAGACAATCTGCAAAACCAACCTGTAGAATATTATGACTGTCAGTGGGGCAAGTGATGGCAACCTCTGCCGCAATTTGGGTGCCCATGGTGGTAAAAGGGCAGACTATGAGGGTTTGGAGATGGTTGCAGTTGGTGGGTGGCAGACTGACCAGACTGAACCCAACTGACCCACGAGTGTCTACGCAGAGGCTGGGGAGCATGTGTAGTGGCTGAGTGGGAATTGGTGCAGCTGAAACCCCTTCCATAGCCACGAAAGTAACGAAAGGCAGATTGAGGTGGACGTTGGGCCACAGAGAGGCCTAAGGGCTTGGCAGTAGCACAAGAATCCTTAAAGTACTCGAGTGCCAAATCTGCCTGGTTTCTGAAGAGACTGGTGCCTTCAAAAGGCATGTCCATAAGGGAAGCTTGGACATCCCCTTAAAGCCCTGAGTCCTCAGCCAGACATGGCGCCTAAGGGCCACTGTTGTGAAAACCACTGTGCCTAGCTAGTCAGTCGTGACAAGTCTGCATCGATTAGTGAACTATGCTGCATCTTTCCTGTCAGTAACAGCTTGGGAGAGGAGAGCCCAGGCCTTCTTCGGGATCAGTGACAGCCCATGTGCAACAATATCCAATTAAGAGTGGGCATAACTGGCCAAAAGGCATGCAGTGTTCACTAAATGTGCAATGCCAGGCTGGTGGAAGAAAACTTCTTCTTTCCAAAGGAGTCCAGCCTCTTTGATTCCCTATCAGGGGGAGTGGTAGGGAAAGAGTCATGGAAGGTTGAGGCTTGCACCACCAAGCTCCCAGGGGTAGGGGTGTTGCTCGAGGAAGTTTAGGTCCCCAAAGGTGAGGCAATGGCGGTAGGCAATCAACCTATTCACAGGAGCCTTTGTGCTGGGATTGGACTAGGTACCCAAATGGACGTCAGTGAGGGCCTCATTGAACAGGACTAAGGGTTCAGACATGAAAATACTCGGTTGCAGCACCTCTGTCAAGAGATTAGTCAAGGTCCTCAGTAGCCCTCCTCACCACCATTGCATAGGAAGCTCACCCCGCCACAGCCACGGCAGGAGGAGAAAGCAGGCCTGCATCTGAAGACGTACCCAGGTCACTGGTCTCACCCAGTTGATACTCTGTTCTTCATAGAGCCGGCATTCTAAAGGGTCCAGTGACCCCTCAGAGTCTTCTCCGATGCCTAGCCCATGAGAATAAGGTTCAGGCTCCAATCTAGGAGGCAAAGCTCCTTTAAGCATCGGTGTGGAGTGACGCCCACCCGGCTCTGTGTCGGAGTCGGGGATGACAATGGTGCCAGGAGTGTAGGTATCGGCGCCAGGGAAGGTCAAGATGTTACGACTGGCGTAGGTCTGGATCCAGGAACAGATCTTTTGTGGTCCTCTGGCACCCAAGACGCCGTAACAGAACCAGAAAGGCCCCTGGCGGTCCGAAGGTGCAGCAGCGGGGTGGGACACACAAATATGAGGCGGGTGCCTCATAGAACTCCTTAATTCAAGCAGGGGTTGCTCTGGCTCTCAGAAATGTTTGTAGGCGCAGTGTCAGCTGAGGCACAAGTTCCGGGAACAAGGTCTAGAATGCCAATGCTCCCTTGTCGGCCGACTGATGAGAAGTCAAAAAGCGCTTCGACTTTTTTCCTCTTTTTCTTGTGCCTCTTACTTGAGTGTCCTGAGGACTTCGAATGGGACACATAGGAGTTCAGGCTTTGTGAGCGATCCCGGGACCTTCTTTTCGACTAGGACTTCAACTTCCACAGAGTTGGGTGTTGGCCGCTAGCAACTTCAGGGAACGCTCCCTTAATGCCTTCAGACCATGGACTCGCAATCAGGGCACAACTTGGAGTCGTGGTCGCGTTCCAGGCACCACAGACAGGTCAGGTGCGGGTCCGTCACAGACATCAGTTAGTGACAGGCATCACAAAGCTTAAAAATAGATTTGTGTGATTACCTCCTCACACACTAGGAGGTAAGTTCTCAAAAATAGTCAACAAAACGACAGAGGGGTAGTTCTTATCCAGATCATCACTGGCTGGCACATAAAGAAAATAACTGAAGCAAGTGTGCCTGGATGGTGCCAATATAGAGACTGCAATGTCACTTCCGGAGCAGACGATGGACGTGGAGCCGATGGACACCACCTACTGGCATGCAGGGGAACTGCTCATGAAACATCTTCTGGATCCAGTCTGATGCCTGTAGAAATTTAACACGTAAGGAATCTGCAGCTAGAAGACTTTATCTGAAAAATAGGTTAATACTAAATCTGTGCATGAAAAAGTGCTGGTAGCGAGGGGCATCGTACAACAGGAATGGTTGAATATTCCTGAATGGCCTAAGTTGCGTAGAACAGTCAGCAGAGGGGATTACAAACACCTTTTTTCATCTCATATCGCCTTAGCAGGTGTAGCATGTATCCCCAAGTGTTTTTTGGGCATCATGGGCCAGGAGCGTAAAGGGTCTATAAACAAATCCCACCTTCCCAGGGCTGCTGCCATGTCCCTGATATCACTTGATATGGGAATTTCTGGCGATCGCAAGAGGAACAGGCAATCCTCAATTAGAATTCTATTTGAGGAAAGAAGCCTCACTGACCCAGACCCTACATCAAAGCAGCATTGAATGTGTCCTTAAGACATCCTGAAGGTGTGTAAGCCCTAACTCCCTGTGGCTAATGAAGAAGGTGGTGGACAGTGGTAGGGTCAGTAAACAACATGCACATTTGTTTTCTGTGGCCTATAGGGGCGATACTGTCTGTGTTCCCCTAAACCTCAGCTCCATAAGTTGCCACACCAAGAATTTTGCACGGAAAATGGCCAGCATATGTGCAAGTGACCTTTTGCCTAAGTTAGTGGCACAGGAAAAGACCACATTAACACTCCTTTCTAACAGATTGTTTCTATTTTCTAACTGTGGTTGCCAGGAACCCTTACAATTAAAAGTTACCCCAAGATAATTAAAATTAGCCACATGTTTAACAGGGGTAACCTGAAGCTTGAAGGCTAGTCTCTGGCCCATCCTGTAACTAAAGTACATTACAAAGAAATTGGTGGTACTGTTCCTCATAATAATCTCCTGCATAAAGGATGGACAAGTATCTAAAAGATGCTGCAGCGCTACGGGTGCGCAGCCCATGACAGCATCATCAGGGTGCAATAGGGCTGGTATTGGGCACTTTCCAGTCTGGGGACCATGGCACTAGACAGACACATGGTCAAAGGCACAGGACAGACCCATGAAACCCAAGTGCAAAGCATTGTGCTTTGCAATAGTATATTTCCCCAAAAAGAAGCAGAGGTTGAGGCACTGATCTTCTGTCACCATCTCCCTCCTCTCCATCCTGAACCCATACCGGCTATCCGAGAGAGTGTCGCTCTCTTCTGCCCAGACCTTGAGGTGAAAGAGCAAGATACGACCCAGCACCTTCACAGTAGAGTCTAGGAGGGAGAATGGACGATAACAACAGGGGGCCTCTAGACTGCCTTTCTAGAAGATCGGGACGATAAACGGGTTTGACCAAGTAGTAATTTTGGTGGAAGAACTTGCTGCTCTAAGGACATTGGCTACCAGAGGAGCCAACTTGTCTAAATTGCTCTAAAATAGGCCCATGGGGACCCCATCAGGGCCGGAGGCTATCCTGCCAGGGTTGGCTTTGATAGCCGCTATCCCCTCTTCCAGTGAGAGGCAATACTTGGGAAACACTCCTCTGCTACAGCAGAGGAGTCGCTATTGATGCCTAATTCGCTGCTAGCGGAGTAGACTGCCTCAAAGAAGGTGCCCATTCATGGCCAGATATGGCAAATTCAATCCGAAGTTCATTGTGATCTTTAAGGAATGTTTGATTTGTAATGGTCCAGAAGGCCTTTTGATCATTCCTAAGGCATGCTTTCTGGAACTATTGCCAGGCATTTAGTCTGATGTTTTTTTTCCTTGCTGCTACAGCCCCTTTGTAGGCCTTTCGGCAGTGGGCGACTTCAAAAGCAGACCTCAGCTCCATGTGGAGCAAAGACATTAACTCTTAGTTGAAGTGTCTCTCTTATTACAAACACTCATGTGTGAGGTACCTCCATGGGAATATTCAATTCTGAGGCTCCCTTCATTAAAAACGTTGTGGAAGATAGTTACAACCTCCAATGTTGAGATCCACGATTGGGAGTCTAAAGATAAGTGGGTGTGGAATATGAGCTAAAATTCCTATCATCTGACCATAGAAGAGAAAGTCAGAATAACAAATTTGTGTCGCCTGTGTGTTTTAGGCATGCATTGTGAGCCTGATTCCCTCAAGAAGATTGAGATTTTCCAGGAGGAAATACATGGTTACAGAGGCGGTGTCCATATGGGTGGCAGTAGCATCTGCTGTATAACCATTTATGGAGGCTGAGAAGATAAAGATGCTGCAGTGGAGTCTGCAGAGGGACTTCCAGTAGGATGACAAAAGAAAGATTGGGGTAGCATATATGGCTCTTGGAGACAGCCTTGTGCTTCTCTTAGAGGTATGAAGCTCAGTAGAGAAGGTAGCCATCAAAAATGTTGAATTTGTTGAGCTATGCCTGACAACAGTAACGCCATTGATACATTTTGTAGCAACTTTAAATGGATGAACTGGATTGAAGGTGAAGAAGCTAGCAACATGCATTTGGAATGTTTTGATGTCAATGGCAACAGAGCTTCAAGTGCTTTGACACTAAAGACCTGCTGGACCAGTGGTGAAGGCAGTGCTTCGACATCCAGCCAGTTCTTGATGGGGGACCTTTTGGGACCCAAGCTTTCAACGGCATTACAAGACTAATGTTACTTGCATGGTGGTCAGTTGTGTTCCCTGTTCTGTGTGTCCAACTGTGAATAACTGGTATCCTGTTTTTGTTATTTTACCTAAGCTTCACAGTATTCTAGTGTACACACGAAGCTTAGGACTGATTTTGATCTGTAACTGGTCCGTCCTGGACCCGTCATGGAACAAGAGGGGCGCACCAGGCATGCCTGCAGTAGTGACAGACTGTGGGTTCCATTTTAGAAGCCCCTGGCTTATTTATATGCACAAGATGGGGGCGTGGTTACTTTCTAAGACAGCAGCAGTGTATTTCTGACATCCTGAAACTGCAGACAGGAAGGTAACCCAGGCACTGAAGTGGGGAGATAGAAGACAGACTTTCAATAAGACTTTTGGCAATACAAAATGTTTATTAATAGCAAATAAGCCACAAAAGGGAAGACACACAGGATGGGGTGAACAGCAATATGGGTCTTCATGAAGCTACACAGCCATATTCAGTGATTAAGGGCCATATGAAGGTAATTTAATTTTTCTGATTCCTAAATACCGAATTTTACCAATTCGGTATTTAGGAATCAGTAAATTGAATGTAGGTTAAAATTCGGTACATTTTACCGATTCTGTAATATTTGTTATAGGCCCATAGGAATGAATAGGAAGCCATTCACTATTACCGATTCGGTAAATACCGATCGGTAATAGGGGGAGCATTTTCAAGGGTGGCAGGGTGTCACATTGACATGCTGTTGCACCCCTGAATCGTGCATGAGAGCACATGTGGCGCACATGCATGCCCTAAGGGCATGGATGTCTGCCACATGGCACCTTGAAAAAAGCAGATTATTGCTTTTTCCAAAGGTATTCGGTATTTATCACCAACTTGTAGTTGGTGGTAAGTAACGAATCCTGAATGCAAAAATGCACTCACTTGAGTTCCTCCTACATAGCTTTTAGTGATTCGGTAATTTACCGAATCCTTAAAACCTGCCTCCTACATCAGAAAATGCTAAATACTGGTCGGTAACAGGATAATTACCGTTTTTCGGCCGTTACCGACCGGTATTTAGCTCCCTACATATAGCCCTAAGTGTCTCTAACAACTCCACTAATATTTCCCAGATCCAATTGTTAAGTATTTATCTACCAGGAGACACTATAGATATTTTGAGTCTTTATGTACCTGGCTGCAATTTGAATGGAGACCAGATCTTGAGGACATTGGAAGATGTGATAACAGAAATCAGATGTTCATTGAGCCTTCCAGAGCACTACACAATGCTTATTTATGGCGATTTTACCATCCCACCGAATACTGGTGAGGAAGAGACAGGGAGGACAACATCGAACCACTACTTTGATTGTAAAGGAAATGAAGTGCTTCAGTATTTTTCAGCAGATCTGTGACCCGCACTTTCTAAACTCCTGTACGTTTTTCTGATCACCCCGCTTCTAACAGTTATAGGTTCAATTCCAGAACACGCTTAACTGACTATATTTTAATGTATGTCGAATCTTGGAAGCAAGTTGTCAATATGGAAGTTACAGAAAGGCTTGGAAGCGATCATGACTCGTTGGTGGCCAGCTGGACTGAAACATTTTGACACTCTCTGATCCCGTGCCAGATGTCACTGAAATGGAACTGGGGCAAATACCAAAACCAAGGAAGGGGCACTATAATTGAATAGTCTGGGATTTTCACCAACGGCAATCTTTGCAGCAAACCTCATGGAAGAAAAAGCATTATAGAGCATTTTAGGCTAGTAATGGCAAAAAGGACTTCATTCTGGCCAACCATTAAACCACACAAGGAAATAATATATCACAGAAATCTATCGCTCGGTTCGATGAGAAAGTAGAAATCTTCAGCAACAGCTAAGAAGGGTCTTAAGTATGAGACATCTTTCTCCAAATAACTCGATTGTTAAAGAACAAAACAAATCATAACGAATTGATAAATGGCAAAAAAGTTAAGCCCAAGAATTTTGAAGAAACAAATTAAATCTTGCTACTAAGGAAAACAATCCAACAGGTTTTGGAAGGTTGTGACCATGGATACTCCGTAGGGGCGAATACATTGAAGAATTATATTCGTTCTAATACATGGGTGAACATTTAAGAAACTGTACAGTGGAAACAAGACTACAGCTAAATCCCTCAATACTACTTCCCCCGCACGACATGAAGGCCATTTATATTACCCCCAGTTTTTTCCTTGTATTACTTCTACTACACCCAGAGGTAGAGCGCACCATCATCTATCAGAAGAGACCAGGCTCCCTGTCCAGATTTGTTACCCTATGGGCATGAATTGAGCTGATCATAAATTTGGGGCCTGATATTAACAAAGTCTTAAACACAGTACCCCCACTCAAACCATTCTTTATGGCATTCAGCGATTGTCCCATTATATAAAAAGGGAAGCAAAATATTTGGCCAGGTCTACCTTAACCGCCTGCACAGTTGGGTTGTTTCAGAAACTATACTTACTGAGGCACAAGCAAGCTTTAGTAAAATAGTAGGGACTATGGACCAGGCAACTAAGCCTCTTACGTCCTGTGTAAACACCATTATTAAGAAAGTCTCATTGTATCTAAATTTTATAGATCTAAATGCTGCTTTTGAGCTGGTTAATAGATCCAAACTAGGGCAAGAGCTAAACTCTATAGGGACCAGCAAGGAGTTGTTGCAGGCAATAAAAGTTTGGCACAACAAAACTAATGCTTGTTGTGACTTGGCAGGAGAATGCTGTAGTGGTTTTGCTAGCCCAACAGGAATTTGGCAAGGTTGTGTCCTAGACTCAGTCCTTTTTAGATTATTTCTAAACAACTTTTGACACGTACTTGTGTGAATACACCTCTAATGTACTCAAATTATGCAACGAAAAAATATCAATACTACTCTTTGGAGATCACTCTGTCCTTGCATCTGTGCCAGAGAATACCATGCATAAGCAGACAAATTCATCAACTACTGCAAGGAAAAAGATCGGACAATCAACATTGAAAAGAGTAAAGTAATGGTCATTATTTTCAATAGTATAGCATACCACCCGAGAAGGTCTCAAGGCACTAGTTGCTACCTGCTTTTCGGTGATCTGTTCATTTGAAGAGCCAGGTCTTGAGTTTTTTCCTGAATTGCCAGGCCGATGGGGCAGTCCCCAGACTAAGACCACAACCTTCAATTACTGCCATAGAAGTAGAAAGTGTGAACACTTTTGACTATTTAGGTGTAGGCTTCAATTGGAAATGAAATTGGCATGAACATTTAGAAAAGGCTTCAACTATTTTCAAGTGAACCAATAATGCAGTCCTAAGATTTCAACATTAGGTCAGCAGTCAACCTCGCAGTATAACTCTGCAAGTGCATAGACATAACACAGTCGCTGCATTTTTATTTGGAACTAAATTGTGAGGCTACAAAAACGCAAAGGATTTGCAAAATAATTGAGAATAGGTTTTCAAGATTATTGAAGCTAGGTCCAGGTATGAATGAATGAATTTGGGATTTGTATAGCGCATGGCTGCCCGGAAGCGTCCCAGCGCTGTGATTGCAGACATACAACTGAGGATAAGAGCTGAGGGGGAAGGGAAAGTTATTGTGGGAAGAGGTAAGTTTTGAGAAGCTTTCGGAATTTCATATGATTAGGTTCAGACCGGAGTTGAATTGGGAGGGAGTTCCAGAGGGTTGCGGCTACCACCGAGAAACGGCGTCTACCAGTGCGGGCTTTTTTTAGTTCGGTGGACCGTGGCCAGGTTGCCTTGCGCTGATCGTAAGGGTCTGTTCGGTGTGTATGGGTAGAGCATAGATTTGAGCATTGGGGGTCCTTGGTTTTGCATGGCTCTATGGGTGGTACATAGGGACTTGAATTTGACCCTTTCGCAGATCGGCAACCAGTGCAGTATCTTAAGGGAAGGTTTGGCTGAAACTCTACGAGGGGTGCCAGTAAGTATCCGTGCAGCGGCATTTTGTGTTCGCTGCAGGACATTGAGCGTGGATTCAAGGGCACACAAAAAAAGGGCATTGCAATAGTCTAATCTTGATAGTATTAGACCTTGCATAAGCATTTTTTGGGAGGTTACAGGGAGTAGTGGAAGGACCTTCCTAGTTGATCAGAGTAGACCAACACAGATGCCAGCTGTTTTATTGGCTTGTGTCGTCATGGAAAGATTCTGTTCCAGCCAGAAGCCTAGACTTTTAATTTCAGTTTTAGGCTGGGGGATGGGTCCTAGGGAAGAAGGCCACATAGCAGTGGGGAGGGATGGTGGTTGGTGTCCCAGAAGCATAAGCTCGGTCTTTGAGCCGTTGAGCTTAAGCCTTGAATTGGACATCCAGGCATGTATACCTTCTAGGCAGTCATGGAGGTTTTTGATTTTTTCTTCCTCGAGTGAAAAAGATACGATCATTTGGGTGTCGTCAGCGTAGGTGACGGATTTTATCCCAAATGGGGTGACCACGTCTTCCAGTGGGGCCATGTATGCATTAAACAGGGTAGGGCTCAATGAAGAGCCCTGGGGGACCCCACACTGGAGGGAGAGGATATCTGAACGGACGTTCCCTTCACAGACCTGGAAGGTGCGGTTTTCTAAGAAGGAGGAGAGCCAACTTAGTGCCGTTCTTCTCACTCCTAGTTCAGACAATCTCTGTATTAGGATCTTGTGGTCCACCGTGTCAAATGCAGCGCTTAGAACCAGGAGGATCAGTAAGACCGATCCCCCTGAATCCAAGATGCATCTGGCCTCCTCTACCACTTTCAGGAGGGCTGTCTCGGTCCCCTGACCTGGCCGGAAACCTGTTTGTGAGGGTCGAAGTAGATTATTGGATTCGAGGAAGGCTGACAATTGTTGGTTAACTGCCTTCTCTACGATTTTGCTCAAGCCAGGCAGGAGAGAGATCGGTCGAAGGTTGGATAGGTCTGATGGGTCATGTCCTGGTTTTTTCTGTAGTGCTTTGACCATGGCATGTTTCCAGCTGGGGGGGACCACTCCTTGGCCCAGCGAGGTATTAATTAGGTTGGTGGCCAGGTGGGATATGGTGGGTCCGACTTGTTTTAGAATTCGAATTGGAGCGGGGTCGTTGGGGGAGCCACTTTCCAGGTCTGACAGGGCTTTCAGAAAGTCATCGTTAGGTAGCCCCTTGGCACCCCTCTACCTGCAGACTGGTATTAAACCCATTTCATATATTATCAAGTTATGCTAGGTTTTGAAAAAGGCTCAGAGTGCACTGAAATTGGTTTAGCGCACCATACCTGAAGAAATGCAGGGGCTTTTATCTTCTAGCGGAGGCACTAGTATTTGTTGAGCAGTACATGTCAGGAGAACTCTCATGACCTTGGGACTTGGGCATCTTTGGACCGACCCTTGAACAACTGGGAGAGTCAATTTAATAAGAGTGTTGTTTCAGGTTGTTCAAAAGCGTGACTACCACGCCTAGGGATTTTCTGAGCTAACTGTTTTACCTATCGAATAAACTTACAATAGGTCAGAGAACTACCTTGACTGGCTATATCCAGATGCATGATGCACTTTATACATAAAGTTTAGACTCAGCCAACCAAAGATTATCAAGCAAAATGTACAAGTATGGTGTTAAATAATGTTTTTTGAAACAGTGATTTTGGGGGTCGGGCAAAGATATTGCACTTCATACTTTTATGCATAGACACAGTAGCTCCTCGCTATAAATAGCTTGTTGCATTATCTAAATCTTCCTCTATAAATTCCTGTGTTGAAGTCCTAAAACTTTGTTATAGAACAGACAATCTCATGATATATTCTGCTGAAGTCACTTACATTTGGTCTGCCTGACTCATAGTTAGACCGGTTTAGTGGGACTTTGAATACTATTCTTAGAGCTTTGGTTAGTGACACAAGCCCTTTGCAATGTATTTTTTAAAACAAATATATTGCATTTAGGGTTTCCAGTTAACCCCAATGTTAACTGATAAATCCACACCAACATTTGTTTTTCAGTAGAAACCATAAAAGACCAGATTTTGATGCATTTTTACTGCTTTGGTTTTCAAATAAACACAAAGTTCTACAGGCATGACCCAGCGCTGTAAAGTAAACCTCATTCACGATGCGAACTGTACAAGCCGACAACCAAGGGTTGGGGGAAACATGGCGGCCGCTGGCTAGAGCGGACCGCGCGCTCCAAGCAGCCCTCTGAGACCCTTCGCTGCACCGCTGTAAAAAATACTTGCAATGGAGCTGAAAGCGGTTTAAACATTGAACGGATATTACTGCGGATTTTGTTAAAATCTCTGGAGAGGTTCGAGCCTTTTTCTTTTCTCACCAGGACTCGGTGAATGTGTCTGCCTGCGGCTGGTTCCTCCCCGGCCCCCGCCTTTCTTCCGTGTTGGAGGCGGGCAGCCGTGGAGCTTAGGCGCGGCCGGGCGGCCGCTGCTAGAGAGCTCCTCGGCACGATTTCTGGCGGAGGAAGAGGGGGAGGAACGTTGACAGATACCGTGTTGCCACTGACTCAATCTTTTTCTCCCTCCTTTGGTGGGACGCTTGAACGGACTTCAGCTGGGGAGGTGAGTCACACAGAAGAGTCGGAAGGCGCCCGACTATCTATAAGTAAGGATCTTGAGTTGAGCAGGGACGGGCTGAGTTTGGGAGGAAAAGTTGGAAGCACAGACCTTTCAGTAAGAATTACAAGAAGTAAGACCAGGGGCCGTGATAAGGGGTCCAGATTGGTGGAAAAAAACTACAGGTCCCAGGGTGCACCTTGGGGGCAGATCCAACCATAGGTCTGGATTCTAAAATAAACTCAACTGAAACGAAGGGAGCAACCACAATTAAGGGGATCAAAAACGTCAAACAAAAGAAGACTAGAAATAAAAATCCGAAGATCTCCAATGGTATAACTCCATCATTGCGGTCCTTTTTCAAAACTCTACCCCAAGTGTTAGAAATTCTGCAAGATATGGCAACATCAAGGGGTGAGGGTTTGCAGCAGGACAAACAAGAGAGTCTGCAGGTTACGTTAAAAGCTGCTTCAGGCGTGGGCTCTTCCCCCCACTCAGTGCCTGGATGGGACAGTATCTGCAGCGCCTTTAGGGGCTCCCATGCCTAGATCTAATTCACTCCTAATTGCTACCCCGCTGAGTATTCCAATAATCTCAGAGGCCGACAATGCTAGTGAGGTACCCAACCCGCATGAGGAGCGGGAAGACGAAGGGGGGCAGCCTGCGTTAATATCAGGAAAGGAGGCAGCAGATCGGGGTCAGGAAGAAACAGGAGTGGGCAGCACTCTCGAGGCTCTTGTTAGCTCTATAACTGCGATGAGAGAGGAAATAAGACGCGACTTCGCAGTCTCCAAAGCTAATCAGAACGATATAAGAGCATCCTGTGAGATACTGGATCAAAAGGAGGATGGTCTCTGTGAAAGAACTGAAATATTGGAAAGCTCAGTGGGTGCCCTGACTCTAAATCTAGAGTCTGCCAGATCTAAAATACATACCCTCCAAAGAGACGGAGAGAGTATGCGGAGGCGGATTGAAGTGTTGGAGAATTACTCCAGACGGAATAATATTCGACTTTTGAAGATCCCTTAAGGAAAAGAAGGGGCTAACCTGAAAAGCTTTATAATAAAGTTATTAAAAGACTCCCTTAATCTTGACGAGACGGTCGAAGATCTTGAAAGAGACATACAACGAACACACCGCGACCCCTTCCGTCTGAAGCAAGAAATAAGCCTAGAAAGGTGTTAATTACCTTTTTAACATACGCTCTCAAGGAAAAGATTTTGAATCTTGCCCTGAAGGCAAGAACAATGCAGGGCTAGGACTTTTCTTTTGAGATTCGGTCAGATCTTTCCAAAACCACTCTTGATAGACAGTGGGAATTGGATCAGCGCATGGAAAAGTTTAGATCACTAGGAGCCACAGTTCAGATGAGATTTCCTGCATTCCTACGGATCATGTACAATAACAAGATGCACAATATCCGCTCCATACAAGATGCAGATGAGCTACTAGAAAACATACGAGATCACGCTCAGGCTCAGAATGTAAAATAACTCAGGCTCAGGTAGAGAGGTATAGAGGCACTCATATGTACGTCTCCCTAGGGTCTTCTCTGCTAATGAGAGAAAGTCAGTGAGAGAGATAATGTGAAGGGAAAGGGAAGGGAAAAAAATATATAACAGAAATAAAATAATAATAAAAAAAGGAAGTAAGCGGGAGGGAAAAATAAATAAAAAGGGGGAAAGGAAGGAATAAGAAACAAAAAAAAAGGAGAAGGAAGAGGGAAAAGAGAACAGAAAGGAGGAAAAAATAAAAAATAAATAAACCCCAAATTATAAAAATTGCCAAAAAATCAAAACAACATCTTAAGGGGGTTAGACAACCGTTATACAATTCTGTCCTCAAAAAAAAAAAAAAAAAAAAAAAAAAAAAAAAAAAAAAAAAAAGGGAAACAAATATAACTAATATATATAAAAAGATCAAAGTGAATAATATAGAAGTTAAGATCTTCCTTTGGGACAATAACTAGGGTTCCTCCTTTACGTCCATATTGGTCGGTAATAACAGCTCCATACCTGTAAATACTAGCAGCAGCGGGAGGTCGAAGAGCAAGGCTGTAGGGGGCGTGAATTTGGCCAGACACCAGGCCAGAGTAAGTAGGGGGGGGGTTTCCCAGGGGGGTGGAGGGAGGGGTGGGAAGAGGGGTAGAAATAGTAAAAAGTCCTCACGAGTCTACCCTATTTAGCATTTTAGCTTGTCCTTTTTTTTCAATTTCAGACTTATAATAAATCAATACTAGGACTTGGCCAGTGGAAGAGAAAAATTACGAAGGAGTTGGGGATAGACATAATAAAATGACATCCGTCCACTATCTATCCTGGAATGTCAACGGTCTGCGTGTGAGAGGTAGACGAGGTCGTACCTTACAATATTCGAGAGACTCTCAGGCACAGATCATAGTCCTCCAGGAGTCACACCTACTTAAATCAGAGGCCACATCTATACTTAAAAAACAAAGGTGGATTGATAAATTCTGTTCTACAGACCATAACGCTAATATCAGGGGGGTAATATTTATCTTTAAGAAATCTGTAAAGGCGCAAATTCTGGATTATAAAGAAGACCATACAGGGAGATGGTTAATATTGAGAGTCTCACTGGATGGTCAAATCCGTACCCTGGTGGGCTATTATGGCCCCAACTCAGACGACCCATCACACCTAGATGCTGAGCTAACTGTTTTACCTATCGAATAAACTTACAATAGGTCAGAGAACTACCTTGACTGGCTATATCCAGATGCATGATGCACTTTATACATAAAGTTTAGACTCAGCCAACCAAAGATTATCAAGCAAAATGTACAAGTATGGTGTTAAATAATGTTTTTTGAAACAGTGATTTTGGGGGTCGGGCAAAGATATTGCACTTCATACTTTTATGCATAGACACAGTAGCTTCTCGCTATAAATAGCTAGTTGCATTATCTAAATCTTCCTCTATAAATTCCTGTGTTGAAGTCCTAAAGCTTTGTTATAGAACAGACGATCTCATGATATATTCTGCTGAAATCACTTACATTTGGTCTGCCTGACTCATAGTTAGACCGGTTTAGTGGGACTTTGAATACTATTCTTAGAGCTTTGGTTAGTGACACAAGCCCTTTGCAATGTACTTTTTAAAACAAATATATTGCATTTAGGGTTTCCAGTTAACCCTAATGTTAACTGATAAATCCACCCCAACATTTGTTTTTCAGTAGAAACCATAAAAGACCAGATTTTGATGCATTTTTACTGCTTTGGTTTTCAAATAAACACAAAGTTCTACAGGCATGACCTAGCGCTGTAAAGTAAACCTCATTCACGATGTGAACTGTACAAGCCGACAACCAAGGCATCCTGAATAGCAGCAGAATTTGTGGTCACCAAAAACTTTATTGCCAACAGTCTTCTTATTAATTCCTTAGCAGACATCGCCCCTAAGACTATGATGAGCAGAAACATGCCTAGATCACACAGTACTATCACATTTATTAATCAAGTTATTGGTATCTTGAGACAAACAGCAGGGCAGTGTGACACTGGTTAGCGATAAGAGAGCACTGAACACCCCACAAAATACATATCTCCAGTCCCAAATAGAAAATCATCATTCAGTCAATCTTTGTTGTTTGTCTAAAGATTAGAGCAGCATAAAGGTGAGTTAAATTTTCACCATTAACCTTTTGTCAGCTGGACTCAAATTTTAATGGGTGCACAGATATCCCCTTCCATGTGCATCTTGGATATAGTATAGAGGTGGACTGTTGGAAAGAAGAATTTTGATGCTGGGATACGAGACGGGTAGGAAGGGGAGGAAAATAATGAAAAGTTACTCAGGAGACAAAATATAAGGTAAACGTACGAGATGAGAATTAGGAGCCGGAAAGAAGAATTATAATAAAAATAAACGAGGAAAGGAAGGAAAGATAAGCCAGATTTTTTATTATAAGCACTGGATAAACACCATCCTCATAATTTATGGAGTGAAAACGAGTAAACTCTAATAAACATTGATTTTTACAGTTTGTGAAAACCATGGAAAACACTGAAAAAAAACCACACCAGAATTCACAACAAAAATACTGAAAACACATAAGCCTAATTGCATTTTAGTGTCTGTTTTTTTTAACATAAATGTTTTAGCTAAGGTTACCTTAGGTTTATATATAGGATTTGCATGTTTTATTATTATATTGTATACTAAATAGGGTTATGTATATTGTAAAGGATATTGCCGAGAACAATAAAGCTTGTTGTTGGTGAGCCATAGTTACTCACCAGAGTGAAAGAACCAGGCTCACTGAAACTATGCAGCCCTTCTGCTTCTAAACTCACCATAGCCCAGAAGAGGGCCAATGTCAAAGGTCAACTGCTCCCACAGCTATCTTCAGGACCTAGCCAAGGGGTCTGCTCCTCTTTAGCCTAAGCAGTTCTGCCAAGTAACTAAACATGGCCCAGCCAAACTCAGGTGAGCCAGACTGTAAGCAAATGCCCATCGCGGCCCTCCACCGCCCAGAGAAGCTGGCAATAGACTATTTGGCTGTCTCAAGCCAGAAAAAAGTTATATGGTAATTGCAGAGGCAGAGCTGTAACTGCACTTATAACTACAACACCAGGTGCTTGGCTAGAGCAAGAGGGTAGAGTGCCTAAAGCAGAAGAGGAGGGAACCCACCTTGAAGCATATTGCGATGTTTATAGTGTTGTGCCTTAATGCAGTATAAAGTATTTTTTCTCTAAAATAAAAGCACAGGGATAGATCATCACGTTAGTGCACTGCTGTGTGTGTTGTTCACTTCTGAGTTTGTAGTACCCTCATACCAACCTTCTTGAAAAGCCTGCAACTGTTTGCAATAGCTACCACTTACTTAAGTCCTGAAGGGGTTGTACTTAGTTATACAATCAGTAAGTAAGGGGCTCAATTAAGCCCCAGCTACAGAAAGGTAAGGGAAGACCTCTGAGTGAACTAGCCCAAGGGGTACACTCTCCCTAGTGTTACAATACTGAATCAAACATGGAGTATTCCTTGCCTGCCTGGAGAAAGTCCTATGCCACGCGGATGCCCAGTCAATCAATCAAGAAAAATGAATCGTCTTCTTTTTTTAGTAAGACCCTCACACAGTCTAGTATTGGCATGCTTAATCATCGGGTCTTGTCCTTTCCCCTAAAAGCCACGATGGGTTCGACAGTGTTCCACGGAGCACTTTTGATATTATTGTGACCACTTAGTATCCCTTTATTAGCGGTCTGGGTGGGCATGGATTCAGACTTATATTGAAGGGGGTTTAGGATATAATGGTCCTATGACTCTAAAATGACAATGAACATGTTTCAGCCCTATTCTACGGTCTCTCAGGTCCAGGGCTTTCGTCAGGACATTTCAGTGTTAATTGCCCCAGTAGTGCATGCATTCAGAATGTATTATGTAAAAAAAAAATATATATATATATATATATATATATATATATATATATATATATATATATATATATATATATATATATATATATATATATATATATATACACATGCATATTCGCTCTTTGATGGATCTGTGTTCCTGAAAAAGTGAAGGCAATGAATCATCACCATCATTGGTCTACCACATAGGAACAAACTGGAAGGCTATGTTGTCTGCTTCCCATGGCACGTGTTTGATGGTATTGGCGGCCATCAACTGAGTAGTGCCACACCATACATATTTGTGTAATTGGTGTCAAGCACGTGACCCACCCCACCCATTCATACACCAAGTTTTTCACTTGCTGTTATTTGCATATCGTATGTTACACATATTTTGTGATCCTTGTTTTTCATGTCTTAATCGCAAACTAAACTGGTTAGTGATAAAGAAATAACGTGAAATAGCATACACAAGGTGCCAGCACCTCCATCCATACTATCTATTGTCACTTACTCCTTACGGGATTTTAGCCCTACCACTCGGTGAGGGGAAGCATATTCCTGTAGTCAAACACTGATGTTATTCAGGCCACCAGGAGGTATATAGTGGAGTGAAAGTTTTAAGCAGGTTTTAAAAATTGGTAAGGAAGAAAGAGAAGAAATGTGCGTAATAGCCGAAGTTATGAAGACAGGGTCCCCCCACTCACGTCATCAAGTGTAACATGTCTCTCAGTTACCTAACTGGGTGCCCACACTCTCCCGGCTTGTCTAAACTTTGTATGCAGGGAAACTGGCTTTAAAAGCATTTTCTGTTGATGGTCACGTGATGATGCAGAGTGTCATCACTACGTCATGTGTATGCAGAGGAACTTGTGGAGTTTCTCCTTGGGCACAGGTGGGGGTCACACTGGCATGTGTGTTACAAGGCACAGTGCCAAAAAATTTTTTTTTTAAATCATAAAATTACCATGGAAAAAGTGTAAAAAAAAGTGGATCAGAGTCCGCTATTAGTGCTGAAATTAGTATAACACATTACTTGAAGTGATGTTAAAAATACTGTGGGTAAAGAAATTGTGTAGGCGCTCCCTGAATGTCGTTCGAGTGGTAAATAAACAGCATATTTAAATTATCTAGTCTTGGTGATATAGACATTCTAAAACACATGTAGGGCGGGAAAGGCTAAGTCCATAAAGGAGGACAGGATTAAAAGTGATTTTTTTTTTGTTTTTTAGGAAAAACTGTTTTCAAGGTGGATACTGTGAGAAGCAGTCCCAACATATGTTAAATATCCTCTAAAACCATCTGAGTCACTCTGTGGCAATAATATAGTGGCGGAGTAGAGGGTTGGTATACTGAGTCAGTATACACTCCAGCTCACAGATGGTGGTTTGGAACTTAAGACTGTGTTTTATCTTAAGAAGTGAACAAATATGTATTTATTCTCTTTCTAGAGATACAAATAAGTGGCGAGAAGGAGTGTCTTGGCTGTGACAAGTACTCTGCCATACCATCTATTGCCCCTATCAGTAAAAGGAATTCAGCGGGTTCCATGGAATCTCCTAGTTGAGGCGGGTCTTGTCTCTCTTCAGTTTGTACACCCACGTTGTTCTTTTTCCAGAAGAGATTTTGTGATTTCCATGTGTTGTGAAAATGTTTCTATAATCGTCCAATACATCTTGTTTTCACTGCGATTTCTCAAGGTAATGAGCTGTCAGGCTTGCGGATGCTTTTTTGCAGTGGATGGTACTCCTGTGTTCCCCAATCCTCATCTTTTATATTTCTTGTTGTCATGTCTACATAGCATAGCCATGAATTGGTCACCCCATATTGCTAAGATGGTCTTGAATCACAAGAGAGTGGGAGGGGCCCTCCTGAGGGAATTTCGGGCTTCACCAAGGAGGTCGCTTGCCCCAGCAATTGACCTCTACAAGGCCAAGGGAGTAACATCAGCCCTATATGGGGCAGAGCTGTGGGGGCATTGCTGCCTGGATTCCTTGGTAACATCAGAGAGCAAGCTCTTGAAATCTCTAATCGCCCTGCCTCCAAGCACCCCTACAGTGCCTGTGCTGTTGGACACTGGGTGTAAGAATATCAAAGATCAAGCCCGGCTTCGTCCACTCCTTCTATGGGCACGTATTTGGAGGGGTGAAGAGTTAAAATCATATGCTGAAGGGCTGGCAGAGATAATGAGCTTGGGCGGTTGGGCAAAGATCAAGTGGTTGAGAGACACGAAAAAACTTTTGGAGGATATTGGGCTAGGGGACTGCTGGTCATCAAGAACGGCTCCACCAAAAGATGTTTTGAAAAGACTCTACTGGAAATGGGTTGCGGACCAGCTAGTGACAAATTCTAGACATTGTAAATCTACAGCTGCCTTTTTAACAATCAAAGATGCTGTAGTCTACGAACCATATCTGGACCTAATTACCCTGGCAGCTGATCGAGCATTGTATTTTAAATTCAGAGTGGGCTCCCTTTCACTTGGTGCCCTGGTGTCAAAGTGGAAATCGGGTGTCCACACGTCCCCCTTTTGCGCCCGTTGCACCATGAGGACAGAGTCTATACCGCACATATTGTTTGAATGCCCTGACTATGCTAAACCCAGGGGCTTTTGGCTCAAACCCCTTTGTCGCAATATGGGCACGCGTAGTCATCTGGTAGCTCTTCGCATCCTTATGACGGACACTTCCCCTCCTATTGTTTGTGGTGTAGCCAAATTTTTAAAACATTTTTGGTTGATTCGCTGCAAGAGATTATCAATAGCGGTTTAATTCGTTTTTTAGTTAATTTATTCTGACATCACATGTCTTTATCTGTTTTAATTGTACATTCAATACTGCTCTTAAAATGTCTTTTTAAAGTTTTTTCTAAATGCTGTATTTGTGTACGCTTTCAAGATATCTTGCATATCGAATAAAAGCTTCCACCAACATAGCATAGCCTGCAAGGGCACTCAATGAGGTAGACCACGTTTTCAGATTTACACTTGAGGTGTCTGCTGTTCCAACGAGTGGCTAAATCCACGCCCAAAGTCTTGATGTTTTTAGTTAGGGGCTAGGCGGGTACATTGACCACATGGGCAGTGACAAGTTACAGTTGGGAGATTCCACACGGTACTGAGACTTTGTGGTTTTTGTCCTTTACGTCTGGTGTGGACCAGAATGTCCCTGGTGCTTCTATTCTTTTTGAACCAAAAAAAGGGGGTTCTCAAAGGACAGTTGGATGGAGATACGTCAGTTTTTATTAATGATTTTCTTTCATTGTGTTGAATAAGTTGGGAACAGCGGACATACACCAACTGTAATCCGCTACAAAAGCGCATCCACGAGGATGACAGCTCATTTCATGACCTTGTTATTATAGCAAAGCTTTTAACTTTAGTCCTTTTTTAAGGATGATTTAATTTTTTATATTTTGTTTGCTACTTTGTTGTCATGTGGCTTGGTGTT
The DNA here is from genome assembly GCF_964261635.1 of Lissotriton helveticus. Lineage (NCBI taxonomy): Eukaryota > Metazoa > Chordata > Amphibia > Caudata > Salamandridae > Lissotriton > Lissotriton helveticus. Next base: position 513,483,671 of record NC_136071.1, on the reverse strand, counting down.
TTGTCATACGATGGCTGTGTGGAGGAACAATGGAAAAGGAGCTGGCGGTATGAAGGTGAGTGTACTGGCGGATGTCTTGCCATATGATGGTGGATGTGTTGGCATGTTGTTGTGAGGCAATATGGAGGTAGGTATGTTGGTGTAAGATGGAGGACATATGTAGTTACAATTTTGCTTGGTTGACATATGATGGTGGGTGTGTACAGTGTTGGTGCAAGATTTGCAGACTGCATGCTTCCCCATCCCACCACAGTAGCCCCAGTCTGTCACTTCCTCTGCAGCCCCTGTGTGAAAGCTAGGCTTGTCTGTGCAGGGACCCTCGGAACTCCCTTGTCATCCACTCCAAAGCCCCTGCTCCCCCAAAGCACGTCTATGTGCCCCTGTACCTGCTGCAGCTCCTGTGCAATTTAGTGCCTATCTGTGTGTCCCGCCACCCTGTATCATCACTGTGTGTGCTCATCGGCTTGCTCGGAAGACCCCGTGGATGTCCCTGCCTGCCTCCCATGTACAACCGGCATCTCCTTTTTGTGCCACCAGCAGGGCACCCTTTCCTGCAGCCCATCAGTCGGCCCCCATGCAATCCCTTTGTGTAGACACTCGCCCACTGCAGATCCTGTATGGGCCACCCTTGCAGCCAACCTCTGTGTGCCCTCCAGCCTGTAACATTAGCAAAAAAGCGGATAGGTTCGGCTTGTAACTTAAAATGCAAGCCTGAACTTTTGGCTTTACCAGTATCTTTTTAAATCTCTCCTGGTGGCTCGTTACAATGATCAGGGGCGTAACACAGGAACCCGCAGCCCCCGCGGTGCGGGAGAGGCCAAAAGCTCCAAGGGGCCCCCTCGGCACTGCACTCTGGCCAGAGAGCTCCTGATTGAGCCCAGAGGGGGCCCCTCTACATACCGTGCAGGGAGGACCCCTCACTTTTTGTTACGCCAGTGACAATGAGCAGGCCAAAGAGTGGTGGTGCAGCTGCTAGCCATCCATGATATTTTAAACCCCCCACCTCCTCTTGCTCCGAAGATTCAATACTGGAAAACATCACACAGCACCATCTTGTGGACTTTTGTGATGGTGCCGCACGGCATCTGCCTGCAGTCCCTGTAATGAAGCACCCGCCCTACTCAGAACAAAATGTGGAGGAGCGACGAAAGCCTGGATGCTTATTCTTGCCTTGTGCCTGAAGGGGGCGTCAATCTCACCTTCTACCTCCCTCGTAGAAGATACTGACAGGGCGAGGAAAAGTGAAGCAGTGAATGAGAAATACGGGGTGGTTAGGGAAACGGAGGGGACTGGATGCTAGGCGGCTGCAGGGATAGAAGGGGCAGTTGACCACTACGCCAAAAAAAGAACACAAATGAAAATCTTATAACATCACTCTTGCTGGAGGGACCGAGTGATAAAAACAACATATCAATTCCTATAGTTCCTTCCGTAGCTCTTGCACCACCTGGTGTCACAATTTAAGAAAGCGTTGAATCAAAACATTTATATTACATTGAGACAAGAGAACACTGACTTGTAGAAAGGAAAAAATATCATTATAATGAAATAGTGAAAGGACTTGATGTTGGTGTACTACTTTGTGACCTCTGACCAATGCCACGGAAATTAAGGAGAGAGGCAGAATTAAGTGGAAGGAGAGGGCGAGAATAAAAAAACAGATTAGATGGTGTCAGCTTTTAACAGAAGTCTTGTCTGAACACATATTAAAAAACATAAATACAGGTTTAAGGATACAATTATTTAAAAGCATGAATTCGAAATTGCACATAGAATCCCGTTTTTGAATCTAATTGTAGCTGTTCAACTCAAGCTCGTCAACCAGATAATCAGTATAGGATGCCATCCTTTAAACAGCACACTTCACAGGACAATATTGCTCAGTCCTTATCGCTGTAATTATAGGCGAAGTCAACTTTAAGAGAAAGTGGGGGAAAAACGTTTGAGAGCAGCACTGTTCTCGATATTGCTCTAAAACTGGCACTGATCTATGAGACGTTTGGATCCAGACTCCATATCAGCTCAATTTGTCTGAATACTGCCATTCTTTCAAGTTTATTCTATTCATCTATTTGTAGAGTGCCACATGCACCACGTATAGGGCCTTTGCCAAGTATTTTAACAAAAAAGAAATCCTTTCTGTGTATTAGTCTTTCTAAAGTGACCAACAGGCCTACACATTTGACTCATTTGCTGTTACTTTTAAGTTTTAAGCAGTTTTTCAACATTAGTACGCCACACTAGAATGTCATTTTAGTTACTCTCAAAGTTTTTTATTTAAAATGTTTTTTTCGTAAAAACTTTTTTTTATGTATAAAAAAGAAGAACATGTATATTCACAAACTTTATATCACGCTTTAAATCATTTAAAAAGTGTGCTCTGTTACACTTATAACTACTATCTAACAATTCCGGGTTACGGTTTCTAGTTCAGAGTCACACTTGGTTCAAACAATATTTGTGTATTCACATTCAATAAATCAAAACAATACAATTCATTAATAATTAATAAGTCCTATTTGTCGACGCGTTTCGGTGCGTAGATTGCATTTGTGGCACCTTCCTCAGGACAGACTAAATTAAAACAAACGTGATAGCTTCTTTCTAAAAAGGAAAAAATAAGTATAATCAATATATTTTCCTAAAGAGAGTTTTTATTCTAGTTGTGGGCTAATTTACAAGTGGTTGCTTTTGAATATATTGGGTCCCCTTACTTGAAATTTTAGGGATTTAAGTCCTTGTATTGATCTTTCAGGACTGCTTTATTCCTATATGGCGTTACGTTTCTCCTTGGTAGCGCCAAAATCTTATTCTTTTATTGACTTTCTACAAAAAGAAAAGCAGGGAATTAAGCTCCATGCTGGAGATAATGGTATTGGCTAGTGCATCCATATTTCATAATTTACTCACTTATAGAGATTTTATGTATCCCTTTAAAATATGGGTGTCTGTCAAAGCTGGTACTGTTTTCCAGTCTGGCCCTCAAGCGATTTGGTGGTATTACTTTGCCACATACATTTGATGATGTTACTGCGCCTATAGACAACACATTAATTAATTAAAGAGTTTTTGGCCTACTTATTTGGGTAGGTTTGGTTTAGAGGAGTAATTTGGCTGATACTCACCTGGCAAGTATTACTCAATGCTTACACTCTGGCACTTTCTTTATTACACCCTCTCCAGTGGTGTCTGTCAACCTGTATTTGGAGTGACATAGTGGTGTATTTAAGTATCATCACCTCCACCATATTCTAATAACCCTATCTTCTGTGCTTCTAGGGCAATTTGGTATGTCCCACATACCTTGTTAATTTGACAGGTTTGGCATAGGTCCAGAGTGCGCCTTGACTTTTTGTTTGGAGCGAGGTCTGTTCTTTTACCTGGAAGATTAATAGATCATCTTAGAATGGAAACAGCGACGTGTTGATATTCCGTCTGTATATTACTTCTGCCGCCTTAACATGGGCATCTACTGTTTACTTTTCGCCCAATGTCTCGCTCTCTTGAAATGAAACCCCATAATCTTTCGTTATTATTCCTGGGAGCGGGTCCCTTACCCTGCGCCTGTTCTTACAGAGCACTCAGCCCCAATTTGTGTTCATTATTCTCACTGGCGGTAAAAGTTCCCCGCTATTCGCCTACTACTTCGATGGTGCATGGACTATTACCGTCCTCCTGCTCAAATAGTGCAGCCCCTTTGCCAAGTAGCCCTAATGGGCGAAACAAAGAGCAGGGCAAGGCAAAAAAGTTCAGCTCAGAGAAAGTGAGTTGCAAACCCCATGGCTGAGTATAGAGAAGAAACGGAGATACAGGTCAAAGTTTGAGCGAAGTAGAGTGCATGCTCAGCCTATAAACTGCAAATAAAGAGGGTTGTGTTTGAAGGAGATGGGCTGTGTCAGGTATATAAAGCTTCTTCACAGAAAGTCAGTGTAGCTCCCTGATTTGACCAGATATACGATAGTGCTTCTTAAGCCCAAAGAGGGCCCAAGCAGCAGTATTGTGGGCAGATTGTGGTTTCATTATAACTTTTGCAGGGAGGCCAAAACATGTGTCATTTTTATTGTTAATATGACATGTATAAAGGTACAACCATGTCACGAGGTTAACAAATGGAAGAGGTATTAAACAGTCGTCTTAGTTGGGGAAACAGATTTTGACCACTCTTAAAATCTTGGCCATAGGAGCAAGAAAATGAAAGCCCAGGCTTTTTACGGCTTCCTTAACTGGGAGCCAAGGTGTTACATATAATGCTCAACATGTATTGTAGAATTCCCACGAGTCTGTCTCTTTAAGGAGGGATTCTATGGAATGGAATGCTATGATATGGGCAGTCAGATGGGAGGCTGCTGTATGACGACAGCACTGGGTAGTTGATCAATAAATGTACTAGTAAATCTACACTGTGTTATGGATTGCATCTTTTAAGAAGTGATGTTAACATTGGTAACACATTACAGAACTCCCCAGAAACCCTCCTTTCAGGAAGTCTATCAACCTTACCAAAAGGTCCCAGGATGCGTTTTTCCAGTCCAGGGAGGACCTGGCTTGGCAGTTCGAGCCGGACTGTTCTCAAGGCACAAGCTCAAGACTGATTTGCATATGGCTGGTCTAAACTGGGGTGGCATGGTGGGCAAAAGACCGATGGATTAAACACAGATCTATTGAATGGCGGTGAATGCTTGATTTGCTCTGCATTCCGTCCATTATCTGTGCGTTCATCGGGCAGCGAGACTTGGTTGATGTACAGATAAGGAGCTCAGATATGCCGCATTTATTAAAAAAGCACTTTTGGCAAGTTTAACCAGTAACATGCTGTGTTTGTTGTGAGGAGAATCAGTCTGGAAAATACAGTGTAAAAGATTGTTATATATGCACGCATTGGATCTGTAGGCAGAGCATCCTTCTCTTCTCTCCAGGTACATCTTTTTCAGTTTGCTTTTCATCTGGAAGCGCCTCAAGGAATTCTTTGTCATTCATGCAATGGAGGTTAATTTTCTGATTCCGTTTCTACATTAACTAAGTTTATGGTGCAGCAGTGCCACCTAGAGATGCATGGTGGTATATTTTCCCGATTACAAGTGGCATGTTGTTTTAAGGAATAATATGGTTAGACTTAAAAACAGGCAAAATAAATATTCGTCTGCGTTAACCTTATTCATTGCGTCCAACGGTAGTGGTATGTGATATATATATATATACATACACAAAAGTGTACGCAAATTGAAGCTCCAAAAATATTTTAAACAATCAAAGATTGGGGAGACTTCAACGGGACCAATTCCAATGGCGCAGGATCACACACAGGAGGTGGCGCCAGTGTTGAAACAGGAGACACAACGACAAAGGAAAGGGAATTGGCCATTGCATTGGAGGCACTATTGGTAGAAGGTGACACAACATCTGAAGTTTGTGACACACCCTTGTTGCCAGATTGCGTCATAGCCCGAGCACCATCGACATTTTATCCGGTCATGCTAAAGGATACCATCGATAGCTTTCAGGAGCAAGTAACACAGGATCTGAAAGCTCTAAACAAAAAAAATCCAAAATACAACAAAGGGTGACAAAAAGAAAAATGGAAAGAAAAATACCAAGGAGCTTCAATACCGGATGTTAATGACAAAAATAAGCAATGATAACAATGTGGTTGTAAGAAGTGCGGATAAGGGCGGTAACGTCGTTCTGTGGAAACGCGAGGATTATATCCATGAAGCAATGCAACAACTCAAGGATACGGAATGTTACAGCCGCAGCAATAAACAAAACCTGGAAGCATCCTATGGATGTTACAATTTAAAATTATCGCCATGGAAAAATACTGGTTTGCTGTCCATGGATGAATATAAATATTTGAAAAACAATCAACCCAAGACGCTAATTTTATACTTCATACCAAAAACAAACAAGGACGCAACCAACCCTCCAGGTAGGCCCATCATATCCGCACGAAACAGCATTTTCGAAAAAACTTCAATGTATATTGACTTCTTTCTCCAGCCTCATGTACAATCACTAAAATCTTACATCCGTGATACAGGAGATTTTCTAGAAAAAATGATGGATTTTAAATGGGGTGATGATTATTTTTTAATTACTCTTGATGTAACATCATTATATACATCTATTAGACACAAATATGGTCTTAGAGCCATAGAATACTATTTGTCACGAAGGGGTCCTAAACACAAGGAACATACAAACATGCTAGTGACCATGATTGAGGGTTGTTTGACTAACAACATTTTCATGTTTCAAAACAACTACTATCAGCAAGCCAGGGGTGTTGCCATGGGAGCCAGCTTCTCCCCAGGTATGCTTGTTTGCATATGGGCTGGTGGGAGGAACTGGTTCTCATGGACAAACACAGGGATGCTATGATCAGCCATGTGAGGACCTGGTGGAGGTTTATTGACGACTTATTTCTGGTGTGGCAAGGGACCAGAGATGAGGCGTATAAATTTATACCTGACCTCAATGTTAATGACCACAATTTAAATTTTACCGCTGACATTAGTGACCAACAAGTCACATTTCTTTACATGGAAATGTGTGTCCAAAAAGGAATCCTTGAAACACGCCTGCATAGGAAACCCACTTCAGGAAATTCTGTTCTACAAGCGACTAGCGCCCATCCCGGTCATTTAATTCAAAGTATCCCCTACGGGGAACTTTTACGTTTAAAGCGCATTTGCAGTAACAACTTTGATCTAGAAGTGGCACAAGGACAGAGCATGAAAAGGTTTCTAGAAAGAGGATATAGTAAAAAGTGTCTAGATGATGCGCTTATCAAGATAACGCAACGAACAGGGAACTCTTAGTGCAAACCAAACAAAGACTCCCACCAAAACCCAGAACAGTGATAAATTCAGGTTCATTTTACAATATAACCAGAATGAAAGTGCAGTGCGAAAAATTATCAAGAAAAATTGGCATCTTGTAAAGGAAGATCCAGTTATTGGAAAACGAATACCCAAACAACCAGCTATAACATACCGCCGGGGCAAGACTATGAAAGATACTCTGGTACGAAATGATCCAAGCGGACCAGTGGCAAAGGGCACATGGCTATCTCAGCAAAAAGGCTTCCTTAAATGTAAGACTTGTAAGGCTTGTCAACACGGGGTATTAATGACAAAATACAAAACACCGCTCAGTGAGAAAGAATGGGTCATTGAGAAAGCCTTAAACTGTAAAACAGAATTTGTAATCTATATCTTGGAATGTCCTTGTGAGCTAAGATATGTCGGAAGCACTGTACTTCAAGGACACAAACGAGTGCTACAGCACATCAGAGCCATTAAAAATAACGATCCGGCCTATCCAGTGGCACGCCACTTCAATGAGAAGCATAAAGGGGATCCAAAATATTTAAAGTATTATCTAATAGACTCAGTCCCGATCTCCAAACGGGGAGGGGACCGCGTAAAGGCTCTGCGCAAATTAGAGATGCTGTATATACTCAATCTAGATACCAAATCCCTGGGAGGCCTGAATGCAACCGAGGAACTTTGGTCTAGTCTGGAAATTTAACTAAATACTAAGTCCCAGTCTAATAATCCTGATCTGGATAATTTTCACAACTAGTCAAATACAACTGAAACAGGGGCTATTGCAAATGAGGATAGGAAGACGTATTTACAGAATTGTATATAGGTGTTAGATTTTGAGTATTTGTTGATCTATAGCCCACTAGGTTGATGTTTAATACAGTTATGTTTGTTACATTAACCAATTGGAATCTTAAGCCACTACATATTTATGTATTTATTCATCTAGTCACACATTCATGTCTATACCTGTGACCATATGTATTATTGTAATCATGGAAAAATCTTTATTATTGGTTAGGACAATGAATCTGTGTACACATACAAGTATGCATATAGATCTGTATGTTTAGATATTTCTATAGATATAGTTTTTATACATATTTATATTTGTAAGTATTTATACACATATTTTATACAATTGCTCGCAGCAACATGAACTGTCCCCTGTACCTATCGCTTCAGAAACACCCATTCCAAACCAAAATGAAATTGAATTAAGAATCAATGTACATATACAATTAGATGTCTTTTATGGATATATTTATTTGAATATATATATATATTTTTTTTAAAGAAAGTTCTCTCCTTTTAGAACTGAATAACAACCAACTACTGATTTTAACAATCCTGCTTATTCGGCTGATGCCTACATCTCCTTAATGTTATTGGGTTTTGCACAATTGAAAGGTTAATATGAGATTTTTTTCATCACACACATGAACATGATGAATACTCGGATTATGAAAATGGGATAGGTATATGCATTCAAGGTAGATGAAGCAATGTTAATTTTGAAAGGCCACTCAGGATTAAAGAAAAAATGAGAAATTATATTTGTAAAGATGGAAAAATTACAAGTATATGGCAAACCATCCCAATTTTTTTTTTAATTCATACATTAATTTGAGGAGGCTTTGTACATATTTATTTATTAATATATTTATACATCTATATATTTATATGGTCTCATTAATTTTGCATTGAAGCAAATACGTCTACCGAAGTTTAATGAGTTTTAAAATGTAAACTATTTTCCGTGAGCCATTATGTCATATGTATATATTGCACTTTAAATTTATTTGTGGTTTCTTCTTGCACTGTCACTTTAAAAAGTCTTATCACATGGTATCAGCAGTAAAAACAAGTTAAAAATATTTAAACCAATTGTGCCCCCATGAGTGCGTCATGTGATCAAGTCCCCCAGGAGGGACGAAACGCGTCATGGCTTCCACTACACCTCGCACAGCAATAAACTAATTGCAAATTGAAGCTCTGGTGGTCCGCGCTGTTTCTTTCTTGAGGTATGAGAATTGTGTTGGAGTTACCTGATATATATATATATATATATATGCTCCATAACTCTTCAAAGGAAGGGACAGCGCTCACGGAAGAGGGAAGGAAACCCTGTTTACTTGAACAGTTTACCCGGATTCTAAAACCATGATTTGAATTGAGATAAGACCTTTGCATACATAAGACATTAGTAGACATTTTGTCAGATTAGCCTGACCAACATTGTTAGAAGGGTTATTAAAATTAAGGGGTCTAAAACTGCAGTACCATTGAGGGATAGGGTTATTGGCGTGGTGAACCCCGCCGTTTCCAAGTTTTTCCTCCTGTGTAGCACGTTCTTGGTCCACAGGGTCTTGAGTGGGGCTTCCAGCAGCTGAGGCAATCAGAATACAAGATCAACAGCGAGTGAGATTAATCTCTTGGGTGCTAGCATACAGTGGCTGAATCTTAAATACCTGGTGTGTTGGCCCAGTTAGTCAGCTAAGTGCCGATGTTTAACAATTTTCCTACTGTATCCATAAATTGGACCAGACAGCAGGCTAGCTGGATATCCCCGCCTTCAAAGCATGCTTTCACTGCCTGCCTGCATGTTATCCCCTTTTTCTTCAGGGCAAGTTTTAATATGAGTCTTCTTTCCTTGTTTAGTCTCCCACATATGCACAGTAAATGTAGAACGTCCTCTTTTGATTCTCCACATAATCGACAGTGAGATGTTATCTGTGGTCGTTTCCATAGGGACAAATGAAGTAAAGATGGAAAGATGCCTAGCAGCAGATGAAGTTATTTTTCCTTTGTTGCTCTCGTGAAGCCTGCACCTAAGTAAAGTTGAGGGGAACCTCTTGAATAGCTCTGCAAGACAAATCAGCCATGTGAACTTTTCGTCAATGCGGCTTTGTCTTCCACAAGAGACATCATTTTTACCATTTTGTTTACCAATTCTTTGAAGCTTTTGCGGAACCCAGCACTCTTCCAGAGATCTAGTCTTGCAAGTAGGTCAAGGCCGTGCTACCTTTTTTTGACTTAAGCTCGTTCCAAAGGTGCACATACAGAGTCCCAGAATCCGCTCCCTTGAGTTTGTGCCAGGATTTGACGATGGCCCCCCCTTACATGCTATTTGTTGATTCCGTAAGCCGAATTCTAGTATTGTTTGTGCCGGCAAGGTATATTTGGGTAGATTTAATTTTATTCTCATTGCCCTAGCTACAGTGCTGTCCAAAATGCCTGTGTCTCTTCCTCGTAGGCACTCGCTCCCATAGGTGATAGTGGGGAGGAGCTTCGCATGAATTACCTGTAGCAAAGGAGTAAGACTTGGGCCGGATATTTTGCGTTTAATGTTTTTTAATGGAACCGCAGTTGCATTCCCTCTTCTTGCAATGGCTTCTTTTTGTTGCGAGAATGTGCTTTTGCTGTCCAATATTATGCCCAGGTGAGTATCAAATGAATTTGAGAACATAACATCTGAGGTTAAAGTGACACCACCTCTAGGGGTGTTTGACGTTAAGAATAACACGATATTGACAACCAATGCAAGTGCTCATGGTCTAGGAGCAGTGCTCAGCCGGTGTTCAAAACAAGGAGGAGTCATCACTGCTTATCCATTGTGTACATTGGATGATAGAGGAAAAGAAATGCGTTACTTACCTGTAACAGCAGTTATCCAGTATTGGTGTCTTTCATAGATTCACATGCCTGAATCATTACCCGTCGTCGAGACGGGAGCCCCCGGTACATAGAAAAGTAATGTCCTATAGAGAAAGTAGGCCTAAGGGCCTTGCCTTAGTAGCCTATCTATGTCCTTTTGTAAAAAGGACCAAATTCCAGAAGGTAGCCAATCAGCTACCACCTCCCTCTAGAACCTTCCTGTGAGGAGCCTCAGTCTCTCAGATTTTCGTACGCACTAAGCTAGGTAGGCGTAATATATGTTAGAGAGAGAGGTGAGACCTTCCAGGGGAGGCGGGAGGGTTGCATGTGAATCTATGAAAGACACCAATACTGGATAACTGCTGTTACAGGTAAGTAACGCATTTCTTATCCAGTATTATGGGTGTCTTTCATAGATTCACATGCCAGAATCAGAGTAGCAAGCAATACATCATGCACATTTGTGATGGAACAGCATAAGCAGTATGAGATAATACATATCATGCGACCATCAACAAGTAACAAGAAGTAAGTAAATAAATGTGCATACCAGTGAAGGATGGTGGGAAGGAGGAAGGCTCACCTCACTGGAATAGGTGGCGAAGAACAGCCTGGCCCACAGCTGCATCCTGCATCAGTTCTGTATCCAGGCAGTAATGCCTGGTGAAGGTATGAGGCGATTTCCAGGTCGCCGCTCTGCAAATGTCCAGTATCGGCACTTCAGCGAATAGCGCCGCTGATGTGGACACAGCTCTTGTAGAATGAGCTCTCACCTTGGAATGTAATGGCCGTCCGGCCTTGTCGTGGCAAAAGGCAATTGCAGAAGATATCCATCGTGAGATACTTTGTTTGGAAAGTGGCATGCCTTTTCTAGGTCTGCTGAAAGCGATGAAAAGCTGATTAGTTTTTCTGAAGTTCTTTGTTTTGTCTAGGTAAAACTTGAGACACCTCTTCAGATCCAGAGAGTGCAGGGATTTTTCTGCTGCAGTGCTTGGATTTGGGAAAAATGAACGGAGGACCAGAGGTTCATTAAGGTGGAAGTCCGATGGGACCTTAGGTATAAATCGAGGATTAGTTCTTAAAATCACTCTATTTTCCTTGAATTGCATGAAAGGAGTTTGTATGGAAAGAGCCTGTAGTTCGCTGACCCTCCTGGCTGAGGTCAGAGCAAGTAGGAGGGCTGTTTTCCAGGAGATGTATTTGACATCAGCCCTGTGGATGGGCTCAAAGGGGTGCTTCATCAGCTGGTTGAGCACCACGTTGAGATGCCATGATGGAGGAACTCTCCTCGGACGAGGAAAGGATCTGTAGAGCCCTTTAAGGAATTGTTTTATTAACCTGTGGGACCAGAGAGAGGGTCCTTTTGAAGTTCTTGTAAAGCGGGAGATTGCTGCTAAGTGCACTCTGATAGAAGCATGCGCAAGACCCGATTGTGCTAGTTGTAAGAGGTATGGAAGCAACTGCTCTGGGGTAACTTGAAATGGATGGAGACCTTTTTCTCCACACCAGATGCAAAAGCGTTTCCATTTTAAGGAATAGGTCTTATTTGTGCTATCAGCTCTTGCTTTTGCAAGGACATCCTTGCACTCCTGCGGAATGTCTAGTTGGTAGAACTCTCTGTACTCAGGAGCCATGCCGATAATTTGAGTGAGGTCAGGCTCGGATGAAGTACTTGGCCTTTGGACATCGTGAGAAGAGACGGATGTTGGCCCAGACGGATTGGAGGTTGGACTGAAAGGCGATGGAGGTCCGTGAACCAGTGCTGTCTCGGCCAGAACGGTGCAATCAGAATTAGGGTGCAGTGTTCCGTCTTCATTTTCCGAAGGACCCTTGGGATCAGGGGAAATGGCGGAAATGCGTACGCAAACACGTTGCGCCAGGCGATGGAAAATGCATTTCCGAGGGACCGCGATTGGGGATGCCAACTTGCGAAGTTGCGGCATTTGGCGTTCTCCCTGGTGGCAAAGAGGTCCATCTGCGGTCTTCCCCATTCTGAGAAGGTGTGGTTCAGCACAGTTTGGTCGAGTTCCCACTCGTGGGACAGCGATCTCCGTCTGCTCAGAGCGTCTGCTATGAGGTTGTCCTTGCCTGGGACATACTCCGCTGTTAGAGTGACATTCTGGAGCACAAGCCAGTTCCAGATTTTTTGCTATACGCGAGATAGTGTTAGCGAACGCGTACCTCCCTGCTTGTTCAGGTAATGCATTGTTGTGGTGTTGTCTGTTCTGACAAGCACTGTGGAGTTCCTGATCCGCGGGAGGAAGGCTTGTAGAGATAGAAAGACTGCTCTGAGTTCGAGGAGGTTTATGTGGAGTTGACGTTCCTGGTCCGTCCACTTGCCGCTGATCTGCAACTCTTGAAGGACCGCTCCCCATCCCTCGAGGGAGGCATCCGTAGTTATGACATGCGGAGTTGCAGGTAGCAGGAATGGTAGACCTTGCGAGAGGTTCCTGGGCGACATCCACCACAGCAAGGCTTTCGTGATCCGCTGAGTGATGACTATGTGATCGTCGAAAGAGCCCATGCTCTGGGTCCATTGTCTGGCCAATGCCTCCTGCAGAGGGCGCATTTTGAGCCGGCAGTGTGGGACAAGCAGGATACACGAGGACATCATCCCTAGGAGGGACTTGAAAGTGCAGACCCGTAGGGATGCCTTCGAGGTCACTGCGGTAGCCAGCGAGATAAGTTTGTGTGTCCTTTCTTGTGATGGGAATGCTTTTGAGCATTTCGTATTCAAGGTTGCCCCGAGAAAAGTGAGAACTCGGGAAGGTTGCAAGGCAGATTTTTGGTAATTGAGTGTCAGACCCAGGTGCTGGAAAAGATTGAGACAGGCGTTGGAGGACTCGGCTGCGTCTGTCAGAGATGGAGCTTTCACCAGCCAGTCGTCCAGGTAAGGGAAGACCTGGTGTCCATGTTGACGTAGGAAAGCTGCCACAGGGGAGAGGCACTTGGTGAAGATTCGAGGTGCCGATTTGAGGCCAAATGGGAGGACGCAGAATTGGTAGTGCTGACCTGCGACTGCGAATCTGAGCAATTTTCTGTGGCGTTTGTGGATAGGGATGTGGTAATATGCGTCTTGCAGGTCTAAAGACGTCATGAAGTCTCCCTCCTCCAGCGACCCTAGGATCTCTTGGATAGTCACCATGCGGAACGATTGACTCTTCAAGAATGTATCGAGAGCCCTGAGGTCTAGAATGGGCCTCCATTTCTTTGCCTTCTTCCGTATGAGAAAGAAGCGGGAATAGAATCCCTTCCTTTTTTGAGCTGAATGAACTCGTTCTATTGCTCCTTTCTTCAACATGGAATATACTTCTTGAAGGAGTAAACGTACATGCCTGTGTTGTAGTTGGCGAGGAGGAGTAGTTGGGGGAATTGAGGTGAATTCCAGTGAGTGTCCAAATTGTATCACTTGAAGTACCCACCGATCTGTAGTTATTGATTCCCAATTGTGGAGGAAGTGTGTTAGTTTCCGTCCAATTTTGAAAGAACGAGATGGTAGAGGGATTGGCTGGAGGAAACGGTCATTGGCGTCCGCCAGTGGCCTTTCTCAGAGATTTGCCCCTGTAGTTAGACCTTCCGTAGGAGGTCTGGCGGCCCTGTGGCTGTTGTCGCTGTTGGTACTGCGATCTGTTTTGGTTGTAAGAGTAAGAGGCTTTGCTTTGGTACGATCCTCTGTAAGAGGGTTGACCTCTGCCCCTGCTCCCTCGAAAGGACTGGCTTTTGAACTGTAAAGTGCCCAGTGCTCTTGCCGTATCCGTGTCCTTTTTGATGGTTTGTAAGGCCTCGTCGATCTTCTCGCCAAAGAGGTGCAGTCCGTCATAGGGCATGTCGAGGACCTTTGTTTGGACTTCTTGACAGAAGGATGTGGCTTTCAGCCAGTCTTGTCGTCTCAAGACCACGGCTCCCGCCAGCTGTCTAAAGCCGGTCATTGCCACGTCTACAGCACAGTCAATGAGCTCTGATGCCGATGTTTGTCCTTCTTTAAGGAGTGATTGGACTTCCTCCTTGAGATCATCAGGCAGTTCTGTGAGGTATGGTGCAATATCCTCCCACAGTTGTCTGTTGTAACGGCCCAGCAGTGCGAACGGTCATGGCCGATGTAGTAGAGAATCGTTTGCCAATTCCGTCTAATTTCCTTCCCTCCTTGTCCGGTGGAGCTGACAAAGGGGATGATGGATTCCTAGAGTTCTTTTGGGCCGCTTGGGTAACCACGGAATCTGGCTTAGGATGTCCAGTAAGGCATGCTGAAGCGGTCGACGGTGCCTTATACTTTTTGTCTAGCCTTGGAATCACAGCGGAAACCGAGGCTGGTGTCTGCATGAGCTGTTTTCCTTGTTCCCAAATGTGATCAATGATGGGAATTGATCTGGAGGTTTTCTTGACAGGGTCTTTAAAATAGTACAAGAAACAGTCAGTTTCGTGAGATTCCATAGTCATGTGGAATCGTGTGGCCGCTCTCTTCACCAAATTGTGGAAACCGCCGATATCTGCTGGCGGCGAATCGGAGGTAGTGGGCTCAGGTGTAGCTGGGGACGGAGCGATGTAGTCCTCATATTCTCCTTGCACTGACTGGTCGTCCTGTACCTCCCCTTCTTCCGGACCTTCATCCTCGTCGTCAGAAGACGGGACATGGTGAACTTGTTCCCTTTCTGGACGGACTACCAAAGGTGACTGCCTAGGTTTTGAGGATGTGGTCTGCCCTGGAGTAGGTGGAATCTGCCCTGTTGGTGGGGCTGATGACGATTCCGGGAAGCGCTGTTTATAGTCTTGTATCAGAAATTGTAGGTCTGAGACTATGGACACCGGGAGGCATACCATTGGTGTGACATGCGTTTGAACCTGTGTATCCACAGACTCTTCTGCACAAACCACGTCGTCGCCTTCTTCATCAGTGCTTTGGCACTTGACTATGAGATCTGATGGACTGGTGGCCTGATCATATTGATCGTCGTCAGAGTCCTCACCCTGTAGCAAACAAGCTGGTGGTGATTTGTGCACCCTACTTGGAGAGGTTATATCTGGTGTAATGGCTATTTTACTCCTTTTTGCCGATGGAACCGTCGACGGCTGCGTGGAAATCAAGCCGGATTGTTTCCAGAGCGTTTGTGGTGGCGTCGTCGACGGTGTCGTCGTCGACTGGGGGTCGATTGGCAACGGTGACTTCGCCGACGGAATCTTCGTCGTCAATAGCCTCGTCGACGGTACCTTCGTCGACGGTGTGCTCGTCGACGGTGTCTTTGTCGCCATTGTCGTCGACGGTGCACTTGTCGACGGTGTCTTCGTCGCCATCGCCGTCGATGGTGCGCTCGACGACGGTGTCTTCGTCGTCGAAGTTGTTTTTACCGTCGTCGATGTCTTCGTCGACGGTATGGAAGTCGACGATGCCGTCTTCGTAGACGGTGCAGGTGTCGACGGTCTTGGTTTCGTAGTCGACGTCGGCGGTGGGATTTTGATCAACGTCGAGGGCTTCTTGATGAGAACAAAAGATGACACCGGCCTACCTGCCGTCGACGATGGAGTAGTCGTCGTCGACGATGAAAATGCTGACGACACCGTCGTCGTCGATACCGTCGTCGTTGATGTGGACACAGACGGCAGAGACGGTTTTCTTCA
Source organism: Lissotriton helveticus (assembly GCF_964261635.1). Lineage (NCBI taxonomy): Eukaryota > Metazoa > Chordata > Amphibia > Caudata > Salamandridae > Lissotriton > Lissotriton helveticus. The sequence continues at coordinate 513,467,574 of NC_136071.1, read as the reverse complement.
GCGCTGATGGTAGCGTCGACGAGCCCGTCGACGACGACTGCGCAGGCTTCCTGAAGGCAGGAGCCTCCTTGTCAGATGTTGTAGATGTTTCCTCTGAATACTTTTTCGCAGTCTTTTTAGGAGGAACGTCTGTAGGGCTAGGGGAAGTAACCCTTGGCCTCTTCAAGGATATTTTAGAAGAAACTGAAGCCATCTCACCGTCCTCTGAAGACTCCAAGGTGTCTCTGGATTTAAGTCTGTTTAACCAGAGCAGCAGTCGGCCTTCTCTGTCTTTCAGTGTTTTTGTAGAAAAGGTTCTACAAATTCTACACTCTTTGGGAGAATGGTCAGGATAAAGACAGTACAGACAGGTTTCATGCTTGTCATCGACGTGGAGCCTCTTCTTACCACAAGAAGAGCATGCCCTGAAAAGACCTTTCTTCTGCTGGTCAGCCATAGTTGGTTTTTGAAGGAAATATCCAAATTCTGTGAGGAAAAGAGAAAACTAGTAAAACCTGAGGAGAACTCAGGTGGGGACTCCCTAGCACAACGTGCGGTAGAAAATCTGAGAGACTGAGGCTCCTCACAGGAAGGTTCTAGAGGGAGGTGGTTTGCTGATTGGCTACCTTCTGGAATTTGGTCCTTTTTACAAAAGGACATAGATAGGCTACTAAGGCAAGGCCCTTAGGCCTACTTTCTCTATGTATGTCTATAGGACATTACTTTTCTATGTACCGGGGGCTCCCGTCTCGACGACGGGGAATGATTCAGGAATGTGAATCTATGAAAGACACCCATAATACTGGATAAACTGCACTTAGTTATAAGAGAAACCCTTGCAGTATTCTGGGCTGTGAAACATTTTTAAACATATGGAGAATTCCTTTTAAGGTTCGGTCTGATCACAAGCCACTGATGCATTTATTAACTACGTGAGGATCTGGGTTTGCTTTACCCAGAATAGCAAGATGTTTGTTAAACATGGAAGAATATAATTTTGTGATGGAGTATGTGGGAGGGAGACACAATGGATTTGCTGATCAAGGATTAAATTGGTGATTGTACACTATTGGGGCACTGGTGTAGAGAGCACGATGGAGCAAGAGTGGGTGGCGAATATGACCACTGTAAATTTGAGTGCAGTGATGGAGAAAGAATGAAGGCATGCATATGACAAGAATGAAGAACTCATTACAGTGGCAAAGTGCGTTTCAGAGTGGTTGGCCCTGATCTTATAAAGGTTTTAAGTGGTTCTATTGTCTAAAAGATTAATTAAGTTAAGATATGTGGGGTCTAAGAAGGGGGCCGGAAGTTTGTTCCTTCCAAGATATTAAGGAACAAATAATTGGATTGAGACATCAGAGCCCCTGAGATGCAACAGAATCAAGAGCAGATTAATGAAGGACATATAGGGACGAAGAGCTTGAGAGTGTTTGTTATGCATGAACAGTGATAAAATGCATCAAACACATATGCAAACTTTGCAATCAATAGAATTTCCCAAGAGGCCCTGGGCAAAAATTGCAGTAGACATAATAGGTCCCACTGAGCTACTTGGAATGAGGCATAAGTAGGCAGTGGTAATGTAAGATTATTTTTCACAGTGGTTTGAGATATTGTTCATGGGTGACATTTCGTCCAGAAAGGTAATAAGATTCATGGAGAGAAAAATCAAAGTGAAAGTTAGCCAGAGGAGCTGGTTTCAGACAATAGTGCACAACTGTGCTCAAGTGAAAAGAAAAAATATCTAGTGGACCGCAATATTGTGCACAAGAAGACAGCTGTGTACATCCCTAAAGCTAATGGCTTAGTAGAAAGGGTAATCTGTGTTGTTAAGGAGAGTATTCCGTTGGCAACTGTTAATTGCAAACCATTTATTGAACATGTTAGTCACATGGAGTGGTCATACAGGATGACCTGTCATGATGTTACAAGATATACTCTTTCTAAACTTATGAGAGGCAGGAAACCCAAAACCATGTTGGTTGTGGGTGGAGTAGATCGGAGTAGCAAGTCCGATAGTGACAAAATAGGATTGAAGGTTAAGAGGAGACAGGAAATGTATAAGTTATGGTTTCATAAAAAAAAATGTAAAGCACACTGGAGTGGACGTATGTCAAATGGTGAGAATGGGGTATCCATGGACGGTGCGGAAAGGTGATGCTAAGTTTTGAGAAACCATGGAGGTAAATAAAGTAGGTACAAACTATTTCAAGGTAAAGGATGGAACTCTTTGGATCAAGAGTAGAATTGAGGTGTGCGAAAACAAGGAGAATGCGACAGATTTTGGAGCAGAGATAGATCACAAGAATAGGGAAAAAACTAGTAAAAAGTGGAACAAACTAGGTCTTTAGCTATGATAACGGACATCATATGAATGCATTGTAAGCTGGTAAAGTTTTGTTTTTCAATTTTATGAAGTGAATAAGAATCATGAGATTTGCCCCAACCACGTAATATACGCAATCATGTAAATACTGGATACTTCAAAATGGCCACCCCATTTGCGATGCTCTCATAACCATTTTTAAGGGACGCCTGGTGTCTATTAAACTGACTACATAATCTTCCAATCAATTTGATGGATGTTAATTTGTCACAATCGTAGGGGATAGCAGACATCGACGAAGGCCACAGAGCTGAAACGAGTTTGTCAGTTTGGAGGGTTGCATGCAGATTTCTAAATAAACTAACCAAATAAATCATGAAGCCTCGAGTGCCCAGCATTTTTGTTAGAAGTAGATATTTATATAGATATATATTACTTGTAAGCAGGAAATATATAAGAAATATATTAGATTTATATATATGTATGTCAAGACAAAAGGATATGTAACATTTAATATTCGTGTATTGTAGAAGTCCCATGCGCTGTCTCTTTAACAACTGATTCTATGAAATGTTATGATACAATACAGGCAGTTGGGTGGGAGACTGCTGTAGGACGATAGCACTAGGGAGTTGCTTAATAAATCTACTACAAATTCTATACTGGGCTCTGGATTGCGTCTTAAGTCTAGATCTTAACACAGGGCCCCATATTGAGAGACCACAGCCTGCTGTCACAGTGTTGCGGGATATAAAAACTCACTGGGACTCTAGGTGAAGATAAGGTTGGTTTTATTGGTTTCAATAAACGCCGCCGGCGAACCACAGTACGATAGTAGGGTAAAGGGGGTTCAGTCTCTCTCCTTGTTGGAGATATCTTCTCCTTCCAGTACTCCGGTCCGGCTCTTCTCCGGTCCCGGGTGTTTCTGGGTGATGTAGTCTCCCTCGTCTCCGTCGTGGCTGCCGGTATCAAACAAAACCACAAAAAGAAAAGGTAGACTTTCTTCAGTCAGGTGCTCTCTTTTATACAGTGGTAAGGGGAAAGGAGAGAGGTTCCACACACGTGCACTGTAGTTTAGCCCAAAAAGGTGGTGAGAAATGTTGTGCCGGTGGTGCGGGGAATAGGGAAGTGCAGGGAATGGTCGAGTGAGGTTCAGGGTGGTTTAAAACCCTTTTTACCCGCCCAGCCTACGATACGGGAACGTAACTGGGTGAGCCACGCTTCCCTTGAAGCGTGGCTGGGCGATGCGCCTTGTCGTTGGCCTCCTGGCTTCTCGGGTAGATGACTCGACTCGACTCGGTTCCTTGTTTTCTCCGTCTCCACTCCTCACGCCTTCATTTCCTCCGGGCGATGAACACACCGGTGTAGTGTAGAACCCCGTATTTACTTCCGTGACTACGTCATCTCTGGGGGGGTGTCTTGGCTCAAACTCCACCCAATTAAAGAAGCAGTGTTCCTCGTCGCTCCCCAGTTCGGGTAAAGGAATGTCCGCTGTTTGTCTCCAGTTCTCCGTTTGCTGCATGCATAAAGGAGACAAGGTGTTGTTGCTACGTCTAGGGGATGCATCTTGGTATAAGGGCTCGTCCTGCACCCCCCTGTCACACACCAACCCCCCTGGAATCTGCCGATCTGGGAGAGGAAAACGCGAAAGGCAGTCGGCACTCCCATTGTACGTGCCCTTCCGATGGTGGATTTGGAATGAGAAAGGTTGGAGGGTCAAGAACCACTGTAGAACCCTAGGATTGTGGGAGATGTTGCGGCTCATCCATGTTAGGGGAGCATGGTCCGTATATAGGGTGAATGGGTGACCCTCCAGATAATATCGTAGCTTATCTACAGCCCACTTGATGGCAAGGCACTCTTTTTCGATCGTGGGGTATTTCACCTCCCGGGGGAATAGCTTCCTGCTTATATAGAGGATGGGGTGTTCGATTCAGTCTTTTGAAACGTGGGATAACACCGCCCCCACCCCGTAGTCAGAAGCGTCAGTGTGGAGGATGAATGGTCGTGTGAAATCAGGTGAGGACAGTACAGGGCTGGTGGTGATGATACGTTTGAGTGCATTAAACACCCTCCACATCTCCGGGTTTGGTTCTTGAAAGCCTAGGGGTTTATAATCTTTTTTGAGTGTGTCTGTGAGGGGGGTTGCTATTTCCGAGAAGGAGGGTATAAACCTACGGTAGTAACCGATTAACCCAAGGTATGCTCAGACATGAGTTCCTTGGCAGTTCGGGCTGGACTGTTCCCATGAGGCACAGGGACTGATTTGCATATGGCCATGTCTGAACTGGGGTGGCAGAGTTGGTTAAAGAACGGTGATGGATTAAACCCAGATCTTTTGACTGGGTGCGAGTGTTTGATTGGTTCAGATGCTCCGTCCATCACCACCCCCTTTTGTACTGCTACGGTCACACTCAAGGCACCAAAGGCAAACAAGGTGTGGGTCTGTTACCAACATTGGCCGGTGGCAGACACTACAGGGCTTAAAGCCGGCCTCCCTCAATGACATTCCTGCCACGCCAGGAGAAAAAGTTTCTCGAAAAGGCTTCAACGAAAGTCTAAAAAAGCTCAGTCTGGATCCGCACTGACTGGTGCAGAAAGTAAGGAACTGACATCAGCGTGCGAGAGTGGGGCCTATATGGGCACCATGCAAGTCACGTCTGCCGCGGACAACACCACATTGAGCAGATCAATGCCACCTACCGATGCGCAAGGGTACTGCTCAAGAAAAAATTGCAGATACAGTCTGATGCCTAGGGAAAATGCAAAGGTAAGGAATCTGCGGCTACAAGTCGATCAGATTTCATTGATTGTACAGATTATCCTTCTAATTCTTTTGTCTGCAATCTGTGCAGGACTTGCAGAGATCGTTTTCCTTTACTGTCAAAGTGGCAGTCGGTAACCGGAAAAGCCCCTTGGCCAGAAGGTGGGAAAAAAACACAAAACTTCTACAAACAACTCACAGTTTATGGAGGCTGAATCAAGTACGTGATAAAGTCCAGGTAAACGCAAGTAGTGGTCAAGATCTAGGAAAACCAAGGTAAAAAGCAAAACAGATCAGAACTACCTTCCGGGATTACCCCATGCATGGCATGCAGAAGAAATCTGAGCTGTGGTCGCCTGTAAGGGAAGGGAAGGGAGGGGAAGGGGGAGTACAGACACCAATAGGCTTAAGTTTGGTCTGCTTCAAATGAGATGTTTGTGCTGCTACTAACACACTTGCTGGGCTAATGGCCAGTTTAAAACAATGTTTACTGCTATGTAAAGTTACCGGGGATTCTCAGAGCAACAATAGGGAAGGATTCAAGTATGTGAATCTAGGACACATGCAATGCAATGTCTACAATTAAACAGTAGTAGTATCTTCTGTTTAAATTTGAATGTCAAGCTCTGTAGGTCATCTAACCAAAGTGTTGTCAACAAAGCTAATGCCATTCACTGGCAAGATTCTAAATGGAGAACGAGGTAGAGAGGTCGAGTATAGAAAGTAAATGTGCCTGGATCAATGTCACGGTCTGTTTCATTTCCTGGCAGACAAGTGTTCACTTTCATCATTTCACTGGAGGCAGATTGACCAAGATCGGGTCGCTGCAGCATTTGATAGAAATTGTGTGAAGGCTTCGAAAAAGGGACTAAGAAAGCAACTGGTAATGACCAATGTGATGTCTTCATTTTCCGAGGGGCAGTAGGACATTTTCATGCCACAGTTAAAGTTCTGTGCCTTGACACAATTACAAACGTCCTGAGGAAGTTGGAAAGGTAGCAAAAGTGGATGTTTTGGAACTATTCTTGACCTCAAATATTTTATTGTAGATGTCTATGTTCTATGCATCGAGTGGTGTCAATCTGAATGGCTAGCTGGTGACTTTCAATACAATAGACTATCAACTGGTATTTTGGTGTCAAAAAGGGTTTCCACGTTGACGCCAAAATCATGCATTATGTTGCATCCATTCTTGGATGAGAACATGTGGCGATCACAGCAAAGTTAGACATTCAAGACTACTCAGGATTGCCACAAAGGGCAATGTCAATGCTTCTATTGCTTTCTTTTTTTCTCTGTATCTACCTCTGTGGAAATGCTTGGAGCTCAGAGCTCAAACGCAACAGAACTAGCCATTTCCATATCACTCAAATGCACATCCCTTGCTCCTCATGTCTTCCGGATTCCTCCCAAGGCCAAATGGTCTTTTAATGTTCTTTTTCTTGGCAAAATTCAAATTCCTTCACTAACAGTAAAGGAATGGAAATCTCAAAGGAAGGAGCATTGGCAGCATCCTTTCTTGCGCAGAAAAAGCTCTTCAGAAACAGAGAGACATATTTATGTTCCAGTGGATAAGGAATGGTAAAACACTTGAAACAATCAGAGGAAAAAGATGGAAAATACTAGTTTAAAGAGAAATAATTAAAATAAATGGAGGGTGAGGTAGCATAAAGGGGGGAGGGAGAAGGCAAGAGAAGAAAGAACAAGTGAGATGATCCCATGCCAGCTTACTTTCATTGACACAACCCAGAAGCAGAGAAAACAGATTCCCTTAATAGGAACAAAGGAAGAGTTGATTACATTCCTAACCCATTTGCTTAAGGAAGGTCCAAATGAAAAGTTGAAGCTGTGGTAGAATCTGAAAAATTAACCTGAGCTGCAACTACAATAGGTTTGTGAGGAGGATGTTGGTATAGAATCGCTCGAGCCAGAATTGGAAAGAGTGACACTAATGAGGGCCAAAAAATAAAGCTGGATAATACATGAACTATATTAATCGGTGAAGATAAGCAGAAATTAGATATATGCCTCTTAGAACTGTTTGTGGCTATACTGGGAGCCCTTTATGTACAGGAAAAAAGACAACCAGAACAATTAACGAAGGAAAAGGAACATTTTCCAAATAAAGACAGCAAGAAACCAATGTCTCCTTTCTCACCCTAGGAAACAAAACTGCATAAGCATAAAATGATCGGGACAACTAAAGTCAGCTATGACATTTTGAGGAAAGATTACATTGTTATCAATCAATCAATCAAGACATTTGTAGAGCGCACTACTTACCCGGAGGGTCTCAAGGCGCTTGGGGGAGGGGGGGGGGGGGTGCTGCTACTGCTCGAACAGCCAGGTCTTGAGCTTCTTCCTGAAGGAGAGGTGGTCTTGGGTCAGGCGCAGGTCGGTCGGGAGGGAGTTCCAGGTCTTGGCGGCCAGGTAGGAGAAGGACCTTCCTCCTGTTGTCGCTCTTCGGACGCGGGGAACGGCGGCGAGGGCGTGACTGGCTGATCGGAGGTGGCGTTTGGGAGCGTAGAAGTTGATGCGGTTGTTGAGGTAGCTCGGGCCCTGATCGTGAAGGGCTTTGTGTGCGTGGGTGAGGAGACGGAAGGTGATTCTTTTGTTGACGGGGAGCCAATGGAGGTCTCTCAGATGTCCGGAGATGTGGCTGTGTCGTGGGATGTCGAGGATGAGTCTGGCTGAGGTGTTCTGGATCCGCTGGAGTCTCTTCTGGAGCTTGGCGGTGGTTCCGGCGTAGAGGGCGTTGCCGTAGTCCAGACGGCTGGTGACGAGGGCCTGGGTGACCGTCTTCCTGGAGAAGCGTGGCTCAGTGGTTAGAGGCGGCAGACCCGGAAGCTGAGATCGGCCGTGGACCAGGGTTCGATTCCCCGCCTCGGCGGGTCTCGGGCTCAAAAATTCCACGGACTCGACAATTCTCGCTCCGGTGCCTACTCAACTCACGGGGTCACACTCTGCGACTCTGGGCAATAGCTTGCTTAATCTCCACTACGGCCCCTCGCGGCGGGATGCCTGGCTTTCACCTTGTGGATACCCTGCCGGGGTATCTCACAGGGGAATACCATGACGGGTTCCCTAAGCAAGCGCCTTGATGCCTTCGGGTGATACGTGCGCTATATAAGTCGCAATACATTTACATTTACATTTACATTCCTGGTCTCAGTGGGGATCCACCGGAAGATCTTCCGTAGCATGCGCAGGATGTTGAAGCACGACGAGGAGACGGCGTTGACTTGTCTGGTCATGGAGAGGGAGGAGTCAAGGATGAAGCCCAGGTTGCGTGCGTGGTCTGTCGGTTTGGGTGCGGTGCCCAGAGCGGGGGGCCACCAGGAGTCGTCCCAGGCGGAGGGCGAGGAGCCCAGGATGAGGACTTCCGTCTTGTCTGAGTTCAGTTTCAGGCGGCTGGTCGTCATCCACTCGGCTACGTCTTTCATCCCTTCGTGAAGGTTGGCTCTGGCGGCGGCGGGGTCGTTGGTCAGGGAGAGGATCAGCTGGGTGTCTTCCGCGTAGGAGATGATGTTGAGGTTGTGACCAAGGGTTGCACACTGTACTAAATACACCAATACATCACTACATTGAACCTGAGGAACAGTTAGCCTGCCGGACAGGTCATGACATTATTCATAATGTATACTAGCAAAACAGTCAATAGACTCAATTGCTGTAGATAACTGGGCCCGAGTCATACTCTTGCACTGGCACAGACCAACTAAATCCAGCATTGTGAGAAGTTCAACTCCATTTTTTGTGCAGGGTAACCGTGGGAGGAGTAGCTGTAGAGCAAAGCAATTACAAACCAAAGAAGACTCAGAAGCCACTTTTGGAGAGAAATACATAATTTTCCATGCACCCTTTAACTCCAACAATACAGAGGTGAGCCATAGATGAGAAATGGTAACTTTCTTGTAAATGTAATTCTCCACGATAGGAGTCTTCAATGAAGTCATAATTGTTGGAATAATGCTCGCTGTGTTGAGGGATCCCGGAACCCTCCTTCAACAAAATAAGTATTGTCGTAAAATTAGTAAGAAAGGGAGAAGCATCCAACATATCTTATACTGTAGATTACTTTCCAGAAGCCCAAAAAATGGGGGGTTTTGCAAACTGCATTGGAAACATGAAAAAGCACCTTTTTCAAGCTACATTGCAGCATTGACCAACAGTAGCAAGAATGAAAAAAATGCAGCCTGATAGACTTTCAGTATGAGAATTGAAAATATGTACTACTAATTGAGGCTCTAGGATCTTCTGCTAGTTGTGTGAGGTGTGGGATCAAAGGTCATTTATGACAAATAAAGAGTCCTTCGATGCAGAACCAGGACTGCAAGTAATCATACCTTCAGCATAATAGAATCTTTATAGTCATAAACATTACAATGAAGCAGCAAGCTTTAAAAGAAAAATTAGTGGCTAATGTGCTTAAAAGACAACAGCTATAAAAATATTGTAGGTGGTTACATATACACTATCTTTAAGAACATTTTTAAATATTCTTTAGAGCTGCATGGCCAACTATACAGTAGGCCCTTGTATCCGTATCACGGCACTAATGTTTTGAAAACAGATACCAGAGAACTATGCGAGCTACTACCCACCTGGAAATGTATTGTTTAGTAGCCAGACCCTGATGCATGTGACCATAATTGTTAAAAAGACGCTTGGACTTTCTTAATGTCTTGGATTCATCTAAATAATGGGAAGGAGTCTCCTAAAATCTAAGGAAAGCAAGGCACATTCTTCTGGAATTGATCGTCTGGGAAAGAAAGTTAACAAGCATTTGCAATGCAATAGGTCTCGCATTTACACGAGTTTAAGCTATTGGCATTGTAAATGTCAATGCCTTTTATTTATGTTTTAAAAACGAAAACAAAAAAAGGCATTATTATTTGCAATGCCAATAGCTCAAACTCGTGTAAATGCTCGTTTAAGTATCTGTCCTCCTAGGGAAGTGATGGTACTGAGTTAAGTGGAAATGCACAAATCTACTACCTTTGACTTTAGATATTCAAACATAGGGCAGAAGTCATCTAATATGATAGCCCATTTTTTTGAGTTAAGTGTACTCCAAGGTCTGAACATCACTACTTGTTTCTGGATAATACGGTTAGTGCCAATTGTAGCTAGAACATGAATTAAACAAGCTGGAAATGACACTGAAGGCCTGAGAGAAATATATAGAAAAATATGAATTCAAAAAAATTAACCATTGCATGGATCCAAAGAGACGGTGCAAGAGTGAAACAGAGATAGACTAGTACAATCACAAAGTGCAAGAGACTGCTCAAATTGTGAGAGGACATATACATAAAATAAACACACAGACACCAAGAGACCATGCAAGTGAGAGAAGAAGAGATAGCCAGCGGTTGCGTACTGCAAGAGACACACAAGGAGGCCCACAAAATATCCCACAGGAGAAGGTGCGTGGGTGAGAACGAGAGACAGACAATGGCAATTACAAACAACAATAGATAGCACAACATGTGAGAGAGAAACACCCTATGAACCACACACCCCAAGAGAATAGACAGGGCGAGACACAAAAGTCATCACGGATAACTAAAGGCTGAAAGAGAGACATCCACACAAAATATAGGCCCCACCCTGGACAGAGACCCACAGGAAACAGATGCGGTCTCAAAGAGACATTAACAGGTGTGGGATTTAAACAAGACACATGCCACAGGGACGTAGATGTACACTTTAAAGAGACAGTGCTTAGGTCTCATCTGACGGGTCCCTCATCGTTCACGAGAAGGTGACAAGTATTACTACAGTCTTTTGAGTGACAACCGTCACTTAACCAGCCCCAACAGTGTTCCTGCTTAGTGCATTTACTGACACGTGACATTTGGGCTGGAAGCTGATCACAACAGCAGATGGAAAAAACAACAACTAGGCTATCTCATCGGATGTGATTACTCTACACTTCCATGTTCCTACCCGAGGCGGGGTCTCCCTTTCTGCCAGTTATTGAAAACTCTGCAGATATTCTGACAGAAGCAGTCCGAGGGCTTGGGGAGCGTGAGTACCCTGTCCTTGCACCCCCCCCCGGGAGCAGAGGCTAGTACCTGTCCAAACCACACCTCCCACAAGCCCCTGTGTGACCACCTGGCAGAATCGGACCCATGTGTTTCAGACATCCCTTGAGGTTTGGGTACAGACACAAGGACATACTGTAGCTCCGAACTCTTATCTGAAACACAGGCAGGATTATTATTTTTTTTGTTTTGCAGCTTTAAATAGCACAAACTCGACCTGAAGGTATTGGAGCGCTTTACATGTACATGAGTAACAGTTACATTACACCACAACCTACCAGCCGGCCCAGAACACCCGACCTGCAAACCTAAAAATAGCGGATTAATCAGCTCTGCTTCAATAGCTTTCTACACAACTGGCTGGAAGGCTCATTAAGGTGTTGCTTGTTGCTGCAAATGCAGTGATGTGCAGGTCACCAGTTTGAATCCCTAAAAGGCCTTTCATCCTCCCGATGTCGGTAAATTTAGTATCGTTAAGGTGTGTAGAGGTAACACCAGCGATTTACAGCACTTAGAAACGGCAGAAGTGCAGTATGAAACGCCATATAAATGTAAGCCATTATTAGAGTCCTGAGCGCCTCATTTGACTGTCCTTCATAGTAGAACGTAATGGCGTTCTGTCAGGATGAACGGAATACCCCCCTGGTGGGCCCACATTTCTCTCAAGTTCAGCCCTTCGCCTGTCCAACCGCTCTAATGGAATACATATGTGAGCTGGGAAAAGCAATGCGTCTTAGACGGGCGGCGGGAGGGGAAATGTCTGCGCCCACCTTTGAGCACACCGAGATCTCCTCATTTTTTGGGAGGGGAGTGTGAGAAGTTGGCCCGGCATATGATGTCCACTATTCTGGTGCGCACCTTGCACCAGTCCAAACGACGCAGGCGCGGTGCGTCCATTGGGGCGTGGGGGCGTAGCCCCCCCCCCCCCCCCCCCCGCTCGCCCGCCCGCAGCTCCCTCGGCGACGGTGTTAAGTAAACTGAAACTGAATCAGTTCAGTTTACAGTTGAAAGTAAAGACACCAAGGCAGGCGGGACTCGGGAGAACTGACATTCCAATCCTCATGTCAGTCAGCATGACATCACATCGCCCACCCCCTTCAGAGTCTGAAGGGGGTGGGCGGGGTGGCGTCATGTTGACTGACATGATGATGTCATGTCACCAGGGCAAGCAACACAAGTGCGCATGAGTGGGGACGGAGGGTGAATCTTTTACCCGTGCCCACTCATGCGCACTTGCATTTTCACTTTTTTGCGCATGCCCATTAGGAGCCCTTTGGGCTCCTAATGGGCGTGCTCCGGGCGAAGAGAAACACTATTGGCTGCGAGGGGCTGCCAGTCCCCATACGTGCGTGACGTGAGGCGCCAAGGGGTCGGTGAGCAGAGATGGCGCGGACCTGTCCTGCTATGAGGTAAGTTTCTTCTACTTCATATTTTTTAATTCCACGGAACCCGATCACCCCCCCCCCCCCCGCGAGCCGCGACTGATTCGAAGGGGTTAATTGTGGCAACACTTCAGGGAAGTAATGTTCAGCTCACACAGCTAGTTACCATGATGCACATGGAGCACAACAGGGCCCCGAATAAAATCAACACTGCTCTGTAAAATATGCACTTGAAATAATGTTTCTCTAGCGTGCTCTATAAACAGAGAACAATTTAGGGCTGCCGGGTGAAATAATGTTTTAATACTTAAAAAACAGGGAGTCTCCCGCTAAAACTGAACAGCGGAGAAGCTGCTACGAAAGCTTGAGGGGTAAGAAGTAGGCAGTAGCAAACTGCCCAGTTGTCTATTCCAGCTATTTCTTGCAGCAAAATTCATGTGAATGGCGTGTCCGGTGGCTCACAATCAAAGGGACAGACGCTGCATAGCTCCTAGAAACTAAGCTGCAGGTAGAAGCGGCCCTAAAATAACACCCACTAAACAAACGCATTCTATAGACTTTGTATAAAGATGTTGAAGGTTGTTGGTGGTCATCTGTGTCTTTTGTTAAGAGCAGAGTGTGTGTGTCCACCTGGGACGAGCCCCCACCTCATAAAATCCAGCAAATCTCCTGAAACTGGAATCCTCCCTCCCTCCACCTGCAGTGTGCACACAGCATGTGTGCTCTTGTGTAAATCTAAAACTGCAACAAAAAAATACAAGGAAAATAGTAGTATCGCCGCATTCCTCCTGGGTATGGGATCTTGAGACCTTGGACAGAGGAATCGGAGATAGGAAAGCGATGGAGGAGCGGGGCAAGGAAGACGAGGAGAGGTATTAAAGGATTGTGAGAGGGGAGAGAAACGAGGAAGTTGAGGAAAAGGCAGTGAAAAGAGCGACTTGGAGGGAGGGGCAAAAACTGGTGAACGTGACGAGATGATACAGATAGAAGGCAATAGAAAGAAGAGAATGTGTGCAAGGCAATCATAAGGGGGTTGAAAGAGAAAGCTAGGAAAGACAGTGCATTGGGACAAAGAACAAGCAGAGCAGGGTAAGGGAGAGCAAATCATTTAAAATGAAGGCTAAGAGTGAGATTCTGTGATATTGGCTAATATGGATTCTGTGCCCTAGTTGTGTCACTCAGAATATTAACTGACGATCATGGTGGAGTTGGTTCTGTACCAAAACGTTTTTGGATGTGTATTGTAACTTCTCTTTTCATGCACGGGGTTGACCCGACCGTTTCCTGAGACAGGCCCATCTGCTGTTAGATTTTAAACGACCGGGGTGGTAGTAAAATAAATGTTCCTATGTTTATTTAAATAAATCAATGTTATATATTTTACTGGCATGGCAGCAATGGTGCTTTACACCACTCAGGGGGAAAGGCAGCGCATGGCATTGGAATGGTGTTTTATACACAGGGAAATATTGAAATGTGCGTGTTATTGTGTCATTTACTTATTGGGTGAAATGAGGACAATATCAAGAACATGAGGCTTATTCTAGCATTGGTAAATAGTACTTCAGAAACTGAAATCAGATTAGCAAGGAATGCCGCCTTAAAACAGTATTTAACAACAAGGGGTGGTGATGGACAGAGTTTCTAAATTAAGCAGAATACTCTCACCCAGTCAAGAGATCAGGGCTAGATCCAACACCGTTTTTTAGCTCACTGCACCATCCCAGTTCAGAACCTGGCTATATGCAAATTAGTCTGTTCCTGTCCCAGTGCATGATGGGAACAGGGCAAACCAAACTACCAAGCCAATTCTTACACTGGGAAGGAAACAAGCTTCCGGGGACCGGTTTCTGGCATTACAGCCGTCGTCGGCCCGGCTTGCTTGAATCCTGATGGTGCAATGAGCAAGGGACTCACATCTGAGTATACCCTTCCACGCTTAGGGTGGACAAAATATTTAACAACAAGGGGTGGTGATGGACAGAGTTTCTGAATTAAGCAGAATACTCTCACCCAGTCAAGAGATCAGGGCTAGATCCAACACCGTTTTTTAGCTCACTGCACCATCCCAGTTCAGAACCTGGCTATATGCAAATTAGTCTGTTCCTGTCCCAGTGCATGATGGGAACAGGGCAAACCAAACTACCAAGCCAATTCTTACACTGGGAAGGAAACAAGCTTCCGGGGACCGGTTTCTGGCATTACAGCCGTCGTCGGCCCGGCTTGCTTGAATCCTGATGGTGCAATGAGCAAGGGACTCACATCTGAGTATACCCTTCCACGCTTAGGGTGGACAAAATTTGCATATAGCCAGGTTCTGAGCTGGGATGGGGCAGTGAGCTAAATAAGGGTGATGGATCAAGCCCTGATATTTGGACTGGGTAAGAGTGGTCTGCTTAATTCAGACACTCTGTTCATCACCAACCGCCTTTTATGAATCATTTTGTCCACCATAAGCGTGGAAGGGTATACTCAGACATGAGTCCCTTGCTCACTGCTCCATCAGGATTCAAGCAAGCCGGGCCGACGACGCCTGAAATTGCAGAAACCGGTCCCCGGAAGCTTGTCTCCTTTCTGGTGAAGAATTGGCTTGGTAGTTTGGTCTGCCCTGTTCCCATGATGCACTGGGCCAGGGACAGACTAATTTGCATATAGCCAGGTTCTGAGCTGGGATGGGGCAGTGAGCTAAATAACGGTGATGGATCAAGCCCTGATCTTTGGACTGGGTAAGAGTGGTCTGCTTAATTCAGACACTCTGTTCATCACCACCCCCTTTTCTGAATCGCCTTAAAACAGTAAGCAGGTCAACAGTTATACTCTAAGAAAATATGTAATCTGAAGGGACAATGTGTGTCTCATAATGAAATACTATACTGTGGACAGTGTCATCATGCTTTATCTGTGGTCTAAACAGTAACTCTGCTGTATGACATCTGAGCATGCAAGATCAACACTCGAGTGCAGTTATCAGAGCATTATTTGAAACAGCAATTGCACCCTCTGTAGTACCAAAGCACAGTGAAGAACCGTATGGCACAGTGAATACTCACCTAGCACATTTAATTAGTGGTTTATTGAAATTTAGAATAGTTTATTCATGAGGCCTTGGAACTGATGATAGTTAGAGGGGAGGCAGTGACCTGTTTCTGTATGGCACAGTGACTTCTGAAAGTCTTGAAAATGCACCATTTGCCCACTAATTTTTCAAAATTTTCTCGGGAGTGAAACCCCGAACCCTCCTTAGGTGGTTCGAGCTTGCCCGCTACGCTCGTTCGCCGCGGTGTGTCCACCACTAATTTTACGCCTCACCACTTTCAAATGTCACCAGCCGCCCCTGTGGTAGGTTTAAAGTCAACCTTTATAGAAAGCGATCCAAGTGGTAGCTGTGGAGAGCAGCCTTCAGGCTAAGACTTAGAGGCAAGTTAAGCTAGTTGTTTACCAATTATAATCTCTTGAATGATCAAATGAAAGCACACAACACAAGGTGTATATCAAATATGTATGTATTTATTCTAAACACAACCCCTCTGGACTCTTTAGGAGGTCAGAGGTAAAAGTACAATACAAGGAACTTAATTAGCATACGATAAGTTGCACAGTATACGTTTGTGAGGCCCCTAGGGGCCTCACAAAACATATACTAAAATAGTGGTATAAGAACCACGTGAGGGTTAGAAAGCAGGCCTAGGGCCTGAAGAACCGCTGGGGCTACCAGGAACCACCCAAGGTAGGGACACAGGAGGACCACGGGGGACGCGTGCAGTGTCTAAACATGGCCGCGGATCACCATTGACTTTCTATGGAGAACTAAGAAGTTACAATTTTAAAGATAAGGGCGCTTAGAGGTGAACTAAGATGGACACTTCGAGAGTCAAGACCCACGGGAGCACCGGAGTACTCGTGTTACCTCACCCATGGAAGCCGGGTGCATAGGTGTATTTTGTTGTCAGGTTTCGTCGTCGATTCCTATGGAGAGCTGCGAAGAAATGCTGCGGGCGACCAGAGGAAAAGTGTCCGGGTGGATCCAAGGGTGGATCGGAGATGTGAATAACCTGAAAGCAGAGGGGACAGTGTCTGGGTCACTAGCCAGTGACCAGGATGGCGAGGAGAAGATGCCAGCCGATGTTGGGTAATTTCAGGTGAAAGAGGTGAAGCTGGACTCTTCAGGCGCGAGGACCAGGAGGCGTCGACGACAAACAGGAGCTGGATTCGAGCTGTCCCACGAAGGATCTAGCTTGCTGCAGTGTCAGAATCCGGATTGGACCTAACAAGCCTTGGCAACAGCAATCCACGCAAGATGGCAAGATCGGCTTCGGTGCAGACCAGCAAGGTCTGGGGGACTACTTCTTTGGAGGGGAGTCTGAGCACGTCTGGAGCAACCATGAACGCTCAAGAAATCAAGGATTGGCTTTCGAGGGGGCTCACTAGCCAACAGACTAGGAACTGCAGAGGCACCTCGAGCTGCGGTGAAGAAAGGGGACTCACTGTTCACTTGTGGAGTGCTGGCCTCTGTATTTCAGTGCAAAAGGTGCTCGGGGCAGGGGCTTCAAATACCCCAATGCACACCTTCGGGATACCTCGGGAAGTATGTGCAGGTGCCAAAATGCAGGATGTCCAGGAGTTCCGGTCCCACGTCCCTCGTGTCAGCTACGGGTCTCAGCTTTGCTGGGAGCTCGGGTCAGCTTCAGAGATGTCTGTAAGGCAGTGTCCTGTGTCGCTGATTCTTCGGGATCAGGCGGGAGCCTCGAAAATGCAGACTGGCAAAGATGCTTTTGTTTGAACAGGGTGGTCACTCCTTGAACACAAGGGAGATTTCTTCCGTCTTCCAGTCGATATGGAATGCCGAAGGTCCAAGATATATGTTGCAGAGTTTCGTCCAGGGTAATCTAGAGTCCTAGGGACTAGGATCCGATTCTTACAGCAAGTTTAGGGGTTGGACTAACTCTAAGGTCCCACCTATGGGTGGACCTGGGGAGGGGTGGTTACACCCCTTCCCCTTTGTCCAGTTTCACGCCAGAGCTGGGGCTGAGTGCCCCAGCGACTGGTTTGAACTGGGAAATGCATGGGACACCTTGTGTGCCCCAGGCAGTGTCTAAAAAGCATTCTCTGAATGCAACCCACCTGCCCCAATACACTAAAGCCTGTCTGGGGAGGTGCTAGCACCTCCCTGGACAGGAAACCTATTGTCCAGGCCTCCCCTGCTGGAGTTTCGTCCAGCAGCAGGAGGGCAGACTTGTGTCTGTGGCAGCACCATCCATTTTGTGATGCTGGGGCTCTGTTTAACTTTAACTGGGTTTACCAGTATGTACATGTCTTCTCCCTCTAGAAGGGTGGAATGCTACCCCCACCACCAGAACTGGTGGTGGGGTAGTATCACAAAGTGTTTGACACCTCACACGACATGTTTTGATAAAGCCAAACCAAAGTTAGCATTAACCGCGAGGATAATAATGCACTTAAGAGTATATGGTATGGCTATATCATAGAACAGCTATAAGGAGAAGGTTCTGAAAGCTGCAAAGGGGCTCAGCTCATGCTAGGGGACCCTCTCACACAAAACCAAGCACTCTGCCTCCAGGGTTGTCAAGGTTTGCCATAGGAGTGACTTCTAGGTTGCTATGTGTCTATATATATATATATATATATATATATATATATATATATATATATATATATATATATATATATATATATATATATATATATATATATATATATATATATATATATATATATATATATATATATATATATATATATATATATATATATATATATATATGGGTAGATATAGGTATACTTTAGCTAAGTAAGGGGTGCTTACATCACCTTACCCTGGCTGCAAGTGCAGACCAGTGGTGTCAGTTTGGAAGGCTAACCAGGGGTGGTACAATACATGCTTCAGCCCCTGGTAGGCCTCTGGGGTCCCTATGCCCTGGGTACCTAAGGTACCATATACAGGGGCTCATAAGGGTGACCCAGTAACCAATCTGGTATGTACCTAAAGTACATGGTATCAATTTAGAGAGAGAACAGCTAGGCAGTGGGCCTGATTAGCAGGACCACAGCCATACTAAAGTCGAAAAACCAGTGAAACCCAACAAAAAGTGGGGGAACCATAGGAAGCAGACCCTACTCTCCTACAGGGAGGGCCATTATGCTAGAGCCCTATAACTTCTTATGCTATGTAAACCAAGAATCTCTGTTACCGGGTGATATTTGGGTGGTTTCGGGGAGTAGTCGCGAAGTGAACAGTCCGTCCATTAACAATTACTGTAAGCATCTCCTACGCCCCCCCCCCCATTCCTCTCTGCATTCCATGGCTTTGACCCTGACTTGGATGGGTCTGCTCTCTTTTAAAAGGTAACAGAGGGTGAGGGCAAAGGCGACTGGAACAGTTGAGCTGAAAGAAGAGTGGTAAGGCGAAAGTGAAAGTGAGGGACAGTGACATCTCTATGAAGAGAATGCGGCGTGAAGGCAGCGTGATTGGTAATACATGCCCAATCACTGAGCCGGACTGGTGCGTGCAGGCTGTGTGGGGGAGAGCCGTCGTGAAGACTTTTCTTATCTGCTTGTTAAATGAACAAGCAGGTAACAAAAGTCTTCACGACAGCCGTGAATCAGGCAAGCTAGTCCGGCAAAAAGCGAAAGGGAGGTAACGAAAAACCCTCCTTTCCAAAGGGAAGTCAACGTTTACCATAAACGCTGACGCTACCCAATGGAAATGACGGGCGGGGCTTAAAGCCCTCTTCTGAAAGTCCTCTCTTACTAAATCTCTTGAGGAGGCGGAGCAGGGCTCTGCCCTGCAACGCCAAGCAAGACCTAAAAAGATAGTGGTCTGATCGGCGTGAATTTCAGAAGCTTGCTTAGGAATAAATGAAGGATTTGTCCTCAAAACCAACCTGTTGGCATCAAAGAGTAGAACGTTCTTTTGAAGATAAAGTGTGTATTTAGTTTACTTTACGTGCTGCTGTCATAGCTATGAGGAAAGCAGCGTTCCAAAATAGATGGCACAACAACGCCTTGTGAATAGGCTCAAAGAGATCGGTTTAGAAGATTCTGTTTTCAAAGCAACCTCGTGTGGTTGATTGACATGTAGATAAGGTCCAGATACCACCACTGAGAAGGCAAGGCCAGTCCAGTGCAATGAGGATCAATGTCAGCTGATATCGTCGTAGGAATCAGTGAAATTGGAGGAAAAGTGTAAAACAACAAAACCAGGGAATCAAAAGTGCATTTCCCAGTGACCCCCATCTCTAGTAGCCTCGGAGGAACATCAGGCCATTTTTTGTTTTCTGCGTGGAAAAAAGATGTATTCCTGGAGAGTCCCATTCCAGGGGTATTTATTTGCTCTAGGACTGCATAGTCTAGAACCTACTTGTGAATCTCTTCGTAGAATAGACTGAGGAAATCAGCCTGTTAGTTGAGAGTTCCTGGCAGGTAAACTGCTTCTAGAGATAGACCTCTGGTCAGGCCCAAGTCCTGATCTATTGAGACTCTAAGGAGAGAGGCCTCGACCTTGTGTCGCCCTGTGTGTTTAGGTTATCCACTGATGTAGTACTGTTGGCTGTGTTTTCCATAAGGACAGGCAGGATTACCTTGAGAGTTAGAAGGGCTGCCCTTATTTCCAAGCAGTTGATGTGGCACAGGGCTTCCTTCTTTTCCAACTGACCCTGCAATGCCAAACTTCCTAGATACGCACACCATTCCAAAAATGAGGCATATATGACAACTGTCTGATAAGGAGCTTTCTCTTGGATTAGAACTCCTTGATTCAGATTTTCCATTCTGCACCTCCAAGAGAGGGATGGTTTTGCTGCTGTTGTGAGAAGTAGCCTGTCATTCCAAATGTTGCATTTCTGTGACCATTGGTCTTCTAGACACTGTTGGAGTGGTCTCGATCGGAGCCTTGCATTCACCCAAATAAAAATCCAAGAAGACATGGAACCTGGTAGAGCAGAAATTTGTCTTGCTGATTGATTGTCTTTAGGAAAATATGGCATTTCTACTGAACCGATGACAGTTTATCTCATTAAGGAAACACTTTTCCAAGAATTGCATACAGTAATGCTCCTACATATGAAATCACTCATGCTGGTTTGGACTTTTGTAGGAGGATCTTCAGACCTAGGTGCTGGAGCAATTCATTTTTTCTGTTGAACTGTGACCTGGCTTTTAGCTACTATTAGCCAGTTTAAGCAAGGATAAACAAAAATTCCATGAAGTCTTTGATGGGCTGCCATGCATTTTAAAAACATGTGAGAAGCTGATTTCAGACCAAATGGCTGAGCTGTTAATAGGTAATGTGATTTCCTACTACAGGTCTAAGATATTTCTTGCATTTCCTACAGATGGGTAAATGAAATTATGCAACTTGGAGAACTATTGCTCACATACAGTCGCCCTGTCTAAGGTGAAGGATGATATGAGGGCTAGCATACAAAATGTCTCTTGATCCACTTGTTGGTGGTTCGCAGATCTAATATTGATCCAAATGCCCTCTTCAGGCTTTTTTTTCTGAATGATTGAGTACATTCTGTTTCCTTTGAGGTGGGATGGTACAGTTCATTGCTCATTTATTTTTTGTAAGATTGCAGTTTCTTTTTTTAACTCTGCAAGATTGTAAGAGGATGCCTTCTTTGGTGGTGCTGGAGGCAGTTTTATGTTGAATCAAAACCATGCTCAACAATAGTAAGAACCCATTTATCTGCTGTCATTTTTCTCCACTCTTCTTTGTAACCCACTGGAGTGGTGAACAGAAGAGAGCGGGTAGTTAGGATGTCACTGTGTTGTTTGCATGTTGCTGGCTTATAGTGTTTGAGGCCTAGGGGTAATATTCAACTGCCACTTCTTGTACGGGTGCCACTGGCCTTGTTGGGGGTGCTTTTGCTGTCGGGGGCCAGCTAGTGGGTTGCACCCTCTCTGGGTTATTAAGTCTGTCTTTGTGTTTGTACTGGGACTTGAAGTATATTTTTTGTTTCTCTAAACCTGCCACCTTCAGTGTTGTAGCTTAAGTTTTCAGTCTGGCTATTTTCTCTTTTGTATGCTGCCAGACTGAGATGTGACAGAGAAGGGTAGGTTAAAAATGTTCAACTAAGGGTCAGTCTCAGCCGTTAGGAACCTGGGCAACTCCATTGCAACAGCCTGATGCTGAGAGCTCGTCTGCCACCACAGCATTGCTAATCATCTGTTTTGAGAGCAAATTTTAATCTGTTACCATTTCCTCTAAGACCTCTCCTTTAATAATCTAGTAGGTGCTTTATAGTTTTTTCAGGCAATCTCACATTTCATGAACCTACCGGCCAAGAAGTGAAGTACCAGCAGCTTAGTTTTGTGCCTGCTGTGCTACATATTTTCTATCCAAGCTATCGCAATTACCTCACTTTTCTGATGTCGAGAAGCAGCCATTTTCTGAGCTGAAGCAGGTCTATACCTACTATGACAGATAACACCAGGATGGATTCAGGCCTAGGGTAACCTCTATGAATCTTGCAGAGAACGCTTGGAATTTTTTATTAATCTAGGATTAGTTGCTTTCACCAATGACATCGTCAAACATTTTTCTGCTAGCTCAAGAAAACCTACCACCAGAGTAAGTAGAGATTCCTGAAGTGTTTCCAGCAGATTGAGGGATTCCGTAAGATCCTGCAGGTAATCTTCAGCAGGGATCATAAGCCTAGGTAGTCCTGGAGGGAGTGAAGGTGGTTGAATGCTTAGAGACAGTCTTAATTTCTTTTTTGCAGTTGGGATAAACGTCAAGATTCTCAAAGTCGATCTTCGTGGTAACTGGAGAGAGGCCTTCAAGCTGCCGGCGTAGTCGATGAGTGTTACAGCGACTTGGAACCTGTGGACTGCAACGATGATGGACAGGGCGCTATTGGTTGTCTTGAATGCCTTGACATAAGTGGCGCCATATTGCATCTTGAGGAATAGTGTCTATGGTCTTGTCTCGTTGCAAAAAACACAGTTGATGGACAAAATGTAGAACAATGTCATACATTCACCCCAGTACAAGGATCTGGGCCTAAATCCATCGTTTTTTTGCACTCCACACCACCCTGGATTAGACACTGGCTATATGCGAATCAGCTCTGACCCTGTGCCTCATGGGAACAGTCCAGTCCGAACTACCAAGCCATGTCTTTCCTAGACCGGAATCAAGCATCCAAGAACCGGTTTCTGGCTATCAGCCTTCATCAGCCTTCATCAGCCTGGATAGCTTGACTCTCAACATCGATACGAAGGACACAAAGCATTTTTTTTTTTAAACAAAATTTTTATTGTTATGTTTTTAAAACATAACAATACTAACATCGGCAGAATATACAGACACTAAGGACGGCAAGCATGTCAGTGCCAATGGACTTGATTGCGACACCAAAGTTCTCTACTGCGAACGAGTTAGCCGGTGGTGAGAGAGGGCGGTGATGTTTCTATTAATTTTTCTCACCATTTGTGTCATTGTATCACACTCTGTGGGGTTTTCTAGAAGAACTAGAGCAGTCTCTTTGGGGTATCCCATATTCCTTCATTTCCTGGTATTGCATGACTAAGTCTGACTCTGACATAAGTGCCTTCTGTGTCCTTAAGCTTTCTTTTCGCAATCTGTCACAATTTACCCTCTTTGGCAGCTTGAGAAGAAGGAAATAGGAAAGTCCCCCCACACAGACATTATGAGGGTCTGTAGCAGATTTCTTCCTCCAATAGCAGGGGCAAAATGGCATTTTTAATAGAAAACAGTCTCAAAAAGCTGGAAACATATTACACATAAGCGTGTGTTCTTAAGATATCATGAGAAAACAAAGATTAAAATAGGCGAGTCTTTCTTTCAGGAATCAAAGGTTTATAAAGTTCTCAGGATCCAGTCATACGTGACAGAAAAAGGGAATTAATCTGTGAGGTCAACTGCCAGTAGGAGTCAAAAAAAGAAAATATAGGGTGATTTCTTTTGACCATAGCTTGACGCTCAAGGAAATCTAAGAAAGGACCAGGCGATAAGAAAGCACACTGACACAGCCACTCACAGGTTCAAATGGATCTTAAATCGCCAGACGAGGTGCTCAATATATTCTGGTCTCAAATACATTTCATGGAGAACAATGTTCCTGAGACAACAATCCTCGTCAAAGTTAAGTGAGGTAGGCCACTATCACGAAATGGTTGCTGTCCAGCTACCTCAAGCATCATGGAGTGGAGGTGCTGCAATCACATACTCACGAGTAGCTACCTGCTGTGTCTGGATGGCTGAATGGGTGGAGTCTGTAGCAGCCAATGTCTCCAGGTAACCGCACTTTTACCAGTAACACCCAGAGGGTGAGGAAGATATTTGGCCTAGTGCTGGAAACTAAGTACTTAGCTTCTCTTTGTAAAAATATTCTTTCTGTCTTAAATCTTTCAACTATGAAACAAAGTGAGATCCAAACACTGGGGATAGGAAGGAATTTCAATGGGCGTAAACAAAAGGTGAACACAGGAAAAGGTAGACTCAATTATTCATGAAACTACACACTGTCACAGGTGCAGATGGAGGTGAAAACCGAAATAAATCCAGGGAAGGAGAAGTACACACCACCTTTGTCCAAAGTCCCAAAGCCATCAGTCAGGACAGAAGAAATGCTTTACTTACCTGTAACTGCAGTTATCCAGTATTGGTATCTTTCGTAGATTCACATGCCTGAATCACTCCCCGTCGTCGGAATGGGAGTCCCCGGTACATAAATAAAGTAATGTCCCATTAGACATATAGAGTAATAGGCCAAAGGCCCCACATTAGTAACATATCCATGTCCTTTTGTAAAAAGGACCAAACTCTAGAGAAGAGCCAATCAGCTATCACCTCCCTCTAGAACCCTCCTGAAAGGAGCACCAGTCCCTCAGATTTTCGTAAGCACCGTGCTAAGTAGGCGTATTACTGAGAGAATTAGATGAGCCCTTCCAGGGGAGGCGGGAGAGTTGCATGTGAATCTATGAAAGATACCAATACTGGATAACTGCAGTTACAGGTAAGTAACACATTTTTTATCCAGTATTAGGTTATGTTTTATAGATTCACATGCTTGAATCAGAGTAGTAAGCAATGATAAGCACATTTCGGATGGTACAGCAAATACAAATTCACCAGATAATAACATATCAAAGTGACACAAAGCAAGTATTAAATTGTAATCAAAGATACCATTAAGAAATACAATAGAGAAATGTGCGTATACAAGAAAGGATGGTGGGATGAAAAAAAGGCTCACCTCTATCGAAATAGATGACGAAGTATTGCTTGTCCCACTGCAGCATCCTTAATAAGTTCTTTATCCAAGCAGTAATGCTTGGTGAATGTATGCGGCATCTTCTAAGTTGTCGCTCTGCAAATGTCTATGATAGGCACACCTGCGAACAGCGCCATGGATGAAGCCATCGCTCTAATGGAATGGGCCCAGACTTTAGAATGAAGGGTTTGCCCTGCTTGCTGGTGACAGAATGTAATAGCTGCAGAGATCCAGCGAGAGATACTTTGTTTAGTGAGTGGAAGACCTTTTCTAGGCCGACTGTAAGCCGCAAAGAGTTGGTAGGATTTGCGGAAGGTCTTTGTCTTCTCAATATAAAACTTTAGGCAGCGTTTAAGATCCAGAGAATGCAGAGTTCTCTCTGCCACAGTCCGAGGATTTGGAAAGAAAGAACGTAAGACTACAGGCTCGTTCAGATGGAAGTCCGACAGGACCTTCGGCACAAACTTTGGATTTGT
This sequence comes from Lissotriton helveticus, assembly GCF_964261635.1. Taxonomy (NCBI): domain Eukaryota; kingdom Metazoa; phylum Chordata; class Amphibia; order Caudata; family Salamandridae; genus Lissotriton; species Lissotriton helveticus. Next base: position 513,442,334 of record NC_136071.1, on the reverse strand, counting down.
TCATAATATCACCCTGTCTTGCTTGAATTGAAGGAAAGGGTCTTGAATTGAAAAAGCCTGGTGCTCACTTACTCGTCTCGTTGAGGTAAGGGCAAGAAGGAGCGCCGTTTTCCAGGAGAGATACTAAAGATCAGCTCTATGTATCGGCTCTAAGGGATGTTTCATGAGCTGAGCAAGAACTGTGTTGAGTTGCCAAGCGGGAGGTAAAGTCTTCACAGGAGGAAGATTCCTGTACAGGCCTTTAAAAAACTGCTTGGAGGAGCTACGCTAGCAACCAAGATGGCCGCATAAGCTCCCGGCTCCGCTGACCTCCGCCAGTTGCTCACAAATCCTGACTATCATCCTGATTTCTCACCGGACTCCCGCGCAGCTGAAGTGTGCCTGACTCTAAAGGTGCAATCCCGGAATTTCTAGCTGCTCAAATGATGAAGACACGCCGTGCTCCATTCTCGGCCTAACGGGGAGCTGAAGCCGGGGCCTCGAGTTCTAACCCAGCCGGGTTGGAGTTGAACAACATCGGCTGCGAGACGTGGGTGGCTCCCGGTCTCCCGAAGTGGAGTTTTTCTTGTCCGTTTTGGATGGTGGCTCGGTGGCAGCTTTATCCCGCGACTGCGGCAGCTTGACGTATCGATTGCTGTGGTCGGGGATCCGCTTCCCGGAGGCCCCGTTGAGCTCCCGGGGTCGATGGGCTCGGCTCCTCGCTGGCGGCGACGGTGTTGAGATCGTGCTTTAGGAGGTGCCCGCAGTTGTCATCGGCATTGCCTGTGCCTGGTGCCCCGGAGTAGTCGACCTCCGGGGTTCAGAGACCTGCTCGGTCGCTTCGTGAGGGGCGATGGAGCGGGTTGAATGTACACCGTCGCTGCATACTATAATGGCCGCCATTGGGGAGCTCCATTCACAAGTCACCACCATCGTCCAGAGGATGGTTGTATAGGCTGATATCATCTGCCGGAGACCGGACTCCGACCGTTTGTAGGTTCCTAAACAAGATGCTTTATTCGCGGAGCAAGCTCCAACTGCTACAGAGGACCCTGCGCGGAAGTCGGACTTTGTATTTTTTCTCGACTCCCAGACGACAGCAAGCGAGCCCAAGACTATCAGAGGTGCATTCTGCCCTATGCCGATATTGCCCGAGATGGATGTGGATATTCCTATACTTCAGAGTGAGTTCTCCAGTGACTGTCGGATTGATACCTCGCCCTTTTTCCCCCAGATGGTTCAAAAACGCCCTGGCGATCTATTTCTGGTGGGCAGTGACTTTCGTTTGACTTTTAGATTTTGTATAGGGCTATCCTGGTATCACTTCTTCCGTGCCGACTTGGAAACTTTTCTATATTTTGATACTCCGGCTGAGATGGCGGTTCGAATGGACAGGGCTCGCATGAAGAATCGTAGCGGCCAGGGTTGACTCTTACTGTATGGGTTTGAAAAATGACTTCATTTGACACGGGATTTGTACCTCATGATGGCGCGGGAGCGGGGTGGTTCTTACACGCTTCCCCCCGTTGGATTTTACTTGTTGCATTCTATTATCCTGGAGATGTATGGGGTGGGTTGCTGCTGGCGGGGGGCAAGGGTGACCGGGGGCCTGTTTGATCTTTCCTCCTCCATTTTCTTTTTTTCCTACTTTTAGGTCCAGTTCTGGGGCGACAGGCACACTGCTAGTGGGGATGGGCCGTAGCCATTACAGAGGTGTAGGGTGGGGGGGGAATGGGGATGGGTTTGTTATTTTACCTTCGTTTAGTTCTATGGCCTTTTTTCTTTTTCTCTCTTTCCTTTCTTCTTTCACAAGAGATGGGTCGCTTATCCTGTATCGATTTTCTCATTTGTCGGGTGTCTAATTTGGTCTTTATTATCCTGGATCATGGGTGGGCTAACTTTGCAGGCTGTTGTTTAGTTGGATTGCTGATCGTCTCTCCCCTTTAATGTATGTATCGTTGCTACAGTTGCATCCTTCGGTAAATTGCTTTTTATGCATTGTATACTTGCTCACCTATTGATATATTGTGTTCTGTGTATGACACCCGATTCCTGTAAATTCTCTTGTCTTCTTCAATAAAACTTAAAAAGAAAAAAAAAAGAAAAAAAAAGAAACTGCTTGATCAACCTGTTAGACCAGAGAGGTGGGCCAGCAGAAGATCTTCTGTAATGGGATATTGCCGCCCAGTGAACCCTGATGGAAGCGTGAGCAAGACCTAAGTTCTCCAAATAGAGAAGGTAAGGCAATATGTGTACTGGAGAAGAAGAAAAAGGGTGTATTTTCTGTGACTTGTACCAAATGCAGAACCTTTTCCACTTTAAAGACTATGTCTTGTTAGTACTGTCCACTCGAGCCCAAGCCAGAACAGCTCTACAATCCGGCGGAATGTCTAGATTCTGAAATTCCTTGGACTCGGGAGCCAAGGGGATAACCCAAGAGATGTCAGATCCAGATGCTGGACTTGCTGGTGGTTCATTGTGAGGAGAGAAGAAAACGGTTTCAACCATACGGTGGTTCCAGGGAGAGAAGGTGAAGCTCTGTGAGCCAATGCTGTCGTGGCCAAGCTGGGGCCATCAGAAGGAGTGTGCAAGGCTCCATTTTCAATTTCCTGAGAACTCTGGGAATCATTGGAAACGGTGGAAAAGCGTATGCAAAGACGTTGCACCATGCGATCGAAAATACATTCCCTAGAGATCCCTTCTGGGGATTCCAGCTTGTGAAGTGTTGGCATTTGGCGTTCTGCCTTGTGGTGAATAGATCTATGAGAGGAGTGCCCCATTGTGAGAATATTTGGTTGAGAGTCCATTGATCCAATTCTCACTCGTGACACTTTTCCTGTTGCCTGCTCAGAGAATCGGCCAGAACGTTGTCCATTCCTGGAACGTACTCTGCTCGAAGGGAAATATTGGGAAGGATCAATCAGTTCCAGATTTTTTGCGACTCGTGAGAGAGTGTTAGCGAGCGAGTCTCTCCCTGTTTGTTTAGATAGTGCATCATCGTGGTATTGTCCGTATGCACAAGCACTAGAGAATTCCTGATTCTTGGTAGGAAAGCTTGAAGGGCGAGGAAGACCGCTCGCAGTTCGAGATGTATATGAAATTTTATTCTCGAAGGGGGACCACTTCCCACTTATTTGCAGTTCTCGGAGGAAAGCTCCCCAACCTTCCTGTGACGCATCTGTTGTGATGATATGCGGCGAAGCTGGAAGCAAGAAAGGCAAAACTTGAGAAAGGTTCCGAGGGCAAATCCACCACCTCAGAGCCATGACCATTTGAGGGGTCATTCGTATGACATCGTCAAATGAACCTGTGCATTGGACCCATTGAGCTGAGAGCGCCTATTGAAGAGGGTGCATGCGGAGACGACAGTGTGGAACCAGTAGAATGCATGATGACATCATCCCAAGCAGGGACTTGAAAAGGCGAACTGTTAAAGACCTCTTGGACCTTATGAGAATAGCCAATGAAATAAGTCTGTTCTTTCTTTCTTGTGATGGAAACGCCTTCTTCTGGGTCGTGTCGAGGGTAGCGCCTAGGAAATTTATACGCTGGGAAAGCAGGAGGACCGACTTGTCCCGATTGAGTGTGAGTCCCAAGCGATCGAAAAAGCTGTCGACAAGCGCTGGAAGACCTGGACGCATCTTCTAGCGATGGTGCCTTGATTAGCCAATCATCTAGATATGGAAAAACCTGATGGTGTTGATGCCTGAGATATGCAGCCACTGGAGATAGGTATTTTGTAAAAAAGCGGGGTGCAGATTTGAGACCGAACTGTAGGAAACGGAACTGGAAGTGTCTGCCCGCTACGGCAAACCTCAAGAACTTCTTGTGATTCCGGTGAATAGGGATGTGAAAATAAGCATCCAGAAGATCCAGAGACACCATGTAGTCCTCCGCATTGAGAAGTTGTAGAACTTCCTGAATTGTCACCATACAAAACGACTGCTTTTTCAAGAATTTGTTGAAGGATCTTCGGTCTAAAAGGTCACCATTTTTTCTCCTTTTTCTGTATCAGGAAAAAACAAGAGTAAAATCCTTTACCCCGTTGAGAAAGAGGCACTCTTTTTATAGCTCCCTTCTGGAGTATACGTGAAATCTCCCAGAGTAGAATACGTAGATTTTTATGAAGCATAGGTTGGGGAGGGCTTCGGGGAGGAATTTGAGTAAACTCCAGTGAATGACCGAATTGAACCAATTGCACCAATTGCAGAACCCAACGGTCCGTTGTAATTTATTTCCAATTTTTCAGGAAATGGTAAATTCTTCCTCCAACTTTTGAGGGCGGAGATGAAATGGAGATTGACTGAAGTGAAGGGTCGTTGTCGCCGAGCAGCGCCTTTCTGTTGACCCTTGACACGAAAGGAGGCTTTAGTATAGGACGATTGCTGCTGCTGACGCTGTTGGTACTGTGGCCGATATGGTTGACCAGAACAGTAGGACAACCAATTCTGGTAATCACCTCTAGAAGAGGACTGCCTTCTTCCTCCTGAGCCACGAAAGGATGGATTTTCGAATTGTAGGGTATCCAAAGCCCTGGCCGTATCCTTCTTTATACCTTGGAGAGCTTCATCAATATGCAGCCCGAAAAGAAGCTGGCCATCATTGGACATATCCAAAATATTCGTTTGTATTTCAGGTCGAAAAGAAGTTGCTTTCAAACAACCCTGGTGTCCTAACACTGCTGCGCCAGTCAGTTGGCGAAACCCAGTAGATGCGATATCCATCACGCAAACTATTATTTCCGATGCCGAGCGTTCACCTTCAAGCAAGATCTTTTTTGCTTCTTCTTTTGATTCTTCTGGCAAGGCTGACAGATACGGAGCTATGTCTCCCCATAACTGTCTGTTATAACGTCCTAACAGTGCCAATGCATTGGACGCCTGTACTGTTAACGCAGACATTGAAGAAAAACGCTTTCCGATGTTATCAAGCTTTCGGCCTTCCTTATACGGAGGAGCGGTTAGCGGGGCAGAAGGCTTTTTGATTTTCTTTGAGCGGCCTGCGTTATGACAGAGTCTGGTTTGGGATGTCCTATCAAGCAAGCTGGAGCAGTATCTGGCACTCTGTATTTTTTATCCAGACGAGGCAATACTGGGGGCACCGAGGAAGGGTTATGCATAATCTTCACACCCTGACCCCATATGTATTCTATCAAGGGTATAGATCTGACTGATTTCTTGAAAGGCTCCTTAAAATCATACAAGAAGCAATCTTGTTGGTGTGAGGTCATGGGTATTTGAAAACGTTGCGCCGCCCTCTCAACTATGTTATGAAATCCCCGATGTCCTCAGGTGGTGAGCCAGCCTGCGCAGGCACCGGAGAAGCAGGACAGGGAATGACATAGTCGTCCCATTCATCATGGGTAGACTGGGAATTATGAAGTTCCCCCTCTTCATGCGGATCTTCCTCCTCATCATCAGTAGAGGGAGGAGGCGGCGAAACGACAGGCTCTGGCTGTAGATTCAATGGTGGAGGCCATGGTCTTGGTGGTAGAGACACCGTTGGGGGTTGAGACTTAGGAGATGTAGGAAACCTCTGTTTATAGTCTGTAATGAGGAACTGTAGATATGAAACCAAGGATGCTGGTAGGCAAACCATAGGAGGAGGAGGTGGCTGGCATTCTTCCCAATAAGCTGTCTGATCCTCCTGATCCTGGTCCTCCTCATCTAAACTATCTTGGTACTTTACATTAAGTACAGAGGGGCTTGTCGCTGTTTGAAACATGCTGCCCTCGTCAGAATCCTCCTCTTCCAAAAGGCATGCTGGAGGCAGTGGTTGGACCCTACTTGGAGAAGTCAGGGCCGGTGTCAACGTATGCTTCATGACTTTTAGATGTACGTATGTACTTTTAAATTGGAATCCGTCATCGTCGACAAGCCCATCGACGGTGTGGTCGTCGACGGTGAGACGTCGACAAGTTTCATTGCCGATGGAGTTACCGTCGACGGACCCGTGGTCGACACCGCTGACGTCGTTGTCGTCGTCGACGGAGCAGTCGTCGACGATGGAGTAGACGTCGACGGGACAGTCTTCGTCGAGCCCATCGACGACCCAGTCGTCGGCGAGCGTAGCGTCGACGGTTGCTTCGACGTCGACTATGTCTTCTTTATCTTTATTGTCGACGACACAGACAAACCGGCTGTCGACGATGGAGTCATCGACGTGGATAATGAAGAAGCCGCAACAGACGTGGAGACAGGCGTAGTCGACAAAGTCACACATAAGGCCGTAGACACAGATCTTCTCGTCGCTGAAGCCACCGTCGACGATGTCGTTGCGACGGAGTGGAAGAAGGCTTCTTAAAGGTGTGAACTTCCTGAGAGGACACCTTCGATGGTAGAGCCTTAGAATGTACCTCTGAAGACTTTTTTATGTGTCTTCTTCTGAGGAGGCTGCAACGAAGGCCCTGGAGAAGCTACCCTTGGTCTTTTCTGAGCGGTTTTGGAGGATATGGAAGAACCCTCACTGTCCTCAGAAGACTCCAGTTGGTCTTTATCTTTAAGCCTCTGCAGCCAAATTAAGAGGCTTCCCTCACGATCTTTGAAGGTCTTAGTGGAAAAGGTACGACATACCTTGCAGTCCTTAGAAGAGTGGCCCGGGTAAAGGCAGTAGAGACCACCTTTATGCTGATCATCCACATGAAGTCTCTTTTTACTACAGGAACCACAGGGCCTAAAAAGGCTTTTCTTAGGTGTCTCAGCCATGAAGAACCAAAGAACTTCAAGCAGAAGATGTAGCTATGAAACAAGAGAACACTGGAAATCCAGAAGAGAAGTAAACTGAGCAGAGCTCAGAGGAGACTCCCTTAGCACAACGTGTGGTAGAAAATCTGAGGGACCGGTGCTCCTTTCAGGAGGGTTCTAGAGGGAGGTGATGGCTGATTGGCTCTTCTCTAGAGTTTGGTCCTTTTTACAAAAGGACATGGATATGTTACTAAGGGGGGGCCTTTGGCCTATTACTCTATATGTCTAATGGGACATTACTTTATTTATGTACCGGGGAATGATTCAGGCATGTGAATCTATGAAAGATACCCTAATACTGGATAAAAACACGATCTCATATGTAGTGGTTGACTGAGGCCCCAAAAACCAAAAAGAAACATTTACAATAATTAAAAGCCTATCATCTTTGGAGGACCTGTGAAATGTGTAGTCTCTAAAGGACCGTGTTTTTCTGGGTTGGATGATGCTACTCCCTGGACCTTAACTACCAGCACCAGATAAGTCGACTCATCAGGTACCAGGAAGAAAAAGGTCCCTTAAATCAGTGCATTTCTCCTACAAAGGCAGTTAATCAGACTAATATTTTCCCATTCTTTCTTAAAAAATGCTTCTTCCACGGTGGAGATGCAGTTCCTGGTCCACAACTAGTTTAGTTGGCATGGTACCTACAGTCTGAATAGGAGAGGCCGACGATTTCTAATGGCCTTCTCTATGCTAAAAAACATGAATCAAATTGCACACATTATGCACAAGGAGTGCCTCAATTCAAAAACAAGTCACTTCCCCAACCACAGTAAACCCAGATTTACGGAATATAAGGGGTCATTTCAACAACTCCCACAATCCATGCACAACACTGTTAAGCATTTTTGTTCTCTGTTCTTCAGTCCTCTTCTACACACATGCAGGGTCTCAAATCAGCAGAATGAAAACACTTACCTTGAACACAAAACACTCGCCGGTACCAAAGAAACTCAACTTGTTACCAGCTTTTTTACGCTGATCCCAGGCAGTCGACAGGAATGCTCCACAGACCTGAACGAGAAATAACGTTAGGACAATTTTTCCCCCCAAAAAAAGCTCCAAATACCGCTTTGATCCTTATCAAACACACACACCTCTTTAGCGGATGTCTTTATCAGGAGAAGAGTCGGTTCATGTTCCTCGCAGAGAGTATAAAACCTAATTTCGACAAAGACAAAACCTGTATTAGTTGGGTAACATGGTCCTTACTACTTATAGAATAGTAATGAACAAGCAAATTATCAGGTTATCACTCATGCAAATAGTGGACTACTGGAGCACTAAAATATATGCATACAGTATCTTAGATGTCAGCTACAGATGTTCATAAGATTGTACATCCTAAAGAGGTGTATGTGGATCTTGAACAGATAATTAATGGTAAGCAATGGAAATAAGGTACACATTTCCATTTATACAGCAAAATGGATTTCTAATTTTCTTTACCATAGCAAACAATGCAGTTGGACAGACTGTACAGTTTGGGGCTAGAATATAATTATATATTAGGATTGGTAGCCAAGTTAAGGGGTATGCTTGGTCTAGTGGCAACTAGCGAACCAGAAAAAGTGTTATGGTAGGTAAGTAACTTGCACTACGGATAGACTCCTTAATCCAGGTTCTGAAGCTTTTGAACAGTTACCAAAACAGTACCTCCCCAGGTGGTGTGTCTATGGAATAAATCCGACTAGGAAGTCCTACAGGAAAGATTGAGCGAAGTGACCCTCCCACCAGACCTGGCTATCCACACCGCAGTGCTTTGTGAAAGAGTGTCACAGATGCCTACATAGAAGCCTTGAAGATGTCTAAGGCTGGCATAACGCATGCACAGTGGAAGAAGTCTTTGCGCTGGTGAAATTAGTGTGCAAGCCTCCTGGGGCTTGCTTCTTGGTTAGCCCATAGCTGATCTTAACACAGAACTATCCACCAAGAGAACGTTAGTTTGACCAGGGAAGGCCTCTAAGGGCTGCAGCAAGTAGTATACCACCCTCATTAACCCCTCACCTTAAAGCCCACACACTGTTATTGCAGGCTGCATGTTTTGGTGCAAACCTAACTGAAGAGTACACATGGTACACACACCTGTGTGCCATGCCCACCAACACTGATTATGGCATGGGTAAGTCACCCCTGCTGTAGGCCTTACAGCCCTATGGCAGGGTGCACCATACAACAAGTGTAGCCGTAGCTGCGTGAGCAATATGTCCCTACAGTACCGGGGCCATTCACAGACATTGTAAGTGCAGTCAAGCCATTTTGAGTACATGGACTTTGAGTTTGCCATTACAGCTCCATGATGGCTTGAGTAAAACCTGGGAAATTTGGTACCAAACTTCTCAGCATAATAACGCCACACTGATGCCAGGGTTGGATTGAATATAAAATGCACTCAGAGGGCATTTTAGAGATGACCCCTGAAAAACGACCAACTTCTAGTGTATTGGCTGACTGGTCCTCGCTGGCCAGCCACCACCAGACTGGTTTCTGACCTCATGGGGTGAGAGCCTTTGTGCTCTCAGAGGTGAGGAACAAAGTCTGCTCTAGCTTCAGACCTCGCCTGGCAGGAACAGCAGCACTTGGCGGTGAGCCTCAAAGCCTCACCTTGCAATGTGCTAATTTGGGCAGCTCCAACTAGTGGAGATACCCACCCCCCAGTCCGTGCACCACTTTTGGTGGCAGGACAATTAGTAAACCCAGTAGGAGTGCCCACCTCAGCCTGGCACACCCCAATGGTCACGGGTAGATGAGGTGAAGCCCTCTCTTAGAATCTCCACCTTGAATAGGATAGTATCCATTGGCTACTGCCCCCCTGACCTTAGTAACACCCTTATATTTAGTATTTAAAGGCTTCTCTGAACCTTGTCCCTCAGATTTGACGGACCAAAGAAGACGACTGACCAGGACTCCTGCTGGACCAAGAACTAAACCGCTGCAGACTGAACCTGGCAAGAAACCAAGCCCCGGGACTTGATGTCCTTCCAGAAACCCCGCCCAGCCTCCAAGAAAACTCAGAGACCCTGCAACCTTTGCCAAAGTGCAAAGAACCTTCCTCCAGACTAGAGGATCTAGTCCCTGACATCCGCTGGTACAAGACCTACAAGAACCACCACAGGGAGGACTGACACTTGTGTTGATGCGACTCACTGCTATCCGAGACCTCCAAAGGCAGCAGTGGTAGAGGACTGGCACTTGTGTCGATGCAACTCTGCTTTGCCAGAAGAAAGTACTGCAGCCGGACGGCCTCGACGACCTCGAGGGATCCTCCTGGTCACATGACCATAGCTGTTCACAGCCCCGTGCCCAAAAGCCCATACAAGTAGCCCTGTTGGCCTCCTCCTGGTGCCGTCTGCGACAGCCCCAGGACAGTCCAACGGTGGCGGAAACCCATCCGATCTACAGCAACTGTCCCCCAGTGACTGTACTTGTGTTGGGCACCTGTTGAAACCTATCCTGCTCACTGCCCCCGCTAACCACGAGGGTAAATATCATTGCCAGTATCGACCCCCTCAGGTGCAGATACTGAATTCTGCCCCTTTCGAGTGGGGACAGCCCCCACGACGGACACTGCGCTCAGTGGTAGCCTCTATACAAACTATCTTCTCCTAGACTAAAACGAGTTTTATTTACATGAAAAGTGTTGATTGATACTATACAAAACTATTGTCAAGAATATTGAAAATATCGCATAAATGGGAAGTCTACTTGTGTGTAACTGCGTTCACTTTGTTCCCTAAAATAAAAATAACTAAGGTAATAGGTCTACAAACATTGGCCTGGAGTCAAGTCATTGAGTGCGTGATCCTGCCCTGTATGAGTGTGTACAACAAATACATTCCCACGACTCTGATAAGCCTAACTGCTCAGCCCAGCTACCACTAAATTGAGAGTAAGGTATTATCTACTTTAACCTCTGCCATACTTTTGGGGACTCACTAGACTCTTTGCACAGTGTACCTCTTTTTGGCATAGCAAATAGATAGCCGGCCTCCTACACACGGCTTTTCTCTTTTTCATTCCTGAGAAGCCCACTAAACGTTTACCATCCAACTGATGGTTTCTGGCCCAATGGATGTAAAAACGGAGGGCCCTCTTACGGTCAAGGCGATATTATGTGTATTTATTATGTGTATTTGTAAAGTGCACTATCACCTGTGAGGTTATTCTGGCGCTGAGCAGGTGTGTGTACCTAGCCTTGCCTGTGATAGGATGGTGAATTTAAAAGCTAGGTCTTCAACTTCTTGAGGAATGCAGGAAGAGAGGAAGTGGCTCCGTTGAAGAATGGAAGGCAGTTACCAGCTTTAGGAGCGATATAAGAGAATGTCCGTCCTCCTAATCTGGCCATGTGTATGTGCGGGTTGTGTGCGAGTAGGAGTCCTGTGGAGCGCAGTTGTCTTGGTGGGTGGTGGAAAGCGATGAGATTTTTCAGGTAGTAGGAACTAAGTTGAATTGTTCTTAAATGTGTGATTGAGGAGTTTGAAATCAGAACGTATGAGCATCAGGAGCCAGTGGAGCTCCCTGAGGTGTGCTGTGATCCGACTTCTGCATGGTATTTTGAGGATAAGACTGGCTGCAGAGTGATGAGGTCTTGAGTCGGGGGTACCACGTGGGTGGACGGTGTCCCCCCACTTATTTTACTGGGAGCTCAATAAATGGAGCAAATTGAGCCATACATTCACTCTTTGGCCTCTCTGGGGCGAGATCGGAGCTCATTCAGAAAGCTGCTCACACGCTGGCTTCTCTGATGCAATCGTGTCTAAGGGGTGAGCGAGGGGACGCAATGAGTCTGATGGTGCAAGCCACCCTTCGTGACGTCACTTCCTGTCATGACGTCAGCGTCCCCCCACTATTTTTTAGGACTTTCAATAATTGTAATCAATGCTTCTTAATTTTCCTTTATATATCTTTATTCAGATCTTTCTTCAAATGTATTTTTTCAAAACAATGATTGTATTCATCATGTTTCTCAAACAAGCGCCCAATGCATTTCGGGCCTAGCCCTTCTTTAGGGGACATTTTTTCTGTAATCGGTAAAACACACAGCATTTAGCACTTTAATCAGAAGCATATTGTCACAAAGGGACACTACCATACTACAACTGTGGCAATTGCAATACCATAATTAAAGGAAAGGAATTCCTTCATCCAAACAAGGGGGCACCAATTAAACGGAGAGTCACAGCAACTTGTGACAGTAGTAACTTGATTTATATGATAAAATGTCCGTGTGGACTTGCCTTTGTGGGCAAGACAGAACGCAAAATAAAAACACGCTTGATTCAGCACAAGAGTAATACCTGTAAAAAAAATTCTATATCGCAATTAGCAACACATTGTAATGCTCATAACCACAATCCCATTCAGCTACGGTTTCTGGTACTGGAGCAAACTCGAATACTACCGGGAAGGGATAAACACGCAATACTTACTGCGCAGGGAAATACATTGGATCAACTTTTTAAATACAGTACATCTAAAAGGACTGAATGAGCGCTTAGATTGCATTTTTTTCTTTACAGTGACACACAAACTGTTAATTCTGTCACTTCATTGAAGATAAATTGCCATGTGAATATGCTTGACATGCTTTACCATCTTGCAACACATGAGTGTGTAGATTTAAGTGACACACAAACTGTTAATTCAGCTCCTCCATCGAAGATAAATTGTTATGTGAATATGTTTGACATGTTGAACCACCTTGCAATAGATGGTCTTTGGTCGTTCTTGAAATATTGAGGATATTATTATTTTGACATTTTGGATTATCACAAACAGAGGTCTTTCTTCCGCTGACCCCCAACGATCCCGCTGCACCGTAGTATATTGTCTATCTCTATCGTTGAAGTCACGTGAGGCAGACCAGTCATGATTTACTTCAGCGTTGGGTTATGGAAACCAAATTAGTTTGCGAGGACCCGAGGAGGCTTGCGGGCGAAAAACTCGGGGTAAGCAATGTTTCTGATTATTTAACCTAGAGACTTGATAAAGAGAGGAATTAGACATTTACCCGGAAAAGGGAGTCCATGAGCCATCGGATACTACGTCTGTGAGTTTCCACCTGCTTTAACTTTTGAACCATGATTTTACATGCGATTGAAAGTGTGGCTAGCCGGATACATTCAACAGTGTTTTCTTGTATTGATTTACAGGTTTCTTATAATCAAACTTGAGGCGCTTTAAGTTCAAGATGACTTTACACGAGTCTACCGATAAAATGTGTATGTTTTTGGTTTCAGGTGACATTCTGAATTACGGTGTTATAAGGTTTGGGGTACCCAGGCAGTTTTTTAATACCGTGATATTGTGTGTTGATTCACAGTTAAGGTTTCTTTGGCATCAAGTTTTCAGTTTTCATTCCATGATTTCGTAACTTTTTTGTACGCATTCTTCAACTAAAACTTTGAGTGACACCATTCACCACTCTAGCTTAAGATGTGCACCTCGGGACATAAGGTATACACCAGTGATGATACTTTTCCACGCAATAATCGATAATGACAATATGCTCCTGATTAAAGTGCTAAATGCTGTGTGTTTTACCGATTACAGAAAAAAAGTCCCCTGAAAAAGGGCTAAGCCTGAAATGCATTGGGCGCTTGTTTAAGAAACATGATGAATACAACCAAAGTTTTGAAAAAATGTTTTGAAGAAAGATCCGAAAAAAGATATATAAAGGAAAATTCAACAAGCATGGATTACAAACATTGAAATACATTCCAGACTGTATCTTGGTGACGTTTTCCACTGTTTGGGATAGCACTATTCAGAGTATTTTCTATACCCTCATACTCAGGAGGGTCAACCAAGCTGCACCTACCCACTTTTTTCACTTGGTCTACACTACCCACCCAGGAGTGCGATTGTTCTTAAAACAGACTGCAGACTTGTGCAATTATGTCCAGTTTGCAGTTCATGACTATTCAGAGGTTCCTGGTGTGGATGTAGGTCCATGTTCTGCCAGCCACCACATAGTCGCATTTTGAAGTTCCCTGCCAAAGATCACTACTTCGACTTTCATCCAGTTAGCGATTTCTGTCATGTAGGTGTTGAACTTGTTTCTTGTGTTGAGGGGTCTTATCAAAGAGGGAGAGTATGAGTTGCGAGGCGTTGGCGTAGGCGAGGAGGTTTCATGCGGGGATGATGTTGGCCAGAGGGATCATGTAAATGTTGAAAAGGGTGTTGCAGAGCGATGAGCATTGAGACACTCCACAGGAGTTTGCGGGCTTCTGCGAAGTAAGGTGCTAGGATGCCAACTTGTGATCTATCCTTTAAAAAAGTGCATATCCAGTCGAGAGCTGTTCCTTGGAGGCCAATCTCAGGCAGGCACCTGAGAAGGATGGGGTATGAGACAGTGTCAAATGCTGCAGAGGGGTTCAAGAGAATAAAGGCTGCAGGGTCTCCTCTGTCAAGGAACAGAGTCCATCTGTGGTGATAAGAAGTGCTGTGCCTGTACTGTGGTTATGCCTGAATCCGCACTGTGTGGCATCGGGCAGTAGGCGGTTACTGAGGTGGTTGGTGAAGCATTGGTTGATTAGTTTCTCTAAATCCATTGCCGTGTATGGTGTGAGCGAGATAGGTATGTAGTTGGAGAGCGGGCTGGGTCAGCAGATTTTTTCTTGAGCAAGAGCATGACTGTGGCATCTTTCCAGGTGTTCGGGAAGTGTTGCCTATGGGTGTAAGTGTTTCACTGATCGATAGGAGTCCTTTGGTAAAGGTCTGGTGGGGGCAGGGTCGCATGGGCGCCACAAGTGGATAGTCTTCCTGGTAGCAGTAATTTAGGCAGTGGTAACAACGTGCCACAAAGTCAGGGTTTGTTCTTTGGCCGTGATGGGAAGCTGAGTTGGGGCATTGACTGGGTCCAGTTGAAGGTCGAAGATGCTGTATAAGTAGGTGATTTTGTTACAGGTACATTCAGAGAGCTAACTGCAAAGGTCTTTTGCGAGAGTGACATTGCTGACGGCGGCTGAAGCCGCGGTGACATTTTTGATGATGCAAAGATTTATTTTTGGTTGTTAGTGCAGGCATTGATGAAATCTGCAAGAGATGCACGCTTGGTGTTAAGTTTCTGCTGGTGGTAGCATCTTAGGACTGATTTGAAGATGTCTTTATTTCTAGTGTCTTGACTGGATATCAATTTGTGCTGCAGTTGCTTGCAGCAATGTTTCATCAGCCTAGGTTACTCTGTGTACCAATTGCCCATGGTCGAGCTCTTACGTTGGTTTGAGCTTGAGGGGAGCCAGGATGTTAATGCATGTGATGGTCTAGCTGTTGAGGTTACTGATGACTTTCGACAAGTTGTTGATGTGCTCAGGACTGTGTGCATAGAGGGCAGAAGCAAACTCCTCATCTGTGACGCTTTTTGAGCTGCAGGTGGTTCAGGTAGTGGTAGGTCTGTGGTGGTGCAGGATACGTATGCTGAAATGGACGTGGGCATGGTCTTTCCTGATCATAGTGGTTGGCTTGTTGACTGTGAAGTTGCTGTTTGAGAAGAAAATCAGTTCCAACAGTTGATGTAGGTTGGTTTGACAACGTACTGGGTGAGTTCTAGGTTTTCCAGAAGGGCCGTGGAGTTTGGATTGGTAGGGTCTTCCAAGTGAAAATTAAGGTTTCTGAGGAGGATGGAGGTGCTGATGATGATTAGATGTTGCTGGAAAAATTTGTTTGGGGCCCTAGTAGTCGTAATACAAGGGTTCCACTCAGAAAAATGTTGGCTGTGATGTGTACCTTGAACATGATGTGTTGCATGTAGCTTGTGGGGTTGACGTGTAGGTGGTTCACCTGATGGTATCTTTGGATAAGATGACGACTCCACCTTTGGGCTGATGCGGACAGTCTTGTCTGGCAATCTTGTTGCCGCAGGGAATGGTTGTAGCAATGTCTGGTGCAGAGGATGGGTTTAGCCATGTTTCTGTGAAGATGAGCAGACCGCTTTGGAGCGTCATCGTGCATGGGGTCACATATATCCGTGGTGTGTTTGGTAAGCAAGCAGTAGTTGAAGAGCATGCATGAGAGTGTTTCAAGTTGTGTGGGTGGTGTTTGGTCTGTGTGAGCTTGAGCGAGTGGCTGATTTGTTGGTGCTGGAGTGGAGAGTCGGCGGTGTGGGAGAGTGCATGAGAATGTTCATTCCATGTGTCGTGCAGTGTGGTGAGGGTGGACTGGGGTTGAGAGCACGGAGGAGCGTGGCAGGATGGCGGAGGGTAGGTGAAGAATCAGCATTCCTGGCACTGGGCATGGTTCAGGCACGGATGGACGCAAGTTGTGACACTCTGGATCGCTCGTAAATAATTGGACAAGAAGAAAAGGCGATGACACTGTTGGCATAGACTACGAAACTGCCTCTCTTAGAGGCACACTCAACTCTCGAAGCCAATCATACTTCAGCATTTGAAACAACAATGCTAACTCAACCCAAGTCAAAAAAATATTTTAAAAAGGACATTGAGATGAGCACCAAGCCCTAATAGCATCGTCCAGGCGACAGAGGATTCACATATGGTACTGGTCAGAGACACTGACTACATCACTCAGGACCATCATCACTGATCCCAGGAGAGGCTCCATCACAATAGCTATTGCTTAATAATCCTACTCGAAAATGAAGCAAAGTATTTCGTTTCACAGATACTAGAGGAATTAAGCACTTGGTCCTCTGAGCACAGCATAATTCCGTTAAACCAAGCCAGCTTCACTCGTGGTACTGGGACCTTCACCAATATCAAGGCTCTGGCCCTAATTATAGACCAAATGTTTCCAAAGCGACAACCGTTCAATGTATGCTTCATCGAGTTCAAGGCCGCATTTAACCGTGTACCCCATAACCTTCTCTGGTCCACACTATTGAAATGAGGAATATCTCAAAACCTGCTCCAGGCAATACAATTACTATATACTAGTACCTGGCTAAGAATCAAGATTGTTGAGGGCATCTGAGTTTCAAGAAGCATCGCCACACATCAAGGCCGAAAGCAGAGATGTGTGCTGGCACCACAGTTATTCAGGCAGACATGACCACTGCCTTGAACCAAGTAAACGCATATCCACAGCTTGGAGTCTTTCAAATCTCCTATAAGCAGATGATATAATCATGCTAAGCCGAACAAAAATCGGCAAATCAGCCTCCAATGCTAACTTGATGCACTAAATCAATACTTTATAACCAATAGGATGGTTATAAATCAATCAAAATCCAAAGTCATGGTGATCAATAAACATACCAAGGGAAACAACAAATGTTTTCTGCAAGGCCAGTCCCTGGACACTGTGGATGAGTATAAATATCTAGGCGTTCTCTTTTAAGCGAATGGTTACTTTTAGCCCCAGAAGTTACAGACCCTACATAAAACGAATTGCTTTGTTACAGGATTTCAGTTCTTGGTACAGAGCCCTGAAGGGACTTAGCTTTACCCCATTCGTAGAGCTAGAGTCAGGCAAGCTTTTACCTACTCCCACGTACGGCTGTTGGGCTCTGCGAGGTCATGATACCGCGCTGCTAGACACCATTTTAAACGTGTAAAAGGGTATTTTTAACATGCTCATAAATGCCTTGCAAGCCCAAATGAGTTTAGAATTTGGGATAAGTAAACAAATATCTGCCAGACAGGTGCCTACATTAAAAGTTGCTACAGGTTAAAAGCCACACCTGGGTATTCCATTAACACAGTTTTTTGGTCGATGATAGGCCAAGTGCCCTTCAACAAAAGCCAGGCTGTATCTGGAGTCAGCTCTACAAACTTTTGATCTGGCCTCATTTTGGGATCTAACATATTGTACAAAACTTATTCAATGCTGAATGCAGAAACTTCAGATTGTCGCCAATAAGGAGACACAATCAAAAAGATCCCATTCCTGGATGGTGATAAAGTACTGTAAGAAGCTGAAGCTACTCCTCCACTCTGAAGTCTGGCTACTCTGTTTTTTAAATAGCAAGATCTTCAACTTTCACTTTGGATGCTTATCCTCACTTCATTATAGCCTCCCATGAAAAATCACCGATCGTTTATGCAGGATGTGCAAATAGGACTTACTCCATCTGGTATGTATATGCCCAGCTCTGCTGCCGGACAGAAGAAAACTCCGGAGGAGAGCTTTTAACCAGCGTGGAATTCGCTTTAATCAGCAAATAATTCTTGCATACTTCAATCCGACTGACACTATCTTAAATTGCAGTTGCACAAATTATATGCGATACGTTATATAATTGCCCAGCGCTAGCGGAACTTCAGAGTCGCTATTTATATCCTAGACTTATTAAGTGTATTATAAAATCGCTCAAAAAATTTACTCATTTATAATGAGTATGTATATTACAGCCTACTTACATTTTAAAGATTTTACATTTTTTAAATTTTAGTTGACTATTCATAAATGGCTTCAATTACTTTAATTTTAATGTACTTAATTTTTATTTGAGGGTTTTAATGATATTGCTGACCTCAAGAGAGGTCTAATTCAGTTAATAATAAACTTAAAATCTAAAGTAAAGCTATGAATAATGGGGTCATTGCAATATCTGCCTTCAGAAATTCCTCCTTTAAAAAACTTGGAAGGGCGGCCGTTGCTACGATGGCGACCTGAGCGGATGATCGCTCAATCCCCGCCCGGCCCATCTGCACTTAAATCGAGCACCATTACCTGCTTCTAGCAAGTCTGAATTCACCTGGGCAGCTCATCCCTCTGTACGATCCCCCCCTCGGGTTCACTGATAGAATATCGATGACATAAATATTGTTGTTCAAAATATCAACAAAAAAAATATAGACTACAAAAATATTGACTCCCATACCTAAGGTAAGTACAAAAATATCGAATCAAAAATATTGATGTAAAAAACTCTAAATGTAAAAAATATCGATTTACACACGTATATATATATATATATATATATATATATATATATATATATATATATATATATATATATACACATATATATATATATATATAAAATATATATTAAATATACATTTTAACAAAATATAACAAACTTAATTAAAATATGAAACACAATTTGTACATATATATGAACTGTAAAATAATTAAACTAATCTTTAATTTATTATACCCTTTAAAATGATATCAAAATAATATATATCAATAATGTAAAATATATAAAAAATATTATATAATAAATGAAAACATTAAACTATCAAAAAATATTTAAACTTGAAATTCCCAATACAATCATTGCAACATTAGGGAAAGTGTTGGATAGCAAAATAATTAAATTTACTTTTGTTTTCACTGTTTGAGTGTAAACAGTAATTTTTGTCTCTTCGCTATCCAACACTTTCCCTAATGTTGCACTCACTGGAGTGGGAATAGTCATTTTTACCTCTCCACTATCTAACACTTTCCCTACTGTTGCATTCATTGGAGTGGGAATAAAAATGTTTACTCCTCAGCTATCCAACACTTTTCCTACTGTTGTACTCTTTGGAGTGGGAAACGTAATGTTTACTCCTCCGCTATCCAACACTTACCCTACTGTTGCACTCACACTCAACATTAAAAATTATTTAAAAAAATATAAAAATTATTATATATTTAGAAACGAAAAATTAAGTATATTAAAAAAATTATATATTAATTACATATAAAAAAAACGACAAGTATATCATGAAATAAATACATTTTGAATTTTTTTATTTTGAACTAGAAAATATTAGATAAATGAGCACATAAATGTATTAATTATATTTCCTACCCTATACTACACCAATAAGGAAACAATTCAATTTTTTTTTAAATTAATTTCCCCCCAAAATTAACAATTAATAATCGAATTAAAAATATTAATTAAAAAACGAATAATCATTTACCTCACACACTTTAACACTATGACATGCACAGTACACTCCTATATTAAACTCTAAGATAATAAAACACAATTAAAAGTATTTATAAATTAAATACTATGACTATTAACAATTAATAATCAAGTAATTAAAATGTACTTGATACCCCCCGTTTGCCCCTTTAAAGGTAAAAAAACAGACAAAAAATAAACAATTACCCAAAATACATATCAAATAATTAACTATATATTAATTACTTAAATACAAATTACTTCCCACTGTTTACTCCCATAAATACCAAAACACACACCAACTATTAATTACAAAATTAGCATATTTATTACCGATTAATTAAAATTGATTAACATCCAATTATTAATTTATCAATTAAAAATAAATTAATTCCCACCCTTAACACCTATTAACACCACAACACACCCATAAAATTAATTGCACAATGACCATAATTATTTAATTATTCAAATTACCCATTATTAAATTAAAACTTACTTACTTTCCACCCTTAACACCTCACAACACACACCTAAAATTAATTGCACAATGACCATAATTAATTACCAATTTATTAAAATTAACAACCAATTAATAATACATTACTTTACACATTTAACACTATAACATCTGAATTCAACAACTATTAATAATACAAAATAATAAATGTAATATAAGTTAATTACTTCCCACCCTATTTCACTATAAACCCAAACCCCGCTACAGAACTAAAAAGGCAAAATTAAAATATTTATTTTTAACTACTAAAAAATGTAACATATTAAAAATACAAACAATTCTTATACAAAAAAAATATACAACACATACATATAAAATATGTACTAAAATACATAACATTAATAAAACAATATTTTAACTATATTTGTGCAAACAATATTAAACACTGATATATTTAAAATCGATATTACTTACCTTAAGTCTACATTCATAACCACAATATTCTTCCTGTCGATATTTCTGACCCACGATGTTTGTGCAACTTGATATTTGTGCAACTCAATATTTGTGATTCCATATTCTGCCTCTGCACACCCCTTCCCCCGGGGGTACGGCTGTGCTTCGGAGCACTTCCCAGGAGGGAGGGTGGCATGGCCCTGAGGTGTAGTGGAGCAGAGTGCGCACCTCCCTCGGCCCGCAACACCTGCTGCTGGATGCTGACTAGCTCAAGGGCAGGGGGCGGTCCCCTGGTGGTAGGGCCGGATCCACTGACGCAGGGGATTGCGAGTCTTGGCTGCGGGGCCTGGCTGGGCTGGGCACCTCGACCTCAGCTGCTGGATCTTTGCCAGCAGCCATTTTGGGAGGCACCCGACTCCTTCGAAGAAGTTTGCGGCTGAAGGCCAGACAGTGCTGGCTGGTCTTTGGCGGGAGCTCCGCGGGGAGTGCTCGACTTGGACTGCAGGTGCCTGCCTGCACACGCTGAGGAGGCCCCATGTGGGTTGGCCCGTGAAGGGAAAGCTGATCGCCCACAGGAGGTAGGAGAAGGAGGCCGCATTGGAGGTCAACTAGGCGACCTCCAGTGTTTAGCTGCCCCTCCCTTGGGTCTCCCATATATCAGAGCAGGACCCCGGGAGTGGGAGTTCCTGTATGCGGAGGCCCCATCACTCAGAGTGGGGCTGGGGTGGGGCCCCTTGCTTGGACTGCTCGCCTCCTTACTTGGTCAGTGAGCAAGTGGGGGGAGAGTGGAGGGTCCCACTGAAGAGACCTTCTAGGGGAGTGGCACGGCCCAGTGCACACCCCAACAGACCACAGCAGCGAGTCTATGGAACTTGGGCCTGGGTCAACGCAGTCCGGCCCAACCTGCCCCCTGGGATACGGAGGCATCCTCCTGACTCCAGTCCTACTGCTGAAATCCGCCTGGGCTCGGTTAGCACGACGTGCAACCCCCAAAACCACCCCACCCCTCCCCCTTATTTTTTCTTATTTTTCCTGCCTGGGCCCACCCGCACCGGCGACCTGGGCTGAAAGGCCCAGTTCTCATTCTCATGGCCTCTGTTGAAGGCAAAAAAGCTGGTAATATCCGGGGCATGCTCCTGAAGTCCTACGGCGAAGCGCAAGTGGAGAAGATGGGTCCGGGAGTGGGCACAGAGACAACAGGAGGCCCTGTGACTCGGGAATTCCTGAAGTCGCTGTTTGCCTCCCTTTGTGAAGACCTGCAGACGGTGAAAAAGGCCTAGGCCTTAGGGCTGAGAGAAGCTCAACGAGATATCGATTAAGTCAGAGAGCAGGTGACAGCCCTAAAAGACGGCAACACTGTGCGGGACGGATACATTGAGACTTACAACAATAAATTATCAGGCTCCAGGAGCAGCCGATTGACCTCCAGGCCCATGCAGAGGACCTGGAGAATAGGTCTAGGAGAAAAAACATTCGGACCAGAGGAGCCCCAACCGCTGCAGAAGGCTCAGATTTTGAAGAGTACTTACAGGCCCTGATTTGCATGGTCCTGGACGGGGAGAAGGAGGATCACATCAAATTGGACAGATGCCATCACGTGTGACAGCCGCGAGTTGCTCCTCGGCCTCCAGCGGACACACTGGTATGCGTGCATGACTAAGGAGACTGTTTTGCAAAAGGCCCAAGGTGCTCAACAGTTTCAATTCCTGGTGTCACTCCCTAAAGCTTTTCCAGAATCTAGCCGCTATCACTCCACAAAAGTGAA
Organism: Lissotriton helveticus; assembly: GCF_964261635.1. Lineage (NCBI taxonomy): Eukaryota > Metazoa > Chordata > Amphibia > Caudata > Salamandridae > Lissotriton > Lissotriton helveticus. The sequence continues at coordinate 513,420,120 of NC_136071.1, read as the reverse complement.
AGGATTTTTGCCCTGTAACAAATCAGTTGCAGAAGTTGGGCACCGCCTACTCTTGGGGGCACCCTTCCTGTAATATACTTCGTCTAGAGGGCAAAACATTTCAGATCTGTTCTCTAACGGAAGCCTGCAAAGTGCTCAACCTGGAAATCTCGGATCAGGGCGTAACCCAGGCCTCCACTCGAGATGCCACTCGTGGAGGAGACAGACACAGGGCGCGAAACACGTCAGCTCCCTGGGGTCCTCGCCCCAACCCGGACACTATCGCCAGGGAAAAGTCAGCAGTGATTCGCTCCCTCACTGGCAATGGAACTGATAAAGAGGACTTTTCCACCTAGAGCTGCCCTATTGTTCTCTATTGTGCAGGATGTTGTATTACGGGCGGAGGCGGAAGACTAGCACGTACTTGATTGTGAATTCGCCATGTCGGGTTCCCCTACCTATATCTTCCATAATGCAATGTACTTAATCCTACTGTTTATTTTCCTACATATCTTGGTTGTTTGTTTGATCCTGTTGGGGTTCTAGAGACTTCCTTCCATTCGGTTATCACACATACACATGCTTGGCATGGGGCATGAATCTCATCCCACTCCGCTCATGAATACCCTAGGCCCTCTCCATTAGCTAGGAGCTTTGCGGGTGTTGAAGCTAGCCTGAATAACCCTACTAAGAGAGCAGCTGTCCTTTCCCTACTGGAGGGCTCACAAGGAGACGTTTGCGTCCTACTAGAAACACATCTGCTCTCTAAGGACACACACAAGATGCACTCCAAATGCTTACCACAACAGTTTTGGTTATCGGGGGCTAAGAAAAAAGGACGGTAGCCATTCTCTTCACTAGACACTTCACAGGACATGGCACACTGTTGTAAATTAAAGGGCGCCTTCTCGCCCTCTGCCTACAAGTGGGCGCGTTTCACTTCACACTGGTATCTATTTATGCCCCAAATGACCATCAAGAACCCTTTCTAACAGACTCACTAACTAGGGTACTTCAATCCCCAGATGCCGCAGTTGTAGTAGGGGGGAGACCTCAATATTGGGATGGATCCCGAGCTCGACAGGTTATGATGCAGATCTGAACAAAGTGGGCGCTTTCACCCAAGGGTCTTGCGTGGCTTAGCGAGTGCTGTCTTTGCGACGTCTGGCGCGCTTACAAACCTCATAGCAGGGACAACACTTTTTACTCAGCTGCCCATAAAACCCATGCCCGGCTGGATAATTTTTTGGTCTCGCCCAGCATGTGGGACCATTTGACGGTGACCACTATTGAGCCCCGCACACTCGCCGAACATGCGCACATCACACTCACCCTCCAGACGCCACAGTCTACAGACCCAACACTAAGCTGGCGCCTCAGAGAATCCATGCTACACTCTCCGGCTGTGGTGCAGACAATGCAGGAAGTCCTTCAAGACTTTCTAGCACGCAACGATTCAGGCACCGCTGCGCTTGCACCGGTCTAGGAGGCCCTGAAATTAGTGATGCAAGGGGAATTCATTGTCGGAGCGGCGAACGAAAAATCGAGAGCATCTGGAGATAAGAGGCAGGAATTAGAAAAGAGGGTGTTAGAATTAGAAGCTATTCATAAACGCACATGGGCGCCCCGGGTCTGGAGAGACTTGGAGAGGGAGCGGTTCCAATTAAAGCGCTTGGATTTAGACAAGGCAGAGTATGCCATTTTACGCCTCAAGCACAAATTCTACATGGGGGAGAAAGGGCAGGCCACTTGCTAGCACATCACCTGTGCAGTAAGTAGCATGGGAACACTGTGAAGTCTATTGCGACTGGGGACGGACTGAGGTGAGGGACACTGACAGTATTGCTGGGGTCTTTCAGATGTTCTACGCAAAGCTGTACGACAGACCGTTACCCCTACGAACCCCAGGGCCTACCTCAGCAGTGCTGTGGGGACGCTCCTCCCTCCCTCTGAGGCAGAGGCACTGGACACACCCATCCGTATCGAAGAGGTGATAGCTATTGCCAGACTGAAGCTTCCAAAGTCCCCCGGTATAGATTGCTTCAGAGCAACGTTTTACAAGACCTTCTGCTCAGAGTTAGCTCCTCTGCTCACGAGGCTCTTTAATTCCTTTGATGACACGGGCACCTTGTCAGATTCCATGCTCGAGGCCTCCATTACAGTCTTACCCAAGCAGGGGAAGGACCTCCATCACTGTAGCGCCTACCGGCCCATTTCACTTATAAACATCGACGCAAAGCGGTTTGCTAGCATCTTAACCCACCGTCTCAGCACTCTCATGCCAGGGCTTATCGATCTGGACCAAGCCAGATTTATCCCTGTGCACCAATGCGTTGACAACACAAAACGCATTTGTCACCTCATTAACAAAGTGCACCGGTCCCAGACGGAAGCATTATTGCTATCGTCGACCCTGAAAGGGCATGCAACAGAGTGCATTGGCCCTACCTGTTTGAAACCCAGCAGAGATTTGGCTGTGGCAACAAGTTTAGGAGCTGGATACAGTGCTTATACAGTGTCCCCACACGTCAGTCAGAATAAATGGTATTTGCTCTACCGGGTTCCCTTTCAACCAGGGCACGCGTCAGGGCTGTCCTCTTTCCCCTCTCCTTTTCAAACTCTATATGGAGCTGTTGGCACAAAGGCTAAGGGACAAGCCCATAGCGACTGGCATACCATTTGGGGCAGACCACCATTTGATTAGTTTGTACGCAGATGACATGATCTTCTCGGTGACTAAGCCTTTAACCTCCCTTCCTGTTTTCACAGAATTGCAGGAGTTTGGCGCCTTCTCGGGGTTCCGCATGAACACTCCCAAGTCCCAATACTAAATCTATCGGTGGCTTCTGATACTGCACGGACGCTGCAGTCACAGTATGACTTTCAGTGGGTCACAGAGGGTCTTCCCTATCTTGGACTCGCCCTCTCACGAAGCCTTCGAAAATGGCAGCAGCAAATACGGTTTGCTGATCTCCAAACGCGTAAGGAATTGACACATTGGCAACAGCTCCCTCTGAATGATAATTCTCCCGTGTGCGCTCTATGTGTTTCAGACGCTTCCTCTCGTTCCTCTGCCCAGGTCAATCCGCGCACTACAAAAGGACATGGAACACTTCATCTGGGGCGGTAAGAAGCCCAAATTACAGCGACAACTCTTGCACCGCACTAAACAACGTAGGGGTCAAGCGACCCACCCCAGATATCGTGTAGAGTGGAATCGCCCGCTTACCAAGAAACATTGGGTATTCATGGATCAGACGGTGGTGGGATCCTATATTTGGAGAGAGGCTTGGCTCCCTCACCGACATAGAGCTTGAGGTCTCTACTCTTCCCCCGTTACGAGCCCTACTTTTAAAGTATGGGACTCAGTGGCAATTAGTGCAGGCCTGACCTCGTTCCCTTCTCCTATGACGCCTCTATTTGCTAATCCGGACTTCCCCACCTGGTCTGAAGCGAAGTTCCTTTTGCCGATGGACGGAGGGAGGGTGCAAACGCATGGGCTGCTTCTTCGATCTCAAAGGATCGATTAAATTTGGTCAACTCAAGGCCGACTATTCCTTGCAAGGATCTGGCCAATTTGCCTATGCGCAACTAGGGCACCAGTCGTCAGATGACCCAATTTGAGAAATGGTTGCTTCTCAAGACGGACAACAAGAGATTAACCTCTGAGATATATGCCCATCTGACCAAGAATGAACTACCTTGTAGAACCACGGGGCTGATTACATGGGAGGCTGAGATAGGTAGAACATTGTCGGACAAAGAAAGGGATGATATTTTCTATAGCTCACGCCAGACGGCACATAGTATGGGACACACCGAAACGGCCTACAAAGTCATGTCATACCGGTACTATACTCCAGATCGACAATGGAAGTGGAAGGAAAACTGTTCAGGGGACTGTTGGTGGGGGTGCGGTAGCCCCTGGACCTTGCTCCATCTTCTCTGGCACTGCCTGAAACTAGGCAGATTCTGGGACCAGGTCCTGGATGACACAGACTCTGCTTCTGCACCTCAATACGCTGTTTCCCAGCATACACTATCTTAGGGCTCCCGAATCCCCTCACCTTTCCACTCCCTACTTCTTTTCCACCAAGAATCTACTTTGTAAGTCAGAGAGTATTCCACTATGTAAGTACCTTTGAAATTCTTGGTAGAACAGAATGACCATCTGGTTCAAATAAACACTGTTAAGTAGAAAGTGGGCAAATTGGATTCTTTTTTAACAGTCTGTTTCTTAGAAGGAGTGTGCCAGCCCTTCGAACAAATTATGGGGGAAACTTAAGCAAACTTGGATTGCTCAATTGTTTGTGCCTAATCAAGAGCTAATTTGTCAGCAGTGATGTCTGCCACTTCTAGGTTTAACAGAGAAAAATTCTGATGTTTTGTCAAATGTACAGTTTACTAATTCAGCTTCAACTGTAATGATAAACAATAAAAACCACAAGAGCTGGATAAGCCCCGTCACTGCTCATATGATGTTTAAATATATTCTAATACATCAGATTCTGCCATCCCTGTATTAAAATACACCTCAAATTTCTTTATAGTAGGTGATCTGTGACAAACACAGTCTCCTATTATAAACATCTGCTGGCAGAGTCAACAGCCAGGTGAAAGGTAGGTAAGGTCACAGTGCATAATTAAAGCAGCTGTTTGAAGATCAAAAGCAAAACAGGGCTTTCCTTTCTCCTGTTCTGTTTTTTAGCTGTACATTAACACGCAGAAAGTATCGGTTTATGGTAACATTTATTTTTTGAACTCCTTAGGTAATTATAGACGCGTTTGAATCGTTCTGCAGGATTCTGCATATTCCTAGCCACTGCACCTTTAAAAAATAAACCTTGTATTAAACTGATTCGAATATCTTTTCACATCAAATATCTTACAGCTTTTTGCACTAGAGATTCTATTTTTGTTCTTTTGGACTGCAAACAACCTCTCTTTCATATGAAAGAGCTACACACCAATGATTTAGGTGGTTTGAGGGAGAGGTGGTGGTGTCTCCATGTATTATAAGGATTTAAAATACCCCTTCTGTACCTGATAAGGATATTGTAAGTCACCTTGGAGCTGCATAGCCTAATAAAGTATATATGGTCATGTAACTCCTTGGTGACGGGCAATATCGTTATTGTGTACGGCAGGGCGTACTACACCCCCTATTTAAAAAGCACTGAAATACATGGAAACGCTGACCTGGCAATGAAAGGGTTTAGTGTGCCACCAGAGGGTATGAAGTTCCTGTCAAGAAAGAAGGTCAAAGGCTGCCTGAGGGCAGGTGGAGGGGATCTGCTCGCTTAGGAGCAAGGGCCCTCACTCACCCAGAGGGGTGTCATGCTTCATCATTGGGCAGCACCTCGTTGGGCCTGCACAGCAATGCCCAATGGGCCCCGCAGGGGGGCTCTTCGGTGGTGTTCTATTTTTTTTGCCGATGTAAACGTGAGGTGCATTGGTGTGAGCGAAACATTTGAGTAGATTGGTAAAAAGAATGTGCATTAAAGTAAGAAAATAAGTTAATTACCTATAACTGTAGTTCCCCAGTATTGATATCTTTCATAGATTCACATGCTTGAATCACTCCCCATCGTCGAAGTGGGAGTCCCATGATATTATATCAAAGCAATCATATGAATAGCATACTCTATTAAATGGCCTCTCTATGACCTTTTTAAAGAAAAAAGGACCAAACTTAGTCACCAACCATTCAGGCAACAGCACCCTCTAGAACCTTCCCCACAGAGGCTAGCTCCCTCAGATTTTCAAGGACAAGAGGGAATAAATAATCCCAAAAGTAAAAAGAGAGCCTCTAGGGGAGGAGGGTGGGGCGCATGCGAATCTATGAAAGAAACCAATACTGGAGAACTACTGCTACAGTTAACTTATTTTCTTCTCCAGTATTGAATCTTTCATAGATTCACATGCTTGAATTAGAATAGTTAGCAGTAATATAAATACATATCATCATATTGCAAACACAGCAAATAGTTGCAATAATAATATGCAAATAGTTGCAATAATAATATTAAAGTAATAACATAACCATAGCGGATGGTGGGATAGGAAAGCAAAACCTTACTGAAACATATTCCGCAACACCGCTTATCCCACTGCTGTATCAGTTTTGTCTGTAGCATCCAGGCAATAATGCTGGGTAAAGATATGCCTGGTTGACCATGTGGCCACTCTGCAGATTTGGTGAATGGGAACCCCAGCAAATAATGCAGCTCTTGTTGAATGAGCCTTGACTCTAGTAGATAAGGTTCGTTCTGCAGCGTTATGGCAGGATTGAATGGCTGTTGCAATCCATCTTGCAATGTAAGATTTAGAGACTGATAGGCCTTTATTTATATTGCCATAGGCAATGAACAATTGATCAGATTTCCGAAAATTTTTATTCTATGTAAATGGAATTTAATGCACCTTGTAATATTCAAAGTATGTAGGGATTCCTCAGCCATAGGTTGTGGTTTTTGAAAAAATGTCCTCAGAACAATACGCTTGTTGGGATGGAAATCAAAAGGGGTTTTTGGTATAAATTTAGGGTTAGTTCTTAATATTACTTTGTCTTTTTTTAATTGCATGAACGGCTGCCTGATTTTGAATGCTTGCAATTCGCAAACTCTTGTTGCAAAAGTTAGTGTCAGTAATAGAGCTGTGTTTCATAACCGAAATTTCAGCTGTGTTTTGTGGATTGGTTCAAACAGGCTTTTCATTAGCTCTGTTAATACCACATTTAGATGCCAAAACGGAGGGGGTTGTTTCACCGGAAGAAAATATCTCAATAGTCCCTTGAGGAATTGTTTCATTAATCCTGCCTACCATAGAGACAATGAATTACTTGATCTCCTGAAGTGACAAATTGCTGCTAGTTGCATTTTTATTGATGAATGCGCAAGACCAGTTTTAGCTAATTGAAGACGATAAGGCAAAATCTGCACTGGTGTCGCAGGTAATAGACCAATTATTTTTCTTTACACAACATGCAGAAACATTTCCACTTAAATTGGTATGACTTAGTCGTGGATTCTGCTGGCGCTTTAGAAAGAATTTTGGTGCAGTATTTGAGTATATTCAACTCTCCAAGCTCATTGTCGTCCGGATCCAGGACGACAAATGAAGAGAAGTCGGGTTGGGATGAAGTACTAGGCCCTTGTTAATGGATAGGAATTTCGGAGTAGCAGGCAGAGGAATGGGATGTTGCTCCGAGAGAAGGAGAAGTTCCGTGTACCAAAACTGCCAGGGCCATTTTGGAGCAATGATGATTAATCTGCATGGCTCCCTCTTCATTTTCTTGAAAATCCTTGGTATTAGAGGAATTGGGGGAAAAGCATAAGCAAATATTTCCGACCAACCGATCAAAAAGGCATTTCCCCACGATATTCTCTGGGGATGCCAACTTGCGTAATATTGTCATTTCTTGTTTGTCTTTGTTGCAACCAGATCAAGTTTCGTTGTGCTGCACCAAAGGAAAATGTCCCCAAGACCATAGAACTGTCTTTCCACTCATGGCAAGTGGTTGTTAGTCTGCTCAATGTGTCCACCACCACATTGGATGCTCCCGGGACATGTTCTGCCCTTAGTGTTACCTTGTGTTGTAAGGACCAATTCCAAATCACTTTTACCTGATGAGATAGAGCCACTGATGCTGTCCATCCCCGTTTGTTTAGGTACTGCATACTGGTGGTATTGTCTGTACGGATAAGTACTGACGAGCCTGCAATTCTGCAGAGGAATGAACATAGCACCAGAGCTAGGACCTTCAGTTGTAGGAGATTGATATGCAGGTTTTTTTTCAACAGTTGTCCATTTGCCACTGACTGATAGCTCTTGAAGATGAGCGCCCCACCCCTCCAGGAAAGCATTCGTGGTAATGACAATATCTGTTGCATGAGAGAAAAACGTCATCCCTTGAGAAACGTTGGCTGATACTATCCACCACTGCATAGCTTTTATTACATCACATTGTCGAATTAACCCAGAATTTGCAGCCGTTGTTTGTCTAACTTCTCCTGTAGGGGATGCATATGAAGTCTGCAGTTTGGTATCAGAGGAATGCAGGAGGAGCACATTCCCAAAAATGACTTGTACAGTCGGACAGAAGTGGACTTTCTTTTGCAAGCCTCTGAGCCCGTTTTTTAATCTTGTCCTGCCGTTGTGGGGATACAAAAGCCTCGTCTGACTGAGTGTTTAAGATTGTTCCTAGAAACATTAATGATGTTGTCTGTTAGAGAATTGATTTCAGTAGGCTTGGTTTGAGACCCAATTGTTTGAATAATGAGAGGCATAGTGCAGTATCCATTGTGCCCTGATGGAATGACGGAGATTTTGTGAGCCAATTGTCTAAGTACCGAAAAAATAGAATGCCGTTTAGTCTCAGACGTGCGGTCACTAGGGCCATGTACTTTGTGAATATTCTTGGAACTGAAAGTAGTCAAAAGGGGAGCACTTTGAACTGAAAGTGTGTGCCGGCTACCGGAAAACAAAGACACCCCTGATGGCTGTGATGGATTGGGGCATGAAAGTATGTGTCTTGATGTTCTAAAGCAGTCATGTAGTCCCGATGGTTGAGAAGATTCAAGATATCTTGCATGGTGAACATTTTTTTCAGGTATTTGTTCAATTGTCTAAGATCCAAAACTGGGCGCTAGTCTCCTGATCAGGAAGAAACAGGAGTAGAAGCCTGTGCCCCGTTGAGACTTTGGAACCTTCTCTATTGCCCCTTTTTGCAACATGATAGTGACTTCCTTCAATACTTGTTTCAGATGGCGAGTAAATAACTGTTTTGGAGGCTTATTCGGGGGTTTGCTGATGAATTCCAGGGTATGCTCTTGATCTATGATGTCCAGGGCCCACTTGTCTGCTATTATGCTGGACCACTGGTGAATATAATGAGAAACACATCCTAGTTGTATCTTGGATTTGGGAAGATACCTGGCCAAAAGGAAGGATCATTGTTTTCTGCTGACATCTCGTCCCCTGGTGGGCTGTTTTCCTCTGGCTCCTTGTTTTTAAGCCGCTGTTGGTGGCTACCTGTACTGTTGTACATATTGTTGCCTATATTGCCCTAGATAAGACTGGTATTGTTGCCTATAATTCTAGAATCCCCCTCTGTAGAAATAAGCACAATTTCCTCTAGCTCCTCAAAAGGGTTGCTTTCGAAACTGCAATGTTCCTAGGGCCTTGGCTGTGTCAGTATTCACCTTGATGGATAGAAGAACTTTGTTAATATGTTTTCCGAATAAGGCTTCTTCCTGTCCAGGATTTTCGTCTGGACTTCTGGTTTTAAAGCTGTCGATTAAAACCAACCCTGCCTGCGGTGGACCAGTGCTCCAGCTAGGTGTCAGAATCCTGTAGAAGCTATATCGACGGCACAGTATATAATCTCCGAAGAAGCCCTCTTCTTCCAGGAGAGTCTCACCCTGGGTTCGGGCTTGCCATCCTCTGACAGAAGATCAATGAACTGTGCCATTTCTGACCACATTTGCCTGTCAAATCTCCATACAATTGCCAGAGAATGTGCGGCGCTGTTATTGTAGCCATGCTGGAGAAACATTTTCCAGTCGTCTCCAGCCGACGCCCTTCTCTATCTGGTGGTGTTGGCATAGGGGTAGCAGGGTTCCTAGAACGTCTCTCAGCTGCTTGGCTGATGACTGACTCTGGCATCTGTTGTCCAATGAGGCATGCAAGAGCGTCATCTAGTGCCCTGTACTTTGTATCTAACCTGGGTATAACGGCTGTAACTGTGGCCGTCTGTGTCTTTCATTATACGCACTCCTTCCTGTCAAATAAAATCTATAATATGGATGGTCCTTACTCATTTTTGTATTGGCTCCTTAAAATCATAAAGGAAACAGGCTGTCTGTTTGGTAGAGAAAGGCAATTGGAAACGTTTCTCTGCCCTCTCCATGATATTATTGAAACCTCCAATATCGTCTGGAGGTGAATCCACCAGAGGAGCAATTTGGGTAGATGGTGTAGTTATTAAATAATAATCCCACTCATTGATAGTGGAAGCACAATCCCTGATCTCTCCCTCTTCTTCCTCTTGATCACCGTCGGACACTTCAGGATCATGCTTCTGGGGTTCAGCCAGAGGTAATGAAGATAGAGGGGTTCCTGGGATTTGTAAAGTGCACAGTCTAGGAGGCGGTGTTTTTTGTGCGGACCAAGTTGAAGGTGGGAGCAAACGAGCAGGAGTAGAAGGGAACAGGTTCCGGGAACAGTTTATAGTAGTCTTGTAACATTCCTTGAAGATTGGTTATTAAGAGGTTGTTGTTGAGTTTGTCGTCAACAAGGTCGACGGTATTGTCGTAGACAAGTGCTCCATCGACTGTAGTTTCTTTGGAATATCGGTCGACATGGATCTCTTCATCGACGGCCCAGGATCCTTAGCTGTCGACGAGCGCCTAGATGAAAGCTTCATCGATTAAGGTGGAGACTTAGATGCAGTTGTCGATAACAGTCTTCAGGTAATGATAGTCGTCGACGCAGTCGGAGACAAGATTATTAATGGCGAAGACACTGTAGTGAATGGAGACATCAGCGTCGTCCGAGAACATCATCAATGGTGTCGTCGTCGACGGAGTAAAAGATGGCAACATTTTTATTTTTTCAGTATGAGCAGATCCAGTCATAGGTGGGTGGGTTTTTGAAGACCTTTTGCAAGGAATAAGTCTTTCAGATGGTGTAGAAGGCTCAGAAGAAAACTTAGAAGAAGATTTGTGATGAGATTTGTCCTGGTTTTCCAAGAATGACCAGGTGTATCATGGTGTGATTTCTTAAGGGCCTTTTTAGGGTGTTCAGAAGGCTCCTTATCAGATAATTTCTTTTTTTGTGACTTGGCTGATGTAAGAGAATCATCGCTCTGCCTCAGACGCAGGATTGTCTTTAGAAGTAATCCTCTGTAACCACAAGAGAAGTCTTCCCCTTCTGTCCTCGAGGGTCTTCTGTGAGAAAATGCGACATATTTTACAGTCTTTGACTGTGTGGTCAGGATAGAGGCAATAAATACACTTCTTATGAGGATCATCAATCTAAAGTCTTTTTGCCACAGATGTTATATGACCTGAATAATCCCTTATTAGAATGGGATGACATGTTCAGAAAGTTACATGGGAATATAGAATTAAATATATATCTGACCTGAAGAGAAGTTTCTTGAACCAAATGAAATAACAGAGCAGAGCTCAGGGAGCCTCCCTTCACATGCCCTTCGGTAGAAAATCTGAGGAAGCAAGCCTCTGTGGGTAAGGTTCTAGACGAGGGTGCTGTTGCCTGATCAGTTGGTGACTAAGTTAGGTCCTTTTGTCAAAAAGGTTATAGCTAGGCTATTAAATTCATGGACTAGTGCCATGTAGCCTATGCAATTCATATGACTGCATTGATATAATACCGTGGGACTCCCACTTCGACGACGGGGAATGATTCATGCATGTGAATCTATGAAAGATCCAATACTGGAGAACTAAAAGAATCTAAAATACTTTTTAATGACAGGGTTCTTTTGTTATGGTTTAAAAAGTATAGTCTTGCTGGGGAAGGATATAATGATGTTTTTTTTCCAAAAGAAGAAGGTCAACATGTTTGACAGAATGGACGCCAACTGGCTCACCGAAGTTCCTGGTGAAATACAAGAAGTGGAGGGATAAAGGCTCTTGCGTGGCAGAGCTGGACACAGTGGGGCAGTAGGTGAGAGTGAAACAAATTCTCTCTAGGTAAGGAAAAGTTACTCACAAATGTCGGCATGTGCATCTACCGCCGACCGACCCCAGCTGGTACAGGAGTGTTTTCCTCCACGAGGGGGTGGGTGGGTTTATAAGAAAACAAGTTACTTACCTGTAACTACAGTTATCCAGTATTGGTATCTTTCATAGATTCACATGCCTGAATCATTCCCCGTCGTCGCGATGGGAGCCCCACAGTAAAAGACAAAAGTAGCGCCATAAGTAATAAAGAGGCCAAAGGCTATATCTTAGTAGCCTATCTACGTCCTTAAAGGAAAAAGGACCAAAGGTCAGCTCCAACCAATCAGCTACCAGCACCCTAGAACACTCCCAGCAAAGGCCAGTTCTCCTCAGATTTTCACTGCACGTTGTGTGGAAGGGAGTCTCCCTGAGTGCTACTCAGTTTTTTCTCTTCAGCTCTTCAAGCAAATATCGACGAGCCCGCAGACAACGACTTCTATGAGTATGCCGGTTATCTTGCCACTGTTGACGGGGGAAATTCCTGTAATACTTGTTTCTGCACCGTCGACGCCTCTGCCAACAATAGTTTCCCAGCTCAATACGTTTCAAAGGCCTTTTCAACAACAGCCTTTTCCGGACTACAGTAAAGTATCGCCTCTATTGCCATCACACCTTTTAGAGGCTTTCGTGGAGGAGGATTATGATGAGGATGAGGGTCCTTACGATGTAGCTCACAGTCCATCTGATCTCAACGTTAAATGCCAAGATGATGAAGTTGACAATGATTACCAGGAGGGGCATTATTATCATGAGCAATTTATGGCTCCACGTCTGCTCCAATGCTGCTGAGATTTGCTGATCATAGTGGAGAAGCTTATTCCCTATTCCACCACTGCGATTTCAAGATGAATGGTATTCCTTCCTGACTAATTAAATTCTCTGGCAGTTACATATAAGGCCCCTCACATCTTTTTCTTTTTCTAGATCTAACATTTGATTCAGCGTTCGTCTTCTTTTCCCTGCACTAAAAGGAGCATCTGTTGGTCTAGGTTGTAGACTACTCTCCCTACAAGTGTGATTTGACTCTTCCTGGTCCAAGTAATGGTGAACAAGTTACTTACCTTCGGCAGAGACTAGCTGCAGATTCCTTACCTTTGAATTTACGAGACATCATGCTGGATCCGGAAACGTTTGCTGAGCAATACAACTTGAGCTCGCCGTTGGGAAGCTCCATTCGGCTCCTCCTGACGTCGGCAGCGTTAGTTATGACACCACTGTACCTATATAGATGCCACCCAGGCATGCAGACGTCAGTACTTTTTATTTTTTCCACACCAGAAGCTCAGAGCCACAAAGTAACTGCCATACCATCCTGGCGGTAGGCTGTGGACCAATCCTTCAAACTAATATGTCCTGCAGGACCGAACGGGCAAAATGCCTGTCCCTGCGGACCGGACTGTCCAGGCAGTAGTGTTTTTCAAAGGTCTGCAGAGATGCCCACATTGCTGCCGTGCAGATATACAGAACTGGGACACCCCAAGCCAAGGCCGTAGTCGCGGCGTTTCCCCTGGTGGAATGAGCCCTTAATCCCTCAGGGGGCTGCTTCTTGGCCAGAGCATAGCAGACCTTAATGCAGAGAACGACGGAGAGAGAGATTCCTTTTCTGCACTGTCCTTCCCTTCTTTGCTCCAACGTACCCCACAAAGAGTTGGTCGTCCACTCGAAATTCTTTTGTGCAGTCAAGGTAGAATGGCAATCAGCCGCAGTCGCTGCAGGTAAGAGCGGTGGGGCCTGCTGGGAGGATTTTGAGAGATGACCATAAGGGAAAATTAATTCTTTATTTAATTTCTCCATGTGGTCGTCTCTCGAAATCTCCCCCTTCCCAACCGGCCCCACCACCCTACCGCTCTTACCTGCAGCAGCTGCGGCTGACAACGCTCTTTTGGGGTCCAGTCGTTGGAGACGCTCCTCTTCCTTTAGAGGGGTGAGGGGGAGCAAAAAAAGGTGGGCAGCATGATGGATTGAACCAGATGAAATAGGGTCACAAACTTGGGCAAGAATGATGCACAGGTGCAAAGCACCACTTTGTCCGGAAAATATGTCATTTAGGGAGATGTACAGGACAACGCCTGCAACTCACTCACCCTCCGGGCAGATGTAATCGCCACTAAAAAGGCAGTATTGATGGTAAGCAGTCGGAGGGAACAGTTGTATAAAGGCTGAAAGGGAGCATACATAAAATAAGTAAGGACCAAATTAAGATTCCACTGCAGCATAACGAAGGGCGTGGGAGGGAAACAAGTGCGCCGCCCCTTTCAAAACCTATGCACAATTGGAGACTTGAAGAGAGAGGGTTGGTCTGGTAGCCACAAAAAAGCAGACAGAGCAGAACGATACCCCTGAGAGTTCCCAAAACAGAACCCTGTTGGGCAAGGGTTAGAATGAATAGAAGGACAGCAGAAAGAAGCAGAAAGAGGGTCAATAGGCCTTTCAGTACAGTATAATAACAATTTATGCCGACAGCAGACGTATACCGTCTTATCAGAGGGCCTCCTGGCCTCCAAAATAGCATTACATACTTTGGGAGGAAGGTCAAAAGCCATCAACTGCCATAGCTTAATCTCCAAGCATGGAGGCACAGAGTTGACAGGTATGGGTGGGGGACCCTCGGATCCTCCCGAAGGCGCAGCCTGATCAGAGGATCGATGCTCATCTTCAGAAGCTCTGGATAGGAGACTCTACTCACCCAGTTTCGAGCCACAAGAATGACTTGGGCACAGTTGCTCCTGATCTTCTTCAGAACCCTAGGCAGGAGTGGTATGGGCGGAAAGGCATACAGCAGGCCTGAGCACCACTTGCAACGAAAGGCGTCACCGATCGATTGCCACCTTGGAAACTCCAGCACGCATTATTGCTGACACTGCGCATTCTCTCCGAAAGCAAACAAAACTAACCAAGGTTCTCCCCACTGCTGAAAGAGACCTTGCACCACCTCCGTCTGGAGTGGCCATTCGTGATCTGCTAGGCATCGACGGCTGAGTTTGTCCGCACCAGTGTTCAGAGAACCTGCCAGGTGTTGAACCACCAGGGTTATGCCCTGCTGTTCCAGCCATGTCCAGACGCAGGGCCTCTCAACAAAGGGTCCACGACCCCACCCAGCCCAGCTTGTTGCAGTACCACATGGCGGTAAAGTGTATGAACACCAGCACTAGCTTCCCCTTGACAGAGGGAAGAAGCTTTTTCAATGTTGAATCGCTCGGAGCTCCAACAAATTTATGTGGAGCCTCTACTACGCCGGAGACCAATGTCCCCTGAACTCCACCTCTCCCAGATGGCCGCTCCATTCCAGAAGTGGTGCATCTGTCGTGACTGTGAGATCTGGTTGGGGAAGGGAGAGGAATCTGCTGTTGACCCAATCGTGGTTCATCAACCACCACTGCAGATCTCTCGGAGTTCCTTCAGAGATCTGGACCATGACGGTGAGATTCCCTTGATGCTGTGTCCACTGGAACTTCAGGTCCCAATGCAGAGCCCGCATACGCCACCTGGCATGCTTTACTAATAGGATGCAGGAGGCCTCAGTCAGTCTCATCGAAATGGAGGATAGAGGCTGAAACATCTCAATCATAACCTGAATATTCTCGACTTGCTGCCCAGGAGGATAGACCCAAAACCGCACTGGTTCTGGAACAGCTACAATGAAAGCGAGCATCTGAGAAGGAGTCGGGTGTGACTTGGGCTCGTTTATAGAGGAACCCAGCGAATGTAGGATGTACGGTGTATTCTGAAGGTGGGAGACGACAGCCTGGGGCAAGGAAGCCTTCAACAGCCAGTCATTGAGGTAGGGGTAGAATGAGACCCCTAACCTGCGCAGATGAGCTGCGGCCATCACCTCGGTGAACACCTGAGGGGCACTGGAAAGGCAGAAGGGGAGCACAGTAAACGGAAAGTGCTTGCAGCCTATCTTGAACGGCAGGTAACACCTGTGACCTGGCAGGTTGGGGAGGAGGTCCATCGCTACCATTCAGTGTTCTTGATCTAGGGCAGACAAGACCTGAGCTAGAGTGAGCATCTTAAACTTCTCCTTCCTGAGGAAGAGATTGACGGTCCGAAGATCTAAAATGGGCCGCAGTCCTTTGTTCTTCTTCGGAATCATAAAGTAACGGGAAACCGGGACCCTTTCTGTAGCTGCCTTGGCCAAGAGAGTTGCAACTTCCTCCTTGAGCAATTTGAGATGATCCTCCGTCAGCTGTTCCGATTTGGCAGAATGAGAGGAGGAAAAAAAAGGAAAGGTAGAGAATAACCCTTCTGAATGATTTACAAGACCCACGTGTCCGATGTTATGGATCTCCAGTGGAGGAGATGAGGACAGATTCTCCTGCCAACTGGAGTGGTGTGGTCTTGCATAGTTAGACTAGTATTGCTTGGAGGCTGCGGCTGCCGGGTGGCCGATGACTTCTGGCTTCCATTCCTAGGTCGGAATGACCTGTGTCCATGTCCCCGCACGGCCTGGGAATCCTGCACAGGACGGTGGCTGGGATAGGGCTGACGTGGTTGGAAACCCCTTCAGTTGCCACAAAAGGGGCGAAAGGAAGACCGGCCACGAGGAGTAGAGGAGAGGCCCACAGATCTGGCTGTAGCTTGAGAGTTCTTTAACCTCACCAGGGCCGAATCTGCTTTTTCTCCAAAAAGACTGGTTCTATCAAAGGGTATGTCCATCAGATTAGCCTGGACATCGCCTGAGACGCCAGTTGTCCTAAGCCAGGCGTGGCGCCTTAAGGTCACTGGTGTGGAAATTGATCTGCTCAGTGAATCCATCATATCAAGGGCGTGGTGAATTTTGTTGCATCTCTCCCGTCTTTAACTGCTTGTGAGAGCACATCCAGGGCCTCCTCCGGGACTTGTGGCAGCACTTAGCCAACCGTCTGCCAAAGGGAGTGGGAGAAACGGCCCAATAGGCATGCGGTATTCACCAACTGCAATGCTAGGCTGGAGGAAAAAAACATCTTCTCAAATTAATCCAGCCTCTTGGATTCCCTATCCGGAGGGGCGGAAGGGAACACACCCTGGGATGTGGAGGCCTGCACCACCAAACTTTCAGGTGTGGGGTGTTGGCTGAGGGACTTCGGGTCATCAGGTGTTGAGCGATGGCGGCACGCAATTGTCCTATTCACAGGAGCCCCTGTGCTAGGCTTGGACCATGTGCAAGGTAGGTCATCAGTAAATGCTTCATTAAAGGGCAAAAGGGGTTTGGAGGTGGAAGCCCCAGGTTGAAGCACTTCATTCTGGAGATTAATCCTGATCTGCACAGAGGGCAGTTCTAGTCCAAGGACCTCAGCTGCCCTTTTTACCACCATGGCGTAGGATGCCCCCTCCTCCATAGCCACTGTTGGCGGAGAGAGTATGCCAGTATCTGTAGAAATCTCCAGTCCACTGGCTTCGGCAAGTTCCCGGTACCAGTCCAATTGCTCTGCAGAGTCATCCTGGTGTTCTAAAGGGTCCACAAACCACTCCCCATTCCTCTTCCAAGACCAACACATCCTCAAAGTGTACAGGTCACAACATAGAACCCCTAGGTTCAATCAGCGCTGGAATCTGTATCGAGCGATGTCGTTCCTACTCCGTATCGTTGGGGATAAGGATAGGGCTGGTCCAGACGGTGGCACCGGCAGCACCGATTTCAGGTCCGCCACTGGATGCATTGGCATGACTGGCATCGACCCGGATATGGGATCAGATCCCTAAGGCCCCACTGGTGCCAAGGCCTGAGCAGACTCTGTGGGGCCCGATGGAGCCCCTTCCGACTCTGTGGGGCCAGAGGGCTCACTAGAAGGGTCAGTTCGCTCAAATACCTGGTGCATGGCCTCGTAAAATTATTTTATTTTATTTGAGATGGGGTCGCTATGGCTCCCAGGAAAGAAGGGAGGCACAAATGGACCCTGGATCCAGCTCCACAGAACCATGCCTAGAGTATCGGTGCTCCTTACCTCTTTGATCAGACGACAGCCAGGGTGAAGATGAAGTCCGCATGGACTTTTTCTTGTGCCTCTTCCCGGGTGTCCCGAAGACCTCAAGTGGGATCAAGAGGACTTCTTGGCTCCAGGAGCGGTCCTGTGACTACTCTTTTTCGATCGGGCCAGGATCTCTGCGGAGTCTTGCTGGATGGTGTTGACAGCAGGGCCTCCGGAGCCATGGCCCGACAGTTCTACTTTCAATCATGGTCGCGCTCTGGTGCGAAAAAAAAAAAAGAACAGCCGTCTGCGCGCCTTGGTGGCCCACATATAGGTACTGCGGCATAATAACCAACGCTACTGACAACGTCAAGCAGAGCAGAATGGAACCACCTGACAGTGTGCACAAGGAGTACTGCCGAATGGAGCCACCTGACAGCGTGCACAAGGAGTATTGCTTAGCAAAAGTTTCTGGATGCAGTCTGACGCCTGAGAAATTCAAAGGTAAGTAATCTGCAGCTAGAAGTCTCTATCAGATATTGATGATTCTGTCTTCTCTCTTCTTGTGGAGTGTGTCACCACGTGCAGGCGCTCATCTATTCTCCTCTGGACGTCTTGATGGGTTCGATATAGATTTGGGGTGTCAGCTTTGATCTATAGATGATATCTGTCTTTTTGTAAGGACTATGGCGTGCTTCCAGTGTAACTGCATGTGAAACGGGTGACAGCACTTCCCAAGACCAACTGCATTATCTCTCTTTTCAGAAATTGTATGATATACTCAATTCTATATTTAAAGTGCCTCCTACTTTGTAATGTGACAGGTTGCCTGAAATTATGTTTTGCGAGACGTTTTTATGATGTAAACTTTTGAAAGATTGAAGAATTTGCAGACTAAACTAAACGACGGCATTGGAGACAAACGGGAAATTAACCAGAATTTTAGAATCAAAAGACGAAGTAAGGAACAAAATAGTGGCAAGGAAATAGAACAGTCTCTCACAAAAGTATGCAGAATACGGTGAGACCTATTATGTAGCTCTCAGACTCACTGCAGTAGTTGTTGCTAAATTTTGAACCTATAATAAAGTGAAAAACACCAGAAATAAAAGAAAAATTACGTATCTGCAAGGCAAAGTCTTTTTGTACATACTATTCGATTAGCATCAGCTCACAGGATGATAATCAGATCAGCCAGACCCTTCAAGAAGTCGTTTGTTTAAGCTGCTGTTACTAATATGCTTGGCTACCTTCATTCATATTTTCATAAATTTCATTTTCCAGTATCCTGAAGAGATTGGCCATAGACAGATCGTTAAGAACACCACTAAACCTAGTCAAGCCTATCCAACAGATTGAGGCCCTACAGACGACTTGCCAACAAACTTGCCCACCGTTATCCTCAACAATCTGCATCCTTTGGAGTAGATATGGAGTCAACTGGAGCATGAGAATGAAACTGCGGTGCTCATGTTCCATAAAAGTTAACAGAAATCTGCAAGAGACATTCAATCCCACTGGCCAATGGAATCCTAGGAACCTAGAGTAAGGCAGTTCGGAGATAACATCACTACATAACAGACTTGGTGGTCACTGGGTGACAGTTGAATGAGATTCCCATGTAAATCACCTTCAATTAAAATGAGGTAATGAAATGGAACTGTTTTTCTGAGTCTTTCCCGTATTCACGCCTCTCAAAGTAGCAAAATTATAGGGTACCACAAAGGAAAGTGAAGTGACAAACTGTAAAAAGAGTTTTATTCTTTTGCATATTCCTGAATCGGCTACTGCTGCTCGTTTCATTGACCAGAGCCGTGAAAGTAACCAGTTTACCTGTTTAGAGTGCTGCCATGTTCCAGGTTGGTGAACAGTAGAATGGGCTGGCACAATGCGAAGCGTTCCGGGATCCAAGACCAAATGTCCCTCATCTCTTTCACGGACACAATTTCAGAGCTGAAGTTTTCTGCGTGTACTGCCAGGTGCACATTCTGCCTGTGAGATACAGTATAATGATTTAAAATCACAAGCGGCAAGGTGCAGTAACAAACTCCATTATTGACGCTGATGCTTCCTCACCCACGCCATTCATAAAGTGGCAATTTATTTTTCGAATTTGAATGCAACCATCTTTTTAAATAAATTGACATTCTTTAAATGCCAATGCCAGATTAGTGGTCTACTTTCATGTCTCCATCCTTGCATTCTCAGCACAATGGATTTACAAAAAGAATCACGCTTCGCTGTTATAATAAAGCAAGAATTTGTAAAAACTAGCAAATGGAAAGATTGAACATTAACGGATTTGTACATCTGTCACCGCACCAAATGAGGGAAGAGCTGCAAAAACAGACTAAATAATTTATCGGTTGCAGTTTAGTATGAAAATATGTTTACAGCAGTAAGAATTCCTCAACTGTATGAATCATGCAATTAAAATGCAAAATATGTTAATCTGGGGTATCATGGGCAAGTTACATTGAGTTAGTAGATACAAGTCATTACTTCTGCAATTAGGAAGTGAGAAGCCTATTTGAAATTATGCACCATGCATAAAAAGCAACTTCAGAGAAGATATGACAATCAGAAAATAAATACTGAGCGCATAAAGTAGAAAGTGAATTTTTATCGAGCATATTAAAAAGTGACACATTTCGTAGCAGATGTATATGTACCAGGTAGAAAGAAGCATCTGTACATAAATAGACTGCTCATAATGAACACAAACTACTCATCTCAACTTTGAAAATATGATATTATGGAAAATATGTAACATTTTAGAACAGCCAACACAAGATAGTGAATGGAGGAGTCCGGTGGGCACAATCTACTATTAGCAAGAGCCAGGAAACCACCATGTTCCAAGGGGTCAAACAAGGAAGTGAAATCTTAAATGGGGAGCGGATGGAAAACTGATGGTGGGAAGGCTAGCTGACGGGGTGTGAGATAAGGCTGGGGAGCAATAGAAATGAGACGGGACGCAGTGTTTTAAAGGGAAGAAAGCAATTAGAATAGGGTCCGACAATGGATTTTAAAAAAGTTTTTTGTTTTTTTGTGCAGATTTATATAGCGCGAACTCGACCAGAAGGTAGTGGAGCGCTTTACAAGTTACGCTACATTCATGTTTTGGTAGGCATGCGGAGATTAAGTGGTTTGCCCAGAGTCACAGGGTGCTAAACCGACACCGAGGCGCAAAACTGGTACCACAGCTACAAAGTCGGCAGCTCTGGCCGTAAGGGCACATCCTCTCCCTTTAGGGAAAAAAACACCTACCAAGCCTCAATATTTGGATATTGAAAACTCGGACGGTGTTAATTGGCTAAGGGCTTAAGAACAGAGAACACCTTTCAAAATCCAATCTCCATACCTCCAAATTAGCCGGCAAGACACGTCTGATACGGTTTCCTACGTGTGTGGCTTTGGGGAATCTAGGCAGGTTTTTCTTTACACCGTCATTTTAATCAATCTTTGAAATCCATCAACTAATTAGGATGTAGTGGGTCTTAAGAGCAGCTTATGCCAAGAACTGCTGTGGTTCTTGAAACTACGGAAGTCAGATACTACTGCGGCATCATTGAATTGCCACTTTCTTTTCAGTGTTTCAATTTCAAGGGGTATCTAATTCAAAAAGTGAACACACACAGTTGAAAACTGGATGTGGGGTTTGAACAAGGCTTTCAGCTAGTACATGTATTGCACACAATAACAATTTTTTAAATAAAGTTTCAGGTCTTTTATCAAAAGAAATAAGACTTTACCTGTGTTACATATAAATGGATAGTAATTACGGCTCACCTTTCAGATTTATCATTTAAAATGGTCCGTAGATACCCAGTACCACCTGTCGTGCGTCGCTTATCTAGGGGAATTGTGTAGCGGGATACAAGAGGAAAAATCCAACAAGGTGCTTCAGTTCTTGGTCTTTTGCAGTCTTAATGCACGTACAGAGCACAGTCACTGCTGGGGCAGGGGGAATGTACCAGTCAGGCACTGGTTTGTGCAGGGAAGCAGCAATCTTCACGCATTTCGTTTTACCCGTCTGATAGGGAGTCCAAAAGCATACAAACATTACCTAAACATCTGTTTTCGTCTGCTAGCCTTTCCCTTAGGCGAGTCAAAACCAACTGCCTCCTGGAGAGGTGCTCTGGGATACAGTGGCGGGCATGTTGGTAGCTATCCCGCAGCCTGGATTCGCTCCACTAGCTTTTCCAACGATGCTCAGAAAACCTTAATGGATATCCACTTTGAAGGCTTTAGCTCGTTGGAGCCAAGGCGGACTCGTCTCTAGACCAATGAAAACAAAGCAGGGTTACTGCTCGCTCTTTGCGTCTAGCTCTGCATTTGGCCTTACAAGTGCACCTTGGGTGCTCACAAAGTTGGTGGTGGTAGGCGCAGCCCATCTGCTTAGGTTAGTAATACAAGTCTTTCCATACCTCAACATTTGATTGCCAAAGGAGGGCTCACCTGAAACAGTTGTGAACCACTGTTGACATTGTTGGGCTTTTTCATCAATGTGCTGAAGTCACAACTGAATTATTTACCTCAGTCCCCCTTCTGTATCCATCCCTGATGCAGTGATCATCTTTTCCCCTGCCTCAACGAGTCCAGGACATTCAGGCTATAATCTCCATGTTTCATGCATTGGCCTGGTTCTCAGTGAGAGAGGCTTTGATTTGAGACTTCTTGGCCTCTTTGCCTCCTGCATGCGGACCATGCAAGCTGGCACATATGTGCTCTACAATGGGATCTAAAGTCTCAGTCAGCTCGGTACCAGGGGAACTTGTCAGATTCCATGCAAGTGTCGGAAAAGACTGCGAAAGATTTAAGGAACCCCGCAGCCAGGAAGGCCCCGGGTGTCGTGCGGTGAAGAGCAGTGGGAGTGGCAGGACGAAGTAGAGCTGTGTTTTGACTTCGTGTCTTTTTTGGATTTCTTGGACCTACCACTGCTTTATGACTTCACAGATTATCATTGAATACATTGGCTTCAGCAGCAAGATCGATTCCTTGCCCTCAACCGTGAACAGACCTTCTTTGACTTCCTTCTGCATTCCGCCACCATAAGCTTGGCTTCTCGGTCACGGATGATCTTGCTGTTCATCTTTGCACAGCAGTTGCATGACAGAGTTGTCCTTGGAGCCCTAACACTAGAAACCGAAATCATGGATGTATGTCAACAACATCTGGCTACGAGAGTCTCTGAGTGGTTTGAATCCTTTAGTTTTAGGTGGAGACATGTCCCTTGCACACCGAAAATTGAAGGGAAATAATTCTGTCAAGCTAAAAGAATTTGATGGCGCACCTGCTCAGTCTCAGAAGACGCAGAAAAAAAAGTAACTGATATCAGCACACAGAAGAGTTGCAGATATAGTGGCCCCATCATATCTGGGGTGAGACAGATCCAATGCAGAGCCGCATGACGCCACCAACCGATGCGCAAGGGAATTGCTATTGAAAATTCTCAGGATCCAGTCTGGAGCCAGGGGATATTCACAAGGTGAGGATTCTGCCATTACAGGTCTCTATCAGAAGGAAAGAACAGCAAATGTATTTAGCCTTAAGACCTGAGGGGGTTCCTAGAGGAAATGAACTTGCCTGCCATAGATACAGTACTGCCTCACAAGATCAGGGAATGAGAGGTGGTGGAGGCACCTGGTGCTAATGGCGATACTGCTGCGGAATTCATTTAAGTGTCTGATAGTTGGGGGGCGTGGCTACCGGCCAAGCATGGCGGACGCAGACTGAGCTAGCTCCGTTCAACACCCCACACATAAGCTGAATATCCTGTGATCCCTGGATCTACCTGACCCCACCTTCGCTTACAAGATATCGGACGAGGCTGCAAGGTGCGTGGCTGAATCTGGTGGCGACCGAGGCTCCCGAACAGTGTGCCCGACCAGCGCGGCTGTGAGGCCTAGCCACGCGAGAGACGCCGCGGCCCACAGTGAGAGGGTGAGCCGGACGAGGAGCTGCAGGCGGAGCGGCGCCGGGTCTGTGCCTGGCTGTCGGTGGTCCAAGCCTGTGGTGCACTCCGGTGCGACAAAGCGGACCGCCTGTCACCCCCACACAGACCAACTCGGCACGTGGAGTACACAGAGTGAGAACACCCTTGCTCGCCGATCGGAGCCCCGAGTGCGTGGTGAGAGCGAGGCACCGGAGCGCGGCGGCGGTGAGGCTGACACAGAGAGTGAGTCGCCCGGGGTGCGAATAGGGGTAAGAACTGTGA
Organism: Lissotriton helveticus; assembly: GCF_964261635.1. Classification (NCBI taxonomy): domain Eukaryota; kingdom Metazoa; phylum Chordata; class Amphibia; order Caudata; family Salamandridae; genus Lissotriton; species Lissotriton helveticus. The sequence goes on along the minus strand of NC_136071.1, from coordinate 513,396,283 downwards.
ACTGTGGTGTGGAGAGAACGCTGCTGTCCACGAGGGAGGAACCCAGATTGAGCCATGGCCGCTGCGACATCTGCGAGGAGCTGAGGGCGCCTTTTGAACGCTGCAGAGAGGAGTAGACCGGAGGCATAGCCCTCGGAGGGTACACTGCCTCTTGCCGGGTGCAGACGACCCGGGGTGACGACGGACTCGAGCGGAGGGATACCTGACAGTATTTGGGGGGACGCCCTGCCCCGGCTGCACCCACAATCCTAAGGTGTGGTGGTAGCCACAGAGGAGACTGCCTCCTGCGACGCCGCGGACGACCTCTGGACACTGTAAGGAGTCAGCTGGGGGACAGGGGAGATCCTTGCAGCGGCGTGCACGTATAGAAGTGCAAAGAACTGTAGTAGAGACGCATTCGCTGGAGGCGGCTGGGGCTGCAGGCGGACTTCCCCCATCCCTCTGCAGCGGAGGGGCACCGTCAGTAAGTGTGGCACATGAACGGTATCTAGGCCGCATTTGCACGATGCGGAGTGCACAGAAGCATACGCAAGGGCGCGCCCCGGCGACTCACTGAATATAGCCGAGTGGTGCCTTGCCCTGACGACAATGAGGTAGTAGACACACACGCCTTTGGGAAGTAACCGAGCTATAGGTCCGAGGTTGAGACATGGGGCGCAGACTCAAGCAGCTGGACCAAGTGGCAAATAACATGATGCAGTCTACCGGCTCTGAGGACTCTGGCTCAAATAATGAAGTGGTACCGCCAACGGGCATGGACTCCCAGGAGGCTAAGTTGGACTTAATATTAACAGAAATCAGGGCCTCCAGGGAGGCGCTGGAAGCGCGGATGGATGCGATGTCCACAGGGCTGTCCATTCTGAAGGCTGATCACAACAAGCTGGCGGAGTCACTGAACACAAGGTTGCCCTTGATGACTTGATTCCCCAACAAAAGGCACATTCCACGCGCATGGAGGAGATCGAACGTCAGCTCAGAGGATTGAGAGACAGAGTGGACGACGCGGAAGGACGCTCGCGCCGCAATAATGTACGCATACTGGGCGTTCCCGAGCGCAGCGAGGGGTCAAACCCCACACAGTTCGTAGAAGATTGGCTGAAGTCAGTAGTAACACCAGAGGCGCTCATCCCGCTCTACAGTGTAGAACGCACGCATAGAGTACCCCTGAGACCGCCCAAACCGGGTGCACCTCCACGCCCTTTGATTGCGCATTTACTACCGTATTTTCCGGCGTATAAGACGACCCGGCGTATAAGACGACCCCCTACTTTGCTTGATAAAATGTAGGTTTCGTGCTATACTCTCCGTATAAGACTACCCCCACTTCCAGCGCAGTCCAACGCAGTCCTGCATAGTTGGCTCGTACTTTGTACGCTTTTGTAACCTGCACACTTATTACTTTTTTCTCCAGGAATGTACTGATTGCTACCTCATGTATTTTGGTTGCTCACTATTGTCACTTTTGATCCATGTAACTTAACGTTTGCTTTTGTAATTTGTTCATTTGTAATTGTTCCTCTTGTATCAATACTGTTCCTACTGTAAAGCGCTCTGACACCTTCGGGTAAAGTCCGCGCTATGTAAAAAACGCCTGAAAACATACCTTTAAATTTTGTACCCGGCGTATAAGACGACCCCCGACTTTCCAGAACATTTTAAGGGGTTAAAAAGTCGTCTTATACGCCGGAAAATACGGTACATTATAAAGACAGACTCAATCCTAAAGGCAGCTAGAGAGAATGCTCCTTTGCAATACGAAAATAGGACGATTTCGATATACCCGGACTTCACTCCAGCAGTACAGAAAGCCAGATTGACTTTTTTGGGAGTTAAAAGAACGCTACGGGAACGTAACCTGAAATATGCCCTCCTTTTCCCGGCGCGTCTAAAAATTATGCATGGACACAAAACCTATTTTTTCGACACCCCTGAGGAAGCATCGGAATGGATGGAAGTAACGCTTACGCCCACCACCTCACGGGACCACATGATGGAGGGGAACGCTCCCTTCGCCGAACGGATCAGCTGCCGGACACAGAGGTCCATGAAGGCGTGAGGCCCGGCATGAGCGAGGAAAAGTCGTCTATTGTAGAGGAGATGAACTCGGAAACAGTGTTGTTGACGACGACCGTACTAGCAGCACACGATGCCCGAGACAAGCCAGACATGGGCAGCCGGTCTGAATCACACACGGAGGTGCCAGAATCGGACGCTAGCGTGCAATTGTTTCCACGGATAACGGCACAAATGGCGAACAAATTTTGACTGTTCAGGTTGAAGGTGTCGCTTGGTAATGTATATGAACAATTGATTTAAACTGCAGAGGTGGTCACGGATGGAACAGGGTTCATTATTAACAGGGTGTAATGTGACGTCCTTCAATACACAGCTCTTGTGTGTGAGTAACCAGGCTCACCCCCCCCCCCCCCAGGCGAAGGCACACAGAGGTTTCGTTGTTACCCACGTTGGGTGCTGATGCTTGGCCTCATTTTTTTATTGATGGGGACCTTGAGGTTGGGGAATTTAGCACAGTTAAGGCACTTGAAACATGCATAGAAAATACTAGCATGCAGGTTGTACTGGGTTTGCCACACACTACAGCCCCTCACTGCCATGACGGCCCCTAACACATACAAGATCTGCACCTGGAATGTGCGGGGTATGGGATCAGTGCACAAGCGGCACAGAATTTTAGCGCAATTGAACAGAAGGCAGGTGTCAATAGCATATTTGCAGGAGACCCATCTCAATGGGTCAGAGGGTGAAAAACTGCATAAGAAGTGGAAAGGCCAGCTGTTTGCTACCGCCTACTCGGCGTTTTCCCGGGGGGCGGCTATCTGGCTCAAAAATTCTGTCCCCTTCAAAATGATAGAGTGGCGGATTGATAAAGAGGGGAGATATGTGTTTGTACGTGGAATTTTGGACGGATCCTTTATAGTACTAGGCTGTATATATGCACCTAACACAGAACAGTCAAAGTTTCTTGCTACTCTTAGCAGAGTGCTATCAGACTGGTCGGAACACGGATGGATAATAGGAGGGGACTAAAACGCGGTTCTGGATCTATCCCTTGACAGGTCCCACCCCCCCCCCCTACACGCAACGGATAGCAGGAAACAGGCGGAGGCACTAGCACACTGGGCGGTCAGCTCGGACATGTCGGATGTTTGGAGGATCAAACATACACACCACAGACAGTACACGCTTTACTCCCCACCCCACAAGTTACACACCAGGATAGATCGCATCTTCCGCTCTAATACTCTGTTGGGGTCAATTTATTCTGCCACTCACATGGGGAAGACGCTATCTGACCATAACCCGGTAGAGCTAATAATACAGTGGGGAAGGATTCCGACACCGATACCGACATGGCGCCTATCGCCGGGGTTGCTGGAGGATTCAGTTTTCAGGTCCACACTGTCAGAAGCCATCACAAAGTTTTTTTACTGAAAACGCGAACACGGCTAGTTCCAGGCAGATTGAGTGGGATGCTTTTAAGGCGACCATACGTGGGGTGGCGATGAGTACAAAGGTGGGCATCAAACACTCAGTAGTGGCAGGGCTTAAGGAGGTAGAGGGCAGACTAGCGATGCTGGAAAATGAGGTAGCGGGCACGAATGACCATCTCACACAATTCCAAGAGGCCCATGTCCAACACGCAGAATTATTAGAGGAATTGAGGGTAATTGACTATAGGGAATATACGAGCAGGCAACACACACAGGCTGATAGGTCGGGACCTTTATTGGCACGTTTAGTGCGCAACGCACCTGTGGGCACCCCTATAGTAGAGGTGAATGATAGGCGTGGGACGACGGTTCGGGCACAACTAGATATCAACGCCGCATTCCAAAACTATTACACTGCACTATATGGCCCACACACGCTAATATCGGACACAGACTTTGAGTCCTTCATGACTGACCGACCTATCCCTCAGCAAACGACAGTACAAAGAGATGACCTGGCGCGACCCATTGCGATTGCTGAAATCAGGCAGGCGATCAGAGCACTGCTACAGAACAAACCCCCCGGGACTGAAGGCCTCCCAGCCGAGTTCTATGTGGCATTCATAAATATACTTGCCCCGCAATTACACGTCCTCTATCGGGAGTCCATGGAGTCCAGTACTTTACCATCCACGACACTACAGGCACTGATAGTCTCTCTTTTAAAGCATGGTAGGGACGGGCTACAAATGGCGAATTATAGACCGTTGTCACTACTGAACACGGACTACAAAATCCTTAGTAAGATATTAGCGGCAAGACTAGCTCAATATATACCAATGCTTATACACTCTGACCAGTGTGGTTTCGTACCCGGTCGGAGCACGGCACTGAATTTGAGGAGATTAAGCCAGATAATGCTCCATGAGAGGGCAAAGAACAGTGCAGAGGGCTGTATTTCTTTAGATCTAAAGCAGGCTTTTGATTCCCTGAGATGGGATTATATGTTTGCAGCCCTGAACAAATTTGGACTACCACCCGAATATATAGCTTGGGTAAACTTATTGTATCTACATCCAACGGCGCGTGTTCGTACTAACAATTGTGTCTCCGGATAATTCCTGATAGCTAAAGGCACACGACAAGGCTGTCCTCTATCGCCCCTGCTGTTCATTTTAGCTCTAGAGCCTCTACTACATAAGATCAGGACTCTCGCCATACAGAGAGGGATAATGAGAAACTCAGTGACGCACATAGTATCGGCCTACGCAGACGATCTAATACTATATTTAAAGGATATGTCGGACTGCCTTGACCCTCTGCCGGAGATATTTCATGATTTCCGAGTACTATCGGGCCTTACGATCAATGAAACTAAATCGTACGGTTACTGTTTCAGTCCCACTTTGAAGGACACTCAAATACAGTTTCCCCCGTATGGGTTTAAGACGGCTCCCATAACGTTTAAATACCTGGGGATACAAATATATCGAGATGCCCAGGATCTGCTGGACGGTAACCTGGGAAAGGCACTCAATACTCTTAGAACGCAAGTGCAGTTCTGGAGTACGTTGCCACTGTCTGTATCTGGGAGAGTGGCAATCTCCAAGATGGTAGTACTGCCCCAAATGATATATTTCTTTACGAACCGGTCACTCCTAGTCCCAAAGCGCATTCTCACAGCACTGAACACAATATTGACGGAACTGATATGGGGGTCGGGTAGACGGCGTATCAGTCTCGCCAAGCTGCAGCTGCCGACCGCTCAAGGTGGTATGGGGTCCCGGATATGACTGCGTATGGGTATGCGTGTCAACTTCAATGGCTGGCCTACTGGTTGGCGGGACGCAATCTCCACGAACTAGATATGTCTGAGACCAATAGGGATAGCGGTATTATACACAGACTATTGTTACCAAAGGTTAAAGTCCCCAGCTCGGCGCCACACTTACTTAGACTCGCAATTCGATGCTGGAAGAAAGCTGTCAAATACACGAACGGGGCGACCTCTTATGCGCCCACTTCCCCTTTACTGGGACTCCCCCTTGGGACGGGTACTCTATCAGTACGCAAACTCAGACCATGGCATGATGCAGGCGTTATGCAGATAGGGGACTTTTTTGTAGATGGAACCCTCATGACACATGCAGACTTCACACGTACTCATCAGACCACCGGAATGTTATTCTTATTACATGCACGGGTCACACGATACATCTCCACGACTTGGGCACCCGCCGACACAAAACCGCCCACAAACTCCCTACTTACAATGATATATTTAATCGGAACAGGCAGTCATTTACCAAAATGGCTAACAAGTAGCATTAGAGCTGGCAGGGCAATATCACTCCAACCCACCCGCGAATGCTGGGAGAGAGACGTGGGCCGGGCGCTTGGGGACAGGGAGTGGGAGAAGATCCTGAAGTTCCCTAAAAAGGTGTCACGGAATCCAAAATTTAAATGTATCCAATTGATGATAGTACATAGAGCATATCTAACTCCCCACCGACTACATGCTATGTTCCCTGACACAGCAGATACTTTCCCCCGATGCAGGGCCGAAGATGCTGGCCTACTGCACATGCTGTGGGAATGCCCCAAATTAGGATATTACTGGGCAACGGTGCACAAGATTCTAATGACGATCGCACCTGCAAGGCCTTACTCCTCTATGGTGTACAGCGTGCTAGGGCTGGGCCCCACTGAAAGGAGGAAAAGTGCCACAACGCGCTTTCTAGATACGGCCCTTCTATTGGCTAAAAGGACCATAACGATGAAGTTGAAATCGATCAGACCACCAGACCCTGAAGACTGACAGAGGGAGGTAATAGGTTGGGGGAAGGTGGAGGGGACAGAACTGCAGAGGGAGGAACGCAATGTCATATATGCCGTACAGAACTATATACATACGGCTTGCAATGTGATGAGGATGCTACGTAACAATTACTGTGATTGCTGCTGTCATGTTGCAGTTTTAATAAAAATATTTTTTTTTAAAAAGTGTCCGATAGTTGTGAAATAATAGACTTGCGGTGTCTCAAGGAAACGGACAGAGACCATCACAAGGATTAACTCTAACAGAGGCAGAGAGGCAAGTTCTGATTCCCCCTAAAGGCTTGGGCCCCTTGTCTAGTTCCAATGAGTTAATACTTTTATTATGTTACCTTCAGTTGAGTCTGTACCCCCATAGTTTTGTGACCCACTGACCAGCAAGTGACCCCTGTGTGATAAGTGGGCCATGCTGAGTCTTCTCTCATCCTCCTAGTTCTGACTGTCCAAATGTTGTTTTGATACCTCCTTGGCTGGCCATGGTCAATTGGAGCTATTTTGGGGGCTAGGTCCGATACTTCGCTTTCCCAGGACCCGGCTTGACAAAGAATGCCCTGCTCTGATCGTTGTACAGTGCAGTGTTTCCAAACCTTCATCCCCTACAGGTCATTGGAGGCTCTGGATGTGGGCGCCAATGTCTCAATGTTTGCTTTGGTAATGATGTGCAGGGTGGAAAGCTAATGAGGGTCAGCTTTGTCAGTTTGAAGTTAATTTAGACTTAGTTATAGTTAGCAAAGCAAAACACACTATTGTCAGGATACCACCCCAGTACACCCCTCTGCTCATCATATAACAGGGCCTTTTGGGATACTAGTTGCATATTAAAGTGCAACAACAGATCCAACCTCCTGAAATCATCTTCCCAGCTATATGTCAACCTCCCCTCCCTCAACCTTGCTGGATCCCCTGCTACTGTAACTGCCCTTCTGAAGGTACATTTGCAACCACTTCTATTGCCCAGGACGGATGTTGCTGCAGAGATGGCCTGCAGGAAACCACTTACATTAGTATTCCTCAACGAAAAAGGCACGCCAAGCAGAAACAGCTGTTACCATACCTAGCCACCAAGTCACCTGACCTAGAACTTAGATAAAACACATTTGCCCGTGACATAAGTAATAAAACAAAAGAGGACTTGGGTTAGGAGAGTAGTGAACAGCGGTAGTCAAAGTCCCAATGCCTTTAAAGCACCCTTTTTGGATGCCATCTCAAGGGTATTCAAAGAGGGAAAGTCCACACAAACTTTGACTGGCAGTGACTGGAATGTTGCTCTTGATACATTCACAGATAGGACAGGTCCAAATACACAGAAAGACATTGTTAATCATGCGTTGTTACAGACTATCACGGCCTGGAGGAGCCTTGGTGCACATCCCACCCTGAGAACAAGGAATATACGTTCATGTCCAGCATCCATGGTAGATGCACATGTATTGATTACTTTCTCACATCAGTCTCGACCCTGTATGAACACTACTGGTAGTTCTATGCCTTGAGGGAGGTATAACCGATTACTTACAAGTTCGGTTTGAAATGTACTTTAGACATGTACCTATCCGGTTCTCTTCCAAACGAATGAGAATTAATATCTTCAAATTCAACCACCCTTCAAAAATACCTCCTTTCGTCGACACCTGCATCTGTACCTAAGTCTGAAAGAGGACTTCATATAGTCATCAAAAGGTATCTGAGCAGCGTGTAACGTGGTCCTGAGGTTAGCATGACCAGGGACTCGGCATTGGCAAAAACGAATTTAGGGTGACCAGGTCGAACTGGACCTTAAAACCCTAACCACCACTCACATTGCAGGTTAGGGGAGGGACCAGTGGCATAACATTGAACGTAAGAAATAAGAACACTGCCTCGTTCAAGTACAAGGTGAAATATGGCTTGCCCAATTACAGTGGTCCCACTATGAACATTACAAGAAGGCAAGCCTACTCCTGGAGGCCCAACATGAACAGAGAGATTCTCATAGGTACATCTTATCATAACACACATTCTCACACTCCAGTCAAGATACTGAAGGAAAGTATGAAAGCCTTTATGGACTTCTTCCAGAACCTGTATGGCTCTGCACATCAAGACAAGTCTTCGGTGGAAGATAATCTCACGTTTGAGGTGCACCTGCCTAGGTTATCAGATGAAGGCAGTGCCTCGTGGATCATGGAGATTCCAATTAGGGAAGTATCTATTGTGATCACTGACCTGGTGTATAGCCACATTACATGCGGGGCCAGCTTGCCAAGTGAATTGTACAGGATGAGTACAATAGTACTGGCACCACTCTTGTAGGTCATCCAGCAGGCATAATCTGTTGGTCAATTCCATGTGGAATTTAACAAGGCAATCATAACATTACTGCCTTTACTGTGGCCCCCTACTAGGCTATGGCAAGAAATCTTAACATAGCACATGATCACCAATAGTTTCTTGGTGTTGGGTACATACTTTTCTTGCATTTCCATGAAATGGGTACACGTGGCTAAGACAAGTTAATAATGGACATAAGCGGGCTTGCCTAAAATAACCACATTTTCAAATGCTTTCTAAAAGACTTGATTTCAGAATAGGGTGCAATAAGCTTACATTGTAGCATTATTGTTGAACACTAAAAAAAGGATTTGACCCGATCGAATGGGGTACTATTTCACAACACTTGAAAGGGACAGCATTAGTCTCATTTTCCAGGACAAAAGTAAATGGCTTTATAAGGCACCAATAGCCCAAACTGCCTGTGGCTGATTTCTGTTGGACATCATTCCTATTCATGTAGGCCGGACACATGATTGCACCCTTCCTACCCTCTTGTTCCTGCTTGCTGCAGAACCCCCAGCAACAGCAATTAGGTAGTCAATACTTGTTAAAGGTATAGATATTGTAGCACATCAATCTAAGATGCCAATATATGTGGGCAATATCCTCTTCACATTAAAGAATCCAGATACATTAATCACAAACCTGATAGGACTCAAAGTACTTCTCCTTTTCAAGGTTTAGGCTAAATTAGTAATAACGTAACACTCTTCCCATGATAAAAGGCAAGCGGGCAGAAGATGTGTGCAGTTATGGGTTGAAGTGACTCATCTAATTTCAAATATTTGGAGGCTTTGCTCAACTGAGATTTGGAAAACATGGTCTATGACATCTTGCTACCACTAATTAGCCAAGAAGGGCAATGATATTATGTGTTGGTTTGCATAGCAGCTGTCTCTTTGAGGAAGGGGGTAGGTAGTCAAATTTGTGGTTGCTCCATGATGATACAGCTACCTTCTGGGAATGTGGCTACTACCAATCCCAAACAGACAATAGCTGATCAATGATCGCATTAAAAAAACCTTTATATGCTCTGCCAAAAAACCCAGCCTTAAAGTCTCAAAGTTGCATACAGCTGCAGAATCTGAGGGCATTTGGCTGGCCCCACAACATGTATTTCTCTCATCTATCTACTCAGTCGTTTCAACTGGCATACTGGATCCACAACAGCGTTCAACCTCCAAATTGGACCGTCTCTGAATGATCACATCTGGACAGTAGACCAGGTTTCTACAATTTATACTGCAAAAGACCAGCATAAAACGAAGTGCTTTTTCCCACAGAAAGGGAAATGATAGATTTCTATCTTGGGTTCCGCTTGCCGCCTTCCCAGTAATGGACGTATAGACAACTGAAGCATTGCCTAATAAGTGTGCTTGGGCCAGCCATGTAGTCACAGAATTGCCGATCCCATCATACACTACAAAACGGGGAGGAGCAGGAATTATACTTGGAATCTGAGGACCCACACTGAATTATTGGAACCTAGAGACCCCGCCCCCCCAACTGAGTCATTATTGGAATCACGGGACCCCCCCCCCCCCCAAACAACCCCCTCCACCCCCCCACCAGCACACCCAGAGTCATTACTGGAACCCAGGGAAGCAATTCCAACTATTTGATACGCAAAACAACACACAAAAATAAGGAAACTTGCATTAATCAAACAAATACTCAAATTATGACTTTTAATGGGAAGGTTGGAGTGTATCTGATTTCACACATCGTCAATACTATAATCTGTTTGATGTGCCTACACTGCTCCAACGATTCAATTTGAGGACACTACATACATTTTTTGTCTCCAATTTCATATACTTTCATATTTATAAAAGTTTTACAATTTTCAATTTTATATTTTGCTCTTTTATGTACAGACACTTTTTAATTTGTTAATGGTATTTAATTTCCTAATCATTTGCGCAACCAAAGTAGGTGTCACGGACCCCCACAGGTCCCGGGACCACACATTAAGAACCTCTGATGTACAGCAAATCTCGGGACAAATGAACTGTGATTGAGATTTATATCCCCTAAACATGACCCGTTGCATTGTCTGTGTGTGTGGTCATGCCCTCGGTGCACAAGTTACTGCTTGTGTAACGCTATATCTGTAAGAGACATTAGTTAGTGATAGATTCCTTACCTTAGAATATCCCCAGGCGTCAGACTGGATCGGAAGGTTTTGTCAGCAGTACCCCTACGCGTCGGTAGGTGGCGTCGCGCGGCTCCGTGCCCGTCGCTGGCGCCGTAAGCGCCAAGATGACATCACAGAGACTACTTAGGCACCACCCATGCGCGTTGACGTCAGTTCTGTACACGACTTTCCGCGCCAGGAACGCGGAGCCAAGCAAGAAACTGACCGACGTCAGTTCTGTACACGACTTTCCGCGCCAGGAACGCGGAGCCAAGCAAGAAACTGACCACTGGTGCCATGAAACTAGGGCCCTGAAAGGGATGACCTTAACCCTAGAAATCAGTTCCCAGAACGGGGAGGATGGGTGGGGCGGTAAGGAATCTATTACGAACTACTGTCTCTTACAGATATATCGTTACATAAGTAGTAACTTCTGCATCTGAAAGAGACACGTTAGTGATAGATTCCTTACCTTAGAATAGATACCCCAGCAATACCAACCCCGGTGGTGGGTCTGCGACCAAGATTACACCAGAAAGTCACGGAGAACAGAACGGCAAAAGAAGCAGTTTCTCTGGACTTGACTGTCAATGCAATAATGCTTGGTAAATGTGTGCAGCGAGGCTCACGTAGCTGCCTGACAAATGTCCTGCCGCGTTACAAGGTAGTAGTGGCAGCTGTTGTCCTAGTAGAATGGGCACGCAGCCCCACAGGAGGCTCCTTCTTGGCCAATGAGTAACATGCTTTGATGCACAGAACGACCCACCGAGAGATGGTTCGTTTGTGCACGGCCCGACCTTTTTTTGGCACCCACGTAGCCATACAAAAGGGGATGATGGACGGAGCGTTTGAGCAAATCAAACACTCACCCCCAGTCAACTGATCTGGGTTTAATCCATCACCATTGTTTAGCCCACTCAGCCACCCCATTTCAGACATGGCTATATGCAAATCAGTCTGACCCTGTGCCTTATGGGAACAGTCCAGCCCGAACTGCCAAGCCATGTCTTCCATGGACCGGAAACAAGCATCCCACGTAGCCAACGAAGAGCTAGTCATCCACCGGAACTGGTGTGTGCTATTCAGATAGAACGAGAGCGCACGTTTTGGGTCCAGACGGTGGAGCCTCTCTTCCTCTTTTGAAGGATGTGGAAAGAAAGTGGGCAAAGTGATGGTCTGCCCGATGTGGAAGGGCGTGACAACCTTCGGCAAGAAAGAAGGACGGGTTCTTAAAACCACCTTGTCCGGATGAACAGAAAGAAAAGGGGGTTTAGAAGAAAGAGCCTGGAGCTCACTCACTCTTCTGGCAGAAGTGATAGCTACCAGGCAAGCAGTCTTTAGAGTGAGAAGACGTAAAGGGCAGTTATGAAGGGGCTCTAAGGGAGCGCACATCAGATAGGGCAGAAAAGATTCAAGTCCCATTGAGGCATTATGAAAGACACGTGAGGAAACGTGTGCGTAATGCCTTTCAGGAAACGGTTAACAACCGGGGACTTAAAAAGAGAAGGCTGATGTGGAAGCTGTAGAAAGGCAGAGATGGCAGAAAGATAACCTTTGATCGTGTCCAGAGCAGAGCCCTGCTGGGCCAGCGATAGAAGGAACAGAAGGACCTCAGAAAGAGGGGCTGAGAGGGGATCCACAGCCTTTGCTGTGCACCATGCCACAAATTTGTTCCACCTGCGGGCGTGTACCGTCTTAGTGGAGGGACGCCTGGCTGCCAGAATGACATCACATACTTCGGGAGGAAGATCAAAAGCTGTCAACTATCGCCGCTCAATCTCCAAGCATGGAGATGGAGGCTGGACAGGTTCGGGTGGAGGACTATTCCTTGCTGCTGCGACAGAAGATCCTCCCGAAGAGGCAGTCGGATCGGGGGATCGATCGCCATGCTAAGTAGCTCGGCATACCAGTATCTTCGTGCCCAATCCGGAGCCACAAGGATGACTTGGGCCCGGTCGCGCCGAATCTTCTTCAGCACTCTGGGCAGAAGTGCTATAGGCGGAAAGGCGTACAACAGACCGCAACTCTACTCACGACGAAAAGCGTCGCTGAGCGAGTGCAGCCTTGGAAATTCCAGCACGCAGAACTGATGACATTGCGCGTTCTCTTCAGTGGCGAATAATTCTAACCAAGGCTCTCCCCACTGCAGTAAGAGACCTTGCCCCACGTCCGAGTTCAGACGCCATTCGTGATCCATCAAGCACTGGCGGCTGAGTTTGTCCGCCCTAGCGTTCAGAGATCCTGCCAGGTGTTTAACCACCAAGGTAATGCCTTTATGTTCTAGCCATGTCCAGAGGCACAGAGCCTCCTGACATATGGTCCACGACCCCACCCGCCCTGTTTGTTGCAATACCACATGGGGATGGTGTTGTCCGTAAACACATGCACTACACTTCTCCGGACAGAGGAAAGGATTGCCTTCAGTGCAAGTCGGATCGCTGATGCTCCAAAAAGGTTGATTTGGAGCCGGGACTCCGCCGGAGACCAGAGGCCTCTGATGAAGGATAGCTTCTGAGACCAGACCAGACACCTCTGATGAAGAGGAGCTTTTGAGAGGGACTCCGGTGCGACTTTGGCACGCTGATGGAGAACCCGAGCAAATGTAGGAGGTCGGCCGTAGTCTGGAGGTGGGAGACGACTGCCTGGGGCGAGCCCGCCTTCAACAACCAGTCGTCGAGATAAGGGAAGACTGAAACCCCTGACCTGCGCAGATGAGCTGCGACCACCGCCATAACTTTTGTGAACACCCGAGGGGCGCTGGTAAGGCCGAAGGGGAGCACGGCAAACTGAAAATGCTCCTGGCCTACCGTGAACTGCAAGTAACGCAGGTGGGCCGGCAGGACGGGGATGTGAAAATATGCGTCCAGTCTCCAGGGTCGAGGGCAGCCAAGACCTGAGCCAGAGTCAACATCTTGAACTTCTCCTTCCAGAGGAAGCGATTGACGTTCCTGAGGTCCAATATGGGGCGCAGGCCCCCCTTTCTCCTTCTTGGGGACCAGAAAGTAGTGGGAATAACACCACGTCCTACTTTTGGCCCAAGAACGAGCTCCGGGGGCCATAACTTCCTGTTGGAGTAGCGTAAAGTGATCCCCGACATGTGGTGGAACTGAGGTGGCATGGCTGGGGGGGCAGACTCGAAGTAGCCCCTTCGGACGATTTGCAGCATCCACCTGTCCGAAGTGACCGAACGCCAGTGGGGGAGAGGATGTTGAATCCTACTGCCTACCGGCGTGGGGTGCACACCAAAGCTCGGACTAGGAAGGCTTTGAGGCGGATGCTGCAGGACCGGAGGTGGACTGACCCGCACGCTGGCCCCCTGTGCCACCACGGCGGCCACCACGCCGACGGCGCGGTTGGTTCTGCGCAGGCTTCTGGCTGAATGAACGTGTAAGGGCGCCCCTTCTGTGGCCACAAAAGGCAGACGTGGCCGGGCATGTGGTGGAGAGACCCAAGGACTTGGCCGTAGCCCGAGAGTCCTTGAAACGCTCCAGCGCACTGTCTGCCTTATCGCCTTACAGGCATGTCCATGAGGCTACTCTGGACACCCCCTGAAAACTCCGCGGACCGCAGCCAGGCGTGGCGACGTAGGGCCACCGTTGGAGATTGCCCTACCCAAAGAGTCTGCGGTGCCCAGCCCACACCGGATGGTGAACTTTGTGGCGGACTTCCCCTCTGCAACAGCTTGGGAAAGTACAGCCCAAAGTGTCTGCGCTACCGTGTCCCACACAGCGTGAGAGTAGCGGCCCAAGAGGCATGCGGTGTTGACTGAACGCAGCTCCAAGCTGGCTGAGGAAAATAATTTCTTGCCAAACAGCTCTAGCTTCTTTGATTCCTTATCCGGTGGGGTGGTAGGGAATGCGCTTTGGGAAATGGAGGCCTAGATGACCAGGCACTCCGGAGTCGGATGGTTTGTTAAAAAGGCAGGGTCACCCTGTGCCGGGAGAGAACGCCTGGCCATGTTCTTATCCACAGGAACCCCTGTGGCTGGTCTAGACCAGGTGACCATCAAAAAATTTGTCAAAGCCACATTGAACGGAAACAGAGGTTCCATAGAACTTGCCGCCAGCTGAAGTACTTCAGTAAGGAGGTTTGTTTTTGTTGTTTTGAGAGTGACAGTAGGCAGATCAAGGGCCTCAGCTGCTCTACTGAGCACCACAGTATATGTGGCGTCCTCCTCCATGACAGCGGGAGGAGACAGAAAACCAGGCTCAGAGGGGAGGTCAAGGCCACCTGCATCCTCCGATTCCTCCGTCCACTCCTGTTCAGACTCGCACTGCCGTGCAAGAAGGTCCTCAGACCCTTCCCAGACTTCCCCCTCCTCCACGGCCCGAGGCACAGGCTGTTGGGGCGGAGAGGAACAGGGGAATACAAATGGTCCAACAGTGCCGGGAACGGCGCCGGTCGGCGCCGATCCGGCTCCCTGTCCCAATTAGGGTCCCAAGCCAGAGCAAAATTGTCCGGAAACCCGGGCAAGGGTAGAGGTGGGACGAATGGGACCCATTGTGGCGCCGGAAACGGAGCCCCGAGGGCGCCAGGGCCGGAGGACCCTGCGGCACCGGAGCCGCCGGCGTAGGACCTTAAGGCGCCGGCGGCAAGCAAGGGCCCTCAACTGGGACTGCGGGGCCCCAAGGTGCGCCGGAGGGAGCCCTAGGCCTGAAAAGGCAGTCCATGGCGGCAAGAAATTCTTGCATCTGGACCGGAGTCGCTGACGGACCCGGATGAGGTGGGTAGGCCGCGGGACTCTCAGGCTCCAATTGAGCCGTGGGGGAAGAATCCCTGGCCCACTCATCCACATCCGTAGACCGACGGGGGGATGTCGGAGAGCATAAATGCTTCTTCTGCTTTTTCTTGTAACGTCTCTTACCCGATTCCGAGGGTGAAGACTTCGACCCTGAGGAGCGATGATGATGGCTCCGTGGTCGGTCCCTCGAGCAACCCCTGGACCTCGAACTGCACGGAGTGGATAGCCGGGCGTCCAGCAGCTTTCTGGACAGTTCCCCAAAGGCTTTGGAGCCATGACCAGACAGTCAGAACATGACCGGAGTCATGGTCGAGCTCCAGACAGTAGAGACAAACACCATGGGGGTCAGCCGGCGTATGGCGACAGGCCCCGCAGGATTAAACCCAGGTATCCATACGCGGCACCAGGAGTCAAGACTCAAAGTAGAGACAAAAAGTCTCAAAAAACTTAAACAAAAAGTGCCTAGGGTACGTGCTCTAACCGGATCTGCGCTTGCTGGCACGGAAAAAGAAAGAACTGACGTCAGCACGCATGAGTGGTGCCTAAGTAGTCTCTGTGACGTCATCTCGGCGCTTACGACGCCAGCGACAGACGTGGAGCCGCGCGACTCCACCTACCGACTTGCAGGGGTACTGCTGACGAAAAACTTTCCGGATCCAGTCGGACGCCTGGGGATATTCTAAGATAAGGAATGTATCACTAACGTGTCTCTTTCAGATTTTATGAATAGTGGCAAGGCGTGCTGCAAAGTATTTCACATCACAAGTTACTGACTGTTTTGGCCACATGCCAAAATTGCCATTTTCCATGACTCCTTTGACCTAGAAGCTACAACGTCCCACTGGAGGTGACCGATAGCCAGTGCATTTTCCACTGAAAAGATTTGCATCCTGTGGAACCCGTGGATGAATCCCATTGGAACTGAATTTGTGATAGATTGTCTACTAGCTACACATCAATGTATACCATACAGATTATTTGTTTGACTGCACTATTTAATTGTAGAAGGAGTCCTTGTCGGGACTACTGTGGGATATTTCCTGTCCACTTATGAGCCAGAGTCACACCTAATTAACATCTAGTCTAATGACGCATGTAGGGCGCCTACACATGCTTCCCGCTTCCCTCTTCCCTCTCCCCCTCTAGCCTTGAATGCAGTTCCTGGGTACCAGTGAAATTGAATATCTGGAAGATTTGGCCCATGGAGATCATCATCAATGCAGGTAGTCTCCACATTATCCACTGGGATGTTGCTCACTCAGGCAAGGCACACCTCTCATCACACCCACCTCCCCTCTACCAACCCAATCCTCTTAAATCTTTAACCAACACCGCCTAACACTGAAAGTGGAATGTTTCTAGTCTTTGTTGAGGGCCCACTGTTATACCTATTAGAGCCTGTATGCAAATGGTAACTAACTTGCTTTCTCCTTGCCAACCTTTCCTCCCACTCTACAATCTCGAACGTCAGATTGCATTGCTGCCCTTCATTATTGGATGACTTTACACTTCCTCATGCTTAACTCTCCTAAAACAGGTCCAGTTTTTTCCCTTCGCCACCATAACTCCTTTCAAACCTACCTTCATCTACTACCTGCCACACACAGATCTACACCGTCGGCATGAAAACTAGGAGCACTCAATAACTCGTCCAAGCTGATGGAATCCTCCATTACCTCTATTGCCACAGCAGCTAAATATCTTAAACAAAGAATCCATCCTCTAATTACTTCCGCACTGCCAAACCAATGATTATCTTCCTAGTAATATGCAAACTGGAGTACTACCACACTCTACAGGTGGACCTTCCTCATTATGCCTTCGCCTCCCTTGACAAAGTTTTAAACTTTAACACTATAGTATTGTTCAATATCCCCAGATTGTCCCCTGCGTCAACATGAAAACTTCAAAGTGACAGGATGAGCGCTAAAAACAGAGTCCATAACAAACTCTTCACACCGAATTTCAAGCCCCAGCACCAGGTTACCTTTCAGAGACTTCTACCAGGTATATCCCTTCCTGCTAGTTGTGATCAATTATTCAGCGCCTCCATGCAACACCCCAACCACCCAGAGCCCCTCTAGATTCTAATCATTTCTCCTACTTCAACTCTTTAAATTAAATGCTTTCCCATTAAACACACTGAGGCCAGGCTGACACTACATAACTTTAAAATTAATCTAAAAACTCAACTCTTTAAACTAGAATGCTACAGATGAATGTGTTTTCCGCTCATGGGCCTCAAAATGTAAATATCCTGAACATTATTTTCGGTGGTGATTGTATACATTCTGCTGTGCAGTATTTCAGATGCCTATTTGTCCTTGCTGTTCTTATTCTGCAACAAGTTTTTTTTTAACATCTGTTTTATTCTTATCAGTTTATGTTAGCCCACACTACCCACTAATTACGGGATGCCTACATGGCCTTCCTTACAGCATATCTGTTGAAAGGTTTACTTGTGGTTTTAATAAATAAATAAAACAGGTTTAAGAAACAAAGTTAGAGGATGAGTCTCAGTCCTCCATCTTTCTTGGTTAAGAAGAAGCAAAAGAAGAGTAATTATGTGCCACTTTTTTCTAGAAGTACAACCTCTATGGCCTCTTGAAAATCTAAGCAGGGCAAGAATTGCTGCCTCCAAAATCGAGGGCACCTCCCGGTAGAAGAAGTGTTGAGCTAGTGAAACTTGGGAGGGAGATAAAAGGTAGGGTTGAGCCCTTGCAGATTAGGCGGATGACCCAGCGATCCATCATGAAACCCGATTGGTAGGAAAATGGGAGACTGGAAGATGGAGGCTTAAAAGGGAATTGGGGATGTTAGGCTTCGAAGCTGCTTTTATGGCATCCACCTCTACCCAAAAAGAAGCAGTTCATTTCCTGGAGCATTTGAATTGGCTGAAAAAGGTTGTCTCTGCCAGAAATGCTGGGGCCTGATGTAGCCTCGAAACTTTCTTTACTTGTGGCAGAACTGAATCTCTCAGAAAGCCAGAGGCACTGACTGAATTCTACCATTCTTGAAACATTCCAGGGACGAGTCTGCCAGAGACACTTGTGGAATCTATCCAAATGTGATGTAGGGTTAAAGCTTTGACCATGGATAGGTGGATGTTAAATCTAAGCTGTACTTTGAGAATTTAGAAGCGTCCAAACCAGCATTGACCATATCAGAAAACAGCTTTTTGATGTGGTCGTGGAGACTGATCAGATAGTTTTGCTTGTTCACACAGGGTGTACAGCTTCGCTGTGAAGAGGATGAGGCTGCGAGACGCAAAAACCTTTCCTTCTGCTGAGTTCCAGACTTTTAGCCTCTGGGCCTGAAGGAATTACATATGGGTTACATTTGTGATCAAACTTGGGCCACCAGACTTTACAGCGTATGCTGTGACAAGAACCTTGGGTCACACATGGCAGGAAGGAAAGGGCAATAACAAAGTGGACTAAACCACAAGGGTCATTACAACGCAAGCAGAACAACCCATATGCATGCTTAAGGCAGTCGGTGCTCTAGTTGCAGAGCGGATGGGCGGGGAGAGGAGCAGGAAGGATCGGGAGAGGAAGCACCGGGAGGTGGCTTGGTAAGTGGAGCGTGGGGCTGCGTTTTAAGGCTTGAGGGAGGGTTATCAGGCAAGTTTTTAGGGTTCAGGGCGGGAAGCTGGGGTTGGGCTACTTTTTAGTGCTGGGGCTGGGTTTTTGGGTTTAGGGGCAGTTTTCAAGGCTCAGGGCCAGTTTTAGGGCTCTGGGAGGGGGGCTGGGGTCGTTTTTTGGGCTAGGGACCGGGTTTTGGGGCTCAGTGTGGAGGGGAGGTCAGGGTAGTTTTTAGGGCTGGGGCAGGGTTTATTGCAGGGCTGAGGGGCAGGTTTTGGGGCTCAGGCAGGGGGGCCTGGGGTGTAATCTTTAGAATGCATATGCCTTTACTAATCATGCCTTTATGACGAAATTCGTTATAAAGGTATGCATGGTAAATGCATGCATTGTAAAGATGTAGTCGTGGTTGAGACTGCTTTGTTAAGGAATGCGTTGTTCGGTCATATAATGACAGCAGGACTGTGCAGGCTAGTCCTGTGGATTGACAGGACCAAGAAAGGTTTTCCCCAGGCAGCCAGGATAGCTTCTTAAAATGCCTCGTAGAAAGGTAGCAGAGGCTGCAAAACAATAGAGGACTGAAATATATCAGTGGCCTTAAGAGGAGCAGACAATGGTACAAAGGACCACTGATTTCTCCACTCGATGCCATCCCAAAGGAGAGAACTTTTTTTAAAAGCAGCACCTGTCCATTTTATTGGGCACTGGCTGCTTAAAAAAACATAGCTTCCACACTGTGGAAAGCAAATACAGGGATGGAGATCTGCTATCCCTGCATTCACAGCCAATCACAAGGACTCGGAAATTGTGATCTGCCTTTCATATTTTTTAGGCCGGTTGTTTTGTGACCCACTGTGAATGAACAATTTGCAGTGTGACCTAGAACTACAAAGGTGTATGTATGAGGCATCTGAGATGTAGATGGTTTGTGGATGGTTAATGCATTGTCATGTACCATTCTTTAAAAAGGTGAGCCTTCTACTCTTCCCTAAATAGCAGCAGAGTTGGGCCAATCCGGATTCAGATGGGGATGGTGTACCAGATCTTGGCTGTACAGATGGAAAAGGCCTGCTGCCTTGGTTTTTATTTTTTTATACTTCTTAGTCTGTAGTCTGATGGTGGCCTGGCTGCGAGTGTCGAGAACCATCAAAGATGGTGAGCTTTTCTGCAGGATAAGCGAGGTGCTAGAGGTGAGATCTCTGTAAATGTTGCAGCTGGTTTTTAAATTTGGCAAGGGCTAGCAAGGGGTTCCAGCAGGGACCCATCAAGATAGGAGTGATGTGATCATATTTCTTCAAGCCCTGGATAAGACACACCGCATCACATAGGATAGGGAGGCCAGTGTGGAGTCTGGGAAGACATGGAGCAGGCCGTAACTACCATCCAGGTGCAACTATGAGGGCTTGAACAGCAGCTCCGAAGCCACTTTCTGTAAGATACAGTTTCACTTTCTTTAGAAAAGAAAGCCGGTACCAGGTCATCTGTTTTTTTTGGCAATTTGTTCTTTTAAGAGGAGGTTGGGGTCCAGGGTGAATCCATGTGACTTGGCATTCAGTGATAGTTTAAGTTTGAAGCCGTCGATGTTGACGTTATTCAGCGAAGTTTGTACTGTTTCTTGTTCTTGGCAAAAACAGAAATTCTGTCTTGGTTGGGTTGAGCTACAGACAGGTGCTGGACATCCAAGTCTAAATTATGTCCTTTAGGATGCTTAAAACAGAGGAGACTTTCAAGAGGAGTTATGTAACATCAGCATACTGGTGAAACCTGATGCAATTATCTGCGAATAAAGTACCAAGGAACCTACATGTAGAGGCTGAAGATGACAGAGGACTGTAAGGAATACTGGGTAACTCTGCAGGTGATGGTAATTTTTTTTAGGTACTAGAGGCGCCATGTGAACACAATGGTGTCGGTTGGAAAGGTAGGAAGAAGACCATTGAAGGCCAAGGCCATTGCCTGCGAATTCCATTTGAGATTGCGTACAAGGGTGGAATGGTCCCACTGCCAGTTGCACTCCCATTTGCAAAGCAGTAAGTGTGCGAAATGCACACTAGATCAAGACCCAGTTCATTAATGAGTAAGCAGGGGGTATCAAGAGGGAATTCAGTACACATGACCTGAATCCTTATTGATTAACAAAAATTTGCACTGGTCAGTAATGAAAACAAGAAAAAGATGCTCAAGGATTAGCTAGGTAACTATGAAAAACAGATCGAAGGTGAGTGTGTAGCTACGCTTTGTACACTATGTAGTAAGTGTAATAACCCATGCATAGGAGTAAGCATGCACGGTACCAACAATACTTTGATTTTACTGATTTATAAAGTTATTTCTGGGTCTAACAGGATGGCAGTAGCTTATCCATGAACTGTGAAGCTGCAAAAGAAACACAGAGCTTTAATGAAATACATTTGCATAGCTTACAAATATACAATACGTATGTTAAAATATATGAAATAATGACAAACTATATTACTTTCTTAACAAATATGGATAAGTTTGCACAAATGAAATGTAACACTCTGTAATTGTACAAGGTATTCAGTAACACACGTAGTAAAGCATCTTTTTTTTAGCTATATCAGTGAGGGAAGATTCAAGACTGCTGGGTAGTGTTGCAACGTAATCTACAATGTCCCATTTATGTTCACTGAAAGAGGTAGAACTAATGAGTTACACAAAACACATTAGCCAATGTTTTGACAGACAGGCAGATACAAACAGCGAAATAGTGTTAAAGAAAGCAGAGACTGGGTTGAAGAGGCCAAGCAGGCAGATTTAAAGCAAATTATTATTATTGAAGAAGTTCGTTAACCTACCTTTTATAAGCTGCACCCCTGCCACCCGAACAAAAGGTGTGGGAGATATGGAGAGGACAGGAGTATGTACAGAAGGGAAAAGAAATAGAAAAAAAAGACATCAGTGAAATGCTACATGTCCAATTAAAGGACTTAGCGTGAAAAGCTTAGAGATAAAGACAAGAGAAGCACAACCCCGCCTATTTTGAACATTTAGTGTACACTTATGATATTGCTTTCCTCATTTGTTGGCTTTTTAATTTTTTGTGAACATGAAGTACATAATGCACACAAAGTAAGATAGTGAAAACAAAGACAGTAACTGAAACCATTATAGGTGTTTTTCATTTCCTGTAAATTGAAAGTCAGTGGATCCCAGAGCTTACCACGGAGATCCCTAAATCGCCAATCCTCCAGAAATGTAAGCGTGATTAGCTAAACCCACGGTTATCTGCAAGCCGTAAAAGGCTCATCGTGGTCACTGCAGAATAACAATGTAGTCATTTCGCGGAATGAAAAACATAAGTTTTATCAGTTAAAGGGGGAACCTCATCTTTCTAACAGTCACTCTTCAACTGATTCTGCCATCAGTACATTCTAAGAAAGCTTCTAAAAACCTGTCAAATGACCTTTGCAACAGGGCAAGGATCCACAGAAGCTCCCCAATGTCCATTGGGTTTATTACCCGGCTATATCATAGGGAAGGTATTGGATCCTGAAAGCTTCAAAGACTTAAGCACGGAACCATGTCTGGGTCTAGAAATTGGATTCCATTAATTTGTAATTCAATACCACAGGATTTCTCTTGTCATGAGGTTGCAACAGGTTAAGACTACCCTGGTGGTTTCACTGAACACAACAGCTTTCTCTAGACAGGAAGATCACCAAGTCTCCTTAGGAGTAGTGATAGGTAAGGTGGTCCCCAACTTTTTTGCCAAGCAACACATTTCCTCTCCTCTTGGCGCTTTTCATATCTGGCAGCAGAAGTGAGTTATAAAGCACGGAATAAAGAAAAACAAGTTTTTATAATAACAATTAACCATGAGAACAGGTAAAAAACATTTCCTTCAGCAGAACATGTTCATCATACTCCATAATCTTTAGAATGGAAAAACATTAGACCTCTCGGGTAAACAAAAAAAAAAGAGGCAACAATGAATTCATGAAAGAAAAATGTGCTGCATCAATGTACCACACCAAAGATATCAATCGTCTAACCCCGACTGAGTAAAAAACTTATGACGCAGCCATTCTCCCCGGGGCGGCTTTGAAGCTCTGGACATGGAACTATACTATCTCAGTGCTCAGGCCCACTATGCCATATACTGGTGCCACCCGCCGCCCTTCATGGCACACCTGGCCATTGAGCAGGGATACATGTCACCTACACCACTTGCATCCCTGCTTAGGTCGCAAGTCCCGGACGAGAAAGTTACGCACCATACAGTCTCATGCACCAATAGTGCTTGGCAACGCTTGACAAAGGTAATGGATAAGGCTCTGCCCTATTCTCCACTACTGCTATTGACATACCACTCATACACCCCAGTCACACAGGAAGCGGGATGCCGGGACATGCTCCGCAAGAGGGGGCTGCATACATGGGGCGACCTATATAACGAGGGAAGGTTTAAAGACCAAAAGAACTATTGACAGGGTTACCCCGTTAGAGGTGTTCCTTTACATAAGAATATGAAATAGACACTAATACACTGACTTTCCCGCATGAGCCTACCCCATTGGAGGTCCTTCACACTACATTAAAGATGTCAGGACCCTCACATGATGTGTCTCGCATCTATCGGGTTGCACTGCTGGAAAGACCACCTGTGCCGTTGGGTGCCAGATGTGCGTGGGATCGTGACCTGGAATCCCCTTTAACAGATATACAATGGGATTACTGCTGCGCGCAGACCGCAGAAATCACAGCTAGCAGTAGATTGCGCATCATACACTTTAAGATTTTACATAGAACTTATTACACGCCAACACTGCTGCCTAAATACAAACTCCAGGAAGATGATGTATGCGCTGTCATCAAGAGGGGGCTGACTTCCTGCATTTGGCGTGGTCCTGTGCCCATGTTTACTGCAGGAGGTGCTGGAGGCGCTAGTTGAAATGATTATGCTACCCTTACCACAATACCCATTGCTTGCGCTCCTGGGATACACAGCGGACATCCCTAAGGCGCACCAAAAGTTCACTGCATTGGCCCTGCTCCTGGCTAAGCGGAGGGTGGCTTTCAGGAGGGGCAGAGGGAGGGCACCCAAATTCAAAGACTGGTTACATGTCTAACCCCCAGAGGCATCAAGCATCCATTTTGCGATTCCTTATTAGCGAAAAATAAAGATTCGCTAATAAGGAATAGCAAAATGCCATGCATGAAGAACTCGCTTAAAAAATAGCGATTTCTTAAAATTCCTTAATTGTGAGTCGCAAATTGCGAGTCGCAATTAAGGAATACCTCCCCATTCATTCCTATGGGCCTAGAGGCCCATAGGAATGAATGGGAACACAATCTCAATTTGCGATTCTCAATTAGAGAATCACAAATTGAGATTGCAATTTCAAGGGTGCCAGGGTGTCAAAAAAGACACCCTGTTGCACCCCTGAAATCTGCATATGGGTACATCTTTCACACACACATGCCCTAAGGGCATGTATGTGTGTAAAATGGAACTTTGAAAAATGCACTTTAGTGCATTTTTCCAAGGTTTTGCAAATTACCATGAAGATCACTTTACTGGTAATTTGCGCCCCCTATTAGCGAAATCGCTAATTTTTTAACTTTAATGCATTGCATTTAAGGAATCTCAATCTGAGATTCCTTAAATGCAATAGCAATTTAAGTAATCGCAATTTTGAGATTTCTTAAATTGCGATTTTTGCATTTGGGATGATTCATCCCAAATGCAAAAATACCGGTCGCAAAGGGGCAGATTCTGAGAATCTACCCCTTTGTGGGCGGTTTTCAGCTTGATGCATCTGGGCCTCTATCTATAGTAAATACCAATTAACAATCTATGCAGAGTTGCTACCGATTAAATCCCGACCTAAAGGTATTTGGGGACCACTAATATCATACCTACAGGAACACATCGAGGGTGCTCAGGATGCTACATCGCCGGACACTCAGGGGGAACCATCTGAAGTATAGCACGGAGGAGTGTTGTTTGACAAGCGCATATTGTGAACATGATGTAGAGCTGATCTGCACACAGGCCATGTGCGTCATCGGTCTCTTTAATGTTTCTGAAGTTACAATGACCTATTGGTATTTCATGGATGGGCCGAATGTTGGGACGGGGCGATGGGATATGTCATGGTTATGTGCAATTAAATGTAAATATTAGCTGGATTGCCTATGTGAGGACCAATACATGCTGCAATTCTTATCTGATGTATTTATATACCATGTAAAGAATGCTCTAAGATGGTACTGTGATCTTTTTGACGCTGTCTGAAAACGATAAAGTAAATTTATAAAAAGATATCAATTGTCTACTGGGAATGCGTAATACGTTGCTCCACTTGATTCAAGATGCATTACTGAATATTATACTTGCAGTGCCTGTATGGGATAATATTCTCTGACTTTACTTTGCTTACATTTATATTTCTTCGTAGGCACGTTATCAGAGCCTTGAACATTTTGTATGAGAGCTAAGTTCACTGCACAAAATGTTATTGTCTGCTCAGCGATAGCTCTGTAAAGATATAATCAATAATGGCAGTCTGACTGGGGCTTCGGCATGGCAACAAGGGTGAAGTTCATTACATATAAAAAACATTGCTGCTTTGTTTAGTTAGAGGAGCATTTTGCTGGCACTGTTGAGGTGACCCCATCTCAGAATCCCAGCCCAGCTGAATCCGGTTTACTTCCCGAGAAGGATGGTTCATACCTAGATGTAACTAGGGAGTTAGATCAACCTCAGGGATTTTTGCAGATTCACCCACCCTAAGCACACTAGGATAGGGAGCATAGGAGCAGAACTATAACTATATTCATATGCAAGTATATATTCTGTGTAACAGCGCAATGGTGGAACTGTTCATTTTCTTTACTATTCTTGTGATGATGATTACTCTATTTTGTTTCCATCTATTAATAATTGCAGGGCACATATTCTACACAAGAATGTTATTGCCTCAATAAATATTGTAAATGCCAATTTGAAGATTTATTGTGTTTCCCTTTGGGCATGCATGAGTTACTAAACAAAATAGCTCTAGATCCGTTTCCACAGTTCCTTGGGGAGTCAGGGTTGTCGTGTTCTGAGGTTGCACATACCACCATGTTACCTTGCTAGGTTAGGGGTACGGATGGCATACTGTGAACTAGCCAGTACTAAGGCCAACATATCCTGATGATGTGTGTGTACTCAGTCTGGTCCAGTTTTGACATTTATGTCAAAAAATGCACAGTTTGACTGAGCAAGTATGAACTGTACGACACTGGTAGCTTGGCACAAAATCAGTCAGGCTTAACTTACAGTCAATGTGTAAAGTATTTGTGCAGCACTTAAACAGTAGTAAAGTGAAAACACAAAAGAAAACAAAAGAAAAATTCCACTCCAAATTAGAAAAAGACGTCATTTTAATAAATTGTTTGACAACAAAAATCCAATCATTAGAACTGGAATTATGATTTTTTTTTAATTTAAAGTGAAAATAGCACCTAAAAGATCAAAGTGCCAACCGCAAGTCCGGGGTTAAATCGAAAGCTATGGCAGAGCGCGATGGAGCATGGTTCGTATACACAAAGTGGATGGGGCTCAGACTCCATTACCGTGGGAGGTGTCAGAGGCCAAGCCGTGGTGGGGAGCCGCTGGGCGAAGTAGCAGTGAGAATTTCTAAGTTGGAACTTAGTCTCTTATGTGAGTCGAAAATCTACAAGAGGATGAAGCTGCCGGTCCTAGTCGACTAGGGCTCACCTTCTATGAGGAGCCGCTGAACAGAATTTGTTGCTGGGGAGAATAACGTTGTAGGAGCTGCTGCAAAGTCATGCTTATAGCAGAGTAGGATCTGCTTCTTATAGTTACCCCCACTTTTTGCTGATGCTTCACTGTTTTCTACTTAGACTGACTGGGATCCTGCTATCCAGGCCCCCAGTCAAGCTGCTTTCTCCTCTAAATTGATTGCATGTACTTTAGGTACACTCCAGATTGGGGTACCCTTATACGTCCCCAGTATATGGTATACTATGTACCTAGGGCTTAGGTACCCCAGAGGCCTCCCAGGGGCTGCAGCATGTATTATGCCACCCCTGAGAGACCATCATTCAAAATGACACCACAGGTCTGCTACTGCAGCCTGTGTAAGGTGATGCATGCACCCCTCACTTAGATATAGGTTCACTATATCTACCTTATATCACTGCACATATAAACCTATCAGTCACCCCTATGGCAGGCCTCATCAATCCCGAAGGCAGGGTTTTGGGTTTAACGAGAAAGTGTGCCCATGCATGAGCAGAACCCCTCTGCAGCCTTCCAAACCTATTCCCCGGGGTTGTTTGTGATGCAGCCAACCATATACTTTTAAGTACATTATACCTTGCGTTAAATACTAACTTTAAAACAGCTGATTGGAAACATGTTGCGTTTGGTGTCAAACACCTTGGAATCATACCTCCCCGTATGATTCTACTCTCCTAAAGTGACATATATGACACACCGGTACACCCGGTACCAGCTTTCTGGACCTGGGCATCACAAAATGGATGCTGGAAGCCACAGACACGAGTCTGCCCTCCTGCTGCTGAGCCAAGCTCGAGCAGGTGAAGGCTTGACAATGGACTTCCAGTCAAAGGAAGGTGTAACCACCTCCCAGGCAGGCCTTAGCTTATTGGAGCTGGGTGGGTGCACTCTAGGAGTGCTTTGATGTCTGCACTGGGGGTCCCTGTACATACTCCACCTCAAACCAGTTGCAGGAGCCATTTGATCCTGCTCTGGCACAAAACTGGACAAAGGACATGGGTGTAGCCACCACTCTGTCCTGACCCTCCAATAGGTGGGTCCCCAGAGTTTGTCCCACCCCTTCCTTGGGTATAAAGTAGGAACCCCCGACTACAGGACTTTAGATTTTACACTAAACTCTGCTATAGAAACCAAGTACTTTGTCGATCTACACTACGCTGGAGGACTGAAGAATTCCTGGAGTAAAGGAGTTACTCCCCTGCAAGGTAGGCATCTAAACGCATCTGACCGGTTTGCATCTCCTGAGCTCCTGAGTACTCTGAAGATTTCTGCAACAAAGGAGGTGGGTTCCCGAAGTCTCCGAGGTTGATCTGTGCTCTCAGAAATTCTGAGGCCCGTATCCCTCCCGGGGACCGTGCAACCCAACCCCTTGTACACCGTGTACTCTTCCAGCAGCATATGGTTTCGGCGATCCGCCAAGGCTGTGCTTTGGGCTACTTTTAGTCCTAACCCTGAACAGTGTTTACAACGAAGATTTCCAGCCTACACTCCACGAGTGTTCCGTGGGCTGGTATTTCGGGATTCATCTCTAGGGCCCTTCGCGATACCTGGTCCGTTGGCCTGTGGGTCCCTGTGAAGGTAACGTACTTTCCGTGGGCTTTCCTTGTTGCTCCAGACATACCATCCTTCGTGAGACAGCTCACCTTCAGACTTTGGTCGTCATCAACGTCTCCTGGTCCCCGTGGCTGCAGAGTCCAGCATTGCGTCAATTCACCTGAAGCACCAGACATCGGTGGGCATTCATCTATCGATCCCCTGGTCACCCTGAAGTGACCCAGACTCTGTCCCCTCAGGTTCTTCTCACCTCGAATCCAGGCTTGGATTCCGCCAGACACTTTTCATCTTCAAGCAGCAGCACTCATTCACATCACGCCATTGAAAATGACGAAGATTCCTGACACCAATTGATACCTATGAACCCGGCTCCCCTGGGTTAGGTAACACGAGTACTCCAGTACTCACAAGGGTGCTGGCCTTAGAACCTTCTAAGTTTGAAAGGGCTTGCTCAAAGTCCTCTCCAAAGTGTCCTTAATCTTTAAAATTCCAACCACGACTTTCCCATAGAGTTGCACGGAGCTCAGGCCTGTGTTCTCACACTGCACCCTTCATCCGTGAGTCCCCTGTGTCACTACTTTAGGGGGTTCCTTGGGGTCCCAGCGATTCTACGTGCTCTAGGCACTGGGTCTAGTCAAGTCGTGGTTGTTATACCACTTTCTTAGTATATGGTTTGGTCTCCCCCTGGAGCATACTGTGTACTGTGCTATTTACTGTTGTTCTAGTGATATAATATTGTGTGCTTTGTTCTGTAATCTCACAAAGAGGTTAGTAGAGAGGTTTTAGTAATAAATACATATATTTTATATATTTCTTGTGTGGTTCTCCTTTCACGTGGTCATTCGGGAGGTTCTGATCTGGTAAAACAAGCTGCTTACATTCCTTCGAGACTTAGCCTGAAGGCTGCTCTCCATAGCTACCACTAGGATAGCTTTCAATAAAGGTTGTCTTTAACCTAATCATCAATAAGGGTTGTTTGGACTAGTACAAGGTTCCCACTACAATTAGTGGACAGCATATACCAGGACAACTTCTCACAATGCTCACCGGTGATGCACCTTGGGCGGATCGGCAAGCAGTTAAGTCCTTGTCCCCTATCGGAATTTCTTTCTTTTTTTTTTCTTTTTTTATTATAGAGATTTTTTTGTCAGCACACAGAACACACAAGATACAAAATACATACTTCATCTGAAATGATTTAACAAACATAATAAAATAAAACAGAACAATAGGCTAAGCAAATCAGGGCAGCCAGTTCAAAAAAGAGCATAAAAACATACAGAATCATAAATAATAAATAATACACCACAGAAACTAGCAGGAGCACAGAATCTTATCAATCCTCTATACATATCGTAATTTTAACTAAGACTAAGATCCTAACCACTTAGTAATCGGCTCCCATAATTGACTCCCTTGCCTTTTCTTCGGATGCCCTTTGTCCTATATAGCGCCATTTCCAAATGGTATGTTGCGAGGAGCCTAGTTTGCCAATTGATAAAAGTTGGAGGATCACTATCTAGCCACTGAGATGTGATAAATAAACGATACATAGCCATGCAAATAAATACCAAACCCTCCTCGGCAGCCGTCAACATATTTCCTTGCCATCCGAAAATTACCATTGTCGCTGTGAGCTGCAACGAGATGCCCAGGCTACCCGTAATGAAGGTCTGTATTTCCTTTATAAAATTGCTAAGTTTAGAGCAGTCAAAAAACATGTGAGGTGTGTCAGCAGCATGCTGACCACATCGATTACAATTAGTGCCCCTATTGGTATTCCATTTTGCCAGTTTCCCCGGGGTATAATAAACCCAAAGATTGCCATATAATGCTGGCTCTTCAAAAGGCCATTAAATAATACATTGGATGCTATTTCAATACTTCTTGTCAAATTGATCCCATCAATGCCAAATTTATTTGCCCACTTTAACTCATAGAATTCTAAATCATCTTTAACATTATTCAAAAATAAATAATAAAGGGGCGCATTTTGCATCTGACCTTAAGTAGCTCAATGATCTCAACTTTCTGTAATATAATTGCGTTTTGATTTTTTTTCCGCTCACAGTTGCTACGCACCTGCAGGTATTTAAAAAAATCCCCACGGGGTAAATTATATTTCCCTTGAAGGCATTCAAAAGAGAAATTGCGTCCCCGAAAATAAGTCCCCATACAAACATATTCCCAGATTATGCCATCTCTTCATAACAGAATCTCGAAAGATTTCAGATAGCAAAGTACAATTTTGAAGCGGCTTATAAATATTCAAATTCGGACCTATGCCTAGCCTCTTTTTCACTTTCCTCCATACTACAAATGCAGCTAAAACCGGCTTGAACCTAATTTTTTTAAATAACTAGGCTCAATGATGCGATTAATACATTGCTTAGCCTCTTGCCTCAAAAGCATCTCGTAGATTGAGGGAGCCGCGAAATCGGGGGTTGGATCTATTGGTAACTATAACACTCCCATATGTTGAAGGATAGTGATCAGATGATATATTTGAAAATCGGGGATCCCCCATCCTCCTCTATCCCGGGGCAAAATGCATCTGTTCATAGCTCGCCTAGCACGGTGATAACTCCAGAGGAACCTTGAACACATTCTTTCTATACGAGAAAAGAAAACCGCAGGTATTAGAAAAGGAATAGCACGAAAAACATATAAAAATTTGGGGAAAATAAGCATTTTAATAACAATGCTGCAACCAAAAAGAGAGCGACGTAGATTATTGATTCTTTCCAGAACTTTATTAGATGAGGTAATGATCGGGTCAAGGTTTTTAGCAACCATATCCTCAACGTTTGATGAAATCTTTATGCCTAAGTATATTACTTCGGAATCGAATACCATGTTCGTTGGGCGACCAGTCAGTGAATGAATCACCTGAGTTTTTGCGACATTCAGTTTGTACCCAGAGCATCGTCCAAAGACTTCTGCAACCTCGATAATTCGAGAAAGCGCCTCTGCAATGTGAGCTGTGACCACGGCTATGTCATCCGCGTAAGCGTATACTTTATGGCATTGCGTTTTTATCTGAACCGGGATAATTATTCTGTCTGCCTCCATCATTGTAATAAAAGGATCAATATATAGCGCAAATAGCAACGGGGAACAGGGACACCCTTGTCTCGTTCCCCTTGCTATCGCGACTATCTTAGAAACTTGACCCCCTACCCGGAATGTCGCTGTTGGATGACTATACAACGTTTGTATAGCTTTAATGATATCAAGGGGGAACCCCTTCCTAGCCAAAACTGCCCATAAAAACCGCCACGTGAACCTGTCGAAAGCCTTTTCTGCGTCCAACAGGGCCACGCCGACGGGTGAGTTGCTACCCTGAGCCCAATCCATTATTGATATTATTCTTCTAATATGATCTGTGGTAGCTCTACCTTGTATAAACCCATGTTGACGGGGTGAAACTAATTCTGACATCAAACCATTGAGCCTGTTAGCAAGAATTTTTGAGTAGATCTTACTGTCGGCATTCAGTAATGAAATAGGCCGATATGAACCCATTTCGACAGCCTTCTTCCCCTTCTTTTTAAAAATAACTATAGTGGCTTGAGACCATGACTCGGGTGCATGACCAGAAAAGGCCTGTTGACATACTTCCAGCAACTCCTTCTGTATGGCATTCCGGAATGTTCTATAAAATTCTAAAGGAATACTGTCAGGGCCCATTGCTTTCCCCTGTGCTAATCCTAAGAGCGCTCTTTCTACTTCAGCCCAATCTGGTGGTATGGACAAAATTGCCCTATGATGTTCTGCCA
This sequence comes from Lissotriton helveticus, assembly GCF_964261635.1. Lineage (NCBI taxonomy): Eukaryota > Metazoa > Chordata > Amphibia > Caudata > Salamandridae > Lissotriton > Lissotriton helveticus. The sequence goes on along the minus strand of NC_136071.1, from coordinate 513,364,114 downwards.
ACATATCGACCACTGACTGGCAAAGGTAGTCCTGCTCTTCCTCCCCCCTCCTTCCCATCCCCTATCGGAATTTCTAAGTCTCAAGTTTAGGATCTGGGCTTTATTAGACAACTTCCCAGGCTCCAGGACTTGAGGCACCTCAGAGTCCTTCACACAGGACAAGAAATTAACTGAAGAGTGGGTCCAAGGGTCCTATTTTATGCCTAGTCCCAGCTTTGAAGTAGAAGAAACTTATGGAGTTCTACCCGAGGCAGAATGTGTCTGGAATTTCCTGCTTCCTCCGACTTTGACGTGCATGTGGGGCTGTGCACAGCTCTGCAGCCCCCCGTCCTACTTGGATGGCCTATTTTGCCAACACTCAGTCCCTCTATTGTGTGGCTGTCTCGAAGGAATACATAAAGGCCAACTGTCAACTTCACCTAATCATGTAAGCCAGAAAATAAGCTGCAGGCAACACATTTTTAAGACGAGAAAAGGCCAACTTTCTGAAAGTGGTATTTTCAGAATTATGACTTCAAATCAGGCTTGACCATTAAAGAGGATTTTAAATTAAACATTTCTTAGACACCAAACATGCCATTTCTACCTGATCCTAAACAAAGGTGACCACTCAAATGTAATAAGGCAACCCAATGTTACCCTATGGAAGAGATAGGTCTCACAATAGTGAAAAACGCCTTTGTGACTTTTTCATTACCAGGACAAGTGAAATAAATGAGTTACATTCTGTCGGGATCCTCCCGGAGGTCCTGACGCTCCCGACATGATTGATGCTTTGGGTCCTTTTTCTCTTTCCCAGCTCCCAGACTCGGTGTCTGCCCGAAAGTGACCCGATCGAAGGGAAATAATACTGACCCTTTAAGGCTCCTCAACAAGGTGACGCCGGCCACGCCCCCTGGAGGTGGGAACCTGTGACGTCTGCCGGTGATAAGGAGCCGGTGATAAGGAGCCATCTGCCAATTAATGGTGTGTTCCAAACAGGAAGAGGGAAGACGAAGAGGCGCGACGATTTCCGTGACTAACGAGCCCCTACTGGAGGAGAGAACGCCAACTGTCAAGCCGCCCCGGAGTGCTGAGGAACAGTCAGGAGACTAACGTCCCTGTGCTGCGCCCCGCCACGCTCCTGGAGGAACGTGGCTAGAGCAGGTACGTGCTCGTCTCCTGGGTCCTGGGAGGTCGATGACTGCTCTACCGGGAGGGAGCAGGGAACCTGAGCTGGGAGAGCCTGGTGTTCGATGCTGCGCACCGCGTAACTGATCCACCCTCCCCATTCCTTTTCTCGGGTGACAGTCCCCGACCCTGCACATCCAAAGCCTTAGTGGTGAAGTCTCCCATCACTTCCTTCCCTAATATACTCTTTCTCAACCTTTTTTTGTTTTCTTTCCTCCTTCCCTCGGAGCTCCGGCCAGCCTGTCCCCGCAAGACGCCAAGGAGGGAGACTGATATCCCCCTGCAGAAGATGTTGTGGGAGCCCCAGCACCGACCAGACTCGTTTTGTTGAAAGGACTTGTTGTTGCAAGACTTTAGTATTACAAATAAACCTTTTCTTGAACTACAAATTGTGTGGTGTCACGTGGTTACCTACCTCAGATCACACATGCCTGGAATTCCAGTTCTCCAACAATGGTTTCTCTCAAATATCCACATGCTTGAATCATTCCTATTCGTCAGGTTGGGAATCCCTGGTACACTAAAACAGCAGTACACAGTGTAAGATGTACAGTATACTATGTAAAATGGCCATAGGCCTGAAACAACAGTGTATGTTTAGTAACACATCTACCTCATTTGAAAACATCCAAACTTTGTCAATGTGGTGGAAGCTTAGTCTCTCATACTTCCCAGAAGTCACCCTAGCTCAGCTTTCAAAGCACAAGTGTGAGAATTATATTGGATGAGCCTCTCACTGGTGAGGAGGGAGGGTTGCATGTAAATATATAACAGATACCAATGTTGGAAAACTGGTGTATTAGGTAAGCATCTAATTTCTTCTCCAACATTGAAGATTTTATTTATATTCACATGCTTGAATCAGAATAGCAAGTACTACACATTAGAATATATAACTTTTACCTAAACAGGTTTCTCCGGACTGGCTGAAAAACCTTCTCCATCCGCTTCTGCATCTACGTCTAGGCAGTAGTATGTCTTGAATGTGTGCAGACTCTTCCAGGTGGCTGCGCAGCAGACATCTCACAAGGACACCCCAACACAGTGTGCAGCAGTTGATGCCCTTCTCTTGGTAGAATACGCCCTCTCTCTTCCCTGGAGTGGGCGCTTGGCCTTGGTATGACAGAAGAAAATACAGGATGGGGGCCAAAGACCTATCCCTTGCTTGGACAGTGGATGACAAGCCCGTGGCTGTTCAAAAGACACAAACAGCTGGTACGAAGTGTGTATGCTTTTTTTTGGTCTATGTGGAACCTGTGGCATCAACTTAGGTCTAATGAATGTAATGATCTTTCTGGTGATGTAGCTTGATTTGGCAAGAAAGATCAAAGAATAACAGGTTAAAGTTTAAGTCAGTAGGTACCTTGGGTATAAACTTGGCATTAGTTCTCAAGATTACTTTAACCTTTACCAACCCAAGGAAGGTTCCTTGAAGGTGAATGGTTGAATTTCTTCTACTCTCCTTGCAGATGTCAAAGCCAGAAGAATGGCCGTTTTACATGAGATACATTTTAAATGTGCCTTCTGTATGCGTTTGAAAGGCGGCAGCATCAATTGACTGAGGACCGTATTAGCTTCCCAAGGAGCTGGTGGCTGTCAAAGCAATGGAAATGCTCTAAAGAGCCCTTGAATTGTTTTTGATTCTTTGAGAGAACAACAAGATTGAACGCTCACTTCTCTTAAATCTCAAGATTTCCGCCAGGTGGACCTTGACTGGAGTGTATTTAAGCCCACTGTTAGCTAGACTCAATAAATATGGATGATTTGATGAAGTTTTATTCTAAGTGGATAATGATCATAATTACTGCACCATATACAGAAACAGTTACACTTGGCACTGTAGGTCTTTGTGGTTGCAGGAGCTTGAGCCAAAATGTTTCTACATGGTTGCGACAGATACTAATGGCCAAACTCTAGATTAAGTTGAATGACTTAGGATCATGATGGAGAATCACTCTGTGATGTCTGGAAAAAATATTGGGATGCACTTTCAGAGGAATGGCTGGACATGTTGATAACTGCAGCAGTTCCGTGATCCAATATCGAAGTGGACATACAGGAGCAATGAAGATCAGGGCACAATGGTCTATCTTTGCTTTTCTCAGAACCCTGGGGTTCAGGGGAAAAAGAGGCAAAGCGTAGTAAAATATCCAGAGCCGAATAATCGAAAGAACATTGCCCATTGTTCCTGGATGCCAAAACCTGCTTTTGAAGCACTGACATTTCCTGTTGGTCAGAGTAGCAAACAGATCAATTGTAGGGTGCTTTTGCTCTAGTTCCCACTTGGGATAATCTGACATTTGCCGACTGAGTGCATCCGCCTGATTGTTCTGGCAACCTAGCAAGTTTTCCACTGTGAGGTTGATCTTGTGAGAAATAGACCAATTCCATACAGTTGAGTCTATCACGAGAGGGGTCAGGACTGTGTTCTTCCTTGCTTGGCTATATAAATATGGACGTTATGTTGTCTGATCTGACCAGGGCTGGTTGACCTATTAGCCTTAGAAGGAATGCTTGTAGGCCTAGACGTATGGCATGTAGTTCTATCATATTGACCTGAAGCATCTTTTTCATTTCTGACCATAGGCCTCCAGTTCAGAGTTCCTGCAGATGTGCTACACATCCATCCATGGATGCATCTGTGGTAAGTATCATCCTGTTTGACACAGGTAGGCTAGACAATCCTGCATTCAAATTTGTTGGAAGCATCTCCCACAGCAATGACAGTTCCAGCCTTCCTGTGGCTTGTACAGCATCTTCCCAAACTCCTTCGACTTGCTTCCATTGTAAGTAGAGCTCATGCTGAACAGGTCTCTTACAGAGTCTGCAAAAGCGAACAGGGCATATGACATCATTATGACCAGTAGGGATTTGTTTTGCCTCTCTGTTATTGACTGTTTCATAGAGATATTCCTCTATTAATTTGCAACTGCTTTGCCCTTTCTTTCGATGGAAAAGCTTATCCCAGTCGTGTGTCAATTAATATACCCAGGAACAGTATTTTTGTTGAGGATCAAACGAAGATTTTTTCTCTATACAACACGAGACCCAGTATCTTGAACAAGTTGATGAAGGCGACCATCTTGCCTTCTTCTTTGATGGTCCCTTGATAAGCAAATTGTTGAGGTAAAAAAAAACATCTGATGACCTTCTCGTCTCAGGAAGGCAGCTACTTGAGCAAGGCATCTGGTAAAAATTCAAGGGCTGATTTGAGCACAAAAGGAAGTGCCTTGAAGAACAAGTTACTTACCTTCGGTAATGCTTTTTCTTGTGGAAACAGTATCTACCTGTGGATTGCTTAACTTTTGAATATCCCAATGCACCAGCATTCCACAGAAACCTTTTGTAACAGCTCTCCCACGTCGACGAGGATATCATAATGCCACGGCTCCACACGCGACTCCGCTGTGATGTCATCTCAGCCACAAGAAGCCCTCATCGGCGTGCTGATGTCAGTTTCAACCCATTTTGTTTGTGCCTTCAAGGCAAATGGGTTGAAACCAACAGTACCCATGCGGAAGCAGATGGTAGGTCTCAAATAAAATAATGTAATATATACATACATTATGCGTACACATATATATACTTTCGGAAGTGTAAACAAAAACAATATACAAATACCTTTTTTTGCATATGCAGACACGCAATGGGGAGGTGGGTGGTTCATTCAGGAATCCACAGGCAGATACTGTATCCACCAGAAAAAGCGTTACCGAAGGTAAGTAACTTGTTCTTCTGATGGACACATCTACCTTTGTATTTCTCAACGCTGAGTGGGCAAAGTGGCCGTTCCTCTTCACTCCAGAGTCTAAAGAATAGAGTTTCGCAAAAGTGTAGAGGGAGGCCCAAATTGCTGTCTTGCAAATGTCAACCACAGGGACATCACAAGCGAAAGTAGAAGACTTAGTTCTAGTAGCATCAGCTCCAAACCCTTCAGGTGGCTCCTTGTAAGCCATGGCATAGCAGATCTTGATGCACAGGATAATCCATCTGAACAATATCCTCATATGCACTGCTATTCCTTTCATCTTTCCCACATTGACAACAAATAGCTAATTATCCAGCCGGAGATCACTAGTTCGGTCTACATAAAAGCTCACAGCCCTTTTAGGGTCCAAACCATGAAGCCTTTCTTCATCTTTGGATGGATGCGTGGGAGGATAGAAAGTAGGAAGGGTGATAGACTGGGCCAAATGGAAGGGAGTAACCACCTTTGTCAGGAAAGAAGCCCTAGGGCGTCCCGGTTCCTACAAAAGATCACTGCCACAACTTGTGGGTTGATCGTGAGAGGTCGATTCACCTAATAGGTAACCTGTGCGGAGCCCCGTTGTAGGAACCGGGACGCCCATAAAGCCGACTATCTGAACGCTTCTAGTTTTTTCCAAGAATCCTGGAGAAGAACACTATATATTTTTAACAAACCACAAATTTGTGGTTCTTGTTTTTCACGTAGTCGTGGGCAGGGTACACCTTAGCGTGTGTACACCACCCAGACTACCACCACTGGTCCTGACTAAAACCTTATAATTACATCATGGTTGAAACATGTAGACCAATATTTTAATACAATACACACCTTTCTAACACCAACAGCCTACCTAATCAGGCAAAGGTGTCTCACTTTGTTTTAATTTGTTTCCCAATCACTCCAGAATAAATTCAGCGAGTGAGTAGAATTGGACAACTTTTAATCACTTACTGATATTTCTGCACATATAAAACAAAAAACAAAACCCGCTCCACTGTAGTCAGGTGTCGAAGCACACCCGGATGGCACACGCTGTCCGGGTGGGACCCCGATGATGAAGCATGTCACCAACCAGGTTGGTGAGTGAGGGGTCTTCTAAATGGACGAACACTGTCCCACGTTGTATGGCACTGCGTGCACCTCGATATTTTCTAAATCCAGAGGCAGTTGATAGCCTCTAGGGGGTACTCCACCACCTGTTGTTAAATACTGATTATGGGGACCAGGAGTTTTCTCCCTGCACACATTCAAAACACCCTTTCTCTCTCTTCCTGTTAATTAAAATGTTGAGACCCCACCATAAAAAAGAGATACTTCTGAAGCAACTTCAGAATGTGAATGTGACAACACGCATCCTGTAAATCGATCAACACCATCTAGTCTTCCTCTTGCAGCACCAGAAGAACCTGAGTCAGGGTCAACATCTTGAAATTCAAGATCCTGAGATCCAGGATCGGCCTAAAGCGACTATCAGTTTTGGGAATCAGGAAGTACCCGGAATAGCATCTCTGACCGCTTTCCTGCTCCACCACCACCTCGGTCGCACCTTTTTGCAGTAAAGATCGAACTTCCTGCTGAAGTAGCAGGAGATGCTCTTCTGAGCACCAACCCAGACGGGAGGCGGTTAGGAGAGGGAAACTCCCGGAAGAGTATGGCATACCCATTCTCTACAAGGTCCAACACCCAGAGGTCTGAAATAACAGACCTCCATTTCTGTAGGAAATGGGACACCCTTCCTCCCATGGGACAAACATGCTCTAGGATGGAGGAGCTAGAGTTGCTTCCCTGCAATACCAGTTGGAGGGGCAGAAGGAGGAGGAGGAGGTGGAGATTTGTTGCTGAGCTGAACCTCAGACTACCTCTGCCCTTTTCCCTATATGACCTCTATAGGGGGTTCGCCTGCTGCTACTGCAGCTGCTGCATGGCACGAAAAGATAAAGTCCTGCCAAAGCCACAAAACTTGCGGTATCCAAAGCCCCTAGATTGAGACTGAAGGCCCAACGATCTTGCTGTGGTTCTGCTATCTTTAAAGCGTTGTAGCGTCAAGTCCGCTTTGGCCCCAAATAGACGAGAACTGTTGAAAGGCAGGTCTAACAGGCAGTCTGGACATCCGATGAGAACCCAGACACCCGTAGTCAAGCATGCCTCCTGGTCGCAGCAGAGGAACCCATTACCCTGGCAACAGAGTCAGCAGTGTCCAGACCCGACTGAATGACTTGGCAGGCCGCAGCTTGAGCGTCAGAAAGTACCTCAGAAAAATGGCCCTGAGCGTCTTCCGGAAGTTTCAGGAGCACTTCCCTTGCCGTGTCCATCAGAGCATGGATGTAGCGACCCAATAGGCGAGTAGCATTATTGAGTTGAGTGCCATACTACCCTAAGAGAACACCTTCTGTGCAGATTGCTCCATACGTTTGGATACCCTATCGGCAGGTGTAGTAGGGAATGACCCTGCAGACTACTTAGAGGAGCACGACGCTTGGACTACTAGACTTTCTGGTGACAGATGGGTGGATAGGAAACCAGGAACCCCTGGTGTCACCTCATACCTTCTCGACACAGACATGGACTCCGCAGGAGCAGTCATCGGTTTCTGCCATACTTCCAGAATGGCCTCAGTCAAAGCCTCATTGAAAGGAAGCAAAGGCTCCAAGACAGAAGAAGAGGAATGAAGCACTTCCATAAAAATGTTAGCCTTCAGTTCCGCTGTGGGCAATGGTAAATCCAGCAGATCCGCTGCCTTCCTAATCACAGAGTGATACGAAGTGACCACTTGCGTTAGAAGACCTTTTGGAAAGGAGAGTTCCCATTCAGGAGATGTATCTAGGCCACTAGCCTCCTGCAGGCTCAAATTCCTGTTCGGGGTCAACACTCTCACCTCCCTCACCTTTCTCATGTTAATCTTGTTACTCCCCCTCTTCCATCAACCTCTGTGCTTCCCTTCTAGACCTCATTCTCGGGACTTGTGTCGGGGGCAACAGACGTGGTGCCGGGAACTTCGGGATCAGCGAAGGGAGGTCCTCTGGTATGGTAGATGACACCGGATGAGATCGAGCCGGCGCCGGACCGAAGCCAGATGGCGTAGTAGAAGACCCGTCTAGTGGCACTCGCCCCTCCAGGGATTGCACCGGTGTGGAGAACCTCAGCGTCGGGAGAGGCCAACTCCGCGGAGCCATCGGCATAAGAAGCATGAGAGGTGCCTGAGGGAAGTGAGGTGGCAAGCCTCCTAAGGAGTATGCCAACGGACCCATGGGGCCAACCGGCGTAAAAGTAGGATAAGTCACTATGGAAAACAAGCCGAACATTAAATTAAGGAAATGTGACTGATTTGTGCCCGGAGTCGGGAGGGTAGGATACCCTGGATCCAGTAGTGGCTCTGGTACTGCTGGAGGAGGCAGCACAATCTGCTCCGGATGTGGCACGGGAGACCCTGGAGTGGCCGGCAGTGGAGGAGTCGCTTCTCGACGCCGGTGATGACGCCGCTCTCGGAACCGGAGATGGGCTGGAATCACCTAAGGAGAAGGGGTCGTAGAGACTTCATCCTTGCTATGATGCAGGGGAGCCAGAGCCCCAGACGTCGGCGTCTCATCTTTTGACGATCGACGTCGAGATCCATGGCATTGCTTCTTTTTATGACTTCGAGCTATGCGGAGTTGGCAACTTGGACCGGGACCTCGAACTCCTTCGACCTCTTTACTATTATTTAGCCTTCACCATAAACAACTTGGCTTCCCTCTCCTTCAATGTTTTGAGGTTCATCCGCCTGCATGACGAACACTCCCTGACATCGAGGTCTGACAACAAGACACCACAAACAGTCATCATGGGGGTCAGTAATAGACGTCTGACCCCCACATTCCCTGCATGGCTTTAATCCAGACTTCCTCTGTGTAGCCATGACCACTGCTACAAGACCCAGAGACCTGCAACAAAAACTCCCAGAAATGGAGAGCCCTGGAAAAAAAAACATTACGCGACAGCGCAGAAAAAAGGGAGCCGATGTCAGCATGCTGACGAGGTCTTCTCATGGCTCCGATGACTTCACGCAGTCCCGTGCGGAGCCATTCTATGGTGACATCCTCTCTATGTGGCAGGGCTGAGAAAAAGGTTTACGTGGAATGGTGCACATGGGGGTAATTCAAAAGGGGAGGAATCCACAGGCAGATGCATCCATAAGAAATAACAATTAGCCTCACTCATTTGTCTGATGTTATAGCCTCTCAAGCAGGAACATACTGGAAAATTCTCCCCTCCCCCAAATGCAATGTATGGGTTGGGATAGGGGGCAAAGGTAGCGTCTAGCTATTTTCTGGGTGTCATTAGTGCATGACTGGTGAGCACTTCTCTTTTTGCATGATTTCCGGTAATGCTGCCTTTGACTACAGTTATAAGAGTACCCATGATCATATCCAGATTACATTTGAGGATAATAGGATTGTTGACTTCCATATGGATTAAATCCTCTTCTAATACTTTGTGATCTTTGAAAGGCACGAAAATTAGAAGATCCAAATCTATGATACTGCAGGAGACACAAACTCTTGGCCGTATCCGTTTTTAGACCCCGATGAGCCTCAGTCACATGTTTGCAAAAACGAGTAAGCCCATCGAACGGCATATACAAAATCTATGATTGAACCTCAAAGGGGGAAGGGTATGGAGTTTACCAACCTTGTCTTCTTAGCACAATTCCCTTTGCAAGTTGATTAAAACCTGTATTGGAGACATTCATTGTTGTATCAATAATGAAAGAAGTGAGTTCTCCTTCTTTAAGTATAGCCCTCACTAGCTCCCGGTCATCCTCAGGGATGAGTTGAAGCAATGGTGCAATATCACCTCACATCTGTCAACCATAACGCATTAATGGTGCTAAAGTGTTGGCTGACTTCATGGAGTTCGCTGCCATAGAAGATATTATTTTGCCTAAATTGTCTTTTTGTCGCTATGTGGAGGACCAGAGATTGGGCAAGTGGATTTTTAGATTTTATTTGAGCCCCTGAGGAGATAACTGAATCTGGCTTAGTATGTTCAGTGAGAGAAGCTGGAGCAGACTCTTGATCCTGATATTTTTTCTCCAGGTGAGGTATCACCACCGGAAGCATAGCTGGAGTCTTCATTCACTTAAGACCTTACGATCAAATAAAATCTAAAATTGTTATAGTTCTGACATGATTCTGTGGTTGCCATTTAAAGTCCTAAAGAAAACATGGTTGATCTGTGGACTTCAATGGAAGATTAACCTTCTTTGCAGCTCTTTCCCATAAGAGAATGAAATTAGGAAATATCATCTGTCTTATCTTGTATAACAGGCGCATCATCTCCTTCCCTTGGGTCTCCCTTTTATTTATTTTTTGATCCTTGACGCAAAGCTTGTTGATAAAATGACTTTTAGGCATTGGAGTTGTGTTTAATTAATACTCTCCAAAATCTGGGACATACTTCACATTCAGTTGTGCTGGACCATATGCAGTTTGCAAAAAACAGTAGCTTGCCTCTTGTTGATCAGATTGCAAAATCTGAACTAGTGGCAATATTGATACCATAATTGAAGAAAGTGGAGGTTTCAGCAATGTTTTTCATGCTGCTATTGTTGTTGACAGAATAGGCGTTGACTGTACCCTCGTCAACAGTAAGGTCGTCGACGGTACAATTGTCAAAGGTACGGACGTCGATGATGGCATATTCTCCACTGTTATCGGTGCCGTCGTTGACAGCAAAGCCACAATCGATGGAGCGGGTTCCATCATCAAGGCATACAGCATCGAAGTCAGTGTCAACAGGGCCGGCATTGTTGGGACTGCCATCAACAGAGTTGTCGTCATCAGCATTGATGGTCTTGTCCTTGACAGTCTCAGACTATGTTGATGTCAACGATGTCAGCAACATTAACGCAGTCTACAACAAGGTTTGGAATTTTGTAGATATTTTTTTCTTCTTCTTCTTGATCCTCAATGAATTCTGGTGCTTTAGATGCCCATCTTCCTTGCTTAGTGACAGGAGGAGTGGCATCTGGCGCTGTTCCAAACAAGTCCATTTCAGGAAACTGAATGAGCTTCCTTATTTGTGCTGTCTTTGCGGAAGTGTTTGGAGGACTAATGTTCACAGAATCTTCCCCAGAAGATGGGGCATCTCCTTCAGGAAGGAAATTCTCTTTAGCTAACAGATACAATGCCAACCTCCTTGTTCCGTTATTGAAGATTCTTAGTTGAGAAATGTCTACAAATGTCACATTTGGATGCCTTAGGATTTGGTTGAAGGCAATAAATACACTTAAAATTTCCTTGTGCCTGACCGTGCCCACCCCAGAAACGCTGTCATGTTACGTCACGCAACGCTACAACAGTGAGCAGCAAACTACCACGAGTCGGAGCCCTGAGTCCAGAAGCTCAGCCAGGAAACCCGGAATACATCAGCAGCATTGGGGAAAAAAGTATGGAGAGGGCAGCTGTCGAGTCAGATTTGCAGCAGAGTGAGCCCGGGGGGTTATTGGCCGTAACCGCGTCAGCCTGCCCTCAGGGTTCCCAGGGTTTTGCTGATGGCATAGACTACATAGATTGCCCACACACTGCCATTTAGCTGCCAGAGCGGACTACGGCCCGTTTGCCCCCTTTATTATGTCATGGGAATAGACTGATCACCTCTACACTGGCGAAAATTGAGGAAATCGCAAGAGGACAGTGGAGAAGAGATCAAAATCAACACAAAAAGTGGATACTGTGGCGTTTTCTGTGGTGGTGGTGGTGGCCGTTAGGTCAGAAATAAGGACTTTTTTGTATTTAATAATAAGCAGTGAGCATCACCTTTCTATATGGCCTAAAGCAAGTCTTCAAGGGCCTATGGGGCAAACAAGGGAAGGAAAGCAAAATCCCAACTAAACTCCCAGTGTATTGCGATGAAGTAATATTCTGGACAAACAAGTCTTCTGGATGGTGGCTCAGGGCTGAGGAAAGCACCCGGGGTGGATGGTCAACAGGAGCATCTCCCCTGTTCAAATCAATCAAGAATTTTGTGGGGAAGCATTTGACGGGTATGCCGCCCAAAAAGGGGAATAAAACTCCCCTCTGCTCCTTCTGCCCCTACCCCCAGCTCGAAGATATGAATAGAATAGAGCCACAAGAGTCTTGTAACCTGCTCAAAAAGGTGATTGCCCAGCTGGAGCAAAGATTATCTTCATCTCCTTGCTAAGGGAACCGACGAAGTCAACTCTCAAGAACAGATCTCTGGGTCCCTTTTGTGCCAAGATGCACTGGACTTGGAGGAGTCTGCTATCAGTTATATGCTACTGGAGGTCCCAAAAGTTACGGGCTCGAGCCCAGGCTACGAGCTGAAGGTTATCCTTGTTAAGTTCTATAACCACGATGAATGAGGATCCTCCTCCTTCGCTGCTATCTGACTTTGCTGTTGATCATGGATCACATCTTCGATGTTGGATGTTATGATCCTAATGCATAAAACACTGCAGGGCAGTTTTGAGGCAGTGAACACAGATGCACTGAAACAAAACAAGGTTTATTTACAGCATACTGCCTCCGAACTGAAGCAGAAAAATGGCGGAATGCCTAAATTGGTGAGACATGGTATAAGAGGCATAAAGAGGGAAGTTTGCCAAATCTACGGTCGTGTCCCAAAGTTCTGAAGGGCTGCCCTCTGCGTATATTTCAAAATATCCGATGCTAATCAAGAAAAGAGGCCGCCGTTTTGGCTATTCCTCCAGTCAGGGGTATCGAAGACCGAACATATGTATATAAAAAAAAAAGAGCACAGGGTGTGACCGCAAAAGTAAAGAATAAGAAAACCTCACGTGAAACACAAACGTCCTTACCCATAGTCAGTAATTCAGTGAGGAAGAATGGCAGGGTATAGGCACCTCCTAGGGTAAAGGTGAATGATCTGCCCTGCTGCTGGCATATCCTAGCAAAAACATATATAAACAAGAGGAAAGTGTCTGCTGCACCGGGCCCAGCGAGTTGGCCAAGCTGACAGAACCCCTGGAGGTAATTTACAAAGTGAGTAGCACTCCTCTTTTTATGAATTTGTAGTTTTGAATTTTTTATTCTTTTTTAACCTTTTTAACACAAGCGTGCAGCAGAGGTGGCACGTTTGTCCACACACCGTGCCTCTAACTTAGCAACCTATCTAGAGTGGAAAGACCACTCAACCTTTGCGCACTGTTGCTCCTGGTCTATATATCAAACCAGATTTATTATTCAATAATTTTTCAATATTTCAAAATTCGTGAACAGTTATCAATATTTCTACAGCATAACATGTCACTCTTCACACAATAGAATCAATATATTCTTTTTAATCTTCAAGATCATTGTTCAGTATCAAGAAACTGTGATATAAACAATAAATGACATTTCGCAAAATTCAACATAATCTTTCTTGGTAGTATACAGTTGCAGTAGCCCGATGCATTTCGAGTCCCTTGGGACTCTTCCTCAGGGGCCTGTGAATGTGAACCAATTCATAACATAAATTTATTTTTAAACATTCAATATAGTAAGGCAATGTAATGCAAAAAGCAACAAAATACATTGATTTTCAAATGTGTTTTTAAAAAACGGATGCTCAAATTCACTAGAAAACTTCTGCTGTTCAGAAACCACCACCACACCTCTGTGAAAAAACTGTGCACCACCTGATAAGACTTATACTCACATAAAAGATCAACAAAACACACCCTTCCTGTAAACAAAATAATCTGTAAGTAACCTCCTGGTGCAAAAAAATGGATGAACCTTCTAAACACTGGGTTTGAATCTTACCTCGTTTTCTTAAAAAAACGAACACTACCGCGTTTCCGCCTCTTGGCCCAAATACCAGTTTCTATCTGTGAATAAACATGAAAGACCGTCCTTAATCGTCTCTCCCTTCTTTTACCCCTACTCAATGTTATCAAACAACACCTTTACTGCCTACCTCGGCGTTCACTCTCGTCTCTCCCGTATACTCCACACCTTCCAATATCCATAAGGACACCAAGTCATCCGGTTTAAAAACCACCCGACTCCTTCCCGGAGTATCACGCAACAGTGAGAAAGGACTCACAAACCGCGTCCTTCCCTCATGGCACGCAACAGAGATGACGGACTAGCCGCAATCTGCCGAGCCGCCATGTTGGATCAGTAAACATTAACTCACTCTTCTCAAGCCACCTCCTTCAAAAACGACTGTTTTGAAAAACACCGAATGGAAACTCCTCATTACTTAAACGTTAACATTGTCGTGCCTAAAACGAAAATAAACAAATATCGTGCCTAAAAGAAAAATGAATAGTGAGGAGGTGAAATGCCATAAGAATTTATGAAGAAATGGAAACTACATATCATACAGTGTGAAAATTTGTACTGTTGCATTTCAAAACAAATAATGTATTGCATCCATAATATACAATGTTATATGCTCATAATAAAGCGTTGCCGGCCAAACCCTCAACATGTACCTCTCATTGTGTACAGTCTCATATTTACAAAAAACAGGTATAATCAATTTTTTCATTTAATCCTTTCGGTTCTTGTGTTCCTAGGAACCTGATCCAGAATATTTCTCTTTGAAGGAGCGATCTAGTGAGATCCACTCCTTCATGGCTTTCCGTTCTCTCCAGGACTGAAAACTGCAATTGGGAAATGTTGTGCCTGTTTTCTAACCAGTGTCTGGCAAGATTACTTTTGACATTGACATTTCTGATGGTACTCTTATGTTCGGATATTCTCGTTTTTATTTTCCTTTCCGTTTTCCCTACATATAATTTGCCGCATGGGCATTTAATATAGTAGATCACATTCTTAGAGTTGCAGTCACTATCATGGTGCAGTTCAATAATTTTCCCAGTCTGTGGGTGGTGTAAGGTGATGCCAATAATAACATTGTGACAATGAACACAATTCGAACACCGTTTCATCCCTTTATACGTCTGCCTTCTGCTGATGGTTGGAGTTTTCAGTAACTCCTTCAAGTTTTTTGATCGTTTATACGCAAACATTGGTTTCTGCGAAAAAATACCTCCAAAGTCTGGTTCGTGTTGTAGGAGTTCCCAGTGTCTTGTGATAATGTTTTTGATTTTTACTTAACTAGTAGAGTATTTGGATACAAAAACTTGTCTCTCCAAAATCTTTTTAGGTTTTTGCTCCAAAAGATTATCTCGATTAAACAATTCAATCTTCTCCTTAGCTTTGTTGAGTACAACCTCTGGATAACCTCTCTGGGCATATTTCTGTTCTTGTAGAGCCAAATGTTTTCCCAAAGTATCAGGTTCTGAACAAATGCGCTTTATTCTCATATATTGCGACAGTGGCAGATTGACTTTTAAATTCTGAGGATGAAAACTCTGAAATAAGAGAGAATTATTAACGTCAGTTTCTTTCTGGAACACTTCAGTCTGTAGTCTTCCATGTTTGACTGATATTAGTACATCTAAGAATGAGATTTCATGATCACTGATGCTGTGTGTAAATTTAATCTGATCCACATGTGTGTTTAAAGTCAAGATTTTTTGTTCCAATTTTTCTCTGCTTCCGGACCAGAGTACAAAAATGTCGTCGATGAATCGTTGGTACATAAGACTGTTTTCTCGCCATTCTTCATCGGAATAGATGAAGTCAGCTTCGAATTTTGCCATGTATGTATTGGCGTATGCGGGTGCCCCCGCAAATCCCATACTTGTCCCATTCTGTTGCAAAAAAACTTAGAGTCCCACTGGAAATAACTGTGATATAGGCAGAAATGCAACAGTTCTAGAATGAATGTTTTCTCTGCTCTAATGGTCTCAAGTTCCAACAGTGCCCATTCTACAGCTTCCAGTCCTGCTAGATGTGGTATAGAGGTATAGAGTGATTTGACATCAATGGTACATAACACTAGATCTTGAGTGGTAGAAATATTCTTCAGTTTCAGTAAGAAATGGTTGGTGTCTTTAGTGTAGGATGGCCATTTTTGAACGAATTGCTGCAAAAAGGTGTCAATATACTGCCCCAGAGGTTCAAAAAGTGTTCCACAACCTGTGACGATGGGTCTCATCGGAGGGTTCCTTTTATCCTTGTGGATTTTTGGAAGCATATAAAGGCGGGGCCGCCTTGGATGTTGTACCGTCAGGAATTGTTTCGTGGCATTAGAAATATACCCTAATTCAAATGCTTTTTCCAAAATAAGTTTCAAAGTGTCTTCCAGTTCTTTGGTGGGATCTTCTTCCAGTTCCAAATATGTGAGCTCATCAGACACATGCTCATTAACCTTATTTACATAAAACTCCTTGTCCATAACAATGATTGCTCTCCCTTATCCGCTTTTTGAATATGAATACTCTAATTCATTTGGAGCTTTTTCAAAGTGTTCCTTTCAAACTCAGACAAATTTTTGGTTTTGGATCTTTGAAAGCGTAACTTCTCCAGATCATTCCGTACTGATTTTTCGAATGCATCCAAGATTTTATGAGATACTGGTGATTGGTACTTGGATTTTGCTTTGAACTCCATTAATTCTGTTGGTTCTTTTTCCTCTTGTGTAGGAACTACATTAGTGAAAAAATGTCTAAGCCTTAAAATCCTCATAAATTTAAACAACGCTATTTCACTCTCCATAATATTCGTGTCGTAAGTAGGGACAAAACCTAATCCTCTATTTAAAACCTTTAGTTCATCTGTAGTTAAATCTGTTTTAGATATGTTCATCACCAGATTTACCTGTTGCTCCTTGTTCGAGCTCCTTCTTTTACCTCTCCTTGTTTTAATTTGGGTTTTCCTGGAGGTTGAGTTAGATCCCCGACCTGGGGAAAAGAAGACGGCTTAGATATAACCGCTGTTTCAGCAGGTTCTGTTTGTTGAGTTGAACCGGATGCTTCTCCAATTTGTGTATTAGCTGATGGTCTGGAAGCACTTAAATCCGTGTCTGAAACTAAACTTTCCTCTGAAGTTGTTGTTACCTTCTTTTTTGGTTGATATACTCTTCTTTGTGCGTACACTTCAGCCCAGGTGTAGACCTCATTCAGCTTGTAATCAAGCGTGTCTCTCTTGAATTTCCTTAGTTTACCCTCCTGGATTTCTTTGGTATATTTATCCAACGTAATCTTAGTATCATTTAGTACCTTATCCCAATCATCCTCATCCATTCTGTTCTCCAAATTTTGTTTGATCTCATCAATTTCGTGAGATAATTCAGCTATGACTCTGGCGAGCTCCTCAATTAAAAGTAGTATTAGATCTAAAGAACACTTGTTCAAAATTCGGTACCATTTATCCATGAAATCTTTATTTTGATGGAATCTGTAGAGCATGGGTTTTATAGACATCCTTAATCCACGAGGAATCCTCTTCTCCCTATGGTACTGTACCAAGGTCGATGCATGGAGTTTCTGGCTGACTTCTCTTTTTGCCAAAAATTGTAATTGTTTAAGTTGTTGTACTATTGTGTTGCCTTGCGCATCCGTTGCCTTAACTTCTTGAATCAATGAATATATATCCGTAGCTTGTTCAGCTGTGTAAGCTAATGTTTTTGCTCTCTCATCTGTGAGACTTGAGATTTGATCAAAAGACATTTTAATGTTTGGGTGGGTGCTCACTCCGTAGGACAAAGTGACAAAATGTAATTTACAAAGTGAGTAGCACTCCTCTTTTTATGAATTTGTAGTTTTGAATTTTTTATTCTTTTTTAACCTTTTTAACACAAGCGTGCAGCAGAGGTGGCACGTTTGTCCACACACCGTGCCTCTAACTTAGCAACCTATCTAGAGTGGAAAGACCACTCAACCTTTGCGCACTGTTGCTCCTGGTCTATATATCAAACCAGATTTATTATTCAATAATTTTTCAATATTTCAAAATTCGTGAACAGTTATCAATATTTCTACAGCATAACATGTCACTCTTCACACAATAGAATCAATATATTCTTTTTAATCTTCAAGATCATTGTTCAGTATCAAGAAACTGTGATATAAACAATAAATGACATTTCGCAAAATTCAACATAATCTTTCTTGGTAGTATACAGTTGCAGTAGCCCGATGCATTTCGAGTCCCTTGGGACTCTTCCTCAGGGGCCTGTGAATGTGAACCAATTCATAACATAAATTTATTTTTAAACATTCAATATAGTAAGGCAATGTAATGCAAAAAGCAACAAAATACATTGATTTTCAAATGTGTTTTTAAAAAACGGATGCTCAAATTCACTAGAAAACTTCTGCTGTTCAGACACCACCACCACACCTCTGTGAAAAAACTGTGCACCACCTGATAAGACTTATACTCACATAAAAGATCAACAAAACACACCCTTCCTGTAAACAAAATAATCTGTAAGTAACCTCCTGGTGCAAAAAAATGGATGAACCTTCTAAACACTGGGTTTGAATCTTACCTCGTTTTCTTAAAAAAACGAACACTACAGCGTTTCCGCCTCTTGGCCCAAATACCAGTTTCTATCTGTGAATAAACATGAAAGACCGTCCTTAATCGTCTCTCCCTTCTTTTACCCCTTCTCAATGTTATCAAACAACACCTTTACTGCCTACCTCGGCGTTCACTCTCGTCTCTCCCGTATACTCCACACCTTCCAATATCCATAAGGACACCAAGTCATCCGGTTTAAAAACCACCCGACTCCTTCCCGGAGTATCACGCAACAGTGAGAAAGGACTCACAAACCGCGTCCTTCCCTCATGGCACGCAACAGAGATGACGGACTAGCCGCAATCTGCCGAGCCGCCATGTTGGATCAGTAAACATTAACTCACTCTTCTCAAGCCACCTCCTTCAAAAACGACTGTTTTGAAAAACACCGAATGGAAACTCCTCATTACTTAAACGTTAACATTGTCGTGCCTAAAACGAAAATAAACAAATATCGTGCCTAAAAGAAAAATGAATAGTGAGGAGGTGAAATGCCATAAGAATTTATGAAGAAATGGAAACTACATATCATACAGTGTGAAAATTTGTACTGTTGCATTTCAAAACAAATAATGTATTGCATCCATAATATACAATGTTATATGCTCATAATAAAGCGTTGCCGGCCAAACCCTCAACATGTACCTCTCATTGTGTACAGTCTCATATTTACAAAAAACAGGTATAATCAATTTTTTCATTTAATCCTTTCGGTTCTTGTGTTCCTAGGAACCTGATCCAGAATATTTCTCTTTGAAGGAGCGATCTAGTGAGATCCACTCCTTCATGGCTTTCCGTTCTCTCCAGGACTGAAAACTGCAATTGGGAAATGTTGTGCCTGTTTTCTAACCAGTGTCTGGCAAGATTACTTTTGACATTGGCATTTCTGATGGTACTCTTATGTTCGGATATTCTCGTTTTTATTTTCCTTTCCGTTTTCCCTACATATAATTTGCCGCATGGGCATTTAATATAGTAGATCACATTCTTAGAGTTGCAGTCACTATCATGGTGCAGTTCAATAATTTTCCCAGTCTGTGGGTGGTGTAAGGTGATGCCAATAATAACATTGTGACAATGAACACAATTCGAACACCGTTTCATCCCTTTATACGTCTGCCTTCTGCTGATGGTTGGAGTTTTCAGTAACTCCTTCAAGTTTTTTGATCGTTTATACGCAAACATTGGTTTCTGCGAAAAAATACCTCCAAAGTCTGGTTCGTGTTGTAGGAGTTCCCAGTGTCTTGTGATAATGTTTTTGATTTTTACTGAACTAGTAGAGTATTTGGATACAAAAACTTGTCTCTCCAAAATCTTTTTAGGTTTTTGCTCCAAAAGATTATCTCGATTAAACAATTCAATCTTCTCCTTAGCTTTGTTGAGTACAACCTCTGGATAACCTCTCTGGGCATATTTCTGTTCTTGTAGAGCCAAATGTTTTCCCAAAGTATCAGGTTCTGAACAAATGCGCTTTATTCTCATATATTGCGACAGTGGCAGATTGACTTTTAAATTCTGAGGATGAAAACTCTGAAATAAGAGAGAATTATTAACGTCAGTTTCTTTCCGGAACACTTCAGTCTGTAGTCTTCCATGTTTGACTGATATTAGTACATCTAAGAATGAGATTTCATGATCACTGATGCTGTGTGTAAATTTAATCTGATCCACATGTGTGTTTAAAGTCAAGATTTTTTGTTCCAATTTTTCTCTGCTTCCGGACCAGAGTACACAAATGTCGTCGATGAATCGTTGGTACATAAGACTGTTTTCTCGCCATTCTTCATCGGAATAGATGAAGTCAGCTTCGAATTTTGCCATGTATGTATTGGCGTATGCGGGTGCCCCCGCAAATCCCATACTTGTCCCATTCTGTTGCAAAAAAACTTAGAGTCCCACTGGAAATAACTGTGATATAGGCAGAAATGCAACAGTTCTAGAATGAATGTTTTCTCTGCTCTAATGGTCTCAAGTTCCAACAGTGCCCATTCTACAGCTTCCAGTCCTGCTAGATGTGGTATAGAGGTATAGAGTGATTTGACATCAATGGTACATAACACTAGATCTTGAGTGGTAGAAATATTCTTCAGTTTCAGTAAGAAATGGTTGGTGTCTTTAGTGTAGGATGGCCATTTTTGAACGAATTGCTGCAAAAAGGTGTCAATATACTGCCCCAGAGGTTCAAAAAGTGTTCCACAACCTGTGACGATGGGTCTCATCGGAGGGTTCCTTTTATCCTTGTGGATTTTTGGAAGCATATAAAGGCGGGGCCGCCTTGGATGTTGTACCGTCAGGAATTGTTTCGTGGCATTAGAAATATACCCTAATTCAAATGCTTTTTCCAAAATAAGTTTCAAAGTGTCTTCCAGTTCTTTGGTGGGATCTTCTTCCAGTTCCAAATATGTGAGCTCATCAGACACATGCTCATTAACCTTATTTACATAAAACTCCTTGTCCATAACAATGATTGGAACAAAAAATCTTGACTTTAAACACACATGTGGATCAGATTAAATTTACACACAGCATCAGTGATCATGAAATCTCATTCTTAGATGTACTAATATCAGTCAAACATGGAAGACTACAGACTGAAGTGTTCCGGAAAGAAACTGACGTTAATAATTCTCTCTTATTTCAGAGTTTTCATCCTCAGAATTTAAAAGTCAATCTGCCACTGTCGCAATATATGAGAATAAAGCGCATTTGTTCAGAACCTGATACTTTGGGAAAACATTTGGCTCTACAAGAACAGAAATATGCCCAGAGAGGTTATCCAGAGGTTGTACTCAACAAAGCTAAGGAGAAGATTGAATTGTTTAATCGAGATAATCTTTTGGAGCAAAAACCTAAAAAGATTTTGGAGAGACAAGTTTTTGTATCCAAATACTCTACTAGTTCAGTAAAAATCAAAAACATTATCACAAGACACTGGGAACTCCTACAACACGAACCAGACTTTGGAGGTATTTTTTCGCAGAAACCAATGTTTGCGTATAAACGATCAAAAAACTTGAAGGAGTTACTGAAAACTCCAACCATCAGCAGAAGGCAGACGTATAAAGGGATGAAACGGTGTTCGAATTGTGTTCATTGTCACAATGTTATTATTGGCATCACCTTACACCACCCACAGACTGGGAAAATTATTGAACTGCACCATGATAGTGACTGCAACTCTAAGAATGTGATCTACTATATTAAATGCCCATGCGGCAAATTATATGTAGGGAAAACGGAAAGGAAAATAAAAACGAGAATATCCGAACATAAGAGTACCATCAGAAATGCCAATGTCAAAAGTAATCTTGCCAGACACTGGTTAGAAAACAGGCACAACATTTCCCAATTGCAGTTTTCAGTCCTGGAGAGAACGGAAAGCCATGAAGGAGTGGATCTCACTAGATCGCTCCTTCAAAGAGAAATATTCTGGATCAGGTTCCTAGGAACACAAGAACCGAAAGGATTAAATGAAAAAATTGATTATACCTGTTTTTTGTAAATATGAGACTGTACACAATGAGAGGTACATGTTGAGGGTTTGGCCGGCAACGCTTTATTATGAGCATATAACATTGTATATTATGGATGCAATACATTATTTGTTTTGAAATGCAACAGTACAAATTTTCACACTGTATGATATGTAGTTTCCATTTCTTCATAAATTCTTATGGCATTTCACCTCCTCACTATTCATTTTTCTTTTAGGCACGATATTTGTTTATTTTCGTTTTAGGCACGACAATGTTAACGTTTAAGTAATGAGGAGTTTCCATTCGGTGTTTTTCAAAACAGTCGTTTTTGAAGGAGGTGGCTTGAGAAGAGTGAGTTAATGTTTACTGATCCAACATGGCGGCTCGGCAGATTGCGGCTAGTCCGTCATCTCTGTTGCGTGCCATGAGGGAAGGACGCGGTTTGTGAGTCCTTTCTCACTGTTGCGTGATACTCCGGGAAGGAGTCGGGTGGTTTTTAAACCGGATGACTTGGTGTCCTTATGGATATTGGAAGGTGTGGAGTATACGGGAGAGACGAGAGTGAACGCCGAGGTAGGCAGTAAAGGTGTTGTTTGATAACATTGAGTAGGGGTAAAAGAAGGGAGAGACGATTAAGGACGGTCTTTCATGTTTATTCACAGATAGAAACTGGTATTTGGGCCAAGAGGCGGAAACGCGGTAGTGTTCGTTTTTTTAAGAAAACGAGGTAAGATTCAAACCCAGTGTTTAGAAGGTTCATCCATTTTTTTGCACCAGGAGGTTACTTACAGATTATTTTGTTTACAGGAAGGGTGTGTTTTGTTGATCTTTTATGTGAGTATAAGTCTTATCAGGTGGTGCACAGTTTTTTCACAGAGGTGTGGCGGTGGTTTCTGAACAGCAGAAGTTTTCTAGTGAATTTGAGCATCCGTTTTTTAAAAACACATTTGAAAATCAATGTATTTTGTTGCTTTTTGCATTACATTGCCTTACTATATTGAATGTTTAAAAATAAATGTATGTTATGAATTGGTTCACATTCACAGGCCCCTGAGGAAGAGTCCCAAGGGACTCGAAATGCATCGGGCTACTGCAACTGTATACTACCAAGAAAGATTATGTTGAATTTTGCGAAATGTCATTTATTGTTTATATCACAGTTTCTTGATACTGAACAATGATCTTGAAGATTAAAAAGAATATATTGATTCTATTGTGTGAAGAGTGACATGTTATGCTGTAGAAATATTGATAACTGTTCACGAATTTTGAAATATTGAAAAATTATTGAATAATAAATCTGGTTTGATATATAGACCAGGAGCAACAGTGCGCAAAGGTTGAGTGGTCTTTCCACTCTAGATAAGAACCCCTGGAGGGCCAGAAGGAGGTCAAAGAGTTACAGTGGGGTCAGACTGCAGTAGCCATTAAGGAAAATAAAAGAAGGGTGGAAACCAAAGGGGGAAGGAAGGTATGTGTGTCCAAGGTTAGATATGTACCAGAAGAGAAATAGCATCAGAGTAAGGTTGCGCAGGTGGGTGCTTCCCGCTACCTTGGACCTAAGAGGACTGGGGAAAAGAGGCACACTCCTATGGGTTTACCTAGAACTAGATCTAGGAAACAGGCAAGAGAATAGGTTAAATAGGTTCTCGCCTTCTCAAACTATTCTTTCTTTACCCAAGTCTATATGCAATCTCAACAACGGATCTGAAACAAGAGGGCTTCCTGTAGTATAGAAATGGGAAGGAAGTTAGGAAGATCCTGCTGTTTTCGAGGTTAGTTGGAGATACTCTTTTTAAAGCATAAGCCAGGCTAAAACTTCAGGGGGTGAAAATATCTAGGGAAACACCCTAAGACCAGGCTGCTCCCCAAAACTAGGGTTTTATGAAATGTCAAGGAGGACTTTAGACACACCAAGTCAAATGAGCTCTGCAGGAGGGTCACGTTAGCTATAGGCATATAGTGAAAAGTAGTGATGGAAGACTCCAAGTAGTCTTGCCCAAAGATGACTGATGCAGCTATAGGGGAATCCCCTTCGATCAAAATAGATATGATTGTCCGGCTTGGGATGAGGCTCTGGATGAATGGTTAAATCTAAGTAATGTGGATTAGGGATGGGGCTCCTTGTACAGTATTCGTTTCTTCTCCTGGAACTCCCATGGGTTAAACAATATCATGAAGCTACAGGTGTTTAGAAAAATAATTGAGCAATATACAATTTTGCGTTTCCAGGAGTCATGGCTGTGCAGGGCTGTAGCGGTTGAATACAGACGCTTGACTATCTGAATGCTGCGAGTTGTTCACAGCTGCCAAATTATTGGGCGCCCAGCTGGCTGAAGATTCAATGCCACTGTTAAAGATTTCTAAATTCCCTCTGAAGTAGTGTGTTCTCATCGCGTTTTTTCACTTTCCAAAGTATTCGTGGACGACCATAAATAAATGACTGGTCCCCATCAATTTTTAAACAGATACACAACGCTCAAGCAATTTTCTGTCCTGAAGATGACCGCATAAATAATCAGCGGTCGAAACGCCGTTGATGCTTCTTTGTGGCCCAAATTCATTAAGGACACTATATTTATGTCTATATTGTTCCTTTATTCTATTATGTAATGGTTTCGTTTGCCACATGTCTGGTTTTTGTCATATGTTTTTTCCCATGTACACCAGCATTATTTGTCTTGAGCATAATTGTTTTTAATGTTTTTGTGTATTATATATAATAAATAATATCTTTTTTGATACTGGTAATGTTGTTTTTAGGCCTTCTTCAATCTTTTTTTGTTATTTCATTTCCTTTATTTCTTTACTTTTTTTCTCTCAGATAGACCACGTATAGTTTTAGATGTGCTTTCTCTCTCCCTGAACCTATTGTTTGATGTCAAATGTGCAGAGAAGCCCCGCAGTCAGATTGTTTTCTCGTGGTCTATGCGAAGGTAGTAGGTAACACTTCAGGACAACCATCAGGGGGGTCTGGTAATGTTGGTATTAAACCGAAATTGCCTCAAGTATATGGTAAATTCAGACACAGAGCAACTGGCTTCTTGCTTGTGGGATTACATTGACAAGCACATGTACAGGAGAACAATGTATCATTATTCTGAACGGCTATATTCATGTAAGACCTTTTTCTAATTATAAAGAAACTATCGAAGTAGATGGAGGATGTGGCTAATATAGGTGCACAGTACACTAAAGATCTGATTATTTTGACAGGAGATTTTAATCACAAACTGCTTTCAGAGAATGTGGTGAAAAATATGAGGATTGTTTAGCTGCTTTTAATATACAATGTATCCGCTCTGCATCCAACGAGGTCTTAACGAGGGGGCGTAGCTTTGTTAGATTTCCTTATGTAAAATGGCATTGTGAGTCTAAATGGTCGAGTGCCTGGTGACAGCTCTGCTAGGAAATGCTCCACTATGATAATCAGTATTACCCAATCGATGTGTTTGTATAGCTAAGGGCAGTAAAACTAATTTGAAATGTTCAGGTTCTCCAGTTAAAAGGGAGCGATCATTACCAATTAAGTAGAACCCTTAACCTGGGTACTGGACCTAGGCAGACGAGGCGCCTCCCTTTAAAGGTCGGATGCTTTAAGCATGAACTAGGCTTTCAGAGAAAGATGTAAGCCTATTAATGGCCCTGCAACTTGAATATGTTGGACTAATATCTGGGACGGTATCTTCTGACTTGCTATCCTGGTATGATGAAATAATAAAAAAGGTTGTCGCTTGCTTAAAAAGAGAAACGTCTACCGTTAACACCACAGAAAACAAACTTAAATCCATTAAGAAAGTTAGGAACGACATTCATAAACTCAAAAGGCCCACCAGATTGTTGAGAAAAAACAGAGGGACCACGTCTCCGTAGTTTAAAGAGCAATGATGGGGACCATAGAGTTGAAAAATATAAGGAAATTCTGGAGGCTGGAGCAGAGTGGGATGGGGAAATTGCCAGAGTCAAATGTCTGGTTCCGTAGGTGAGGATGTGTGGGTACAATTCCTGGAGAAGGCTTAAAACGAGGATGACATCGCTGTGCAGCGCCCAAGGAGATCCCTTATTAAAAAGGAAACTATAGAGTGCTTCACAGAGTTAGCGATTAAGAAAACTATTCAAGGGGGGGCGTGGCTAGCGACCAGCCATGATAACCGCAGTCTGAAGGAGCTCTGTGATTGAAGAGCACTCCTCCACCGATCCGAGCATTTATCCGGCATCACCGCAGTTGCTAACTTGAAGAACCAGCAGCAGCGGACCTTCCGGGGCACAACAATCCTGCCCGTGTCCCCGTGTGAGGTCCGACCGAGAAGTTACGCCGTGGGAAGGACTGCGGCCTGTTTTGGCGCCAGAAGCCGGGGACTATCGTAGGTGGCGAGCCCCAGCGGGAATCGAGCACTGCTGTAAACGCCGACTCCGGCGCGCACCAAGCCTCCTCCGAGAAAGCGACAGCGGAGCTCACACAATATCAGAGCGCATTGACGGACAGCCCGCTAAACCCTGAACGACTGTATATGCAAGGAGGAACATACGGTGGACAGCACACCGGTACCAAGGGCGGCCTCCGGGGGCTGAAGACATTGCAAAGGTGAGGAGGAAAAGCGCGCTGCCCACATAAGCCAGCAGAATCCAGCCCATTGCAGAGCCGCAGAGACTTCCCACTTGCTAAACAGCGCAACGCACGGACTCTGGACTGTAGGGCATGTAAAATAACACTGTCACTGCTGTTGCGAGATACACCATTGACGCAGGTGCCTTGCCGTCACTACTCGGAGGGCATACTCCTACACAGATCACGCTGAATCAGACCTACTGGCCCAGTGATTGGAGGGGGTGACGCTCTGCTATAGCGTCCGGTTTAAGATACTATAAGCAACCCAACCGCCAGGCTACGCATTCTATCTTGAGACCTTTGAAAAGAGTGGGAGGGGATCAAGAGGCCAACAGGCCCCGAAATTAGACAAATATGCTTATCACAAAGACCCATCGGACACTGCAAGAGGGGAAAGGATGCAAACACCGCCCCAGCCCACAGGTGATACGAATAACGCCAACAGGATCACCCTCCATGACGTCATGGCAACGCTAAAAACAATGCAATCCTCCATGGGCACAATATCAACAGATGTCTCACTGATTAGAGCGGACTTTGCAAAAATGTCGGACCGTCTCGTAGAGGTGGAGAAGACAACTACTGTGCTGGCGGGAGACACGTCAGACCTGCTGCGTAGAGTCCAAAGGCTAGAAGACAACAATGCCACACTACGGGCTAAGCTGTACGATCAGGAAGGTCGCTCGAGACGTAATAACATACGCCGATCGGTATACCAGAATCTGAAGGCGGCCCGGCCCTAGACTTATACGTCGAAGACCTCATACATAACCAGCTCAAACCCAAAGGACTATCGAAATATTTCTTAGTGGAACGAGCCCACCGAATACCCGGAGGAAAGCCGAAATCAGGGGCTCCACCACAGCCCATCTTGGCCCGAATCTTCAATTTCAGAGACCGGGACACTATTTTGCAGGCAGCGCGCACAAGCCCGCCACTAAAAATCGATAACTAAAATAAACCTCTACCCAGACTATACAGCGGCCGTAGCTCAGCAGCGAAGAGGCTTCACGGAAGTGAAAAAGGAACTACGAGCACGGGAACTAAAGTACTCTATGATTTTCCCAGCAAGGCTTCGAGTCGAATCGGAAGGAAAGACATGGTTCTTCAAATCACCGCGGGAAGCCCAGGATTGGCTAGAAGGATGGAGACCGGCGAAAGGACCCAAGAATCGTAACCAACAACGGAACAACGGAAATAGAAGCCCGCAGGGAACCAACGAGACCGAATAGGCACGGGTCATCGCACACTGGACACTGGAACTTATATCCGTCGCCTTAGCGTTTGTGTATTGAACTAAGACGTCTACTTACTCCCCCCCCTTTTAAAAAGCAGAGGTATGTCGGGAACATGGGGAGACAAAGAGATCACTAGCCGACAGTCGTGGATGGCTGGACATGGTAAGACTCCGACCACGCAAGAAGGGACTCCTGCAGGTAGGACTCTTGATCACAAACAGCACCGCATGGACACTACCAGAGGGGGGGGGGACTCTCCAGAAGACACAGAAGTCTCACCCCCACGAACAATATTCATGAGTTGGGACTGTAAGCACTCTGCTCAGTTGGGGAGGTGGAAAGGTTCTTATCCACCGGGCAGGGAGGCAGGGTGGGGGTAAGGGATTTACACGTAATGAGTTTGTTATGTTTTTGTTACTGGTTCCTGTTTCTGACTTGGCTGGCTTTTCATATGTGCACACACCACGCACTCTGGTTTCTATCAACACAATCAGGCAGATTGCCTCAAAGGAGGCGAGTCTTAACAAGACGACTGCTACTCCCGGTCCTCCACTGCGCGCCCACCCGATGGGCCGATTTGTAAACACCCTGGAATACACTCTAGACGTTAGCATGCACTGGGCTTTAAACCGGGCTGAGAACTCGGCAATACTGACACACCTACACACCAGATCACCCGGCACTTGACCCCCAACCACAACCATTGATCTACCCTCCACTGACTGTCATATCATGGAACGTTAATGGGCTAGGACATAAAATTAAATGGGGACTGGTCCTCCAATACTTAAAAAGGAAAGCACCCACTTTGGTTCTATTACAAGAAACACACCTGGTAGGAGCGGCCTGTAAGGCTCTGAACCGTTGGGGTTTCAAAATGGTCAGGCATGCTGAGTTCTCATCCGGCTCCCACGGGGTGGGCATCCTTGCTCAAAAAAATGCGCCACTGATGATTAAACGCACATGGACTGATGACCAAGGTCGCTTTGCTGCGGTCACTTGTCAATGGGAGGGGCGGACCTACAATATACTATCGGTATATATCCCCCCCCGTACTACATCAAGGGACTTTCCAAGACCTGGGGAAACTACTACCCGAACTCCCGGAAGGGGAAATAATCATAGGGGGCGACTTCAATGCAGTATTAGACTCGGCGATAGATCGGCAACCTCCTCGAGAAGCTACCAGGCCTAACCAACTCTTTAAAGAGTTTCTGGACGCATTGGGACTGGTAGATATGTGGAGACTTAAACATCCAAATGACCGCCACTACACATTCTACTCGGGAGCCCATAATAGTCTCTCCCGGATAGACTATGTGCTGACATTAGCGATCCCTCCTGAGATGATAAATGCTTCAGAACACCTGCCGAGGGGGATATCAGACCACTCCCCAGTCCAGCTCACCTATACGGTACAACCCACTAGACGACAACGAATATACCCAGTCTATCCACGTTATTTAAAAAACCACACAATAGAGAAAGCATTGAAAACCTCAACCACACAGTACTTTGACGAAACCGTGGCCTCTGTAGACTCGCCGTCAATCCTCTGGGAGGCGTACAAGACAGTGATTAGGAGGCAAGCTATCTCCAATATCACTAGACACAAAAAAAAACAGAAGGCGATCATTGAATCGCTGGAAATAGCAGTCCAGACGACAGAATTGGCCCACACCTCAGATCCCTCGGAGGTAAATGCACATGCACTAGCCCTAGCGTCTCACGAATATAGGGCATATGCAGGAGAAATGGCAAAAACTAGACTCACTAACACTCAACATAGGGTCAACGAATTAGGAGATAAGACAGGGAAAATGCTCGCATGGCTTGAAAGGAAGGACAGAGCAAATAGGTGGATAGCCAAATTAACACTCCCGGATGGCACACACACAACCTCTCCTTTAAAGATAGTGGAGGAAATGGCCAACTACTACGAAAATGTATACACTACGCGAGGCGGGGTGACAGAAGAAGATAGCATGAACTTCCTCCAAGACGTACGTACCCCTTACCACTATCACAGGAGGATGCACAGGCTCTTGAGGACGACTTAACAGGAGACGAATTGGGGAAGGCCCTAGCAGCCTTACACACGGGCAAGGCAATGGGACCGAACGGCTTACCTGTGGAGCTATATAAAGCCATGTCACGGCAGCTCATCCCGTATACGCTTCCTATGTATAATGAATGTCTAGCACAGGGCACACTTACGCCTGACCAACGATTAGCCACCATTGTCACGGTGCACAAACCGGGCAAACCACCTGATCAAGCGTCATCATATAGGCCGATTTCGCAAATGAACCCGGATGCGAAAATATTGGCAAAACTACTGGCACTGCGCTTACTGCCGCACCTCACAACACTGGTGCACCCGGACCAGTCGGGCTTTATGCCCGGAAGAAACACGTCCCTTAACTTGCGACGCCTGAATGGGGTACTGCACCGCATTCCAATGTTACGTGAAGATGCGGCCTTTCTATCTCTGGACGCTACAATGGCGTTTGACCTGGTGGAGTGGCCATTCCTTTTCGCAGTACTTAGAAAGATGGGATTTGGCTCAAATTCTGTGGATGGATGAAATTGCTCTATTCAGATCCCATGGCACAAGTGGTGGTTAATGGACATATATCGCGTACGATCACGCTAGGTCGTGGAACTAGGCAGGGGTGCCCACTATCCCCACTCCTATTCGCACTCATACTAGAACCCCTTGCGGTAAAAATTCGCTTGGAACCTATGATCCGTGGGATCACATGGGAGGCAGGCTGTGAAGATCGCATCTCCCTCTACGCCGATGACGTATTGATATATTTAATGTCCCTTTCCTCGTCCCTAGCAGCCCTGATGACCGTACTCAAGGCCTACGGGGAAATGTCAGGATATAAGATTAACTGGAACAAATCGCTTCTATATGTATTACATGGACAAATACCCACACTGCCTCCTGAATGCACCCTACAAACTGTGACCAGTTGGTTTAGATACCTTGGAATATAAGTCACCCCGCAGGAAACTATCTTTGTGGTAGAGAATCTACTGAAACATCTACAGAGGTTTAAATCGGATGTAACACACTGGCGCTCCCTCCCACTGACACTGTTAGGAAGGGCAGCGCTATTTAAGATGCTTTCACGCCCCAGGTTCATCTATGCATTACAAAACACCACATTTCCAGTCCCTCTCACATATTTTAAGTCAATTGACGCCGAAATCTCTTCACTATTGTGGGACGGAAAACCAGCATGCATAGCGCACTCCAAACTAATCTGCAGCTGGTACAACGGGGGGGATCGCCCTGCCAAGTGTTAAACTATATTACTGGGCTGCACAACTAATGATAGTCAACCAATGGTTACATGCTCCACAACATGACCCAGCCTACAGCCTTGATAGGACTATACTTCCACCAGACCGACTAATGAGAGCACTTTATACGAACAAACGGCGCCATACATTCACAGGCCCTACGGCCCACACACTTAAGATTTGGCACACGGCACAGAGGGCCCTAGGATGGGAGGGAGTGCTCACGCTAGCCACACCACTCTGGGATACATGTCGCCTTGGTACCTTGGCAAATACTAAGGGGTTCAGGCAATGGGACCTCATTGGTATCTCCAGAATAGGCGACTTGTGGATACGAGGGGAGATCATCACATCCACAGCTCTGCAAGAGAAGTACGGAATGGCGAATACCGAGCAGTATCGGTACGCCCAAATCAAACATGCTCTGCAAGGGGCCATCCCACCGGGTACGACACTTACAGAACCCTCCCCCCTGGAGGATAGACTCCTCACTGACCACCTTGACAAGAAAGCGATTTCACTTACATACCGCAAATTGGTGAACAATCTCCCGGACCCCACAGTAGTTCTCCGTAGCAAGTGGGAGGTGGAATTAGGCGACATAGATGACGAAGACTGGTTACACGCACTAGCATCGGCAAGAGAGGCCGCCATACCGTCTCGGATAAAACTCATACAGTTAAAGATACTGCACAGAATATACTATTCCCGCACGCTATTGCATAAGCTAGGTCACATCACAGAGCCTGACTGCCTACGGGGTTGCGGGTTACCGGGTACATTCTTTCATATACTATGGGACTGTCCCAGAATACAAACATACTGGGCGGATGTTCTGTCAGAAATGTCGGAAGCAAGTGGGATAGAACTGTGGCCAGAACCCAGGTGTTGTCTGTTAAACATCTGGTCACCTACGGATCTCAATCGAGGGTTGCAGACCTGGGCGACACTGGGCATGGCCCTTGCAAAGCGGAACATTGCCAGGAAGTGGGGTTATGGACCGATACCCACAAGCACACAATGGGGAAATGATTTGGATACAGCGATGGTGGCAGAAAGAGCTGTATATGTTCATAGGGGCTGCCCCAAAAAAATGGTCTAAGATATGGGGGAAATGGAACGAGTATCGAGGGAACCTATGTGAACCCCCACAAGATAGGTCTGAGCCCAAAGCAAGCCCTTGATGGGAAGCACTTGAAAAACTGAAAATGTACTGGAAGTGGGTTGGGGTATGACGGGAGGAGAATAAGGTTTACCATTATTAATTGCTATCTATGATTGCGGGAGGAAGGACTCAGGTCATGTAGAATCTATGGATCGTACATGGGGGAGGGAACTTCTAAAGATCCAATCATCCAATACTTACAGATATGTTGTACTGTAAATAGCAGGCGTTGATATCTAAGCACCATGATGACCTGTGTAAACGGGAAAGTTATTGTATGTAATTACATATGGAAACTGAATATTGCATGTTTGTGTAACTTGATGAAAAGCCAATAAAAACGGTTATAATTTTCTTTTTTTAAACTATTCAAATTCTAAAACTTACACAAGCTGTTGGTCCGGACAACTTGCCGGCAGTCACAATAAAAACAAATATTGCATGGTGGACAGGCTTGTTTTATACCATATTCCAGAGAATACTCCCTGCAGTAATATTTCTGAATAGTTGGAACGGAGCGGTGATCATGTCGATATACAAAAAAAGACTAGTATGCCCTCCCAGCAGATTATAGACAAATAAACCTGTTGGACATAAGTAGGAGAGTTTTCTCAAAAATTCTTTTCAAGAAGAGGACGGTTTCAAGGAGAACCACTTGACGAGCGATCTTGGTTTTCATTTATGGGCCATTGCCAAGAAATCTATAGAGCAGTGTGAGGTCCTGTATTGTTGTTTTGTAGACTTTAATTCTGCATATATGATTCGGTCTATCGAACTTTGCTGCGGGAAGCATTATTGGCAAAGAGCTGGGATCTCGAACAAGGAAGGTGCTTGGAAAAACCTACTTTCTCTCCCCCTTCCTCTATGGTGTAGGCAGTTAGGGTGGAAACGGGCCTTGTGGGTGGACGTATTAGCACTGGCAGGGATTATAACATTTCGGATACGAATAGAAAGTGTGAACGTCCGCAAAATCTCTCTGTTATGTAAAAGGGAGATATTACAAAGTGAGCTAAATTGGGCCCGAAGAGCTAGAGGGAGGATTCAAACCTGCTGTAGGGCACTAAAAATAGAATTAGCAGATGATACTAATTAAACAGGAGTGAGCGAGGAGGAGTTCAAAAGAATAAAGCAGGACTTTTGGGAGGAGGATCTTTTATGTCTGGGTAAGAAATAATTGATCTCCCATTTAATAAGCTCGTGGACAGGAGGCGAGACCTTTCCCTATCTAGAGAGACTCGCCAATAACAATAACAAGATGCATAGATGCCTCCTAGGGTTTAGATGCTGGCTAAATCAAGTTCTAATGTCAGAAAGAGGAAGTAATCTGTTAAGTGAAGGAAAAATGTGTAAGTGTGGTCTCACTAAGAAGGGAAATTTAATCCACACCCCAGTGGAGTGTTTGTGGATATTTTAGCCCAACAGAAGTCCTTTTTAAAACCTTTTTTTTGTTGATAAAATATGATATAAAGGATAGGGGGAAAGCTATTAAATTATTGGTTGAAATGAGATATCTTTGATGCAGCAAGTTCCAATGGCTATTTTTATTATTGGTTGATACATTTTTACAGTTAAATTAAGAAAGCCTTACTGAATTATGTGGAATTTTTTGCTTGATTGTTAAAGATAATCTTGGTGAATGTCGATTTTATTGGTTGGATGAATTAAGTTCTAAATTAATTTTATACTGTGTTTTACATTAAGTATTTTTGTATTCACATTTTATCTTGTTTTACGAATCCTCGTTTAAAAGATGATGGTCTAAATAAACATATGCTTTGAACATGAGCACTTAAAATAAGGATCATTGATATAAATCTCTAAGAGTACAGGATGAACAAGCGTTGAAAAGAGATTTCTTGTCTCACTCTGCCGTGATGACAGCTGGCTGTCAGGCAAAAAGATCTCCCAGGCCCAGAGTCTTATACAATATTTCACAAAAAACAACTCGCTGTATTTCAGTGCTGCAGAGAGGTTTGGTTCAAATCCAGGGCAGTAAAAAAAGGAACAAATTTAAGATATACTGGAAGGCTAGAGCAGAGAGCTCTTTCACGGGACTCCTTCATACATGAAGTGCTGTAGAAATCTGAGCTGTGGTTGCCTCTAGGGTGAGTAGGAGAACTTAGGCTTCCATCTCATTAGCTAACGTTTGGGTGTTTTCAAATAAGGTGGATGTGTTACTAAATGCATGTTTCAGGCTTATGGTAATTTCACACTTTTTAATGTACATTTTACACTAAATACTGCTAATTGAGTGTATTGGGGGCTCCCAGCCTGACGCAGGGAATGATTCAAGCATGGGAATATATAAAAGATCCAATGGTGAACTTAAAAGTACATATCCCACTTTGTAAATACACTGCACCTTGCCCTATGGGCTGTCTAGGAGCTACCTTAGAGGTGTCTTAAGTCTAATAAAGAGGGAGTTTTTGACCTGGCAAGGGTGTTTTTTTAGCTAGGCCAAATTGACAGTTCAAAACTGCGCTCAGGCTGCAATGGCAAGCCTGAGATGCTTTACGGGGTAACATAAGTGGATGGCACAATAAGCGTCCAATTTACCAGCCGTGGATATATGGTATACCACTTTACTAGGGAATTAAAAGTAATTTAGATATGTCTATCAGGTGTAAGTCAATGTTACCAATTAAGGGAGTGAGCACAAGCACTATAGACATGGCTAGCAGTGGTAAAGTGCCCTGAATCCGAATATCAACAAAAAACAAATTAAGAAAAGAGGGGGAGGGGTGGGGGATGAAGGCAAACAGTTTAGGGTGACCATGCAGAGAAGGCCAAGTCCAACAGAGCCCCTTAGGGCACTACGTACAGAGTCTAGCATCAACATTCACCAGTATGACGACAATATGTTCTTGAAGGTCTCTTCTGCTCCAGACACCCAGCTCTTCAAACACTGCATATGCTTCATTGAGATCTGGATGCCAAGAGCCTACCTGAAGCTCAACCCCACCCAGGCAGAATTGCTATTGGCCAAAACAACAAGCAAAACGTAGTACAAACCTGGTTCTTCAACCTCAACCTTGACTGCTCCAAACTTCAACTTTCATGGTATGCCAAGTCACTTGAATTCACCATGGACACCAACCTCTCTCTCAAGGAACACACGCTAAAACAACCACAAAGACCAGCACTCTCTTCTAAAGAAAGTAAAACAGTTTCTTCCAGAAAACAACTATAGAACTGCGGCTCAACAGCACGTCTCATCCAGGGCCAAAACCTATATGATCATGTCACTCCCTTCTTGATGGAACTCCACTGGCTCTACTTGCCATTCAGCTCAATCTTCAAAACAAGCTGCATCCTTTACAATGTCAAAAGACACAGAATTGATGGACGGAATGCAGAACAAATCAAAACATTTGCCCCCAGTCAAGAGTTCTGGGTTAAATCCATTATTCTTTTGCTCACCATGCCACCCCAGTTTAGACCTGGCCATATGGAAATCAATCTTGACCCTGTGCCTCATGGGAACAGTCCAGCCCGAAATGCCTAACAAGGTCCTCCCTGGACCGGAAACAAGCATCCTAGGTCCAGTTTCGGGGTTTTGCCCCTCATCAGCCAGGATAGCTTGAATCCAGTGGCACAGTGAGACCAGGACACATGTCTGGGCATACCCGGCACACTTAGAGCGAGAAAGCTAAAAACACAATTGATGGATGGAATGCAGAACAAATCAAAACATTTGCCTCCAGTCAAGAGATCTGGGTTACATCCATCCTTCTTTTGCTCACCGTGCCACCCAAGTTTAGACCTGGCCATATGCAAATCGCTCTTGACCCTGTGACTCATTGGAACAATCCAGCCCGAACTGCCAAGCCAAGTCCTCCCTAGACTGGAAACGTGAATTTGTTCTGCATTCCGTCCATCAATTGTGTATCTTTTGCTTCCTCACCCTAAGTGTGTTGGGTATGCCCAGTCGTGGGTCCCAATTTGAGTGATTTCAGGAGTCCTCCAATTATACTCAGCCAGAGCTATAGTAAAGAACTCATCCAAGGCAGGTATCTACGATTTGACCCATTGCTTGTTTTCTCATCCAACTCAGATCCAGATATTATCTTCAAAGTCTAACACTGAATTGTATGGGCTCAACTGACGTGCAACAATCTCTACCAGGGAATTTAGATGTTGAGAATCGTCCATAACTTTTCCCTTCTTTAGGTACTGCCTTAAGGCCAATGTGATGGTACTTGTAGGAAACTAGGATCTGCTGCTTATGGTTACCCCCACGTTTTGCTTCATGTTACACTGTTTTTGACTAGTCTGACTGGGATCTTGCTAATCAGGACCCCAGTCTATCTGCTTTCTCCCCAAAATGTTATGTCATCTACACTCCAGATTGGATACTGGGGTACCCTTGTCAGTCCCTAGTATATGGTACCCATGTACCCAGGGCATAGGTACCCCAGAGGCCTCCCGTGGACTGAAGCATGTATTATGCCACCCAGGAGAGGTCATGCAAACTGGAACTACAGGCCTGCTAGTGCAGCCTGTGTAAGATGGTGCATGCACCTCTTACTTCAGATATAGGTACTACGGGTCACTGCATTCAAAACTTATAAGTCACCCCTATAACAGGCCATAACAATCCTTGAAGTCCTCCATTGAGCTCTGTGGTGGTTTCCGACACCACTTCAGCCCCATGCTTCCGGCTTTCCTGAGATAGGTAACTCTGGTACTACAGTATCCATGGGTGGCGTGGCTCGTCAACCTGCTATGATCCAAAGGTATTCCTCGTAATCCACTGGGAAGGGTGATTAAACTTTAATACTGCAACCGCGACTATCCCATAGAATTGTACGGAACAGTAGTCATGTTCCCACACTGCACCTATCCTCCGTGGGGTCCCTACTTACTCAACTTGGGTGGTTCCATGGAGTCCCAATGTTTCTACAACCTCAAGACACTGTCTTGACTCGATTCGTGGTTCTTCTACCACTATTTTAGTATATGGTCTAGTCTTCCCCTGGAGCCCACTGTGCATTAGTGCTACTTTTGATTGTTTCTGTGCTACAGTATTGTGTGCTTTGTATTCATCAGTGTGTAGCAGATACGGTGACGTATTTAGAGTGTTATGATAATAAATACATATTTTTAGAACACTGCATGGTTCTACTTTCATTTAACCAATACCATAAGGTTGCATTCTAGTCAAACAAGCTGCTTAACATTCCTTCAAGACTAAGCCTGAAGGCTGCTCTCCACAGATACCATTTGGATAGCTTTCTAAGGTTATCTTTGACCTCTTAAATCACCATAAGGGTTGTTTGGACTGGTACAAGGTGCCCACTTTAACTAGTGGACAGCATATACCAGGCCAACTTCTCACAGTGCTTATTTTGCGTTTATATCTTTTTCTTTTGCTGTATGCTTTGCTACTGTACAGCCCTAAAGATGTGGCTGTTTCTGGGAAACTCTCATTGGCTGTAATTATGTGTTCGTGATTAAAGAATGAGCAGAACCCTCTGAATACAGCATATTATGTTCAACTTCATTGGATCATGAAAATATAGTGAATTTGATTTTTCCTTTTGAAATTGATGTGTAGAATCTATAACAATTCTAATAAGTGGTTCTGTTATGTAGGGGAAATTGCTTTCTAATTGTTTTATTCAGTCTTGCTTTTCAGAAAAAAAAACTTGTCTTGCAATAAACATCAAGTATATACATGTTGTACATAAGAAAAAGTATAATTTGAAAGTTTTTACCTCTGTCCCCGAGGAAATATTGAGAATTGTCAAAATGTATATACAGGGTGAATGCCTATGTTTATGTGTAGATATGTGCAGGACCATTTAGATAATTTAAATCCTATTATGATATTTATATTTTAAGCCGATTTCCATCATGGCCTCCCGACAACAAGGTGCCCAAAGAGGTTGTGGTGAAGATATAGCAAAAAAGAAATATACCAGTAGCAACAGTAACAACATATATAGCATTGAATATGTTGGTCTTGTCCTACAGTACAAAGTCTTTTAAAGATAAAATACAGTCCTAGACCTTTGTCGGCAGAATAAAATGGAAAACAAGCATTTGCAATGCAATAGGTCTCGCAGCATTAAAGTTTGAGTTACTGGCATTGTAAATGACAATGCTTTGCATGAAAAACATTTTTTATTTGCAATTGGTATATAAACATAGTTTGTGAATGAAGCTGAGCCTGTTCACTACTCCTGTACAGTGCTTTCACTTATTGTGCACTGTGAGAGGCCCTCACCGAGGGGTCTCCTGGTGAAAACGTGCACACGGATACATATGTTTACTGAGAATGCAGTGTAAAGAAGGGTACCAAGATACTCCTGCTTCATTGTGACTCGCGAAGGAGTTTACACAAAGCTAGGATACTGCCATTATTCAAACTCCACTGGTTAATTTCCCTTGAATCATGTTTACAGGTGGCGTTTGTTTAGGTAAAAACGGCAATATTTAGATTTTGGCACCTGGGAACGAGGGGAAAACACGGCGTTTGTTAAGAGGTGCAGCGCACTAAAAACTTGCTTGTTTTTATTAGGCATGGGGAGATTGAATGATTTGTCCAGAATCACAGGATGATGAGCGTCATTGTCTAGGCTCGAACCCGATTCCCCAGATTTGAGCTCCACCGCCCTAGCTTGTTAGGCCACATCCTCTCCCCAGTGGGCCCTTAACAACCCTGGGCCCCGGTGTCACTGCACTTGCTGTACCATTGATAGCGATGACACTGTCAGCAAAGCATAAAAACATTTCTCAGAAGAACGTAGTTATTGCACTTTGTATGCCTTTTGGGGACGGTCGTTGGGAAAAAATGGTTGCATTAATGGATACAAAGGTACATACTGTCTCAGCCCTGCTCAAGAAACCATCTGCTGTCCCCTTGTTCATGGGGGTGTGTGGGGGGTGGGGGGAGAGTGCCCGTGAGCGGCAGCACTGGGAGAGCCCGGGTCTCGGATGTGGTGTGACGTGTCCGCTGGAGTTGGTCAGACAGCATCTGCACGACATCACCACCACGGATGTCTACAGACCATCCCAAGAGGAGAGATGTCTGGGCTTAGCCCTGCTCTCTCAAGGGGTGCTCCCCCGCTGAATAGGGGAAGCCATCAGGGAACCTGGCATTATGAACTGGCCTGTCTGCTTGTCCCTGCCCGGCCAGGCCGGGGCTGAGGTCAGCCTGCGAGCCGTAAATCGGCCCAGGAGACAGGAGGGACAACATGGGTGTGGGTACGGAGCCTGAGGTTACCTCTAATGGCCACTCCATTGGAGCCAAGGGTATGCCCCCTGCCAATCTCCCTAATCTTAGCACAACTTAAAAGCCATCCTGGGCTCCCCCTCCACTCATGCCATTCCACAGGCCCACTGCTCAGGGCGTCACGCGCTCCCCCGTGTCTAGCCCCATTCTAAGCTTCAATCCCTCCACCCCATACCCCATCTATCTAGCTGACGCCCCTGATGATAGTGTCAGTGTCACGGACAGGAAGAGACCAAACAGCGGATCACGTGATGTCGGGCTCCGGTATGAAAGACGAGGGAGAAAGAGAGAACTGTCTTTCCATTACTTGAGACTTGCACCCTACACTCCTTTTCAAAGTATTCATATAGCCCTGCAAACCGTAGGTAAGGGAACTGACACACAGAGGCATGCCCTAATTTGACCAGGATCGCACAATACACCAAGCAGGACACGCTTTGACAAAGCCTGTGGGTCTGGAATTGGCTGCTTTTTGGCTTTATCAATACTAGTTTTGTCGTGTTTTTTTGCCAAAGCGTTGTTCCTGAAGCAGCTGCCTGGCCCTGGTAATTTTAGCTTTAAAAGTGGAGCTTGCCCGGTGAGTGAGACAACAAAAAAACAGGGAGAGCCGAGCAGGCTCAGACTCTGAGCCTGTGCACGCGCCGAGCCTTTCAAATATTTGCCACGTAAATCATGCAGCAGAGAGCTATTCACAAACCGTGGGACTCGTTGCACAGGACTGTTTTTCAACAAATGCGCACAACTGTGACACTAATAAAAAAGTGCAT
Organism: Lissotriton helveticus; assembly: GCF_964261635.1. Taxonomy (NCBI): domain Eukaryota; kingdom Metazoa; phylum Chordata; class Amphibia; order Caudata; family Salamandridae; genus Lissotriton; species Lissotriton helveticus. Next base: position 513,324,001 of record NC_136071.1, on the reverse strand, counting down.
ATCGTGAAAAAACATGTACATATTGAAAATGAGGAAGAAAGTAAGGAGGGGAAGTGAAAGAAGGGCATTAGGAACGGGAAGGGAAAAGTGGAGTTATAGGGATGAAAGATATACGGAAGGAACACAATAGAAATGAATAGCTCAAACACAAGGAAAACAAGCTAAAAGACACGCCGTGCGCATGCCCATGTGTTCTCCGGGCTCCAGCTCTCTGCAGACAGCAGAGTGTGCGTCCTTTCTTCGAGAACAAGCGTATTCAGAATATCTGAATGTATGCCCTTACTAGCAAGCACCCCAGCGCGGGAAGGCCATCAACTAACTACTATTTACACGCACCGTCCATAAATAATCCACCCTAATACCTTCGTACGTTCTTAGACTTGGACTCCTAAAGGATATCATTTGTTCGTAATTCAGGCATTTCCTGGTCAAACACCAACCAATCCGATGCCTGAACTTATCCTGGGCGTCTTGTGGGAGTGGACGGCAGTGCTAACGTGTAAATGACATAGGAGTAGAGCATTGGGTGTCCCGTAGCCAATCGTAGTGCGACATACAGAATCCTTAAGCGCTGACTGGCTGTGGAGTCCGCACATGCATTTTTCTAACCAGTCCTCTGACAGTCAGTGGCTGCTGTCTAGTTTAGAAGAGGGCAGTGCTTGGCTGAGGAGGTGAGCGGATGGAAAGGTTTGCGGGGACATCGCGGTTCAGTTCGCATATTGGCTTCAGCAATGATTAGATCCTACCAGGATATAATAACGGCTGAGGGCATGGGAGACCTTTTCGGTTGGTGCTCACATTTCTAGGCGGCTGGGTGCGTGTGCGTGCGTGTGCGCGTGTGTGTGTGTGTGTGTGTGTGCGCGGGGTGTCTCTGTGTCTCTGTATGTGTGCGTGTATGTGCACTTGTGTGTATGTGTCTCTGTGTGCGCATGCGTGTTTGAAAGCTGGGGGAGGTGTGGCTGTGTGTGTTGGAGCTTCCCAGAGGACAGGAGATGGCCACAGCGTGCGCGTTCGTGCGCGCGGCCCGCTCCGATCCGATTCTTCAAGATGCGCGTGGCCATCTCTTGTCTCCTGGGAAGCTGAGCCGCTGACAATAGGTCTCTGGCGAGACCGCGCTTTTGCGCGGTTAACGCCACGAGACCGAAAAAGAATCCTGCTCCCCTGCTACAATTGCGCAACAATTTCCCTAAGGTTCCACATGTCTTAAACATATCAAAGATAATAAGATGATCCTTCAAATCAGTATTTTTCTATACACGTTGACAGTAGTGCCATTACCATCAGGATGTAATGTGGCTTATAATTATTTTTAGAACCCCATTTCTTTTTATAACATTTGTACAATACATACTGCACCATGTTTTCTTGACATCTAAATGTTGCAAGATACCACCTGCTGCACTCTGGCCACTTGAGTACAAGGTTATGTACACTCCCAAAGCTCCTTGATTTTTTTTTGTTAGTTGCTGGTGAGCTATTTCAGATTAATTTACCTCTTCTGTTGGACTGTAATGCCTTTCTGCTTCAAGGCCTTTTCATTGGCCATGTAAAGGAGTTGAATCTCTTTCCGCGAAAAGAGTCTGATGGCAAAAGCTTTGTCCAGGAGTTTCTGGGGTGACACTGACTTGGCAATGTCTCGGACAAAGGCCTGGATATCCTCTTTCACATTACCGGACTGTGTGTGTTGCCCAGCCCTCTGTTTGTGGAAGAACTTGAGAAGAGATAGGGCCACTCTATACAGGACCTTGTAACCTTCAACAAGAAAAACATCAACGACCCGTATTGCGTAAGTGAAGGGCAAATCACCAAAAATCCAACGCTGCCAGTCAGAGTACACTCCCAGAACATCTTCCGACACAGCCACCATCATTTTATGTGCCCCTTGGCAATACTTGTTTACAAGGTCACCAAAGGTCATGCAGGAGGATTCAAATGCAACAAAGGATTGGTCAATTAGCTTCTTTCTGGGATCGTTGCAGGCAAGGATACGAGAAACCTGCTCAAAACATGCTGCCTCATCTTTGTTGTAATGAAGTAACAAGGCAACCAAAGAGGGCAGAACTGGGCAAAACGATATGTCGGGAAACTGGTTCTCAATGCAGATGATGATTCTTCTCACTGCCAATGTGCCCTCAGTGTTCAAGAAATAGGTAGGTATCGGACGGTCATCCACAAACTCAGGAAGTGAGATCATGCTAGCTGTTCGTTTTCCAACTATCTTTCCAACAATATCCCGGTACACATTTGCATCAGGTGTCACAGTACGACACGGGATGTCCTTGATAAGCTGCTTGTACACGTTAGCTCTCAGTGAGTGACATTTGGCCCAGTACCCTTGACGAGCCAAATTCTTTAGTTCCTGGAAGTCAGTGGTCTGCAGTTCCTTGCAAGGTTGAACTTCGCTGCTAGGTTCGATCTTTTCCCAATCCACAAAGTGACCGTTCTCAGTATCATCCATTGTCAAACAGAAACGGGCAGAAACGACTCAGGTATCACCCCTAAAATAACAGCATAATTTCTTCCTGAAATTACAAACAGAAAACCTTGGATTTACATTTTGAAATAATTCCCAACAAATATACAAGGCAGAAATAGCATCAGCTACCATTTAATGAGTCCTGCATAGTGACATAAGTATCGCTCCATATTTCTGTAGTTTCCATAAACGTGCTACATTAACTGTAGTTAGATTAAATGCTATTGAAGGGCAGCAGGTTCTCAAGTTGGCAAAGCAGTTAAATATGTGGACTGAAAACAGCTTGACCTACAATTTAAGCGAACAGAACAAAGACATAATCCTTTTAAAAAAGGTTTCTTTTCATTACTCTTTAAAACAGCAAAAGCAAAGCAAGTTACTTGCCTTCAATCGTGTTGTATGTGACCCACATGAAAACTCCAGCACATTTCTTAAGTAGCCCCCTTCCCAGGCATCAGACTGGCTCTGGAATCTTGTTTTGGCAATGAGGAGTCATCTGCGCCAGATAGAGTTGTCCCTAGACTTCACTGGAAGTGAGGCAACAGATTTATATGTAGACCCACACGTGGAAGTGAAGTAAATTCTTAATATTTGCCAAGCCCCCTCAAATGCTAAGAACACAGGCTGTGGCCACAAAAAAATAGATTTACTGTTTGTTTTTTTGTTCTTTTACATCCTCGCAATGGGAGGGCATTAAAAATCAGCAGGAGCTGTCATTCATCAAAAAGAGAATTAGCAAAGATAAATAAGTAGTACTTAAATAGATGATTCAAAAAGACGATAGTGAGACAAATAAATCGCACTTATCACTATTTGTAAGTTAAATAAAATTCTGTGGTTCAGGAATCCGGGGGCCAACCTCCTAACTCCCCATACGAGAACAAGTCCCTACAAAACAAAATGGGATGATCAGCACTCAGCACATATTTCAATCATTGAGCAAAACGTGTAAGTAAAGAATGCTTTCACATATGGCACAAACTCCGTTTCAATTTTCACCAAATTGTCCTTTATTTGTTTCTTCTTTTTCTTGTTATTAAAATCCCATGTAGCCGTAGCCGACGCATTTCGTCCCTTGATTGAGACTTCTTCAGGGCTTAAATTGTAATATAATTAGATATAAACTCTACGCTTCCACCTTAATAGATCATCAATTTATGTTTTGCTCCACCCAAATTCCTAGGTTACTCCAGTCTGATCATGCCATTCTTCCCTTCTTTATTTGGGGTAGCCATTCCACTCTCTTTTTTGGGTATGGGCACTCTAGGTTCAAGCCTATGTAGGCACTCGGGTCCGGATTTTTTAGCCCAGTGCGTCACAATGTGGCTCCAGCACGTATTTTGGAAAAAAAAGATAACCTGAAGAAGTCTCGATCAAGGGACGAGATGCGATGGCTACAGCTACATGGAATTTTGATAAAAAGAAAAAGAATAAACAAATAAAGGACAGTTTGGTGAAAATTGAAAATGGAGTCTGTGTCACATGTTAAAACATTCTTTACTTAAACGTTTTGCTCAATGATTGAAATATATGATGAGTGCTGATCATCCCTTTTTGGATAGTTATAAAATAGGTATTAGCACCTACATACTTGATAGGTGAACCACTTCCAAAGCATCCAGGAATGAGGAAGTTTGAAGACACCAGAGAGAATTATAGAGAAGAGATTAGAGAACTGCTTTTACAAATCAAAGAATGAGCTTGGGCCTCCCTATCAAGGCAATCATGTGTAGAGAACAAGTGCATAGACCAGGTAGCGGTCATGCAAATTGATTGAACCTCAACTTCTATAATAGCTGAAAAGTCCACAACTCTTCTAGTCAAGTAATCAAGAAAACCTCAAGCCAACGTGCAGCACTGTTTAGCAGAAATAGAAAACCAAGAGAATGGCCTCAAAAACTAAATGCCAGATTGGATGTGGCGGGTGAGGCCTCTCCTGGGATCCAGACTATGTAATCTCTCCTCTTACCTTGAGGAGTGTAGAAGCAGATAAGGTAATCCCCAGTGTTGTGAGAAATGCTGTACCCAGTACAGGTAGTGTTGATCCTTTAATCTGTAGAACAAATGAATCCTTAGAAAACACAGAGTGGAGCAAAGCAGAAAGGGCTAGAAATCACAAACTAGTCTGTCCAAATTTACTTTCACCAGTAAATCCATCTTCAATATAAGAAATGTCAGGAGGCAGTAGTGTAGAGTCGAATAAAGAGTTGACTGAAAATAGCAAAACAACTTTTAGTTCTCAAATAGGGCCCTAGAAGAGTCTCAATGGAAATGTATTCTGCAGACCCCTCAGACCTCTTGAAAAGACAGCAATTTGAATAAGGATCCTTGTTTCTGTTAAGAGACGCAAGACGAAATTGCTGCAAGAAAGCCATTCATCATGCCAATGTTCAGCGACTACTCTCCTAGGAATCTATCAACATTTAGAATCTTAACTATCTGAACTAAAAAAAAGGATCAAGCAAATTGTCATAACATTGAGCAACCAGTCTCTCACCTGTTGTTGCGGAAAGACCAGACGGTCAACAGAATGCCTGAAACTTCTTGAGGAAGCTCATAAAAGGAGAGTTAGCCTCTCAAGTTTAAAGCAAGTAAGTTTAGAGTCTTGACAATGGGCTAGAAGCATGTCACAAGTTCATGGTTAGTAACGTGCCCACTAAAGGTGGAAGTCAGAGTGCTCCACTATTAATTGCCTTCTGCATCAACAACACAGGTGGAAACACATTACAGGACACAACTACTTAAGAGACACTGCATCCTCTAGGGATTCTTAGAGCGACAACATCATAAAGCAAGCCAGAGTACATCTTCTGTTCTCTCTGGAATACCATAGGTTAGAAGATGAGATCTGCTAACTCTAGTAACAGTTGCTATTCATTGGTCACTAGCTCCAGTGAGCCAGGGACACCTGCAGTTGTGCTCTCATTCCTTGCTGGATGAGCTGCTGACAGGCCAGTTACTTTGTCTATGGAAGAATGCCAGAGCTCTATCAATATGTTGCTACGTTGTTTGGATCGCTTCTGCTTATTAGGATAAAACATATCCGTAGTGTAAGGATCTGTATTTACTCCGCTCTAGATTGAAGAAGAAACACTTTCATGTCATGTCATGTCAAAGGTTCTTATATAGCGCCTTATCACCGCAAGGTCTCAAGGCGCTTGCTTTGGGAACCCATCCTGGCTTTTTCCCTGTGAGATAACCCGTACTGGGCATCCCCAGGGTGTAAGCCAGGCATCCCGCCACGGGGGGGGGGGGGGCATAGTGGAGATTAAGCAAGCTATTGCCCAGAGTTGCAGAGTGTGAACCCGTGATTCGAGCAGGCACCGAAGCGAGAATTAGCGAGTCCGTGGACATTTGGGCTCAAGACCCTGCCGCATCGGGAATTGAACCCTGGTCCCGGGTCTAACCTCTGCTTCAGAGTATGCCTCCTCTAACCAGTGAGCCACACTTCTCCACTTTCAGAGCTAGTTTCCTCACTCTGATGCAGAATGCTGATCTGAAGAGCTTTCCCATGCTGGGAGCACTGAACGTCAGGTCTTGGAAGTAAACTCCACATCCGTGCAGGAAGTTACTCTTAGCCACTGTCAGCGGCGCCCAAGATGTTTGAAATGGTTCCACTTTGAAAGGGTGCGTAGGGAATTTCCATCATTACAAGGCCTAATTGACTGCTAGAGGAATGGAAATATACTTCAAGCTGCTATAATACGTGTTTTATTGAAGGCACACTACCCACTAATCCATTCACTGACTGGGTATTTGCCTATATGTAAACCAGAGCATTAAAAAAAAAAGAAATCCACACTGGCGTCTATAAAATCATGTACCTCTAATGACTCTTTGTGTCACCAATACAAACTATGTTTTTGGCACATTCAGAAATACGCATTTTAACATCACAATTTCATTGCAGCCTGAAGATCTCATTGAAACATGAGGAAATATTTAATTGAGAATGTTCATTTTTCAAGGGAAGTAAATACTGATGAGAGAAAGACATTCTGTTTTCTAAAATCTCATTGGTTGAGTGTGATCATTCCTAACAAGCATTCTAAGACTGTGATGCCACCTTCTGGTGAGGAGTTGTAGTGCAGCTGAAAAATGGATGTAAGTACTGCCATAGTAATTCCTCCAGCGTTCTTGATGTCTCCAGGCGAGCCTAATATCGAATGGGAGGATTGGATATATTGCTTTGAAAATTATTTAGTGGCTTTAGACGGTACTGAATTCCCAGCTGCAAGAAAGAAAGCTTTACTCTTAGGTAATTTAGGGAAAGAAGAGCAACACATTTTCAAATATCTGCCCGATGGAGAAGATTTAGATGATGTCTATAAAGAAGCTGTCATGAAATTAGAAAAAAGGTATGCAAAACATGTAAATGTAGTTATGCGAAGACGTAAGTTTTATACACAGCCACAGAGACAAAATGAAAGTATTGATGAGTTTGTTGCAAGATTGAGAGAGCTATCAGCGAAGTGTCAATTTGGAGCAATGCAAGAGGAGATGATTCGTGACCAATTAATAGTTCAGTGTCATTGTAAAAAAACTCAAGAAAGACTGTGGGCCTCGAGTAATCCAATATTGAAAGATGCTATAGCCATTGCAAAACTGGTTGAGGAATCTGAGAAATGCAAGAAGGAAATGAAAATAACTTCAAACAGCAACAAAGAAGTATCAGTTGTGGAGGACAATGGGGAGAGTGTATGTGCAGTGAAGAACAAGACTCAAAGCAATTACAATAATAAAAACAAGTTTCAAAGGAATTTCAACAAAACATCTGGGAAAAACGGAGAGAAACATTGTTCAAGATGTGGGAGTACATATCACTTGGCGGACTCAAAACAAGCTATGCAGTTGGAAAAGACTGTCTTAAGTGTGGAAAGTGTGCAAACAACAGAATGAGAGAGTTACATGTGTGAATGATTCAACATCCACTTATAGAGTTGTAGTTGTTGATCGTGATGTGGATGTGATGGAAGTCGGAGGTGTAGAGAGAAGAAGAGTACGACCTGAGGCCAATTTTGAGATAAATGGGGAAATGGTTTCATTGACGGTGGATACCGGTTCGCTGTATACCATCATACCACAAGAAATTTATGATAAGACATGGAGGAGTGGTTCACTATCTAGGTCTGATGTGACACTTAAATCTTATCAAGGGAATGATATTAAAGTAGTAGGGTGCATGGAAGCAAAGATAAAGTTTGATGGAAAAGAAACCCATGGGAAAGTCTATGTGGCCGAAGAAGGACCACCAATTTTAGGGTGGCCACACCAATATGACTTGGAAATTAAAGTGGACCCCACAGCGGAATTTCCAGTCATGAGTGTGAATGCATGTAATGCTGGTAATCTGAATGATTTGTTGGACAAGTTTAGTAGGGTATTTGAACCTAGACTAGGAAAATTCAGAAATTATCAACATGTGATCAAATTAAAGGAAAATTAGATCCCAGTGAAGCATGTAGCTAGAAGGGTTCCCATTGCAGCTAGAGCAAAGGTTAAAGAAATCATTCAACCGCAATTGGATGACAAAGTGATTGAGCCTGTGGAAGCTGTTGAATGGTTAAGTCCGGTTGTCATCACAAACAAACAGGATGGTTCACTCAGATTTTGTGTGGATCTGAAAGGTTTTCAGCAAATTAGACATGCGGAGCGCATACCATCAGGTAGAACTCAGTGCAGGTTCCAAAACACTTACTTCATTTATCACGGGGGAGGGCACATTCCAGTTTTGTAGACTACCGTTTGGATTGTGTTCCGCTGCAAGTGTGTTTCAGCGTTTGATGAATTCAATTTTGTCTGGTATTGACAAGGCTGTCATCTTCCAAGATGACATTTTAGTGTTCAGAAAGGATGATAATGAACATAATCTTGCACTTGCAAAAGTGTTGGACAGAATCGCAAAGGCTGGTTTGACATTAAAACGTGAAAAGTGCAAGTTTAAAACACACGAGGTTGAGTATTTGGGACATTTAGTCACAAAAGAAGGTATACGGCCAAAAGAAAACCTGGTTAGTGCAATTGTGACTGCAAGGGTGCCACATGATAGGGACTCATTGAGATCCTTCATGGGTTTAGTGGAATATTACTCGAAATTTGTGCTGAATGTTTCACAAAAAACAGAATGCTTGAGGGAGCTGTTAAAAAAAGGGAAAAAGTTTTTGTGGGGGAAATTGCAAGAATCTGCTTTTGATTTAATCAAAAAGGAAATAGTTCATGCAAGTGTGTTGACTCCGTTTCAGAATGGCTTAGAAAATATACTTACCGTTGATGCCAGTGCAGTGGGTATTGGGGCTGTGTTGGCACAAGTGCGTGGTGGAGTGGAAAGGACTGTGGCGTTTGCCTCACGTTCATTGTCAGAGTCTGAACGTAACTATTCAGTTATAGAGAGGGAGGCTTTGGCTGTGGCGTGGGCAACAAGCCATTTTAGAGTATTCTTGTGGGGAAGCCATTTTCGGTTGTGCACCGACCACAAACCATTGTTGAAGGTTTTAGGTACAGGAGAAATAAGTAATTGTTCTGGTAGATTGGCTAGACTGGTGGTAAAATTGCAAGATTGTGATTGTAAAATAGAGTATGTTCCAGGTTGGCGCAACAAGGTTGCTGACTGCTTGTCAAGACTACCAGATAAGGAAGCAATTGTTTCAGATTTTTCAACAGAGGAGGTTGTGGCAAGTGTCGACGATGCATTAGAGAGTTTGGATGGTGCTATTCAAAGGAAGGAATGGATTAAAGAGATGGAGGTGGATGTGACACTCATGGGTGTTCGTAGGATGGTGAAGGGTGATGTTAAAAGGGAAAGTTCAGTTCCACTTGGTGTGCGTCCATTTTTGAAGATTGTGGATCAAATGTCTGTTACTGAGGATGGTGTGATCATGCGTGAGGATAAATTTGTACCGCAGCAAGGTTTGCGTGCAAAACTGATAGGGTTAGCACATGAGGGCCATATGGGGCAAACAATGACTATAAGGAGGTTGAGAGATTTTTATTGTTGGCCGTCTATGGATCAGCAGGTGAAGGATTGGGTGGAAAGGTGTGTGGCGTGCAAGGAATCAGAGAAAAGATTGAGGGTAGGAATTGGGTCTTCCGTTGAGCAACATGTTTCTATGGCTGATAGTGTTTGGGAAAAGGTTTGCTTAGACTTTACTGGTCCATTTTCATTTTTTAAGGAGAATGAGAAGTATGCAGTTGTATTGGTAGATGCCAAATCAAAATGGGTGGAGGTTGCTTTTATGAACAATAGCAACCATTGCGGTTTTGAATGAGATTTTCAAAAGGGAAGGTTTTCCAGATATTTTACTGACTGACAATGGAACGCAATTAACCTCAATGGAAATGAAGGAATTTTTAGAGTCATTGGGTATAAAACATTCTTGTTGTGCGTTATACAACCCACAAGGAAACGGACTTGTGGAACGCATTAACCGAATGGTTAAAGGTACAATGCAGTTAGCTCATGGAGCGGGTTTATATGTACTTGAGTCTGTGAGTGACATGCTTTGGACGTACCGCATAACCGTGAACAACGATCTGGGAAAAAGTCCTTTTGGAATGATGCGGGGAAGAGAGGCTGGCACCAAACTACTTCCGTCTTGGATGCGTAAGAAACCATTGAAGGGTGATTCACGGTGTGAGAAACAGTCAGGGAAGGAGAAGTGTTTTTATAAGGTTGGGGACTGGGTAAAAGTAAAACCTGGAGGACATGGCAATTTTGTAAATAAGTTCAGAGGACCGTTCAAAGTGAAAGCTGTAGGTGGCAATTGGGTGAGAATAACTAATGGACAAGTTTGGAATTGAAGGAGGGTGGCGTTGTATCAAAGGGGAGAATACAAGCATGGTGAAAAGTTGGAGGGTAGGTATGATAATGTACAATGTTCGCCATGGATGCTGATGAGGGATGTGGAGTTTTCAAATGAACAAGGTGGTGAGTCCTCGCCCTGTGAAGAGGCAATTGTACCCGAGCTTGACGGTATGCCTGCAAGGGATGGAGATGGGTCTGGTGTTTCACGTATTTTGAGGGATGCTAGTGAAAGAAGGTTACCTGCTTATTTGAATGATTATGTTCCTTGAATCTTTATGTTTTTAGTTTAATATTATTCTTTTTCATATATGTTGTGTTGATAAAGGGGGGAGATGTGTTATATTTATATGTTTTGTTGTTTATCATTTTACCATTATTCATATGTTTCACTGCCTAGAATGTTGCATCTCTATGATGCCTTAGATGTTCTGATGTCATGTCATGTATGAGGCATCAGCAGCAGTTGGTCCAGCTGTGTCTGGCAAGAAGCTGTTCAGGTCTTTCTCTAAGAATAAAACTACTTGAAGATTATCCCCTGGTGTATATTACCTTCATATCATAACACAAACATAGAGACAGGACGTCTGAGCAAGAAGATGAGGCCTTGAAAGTCTGGCATCACCAAACATATTTTGGTTTTCATAGGTAAAAGCAGTCTGCACAATCAATTATGTAATATTAGCAGATATCGCAAAATTGTGAAGATTCATGGTTTACAGTGCACTGTTCATTTGATGACATAATAAACTTTGGACTATAAGGAAAGCATAAACACTGTATATTTTCTGACTCTGGATCCCCGAAGAAATCTAATGGTGCAAGCCAGACCGATCTTGTCCCCACTGGTTTGCTAGGAGAACATGTAGAACTAAACGTTTGTCAGACTTATTTCGTCTTTAAACATGCTAACTCCTGCAAATCTCCATCGTGAAGAAACATATCCATGCGAAGGCTTGACCATCAACTTTGTTCTACTGGGTGTCCTAAGTGTTAAGGTACCAGACATGCTTTCGTTTTGTATGGGTTATGGGAGCACACAAGGGATAAACCGGCTGCTAGGCATTTGGGACATTTGGAAATCGACTGAAAGTTCAATATGGTATAGAGTCCTCCTATTTTGGTCTCAGGTATCAGACCAGGGCTATAAGGAAATTACTAAAAACAAACCTGTTCCACAGCTGAACATAATAGTTTTTATAGCGGGGTGCCAGACTGCTCTCATCATGGCAGGGAGCTAAAAAACCTGCTGACTAAGAAGTTCAACAGATCTTCAGCACTTTTCCCACATAACCTGACAGTTTCTTTTAGTTTTCCTCATAGGACCATACTCTGCCTAGGCTTGCCCCAAATCTATGCTCGCCAAAGTCTTCTCGATGTGGGGTTAACAAACGTGTGGGTTTCCAGAGGGTTTTTATAGAGATCTAAACACTAGACACCAGAGAATGTTTTTGATGGGAGGGAGATTCCATGTGGAATGTCCGTAGGCACAAGGGTCAGCAGGCACCAAGGAAAACCTATTACCTCAGAAATTCTGAAAAGTAGACACAGGAAATACATGGTGATGTGGCTGCATGAATTCCCATATGTGTTATTACAAAGAATCCCTGACACATGTCAAAATATGGATTAAAAAAAAACTTATGTGAAAGAAAAAGTCATAACTTTGGGCAAATGGCAAAAGTCCTGCCATTGAAGGTTCCCACACTTCTCCTGATAAACAAAAAACTATGTATGAATGGGTGGGCATACTGCATAGGACAAAAACAGGCCAAGCCTGTGACCGTGTGACGATCACAATGACTTTGTATTGACATTAAACAGTCCCAAATTTGGCTTGTTCCTGTCAGCATCTCACATTTTAGTGGGTCTATTGTATATATTTTTATTGGCAGACTTGTGGTAACATTGGATGGTGGGAGTTTCTTCTTACCCACAAAATCAGGCACTTCCCATCACTGAAATGGGGATTTATTTTACCCGATGTTTGATCTGTGCCTGGTATTCTGGGTAAGAAAATGTGCTGGCATCAAGGAAACAAACAATACTTGGGACTCCTTCAGGTGTCTAGTGTTTTGAAATATCTTGGTTTGGTAGGCTTAGCTAAATTACAGATGACTCCAAACCTAGATATGGGAGTGTTTCTCTTTGCTTCATAAAGGAGTCCGACAGACTGGATTTTTAGGTTTCGCCTAGGCAGCACATGCACGGTCTCTCGAGAAATGCGGTTTCTACTGTAGGGGTTTTCAGCATGCCCATCTGTTTCGATTTGTTTCTTCATGTGCCTTTCGAAATTCCTTTGTTTTCGTTGGTGAATAGTGTAGGTTTGTCTCTTCTTTTGCTGTTTATTGATGCCATGGAGACTGGCCCAGTTACAAATATCAGTTCACTATCGGTCATTTAAGTTAGTTTTGGCGCACTACTTTTTCTATTGAAGGGGCTGGTTTGGCTTTCCCACGCACTCAGCCAAGGACAGAATATCATGTCCTGATTAGCGCTTTTCAGCTGGAGGCTATTTTGTTTTTCGTCCTATTACATTTTCAGTTTTATTAGCTCAAATGTCCAACCCTTAACAAAATATACTTACTTAATAGGAAGTGTAGCTTAAGAAAACGGCTGACAGTAGGATCAACATATTTACTTTGTGCTTTTGACAGTGTGATTATTTGGATACGAATAAAGAGGTAAACACGCTGTTCTTTATGAAAATGAAAGCAGTTTTAAGATGCGTGCTTTCAACTTCTGATGCTTTCTTTTAGGTTTCAATTGTTGGTGAAATAAAACTAATATCAAGGGAAGTATCCCCGTGCTCTTCAAATGCGGAATATAATGTGACGTTACATAACAATATATCCTGCAAGTAGACAGTGCAACACCACTTCAGTATCAGCGCAGCACCCCTCCAGCTGTAGTGTAGTTCCTATATTCCCAATAGGCTCTGCGCATTGGAATAACAAACGATAGTTTAGACGTAGGACTGAGGTCCACTCTGTCTCTATTGAATATGTTAGACTTAATTATGAATGCCAGCTAGCTCAGAGGTCCCTAGAAACTTTCTTGAATGACCAGGAAGGAGTTAACTTTCCTGATTAGACAAGAAGGGATTAGTTTCTGACAACCGCATAAACATTACAACTTTTCTCCCTCCAGAACAAGGAGTATATCTCCAGAGTCGTGTGAAAACAATAGACAGCTATTTCACTCAGTCAATCGTTCATACTTAGTTTCACCAGAGTGCAGAGAAATAGAGAGACGGGCGTTTTCAATAAAAGTTGTTATTTATTGAGCAGTCCTCTTTCTCGTGCAAGAGAAGTGAATTGCCACAATTGCAATACTTGTCATGAAGTAAAGTGCGTACAGTAAAAGGAGTATTATGAAATAATACCGTAAAAGCATTTATATGGTTTCTGAGCCATATGAGACTTAAAACGGATAAAATATATACATACATAAAATCATTGACTAAACGTACTCAACTGGTGCTTCTAAGATACGCCTACCCCGGTGTACCTAACCTAAGCCTAGTACGTGGGAAGGAGTAAGTGAGCTGCAGTTTAAGTTAAGTTAGTTTTTGCCAAGCATCTGAATCAAGAATTCTCTTAAGGATTTAATCAGCTCTGTACCTTGGTTATAGAATGAAGGAGGTCTTGTATCTCTTTCTCAGGACTCGATTTCCCAGCAACCCGCAAGGGTGACTGGAAACAGTGGAACTGGATTTCTCGGCAAGGGAAAAGACAGCGTCTCTCTCAGTGCGTCAAATGGGAGGGTCGGCTTCCTTCGGCTCTCGCATCAGCTGGGCTTCGGGCAAGTAGATAGCCGCTCTGCTCCAAACCACTGTGTGTTTGCTTAAGGCAACATTTGTATATTTATACCTGGAAGGTGCCGAGTTTGACGTAAGGTTGGACATATGACGTCACTAAGAACTTACAGTTCTTTCTGGACTCCAGGAGTTCTTGCACAAATCAAAACAAAAGCAGGGGGATTTCCCAGGCTGCTGGTGGCTTGGTTTGTTTAAAGAACGCGTTGTACTTTCTAGGAGTCTATGGGAGTAGCCTTGCCGTATTTGGACTGCATTGGCTATGACTAACTATGGATACAATTCCTATGCCTTTATAAGGATATGTTTTGTTATAACCACATAATGGCATGAATCGGGAATATTTAAATAGGGTCCTAGATACATTCACAACACCCACTCCACGTATAATGTCCATCATTACTAAATACTAAGCAATACTAAACATATAATGTTGCATGTGTTTTCCAACCCACCCCAAAATACAAAAAATGCATTTGAAATGGTATATGGTATATACACGAAAATGAGTATTTGTACTGTACGGTTTTCAAGCAGTGGTATCATTCAGATAATGCATACATACATTTTGGCTGAATGAATTGCGAAAATTACATTTATGAAATGGCTCTTAATACAGAAAAGAAGGTCGAGACCATTTCATCACATATTTATACAATACTGTACATGTGCTAGAGGCTGAATCAAAATATTGTCTTGAGAGTTTCAAAATAGAAGTTCTGTTCTTGAAGAATAGTTCTACTTTAAGCAGAGTACCGTGTGCCAGAAAAAAGGTAAATATTATGGAAATGGAAAAATAATTTCGCTTTCAGGGGAAAAAATAGTTCCAATTGTTTTCAGTAGTCTTGTTTATCAAAAAATGAAGGCCGAATTCAGAGTTCAGGGAATGCTGTGTGCTCGTTGTTTTAAAAGTTATTCTCGTTGTTAGGAGAGAACATCAAATCAGACAGGCTTGCGAAGAATTGGTCTACAACAGTAGGTGAAAGTTCGACCAAGTTAGAAAAAGCTGCAATAGTGCATATGTGAGAATCATTGCCATCATCGATGTCTGGATCAGCAATGCTCACAGAAGGTTGTACCTGTGTGGTGCTGCTTTCATCTCGTACTTCACCATTACGATTAGGTGGCGGTGAAGTCTCAACGAATGCCGTCATCAGAATAGGTAGCCGCTGGGGACAACACGTTGCATGAGCTGTTACCGAACCAAGCAAAGTATCGATATCCATTGGTACTGCTGATGGTAGTGTAAGACAGACGTCCAACACGCATTCTTCTCCGCATAGCAGACATCGAAGCACAGGTAAGATGCAATCTTGCCAGATTGGTCTGAATGAAAGAAACCAGGTAGTACTCAGATCTCTTAGCCGGGCAAAGCCGAGGACTTTAGTGATCCGTTCTCGGTAACGTATGGCCAGGATCATTTCTTCCATCGTAGCCTGTGGCTTGACTTGCCATATCGAAGCAGAAGTAACAAAAATAAAATTCCTGCTACGAGTCCCAAAAGAAGAGGCAGTCCGCCAAATACAGAATGCACAAAATTCGGGAAGATGCCCAGAACTGTTTCAAAGGGTGCTAACAGTCCCGAAAAAATGGTCTTAAATACATGTGCGATGCCACTGGTATCAGACATGTTTACAATTTGACCTAACATTTCTACGAAATGTACGGGCAATTTGTCGATAATAGGGAATGTATCTCTGCCGCTGTCCTTGCAACTTGCAGATCATACGTGTCTTTGGACGAGGTTAAAGGCACAGTTTTTTGTAAAAGAATAAACTTCATTCTGCTTAAAGTATGAATTTGAATAGAAGAGATTTTCACAGAAGGCCATAATGTTGTCTCCTTGTCTGGATTGCTGTTTGGATACAATACTTGCATACAGCTAATGACCCTGTAAGTAACGCTCACGAGATAGGCTAATCCTGGCACCATGCCACAACAGCTGCGGTCATTTATTACAACGTAGCTGCCGTTGGAAAGCTGTCTGAAAAAAGGCTCTATCTGTGTTGCAGGAATGCCATGCAGGTGACATGAAAGGTTATTTGATGAACCTTCGCAGGCTCCATGCAAGTTAATACCTTGACACAGAAGTGTACCGCTTAGTGCATTTTTACAGTTATTACCACTAAGAAATACCTCTTTTTCCCTTCAATATAACATTTATGTGTGTAAGGTAATTTCCAGGTTGACTTGATGTATCCTTTACCCAACCTTTCATACAGGTCTGCTGGTATATACTTTTGGCAATATTGAAACTGAAAAGTTGTTATCGGAATTGTAATTGTACCATGTATTATCCATTCAATGACAGGTCTCTCTGACATTGTCAATGGTAATCTCTCAAGTTTTTCAATGCTCAGAATCGTATAATCTGCTCCTTTTTGTGCCAAACTGATTAGTTTATCAGTAAGGTGAAAGATAGAAAATAATGACGTTATGTTGATTAGACGCCATGGCACGTGACCTGAACGCAGATTTTGTAACGTCCAGCCTAGCTGTACAATAGAACGTAATTGGGACTGGCCATGTTGTAACATTAGCAAGTCCTGCTCTATTATACCAATTGCAGATGATACAATGCTGTTCAGTGAATACATTCTGGAGGACAGAGTCGTTAACCCATTGTCCACTACAGACAGTGATTTTTCCAAATTTATACGATCAATTTCTCGTATTTTTTCAGCCGTTTCAATTTGCATTACTTTCCAAGCCTCGTTGTAAGCTGCGTATATACCGGCGTATATGAAACCTTTTTTACGCTGTTTGCGAGGCCCCAATATGAAATCTCGCAAGTCAGAACCTTCTTTAAGTAAAGTTAAGTGTTACTTAATTTCCTGCAGTGTAGATTTCTGTAGCCATTCGAGGCATAGTTTTCCTACACTGTATGTTGTAACTATCCCTGGATGTTGTCTCTGGGAATATCTTGGGTCTGGCCTGGTCTGTTTGAACCCCTGTGTTTTGTTCAGGAATCTATCTTGACAGTTATTAGTGTCTGCGGGCCAGATCAACCATTTTTTCCAATCAGGATTTGTTCTGTTTTGGTGTAAAATGTGGGCTACGTCTATCTCCACATCTGTAGTGCTATTACTATCAGGTATGGGCTTTGGAATAGACGGTTTGTTTAAGTCTTTTATCTTGGCTAGGCAATGACAGGTTGTTTGTTGCATGGTGTCATTCAGGAATATGATCTGTTCTGGGATCATGCAGGCTCTAAATAATGATTCTATACCTTGTACCTGCCAATCTTTTGTACCCCAGATGGTTTTTGTTTCAATATTATTTTTCCAAAATTCAAAACCAAATGTAGACATTTTTTCATAAAATGTTTCAGAATAAATCAATTTAGTATTTGTCAACATGTTTTTCATTCCTGTCTTATTTAACATTTTGAAATAAAACATTTCTGGATTAGTGTTGTTAAACCCTGAGAAGTATGGGAATTTCTCATAAAATGTTTTTGAACTGCCTTTTGGCGGCGTGGGACAATGTTCCCATTAGTTATAATTAAAAACATTTCTAGGATTAGCAGATTTATGCAAATAATGATGACCATAATGATTATAACAATACATTTCTTCATAGTTCGATGAACCCTGCAAATAGTCATGTTCTGTGAATTTTGCTGACATTTCTAAATCTGACATATTATTAATATTTTCAAAGTCCCAATCATCAGAGAAAGTACTTGGTGTCACAAAGTCACTTAAGGAAACCTTGAACTGGTGTGGATATTTCAAGAGCTCAATCGGGCCATAGATTTCGTAATCCGTTTTGTCCCATGCTATACCCCCAGGTATAGGATTGGCTGTGATGTTCACTGATGACAGTTCTCTTTTTTCAATGTGAGAGGATCTGTGAGGCTTTAGGCCCAAGTTGATGTTCTGACTTGCTGTGTCCATTGTACTATATTTTCCATCAATAAATCTACCCAAACATAAAATCATGATGAGACAAAGTAGGAGGAAAAGTACACCAAACACAATCCATAATTCAATCCATGGTGAAATCAGATATGTTTCTTTGAGTTGACGAAATAGTTCAGTCATTTTTTCTTTGAAAGTTTTAGTTGCTGGCGTTTCTTCATGTTCACATGGATCATCCGAAAAGTCATTGAAACTAATGAAGTAGCCAGATGCAGTTCTGTCAATTGTTGGAGTTGCTTCCGGATTTTCATTTATCTTTGGATATGTATGTTCAGAGGCTACATCGTTGTAGACTGGTGTTTCTTGACGAACTGTTGCAATTTGGGTTTCAAGAGGCACAAGTTCCATGGCTCTGTTGCATAGTCCTGTTTTATTTACTGTAGGTTTATCAAAAGTGATTAGTCTCTCAGTTTGAACCTCTTGTATTGTAGCAAGATTTGGTCTTCTGCTATTTCTTGGGAGTCCACTGGGCCTACTACTTATTATTGGCCACATGATTGTGGTTTTACCAGGTCGATTGATACAACTCTGTTCTCTTTTTACCAGCAAGTGGCGGTAGTACTACTGATCTTGTTCCGCTGACAGATAAGACAGGTACTGCTTTTCTGTAAGAAGGCCCAAATTCCTTCTTCACTGCGATCTTCTCTCTGACTAGATCCCCAATCTTTGGAATCCAGACAGGTCTTGCTGGGACAGGTGGTTTTTCTTCAGTGGTCGTTGGTTTTAGCTTTGTGTTACTTAGACTTCTTCTTGTTTCATTTAAGTCCTGTAAAACAGCCAAACGATCTTTGATGTCAAAGGATTTTTCTTTCACCACTGAAGTCTGACAATCTAAGTCCTGGATTATCATTCTAGTACCGAACAAAAGTTCGTGTGGAGTGATACCTTTTAGAGAATTTCTTGGCAGATTATTAAGACTACGTTGGACACTTGTTAGATGTTTGACCCACCCATCACCCGAACCTAATACCCTCGCCGTTATAGATTGCTTTATGTCCCGGTTTTTTCTCTCCACTACCGCATTTCCCTCGGGATGGAATGGACTAGAGTACCGCAATGCAATGCCCATGCTGGCCATGGCCTCCTTGTAAGCCCGAGAGCTAAACGCAGGACCCTGGTCAGAATGTAGCATGCCAATTGCGTATGTGCAGATAAAGACTTGCAAATCTTTTATAACAGTTCTGGCGTCAGCCGAGCGCTGGGGCCACATCCAAATGAATCTCGTACAGAAATCCACTGCGACCATGATATATTTATAGTTGCCATCCCTTTGTAAGGGACCACAGTGGTCCAGGTAAACACACGCTAATGGTTTATCTAAGATTAGAAGGGGCGTCTGTGCAGGTCGTTTCACTGTTGATACTTTCATTCTTTGGCATATTTCACATTCTAGAACATAGTTTCTAATTTGTTTTCTCATGTATGGCCACCAATATCTCTGTTTTAATAACTATACTGTGGCGGAAACACCTGCATGTGCAGAGGCAAGCCCTTCATGTGCCGCTAAAATTAGTCCTAACCTGTGTTCCATGTTTGGAATTGCTCTTTCCCCCACTCCAGGAATTACAGCAAAAGGAACATTATTCGCATCAGTTTTGTATGAGTACTTTACTGGACAGCCTTTCGGGTGTGGTTTTACCACTGACTTTTACTGAAGCACTGACAGCCTGCATTATTTCGCTGTCTATTTTTGTTTTTGGCCGGGTGATGGCAGCTACGGAAGCCGTCTGCACAGCTGCTTTTGCGGCCTCATCAGCCAATGAATTCCCTGCAACGTGAACGGCATCACGTTGATGACTCAGTGTATGTATCACGCGAGTCTTTTGTAGTTCTTTCTGTAAAAGAACTACTTGTTCCCAAAGCATTTTGTTTGATTGTGCCACCTTTTGCATCTTTGAAACTGTTTTGAACCTAGTTCTGCAAGTATTCGTTGTAAGACTAGACGCAATAATACGAATCGCACACTATCAGTGTGGGGAATTCGCGATTGGTATTTTCAAGCGCCATCTTGAAAGCCTGTAGTTCAGCTCGCTGAGCTGTACAGTCTCCGAGTGTTTGAGTTTTAGTGACGAAGGGTCTAAATTTTGCTTCGTGCCACCGACCTTTAACGATCGCACACGCAGCACTATATATATGCTTGTTTACCCCCAACTGCGGGTTGTGCTGAACCATCTGTATATATTATACAGCCATAATGTTCGAAAGGCAGGATTTCGGTATGCAGAGGACATTCATATTCGTATTGGAGGAATTCCTGTGTTTTTAAGTTAGGATCGAATTCGTATACTACGTCTGATGCAGCAAGAGAATTAACCCATTGTATCCATCTCAGATGTAAAGCTTTAGCATTCGGAATGCTTGCTCTTGTTACCGCTTCTAGGGCAGGTACAGGTGTAACGATTATTATACGGTTACCTTGTGCGAGGGCTCTTTCTTTTGCTACAGCAGTTTGAACCGCAGTCAGAATGTTTTAAGTTGAACTGAATTTCATTTCAGCTTACAAGTGTGAATTATAAGCTATTGGTACTGTTTCTCCCTCATTAGAGGTCAGGTATGTGAATCCGCATCTTCCTGGGATGACTCGGATTACAAGGTTGCGTTCATTTGCGCGTGTTTGCAGTTTTGTTTTAGTTAAGATGTCTGTTTGTAATGTTCGTAACATTTCTGTGTGTTTCGGAGTCCAATTAATTGGTTTGAAATCAGATTTTATTAATTCATAGAGAGGTTTAACCCTCTCTGCATAATTTAGAATGTATGTTCTTCCGAAATTCAGGAAACCTAGAATTGATTGTAAGTTTTTTAGCGTTTTTGGAGATTGGAGTACTGCACATTTCTAAAAGAAATTGTCTGCTAGGCTTTTGCCTTCACTTGATAATTCATATCCTAAAAACAGGACAGTTAGATGGGCAATTCGTGACTTTTTAAAGTTGAATTTATACCCTTCAGATGCGAACCCAAGTATGATGGTGTTCACTCTTTTCAAGTGCGTCTCCAGGTCGTCGTCTGTAAGATAGATGTCATCGGCATAGGATAATGCCTCATCATCATACATTTGTAGTAACTCTGTTACCCTTGCTGAGAATATTCCTGGGCTGTTCTTGAATCCCTGTGGGAGTCGACAGAATTGTTTTTGCCCCCCCCCATACAGGAGAAAGCGGTCAAATACCTACTTTCAGGTGCAATGTTTTGACAAAAGAAACCATTTGAGATATCTAATGTTGCTTTATATTTTTTGCGCACGATGTTATTCATTAGTGCTGCACTGTGTGAGTTTTGTACTGCAAAAGTTTTGCAGCATGAGTTTAGGTGTCTGTAGTCCAAAACTAGACGATATGAATCGTCTGGCTTGGAGACAGGACACAAAGGATTGTTCATTTGTGAGGTGCATGTTTCAATCACCTCCTGATATTCAAGTTGATCTAGGATCTCCCTGACTTGCTTTTTAGCTTCTTGCTTAACAGGATACTGCCTTTGTGCAGTAGGTTGATTTTTTAACTGGATTTTGTGGTGAGGAGAATCATCATCCCATCCTACATTATTTTTATGTAATGCAGGGGCTTGGGCAACTGCCCATTTTCTTGCAAATGTGTATTTTTGATGTATTGGAATGTGATTTGAGAAGGCAGGCATAATCATTTCTTCGCCATGTGGGCACTTCCTGACAAACTCTGGTGGCCAGTCTTTTTCTGCTAGAAGGATATCATAGCCTTCCGAAAGGTTATCCCAAAAGAGACCCTTTATTTTCCTAGTTTTGTCCCCCTCTATACGTAATGTTATTTCATACAATTTATGGAGTATGCTAACTCTGGTGTCTGCAGTTTCCACTTGAATGTATTCATTCGTATCCACTGTCTCCAGAAGATTCATCAGGATCTTGCGAGCTATGGTCACTTCTGCTGCGCTGTCTAGCATTGTCTGGGCCCACTCTCCGTTTTTCAGTTGTGTCCTCAAAATCCTCTGCATGTTTTATTTTAATACTAGCTACCTTCTTTTTTGGAAATTGTAATTTTTTACTTTGATGAGCAGGTTCCTTGTCTTTGGACTGGACGTGCTCTTCCTTGTGTTCTGACCGTCCTCTTCTTTCCGATTTCTGTGAGGAAGTCTGAAAAGATCGAGAGGGACGAGTACCATTATCTTGATGTCTGTCAGGTTTTCTCAATTTATCCCTATCTTTAAAGTTGTATCTTTTTTCAGAGGGCTCCCTTTGGGGAGACTTGCTTCCTCGTTCTGGAGATCTATCTCTCCTTTGAGGAGACCTTCCTCTGGACTGAAACTGTTTTTCTATGGGAGTAGTTTGTTTATTACCCTCCCACTTCTTATTTGAAGTATTGAGATTATTTTTAATAAAGGTTTTTTCAGGATTTTCAGTTAGTTGGGGTTTTAGTGGTTTCCCACCCAAACTATCTCTACCTAATTCTTCATAGGATTTTTCTATGATTCTGGCAAGTTCAAAAGGTTGTTCTGCTATATCTGTTTCTTTAAATTTCTGGCGGATCGCCACAGATGCTGCTTCTCCTTTTATGTTGGCTAGTAGTATAGCCGAAACTTGCTTAAAGTCTTTCAGTAATTTCATACCTAGAGTTAAAGCAGGTTCTGGACCGTATTCATTTTGAATCTGTCTTAGTATACATCTGGTATAACTGCCACAGACGGAACACCATGTGTTTTTGTGTAAATCGAAGCAAAGACTGTGCCCCAAGTGTCACAGTCCTCCACATGGGGTGCGATCCCCATTGGAAGACAGATAGTCAGAATTCTGTGTTTGTCATGAGGTGTAGTATCAGGAAATACTGCCTCTATTCGAGTTATTTTTTGAGCTAACCAGAATGGAATTTGTTCCCGTTTTGCGGGTATTTTGCCAATGGCTGATTGTATATTCTGTGGTGTTATTTTATTTGTGTTCCCCTGGTGAGGGGTGTGCTGTGGAATTGTTATTGTTGGTTGGACTGTTGAAGTCCGCATGACATATTGGACCAATTGTCTATGTATTTTAATGAGTTGTTTTAGCTGAGCTAAAAGTTCTCGGTCTAACATTTTTTCAATGTCAGGGTGTGGTGTATAGCTGGCTAGAACCGGCCATGTGGCTCCTGGTCTACCTAGTGGAACGAGCCTGGTAATGTGATTTTGATGTTTTAGGGCGCCATTAAACCGGAGCAGGTGCTCTTGGTATGTTAGTGGGTTTTCAACGTCCTCGAAAGGAGCGTATTCATCCGCAGATTCCTCTATTTTGTAATAGTGGAAATCTTGTGTCACAGCGTGTGCTGCTGGAAAATGAATCCATGAATAGAATACCTCGTGCTGCCGATATTCATGGGCCTCTACCACAAATATGACTGTACCACCTCTTGGTGATAGTCCATTTTCTATAAGTTTAAGAGTTATAGTTCTTCTTACGTTTACCGGAATGATTATAGCATTCGGGTCTTCATTGTGGAGACATGCGTCATCCGCTAAAAGTTGAGCTGCTATTCTAGCTTTCTCCCTTTCATCGTCACTTTCCACCATTTTTCTGACAGAAAGTTTTTGTTGCAGAGCAAGTTTCAAGGAAACAAAGATTAGGTGCACAATATTTTGGAACACTGTATCCTTCAACATTGACTAAACCAAAAACTAATACATAGGATTCTCATCCTACAAAGTTTTGGCGGATATTAACCTTTTACCCACTCCAGACGTCTTTTGGAGTTTTTACAGGAAAAAGGGGTCTGTGTGAAAGGCACGACTGCGTTACTCTAGTATCTTGCGTTAGATTATCGCCTTACGAAACGTTGGGCCCCATGTAGTGTGGTTCCTATATTCCCAATAGGCTCTGCGCATTGGAATAACATAAACGAAAGTTTAGACGTAGGACTGAGATCGACTAGGTCTCTATTGAATATGTTTGACTTAATTATGAATGCTCAGAGGTCACTAGAAACTTTCTCGAGTAAACAGGAAGGAGTAAACTATCCTGAATAGACAAGAAGGGATTAGTTTCTGAAAACCGCATAAACATGACAACTTTGCTCCCTCCAGAACAAGGAGTATATCTCCAGAGTCGTGTGAAAACAATAGACAGCTATTTCACTCAGTCATTCGTGCATACTTAGTTTCACCAGAGTGCAGAGAAATAGAGAGACGGGCGTTTTCAATAAAAGTGGTTATTTATTGAGCAGTCCTCTTTCTCGTGCAAGAGAAGTGAATTGCCACAATTATAATACTTGTCATGAAGTAAAGTGCGTACAGTAAAAGGAGTATTATGAAATAATACTGTAAAAGCATTTATATGGTTTCTGAGCAATATGATACTTAAAACGGCTAAAATATATACATACATAAAATCATTGACTAAACATACTCAACTGGTGCTTCTAAGATATGCCTACCCCGGTGTACCTAACCTAAGCCTAGTACGTGGGAAGGAGTAAGTGAGCTGCAGTTTAAGTTAAGTTAGTTTTTGCCAAGAATCTGAATCAAGAATTCTCTTAAGGATTTAATCAGCTCCGTACCTTGGTTATAGAATGAAGGAGGTCTTGTATCTCTTTCTCAGGACTCGATTTCCCAGCAACCCGCAAGGGTGACTGGAAACACTGGAGCTGGATTTCTCGGCAAGAGAAAAGACAGCGTCTCTCTCAGTGCGTCAAATGGGAGGGTCGGCTTCCTTCGGCTCTCGCATCATCTGGGCTTCGGGCAAGTAGATAGCCGCTCTTCTCCAAACCACCGTGTGTTTGCTTAAGGCAACGTTGGTATATTTATACCTGGAAGGTGCCGAGTTTGACGTAAGGTTGGACATAAGACGTCACTAAGAACTTACAGTTCTTTCTTGACTCCAGGAGTTCTTGCACAAATCAAAACAAAAGCAGGGGGATTTCCCAGGCTGCTGGTGGCTTGGTTTGTTTAAAGAACGCGTTGTACTTTCTAGGAGTCTATGGGAGTAGCCTTGCCGCATTTGGACTGCATTGGCTATGACTAAATATGGATATGATTCCTATGCCTTTATAAGAATATGTTTTGTTATAACCACATAAGGGCATGAATCGGGAATATTTAAATAGGGTCCTAGATACATTCACAACACAGCACCAGTCAGCACCACTGCACCACCTTATCAGCAGCACCACTGCACAATCACCTCAACATCACCTGAGCAACACCACAACAGCAGAGTACCACCCGAGCATCACTCTGCCCCAGCGCAGCACCACATTAGCCCCAGCGTAGAATTACTTCAGCATCAGAGCAGCACCGGCACATCATCACTCAGCACCACCTCAACATCAGCACAGCACCACCTAAACATCAGTGCACCACCACCAGTGCAGCACCAACTCAGAACGAGCGCAGCCCCACCACATCAGTGCAGCACAAGGGCAACGTCATCTCAGCACCATCAAGCACCATCTCCCCACCAGGGCAGCACTACCTCAGCATTAGTGCAGCATCACCACCTCAGCATGAGCACAGCACCAACACAACATCACTCAGCAACACCACAGCATCACTCAGCACCACTGCATCTCCTAAGCATCACTCAACAGCACCACCTCAACATCTGCACAGCACCATCTCACCATCAGTGCACCACCAGCAGCACCAACTCGGCACTAGCGCAGCCACACCGCAGCATCAATGCAGAAGCAGCGCAGCACCACCTCAGCAACTCAACAATGCAGCAGCACTTCAGCATAACCTCAGCCTTACACCAACTCAGTGCCACCTGAGCACCAGCTCAGCACCACCTCTGCATTTGCGCAGCATCACCTCATCAGTGCTCCACCAACACAACACCATTTGAGCATACCACCACCCCAGCATGACTCAGCACCATCTCAGCATCAGCATAGCACCACCTCATCAGTGCACCAATACCAGTGCAGCACCAGCGCAGAACCGTCTCAGCGTTAGCACAACACCACCTGAGCATCACCTCAGCGCCAGCAGAGCACCACCACGGCACCACCTCAGCCTTAGCACACCAGCACAGCACCACCACAGCACCACCTCAGCACAGTACGAACTCAGCACCACCTGAGCACCGCCACCTCAGCATAGCTCAACACCACCACATCACTCAGCACCAGCGCAGCATCAGCACTGCATCACCTAATCACCCACAGCACCACCTCTGCGCCAGTGGAGTCCAACTTCGCAACAGCAAAGCCCCACCTTGGCAGCAATTCAGCAGCAATGCAGCCCCACTTCAACATCACCTCAGCAAAGCACACAGCTCAGCACCATCTCAGCAGGATTCAGAACCACCTCAGCATCAGCACTGCACTACCTCTCATCAGTGCACCCCACCTCAGCACAAGCGCTGCACCACTTCAGTATCAGTGCAGCACCATCAACAGTGTAGCACAACTCAGCATCAGCGCTGCAACACCTTAGCACCAGTGCAGCAACACCTCAACATCAGCACAGCACCATCTCAGCATCAGCACATTATCACCTCCACATTAGAGCACCACCACCAGTGCAGCCCCACCACAACACCAGCGCAGCTCCACTTCAGCAACAACTCAGTATCACTCAGCCCCACCTCACATCATCTCAGCATCAGTGCACCACTTCCAGAACAGCACCAACTCAGCACCAGCACAGCACCAACTCAACACCAGGGCAAAACCACCTCAGCACCAATGCTCCACTTCAACATTAGCGCATCACCTCAGTACCAGTGCAGCATAACCTCAGCACGAGAGCAAAACAAATTCCGCATCACTCAGCACCACCTTAGTATCACTCAGCACCACCTCAGCGCACCACCTCAGCATCAGCACAGCATCTCCTGAGCAACAGCATAGCACACTTCAACAGTACACACCACCAGTGCAGCACCAACTCATCAGTGCAGCACTATCAGTGCAATTCCACTTCAGCCCCACATCAGCAACAACTCAGAACCAACTCAGCACCATCTCAGCACAGCACTACCGGAGCACCAGCGCAGCACCACCACCTCAGCATGACTCGTGTCGCAATTCAGGTACCATTTCTCAACCTCCACCCTTCCATTGTTTGTCTCCCCTCGCCCCCACCCACATAATAAAAAAAGCTACAACAAACAGCATTAGAGCAGGCAGGAAAAAGTTGCTAGCACTACAAATACAAAAGAATTAGAAGACATTTTTTATGTTAATTCGGTTTCTCAATAGGATAGTTCAGTTGTACATAACATCATCTTGGTTATATTAAAGGTAACAAAAATGTTAATAACAATTTATATAACTTTTTAATATGCTGCACAGAAGACAATGCTCTACAACATAGCGGAGAGACAGGGGCAAAGCCAATAGTTCTGGCTACAGACCTATTCGGTCCCAAAGGCGAGAGCTATGGCTATTTCAATGCTTGTTTCTTAGGCCAAGAATAAATCCCAATGGGGCACTGCTCCTTCGTGGGGCAAGGTTGTATGCGGTCTGTTCCCCAGCAAAAATGCTAGATGTTTATGGTCTTAAACTAAGGAAAAATCCAGCCAGCGCATGCATATACATTTTGAGGCGTGGGCAAAGTGGGTAATAGCCCATGGTTCCCACCCACGAAGACCCACCTTCTCGTAAAATCATGGACAGTCATTAGACATGCGAAGGAAAAAAAAGCAGAATCCTTCTTAATTTGACAGCCGGGCATATATTCTTCCTAGAAGCTTAGGACACAGGTACTACCTGGCCTCCCAACACTTAACCTTTATTCTTTCAACAATGACTAGTAGTTATATTGAAAAAAAGATTATGTTGCAGAAAAACTGCCAGTTATGAAGTGGAATCGGAATTTGCCAAGCAGAGTGAGGGTAAGTTCCAATTCTATTAAGGACACGGAGGCGAGGCTTATGCTTTTCTCTCTTTGCTTTTATTACTATCCAAAATCCAAGCAGCCAGAAAGATATTCAACAAATTATCAAAACAGTAAAAACTACAACTCCCTACATCCAGGGAGGAATGCAAGTCCATAGTGCTTCCATTATTTCCATCATCCTTAGTACTTAGTCCCATGTCTGTCTCTCCCCTTCCTCTTTCTTCGCGCGAGTCACGCCAAATCACCACTAGTCCTGTTTTGACCCATCGTTCCCTGGAAGAACAAGGATAATGTCTGGGTGTGGAAAAAAAACCAAGAATAAAAACATATGACTTACAATATGGCCAACACTGTAGTACTGAGGTTGATCACTGAACATTTCCTAAACCCACCAAGAAAACCAAGAGGTGATTACTTACTACAATACGGGTGGGTTCGCACCATCATGCTCCGGGAGGGCCAATCCTCACCTCTGTGTCCTTAACAGAATTAGAACTTACCCTTACTCTGCTGGGCAAATTCAGATTCTATATCAGGACCGGAGGCTACAGATTATGTGAGTTGAAAGCTTACTACGAATTGAGCCACATCCAGGACCAGATTAAAATAAAACCTTTTGAATGTAGAGTCTGAAGACCAATATGCTGCTCGCATCAAATCCTCTAGGCGCACTCCCAGCGCAAACGCCTTAAAGGGCATAGCGCCTCTAGTTGAATGGGCACCAAGTTTTGTGTCAATACCCGCTTCTTGCGTGACCCAACGCACCCACCTAGCTATTGTGGGAGAGGACATTGCCTTGTGCGGTTTCTTGAGTGCTATCAAGAGTTGTCGTTCGCCCTGAGGGCGGAATTCCTGGGTCAAGTCCTCATACGCCTTTAGGCAATCTACCACACATTTTGGGATATCTCGAAAAGCCAGGTATTAGACTGTACGGGTATGAGACTTATTGCGTCACCCTATAATAAAAAATACTCCTTCAGGAGAAAAAGTTCTTGCCGAAATGTCCAACGCTCGGACGTCTGAAACTCTCCTGCAGGAGATTAAACACAAAAACATAGCCAGTTTAGAAGATAGTTCCTTCAATGAAAGATATTTATTTGGCTGCCAAGATAAAAAGAGGTTTAAAACTAAGTTGACGTCCCAAAGGACCAAAAAGCGAGGTTCAGGAGGCAAAGAAAACTGGATATCTCGCAAAAGACTGCAGACCAACGGATGTTCCCCAACTGGGTTTCCATCTAGCGGAACATGACCCGCCAAAGTCGCGGACCTAATCGCAGCCCATCAGACACCAAGTCTGCCAGAAAATTCAAGATGTGAACGACACCTGCGACCACGGGATCCAAATCCCTTCGAAGACACCAACGAACCCATCTTGTCCAAGCGGACCGATAACGCTTCGTGGTACTATCTGCCCAAGCCTTTGACAAGAGGGTTTCAGCCGGTCTCGAAAGGCCTGGCAGCGACCAACGTTGCCTGAAAGTTGCCACATCACGAGGCGAAGCTGCCCCTGTGTGACAAGATGGTGTGGCATGTCGTCTGGATTCTCAAGCAGGTGAGGACATAGGGGGAGTAGGATTGGAAAATCCCAAGAAAGTTCCAGAAGAACCGGAAACCAAACTTGAGACCTCCGACAAGGTGTTACCAAAATCACCTCCTCCCCTTGTCAGCGGATCTGAGCTGCCATTCTCGTTATCATGGAAAAGGGGGAAAACACATAACCGCTCTCTGCGGTCCAGTCCTGAAGAAAGGCGTCCGTAGCAACCACCATCGAATCCGGTCTCCAACTGAAGAACCGAGGACCCGGATTGTACAGGCGAGAGGCAAAGAGGTCCACCGAAAACGGTCCCCATAGAGAATTAATCCATTAGAAGTTCTGGGGATCCAACTTCCAGAGACTGGAATCGTAAAGATTTCTCAAGTGCCAATCCACAATCTGATTGCTCTGGTCCGGAAGGTATTCTGATGTGACCGAGATGTGATGATCCAAACAGAAACCCCAAAAATCCTTTGCCAAAATTTGCCAACGCCCGGGAGCGGAAACCTCCCAATCGGTTTATGTATCGGACCGCGGAGACGTTGTCCATTTTTAGAAGAACACAAGACTGCACCCTGTTCTTGGTCCAACATCGAACCGCAAAGGAGCCCGCTAAAAGCTCTAGACAATTGATATGAAGGATCTGCTGATCTACAGACAACCCTGACCTGCAGGCGACGGATCCTATGATAACGTCTGGAACCGAGCCGAAAATCGCCCGTCCGCTCCAAGCTTCCATGTGGGACAACCACCATGCAATCTCTTCCCCGGCCTCCACCAAGAGGGGAACTAAATGTTCGTACGACTTCCCTCTCCTCAGATGTTACCCCTTGAGGCGCTGGAGAGCCCGATAATGTAGGGGGCCGGGGAAGATCGCCTGAGTTGATGATGAGAGAAGGCCCACCACTCGGGCCAGATGAGGTAATGAGGTGTAAGGTCTGAAAAGACTTTGGCGCCATTCCTGATGAATCTTCGCCATTTTCCAAGACGGGAGACTCAAAGTCACTTGAACGTAGTCCTCCACGAACCAGAGAAAGGTTACCCTATGAGAAGGCTAGAGAACCGATTTGGCCTTGTTGATAATGAACCCTATGTTCTGCAAAAGAGACACCGTCTGTTGGAGCTAGGTGGCTAGGGTCCGAGGGCACTGTGCCATCAGGAGCAGATCGTCCAAGTACACGATCATGCGAATGCCCTGAGTGCGGAGGAACTCCACTATAGGATGCAGCACCTTGGTGAAACACCAAGGGGCTGAGGAAAGACCGAATAGAAGGGAGGTGAACTCGTACACAAGATCCCTTCAACTAAACTGTAGGAACCTTCAATGAGGCGGGTGGATGGGAACTACCAGGTAGACATCCTTCAAGTCCAGGCACGCCATCCAGTCGGACAGCAAGAGGACGTCATGGAGTAGATGGATCCCCTCCATCTTGAAATGGCGGTATACCAACCACCCGTTGAATTCCTTGAGGTTGAAAACTGGACGCCGGAATCCGTCGGCCTTGTCAACCAGAAAAATATTTCTGAAGAACCCTTGTGAGTGCAGAGTTGATCGGCAAATGGCTCCTTTGCAGAGCAGCTCGGAGACCTCCTCGTCGATCAACTGTGCTTCGAAGGCGCTGAACGATATCAGACGAGGAAGAACCTCCTGCCGGGGGTTTTCATAAAACTCTATATGAAAACCTTGAACGGTCTGAAGGAACCATGCGTCTGAAGTAATGTCCGCCCACACATTCCGAAAGGCAGCTAGTCGACCCCTGAAGTGAACTTGTGATGCTGGAAGCATACTTTCCATTGGAATTTCTGCCGCCAGCATTGGCTTTGAAGACCCCGCGTCCTCTGAGGTGTTGTCCTCTTGTCGGATAGAAGTTTGTATAGTTCGCAGTAGTGTTATACTGTCCACGAGTACAGCCTCGTCCCCTTAAAGAGTTTTGTTGGAAGCCGAGACCGGGCGAGCGGTCTCTGCCTCGCCCGTCCCCACGGAAAACCCGCTGATTTAAGACCCTTTTGATACTGGACTGGGCCTTGTCCAGAGAAGTAAATGTTGCGACAAATCTTCCCAATTCTTTAACAAAGTGGTAGCCGTAAAGGTCCCCTTGGGCCACTGCACCTGCCTCCGTGGAGGCCAAATCCCCAAGTTTAGGATCCAGTTTAATCAAAAGCGAGCGTGTCGCTCAGTGGACAGGGCACAATTAGCGTTGCCCATGAAGATAATAGTCCGCTGGGCCAATTGGAAAGGACTTCAGGGGAAATAGGGGACCCTGAGACTTTTGCCTCTTCCGCCATGTCCAGTATTTTCATCATTGGCCCAATAGCGTCAAGCAGTTTATCTTGACAGGATCGCCAGGACCGGTCCATGCCCTACCTGGGATCCTTCATGTATTTGGCCAGAAAGGTGGTCATCTTAGGATCCAACTCTGGTGTGAAAGCAATTTTGTCATCCAAAGAGGGTCTAGGGCACGCCCCTAGACAACCTCGAGCCTCCTTTTCAAGGGGCTTGCGAGCCGGCCCGCGACAAACCTGGCTACCTTATCGCCGGGAACCCAGGCCACCGATCGTGGGTGCATAATGTCGTCGGGATTAAGCATGTCAGAGTCCTCAGGGACTGTAGAAGTGGAAGGGGTCGCTGCCGGGCACCAAGGCCGTGAAGAGCCCGCCTCGTCATCTGTATCTCCTGGAGAATCATCATTGTCCGTCCCTGGGGAATGGGGCTCTAGGGGTTCCTGAGGGGCATCTGTTGGTAGAGGTAAGGGGACGGTCGGCAACACTGAAGCCAAAAACGCGGACTTAAGGCGCGTAGAAGCGTCCACCCCTTCAGGCCGCTGTTTCTTGGCCGGTGGAGGATTCTCACTAGACTGCTGGTTGGAATCTGCCAGGGGCTGTGCACGCGCTGACGCCAATTTAGCTCACTCCTGGACTATTTTCTCAGAGAGGCGTTGCTTCATAGAGCCAACCACCTCATTTACAACACGATAGATTGAGGTGTCAACTGCCTCGGAAAAATCATCATCCCAGGGCCTCCTTTTCATAGTATTCAGATTGGGCCTCCATAGCTAAGGGGAAGGTTACATTGACCAAAGAAGATACAAATAATTGAAGGGATAAATGTAGCAAACCCCTTGTCTATGTGCTTAGCACTACCAATTGTTTGTTTGGGAAAAGAAAAAAAAAACAAAGAGGGGCAGGCTGAAAGGCTGCACAGTTGTGGATAACCACAAGGGTCACGATAGGGCTACAATCACCCAAAACGCGCTATAGCCCTCAGTAAACTGACCGGGCCTCCTGCCTCCCAGCGCGTCTAATGCACAATGTGCGGGGAAAAAGCAGAGAGCGTTCGCGCGCTGACCGTTACCATCAACGGTGAAAGTGTGCACTACTGTGCTCTCGAGCGCGTCAATCGTGGGATAGATCCTGATATATGGACCCCCACCGGGGCGTAGAAACTGAAAAATGCAGGGAATACAACCCGTTAAAATGGGCGTCACAGGCCCTCTAGCGGGCCACAAAGGCACTGCGCCAAATGGGGGTCCCGCCGCATAAGGAGCAGAAAATCGCTCCTGCGGCGGATTAAGGAATCTGCAAACAAAGTCATACAAATGCGCAATCCAAGCAATTCAGAGGTACAATAAATATAGCACAATAAACATCAATAACCATAGCAATAAGGAGAAGAGAAATAACATAACTGGCTACGAAGCAGCGAAGAAAGAGGTAGGGGAGAGACAGACATGGGACTATGTACAAAGGATGGTGGAAATAATGGAAGGACTATGGACTTGCATTCCTCCCTGGATGTAGGGAGTTGTAGTTTTTTACTGTTTGTGATAATTTGTTGAATATCTTTCTGGCTGCTTGGATTTTGGATAGTAGTAAAAGTGAAGAGAGAAAAGCATAATCAGAAGCCTCCGGTCCTGACATAGAATTTATTTGTGCCTGTGACTATCCAGAAATTAAAGCTACAGTGTCAGGTGCAACGTTCATATGTCTAATTTTAATATTACGCACTAATTTTTTGCCATTCCCTAAGTCACCAGTACCACGTGTACTCTACAAAGAGAAGAAACACTGATCTGCACTTAAGAAATATTGTTTTTGCGAGACAAAGCTATTTCGCAACACAAAAAATTGCTTTATTAATATTTGATCGTGCTTTCTTTTTATGCTCTTAGCCTTGCGGATGCTGGACAGTTTGAGCTGTCAGCTATTCTGTCTGGATGTTTATCCTTAAATTCAATATGGTTCAGTATCACAAGGGCTTCAATTAGCTGTACAAGGATAATAATTTCAAGCTTGTTCTGAACGACTGACTGGATTTTGTTTATGATCCAAGAAATTATTCACAGCTTCCGGCTTCTTACTGGGGCACATAAACAAATGATACTTATACTGATACTAAGAAAAACATCTAATAACCCATATACCTACACATGTAGCTACACACCAACCCATGCAGCCACTTATACACAAAGTTACATTAATACATATATTTAAATATTTAAACATTACTCACTATTATTTATTTTCAGAAAGACACACATTCACTGGATGGTGTCATCAGTGATGTCATGAGTGATGTCACTGACCATGTCATGAGTGATGTAATATGTGACGTCATCAGCAGTGCATTGCACGGGCAAGTTATAGTGAGTCCAACTAACTATAACGTGGGAATTTCAATGGTTTTATGCGAGTAAAATTCCCAGCTAACTATAACTGGTGTAAAACCTATGGTTTTTTCAGTGAATTTAATAGGTTTTTTAAATGCCAATTCCTAACTATAACTGGTGTGAAACCTATGGTTTTTCAGTGAATGTCATCGGTTTTTTAATAGCAAATCTCTATAGGTATGAAATAATATTTTTTATAATGGATTTTATATTGTATAAATATGTATTTTTTTTATTTTTTATTTTTTTTAATATTTTTTGCCCGGTGCGCTCCCGGGGCGCGTACCGGTGAACTCACGGGTAAGCTCAATGTTACGGCGCGCCCCGGGGCGCGTACCTGGGAGCGTCCCGTTAGCGCTATTCCCGCGAACGAAAACAACATCGTGACGTATCGCGTAGCCGCGTGATGCGTCATATGACGCACTGCGTAAGCGCACCCGGAAGCACGCGATCGCATACGATCGTGCAACGTAAGCGCCCCGACGCGCTTACGCTACGCGCCCTGAGACGCGCCCCAGGGCGCGTAGCGTAAGCGCGTCAAGCCATGTGACTTTAAAATAACACTTTTCATTGGTTCAGAACATTTTTTTTTCCAAATATTGAGAAACCCACCCATTTCTCTCACTATTGCTTTGTACTTGGAGAGAGTAAGAGGTGTTCTTTGCAATATCTGCTTCTCAAAGTTTCCTGATCTACAGCAATGGCTGCAAGTGAGTCATCCAGCAGTGATTCTGATGGTTTTTTGCCTGAGGACCCTCCTCACCACAAAACAAAGGACCACTTCATTTGGAAATTTTTTGACATCCCTGAAGGAAAAAAAAGGTTAATGCTGCTAAGGTAACCTGCAAGATATGTGGCAGTATTTTATCCAGAGGCAATCCTAATAAAAAATATAGCTTTGGAAATGCCAATTTAATTAGGCATGTCCAGAGAAGACACCCAAAAAACTATGCCAGGGAGAGTGTGAGGGACCTGGCACGGAATTTACCAAGAGATGGCAGCAGCACCTCCACTGGTGGAGCAACACCTTCAGGAACACCACGTGGAAGAATGGTCCCTAACGTGCAGCCGGTGTTTGCAGGCATAACATTTCTGTGTGTGGACTGTGATGAACTGCTCTGTTATGGGGAGCAGAGCGTTGAACTCATTGCTATAAAGAGACAGGAACACCGCTGCCCTCCCCGTCCCTAATTTTTCACAATTTTTTGCTCCTGTTGAGCAGTTTTGGAATCCCTGTTTTTGTTTTTCCCCTGAAAAAAATCCAAAAAAATATAAAATCGTTTTAAAAAAGTATTAAAAAAAAAAGTTCTTTTCAGAACTACCTCCAATTTATAAAAAAATGCTACATTTTTTAAAAACTCTGTCACTCTTTTTTCTCCATAGTACGCTCCCCGGTACGCTCCTCGGTGCGCGTACCTGGCGCTCCCCCCGTGAAAATCGAAAAAAAAATTACTTTATTTTTTGCCCCACGGGACCCTTTTATGGCCCCCACATCAAACCTAGGGGTCAGGGGGGGTGTACCCTGCCCTCTTTTAGTCATTTCCCCCTTTTGTTTTTAGCCACCTCTTGTGTCTCGGTCCTACCGAGACACAAGATGGCGGCCGCTCCGGACTGTTTCGAATGTTTACAGACACCCGAGAGCCAATCAGCTTCCCGTGCGCAAGTCGCGTGGCGCGCCCGGAGCGCTCCCCGGTGCGCGTACCGGGGCGCGGCCATAGATATATACATTTTTTTTAACCTAAATTACTCAAAATCCTCTGGAGCACATATCTTGAGACATAGCAAAGGCACATTGGACTACCAGTCCCTACAATTTTGC
The DNA here is from genome assembly GCF_964261635.1 of Lissotriton helveticus. Taxonomy (NCBI): domain Eukaryota; kingdom Metazoa; phylum Chordata; class Amphibia; order Caudata; family Salamandridae; genus Lissotriton; species Lissotriton helveticus. The sequence goes on along the minus strand of NC_136071.1, from coordinate 513,288,193 downwards.
CAAGTTTGGTGAAAATACATTCAGCCGTTCGAGCTAAAAGTGCGACCGACCGCCCTATGGAAATTAACATGGGGAAAACACGTTTTGGGACCCCCCTTTTATCTCAGCCCCCACTTGACGAATCCCCCCCAAACTTTTCAGAGAAGGAGCGGAGCGCCGCGAGGCAAAGTTGCTGAAAGATTCAGGCTGATTCCTCAACCGGCGCCAAAGTTATTCCAAATAGAATGTTGCGATTTCCCTATGGAAATCAATCCCAACTATAACTACCTACTGGCGACTGCCAGTAGGTAATTATACATATATATATATATATATATACATATATACATATACATATACATATACTTACACATATATATATATATATATATTATTTGAGCTAACTATAACTCGCGCCCCCACAGTGCACTGCTGATGACGTCACATATTACATTACTGATGACATCGAGTGATTGTGTTTCTGTAAAGCTTAAATATAAATATGTATATTACCTACTGGCGGTCGCCAGTAGGTATATATAGTTAGGATTTTTTCTCTATGGGTTTTTTGAAAATTCTATGTCTAATAACTTTGGCGTTTGTGGACGGAATTGGCTGAAATTTTCAGGAAAATGGCACATTTTGTTTCTGAGCAGCCCTTGAAAATTTGGGGGGGGGTTCGTCCAGTGGGGGCCGAGAAAAAAGGGGGGTCCCAAAACGTGTTTTTAACATTGAGTTTTCCATAGGGCGGTTGGCCTCACTTTTAGCCCGAACGGCTGAATGGATTTGCACGAAACTTGGCAAAATTGTAGGGACTGGTAGCCCGATGTGCCTTTTGTAGGTCTCAATATATGTGCTCCAGTGGATTTTGAGAAATTAACGTTTAAAAAAAGATATATATCTGTAAGCGCGGACCAGGCAGCGCACTGGTTCGCGGACTTTTCGCGCAACGGAGCTTTGTGAAGCGAAGCTGATTGGTTCTCCGGCGTCTGTCAACATTCCAAACAGTCCGTAGCGGCCGCCATCTTGTCTCTCGGTAGGATCGAGAGACAAGAGGAGGTCAAAACAAAGGGGGAAATAACTATAAGGGGGCATAGTAGATCCTCGCTGACCCCCTAGGTTTGATGTGGAGGTTTTAAAAGGGCACCGCGGGGCAAAAAAAAATAATAATAATAATAATCGAACGGCTGAATGGATTTGCACGAAACTTGGCAAAATTGTAGGGACTGGTAGCCCGATGTGCCTTTGCTAGGTCTCAATATATGTGCTTCAGTGGATTTTGAGAAATTAACGTTCAAAAAAAGATATATATCTGTAACAGCGCACCGCTTCGCGTACTTTTCGCGTTACGGAGCTTTGCGAAGCGAAGCTGATTGGCTCTCCGGTGTCTGTAAACATTCCAAACAGTACGTAGCGGCCGCCATCTTGTCTCTCGGTAGGATCGAGAGACAAGAGGAGGCCAAAGCGAAGGGGCAAATGACCATAAGGGGGCATAGTAGATCCTCGCTGACCCCCTAGGTTTGATGTGGAGGTTTTAAAAGGGCCCCGCGGGGCAAAAAAAAAAAATAATAATAATAATCGAACGGCTGAATGGATTTGCACGAAACTTGGTAAAATATTAGGGACTGGTAGCCCGATGTGCCTTTGCTAGGTCTCAATATATGTGCTTCAGTGCATTTTGAGAAATTAACGTTCAAAAACAAGATATATATCTGTAACAGCGCTCCGCTTCGCGGAGATAAAATTATATCTGTATTACCTAGCTGTTGCTAACACCAGTTAGCGACGGCTAGTAGGAGATAGCGACCATCTTGGGTCCCACTTTGCATGTGAGTGATATTTATCACTAATGACATGCAAAGTGGGCATGCCAAGATGTTAGCGACTGGAAACAGTCGCTAACATCGCTATCTCCTATTATCAACTTTTGGAAATATTCGAGATAAGCGCGAATATCTCCAAAAAGTAACAGCTGCCCTGAGCAGTTCTTAGCCATGTTATCCAATGGGAGGTGGATAACATGGCTAAGAGCATTAGCTCGGTAATGCATGAATATCGCGGAGTTTTCAGCGATATTAATGCATTGCGCTCGTTTTTTATCGTATTTGCGATAAACCTTGATAATAGCAAGGTTTATCTGCGATAATTTCTGACGGTAAAAAAATCTTTGCAATGCATCGTTAGGGATAAATATCGCTTAACTTTGGTAATATGCCCCAACGTCTGTTAACGTTCGATTCGAAGGAAATCAGGAATTGTTGAAAAACATTGTGTGCGCCATCTTGTCTTTTTTCAAATGCCACACTTTTGTCGTGCACGGCAGCCATTTTAGATGCCTTGACCAGACCCACTCTGTGCACGCTGTCGATCCTTAGCATGGCTCCCCACCCTCGCAAGCATCTCACCCAGGCAGTGGTCACCCCCGCTCTCTGTCTTATGCATGGGTAATAAACCTCCCCCCATCTGCGCTGCTCTTCCCTGAGAATCACACCCTGTGCCCGCCCGACACCTCCCTTTCGCCCTATTCACTACCGCACCCTCTGACACTCCTTTTCCTCTGTGTCCGATTGTCCAGGCCGGTCCTAGGCTATCAGCTAGCCCTGCAGATGTAGTTTATGGCCACAGCTGTAAAGAATCACCCCTCTTCAAAGGAGTTATAGTAGATCAAGGCCCACACTCGATGAGATCCGTCACAGCAGAAGCGTTGCTATTATCTGAAAACCATCCTGTATTGTGATTGGGGAGGGGACCGAGCGTGAAGCGGAAGATTCCAGGGATGACTCTTTGTACATCAAAGTTTTTACAATTATGTGTCACATTAAAAATATATAGCACTCCGACAAAGTAGTAAGATTATAAAACTTTAATAATTTATAAATATATACAAGAAAACAAAAATAGTAATAACATATAAACATTTTTAGAGAAAAACAACGAAGTAGCGGTCGGCTGTGCGAATAGTCCCAACGCAGCACAACGTCCAGATTTCCGGCGTGGGGCGTCGCGGGGGGTGGGTCATCAGTAGCAAACTGTTGTGCGAATAGTTCCAAGGCAGCAGAACGCGCCGAAATCTAGATGACACGAAAGTGATGTCTAGTAAGTTGCCACCCAGCAAATAACGGCGTGGGGCGTCGCGGGGGGTGGGTCATCAGTAGCAAACTGTTGTGCGAATAGTTCCAAGGCAGCAGAACGATGGCACCAAGGTGATGTCCAGTAAGTTGCCGCACTGGTTTTGGTATCCTACAATGCTGCTCCGAATAACGGCGTGGAGCGCCCCAGGGGAGGCGGCGTGAACGGGCCTCTCCAGGTGGAGTCTCATCTGTTTTAGTGGGGCGCCCCTTTACCGTTTCAGTTGCCATTCCGTCCGCTTTTGGTCCACTGTGTCAAAATCCGCCATTCAGCTGAGTTGCGCCCACTCTTGCGGTGCAGCGATAGGCGGCTGCCACAGGACTCTCAAAATGGCGGCAGGCTCTTTCCTTTTTGGGCGTGGTCCACTGAAATGGCCCTGGGACACCTTGGGAATCGGACGCTTGTCTGCTAGGTCTTGGACCCCATTCTCGAAAGCGTCCCCTCCGCCTTGAGAATTCATCAAAAGTTTTGGGGGCCCCGACTCCTGCAGGCTTCTGGTGGGGAGCGGCTGCCATGATTGCTCGCGGAATGACCACGACGGAGCTACGAGATGGTGGTGCTCTCATGGTGACGCCAGTTTAGTCTGAAACATCCAGAAACAAGGTGGGGCTTTCATCGTTTGGGGGAAAAAAAAAGTTTTCATCCAATGAAATGTGTTGTTTTTAGGTCATATGATCAAGCCTTCCATCATTAGGAAACCAAAAGTAAAATGAACCAATGAAAAGTTTTATAAACAAGTCACATGACCTGTTATGCGGCATAGGGTATAAAATGCGGAGAAAATACGTTGGCACGTGAGGCGGCGTCAGTAGCGGACCGATGTGCGAATAGGCCGAAGGCAATACAACGCGCCAAGATCCGGATGGCACCGAGGTGGTGTCATAGTTGAGAGTTCTGAGCAGCGGTTGTAACACTGTCTGAAGCTTATTTGCAGCTGCTGCAGCTTCACTACGCGCCAAGATCCGGATGGCACCGAGGTGGTGTGTAGCAAGTTGCCGCACTGGTGTGGCCATCCTACAATGTTGAAAGTCGGCGTGGGGCGCCCCGTTGGCCTGTGAGTTTGCGTCAGTAGCGGACCGATGTGCGAATAGGCCGAAGGCAGCACAACGCGCCAAGATCCGGATGGCACCGAGGTGGTGTCTAGTAAGTTGTCGCACTTCTGTGGCCATCCTACAATGTTGAAAGTCGGCGTGGGGCGCCCCGTTGGCCTGTGAGATGGTGTCAGTAGCGGACTGATGTGTGAATGGGGCCAAAGGCAGCGCAACAATATTTTCTACTATATTTCCGGAGTAGAAGACACCACAAGGCGCTGAGATGCCAAGATCCGGAGGGCACCGAGGTGGTGTGTAGCAAGTTGCCGCACTGGTGTGGCCATCCTACAATGCTGAAAGTCGGCGTGGGGCGCCCCGTTGGCCTGTGAGATGGCGTCAGTAGCGGACCGATGTGCGAATAGGCCGAAGGCAGCACAACAATATTTTCTGACTGACACCACAAGGCGCTGAGATGCCAAGATCCGGATGGCACCGAGGTGATGTCTAAGTTGCGGACTGATGTGCGAATGGGGCCGAAGGCAGCGTAACAATATTTTTTGTATGGAAGATACCACTAGGCGTTGAGATGCCAAGATTCGGATGGCACTGAGGTGATGTCTAGCAAGTTGGTGTGGTCATCCTACAATGCTGAAACTCGGCGTGGGTCGCCCCATTAGCCTGTGAGATGGCGTCAGTAGCGGACCGATGTGCGAATAGGCCGAAGGCAGCACAACGCGCCAAGATCCGGATGTCACCGTGGTGGTTTCATAGTTGAGAGGCACTTCATCTGCAGTGGGGCGCCAAGATCCGGATGGCACCGAGGTGATGTCTAGCAAGTTGCTGTACTGGTGTGGTTATTCTACAATGCTGAAAGTCGGCGTGGGGCGCCCCATTAGCCTGTGAGATGGCGTCAGTAGCGGACTGATGTGCGAATGGGGCCAAAGGCAGCGCAACAATATTTTCTGACGAGAAGACACCAAAAGGTGCTGACATTCCAAGATCTGGATGGCACCGAGGTGGTGTCTAAGTTGCGGACTGATGTGCGAATGGGGCCAAAGGCAGCGTAACAATATTTTTTGTATGGAAGATACCACTAGGCGTTGAGATGCCAAGATTCGGATGGCACTGAGGTGATGTCTAGCAAGTTGCTGTACTGGTGTGGTCATCCTACAATGCTGAAACTCGGCGTGGGTCGCCCCATTAGCCTGTGAGATGGCTGTTCTTTGGATTTGGGCCTGGTCCACCAAAATGGCCCTGGGACACCTTAGAACTCGGACGCTCGATTTTTTTTTCCTTTCCTGTACATGCAAAAAAAGGTAAATGCCCGGTACGTTACACGCTTCATCTGCCACGATGAACTCTCCAGAGGAACCGAAAAAAAATATAGTTGTGGTAACTATACCATGCATCGTCATATGGAGAGGTGGCACCAATTAATTATAGTGCTGCATAAAAGAGAGATTTGGAGGAGAACCCCTGACCTGCTAGTACATTCATCAAAGAAGTGGCACTGAGAGCTTCAGAGGCAAGGGAAACGGTCCCAAATATTTAGAAGAACTTTGGAAAGATTAAAATGACATGTTTAGATTGTGGCAAATTAATTTCATGTGGACAGATGAGTGTTACTCTAATAAATACAGCATATGAAGATCATCATAGTCGATGGTTGGTAGAGACATTTTGACTATATCCTGGACCTGCCCGTCCTCGCCCAAAATGGCGCCAGAATAAATGGGACTCGTAACTCCTTGTTGTGTACTGGTTGCAGAACCTTGAAATCACGAGATACGTATGCAGTTTTGAAGCACATGGCGGGCGGGGACGAGAATTGATTGAATATTTCGACATCCCTATTGATATTAAGTTCTGATGTGTTATTGATTACTGTACTGTTGAAAGTTCGAATTAACGTCACCCATGGTACTTGCCCGCAAATGTATATCTAGATAATTTTATTGTAACTGGCCCTGTCGTATTTTAATTATAAAATGTACGTCCACCGATTCCGTAACTGTTAGACACCTTAGTTCTTGCAACCTAATGGCCCGCCCGTTACGTTCCTCTACAGTGTAAATGTCTATTCATCATATACGATTACAGTTTGCTCTGTGGCAGGCCCACGTGGTTATAGGCTCGTATTTGTATAATGAAATTTTCTCAATAAAGGTTTTTAAAAGAAAACATGGTAGTAGTATATACATTGGTAAAGTTTTTAATAATAGTGACTGTTTTAGAATCATTAAAAGGCAAGTGAAATAAAGCAGACCAATTACATGAAGGGTAAAAGGTATAATACGAAGGAACGCAGTAAAGATAAATGGTCAAGGGCTGTTGTGTTTTCTATTCCTGCAACATAAAGTGATCGATAAGAATCTCATATTCAGGCGTAGCGGCGACTAAGACAGCAGGTCGACCCTCTTTTGCTCAACGGCTCCGTCATGGGACGAAGAAACGCTCTTTTTCTCGAAAAAAGAATATATTTTACTTGCAGGACAGTTGTAAAATTTCCGGGAAAGTACATTAGCCTGGAACATTATAACATATATTTAAGAAAAAATAATGTTCGGAAGTAATGAAAAGCGTAATTTTTAGGTCATATGACCAAGCCTTTCATCATTACAATAAGAAAAGTAAAATGAACCAATGAAAAGTTTTATTAACAAGTCACATGACTTGTTATGCTTACGTTACGCGCTGCGCGCCCCGGATGACTTCCGGATGCGCTAACGCGGCGCGTCATATGACGCATTACGCGACAACGCAGGTACAGAATATAGTCAAAATGTCTCCACCAACCAGCGGTCGGAACACAACCCCTTTCAGCAGGCTAAATAGTTCTGTTAAATGACAACAGAAGGGACAGGCAACAAGAACCATCAGTCAAAGAGGGGAGAGCTAGTTCTTCTCTACCGGGTTACATTGGGGCGCTACCGGAACTGATCGAATTGGTAGTCTACAGTGTTTCTGGATGTTTCAGACTAAAGCTGGGGTTAGCATGAGAGCAGCACCATTTCGTAGCTCCGTCGTGGTCATTCCGCAACCAATCATGGCAGCCGTTCTTTATCGTTATTTTGGGCGGGGTGGGTGGCGGAGCCGAGTTGTTTTGCAGCCATCATTGTGTGGAGTTCAGTTCATCTCACTAGTTTTGTATTTGTCATGAGGGGTTGTTCCTAATGTTTCTATTTTAGCGAGGTCAAAAAGAGATCCCATTAGTGGCCTACTGATTTTGCTCGATTCCTTTTCTTTTTTTTTTTACACGATTTTTCGTTATCTGCAAAGACTGAACAGAGTATTGCGACTCTGTGTTTGTTTGTAAATAGAGAATGAACCAAAGAGAACTAATTCTAAAACAGTAAATACTTGGATAACAATCAATCAAATGGAGAGAGAAGCAGGCACGACGGATTACAATGGGGGCAAAGACCTGCGTTAACTACCTTTCACTATCTGCAAAGAGAGAGTACTCCTAATAGAAATGAGGGGGGGGGCACCATTCAAAGCAGATCAGTGTGCATAAACACGAAAATGTTTTCACTTACCACGTACTTGACATTCGACAGCTTATGATATTTGCTATTAAAAAACCATTGAAATTCACTGAAAAAACCATAGGTTATAGACCATATATAGTTAGGAATTAGCATTTACAAAACCTTGAAAATTCACTGAAAAAACCATAGGTTATAGACCATATATAGTTAGGAATTAGCATTTAAAAAACCTTATTTTACTCACACAAAACCATTGAAATTCCATATATAGTTAGTTGCACTAACTATATATCGCGCACCTGCAATCCACTGCTGATCATGTCACATATTACATCATTCATGACATGGTCAGTGACATCACTGATGACATCACTGATGACATCTCAAATGACATCACTGATGACATCACTGATGACAACATCCAGTGACTGTATGTTTCTGTAAAGTTAAAATATATCTTACATATTGAAGAATGAGTGGATGTATAAGTGTCTGGATGAAGGATTTAGTAGGTGCGTGACTGACTGTATGAGTGAGTGATTAAATGTGTCTCACTGAATGCATGGGTTAGTGACTAAACTGTCTTAATTTGTGCATCATTATGTCTGTTGTTCTGTAAACTGCTGCATGTGTTGATCATTAGCTATACGAGAGGCTATATGTGTTATTAATTGCTTGCCCAAGTATTTCTATGGGAGATTGAGTTTGTGTGGGGGTGGCTGGAAGGTGTGTGACTCTATGCATAGATGTGTGAACAGTTTATTCACTAGGTGTATGAGTTCAAGAGTGCATGTGGAAACAGCTACATGGGCAGTTGACTGTGTGCATGAGTGTATTGATGAGTGAATGGATATCTCAATGCTACATGTCATAGTAAGTACATATGTAAAACACAGTACATGTGAGAGTTGGCATATATAAATAACTGTGCATGAGAGCCACCGAATGAGTGAGTGGTTGTATCGATCATTGTGAACTTGTATCAGGGATTGTATAAGAGAGTAAATATGTGTTAGTATATGTTTCAATAAGTAAGGTGTGTTTAACTGTATAGTTGAAGAAATGGAGATGAGATTGTTTCTTTGCATGACTGACTGGGTGTGTGAGTAACTCCATGGATGAGTGGAAGTGTGTGAGTGTCTGTATACACTGAGTGTATCTAAGGTTATATTAGAGTCTGAAGAGGTTTATCGTATTAGCACAAGAATGATGTCAAATGAGATGTCATCAGTGATGTCATCAGTGATGTCATTTGAGATGTCATCAGTGATGTCATCAGTGATGTCACTGACCATGTCATGAATGATGTAATATGTGACATGATCAGCAGTGGATTGCAGGTGCGCGATATATAGTTAGTGCAACTAACTATATATGGAATTTCAATGGTTTTGTGTGAGTAAAATAAGGTTTTTTAAATGCTAATTCCTAACTATATATGGTCTATAACCTATGGTTTTTTCAGTGAATATATATATATATATATATATATATATTTATATATATGTGTATGTGTATGTGTATCCATCTATCTATATATATAAAAACAAAAGAATGTCCGTTTGTCCATTATGCATTACTACACCATTCATCCGACCGGCATGAAACTTTGGGAAGTTGTTGAGTACACTCCCGGGAAGGTTTCTGGCTTTAAATAAATAAATAAATAAAAACATTTGTTAAAAGTTGTTGAGTACACTCCCGCGAAGGTTTCTGGAAACAAAAAAAAAAGAAAAATGTGTTAAATATCGGCCCCCGGCCACCCAGGGCCCTCATAATCTTTCCAATACTGAACGTTTAACGTTTACGGTGCGACTCGCTTTTGCAATGACCATCAACAAAGCACAAGGACAATCGCTGCAAGTGTGTGGACTAGATTTGGAGAATCTGTGCTTCTCACATGGACAAAGCAAAGCACAAGGATAATCGCTGCAAGTGTGTGGAATAGATTTGGAGAATCCGTGCTTCTCACATGACAACTGTATGTGGGCAGCTCAAGCGTCGGAAAACCTTTTGATATATTCGTGTACGCACCAGACGAAAAAACAAAAAATAACGTGTATCCACAAGCACTCGAATAAATTAACAGAATTAAAACAACACTTTAAAATGTTTTCCATATTAAAATGAATAAGTTTCAATAAAAATGACACAATGTAAATTGAATGTTAGCATAACAAGTTTCCTTAAATTTCCTTTATTCTGAGTTCGCAGCAACGCGTAAGCTAATCATTATATATATATATATATATATATATATATATATATATAAATAAATAAAACAGGATCCCAAAGATTGACCGCGGTGGGCCAAACAAGGGCACAGATTCCAGTTAAAGATGCAATAAAGAAATGTTATTGTCTTACCATGTCAGGATGACGCATTTGGACCTCAAGCCTGTGGTCTTGATCACATAGTGCGCTAAGGTGAGAGGCATTCAATTTATAGTTTCTTGAGTGACTTTACTATGTTCATAGTGACATTGCAAAAAATGTTACTCTTTTGCAGCATGTAGTAAAACATCTGGTCATTCAGTGATGACTAGGCGCAGCAATGACATGCAATTTTTGTAGCAGGCATGGAGAAAAGACTACCCCTCTATATGTAGGTGTGGATGGCCATATGTTCTGTAACATCAGTTGTGCGCAGCAGATTAGAAGTTAAGCTTGTGTGCTGGCGGTGCCGGCGGCATGGTAATAGATTAAAAAAAATATGATAAATGAATGCAATGATTGGGTTTGAAGTCTCCCAAATGTTGTCTGATGGAAAACAAAATTAGACGGTATCCCTCATGAATCGTGGGTCTGTGAATACATCCTAGAAACCATGAGTGCCATGTGGCACAATTAAATGTGGGAGGAATCCGGCGTACCATCATAACTAGGAGGGGAACAATGTATTTAACACATTCATATTTTTAAAAGCGTGTGGAAGCCAATGCCAAAGTCTATGTATCAGTCGGCACGCAACTAATTCTGATGATATATATATTAAGGTGTATTGAAATATGGTTGGGTGTATGAGTGTCTGAGTAGATGATTTAGTAGGTGCGTGACTGACTGTATAAGTGAGTGATTAAACCGGTCATACAGAATGCATGGGTTAGTGACTAAACTGTGTGAATGTCTGTATTAGTCTGTCAGTTGGTGTGTAAGCGGCTGCATGGGTTGGTGAGTAGTCTAATATGGGCTATTGATTGGTTGTCTGGGTATCTGTGTGGGTGCCTGAGAGTTTGTGTGGGTGACTCTGCATAGATGTGTGAGTGGGTAATTCACTGGGTGTATGGGTTCAAGAGTGCATCTGTGAAGGGCTGTATGGGTTGGTGAGTGTGTGTATGGGTGTGTTAGTGAGTGAATGGATGTCTCAGTGGTACATGTGTAACTGCATATGTGAAAGGCAGTATTTGTGAGTGTTGGAGTACTTAAATGACTATGTGAGAGTGTGATTGTGAGAATGGCTGTATGGATGAGTGTGCGTGTATCAGTGATTGTATAAGAGTAAGTATGTTTTAGTATCTGTATGAATAAGTGAGGTGGTGAGTGTATAACTATATAGGTGAGTAAATGAGAGTATGAATGATTCTTTGCATGATTGACTAGGTGTGCGAGTAACTATGGATGAGTGGCGATGTGTGAGTATCTGTATAGGTGTATGAGTGCAAATGATACTGCTGTATTGATAAGTGACTGCATGTATGAGTGACTGTATGGGTGAATGAGTGGACGTATGTGTAGACCTAGGAATCAGTGAGTGGGTATGTAGTAACTTGTATTGGTGTGGCTATGGTTCCGAAAATGGTAGTCTGTATTTTAGAGTGGGTGTATCAAAGGTTATATTAGGCTGTGAGGAGGTGCATCAGATTATCACGTGGATGATGTTATCAGTGATGTCATTTGAGATGTCATCAGTGATGCCACTGACCAGGTCATGAATGATGTAATATGTGAAGTCAGCAGTGCATTGAGGGGGCGAGTTATAGTTAGTTCAACTAACTATAACGGCCGAATTTCTCTGGTTTTGTTCGAGAAAAATGGCCAACTAACTATAACGTCCCTAAAACCCATGTTTTTTTCAGTGAATTTCTATGGATTTTTTAAAGGCTAATTTCTAACTATAACGTCACTGAAACCTATGTTTTTTTTAGTGAATTTCAAAGGTTTATTAAATGCTAATTTCTAACTATAACTTCCCTGAAACCTATGGTTTTCTCCGTGAATTTTAAAGGTTTTTTTACATGATAATTTCTAACTATAATGTCCCTGAAACGTATGGCTTTTTCACTGAATTTCTAAGGTTGTTTAAATGCTAATTTCTAACTATGCCTACAGAGGTAGGACATGTAAAGAAAGAGGAAGAACGGCGCAGAAAGAAGCAAGAGAAATGCAGAAAGAGGCAACAGAAATCCAGAAAGACGAAGAAAAGTGCAGAAAGAAGTAAGAGATATACAGAAAGAACCAACAGAGGTGCAGAAAGAGGCCTTGTTTCAAATTCATCCTGTGCCCCTAACTTTTAACTGACTGGTACTGGTGGTAACTGACTAACAAGGCCCGGAGTCAGTGCTATGCTGAAGGACACTTAGAATACAGTGAAAACACCTACATACACTTGGGTACACTATTGGTTGGGGTATCCCTGTTTATGGCATGACCTCCCCTGTAAGGCCCTAGTACATAATAGGGCAGGGGGATTAAAAATACCTCTAACTCAGAGGTGCAGAAAGAGGTAAGAGAGGTGCAGAAGCAGGCAGGAAATGTGCAGAAAGAACCAACAGAGGTGAATAAAGAGGCACAAGGGGTTCAGAAAAAGGTAGGAGGGGTGCACAAAGAGACAAGAGTGTCACCCAAAGAGGCAGGAGGGGTGCTGAAGGAAAGGAGAGATGTGCAGAAAGAGGCAAGAGAATTGCTGAAAACAGAGGTGTAGAAAGAAACAAGAGAAGTGCAGCAAGAGGCAAGTGAGGAGCAGCGAAAAGCAAGAACAGTGCAGAAAGAACCAACAGAGGTGCTGAAACAGGCGTGAAGGGTGCTGAAAGAGCAAGAGAAGTGCAGAAAGAGGCAACAGAGGTACCGAAAGAGAAAAGAAGGGTGCAGAAAGAGGCAGGAAAGGTGCAGAAACAGGGAACCAGGGTGCAGAAAGAGGCAAGAAAGGAGCAGAAAGAGAAAAGAGGAGTGCAGAAAGAGGCAATAGATCAGCAGAAAAAAGATAATAGAGGTGCAGAAAGAAGCAAGAGATCTGCAGAAAAAAGCAACAGAGGTGCAAGAAGGATGCAGAAAGGCAAGAGCAGTGCAGAAAGAACCAAGAGAAGTGCAAAAAGAACCAGGAGAAATGCAGAACGAACCAAGAGAAATGCAGAACGAACCAAGAGAAATGCAGAAAGAACCAAGAGAAATGCAGAAAGAAGCAACAGAGGTGCAAAGGGAGGCACGAGGGGTTCAGAAAGAAGGAAGAGAAGCGTAGAAAGAAGCAACAGAGGTACAGGAAGAAGCAACAGGTGCAAATGGAGGCAAGAGGGATGCAGAAAGAGGGAAGAGAGGTGCACAAATAGAATAGAGGGGTGCAGGAAGGGTGCAGAAAGAAGCAAGTGAGGTGCAGAAGGAGGCACGAGCGGTGCAGAAAGAAGGAAGAGGAGTGCAGAAAGAAGCAACAGAGGTGCTGAAAGAGGCACGAAGGATGCAGAAAGAGGCAAGAGAATTGCAGAAAGAGGGAAGAGAGATTCAGAAAGAGGCAAGAGAGGTGTAGAAAGAGGCAAGAGAGTTGCACAAATAGGGAAGAGGGGTGCAGAAAGAGGCAGGAGATGTGCAGAAAGAATTAACAGAGGTGCAGAAAGAGGCAAGAGAGGTGCAGAAAGAAGCAATTGAAGTGTAGGACGAGGCAATAGAGTTGCAGAAAGACGCAAGAGATGTCCAGAAACAAGCAAGAGAAGTGCAGAAAGAGCTAAGAGAATTGCTGAATGAAGCGACACAGGTTTAGAAAGAAGCAAGAGAAGTGCAGAAAGAGGCAATTGAGGTACAGAAGGAAGCAAGAGCAGTGCTGAAAGAACCAATAGAGGTGCAAAAAGAGGCAAGAAGGGTACAGAAAGAGATAGGAGAGGTACACAAAGTGGCAAGAAAGGTACAGAAAGAGGCAAGAGGGGTGCAAAAAGGAAGAGAAGTGCAGAAAGAGGCCAGCGAATTACTGAAAGAAGCAACAGAGCTGTAGAAAGAAGCAAGAGAGGTGCTGAAAGAGCCAAGTGAGGGGCAGAAAGAACAAAGACAATTGCAGAAAGAAGAACAGGTGCAAAATGAGGCAAAAGGGTGCAAAAAGATGTAAGAAGGATACAGAAAAAGGCAAGAGATGTGCAGAAAGAGGGAAGGGTGCAGGAAGAGGGGTACAGAAAGAAGCAAATGAGGTGCAGAAAGAGGCAAAAGACGTGCAGAAAGAGGGAAGACAGTTGCAGAAAGTAGAAGAGATTTGCAGAAAGAGGCAAGAGAAGTGCAGAACGAAGCAAAATAGGTCCAGAAAGAACCAATAGAGGGGGAAAAAAGGAGGCCAGAGGGGTGCAGAAAGGGGTAGGAGAGGTGCAGAAAGAAACAAGAGAGGTACAGAAAGAGGCAGAAGGGGTGCAGAAAGAAGTAGAGAACTGCAGAAAGAAGCAACAGGGGTGCTGAAAGAGGCATGAAGGGTGCAGAAAGCGACAAGACAAGTCAAGAAAGAAGGAACAGAGGTACAGAAAGAGGCAAGAGAGTTGCACAAAGAGGGATGCAGAAACCGGCAAAAGGGGTTCAGAAACAAGCAAGTGCAGTGCAAAAAGAGGCAAGAGGGGTGCAGATAAACAAGAGAGTTACAGAAAGAGACAAGTGAAGTGCAGAAGGAGGCAAGAGAACAGCAGAAAGAGGCAATAGAGGTGCAGAAAGAGGCAATAGAGGTGTAGAAAGATGGGAGAGGGGTGGATAGAGAAGCAAGAGGGGTGCAGAAAGAAGCAAGACAGGTGCAGAAAGAGACAAAGGAATTGCAGAAAGAAGGAAAAGAGGTGCAGAAAGAGAAGAAGAGTGCAGAAAGAGGCAAGAGGGGTACTGAAAGAAGCAAATGAGGTGCAGAAGGAGGCAAAAGACGTGCAGAAAGAGGGAAGAGCTGCAGAAAGTAGAAGAGATTTGCAGAAAAAGGCAAGAGAAGTTAAAAAAAAAAAAGAAATGTGCAGAAAGAAGCAACAGAAATGCAGAAAGAAGCAAGAGAGGCGCAGAAGGAAGCAAGAGTGGCTTGCACACCATTAGTACCAATTTAACACCCACATTTAGTAATAAGTAACAGTTTACCATTCTAGGTTTGCAAAGGGCCTTCCCCACTTGTTGCTGCATTTTTGGTAAGGCTTGAGCAGTTTGATCTAGAAAGGCTTTTTTTGTTCAAATCTGCAGATTATGAATTATGTGGCTAATGCAGAAAATGTATAATTGTGCGAAAGTCAGTGCAGCCAAACAGTCGCATAATTCCAGTGGCCCTGCTCATACCTCTGACTAGGTCTGCAAGTGCTCCTCAGTGATTCCTTCTTTTTTTGTCTCACTAAGAACATGGTTTAGCTTCTATGGAAACAAGGAAGACTAAACCGGAGGTTACCACTCCACAACACAGACTACCATACCACATAATTATTCTCCATAACACATAATCCAACTGTACATAATTCCTATACACTAAATACCACATACTTTCTAGCTACATAATTTCACTGCACAACATACCACATAATTACACAACGTACATCCCCTTCACTACAAAAAACATTAGTAAAAAACGTTTACATTTACAACGGCAGTAGCTCAAATTCTCGCGAATGCGAAACCAATTACACTGCAAACACTTCTTTAACTAGTAGTCGCGTTTGCAGCATGGTGGAGAAAGGGTGCTGGGCCTCTGACCAGCGCTCAGGAATTTCGCTGCATAGGATTCCCAGGAGTTACCAGAAGGGCTTCTTGGCCCTCAAAATCCCTCAGGAGTAAAGTGGACTTCATCTCCCATCCCATAGTCTACCCGGAGGCACATTTGCAGAGTGGTGGAAAAAGGGGGCATGGCCTCTGAAGACTTCTTAGCAATCCTACTGTGTGGGACTTACTGGAGGTAACAAGAGGGATACTTGGCCCTCAAGGACAACCTTGGGGGCCAACTACCCCTCATATTACCTCCAGTAAGTACCACACAGCAGGATTGCTAAGTTCTTATATTAGGCCACGCCCCCTTTTCCCATCACTCTGCAAACGCGCTCCCTAGCGCGCTCATGGATAAGGATTGAAGTCCCCTTCGTTGCTTAGGGTCCTTTAGGGACCCACTAGCCTATCTCTTACCTCCAGTAAGCCCCACACAGTGGGATTGCTGAGAAGTGGACACAGGCCATGCCCCCTTTCTCCACCACTCTGCAAATGCGCCCCCTTAGCGCGTTCTAAGTTGGGGGATTAAGTACACTTGAATACTGAGGGTCCCTGGGGGCAACTGGCCCACCAGGTACCTCCAGTTAGCACCACACAGCTGGATTGCAGAGTGGTGGTCCGAGGCCTCTCCCCCTTTTTACACCACTCTGCAAACACGCCTCTTGGCACACTGCTGCTCAGGGGATGAAGTCCACTTGTGTCCTGAGGTTCTCAGGACACAAGAGAATCTCATCGCTCCACCAGCAGTGCGCGCCGGGGTAATATTTAGTGCCCCGGGGAGGTGGTTCCCAGGGCAGTGTGGTGGGGCTCGAACCCCCTCACTCTAATTATTAGTTCTAGCCCCGGGGAGGTGGCGGTCCCCGGGGCTTGGGGTGGCCCACAAGGCCCCCCAACACAATTTTAACAAAGCCCCGGGGAGGTGGCGGTCCCCGGGGCTTGGGGGATCCGCAAGGCCCTTATTTAATTAAAGCCCCGGGGCCTTGTGCCCCCGTGCATAAATTATGACGCCCCGGGGAGGTGGCGGTCCCCAGGGCTGTGGGCGACCCCACACCTTAATTTAGAATTGCCCCCGGGACCTGGCCTACCCGGGTTTTTTTTAACAAACGAAGCGAATTTCGTCCGGATCCACGCACCCTGCACGAATTCGGTCGAAGTTATTATAAAAAATGCTTATGCGGGGCTAGGGGTCCTTGTGAGAACCCCTGAGCAGACCTAGGCTAGGGGTCAGGGTGTTTCTACCATGCCCCCTTTTCTTGTTTTTTACCTTTTTTTTAAGCTTTTTCTTGTGACTCGGTTACCAAGTCACAAGATGGCTGCCAACACATTCTGGTTTGGAATGTTGGCAGCCAATTAGAATTGAGCTTCTGAGGGTTCGCAAATCCTCCTGGTGCTCTGATATCTTCATTTTTTTTTTTTTTTATTTCTCAGCAACTACTGAATGGATTTACACCATTGAAAAATATGAGTGTTTTCTGAACCAAGAGCTACTTGTTTGCTAAATTTGGTGTAATTCCGTTCAGCAGTTTAGGCTGTAGCTGTGTCTAAAGTTTTCTATGGAAATTTACATGGGTGAAACTAGTTTTGGGCCCCCTTTTTATTCGGTCCCCCACTTGACAAATCACCCCGATAATTTCACGACAGAGCTGACTGCAGCGGGCCATTAGTTATGAAAATTTCACGAAGATTCGCCAACCGGCGCCAAACATATTGGCAAAAGAAAAAAAATCGCTTTTCGAATAGAAACAAGGTCCTAACTATAACTACCTACTGGCGACCAGCAGTAGTGTGTGTATGTGTGTGTATAATTATATATTCGTTTTTGAGAAATGGAGGTTAAAAAATATTTATATATCTGGACTTTTCGGTCCGTGAGAGGCACGAGAGACCCTAGTGGGACGATCAATTCAAAAACAGAGTGGTCTGAGTTGCCCAGGGAATTTTATTTCCTTTGGGCCATCCCCCTGCAGGGGGAGTCCTAAGCCTGCAGGATCGAGAGCTCTGATTAGCTGTCAGAAACATGAGAAAAATGTTGCTGGCAGCGATTACAGGACTCTGGGACTAAAAATAAAAATATATTAAGGGGCAGCTTAGGGAAACCCTACCCTCCTAGGCCCTGTGGGGGCACCCAAAGGGACCCTCTTCAGACCAATATATAAAAGAAACTGGTGGTGTTTGCTGCGAAGCAGCGGGGCTACCACAGGATTAGTGCAATTAAATTTGGGGCTGACTGTTTTATTTTTAATATGGGGAGATGGGCTTGTTTAGGGCCCCCCTCCCCGGGCCCCTTTTGCATAGGACGGGGGTCCTTAGCGGCACTCTTGCGGGCAGGAACATTTTGATTCCGCCGACTTCTGCTCTATGGGTGGGAGCAATGCCTGCTCCCGTACCATGCGTGGAGCCGGCTGGGCCGCAGGGGTCCAGGGGCTCCCTCCATGGCCTCCGGCATATGGTATGTTGATTAGGTGGTCATCAGGGGACCCACATCTGGTACTGGGAGATGGGATCTGGGTCTGAGAAAGCCTGGGGAGAGGGCCGCACAGCCCCCCACCCCTTTAAAAGTACATATGGCCCTCTTGGATTTGGTCCCCATGGCCTATTGAGGCCCGCAAAGGCTCGAAGAGGTGGTCCTCACAGCCCCCCTTATATTTTAAAATTACATATGCAACAACCATCCGAAGTCTATGAGGTGTCATATAGGTCATGTGGGTGTAGTTAAATGGAGTATACTTCAATCTAGTATTGCAGGAGACTTTAAGGGTACTCTAGGATTCCAACCCATTATGTGTCTGTGATGTCCTTTCCTAGAATAGTATCTCAACTGCTGCGCAGTGTGCGGGTCATTTCCAGTTGGAAAGCATAAAACCACTTTACTTGGTGTCTCGCAGTGCCTAGAGTAATAACAGAGTGTAGTACTGCATGCGTCTTGGATTCTTCTTGACCTCAACCCCCATAATGCCCCAAAGGTGCATAAGTTAGGAACTGACCTGGTGGTAGTTTTGGAAAGTAGGGACCCCTACATACAGAAATGAACTTGCTAGTCATAGGGAAATAATAACTTAGGGAAAAAAAGACTTAAAGCAAGTATGCAAAAAACAAAAATGATGAATTTCAAGGCAACACAACAGTAATAGTATATAAAACAATGTGCATTATAAAGTGAAAAACATGACCATTGTTGATACATTTTCTATCAAAACCTTTTTATTTTAGTTATAAATTCCGTTTTTGGGTTATTTAAATCCAATATCAAAATATTCATAAATAATAAATGTTAAAACCATGAATGCATAGAAAACAATACAACACAATCATGTATCCATAGGAAAACAATACAATTGATATAGACAATTAATCATTTGTGTAATGTTGTGAAGTAGGGAGATATAAATTCACTGTGAACAATGGGAAGGCTGACGGTAGGTGGAAGCTACGCACGTTTCGGCTGGAGTGCCTTCATCAGGGGAGCGTCTCAACTCTCACTATTTCTAGATCGACAAAGGGCTGCAAAAGCTGTAACCTTTACTCCTTGGCTGGATTATACATTAAAAGTGCCTGTGTTTTATATACAGACAGGATCTTCTGTTGGACAGGATATTTTCCAAATCCTGTGCACTGATCTCGAAGCCCTTTGGACTGGTTACCATGAGACGAACAACTACAAATAGTAAGGCAAACTGTAAATAAGGATTCTAAACATGTGGCATTTAACAGTTCCTCCTCTTCCTGCACCTTCATTAGGTACCAACTGTAATCCTAACACCGCAACCGGTTAAGTGCTTGGTGGTATAACGCAAGTGTTTGTTTCAGGGTGTCAAACCCATCTGGTCTGGACCCCTGTTCATTATCCAATTTGTGTAATGTATTTTCTGGGACTTTCAGTTCCCGATGGAATTCTCTATTAGTCCCAATTGACTGTGCCATGCAGTGCCCCCTCATCACTACCTTGAATGCCTCCCATTCCACTAGCGATGTAGAGGCCGTGCGTGAATTATTAGCACAATAGGTATCTATAGCTGTGCCTACCGTCTCTTTAAAATAGGGGTCTTCAAGTGCCATTGGGTTTAACCGCCACAGCGGTATTAGTTGCCGTTTCCCCACCGGTTGGAGCGTCAGCAACGGGGGCTGCATCCCAGATACTCCGTGTGGGTGGTGGAGCAGCTCAGGCCTTCCCTCCGGAGAGACTCAGTGTAGTCAGAGGTCATCTGCCGTTCTTGGAGATATGCTCGGCAGGTTGATGCTGTCTGCGTGCAAACTATTCGATTCAGAGCGCTCAGTCCCATTAGTCGAACCAGAGCCAAGATCTGAGGCTGAATCCCCGGGGATTCGACAGAGTATCCCCAGCTACCGGAGAGAGACATGAGAGGCACTTGCTGCACCTGAATGACTGTGGGCCCTGGAGGCCTTGGGATGGCGGCTTGGATGCCTGACTAGCGAATCCAGGTCTGCGACCGTTTCTTCCAGAGCGCGCTGCTGTGAGACCCTTTAGAAGCCTGTGGCATGGAGCAGTGGGCACATAAGGAGCACACGACCTGCACCCCCTCTGGCCTGTAGTCCTGCCGTGTTCGGGGCACGGCATCGTTGTTCACCCTGGGTCCTGCGGAGGAAGTCCAGGCGGAAGTGGTGAGTGGGGCATCGCAGTGACGGCCCTGCCTGAAGCAGAGACGCACAGAGCAGTACCTCAGTCAGGCAGCAGGGGCTAACTACGGCCTCAACCAGGTGAGCGGCCAATAATGACTGGGAGGGTCTGCATACATGGCACTAGCTCCCAGGTTACAGGGATCCCTGAATGGGTGCACCGCAAAGATGCGGACAGGGGAGTCACTTTCAGATTGATGCCAGAGCTGCCTGGTGTTTTTGCGGGCGCTGGTGTTGATACTCCAGAGTGGGACATGTGGAGGCCTGCGGTGCTGGGCAGCCAACGCGCGAAAAGTCTGTGTCCTACACCACAGCTGATCTGTTAGCAGCGTGGTAGAGGCGCGGCTCTGTTGACCGCTGCGAGACCCGTGGCGGGCAGCATACAGAAGCTTCCTGGCCAGAACGGCTCCCAGCAGTGAGGTGGAGAACATCTACAAACCCCTGCCCACGGGGTAGTGCCTCAGGTGAGTGGCGAGAACAATTGTAGTCTTGACCAGGCAGGATACCCACATCGCCTGAGGGGGGCCTGTTTGTCTTCCTGTACAGATTTACCCCTTCGGCTGTAATCCAGCAGTGACTCTAAAAAACCTGTGGTGAGGTGCATAGAAAGATAAGGGAATCACCTATAGGATATTCCCAGTACCTGCAGATCGTTAAGCGGAAACCTCACCAGAAGGGCCTACAATTGATAAACGGCATGGAAACAGGTAGCCCAATCACGATTGCTACAGGCCGGAGTACGGGACAGAGCGGACATCCTGGTGGGTCCCACCACACAGCAAGCAGACTTACCAGCTATCTGGGGTGACAAGAGGGTCCGGGAGGGGGCCCAACAATCGTACCTCTGGGCAGCTTAGATTACCACTTTATACACCCTGCTGGATAACAGAGGTGAACAACGTTTTTTTTTTTACTGTAGATAATAGGTGCTTATTAGTAAAAGGTTTCCAGGACCCTGGTACCCCTCACCCAAGGGAGAATAGGGAAGGCCAAAATAAAGACATCAGGAGCCCCCCAGATACAGGAGAGAGTGGAGCCCGCACAGACCCCAGTGGACTCATTGACATCAATTGATCTGATAAAACAGCAACTGGCTAAAATCCTGGATGTGATTGCAGACACCAAAGCCACTGAAGACCAGGATATCAGCACTGTCTCAGTGGGGCTGGGCTGCTCCGAACTGAGCACTATAAGTTAACAGAGAGAAAACGGCAGAATCCTCCATTACCCAACAGATCCTCACTCGCTAAGTCGTTGAGCTCACCGAACAGGTCAATGTGCTGGAACGCTGGGCCGAAGACGCCGAAGGGCGAAATAAGCAAAATGATGTGCAGATAGTGGGCTTACCAGAGGGGGCAGAAGGCACGGACATAGCCACCTTCCTGGAATCCTGGCTCTGCACAGTGGTAGTCCGGAGGGTCTCACAGCATTTTACATGCTCGAAAGCGCATATGGGGTCAGCTCTGGCCCCAGTCGCCCGCTACAACAGGTGGTGGCGAAGCTCCTCCACTATAAAGATAGAGATGTTATCCTACAGAAAGGACGCACCTATGTCCCGTTTACAGTAGACCAGTGTTTCCCAAACTGGGGTCCGCGGACCCCCAGAGGTCCGTGACACATCCCCAGGGGGTCCGCAGGCAACAGTTTTAAAAGCACAGAAAAGTTTCTTGTATAATTAGCAGCTTTCCAGCAACAATAAAAGTGTCAAGATAAAGCCAGTGATTAATGTACCTGCTGGAGCGTGAGGAGAGTTTTGTTTAGTGGCAGCTTTGACTTAACTAATGTAGCACAGAGGTTTAATGTGCCTACTGCAAAGAACGTGTAACATGCATTTTAAAAAGCAGCATTTATGTGCATAGGTTCGTGGTTACTGCTTTTGTCACAGAGATTCTTTTGTTACTGTGCACTTCATAAGTGACAATCGTAATGTAGTAGAGGGACCTATAAACTGTCATCAAAGAGCTGCTTGCAAACTGCATGGTACCAGTTAGTAACTTTTGTTTTTTCCCCAGTTCTTCATTATCCTGATGCTGCTAAAAAGATTTATTTGGGTGGAAATACATTTTTAATGTTAAAGTCAGTGCTAGCCACTGCGTTATGTTCTGGGTCCTGAGTTTGTGCTTTTCCAGACCAAGCACTCTTTAAACATTTTATATGTACACTGATATACATGTATGATTTAATGTCTATATGTGTGTGATGTAAAGTGCTCTGACATCCTACAATGGTATGGGAGATGCTATAAAACAAATGATATACATGTGACAGAGGGGCTATTACTTCAATATAAAATACTAAGGGCCAGATGTACGATCCGTTTTTATATGCACGAATGGGTTCGTGAACCCGCTTTCACATGCAAAAACGTATTGGGCCATGTACATTGCCTATTTCGCGAGTCGCAATTTGTTTGCGACTCGCTAAATAGGTTTTGCAACTTGCAATTTAGAAGGGGCATTCCCTTCCAAATAGCGAGTCTTAAAACCATGTACAAATGTTTTGCGGTCGCAAAACACTAGCAATTACCACTTACTTCAAGTAGATGGTAATGCAGTCGCAAATGGGAAGGGGTCCCCAGGGGACACCTTCCCCTTTGCAAATGCATGCAAAATTATGTTTAAGGGCAGGCAGTGGTCTCAGGGACCTCTGACTGCCCTTAGAAAATGAAACGAAAACGTTTCATTTTCTTTTTTTTTTTTTTAAATGCATGGTAAATGGGCTGCATTTTTTTTTAAACTGCTTTATTTAAAAGCAGTCCCAGACATGGTGGCCTGCAGATCCCAGCAGGCCACCATACCTAGGAGGGCTGGCATTCCCAATAGGCTCGCAAGAGGCTCATTAATATTAATGAACCTCGCAATTTGCGACCCCATTGGAAATCCGAAACAGTGTTAAACACACTGTTGTACATTTCATTAAGCGACTCGCAATTTGCCATTCGCAATGTGTCACCAATTGCAAGGCGCTAAATGAAATGGTCGTACATCTGGCCCCAAAATCCTTAGGGGCAGATTTACAAGCTCCTTGCGCCTCTTTTACGCCGCTGTTGCATCACTTTCGTGATGCAGCGGCGGCGCAAAAGATGCACCATGGTGCAGGGTATTTACAACGTGACGCATCTGGGAGATGCGCCACGTTGTAAAGCCCTGCGCCAGAAGGAGGCGTTCCGGCACAGGAACGCCTCCTAAAAGTGGCTGAGTGAAATCTACAAGATTTCACTCAGTCACTTTAGGGCCCATGCTGCGTCAAAACCCTGCGCCTGCTTGAAGCAGGCGTAAGGATTGACGCAGCATTAACAAGATAGGGCCGCCCAGAGCATTGCTGGAGCTGTGTCGCGCTTGCGACGCAACTCCAGCAATGCGCCACCTTTACGGCACAGATGCGTCATGTATCTGTGCTTTTTTGCCCCATGAGGCGCAGCATTGTAAATGCGGCGCGTCAATGGTGGTGGAGGCATGGCGCACAATAAGTGGCGCATCCCTGCTTATATGCATGGATGCGTCACTTATTGTAAATCTGCCCCTTAGTACTTTGAGTATTTGTTTTGTGTGCACACGTGTTTTTTTTCTTCGAATTACTGTTTTAGTATTTGAAATTTAACTCATACAAATTGCTTGGGGGTCCCCGGCTTCCAGTGGTGACTCAATGGGGGTCCTCAGCAGTCAAAAGTTTGGGAACCACTGCAGTAGACAACAGCAGTGTCTCCATATTTCCTGATTACACAACAGATGTACAGAGACAGCGTGCCTCGTACTTCGCAATCAAAAAGGCATTACGGGAAGAGAGCTTGCAGTACTCCCTGATTTTCCCCACCAGGCTCCGCTTAATATTGGATGGGAATACTCACTTCTGTGAAAATCCAGAGGCAGCCTGGGAATGGCTCGAATCTTACAAATCTTGCGAGAAACCAGAGAATACTGATGCTGCAAAGCGATCCGTTGTAAAGAGGTCAGGAAAGCGGGTAAAAACTAGGTTAAAATGGAAACTGCCTAAAGAACACAGCCCCTCTCAGACTGAGAAGGAGAGGGTCACCGCCCTGCAGGCGGTATTCTGGTGTCGGAAACACCAGCTAGTTTGCTTTCTGGACAGGCTATGTGATGGGCTGGCATGGGGCTGCAGGCTCACTCATCCGCCATCAGTGGTTTCCAGGCCACACCCCATCTTCATTTGAAAGTATCATTACAGGTTCACAGACAGAGTCTTGATTATGAGAGTATACAGAGCAAAACTAGAATGTTTGGAAATGCCATCTCCTGGTGTATTGATTTGTTTTGATGGTATTAAAATATTTGTTTCCACCACACTTCAGAATTGCCTACAGTAGCCAGCATGATTGTCACATAAATCCTTTCACTTTGAAGTCATAGAAAGAAAAGTAAACACCAAGCTTCCTCGAAAGACAGAGCCTCACATTTGACGTATGTCTTTAAATACACAGTAAAAGTGACACGATAAGAACAATATGTGGTGGCCTGTTTACAGAAAGAGAGCACTCATAAGGATACAATAAATAAGGTTTGGGCAAGATAAGGAACGAACTCAAAGTTGGACAGCCTAAAACAAAAACGTCCAGCAAATAGAAAGCAAGAAAATTCGAGTTAAAAAACAAAAAGCCAATGGTAAGTAGCGGGCGGAATGCATTCTAAGGAAGGCTTTCCGAATGTCAAGATGTCGTTAGCAAACTAGACCGCGCAAACCAGACAAGCAGCACTGTCTGGTAGGCTTCGGCCTAAAAAGCAACGATAGCTGGGTTTGTATTCCTAACAGCCACTGTGAGCAGCGAACCGTGCCCTAGATGTTTATTCTCAATGTGCTTTTGACCCTTTGAATTCTAAGGGACTGCGGAGAACTTCCACCGATAAAGAGGCGCAAGGTGAAGTTTTACAGCCAGTCGCCGCAGGCTCATTAGCTGTTTTTCGTTTCGGTCCATGGCACATCGCATCAACAAGATCTTTTACTCGAACTGGATCTCGGGCTAGAACGACCTGATCGGACATGGATATGCATGTACTTAGAACCCTCTGCATATATTAGAAGATAAGCTAAAAAATACTGTACTGCTTCTCCGAGGGTATACACCTGTTACAACGCATTCGTTACTCCGCACTACCATTACAACGCGACTTTTATAACGCATACCATTACAACGCATTGCGCTGGGGGGCGCTATAGGATAGGGAATGGTATAATTTACTATCCAACACCTTCCCTAGGGTCCACGGGGACTGGAGTTAGAATAGTAAATTATACTTACCACTATCCAGCACCCCAAAGCGCTATGCGTTGTAATGGTATGCGTTGTAATGGTCGCGTTGTAATGGTAGGTAGTTGTAACGGTATGCGGAGTAACGTCATACATCCTCTCCGAGGGCATAAATGTAATATTCACAGATAAATGTATATTTCCTGGCACAATCCACATTTACAGCTCACTTTCCTTTCGAGTCAAGAGTTCGCGGCCGCCACGCACACATTCAACTTAAAACATACTCCACAATCAACACCATTTCAACGGCTAGTTACCTTCAGACCAATATAGAGACATTCCTTAATACTAACAAGATGTGCTTGAATGAACTTTTAAGCTTAACGCTCAAATCGTAGCCCACCCTGCTCTCTTTTAAGCAAGATGCTGCTCGAGCCAAGCTCCTCTTTGAGGATTTTTAATACGATGTACTGAATCCGCCAAATTGTAACAGCCCCGGTATTCTCCTACCACTACTCTTATCAGAGAACCAAACAGGGACTCTCAGACAATGGCGTTTTACAACGGCAGGTGTTTTTGTGTCCAATTTGAAAACACGGGACGGAAGTCATGGAGCGGTGCTGACTTGTGTTTCACACTGGTACAAGCTTCCCTGATAAACAGCTTCTTCATGTGCAATCGCAAATACAAACTGCATGTCACACGAGTAAAATAATTATTCAAGAATCAGAAAATTCAATCACTCTATATATGAAGAACATTCGTCAATTAAAACTTAAGACTACTGACACCATTCAGCATTTACTCTTTTATGCAATATTTGTTTTCTTAAGGAAAGTGTTGCTTAGAAAAAGATTAGGTGTTGTAAATGGCATTATACAAAGTAGATGAATGCAATTAAAATACCGAAAACAAAGGACTGCCGCAGTATTCGATGACTTGTGAGGCTGCATGCTGATGTTAATTAACGCTGTACAGGATGCCGGCTGCGAAGACCAGTGTGTTTACCTGGTTAAAACAACCTTAAAATATATTTTCCAGAATTCTGACATCTAACAATGCTTGCCCTCTCAAAATCCGTTCTAGAGAGCC
The DNA here is from genome assembly GCF_964261635.1 of Lissotriton helveticus. NCBI lineage: Eukaryota > Metazoa > Chordata > Amphibia > Caudata > Salamandridae > Lissotriton > Lissotriton helveticus. Next base: position 513,261,734 of record NC_136071.1, on the reverse strand, counting down.
GAGAGGGATCGCTTTGTGCTGAACATGCTAGAGTGAATAAGAAGTCGATGCTCACAATTCTGCTCTGATGGGGCGCTCTCACCTCGTTCCACCGCAGGGCTTCTACCCTGATTGTTGTGGAGGGTGACGTACGTTGCACTTGGGCAGAACCACTCACAGCTGGCGGGGCTCGGTGGTGTGCTCTCACGGTCACATGACCTAGAGTTCCACCCTACTTAAAACTAATGCCATTTTCTCGCTCGCAGCGGACGCGCGCAGCGGGCGCGCCGAAGGCCAGCCCGTCCGCACCCAGCCGGGGCCAGGGGCCACGACCCCTGCCCAAAATCCCGCAGAACGGATAGCCTTTTCCACTGATCAGCTTCGTGCTCTTCAGCCCCATGAGAACCAAGGCTGTACCTGGCTTCAATTGGAGAGACTTTGCTCCAGTTTTTGCCCCAAATATAAATTTTTCCTCTATCCCCCACAATCATGCCTCTTCTTTCCGCATAGGACGAAGGCCAACCCCGCAACACTTACCCAGTCCACCTTAAATTTCACCTTCCTCAGCCTAAATTGCCGCTCCTTACCCAAGCACAAAAGGGACATTTATGATCTTCTAACTGACGAACTGCCTGACGCCCCATTCCTCACAGAGACCTGGCTTCATGAAAGCTCAGGCCCTGACATCGCCGAAGCTCTACCATCCAATTATGCTATCATCAGGAAAGATAGACCAATTAAAATCGGGGGTGGCATAGCAATAATCTTTAAAAACACTCTACAATACAAATTTGAGCCTCTAAACTTTCCTAACTGTGAGGTTGCCCTCTTCAAACTTTCTTTACACCCTAATTTCACCTTCTCAGGCTTGTTAGTTTACCGACCACCTGGTCCTTTGAACTCGTGAGCTCTATCGTTCCCTAACTTAACAGCCCCTTTCCTCATGAACTTCTAATACTTCTCTATCCTAGGTGACTTAAATTTACATCTAGAGGACCCACTTAACTCTACGAGCAGCAATCTTATAGCGGATCTAGCTGCTATGAATATCACGCTCTGTAACTCAGGACCCACTCATAGAGCCGGACATCTCCTTGACCCGATCTTTTCCAACCTTCCCTATATACACTGCACTCCCGCACTACCTCTGCACTGGTCGGACCACTTTTTATCCAAATTCAGTTTCGCCCCCCCTATTGCCCCTCCCCCCCCCCAGCTCAACCCTGAATGTCTACAAAAAAGATTGGAAAAAACTAGATATAAACACTTTTAATCAGGCCCTAGACTTATATCCTCCGTCAGCTTTTTCCAATACGGATACAAATCTAGGAGATATAGTAACTTTATCAGGACAGGTTGATGATTGGCTCGCGGGTGCAATTAACACCCGTCTTTCCCTTTCACAGAGAAAATGGAATGACCATAGAATTCCAGCTCCCTGGTGCGGCGAACCGTTAAAAGCTGCAAAATCCAAATGTAAGCGCCTAGAACAGAGTTAGAGGAAAGACTATTCCCCTGAATCCAGGAATGCCTACAAAAAAGAACTAAAACAATATCACAAATTATGCACTATTGCCAGGACTAGCTTTGTTTAAAAAACTATCTCTGAGGCCACTAACCAATCCAACACTCTCTTTGGTCTGGTCAAAGAACTGGCTAATTCCGAGATCACAGCCAAGCCACCTCCTCTGAATAACAACCCGTGCAAAGAGCTCGCTTAATTTTTCACAAAAAAAAAAAAATCGAAACTATTTACCAGGACATAGCCAACTCTCATTCAAACATGATCCAGCACTCACAGACAACCATTTCTAATACCACAACCTGCCCCGCAACGTCTGACCCTCCTTGCACTAACGTACACCTGAATTCATGGCCACTTCTCAAGATGCCGTGATAAATATATTAGGTAAATTAAAATCTGGTTCACCCAAAGACCTACTCCCCATCCCAATACTAAAACAACTTGACAAATCCCATTTATCCACGATCTGTAAAACCCTTAACCTCTCCCTACAAGATTCAACTGTCCCGGCTAGTTGGAAACATGCCATGGTGACACCTCTCCTGAAAAAGCCTACGGCAGACCCAAGCGACCTATCCAACTATCGCCCTATTTCTCTTCTGCCAGCCTTTTTCGAAGATCCTTGAGAGGCACATTTATTCCCATCTTGCTCAGTTCATCAAAGCCAATCACATTCTTCCTCCCTCGCAATCCGACTTCAGAACTGGTTTCTCCACTGAAACAACACTACTGGGTGTTACGGAGAATCTGCGCCACCATCCTGACAGAGGAGACACAGCTGCGCTTATACTACTCGACCTTAGCGCAGCATTCAACACTATCTCACAGACCATTCTCACAAAGACACTAACCTCACTGGGCATCTGCGGCCCAGCACTAAACTGGCTCTCCTCTTTCCTTACACACCGCACAATTCAAATCTTTTCTAATACGACAAATTCTAATATTCATGCTTCACACTATGGGGTTCCCCAGGGCTCTGTGCTCAGCCCCCTACTTTTTAATCTGTATGTCAGACCGTTGGCCCATATCGCTGAACAAGCAGGTCTTACTCTAGTCACGTACGCTGATGACTCCCAGATTACATTATCCCTTTCAAATTCTGGCCCTGGCTCCACATCCCTTCTGCAGTCAAGCTTAGGGAAAATCGCCACCTGGATGAACAACAACCTCCTTAAATTGAATGGTGGTAAGACCGAAGTCCTGATTCTGGGTCAAAGACAAGACTTATGGAGTTCTAGACATTGGCCTGCCGAGATGGGCACCCTCCCTCTCCCATCAGACCATGTACGCAATTTGGGTTTTACCATTGATAATGCCTTTACCATGCACCAACAGGCAAGCAAGATTTCAGCCACCTGCTTTACAATCTTGCGGTGGCTCAGGAAAATCATCTGGATGCTGCCAAGCGACACCCAAAAATCTGTGGTCCATGCCCTTATAACTTCCCGACTGGACTACGGAAATGTCCTCTACCTAGGTGCTAACAAGGCAGTGACAAGACGACTGCAGCTGGTACAAAACGCCGCTGCAAGACTACTGTGCAAAATTCCCAAAACAGCCCACATCTCCGGTCACTTCCGAGAATTACACTGGCTCAGGGTAGAGAGTCGTATTAAATTCAAAACCCTGAGCTACATGTTTAAAATCAAATCGGATTCAGCCCCACTATACCTACAATACCTTGTTCGTCCCTACACTCCTTCTCGCCACCTTCAGTCCTCATCCCAAGGTAACTTTAATGTACCGAGAATCAAACTCGGTAGGATGGGCCTCAGGTCTTTGGAACTCTCTCCCCCTGGATATCCGCAAAGAAACAAGTTACATCCGCTTTCGTAGAGCCCTTAAGACCTGGCTTTTCAACCAATAACGCTGTTCACTGTATTAAATGTTATGTTACCAAGTACTTTGCCCGTCCAGCGCCGGGAAACCCTTTTTGGGTAGCTGTCGCACTTAATAAGCTTAATAAATAAATAAATGGTGCCACAAGATGCGTTCAGTGCCCCTTTGCACCATACAAGTGCCCTACAGACAGTTATTTGAGTTTTGCGTTGCTATAGGTCTGCAGTTAGTAAGCTCCCCAGAATTGCTGCAAAGGGCAGATCTTGCACACTCACCAATTCACTCCTCCATTTCAGAGCGATGCAAGAGACCATCCGTGAAAGGAGCATACAGAAACAACCCACTGCCAAATGTAACAATAACGAATTTCGATTGCACACAACATAACATGACGAACTACCAACCAGGCCTGGCGGTACCGCAAAGCCCGCCCCCAGTCCTCCCCTAACAACGCCACTGGACAGAAGGAAAGTATATTGCAGAAGAAACCGGCTTTAGCAAAAGGTCTCGCATTTGCGAGAGTTTAAGGTATTGGCAATGTAAATGACAATGCCTTTTATTTATCTGTTTTGAAAACCAACACATAAATAAAAGGCTTTGTAATTCACAAGGCCAATAGCCTAATCTTTTGCAAATGCGGGACCTATTGCATTGTAAATGCTTGTTTTTAATGCACTGGGGTGATTACATGATTTTCCCAGAATCACATGATGCTGTGCCCATGCCGAGGCTCTAACTTGCTAGCTGCCAACGTCTGTAGCAGCCCCCGCAACTCTGGGCCAGCAGAGAGGGCCCGTGCGGAGCAGCCCTCGGGGCACACACACCCCTCCCCAAAACAAAGCAGCGGGCCGTGAAAACACCAGATGCAGGCAGCAGCCCTGCATCCACATTCGAATGAAAGAAACTACGCCCAAGACTCTTCTGGACTTCTTTACTTTTTCTTTTGTCCTGGCTGCCATTTTGCTGCTGCTCTCGGACGCTTTTCTCTGGACCCTGACCCGCCATCTTGTCAATTCCCTCGTTCTTTAACCCTTTCCCCTAGTTTCCCCCTTGACGATCCTCAAATGTTTCTTCCCTTTTCCGATTTGCCTTTTCTCCATACCCTTGTATCCCTCCCACCCTCCCTAGTGTTGTGACTGTATCCCCCTCCGAGCCCACTTAATGGAACTCCTTTGTACTCTCTACCATTCCTATGTGTCTCTTAGAGTATATCCATTCGTATCCCTTCCCTATGTATATAGAAATAAAATCACTAGTATATGCAGTAGACCGTTGTACTCTACCATTCCTATGTGACTCAGACTATATCCACTAGTATATGCAGTAGACCTTTGTACTCTCTACCTTTCCTATGTGACTCTTGAGTATATCCACTCGTATCGCTTCCTTGAGTGACTTTACTATTTGTACATTTGCAATTTTTCTTTCTGTTTGTATCTCTTCCTTGTGTGAGTTTACATCTTGTACATTTGCAATTGTTTTCTGTTTGTATCTTATATGTAACGCATGTAATCCTTAGTCCTTATGTTCTGCAACTGGTTCTTATGTAAAGCGCTCTGACACCTTCGGGTAAAGTTCGTGCTATATAAAATCGCATTAAATTAAAAAAAAAAAAATACTATTCTGCCCATCGCCAGCAAAGAAGCAGACTTCACACTCAGAGTACCATGACACCAGCACTACAGACGAGTAAACATGCAATTTCATCCTCAAATAGCTTTGGCAAAGCCAGTAGGTTTAGCCTTTGCGAGATCTATTGGCTGTGTCATTTTTTTTTACAAGTTGCACAGCAGCAGGAGTGGATCTGCAACATGGCTTAAAGTTAAACAAGTATGGGGTCAACATATTTGACACATGCAGGATGCAAGTCCAAACCATTGTTTTCTTGATGCAGTCTTATGATTATCTTTTTCTTACCTGCCCTAACTGCTCCTTCCAAGTCACTTTTTGCTCCCTTATGCACCACCCAGCTTCTGCAAAAACAAATTTGGTCAGAGGTTTTACATTGTTGAAGAGACAGACTTTCTAGGCTCCCAAAAAGGATCAAACAAGGTAGCACCTATGAAAATAACAAAAATGTAGGATGCCTGGAGAGTGGATGAGCTTCTTAGCAAGAAACAACATATAGTAAATACCCTTGCTTCTGAACCATCTACTTAACTGATCTGTACGCTGTTTAGAACAATACTGCTCTTTACCACCTCTGATCTGTCTAAACATTATATGCATATTTTATGTACGTTGCTACTGCCCAACGAGTGGTCCATAGACTCTTACATCTCACAGATATTCATTGGCCTTGGGCCAAATGGGGGCCCCTGATAGGTTGGGGGCCCATCAGCACTGAAGGGACCTGCTTTACACCCCTGTGTACAATCAAAAGTGTAAAACTGCGTTGATAGACACTGCTGATGACCGGGCATATTTGGGTAGTGAGATTTTATCTCATTGTCACAGGCTCAGATACTGCTAGTAAATGACCCTTCAGAAACCTAATTACAAGCGGTTAAAACCATAAAGTGCAGAATTTAAAATCTGTTTAACCACTGTGTAGCAACTGAAATAAATTCAGCTCATATCAAGTAAAAACGACCTAAATAAGCCAGCGTTCGGCCTCATTGTTTTATTTATTCAAGTAACAATCAAGCTGCTTGAGCAAATATCCGTAACACGTTGAACATAAACTAGAGCAGGAACAGTCAACAAGTCAAGCGAATCTTCTCCATAAGCAATGAGCAGATAGCAACATGGACAATACGCTGGTTTTTCAAAGTAACCAGACAGAGTTAATTAGACAATTTACAGACAGTGACGTATTGGCCTATAGAGCAATCTGGCAGTGTCTTAAGGGGTGATAAGTGTAAAGGCTGTTTAAGTTTGTAGTTTTTGGCTGTTTGTGGCCCTGTTATAATCGGGGGCAATTTTTCCTGTTGATAAATCTGAAATTGCAACAAACATTGCCTGCAGTAAGCATAAATGTGTGTAGTCTCTCGTCCCTTACAAAGTGTAGGGGTTCTTTATGATTTTAGAACTGCCTTGATTTACAAATGTGTGCGCTTTTTTTTAGCGAACTGATTTGCTAATGAGGGACACTTAATTGGGACCCGGGCCTACTCTGGCCCTGCTTACAGTTTCATTCATTCACATAGGAATCCGCAACAGGTTATTTTGTCTCTGCAAGTCATGAATCAATTACTGCTCTAAAATATGCACCACTGATCAAACCATTAATTTGATGCCTCTGCATTTTTCACATTTGCGCTCAACGTCGTGTTGATTCACTCTACACCAAAGACTGATCAAAGAATATAAATGTGCTAGAAAGGCGTCACGACGGGAAGACAAAACGAATACTTAGGCTGGTTGGTACAGTGCAGTTGGCGAAGAAGCGTTTAGTACAAGATTTGGAGAGGGGTGACGATCTTAAGAAAAACAGCCAATGAGTGGATGCGAATAAAAGAACAGGAGTAATACTAAAATAGCATAATAAATCTAGAACGCATGTGGTTATTTTTATTCCTTCCAGAATGAACAATTATTTTTGAATAAACATGCGACAAAGTGCTTGCCGGGCAGTTCGTTGGAAGTACAATATCTCAAGTAAAAAAACTTTTTTTAATGTAATACAAATCAGCAAGAGCGACGGGCAAGTTAAAACAAGCTGCACCCGGCTAAATGATAAACTGTGATGGGCAGAAGGTGAAAGAAACATGAACATTACTTAATGCACTCACCCAATGTGGAGAAAGCGGGAGGACATCAGCGGAGGTGTCGGGCTGTTGTTGCCGTCTCTAGGGTGCAGCTGCTTAATGGGTAAAGGAGGAAGCCCTGTGACTGAAGCAGCTTGTGTCTGCAATGAAGAATGGGCTGTGATGTGGTGGACCCTTCCCTACCGAGAGAGCTGCAGACTGCAGCAGAAGAGCAGTAATGGCACAGCCATAGCTCTGCTTTCGAGAAGCGAGCACGTGCACCATAGTTCGAGAGGGCGGCACAATCAAAACAAACTGCGACGGGATTAAGGGCAAAAACGTTACCGTGCAAATGAGAACAAACTGGTTAAAAAATCAATTTAAAAGAAGTGGGATATCCAAATGCTACGTTTCTGGGCGGAAGGCTGCAATGTAAAAAAATATATATATATTCTCAAGTGAAAAGAAGCGGCAAATGCTACATTTCTGTCAGAGGGTGGTCGTAGGGCGGAAGCAGCAACGGGCCTACAGCAACAATTTTAAAACAAGCATTTACAATGCAACGGTCTCGCCTTCGCAAAAGATAGAGCTATTGGCAGTGTAAATTACAAACTTTTTATTTATGTGTTGGTTTTTAAAACAGATAAATAAATGGAATTGTCATTTACAATGCAAATAGCTTTAGCTCTCGCAAATGCGAGACCTATTGCATTTGCACACACACACACAGAGCAACACACACACACACACACACACACACAGTGCACCACACACACAGAGCGCCACACACACAGACACACAGTCACAGGACCCCTAAAAGAACTGGGGCCTATAGGCCTGTGCGTACTTTGTCTGTTTGGTATTCCGGAACCGGGCTTTCAAAACTGGACTCCATTGGCTCTGCCTCATTGGGGAAATGAGCAGTGGAATAAGTCCTGTCCAGCCCTGGCTTCTGGGCAACTCTTTTTCATCACCTCGTGCACTGGTTCCCTCGCCTATCAAAACTGGACTAACTGATCATAGGGCAGGAACCAGACTTCCAGGGTCTGTGACCTGTGTAGCTTAATTGTACCATAAAGGCATAGAGAAACAAAAGGCAGCTGCAACACCAAGGCAACGCTTTGCAGAACTATGGCAAACCAGTAGATGAATAAAGGAAGTATTCCTTCATGAGCTCCCTTTAAGAACCTTTATTTATATCTTTTTTTGTTTTTTTAATATTCATTAGAGATTTTTCGAAGCTTTGTCCCCACGAGATCAGGAGTTGAGCAACTTTAGATGAGTTGCTATCAACGAACAGCCCCTTGCTAGTTTTACAGCCTTTAAATGAGCAGATTCCTGGATGAAATCCCGCGCGCGCGTGTGTCCATTAGTGCAATATTTCCCAGGTTGAGAGAGTCCGTGTTGTACATCGTAAGCGCTTGTGGGAATGTGCTGCCCTGGATAAAACTCTGTTTGCATAAGGCAGAAATAAGTTGACCAGCTGAACTTTGCTTTATTCCTCCTGCCAACCCCAGATTCCATTCGGCCCCCGGCAGGCTCGAGGCGATAGCGAGAAGCATTGTTGCTGCCATTACTTCTGAACAGACATTTAAAAAATCCCTTAAAACATGGATTTATGGACTAGCTGACTCAACTTGCAAAACACTTGTTTAACTCCGTTGGATAAAACATCAATAAACAGTAAAAGCTCACCATCTTATTAGCAATGGAGCTAAAGCGCCAGGATGCTCCTTGGAGCGACAGTGCGCTATATAAATGTCTTCTCATATCATATCATAGAGTGCCAGATCCCATGGACGGCCACCTTGGCCCCAGAACACCAGCACTCCATGCTCCAAAAAATGTAAACATTGTTTGCCTGGCTAATCGCACAGACGCTAATCGTAAAAGCAGCAGAGAAGTGCTTGCTCAGCCCATTTCTGAGGCATGTCGTGCCTCCCGCGATACCCACGCAGTGATTACGGCTCGCTCTCGGCACCCGGGCTCTCAAATCGGTGCCATCGACCCCCAATTAGGTGGGCGCACCTGGGGGAATCTTGGCGTTTGATATGGAGAAAAGTTCTTCACTCGCCATCATAAGAGTTGTTGATCAGAATGATGATGAAAAATGTGTTAAGGGTTCCAGGGGGTTTATCTTAGTTAACCGTAGCTCGATGGTCACTCTGCCTGTCTGGTGTGCAAACTACAACATAACAGTAATGTGCCAGATATATTTCTAGAGTGTGCATGCACTCTAAGGGGTTTCTTGGTGCTAAAGGGCGTTTGTGGTGTTCCACCACAGTGATCTCTGGGAAGGATGACAAGTTGAGCGAACAGCCCAGAATCCAAACCGACATAGGGTCGATCAAATTCCTACAGCGGTTGCACATATTCACTCAGGCACCACACACCGGAATAGCAGGTGTAATGTATAAAGGCTGGCCAAATAACACACAACAGTAAAAGTGAAACAGTAAAAAACAAGTATAATGTGTGCTCTACCTCTCCAAAGGGCCTTTCTCGGAATAGCAAAAACATACCAGGAATACAGCGAATCCATACAAATGTTGTGAGCGAGGACAACAATGGAACACTCGAAACATGACACACCAATGCTGTGTTATTTATCAAACTGAATCCTGAAAAGGCTTTATTTCCAAGGCATTGTTCTGGCAAACACCCTCGGAAAGACAGCTGCCGTGGAAGGATGCTGTAACAGAACTGCAGAATTATTCACACCATCCGAATGATGTAAAGTGCGTGTGATCTGCCCTCTTTTCTTCCAACTGTCACACGGTTAAGAGCTACGACTCTAGAAAAGATACGAAATATACAACAACAAGAGACTCCAGCACTCCTCCTACAGCGTTTCTCAGTCTCCCCTGGGGCGGGACTTCGGAAGCCCGCGCCCACAAATTGACTGGACGAGAAGGGCAGAAGGCGGAAGTCCCGCCCCAGGGGAGGCTGAGAAACGCTGTAGGCACATATGAGGAGCAGAGGCCGTCTATGACAGTGAGGGAAGCCCCGCGTGACAGAGCCTGTAGCCCGGTGAGTGTGGCGGGTGGGGCTTAGTTGTAAGGGAGGGGGGTGTGCCTCCCTGCGTGTGTGCCGGCATGCGTGTGTGTGTGCGTGCGTGCGTGTGTGCGTGTGTGTGTGTGTGTGTGTGCGCGAGAGAGAGAGAGAGCCAAGCGAAAGCAGGGGCTGTATGTGTAAGCGCGTCCACAGACCAGAATCGCCGCGCGCGTGCCCCGGTCAGAATCGCCGCGCGCGTGCCCCGGTCTGTCTCCTATCTCGACGACAATAGGTCTCGAGAGCGAGACCTAAAAAGTGCTGTAAACATGAGACAAAGAAACTGAGTGTAAGGAGATCGTGCTTGGCCGGTGCTCCTTAGGTTTGACCGGAAATTATTTATCGCTATGTAATCAACTTAGGAGGCAGGAAAGTAGAGTGACAGAAGAGGGAACCAATATTAAGTAGGGGGTGGGAATAAAGTGGTTTTATTAAACACAACAGGTCCTGCAGACAGCGCATGTGCGCTGATGCTCAAACAAAAAAATAGAGTTTCGTAAACATAATTTCCAATCTCCAAGAAATGGAGAGAATAGTTTATGTGTATTGTTCAATTCCTCCAAGCCATACTTTCTCCCTCCATTCCAGGGTTAGGTGAAGAGTGGGGCTTAAAAGGGTGAGGGCGAATACAGTCCAAAGATGGAAGGTGGTTGCAACATTGAAACCCATCATGTCAGTCCATGTTCCAGAGCCGGTCCAAGAAATAGATCATACCTACAACAGCAATAATGTATGAAGCCTGAGAAAGCCTCAGAGTTCACCCTAAGGGTAGGCATTAGCCAAAATGAGTGCAGTTGAGCCAGTGACGAGGCTCAAAAGTGCGGTGCAAGCTTAAACAGGCACATGGCATACTACACTAAGAAGACAAAATACACTCAATATTCTAGAGAACAACTAACGTTTTGGCACCCTCCTACTTTTTTCTACACACAAATGCGACTGTGAGAGGAGGAGGAATACCAGATGTGAGCGAAAAACTGAGCTGCAAGTGAAATAGCATAAACTAATAACATTACTCAGCACATGTAATATGCATTCAATGACTCAGAAGCTATCAGCAGGAGCACACCATGCTAAAGTAAAATTGCAATTCCACAATCTGAGCCAACCACGTGAATACCTCGATCATTAGTACAATGTTATGTTCTTTAGATTTAATAAAGAGCACGACTCATCCAGGGGCATCTCGATGCTGGAGCATACAATACTTCGGCGAAAGGGGAGGACATTAAAATAGATGGGCTTTAAGTAGTTTCCTGATTTTGCAATAGTTTGTACTAGTGCGAACATGCAGTGGCAGCTTGTTCCGGAAGTGGGGGTCAAGCTAAGAGAAGGCTTTTCCTCCGCAACAAGTCAGATGAATGCGGGGAACACAAAGTAAGGCTTTATCACATGATCTTAGCCTTCAGCTTGGTGTGTACCGCTTAATTTTTTGTTGTATAGAACGGCCCTTTGCCTTTTAATGCATTGTAAGCAAGGCAGCAGATCTTAAAACAGAACCTTTTTTCACTGCCGACCAGAGCAGCTCCTTGAGCAGCGGGCCGACGAGGGGCCGGGAGGGCAATTGAAAACAAGCCTAGCTGCAGTGTTCAACTTCAGAACATAGTGTTCCAGTTACATAAATCTTCAGGTTCAGCACACCACTGCAGTATTATTTAGTAGCCCAACATATATTGGTAAATAATAGTTCACAGGGTTCGTTTTCGCAATATGTATTCTAGTGAGCCACATTTTTTTGAATGAAGTAGCATTGAACTTTAATCAAAATATTTTTTTCCCGATAATACAGGATTCGTTCCAAAGAATAGCCTCTTGGAACTCCCTCAGGGCTTCAATCCAGTGACCATCAAGCCTTTTGAATACATCAGCATTTGTATATCCAATGTCAGACCCTTATAGCTAGTACCTCACAAATCAATCACAGCAGACTGGAATGCCCACTACACTTCCAACTTGTGTTTCTGGCATATCCCAGGACTAAGGATCTTAAAGGTGAGGCCCTTACCTCTGGTAATCCTCCATGGGCATGGAAGGGGCATAAATTGCTAACCGCACTTGTAACAGCTTAGATAGTGAAAGTGGCTCAATAGGCTGAAGAATGCCTCCTTCTAAAGCATCTCTGAGATAACACCCTCTTGCACGTGACAAATTAAACCAGGACCCCTGACATTGCCTTTTTCAAGGCACACCCAATTAGCATAGTAGGCGCTAAAAGACAATACATAAAGCATAAATATTAAACTAATGCATGCCATGTTTGTGCGTGAGGGACCAGGAATCAGATTATTTTCCCTAAACTGGTTAACAGCCTAAAAACGTAGAGAAGGAAATTGTGCAGGATGGCACATCAAGGGTGCTAACTTGGCCCGACTATTACCAATTAAAGCTTCAGACGCACTACCTGCTCCAGTGAACCTCAGAACTCTGCTCTTTCCCTAAACCCCACTTGCTCATCATGCAACCCCATCACAATGGACCAGACCTTTCCATTCACTTCCTCACCTCATCACATAGCTGGTAACTCACCTTCATCTCAACTACACCTAACCTCAAACTCACTTTTAAATGCTTGCTTCTCTCTCCCTCCACACTTTTCACTTCCAGCCTTTCTCAACACCTGTCTCACACTCACGCCATCCTCCACTCACCCTTAGTTTATTTACCCTCCCCTACTCTTTCCTCATCCTCCCTTCAATATTATTTGTGTAGGGTTTGATTGTAAATGTATTTATTCAGTGTGTAATAAAAAAAAGTTATGATTCTGGATATTAAACAGGGTTCTAGTTTTGATATGTTATTGTTTAATGTTTATATACCATCTCGCAAGAGGCATAATAGTTCTGTATTTTAGATTTTCCGTCAAATTGAAGAGGTAAAAAAACAAAAGAGGATAATCATATTTTTGTTTACGGGTGACCAACTCATAAATCATGTAATCTGCAGCAACATAATTAGAAGACGATCAGCTTGAAGAGTGGCATATCCCCGACACAGTATTCTGTAACACCACTACCACATAATAAAAAAAAGTTGTTATAGAAATTAATTAAACACTACTATCTTTTCTCGGATGAACTGTAGATGGAGACACGCCAGGCAAACACACTAGTTTGGACAAAAACTACAAATTAACAGAAGACGTGCTATTATCTAGTACGAACTCTTCTCCAATATATGCAATACCCTTTAACGCCTTTTTTTTATTAAATGGATGCAATATATGAAATAGTGGAATTAAAATAAAAACAAATGTGACTTTACTTCACTGGACTCATAGTATAATTAAATAACCAAAGTACCTTTTAGAGAGAACAAAACAAAATTCTTAAAGCTAAACAGTACTGCCAATATGGTTATAGAACATGAAAAACCTCGGAAGCTTATCTGAAGGCTTATGAACTTATGTATTTTAAACAAAGTAATGTTTAAAGAACTGATCAAAGAGCGAGCCCAGAGAAATTAGTAATAAGCGATATCAAGATACCGGAGCAGATGGAATATTTGGAAAAATCAATTGAAAAGAAAGCCAATAGGACTGTTCTGAAAAATGTAAAGTTAATATGAGAATCACATACAAAACCGGATTAAGGATGGAGCTTCCTTTCTGATATGGTTAGGCAAGGAAATTCAAAGAATTTTGCAAAGTATTTAATCCACCTCCAAAAACGTATGGGGGAACCAAATACTATCCTATACCAGTCAGGAGTGAAGACAATTTTTCAATTAATAGATATACTGTAATTAACTCTGAAGACTATGCAATATCAAATATTTAGCAGTATAATCAATTAAAAGACTATTGATTTGGTCTCAGATCATGCTACAGCACAGATACAGCAACCTTACACATTCTAGGAGAAGTCCTTCTGACAGACCACAGATGGAGAAGACCAATTCCCTCCTGCAATTGGAGAAGTTTGGGATACCAGACTCTCCTTGCCCAGTCCGGAGCTACAAGGATGGCCTGGGTGAGTCACTCCTGATCTTTTTGAGCACTCTGGACAGGAGTGGTATGGGCAGGAAGGCGTATAGGAGGCCTGAGCTCCGCTCGCGATGAAAAGCATCTCTGAGCTAGAGCAGCCTTGGAAACTTCAACGCACAAAACTGCTGACATTACACTGATATAACCAAGGCTCTACCCACTGTTGAGAGATACCTTGCGCCATCTCTGGCTAGAGAAGACATCTTTGATCCACTAGGCATCGACGGCTGAGTTTGTTCGTCCTGCCATTCAGAGAACCTGCCAGGTGTTGAGCCACCAGAGATATGCACTGCTGTTCCAGCCATGTCCAGAGATGCAGGGCCTCTTGACAAAGGGTCCACGACCCCACCCCGCCCTGTCTGCTGCAGTGCTAAATGGCAGTGGTGTTGTTCGTGAAAACTTGAACCAGCTTAAATGAATCGCTCAGAGCACCTGCTAGAGACCTCTGATCTTCACCTCTCAGAGATGGCCACCCATCCCAGGAATGGCACATTTGTCACTACTGTGTGATCTTGTTGGGGAAGGGAGAGGGGTCTGCCTCCGACCCAATCGTTGTTGGTTAGCCACCTCTGCAGGTCCTGTTCAGGTGCCTCTGAGATCTGGGCCATACACCAGAGAGATTACCCTGATGCTGCGCCCACAGGAACTTTAAGTCCAAATGCAGAACCCGCATATGCCATCTGGCATGTGTCACTAGTAGCATGCAGGAAGCCATGAGGTCCAGCAGCCTAAAAGTAATTCTCACTGAAATCCAAGAGAGAGGCTGAAACATCTGTATTATAGCCTGAATATCCTTGACTCACCACTCAGGAGGATAGGCCCGAAAGTACACTGTCCAGAATACCTCAGATGAAAGGGAGTGTGTGAGAGGCAGTCCGGTGTGATTTCGGCACATTGATAGTGAACCCCAGCGAATGCAGGAGGTTCATCATAGTTTGAAGGTGGAAGACGATAGCCTGGGGCTAGTCCAGCCAATCGTAAAGATAGGGGAATACTAACCCCCCAGATCTGCGCAGATGAGCTGCGACCACCGCCATCACCTTTGTGAACACCGAAGGATGCTGGTAAGACCAAAGGGGAGCACGGTGAACTAAAAATGCTTGTGGCCTAACGCAGGAAGCACCACTGAATAGGCAGGACAGGAATGTGAAAATAGGTGCCCTCCAAGTCCAACGCTAACATTCATTCTCCTGGGTCCAGGGTAGACGATACCCGAGTCAGAGTGAGTATCTTGAACTTTTTCTTTATGAGGAAGCAATTGAGAGCTCACAGAGCTAGGATAGAGCGAAGACCCTTGTCCTTTTTCAGGACCGGAAAGTAGCAGCAATAACAGCCACAGCGTATTCTGGCACAGGAACTCTCTCTAAGGCTCCTTTGGCTAAGAGAGCATTGACTTCCTACTGAAGCTAAGTCAGGTGATACTCCGCCTTCCGGTTGAAAGTTAGAGGCATGGACAGGGGGGTAGTCTCCAAGGGGAGTGAGTAGTCCCTTCGGACTATCTGGAGAACCCATCTGTCTGAAGAGATGTTCTGCCAGTCCTGGAGGTGATGGCTTATCCCGCCACCAACTGGCCGTCCATGATCCCAAGGTTTGGAGGCTGAGGCTGTAGGGTCTGATCCAACCTCTGGCCGTCCGACCCATGGGGTTCGAACGAGCTGCACCCATGGGCGCGCAGAGGTTGCTGAACTTGCACAGTCTTATGGATGGTATATGGCTGGCGCGGTTGAAGGCCCCTTCCATAGCCACGAAAGCGGCAAAAGGCAGACAGAAAACGTGTGGTCACCGAGAGGCCTTAGGACTTGGCAGTAGCCTGCGAGTCCTTAAAGCGCTCCAGTACCAGGTCTGCATTCTCAACGAAGAGGCAAGTGCAATCAAAGGACATGTCTGAAAGAGGCATGGACATACTCTGAAAAGCCAGAAATCCTTAACCAGGCATGGCATCGACCAGCCACCTTCAATCAAATTGCTTTGCCCAGCGAGCCGGTCGTGTCGAGACCACAACAAATGTCGAAGTTTGCTGCATCTTTCCCATCTATTACTGCATGGGAGAGGCTGGCCCGGGCCTCATTAGGGACCTGTGGCAGCACTTGCGCAACCATTTCCCACAAGGAGTGGGATTAATGGCCCAATAAGCATGCATTATTCACCGACCGTAATGCACGACTGGCGAAAGAAAAAAAAATTCTCACCCCCAACTGTCCAGCCTCTGATTCCCAGTCTGGGGGTGTAGAAGGGAACTTGCCGTGGGAGGTAGAGGCTTGGACCACCAAGATCTCGGGGTGGCGTGGTTAGTAAGGAAATTTGTGTCGCTCAGAGTAGGGCGATGGCGGTGGGTAATTGCCATATACACCGGATCCCCTGTGCTAGGCTTGGAACAGGTTCCCTGTAGGACATCAGTTAAGGCATTGTTGTAGGGCAGCAAGAGTTCCAAGGAGGAGACACCTGGCTGCAGGACCTCTTTCAAGATATTCATTTAGACTGCCACAGAAGGGAGCAGAAAGTCCAGGAGCTCAGCTGCCCTTCGCACCACCATAGCATATGATGCTCCCTCCTCTGTAGCCACGGAGAGGTATCCAGTCCGATGGCCTCACCCAATTCCTCATACCAGTCCATTTCTTGGTAAGGCTGGTCTTGTAAAGGGTCCAGTGACCCCTCCCAATCTTCATCCATTCCTAGCCCTTCAGAAGTAGGCTAAGGAAACGGCGTAGGACCTAAGGGTTCTGTCAGCGCCAGTCCGGCTCCGGGTCGACTGGAAATAGAATGGGCCCAGTGCCGTCAGGAGCCTTGGTGTCGAGGCCAGCGCAGGGGAAGGTCACAATGGCATGACGGGCATTAGTCCGATCTATCGCCGGATTCATGCAGGGACTGGGGGGGGTCATCTGTGCCTGAGCCGCCAGCGTGGAACCTGATGGAGCCCCCTCAGAGCCTTCAGGGCCCAAACGATTCAAAAGGGGGTGGTGATGGACAGAGTATCTGAATTAAGCAGAACACTCCTACCCAGTCAAAAGATCAGGGCTTGATCCATCACCGTTTTTTAGCTCACTGCACCATCCCCAGTTCAGAACCTGGCTACATGCAAATTAGTCTGACCCTGGCCCAGTGCATCATGGGAACAGGGCAGACCAAACTACCAAGCCAATTCTTTACTGGAAAGGAAACAAGCTTCCGGGGAACCCTTTTTGTAATTATTCAGGGCCCAAAGGCGCACCGGTAGAAAAGGCCACTCAAATATGAGGCACATGGCGTCATAAAATTCTTTAAGCTGGGCGGGGGTCGCTTCAGGTCCCAAAAAGGCGGGGAAGGCGTGAATTCAAAACAGGCACAGGTTCAGAAGAAAGAGGCCCAGAATACAGACTTCTCTCTTGCCTCAGCCAATGGACGGGGAAAAGTCATAAAACACTTCAATGTTTGTTTTTGGGGCTTCTTACCTGACTGACTCAATGAATTACAGTGGGAGAAAGAAGACTTAGGACTCCGGGAGCAGTGCCAAGACCTTTCTCGCAACGGGGACAGTGAATGGGAACTCAGTGGAGATTGACGTAGTGCTGAGAGCTGGCCACAAGCAACTTTAGGAACTGATCCCTCTAAGCTTTCGGAGCCATGGCCCGGCAGTCAGGGCATGAGTCATGGTCGCGCTCCAGGCACCAGAGGCAAACCAGGGGAGGATCTGTTACAGACATGACGTGATGACACATGGTCTGAAACCGGAAGTTTTTTAGACATGATGGAGAAGCCTACATACCAAAAAGGGGTCGACAAAACGTCAGAAAAAAGCCTGTCAAAAAGTGACAGCAGGTACCTCTCTTAACGGATCTATGCTGGCTGGTGCGGAAATAATAGAACTGCCGTCAGACCACCAAGGTGGTGACTACAGAGGTGCCACAGACGTTACAACGGTGCAGATGATGCCGACTTTGTCACACAGAGCTGACTGACAACATCTACCAGCGTACAGGGGTATTGCTTGAAGAAAAATCTTCTGGATAAAGTCGGATGCCTGGGAAATTCTACAGTAAGGAAACGGCAGCTAGACGTCTATCAAATATAGCTCTAGTGTATTTCTCTCAGGACCCAATTGCATCATGATCCCCCTGCTTTCGCAGCTTTATTGAGGGTTTCCACTTTCCCCTTGGCCTGATAAGCTGGGTATTCATTTTATTGGCCTCTTCTCTGCATATGCTCTATGGGACTACCAGGAAAGTGCAGAGAGTGGGAGGTAAAAGATGTTGAGGAAAACAGGAGACAAAGAAAGAAATTATGAAAACATAAAAAAGGGCAGAGAGCAGCAAATAGAGTGAGCACAAAAAGAAAGTAAGGAAAGAGACGGTAGATAGAAAATGGAAAGGCAAAAGAGATAGAAGAAATGAGGGACAGAAAGAAAGGCAGAAGGAAACCTGGAAGAAAGGAAGGTTGGAAGAAAGGCAAGTTGAAAAGAGCAAATGAAGGAAGTGTTCAGGGATAAAGTAAGAAAGGATGAATGGACAGAAGGGTGCAAGGATGCTTAAAAGGATGGACGGATGTGTGAAAGGAATAATAGAAGAAAGAATGAGAGGATGAAAATGGGTGGATGAATGGGTTGATGTGTGAACAGAATGGTCATTTGATGGATGGAAAGGTGTAAGGTTGGATGTAATAATAATTGAAGGATGGAAAAGAAAGTTTGGCTGGGTAGGTGAAAGGATGAATGTGTGAACAGATGGATGAATGGTATGGTGAACCGATGGACTGAGGGATCTAAAAATGGAAATATGGATGAATGGATGGGTAGATGAAAGGCTGGGAGGATGAATGGATATCTAAGTGCATATTATGGTTAACAAAACTAATCTACAATGGATTGGACTTACTTCTTTCACCCCCTCGGTGTCACTGGAGAAGTGTGAGGGGGGGCATTTAAATGTTCTTGCTTCTCCCTGGTCAGGAACAATCCTATACTTGTAGCTTCATTTAAGGGCTTCAATAAACAACTATGTTGTCGTGCCTGTACACCACTCTGGATTCTGTAAAGGCCCTTCTGATTTACTAGAACCAAAGTGAACACATTTTAAAATACAAGTATGTCAAAAAGAAAGAGTCCACAGCTAGGCCTTATACATAGATCAAAGCAAACACAGGAGATTATGTACGGAGTGCTGAAACTTTTCAGACACTCACCCCCAGTCACAGATCTGTGTTGAAACCATCATCGGTCTTTAGCTCACTTCGACACCCCAGATCCACCCAGCCATATGCAAATCAGTCTTGACCCTGTGCTTCATGGAAACAGTCCAGACAGACCTGCCAAGCAAGTTCTTCCCTGGACCGGAAACAAGCATCCTGGGACCGGTTTAAAGAACGTTGATGGATTCCACCCAGATCCGTGACTGCGGGTTAGTGTCTGAAAAGTTTCAGCGCTCTGTCCATCATCTCCTTGTTTTTGCTGCTGCAGAATTTTTCCTAGAGGCCTGGATCACACTGTGCCTTGGACTCACAGTACCCTGAGATACCAAAAGAAAAAAGTCCTTATTTTTCTGGATATCTCCAAAGTTCAAGATCTCCAAAAGAACTTTATCCAAATCAAAAAACAACTGCAAGACCATAATATTAAGTACATTCTTATGTATCCAGCGGAGCTCAGAGTACATTATAATGGAAGAGTTAAATTCTTCGAACACTTCACAAGGGTGCTAATTAGTTGGACTTGCTGGACATCGGATGGAAGCGCCTACCTCCAGAGTGGAGAGAGTCAAGACAGTGGGTACTGCGCCGGTCTGACAGGAATAAGGCAAAGTCGCAGAAGCTCCCTAAGACTTCTAAAATTCAGTGGGTGGATGCACCCTGGTTTGGCCAGATGGGACATTGCGGAATGAAACTACTGATGTGCTAACCTAAAACTCCTTTTCCGAAATTAGAGAGGTCCCTGATACGCTGAGAGACAGCACACATGCCGAGCTGGCACCAATGGGTTTGTATTGGATGCCAGGTAATGGATATGAGGACGAACATGTGACCTATTATTATTGGGGCAAGTTTACCAGTGCAGGGGTGGACGGGAAGCCTTTTGTGGACTGGTACTCCTCTCAGCAAACTAATGGTGATATTGGACCAATGTATGTTTATATTGATTGACATTTTCTTTTGGCTTCACGGACGGGAGAAGCCGAGGGCTCTGCCTCCCCTCGATTGCTGAGAACCATGTTGGTCTTACAATTCGTGGGGGCCTCAGGACTCAGGTGGTAGCTACAACTAATGCTACTATTAAAGTTTAGTTGGGGGTTAACTGGGGTATGTGCTTGGGGCAGGATTCAGGACCCTATTGGCCAAGGTTTGTGTTTTGGTGTTCTGTTTGTTCTGCCTGAGGAAAGGATTAAGGGGGGGAATGTTGGGGGACATGTTGCCACCTGTTGTGTTGTTGGGTGGGGATGCTTCCAAAGACTATTGGTACAATGAGGAGGATTACAGGCTGTCAGTTTTCACAGTGACTTGCTTTGTGCACATGGATCCATGAAAGAAAAAGGGAGCAAGTATAAATTCCTTACCTGGAATGTGAGGGGTCTGAATAAGGAAAAGGAATAGGGTATATGCATAGCTGAGGATATATGGAGTGGAAGTGGAGTTTCTCCCCCAAAAAAGTTTGGGGGATTGCATCAAATATTTGAGAAGGTGGTGGCGGGGGGCAGGTTTAGGTCACATCCTACTCAGGATGCAAGTGAGGTACTCATATGGGTAGCATCAGGGGTACCACTTCAGAAAACACAGGTTCAGGTGGACGCTGAGGGGAGGTACGTCATACTCACAGGAACGCTAAATGGAAAAGATCTCTGCTTAATAAATGTTTACGTGCCGAATGAAGATACCAGTACCTTCTTTGGTAAGGTGCTGGCCACAGCACAGGTACACACCGAAACTGAAGTGCTTATGGCGGGAGATTTTAACTGCATGCTGGACAGTAGTTTAAACAGATCATAAATACCAAACCCAATATGACGCCAGCTCTTGCATAGGTACAGAAGGGGATGGAACAGGTTGATGTCTGGCACTAACAGCACCTGCATACCCGAACGTACTCATGCTACACCCCTGCATCAGGTAAGCATAGATGAGTTGATTACTTCTTGGTACAATCCACTGCTATACATGGGTAGTAGCTACGTCATATTTGGGCCGTTCTATCTCTGATCACTCCCCTCTACTGCTGACATACGCACTCTTCCAGATGTCGCCTAGGATTCCACTGTGAGGGCTTCGGGTGGAGGCAATGATAGACACAATATTCCTTAACACATTAAAGGAGGCTATTGAGTAATACTTTGATGCTAACTGGAACAGTGCAAGCTGCAGGGCCGTCGAGTGGGATGCACTGAAGGTGGTCCTTCAAGGTGTATGCATGGGGACATCGGTACGTATACGGCGGACACTAGAAAGGGAACGGATACAAGTAGTGTGAGGTGGATCTGCAAATTTAGTGCAGGCACTGTCTAACACACTGTTTGCCATGACGGACTAGGATAGACAGACAGCGGGTGTGCAAGCTGTGGGCCAATTAGGCAAACATGTTTGAGCTACAAACCGTAATAGACTGTATATGGAGGGGGACAAGGTGGGTTGCCTACTGGCAGGCCTCATTAGGTCAGAGACCTTGACCCAACCTGTGTTGGTGCTGAAGGACTGGGAGGGTCATATTGCCACTACTCAATATTCGCAGAACATCTAAGAGGTGTGTACACAATGCCATTCAGTACCAGCATGCACTCCCTCCCTAGTTACCTGGCAAGAATATCACTGACATGACTTGCTCAGGAGGACTGCGACACATCGGGCCCACTGACCACACAGGAACTGTAGGGAGCGATCGACACTGTGAAAACTGCTAGGTCACCAGGAGGGTATAGGCTACCAGCAGAGTTTTATAAAGTTTTTTTCAGGTGCTTCAATAGACAAATGTCTGCAAGTATACACAGAGGTGTTCGAGACAGGAATACTCCCCAATACAATGAGGAAACCCCTCATTTTCCTGATCCTGAAACCCAGGAAGGACCCCATAAAAGCAGGCTCTTACCGTCCGCTATTGATGCTGAATGTGGATCACAAAATACTCAGCCATGTATTGGCAGCAAGACTGCTGCTGTACCTCCCACGTCGGATCCATGCAGACCAGTCAGGTTTTGTCCCCTAGCGGAACAATTTGCGTAATATCGAACATCTGACACTTGCTTCATGCCCCTACTATAGAAGGTGACCCTTATGCGCTAGCTTTTCTAGCTAGAGAGCAGGCGTTCAACTATTTAGCTGGGACTAGGTCTGGCAGGTGCTGGAAGCAGTAGGGCTGGGTCAACCTATTATATGAACACCCGATCACAAGAGTCCGCAATGGCCATTGTGTTATCATCTGAGATTTATCTACAATGGGGCCGATAACAGGGGGGTGCCCAAGGTAGCTCCTGCTGTTTGCCCTAGCAGTGGAACCCCTGGGGTGCGAGCTCCATTATGCACTATGGGGGTGGGGCATGTTAGCTGTCTTCTAGTCGTTTTCTAGAATGCACAGCTTCCCCAGCAAAGGGGCGTCCCGGCGCTATCAGATCTATACACACAACAATCTAGGGAGGAAAAAACACCGCAACCCTATCCATAGCCTATGCAGAAGAGAAAAGAAAGGTTTTAATG
The DNA here is from genome assembly GCF_964261635.1 of Lissotriton helveticus. NCBI lineage: Eukaryota > Metazoa > Chordata > Amphibia > Caudata > Salamandridae > Lissotriton > Lissotriton helveticus. Next base: position 513,239,023 of record NC_136071.1, on the reverse strand, counting down.
GCCTTTCAAAAGACGAGCAAATCCTCCAAGCCCCGTATATGTAGTAGCAGAGAGTTCCAAAGTTTGGCAGCTAAGAAAATGAAAGACCGCCCTCCTGCCCGACAGCGTTTGAACCGTGGGACAGACCCCATGTACTGTCCGAGGGAGCGCAGCTGACGCTGAGAGACATAGAGACTTAACAGATCGCACAAGAGAGATGGGCTACTCAGTTTTAGGATCTTAAAAGACAGACAAAGAGCTTTAAACTGGATCCGTTTGTCAATCGGAAGCCAGTGTAGTCCTTGAATAGAAGCTCTGACCGAGCAGTGCCGGGGGAGACCTATCAGAGCTCTGGCTGCAGAGTTTTGAACTCGCTGCAGTCGCCGAATTTCCGCTTTATTGGCCCCTAAAAGTAGAAAGCTGGCGTAGTCTAGGCGCGATAGTATTGTGGACTGCACAATAAGCTGTCGGACCGCAGGATCAATAAACTTTAGTAGGGGTTTAAGACCCCTTAGTAGTCCTGTACAGGTAGCAGCGACTTTCTTCGTATGGGTCTGGAAACTGAGCTTAGAATCCATCCAGACCCCAAGGTTCTTTACCTCCCATTTAGGCACAAGCATAGGGCCGAGGGATGCTGGCCACCAGTGCTCATTCCAGAGAGCCGCATTATTTCCTACCAGCAAAACCTCTGTTTTGCTCGCATTAAGTTGTAAGCAATTATCCGTCATCCATTGAGCCACTGCTGTCAACCAGTCTCTAAAACTGGTAGCTGCCATTGATGGTCCTTCAGCTAAGGTGATAACAAGCTGGGTGTCATCCGCGTAGGATACCAACTTAAGGTCCCATCTTTTGGAAACAGCAGCCAGAGGTTGAACGAACAGGTTAAATAGTGATGGGGTCAATGCTGAGCCCTGTGGGACCCCCTGTCCGATCGTATGGGATTGAGAGAGAAACGGGGGGCCGACACACGGAAAGATCTTTGTCAAGAATGACCGGAACCATTCTAAAGCCGTACCCGTGACCCCTGCTGCCCACAGACGATGGAGAAGAATGCCATGTGACACCGTGTCAAAGGCAGTGCTGGGATCCAGCAAAATCAGCGCTGCACTTTGGCCGGCGTCCAGGACAGACCAAAGATGCTCCGCGGTGGCAAGCAGGGCCGTTTCCGTGCTGTGGCCAGGCCTAAAGACTTTCTGAGACGGATCCAGAACGTTATGAGAACTCAGAAATTGGGATAGAGAGCTGTTAACATGAGCTTCAGCAATCTTGGCCACCCAGGGAAGAAGAGAGATTGGTCTAAAATTCTCAGGTTTTAAAGGGTCTAGTGTGGGCTTCTTAATAATAGGGGATACCCAGGCCTCTTTCCAGGCAGCCGGCACCATGGCCATAGAGAAAGACAGATTCAGTATTTGACATAACGGCTGGCAGTGGCAGAAAGACAGAAGTGATTCATTACATTGGGGCGGTCTCATAGGGTCAGAAGGGGAGCAGGATTTGATTCTCCTGGCCAATCTAGTGAGTTCCTTCTCGGACATCGCTGGAATAGCTGAGAGCGTGGGGCTAGACTCATCCCTAGCGGGTAACACGAGGGTATCTGGGGCCACAAGTGGAAAGGATTGATAAATCCTTTGCACTTTCTCAACAAGGAAGGTCGCAAGCTCCTCACAATGTTGTGTGGATGTCACATTAGGTAGGGCGCCCTTCCTACTCTTAAGCTCTTTAAAGATTTTAAATATGCATTTAGTTGGATTAGAGCTTGATTTAATTTACTTCGCGTAGAACGCCGCCCGTGAAGCACAGATCGCTCTATGATAGATTTTAATTTTGGATAGATGGATCACTTTATCTCCCTCAGTGTAATCTTTTCTCCAAACGTGTTCCGCTTTCTTGCAGGCTTTCCTGAGGACTCTTAAGGACTCATCGTACCAAGGACTTGAGTTGGAGGTGCGTCCCTCGGTCCACTTAGCGGGGATAAAGGTATCTAACCCCTTTATTATCCAGTCGCAAAACGCTGTGTAAGCCTCCTCAGGATTTGTCATTTCTCCTAAGGGATGTGTCATAAGGAAGGCATGAAATTCTTCAAGTTTAAATTCATGCCATGGGCATGCTGTTCATCACTTACCTGGTCTCCGGTGTCCGATCCATCCACAATATTTTGGCGACGATCCTGCGAACCCTCCTTCTGCTGCCTGCCCTCTGCCATCGCGTTTTCCCTACGGCTGGTGCTGGACTCGAGAGTGACTTGGGGGCTCCTTCAGCGACTCGGCGCTCATCCCTGAACTTTGCTGCTGCTGTCCGGATGGTGCCGTGAGTCTGCGCTTGCCTTTATTTTCTTCAGAAAAGAGATAAATTTCCCCAGTCAACGGTCCGTTGCGGCCTGCCTCGAGCCCTTGTTGCTAGGCACCACGAGACATCGCGCGCACCTCTACTCGAGCTGTTCCTTCTTGGTCGCGCGTGCATCACGTCACTACGTCTCCTGACAGCACGCACGGTGGCCATTTTCGAAAGTTTTCATTGTGCCAACCACGACGTGTGCTTTTTATGCCAACCAAGTCGCAATTCACGTTTTGAACCATTTCAACTGCATTTTCCACTGTGGAATTTAAAGGATACGGCACAAGATACTTGGACCATATTTTTTTGGGGGGAAGTTTACAAAACATTTACTGTTTTAAAAAATAGGAAATAATAAAAATAAAAAATATATATATATATATTTTTTTTTAATTTAAATATTTCCTTGTGCTTCCTATTGTCAGGATTGTAAAATAAAAATCGCACTGTTACAAGGAACCAGTTCTTTACAATCAGCTTCTTTACATTATATTGAACTGCCAAGTTTTCCTGCCTCAGCCTAATTCCGCATTGATTATTTTACAATTTCTTATTACTATGGCCACAACAGCAAATTCCACCATTGCACCACCTCCCCCATTTCTGGCCGAGGGAGATACACCTATCTTAGAATGGGAAGAATGGATAGGTGTTTTTGAAAATTACCTAGAAGCCATTGATGGCCTTAGATTTCCCTTGTCTCGGAAAAAAGCAATCTTACTAAACTCTCTAGGCAAAGGAGGCCAACATGCCTTCAAGTTTCTACCTGAATTACGTGGTGCAGATGGTGAGCTGGTTGATAATCCATATATTGAAGCGAAAATGAGACTTGAGAAGTACTTTGGTAAGAAAGTAAACATTGTCATGCAGAGACAAAAGTTTTATACTATGCCTCAAAAGGACAAAATCTGTTGACCAAATGGTTACACGACTTAGGGAACTTTCGCTGAAGTGTGATTTTGGGCCCATGACCGATCAGATGATCAGGGATCAATTAATCGTCCAATGCAAGAATAAAAGGATGCAACAAAAACTTTGGGCTGCGAAAAATCCAAGCTTAATGGAGGCCATAGCAATTGCAAAGGTGGTGGAAGAATCCGACAGATGCATGGAAGAAATGCATGGAAGAAATGCACAGTTTGGAAGTGAAGAAGGATGATTCCATTTATGTCGTGAACAAAGTGGATAAGAGTTTCACTTCCACGGACGTCAAGCCTAAAAACTTCGTTTCAAGTGATGTTAAACCCAAGTTCTCGAACTTTAGACAGAGAAACAGAAATACTGTTTCGGTTGGGAAAAGTAAATTTATGGGTTGTTTTCGCTGCGGTAGCATGGCTCACGCAGCTGATTTTGCAGGTTGTTTTGCCAGAGACAAAACCTGTATGAAATGTGGAAAGAAGGGCCATATTAGCAAGGCCTGCAGGTCACCTTCTATTAATAAGGTTGCTTTTGTTGATGATGACTATGTTCCTAATGAAATGTCATTATGCGTTGAAGGTTGTGATGATGTGGGAACATGCCTTTGCGTTGGTCTTCAGAGGCCAAAAGCCATTTTTGTTGTAAATGGGGTTGCCATAACGTTACTTGTTGATCCGGGATCTATGCACTCCATATTTCCCATGTCTTTATTTAAAAAACACTGGCCTGATTTGACACTTCATGTAAGTGACATCATTCCGAAAGGGTACAGTGGACAAATTATCAACATTATGGGCGTTATGGATGCTTCATTTGAATTTAAAGGCAGATGCTCTTCTGGTAAGGTATATATTTCAGATGACGGTCCGGCAATTTTAGGCTGGATACAACAGTACGATTTACACATTATTTTAGACCCGCGTTCAGCAGAAAGTGTCTTGGTTATTGATGAATTCCACAGTATTGATGTCATCCTAGACAAGTTTGCCGATGTTTTTCGTACAGATTTAGGCAAGCTGGATGGTTACATGCATGTTATAAAGCTTAAGAAAGATGCCTCTCCTGTAAGACACGCTCTCAGGAGAATTCCTATTGCCATTCGTAAGGAGGTGAAGGATATGTTAGATGACATGCAAAAGCAGGATATTATAGAGCCTGTAGAAGTTTCAGAGTGGCTTTCGCCTGTTGTTATCACAAAGAAAAAAGATGGAAAACTGCGTTTTTGTGTGGACCTTAGGTCCCTCAACCAGAATATTGTAGTGGATAAGTTCCCGCTCCCTAACATTTCTGAGATGGTACTTTTAATGGACAAGGCTAAATTCTTTAGTAAGCTAGATCTCCGCTCAGCATACCACCAAGTAGTTCTACATCCTAAGTCCAGGGAACTTACTGCCTTTGTCACCGTTGAGGGAGTATTCCAATTTAAAAGATTACCTTTTGGGTTGGCTTCCGCAGCCAGCGTGTTTCAGCGCATGATGCATTCCTTGTTTGGAGACTTAAAGCAAGTCCATTATTTTCAGGATGATGTTTTGATAACTGGGATTAGTGAATCTGAACACAATGATAATTTAGCCAAGGTGTTACATATATTTTCTGATGCTGGTCTCACCCTTAGAAAGGATAAGTGCCAATTCCTGTTAACAGAAGTAGATTATCTAGGATATACTATATCACATTCAGGTGTCAAACCCAAGGAAGACTTATTGAAAGCCATCAGATGTGCTCCCCTTCCCTCAAACAAGGAACAATTGAAATCATTTCTGGGGCTAGTGGAGTATTACTCCAAGTTTGTTCATAATTTTTCTCACAAAACTGAGGCATTGAGACAACTTCTCAAGAAAGGTGTGCAATTTGACTGGGGTCCACGACAATCTGATTCGTTTGAAACAATCAAGTTAGAGATTGTCAATGCAGGTATTCTTTCCACATTTGAACCGGGCAGAGATACATTCGTGACTGTTGATGCAAGTGCTTATGGCATTGGTGCTATTCTGTCTCAGAGGAAGTGTGACACAGAGAAAACGGTAGCTTTCGCTTCACGCACCCTTACGGTTTCAGAACGCAACTATGCGGTCATAGAACGTGAGGCGTTAGCTGCTGTTTGGGGCGTGTCGCACTTTCGTACGTACGTGTGGGGCACGCACTTTTCACTAAGAACAGATCACAAGCCTCTCCTCAAAATACTTTCACCCGGGTGTGCCAGTAAAGGTTCTCCTCGCCTCATGAGGTTTGCCGCAAATTTACAAGAGTATGACTTTTCATTACAGCACATCTCTGGTTGGAAGAATGTCCAAGCGGATTGCTTGTCTCGCCTCCCTGTTGATTGTGAAGAGTGCTGTGACTTTGATGATGAGACTGTGTGCTTAGTTGCTGGTTTCAATGATGCTTGTTCAAATTGTTTTAGTTCCATCTCTAGAGAGGAGTGGCATCGAGCTGTTTTAGCCGATTCAGATTTTGCAGAACTGATTATCGCTATTCGCCTGGGGTGGAAACGTGAAGGTGACATTAAACCTTCTTTACGTAGTTTTGTAAAGGTACAGGAAGAGCTCAGTGTAGGGAGTTCTGATGATTTTGTCTTGCGAGGTGAACGGTTTGTACCTCCCAATCCCCTGAAGAAGAGGTTGTTTACTCTAGCCCATGAAGGTCACCTCGGTCAGAGCATGACTAGTAAACGTCTCAAGACTAACTTTTGGTGGCCAGGTCTAGATGATGATGTAAGGCGATGGGTTGAGAACTGCTTGATGTGCAAAGAGTGTGAAAAGAGATTAAAGGTGCATTCACGTCCCTTAGGGTCCATCTCCAGCTGTGAAGATCTACCTTGGAGCAAAGTTTGTTTTGACTTTATTGGTCCCATGGACTACTTGTCTGCTGATTGTCGGTTTGCGACTGTTTTAGTGGATGTGTGTTCACGATGGTTGTATGTTGAATTCATGAAAAATATTACCACTGAAAGTGTGATTGGGTATCTTAAGTCTGTTTTTATGAAAGAAAGTTTTCCTTGTATATTGTTGACAGACAACGGTACGCAATTGACATCCTCCTCCATGCAGATTTTTCTATCCAGCCACGGCATTAGGCACATGCATACCTCCTTATACAATCCACAGGGGAACGGCATTGTGGAGCGCATGAACAGACTAATCAAGGGTGTCATTCAATTAGCTGTGCAAAGTCAACGCAATGTTCGTAGTGCTGTGGAAGAAGCTGTTTGGTCCTATAATACTACTGTTCATAGTGTGACTAATAGAGTTCCCTTTGAAAGCATGCGAGGTAGAATTCCCAAGACTAAGATGGTCCCTCAGTGGTTGTTAGAACTTAAGTTTCAAGGGTTTGAAGGTCCCAGTATCAACCCCATGAACGATGGATGTTGCTTCAAAGGGAAGGTTGGTAGAGTCGATGTTGGTGACTATGTCAAAATAAAGTTGGGTAGGAAAGAGTCCGGGGTGAACAAGTTTTCAGATCCCCTTAAAGTCAAGGAGGTGCACAAGTGGCATGTTGTTCTTGAGAATGGCCAGAATTGGAACTTCAGGAGAATTGCTTTGTTTGCGAAAGGGTGTGGTGGTGTTGCCAAGGATGCCTCTAGTTGCAAGATATCCGATGCTGAGTCTGAGTTTGAGAGTGCTTCTTGTTCCAATAGTTCCGGAGCCGCTGTCAATCCCAAAATCATCCCTAGTGGGTCTGGGCGAGTTAATGAGCGAGTTAGTGTGCCTGTACAAGAAGATTCTCGCTCCTCAAGACAGCGTAGTACTCCCAGGAAGTACGATGACTTTATGTTGTATTAACCTTACCTCACATTTCTCTTTGCTTTTCTTGTTTGCTCTCCTTGATTGGTTTTACGCACATTATACTACAAGTACTATGATTTTGGTAATGTATTAATCATCCTTTTTCCTGTTATTGCTTGCTTTCCTTGAATTGGTTATGTGCGCATACTTCCAGTGTGCTTCCGCTCTACAATGTAACCCTGTTTCAAGTGTGAAATTTACATGCTCCTTTCTCACGTCGTTGCTTCATAACTTCATGGTCTGTCGTTGTTCATTGAGAAGAGAGGATATGTTGTACTCCTTGTTGCCCTGCCTCGGGCCGTGGAACGTGGAATCTGGAATCATGCATTGCATGCAGTTGATTCCAGATTCCCACCATTCCGACTAGGCGGTTGCTGAGGCAGGAGGTTATATACTTCATTCAAAGCTTCAATAAATCCTGCTGTTCATCACTTACCTGGTCTCCGGTGTCCGATCCATCCACAATAGGCGTCTAAAGACCCGACTGTCGGTATCTGGTGTAAAGGGATCAGAAATAGGAAACCTTATTTCGATCAAAAAATGATCAGTCCATCCTATAGGCTTAGGCATAGCTATGCTACAGGCTGGAATGTTGGAAAAAACAGGATCCAGTATATGTCCGGCCGTGTGTGTAGCATCACATACCAGCTAGTCCAGCTGTAATGCCCCCAGGTCTTCTAACAGACTACAGATAGCACTATCCTGGAGCTGGTCAAAGTGAAGGTTGAGGTCACCCAAGATCGTAAAATTGGTAGACCCCACTACCAAATCACTTGCCGTATCCAAGAGTGCCTCTATAAACTTAGTAGCCGGTCCTGGAGGGCGGTAGATATGCAGTCCCGAAAAGGTGAAATGCGGACTTATGTTTAGCCTAAAACGGGCACATTCATATTCCCTGATACTCTCCTTAGTAAAAGAACAAGGATACTGGGATTTAAACTTAATCGCAATGCCCCCACCTCTGGCATCTCTATTTACAGTGGTAATAGAGTAGCCCACGGGGAGGGTAACATTGGGCATGGCTATCATGTCATCCCTAAGCCAGGTTTCACATACAAACAAGATGTCAGGGGACTCCTCGAAAACGAGATCATAAATTTCCATATGGTGCTTAACAAGTGACCTAACATTGAGTTGGTATATTTTAAGTTGGACTAGATGTGTTCTGTCCTCTACTACTCGAACGAGCCCAGGGGTGGGTGTACTAAAGTTACAGCTGAGGCACTTTAAATTAGTTTCCCCCATGTGAGGTGCATGTGTTCTGCAATCGCCAATCCCTGGATTCAATGTTAAGAGAGTCTCACGTCTATAGCGGAGAGTCTCGGTCAAATTTTGCTCAGCGGTTTTGGCGAGAGGCGACGTCCAGGCGCGGACGGGCACAGACGGGCTTGCCTTTGGCGCGCCTTTGGCGCGCCCGCTGCGCGGAAGTGTTGTCTTAGACATTTAAAGGGGCGGGATTGACTGGCATACGAGTAGGTCATGCAAAGCATATAGTCTCGCTCTATCCTATATGCAGATGACGGAATTATTTATCTTTGTCAACCAGGCCTGTCAGCCTCGATCTTGCTAAATGTCTTGCAATAATTTAGAGAATTCCAAGGCCTTAAGGTTAATTGGACTAAGTCGGCTTTATTCCTGAAAGGATCATTGAGCACAGTGCCAATGGACCAGCTACCGGAGGCAGGTATTCTGTGGATGAAGGATCAAGTCAGATATCTGGGTTCCTACGAGTTAAATCTAGTCCGGGTAATCTGTAATCTACATCTCTCAATAGAGTTCTGAAACATGCTGCACCTGTCCTTAATGGGTGAGATAGCCCTTATTAAAATGGTTGTATTGCTCAGATCTTTATAGGTCCTGCAAGGAGCCATGTATGAGATCCCACATCGGATGTTTAGGGAATTGAATAGGCCTCTAGTGCAACTGTTGTGGGATGGTCAGCGGTGCAAGATCGTGTTAGTGACCCTGAAGAAAGAATGTGAAAAGGGTGGTATGAAGGTGCCTGACCTGGAGCTCTATTTGGGTGCTCACCTCCAACAAGTGGCCCACTTGTTGGACGGTGAGGAGAACTGGGAGAGGTCTCTCCAATGATGGCCACCAGCTGTGAGATCTTCTGATCAAGGGAAGAAACATCAAGGATGCACTACCCCATGTGATACAGCCGACATGCTGCCTGTGGGATAGTGCTGTGAGATGGGTAATATAACGGGCACCTTATGCTCCGGACCTAGATATATGGTATTGCACCCTTTGCTCAAATCGCCCAGACGATGTTGACCGATACATGGCAGGAGGGTGGCTGTATTATGTTATCCGACTTGCACCCAGGAGGCAGTTTTATAATGAAGCAGGATGCGTTTGTGTCATTCGAACTTGAACGTGGGCACATTTTGCAATGTGCGAAGATATCCACCACTGTCAAACAACTTTGGCAGTCCTTGCCTGAGGCTCCTTAACTCACAGAGATGATGGTTATGATGATGCCATCCCTGGCTGGAGGACATAAGCAGATAACCCACCTGTACCAAGAGCTGCGGGGGATTGCTGGATGGCACTACTCCAAGTGGAGACAGCATGGCAGCGGGTTAGTGATGAGCCCATTACATCCAGGGAATGGAGGACAGCACATGAGGTGGTAAAGGGGGTTTTCGTTATTGCATGTTTTAAATGGATACAATAAAATTACATTCACATGGCCTATCTCTCGCTAAAAAGACTCCACACCATCTACCCAAATAGGACACCAACATGTGCCCGATGTGGGGGCATAGAAGCCAATGTTTTTGCATGTTTTATGGTGTTGCCCTGATATTGCAACCTAGTGGATCGAGTTATTGGCCCATATTAAACCAGTAAATGGATGGGTGGTTTCCAGTACAACTAAGAAATGCCTGCTGGGTTTACTTCCAGAGAACCCCAAGAAAACGCAGAGCAGGAGGTTCACAGTGTTGGGGTTGACAGTAGCCAAACGACGTATAAAAAACGCAGAGCAGGAGGTTCACAGTGTTGGGGTTGACAGTAGCCAAACAACGTATAACAATCCATTGGATGAGTCCTAGACCACCCCCACCACGATCCAGGCTTGGAGGACAGACATGATAGAATGGGCAGAAGCGGAGGTGGAAGTGGTAGATTACTTGTCTTCCTGGGTATGGGGCGGGATGACGCAGACACTGACAGAGCTATTGGAGGACTCCACGAGCGTTTGCATATAGGAGTCACATGTTCTAGGAGTGGTGGCCCTGACGGGAGTGGTACTAGAGTACGCACAGGAAAACTGTCTACATACACTCCCCACAAAACAGCCACGAAGCTGATCACACCATGCATCACTTGAGGGCCTCAATCATTCAAATGCCAATAAAAACATTTAGAAATACAAAAACTTGCCCACACAGCTCATGGAGCAGTTCCACTTTTGTTCGATACAAAGCTAGGGAGAAGACATTCGGGACCACATGTACGAAGCATTTTTGTGATCCAAAATGTCCGATCAGACAGTTTCTGACCGCAAAAATGCTTTTACAAATGTACAAAACACAAATTGCAATTCAGTAACACGTTACCGAATCGTAATGTGTTTGAGATGCAGTATTTGGAAGGGGCGTGTTTAGGATTGCCCTTCTAAATACCGATTCACATTTGTATGTACGAATGTTTTGGACGAAAATTTGGTTGGAAAACATACACGTTTTACCACCAACTTAAAGTTGTTGACAACTCCCTTTGAGAATGGTTGAAAAAAAGTTTAAGAGCAGGTAGTGTTCCCATGGACCACTACCTACTCCCAAGAACGAAAAGAAAACTTTCCATTTTTTGTTTTAAACACATTCAAAACAGGCTACGTTTAAAAAAAGACAGCTTTAATAAAAGAAAATTAAAAAAAATAGAAAATCACAGACATTGTGGTCTGCTGACCCCAGCCAGGCACCATCCCTGTGAATTTTGCGATTCCCAATAGGTCGTAAACTGAGGCCTACTGTATTAGTATTCATGAGAAAGGTCTATTGCGACCCACTAACAATCGCGACAAGTGTAAAACACACTTTGGTAATCATAAACGCTAATGTATTAAATAGCGAATCGCAAAAATTCGCTATTTTGTAATCATAAAAACTAATGCTAGTTAGTACATGTGGCCCTTAATCTCATAAAAAGGTCTACTAGATAACAGTAAGCCATTGCTATTTGTGTTGTCGCTATTCCTTACAAATGAATTTTAAAAAGTTGAAAGTACAAACTAGAAAATTATATTGGGTAGAAGGAACAGTCTTCACTACCAGTCTATAAATTTAGAACTGGGAATTTCAAATTATAAAATCAGCTTTTTTTTATTTTAGAGCATATCCATATACCAAACATGAGCTGATGTGCAATGATTATTTGATACCGAATCAAGTTTACTAAAACAACTACCTACGTTGTGCAAAGAATACAGAATAATGAAGGGTGTTGCGCTAAGCACTTTAAATAGGTTTGAGGGGAAAATAGTGAAAAGAGCTCTTCAAACATAGTTTTGAAAAGGACTTTTACAATTGTGCTAATCTTAGGTCTTCTGCTTATTCCTTGTGCAGATCACTAAAATATGCATCAATAATATTTATATTGTCTAAATGAGCATTAAGCACTGCATTCTTACCTCAACTTGCCTAGTAGAGTCTCCCCCTTGAAGTAAATGTATGGAATTGGCTTAGTGTCTAAATTGGAAAGTGTATATATAATTGGGGTGTTCCTCTGCTGGAGCGTTATCTATCCAGAATTCTTGTAAGGGCAGTACCCTTAAGATCTACGAGCGCCACTGGCAGAATTTCTCCATTTGGTGTTCTTCCCGGGGGTTTCTCCCTGATTCCTGTGAAGGGGGTTCTGTTCTTGAGTTCCTCCGGGATGGGTTTTTGCTTGGGCTGTTGGTCTCTACACTCCGCAGCCAGTGGTCCGCAATTAAGGCTCTCTGGGAGTTCTCTCTCGTTCCCTTTGAGGCCTTAGCTACGCGCCTTCTGCGCAGTTTCTTTCTTCGGCGGCCTGTCGTTGCTTCTCCTGTCCCTCCCTGGAATCTTCCCTTGGTCCATCTCCCTTTGAGCCTCTGACTTCGGTCTCTCTGGAGTTTCTGACCCTGAAGGTTTGCTTTCTGGTAGCCATTACTTCTGGCCGTCGTTTGGGGGAACTTGGGGCCTTGCTTTGTCATCCTCCCTTCTTACGTTTTTTTCCTGATAAAGGGAAGGTATGCGGTGTAGACCAAGTTGCTCGGGGAGGGCAGGGCCAGCAGGTGGTTGCCAGGACTTGGCAGAGAAGGGGGTGCTACGGCCACGACCCCTCCCGCGAAAGGGCTGGGAGGAACCCCTCGCAGCAGACGGGGGATTCCCAAAAGCACGCCTGTAACCCAATTCACGCCCCCTCAGAGGTGGCCGCAGAGGAGTCAGGAGCTTAAGATCCTCCACAGATTTTTTAAGAAGATCCTCAAGTCGAGACCCAAACAATTTGGAACCATCGAAGGGCAAGCGGGAAAGAAGGGCCTTCTGAAAAGCATCCACCTTCCAGGAGCGCATCCAAATATTCCGGCGTGCAGAAATAATGGAGCCAGAAATGGCAGCAGCAGCAGACAAAGAGTCAAAAGAGATGTCCTATAACAAACAAACCTGCTGTTCCATAAGGGACAGACGGGCATTAACGTCCTCCCCCTGCTGGAGGGCCTCATACAGGAGCTGGAAATCATGGAGCAGAGACTGCACAACATATGAGGCATAGGCCCCGCCCGGATTGAAAAGTTAGCAGCGGAGTAGGCCCGCCGGGCCACACCGTCCACCTTCTTATCCACTGGGTAACTAGGAGAGGCGTCCTCAGAAATGATAGAACCACTGGATGCCAGACCCACCATGAGAGAATCCACCTTAACATTAGGAGGAAATTCAGACAAAGTCCTGGAGAGGATATTTCTTGGCGAGGAACCTTGGGAAACCAGCCTTTTCAACATCAGCCCACTCACGAGACCGAAGACCCCCGACCGCCTTGTGAACAGGAAGGGCGTCAGGCTCCCTACGGCGATACTGGGAGAAATAATCATCATCCTCAGCCAGCGGAGCAACAGACGGGAAAGCCAAATTGTACTTCAAGTGCGTGGTGACCTCCTTGAACTAAGGGCCCTCAACAAAGCGGCCATGCTGCTCATCATCTGAGCCATCAGAATAAGGGACAGGCATAGAAGGACCAGCAGGAACCAAAGGCAACGGCCCATTACAAGCCTCCAAGGCAGAAGACACAGCCCGATCAATCATGGACTGGAGCACACCAAGGTCCAAACCCACAGGCCGCTGGGCCACAGGATCAGAATCAGAACCAGAAGACCGGCGAGGACGCTTTCCTGAGTGTTTACCCTCCATACTGATACAAACACAACCAGAAGAAGGAGGGGAAAGCCTTAAATAGGGAGGGAACACTGTTGCCAAGCAACCGGCCCCACCCCCTAATTACCAGAAGGATACAAAGTGCCACAGAAACTGCCCCGTGAGAACGACAGGAGCAGGAGATGCAGACGCCAAGGAGGGAGCAGGTAAGCCTACAACTCAAGGCAAGCAAACATGCCAGAAACCGAGCATTAGAAAAACCGGTACTCAAGACATAAGCAAACAAAACACACCGGACCGCACAAGCGGAGCGCGGAACATGAGGCAGCCCAGCCGCACTTCATACGTTCAGTGCGGGGAAGCGGCATAGAAAATGGGGCAATTGAAATACCGCTGCACCTATCGCTTAGCGTGGGAGCAGCAGCGCACTTTTAAAAAAGAAGAAAGCAACTGCTCCCCACGCTCAGCACGGGAGCGGAGCCAGCAAAACCGCCGCCCCTGGAGGAGCGGAGGTGTACAAAAACTGGGACGCTATAGCAGACCCCGAAAAAGAAAATGTACATACCGAGCCGGAGTAACAAACCGCCTCGAACAGATGTGAAGGGTGTTGCTGCCGGAACACAGAGAAAAAACAGGATGTTTCCGGTCTAGGTCCCTCCCTTATAGGTCAGGTGGCAGGTACTTCCTGCCAGGTGACCATCTTGGGTGAGGACCTTTTTGATTGGGTGAATGCTGTGTCCCGATCACTGGGTGCTCCATGGTTACTGTGACAAGGGAGACGGACGAGGTAGGTAATTAACATTATCATACTACAGCCATGGCTTTCTCCAACTTCCATCCGGTGGGCAGATTGCAAACCATAGCCAATAGAGATAGTAAAGGATGCACAGGCCCTGGGGGACAAGCAAACTTGCTTCGCAGAACTACCTATCAGAATTATCTTGCACTTGGGGGAGATGTTAAAAAAGCATAATGCCTGCAAAATGCATATGAGGTAGCCCATGTAGCCACTCAGCATATTTTTGATGCAGACGGGTCTCAACAACACCACTTAAGCTACCTTTGCTCTGGTGCTGATGAAGTATGGTTAAGTAAGACTTGAATAGTCTGACCCATGAACGGTATAGATTTGGGAGCTATACGATGTAATCCATCTTGCAATGGTGGTCTTACCAGAGTTTATCAAGCACCACTGCCGCCAATGGTCTGAAGAATGTAGAACCATGTTCTATTAAATCAAAGTTTAAGGAATATCTCATACTGATGTTTGTGTAGCAGAGTTCTCTTTGGCTACAAGACATGCATGAATGTTTAAAATGTGAGGAAAAAAAATCATTGTTCTGATAACATTTATCTAACACTGTTAAATATTGGACAGATGTGTTGGCATGAGCTGAAAGCCATTTTGTATTTCTGGCAGCCATTTTGTTTGCCATGTGCTCTGTCCTACCTTTCTGTTCACTGCTCTTGTAGTCTGGCTAGAGACAAACTATATTCAGCATCCTCTACTTTGCACATGCCCAGAAGGGCCTAGCTAGTAGAATGCACCTGCTTCTCTAGTATAACTGTCAGGCTATTTTTGCTGCTGTATGGAGAAGTAACTCTCCTCCCACTTTGTTGAGCAAGTAGATCTTGTATCCCCAACTTAGTCATTTTGCATGCTTACATGAGCCAGGACTGCCCCTTGCATTTATGCTTACTATGTAACTCTAATCATATATATAAAGCCCCAAATATCTGTACTCCCTAGACTGCCTCATTCAGTTGCTAAGGCTTCTGTGTGACGTAGTCTCTCTCATTTGAGTTTAATAAAAATGATCTTTTATATATTTCAGCTTCTGTGCCAATTTCTTCTTTGTTAGTTTAAAAGGACCAAGTATCAGTGAGACCCCTGAGCAGGAGTTTTGATTTCTTCAACACCATCGGGATACGGTGGCAAAACTGTTCTAGTGAAATGCTGTTCATAGTTCAGCAGCACATAAGTCTGAAGTTAACTATTGAGGCTGGCCAAATCAGGCGACTAGGAAGGAAATCTTCTGACAGAACGTCATGAGCATGAAGGAATTCCGTATCAATCAGTCCAAAATCAGATTCAATGCCAGAGAGATGGTGAGGTGCTAGAGATGGGGAAGATTAACCCTGCTAGAAAGTGGTGAAGTGTTCTCCTTAGCCAGAGTACGCATGTCCCATTTTTTTCATGTGGGTCTTGACGATGTTCACCTAGGCAAATGATTCTGCCACATATCTAGAAAAGGACACAATATTACCCATGGGGAATAACAGAGCTATATGCTCTTGCATTGTGCATTAGTGAAGGAACCCCTGGTAGCTTCCAGAATGCTCCGATCAGATGTCCACATAAGCAGACAGTAGTTCTTTGTGAACCAGGTGCTGAAGGTGAGCTTTAGTAAGGACAGAAATGAATAACTACAAACTAGGCAGTCCTTTAATTTCTAAAAGACTGAGAATCAGAGGTGTTTGATGAAAAGCACACAGGAACTTCTGTCCAAATAAAGTCACGGCATCACCCATGGAGCACAGACCAAAGCGGTTTCAGGAGACTAGCAATTTACCAGCGATGCTTTCACCTCCAAACCCTGTGATAATTCCACACTCCAGGACCATGCACTGCTCTCACCACCTATAGAGACTTGTAATACCATCACCCCATGATATCATCAATGGGTGGACCCTATAGTACCATTATCACCTTCAGCTAGGATGTGATGCTAGAACTCCCCCCCACTCAACAAGATGTTATCACTCCTCTGGAAACACCCCCAGGACCCTTTACTACTAACGTATCCCTTTGACCCGGTGCTGTTCTTCTACCATTTTGAATTCAATTCAATGCTGCACTCCTACTCCTCTGGGCACACCCCTGCATTTTACCCACCTTTGGGTACCCACCAGGTATATGACCTAGACTTCCTCACCCACTCCGCTGGAGTTCACCCAGCTCCTTTGTACCCGACGCTGCTCCCATCTTCTTGGATAATGCACTCCCTCTCACAGTGTTAATCACTTTGTCTTTTGCTTAGTGAAAAGGCGTTCACAAAGCTTCATTTACATATACCGGTGGTACAGAAATGGCAGCAGGATTGCATTAATTGATCTTATGGAAGCAGATAGAACATGTATCATCCCATGGCTCAGGTAAGGAAAATAGCCCCTTTAGGGACGAGACTGAACAGCTCTGGGTGAACCTGATCACTATAAATGCTAACTCAGAGTATGTTGAAAGAAAAATTCTGGCAGTATGTCTTCTGCAGGGTGGTTACGGAAGTAAAACGTGAGGGGCTTATATTGAAATTCCTGGTTCTTAAGTGTGCTCCCAAGTTTGAACTGTATATGGAAAGCGTACTATAATATACTGCAAAAAATCTTCAGAAACGCTTCAGAATTGGTCATTTATTCATACTATTAAATGGGGCAAAGGTGGCAGTCAATGCCCTGTGTGGAAACGCTCTAGAAAGACGGAAGAATATTCATAATTGTTTTGCCCACATATAATATTCTGCAGTGGAAATGGATTATCCCAATATGTCGGTCATCGGTACTAAGAATTTACAAGATAAAGTACTAACCTTCCAAAAAGTGACTAAACCCAAGTGAAGCATTTGGTTACTAGCATGGGAAAGCAATACAGTTTTTTAAAATAACCCTCACCCACGAAAAGGTTCCTTGATGGCATGCTTCCTCATCGGGTTCTTCCCGCCCGCTGCGCCCAAATATGGTCCTGAAGAAGCAGCTTAGGGGTAGGCTTCGAAACATGTCAACCAGCAAGGGAGCTGCTCATTAAAGCTTTTTTCCCTCCTTCTTTCCCTGTTTTTTTAACAGCACCAGCTATAGGGAGCATTAAAGTTTAGTTTTTCCAAAAAGCCAGGTATTTTTAAACTCACTCATTCCTGACCCTTCCACTCTCACACCAATACACATAGTTTACTTCACTCCAAAGTGCTCCCACGTATTGGTCGATCGTAGCACGCCCCGTCTCGCAGTGGGCGGGAAGAACCCGATGATGAAGCATGCCACCAAGGGATCTTTTGGTGGGTGAGGGTTATTTTAAAAAAACTTTATTGCTTTCCCATGCTGGAAACCAAACGGTTAACTGGGGTTTAGTCACTTTTTGGAAGGTTAGCACTTTATTATGTCATTTCTGAGTGGACTCTTTTTGTTTTTTTCATAACTTACAGAGGAGATTGAGTCCATGACAGATATATATCTTCACTCCCTTCTTTGTTTTTTATGTGGTCATTGGTACTAGACATTATTGGGACGAATTCCAGATTCTCAATTTAGTAATCTATATAAACCGAATAAAAATAACTATTGTATCTTTTATCGGATTTTACCATATGAAACAACTTGTGTGAATGCATAAAATAACAGATACAAATTATTTAACTTTATTTTTATTTTTTTCAAGTGTACAAAATATCGTTATTGGAAGAATTTGAGAGTTTATTGGGGACTTTATGATGGATCAGCCTTTTCCGCACTAAATATTATGCTAGCAACTATGCCGCACGAGAAAGAGGAGGTTTGAATGGAAGACCAACAATCGTGGTAAACAAACAGAAATGATACGGTATATGGCTTTATAATTCCATGAGCACAAAAATGTCTGTAAAGTGGATTAACAGAGTTGCATGGAAGAGTGATACAGTAGTTTAATGAGAATATAACAATACGATGTATGTTATAAGGTTTATTATTTGTATGTTAGAAATGTATATTTAGTGCGTTGCTCTACTGTGATGTGTGTGTTATGTCGGCTTCCCTAAAATAAATAAATATATACCATAATTAGTATAGAGAGCGGTTTGGTTTTTGTACATGCATCACTCGCACAAAGGCTGTTATTTTCCGGGAGCAGGGTTTGGCAGCACGATCGTCCACACGTTTCTATAAAGAGGTTAAATACTGTTCGATTTCCCTGATAATTGCTTAATGCACTGTGTCCAAACGCATCAACTTCCCGATGCATCCTGGAAGGCGATCGATATCCACATGGAGAAATTCATACAAGCGAGCTGCTGGCAATTCCTTGCACCAAAGGAAACGGTTGCGCGGTTTAAAATCTCTCTACCCCTAACTTCGACAATGTGAAGGCATGCCGTGCTTTAAATCAAATATTCAGTTCATACTTTCCATCATTCAAATGTGTTCAGAATAACACGAAGGTAATCATGCAAACAGAATTATTCGGGACAACTACCAGACTGAAGGCCTCTTTAGGGGAATTCAGTAGATCTGGATGGACTGCTTAAAACATCAGCGCGACAATTCTGGAGAGGATACACAACTATCTGAAATGAATGTGTAGTCGCCTGCCCTTGAGAGAAGCTGGGTAACATGAAAGTAGGGGAAGAGGGAGTGCTTTACGCAGTTGAAAGTGCTGGCCCCTTTAAGAGCCACCACGCTGCCTCACATTGTCACCCTCAGAAATGTAAAGCTGAAATGCATTTATTCACACAACCCCCCAAAACTTAACTGCTGAAAGAGAAATCCTCTTAATGCAAAACCGATTTCGCATCTGAATATGATGACAACTAACGTGGTAATGTGATCTCGTATGACAAGAAAATCATTTTGATTGTTTTTAAACAGTTTGGGGTTTTCCAATTTTAGTACAAGCAAGCTTACAGAGGTTGGATGCCAAGTTTTGGCGTAGGTCTGCCAGCAAGGATTTAAGATATGTGGAGTCAGAGAAGATAATTTTAACCTCATAGTAGGTTGACTCGAACTCCTCATTGCTTAAATTACATGCCTGGTTGCGACAGGAGAATAGTGCCCTTGTTATATGGGGTGGGTTTGTATACTAAATTGGTGGACATGAAAGAGGTCTGACCTGATCTATGCTTTCAGAGATCTGATGTTTTGAGGCTATAAGTGAATACGAGCTGAAGCACAAGTTACTACTTGTGTAACGATATATCTGTAAGAGACATTAGTTAGTATTAGATTCCTTACCTTAGAATATCCCCAGGCGTCAGACTGGATCCGGAAAATTTTGCGTAGCAGTACCCTTGCGCGTCGGTAGGCGTCGTCTGCGGCTCCGCGTCCGTCGTCGGCGTCGTGGGCGCCGTGATGACGTCGGAGTACTTAGACGCCCGCGTGCTGACGTCAGTTCTTAGACACAGCTTTTCCGCGCCAGAAACGCAGAGCTATGCCAAAAAACCAACACTGGTGCCAGTGAAACTAGGGCCCTGAAGGGGACAACCCTAACCCTAGGTATCGGTTCGCAGAACGGGGAGGATGGGTGGGTCGGTAAGGAATCTAATACTAACTAATGTCTCTTACAGATATATCGTTACACAAGTAGTAACTTGTGCATCTGAAAGAGACACGTTAGTATTAGATTCCTTACCTTAGAATAGATACCCCAGCAATACCAACCCCGGTGGTGGGTCTGCGAACCAATACTCACACCAGAAAGTCCTGGAGGACGGAACGGCCAAAGAAGCCATCCCTCCGGACTTGGCTGTCCAGGCAGTAGTGTCTTGCAAACGTGTGCAGCGATGCCCACGTAGCTGCCTGACAGATGTCTTGTAAGGGCACACCCCTGCCCAGGGCAGTGGTAGTAGCCGTGGCTCAGGTGGAATGAGCCCGCAATCCAGCAGGGGGCTCCTTCCTAGCCAAGGAGTAGCATGCCTGGATACACAAGATGATCTACCGGGAGATGGTCCTCTTGTGTACCGCTTTCCCCTTCTTAGCGCCCACGTAACCAACAAAGAGTTGGTCATCCACCCGGAACTGGCGTGTGCGATCCAAATAGAATGAGAGCGCACGTTTTGGGTCCAGACGATGGAGCCGCTCTTCCTCTTTAGAGGGATGCGGTGGCGGAAAGAAGGTTGGCAAAGTGATAGACTGCCCGCTGTGAAAGGCCGTGACCACCTTGGGCAGGAAAGAAGGACGAGTCCTCAGAACGACCTTGTCCGGATGGACAGAGAGGAAAGGAGGTTTAGAAGATAGAGCCTGGAGCTCACTCACTCTCCTGGCAGAGGTGATGGCAACCAGGAAAGCAGTCTTCAAAGTCAGAAGGCGAAGAGGACAGTTGTGAAGTGGCTCAAAGGGAGCGCACATCAGGAATGTTAAGACCAGGTTCAAGTCCCACTGAGGCATCACAAACGGAACAGGAGGAAACGTGTGTGTGATGCCTTTAAGAAATCTGTTTACAATAGGGGACTTGAACAAAGAAGGCTGATCAGGTAGCTTGAGAAAGGCTGAAAGGGCAGAAAGGTAGCCCTTGATAGTGCCCAGAGCAGAGCCCTGCTGGGCAAGAGAAAGAAGGAAGAGAAGAACCTCAGAAAGAGGATCCACAGCCTTTGCTGTGCACCATGCCACAAATCTGTTCCACCTGCAGGCGTATACCGACTTTGTGGAGTGACGCCTGGCTGCCAGAATGATGTTACAGACTTCAGGAGGCAAGTCAAATGGCCTCAACTGTCGCCGCTCAATCTCCAAGCATGGAGGTGGAGACTGGACAGGTTCGGGTGGAGGACCGTCCCCTGCTGCTGCGACAGAAGGTCCTCCTGAAGAGGCAGACGAACCGGGGGATCGACTGACAGACTGAGTAGCTCTGGATACCAGTACCTTCGAGCCCAGTCCGGAGCCACAAGGATGACTCGGGCTCGGTCGCGCTTGATCTTCTTCAGCACTCTGGGCAGAAGTGGTATAGGCGGAAAGGCGTACAACAGACTGCAACTCCACTCGCGACGAAAAGCGTCTCCGAGCGAGTGCCGCCTTGGAAATTCCAACGCGCAGAACTGATGACACTGCGCGTTCTCTTCGGTGGCGAATAGATCTAATCAAGGCTCTCCCCATCGCTGAAAGAGGCCTTGCGCCACGTCCGAGTGCAGACGCCATTCGTGATCCATCATGCACCGACGGCTGAGCTCGTCCACCCTGGCGTTCAGAGAACCTGCCAGGTGTTGAGCCACCAGGGTCACGCCCTGGCGTTCCAGCATTGCCAAAGGCGAAGAGCCTCTTGACAAAGGATCCACGACCCCACACCGCCCTGTTTGTTGCAGTACCATATGGCGGTGGTGTTGTCCGTGAACACCTGCACTACACTCCCTCGGACAGAGGGGAGGAATGCCTTCAGTGCTAGACGAATCGCCCTGAGCTCCAACAGGTTGATGTGGAGCCGGGCCTCCGCCGGAGACCAGAGGCCTCTGATCTCCGCCTCTCCCATGTGGCCTCCCCAGCCCTGGAGGGACGCGTCCGTCACAACTACGTGCTCCGGTTGGGGTAGGGAGAGGGATCTGCCGCTGACCCAATCGCGGTCCGTAAGCCACCACTGCAGCTGTCTCACAGTGCCCTCCGAGATCAGGACGTGGTCGGATAGGTTGCCCTGATGCTGGGCCCACTGAAACTTCAGGTCCCACTGCAGAGCCCGCATCCGCCACCTGGCGTGATGCACCAGTAGGATGCAGGAGGCCATCAGCCCCAGAAGCCGCAGCGTCAACCTGACCGAGACCCGGGATAACGGCTGAAAGATGGGAATCAGAGCCTGTATATCCCGGACCCGCTGTTCGGGTGGGTAAACCCGAAATCGCGCCGAGTCCAGAACCGCTCCGATGAAGAGGAGCTTCTGAGAGGGACACAGGTGCGACTTCGGCACATTGATGGAAAACCCCAGCTGGTGCAGGAGGTCTGCCGTCGTCTGGAGGTGGCTGACGACTGTTTGGGGCGAGCCCGCCTTCAACAACCAGTCGTCGAGGTAGGGGAAGACTGAAACCCCTAACCGACGCAGATGAGCTGCGACCACCGCCATCACTTTCGTGAACACCCGTGGGGCGCTGGTAAGGCCGAAGGGGAGCACGGTAAACTGAAAGTGCTCGTGGCCCACCATGAACCGCAGGTAGCGCCGGTGGGCAGGCAGGACGGGGATATGCAAATAAGCGTCCTGCAAGTCCAACGCTACCATCCAGTCTCCTGGGTCCAGGGCAGCAAGAACCTGAGCCAGTGTCAGCATCTTGAACTTCTCCTTCCGGAGGAAGCCGTTGACGTTCTGTAGATCCAAGATAGGGCGTAGGCCCCCTTTGCCCTTCTTGGGTACCAGGAAGTAGTGGGAGTAGCAACCACACCCTACTTCTGGCCCAGGAACGCGCTCGATGGCCCCCTTGGCCAAGAGGGCCGTAACTTCCTCCTGCAGAAGTCGCAAGTGATCCCCCGATACACGGTGGTTCTGCGGTGGCATGGCTGGAGGAGTCGCCTCGAAGGGGAGGGAGTAACCCCTTCGGACGATTTGCAGCACCCACCTGTCCGAAGTGACGGTGCGCCAGTGGAGGTGGTGATGGCGAACCCTGCCTCCAACTGGCGTCACATGGGCCTGAAAGCACGGACTAGGAGGGTTTTGAGGCGGATGCTGCGGGGGAAGGTGTAGACTGACCTCGCCGTTGCCCCCGGCAGCCCGGACGGCGGTTCCCACGGCCGCCACCGCGTTGGGTATTGCCCTGCGGTGCGTGGCTGGCGGCGCGTGTGGGCGCACCCCTTCCGTGGCCACGAAAGGAGTGATAGGCAGCCGGTTGCTGGCGCTGGCCCGAAAGGCCTAAGGACTTGGCCGTAGCCCTGGAGTCCTTAAAACGCTCAAGCGCGTGGTCTGCCTTGTCGCCAAAGAGGCGACGGCCATCGAACGGCATGTCCATAAGAGTGTTCTGGACATCTGCCGAGAAGTTGGCAGACCTCAGCCAGGCGTGGCGTCTGACCGCCACCGTCGTTGCCATCGCTCTGCCTAGCGAGTCGGTGGTATCCAGCCCACACCTAATCGAATATTTCACTGCATCCCGGCCTTCCACAAGGGCTTGGCCGAGTTTGGCCCGTACCTCCAACGGACACTCTGGCAGCACTTCCGCGACCTTATCCCACACTGAGTGGGTGTAACGTCCCAAGAGGCAGGCGGTGTTGGAAGACCGCAGGCCGAGGCTCAGGGATGAGAAGATCTTCTTCCCATACTGGTCATACCTCTTGGATTCCCGATCCGGCGGAGCCGACGGGAATGCGGTCTGGGAATTGGAGGCCTGGATGACCAGGCTCTCGGGGGTGGGGTGGGTGGACAGGAAACATGGGTCGCCCGGGGCTGGGCGGTGGCGTCTGGCCACGTTCCTATCTACGGGCGAACCCGTAGCGGGCTTGGACCAAGTGCCCAAAAGAACGTCAGTCAAGGCCTCATTAAAGGGCAGCAGAGGCTCGGCCGAGCTTGACTGCGGTTTAAGGACCTCAATGAAGAGATTAGTCCTCACGGCCGCGACGGGGAGCTCAAGGCCCAAGGCCTTGGCAGCCCTCATCAGCACCACACTATATGTAGCCTCCTCCTCCGAAGCCACGGTAGGAGGGGAGACAAAACCAGTGTCCGGAGAGGTGTCCAGGCCACTGGCATCCCCAAGGTCTCCTGACCAGTCCTCATGAGACTGACACTCCCTGGTCAGAGGGTCCTCAGACCCCTCCCAGTCCTCCTCCTCACCCATCTCCTGAGATTCAGGGTCTTCAATTAATGGGGCCTGTTCCTAAAAGTGAAAATCACCAAAGGGCGTCTGGAGCGGCGCCCATCGGGGCCGTCCCGACGGCTGAACAGGAATGGGGATAGGACCGGGGCCGGCGCCGGCCGGAGCCGGCGCCTGAGGCGACACCTGAGGGTCCGACGCCGGGGAGGTCGTAAGATCCACCGGCGACGAACCCGATCCCGAAGGGGGGCCAGCGGCGTCCTGCGGCGCCGGGCCCGAAGGCGCCGGCGGCGTCGGAACAACTGGACCCCTCGGCGCCGGGCCCGAAGGCGCCGGGATAACAGGGAGCTGCGGCGCCGGGCCCGAAGGCGCCGGCGGTGTCGGGACCGAAGCACCCGACGGCATCGGGGCCGGAGGCGCCGATCCGCTAGGACTCCCAGACGGGTCCGCTGGGCCCGGAGGCGTCGCGGAACCCGTCGGAGGAGAGAGTTTCCTCATGGCCATGAGGAAGCGCTCGATCTCCTCCGGCGACACGTTCAGCCCAGGGACCGGAGGGTATGGAGCCGGACGCGGCGCCCGCGGCCCCGACGGAGCCGCGTGGGCGGTGTCACCCGAACCCCCGGCCGCATCGTGCGAGCGTCGGGGGGAGTCCGAGGAGCGATGACGCCGCTTGGACTTCTTGTGCCTCTTACCTGACGACGACTTCGACCCGGAGGAGTGAAGCCTACCCTCGGAGCTGTGGTGGCTCCGGGCCCGCGACCTGTCCCTCGACCTCCCGTGGGAACGGGACCTCTCACGGCGCGGGACCGACTGTCGGAGTTCGAGGCGCCTACGGGACCGCTCCCGCCTGGCTTTCGAAGAGAGGGCCCGACAGTCTGAGCAGGCCTTGTCGTCGTGGTCGACGCCCAGACACGACAAGCAGACGCGGTGAGGATCCGTGACCGACATCAGCCGGTCGCAATCATCACAAGGCTTGAACCCGGGCATCCCTAAGGCACCGATCGGAGTCGTAAAGACTCGAAACAGGATCAAAAAAGGATCAAAAAAGTTAGTCAAAAATGACTAGGGTTACTGCTTTTTCCAAATCTGCGCTTGCTGGCGCGGAAAAAAGAAGAACTGACGTCAGCACGCGGAGGCGGCGTCTAAGTACTCCGACGACGTCATCACGGCGCCCACGACGCCGACGACGGACGCGGAGCCGCAGACGACGCCTACCGACGCGCAAGGGTACTGCTACGCAAAATTTTCAGGATCCAGTCTGACGCCTGGGGATATTCTAAGGTAAGGAATCTAATACTAACGTGTCTCTTTCAGATAGTGATCTGCTGAACTCTATAAGCCACTTCCCCTCCAATCTGAAGCTGATGGCCTGCTGCTCTCCTTCACAGCAGCAGCAGGTTTGAGGTTTGATTTTCACAGACCAAAATCTCCCACAGTCAGGATTTGTTTGGCTTTCACCTGAAGGTGAAAAGATTGAGAAACTCCTCTATGAAGGTTGTATTGAGACCAGGAGGCCAGTACCTGACAGCTACAATTACAGAGGTGCTGTAGATGACGGAGAGCATATAGCTATGCATTCTAAGGTTGATGTGCATTAAGAAGATCTGTGAAGATCAAGTTCGAACAGTAGTCTAGGGTGACCCTTTAGTCTTTCTTTTCCTCGGTTTTTTAGGGATATTTTGAAGACTAGGTCAACAATGGATGTGATTGATTTGTGATAATGTCAAGTTTGTTAGTCTACCACTAGGTGGCAGTTGGATTCATACACGTGGTTGATCTCTGTTAATGGTTAGATGAAAAGGTTTGGAAGGGCTGGTGGTCAAGAATTGCTGCGTGGTGGAATGAGAGGGTTGTGGATATGAAAAGGAAAGAGGGCAAAAAGAAACTGCGTTTGTATAAAAGTCTGAAAGAAAGTAAGAAAGAGTTCCACACCCTGGTTCCAAGTAAATAAAGTGTCAGATGCCCCATTTAAGCTTGGAAATTTGGGAAACTTGGAGAAGTGCCAGAGGAGATGAGAAAATGGTGCAAGCAGATACATAACGGGGAAAGTGCAGCGTAACAAAAGATTGGAAGGATAAACAAAACATCAATAAAACAACTTTTGAAAAAAAATATCTTAAGACTGGGTAACCAGTGAAGGACTCAAGTTTTGTTGGATACTTGATAGTTTTCTCAGAGGCCAAAATAAGGCATGCTGCCAAACTCTGGACACACTACATACAGACTTATACAGATTACCTACCAAGCCAAATTTGCCTGAATTACTGATGTTCAGGTGTGAATGGAAAAATACATTTATGGTCAAGATCATGTGAAACAAAACAGTAGTGGTTTGCTGTGACAGCAAACGAGGCAGATAACAGATTTCAAGGATATGTGTTTAAAAAGGAAAGGAGGTTCATATTTTATTATAATGCCTATACCGCACAAATTGATAGTTTGAGGGGGTGTCAGCTAGTCCTTTCAATGTGATGACGACCCTCCCCCCACCCCCTTGGTTTTCAGATCTGCCTTTTAGGGCGAGGTTAGTCTTGAATGAAATGTCAGGCTTCCAGGTTGTTGTAGAAGATTACGAGGTTGTAACAGGGAATTTATACCCCTTCACTTCACACCCAGGGAAGTGGTAATAGTAATCTTTAGGGATAGCATTTCAGGGAGGTCCCTAAGAGTTGATGAGGGGCTGTCCTAGGAGTTTGAGAAGCAAGATATCCACATGACCATAATGGAATTGCTATAGGCTGTAACCCCTGTATGTTTGCATGGTCAAAGTGGGCGTCTGCAGAATATGGTCTTGCAGGATTGCCCAAGGATAAAGAAGTGATGGTAAAAGTTGGACTAAAAGTCATGTAAGGATGATCTGTTTTTTATCTTGCTCTGACGTGCCGTTTTCTAGCTTAAAATAAGTTCCTACTTCCTTAGAAATTGCTCAGTGTTGAGTGCATTGCAAACTCTTTGTATTATGGGCTTTCATCCTATTGTCTGCTTCCTTCAAAAAAAGGCCTGTGGCACTCCAAAGAGCTTTTTG
Source organism: Lissotriton helveticus (assembly GCF_964261635.1). Lineage (NCBI taxonomy): Eukaryota > Metazoa > Chordata > Amphibia > Caudata > Salamandridae > Lissotriton > Lissotriton helveticus. Next base: position 513,212,193 of record NC_136071.1, on the reverse strand, counting down.
GTGTGTGCAAACTACAAGGGTTTTCACTGTTTTAGGAAAAAAAACTAGTCTCCAGCATAGATTGTGGGATGATTTACGGAGGTAGGGAGAGGAGGATGAGGGGTAGGGAAGAAAGGGGGGGGGCGGGTAAATGAGGATATAGGGAAGGAGGAGGAGAAGAAGGTAAGGAAGGAGGAGGAGGAGGAGGTAGGGGAGGAGGAGGTAGGGGAAGAGGAGGTAGGGGAAGAGAAGGAGGAGAAGGAAGAGGAAGGAGGAGACTTGCTGCCGAGCTATACCTCAGACAACCTGAACCTTTTCTCCTGTATGACCGGTACAGGGGGTTCGCCTGCTGCTGCTGTTGCGGATGATACTTGGCTCAAAAGGCTAAAGTCTTGCCAAAACTGCAAAACCTGTGGTATCCAAAGCCCCTGGACTGGGACTGGAGACCCAATGATCTTGCTGTGGCTCTGCTATCTTTAAAGCGCGGCAGCGCCCAGTCCACTTTGGCACCAATAATACGAGATCCATTAAAAGGCAAGTCCAACAGGGTAGCCTGGACATCTGATGAAAACCCAGACCACCGCAGCCAAGTATGCCTCCTCGTAGCAACCATTACTCTGGCAATGTCCAGACCTGATTGAATCCATCAGAGCATGAATATAGCGACACAACAGCCATTTCGCATTTGTTGACTTTAGAGTCATACTTGCCGAAGAGAATACCTTTTTTATAGATTTCTTCATACGTTTGGATTCTCTATCTGCAGGTTTAGAGGAGCACGACGCTTGGACTACTAAACTCTATGGTAATGGGTGGGTAGATAGGAAATTAGGATTCCCCCGGAGCCATCTTATGTCTCCTTGTCACAGACCCGGACACCACAGGAGCAGTCATTGGTTTCTGCCATACCTCAAAGATAGGCTCAGTCAAAGCCTCCTTAAAAGGAAGCAAGGGTTGGGGGCGCTAGAGGGCGCACTTCGGGATGGCTGCCTGTTGAGACAGCTCCGCCGGTCAGGTACAGGAATCTGATGATAAAACCGTACTGCGGACCCTAAATCTCGGAATTTTAGCAGTAATTGGCATAGAAGGCTGGCGTGATTAACTGGAGCCAAATTGAAAGCAGCATTGTTTGGCAAGAAGTGGTGAAAACATCTTACAGCCCCGACTTCCCGGCGTGCACGGTGCTAGACAAGATGGCGGCCGCCAGCACACTGACTATTGCTGGGACACAGTGAGCGGTAAGGTCGTGCTGGAACCAACACATACGGACCTGGGACACTGTAGCTGTCTTGCAGAGCGGGATGATACGAGGCGGGAAGTCTCTATAGCGTCGCGACGGAGCAGCACTCTCCAGCGGTGTGTACTAGGGGAAAATGGCGGCGCATTGACCGATAACGTGCCCCGATCTCGATACATTGCGGTGAGCAGGGGGACGCGCAGTTGACTTCCGCTGAGCGCCTCAGCCTGTAAGTGGAGAGCATTGTGTATAGTATTATGCCCCTGGCTCTTCCGGATCTCTGAATGCACATGTGTGATGAAAGGGTGACTGCTGCGGCCCGCGGTAAATGAGCGCGAACACCGGGCACAACATGGCGGCGCCCTGTGTCTCTGTCCCTGCTCAAGCGACCCATGCGATGGCTCTGCTGGTACCAGATCTGCACTGAGGTGGGAACACAGGCCTCTACTTGTATAATAGATGGGCAGCGCGAGAACTGGCTAAGGTAGAGCGTGGTAGTACTGTTATGCGCTGCGCAGCCAGGAACTGTGGTGAGAAGGGAGGACTGTGGTGCTGCGATGTTCCTTGTTAATGAGCAAAGGTACAGAGTGCATACAAAATTGTGCTGCAATGTTGTTCGGAGTGTACGCTTGTGAGACCAGAGGAGATCAGTCTAATGCGTGAGGGCGACCCAGGAGACTGCGCGCTATTCTGCAGATCTCGGAGCGCTGTGCTGGCTATGACGTGGTGCTTCTATACTGCTACCCCGGATCACATCGCTTAAAGTGTGTCCCTCTTGCTGGAACAGCGCTTCAGAGGCACTTGCTGCGACGGATGCAATCATTGCACTGACTTTATCTGTAATCGACCGTGTTTAACTAGTGAGTTGCTGTTAGGCGGTACTGGAGGATAGAAGCCCACAACTAAGAACTATTTCCTGCAATATTTTTACGAACAATCCTGCATGTTTTCTGCACGTACATGTATTGGTTCCTACCTGGCTGCCAACTGTGCTGGAATGTAGTGTTGCCTCGGGGTGACATAGCCATGAGCGTGAACAGTTCCCACCTATCGGGGACAAGTCGCATACAGGACTCATCCAGACTCATATTGGACTGAGGCCTCCATTCTCATCAACTAGCGATACTGCCTTACATAATCATGGGCAAGCCAGATAAGCAACAACCTAAGCTAACGTTTGAATCACGAAGGCCGACAAAGGGTGCAACTGCACATTCAGACACTGAATTAGAGACGGAGGCGACACCTAGCAACGCTAAGGAATCCGTTCTTAAGGCAATCCAAACCTGTCTCCAAGATATTAACAGGAAACTGGATCACCTCACCCAACAAGAGGACAGCATGGCGGCGAAGATCGACAAACAGGGGGAGCGCCTGAATGATGCTGAAACCCGAATTGCAGCAGTTGAGGATGAGGCACATGCCACGACCAGTAAATGTGTTGGGATGGAGAAGCTGTTAGAAGTTATAAAAAATAAGGCCGAAGACTTGGAAGCGAGATCTCGCCGGATCAATGTACGAATTGCGGGGGTGCCAGAATCCACCAACACCGGCCGAATGGAAACGTATGTTGAGGAAATGCTTCGCACTGTCTTCGGGGCGGAACACTTTTCCTCGGTCCTCATCGTAGAGCGCGCACATAGGTCGCTGGCACCACGTCCACCGCCGGGTGCCTCTCCCAGACCAATAGTGGCTCGACTCCTGAATTACAGGAATAGAGACAGTGTCCTGAAGATGGCTTGGGAACAGCAGCAGGTGACATATCAAGGCAACACACTGGAATTCTATCCGGACTTCACAATGGCTGTGCAACAAGCTCGTAGGGAATTTGCACAGGCTAAGGTGAAATTACGCGGACTGAATGTGGAATATGTTAAGCTTTATCCGGCGCGACTGAAAGTGACATGGGATGTTCGCTCCACGATCCTCCAGACGCCAAAAGCTGCACAAGACTCAAGAAACTTGCCAGGATTCAGATTAGGCTATCACCGCAAAGAAATGTTGCACTGGACGGTACTGATCGTATGGAGGTGATTTCCAGTGCACACTATTGCCATTGGACCCTGATGGTCTGAGCACTACAGATTTGCAATGCGCTGATGGCAGTCAGTGCGGTAAGTACAATGCTTGAATGTGGGATGTGTCGTAAGTAGAGCTACATGGACATGCGCTGCCACTGAGGGATGATGTCTACTAATAAGATCTCGTTTCCCAAAAAAGAAGGTGGAGGCTCTGTTGTCTGGCAACTGTGAATAATGTAAGATGCCAGGCTTGGCCTGGACCCCCTCTGGGAAATTGGAGCACAAATGCCACGCGCAGACAATGTGTGCTAGCCATCGGATGTCTGTATAAAGTTGGATGGGGTGATAATAACAGTAAACCTTACGAACACTTTTCATTTCCTTGTTGACTTGCTAGCCACCCTGTGCGGTGTGAGACCTTTGTATGTCTCTGCCTGGTTGGATCGCATCTCTGATATGTACTCAGCATTATGTTATCGGAGCGCACTGGGTGAATGTTATGTTATGTTATGTTATTATACACTTGTAGAGCGCATTATCACCCAGGGGTATCTAAGCGAATGTACATAGAGCTGTGATGTGTGAATTGTACTCTATCTCACACGTTTGAGAAGACTCACCTGCTATGTTCCTGCACTGCTCCAGGGAGGCAACGGGGCCGTTCCCTGCTCCCGGAACAGCGAGTTAATTGCATTTTGTGGTAACTGATCAGGAAGGGGGGCTTTAGAATCGTCAATTACTAAGCGACTGGCCAATCATTGGGTTACACACTGTGCTATTATTGTCCATTTTGTGCTTATGTTTACTATGTGATGATACAATATTGTGCTCCCTCCGATGTCGGAGGAGTTGTCCTCTGCAGTTCGTCAATTGAGCCACTATGTTGTGAAAACAGGAACGAATACTAGATGCACTATGACTTGAGGCCTCATGTCAGGTTTGACTCGCTGTCAGATATGTTATACTGTGTTTGATAACGATAGGTCTGCACTTATAGTAGAGTCCTGACCACATCCATTAGTTTGGATGGTGACGTGTGCCCATGGCGGACCCTCACACTGGAGTTCCCCATGATGTTTTTGTTTGGGTGGATGTTTCATCCTAGGGTTTGTATTTGGCATGATTGGGATGCCCAAGTGGGTGGTGGGCGGGAGGGTAAGAGTTTGGGATTGTTTTGCGGACCGGAGTACTTGAGATGCATCGCTGAGATCCGAACTGATTGTGTTCTTACTAATGTGAATCATATTCTCTCACACAACAGACTTGACACTGGGATGGTACACTTCATAAAAGTCACAATGTGATGTTATATAATATCCTATAACTGTCATAGCTGCCACTGAACCAAGGCCTACACATTTAAACTTGCTCACGTGGAATATCAGAGGGCTTAGAAACCCCCAAAAAATTAGACAAATGTTTGCGTATTTTGATAGGTTACACATCGGCATAGCCCTTTTGCAGGAAACGCATTTTGCTCCACACACCAGTTATCACTTTGGTCGTAAATGGGCAGAATCTATTCACAACTCAACATACTCCTCGTATCCTTGGGGGGGTTACAGTCTTAGTAAAAAAAGGAACAAATTTAGCAATTGAGGACAACGTCGCGACACTCAGGGGCGATATAATACTGTTACAGGCAAACTTCGTGGGCAGTCAATTGCGCTTGTCAAAACGTATGGCCCTAATACGGATGATCCTGATTTCTACCATGAGATCTGGCAGAAACTACATGGAGTGTTGGATAAGACCTTGCTATGGGGAGGGGATTTTAATCTTGTACTGAACGAGCACCTCAACAGGTCCGGCACAACCACGGAACCGCACCGAAGGGCGAGGGTTAAGTTACTAGCTATTATGTCAGAAATGCAGTTACATGATATATGGAGAAATCAGAATCCGGGGCGGAAGGAAGCAACACACACACACATCGGCACCACATAGCAGCTGGTCACGTATTGATTACTGGATAACGTCAAAAAATGCACTGCTTTGGACCAAGGCTATAAGACACCTACCCAGGAAGTTGTCCGATCATAATCCCATAATGCTATCAATTAACGTGCCATATTACGTGTCACACCCTTATAGCTGGAGATTCAATACGAAAGCACTGTCAGATTCGGTATACAGAGACACTATTACCACAGCCATTGCAGACTACTTTTTGTTAAATGAGCCCTCTACTGATGACCCTAGCTTACTGTGGGAAGCGTTCAAAGCTACATTAGGAGGTGTATGCATAGGTACAAATGCAGGAATTTTAAAAGATATACGTGGACAGCTCTCGAGGTGCGAACGCTAGCTGAAATCAATAGAGCGCGAGTACGAGATTACACACAGTCCTCAGGTATTAGGGGACATTAGAACTGTCATGACGGGGTATCAGTCATATGCTGAGGATGAGCTTAAATACATAACGAAGCGTGCCACAGCTAGGTCTTTTGGTGAGGGGGAAGACCGGGTTTGGTGTTAGCATTGAATATTTGCGAAGGCAGCGCTCCCCAGACTGTCCTGCAAATTAGAGGAGAGGATGGGTGTGTAACTACCGAAGCGCAATGTATCTTGCATGGATTTGTGAAGACTTACGGAGCGCTATATGAGTCCCAGCCCACTGCCTCATCGGCAGAGATCATGGAGTACTTGGCAGACGTGGCCATAGCATGATTATCGGACGCACAGCGTGAATATTTGTCATGGCCCATTACTGTGGAGGAGGTCACGGAGATTATTAAGTAACTACCGAATGCTAAGGCCCCGGGCCCAGATGGGTTCACATATGAGTTTTATAAGGCCTTTGGGGAGCTGTTGGCCCCACTCCTGGTTGCCATGTATGGTGATGCTTTTGATAAGATGGCACTTCCCCCCCCTCTTTAAGAGACGCCGTTTTAATTGCCCTCCTCAAGCCCGCTAAGGACCCAGAGTGCTGCGATTCATACAGGCCACTCTCATTCCTTAATGTAGATTCCAAAATATTGGCTAAGTTGCTGGCCACAAGATTAAAACCCCTCATGACCAATCTAGTCCATCCGTAGTCAGGTTTCATTCCAACTAGGTCAACCGCGCACAATACTAGGACATAGTTTGCACGTTCCCACTATCTGATCCCTAACACGAAAGCCGCCGCAGTAATGCTGGATGCCGCTAAGGCATTTGACTGTATACAATGGTTATATCAGATGACGGTACTGCGGAGGATGAGTTTACCCCTGTATTTTTACAGTGGGTACAACTACTATACACAAAACCAACAGCCCGTGTCTGTGTCAATGGATACGTCTCTGACTCCATATACATAGCGCGGGGGACAAGGCAAGGATGCCCTCTGTCCCCATTATTATTTGCACTAGCGCTTGAGCCGTTGGCATGTACAATTAGACAAGGGCATCACTATTCGGCTTTACAATTTCCACAACGGCCCCTACATATCTCCTTATATGCAACTATATGTTGCTTTATGTGCGGGACCCGGAGCACCACTTGGCCCCCTTATTACGTGAATATATAAAATTTGGGAGACAATCTGGTCTCCAAATGAACTGGGCAAAACCTTTAATAATCCCTCTTACAGATACCACACAGCCCCACCCCACAGAATTTCCTTTGGAATGGCAAACAGAGCCGGTAAAATACCTAGGGGTTTGGTACCATCGGGATCCGGAGGTCGTCATTAGAACTAACTATGGAAGGGCGATAAGCACATTAGAAGAAAAAGTAGCTCGCTGGATCCAACTGCCCCTATCTTTGGCAGATAGGCTAGCTATGCCGAAAATGGTAATCTTGCCGAAACTCCTTTAACTTTTTAATAATATACCAATCCCGCCCCCCACAGAAGTTTTCCGTCATTTGTCATCATTAGTGACTAAACTAAAATGGGCAGGTAAGCAGGCCCGCATAGAACTACGAGCTTAAACGCTGCCATACTCCAAGGGGGGTTTTAGGGTACCCGATTTATTGCTTTATTACCTGTGCGCACTAGCACAATACGCACACTTTTGGTACCATCATATCCCTTATCTAACGCATACAGCTATAGAGGAATGGGACGCATTACCAGTCCCACTGACAGCGATCATTACTCACCACCGGCCACCCCTGCACTCTAAAGACCTCAATACTATAGATGCAACAACTGCTGCCTGGAATAGGTTGGGAAGCCTAGCGTGTAAACTACCGCTATATGCCTCTGCACTACCACTACACCACCACCCCGAACTCTGTCACTAGAGAAGAGGTAGGCATGGGACTGCTGCAACAGGTAGGCATTGACACGATGGGAGACCTTTAGCACAACGGGGTATTTAAAACACTGCATGATCTGGCATATGTCAGCAACCAAACACTACTGTTTCGCTTTACATATCACAGGCTTCAAGGGCGATTAAGAAATTATATCCCATTTACCCGGCAGAACCCCCGCAACTCAATACGCTGCAAATGGTAATAACCTCCCCTAGTAGCAAACACTTGGTATCTCGACTGTATAACACAGCGCAAGAGGAAATTGCCATCACACCGAATAGAGTGCTTACACGATGAAATGAGGTGATAGATGAGGTACTTACAGAGGAAGAATGGCAGTTAGCCTGTTCCCTTACAGAAATGCTGACGCACAATGGCAATTTGAGGATACTGCTTTACAAATATCTACATCAAACATATTAAACCCCAGCCAGACTGTATAAATACGGTTTGCGGCAGGATGCGGGATGCAAACGCTGTGGGAATGACACGGCTGACTTTGTGCATCTTGCATGGTGCTGTTTACATGTGCAGGAATATTGGGAGAAGGTTACTAAGCTATTGGGTGAGATGGTGGGGATCGAAATTAGCTGTTCTATTCGCACTTGTCTGCTGGGACTTCTGCGAGATGTCCGGGCAACTAAACGTACATTTTGCATGGTTGCCTTGCACCTTGCTAAGCGCAGAATTTCACTATGTTGGGACAGTAAAGATGCTCCTAAAATTAACCAATGGCTTTGTGACATGACATATTGTCAAGACACATTAAAAACCTATGAAGAAGAACTGCCTGCTGGATGCCGGCCAAAGGACTATTGTAAATATTAAACTGCATATCTGCTTACAAATCGGATTGTTTAACTATGTTTACTAACTGTCGCCCTTATTTTCTTTGAAATGTGTGATGCTCTGTATATGTTATAATGATGTATAATTATTGTATCTGGATGATGGATGCTGTAGTACGATGGGCCGTGAGTTTGTTAACTTTAGGCATATTATGTAATTGAAAATGATAATAAAAAGAAATTTTAAAAAAAAAAAAAAAAAAAAAAAGGAAGCAAGGGTTCCGAGACAGAAAGGGAATGAAGCGCCTCCGTCAAGAGGTTAGATTTTGGTTCAGCAGAAGGCAATGGCAAATCTAGCAGATCTGCTGCCTTCCTAATTACAGAATGATATGAGGACACCTCTAGCGGGGGCGTGGCTTAGGCGCCGATGTAACTGGAAGCGGGACTCCGGAGCTCCTCCGCTCCCGCCTCGCTCCCAACCATATCCTGACCCCTGGCTCGGACCTTGGACCCCCAGGCACACGTGGGAGGGCCTGGTGAGCGTGGGGAATGACCTTGGCGGCCCCGGAGTCCCTGTAGCAGCCCTTGCTGAACGTGTTTGGGCACCGAGGAGCGCCTGGATTCACGAGCGCCCAAAATGGCGGCCGCGGTCCTTGCCGGCTCCGCCTGATGGCGGAATCCTGTGGACGTCGGGGAGACCTGTGGAGCAGCAACGACCGCCCGCTCGGCGGAGGGGACCCCCCCCGGTGCTGAAAGAGGTGGAGGGCCATGCTCAGCTAAGGGGCGCTTGAAGGTTCAGGCGGCCGTTGAGGCAGCAAGCTGCCTGAACCCAAAATGGCGGCCCTGAGGTGACGGGAGCAGACCGGGCTCTCTCGTCGGAGAGAATTGGCGGAGTGGCAGTATAGCTGGGCACCTGTAGCGGAGACCCTGGAGACCCTCGCCCTGGGGGAACTGACTCTCGCAGCAGAAGCGGATTCGAGGTGAGCGGCCCCGAGCTGGGAAACCTGAAGTGCGGAGCGCCCAACATGGCGGCTGCTGCCCACATCTGACGGCAGGGCGCTGTTGGAGTTGGGAGGTCCAGGAGAGCGAGGGGCATCATAGCGGCGACCCCCCCCTGACGCCAGGGAGAACTGAGGGCATAGCAGTGATATCGGGATTGGAGTGCGAGGGCATAGAAGACTGCCTGTCCCCTAATTGGCGCCGCCCACGCACCGAGGGCTGTCCTGGTGATACTGTCTTCGGGGGTCCTCATGGAAAGGTGGGGCCACCACCGCTCCTGGTGAGAAGACCCCGGCGCCTCGCGCCCTGCAGAGATCGACGCCAGCCCTCACTGCGGGTCAGTGGTGCGCGGGCTCTGTGCGTGGAGGACACGTGAGGGCGGCGGGACCTCGACTGACCGGGGGGCCCCGTCGCCCTGGTGGGGGGGGGACCTGCCCCTGGAACCGCTCGGGGAGCTGGTGCCCAGCCTGAAGAGGGCACGGAGACGCGACGGAGCCGAGAGCCCCCGTAGAATCTGGTGGGGGTATCGGAAGAGCCTGCTTCGCCGGTGACCTCCGAAGGGGCGCGCAAGACTTGCCGCCCGGCAGAATGGCCCGAGGAGGCAAGAAGAAGGGATTTGGCGCCCTGAAGCTGGACGACCCGGGCCACCTGGTGGAAGAAGATGAGCCGGGGCCTGGAGCGGGAAGCACAGCCTGCCTACGTGATCCGTCCCTGGGGGATATCATGCAGGCGATAGTGGCGTCGCGAGAAGCCCTCGAGAAACGAATGGACACCATCGGATCGGACTTGACCTTGCTGAGGGACGACCACAGGAAACTGAAGGAGCGAGTGGCGACCTCAGAGGTGACCCTGAAGGATCTGCCGGGAGATGTAGCCGCTCTGAGAACATCTCTGGCGGAGATGGCACAGAAGGTCCGGGTGCTGGAGATCAGAGCCGAGGAGAGTGAAGGGCGCTCCAGACGCAACAACCTCCGCCTCGTGGGGGTCCCAGAAAAAGTGGAGGGGCAGGACGCGGTCTCCTACCTAGAGGGCTGGCTGCGATCTGAGGTGGCCCCGGATGGACTTTCCCCGTTTTTTGCCATAGAACGGGCACACAGGGTCCCTGCTCGCCCTCCCAAGCCGGGGGGACCGCCGCGGCCGATAGTACTGCGTCTCCTGCACTTCCGAGACAAGGACCACATTCTCCGGAGGGTACGGGACCTGCCGGACCTGAGAATCGATAACAGCAGGGTCATGGTCTTCCCGGACTTCACGAGAGATGTGCAAAGGCAACGGACCTCTTTCCTAGCGGTCAAGCGGAAACTGAGATCACTGCAGCTGCCCTATGCAATGCTGTTCCCGGCTCGGCTGAGAGTCGTTGATGGAGACCGCACCCACTTCTTCCTGACGCCACAGGAGGCCTGGAGCTGGATTGATGGCAGGGGGGGCCGAGCACAGATCCCCCGCCGGAGACCTCGCCCAGGAGGCGCTCTGCGGAAACTACGCCGACGAGATCTGGTTCCCCGTCGGGATGGCAGCAGGAGAGAGCCCAGGCGGTGTTGGCAGTGGCGGCCATCAGCCAGGGAGACACCAGTCCCTCCAGTAGTGCGTCGGAGCGCTCGAAGGTCAGTGCTCCCAGTCCGGGATCCAGCAGTGGACATGAGCTTTCGGAGACGGACCTGCCGGTGGTGACTCCCCAAACAGCAGATGGAATACTTGGCTAAGATGGGCCGCCGGACACTGATCACGTCTGTCAGGTACCGGGGTGCGGTTGGGGGCTGCTTCCGGACGCTATGCGGTGAGGGGTGGCAGCCTCCTGGACTTAACACTGAGATGTGGGGGGGAGGGGGATAAGAGCCGGGGGACCTCTCCTGAAAGTTCTGGGGGGGGGGTGGGGCGGGGGCGGGGGGCTTCGGGCCTGAGTGGGTCGGCGTCACGGTCACCCTAGCCCTATTCTACTGAGATACACTTTCATTGACTAAGTTTGGATGGGGTTTCCACGTTGGTTGTCTGTCCTGGGGTATGGGAGTTGGGGTAGTTTACTTGAGCAGTTTGGGGGGGGATGGGAGGGGAACCCGGGCGTGCTGGGGGGGTCACTGAGAGAGTAGATGGAGAGCGTTGGACTCTGCAATTGGATCCGACTTAGGCTACAAATGTCTCACATGGAACGTAAGGGGGATGCATTCAATGCATAGACGCCACAAGATCCACTCCTATTTAGTCAGACGGGGCATTCACATCGCCTTCCTTCAGGAAACACACCTGCTGGCCAAGGAGGGAAAGGCGCTGCAACGCAGATGGAGGGGGCAGGTCTACCACACTAACTACTCTGCTTACGCAAGGGGGGTGGCCATTTGGATAAGAGCGGGGGTACCTTTCCAGTGCACACAGCAGATAATTGACCCGGAGGGGAGGTACGTAATGGTGCGGGGCAAATTGGACGGGAGGGACCTCAACTTGGGTTGTCTGTACGCCCCAAATGTGGACCAGCCTGCATTCTTCTCCCTGCTATCCAACAAACTGGCCCCGTTTCTAGTGGAACCCTTGCTCCTGGGCGGGGACTTTAACAGCGTGACCGATACCACCCTGGACAGATCGCACCCCCCCTGGCTAATGCACCAGCTGGCAGACTGGCATTTGCGCGCTCCGCCTGGCAGCGCCAATGGGATCTGGTCGACTCGTGGAGGGCTAACCACCCTACGGACAGGGACTACTCGTTCTTCTCAGCGCTCCATGAATTACATGTACGCATTGATGCATTCCTGTGCTCACAGGACGTGCATGCAGAAGTGTGCCATGGTGAGTACCTCACCCGCACGATCTCTGACCATAACCCGCTTCTGGTGCAGCTGCGCTGGGCGCAATACCGCCCGCGGATCCCGGCCTGGAAGCTGCGCCCAGAGGCGCTCGACGACCAGCTCTTCCGGTCCACGATAGCCTCGGGCATCGAAGCGTACTTCCAGCTCAATACGGGCACAGCGGGCTCGGCCGCGACGGAGTGGGACGCCTTTAAATCCGTGGTACGAGGCCAATGCATTGCCACGGCGTCGGGTGTGCGGAGAACCTTACTAGAGGACATAGCGAGGGAGGACGAGAAGCTGCGGGGGCTGGAGAGGGTAAGGCCCGAACGCCCGGACACACACGAAGCCTTGCTCGAGGCGCGGGAGGTGGTGGCGGCGACGGTAGAGCGCCTCCGGTGCTTTGACTACAAGGCCTACTTAACACGCGCACACTCGGAGCGCGATAAGTCAGGAGCACTTCTGGCCTGGCTGGCCAACCCGGCTCGCCGGAGCTCGGTTATCCTTGAACTTAGGGACCACGCGGGGGCGGCGCGATTTGACCAACGGGGGATTAATGAGTTATTCTATGATTACTACACGGACCTTTACCGCAGCAGGGTCCTCCCATCGCTAGATAAATTCTAGGCCTTTATGAAGGATCTGGAGTTGCCGGAGCTGCAGGAGGAGGACGCGAAGCGGCTCGGGGACAAGATCGAGGAGAGAGAGGTGAGAGTCGCCATCAAGAGTATGGCGAGGAACAAGGCGCCGGGCACCGATGGATTTCCTACGGAATTTTATCTCACCTACATTGATCTTCTTGCGCCCCGGCTGACGTGGCTTTACAATGAGTCGAAGCGACTGGGTAACCTGCCTGCGACCACCTGTGAGGCACTCATAGTCCCCCTACTAAAACCGGGCAAACAGCCATGGGACAGGACGGCGTATCGCCCATTGTCCATGCTCAACCTGGACTACAAGATCTTAAGTAAAATCTTGGCGACGCGCTTGCTCCCCCATATGTCCATGCTGATCCACGCGGACCAGTCGGGCTTCATCCCGGCCCGCAACACAGCGCTTAACGTGCGGCGGCTCCTACATATATTAGAGGCTGACACCTATGACGGCGACGAGGCAGTGGTGTTTGCAGTCGATATGGAGAAGGCCTTTGACAGCCTAGAATGGCCCTATCTCTTCCACGTAATGCGCGCGCTGGGCCTGGGCGAGGGCTTCGTGAGTTGGACGGCGCTGCTCTACCAGAACGCGACGGCGAGGGTCAGAACTGGGAGGGTTATCTCCGAGATGTGTGTGGTGGGCAGGGGCACCCGTCAGGGATGTCCTCTCTCCCCCCTACTGTTCGCCCTGGCGGTCGAGCCCCTCGTGGCGCGAGCCCGGCTGGGCCGGGCGTTTCAGGGGCTGGACGTCTATGGACAGGTGCACCATATCGCATTGTATGCAGATGACCTGCTGATGTTCTTGGCGGACTCGGCCGGCTCTCTGCGTGGGGCTAAGTCCCTCCTACAATCCCTGAGCAGAGTGTCGGGACTCAGAGTGAACTGGGCGAAGTCCCACCTATTCCCAGCCCGCCCGCGGAGACTATGCCCAGAAATCACGGAGGGTGTGATGTGGGAGGAAAGGAGTCTGCGGTACCTCGGTACCTCGATCTTTCATGATAGGGCGGATATCCTTGAGGGAAATATTGGGTCGGCAATCAGGCACACTAAAGGGAATTTTGACTTTTGGAGCACACTCCCATTGTCACTCATGGGGAGAGTGGCGCTTCTTAAGATGGTGACCTTGCCACGGCTGCTTTATTTCTTCAGGACCCTCCCGATCTGGATCCCGGCGAGTTACTTCAGGCGGCTGCGGACGATGGTCATCGGCTTTCTGTGGGGGGCGAGCAGACGCAGGGTGGCACATGACACGCTTCTCCGCCCCAGGACGGATGGAGGATTAGCAGTGCCAGACTACGAGCTCTACTACCTCTCGGCGCAGCTACAATGGTTGACGCAATGGGTGGCAAGAGCCAGGAGGGGGGAGGACGGGTCGGGAGAACCGGCGGGCCCGGTCCAGGTGTTGTCCCGGATCGTTCTGGGGCTACCGATGGGGGATTTCCACCTCACTCAGGAATTTGCGACGGCCCGGAAATGCTGGAACAGGTATCGCCGGAGGGGCGGTGTCGCGATCCCATATGCACCTGAGATCCTGCTCAAGCTCTGCGGAGCACTGCCGCATGGCGGTTCGTGGCACGGACTAAACAGCTGGGACCTGCAGGGGTTGACGTCCATGGGTGACCTCTACGAGAACGGGGTGCTGTTGCCTTTCGACCTCCTGAAGGACCGCTTTGGGTTGACGGGGGGGGGACTTCCTCCTTCACGCGGCGCTAACGGCGGCGATCCGTAAACATTGGAAGACGGGTATGACGGAGCCGCCACTGTCTCTGGGCTGCCAGTACGTGGTGATGATGGCGGGGACGATCAAAGCTGTCACGTGCCTATATCGGCGCATGGTCTCGGAGTCTGTCGTCCCACTGCTGACCCTGAAGGCGAAATGGGAGGCTGACCTGGCGACCGAGATCCCTGAGGAGGCGTGGAATGGTATACTAGGACGTGCCCTAAATGGGACGCGCAATGCTAGATTCCAGCTGGTGCACTTTTATGTCCTACACAGGGCCTACCTGACCCCTGACAAACTACATAAATATTTCCCAGCCCACCCGGCGTCCTGCCCGCGATGCCTGGCGGACGTAGCTGATTTTCAACACATGTTCTGGTCCTGCCCAGAGTTGGGTCCCTTCTGGAGTGAGGTAGTGGATGTTCTGAGGGAGGTAACGGAGAGGGACTTACAACTCACAATGGCACACTGCATCCTACACTGGTTCCCACACACATCAAAGAACAAGGTCACTAGCAAGTTTCTGGACCTGGGTCTCCTCCTAGCGAAGCGGGCCATCACATCCCAATGGAAGGCGACTAGGGGCCCCACGGGAGAGCGGTGGAAGGCTGAGCTACATAAATGGGCCCGGTGTGAGGGAGAGCTCCGTATGCGGGCCGCTCTCCGGGCAGACAATGACGCGGCTCTGGAGAGGGCCAGGGCGTGGGAGAAACTGGTCTTGGACCTCACGCTCCTGGACATGGATGAGGACACCCCGGTGCATAGCCAAGCTCTGGCGGAACGCCCGCCTGTCATGGGGGTGGACTAGGCCCCCTCCCTTGCTCCCCGGGTTCCATTGTGATGACTGACGGCAGGTTGATTACAGCTCCTGATGGTTTGCTTCGGATCTGTATTAGTCGGGAGGGTTGAGGACTGGTACTGGTGGTACTCTAGCACGTCCGGGGGGGGGGGGGAGGGGGGAACGGTTGGGTACGGGGGGTAGTTCTGGGAGAGGGGAGGGGGGTGGGAGGGGTTGGGAGAGTTGGAGGGGGTCAGGGGAGCTGACTGTTCAGCAATGGTAAAGAGTGACTCCTAGTTCAATTGGACGCTGGGCACAGAGAAGGGAGCGAGAGGACTGAAAAAGCAGCACTGCCATTTCCCGAACACCTGGTAATCAATGGCCAATGAGGTACTCTCCAACACAGATCTTTCTTCATGTTTTCGCCGCTCGACCTCCGGGGTGTGAGCTGACTGGCTGTGTGACATGGGGGGAGGGGAAGTCGTATATTCATTGGGCAACAACGGGAATGGCGCAAATACTCTGATTGTACAACCTACTTTGTTGCAATAAAAAGATATTTACAAAAAAAATGAGGACACCTCTAGCGTTGGAAGGCCTTTTGGTGAGGAGAGCTCCCATTCAGGAGATGTATCCAGGCCACTAGCCTCCTGTGGGCCCTCAAAGTCTTGTACAGGGTCAACAAACTCACCCTCTTCAGACTTCTCCTACTGCTTTTGATACGCCTCCTCTTCCATCAGTCTTTGTGCTTCCCTTCTGGACCTCATTCTTGGGACCAGCATCGGCAGTGCCATACGTGGCACCGGTGACTTTGGGAGTGGCGTGGACGGAACTTTCACTGGGATTGTAGAAGACACCGGAAGAGGTCATGCTGGCGCCAGACCAGAGCCAGACGGTGTCGAAGAGGATCCGTCCAGTGGCACTCTTCCCTCCAGGAACTGCACCGGCATCGAGAACCTCTGCGTAGGGAGACGCCAACTCCCCAGAGCCATTGGCGTAAATGGTGCCGGAGGGAAATGAGGTGGCAAGCCTCCCAGGGAGTATGCCAGCAGACCCATGGGGCCAACCAGCGCACCAGCAGGGTTAGCCACTCCGGCAAACAAGCCAAACATAGCATTGAGGAAATGCGAAGGATCCATACCCGGAGTCGGGAAGACAGGATATCCTGGATCTGGTACTGCAGGTTCCGAGACCACACGAGGAGGCAGCCTAATTGGCTCCGGTTGCGGCGTACAGACTCTGGAGCCAGGCAGAGTAGCTGGCAGTGGAGGCGTGGTTTCTTTCTGTGCCTGTGAAGCTCTCAGAGCCGGATACTGGGCTGGGGTCACCTGAGGAGAAGAAGAGACTTCGTACTGGCGATGGCGTTGGAGAGCCAGAGACCTCGGAGTTCCAGCCTTTGATAAACAAATTAGAGATGCGTGGCGCCGCTTCTTTTCATGTTTCCTCGATGACTTCGAGGTATGCGGAGTCGGTGACTCGGAACAGGACCTCGACCCCCATGGACCTCTTTTCTGTTTTTTTGCTTTAGCCTTAAACAGATTGGCCTCCCTCGCCTTTAAAGTCCTGGGATTCCCAGAAATGGAGAACCCTGGAAAAAACGTTATTCACTGACAGGGCGCAAAAAAGCAAACTGATGTGAGCAAGCGGCCGAGGTCTTCTTATGGCTCTGATGACATCACGCGAGTTGAGCACAGTGTCGAGTGCGGAGCCGTTCCATTGTGATGTCCTCATCGACATGGGAGAGCTATGGAGAAAAGTTCAGTAGAATGCTGCACATGGGGTAATTCAAAAGGTGAGGAATCTAGAGGCAGACGTTTCCATCAGAAATTACGTTTCAACATTCAATAAAAAATATGGTCAAGCAATCCAGATCTACGAGACGAGCTATGAGAACTGCCAGGATTCAGTACTATGCTATTACGATTGGTGCTGATAATATTGAACACCCATGATCATTCAAGCTTGTAAAGGGAATGACCAAGCCCAAAGTCTGCCGTAATACTGCTTTGCCATCTTAGGAACTCCATAAGGCCCGCTCTCCTTATTTTTCTGAAAACTGAAGGAATCTATGTAGAATTCAGCAATCCAACAGAATGAGAATCTTCTGTAGCGATTGGTCACATCAGAACGTATCTACTTTATTGGAGTTCGCTCACATTTCCGAATGTATGCTAATCAATGTTGGCAAGTTTAGCAAATCATTTTCATCGCTTGATCCATGTTTCAGTTCGGTGTACCATCTGATTATGGAATGTGTCTTAGTCATCTTAATTTATCATTTGATACAGTTGTAGTCCCCACAACATCAAAAATAATCTTTGATAATTCTGCTATTAAAAACTTTGAATTCTGACTTTATATTTCTGAAGAACTACTGACCAATATCATTCCACTTTTTGTAGCCAAGATAGCAGAAAAAAATAGTGAATAAGCAAGTCAAGTTGTTACAATACCTCCTTGCACTTCTCAATTCAGGAACAATTCTTGTGGGGTTCACCAGGGCTCATCATTAAGCCATACACTACATCTATATCTATGTGCTTATGTTGCCCCATTGATTAGTTCCTTTCGTTTGGAGGAACTATCATAGGCTGATGATCAGATAGTCTTACGACTTGATGGAGCCAGCCTGATTGATAATTTACATTCAGGATCATCGTTGCTGCTTGGAGGCATGACAACTTTTTAAAGCTATACTCTAATAAAAGTGGAGAATAGAGTGCCGATAGGTAAAGGCACTCAAACTGTGCCTTATGACTGGTTAAGTGTTTGGTGGTCACCCACATTGGGTTATAGCCCGGATCCGGTAGAGAAGGTCCACGAGCAATCTTGGATTTAGCAAGGACAACCAGCGTGATGGTTCTTCACAAATTGCCAAGCCATTCTACCCGTTTCTATCAACTAAGAATACTTAAAGATTCTTCTGTTGCTCTCTTCCAATTCCTGGTTTCTGGTCATGTTTGAACTACTGCAGCGCCTTATACTTGCATTTGGTCAACTATAATATGAACAAGTTCAACTAAATCATGATATGGCAGCCAGCATTTAGTTAGGACGCCTTCCTCAGTATCCCAACGCAGGTTGTTTCTACTTTGAACAAGCAGATTTAAGTATTGTCAGACCTTTCGCACCCAACTTCTACACATACCACCGCAGTTCTGCACTATATTTGATTTGACAGCTGAAATAGGAGCATGGTTGGGGCCCAAGTCAGGGCCTAAAAGCTGTACAATTATACCCTCACTTAATAGCTTTCAAAGCCCAACACACCCTCTGAGCTTTTTGAAAATCCCAACGCTTTAGACCGGGTGGCAGCTTTTGAATTAAGCTGGAGCCTTTAAGGGGGGCCTGTATCACTTTGGAATTTTGGGACCTGGTCAGGCCACAGTTAAGTTTTTTTGGGCATTAACTGCATGGGCTAACATTATTAATCTTTATTTTCACGCAACTAGCCTCTACTGCCTAAAGAGGGTTCCAATGTGAATTCAAGGGTCCAGCGGGTGATCTAAATCAACATACAGACAGCTCTGCTGTTGCTGGCTTTCGTCAGATCCTTACAGTGAATTAAGGAAACAGAGAAAACAAGTGAGGAATGTGTGTGTCTGAATGTAATTGGCCATTTGGGGGCAAAACAGCCTGATCGAAGTGCCTTTGTATATGAGAAAATATACTCGAACAGAATTGTCCCCGGCATGCCTTGAAATATCACGCAACTCTGTCCCGACCTTCACTCGCTGCACTATTGCATATCTGCCTATTTATTAATTTTTCGTTTAAGTACACATAATTGTGTGCACCGAGGGGGTCTGTTACATCTGGTGTTTGCTGCATGCATACTCCTATATATCTATTGATAACAATATTGAGGCCGAGCACGGATTTACCAGACAGTGACGTTTTTATGTATTTATTGAAATGCAAAAGCAAAACAGGAACAAATGATAGGTAATTTTAAAGTGAGCCAGCTCATACAAATTGAGGGTGGTGGACAGAAACCCTATGAGGTGCAGGCACAGCCTCTACCCCATTCCTGCTGCTTTCTTACCCTCAGATATGCTGCAGGCAGTTTTGTGTAATAGACATAAAGGAAAGACCACTTTCCTCCTGAAACATTACTTTTCAATACCAGACAAGGAATACCCAGCTATAGTCTCTTTCTGCCTAACCTGCAAATAAAAGAAATGTGGCTGAGCAGCCTATGTGACAAGAGTTCTGTAAGACATTGGAAACTTTATTGAAGGGGTTAGAGCCCACTTAAAAAAATATTCAAAATCCTTGTTAGAGTGAACCACAAAAGTCACTAAATAAACCTGTGCTTTACCCTCGGTTAGCTTGGTACAAAATAAGTCTGGCTTAACTTAAAGGCAATATGTAAAGTATTTGTGCAGCACTCAAACTGCAATAAAGTGAAAAAACAATACTAAAAATCCCAAACCAATTTAGAAAAAATAGAGTTCATTTTAATAAATAAAGTGCCACCAAAAGACAAAAATACAATATGTATGATCGGATACGATTTTTTAAAGCTTTAATTATAAATAGTGCCAAACAGCACAAAGGGCTACCTGCGCTCATCTGGTCGCGCCAGACCAGGTGAAGGTCAAATGTTAAAGTCGACCTCAAAGGAACGTGTGTCAAACACAGGGACCATTTTTGTCCCCATAGAAAGTTACCTGTACGTTTTTCGGTTGGGGGTGGGGGTGGTTGTCTATGAGTTGTCGTCGTCGGAGAAAGCTGCAGCTGGATCAGACACAGGACTTGATGACTGCGGGTTGCTGAGGAGCATGGTCCGGGCACAGTTGTTAAAGGCGTTGAAGACTCAGAATTTGGATCTTCGGAGTACACTCTTAAGACCAGTCAAGGGTATTATACTCGTACTGGCTATATTATGTTGTATGGGCATAGGAAATTTGCTGGCTAGTCTGTACTTTACAATAACTCATGTACCATTAGAAAACACAAAATGTCAATATCACAATGTCCTTGATGAGACTCATGGTCGTCATGATGTAAAACTCAAAGTTTGTTTCCAAAGAAATATAAAGGGTCTAGGACCCGAGGGGAACCGCTTGGGTTTAGGACTCACTTCAGCAGAGTCTAGGGCGGGTTCAGTTAGAATTAGTCAGCTGGACAGTTGCAGCAAGGGAAGCTGCTTGAAGTTTGTTGTGCCCCTGTAGTTCAAGCAGGAGGTCAGCCAACTGACCCTTGGAGTCAGTTCAGTGGTCCTGGAATCAAGGAAGCAGGTTCAGTTTTCCTTCCTTCAGGTTCTTCAGACAGCAGGGCAGTCCTTCAGATCCACACAGGACCAGGAGTTTTCTAAGAGGAAGTCGAAGGGTTCCACTTTTATGCCCAGTGCAAGCCAGTGGACGGTAGGCAAGCCTTTGTCCAACCCCTAAACCAATTCTGGTCCATTCCTCTACTCACATGGGTTGTGAGCCAGCCACACTAGAGAGACAAAGGACATGCAGTCCCAGGTGTGACCTACATCTGGCAGTGACAGGGTAGGCACTCCCTACAGTCAGGAAAGGGATGGGTACAGCCCCTAGGCCATCCTCCTCAGTAGTGGAACACCTCTTCCCACACCAAAGGCCCTTTGTCTGGGAGCAACACACAACACTCCAGGGGTGCCATCAGGTGTCAAGTAACACAGCAGAAAGGTACATTTGGCTTAGGCATGAAATTGACAACTTTCTACAAGTGACATTTCCAAAACAGTAATATAAAATCAGACTTTACCATTAAGTTGGATTTTAAATTACTATTCAAATGAGTCCTTGAATTATATTTCTAGCTGCTCCTAAACTGAAGGAAAGTATTATAAAATGTATTATAGCCCAGTGCTTTTATATATGCCAATTTAAAAGGGGAGCATAATCACTTTAACACTGATTGGCAGGATTAAAGTGTGAAGTTTCCTAAGGCAAACACGAATTGCTTTAGCAACAGAAGGCAAATACCGGGGCAACCCTTCAGAAAACGCACATTTTCAAAAGGTTCACTCCACTAAAATCTGATCTAACCAAAACTCCTATAAACCTATATTAATGGAAAATTTGGATGAATATTAGGTTTTGATGTTTCATGGGTTTCAGGAATTAAAAACTGGAAGTCCTGTAACCCGCTAGAAGAAGCAGCCTTGAATCAACTTAAAGGAGGAACCCACTAAATCCTGAGGAGGGGTACTTGAGGTATCTATACACTACATAAAGGTGGCCTAGATCATTAAGGTCTTCGGGAGCTTTGCAAGAGAAAATGGATTGCAGCCGATGGACAAATCTACACTACAAGGCCACGTGATGCTACCATGTAGCCCTGGTTCCCATGCAGTGTGGCCCAGATCGAGACTACTTGGTTGCACACGCCTGCTTTTTAGCTCTTTTATTTACCTCGATCTTTCTGTGGAGAGCTGCGGAAACAACTGGTGAAAGGGTGAGTGACGAAGGAAAAACAAGAAGTCCTTTTGACAGCTTGGCATTAAGAAAATCAAAAACAAATCCAGCAGCCTCCCAACAGCTCAGGTGAAAGATAAAGGCTGCAGCTAGGGTATGCTTAGTACATTAAATGGAAAAAATAAGCGCAGGCACTGTAGTAGTAAGATAGGTTGTTAATTGTTTCAGAATTCTTATTGGAATTCTACCTGTTAGTTCCTTCCTGGAATGTTCCCTGTAATGCTTCATGTACTTGCCTTGTAGGTCTTTGAATATGTTTGCCTACTCCATATTCTGAAGATCAGCTAGTTTCAGTTACACTGCGGATCTTCAGAAGGTGGATGCTCCATTAAATATCTCTTCAGCGCACACTGGATTGTCCTGGATTTATTACTACAATCTACCTACAACATTATTGGTGACGTTTTGGGATTGTTTTTCTTTTGTTTTGGAGCATCCACAGATCGATTTGGGAAGTTTTATTTATTTGATCATCCAAGGAATATTTGTCAAGAAATGTTGTCATCATTTTATGCTGGTTTGTTGGAAACGAACTTCCCTGCAATGTACTCTACATGTTTGTAATGCTTTCGGATTTACCTTAATTTGTTCAGCTTTACATACTTATTTATGCAAAGAAATTGGAGTTATTTATGTTGTTTGGATCTCATCGTCAGAAAGATTGTCATTTCAATGTGAGAAGCAGTTTTTTACAGCGTTTATCCGTTTTGTATGCTGGTCGACCTTTGGACAGAGATCGACAAGAAAATTATCTGGCGGGAGAACCTGCTGTTTTATTTGCAAGGAAACAGTTGTTGCAGTAAGCGGTACGTCACGGCAGCGATTTGGGCAGGGTTGTGATTCTGGCTGACAGTTGTCCTTGCGGGGAACTTTTTGCCGATGCAACGAGGCATTAATCATCCAGCAGGCTACGGAAACCTGAACTGTTTATTTTGGACTACGAACTCACCTTCCATCCACGAGTCTTCTTGTATTCGTCATTGGAACACTTCTCCACGTTCATTCGAGAGCTCTACGCCATCATTCCGGCGCACTTCGGTGACGTGCACACCTCGAATTCTTTGGACGCGCATGTCGTCATCACGTTGTGTTTGGTCATCACGCATTCGCGGCCATTTTATGTTTCATTTAGTTACCTTGGCAACTTACTCACGATTCCGTATTTTCTTCACAGGCAATTTGAACAGGGTTTTGCTTCGCTTATGGTAATTATTTGTATTTGTTGTTTTATGTGTGGGTTGTGACATTCGAAGTGTTTTAAGTGCTATTTCTTCTGATTTATATTTATTTTCAGACATTATGAGTACAGTATGTGGCACTCCTCTACCCCCTTTTTATTCTGGACCAAATCAGCCTAGCATGAAATGGGGAAAATGGTATAAGCAATTTAATAACTATCTTTTAGCTATTGATTGTGATAAATTTAGTTCTTCAAGAAAAAAATACATTTTATTAAATACTTTAGGGGGTCATGCTGAGGATGTTTTTACACACTTACCACCTTCCCCTACTGTTTTTCAGAGGCAATTGATAGGCTTAAAAAAAGATTTACTGAAAAAACCTCACATTGTTATGGAAAGATATAATTTTTATACAAGACATCAACTTATTAATGAGCCCGTTGATACTTATGTTGAATGTCTTAGAGTATTAGTGTCTGAATGTGATTTTGGGGATCAGGTTGACAAATATATTCGTGATCAATTAATTATTCATTGTTCTAATAAGAAAATTCAAGAGCAACTACTTAGACAACGTAATCCTACTTTGCAAGAAACTATTCAAATTGCAAAAAGTGTGGAACGTTCCATTATTTCATTTAACACCATAAATGTTGATAAGGTTACCACTGGCGTTGCTGCAGTTAACTTAAAAGATTATAATGTCAAGTCTTAAGTTAATGTCAGAAATAAAAATGTTACTAAGAGTGCTCAAAATAATTTTAAGCAATACTCTAGTATGGGGAAACTGTTATGGAATCGTTGTGGGTCAAATACACATTCTTTGGTCAAAGACACATTCTTTTCAATTTAAACAATGTCCTGCCAGGGGTAAAGAATGTTTTAAGTGTAAGAAGATTGGCCATGTTGGGACTTATTGTCTATCTAATAAAAGAGTATCTGTTATTTCTGACATAAATATTGAAGAACAAATACCTACAGAACCTAACTTTGAGAATGAAATTCTCACTATTACAGAAGTTCATCGATTAGGTCAAGTTTCTCACAATGATGAGGACATTGATTCTGAACCTTACATTCCTCCTATGTGTATTATTTCTGTTGAAGGCAAATATATAGAGGTTGTGGCTGATTTCGGCTCTCCCTATACAATTATTTCATATTCTCTCTTTTACAAGTCTTGGGTAAATAAAACTTTAGAACCCAATGATATTCGAGTTTTTAGTTTTGGTGGTAAAGAAATTGGACTGTTGGGTTATTTCATTTCTGATATCAAATTTAAACAAAAAAACATTCGTGGAAAGGTTTATGTGGCTGTTGATGGTTTACAAGTTTTAGGTTGGAAACATCAAGGAAAATGTGATATTACTTTACGTCCAAATGCAAAAACTCAGGTGTGTTTTGTTGAAGACTTAAGATCTGTTACGGATGAATGCAAAATTAATGATTCTATTTTGCAGAATATTATTGACAAGCATAAAAATGTTTTTAAAAAAGAACTTGGAAAAGTTAAAGGATTTTCACGTATAATAGTTTAAAAAAAGATGCGGTTCCCTCTAAGCATAAGTTAAGAAACGTTCCATTATCCGTTAGGAATGAGTTGTCTGAGATGATTAAAAAGGTATGTGTAGAAGGGGTTAATGAACCTGTTAATGCATCAGAATGGGTTTCTCCCATAGTTTTAGTTAAAAAACGGAATGGCGAACTTAGGATGTGCACGGATTTGAGGTCTGTGAATAAACAAATTGTCATGGAATGTCACCCTTTGCCCAAAATACAGGATTTGTTAGCAAAACTTGATGGTGCAAATATTTTTAGCACCATAGATTTCAAATCCGCTTATCAGGTGGAACTAACTGAAGATTCTAGGGATATTACAACTTTCATCACACCTGATGGTACTTTTAGATATATATTAGGATGCCTTTTGGGCTTTCGTCTGCTGCTTCAGTGTTTCAAAAGTTAATGAATTGCTTGTTTAAAGACACTGAGAATGGAATTGTTTTCCAGGATGACATTTTAGTTTTCCCAGACTCTGTGGGAAAACATAAGAAGATTCTTGATAAAGTTCTATCCATTTTGGATGATAAGGGGATGACAATTCGTTTGAATAAATGCAAAAAAAAATGTATCTGAAGTTGAGTATCTTGGACACATGATTAATGCTAAAGGTATTTTCCCAAAGAAAGACCTTCTTTCCTCTATTAAAAATATGAACAATCCTCAAGACAAGGATCAACTTAAATCCTTCTTAGGAATGTGTGAAAATTATTCTAGATTTGTTCGAAATGTTTCTGACATCGTGCTACCTTTAAGATTGTTGCTTAAAAAAGGGTGCAAGTTTTTATGGACAAATGAACATTCTCAAGCTGTTTAGTCTATAAAATCTGCCATTGTTAATTGTAAACCTCCATCTCCGTTTACTCTTTCTGCACCTAATGTAATTACTGTGGATGCAAGCACTACTGGGATTGTGCTGTATTAAGTCAAATCAAAGCTAACAATGAGGTAACCATTGCTTTTGCATCAAGTCCTTTGTTGCAAGCTGAGTCTAAGTACTCGACTACTGAAAGGGAAGCTTTAGGTTGTTCCTGGGCAGTTGAACACTTTAAAACTTATCTGTGGGGAAAATCTTTTAAAATCAGGACAGATCATAAACCCTTAATCTCCTTGTTTTCTAACAATGAGGTAGGGAAAGCATCTGCAAGATTAGTCCGGATTCTTGCTAAACTTTATGAATACAATTTTGAAATTGCTTATATTCCTGGCTTACAAAATACTAGAGCAGATTGTTAATCTCGGTTATTACCTGTGGTAAATTTCACTAATCAGTCAGAATATTTTGATGAGTGTGTTGTGGCATCTGTGGATGATGTTGTCTTTCTATGTCAAACCTTATTTCAAAAGAGGAGTGGACAAAAGCTATGGATTTAGAAGAAGATCTTACCTTGGTTCGTAAACATATTATGGATGGTTGGCCACTTGAGAGGTATCTTTCAAAAGATATTGCAGTCTTTTGGAAAATTAAAGATGAACTTGTGGTTAATGATAATTTGATTTTAAAAGGTGACTGTTTTGTTCCTCCAACTGTCCTTAGACAAAAGATTATATCCATTGCTCATTTAGGCCAATCTAGTACTATCAAAAAAGTCAGATATCTTTTGGTGGCCTTATATGGATAGTTGTACAACTCATTTTGTTAAAAAATGTTCTTTGTGTGCCAATTCTGACCAGGCTCTGAAACCTCAACATTCCAATTTAGTGAAAGTTGAAATTCCTGACACTCCTTGTAAAAAAATACCGATTGACATCTTGGGTCCTTATGAAGGAATTTCTTCACAAACATTTTATATTGTTGTAGCTATAGATTACTTCTCAAAGTGGGTTGAATATAAATGGTTAACACAAACTGATTCTATCTCTGTGGTTACATTTCTTAAGGAAATTTTTAAAAGAGAAGGCTTACCTTCAATTCTTGTCTCTCATAATGGAACACAATTTACTTCACACATTTTTAATTCTTTTATTAAAAAAGCTTATATTAAGCATATTAAGACTGATTTATATTCTCCCAATATGAATGGTCTTGTAGAGAGATTTAACAAAACTCTAGTTGAAGGTATACAATTGGCAATTAAAACTCGCATTTTACATCGCATTGATGTAAAAGCTCATGTGGCTGATTTGGTTTGGTCATATTTATGTACTCCTCATTGTACCACGAAATGTTCACCTTTTCTTTTGCTTAAAGGCAGGAAACCACAACAAGAAATTTCTCTTTCTTGGGCAAAAAATAGTGATTCAAATACAGATATGAATGCTATATATGAATTCAGATTTTTCTGACAAGGTTTTTCCTTCAAAGAATTCTACCATGCATGTAGGTGATAAAGTGAAAATCAAATTACCTGTTTTTGTTAAAAAAGGTCAATCCAAGTTTTCTGATATTTTTATTGTTCTTAAAGTTGCAAAAACTTCTGTTCTTTTGGATAATGGATCTTGGTGGAATATTAGTAAAATTGCTAAAGTTTATGCTTCTGTTTAGAAAAATGTTGCTTGTTCCTCTGATCCCGATTTTTCAAGTGATTTTGTTATCTTAGATAAACTAATAGGATCTGATGTTTCTGAATCTGATGTTTTTGATTTAAATGTTTCAGATGCTTTTATTTTTCCTTCAAGTCAGTCACATGCTAATTTTTCTGTTAGTTCTAAGAGACAGAAACGTGTACCTAAGAAATTTGACGATTTTGTTTTAAGCAAGTAATTGTTTGTTATCATTGCATTTTTCTTGTTTTTTATAAAGGAAGGAGATGTGTAGTAGTAAGATAGATTGTTAATTGTTTCAGAATTCTTATTGGAATTTTACCTGCTAGTTCCTTCCTGGAATGTTCCCTGTAATGCTTTATATACTTGCCTTGTATGTCTTTGAATATGTTTGCCTATTCCATATTCTGAAGATCAGCTAGTTTCAGTTACACTGCTGATCTTCAGAAGGTGGATGCTCCATTAAATATCTCTTCAATGGATTGTCCTGGATGTATTACTACAATCTACCTACAACAGGTACTCTCCAAAAGGAGCATGGACTGGGGGTGGATTTTTGGGGGGTGGGGAGCAAAGGTGGTGCTGAGTGTGGGAAAAGGGGCAGGGATAGCTTTCTGACCATCCCACGCTTTAAATGCATGTCATTTGAGTCAGATTCTAATGGTTATTACACTGAGCCGTTTTCATAGCACTTACTAACTGATGTTTACACTTCCCAAAATAACCCTTTTAGCAACCTTAAAATAACAAAAGACTGAGGAAAAAACAGTAAGGTTCTAAATATATGTCTCGTAGTTTGCGTGCAGCGCCATGATTTAGGTCAATAAGCTGTATGTCAAGGATTTTAATTTGTGACCTGCTGGTAACTCAATGACCTCCGCAACAAAAAAATAACCAACTGAGCTACCTACATCAAAAAAAAAATCCTTGAACACCATGTTGCATGCTATGCTTTACCAAGATAATTTACAACAAGGGGTGGTGATGGACAGAGTCTCTGAATTAAGCAGAGTACTCTCACCCAGTCAAGAGATCAGGGCTAGATCCAACACCGTTTTTTAGCTCATTGCACCATCCCAGTTTCAGAACCTGGCTGTATGCAAATTAGTCTGTCCCTGGCCCAGTGCATCATGGGAACAGGGCAGACCAGACTACAAAAGCCAATTCTTACACTGGGAAGGAAACAAGCTTCCGGGGACCGGTTTCTGCCATTTCAGGCGTCTTCGGCCCGGCTTGCTTGAATCCTGATGGTGCAATGAGCAAGGGACTCACATCTGAGTATACCCTTCCACGCTTAGGGTGGACAAAATAATTTACAACAAGGGGTGGTGATGGACAGAGTCTCTGAATTAAGCAGAGTACTCTCACCCAGTCAAGAGATCAGGGCTAGATCCAACACCGTTTTTTAGCTCATTGCACCATCCCAGTTTCAGAACCTGGCTGTATGCAAATTAGTCTGTCCCTGGCCCAGTGCATCATGGGAACAGGGCAGACCAGACTACAAAAGCCAATTCTTACACTGGGAAGGAAACAAGCTTCCGGGGACCGGTTTCTGCCATTTCAGGCGTCTTCGGCCCGGCTTGCTTGAATCCTGATGGTGCAATGAGCAAGGGACTCACATCTGAGTATACCCTTCCACGCTTAGGGTGGACAAAATAATTTACAACAAGGGGTGGTGATGGACAGAGTCTCTGAATTAAGCAGAGTACTCTCACCCAGTCAAGAGATCAGGGCTAGATCCAACACCGTTTTTTAGCTCATTGCACCATCCCAGTTTCAGAACCTGGCTGTATGCAAATTAGTCTGTCCCTGGCCCAGTGCATCATGGGAACAGGGCAGACCAGACTACAAAAGCCAATTCTTACACTGGGAAGGAAACAAGCTTCCGGGGACCGGTTTCTGCCATTTCAGGCGTCTTCGGCCCGGCTTGCTTGAATCCTGATGGTGCAATGAGCAAGGGACTCACATCTGAGTATACCCTTCCACGCTTAGGGTGGACAAAATAATTTACAACAAGGGGTGGTGATGGACAGAGTCTCTGAATTAAGCAGAGTACTCTCACCCAGTCAAGAGATCAGGGCTAGATCCAACACCGTTTTTTAGCTCATTGCACCATCCCAGTTTCAGAACCTGGCTGTATGCAAATTAGTCTGTCCCTGGCCCAGTGCATCACCACCCCCTTTTTGAAATTATTTTGGCCACCATGAGTGTGGAAGGGTATGCTCAGACATGAGTCCCTTGCTCATTGCACCATCAGAAACCGGTCCCCGGAAGCTTGTTTCCTTTCCAGTGAAGAATTGGCTTGGTAGTTTGGTCTGCCCTGTTCCCATGATGCACTGGGCCAGGGACAGACTAATTTGCATATAGCCAGGTTCTGAACTGGGATGGTGCAGTGAGCTAAAAAATGGTGATGGATCAAGCCCTGATCTGTTGACTGGGTAGGAGTGTTCTGATTTACTCAGATACTCTGTCCATCACCACCCCCTTTTTGAAATTATTTTGGCCACCATGAGTGTGGAAGGGTATGCTCAGACATGAGTCCCTTGCTCATTGCACCATCAGGATTCAAGCAAACCGGGCCGAAGACGGCTGTAATGCCAGAAACCGGTCCCCGGAAGCTTGTTTCCTTTCCAGTGAAGAATTGGCTTGGTAGTTTGGTCTGCCCTGTTCCCATGATGCACTGGGCCAGGGACAGACTAATTTGCATATAGCCAGGTTCTGAACTGGGATGGTGCAGTGAGCTAAAAAATGGTGATGGATCAAGCCCTGATCTGTTGACTGGGTAGGAGTGTTCTGATTTACTCAGATACTCTGTCCATCACCACCCCCTTTTTGAAATTATTTTGGCCACCATGAGTGTGGAAGGGTATGCTCAGACATGAGTCCCTTGCTCATTGCACCATCAGGATTCAAGCAAGCCGGGCCGAAGACGGCTGTAATGCCAGAAACCGGTCCCCGGAAGCTTGTTTCCTTTCCAGTGAAGAATTGGCTTGGTAGTTTGGTCTGCCCTGTTCCCATGATGCACTGGGCCAGGGACAGACTAATTTGCATATAGCCAGGTTCTGAACTGGGATGGTGCAGTGAGCTAAAAAATGGTGATGGATCAAGCCCTGATCTGTTGACTGGGTAGGAGTGTTCTGATTTACTCAGATACTCTGTCCATCACCACCCCCTTTTTGAAATTAAATGCTTTACCAAGAGGCACACTATCCCTCAATTCAAGTTTATGTTGAGTTGAACATTTTACTGGAATGCACATCTTTCCACTAAGTGCATAAACCACCAGATTTATTAAACCACCACTGTATCCCAAAAGTTGCCCGGCACACGAAGATTTCTGTAGCAGGTGATCTACTGAAATGCAGCCCGTTATCAATGTAGTAAGCCAGACCACCAGAGTTTCTATCAAATTTGTTTTGTTATCAAATTATTTGGGGGAAAGTTTTAACAAATAAATATATAAATTCAGACTGTTTTTGCCAGTCTGCCCACTTTCTGCTGCAAACCCTTGACACTTGCTATTTCCCCGATTAATAAAACTGCGGTTGTCCCCATGGAGTACCCCTTTTAAAAAATACATGTCACCGCAAAGGTAAACCTGCTGCATCATTTTTTTCACAAAGCTGATATTTTCTAAAAGAAATTGAGAAGACAACATTCAACAGCCAATTCAATGTTCTCTGTCAGGAAATTAAAATGCACTCCCTGCACTCAATTTCCAAGGTTTCTGGAATCTAAACTGCATCTGCAAACATCCTATTTCCTAAAGGTGTAATTATTTTTCCTGAATACATAGAGACTGCAACGTGGCTGCTCTGGGAATAAAGGGGACCAACTGTTAACATATAGACTCTATGCACTCAAAAAAAGTCTAAATACATTCTCCACTTTCACACATACGTGGCTCAATCACACTCGCCCCTCACATACTTAAATCCCCACTTCATACACTGAAAAATTCAATATCACACAGACGCACACCACTTTTCATTCTCACGTTCACAAACTCACACTTTTTTACTTTTACTTTTCACCTCACACACACTTCTCCCAGACAGTGGTGGATCTCAACAATTTTAACAGGTGAATACCAAGGCTGGGGTCGCAGGGTGTGTGTTCGCATTATATAAATCTTCAGAGACTGACAGGGGGTTGTCTCACTGGAGCAGTTACTTAAGAGATGATTTGGTTGCTCCAAATGACCTAATAGGTCTTTCGTTCCAAGAAACGTAGCCATAAAAGGCACCCTGAGGAACCAATACGAGTCCTGCAGATTTTCAAATCATCAATGCATTGAGTTAAGTTCTGATACCTGAATAATATTTCCACTTCATGCATCAGCAGAGTCTCTAATAATTACGACTGCACTGTAGAACACAGCCTTTTCACCAATGCATATTGAAAAGGCTGATGGGTCTACACGAGAACTGACTGGCAGCTTGAGAATCAGTCACAACTGCCATGTTTGTGTGTGGAGTAGAGAGAATAAAAGTATCTGAGAATCAGGAGATGTGGGAGAGTGAGACAGATTAGGGTCCGGTGGACCCCCTAGTGGCCTGCAAAGCCTCCTCAGTGGGTACACAACTACTTAGAACATTTAAAATGTACTGTAAATGTGAACGAATTTGAAATTGGAGACCAAAAATTAAATTAGTATCCTTGGATTGATTTGCGGGATCAGTGCAAGTGCATCAAACAGGATTCAGTATAGATGGGTGGCCTCAATAGAATTTACAAAAGCTACAACATTCATATTAAACTTGATTTTTTTCTTTATATGTGTTTGCAAAATAAATAAAATGAATCATTTATGCATTTAAATGTTTTTTTGTGTATTGTTTTCCGGTTTAAACAATCGACTATGCTTAGGCTGGGGCCCTCTGCTAGCAGTCATGGATCATGGGGGTAACAATGATTCGGGGGTGGTCCCCGGGTTCAGTAATGATTACTTGGGGGTCCCCAGAAATTAAAAAGGTTGAGAACCACTGGACTAGGGTGTATCAGAAGGTTAAGTAAGGGAAGAGTAATGGAAAGGGGGTGTTAGTATGGAGGATGAAGGATAGAACAGTTTTAGTGACAGACTATGGTGATAAAGTATGTTAAAGAAGGAACGTAGGTAAGAGGGGTAGGCTGGAAAGGGATGTTAACGAGAGAAAGCTGAAAGAAGAAAATGAAAAAGTAAGTCTGGCTAGAGGGCATGAGAGAAAAAGTTGTAAGAACCGAGTAGGGTATTTAAACAGATATATTAGAGAAAAGTGATTGCGAGAGGGAGGCAGAGAGCAGAGCCTTAACTGATTAAGCGAGATGATAGTTTGGAAGAGGAGGGTGCGAAGAGAGGTTATGTTAAGTAGAGGGTGAAAATGAGAAGGAGGAGGATAAATAACCAAGAAGGCTCCGAGGGAGGCTGAGGAGAAATGAAGCCAAAAGGTGGTTAACACACCCAAGGATGGAGGGACAAGATGAGACAGAAAATAAGGGGAAATGGAGAGGTGTATTTTTGTGTGTTAGGCCATCTCAAGATAATGTTTCCCTGGGCTGTCTGTGTTCAGGTATTTTCCTCTAGTCTCCTTCTCACCCCTGACAAAAGTAAGTGTTCTGGGCTGTTGGTTCACACATTCTTAATGAGTTGATATGCATTTAAATATCTAAATTGTAGCTGTTGATGTAGGTCTTGTTTAAGGTGCATTGACTTGTCAGTGCTGAACCTGTGGGTATCAATCAGTACGACAGACTAATATCGTATGTTATGGGTGAGGCAAATTTCCACAGATGTCTGAGAAACCTTGTACTGGCAACCGAGACAAGGAAGAATCTTAATAGGTCTCTTTTTCTGATCTGCACCATGCACTGTTATCCAACTCTGAGACACTCACAGGTATTGATTTTTACCATGCATGTACTTCTATTATGAGATCGAAGCATCCCAAGAACTCTGAAATATGAAGCTCTGTGCTGGCATGAAATACCATTTACCAGTATGGCACATCCACAATGTCCTTACAAAGTACCTATAGTCTGACTATCACAGTACTCTAGTCTTCACGACTCCAAGAAATGGAACGTCCACAGAGCTCATAATGCAGCTCTATTTGCAGTGGGATCCCAGTTATGAGACGTGTAGAGAGCTTTCAGACTGCTTCTACTTTCTAGGTTGTCCTATTTTACTGATATTCCAGTATTAAGGTATGCTTAGTATTAGCATGGCTGTCACAAAGCCCTCTACAAGGACTTCCCCCATCCATGCAGTGATATTCCTTTACTAACACATTGACATTGGAACGAACCACTACACTATTGCATAACTACAACATCCACAGAACTCACACTTCCAATCTGGGTAATACCTACCTTGTACTAAGACATTCACAGACCTCCCATGATCCGCATACTTCTTAACCTGCAACTGTTGAAAATGGCAATGTATGTGTACATAAGCGGCGTTCATTTGTGCTCACTGTACCCCTTGTTGTAAGCAGAACGAATAATTACGAAACACTGACTGTGTTATCCCGCCAGCATAAGACCCATGCACATATGTACACGACAGCTATTTCAGGCACCATGGCCTCTCTGACCGTTTGCTAAACCCCCGACACCCCTCCCCGTGCGCACTGCTCATGCAACGGCCACAAGACCCTCTCCCTCTGCGTGACACTGCTCTAGAAGTAGCACTCCTGCTTGACCCACACCCCCCCATTTCCTCCCAGGAACACCCTTCCCCTCAGCTGACAACCCCCCCCCCCGGCTGCACTTGACCTCTCGACCCGGTCCCAAGTCCTAAGACCAAGCCTCGTGGATGTACATCCCCCTTTTCCCTGCCCAGCATAACAAAACCGTGATACACCAACCGAAGTGTCCGACCTTATCACCTGACCAACCTTTGACCTGATCATCCCCTCCTGCCCTCGTGCCCTGTAGGAATGTCCAGCTGAGAGGTCACAATCTCTTGTTACATTCAGGAGGGGAGGATGACATCTGAGCGACTGGTATGGGAATAGGCCTGAAGCTGGGATTCCAAGCATGCCTTTTCCCACTTCAAAGCGTCTTTATTGTAATAAGGAATGTTTGTGCATCATAAACATGTGTATAAAAGACGAAGCCTCAGAGAACTTGTGAGAGCACCTCCTGAAGACACTATGCGAGTGTCCGAAATGACAGGCTCTCCTCATGAGAAATAAAACTCTATTCTTGTCTTCCTGCTTCCAGCGCCCGTCTCTTTATTTGGTAATTGTTCAAGATGGAAACTAAGAGGCGTCCTGCGCCAGCAGCCTGGGCATCAGGTGCGTTATGGGCTGACTTTTCCTCACAACATGGATCACAGTGCCACTCATGAGGTATCAAGGAGTTCACATAATGCACCTTTACTGTGACTTCTTCCATGAATCAATATTCTGAGACAGACTCTGAGATCCCAGTACTACCTCGTGTACAGGAGTCTTACATTGCACCTATACAAGGAGCTACAGATGTAACACTATTAAAACAAGTTTTTTTATATAAACTTTATAACGTGCAGGTAGACTCTGGCACATTCTATGTCTCGACTTTTCTCTACTTTCCTGTTACTCTATCTACCTTTCTACAGCTTCCGGTTACCTTTCTCTGACCCGATCTTCAAATTACTCCGTTCTACTACTCTGCCAGACTCATGCCCACCAAGTTGGTGTATGGCTCTTGCTCCCTTATCAAAGGGAATGCCAGGAGGAATGCATGGAATATACACTATAAGCAGAACTATGAAAGCATTCCCTATGCACTTTAAAAAGTCAAAGACAATGGTCTCTGTTGAGATTTGTTTATATGCATGATGTATGTGGACTCCCACAAATATGCAAATAGAGGCTTGGCAGCTGCCAAGTGGATCCATGCTGTATGTAGGACGCCCTTTCCACCGCCACCAACCTTGCTGCACAGAGGACAGGGGCCTGGATTTCAAGCCCCAGCAGCATTGCGGCTGTACATTGCCGCCGTCACGCCCTCATCATAGCTGCGCCAGGAGGCGTGTTTAAGTTCCTAGCAGGGCTCCCGCAGCGCAGGACACGCGCAGGCGAAGCCCAGGCCAGTCCTTGCCCGTCATCGCCTGAGCCACGCCCCTGTCATCTCTAGCTCGAGGACTTGGGCTGTTAACTTCAAATGTACTGTTGAGCACTTTGACCCTTCTCTACCAACTGCCCCATATTTGCTTCACTCTATTATTTGCACCATCTCTTGCAGATCTGACTTGTTGACTAACCGTCTGACCTATTGATTGCCTGACATGGGGAAAAGGAAAGGGACTGAGGTTGGGTTGGGAGTTGCCACAAAGAAGAGATCCAAGAAACGGTCCCAGGCTCTAGGGAAGGAAACTGGGAACGAAGATGTGAATGGGGTGAATGTGCTAGACCACATTGAGAACATCGTTGCTGACTGTGAGGGGTTGCTTACGTCATCTGCTCCAGCTATGGATACCCTCACCCCTGAAACCACCACCATTAATTCCTCCCACCCACACACCTCTATTGGGTCCACCACCACAGGGTATGGAAACATCCCAAATTTATTTAAGAAAGTGGTTTACAAAACACAGCCATCGCCAGTTCCAGAAACGCTCAAAGAACGCTCCTATAGCCTTCTGTGGCCTTCAAGTGTCGACCTCCCCTTGAGTACTAGTTTTGCCCCTCTTGCAGAAAATCCGACTACAAACAATGTACATAGTGACCGGAGCATACAAGTTCAATAGATAATGGGCTAAATACGAACCCTGTCCAGGGAGAAAGGGAGGCCATCAATGAATTAGCACCCTCATACTTAGATCTACGGAGGGAAATAGTCGCCTTAAAAGGTTCCATCGAGACTGACCATTTTAGTGTCAAAAATCAATCACAAACTTGAAGAAAGCAGTAGACCCCCCCCCACACACACACTACCACCACCAGTGCCCATCTCACTTATTCATGCTAACTTGAGGACGGGGCCTGTATCTTCCCCTTGCAAGCAAACCGGCCATAATGCTCTGTTTATGAACACTGCCCTCCAGCCTGGCCCAAGCGATTGCAACAATAGGGCTCCAGATACCCCACTAACTGCCCATTGTAGGCTTCAGGAGGATCATGTTGGGGAATATAGGGGTGCATCGCGGGACACCTATTTAGTGGACTAATATCCCCAAGGTGGACAACAACAGCTCCAATTATGAGAATGGTGAAGCCCTTAAAAACAAAGCTATGCATTGGTTGAGGCACACAAGGGTTGTGTTGTAGATCTATAATAAGGGATGACATTGTTCAGGCAAAAAGATGCGTCATTAAACACAGCCAAGCTGATGCGATAGAGCTTATTTTAGTCAGTGAACATCTGGTGCATAATCTAGTTGCCCTGGAAGCTAGAACCTAATCACCACCTTCTACAAAATCCAGCTGAAGCTAAACATCCCCTCCACAATCAAACGAGCTAAAGCTGCCCTTCAGCCCCCGGGGGATTTCCCCCATTTCAACTTTATCTCAGAATGATTGGCTACCTCTATCTTCTGTTAAGGATCCCATGTGCAACTCTAGTATAGACTCTGCGTGCACCTCCTCTATAGCACACATTCATCAAGAGGCCCCCCTCCAGGAAAGCAGGTCATCAATCCTACAGCCGGCCTTAGCTGCAGCCATAATGCCAGTGACGAGTGATCCTGTGCAGGTCAGTGGTCCAGATATACTTCTCTATCCTCCAATAAAGCGGTTTCATCCAATTGCCCCAACATCTCCCCAGGCTCTCTCCCCATTAACCAATTAGCCTATTGCAGGAAACCTGGAGCCTGACCCCCATGTTCATCCCTGGGTTCATGACTTTCCATAGACCAGCTATTCCATTTAAACACGGCCGGCCGTCAGGGTGGTTGCTTACTCTAATTAATGTCACATTAAATTGTGACTTGAAGGAGCTGGGAACCAATAGCCCAGATATCCTTGGGATTAGGCGAATAGTTGCAAGGGCAAGTCCATTGAAATTTACAATGTGTATGCCAGAAGCACTCGATGAGGTAGCTCCCCAACCTCCATTCTCTGGAAACTTATTGGAAGCTAGGCACGATGGCCACCCCCTAATAGTCAGTGGCGACTTTAATGTTACGTTTGAGCCACACGACTGGGTTGAGTACTAGGATGTGAATGAGGAGAATAATGTGTGGATGGTACCGCCTCTGGAGCTTACCCCTATTAAAAAATGGTCACAAGCAGCATTGCAGCTGAAGGTTATATCCTTGGAACATAGGCTAAGGGTCACCAATGGGAGAACCAGCTCCGACAAAGGAGGGGGGAATGACCTTTAGTGGACCGAATAGGTCGAGCAGGATTGACTACCTACTTGTGGATCTTACCCTATGGCCTCTAGTACGGGATATGGTCATTGCCCCGTTCTGTGACAGTGACCATAATCCCCTTAGCCTGACTGTCTAACATCCACGGGGCACAAATGGGAGGGACCCTCCTATCCCATTGAGCACTAAGGAGGAAACCACTACAAAATGATAAACGCTGGCTCAAATGGCCCACTATTATGGCAGATGAACCAAAGATCAAATTAATCAAAAGTGATTTAGAAAAGCATTTGGAGACTGTCAATAGCAACCGATGACCCAACCACACAGATTAGTTGTAGCATCCTCCATAGGGATTTCTTTGTCCATCTGGCCAGATCTTTTTATGTTTACGCTCATAAGACTAGGCAAAAGCTGTGGAGATTATTGGGAAAACATTTGTGGTTCAATAAGGACTGTAGGGTGTTGACAGGGAGACTGTCTGCAGCCCTCAGTAACAGGGATGCACCCAGGATTCATGAAGCCAGGAAGGAATATAAAAAGGCACAAGCTAAAGCCAAGAGAGAATGGGGCGAAAGGAGATGGGAAGATCTTGGGGAGGCCATTCTGCATCCAGGTAGCAGGATGTTTTGGTCCATTTCGTCCAAAGGCAATTTTGAAAGATCACCTCCTTTGGCCAACAACATCCCAGCAGTAGAGTGGCATAACCATTTTAGTGATCTGTACTCCATTATCAACACTCATGACCGACCCTAGATGCCCCATGACTTAGGTCACCCAGTATGTAACCTCTCCATTACTTGAAAGGAAATACTGTCTTCCTTGGATGCAATTAAACCTGTGAAAGCCCCAGGCCAGGATGGCATCCCTGGCGACCTCTTCCACGCAGACGGGGACAACTGGGCAATATATTTTACGATATTGGCCAATGACATAGCTGGCGGGGGAGGATCCCAGACCATGGAAAGGGGCAGAAGTAATACCCATTTTTAAGAAAGGGAATAGGTGGAAGCCCTCCAACTACTGTCCGATCAACCTGATTGATTGTGCCCAAAAGGTCTTCTGCCGTTCTCTCCTAGCTAAGATTCAGGAGTGGATAGGTGAGAATGACATCCACTCGTCACTCCAAGCAGATATTTTGTCTTGCTATGCTGTACTGGAAGGTAGTTGTGTTAGGGAAAGGGTAGTTTATACCTTGCCTTTATTGATTTAAAAACAGCCTTTGACCTTGTGCTCAGGGATATGGGAATGCCCCTGGCATTCCTGGAACTAATCAGGTTACACGAAGTACATTTTGCCCGTATGAGATGGGGAAAACCAGGGACAAACCACCAAGCCTTTTATGATCCAGCGGGTGTTTCGCCAGGGATGTGTTTTAGCCCCAACCCTCTTCTCCCTGTATGTTAACCAAGTAGATTATCTCTTGTGCTCCATTCCAGCGGATGCCCAGTCTATGGCAAACCATATAATTTCCACATTATTATTCGCGGATGATACCCTCCTGGTTTCTAAAACCCCCATGGGCCTCCAAAAATTATTGAATCCATTTAAGGCTTTTTTGTGATGAGGGACTTGGTGAATAACACCACAAAAACCAAGCTAATGATGCTGAACCCTCACAAATCATTTAAGGGAAATCTTTTTCTAGACAATGTTCCACTCGAGAGGGTCAGCTCATTTGATTATTTAGGTATCAAGGTGTCTGAGGGATTGGCTTAGAAGAACCATCTTGAGAAGGCATCTTTGAAATTCTCCCAGCTAACTGGGGCTCTGAGGCGGAAGCATTGCCTATCATATGCCAAGCCAGTAGCATCTGCTCTTAAATTGTACATGCTGTAGGGCTGTGAGCAGTGCTCTTTATGGGGCAGAGTTGTGGGGCACAGTAAATGCGAACAGTCTCTCAGCAGTGGAAAACAAGTTCCTTAGGAACATGGTAATCCTTCCCCAATGCACTCTTCTCCTCCTTCTTTAACTTGATCGGGGCATTAAGTCAAGTAACGATCTTGCGAGGCTTTGCCCACTGCTGTTTTGGTACAGATTGGTTACCACCCCCGATCTGGCACCATATGCTGCAGCCTTTAGTGAGGTCTCTGCTTTGGATACTACCAAAAAGATTGGGTTGATTAATCATGTAGATATTCTTCGGTCAAGCATCAACTTCCCAAAACAGGTCACCAGTTACTCACCTTCCTATTCTAGAGGCCAAGTAAAGCTATTGTACTGGGCATGGGTTGATCAGAACAATTTTCTTAAAAGTCAACATGGCAGCCTAACAGATGCTTTCATTGACTTGAAAACGAATTGTCAAATAGAAAGTATTTTGATGCCGCCTACAGCAACTTTTTTCAGTTTGTATTGGAAGTTGAACCTGCGGAGCAAGATGGCGCCTGTGTAACTCTCAGCTACACCACCGTCCATGCCATGAGAGAAACTCTCCCATCGGCTATGCTGCCTGGATTGAGGCCGCAGCTTCACGAGGCTCTGGCTTTGCCCAGGGAAGGCCGCTGTCACTCTCTAAGTGCCATCAGTGCCGGTAACGCTGTCGGCATTTTTCGGACTGCTTCAGCACTGAAAAAAGCTTGGGATATTTTGCCATTTTGGTCAGCTGCCGCTCTTCTGCTCTGCTCCACATCTTTAGAGGTAGCTGCGCGGGCCCTTGAAGAAGCCCAACTTTGTTTTGGTCAGAGCATGTCGTCCCGAGAAGCAAGAGGGACAAAGGCAAAAGCTGCTCCTGTCAGTGCCGGTCTTGGTGTTGTGGAGGAGCCGGCCCGGACACCGCGCCGAAAGGGAGGCCGGGTGTAAAAAGATTGGGACAAGGGGGGACGAAGCTTCTAAAGAGGGTACGAGTTCCCAACCCTTGATTGCCAAACTGCTTCCTACTACAAGACTCCCGGGCCCCTAAGGGGAAATTACACCAATACCCGAGGAAGAGGGCGAAGACCGCACACCAGTATCTGATAAAATGGGACAACTGAACTTGTAACAGGAGGCTGTGCTATTATCGGAAAATCAGGCGCCTGCACAGGCAGAGGTGCCCAGTGGTCAAGTGTCAGGAACTGAGGGATCTGTTTGCCCGCCTGTAGCTCCCCCCTTGGTCTCCATTGATGGGAATACCAATGCAACAGTTTATTTGGCTCCAGGTGACTCTGCTCCTGGCAAACTAGAATCGAAAACAATTAGATTTGTAACCCCGACCGAGGAGTTAACAGCATCCCGAAGTCTCAGGGTCCGCAGTTCCCTGAATCTACTGGTGAACACTTTTTTTCGGTGTCAGATGGTTTTGATTCCGTTGTTGAAGATTGCTCATCCTGCTCAAGTGATGGTGATCTATCTGATAACAACAAAAGCAATTCCCTTAAAGAAACTGGAACTGTTCAACGACTGTAGAGTGCGCGCAGTAAGCAAAAGAGGTGCACTCAGCTAAAATAGGGCTACTCTGATTCTCAGCTTACCTTCTCCTTTGGTGAGGAACCTGCCAAAACCTTAACTCTTGAGAACGCAAGAGCAACATCGGAACCTATATAAGAACCCTCTTTAACCACTATACTGGCTTCAATCAAACAGTTCCAGGAAGAGGTACGATCAGACAGCCGGCTAGATAAGGGTGCTGTCAAGAAACTGCAAGGGGGCATGAGGAAGCTGAACAAAACCTGTTCTGACATTGGTGATCGGGTCACCATGGTCAAAGGCGCACAGAAAGTTTGGAAAACGAAGTCACCGCCTTGAAGGATCTAGGTTCTTCCCAAAGCGCTTGTATGACAGACGTGATGTGGAAGAAGGAAGACCAGGTGAACAGACCGCGCCGAAACAACCTCCGCCTACTAGGCATTCCCAGAGGGGTGGAGGGAGAATATCTGCGGCGCTACATTGTGAAACTCCTGCGAGGGGCCTTTCCAGAACACTCGGAATGGAACTGGGAACATAAGGGTCAGTGAGCTCATCGCTTTCCCTTCAACTTGAATAAACGACACGATGGCAGCAACAATACTGGGGAAAAACCCAGGTGTTTTCTGGTGTTTTTGGAAATTTTCTGCTCAGACAGCTGGTTTACGACCCAACCTAACTCTCACAAAGGATTTGATGGGGTGTCTTTCTTTGCGAAGCCTGAATTTTGCCACACTACGTTTCAGCGGAGGTGGCGTCTTCTGCAGCTGTTTGTCCCCTTCTAGCAGCTGGGTGCACAAGTATCTTAATGAATCCTGCCAGACTAAAAGTTATTGTGTACGGGACTACTCGCCCCTTCCTGTCTGAAATTAAAGCCCAAGAATATCACTGTTTTTTGTGTCCTCATTACACCATGGTTACTGCAAACTGGGCCAATTCGGAAACCGAGACACCCTTGATCCTTCCATGGTCCAAGCAGTTACAACCAGTACCTTCCACGGAACCGCGTTGTCCTTCTTAGAAGGACACGGGGAAGCAAGATCATCAGCTTACCCCCCCAATGATGTAATCATTGGACTGAGTTTCCGAATTAGATTTCTAAGTTTGTTATCATTTCAGTTCAGCCAGTTCAGAAAGTTCAGAAAGGGGGCCTACATTTCAGCCGGAGTCTTTTTTCCATTTTAATATCAAATCTACATGTCCATTTGACCACATTCATCCAAGTAATTGCATTGGGAGGTTGGGATCTAAC
The DNA here is from genome assembly GCF_964261635.1 of Lissotriton helveticus. Taxonomy (NCBI): domain Eukaryota; kingdom Metazoa; phylum Chordata; class Amphibia; order Caudata; family Salamandridae; genus Lissotriton; species Lissotriton helveticus. The sequence goes on along the minus strand of NC_136071.1, from coordinate 513,170,404 downwards.
CGTAGTTTACAAATTTCCCTTCTAGCCATAGGATTAAATAAAACAATAACCCCCTCTGCTTGAGTCTTTAAGCCTGTTGAGTTGCATTGTCCACTCCTAAGAGCACCAGCGTTTCTGTTAAATTTATATTTTCTCCGAGAATGTCACTTATATTATTTTCCTTAGCTCCAATAGCCCATTTAACCTTGGGCATGTAAAAAAGGCATGTATATCATTTGCCTTTAGATGATTACACCTTTTACATCTTGGCATCTTGGCATCTTGGCACCGGCTGCTGCACACATTTTGATAATCTATTGGTGTCCAGAATAGCCTGGGGTTATAGTGTTGTATAGGAGTTTCACTGAGTCAGCCCACATATCCTTCATACTTCCCTCCTTCAGCACCTCAGTCCAGACCTCAGATGGATCTTGAGCTTTTTCCTCCTCTGCATCCAAAAAGGTTCGGTACCACATTGCTACTTCTTTTGCTTTCTGTGCAGAATCCTTTATTAACGTCTCACATTCCCAGTTACCTCCAACTTCATGCCCTGCCATCATAACCCATTAGGTAAGCTGTAGGTACTTGAATCCTGAGAGCCTACTACCTGTTCTAATATATAGAACTTCCCATGGGACCATTGTGCCTTCTGATGTTAAATCGCCCCATTTTCAACTCCTGCGCTGAGGTTCCGTGGTTTTCGGGACCAGACTCCATTTTGTTTGCGTTGCTCGAGACGCCATTTTATGTTGCCCTCACGTAGGCCTTGGAAGTAAACGAACGAACAAAGTTGCATGGGCTTCGTTGTCCATGTACATATTAACTTGCCCTTTTCGGCTTGCGAGTGAATTGTAAGATGCTGACCCCGTCACCTGAAACTGACCCTTCCACAAAGCCAATTTCTTTAACTGATCGTTGTCCGTAATTGTCAATCAATGTTCAGGATATCGTTAACTTTTAATGTTCTTGCACATATCTTATCCTACTCAACATCTGAATTGTTTCTTTCCTTACGACTTTTCATTACATGGGTAGTGCTTTCAATTATGGGTTTGTCCGACTTGTGGAAATTGAATGTGGAACATTCCTAATAATTAACTTGTGGGTTGATACGATGTAAAGTGAGCTTCTTGGAATGTAATAATGTATGTAAAATGTATTTCATTGGTCAGAATTTGCCGCAGAGGGTGTGCATTCATAATGAACTGAAATTGTACATAAAAGGTGATGTCTTGCTCTACGAAAATTGAGCAGTTTCCGGAGTTGTACACCGTGTTGTATTGCTTGGTTTACTGTTACTAGCTGCAGCTAATAAATTTGATCTCTCACGCCATCCAGAAGTATTCCGTGCCTCTGTTTGCCAAGACAGGTGAATCCGAAGACTTCGGGTGTGTCCCTGGCACAGCTGGGTCTCAAGAAAACTCGGTTCTTCAGCGCCTGTTCCCTGGGGAGTTCCATATTGGAGCGAACTCTGAGAAACAGTCAATCTTGAGGATTTGTTTTATTGCCAACCATAAGCTTAAAGCGGTTTTCAATACTTTCACTCTTATTTTTTTTTTTACATTTCTGAACTCCAAATTTATATAGAAAGGCTCCACCCGCTTCTTTAGTCCGCTCACTCAAGATCAACCCCCACGTGGTGGTCTTGTGTTCTCCCACCAGCATACGAAGGTTCATCCATATAACCTTCGTATGCTGGTGGGAATATAACCTAATATCTGGTAATGCCAGTCCCCCCTTTTTCAAAGATCTTCTGAGTTTTTTCCAAGCCAACCGTACTCCCCGGAAAGCCCAAATAAATCTAGAGATCTTTCCCTGGATTTTTGTAATTGCTTCCTTTGGGAAGCTAAGTGGCATACCGTTAAAAAGGTAGGTTAATTTTGGTAGGACTGACATTTTAATCAAATTGACCCTGCCATATATAGACAATGGTAGATTTTTCCACCTGGCCAAGTTCCTATCTATTTATTTCATAACACGCTTCAGGTTTACCCGGGGAATCTGGTCAATCTTCTCTACAATTAATATCCCTAAGTATTTTATCCCCGGGGAAACTCTGCCACCCCATCAATCCATATTCCAACACATTACTTAATTTTTTCCAGGTTTACAGGATACCCTGAAAGTAGGCCGAATTCAGCAGTCAGATGTTCTAGTCTTGCCAATGTTCATGTTGGATCTGAAGTATATACTACCAGGTCATCCACGTATAAATATAAAGCTTTTTTGCTGTGGGTCGGGAGTTGGTGTATGGGAATGATCCTGTCATCTAAAATATATATATATATATATATATATATATATATATATATATATATATATATATATATTACCTACTGGCGGTCGCCAGTAGGTATATATAGTTAGGATTTTTTCTCTATGGGTTTTTTGAAAATTCTATGTCTAATAACTTTGGCGTTTGTGGACGGAATTGGCTGAAATTTTCAGGAAAATGGCACATTTTGTTTCTGAGCAGCCCTTGAAAATTTGGGGGGGGTTCGTCCAGTGGGGGCCGAGAAAAAAGGGGGGTCCCAAAACGTGTTTTTAACATTGAGTTTTCCATAGGGCGGTTGGCCTCACTTTTAGCCCGAACGGCTGAATGGATTTGCACGAAACTTGGCAAAATTGTAGGGACTGGTAGCCCGATGTGCCTTTTGTAGGTCTCAATATATGTGCTCCAGTGGATTTTGAGAAATTAACGTTTAAAAAAAGATATATATCTGTAAGCGCGGACTGGGCAGCGCACTGGTTCGCGGACTTTTCGCGCAACGGAGCTTTGTGAAGCGAAGCTGATTGGTTCTCCGGCGTCTGTCAACATTCCAAACAGTCCGTAGCGGCCGCCATCTTGTCTCTCGGTAGGATCGAGAGACAAGAGGAGGTCAAAACAAAGGGGGAAATAACTATAAGGGGGCATAGTAGATCCTCGCTGACCCCCTAGGTTTGATGTGGAGGTTTTAAAAGGGCCCCGCGGGGCAAAAAAAAATAATAATAATAATAATTGAACGGCTGAATGGATTTGCACGAAACTTGGCAAAATATTAGGGACTGGTAGCCCGATGTGCCTTTGCTAGGTCTCAATATATGTGCTCCAGTGGATTTTGAGAAATTAACGTTCAAAAAAAGATATATATCTGTAACAGCGCTCCGCTTCGCGTAACGGAGGTTTGCGAAGCTGATTGGTCATTCTGTCACTGGGCTATAGTTGGGCTACATCTGGCTGATATTTGGGCTACATTTGTTTTTTTGTGTGTCTGGCGGCCATCTTTGGGCTACATTGGGCTTCATTGGGCTACATTCGGCTAATTAGCAAATAGCTCATCGCAAACTAGGAATGGTAATGAATCGCTATTTATTCCTTAAAGTTCGCTATTTAGGAAATGCAAAAAACTTTGATGATACATATGGCGGTTCATCTCTAACAAGATAAGAAGCATAGGGATACATTTATGATGACTGGCGCATCACCAGGGATGTGTTAGTCATTCTGTGCCGCTGTTCCGTCACCTATGGTGTGCTGCATTTACAATGCGGCGCATCATGGGGCAAAAACAGCACAGATGCGTGATGTATCTGTGCCGTAAAGGTAGCGCATTGCTGGAGTTGTATCGCAAGTGTGATGAAGCTCCAGCAAGGGTCGGGGGTGCCCCTGTCGCAGGGTTTCTGTTCTCACACAGAACTGTGGACAGAGGATTGGAACCTCGGCGAATTAGGGTGTCCCAAAACTCACGTTAGTAATCAAAAACTCCTTAGCAAGCTAGGTACAGTGTCACATTGGATATAACAAACTCTCAATGTTTAGACAATCCAGAATATGAACTTATAGTACCTCAGGATACGTGGAACTCATGAACAGTCGGTCGTTATAGATTTCTTAGAAACCAGAACATGGAGTTAAGAAGAACAGATGTGTATTTGAAATGTTTATTTACTAATGCCGTCTTCTCAGGCGTAGTACCTTAGATAATAAAAGTACACATATTATCAGTAGCAAAATTACCAGCATAGTTACTAGTACATAAAAAGTGAATGGTGATAGTATGTTAACATGCTGTAAATGAATAAGAGTTAGCAACACTTATAAGCAGCCGCGGGCCGTGGAGGGAGTTACGTTGAGGCAGGGAGGCGGGGAGGGGGAGAAGCAGGGTGGAGAATACAAGTACACATATTATCAGTAGCAAAATTACCAGCATAGTTACTAGTACATAAAAAGCGAATGGTGACAGTATGTTAACATGCTGTAAATGAATAAGAGTTAGCAACACTTATAAGCAGCCGCGGGCCGTGGAGGGAGTTACGGTGGGGCAGGGAGGCGGGGAGGGGGAGGGGCAAGGTAGAGAGGGCTCCACCCTGCTTCTCCCCCTCCCCGCCTCCCTGCTTCACCGTAACTCCCTCCACGGCCCGCGGCTGCTTATATCTCACCCTCCCTAATACACATATTATATTATTTGCTAAGAAGGTCTCTTTGTGTTGGTTTAGGGCGTGCCCATACTTTAGTGTCTTAGATTTGAAGGAATCACATCAGCATACACCAGCTCTCTCTTCATGTGAACCGCATCAACTGTTGTGTATGTGTGTTCGGCAAAGCAATATAAAACCCGCCTCTTGCCCAGAATTGGCAGAAGTTGCACTTATGTTATGAGTATGAAGTCGTGGAGATCAGACCTCATAACAATTCTGTATCGTGTTGTTCTTGAAACTTTAGCACTCGCTGTACAGATATAGTTTAACAAGTAAAGCAGATAGTAGACCAATAACATATTATTCTCATGTAAACCACGATGAACTACTAGGTGGAAAGCTAAAGCAACAACTAAGTGTCGTGTGCAGAAGTTGCAAAAAAGGAAAAATGGCGTTTAAACCGGTAATGAGCCCATCCTAACTTAACACGGTGTAAAGATATCCAGGACCTAGATGACACTTCCTCATGATCCGGAAACGAACTGAATAAGATAATAGAAGTGCCATCTCATGAGAGCAGATTGCAAGTTTATATGTGGACGGTCCGCAAGGTAAAGCATTAAAAACTAGGAAAATTTAATGCTAAAGAAAAATAAAACAGCCAAGTACTTTATCGAGTCTTAAGCCAATAGGCAAGGTAAATAATAAAAACTTGACAAATAAGTCAATGAATTGTCAATGAAATGCTAGTACTCAGCATATCAAACATGAAAAAGGTCTATGACATAACTGTGTATGCAAAATAAGCTGCAACAGCCTCCAATAGGAAGTCACCGTCTTCATCCGAAAACAGTTCAGCCATCCAATTTAAAAGCGGAAAAGAACATACGTGCTCTCCCAGCACCGGATCCTCTATCACCATCAGAGGACAGCTCGGTGGGTTTTCAAGAAAGCTCTGTTCCAAGAAAGACTGTGCTGCCGCCAGTAAATTCCAGGGACCAAGTAGTCCATGCATCAATGCCACAGCCATAATCCTTTCGCCAGGACAAATCAACTCGTGAGTAATGATAGGAGTCATCAGCTGATTAAAGTCGACGTCAGGAGAAACCGGTCCGCAGAGACACAAATCAATGGCCCAATCGAAATCACAGGTCAGGCAGTGAAATACAGGCTGGACACAGGTGAAGTAGGAGAACCGAAAAGATAATCCATATGCCGTGCTTAATATCGCCAACGGCATTGTGCCATAATATTCTAGCATGCGATTGCGGAACAGTGTCAGCAGCTGCAGGGTCGGAGGTTGCATAGGAGGGACATCCATATTTAAAAATGTAAAAAAGCACAAGAGCGTCCGCTGGTAATGCAAGTAAAAATGCCAATCCACGAACCAGAGTGCAGAAAATACAAGGAAAGGGAGCAGGGATGACTCCAAAGATTTTCTCAAATGAAGTCACGAGACCACTGGTAACTTTAAAAAAGTGTGCCAGGGATTTTGTGGAGGATGCGTTAAAGATAGTCGGAAACATGTTGCTGAAATTGAAAGGCAAACCTGTGTACGGGTGTTCGCTATGTGAAGTACGAAAGTTTCACGGGCCGAACTCAAGGCCACCTCTCTCTGAGACAAAAGAGCTCTTATTCTTGCCATGCCGTTGAAACGTGTCCCAAGGTTGGTATTTGTGGCCAGATTGAAAACTCCCTATGTTCATGTGTGGGAGGAAATAGAACATTTCTGCAGCAAATAACCCGTTCACTTACTGTTACGATAAAAGGAATACTTTTAATTAACTCAGAACAATCTTCATTATTGAGCATCAAATAACTACCATTTTCCAACAACTTGAACGTGGGGATGATAGCAGGAACTGGCGTGCCTTGCAACACGCAAGCCATATTTGGTCGGTGTTTGTTGCATGAATCGTGTAACTGTATGTGCCTACACATTAGTGAATGATCTGGCGTCTCAGTGCATTCCTCTCCATTCAGATAAACTTCTTGATCATCTTTGAAACATCTGTATGTGTATGGAAGCGACCAGACCTCATGAACAAAAGCACTACCTAAAGGTTCATAACGACCTATTGGTATATATTTCATACAATTTGAAAACTTATATAAAGCAAAAGGCAGCGTTATTAAACCGTGGATAAGGCATGTTGCCAAAAAACCCGCAATCCTCTGCTGATGATGTCACTGAGCATGTCATGAATGATGTAATATGTGACATCATCAGCAGTGGATTATGGGTAATGGTATCTCTAGTTTACTCCCCTATAGCTGTCTTTCTTTTAACATAAGTGTGTGTTTCCTTCCCTTATACTTACTGTTTTTGGTTCGCTTCCAGTTCGCGTACCAGCGAGCGAACTAGGAAGCGAACTAAGAGAAATAGAGGTTGGCACAGTTCCAAATATTGTACCAATTTTTTAATAACGGGGAGGTAGTTCTGAAAAGAACTTTTTTTTTTATTTTTCTGAACATTTTTTTACTGTTTTTGAATTTTTCGGAACAGTTTTATATTTTTTTGGGTTTTTCTTGGAGGGGGCAATGAAAACGATTCATTGTAAAGGGCTCAACAGGAGCAACAAAACAAAAAAAAGAAGTATTTATTATTTTGGGCGTTTCGGACAAACTTGCATATGATAGTCAATAGCTCTGTTGATCAGAGTGATGCTTCTTTCTCCGTAGGAAATGAATCCATCGCAAAATACGCAGGTGTGTTTTACTTCACCAAATCTCATTTGTATATTTGGCACCATCTCCCTGCCCTCTGGTCCCGTTACTTCCGGTACAACAGATCTTCTGGCCATAATAGGGAGATTATCTAGGTCGTTCCGAAACTGTGCAGCACTGTAGTTGTTAGGATGCCACCTAGTCATATGGCGATGCATTGTGTAGTTTCCGAAACTGTATTTTTTGTCGGTCCCTCTGGACAGTCTATCTTGACATATAAGGCAAGTTACGTATCTTGCATTTACTTTTTTCTGAACTTTGGGAATTTTAAAAAATTGCCAAATGAAGTTTTCTTTCCGGTGAGACGTCCTGGGCTGCTCAGGCAAAAACTGCCTCTCTTCGTGCTCGTCCTCCTGTTCCTCTTCTTCTTCTTCTTGTTGAATTACAACTTCAGCAGGTGGTCCTCTCTTCCTTGGAGGCGGTGGAGGTGGTGGGGAAGCACCAGCTGAAGCTACTAAAGAAGCCATTGCTCAGTGATCACAAAGGGTCTTTCTCTCACAATGATGAAAGTCAGAGTGAGGAAAGAAGGAGGGATTTTCATCATTTGGGAAAAACAAGAGTTCTCAACCAATCAAAAGTGTTCATTTTAGATTATATGACCTAGTCTTACATCATTAGGAAACCAAAAGTGAAATGAACCAATGAAAAGTGTTATTACCAAGTCACATGACTTGCTGTGTTTACGTTAAGCGCTTTGCAGGGCCTCCCGGTTTGCTTCTAGAAACCTGCGCTTTGCGACTCGCTTCGCGTACCAGTTCGCTAACGTAGCACGTCATATGACGTATCACGCGACAACGTGAAACGTCATGCGGACGGGAGGCGTCACGATGTTGTTTTCTAACGCGGCACTTGCGGTAAAGAAACGTTTACCGGCTCGCGGTCTATTTCGCGGCATCAAGGTCAGCTAACGGGAAGCTTCCCGATTCGCGAAGCGGGAACGAAGAAAAAATAATATTTTAAAAAAAAATTATTCATAAACATATAAAATATATTTTTGGATTTAAAGAAGAATACATTTTACAGCTACAGATATTAGCTGTTAAAAAACCAATGAAATTCACAGAAAAAACCATAGGTTATAGACCATATATAGTTAGGAATTAGCATTTACAAAACCTTGAAAATTCACTGAAAAAACCATAGGTTATAGACCATATATAGTTAGGAATTAGCATTTAAAAAACCTTATTTTACTCACACAAAACCATTGAAATTCCATATATAGTTAGTTGCACTAACTATATATCGCGCACCCGCAATCCACTGCTGATGATGTCACATATTACATCATTCATGACATGGTCAGTGACATCACTGATTACATCACTGATGACATCTCAAATGACATCACTGATGACATCACTGATGACAACATCCAGTGACTATGTTTCTGTAAAGTTAAAATATGTCTTACATATTGAAGAATGAGTGGATGTATAAGTGTCTGAATGAAGGTTTTAGTAGGTGCGTGATTGACTGTATGAGTGAGTGATTAAATGCGTCTTACTGAATGCACGGGTTAGTGACTAAACTGTCTGAAAGTGTGCATCAGTATGTCTGTTGTTGTGCAAGCTGCTGCATGTGTTGATCAGTAGCTATATAAGTAGCTATATGGGTTATTGATTGGTTGCACAAGTATTTGTATGGGAGACTGAGTGTGTGTATGGCTGGCTGGGAGGTGTGTGACTCTGTGCAGATCAATGTGTACTTGTATCAGTGATTCTATAAGAGAGTAACTATGTGTTAGTATATGTTTCAAAAATGTAAGGTGTTCTGTGTTTAAGTGTATAGATGAGAAAATGGAAGTGTGATTGATTCTTTTCAGGACTGACTAGGTGTGTGAGTAACTCCATGGATGAGTGGCAGAGTGTCAGTGTCTGTATAGGTGTATGAGTGCATATGATAGTGTTGTAAAGATGAGTGATTGTATGTATGAATGATTGTATGAGTGAATGTGTGTGTAGACATAGGAATCAGTGAGTGCGTATGTAGTAACTAGTATTGGTGTGTCAATGGTTTCAAAAATGATACTCTCTATTTAACACTGGGTGTAACGGAGGTTATATTACAGTGTGAGGAGATGCATTGTATTATGACATGAATGATATCATCAGTGATGTGATCATTGATGTCAAGTGAGATGTCATCAGTGATGTCATTTGAGATGTCATCAGTGATGTCATCAGTGATGTCATTTGAGATGTCATCAGTGATGTAATCAGTGATGTCACTGACCATGTCATGAATGATGTAATATGTGACATCATCAGCAGTGGATTGCGGGTGCGCGATATATAGTTAGTGCAACTAACTATATATGGAATTTCAATGGTTTTGTGTGAGTAAAATAAGGTTTTTTAAATGCTAATTCCTAACTATATATGGTCTATAACCTATGGTTTTTTCAGTGAATTTTCAAGGTTTTGTAAATGCTAATTCCTAACTATATATGGTCTATAACCTATGGTTTTTTCTGTGAATATATATATATATATATCGAAAAGAAGGGGGGACAGGGGGCAACCCTGTCTCGTCCCCCTCCTAATTTCAAATCCTCTTGTTAGTACCCCATTCAGCAAAATTTGCGCCGTAGGCTGCTCGTATAGTTTTTGTACTGCACCAATAAAGTTAGAGCTAAATCCCATTATGTCTAAAGCAGCCAACAAAAATGACCAGCTAATACGATCAAATGCTTTGGTGGCGTCAATTGTGATTACCGCCAAAGGAATTGATCTTTACACCGCTAAATCTAATGTTCCAATTAATGAAAGTGTTAGATCTTGTATCTGTCACTTGGGGACAAACCCTTTCTGGTCAGGATGTATCAGTTGTGCTGCCACCATAACTAATCTCCTCGCCAATATACCAGCATATATTTTTAAGTCCACATTTAATAACGATATCGGACGATACGAGTCGGGGTTTTTCGGGTACTTTGCAGGTTTTAAAACGAACATGATAATAGCCTTGTTCCAGGAATTTGGATTTTTTTCCCCCTCTTTATATAGCATTAAAAAGAAGCATCAGTTCTGGAACTATCTCTTCTGGTAATGACTTATAAACCTCAGCCGGAGTTGAAAAATGGACCTGCCGCCTTACCATTCTTCATATGTTTTATGTGTTCCCTTATTTCTACCTCGGAGAACGGGGAGTCCAACCTATCCCTCCCTTCTACTGTTAAGACTGGTAGACCGATGTTACTCAACCAGCTCTTTAAAACCTCTGCATCTGGTCTTTCTGACTCCGAATAGAGTTCTGCAAACAATGTTAACATTCTTTCCTGCATTAACTCCTCATTGTTAGATACATCCCCCCAAGGAGTTATAACCAACTCTCTAATATCATTCCTTTCCCTTTCTGCCCTCGCCTTCCAGGCTAAGAGAGCCCCCGCTGTTTCCCCATATTCAAAACGTTGCTTACATCTTTTTCCTTGTTCGCGATCAGCAACATCGAGTTGCCGATCGCGAGCATGGAAAATAAACCTCCTGGCGAGATTCTCAACGCGGGGAGGTCAGGTTTCTCATTGCGAGTGGTCGCGCATGCTCGCGACCGCTCGCGATGAGAAACTACCAGTCCGCATTGAGAAAGATGCAGCTCGAGTAAAAATCAACTCGAGCGGCAGAAAAGTACAGCTTGCACTGTGCAAGATGCCGTTTTCAATGATTGCACAGTGCAGACAAGCATCTGGCACTGTGCAATAATTTGAAATCGGCATCTTGCACAGTGCGAACATGCTACTACGCGTAGTGTGAAGTGCACTTCGCGAACTACGCCCACCCCTAGTTACAACCCACTCGCATTAAGTCCGACTCTCTCGGGAGATGGGTCGTTGCAAAATGCCAGCTAACTTCTGAATTTACCTTCACCTTACCTTCACCTTATGCTTCATATATGGGAGTACTGCTGATGATCCTGAAGTAATTAATTGGATCTCAGGAAAACTAGCCCACCGGCCTCTCCCAGTTGTTATATGTGGCGATTTTAACATCAATTTACCCAGGAACTGGGGAGTGAACAACCAATGGAGGTACCCAGGCCGGAAGCCAAAAGTATACCAAGCTTTAAGAAACTTAATGTATACTCATGGGCTCATCGATGCTTGCGCTAATCTTAAACCAAATCAGCTAGGTTATACTTATTATTCAGCCCCTCACTTCTCTTTAGCAAGGCTAGATTACTTTTTGGTATCGCCTTCTCGGATCTGTGATTGCGATATCCGCCAGATCATAATCCGCTTACTTTAGATATAAAGGGTTTAGTTTCCAGCAAAGAAGTTTTGTCCTGGAGCTTCGAGAGAGCGCATTTGGACGATACTGGATACCAGACTTCTATGAAAAGCTGTATTCAGGAATTTCTTGAAAATAACATTGGGTCTGCCTCAGTTATGGTCGTATGGGATGCACAGAAAGCGTGCATTCGATGGGAGACCTTACAGTTCTTCCTAAGGAAAAATAAACTAGAAAAAGCACAGATCTTGGAGCTCCAGAACAAGTTGGCAAAGGCAGAGGAGAAACTAATCGGTGTTGTTCAGATGAGGGATGAAATCGAAGCAGCACAACATGGAAAATAAACCTCCTGGCGAGATTCTCAACGCGGGGAGGTCAGGTTTCTCATTGCGAGTGGTCGCGCATGCTCGTGACCGCTCGCGATGAGAAACTACCAGTCCGCGTTGAGAAAGATGCAGCTCGAGTAAAAATCTACCCAAAAATAACATTGGGTCTGCCTCAGTTATGGTCGTATGGGATGCACAGAAAGCGTGTATTCGATGGGAGACCTTACAGTTCTTCCTAAGGAAAAATAAACTAGAAAAAGCACAGATCTTGGAGCTCCAGAACAAGTTGACAAAGGCAGAGGAGAAACTAATCGGTGTTGTTCAGATGAGGGATGAAATCGAAGCAGCACAACTAGAAGCTGTAGCTATTAAAGTTAAAATTGGTCTGATACTAGCTGAGAAAACTGCTGCAAAATGGGCAGCCACACGTTGAAAAATATATGAATGTAGCGAGCTAAATGGCCATCAGCTCGCAATTAGAACTAGGTAGCAGGTTACCACCAATGAGATATACTCTATACAGGTGTCTACAGGGGAAACCACTAGTGACCTGAATAAAATTCAATAGGCCTTTCAGGAGTTTTATCAAGGCCTGAACACTGAAGAGGGGGCCGGCTCACAGGAATCTAGCGGGAAGAGATTGATAACTACCTAGACGCAGTCCCTTAAGCGCGACTTAGCACAGAGGATCACGATCAACTAGAAGATCCTCCCTCATGGGAGGAGATAGCTACGGCACTATCAAATCTACCAAATGGCAAAGCAGCTGTCTCCGACTGCATTCCGGTGGACTTTATAAAATCTTTTCTCAACAGATAAAAGACTTATTTATGACTCTAGTAGTCTTAATCTTTAACGGTGCTCCTCCACCTGCATCATGGGCGACAGCAAAGATCATAATCTTCCCCAAAAAAGGTAAATCACCCTTAGAAATGGGCTCCTACCGCCCAATTAGACTCATCAATGGAGATTCCCTCAGGGCTCGGCACTTTCCCCCCATTTGTTTAATGTCTACATCTCTCCCCTGATCCAATCTCTGAAGGCAAGAAAAGTGACAGTTTTCAACTATGCAGATGACCTACAGTTGGTCTTTAAGAATGACGGCTCTCACAGCTCTGTTATGGATTTCCAGGCCTCGATGTTATATATACACAGCAGTGGATGGATCGTAATCATCTTAAACTAAACCCGGGTAAGACAGAGCTTGTTCTGAACGGAGATAGTCATAAGTTCTGGGGTCCGCATTACTGGCCACCAGAGCTAGGTCCTTCTCCTTCCCATTCTCCCTCGGCCAAAACACTGGGAGTCTCCCTTAACAATGAACTTGCGCTGAAATCTCAGGTTGGCACAGTGATTTCTAAGTGTTTCTTCCAGCTGCGTAAAATTAGGAAGATACACCACTTTTTCACTCATGATGCACTGATCCACATCAGGATTATGCCAACTATGTGTATCTGGGAATGCCACTCTACCTGTTTAAACGGCTGCAGTTGGTTCAAACCAGGCAGCCTGGTTGGTCTTTCGTCAACCGAAATGGCAACCAGTTACGCCCTTGAGGAGGAAATTACACTGGCTCCCCAACTTTCAACGCTGTGCCTTCAAAACGGGCTGTCTTGTTTTCAAAGCCTTGCATGGCAATAGCCCTGCATTTATCACCAGCCTGATAGTTAGGCATATTCCTTCACGTAATCTCCAATCTGCTCACCTTTCACTCCTCACTATCCCAAGGTTTAAGCGAGTATGTCAAGGAGGGTGAAGATTTGCGGTCCTTGCACCTAAATTCTGGAACTCCCTTCCATTGGAAATACGATCCAGCACAGACATTCTGCAATTTAGGAAATCTCTTAAGACCTGGCTATTTCTGCAAGCATATAACTAAATAATTTCGGACAGAACACTGAGCCTATTAGCGCCATGAAGCCACCCGGTGTAAGTGCGCTCTATAAATGACCATTAACATTCCAAACTCTACTCCAAAATGTTTGCATCCAGAATATCTTCCAAAATTGAACATCTGGTTTCCAAGTGGCAGCACTGGTTCATTGCCAAAAAAGGCACTATAAATCACATTCGGCAGACCATCACTTTGTTTGACGCAGCACAGATTACGGGGGACCCGATGGCGCTAACATTTCTTGATGCTGAAAAAGCATTTGATCGGGTCTGCTGGCAATTTCTTTGGTGCGTCATGAGGAAGATGCATTTTGGGCCCAAGGCTATTCAAGCCATTAATTTAGTATTATTCATTTATTTAGTTTTGAGTTTTATAGAGCGTGAACTTGACCCGTTAGGGTATCAGAGGGCTTTACAGTAATCAAGTAGTGGTATTCAAAGACTTCGAGGGGGGGGGGTGAGGGGGGTGTGCTGGATACAAAGGGATAAAAAGGGACAAACTACAATTTACATTTAAAGAGAAACAAGGGTTTCCAGGTCCTTGTAGGGGTGCCCGGAGTTGCCAGGAGGATAGTGTCTGTATACTGCAAGGGATGCATTAGAGCGGAAATAGAGCAAGCTCTCTGTGTGAAATAGAGGCAAAGTTTAGGCAATGAATTTGCCCATTAGGAAGATTTTGGCATCCTTTTTGAAGCAAGCCAGAGAAGGGATTCTAATAGCAGGCGTGAGGGAGTTCCATATTCTTGGTGCGGCCCCAGAGTAAGCCTGATTATAAGTTTTCTTTTTTCGAAAACATGCAGGTTGGAGCAAGAGGTCTCTGGAGGATTGCAAGTTTCTGGTTCCTCCGGATATCACGAGTTTCTGGGCAAGATATGCAGGGGGAGTTGGAGTATAATGTCTTGTGCGTGATACATGCCATTTTGAGTTGGATTCTGGCCTTTAGAGGAAGTCAGTTCAGAGCTTTTAGATGTGGAGAAATGTGATCGAACTTTCTTGAGCCTGTTAGGAGCCTGGTGACTGCGTTAAGGCAGACTTCTAAAGGTGCCAGGGAGATCTTGGGTAAACCCAAGAGGGTAGAACAGCCATATTCCAGTGTAGAGAGGGCTAGTGCTTGAACTGCCATTTTTAGGTCGGAAGTATCCTGGAAGGGCTTCATTTTCCTTAGATAACTCAGGTGGAATCTGGCTGATTTGGCCATCGAGTTGATGTGGTCCCACATGTTCAAGTTGCAGTCCAGGGTAATTCCAAAGGATTTAGCAGAGTCCACGATGGTAGGAGGGCAGTTTAAGGCTGTGATGGCCTTAATCCATACCAGAGTCTCAGGGTTGGTTTTGGGTGGAGAAATTAGAAGAAATTCTGTCTTCTTTGCATTAAGTTTGAGTTGATTGGAGGAGAGCTATTGGACAGTCAATTTCAAGGCTTCGTTCATGGAAAGAATCTCCTTGAGAGAGGAGATCTTGATGTAGATCTGGGTGTCGTCAGCATACATGCGGTATGAGATATTTGCGGTGTGTAGTACTTCGGCAAGCGGTTCTAGGTAAAGGTTAAAGAGGGTGGGGCACAAGGTTGATCCTTGGGGGACTCCAACCGTGATCGGGGAGGGAGCAGACAGGTTACCGTTAATTAGGAACCTCTGTGATCGGTTGAGGAGGAAGGACCTAAACCATTCAAGGACAGAGCCATCCATTCCCATCCTGAGTTTGAGGCATTCGAGTAATTTCTCATGGTTGACCGTGTCGAAGACAAGGACAGATCCAGGAGGATTAGGGACAGGTTTGCCTTGGTCACGGGCTTGAAGGGAATCATCCACGATATGGAGAATGGTGGTTTCCGTGATGTGCCCCGGCCTGAAACCGGACTGGAAATAATCTAGTAGGTGGAAATTGGTGATGTGTTGACTCAGCTGCTGTTGCACACATTTCTCTAGACCTTTAACTAAGAGTGGGATGTTAGAAATAGGTCTGAAGTTGTCAGGGGAGGCAGGATCCAGCAACAGTTTTTTTTAAAATAGGGAGGACTTGGCCAGCTTTCAGAGTGTCGGGTATGGATCCCTGAAGCAGGGAGGCGTTAATTATTGCAGTCCAGCTCAGAATGATGGATTGGGAGGCGATAGTTAGATGGGAGTGGGTCATTAAAGTGGTTGTTCGGGTTTAAGGTGGAGAGGATTTTCGAGACGGAGTGTTCGTCGTAGATTTTGCAGTCGGTCCAGTGTGCTTGCTTTTTGGGTGAAGCCTGAGGAGGCTGCACGGAGGGAGGATGTAGATCTGGAAGGGGTTGAGAGTAAGTAGCGGATATAAGTTTGTTTCCTAAAGATGTGATTTTGTCAGTGAAAAAGGAGGAGAATTCATCAGATGATATCAGTGACTTGGGGGTTTTCTTTTGATTGAAGCTTCAAAGCATTAAAGCTTTATACCTTAGTCCCACAGCCAGGGTATCAATAAACGGGCAGTTAACTGAGCAGACTGAAATCTCACGCGTGACTCGGCAGGGCTGCCCCTGTTCCCCGCTGTTCTTCACTTTGTACATAGATCCTTTCATAAAAAAGCTTGAATACAATCCAGATATAATGGCTGTAAGTAGATACGGCCTAGAAACTAAAATCATGGCTTATGCAGATGATCTAGCCTTAGTGCCCCGGATCCCGAAAAAGCTATTATAGCTATAGAGTGAGAGGCTCAAAGATTTGGTAAGATCTCTGGGTACGCATTAAATAAAGGAAAGACTCAGATTATCATAAATGAGAAAATGAAATGGACAGATAGAGGTGTCGCCAGGGCAAAAATACTTAGGAGTGAACATTGTGGCCGACACCGACTTAATTGTCAGTGAAAACCTGAACCCTCTGGCGGTAGAGACAAAGAGAGCCCTTAACCGGATCAATAATTTACATCTGACCATAGTGGGCCGGTGTAATGTTCTTAAAATGATCTTTTTCCCTAAACCTCTTTATTTTTTCAGAGCCATGCCCCTCAAATTCACAAACTTAATGCTGCAGAAATGTTTCTCAATGCATTTGTGCATATTCTCAGCCAAGGAGATTGTTTAAGCTTTTATCTCTTCCTCGTGTAAGAGGGGGCTGGGCGCTCCCAAATTTAAGATTATACTACTGGGCCACTGTCCGGCAGAGTTGTCCCAATTGATGCAAGAACAACCCTCAATTTTAACAACAAGACCCCCGTCTCCTTTTGAACTACTACTCGGGTCTGAGGCCTGGGTGTGCTTGTGGTGTCAGATTGAATTTGGGTATTACAAGAGGGTCAGAGTTAAGACCCTGATGGGAGCCGTAAAAAGTATTTTCCGCCGTCCGTAAGCTTTTAGGATTAGGCAGATTGAACCATTACACTCCTATCAACAACAACGCTACCTTGCTTGCCATTTTCAGGAGATCATATCTTCAAAATTGGTTCAATTCTGGCATACTTATACTAGGGGCTCTGTATTCGACCAAAGGGATCGGACTTTTGACGATCTTAAGACCCAATTCAACTTGAACCACAACAAGGCCTTTAAATATCTTGCTATCAGGGAGTTTTTGGCAAGCAAGACTGGTGGGCCCAAGAGGTTCGTCCAAAACTATCTTATTGACAGACTATGTGTGCCTACTACGCCTCACATCGGGTGTATGATATCTATTCCATACTGATGCCTGACGACATGGCCAGAATTTCAAGCAAATGGCAACAAATGTTGGACACTACTAATAAGGTCTTTCATCTAGCTTTGCGATCCGCTCAGAGCGATTTGTTATCTGCCAAGCTACAGGCACAGTTTTACAAAACTGGCATTTTTTAAATATTTTACTCCTAGCAGAATTGCGAAATGGGGGACAGGCAAAGGCACGTATTGTCCTAGATGTGCTGAATTTAACGCAGACTCTGTACACATGTTTGCTATTTGTGTAGAACTTGGGCCATTGCTAAACAAGATCCAAGACTTTTTAAGGGCAGTCTTAGCACAGGATATTCTGCTAACCTCCACGACCATCCTGCTGGTTATACAAAACACTGTTGACAGGGAGAGCGGTGGGGCCCCAATTTTTGTTGCCATGACAATTTACAGGCTAAGCATAACATCGGCATGGATAGACTCAAATTCCCCCTTATTTTCACAGTGGTTGGCCCCACTAGTTGCTACTTGCAACCTCGAAAAGGTGATCTATGCAAAAAAAGGTATCCGGCCAAAAAGGGGGGTTTAGTCATCTGAGAATCTCTCTCAAGTTGGCTCAATCAGACAAACCACTAGTACATTTTAGGGATGGAAGTGAATCTTCACCAAGCTTGGTTGAGCTGCATTTTATATTTTCTTTTTCTACAGAAATTTGTTATCCTATAAAAGTTTTATGGAAAATTGTGAATGATGTATTGTATTTTTTGCACTTTAAACGCTGGTAGTTCGACCTTACCTGGCAAATGTCTTCTCCATTTACACTAATTTTGTTGGATTGCGTTGGATTGTGTTAGATTGCGTATTTTGCACATTGGTATTGATCACTTTATTATCAATGAACATATACCTTAGAGATGTTGTACCACAACGATTTAAGGCCCCTGCACTTTATGTACATCCACTTTAAGTATTTTTTTTTACTAAGGCCAGAACCATGTCTGAAAGTTTAATTCTTTGTAGGCAAGCGAGGGCCTAAAAATTTGATTATTGTTAAAGGGCAGATGGATCTTCCTACCTGTGGCAAATGTATCTTTTTAGATTAGAGGGTGGAGGGGGGGGCGGGGGGGGACGGTAGTGTTGTATTGCCCGGTTTTATTTTTTGTTGATTATTGCATATATAAAAATAAAAATGTTAAAATAAAAAAAACAGGAAAGCTATTGTGATGTCATCAAGGTGCCAGCCAACAGGAAATTGTATACACAGTTCAGGCACATCAGTTTACCAATCAACGCCTCTACCAACTACTGTCTGATAAATAAATCTCAACTTAAGGGCAGTCCTTCCTGTTCATGCACACAAGAATCAATAGGCCATGTCTTCTTTGCCTGCACATCCTATGCCAAACCAAGGAGCAAATGGTTAATTCCTGTCTGCAGACAATTCAGTACCCGAAACTCCAAAGACCCTTTGTGCATATTAAAGTCAGATTCTAGACCTCTCTTCGCTTGCGCAACTGCGAAATTCCTAGACCACTTCGGGGCGATTAGAAGGAGGGCGCTATTAACACCGTTGTCTGGCCCGGATTGACAAAATGGAAACTGTAATGACAGGACAAGTGAGGTTTATTTTCCAAAGTTGTTATTTTTACATTGTAAATAGGTGTTTTGTGGCAATATTTTATGTATTTTAATCTTGTCATTTGTTGATCTAGAGTAAGGGCACTACCAAGGGATAAGGGGCAATTATGTTTTATGTGTGGGTTATAAATTTGGTAACAGTTTATATAATATTTGTCAATGCACTAGCACTTTAGTCTTGTGGCTCCATTGCCCCGCCTGAATTGCCAGACAACTCAATGATCTATTTGGGAACTGTAACACCCAAGCCTTTCCTTACGGTGGTTTATTATGTTAACTAGAGCCATTTTTTATCTTCCAATTGCCCATTTGCTTCTTGGATGCTCCTTTTAGCTCAGAATGTCTTAACCATGACATGTGTAGCTGTATCTTTTATGGGTTTTTTTATTAACCGAAATAAAGAGAATTTGTTGTAGTTGTTATAGATATGACATGTTCAACCAGTCCCTGATTTTTCCTATCAGCACTTAGCATGCAGGAAATTATTTAATCCCATACTTAAAGAGAAAGGGAAACTACAAGCCTGTACGGTCAGCTAAAATCCAGAACGGTCTTAAAGTGTCACACAATCCATGGAGTCTCCCGTCAAGTTTATTTTATTCAGGAATATGGAACTCCGAAGAGGTCAACATAAAATCACATACATGTACAAACTTTGAAAGAAGGTTTACGTCTGCCATTGTCAGGAGTACATGTCAAACATTTCTCAGTATGGGAAAAGATTAGAGAAGAGTTTTTGAATACCCTTAAAACATGCAAATTAGTAGGTTTGCTCAGACTCAAAGAGCATTCTAACCCTAGAACTATTGCTTACCACTACCTTCAGCCCCAGTATGTAGATCTGCGGAAACATAGCAACATAAGTGGGTTGCAAGAATTCAAACACTACTACTATGGTATGAGCAGGCCTGGAGTAATCAGAAAAGCTATATCAGAGCTCCTATATAATGAGATTACTGCCATAATTTGTTGCCGCACTACATGGCACCAAAGGGACGAGTGGATTTTGCTACACGACAAGTAGATATATGAAGCAACCTGCCAGATGGACAATTAGGTATTTGATTCAATTCCTCACCCCTGATAAAATACTTGGTAGCACCCTCATTTGTTGCATGGAGTCCCTGGATAAAACTCACCTATTTGAGTTCTTCAATAGGGACAGGGATAGAATTAACTCTGGCTCCACAACCTTACGCATTGAGAGACCAAATAACCCTTGTCTGGCCTTTAAAAACTGATTCCCTAAGTTTTATCCAGAATCTATCTTCCTCCTCCTTTATTAACGAGCCTTCAACCGGCTCCTCCTCCTTTTTAATATCACTCTGGAATATTTTTCAGGCGTATAATTCAAATAATGTTCCCTGACTAGAGCATTTATTTCACAACTTAACTTTGGATTCACTTGTTTCACAGTTTCAACTAGTTGCTGCATAACAGTATTAAAACATTCTAATTATTTTCCCGACCAACTGGACAACTTGTCTAAAGTGGCATATAGGGAACAACTAAGGCCTAAAATGGCCCTATAATTCCAATGACTTCTCCCTATTTTCTTACAGAAAAGTAGCAGACTGCCATCCAGCAGCCAAGAACTGATGGGAGAAAATTTAAAATTTACAAGAAGAGTTAGAAGCTAATGATCATGCTGTCTGTAGTTGGTCAAAAGAGGGTGGGTAAGGCCTTTACGTTTAATAGAAAGCTCTTATTGGATAATCTCTTTGTAGAACATATGAAAGCTTGGGGTCTACAATTCTTAGAAGTTAACAGAGAATCAGCCACCAAGGCTATGATCTGGGATGCCATTAAGGCTGGATTGTGCAGTGAGATAATTAGCTATCTATGGGGTAAGAGGAAGCAATATCAGGATATGATGCGTGGACTTTTGGATGAACCTAGAAGGGCAGAACAGGAACTTATCCAGGAAATAAGGAGGGGGGCTGAAGTTAAGGGGATACAAACTAAGATAGCCTGTTATAAGGCTACATTCAATGGGGTTTGGAGCAAGGATATTGCTTTGTCAAAATAAGACATATAAAGAGGAAAGATATGGATTTGGTGAAGCCACACGGCGGTGCTTGGTGCAGCGGTTGCGGGTTAAACAATCTCTACAGAAAATAAATGCACTAGTGGATTTGGCTGGGAATATGGTAGGAACTATGGAGGGTATACTGGGAGTTTTCCAGGCATTTTATAAAGAATTATATTCTCATGATGAAAGGAGTGAAAAAGCTATTATGGCTTTTCTACAGAAAGAAGACTTATTAAAATTAGGACAAGAGGAGCAGAAAGCGCTCGATATCTTGAGAACCATGAAAGAAGTTGAGGAGGCAGTGGGGGGGGTCGTTGGCTCGAGGAAAAGCAGCAGGGCCAGATAAATTACCACTGGAAATATATCAAATGCTGTTTTAGTTGCTCAAAGAGGATATGTTGGTGGTCATGCAAGAGGCACAGGCTGGCAATTTGCCGCCATCATGGGATGAGGCCAATATAGTGGTATTCAAAAAGAAAGACAAACCATTAGACTTACCAGGATCTTATAGGCCCATTAATGCTAACATTTTAGCAACTAGGCTAGCAAGCGTGATTATGCCCTTGGTTTCAAGACATCAGCATGGGTTTATACCTGCCAGGAGCACTGTCAACCATATAAATAGAGCACTTCCCTTGATAGACTATGCTAGCATACATCAAGCTAGGTTGGGGTTGATATTCCTCGACGCTGAGAAGGCGTCTGACTATTTCGTGGCCTTTTCTGTGGGCTGTTTTAAATAAAATTGGGTTTGGTCCAGGATATATCTGAGCTATTAAAACGATGTATACATCACCCAAAGCTAGGATATGTGTAATGGGTATAGAATCGGAGCCGGTGTTTATAACAAGGGGAACAAGGCAGGGATGCCCCTGCTCCCCGTTGCACAAGTTACTACTTGTGTAACGATATATCTGTAAGAGACATTAGTTAGTGATAGATTCCTTACCTTAGAATATCCCCAGGCGTCAGACTAGATCTGGAATTTTTTGCGTAGCAATACTCCTGCGCGTCGGTAGGCGTCGTCTGCGGCTCCGCGTCCGTCGTCGGCGTCGTTAGCGCCGGAATGACGTCGTCGGAGTACTTAGACGCCGCCCATGCGCGCTGACGTCAGTTCTGATACACAGCTTTTCCGCGCCAGATACGCAGAGCCATGATAGAACCAACATTGGTGCCAAGAAACTAGGGCCCTGAAAGGGGATGACCTTAACCCTAGATAACGGTTCGCAGAACGGGGAGGATGGGTGGGTCGGTAAGGAATCTATCACTAACTAATGTCTCTTACAGATATATCGTTACACAAGTAGTAACTTGTGCATCTGAAAGAGACACGTTAGTGATAGATTCCTTACCTTAGAATAGATACCCCAGCAATACCAACCCCGGTGGTGGGTCTGTGAACCAATAATCACACCAGAAAGTCCTGGAGGACGGAACGGCCAAAGAAGCCATCCCTCCGGACTTGACTGTCCAGGCAGTAGTGTCGTGCGAACATGTGCAGCGAGGCCCACGTAGCTGCCTGGCAAATGTCCTGTAAGGGCACTCCCCGGCCCAGGGCAGTTGTAGTTGCCGTGGCCCGAGTGGAATGAGCCCTCAATCCAACAGGGGGCTCCTTCTTAGCCATGGAGTAACATGCCTGGATACACAAGATGATCCACCGGGAGATGGTCCGCTTGTGTACCGCCTTCCCCTTCTTAGCACCCATGTAGCCAACAAAGAGTTGGTCATCCACCCGGAACTGGCGTGTGCGATCCAAATAGAATGAGAGCACACGTTTTGGGTCCAGACGGTGGAGCCGCTCTTCCTCTTTAGAGGGATGCGGAGGCGGAAAGAAGGTTGGCAAGGTGATGGACTGCCCGATGTGGAAGGCTGAGACAACCTTGGGCAGGAAAGATGGCTTAGTACGCAACACAACCTTGTCCGGATGGACAGAAAGGAAAGGTGGAGTAC
Source organism: Lissotriton helveticus (assembly GCF_964261635.1). Lineage (NCBI taxonomy): Eukaryota > Metazoa > Chordata > Amphibia > Caudata > Salamandridae > Lissotriton > Lissotriton helveticus. The sequence goes on along the minus strand of NC_136071.1, from coordinate 513,147,629 downwards.
AAGAAAGGGCCTGGAGCTCACTCACTCTCCTGGCAGAGGTGATGGCAACCAGGAAAGCAGTCTTTAGAGTCAGAAGGCGAAGAGGACAGTTGTGAAGTGGCTCAAAGGGAGCGCACATCAGGAAGGTAAGAACAAGGTTCAAGTCCCACTGGGGCATCACGAAAGGAACAGGAGGGAACATGTGCGTGATGCCCTTAAGAAAGCGATTAACAATAGGGGACTTGAACAAAGAAGGCTGATCAGGGAGCCTCAAGAAGGCAGAAAGGGCAGAAAGGTAGCCCTTGACAGTGCCCAGAGCAGAGCCCTGCTGGGCAAGAGAAAGAAGGAAGAGGAGAACCTCAGAAAGGGGGGCAGAGAGTGGATCCACGGCCTTTGCTCTGCACCATGCCACAAATCTGTTCCACCTGCAGGCGTATACCGACTTTGTGGAGGGACGCCTGGCTGCCAGAATGACATTACAGACTTCGGGAGGCAAGTCAAATGGCCTCAACTGTCGCCGCTCAATCTCCAAGCTTGTAGGTGGAGACTGGACAGGTTCGGGTGGAGGACCGTCCCCTGCTGCTGCGACAGAAGGTCATCCCGAAGGGGCAGACGAATCGGGGGATCTACTGACATGCTGAGTAGCTCGGGATACCAGTATCTTCGTGCCCAGTCCGGAGCCACAAGGATAACCTGGGCCCGGTCGCGCCTGATCTTCTTCAGCACTCTGGGCAGAAGTGGTATAGGCGGAAAGGCGTACAACAGACCGCAACTCCACTCGCGGCGAAAAGCGTCTCCGAGCGAGTGCCGCCTTGGAAATTCCAACGCGCAGAACCGATGACATTGCGCGTTCTCTTCGGTGGCGAATAGATCTAACCAAGGCTCTCCCCATTGCTGAAAGAGGCCTTGCGCCACGTCCGAGTGCAGACGCCATTCGTGATCCATCATGCACCGACGGCTGAGTTTGTCCGCCCTGGCATTCAGAGAACCTGCCAGGTGTTGAACTACCAGGGTCACAACCTGACTTTCCAGCCACTGCCAGAGGCGCAGAGCCTCCTGGCATAGGGTCCACGACCCCACCCCACCCTGTTTGTTGCAGTACCACATGGCGGTGGTGTTGTCCGTGAAAACCTGCACCACACTCCCCCGGACAGAGGGGAGGAATGCCTTCAGCGCTAGACGAATCGCCCGTAACTCCAACAGGTTGATGTGGAGCCGGGCCTCCGCCGGAGACCAGAGTCCTCTGATCTCCGCCTCTCCCATGTGGCCACCCCAGCCCTGGAGGGACGCGTCCGTCACAACTACGTGCTCTGGGTGGGGTAGGGAGAGGCACCTGCCACTGACCCAATCGCGGTCCGTGAGCCACCACTGCAACTGTCTTGCAGTGCCCTCCGAGATCAAGACGTGATCGGACAAGTTGCCCTGATGCTGGGCCCACTGAAACTTCAGGTCCCACTGCAGAGCCCGCATCCGCCACCGGGCGTGACGCACCAGTAGGATGCAGGAGGCCATCAGCCCCAGAAGCCGCAGCGTCAACCTGACCGAGACTCGGGATAAAGGCTGAAAGATGGGAATCAGAGCCTGAATATCCCAAACCCGCTGTTCAGGGAGGGTAAACCCGAAACTGCGCCGAGTCTAGAACCGCTCCGATGAAGAGGAGCTTCTGAGAGGGACACAGGTGCGACTTCGGCACATTGATGGAGAACCCCAGCAAATGCAGGAGGTCGGCCGTAGTCTGGAGGTGGCTGACGACTGATTGGGGCGAGCCCGCCTTCAACAACCAGTCGTCGAGGTAGGGGAAGACTGACACCCCTAACCTGCGCAGATGAGCTGCGACCACCGCCATCACCTTCATGAACACCCGTGGGGCGCTGGTAAGGCCAAAGGGGAGCACGGTAAACTGAAAGTGCTTGTGGCCTACCGTGAACCGCAGGTAACGCCGGTGGGCCGGCAGGACGGGGATGTGAAAATAAGCGTCCTGCAAGTCCAACGCTACCATCCAGTCTCCGGGGTCCAGGGCAGCTAAGACCTGAGCCAAAGTCAGCATCTTGAACTTCTCTTGATGGAGGAAGCCGTTGACGTTCCGTAGGTCCAAGATCGGGCGCAGGCCCCCCTTGCCCTTCTTGGGCACCAGAAAGTAGTGGGAGTAACATCCACACCCTACTTCTGGCCCAGGAACGCGCTCGATGGCCCCCTTGGCCAAGAGGGCTGTGACTTCCTCTTGCAGAAGTTGCAAGTGATCCCCCGACACGCGGTGGAATTGCGGTGGCATGGCTGGAGGGGTCGCCTCGAAGGGGAGGGAGTAGCCCCTTCGGACGATTTGCAGCACCCACCTGTCCGATGCTAGGACTAGGAAGGTTTGGAGGCAGGTGCTGCGGAGGGAGGTGTGGACTGGCCTCGCCGCTGACCCCAACCGCCACCGCCACGGCGGTTTCCACGGCCGCAACTGCGCTGCTGGGTATTCTGCGGTGTGTGGCTGGCAGCACGTGTGGGGACGCCCCTTCTGTGGCCACGAAAGGAGCGAAAGGCACCCGATTGCTGGCGCGTGGCCGAGAGGCCTAAGGACTTGGCCGTAGCCCTGGAGTCCTTAAAGCGCTCCAGCGCATGGTCTGCCTTGTCGTAAAAAAGGCGACGGCCATTGAACGGCATATCCAGGAGGGTGGCCTGGACATCGGCCGAGAAATTGGCGGACCTCAAACAGGCGTGGCGGCGAACCGCCACCGTCGTTCCCATCGCCCTGCCCAGTGAGTCCGTGGTATCCAGTCCACACCGGATAGAGTATCGTGCCGCATCTCGACCCTCCACAAGGGCTTGGGCGAGTTTAGCCCGGACCTCCTCCGGGCATTGTGGCAGCACGTCCGCGACCGTGTCCCACAGGGTGTGGGTGTAGCGGCCCAAGAGACACGCGGTATTGACAGACCGCAGTCCCAAACTCAGGGACGAGAACACTTTCTTCCCGTACTGTTCGTATCTCTTGGATTCCCGATTGGGCGGGGCCGTCAGGAATGCGGTCTGGGAAGTGGAGGCCTGGATAACCAGGCTCTTGGGGTGGGATTGGTGGACAAAAAGCAAGGGTCGCCCGGAGCCGGGGGGAAGCGTCTGGCCACGTTCCTATCCACAGGCGGACCAGTGGCGGGCTTGGACCAAGCGCCCACAAGAACGTCACATAAGGCTTCATTAAACGGCAGCAGAGGCTCACTTGAGCTTGCCTGCGGTTTAAGAACCTCAGGGAGGAGGTTAGTCCTCACGGCCGCAACGGGGAGCTCAAGGCCCAAGGCCTTGGCTGCCCTCGTTAACACTACGCTATAAGCAGCCCCCTCCTCCGTAGCCACGGTGGGAGGGGAGACAAATCCAGTGTCTGGCGAGGTGTCAATACCACTGGCCTCCCCAAGCTCATATGTCCAGTCCTCTTGAGACTGGCACTCCTGTGCCAGAGGGTCCTCAGACCCCTCCCAATCACCTCCGTCACCAGTCTCCTGTAACTCAGGGTCAACAGACTGGGCCTCCTCATGGAAATAAAAATCTCCAAAGGCCGTCGGAAGCGGCGCCCAACGGCGCCGCTCCGGCGCCAGAGTCGGACCGAAGGGAAGAATGGGGACGGCGTCCACAACGGGCGCCGGGGGCGACACCCTCGGGGCTGGCGCCGGTGAGGTCGTGAGGTCGACCGGCGACGACCCGGATCCGGAAGCGGGTCCAGTGAGGACCTGCGGCGCCGGGACCGAAGTCGCCGGCGGCGCCGGGGCCGAAGCACCCGGCGGCGTCGGGGCCGAAGCACCCGGCCCGCTAGGGCCTCCAGCCAGAACCGCTGGGCCCGAAGGCACGCGGAACCCGGCTGAGGAGGGAGGGACTTCATGGCCATGAGGTACCGCTCGACCTCCTCCGGCGTCGCGCCGTGCCCAGGGACCCGAAGGTGTGGGGCAGGCGGTGACACTTGCGACTCTCTAGGAGCCGCGTGGGCGGTGTCGCCCGAAACCCCGGCCGCATCGTGCGAGCGTCGGGGTGGGTCGGAGGAGCGATGATGCCGCTCGGACCTCTCATGCCTCTTACCTGAGGACTTGGATCCCGACGACCGATGTCCACTCCCGGAGCTGCGGGGACTCCGACCCCGCGACCGGTCCCTCAACCTCCCATGGGACCGGGACCTGGAATGGCGCGGGGCCGACTGCCGGAGCTCGAGCCGCTTGCGGGACCGCTCCCGCCTAGCCTTCGACGTCAGGGCCTGGCAGTCGGAGCAGGTGCGGTAGTCGTGGTCGAGGCCTAAGCACTTCAGGCACCGGCGATGGGGGTCCGTGACCGACATCAGTCGGTCGCACTTCGAACAGGGCTTGAACCCGGGCATCCCTACCGGCACCGTTGGAGTCGAAGACTCGAGTAGAAAAATGATCAAAAAGATCAAAAAGTTTAGTCAAAAAATGACTAGGGGTAGAGCTTCTCCGGATCTGCGCTAGCTGGCGCGGAAAAAAGAAGAACTGACGTCAGCGCGCATGGGCGGCGTCTAAGTACTCCGACGACGTCATTCCGGCGCTAACGACGCCGACGACGGACGCGGAGCCGCAGACGACGCCTACCGACGCGCAGGGGTATTGCTACGCAAAAATTTCCGGATCCAGTCTGACGCCTGGGGATATTCTAAGGTAAGGAATCTATCACTAACGTGTCTCTTTCAGATTTTATTTGCATTATATATCAATCCGTTCTTGTGTATGCTTGAAAATAGCAATAGGAGTAGCTCTATGATCTGTGAACAATATCAAGTTCGAGTATTAGAGTATGCAGATGTTATTGCGGTGGCAACATCGGAACCAGTGCAAGCAGTTGGAGATAGAAAGCCTTGCCCAAGTATTTGGGAAAGTGTCTGGATATAAATTGAAACTTGCAAAAACTCAGATTGTGTTATACAGAGGGGGTGGGGGGGGGGGGGATTGCCCTGGGGATTCTTGGGTTGTGGCGGAGGCTACATACCTGGGTATAAAAATCAGGATGGATCTTCAGCAGTTAATAGAGGTTAACTGGGGTAGTATAGTTTTTGGGGTTCAACAGTTGTTGAAATGATTTGGAGTGCTGCATCTTTCATTAGTGATAAGGTGGAATGTCCTTAAGATGTGTATTCTACCTAAGCCGATGTATTACTTCAGAGCAGTACCATTATAGTTAACCCGAATACATCTTCAAAAAATACAAGCTATTGGTGACAGGTTTTTGAGGGGACAAAGAAAAGCTAGGAGAGCCTTCAAGTATATGATAATAATAATAATAATAATAATAATAATAATAATAATAATAATAATAATAATAATAATAATAATAATAATAATAATAATCCACATTTGTAAAGCGTGAATAATCACCCGTAAGGGTCTCTAGGTGCTGGGGGCCGTCGGGAAGATTAAGCAAGCTATTGCCCAGAGTCACATGGTGCTGGGCTAACCTGCCGCCGGAGCCGGGGTTCGAACCGTGATCCCCAGATTCCAGCTTCAGTCGCCCTGGCCGCGGCACCACACCTCTCCCTCATGATACTACCAAGGGATCGTGGGGAATGGGCTGTGCCCAACTTTGCTTTTTATTATGTTTGTCTTTTTCAAAATATGAGGGTTATGTTAACAGGTGAGGAAGTGGAAACACTGGCAGAAACACCATCAATCTATCAGTTGTTGGAAGCAGAGGCGAGAAATGTTATTTACATTTTTGGATTTAAGTTATTATAAAAGAACACAATTCAAGGTGGTAATCGCGGTATACAAAGTTTGGAAGCTGTTTAGAAAGAGGGCAGGAATAACAGGGATCTGTTTTTATACTCGCACAAACACTCGTTCAATGCTGCCAGCTATATTTTGGGATTTCAGAATGGAGATATGGAGAGCAAAAGGGATTAGGCAACTAGGTGATTTCTTTCAGGAGGAAGTATTTGTGTCATTTAAAACGTTAGCGGATAGATTTGGGCTGCAAAAAAATGATTTTTTTAAAGTATTTGAAATTCAAGATTATTTTTTGAAGCAGCAAGAGCAGAGTGGGATAAAAATCTTCCCTCTCGTTGAGGCAGTCAGGCGGGGAGCTAAAATAGGTGCTCTGTATGGTATATTGATGGACATGCAACAGGATGACATGGAGAAGCAGGATAGGAACTGGTGTTCCCGGTTACAACAGGATGGCTTGTATATGCAGGAATCAATAGACGTTGCAGGGAAAATGTTGCTGTCAGCTAACCTGAAAGCTCAACATTTTAAGACATTGTTCAACCTGTATCACACACCCTTGAGATGATGAAATGGGGCGGATCGAATGATGGGAGATGTTTTCGGTGTGCGATGGAGAGAGCAGATATCATCCATATATTTTTCGGGTGTATACATTTAAATCAATGGAGGGGAAATATAGAGGCCTTTCTTTCAGAGATCACAGGCGTTAAAGTGCAGATAATGATAGATATAATGCTCACAGGAATGGGAGATCCCTTTAAACTGGGAGAAGTGTGCGATCCATTTAGATATTTGATATTTATAGCAGTGGCGGTAGCTAGGCTATGTGTAGCGTCACTCTGGCTGCAACAGGAAGCTCCCTCTTTCAAAATGTGGCGGGCCAAATTCTATAAAATCTCTAATTTGGAATCTAGTTTATATTCTGTGAAATCAATGAAAAAAGAAAAATTGGGTATTCAGATATGGGGGCCTATGTTGGACCATATGAAATAATAAGTGCTATAAGGCATATCATCATGCACGGGTTTGTCTGTTTTTTTATTTAGTTTTTTTTATTATGGTGTATATATTGTATGGCTCTGTGAGGGCTTATGTATATATGTAATAGATTTTTATTATTATTTGTTATGGATTGAACAAAATTAATAAAAATATATATTTTAAAAAAAAGCTAATGATCACTAAGAAAAGAATCAGAGACCTCGAGATCACACAGTAAAACGAAGGAAGCATATCCCACCACCACACAGTCCAAAATAGACTCTCAACCTGGAATTTTATGCATAAAAGCTGCAGGAGAGTCGGATGGTAACCTCCCATTCGCTATGGTACCATCAACCTTCCTCAGCCCAGTCGCTAACATTTTCCCCCTCTTATTAGTTCTTATTTTTGGGCGAAAAGAGCTTGGGGTATCTGCATGGCTTCCTCTTTATCTTTCTCCCGTAACCAATCTAAAGTAAAATTAGCTTTCTTACAGGTCAGATCCCCTACCAAAATTATATGTGGAGGAAACTCCTTATCACATGCTTTTTCAATATAGGAAAAGACCTCACGTAAGATAACATTATAAGAGGCCTCTGGCGGAATATAAGCATTTATCAACATTCATGGGGGCGTGAAGGAAGGTAGGATCCTTCTGCATGGTTACACCCACATTTTGCCTGGTGTTGCTATGTTTTTCAGTCTGACTGGGATCCAGCTAAACAGGATTCCAGGCTCCATGCTTCTTCCCTAAAATGCAAAAAGAACAATTGATGGACAGAATGCAGAACAATGTCATACATTCACCCCAGTACAGAGATCTGGGCCTAAATCCGTTGTTTTTTTTGCTCAACCTGCCATTCCAGTTTGAACCCAGCCATATGCAAATCAGTCTTGACCCTGCGTCCAATGGGAACAGTCCAGCCTGAACTGCCAGGCCAGGTCCTCCCTGGACTGGAAACAAGCATCCTAGGACCAGTTTCGGGCTTTCAGCTCTCATCAGCCAGGATAACTTGACTCCAGTGGCATGGAGATCACGGGACCCAGATCTCTTGACTGGGCGTGAATGTATGATTTATTCAGCATTCTGTCCATCATTTGTTTGCGTAGCACTTTTCACCCTAAGTGGGATGGATATGCCCAGACGTGGGTCCCTTGCTCACTGTGCCACTGGATTCAAGCTAGTTTGCTGATGAAGGTTAATACCCGGAAACCGGTCCCAGGATGCTTGTTTCCGGTCCAGGGAGGACATGGCTTGGCAGTTCGGCCTTGGCTCTTCCCATGAGGCACAGGGTCAAGATTGATCTGCATATGGCTGGGTCTAAACTGGGGTGGCATGGTGAGCAAAAGAACAATGTATTTAACCCAGATCTCTTGACTGGGGGTGAATGTATGATTTATTCACCATTCCATCCATCATTTATTTGCCTAGCAATCTTACCTAAAATGGACATGCTGAGTACTTAGATACATCCCAGATTGGATACTAGTGTACCCTTGTAAGTCCCTACTATATGGTACTAAGGTACCCAGGGCATAGGTACACCAGGGGTTCCCCATGGGCTGAACCATGTATTATGCCACCCATGGGAGACCACTCAAATTGCGACTACACGCCTGCCATTGCAGCCTGTGAAAGCTGGTGCTAGCACCACTTGCAATGGATAAAAGTTTCCTTATATCTGAGGTCACTCCACTTACAACCTATAAGTCACCCCTAAAGCAGGTCTTTCAATCCTGACAACAGGTTGCTCAGTTATAAGTGTGAGGGTGCCCCTGCATGAGCAGGACAACCCTACAATCCACTCTTCCAGGTTGTAAGTGTATTAGCCATTACGATATATAGAGTGTCCATACGTCATTACGCAATCGCCAACTCTAAACTGGCAGTAACGAACCCTGTCCTGTTTGGTATCAAACATGTTGGAAACATACCCCTACACCATAAACAGTGTTAAAAGTATGATTCTGTGCACTGTAAAGCTCCTCCGGGAGGCCCTCAGTGCTCCCGGTACCAGTCTTCTGGACCCGGACAGCCAACTATGGCTGCTGCCGACCAGAGACAAGATTTTGCCCTTCTGCTGCTGAGCCAAGCTCCAGCAATGGAAGGCAGAACAATAGGTTTTCTGTTACAGGGGGGTGTGACCACCACCCAGACAGGCCTTCTTGTGTTGGGACAGGGTGGGGGGACCCTTGCCAGCGCCACATGACTGCTTTGAAGGGCTCATCTAGTGCCCTCCTTGCATACACCAGTTGGAACCCATTTAGGGAGCCATTGGCCTCCCACCCTGGCGTGAAACTGGACATAGGAGATAGGTGTATTCTCCCCACTGTCCAGCCCCTCCCGTGGGAGGGACCTCTGAATCACCCCAACCTTTTCCTTAGAGTACTTAAAGGCTTACCTGTGGGTAGTTCCTTAGATGCATTGTAGGACAGATCTGAAACCACTTCATCTTCCGTGGTCTAAGCACCTTGGACTTCGCTTTGGGAACAGAGACTGTAACTGGGACGACTTCTGCTGCTCCTGGGCTCGTCCTCCTGCCAGTTTTCTGCATCGTCTGCGCCTGACCCTGGAGCAAACCACCGGATGTCAACTTTCTTACTGTCTTACTTTTACTCTGGATCTCACAAAGTGCGCAACTTCACAATTAATCAACTTTAATTTACTCCTGAATGATTTCAAGATTTCCAAAATTATGATCAAAACAGAAACAATATTAATATAGTGTATAAAGGGCCAATCTCTGTGGCCCAATTAGGCCTTCGCAACCTCAGGAGCTTCAAACCCATTCCTTTCCTCGTACCCTCATCATGCTTTGTCGCGTTCAACCAGGAGAGAAGTAGCCAAAAGGAGGATTACGGCATGTGGACCCCCTTTAGGAGCAAGCAACACCTACCTAATGCCGGCCTTTTCAGCACCTACTGGGGAAGGAACTACGACCTTAGGGCCTCACAGCAATCACCCACACTGCTCCAAATACCAAGGAGACTCAGAGGAGACTTGCCCTTCTGCCTCTGGCTCCTATCCTGGGGCTCGACCACCAACAGCCTTGCATGAGTTTCATCAGGGAAGAACTCAAAGCCAGGGTTCTGGGAGGCGGGAGGTGAAGTTCTGTACATGGTCTCACCAGCAAGTTTAGCGCATATATATATAGTACCTACTAGCATGAACACCGGCGTCTGCAATTGAAGTCAGCACCAGGAACAGCCATTCCTGTGCCTCTGCTCCCTTGCAGCTTCTAGTACAAACATTACCCCCACCCCCCCGCCCATGTTCTAAGTTTCAGACAAGCAGGCTGGACACACTGAGGTAGCAAAGCAAATCAGGTGAACCCTGGGTGAAAATTGGGAGTTACAGAGCAGCACTGATGGCTCTGGATGCAGCGATGGAGTTTGATAGCATCCAATGGAAATACATATTCGCTCTGCTGCCCAGGATGGGTTTTGGGCCAAAATGTTGTTATTGGGTTCAGGTTTTCTATCACAGACCGTTGGCTCAGGTACGAGTACACTGTACCACCTTCCGAACATTCCAGCTGGGAAGGGGGACGCGCCAGTGCTGTCCCCTCTCACCTTTAATCTTTGCATTAGCACTAGAGCCGCTAGCAGCATGGATACGAGGAGACCACTTGATCCACGGGATCCCTATGCCTGGGGTTGGGAAGAGCATATCCTGCTTTATGTCATCCACCCATAACGCTCTGTGAGCAGGCTGCTACAAACCTTTGGGGTATTTGGAAACCACTCTGGGTACAGGATTAACTGGTCTAAGTCACTGGTCTTTCCATTATCGAGGGGGACCCCCTGGCTCCCATCAGACTGTGAGGCCCTGTGGTGGAGGAAGGATTCAGTAAATTATGGATCATTATCACTCGAGACCCACAGAAATTTCTGAAATTGAACCTTGACCCGTAGTTAGAGAGACTGCACAACGATGTGGCTCACTGGCACACGCTGCTGCTCACCCCGATGAGAAGAGCTGCGCTCTCCAAAACGATGTCCCTCCCTTGCCTACTTTACGTCTGATAGAATTCAGAGCGCCCGTAAGTGTTTCGCAAGATAGAGCACGAGGTGCGGATCCTATTGTGGCAGGGAGCGTCCCCCAGAACAGCACTACAAAATTACAGAGGGGGTAAACTATGGTGGCCTGGGAATCCCTGACGCTTGACTATACTACTGGGCAGGGCAGCTAGTAGTAATCAATGATTGGGTATATGTAGATCAGCAGGAGCCCGCCTATAGAGTGGATTGACATGCAATGGGTTCGGGGAATCATGAGCAGATCCTATATCAGAAGAAGGGGGAAACCAACCTACCTGAGCATACGCAGTCAGTAGTGAGGGCATGGTGGGAGGCAAACCGCCATCTTGCATAGGGTAATAAACCGACAGGAAAGACCCCCCTGTGGCGCAGTGACGCTCTGAAGGAGATTAGAGGACTACAGGGAATCAGCAATGGAACACACTAGGAATCGAACATCTAGTAGACATTTGGAGGGGGCAGGCGATTATAACCTTCACCAACCTCGCAAGAGTATGACCTATCGGAGAAAGAACAGTATAAATGTTTACAATTAGGCCACGCATTACGAAGACACATCAGAGAAGGGGAAGAGGTACCAGACCTCTCCCCCCTGGAAGATGGACTGATAGCAAACCCCATAACGACAAAAGGTATTTCTTTGACTTATAAGAAACTGCTGAACAACTCCCCTGAGGTAATGACATCCCTACGAGAGAAATGGATAGAAAACTTAGGAAATAAAGCTGAAGATTGGACTGAAGCGCTACAGGGTCTGAGAGAAATAGCTATAGGATCCAGGTTTAGGCTTATCCAACTGCGAATCCTCCATCGTTCATATTATTACTATACCCTTCTCTTCAAAATAGGGAAAACATCCACGCCTCTGTTCCTGCGAAGCTGCGGTCAAGGAGCCATCTTTTAACATATATAATGGCAATGCCCAACCATCCAGGCCTTCTGTAAGGAGGTTACCGACACCATAACTCAGGTTATAACGGGTACCATTCTAATGGACCCAAAAGAAATACTATTGAACATATCCGGAGATACCCCCTTGACCAAAGTACCATCAAATATGGGTGACCCTCGCTCTGGGGGTCACCAAGAGAAACACAGCCGGAGCACGGGGAGGGGTGGACCCTCCGGGAGATACGGCAATGATTGTCAGACTCAGGTTGGTGCCAAGATGCTGATGCCACGCAAACGAAATTGTTGATTGCTTTTATATACTAATTCTGAATAGTGCAATGTATGTGAAACCAGCTATGATGTAATGTCATTCACTTTTTCTTTCCAAAGTAATGATGCACAATATTAATACTTTTTTTTAATAAATAAAATTGTGAGGGTTGCAGTCTCCTCACAGAGGCAAGCCGCACCGACCTAATACAGTCTGCCTCAGAGTGGCAGTTGCCGCAGCCTAACCTTACCCGCCTCGCCCTTTCTGCCCACTTCAGACCATTTAACCCCTTGCATGCTTGTGACGGAACCATTCCGTCAAGAGCCACGGTGGGGCTGTGCTGGTGACGGAATGGTTCCGTTGCGGCCCGGCCGCCGCACAGGTGCGGCGCTGATTTCGCGCCTGCGCTGAGGGTTCTGTTAGGCGGGCGGGGCCGTGACGGAACCATTCCGTCACAAGCACAGCGCCACCACGGCTCGTGACGGAGTGATTCCGTCACGAGCATGGCGGCGCCGCGCAACCCCCCTCCCCCTTAGCGCCACGGCGGAATTACCGCCGCGGCCAAGGGGTTAATAGCAAACTGCAGGCCGATTGGTTGAGGTGGGAGACCGGGAGATGGGGGTCAAAGCCGTGGAGCCTTTTATTTGTGTCGCGGCGAAGCAGCATGTGACATCAAACGTCAAGCTTGTCACAGCAGAGTCTCCGGTCACATTTGGCTTATGTCTGCACCAGCTCGGCCCAGGCTTCCATTGTTACTGAAAGGCATGCTTGAACTAGTGCAGTACCTGTTGAAGATGCTGTGAAGTCAGGCCCCTTAAGCATGGCTGCGGTCTTTGCCCGAGGTCAAGTTCAGATATTCAAGTCGAGAAAATGAAAAAGTGCCAGTATTTAGTACCGATGATTATTGGTCTTTTTAAAGCATTTGGTTAAAGCGGTGAACTTGAGCTTTAGGTAACAGAAAGATCCTAATATAAGGTTTCACCAACTCCCCTTGCACATGTGACATGCAGCGTCTACCTATGGGACCTGATGACGTCCTTGGAGCGAGAGCAAAGTCAGCACTCACTCTTCATGGAACGTGGATAAGAGCATAAGCAAGCGGGAGAAGCACACCTTTGCTCCCATCCAACATATTTAAGTGTCTTTATTTCCACGCTCTAATATTTCAAGGTACAGACTACAGTACAGCAAAGACATATCAGGGACCACATCAACAATTGTAGACACTTTGGCAGGTACGAGAATAGCCTAGAGACAATTTTCTGTGCCAGCTTGGTTTTATCTGCAGCCCTAAAGAAATGAAAGGACATAACATCGCCCCCTCCTGGGGAAGGTTTTTGTATTTTGCACTGTTCTTGCAACAGCATCACCTTACCTGTAAGAATATAAAAGTAGTCCAGGTTTAGCACTGGCTGGCTCCATACTCCAGTAAACCTATTTTGAATTGTGTGTACTCGCCAATTCAGAATGAAGCATTGTGTGGTTTAGAGATAAAAGCACCACTCGGACAATGATAGTTAATAGATGTGAATTTCTATCACACCCCATGTCCGAGTAAGCTTGGAAACTCACTGCCTAGCTACCCTGATCGTCAAGGGCCGAGTGCAGAAAAGCCCAGCGACAAAGGTAAATCAACACAATTGGGGCCCGACAACCGCTGCATTCATTTGCTCCTTCCACCACACACCCACAATCCATTCCAACAGTGAGCCAGAGAGACACATGGAGAAGACAAAAATGGAAACATCTTTAGATTTAGTTCCATGTTCACATTATTAATGAAGTAGTCTACGTACCACCTTAGTGCTTGTAGTGCCTATATTTCCATTTCATTTGACCAGAAAGTAATCAAACATATCAGTAATCAATGTAAGGAGTACTGCACCCATGACTTTGATACGGATTAAAAGTACCCTTCATCTTTCTAAGTTCAAAATATAAATAAATCTTGAACATGTTTTGTTCCTATGTCCTTTGGCCATTTTTAAAAATAACTTGTGGCCCAACTACATTATACGTCTATGTCAGGTTGGGGGAAATCTGATGCGAACAGTTTTGAGAAATGCGTCTGAAATAATTATCAATGTTCACCAAACCTCAAATGTAATGCATGTGTGCAAATCGAAACGCCATTTTTAAATTGGTAGACTTCAGTGAATGATTTAAAAACATCAAGCCAAATGGACTTTGAATTACCTATATAAAGTCATATACTACCTTAGGGCAACAATGACATACATGTCTGTACAGGTTGGGGATGAATCAGGGGCAACTATATAGTATGGTCCTATAACATCACTGAGAGGTTCTGGGGAAACATCAAAAAAAGATAAAACGCTGGTGCCAGAGCCAGTTTGGAGGGCTTCAGGGCCACATGGCAGAAGAGTGCTACTGGCCCACAACTGTGGTGGTTGAGGTCCTTTGCTACTTGTGTCCTGGGGCTCGTACTACTAGGACTCTGCAAACTGGGACAAGTACAATGTTTCTGCACAAATGTCTCACACTAGCAAGGGTGAGCCGTCACAGACAGGGTGGGCAAGAGCTCAGAATTCAATTAGCCAACATATGTATAAAATATTGTTAAATCCATTAATTACCTTTATGAAAGTACTTTTTACTCTTAGCATAACTAAATACTGTACAGTTCAATATGTATGACAAATGGGATGCAGAGTATTGTTTTTCCATCAATTAGGCATTTTCTCCCTTCATATTCGCGTTAATCACCTTTCTCTTTACTACGGTTAGGGATCTAGCTATCATACTCCTCATCAGTGTATGGGATTAGGCTTGTGCTGTTCTGTCATACCTTCTCACTGTTTCTAAGTCTCGCCTAGCGACGCAGCACATGTGATGATCGCCTTGGCGAGACCTATTGTCGTCAGTTTGGTGGACGAAGGGGGACAGGACACGTGCACAGGAGTTGTGCAAGCGTGCGTGTACAGGACAGGGGCTGTGAACGCGCACGTGTAGAGGACAGAAGTTGTGCACGCGTGCGCAAACTTAATAGCTGATAGAGGTGGCTGCCGTCTCAGGGCTCCTGAGCAGCGCACGTTGCAGTCGTGAGAAGAGACTGCCTGCTGGCTAAAGCAATGCAGCTGACGTGACATGCTGGCTCGTGACTGCAGAGCAACATGTGTATTGTGGGCAAAACTCCTCAATGTGGCACACCACGCTGGCTCCAAACTTTTAAACCCTCATAATGGTAGGCTCAGATTGACTATTTTTACGAGTACTCTAGCGCGACACAAAGCAGAGCAAACACCAAAGTCGAGCAATTTTCAAACAAAAGAGAGGTTTTGCGCTGATAATTTGAAGCAAAATTGCTAGCGCTGTATTGCATAGCAGCAAGCCCTCTCTTAATGTAATGCAGTGGGGCATATCAGGGCAGGAAACGCATTTACATGCAGAGGCAGATCTACTAACCTAGCTCAACGTGGCTTTGCGTGAAATCCTAGCAACAATAAAAAGCAGTTGCATAAAATGGCAAAAGAAAAATCCTGTGCTTTTTCTACATGTAATATGTGTAATTTATGAAAAATTTGAAATAGCATGTGATTAACCCATATGTGATTGCTTGCTAATACAAATTTGTACTGGAGGGTTTCTCTTAAATCTCTTCTCATGGTGCTGTAGAAAAAGATTACTTCCTTCATGTTGTTGAACGTGAGGGGCATGCCTTTCTCCTCCAGTTGAGCTGGGTGCGAGAGGCCTGTTTGTTTCCATGTTGTTATGTCAAGGGGTCTGCCTCTGTATTTGATTTTGGGGTTTGACCAGAGTGCTACCCATAATTGATGCTTCTCTAGTTTTTGGTCTACCTTGAGGAGAGCTTGTTTTGTTATTTTGAATATCGGGTTCCCTTTTAGTGGCTTTTTGTAGGTGGTTAGGAGAGTAAGTGGGTCGGTGTTGCCGACGATGGCTTTTTCTAGTAATAGCCAGGTCGGAGTGCATTGTTGATTATGGAGCACCCAGTGCATCCCCTGCCTGGCTACCGCGGCATTCTGGAAGGTTCTAGGGTCTGCGACATTTAGGCCCCCTTGTTCTTTCTTTAATCTCAGTTTTGCGAGGCCTATTCTCGTTTTTTTGTCTCTCCAGATGAATTTGTTAAGAATTTGGTCTGTTTTCTTGTGGAAGTCGTTAGTTAGTGCTAGGGGAAGCATGCTGACTAGGTAGTTAACTATTGGGGTGATCATCATTTTCACTGTTTCTATTCTTCCCCACCAGGTGATATACTTGGGCGACCAGTTTTCAAGCAGCCCCTTTATCTTGTCTAGGGTATTTTTCTCGTTTTGTTCGAGGGTGCTTTTTAGGTTCCTCCGAAGTTGATGCCTAGGTATTTGATGGATTTTGTTTGCCATGCTAGCCCTGAGTTACCCAATACCTCTTTAGTTGTGTGTATGTTTAGTGGCATACACTCTGACTTCTCTCTGTTTAGTTTGTAACTGGAGTGAGATGCGTAGGTGTCTATGGTGTGCATGAGGTCAGGTATGGACTTGGCAGGTTCTTCTGTTGTGATTAGTAAGTCATCTGCGTAGGCAGCTAGTTTAGCTGTGGCGTTGTTTATTGTTATACCTGCTATGATGTCTCTGATCAGTGGTTCGAACGCTAGTAGGAACAACAGTGGGGAAAGTGGGCAGCCTGGTCTAGTTCCTCTTTGTAGGTCGAAAGGGGTCGAGGTTGTGCCGTTGATAGCGATCTGTGCTTTGGGGTTTTTGTAAAGGGCCATGACCTTCTTTGTGAAGTTGTCCCCCAGGTTCTATGCCTGCATGCATTCTTCTAGGAAGTGCCCGGAGACTCTGTTGAAGGCCTTTTCTGCAACGAGCGTGATTGTGACTGACGAGTTGTACGAGTTCGAGCAGTGCTCAATGATTTAACAGAGGAGTTTCGTGTTGTCACTTGACATTCGTGTTATCATGTATCCTACCTGTGTGTTTCCTATTAGCTGTGGGAGCAGTCTGTTGAGTCTTGTAGCTAGGGTTTTAGCATATATTTTGCAGTCTAGGTTTATGAGTGAAATTGGCCGGTAGTTTTTTGGCCATTGTGGGTCCTTGCCTTCTTTGGGGATGACTATGATGTTGGCCTGAGACTTAGAGCTATACAATTTCCTGGCTATTAAATCTGCCATCACAAAAGCAAATCTAAATAGGCTGAATCCCTCAATATTCCAATACGTGGAAAACATAAACAAGACCGGTCACCAAGTATCACAGCTGTACAAACTCCTCCGCCCAACATCCACAAAACTCAACGCCAAAAACACAGGCTACTGGGAAACACAGATAGGCTCGAAACTTACAGAACAAGAAATACAGACCATATGAAGGGTCCCTACACGCAACATAATATCACCGGTACTAGCCCAAACAGAATTCTGGCTGCTGCATCAAGCATACTGGACACCAGTTAAACTAGCGAAGCTAGGTCTAAGAGAGAATAACCGATGCTGGAACTGTGACAGAGAAACGGGGGACCTAACCCACCTTATCTTCCACTGCAGCAAGGTTAGAAAATTCTGGAAGAAGGTGTTCGACTATATGAACAAGGTCCTAGGCTGCACCCTTAAACAAGAATTCAGCACTATAACCACAGCACACCTCAACACAGATGTTTCCTCACAACAAGACAGAAACCTTCTTGACTTCCTCCTCACTAGTACAACAAAAGCAGTGCTTGCCAAGTGGAAAGACACCACCAAGGCCACCTTTAAAGAATGGCTGAACTGGGTGACGTACCCAAGAGGAGCCGACTCAACTGCACTAAGACACACACCCTGGAGAAACAACAACAGAGAGATGTGGTCATCCTTGGACAGCTTCCTTGACCCATACAAACCACTGTAGATAGCAGCGAGAAAGCAAACAGCGAGAGCCACCCACAGTGTTCGACGGTCGATCCACAACCAATAGCCGAACGCCTATATGTTATATGTATACGTTATATGTTATAACCAAGCACATGACTGTAAGATGATGGTCCTATTCAACGGTACCATAAAGGCGGCGTGCTCATAGGGACATTCAAATGCCAACCAAGAACCATCTACCAAACGCTTTTATGTAATACGTGTATGCCAAATGAAAGAGCGAAACGTTCTTAATGTTACATGTATATGTGTATCTTGACTTATCTGCATGAGAGCTGTAGGTGGCATCAGCAATTTTAACTTTTCGTACAGGGCAGTACTGCAAATGTTTATGTGTTGCTTGCTGTGCTGATTGAATTATGGTAAATCTGCATTGTACCCTTCTTAAACTAACCTTTGGACACAAGACATTGCATGTTTCGGTTATACAAATCTGAAACCTGGGGTATAGACAAAACAGACTTCGTTGGCCAATGATTTTGACCTACATTACAAGCATTTGTAATGCAATACGTCTCGCATTTACGCGAGTTTGAGCTATTGGCATTGTAAATGACAATGCCTTTGAATTATGTTTTGGTTTTTAAAACACAAATAAAAAAGGCATTGCCATTTACAATGCCATAACTTAAACTTGGGTGAATGCGAGACCTATTGCATTGCAAATGCTTGTTAATTTAGAGCCCAGTTCAATCATTTATCATTCCTAGGTCTTCACTCAAAAGGCTCCGCAGATTGGCCCACGTATTTATGTCTGGTCAGCACTGGGAGTAAGCTAATAAGCCCTGCGTTTTACCTGCCACTGCTTTGGCTATCCTGAGTGGTCTGTGGAAGTAGCAACACCTTCCTCCTCCAAAGTGCAGACTCCTCACTGCAGGGCAGTAAAAGGTTCTTCGACAGACACCACAGCTAGAAGGTTTGAGGTCGGGGAGGGTCATGGCAGCAGTCTTCCCAGGCGGCTGCAGGCCAGCACTTATCGAAAGTTTGCTTCAGTCTCATGGCTGAATCTTCTCATGGCGAGGACTTGCAGCAGGGGTGGCCCCTGGGAGGAGAACTTGCTCTCCCCTCTGTGCTGATGTAGTTCCTCAGCAACAGCACTATCATCGCACCCACGGCTGACTGCAACATGGTATACTGCCACAGCCGCTTTATGTGCTACATACAGGTCAGGGATTGTAATCTACCTCAATGAAGGCACACTTGGAACAAACACCCACTCAGGTCACAAAAAAGGTCCTGCACCACGTATTTCCACCAACAGGTCTAGGCCTCCGTGCACATGCTTGATTAGTTGACCCCCTTAGGCCAAAACAATAGCCAGGGTACCAGCTTCACATGCAGCCAGGAACTCGAGGCAGGGGTACATTTCAGTTCATCAAGCAGGGGACTTTCCCCTCCCAACAGCTGGTATGTCACCACAAAGTCAGAACAAATTAAATTAGTCTATTATTTTTACACTTTTTTTTAAATTCGAAAGCATAAATCATTTATTCGAAGCAATACAACAGGATTACGCACACTCGTGCGGGAGGGCGGTCTTTTGGCTGCAGAGCCCCCCAGCTTTGGAATCTGCTTCCATTTTCTCTTCGGAGTACTGCCAACCTGCTCCAGTTTAGGAGGGGCCTGAAGACCTGGCTTTTTAACTCCTAGTCTGTTTTAACTGCTTACTGTTTTTGCTTTGTTCTGTTGTCTGCTTTTAGCTGTGTTGTGTTATTTCATTATGAGTTGATGGTGGAAAGCGTCGGGACACTCCTTGTGAGTAGCTGTACGCTATACAAAAGCTTAATAACATAACATAACATAACATTGTTATGGTATAAATCTTTTTGAAATATCTAAATATTTATACATACACACACGTCAGAACTAAAACTGTGCCCCACGTGAATACTACCCAGATTAATTCTTCTTTAATTACTAAAGGGAAGTAATATGTAGCTTGTGACTATGCTATACAAGCCACTACCCCTTTAAATTCATACGTGCATATATGCAATGGGACATCGGACATAGGAGGAAGGAGTGAATAGCCCTTTAACACCGCGGAGAGCATGGCTACACTCAACTTCTAATATGCATTGGTACTTGTCACGCAAATGCTCCTGCCCTGCTATATACCCAATATGAGGACATAACAAGACAATACGTTCCTTAGAGCTGGAACATATCATTGTGCTTGCTTATTTAGGCGGCCTCAGGGATGGACTGTACAAAACAATTAATTAACAGAAAATAGTTTTGTTGCCGGCCGACGATAAGAAAAAAATAGAAGGATTTGTGTCCACTCCTAAGTGTCAGAAATCTGAAATTTTAATGAGTACCTGCAATTGATTATAAACAAAAATAGCACAACAATTACCGATTGAAACGTGATTTACGTTGCAGCCAAAGGTGAGCTCTGTGCCATGGACGATACTATTCCTGGAACTACTATACAAATAAAGGATAGTTCCAGTCAGGTGGAAGGAGTTTCAGTCACAGCAGAACATGTCGGTCATTCTAGTCTTTTAGGTAGTGGCCAATTTACGCCATTGCACCAAATTACTGATTAGGCATGTGTGGAGGGCTGCTCGGCTGCGAGCAGGCCCGATGATTATTACACAAATTGGACGCCACACAGTAGTACTGGGTGTAGGCGGGAAGACCCCGAGCGGTCTCCCGCAGGTTTATTTATACCCTCGGTGCGAGCCCGCCCCGAGCGGTGTGGGGATGCGTGGGGTGTTCGCTACAAAGTAGAGGAGCGCCCAGGTGGCACTCTACATCCCTTCTTTATTTTAGCTGGTGCCAGGATCAAAGTTCCTTTTATGGGGAGGTACACATAAAGTCTCTGAGTCTCTGACTAGGCTCCGGATTGGGCCGTAGATGGTACCCTGGGTGGCGGCGGCTCGGAGACGCCGGCACCTCACAGTGGCGTTCAGTGGCCTCATCACGGTCCGGGGACATGCAGGGTGTTCTCAACTGATCCTCAACCATAGGGTTCTCCGCCTCACTTTCCTCTATCTCAGGACTCCGGGCTGGGGGCGATGCGGCCAGGTCCCTCGACGGTGTCTTGCAAGGGTGGACCTCGCTCCAAGCACCTGATCCAGGACCAGCAGCTCTCTTGAAGCTAGATACATTCCTGGTGACTCTTTGATTTCCTCTTCGGGCCGTCACCATCGTTCCCTTGATCTCTTCTACGATCCAGACCTCAGGCTCATAAGTTGTTCTGAATTTCCACCCGGGGTGCCGATCTTTGATCACCACCGAGTCTCCTATGACAAACGACGTCAGCTTGGCATGGCGCGCTTCGCTCGCCTTCCGATTGGTCGTTTCTCTTCTTGCTTGAACGGCTTTCTCATTCCTAGGTTCTGGGGCCCATTCCGGACCCGCCGGTATAACGTCTCTCGGGGCTCGCTTGAACAACAGATGGGCTGGCGTACACTTCGTGGTGCTGTGAGGTGTTTGGCGATATGCCCCTAAGAACTGGGCAAGGGCAGTGTCCGGGTTTTCTCCATTGTCCACAGCAATGCGCAGGGCGTGATTGAGGGTCCACATGAGTCTTTCCACTTCCCCATTGGCCTGGGGCCACAGGGGGGTGATCCTCCTGTGTCGGATGGCGAGGTCCTCTAGGTATCCTTGGAACTCCCTTCCCTGAAAAGGGGGGCCGTTGTCAGACTTAACTTCTGCAGGGAGGCCCATCAGCGCAAAGGTGCGGTCCAGGGCTGTCTTCACCTGTGGGAAGGCCGTAGATGACAGGACTTCCACAATTGGGAACTTCGAGTACGAGTCGACAATCACCATCATGTGACGGCCATCCGGGAAACTCCCGAAGTCCACACTCCGGTGTGTCCACGGGGTCGTGCATGGTTCTTCGGTAATCACGGGCGCGGGCGCCGGGTCTCCGCCGGTGATGGTGCAGGCGTGGCACGATCTCACCATTTCATCGACCATTGCATCCATGGCTGGAAACCAGACCTTGTTCCTTAACCTCGCCTTGGTCTTGGCTGTCCCTTGATGCCCTACATGGGCTAACTCTAGGATTCTCTTCTGCAGGCCTTCCGGGATCACGATTAGATGGCCTCTGAGGATGACGCCACTTTCTCCTACGCTCAGCTAGTGCCTCACCTGCCACAGTTGCTGTCGGGCATGATGGACCTCCAGACGGAGGGTTCGTGATCCATCCAGGAAGTGTGCCCAGCTGTTTGTCTGCAGCGCTTCTTTTACTTTGGACAGGGTGTCATCTTCCAGTGTGGCCTGGCCTATGTCGGATAGTGTCATTGCTTTGGGACAGGCGGATTGTGATATCATGTGGATGAAGGCTTCAATCCCCGGGGAGTCGTCTGGGGTATGTCCCGAGGCCCTTGACTCCGGGTGTCGTGATAGGTAGTCTGCAGGATTGTGAGCCCCGGGTCAGAATACCACTTTGAAGTTATAGCCTTGCAACTGCACTGCCCATCGTTCGATGCGCGGAGGAGCCAGATGAGTCGAGCCTGCAAACAGGGGTATCAATGGCTTGTGGTCGGTGACCACGGTGAATTCTTGGCCGCATAGATATAGGTGGAAATGCTGGCACGCCCACTTGATGGCAAGCGCCTCCCGTTCAATCTGTGCATAACGCGTCTCGGTATCGGTCAGTGCCTTACTGGCGTAGGCCACCGGCTTCCACACATCAGCCCCGTGTTCTTGTAAGAGCACTGCACCCAGCCCGACCGGGCTCGCGTCGACGACTAACTCCGTTTTGCGTTGGGGTTGGAAGTACGCCATCACCATTTTGTCAAGCAGGCTGTTTTTAATATCATGGAATGCCTTGTTGGCGGCTACAGACCACTCCCACTTTCGGTCTTGACGCGTGAGGGTCCTCAGGGGCTCGGACATAGCTGCCAGGTTCGGGATGAACCGGCCACAGTATGTGGCCATGCCCAGGAAGCTCCGCACTTCGGTGGGGTTCCGGGGAGTGCTTGCTGCTCGGATCGCCTCCGCCTTCTTGGGATCCACCTTTAACCCTTCGCGCGTGAATGTGTATCCGAAAAAGTCTATGCTTTCTTGCTAGAACGAGCATTTGGATCTGTGTAAGGTCAGACCGCTGTCAACGAGTCGCTGCAGGGTAGCTTTCAGGTGAGCGTGGTGCTCCTCCAGGGTGTCGGAGTATACTAGGATATTGTCGCTGAGATTGATGACTCCACTCAGTCCCGATAGCACCTCACGAATAGCGTTTTGAAAAACTTCCGCGGCTGAGGAAACTCCAAAACTGAGTCTTCGATAGCGGCGTAGTCCCACGTTCGTCGAGAAGGTGGTTATGTACCTGCTCTCGGGCTCCAACTCCAGTTGATGGTGACCCGCATTCAGATCGAGCTTGGAGAACCACTTTGCGCCATTTAAATCTGCCACTATGTCGTCCATGGTTGGAGTGATATGCCGCTCCCGCTTCACAGCCGTGTTGGGCAACCTCATGTCGACGCACAGTCGAATCGCTCCTGGCTGCTTGGGCTTAGGGGCTACTACCAGTGGGGATACCCAGGGTGTGGGTCCGGACACCTTCTCTATTACCCCCAGTTCCTCGAGTTTCCCCGAGTTCTTCCTCCACCTGCGGCCTGAAATTAAAGGGCACACGCCGGTGCTGGAGGGCCACCGGCCGTACTGATTTGTCAATGTGCAGTCTGAACTTCTTTCCCTTGAGTTTACCTAGTCCCTGGAAGAGCTCTGGAAACCTTTCAAGCAGGACCTCACCGTGGGATTCGTGGACTTGGTTGGCAAAGAATACGAGCTCTAGATCTTCTGCCGTGTGGCAACTGAGCAACGTTCCCTTCTTGCCTTTGGTCACGTGGAACTTGGCCTTCGTGGAGAGTGTCCCGCTCACGATGGTGGTTTGGATGACCCCTCTCAGTGGCAGGGGATCGGTGCCTCCGTAGGTGTAGATTCTCGCGCTTGATGGCTCGAGCGCCGGCTTGGGCGAGAGCTTCTCATACTGGTCTGAGACCATTACATTTACGGATGCACCTGTGTCTATCAGCGCCTGGACTTTGCTGCCGTCAATGGTGACCGAACACATTGGTGGGGGACGTCTCTTGGTGCCGGCCCGGTTGACGTACGAGATGACAAATACCTCCTCGTCATCGTCGTCCTCATACATGGGGCGTTTGCCTTGCGCTTGGTCGTCCGGTGGTGGTGCTTGTTCTTCAAGCGATAGTTGACGGACACGCTGTGGCAGGCCCCTAGCCCTGGGCGTGGCTCGGAAACGTCCTCGTCGGCACACTTTGGCATAGTGGGTTGGCCGCCCACAGCGGGAACCTATCTTTCCTCTAGCTCCGCACTGCCGGGTGGTCTTCTCCGCAGTATCCGCATTGGTTCTTTGGTGTGAATTTTGAAGCTTGACGCGTTTGTGATTGCCTTCTTTGGATGGCGTCCACTTTTTCCTCTTTGATCAGTGGGAGCGGGTAGTCGATGGAGTGGCTACAGGGGAGTGTAGGGCGGCTTCCATTACCTCCGCTCTGGCATCGGACAGTTCGTGGGAACGAGCTTGGACCAGGATCTCATCGAGGGAAATGCCCGGCTGGCGTAGTATCAGTTTTCTCAGCAACTTGGACCGACATCCTACAATAATTTGGTCTCTAATTTCCTCTCTCGGCTCTCTGAACGGGCATGTGCTTGCCAGCCGGCGGAGTCTTGCGTAGAACAGGTCTACGGACTCGGATTCAGTCTGCCAGGCCCTCTTGAACTTGAACTTTTCAAAGTAATTGTTAAGTTGCGGGTCGAAATGGGCGTTCAGCGCATTGACCGCCGCATCATAGTCGTCATCTTCCCCCGTGTTTGGGAGTGTTTCAAACAGATCGTAAATTTCCTCTCCCCCATAGTAGATGAGGAGCCACCTCTTGACTGTCCCATCCGTTTCACGTGTCCCTTTGAAATAGTGAGTGAGACTCCCCACCCACGCTTTCCATCTGGGGGCTGCAGTAGCCGGGTCGGCGGATTCGCTAAACGGTGGCAGGGGTGCGACAGCAGTGTGTGCGTTCATCGGTGGCGGGGGCCTCGGCGCAGGCCCAGGGTTCCCTCCTGCTCCTTGCTGCGCGGCTGCGGCCGCTGGCGCTGCTGCTGTGGCTGCCGGCGCTTGGACACTCATGGCGGTGTCGTGACGCAGTCAGGCGTAGCTCCCTCGTGTTCCGAGGCAGTGGCGGCGCTTTGCTTTGCTTGGTGCTGGAATGGCCGTGTGGTCACGCCCTGTGCTCGCTGGCTCAAACTGGCTTTACCACGTGTAGGGTGCCGTGTGTAGATGGGTGGGCACGCTGTAGCCCTCACACCCTTGTGCCTCTGTGTCTCTAGAGTGCACGTAACTCCTATAGTCCTTCTCCCCTTTTGGTTTTTCTTGTGTACTCCTTCCCCCACTCCTCAGTGCAGTTCCCCAAACTTGGTCTGGCCAATGCTTGATGCGAGCGCCTACACGTGCTGTGCAGGGCCTCGCTTGGCCTGTGGTGCCGGAGATGGCAGTCTGCGCACGTCCACGGGCGTGTCACAACGATGCTTCAGTCTAACACACGGCGGGGAGGCACCGCGAAGGGCAGCCCCGGCCGGGGCCTCCGCTTCAGTCTGCACCGGTGTCTCCGGCCGCTCGTGGTAGAGCGGGCAGTTCTGGAGCTGGCGGGGCCTCTGGAGATGGCCAGAAAGACAGGTAGGCCGCAGCGGGGCACAGCGGCGCGGGCTGGGGCAGAAGGCTCGTCTCACTCACCCAGGCGTCGCAGCATGACCAGGGGCCCGCCAGCCGAAAACGTTCCTACTGGCAGGCGACGCGTGGGCAGGCCCGCACCGGTCGACGGTCAGTCGCGTGCCGGACCAGGCACGCAGGGACCCTCGTGGCGCCTCTCACTCCCAGCTTGAGCGGGGTAGGACAGACGCGGGTGGGCTCCGCGCGCCTCGAAGCATACAGGCACACGTGGGCAGAAGTGTACCGGCCTCGTCGCCACTGTGGAGGGCTGCTCGCTGCGAGCAGGCCCGATGATTATTACACAAATTGGACGCCACACAGTAGTACTGGGTGTAGGCGGGAAGACCCCGAGCGGTCTCCCGCAGGTTTATTTATCCCCTCGGTGCGAGCCCGCCCCGAGGGGTGTGGGGATGCGTGGGGTGTTCGCTACAAAGTAGAGGAGCGCCCGGGTGGCACTCTACAGCATGGATGAAGGGACTCATTATTGCTTCGATAAAATATATATATTTTTTAACGGACCAAACAATACTGTTTCTCCAGAACTCCAGACAGGAAAATAGCGGTATAACTACCCCTCCTCCATTCCCTCACGCCACTACCCGTTTGTATGCTTCAGATACAAAGTGAATATGGAGGTTTTGTCGATTATATATCTAAAATCGCTTAGCACTTTGTTTTGTTTTGTTTTTCAAAGCGGCATAAGGCGTAAAACTATCTGTGAAAACGTGAAACATAATGTTACGAGTCTTCGAATACAAAACAGATTTTTGGAGGGGTGTGCATTGCACTATCAATAATCTAACATTTGAACACCTGCAAAGTGTGGATGAGTCAATGATTTTGGTGCAATATGTGTATGTTGACTGACATAGGACATGTAGCCATGACCGGACGAAATTAAATCAAAACTATAGACGTTACTATTGCTTATGGAGTCCAATAATACACGTCCGTTTTCACTTTTTTGATTAGTGGACAATAAGACGTCAAAAAAATGTGAAATTACTAATTTGTGTGTGACATTTCTCAAAAGTATATGAAATCGTTTCTGTTTTCCTTTAAGGAGAAAAATTAGGTGAGCAAAGTAAAGTAGATTTGTAAAGGTATTCAGTCTGATTGGGGAGTTCATAGAGTGGCATAAATAAGGTAATTTAGAAACAGACAGACATTAAGGGCATAAGCTCATCTTTCTCGGTTATAGATATCAGTCCTAAGGCTGCAGGGAAACCACACCAACTAATAGTATTGAACATCCTTTGAAATCTTTGCTGGGTGTCATTGCAATATTGCCCCAATTTGTTGGCCAGTACCCCTCACAGAATATAGTATTACATATTTTTCATAGTTTCCCAATAAGGTGATATTTCTATTTTCCATCCCTCATATTTGTCGCATGAATCTCTTCAAGTTAATGCATACCACGCGCAAAGAGGTTTTGAACCGCTTTGAGTGTTGGCAGAGGTGCCACAAGAAAAGCAGAATACGTGAGCTGCTTCAGAACAAACAGTCAGAAAAATGTTTACTTGGGGCTCCTCAGTTAGTGATAGACCATGGGGTTAAAGCTAAAGACAATTATAACATTTAAGTGCAGATTCTGCATCTCGCTTGCAATCTATTTAATGAATGGTGGATGCTTTTCCTCTGAAGTGACAATGAGACCAGACGCAACATGGAGTCTTGTAATTAAATGGCCTGACCTTTGATTATATTCTTCTGATTCATTCACACAAAATAATCATTTTAATGTGACATGCTTTCCCCAGGTCATATGACCGTTAAACAGTGCTTACTGGACAATTTGTAAAAAATAAAATAAAATAAAAAGTAGTGGTTAATTTGAGCCAGTGATTTCCAGTGCTCGGCACCAGCACTTAATTGCAGGCACAGGGTGTTGCTGTTTGTCTAATTTACAGATCAGCACAACAGACGCTCGTTTAGTCAACCTACATGAAAAGTGACTAATACATGCCACTCAAGCCATTCTTATAGCTTTCGGAGCCAGGAATAGTCTGAATTGTCACACTTGTAGGAGTGTGGTGGTTATCAGTTGTGTTGGTACCATCATTGACAGCAATGGCAGGGGCAATGGGTGTTGAGGGCATTAACTTTTTTTTTAACTTTACAATCTAAGCACTGCTGTTAAGAAGAACTTGCATTATAATCTCAGGGGGTGCAGTCTCCAATTACACATTATAATTGTCAATGCATTCTAAAATACTAAGACTCCACCTTATATAAAGAAATTAAACACGTTCATATCATCTTATTTTGTTCTCCCTAAAGAAGCAATCAGTGATCGCACACCTCATTGTTTCTGAGTGGTGGGCAAGATACCATGCCACACACTTACCTCCCCGTTCAATATTGAGTGATGTTTTCTAATGAAGTGCTGGTAATGCTACTAACATATCTATTTTTGAAGTGGCATGTGTCTCGTTTAATAGAATAATCCGATAGCTGCAGGTTTCACTATATTGTGAGCTAACATTGGTTGCATTTCCCAACCTTGAACACAGCCTACATATTGTTGTCTACACGCCCCAGGGTAAGGCTTTGACTTGCAATGGAGCTTTTAGCAGAGGTGCGGACAAGCTCTGGGCCAGTGTAAATGCTGGTACAGCTGTTGGAGACTTGGCACACATGGAAGGAGGTTCGATGGCAAATAAGAGCAGGTGCTGGTATCGGGTCATGGAATTTCTCTGCTGTTTTGTTAGGACTCTTAAACACAAATATGTTGGTGCAACAAGTGGCCCTACAATCCTCTGGGTCTTCTCAGAGCACAACATTTAAGTCTCGTCCCCAAATTCTTTTTAAATCAATGTAATCCAAAGCCCTATTTTTAGAGAACAGCTTTCACAGTTAGTGTAATTATATCGTTTGAAGTCAGTCACATGACATGCGTCAAGATCAAAGAAAATTATCGTATGATTGGGTCTACCCTCTTCACCAACCTGCCCACAGATGGTAAATTTTTGTGGCGAATATTGGATTACACATGACAAGTACTAATTCCTGAGGAAGATTAGGGCTCTTACAAAAGGTCCTGATGAACTGCAATACATTCGCAGTGGCAGAAAAGGCATGAGACATGTTGACCCAGTTTTAAGAACCAAAGGTTCATTTTCCCCTTTAGTGGTTCTTAGTTCTGCTTTTAATCTGGATACATGACAACACTGGTTCTATCGGAGAGACCAACAAAAAGGACAAAGCTAAACAAATTAACTTATCCCTTATCCTACTTTCATTTTTCAAAACCAATCTCCTCTACAAGGAAGAGGAGGGCGAAATATTGCTTCTATCAATACAGGAGAGCGTATATAACAAGATCAACTCTGATCACACACAAAGAGGTAAATGCATGCATTTTTATATGAAAATCGACAACATAAATGCATTATTTTCACGAGGTCGCTTCAGAAAGAAAATAAGAGATAAAAGTGCTAAAAAGAGTGCCCATGGGTGGAATGTCAACAGAGAAAGTAAGGAGGAAATATATCTCTTACATATATCATAATCATTACAGAAAACTATGTCCGTTACAATTATTATACAGCATAAATGAGATCTCATTGACAAAGAGGAATGTATTCAATCATAATTGCCCCTTTGCAGACCAAATATCCAATCCAGGCTGTGTAAAGTGTTGGTCTTTCAACATGGCGAAAGGAAGAATGGCCAATCTAAGTCTCACCAGCAATCAAGACTGGGTGATCTAATAGAGAGTGAGCAACCTGCAAATATCAATCATCGGGTGAGCAATCTGCAGAATTAATCATATAAGTGACTAAGGCCAACCAGCTTCTCATCTACAGGGAATTTCATCAGAGCCCTTATAGAAAGTGGCAATGAAGAAAGACTCAACTCTATGTTTCCGCTTAAGTTACTGTCGATTATCACAGTAAAGTCTACGTGCAGCCACAGCATAGTTGGTGCATTTTTTTTTTTTCACAACAAAATTTTTATTATTCAATGGAAGGGAAGCAGAGCAAAAGATGTGGTTCCCCACAATCAGGAGAGCGCCACCAAACATTGTAGTACATTGTATTTTTGTCAAAACGATACCAAGTAAAAGGAGAATAAAGCAATGTAAGCAATCCCTTCCCTCACCCCTGATCCCCCCCAACAACCCCCAAAGCCCAACTACCCCACTACCCACCCCTTATCCCTCCCTAACCCTATGCACGTGTAAGAGAAACACAATCACTATCGGTCGTGAGGTATGACACAGTAATGAGGCTCCTTCGGTTCTACTGTCTATATCTCTTCCTCATGCGCTACAGGGGGATCAAGAGGCAACCCCCTATACTCCGCCCACCTCTTCCAGATCTTAAAGTGTTTACGGGGGCAGCCTCTCGCCTCAAACACAGGTCGTTCCAGTCCCATATAATAATCTAGGCCGGCCTTCCATGCACATAGGGGGGGGGGCACGAACCCCCTTCCACGCTCTGGCTAGGTCTCGTTTGGCCACTATTAGTCCTAGCAGCAACAGGTGGCGCTTGTATATGTTCCCACCTACACCATCGAGTATGTGGAGTAATCCCAAACGGTGAGTGCGTGGGAGGTCCCAGCCCAAAACTTCAGACAGGCAATTCCATACGCCCCTCCAGAATCCAATCAATCTAGGACATGACCACACTGTATGCAGCAGCGTACCCACAGCCGCACCACACCGCAGGCATTCCGACGAGCCAATCAACCCAGCCTTCCAGAGTCGCTCTCGGGTATAATAAGACCTATGGAGGTACTTAAATTGAATCAGGCGAAGCCGCATCGCTATTGCAGTTCCGCGTGGGGACTCCAGGGCTTCCCTCCAGTCATCCTCATCTAGGGGACCAATGTCAGCCTCCCATGCTGCTTTCAGAGGGAGCAGGGTAGAAGAGCAGTGGGTCACTATCGTCTGGTAGATGCGAGAGATCTTCTTATCACCAAGGTCTCCCATGAATACCTTCGCTTCAATGGGGCTAAACTCCGGGAGCGAGTCCAGATCCGCAATGCTGGGGGCGAGCGCATGTCGGAATTGTAAGTAGCGAAAGAACTGGGTTTGGGGCATACTGAACTCCGCGCTGAGTTCCTGAAAGGACTTAAGAGTAGTCCCGGACATGACATGTCCCAGCATCGATATCCCAATGGCTTCCCTGCCATCAAACCCGGAGAGTGTTGTCAGTTCAGGGAGGCGTCCATTGTGCCATAGTGGTGTCTCAGCGGTTAATCTACCCCACCATCCCATGCGACGTAACGCCTGCCGCCATACAGCAAAGACCACTTTTGTGACGCACGGTAACGCCCGCCGCAGCCGGGCCGAGTAAAGAACCGTGTGTAATGTATTATCGCCCATCAATGAGCGCTCTAGAGCATATGTCGGATCTCCTCTATCACCATACCACCACTCATTGAGTACGAGCAGCTGCGAGGCCTGATAATAAGATAGCAGATCCGGGGTGGCGAGGCCACCACAATATGTGGAAAGGAAGCACGTCTTCAGCGCCACTCGGGCCGCACCCCCAGCCCACAGAAAGCGGCTCAAGGCAGAGTTAGCCTGCCGAAACCACTGGGGAGGGATAGGATGAGGATAGTTCTGTAATTGGTATAGGAGACGCGGAAGAGCCACCATCTTAAATATCGCTGATCTACCAAAAATGGTTAGAGGCATCCGGGACCAAGTCTTAACGTCCTCTTGAACTTTATCCCACACGGGGACAATATTGCGCTCCCACGTAATACGGGTGGATTCGGAGAGGAACACCCCCAAGTACTTCAAACCGTTGGTCGCCTGCTGTAAGTCCGTCGCCCAGGGGTCTATTTCCGCCGCGCCTCCTAGAACCCAAAGGGTGGATTTGCCTAAATTCAAGCAGAGTCCCGAGACCTCTCCAAATATGCGCATGATTTCCAACACTCGGGGCCCCGAGCGACTCAAGTCGGTAAGAAAGAAGAGGACGTCGTCTGCATATAAGGCAATCCTGTCGAAAAGAGTCTCAGACCAGACAAAACCCCGGAGCTGGGCATCTATGCGCACCCAAGAAGCCAAGGGCTCCATGGCCAAAGCAAACAGGTACGGGGACAATGGGCACCCCTGACGGGTCCCCCGTCCAATGGGGAGCATCCTCGAAGTGGCCCCCGCGACCCTAACGGACGCCATGATATCGGTATAGAGCAACGAAATGTATGACAGATACACCGGGCCCAGGTTGAGGCGAGACAGGAGTGCAAAGAGGTACGCCCAGCTAACGGAGTCGAACGCCTTATGGATGTCTGCTAAGAACAAGGCCGCTCTGTCTCCCAAGTTCCCCATCGCGTCAACTGCAGCCTGTGCGCGCCGGATGTTGTGTCGTGTCGCACGGTGAGGCATAAAGCCTGCCTGGTCCGGATGGACTAGATCCACCATATATGGGAGTAAGCGGTTCGCTAGTGCCTTTGCTAGTATTTTGGCTTCCACATTGAGCAATGAGATGGGGCGATATGAATCGTGTCTGTCAGGGGGTTTGCCAGGTTTCTGGAAGACCACAATCTCGGCGTGGCGCCAGTCAGGAGGCAAGCTGCCCCGCTCACGTGCAACCTCTAGAGTACACCTATAATGGGACCCCAGGAGCAGATGGAATTTCTTAAAAAACTCACAGGGGTAGCCATTTGGACCCGGTGCCTTCCCCACATTAAGTTGGCCCAGCGCCTCCCCAAGTTCCTCAGCCGTGAGGGGAGCATCTAGCTCCTTCCTTGCCTCGTCCGACACCGCCCGAGGCGGCAAGTCGTCAATAAATTTAGCTACGTTGTCTGCGCGGAGGCTGTCTTGCGGGGCATATTGTGACCTAAAATACTCCGTGAAGCTCGCTACAAGCTCAGCTGGGTCTGTAATCGTTACTCCGTCCTCAGCAGTGAGGCCCGGCAGCGTGATCGGTTGGAGACGTCGTTGACACAACCTATGGAGCATGGCACTGGACTTATCCCCCCATTGGTATATTCT
The DNA here is from genome assembly GCF_964261635.1 of Lissotriton helveticus. NCBI lineage: Eukaryota > Metazoa > Chordata > Amphibia > Caudata > Salamandridae > Lissotriton > Lissotriton helveticus. The sequence goes on along the minus strand of NC_136071.1, from coordinate 513,115,277 downwards.
GCTCCGCGTGGCCAGCCACGCCTGTTTAGCCTCATCCATCAAGAGAGAGGCGTATGACCGTTGTGCCTGGAGAAGCAATCGTATTGCCACCTCGTCCCCTCCTCCCCGGCTCCGCTGTTCCAGTTCCTCAACGAGTTTCGCAGCCGTAGTGGTCGCGTCCCGTCGACTACGGCGGGCCTCAGCACACCACGCAATGTCTACCCCTCTTATAGTGGGTTTCATGGCTTCCCACACTACCGCAACGTCCATACCATCCACCAGATTTTCTCGCCAGTAGTGTGCGACGGCTGCACGCAGATGTTGGACATAGGTAGGCTGTTGGAGATGCCACGAGGACATCCTCCACCGGAAAGGCTGCCGCTTCGTAAGCAGTTCTATCATTATGGATACTGGGGAATGGTCCGAGAGCCCCCTCGGAAGCATCGCAGCGTCGCGCACCCTGCTCAGACAAACGCCAGGCACAAACATATAATCCAGTCTCGAGAACGAGCCGTGCACCGCAGAAACATACGTGTATTCGCGCGCTGCTGGATGCATATGTCGCCACACATCCACCCATCCCAGTCCTTCGGCCATGGCCTGCAACTTGGTAGGGGAACTCGGAGAAGGGCCAGCAAACACTCCCTGCTGCCTCTGACGGTCCACACTAACATCCATCACCTCATTCCAGTCACCCCCAATCACAGCCAGAGACTCCGGGATATCGTCCCACACCGTAAACAGCTTCTCGGACAGGGCCCACTGTAGAGGGGGGGGGGAGCATATACACTTCCAAGGACTACTGGCTCCGTACCCACCCTACCCTTGATAAATACATAGCGTCCTTGAGGATCAGCCCACTGCTTCTCATGGACGTAGGCCACCCTGCGGTGCACCAGAAGAGCAACACCTCTAGAGCCCCTGACAAAACCAGCATGAAAGACCTGATGATATCCAAACCTCTGCAAGCTAAGTACTTTAGAGCCCATCATGTGAGTTTCCTGGAGCAAGAGTATATCAGCTGCCTCCCTCTTCCCCCAACGTAAAACAGCCCCCCTTTTAACGGCATCCAGCATCCCCCTGACATTCCAAGTAATTATCCGTAGGGACTCTCTGGGGAGTCTATGAGTCGAGTCAGCCATAGTCAATCGAGGTCCGACAGGTAAGCCTCCTGCGCCATCCCCACACACCGCGCACTGTCTTCGGATCTGTAACAAGCAGCACGTGCATTTCCCCCCCCCGCCCATCCCAGGCCCTCCCAACATCAACAAAAACTACCCCACTACCCCAAAATGCAAGAACTTCGGGGTCAGCAACCGCTGTTCCCTCCCCTGCTGTCCATATTCCCAACCCCCCCCCCCTACACCTCACAGAACTATGAAGCATCTGTCGCGGCATGGACAGTCCCAAGCCCAAAACAGAGGGCCTAAGACCAACCATGCCAATGGAGCCCAACTCCCGTAAACCAATTGTCACAAACCCCCCCCCCCAAAAAAAAACAACTCCTACTAGGGTAGGAGAGGGACAGCCCCTAATCAGCTGTACCCGAGCCAACCACCACCACCCCATTTAAATCAAAGAACACAGTCTCGAGATGTCAGCGAGGCATCAATACAGCGTCCAGTTCGCCGGGCCACCGCCGTTTACCCTCCCATCACTGGGAGCCCTACCATCAAGCAGGGAGCACAGAGTACCTGTTGATATCACTGTCACTTCCCAGAGTGGTCCGAGTCTTCAGTTCTGTCGCCTCCCGGTGCACCAGATGCAGAGGCCGACCGTTTTCGTGATCTAGATCTTCAGTGTCTCTTGGCCTTGGTCGGTGGAACTCTGTTCCGGTGAGGAGCCCCTCGAGGACCCCGGATTCAGTCCCAGCTGGGCATGTGGCCTGAGCGCCACCGTTTCATCCGTCCAGCGAAACAACTCTTCCGGAGAATCAAAAAACAGCGTCTTGGATTGGAAGATTACTCTCAGGCGAGCAGGGTACAGCAGGGAGTACTGGAGACCCAGACCACGGAGTTTCGCTTTAGCATTCATGAAGGACTGTCGCCTCTGCTGCACGAGTTTGGTATAGTCTGGGAAAACCATGATCCTGTGGTTTTCATACAGGATAGCATCCTTGGACCTCGCCTCCCTCAGGATAACATCGCGGTCGTGATAGTTTAACAGCCTAGCGATCACTGCCCTGGGCCGCTCACCCTCCGGCGGCCGCTGAGTCAAAGCGCGATGCGCGCGTTCAATGACGAAGCATGTAGACAGGGCCTCCGGAGGCAGCCAACTCTGCAGCCACTGAGTAAGGAACTGTTCCATGCTTCCTTTCTCGCAGCGTTCCGGAAAACCAACAAATCGGAGATTGTTACGACGAGCACGTCCTTCTGCATCCTCAGCCCTTAGCGCCAGATTCTTCTGCACCGATTCTACCACCGCCAGTCGTTTCTTCAAGGACCCAACATCGTCCTCCACCACAGAAATTCTGGATTCCGCTTCGGTAATCCGCGCCACCGCATTCCGTAGGTCTTGGCGTATCAGGGTAACGTCTACGCCCACCGCTCCGATCTTGGCGTCCAGCATGTCCCTGGACTGGGTTATGGCGGCCATAAGAGCGACATTGTCCGGGGGGGGTGGTGGTTGTTGCTGTCCCCCACCCGATGGGCCCGGACCTCCTGTAGGACCAGTGAACTTGTCGATGGTCGGCTGTTTGGTTTGGCTGCCGCCTCCTCCTCGGGTCATGATGCCCCCTGACCGTGGGCCACCGATAGGTAACACGGGTGTGGCTGTATAGGGTCTCCCAAGTCCTCCGGCCAGCCCAATGGGGACCCCCTCAGCCGATCGCAGCCCACAGCCAGATGTGTGCACCCAAGTCCCTCTCTAGGCTCGCTGCTCAAATGAAATACGGCAGGCTACGGGAGCCACCCCCAAGCCAACAGGGCCCGTGAGTCACTTAGCAGATTAGCGGTGCCGCTGTGTGTCCTCTATGCGCCTGTAGTCCCGCTACCACTGCCAGTAATACCTGGGGGTCCAGATGGGGGCATCCACCATGTACCGTCTGCCACCGGGCCTGCCCATTGCCGCACCGCTGGGAATAGATCGTTAGCAGCAGAGGCGAGGCGTCGTCCAGCCCCAGAAGCAGCCACAGCTCACTGCCAGTCCCGGGCGGGAGCCGCGAAAATCGAGGTCCCCGGCCCGCCGGTCCCGCCAGGCCCCGGCCGCCAATGGAGCAAGCCTCGCCTGGACACCCGGGATGGGACAGCGTCAATTGTTTCTTGCTCCGCCGGGTCAATCCAGCTCCAGAGAAGCGGCGAGGCGGCCGCGCCACTCCTGTGCTTCCCGGCGGGGAGCGCCAAAATTGAGGTCCCGGCTCCCGGCTGCGCACCAGGCCGCCCTCCGCACTCCGCTCCTCAGCCGTGAGTAAAGCGCCGGAATCACCGCCAACCACACCGGAGGAATCCCGGTGCCATCTGCCACAATTGCCTCACTCGGGGTGTGTCGTGGAGGCTCGGGGACCAGGATAAGCAGACGGATAAATCGCGGGCAAGCGGGAGCTCTAAGAAGCTGCGACCGCCATTGCCGCTCTCGAAGCCACACCCCCATAGTTGGTGCATTTTAAAGCAAAAATCCCCTCGAGCTCTCCATCGGACAAATATCTCTCCGACTGAAAAGGACACAGCTTTTTAACCTTGGCATGGATTTTCTCTGATGCATTAATGTCTGCTACTGTCAACCAATACCAATTTAAACCTCACCTCCCAATCTACCACCTCGTTCTCAGAGCTAGGAACCGGGCTTGCCTCAACTGTTAATTACTGGACAGTTTCAGGAAAAAAGATCTCGGGCTTGGGCATCCCAAAAAGGATGCCTTCAGCGTCAGACCTGTAGTACCGCCACCAGTGGTGTGTTGATTTACCAACGAACAGTGCTCTCAGACTCAATAATATTGTAACGGAAAAGGGGCGTGTGCTGGGCCGTCCCTCCTTCCCCTCTCACCAACTCTTGGTCTTTGTACATTTTTGGGCTACCCTTTGAGAACTCATCTCTGTTGTATGTGTAGTTTCCCATCAGCAGATGCCCAGCCCACTCTGCCGGTGAGGGTTCGCCACTCCATTCCCCATCCAGTGCACAGACCTAAAGCATTCAGGATACTCCACATCGAATGCCAACACTCCTGATGGGTGATGGAGGAGGGGGTGGGGGTGGCGGTGGGGGTGGGGGGGAGAGGGGTGTGAAGGCTTTCATTTTTTTTTTTGCCAAGAAAGCCTTTATTTTAGTGTGCTCCTGCTTAAAACTTCAGGTGCTTCTATGTACCGTACTTCCTCTGACTTTTTTCTTAATCTCCTTAATATCTTTAGGTTGTGCTTGGGAGAGAACCTGCCCGCCAGAGGCCTGTCACTTCCCTTCGGACTATACCTATAGCAGACTTAGGTGGAGAAAACATATCTCAACTCATACTATTAGTTCTTGCATGTGTCATCCCACTGCTCAGGGAGTACATACACATCGAAATGAATGACGTACATAATTTTAGCATGTGGCAGGGCTGAGTTGGTTAACACAGAAAAAAAGGTTTTGCACCTAAAAGCAATACATTCTCCATGTTTTCCCAATGCTTAGCTGAAGTGAAATCTAGATAAATACGTAAATGCATTATTATACGTGTCAGATGTTTTTTTCTCCCGAAAATTTTTTTTTTTTTTTTAGACATAACAAACAAAGATTTTGAAGTAGCCTTTTTGTGCATTTGGGCTATTTTTAGTCACGGTTAGTAGGACTTCAAGAAGGACACTGATACAAGTAACCAGACTGTGGTTCAAAATAAATGCCGGTGCCATTTGGAAATGGAGAACTTCATATACAATTATTTCAATACTGTCCAAAGATACTCAGGTCAGATCCTCTTTCACAAATTATTAATACTAACACTCAATATGCCTTCGTAAAGCACATATTCTGGGTCAGGCTCCACATCACTCAAACTCACAGATGCCATCCACCCCTTCACCCATTTTCAAATCGTCATTGAGTGGGATTGGATGAGTCAGCCTTCCTGACCCAATCAAACCATGTGATGAACAAGAAAAAAGAAATTAAAGTTTGTGTGTGTAATTTATCTCACAGTACTGCAGGGACAGCTGGCAGCTTGAATATTACTTATGCTGTAAAGATACATCATCGTAAAATGCACGCCACTGCCTTATCCAGGGCTTTAAGTGGGATGGAAAAACTGAGGGGTCTCTCAAAGGGGCGTGGCCAATGTAATTAAGGGCTTGGCTTAAAAACAAGTAATCTAAACATTTGTGCTAAGCATAGGGTGACGACTGACTTGTATTTTGCTGTTTCTGTCATTGCATCCGGGTATATGATACAACAAGTAACATAATACTTACAACAAGCCAGGACGATTGGCTTTGTCAATGGTTGTTAGTTGAATAAGATAAATGAGCATCAACTAAGGCATAATGTTGAAAAAGCTTCCACTTAAAGCCGTGGTGACACCACTACAATGTTGCTGCTCCTGAATTTAAAAAAGAGAAGGGAAATCCAGAGAGAAAATGACTCTCTTTAAAGGATTTCCCTTCCTCTACAACGCTCACCTGGCATGACGTCATCCCGTAACTTCTTCAGTAGTGATAAGTAAGCAGTGTCAGCAGCGCACATCGATGTGCCTGCTGCCACTGTAGTGCTGAAAAATAACGGACCGCCTGTACCAGGGTATAAAACAGCCGATAGAGACCCATTTCGAGGTCCCCTTTAAAAAACTGCCGGTGCTCAGCACTAGTGAGACCCGGCCCTCTTAAACTCTGGCCTTATCCCTAACCAGTGTGTGACTGATGCTGCGAGTCCCAAACAGGAGAATGTAAAGGTACCGCCGCTATGCTGAGGACCAAAGTTCAACACTGCAGAGCAAGTCATTCAAGCGCATCGCCCCAGTTCTAAACTGCTGATGCCTTAATCATACCACCCCCAGACATCTTCAATCGGTTCAAGTAATAGTCACCTGACTCGGTGGCATATTCACGAGGTACACATCCATGATGCTTAACGAGATGGAACGCTTGAAGAAATAAAGGTTGTGAACATTCACTAGAACGAGTTCGTTAACTGCAGGAAGACTGTTGCCCCTATTGTACACACATTTCCTTATTTTCGGGTTTCCCTCTCCCTTTCTTTTATCACTTTGTGAAGAAAAAGCTTGTTCTCAGTTCAAAGCAAACTCATAGTTGGTCGGCATTCCATGGGAAAAGAAAACCAGTCAGCCCAGAAAGTAAACTGGCAGCTACTTCCCTATAAAACGGACAGTTGTTATAATAACGATCGCTCTTAATGTTCGTTTACTTTGTCTGCACATACACATTGAAACATTGCTTAGATTTGTTCCCAAGTTTTTACTCATGACTCTCCCCGACCACTATCGCCACATCTACTTTTAAACATTTTGCAACCCCTTTAATGAGGGGTTCTATTCAAACAACTACAGCAGTGTTATTCAGATTTCTCAGTTTTATCCTCAAGTAGGTCACCCAGTTCAGTATTGTTTTCCTTGAAATTCTGGTACCTGTATAGAACAATCAGTACCATAATGGAAAGAAAAACTTGGACTGGATAAGTTGCTCACACAATGAGGATTTGACTTCAACTTTTGTGTACCTTTGGCATATGAATTACGAAAAAATATCTCAGAGCAGCCTTTAGAGGGGCTGTGTTTAGGACTGTTGCTGTCAACGGAGAAAGGAGAGGGTGGCACTGGCACAGGAAGGTTAGGAGCTGTAGCTGCAAGCAAGAACAAGCCAGTGCCGCAACTGCCCGTCACGTCTACATCTCGACATAATGTGTTCCCATCACTCGGTCACTGTGAGAAGTTGGTCTGGTATATGATGTTCACTATTCTAGTGAGCACCTTGCACCAGTCCAAACAACCCTTATGGTGATGGTTGTAAAGTAAACCTTATAGACCAGCTATCCTAGTGGTAGCATGGACAAAAGCAGTCTTAGGCTTAACTCAAGAGGGCATGTGAAGCCAGCTGTTTTACCATATGCAATCCCTTTAATACCAAATGAAAGGACACCAAACAGGTTATATATTCAAAATATAAATGTATTTATTTCTAAATCAATCCTCTGAACTCTTTATGAGGGCAGAGGCACAAGCGCATAACAAGTAACTTAATATAACAAACAATAAGTAGCACAAATATGGATAGGCCCTGGTGGAACACTAAACCATATACTAAAATAGTGGTATAAGAACCACGTCACGAACAATGGAAAGGCCTAGGGCCTTGGGAATCGCTGGGGCTACACTGGACTAACAGTTGTTAGGGAGCAGGAGGCCCACGGGATGCTTGTGCAGTGTCTAATTGCGCACACGTGCACACATAGAAGTCAATGGGTGCGTAAAGTTACAAAGTTAAAGAATTAGGAGTCTTCCGCCTGGACTAGAAGCTAACCACTTGAAACTAGGACACTAGGAGAGTTAATCTTCACAGGAGCACCGCAGTACTCGCGTTACCTCACCCACAGGAAGCGGGTGCATAGGTCCCAAAGTGTGTCGGGTTTCGTCGTGGAGTTCTATGGAGCCTTGGAGAAAAGATGCTACAGGCGACCAGGAGAGAAGAGTCCGGTTGGATCGAGGATGAAGAGTACCTGAAAGCAGAGGGGACAGAGTCTGGGTCACTAGCCAGTGACCAGGAAGGAACCAGTCGATGTCGGGGAGCAATCAGGTGATGTCGTGAAGCTTGTCTCTGCAGCCACGTGGACCAGGAGGTGTCGACGACGACCAGGAGCTGGATACGGACTGTCCCACGAAGGCTCTCGCTGTTGGTGGTGTCTGTTCTCGATTCGGAGTCAACAGGCCTTGGCAAATGCAGCCCACGCAGGAATCGAAGATGGTTTCTTACTCAGGCCAGCAAGGACTGAGGGGCTTCTCCTTCGCAGGGAAGCAAGGGCCAGTCTGGAGCAACCCGACCAGCGGAGTAGATTTCGGGTTTCGTCGTCACAGAGGCCACTAGTCAACGGGCAAGTGACCAGACAGACACGTCGAGCAGGAAAATGCAAAAGGGCCCCACGGCGCACACGGTGAGTGTGGAGAGGTGATCTTCGGTGGGGCTGGGGCTTCTCAATCACCAATGCATAACTTCGAGGGTGCCTCAGAAGTTGCACGGAAAGCAATTTGCTGGCTTTCCAAGATGGCCGGTCCCCCGTCTCTTGTCAGGCTCTGTGTTCGAGCTCCGGCGGGAGCAACGACAAAGCAAACCGTTGAGCGCTTGATGGTGCCTGCTTGCACAGGGTGGTCACTCCTTGACCACAAGGGAGATTCTTCAGTCTTCTACGTCGAGTAGGATGTCGAAGGTCCAGAGTTTCGTATCGTCAGGATATATCTAAAGTCTAAGGACACAGCTCCTACCTATATACCAAATCTAGGGGCTGGATTACCTGCTAGGTCCCTCCTATGGGTGGGACCCAGGACGGGGGTGGTTACACCCCTTTCCCTTTGTCCAGATTCGCGCCAGAGCTGAGGCTGGAGTGCCCCAGCACCGGTTTGAACTGGACTATGCATGGGACACCTTGTATGCCCCAGGCAGTGTCTCCTTTCAGTCAGCCCTCCCTGCCCCAATACACTATAGACTGTCTGGGGTGGTGCTAGCACCTCCCTGTGACAGGAAACCTATTGTCCAAGCCTCCCTCGCTGGAAGGACTCCCAGCAGCAGGAGGTCAGACTTGTGTCTGTGGCAGCAGCATCCATTTTGTGAGCTAACTTTAACCGGGATTAATGGAAGTAACATGTCTTCTCCCTCTAGAAGGGTGGAATGCTACATCCGTTGCCAGAACTGGTGAGGGGGTAGTATTCCAAAGCGTATGACACCTTACACGACATGTTTTGATAAAGCCAAACCAAAGATAGAATTTAACCGCGAGGTTCATAATGCACTTAAGAGTATATGGTATGGCATTATCCTAGAACAGCTATAAGGACATGGTTCCGAAAGCTGCAGACAGGCTCAGCTCATGCTAGAGCACCATCTCACATAAAACCAAGCACTCTGCCTTCAGGATTGTTAAGGCCTGCCATAGGAGTGACTTATAGGTGTATATGTGTCTAGATATAAGGTTAGACATAGGAATGCTATATCTAAGCAAGGGGTGATTACACGACCTTGCCCCAGCTGAGTGATCAGCCAGTTGTGTCAGTTTGGATGGCCAGCCAGGGGTGGCAAAAGATATGCTGCATCCCCTGGTAGGCTATGCCCTGGGTACCTATAGTACACTGTACAGGGACTCATAAGAGTGACCCAAATCCCAATTGGTGATGTACCTAAAGTACATGGTGTGAATTTAGAGAGAGAACAGCAGGGCTGTGGGTCTGATTAGCAGGCCCACAGCCACATTAAGTCGAAAACCAGTGAAGCAAAAAATGGGGTGACCATTGGAAAGCAGACCCTACTCTCATACAGTCACCTTATCACACACACAGAGAAACACAAACACACGCACACACACAAATGCATGCAAGCTAGGTAGAGTGCAAAAGTGTTTAACTCGAAGCCACAGTCTCTAAAAGAAAGACAGTTGAGGTGACAATATACTCCTGTTTGCATTTCTTTTAAATGAATCAAATACGTTTTGCATGCAAATCTCAATATAAAGCTAATGAATGTATTTGCAACGGAGTATTCATTAGCACCAGAAATGTAAACTAGAAGACAAGCAATGTTGGAATTTAGAAGCAACCCAACTAAAAAAACAGAATACTTTTCTATAAACATGTACTGTGTCTATCTGTTTGCCCTTTTCACGCTCTGAATCATGTAAATTCATATTGGTCTTAATCATATTGCTTTTTAGCCGCGTTCTTGGAGATTTTGCATTTTGACTGAAACGGATTAACAGCCTCAATAGTGACAATTGTAGCGCTAAGAAGCTACACGGTATCATACTCTGCAACAGCACCCTGTGGAAGAATGGGGATTCATCGTGCAACAAGTGGCACCAGAAAAATATCTCTATTTGCTGAATCCCCAAACAACATCAATCAATCAATCAATCAATCAAACAATCAATCAGGGAATTTGTAAAGCGCACTACATAACCGTGAGGGTCTCAAGGCACTGGGAGGGGGGGGGGCTGCTACTGATCGAAGAGCCAGGTCTTGAGAAGTCTTCTGAAGGCCAGTAGGTCTTGGGTCTGTCGTAAGTTGGTGGGGATGGTGTTCCAGGTCTTGGCGGCAAGGTGGGAAAAGGATCTGCCACCGGCGGTCGATTTAAGGATGCGGGGAACCGTAGCGAGGGCGAGGCTGGCTGAGCGGAGGCTGCGTGTGGGGGTGTAGAAGCTGAGTCATCTGTTGAGGTATGCTGGTCCGGTGTTGTGTAGGGCTTTGTATGCGTAGGTGAGGAATTTGAAGGTTATCCTCCTGTTGACAGGGAGCCAGTGTAGGTCTCTCAGGTGGGGATGATGTGGCTGCGTCGGGGGATGTCGAGGATCAGTCGTGCCGAGGCGTTCTGGATGCGTTGCAGCCATCTCAGAAGCTTGGTTGTTGTTCCTGCGTAGAGTGCATTTCAGTTGTCCAGCCTGCTGGTGACGAGGGCTTGGGTGACGGTTTTTCTCGTCTCAGAGGGAATCCACTTGAAGATCCTGCAGAGCATTCGGAGAGTGTTGAAGCAGGATGCGGAGACGGCGTTGACCTGCTTGGTCATGGAGAGGGTGGAGTCGAGGATGACCCCTAGGTTGCGTGCGTGGTCGGTGGGTGCTGGAGCTGTTCCCAGGGAGGTAGGCCACCAGGAGTCGTCCCAGGCTGAGGGGGTGGAGCCGAGGATGAGGACCTCTGTCTTGTCAGAGTCAAGCTTCAGCCTGCTGTCCTTCATCCATTCGGTGACGGCCTTCAATCCCCTTTGGCGGTGAGAGGGTCTTTGGTGAGGGAGATGATCAGCTGGGTGTCATCGGCGTAGGAGATGATGTTGAGGCTGCGCTGTCGGGCGACGTGGGCGAGTGGTGCCATGTAGATATTGAACAACGTCGGGCTGAGTGAGGATCCTTGTGGTACGTCGCAGATGATCCCGGTGGTCTTGGAGCGGAAGGGTGGGACGCTATCGCTCTGGGTTCTGCCGGAGAGGAAGGATGTGGTCCAGGCCAGAGCCTTCTCTTGGATTCCGGCATCGTGGAGGCGTGCTCTTAGGGTGCGGTGGCAGACCTTATCGAAGGCGGCTGACAGGTCCACGAGGCTGAGGGCAGCTGTTTCTCCTTTGTCCATCAGGGTCCTGATGTCGTCGGTGGCGGCGATGAGGGCGGTTTCGGTGCTGTGGTTGCTGTGGAAGCCAGACTGGGATGGGTCCAGGATGTTGTTATCTTCGAGGTAACTGGTCAGTTGTCTGTTGACGATTTTCTCTGTGGCTTTCGCCGGGAGCAGAGAGATAGGATGGAAGTTCTTGAGGTCCTTTGGGTCCGCCATGGGTTTCTTGAGTAAGGCGTTGATCTCGGCGTGCTTCCAGCTCTCCGGGAAGGTTGCTGTCTCAAAGGAGATGTTGATCGCTTTCCGGAGATGAGGGGCGATCACTGTGCTGGCTTTGTTGAAGACGTGGTGTGGGCATGGGTCGGACGGGGATCCGGCGTGGATGGAGTTCATGGTCTTGATGGTGTCTTCGTCACGGACGTTGGACCAGGAGATCAAGTGGCTGGTGCGGATGGTGGTCGCAGGGGTGGTGGGCTCGGCGGTGGACATGGGGGTCTTGGTGTTGAAGCGGTCGTGGATGTCGGCGATCTTGCGGTGGAAAAAGGTGGCCAGAAGGTCGCACAGGTCTTGAGATGGGGGAATGTCATTGGTGTTGGAGCTGGGTTTGGAGAGTTCTTTCACGATGTTGAAGAGCTCTTTGCTGTTGTGTGCGTTGTGATCCAGGCGGTCCTGATGAGTTGGTGGTGTCTGCGGGTGGCGTTCTTGTGGGCTGTGTAGCTGTCTGGTGATAGTTCGCGGAGCCAGTTCTTCTCCAGTTTCCGACAGGTGCGCTTGGAGGTCTTCGGTGAACAATGTGGCTTTCTTGTTGGAGTGGTTGGTGGCGTGGGGTCCTGAGTGGAGCGAGGGTGTCGGCACAGTCATTGATCCACTGTCTGAGGTTAAGGGTGGCGGTGTCGGTGGGGTCTGCGGGTGGTCTCAGGGTGAGGGTGGTGGTCAGCGGGTCTTCGGTGACCTTGCCCCAGCAGCGGCGTGGCATCTGTTGGGTGCGGTGGTGCGTGGTGGGTTTCCTGAAGGTGAAGTGGACGCATCTGTGGTCGGTCCAGTGGGGTTCGGTGGTGTGGTTGAAGGAGACGTGGGGACTTGCAGCGAAGATGGGGTCAAGCGTGTGTCCAGCGGCATGGGTGGGTGTTGTCACGCGCTGTCGGAGTCCGAGGTTGTCGATCAGGGCGGTGGAGTTGGCATCGTTGTTGTTCTTGAGGTGGAAGTTTAGGTCCCAGAGGAGGACGTAGTCCGTGGGTGCTGATGAAGTCGGCGATTGAGTCGCTGAACTGTGGTCGGGGTCTGGGCGGTCGGTAGACAAGGGTTCCGTCTGAGGGTGGTGTTGGGGTCGGTGTAGATCTGAAAGTGCCGGTGCTCAGCGGTGTTCAAGGGGTCGTCTGTGTTGGTCGAGACTCTGATGGTGTTCTTGTGAACGATGGCGATTCCACCTCCCACTCCATTGGTGTGGTCTCTGCGGGAGATCTTGTAGCCTTCTAGGATGGCTATGGCGATGTCTGGTGCTGAGGTGGTGTTCAGCAAGGTCTCCGTCAGGAAGGCGGCGTCAGGGGCGGTTGAGTCAAGGAGGTCCCAGAGTTCGATGGCATGTTTGTGAGCGGAGCGGGTGTTGAGGAGGATGCATCGGAGGTGGTTGGGTTCTTTGGTCGACAGTTTGGCGGGCTGGATGCCGGTGAAGCTGTAGTTCCGGCAGGTGAAGGGCCCTTGGGTGCGCTTCGGGGTGGCCGGGTAGCAGGTGTGTTCTCGTCCTGGGTTGAGTGCTTGGAGGGTGCTGGCGTCGTAGTGCAGCCGTGTGTCGTGGTGTCTCTGGGGTCCAGGGGTTCTGGCGCTGGGCGCAGACGGGCTTGCCTTAGGCGCATCCGCTGCGCGCGGCCGCCATAAGAAGGGGAGGTGGGAGGGAGGAGCAGCTGGGTGGTGGGAGCGGTCCAATGGGGGGCGGGGCCACAGGGTACGCAGCGGCGGGAAGAGGGATCTGCGAGGCAACGGCCACATAGGAAGGAACAAGCACAGGCAAAGGCAAAAGGCAGCAAAAAACAAGCACTGAAACAGAACAACAGTCACAAGTAATACAAAAATCACAGTTACAAAGAGAAAAGCGAACGGGCAACAAACAAACCTAAGGCCTACCACTGGCCACCAGGGATGAGGCGCAGGTGGTAGCCTGCGGGTGGAGGCGGGCCTTGAACACCCTCAGAGCAAGGGCAGCAGCTGGGCAAGGAGCACGGGCACAGTCAGGTGGAGATGTGCGGCGTGGGAAGCGACCTGCCTGGAAACAGGGTCAAGCGCCGCCCTCACGGCCGCGCAGCGGCTGCCATAAGAAGGGGAGGTGGGAGGGAGGAGCAGCTGGGTGGGGGGGAGCGGTCCAATGGGGTGGGGGTGGCGGGGCCGTAGGGGCCGCAGCAGCGGGAAGAGGGATCGGCACAGGAATGGGCACAAAGGAAGGAACAAGCAAAGGCAAAAGGCAGCCACAAAAAAGCACTGAAACAGAAAAACAGTCACACGTAAGACAAAAATCACAGTTACAAGGAGAAATGCAAGCGGGCAGCAAACAAACCTAAGGCCTACCACTGGCCACTAGGGATGAGGCGCAGGTGGTAGCCTGCGGGTAGAGGCAGGACTCAGACACCCTCAGAGCAGAGGCAGCAGCTGGGCAAGGAGCACGGGAGCAGTCAGGTGGAGCTGCACGGTGTGGCGTGATCTGCCTGGAAACAGGGACAACATCACACCTTCCGAAAAACCACGGTCGCCATTGCTCATAAATGCAAAAGGCGCCTCAGACGAACAACAGCAATTCTGTCATTCCTTGAAAACCAATACTCCATCAATGCACAGAGTAAGATCCATTGGCCCAAATAGAGTTTGTAGGTAAAACACTGAAGGGCTCACAAAAGCTCTTCATAAACGTCCCTAACACCAGCTTACCTCCAAGCGGATCCACCACTGGTCATCCGGCAATATCAGGTAAAATTCCACTAGATTCTGAACTAGAAACCACCTCAGATCACTTGATAAAATGTGCCTTTATGAGACCTGGCGCATCGGAGAAACACCACTGATGGGCTACTGTAAGATCTGGGGGTCTCTAGTTGGCAGAGGTAAGTACCCTAGACCAAATAGGGACCTTTGCTTCTAGTCAGGGTGAAGGAATAACCCTCTGAGATAACCCCTGCTCACCCTCTAGGTAGCTTGGCACGAGCAGTCTAGGCTAACCAGAGGCAATGTGTACAACAATTGCACTGAACACAACAGTAATCCCCAATCCACCACAAATTGAGACCACACCGGTAAGTATATTTTATAAAAATATATAGCTTTAGCAAGGTAAATGCGATAGTTGCACAATAATCACTTTATCACTCAAAGGTTGCTCTTAATCTTAATGGTTGCAGTACTTGTAAATAGGAAGTTTCTTATCTGAAAAGACAGTCTCAAGTCTCTGGGAAATCAGGGTTAAAAATAAGCCATCCTGATTTATCTCAGGCGAAGGTGTTCCCAAAAACGAGCAAGGAAAACAATGCCAATGCAAGGAAATTATCCAAGGGGATCAACACTCAGAATAAGCAATACTGATTTATTCAAGAAAAATGCGCTCCCAAAAACGAGCATTAGGAACAATGTCCACGTGCGTTTTTATATGCAGGCTTCAAGTGTGGCTCCTCGAGGGGTTCAGGGACTCTTCCTTTTCCCCCGGTACCGCCTCGCTCTTTGTGAGGCCCTAGGCGCACCGCGCCAAGCAGAACCCTCTTGTCCCCGCCCCGGCCAGTCCCCTTTCCTCTCCCGCCCGCTCTCGACAATCCAACGAGCGGCGGGTGAGGTGGTGCGGCTCACCTTGGGGGGACGGCAGGCCAGGGGTGCGGGACGCTCCTAGATTCCCTCGGCGAGGTCGGCTCTCGCGGACGGGTCGTCTCCTCTCCTCCTTCTCTTCTCTCCTGGACCAGCCAATCCCGTCGCGGCTCCTGCGACGAGCCCCCCTGGCCGCGAGGCCGCCAACCAATGGCAGCGCGGCCTCGCCGATGACTCTACGCTCCACGGGCCAATCCCGTCGCGGCGTTAGTGAAGGGGCTCGGCTCCTTCAGCCAATGGGAGCGTGGCGGCTCCGATCTTCGCCGCTGCAGCTCCTGAACACCGAGGCAAGTTGCAGAGGGTGTTCCTGGCCCCGGGCCGCGACGGAGATTTGGCGGCAAGGGATCTTTGGGGCCTGAGATCGCGGCCAGCCGGTTTCCTCACCAACAGAGCGGCATGGGGGGTTCCTAGACTCAGGGAAACACCACGGCTTTTCCTCACCCCTGAATCTGTGCCAATGAGCACAGCGATCGTTCCACACAGCTGGCAAATAGCAACCACGCGTTTGGGCAGACCACCACACGGTTTCACGATCTCCTAGCCACACAGCAGCTTCAGGGGGCACAGCAGAGTCTTGTAGTCCTTGGGCAACCTTTATGTCCCTGGGTTACAGACAGGGGGCCAGCTCCTCTTAGGCCCTTGGAGATTCAAGTTTGTAGACACAGCACATAGCAAAGTCTTGCAGTTTCAAGCAGGTAGGGTCACAGCACACAGCCAAGTCCCTTTCTCCTCCTCAGCTTTCAGTTGCAACAGCAGAACAGGTCAGCCCTTAAAGCACACAGCAAGGCAATCTTCCTTTAGTTCTCCAGCCGTCCTTCTTCCAGCAGAGGTTCCTTCTTGATTGTAGAATCTTAGAATCTAATCTTCTGTAGTCAGGGGTCCTTCCCTTTTACCCCTAAAAGTCTTTGAAGTTCTTTGAAGTCTCTTGTGCAAGGGGACCCTGGGCCCGGTCTAAACCAGTTCTGGGGGTTGCGGAGCGCTGGGGGTTTCTGGTTTTCTTCTTCCTGACAGCATCAGGGTCAGAGGTGGCAGTTTGGCCGGCAGGAGGGGGAGCCAGCATGGTGGTCAGGCAGGCACAGCCCGGCACTGTCAGGCGCTATCCCCTCCCGCCTCCCTGGCAGCAGATGTTGCCTTTCATCCACGGGTTGACTCCGACCCCCTCCCTCTGGGGGCTCTGCCACCCCTGTCACCCTCAGACCAGACAGGCATTCCACAAACAGACCCAGGCACACAGAAAGGTTTTAGACAAGAGAACAGCCACTTTCTAAAAGTGCTATTTCCCAACACAGGATTTAAAAACAACCTTCACTAAAAGATGTGTTATCAAATTCTGAGTTCAGGGATATCTTTCACTTATGTCCCATCTTGTTCCTATGAGGAGATAGGCTGGTATCCATTGGGACCAGCCTCCCCCATGTTATTCTATGGAGCAAGATATCCTTACAGCAGTGAGCGCACAAAATGGCTGCTGCCCACTACCAGAGCATGTGACCTGCACTAGTACATGCTCTACCTTATCCATACACTGCACCCTGCCCAGGGGGGTACCTTGAGCCTTCCATAGGGGTGACTGATGTGCACAGACAGGGAAGGGTTAGGCCCAGCCAGTGGGGACACTGGCCAGGGGGACATGGCAGTCACTGACTGCACGCAGGCCCGAGTCACCTTTTTAGGGCTACTCATGTGGGTGGCGCAATCTGCGCTGCAGGCCCACTAGTAGCATCTGTCATCACCAGCCCTGGCACACACAGTGCACTTTACTAGGGACTTCATGGTGATACAAATATGCCAATCAGGTATATTCAATCAATATGACAATTTACAGAGGTAGCACTTACACTCTGGCACTGATCAGCAGTGGCAGAGTGTCCAAAACATCTAAACCAGCAAAAACGAAATCCAGCACAGCATAAAAAATACATGAGTCAGAGGCAAAAAGATGGGGGGAAAACCACGCCAAAGGTGTCAGGTCTAACACGTGTCCCCTCCAGCTGAAAGTGGGGAGAACTACCCAACCTCTTGGGAGTCCTCATCACTAAGGCGGAAGAATCTGGACAGACCGTCAGCATTGGCGTGTTCTGTACCAGGGCGGTGCTCCACCGTAAAGTCCATCCCCTGTAGGGAAATGGACCACCTCAGCAGTTTTGGATTCTCACCCCTCATCTGCATTAACCATCTGAGGGGCCGGTGGTCGGTCTGAACACTCAAGTGAGTCCCAAACAGGTAGGGCCTCAGCTTCTTCAAAGCCCAGACCACAGCGAAAGCTTCTCTTTCAATGGCACTCCATTTCTGTTCCCTGGGGATTAGCCTCCTGCTAATGAAAGCCACTGGTGGGTCTCCGCCCTCATCATTGATCTGTGAGAGTACTGCTCCCACGCCTTGCTCTGAAGCGTCAGTTTGCACAATGAACTCACTGGAAAAGTCAGGTGCCTTAAGCACCGGTGCTGTGCACATGGCAGCTTTGAGGGTGTCAAAAGCAGTCTGACAGGCCTCAGTCCAATTCACTTGCCTGGGCTGATTCCTAGATGTCAGTTCTGTCAAAGGGGCCACAATGGTGCCATAACCTTTGACAAACCGTCTGTAATACCCGGTGAGACCTAGAAAGGCTCTCACCTCAGTCTGGGTCTTGGGGGGCTCCCAAGCCAGAATGGTATCAATCTTTGCCTGTAGGGGTGCCACCTGGCCGCTCCCTACCTGGTGTCCCAAGTACACCACCGATCCCTGCCCTATCTGGCATTTACTGGCCTTGATAGTGAGGTCTGCCTTCTGCAGAGCCTTCAACACTTCAGTGAGGTGTTGCAGGTGTTCCTCCCAAGTGGAGCTGAACACAGCAATGTCATCCAGGTAGGCTGCGCTGAATTGCTCCAGCCCCGCCAGTACCTGGTTGACCAATCTCTGAAATGTGGCAGGGGCATTTTTCAACCCAAAGGGCATCACGCGGAACTGGAAGTGCCCCTCTGGCGTTGAAAATGCTGACCTCTCCCTCGCCCCCTCGGTTAAGGCAATCTGCCAGTACCCTGAAGTCAAATCAAAAGTGCTCAGGTACTGGGCAGCTCCCAAACGATCCACCAGCTCATCAGCTCTGGGGATGGGGTGCGCGTCAGTCTTGGTGACCGCATTGAGCCCACGGTAGTCCACGCAGAACCGAAGTTCTGGGGTGCCACCGGGGGTAGCAGCTTTCTTAGGCACTAAGACCACTGGACTAGCCCAGGGGCTGCTGGAGGGCTCAATAACCCCTAGCGCCAACATCTTGGAAACTTCTTCCTTGATGCTGGCTCTGACCTTGTCAGCCACTCTGTAAAACTTCTGTTTCACAGGCAGACTGTCTCCAGTGTCCACATCGTGGACGCACCACTTGGTGACACCTGGGGTCAGGGAGAACAGGGGGGCGAACTGACCCAAGACTTGGCGACAGTCCTCCTGCTGCTCTGGGGTCAGGGTGGGGGAGAGGACCACACCATCCACTGACCCATCTTGCTCCTTGACTGCCAGGAGGTCAGGGAGAGGATCACTATCCTCCTCCCCTCCAGCATCTGTAGCCATGAGCATAGTCACTTCAGACCTCTCAAAAAGGGGCTTGAGGCGGTTCACATGTAGCACTCTCAGGGGCTGCCTGGGAGTCTTCAGGTTAACCAAATAGGTAACCTCGCTCTTGCGCTCCACCACCTCATATGGCCCAGACCACTTGTCACGGAGCGCACACGGCTCCACTGGCGCCATCACCCACACTTTCTGACCAGGGTGGAATTCAACCAGAGAAGTGTTCTGGTCATACCATCTCTTCATTTCCTCCTGGCTAGCCTCCAGGTTCTCCTGAGCGAGCTTCCTGAAGCGCTTGGTCTCGTTGCGAATGGCCAGCACATAGCTGAACACATCCTGAGGGGTTTTCCCACGGGATTTCTCCCACCCCTCCTTCACCAGAGTGAGAGGCCCTCTGACAGGGTGGCCATACAGCAATTCAAAGGGACTGAACCCTAAGGATTTCTGAGGCACCTCCCTGTAGGCAAACAACAGGCATGGTAACAAGACATCCCATTTCCGCCTCATGGGTTCTTCCAGGCCCATAATCATGCCCTTCAATGTGCGGTTGAATCTTTCAACCAACCCATTTCCTTGAGGGTGGTAAGGAGTGGTGAATTTGTATGTCACCCCACACTCACTCCACAGGGACTTCATATACCTAGAAATGAAGTTTGTCCCCCTGTCTGAGACCACCTCCCTGGGAAATCCCACCCAGGAAAAGATTCCCATCAGGGCACGGCCCACCACTGGGGCTGTGAACGTCCTGAGCGGGATGGCTTCCGGTTACCGAGTGGCATGGTCCACCAAGACCAGGATAAACCTGTTGCCTAGGGCTGTCTTGGGGTCCAGGGGCCCCACGATGTCAATGCCCACCCGCTCAAAAGGGGTGCTCACCACAGGAAAGGGTTGGAGGGGTGCCACGCACTTCCCTCCACTCTTGCCACTGGCCTGACAAGTTTGGCAAGATTTACAAAAGGCAGAGACATGCTTCTTCATCTGGGGCCAGTAGAAATGGGTGACAAGCCTGTGATAGGTCTTGTCTTGCCCCAGATGTCCTGCGAGAGGCACGTCATGAGCCAGACCCAGTAGGAAGTTCCTGAAGCGCTCGGGTACTACCAGCACACGGGCTGCACCGGGCTCAGCAAATTTAGGCTCACTATAAAGTAAGTCATCCTCCCAGTAGATCAAATGCTCTTTGGACCCCAGGCCTGCTGCCTGGTCTGCAGCCTGCTGCCGCACACCAATGAGAGAAGGGCACTCCTTCTGAGCCTGGCAGAATTCCTCCCTGGAGGGACCACCCTCTTGCTGCCACTGGGACAGCTCAGGCAATTTCCCCAGTTCGGCCACCTGCTCCCCTGTGGGTTCCAGGGCATCCCCCTCTGGGTCTGCTTCCTCCTGGACCGTGGGAACAGTGGGGGCCGGTTTCCCGCGCCCTGTACCCCTTCCTCTCTTGGCAGGTTCCTGGGCCATTGTTCCAGGCTCCAGTTCTGCTAGACCGCCCTCTCTGGCTGTCATTGCCCGGGTGGACACACAGATCCACGCAGGCAAATCCAACATCTCCAAGTGAGTCCTGTGCTCCACCTCTTTCCATGGGGAGCTCTCCAGGTCATTACCTAATAGACAATCTAAAGGCAAGGCATCACTTACAACAATTTCCAAAATACCGGAGACTCCTCCCCATTCAAATGAAACATTTGCCAACTTGCAGTAGCGCACTGAACTGTCAGATGCCACCACAGGCCGGAGTACCTTGGGAACAATTTGCTCTTCAGACACCCACCGACACCCGACAGATGTCAGGCTGGCCCCTGTGTCTCTTAGAGCCTCTATTTCCTGTCCATTGATGGTCACCTTCTGCCCGTATTTCTTAGTGTTTTGGGGCAGCAAGGTGTCCTGGGCCATCTCTTGGTCTCCTAGAGAGACAAGGGTCATCAATGCTAACCCCTTCTCCCCACTAGAAATCAAATCCCCTCCCAAAGCTACACTGGCTAATGCCGGAGCTGGAGCTGGAGCCCCAGTGGGTGCTGATTTCTTCTTTGGACATTTGGGGGCAATGTGCCCCACCTCCCTACATGAATAGCAAGTAAGCGGGGCCCTTTTGTCCTGCGTGCCCTTATGGGGCCAGGACTTCTTAGGCTTGGGGGGTTGAGACACCTTCTCCTGGGAACCATTTTGGGGCCCTCTAGAAGACTCCTTTTGATTACCCATGTCCCCCCCACTCTTCTGCTGGGGACCCTGTCCACCTTTGGCTGGGGTACTTACCACCCCCTTGTTGACCCTGGTGCTAGTCCAGCGGTCCGCCTCTTTAGCAAGCTCACTGGGGTCAGTTAACTTGCTATCCAAAAGATGCTGGCGCAGGTCTGGAACACATAAACTACTTAAGTGCTCCCAACTAATCAAGTGACACAACCCCACATAATCAGTAACTTTGCTGCCCTTTATCCAACCTTCCAGTGCACGCGTGTACATACTCACACACTCCACCCAAGTACTTGAATCAAGCTTCTTGAAGTTCCTAAACTTCTGGCGGTACTGTTCTGAAGTGAGCCCATACCTGAGGCACAAAGCCTCCTTCATAGCGGGGTAGGATAAAGTACCTGCTGCTTCTAAGGGTGCCAAAACATCCCTCCCCGATGCCTCAAAATGCTTCCATAATCCGGCCCCCCAATTCTTCTCAGGCACTTCATTCATCGTCAAGGCAAGTTCATACGCTCTGAACCACGCATAAATATCCTCACCCCTCTGATAATTCTGTACCAGATCCTTCGGTATGTATACCTTACCCGCCTGTACTGGTTGTGCGCTGCCACCATTAGAACTGGACTCCTCCTTTTTGGCTTTAATGTCCAGCTCCCTCATGCTCAACTCATGAGCCAACTGGAGTTTCTTCTCCTCCAGAGCGAGAGTATTTCTTCTCTCCTGCGCCTCTTTCTCAGTTTCCAGGCGCAGTCTCCCTCATCTGCTTCTGCTTTGAGCTTAAAAAGCTCAATCTCATGGGCCCTGGCTCTCTGATTCTCCTCCACTTCCTCTGGAGAAATAATCCTACCAGAGTGGTTGCTGCCAGTCCTAGACGCTGGCTTCCTCACTGGCAATTTACTGGACAAAAAAAGCATTCTCCTGTGTGCCTCCCTCTCCCATAGTAGCTTCTGGATCACCATGTTTGGCCTCCCACCAGGCCCTCAGAGCTTTCTGTAACTCTTCCTTGTTTGCGCCGCCCTTCGCAGGGCATCCAAGCTGTTTGCAGAATTTTTTCAGTTGCTCCTTGTTATAGGTGAACAACTCCTGGATTTCGAATTCCACTTCCACTTCTCCATTCACGTTTGCCGCTTTCAGAGACATGATGCTTCCTCACCTTTTCAACTAAAAGGTTTCACCAAAAAGAAAAAATCTTGCGCAACTAGTGATGTACAAGAAATCACTGTAGGTCAAGTGCAATTATTAGTCCAAAATCCGCACCGCTGTCCAACAATGTTAGATCTGGGGGTCTCTAATTGGCAGAGGTAAGTACCCTAGACCAAATAGGGACCCTTGCTTCTAGTCAGGGTGAAGGAATAACCCTCTGAGATAACCCCTGCTCACCCTCTAGGTAGTTTGGCACGAGCAGTCTAGGCTAACCAGAGGCAATGTGTACAACAATTGCACTGAACACAATAGTAATCCCCAATCCACCACAAACTGAGACCACACAGGTAAGTATATTTTATAAAAATATATAGCTTTATCTAGTTTCAGCAAGGTAAATACGATAGTTGCACAATAATCACTATCACTCAAAGGTTGCTCTTAATCTTAATGGTTGCAGTACTTGTAAATAGGAAGTTTCTTATCTAAAAAGACAGTCTCAAGTCTCTGGGAAATCAGGGTTAAAAATAAGCCATCCTGATTTATCTCAGGCGAAGGTGTTCCCAAAAACGAGCAAGGAAAACAATGCCAATGCAAGGAAATTATCCAAGGGGATCACCACTCAGAATAAGCAATACTGATTTATTCAAGAAAAATGCGCTCCCAAAAACGAGCATTAGGAACAATGTCCACGTGCGTTTTTATATGCAGGCTTCAAGCGCGGCCAATGCGCTTCCTCGAGGGGTCCAGGGACTCTTCCTTTTCCCCCGGTACCGCCTCGCTCTTTGTGAGGCCCTAGGCGCACCGCGCCAAGCAGAACCCTCTCGTCCCCGCCCCGGCCGGTCCCCTTTCCTCTCCCGCCCGCTCTCGGCAAACCAACGAGCGGCGGGGGAGGTGGTGCGGCTCACCTTGGGGGGACGGCAGGCCAGGGGGGCGGGACGATCCTAGATTCCCTCCGCGAGGTCGGCTCTCGCGGACGGGTCATCTCCTCTCCTCCTTCTCTTCTATCCTGGACCAGCCAATCCCGTCGCGGCTCCTGCGACGAGCCCCTCTGGCCGCGAGGCCGCCAACCAATGGCAGCGCGGCCTCGCCGATGACGCTACGCTCCACAGGCCAATCCCGTCGCGGCGTTAGTGAAGGGGCTCGGCTCCTTCAGCCAATGGGAGCGCGGCGGCTCCGATCTTCGCCGCTGCAGCTCCTGAACACCGAGGCAAGTTGCAGAGGGTGTTCCTGGCCCCGGGCCGCGGCGGTGATTTGGCGGCAAGGGATCTTTGGGGCCGTAGATCGCGGCCAGCCGGTTTCCTCACCAACAGAGCGGCAGGGGGGGTTCCTAGACTCAGGGAAACACCACGGCTTTTCCTCACCCCTGAATCTGTGCCGATGAGCACAGCGATCGTTCCACACAGCTGGCAAATAGCAACCACGCGTTTGGGCAGACCACCACACGGTTTCACGATCTCCTCGCCACACAGCAGCTTCAGGGGGCACAGCAGAGTCTTGTAGTCCTTGGGCAACCTTTATGTCCCTGGGTTGCAGACAGGGGGCCAGCTCCTCTCAGGCCCTTGGAGATTCAAGTTTGTAGACACAGCACACAGAAAAGTCTTGCAGTTTCAAGCAGGTAGGGTCACAGCACACAGCCAAGTCCCTTTCTCCTCCTCAGCTTTCAGTTGCAACAGCAGAACAGGTCAGCCCTTAAAGCACACAGCAAGGCAATATTCCTTTAGTTCTCCAGCCGTCCTTCCAGCAGAGGTTCCTTCTTGATTGTAGAATCTTAGAATCTAATCTTCTGTAGTCAGGGGTCCTTCCCTTATATCCCTAAAAGTCTTTGAAGTTCTTTGAAGTCTCTTGTGCAAGGGGGCCCTGGGCCCGGTCTAAACCAGTTCTGGGGGTTGCGGAGCGCTGGGTGTTTCTGGTTTTCTTCTTCCTGACAGCATCAGGGTCAGAGGTGGCAGTTTGGCCGGCAGGAGGGGGAGCCAGCATGGTGGTCAGGCAGGCACAGCCCGGCACTGTCAGGCGCTATCTCCTCCCGCCTCCCTGGCAGCAGATGTTGCCTTTCATCCACGGGTTGACTCCGACCCCCTCCCTCTGGGGGCTCTGCCGCCCCTGTCACCCTCAGACCAGACAGGCATTCCACAAACAGACCCAGGCACACAGAAAGGTTTTAGACAAGAGAATAGCCACTTTCTAAAAGTGCTATTTCCCAACACAGGATTTAAAAATAACATTCACTAAAAGATGTGTTATCAAATTCTGAGTTCAGGGATATCTTTCACTTATGTCCCATCTTGTTCCTATGAGGAGATAGGCTGGTATCCATTGGGACCAGCCTCCCCCATGTTATTCTATGGAGCAAGATATCCTTACAGCAGTGAGCGCACAAAATGGCTGCTGCCCACTACCAGAGCATGTGACCTGCACTAGTACATGCTCTACCTTATCCATACACTGCACCCTGCCCAGGGGGGTACCTTGAGCCTTCCATAGGGGTGACTGATGTGCACAGACAGGGAAGGGTTAGGCCCAGCCAGTGGGGACACTGGCCAGGGGGACATGGCAGTCACTGACTGCACGCAGGCCCTGCGCTGGCAGGCCTGAGTCACCTTTTTAGGGCTACTCATGTGGGTGGCGCAATCTGCGCTGCAGGCCCACTAGTAACATCTGTCATCACCAGCCCTGGCACACACAGTGCACTTTACTAGGGACTTCATGGTGATACAAATATGCCAATCAGGTATATTCAATCAATATGACAATTTACAGAGGTAGCCCTTACACTCTGGCACTGATCAGCAGTGGCAGAGTGTCCAAAACATCTAAACCAGCAAAAACGAAATCCAGCACAGCATCAAAAATACATGAGTCAGAGGCAAAAAGATGGGGGAAAACCACACCAAAGGTGTCAGGTCTAACAGCTACTAAAGCTTTATAGCTCACTGTAGCGAGCTGTACTAGCCGTTAAAGGCCCGCTCCAGCAACAAAGCCCAGAGGCAAGGGCCTATATCAAGGAAGCAGGCCTTTAATGGCTGGTATAGCCCAGCTACGGCGGGCTATAAAGCTATAAGAGCATTCCGCCCCAGGAGGGCAGAATGTTCTAATTAAAAACACAAAGGCCTCTCGGAGCTCGAGGGCGGTTGAATGTTCTACAGCGAACAGCACGCAGAGCCACCGTTGTTAGCTGTTTAACATTCTCAGCAAGAGCTGTGAAAGGGGGCTGAAGTCATCCCCTGGCTTTCCCCTGCTTTCTTTTTGTAGTTCAGCCTAAGCTAGGGAGACCCAGGAGCGGAGTAGCATTCACCCCTCCCTCCTTCTCAAGCCATAGTGACACTGAGCTACTGAAGAGGGAAGGGTGAAGGCTATATGTGTCCTCCTGCACAGCCTCTGCATTTCACTTTCCTCTGTCTAAATAATATATTTGAGAGCGAAGAGAAAGGCAGATGCTGAGTATTAGTACACTGAAATGTTGAGAGCAGTGAGCCTAATCCAGTTTATATAGGATCTACTGCTCAATTGTCTTTAATGGAGCTCTCAACATTCCAATATTCTTTTCAGAATTCCACCACCCTGCAGTAAAAAGTGAATCAAAAGGCAGACCAAAAGGTGGGTGGAGTATTTACCTATCGCTTAACAAGGCCCTAAAAGCAACCGAGTCGAGTACAGATGCCGCCTTTATGCAAGCAGTACAGATCAGCAACAGGACTTCTGATACACGAGAGAAAACAATTTTAATAGTTAACAATTACCTAAACCCAAATGAGGCTTGAAAGCAAAATGCAGTTACATTCCTGAAACACACACTGCTCGAAGTAAACAGTCGCTACTAGAGGTCTGAATGAATACTAGCCCGCAACTTTAATTTAAATCTGGCAAACCAGTCAAAGAACATGAAGGGTCCTTGCTGGGGTACACCCAGTCAGATCTCAAAATTACCAAAAAAAGTTACTTTGACCACCAGCTCTTGCTTCCAGCTCTCCGGGAAGGTTGGAGGGTTGCTACAGACCATCCAATGGCAGCGACGCATATACCAAAGTCAACAAAATCAGTGTTAGATTATTCATTAGTTTCCTTTCTTGTGTTTCAGAGGTTCACAATGTTCAAAGTAGAAGACCGCAGCAAAAGCAACAATCATCCCTTGATAGTAATGATCAAAAACGACAACGAACAGGTTGCCCAGAGGTACAACATAGATCTTCAAGACCTAGGAACAACATGGAGTCAAGTAAGGAGGTCTGATTTAGCTCATGAAAAACATGAATACTGGAAACAAAACTGGCCCGCAAAGTATATGAGACCTCCTTAACCCACTAGCTTCCTGGGAAAAAATGTAATAACAGCTCAAAAGCTACCTGAGAGCAAACAAATAGCAGTGGTTGATTCACCAGTGCCAAGCCAAAAACAACTGGTTCAACAACGCTCTTAAACGAAGGAATGCTTGGCAGCACAAGATGGTGGCTGCCATCCCGTAGCGCTCCCACGCTGGCCATCCCTCTTTATCTGGGCGCTGCACAGGCCCATCTGGCCTCCCCTGGGCATGCGGTGCTCCCCCTGCGGTTGTCGTTTGCTCCAGAGGCGCAGACAGGGGAAGCAGGGGAGTACTTCAGGCGCGGACTGTTTCTCACAGGCTTTGGGCCCAAGTTGGTGCTGCTCTGGAGACAGGCCATACGGATCTGACCTCCAAGGCAAGAGTCGTCGCAGAGGTCTCCATATTGGAGGAGGCGTGACCCCCGCCGTGCTGTTAGGTGCCTGCCGAGGGGTGAAAGTGCCCAGAAGTGTCGAGAGGGTGCGCTGTTCGGTCCAGGCAGCAAAACCGCTCAAGTTTGGTGACCAGACATAGGCCCAGAGCAGTAAGGGTGTGACACGGAGAGGAGAAGCCCTGGTGAGCGACCGAGGGGGCAGGTGAACCTTCTCTGTTATCAATTGGGCTTCTTGCACTGATTGCAGGGGGGCAACTGGTGGGACCATCCCCCACCACCAAAGAAAGCAGACCAAGCCGTGTCAGGGAGAGGCTGCAGCTGGGGAGGTTCCCCCCCCCCCCCACCCCCTTGAAGGTGCAGTGTGGTGGGGCCTAACTGAGGGGCAACAGGGGTGGAAACTGAGTCCTACTGGTGGATGCCGCCCCCTGGGTCCTTGGCTGCTCATGCTACCTTCATAGGATGGGTCTTGGGTTCTGGCGGGCCGTTTGCAAATGTCGGAAACCCTGTGGGGGAGCTACTCGCTGCCATGGTAAAGGATAGGCCTCAACAGGGCAAGTTGGATACGTTCACCAAAGTGCTGCCACTTAGGGACATTACTTGTGGGAGAAGACAACCATGAACTGGATGGAGTGTCACCCTGGAATTGAGGCCATCCTAAAGGCCATAGAGTCTTTCACCATGCCCTTGAGACTAAAATTGGAAAGGTGTGGGCAGATGTTGCTCTGCTCTCCCAGGACCTCAAGAAAACGACGGGAAGAATGTAAGAGTCCAAAACAAAAATCTCAGGATTGCAGGGCATTATAAGAAAACTTATCTGGGCGGACAAAAAACTTGAACTACAGCTGGAGGATTGGTGGCACAGGTCGAGGATGCAGAGGGGCACTGGCAGTCATAACCTGCACTTCCTGGGGTTCCGGGAGGGTACGGTGGCCCCAGACCTGAACAGTTTATGGAATAGTGGCCGAAATCCTTTCTCCTTGTGGACCAGCTTTCCCCATGCTTCATTGTTAGGCGAGCTCATCGAGCTCCATTGAGGAAAACTACCTCTAGGGCTCCCAGAGACCCACGACTGTTCGCCTCTTGAACTACAGAGACAAAGATTTGGTACTTCGTATGGTCTGGAGCCTGGGGGAAGTGAAATACGAATCAATGAAAATTCTCATCTTTTCGGACTTCACCAAAATGGATCAGCAACAGGTAAGACCTTTGATTTGGTGAAGCAGAGACTACGAGGTCTGAACCTTCGATATATGATGCTCTGCCCGATCAGCCTCAAAGGTACTTTTTAAAGGCAAGGCTTTTCTGGTAGACCACCCGGATAGGGCCTGGGAGTGGATAGAGCAACACCGCCACTGCGCATGGTCGAGTAGTCTTCCCCCTTGGGAGGTGCAGCGATTGAGAACAGTCCAAGGAGAGACGGGTCGACTACGTTCCAGAGAGGGCAGGCGGAGGAGACTGAATGTCTGGAGGGCCAGGAGACCCTGCTAGGGGGTGGAGGGGGGGGGGGTGGCCTCACTGGAGGACCACTCGTCGGACACAGTCATTGGAGATTATCCAGTTGCTTCTGGACGGGGGTCGGTGCAGGTCTCCGACACGAATAACTTAGCAGCGTCACTTTATACCTTGCTTTGCTGGGGTTTCAACTTGGTCTGAGATTTTATGGGGTCGGGGCTTGCACTTGCTATTACAAATAGGAATTGTTTAGCATGTTAATTATGCAGAATAGTGGGAGATGGGTATTTTCTGAATTGGGGTAGAGGAGAATTCTAAACCCATGTTCGGAAAAGGTGGAGTGGGGGTACCATTGGGGTTGTATTGTTTATTGTGTTTTTTGGGGGGACGTGCACCCACAGGGCAACACCACATTACTACCAACATGCAGCGATCTGCCCCATGTGGGACATCCGCATGAATCATTTACTATGTCGTCCGCGACATCACCTTTCACTGATAAGATGACTGTCTCTATCGTGGAATGTGAACAGGCTGGACTGTAAGATAAAAGTGTTCACACACTACATTCACCGACATGCCCCGGAAACACATCTGCTGGAGAAAACCTGTAGGTATCTCCACATACAACGTATTAGTACATCAAATTCTCCATTGCATTGCACAGCAGTCTCAATCAAAATTCCCTTTGTAGGTACCAGATAAACCTTTAAAATACAGGGACAAAGGAGCACCTGACATCCCCAAAAACTTGCACTAAGAATTTCAGAGACAGAGCCTTCTCTGTGATAGCTGACTCAGAATGGAATAAGCTCCTTCAATGAAATCCAGTTAATTACCAAACCGCTCCATTCTTGCAGGCACTGAAAACCTTTTATTTAGCTTGGTTATTATTCGCTCCAGTGTTATTTGCTTTTAGCGCCATGAAGCTCCGATGTAAGTGCGCTTGACACTTCTTTATTCCAAATTAAAAACATCCAAAGGGCATGACAAAGGCAGTCAAGTGTTGACCCTGCATGTGCACAGCTATCTGGTGATATGTACACAACAGCTCTAGAGGGAAGAACTATTTTGCATTTCTCGTTAAGGCAGAATTTCATCGATCGTCAGTAGAGAAAACTGACCAACAGTAATATTACCACTGAGTCATCCAAGGTCTACACAGATTCTAAGTTTTCTGTTGGGCCACACATGCCACAGCAAATGTAGAAATCCACTCAGAAGCATTCACAGTTTACGTCATTTCTAACAATAAACAATTTTAATGCTCTGTGGATAATAGGTTCTTTCTTTAGATAGCTAGGCCACGAATTTGCCTGCAATGCAATCAAATTTTTCAAGGTTTTTTGGCACCATATTTGTTAAAAGGAAATACAAAACATACCCCTACTGCGCTCGGTATTTGGACGACGCATGACAGTAAACTGTAATGGGACTGCAGGTGCGATACGAGGGGCAAAATGCATGGTCACCAGGACATTTAGACACTGTGAACCAACAGCAAAATGACTGCTCAGAAAAGGGACAAGAAGATGCTGCGCCACACCAGAGTATTAGAAAGATAACCATTAACCACCTCAGAAGAGCAATCTGATGGGGAGTCTCTCATTGCCGCAGGTCATAAAGACTGCAGCTGCCAAAAAAAAGAGCATGTGTCACAACTTGCACAGAAAGGAGCAGGATGTGTGGTCACTATGGAATCAGCAATCTCGAAACAAGTAGCGAACAGGTAACTGCATTGAACTGTGTGACAGGAAATTGCGGACACCACACACCATGAGAGAGCATAGTCACAGAGAGAGCAAACAGAAGCACTAGACTGAACATGTCCACAGGCCAAGACCATCACCAGCATCGGGGTCTGCTTGACAATCTCACAGTTGAGCTCCTCAGTCCAGGAGAAGTCTATGCCCAGCGAGGAAGTGGGCAACCATGTGAAAGGGGGCAGAACAATTAGGAGGGAAAGGCAGAAAAAGGTGAAGAATGAAGACTCATGCCAAGAAGTGGATTGGGCAACATGAAGATAACCACAGTTTAAAACACTACAACTAATTCCACTTTCCCACTCACCACCCAGTGACTCCACATTCATGAAGTGGACAGCAGAACGATTAGGGAATTCAAAGATCAACTCCTCTAAACATAAACTGGAAACGTTATCATTTGGTTGGGTAGCCCCCATTGTAGCCTTTATTCTCTCATTTAACTTTTGTTTTCCCCTCAACAGACTATTGTAGGTCCTAAATGACCACATGGTCATGCGGACATTAATTATCCCTACACAACAAACCACCCACTAGGCTCCCTAGAAGGTTTTTCCAGGGCAGTCTAGTCACCCTGACATTACCACTATAGATCTTCGCTATAGCCAATCAGGCTGATCCTGAAACAGCTTGACTAGAGGAACCAATCTGCCTTTCAATCTGTACTTAAAGCAGTCTTCATTCTCTAAGATCTTTGCACACGTGGCAGGTGTCAAAAGTATTGGATCCTCCTTTTGACAGCTGAGTTAACTTCTCTTAGGGAATACGATGTGGTACAGCACTGGTATCTTTATTTTCTTCTATTTCAGTTTCAAATGCTTCAAAAGTTTCAAATTCCTGTTTGACAATTTCCTTAGCTTCAACTTGATAATACCAACACCAAATATATCCATGCACACTGGTACAGACTATAAGGTTTAACATATTAGTCATGTTTGAAGTTACTGGAAGCAAGTAAGAAGGTTTGAAGTAATGTAAACTCTCTAGAGGCTTCAGATAATTGGAGTAGGTGAGTTGATAAGATTATAACAAAAGAAACACTCAAAAGTCCAAACAATCCTTGCACTTCACACTATTAGATAGGTCACCCCTATACAGTTCCCATACACAGTACACTATGACTAGACCCAACTCCCTTTGTTACCAAATGTCATGACCACAAGATGTGACTGATCATGACAATCAGAGATTGGGGTTTCTTGTAGTATTGATTATGCCCAAACTGGGCAGAAACAGACACAGTTAGAGTTAGACACTCAGCACTGCCCACAGGCTTCTACTAGGTGCAACAGTAAAAACTAATAATTTTTCTACCCAGAACGGGAGAAAATATTCTTAGCTCCTGCCAAAAGATGAAAATCGATAAAATATGAGGCACCAGCTCTAGGAACCCGATTTCGCTTAAGGTCTCTTAATAGTAAGTATTGCCAAAATAGACTTCAATGTTTTCCTAGCATATAAAAAAAAAGAAAATAAATAAAATCGCTCACAATGTAGCAAGCATTGGCAAAGCCCAACGGTCTGGTCTTTGCAAGTTGGTGCAACGTTTTTTGTTTCTTTACCCTCAAGCATATACTACAAAAATGTCACTTAAACGTAGCCATCATATAGCCACAATAAAAATGTTGAATTTACAAACCATCCACTGATGTGGCTGTTTTAATGGAAATTTTTTCTAACTAACAAGCTTTTAGTGATTGCATACATTTTATTATAAGCATTTGTGAAGGAGACAAGAAAAAATTACCACCAAACAAGTCATCAAATTGAAGGCTGCTACTATGTTACATAGTCACAAACACTGTACAACAGCGGATCATGTGGCCACCTACTTAATCATAACTGGAACCCAGGACACCTACTATGTCATTATTGGAAGCCGGGGCTCCCTGGCATAAGCAATTTCTATGATTTGAAACTCAAAATAATACTCAGAAATAGAAAAATAAGTATCCACTAAGCAAAAATACTTAAATATTTAAATCTTTTGTGTAATTGACAATCACACATAGAAAACGTTTTTAATTGTTCTTCTTTATTAGTGTATGCTTTATTATTTTAATATATTATTTAGTTTTGCAAAACAGCTGCAAACCCTCTGAATAGGCCTTTTGGACCTTCCGGGGTCATCGGACCACAGGTTAATAACCCATTGCTTTACAACATAAATTTCATATAGAAGCGAGGCAAAACAAATAGCTATTTAAAGCAAATATTACAAAAATAAAAAGCACACTTTGAAGCAGTTTTGCAACTTAAGAGAAAAACTAATTTTAAGAGGATGTGAACAATATGCACAGCCGTTGTGCGGTCACAAAGTGAAACAAGCCAGTGAGTAAGGTGGGCTGACCTGTGGTTTGTTGTGCAGGTCTTAAGCAAAATGTGGGTGGCAATTTAACAGGAAAGCAGATCAACTCGCTGACCAAATGCCACTCAATGAATGTGTATTATGTATGATTATTTGGGCGGGGAATGATTGTCTGGTTAGACTGCTAAACTTGTCTCAAATGCCAGACGTAAAAAGGCAAGGCATTCTAGGAGGCTGCCCGGAAAAAAAGGCGAGGTGAATCTCTTCATTCTGACGAACAACAGTAAAGTTTAATTAGAAACAAACCTAGGTCATATAGGGTAGTACGAAGGAAAACTTGGCGATATGCGCACTGAATAAAGCTGACAACTTCGGACCATAGGGGGAGATATTATGCTTGGACCTAGCTTAGCTCTTCATGGACACTGATCTCCCATTAATACATCTTTAAAAGACATGCTGCTTGCTCGAAAACCTTCCCTGTTTTTGTATTTTTGGGGGGAGTTTTGTCATTTATATGTCGATGAAAGCGAGCTTCTGTGTGCTCCTAAACACGAAACTCATGACACAATTAGATTTAATAGGGAACATGTGAATGTTGTTGGGAAAGTGACGTTTGCCAAAGCATGTTACAAAACCACGAAATGCACTTCACTGAGACTAAATCACTAAACGTTATATAAACGTATTTAAATAAGGGATGCTGCTGAAATCAAAGTGAAGAAACATGCAGCCCAATGGTTTAACTCGAGCTGAGCTTTCTCTGCCTTTCATCCTTTTGGGGCAGATACATTAAGAACCATCGAATTGGATGCCAAATAAAACAAGTGTTTTTTTCTGTATTATCGCGCTTGCAGAGCTAATCTGACGAGCGTGAACCGGGACGTCAACACCACCTACATTTAGAAAGTTATATTCTCGCACACAAAGACTTAAACACGCTTAAGGCAAACTGCCTGCTGCTTTATGTGAAAGTTAATCTGGTTTTTAAACTGCCAAAATATACAAAGCGCTTTAAATGACTACATAAGGTCTACTCAGTTGTGTTTTCACAACAATCACTCAGTAGCTTAAAATAGCCCTGCCCTTACGAGAGGAGTCCGGCGATTCTAGCACAACAGCATGGCTTATAGTAATGCAAATGAAAACAGGAACGACTTTAGTCGGCACAAGTCTTATCCACTACAAGGGACGGAGAACAATGTTGTGCTTTTAGCAGCGCTTCCAAGTGAGCAATGATGCGGTTTACAAATTAGATTCGAAATGCGCTGTTTATAGATTTTTGGCAGAAACAGTCATTGCAAAATCCATTTTCTGAAAACACAAAAAGGGAAATCAACGTTCAGATTGACTTTAGCGAAAATGTGTCAAACTGTTCAACAACCAGCGAAGCACTGAGAAAAACAAAACGGGCAGCGCAATAAATAAAAAGAATGGGCTGGCTTTAAGAATGGAGAGGTCGTACATTTCACACATCCTCCCACAGATACAAATATATAATATTCTTCATTTAAAAATCCTTTTCATGGTCGCCTGGAAAGGTACTCCAGTCTGAGGTATCCAGGCTACTTAAAGACGCTTTGTGAATCCCTGGCTACACCGTTGTGTCGGCATTTCACATGGTTTGGCTATACAGTGTACAACTGCACCTGCTAAAATACCAGTGTCCTTGAGTGGTAGAAGAATTACATTTTTTTTCACCTTGGTAACGATATTTTCCCCAATGGAGATACCCGTTCCTTCACACTCCCATCATGTCTTAGACCGCGATTTACTTCTGCCCTTGGCAGGAGTAAATATCCATCAAATTTCCAGAGTGAAAAATGGTGAGCGAGGAAGTTATAAATACCCACAATCTCATCCAGTTCTGGGTGTTCACAAACTTTGAAGGCAAGAAACGTCTTGAACCACCATCTTCCCTACTCTTGTGTGGGATTTATATTTGCATATTATACCGTAGTGTTGTGATTTTATGTGCGAGTAAAAGGGCACTCAAGTTATTGATACCAACACGAAAGTCTGTTGGCTAGCAAGAACGTCTTATTCCCAATTCTGTGACAATGTTTGACCTGACACTTGATGGATTTACCTCAGGATACAAAATGTGTCTAGATTGATTTAACATATGACCTTTCAACTCGAGGTCAAGCAGGTTGATTCAATAATGCTGTCTCATTTATGAAATACAGTGCATTCCAGTCCTTTTCCCTTCACAAATTGCTGCCTAGCACCAACAGAGGTAGGATTGTTTTTGTACCGGAAGAGGAACCCTTCCTTCACCAAAACAATCCTGGGGGGCGTTTTCCTATTTCTATGTGAGCTGCATATTGCAGCACACATGGAGGGAGGAAAAGACTAGGAGAAATGAAAACATTTCTCCTCGTTACGCCTTCACTGGAGAGGCGTCAGTTTTTGGAACTGCCACAGGATAACGTGATTTTGTAAATATAGGTCAGCATCAAAATCCGTAGGTTTTAAATGGGAACCCCACGCAACGCCCATGAACACCTCCTTGACGCAAAGTAAGGCAACCCAGTGACTTGTGCTGCACGGTCTTACTCCATATCTATGAGGCAATGCAAAGACATGCAGGGTGACTTTGCTCTCCCTCATAGGTATGGTTGAGATGCTTGCGCCACCAGAGCATCAAAAAAAGTGATGCTCTGGCGATGCAAGCCTCTCATAAATAAGCCCAAAATGTTCTATACGTTTTTAGGTCTTTCACCTTCAGGTATCTACATATAAAATAATGGGCAGTATAAATGAAAAATAAATTTTAAAAATGTATTTCTCAGTGGGAAATGCACTGTAGTACATTATGAAACCTATATTAGTTAATGAATTGCAGAGGTCTGTGTGTAACCAGAGAACCACATAATTACATCTTGATTGGTGCAGTGGAGAATAGTCATGTGTATTTTTAGTGCTACAAAGTCACAGCCTGTGACGGAAAGCACTGTGAATAAGTCAATTTTTTATACTTGCATTACACACAGGGTAAGATATAATGCTGCAAAACGTGTTAATAGTTTTACAATAAAATGGTGTTTTCAAAAGGTTAAAGGTGTTTATTCGCTCCAAGCCATCATTGTGATCGTCTAAGGTGGTTGCTCTCCTCGGGCCTCGGTATGAAGGTCAGAGGGGTGCATTCACCTCAGCCCTCATCCAAGCTCTCACGTGAAGTTCACTCGTCAAATCCTTCGCTTGATGGCCAGGGGACTGCAGGGTAAAATTATCAGAGCACAGACATGTGCCTCCACCTCGGCGTGAGATTCATGAAAGGTCGAGCTTTGCTGCTCTCATGCAATGTGTTTCAAGATCGAAAGGCAATTCTAATCCGCCGGAGTTCGCATTGGGCTAGATTTTCAGTACTGTGCCTCCCACCTATTCGCGTTATCTGGGGATTGCAGGGTCCAGGTGCGGGGGCCCCAGTTAGGGTATGTGTGAAGCCGCTGAAAATGTACTACTTTGTGTTGGGACAGTGGATGCAGCCGCCTGTGTGCCAACAGTCTACAGAAGAGAAAAGGAAAGCGGAAATGTGTCTCGGGCACGCTTGGAGATGATGTCACTCCATCTGTGTCTTCTAGTCACTAGCTCAAGTTCTGTTTCCTTGTGCGACTAAAAGCGCAAGCTATGCCACACAACCAATGCTCCCGAATTAAGCTAGGGACGCTACTTTTTTTTAAATATAGTCATTTTTTATTTAAGCTTTCTTGCCCTTGAAAATTTTTCTCCATTCCAGGGTAATGGAGAAATGAAACTCCTTTAAATCTCCTATTTTGTTGCAGCCTAAAAAAGGAGGACATCTGCATGGTCTGGATGTTTATGTATTAAAAACATTCTTTCACTTTGTGATGTATTAATGTTCTATAAAGGGCTTTATATTGGGGTAGCAAGAAAATTATTTTTGCATAATTTTAGCATCCGTTGTCTTTAATGAATACAAGAAAAAAAAATACAAGATTCTCTATGCACGTTAATTTGAGAACTGCCATTCTCATACGCTTAGACCCTTCACCACGACAGTCCATCATCCAGTCCAGAAGGACCCGAAAACATAAGTCGACTGATACAAGGGTCACATCATAATGCCTTCTACTTTAATAAATAGTGACTCATTCACTTAGGAATATAAAGGTATTGTATGCCACAATATAGTATTTATGTGTGTGTACTTTCAGACTGAACATTCAGCAACATATTAGCAGTGCTCTTTTATGTACTTTAAAACCTTCAAAAAGATGGAGTCTACAAAAGTGTACTGTTAAATAGAATGAGAAAGAAGAGGAGACACAAGGAAATATAAAACAACTGGGGCAGATTTACAAAAAGGAGCCACAGCGTAGCACTACAAGCCCTTTGGCTGCCCAACGCTGCAGCACTTTCAGAGTACAGGAATGCAACATATTTACAAGGATAGGTCATATTCCTGTGCTCTCCACTGTGCTGGCGTACAAACTGCTGCCATGCGCGGGCACAGGCACCCTTGCTCCATGGTGCAAGGATGCCTGTATCATGGGGAGATTGCTTTAGTGCATGGAACACCCCTTTCACGCGAAGTGCTGCGTGTAAAGAGGCCGTATTTAGGACAGGAAAAGCCATGCAGGGTGTAAATATGGGGTAGTGTAATGCGCTGGCAGTGCCTCACAAAAAGTGACATACTGGCAGCGCAAGGGGCTTGTAAATCTGCCCCAAGGTTTTTTACTAAGTCCAACTCAAATATTGCTTTCTGCTCAAAAAGGAGGACCCAGTCCAAGTTTCAGTCATACAGTCTCCCTTTGTAGTAACTGTCATGCACTCTCTAATAAATCTGTTACGCTGCAAGGTAATTTGATTTCACGTGCGTATTTATTAAATGGGATTTTTTTTTTTATGAACATCAGTCAGACACTATTTTAAGCCCTTTTTCCTTCCTCTACAGACAATGACCAACTCCCTCTTGAAGGGCATAAGTAAAGTATTTTGGAGAAGTGGGATATGGCTTTTAAATGATCAAATAGCAGTTTGGTCAGTGCAAATCAAAGAGCCTTAAGGCAGTGAAACAAGCCATTGTGAAGTACAACATGTTCGGCGCACACAAACACAAGCTTATGAAAATGCAAACAGGGAATGGAGGCGCAGAAACGCCATCTGTGGAGGGGAAGTCGATAGTTTATTTCAACAAAACGGTCGTTTAGCATCATTTTGCATCATTCCTAAACAAGTTGGCCATGATTTGCGGACTGTTATTGGGGGTAGGGGTGGCTTCAAATGGCACAAATAAAATTAAAGGTTTTAAGTCAGCAAACACTTGCGACTAAAATCCACGTGCACATGCTGAAGGTCAATACACCCTTTCCGTCAGGGAAACCGGTGGAGCACTGGCGTTCCGAATATCTGAGGTCCGTTAGGAGTAACTGATAAATCATCCTCACCTGCAGCCTAGGCCACCTCCTTTCGTCTGTGTACGAAGACAAGCGTTGTCTTCCTCCTCTTTCCTCGCAGCTCTTTGGATGACAGCTCCGCGCAGGCGCAGAGACACGAGCTTCGCAGCTCAAGCCGAGGGCGGGCAGCACAAATCGCTCAAGGCCAACTGTCGCGCGCGAGCCTAAACTACAGCAGTACGTACGCCAGAGGCGTTCACACTCACCCCCGCCGCTTTCCAAAGTTACCTACTGCGCATGCGCATTCTTTCTAGCCTGTCAAAAGGTATGGTTTTTGCGCAAGCGTAGGGGAATCGTTCGACGGCTTGGTTAGTAGTAGCTTATGTGTCTCATTATAGGAACGGACCCAATCGGCTTCCTTAGCAACGACGTAGGAACACGTGACCATTACGTAAAGTAGAGTTCTGTTCCCGGTCTCTCTTTGACGGAGGGTCATCAGCGCTGGGCTGGGAGTCGGGACCCTTAAGCTGCCCAGGCTAATTTTGTCAACCCAACCTACGTATGTCGCGTGGCGAGGTAGCCATCGGAGTAAGCGAGCTTGTCCACAGTACGGGGGATTTGTGGATTATTCCTCAAGACATTATGGAGTGCTGGTGTCTACTACCTCAATTATTGCATGGATGTTCCTCTGATTAAACTGTAATCTATTATTGTAACTCTCAGCTTTACTTTAATGTACATATAACACGTATAACTTTCTTTATAAGCTTATGGTAAAATACAAAATGTGATCTATGACATTAACCGTTCTATTACAGATGAGGGTGATGCTTGTTGGATACCACTATCACCCACCGTGGTTTACAGAGGGCAGCCAGGAGTGCCAATGGTGAACATTTTGGAACCGTGATGCATTTTAAATGGGGAGACTAATCGGCTCTATATTATGTGGATATATAGGGACTCATTTAAGGAGGGGCAGTAATGGAAAATATGCCAACTCATGCCTCCTTATTCGATAACACTATGCCTTCAATGTTTCTCTCACTTTTGCAGAATCTCTTCACCTCTTATTTTTCCTTTTCTCGTTTTATTTTGTATATTTCTCCATTTTATTAAGGAGGAAGTGGGTGCACATACCCTTTGTTTTTCTGGAGCAATATTTTTAATATATCCATTGCTCTCCAAAAACAAGAGCTGACACCCACTGGACCTTGGTGTTAGCAGACTCATCTCAAATTTTCGAACAATGTTTGCTCACCAACTAAGGCTTGTTCTAATGCTGTTAATTTACATATTGCATTAGCATATACAATATTAAGAGCGCAGCTTGCACAAGGTTAGCTTTTGGATGATCTCATGGTAAATAAAGGTAGCTGTTTTCAGTAGTTTTGGTTAATCTGGTAACAGTTGCTAACTGTGTAAAAGCCCAACTTTAAGGTGAAGTCAGATGTTTGAGAAAAATGATGTAAAGGTCATTTTAAAAGTTACCCTTTCCCTCTCTGAAGCTTCTGGAGTTCTAGTTTGCAGTAGCTTCCAACTGTCACACAGCTGGTGAAAAGACGAGATGATGTATAAAAACTGCCCCCAGAGAAGAGACATTGACCTGGGTGTGGGAGGTGTTTTGGTCCCCTAGCAGGAAGACCAGTTGGGCTGTGCTGAGGAACTTAAATTATTTCAAATGGGCCATCCCTCTCTCAAGCAGATATCAATCAATCAATCAGAGTACTTGTAAAGCGCGCTACTTACCCGTGAGGGTCCAAAGGAGCTGAGGGGAGGGGGGGTGCTGCTACTGCTTGAAGAGCCAGATCTTGAGGAGACTTCTGAAGGCGAGTAGGTCTTGGGTCTGCCGTATGTGGGTAGGGAGGGTGTTCCAGGTCTTGGCGGCGAGGTAGGAGAAGGATCTGCCGCCGGAGGTCGTTCGTTGGATGCAGGGGACAGCGGCGAGGGCGAGGCTGGCGGAGCGGAGCTGGCAGGTAGGGTTGAGGAAGCTGAGTCTGCTGTTCAGGTAGGCTGGTCCGGCATTGTGGAGTGCTTTGTGTGCATGGGTGAAGAGCTTGAAGGTGATCCTCTTGTCGACGGGGAGCCAGTGTAGGTCTCTCAGGTGGGGGGGTAATGTGGCTGCGGCGGGGGACGTTGACGATCAGTCGGGCGGAGGCGTTTTGGATGCGTTGTAGTCGTCGTAGGTGTTTGGCTGGGATTCCTGCGTAGAGTGCGTTGCCGTAGTCCAGTCGGCTGCTGACAAGGGCCTGTGTCACCGTTCTTCTTGTTTCAGTCGGGATCCACTTGTAGATCCTGCGTAGCATGCGGAGGGCGTTGTAGCAGTAGGAGGAGACAGCGTTGACCTGCTTAGACATGGAGAGGGAGTAGTCGAGGATGAATCTTAGATTGCGTGCATGGTCGGTGGGTGTTGGTGCTGTTCCCAGTGTGGTCGGCCACCAGGAGTCGTCCCAGGCTGAGGGGGTTGGTCTGAGGATGAGGACATCCGTCTTGTCCGAGTTCAGCTTCAGACGGCTGCTCCTCATCCAAACGCGACGGCCTTCATTCCCTCGTGGAGGTTGGTTTTGGCGGTGTGTGGGTCCTTGGATAGGGAGAGGATGAGCTGGGTGTCCTCAGCATAGAAGATGATGATGAGGTCGTGATGGCGGGCCACTTGCGCGAGGGGGGCCATGTAGACGTTGAACAGCGTTGGGCAGAGGGATGAGCCCTGGGGGATGCCGCAGATGATGTCGGTGGCTTCGTCTCAGAAGGGTGGGAGGCGGACGCTCTAGGTTCTGCCGGAGAGGA
Source organism: Lissotriton helveticus (assembly GCF_964261635.1). Classification (NCBI taxonomy): domain Eukaryota; kingdom Metazoa; phylum Chordata; class Amphibia; order Caudata; family Salamandridae; genus Lissotriton; species Lissotriton helveticus. Next base: position 513,075,018 of record NC_136071.1, on the reverse strand, counting down.
AGGACGTGGTCCAGTCAAGAGCCTTCTCTTGGATTCCGGCTTCTATGAGGCGCGTCTTTAGAGTGCAATGGCAGACCGTGCCGAAGGCGGCTGACAGGTCCAGGAGGATTAGGGCTGATGTTTCGCCGTTATCTAGTTGGCGCCTGATGTCGTCTGTGGCGGTGATGAGGGCTGTCTCGGTGCTGTGGTTTCGTCTGAATCCGGACTGGGACGGGTCCAAGATTTTGTTGTCTTCGAGGTGGCGGGCCAGTTGCATGTTGACGATTTTCTCGATGACCTTTGCCGGGAACGGGGGCAGGGAGATGGACAGGAAGTTCTTGGGGTCCGCTTTAGGCTTCTTGAGGAGGGTGTTGATTTCGGCGTGCTTCCAGCTTTCCGGGAATGTCGCTGTTTCGAAGGAGATGTTGATGACCTTCCGTAGTTGGGGTGCGATGGCTGCGTCTGCTTTGTTGAATACGTGGTGTGGGCACTGGTCAGACGGAGATCCTGAATGGATGGAGTTCATGACCTTGCTTGTCTCGTCGTCGTTGACGTTGGACCAGGAGGTCAGGCGGTTGGCGCTGGTGGTGTTCTCATGGGAGGTGGAGTCTGGCGTAGTCGGGCGGCCGTGGTGTTGAAGCTGTCGTGGATGTCAGCGATCTTGCGGTGGAAGAAGATGGCTAGTGAGTCGCACGATTCTTGTGAGGGCGGGATGTCGTTGGCGCTGGGGTTGGAGAGTTCCTTTATGATGCTGAAGAGCTCTTTGCTGTCGTGTGCGTTGTTATCCAAGCGGTCTTTGAAGGAGGATCTCTTGGCTAATCTGATGAGGTGATGGTGTCTGCGGGTGGCGTCCTTGTGGGCTGCGTGGTTGGCCGGTGTGAGTTCGTGGAGCCATGTCTGCTCCAGTTTCCGGCATGCGCGTTTAGAGGCCTGAAGCTCGTCGGTGAACCAGGTGGCTCTCTTGTTGGCAAGGCTGTTGGAGGGTTTCTTGAGTGGGGCGAGGGTGTTGGCGCAGTCGTCGATCCATTGTCTGAGGTTTCGGGCTGCGGCGTCTGGGTTGGTGGGATCAGTGGGTGGGTTCTTGGCGAGGGAGGTGATCAGCTGGTCTTCGGTGACTTTGCTCCAGCAGCGGTGAGGCAGCTGTTGGGTGCGGTGGTGCGTGGTTGGTTTCTTGAAGGTGAAATGGATGCAGCGGTGATCGGTCCATTGGAGTTCGGTGGTGTGGTCGAAGGCGACGTGGGAGCCTGTGGAGAAGACAGGATCCAGCTTGTGGCCGGCGGCGTGGGTGGGTGCGGTGACAAGTTGTCTGAGGCCCAGGTTGTCGATCAGGGTGGCGGAGTTGGCGTTGTTGTTGTTATCAAGGTGGAAGTTCAGGTCCTCGAGGAGGATGTAGTCTGTGGAGGCGAGTGCGTGGGTGCTGGCGAGGTCGGCGATGGAGTCGCTGAACTGAGCCCGGGGTTCTGTAGATGAGTGTTCCTCTGAGGTTGGTGTTGGGGTCGGTGTGGATCCGGAAGTACAGGTGTTCGGCGGTGTTGAGGGTGTCGTCTGTGTGGGTGGCGACCTTGAGGGTGGACTTGTGGACGATGGCTATTCCTCCTCCGACTCCGTTGGCGCAATCCCTGTGGGTGATCTTGTAGCCGTCCGGGATGGCTATGCAATTTCGGGCGCCGAGGAGTCGTCCCACCAGGTCTCGGTCAGGAAGGCCCCATCTGGGGCAGAGGTGTCGAGCAGATCCCAGAGTTCGACGGCATGTTTGCGTGCGGAGCGGGTGTTGAGTATGCAGCGGAGGTGGTTGGGTCCAGTCCTTTGAGGTTTGGTGGTTCTGTCGCAGGTGAAGCTGCAGGTGTGCCAGGAGAAGGGTCCGTGGGTCCGTTTCGGGGCGGCCTGGAAGCAGGTGTGGTTTCGGCCAGTGTTGAGTGCGTGGAGGGTGCTGGCATCGTAGTGGATTCTGGTGTCGTGGCGTTCGCGGGGTCCAGGGGTTCTGGCGCTGGGGACGGTCCAGGCGCGGATGGGCGCGGCGCGCCCGCAGCACGCCTGCTGCGTGGCTGCTTCTCGGCCTGCATATGAGGTGGCTTGGGAGGGAGGAGCAGCTGGGAGGCGAATGGGTGTGCAGGGGGTGCGGGGCCGCAGGGATGCAGCGACGGGAAAGGGTCAGATCGGGAGGGGCGGGGGGAACTGGAGCACAGTGCAGAGGGGAGGGAATAACCCAAGAAACAAGGAGGCAGGAACCAGACAGCCAGGTGATGAGCAGCGGCGTGTGGGCGACCAGGGTCAAAGGTTACAAAAAAGTGCAGAAAGGTCACAAAAAATGCGGGGAAACGAGTGGCACAGAGGCACAAAGGTCACAAAAAAGGGGGGAAACGAGTGGCACAGAAGCAGAAAGGTCACAAGAAAAGGAAGAAAGGTCACAAAAAACGGGGGAAAAGAGTGGCACAGAGGCAGAAAGGTCACAAGAAGGGGCAGAAAAGGTCACAAAAAATGGGGGGAAATGAGTGGCACAGAGGCACAAAGGTCTCAAGAAAGGGCAGAAAGGTCACAAAAAACGGGGGGAAATGAGTGGCACAGAGGGCACAAAGAGGAGTAGAGGCAAAAAAAACGAGTACAATCGGGAGCAGAACTCAAGAAAAACGAGTGCAATCAGGGGAGCAGAAGGCACAAAAAACAGGTACAATCAGGGGAGCAGAAGGCAAGAAAAAACGAGTACAATCAGGGGAGCAGAAGGCAAGAAAAAACGAGTACAATCAGGGGAGCAGAAGGCAAGAAAAACGAGTACAATCAGGGGAGCAGAAGGCAAGAAAAACAAGTGCAATCAGGGGAGCAGAAGGTAAGAGAACAGGCACAGATAAGAATGCAGGCACAGGGGGTAGACAGGCAACAGCGGTCACAGACACCAGAAGACAGTATGGGCAGTACAGGGAAGACAGACAGACAGCGACAGTGATACAAACCTAAGGCCTACCACTGGCCACCAGGGATGAGGCGCAGGAGGTAGCCTGCGGGAGGAGGAGGGCCTCAACTTCTACAGCAGCGGCAGCTGGGGCAGGGTCAGGACACACAGGCGGAGCTGTGTGGTGGGGGAGCGATCTAGCTGCAAGGTCAAGGGTCGCAGATGAAAACTGAACAGGCCCCTTTCTTTATCCTCCAAGTCAGGCAGTGCTTAATTTGTGCAGGTGCTTAACACCGGCACTTATTTCTCAGGGCCAGGTCTATTGAGTTTTTCTCCAGGACACTGGTTGTGTTTGCCAATGCTTGATGGTAGCGTAGTTAAACACTTTTTATTATGATCTGTTTTCTATTTCTAACATACCACTGCATTACCTCTGCCTCGGAACGGAAGCGGAAGTTGAGTTAACTTGCAGTTGAACTGAGCGTATGCATATTTGGACAGGCTTATTATAAAGGGAGAGAAGTCCTTGTTCTGTTTCATTGGTATGTTTTGGATGGTAGGAGAGGGGGAGGAGGCACAAAGTGATTGAGGCAGGTTTTATTTTTTTACGCCTCCTTGCTTTGTGAGTTCCTGTTTCAAAGGTGGGAATCACCTCTTTTGTTATGCAACGCCTAAATGTAGTGCGTCAATAGTTAATTAAGTAAATTATTACAAGCAACGAGTGTGCCATTTTCTCATAACAGACTTGATGTGGCTACAGAGCATGCCTTGAAGTTTAATGTCCTCACAGCTCCAAGCAAGGTAGCAAACTAAGAAAAATTGGTGGGTTGCAGTTTAAATAATAATAAACGTGTATATAAATTGAGGGGCATTGATTTAAAAAGCTTTTATTGGTTGTTTCTAGAAATCAATACACATATATGAAACATACAGAAAGGACGTAATACACTTCCAGATGGCAAAAGGACAATCTATACATTGTAGTTCGTGTTACAGGTCATACGCTATGAAATCTTAATTGTAGGGGTAAAGGAGCCACCACAGGTTCGCAGAACAAAGAATAAGCAACGTTGAGGATGTGCCATCCCAAACAAGCAAGGAAGTAAAACACCTCAGAGAAGTCGCAAGCAACCTTAAAAAACACACAGCTGAGTTGGAAGACCGAAACAGAAGTGGGAACATAAGTATCTTCTTTATTCCGGAGGGCTCAGAGGATGCTGCGGGATCATGTGTAGCATTCTTGGAAAACTGGATACCCATGGTCACCAGAATAAAATTCCAACATGGCTTAGAAATGGACAGGGCGCATAGGATTCCAACATTCAATGCCTCAAACAGAAAAGGAAATTGCCGTTCTGCTACCAACACGGAAGCTATCCTAACCTTCGCCAGGAAAAACCACCAAGTATCTTGGGAAGGCCCTCGAATCAACGTTACACAAGACTACTCCAAAGAAACCGTAGACACAAGAAAGGGACTCCTTATGCTGAGAGGCAAACTGTTAGACAAGAACATCCAATTCTCATTTGCAGGCCAATCCAAATTCAAGATCTTTGAAAACGGCAAACCATATTTCTTTACTAACCCCAAAGACTTAATGAAGCATCTAGAAGCAGCACCAACACCACAGGCAATGGGACTATCCACAGGGATCTCAAACAAACAGAAGACTTGATATCCTTTGACTCTCTGAGACTGTTCCAGCTCTCTCCTCAATGTTTTTGTACTTGTACAAATCCTTAAATGCAGTACCTAGATGCAGAATACTACTAATCTGACGTAATCTCGATTGAGGGGCATTGAAAGTCAATAAAGTAAATGCACGGTTTTGCAATAGCTCATGAATCTGCAAGGCTGTATGGAAATCAGGAGTACCCCTTCGACCTGTCCCAAAGGTGTGTGTGTGTGTGTGTGTGCACCACAAACTAATTATCAGAGGCACGTGGACTCGAGGTGGCCAATGAGTCAAAAACGTGTTTCTCTTTTCAGTTCTACCTCCATTCTTGCTAGAGCCTTCCTTTGTATGTGTGTGTTAATTTTCTGCCATTTTTCTGACCTCAGCCTCTGTGTGTGATCTTACTCGATGTGCCATGGTTATTTTGAGCGTAAATACACCTAGTAAGTGTTAAAGTATAAGGCGTAGTTGTGAAGCGATAAATGAATGAGTTCCTTAATTTTCTTTTGTGTGGCTTCCACCTTAAGCACTTTCACTGTATTTAGATAATATTGGTGAACTCTAACTACACGGGTCTTCTATCTAACCCTAGAAAAGGTTGGAATGGAGACCTTACCTGACGAGTGCAGGAAAACGCTGAGGGGGGACTTACCATTGCTGCCGCCACCGCCAAGAGTTAAGGACTCCACCAACAGCGCCGTCGCCGCCCCGGGACTGCAATTCCCGGCAGCCCCAGCGGCGCGGCGTGCTCGGAAGACAGCGCCAGGAGGCGCATATAGCCCACACAAGCCCTCGGTGGAGTGGGGGAGTGCTCATACTGCCGACACCGCCAAGAGTCATAACGAGTGCAGGAAAACGCTGAGGGAGGACTTACCATTGCTGCCGCCACCGCCAAGAGTCAAGGACGCCACCAACAGCGCCATCGCCGCCCCGGGACTGCAATTCCAGGCAGCCCCAGCGGCACGGCGTGCTCAGACGACGTGGGAAGACAGCGCCAGGAGGCGCATATAGCCCACATAAGCCCTCCGCATCGCGGGACGAGCCGGGCGAAGCCCGGGCAAAGGGCGGGCCGTCTGTGGCCGTCTGGTGCTGGAGGAGGCCGGGCTGGGCCATCCCTCTTGGTTGGATGCTTGGACACAGACCGTTGAGATTTATCAACTATTGGTAACTTTTATCCATTAAAATTTCGGTGTGCTGTTAAAGTGACACCTTATTTGGATACTTGAACTTTAGTGTACAGTGATACATCGATTTAGGTATTAATTGTATATTTTAATTATTGTGGGGACTGATACATTGAATAGCTTGCCAACTAAGGTACTTACTGACTCCTGTATTGAGGAATTTGGGTAAAAATATCCCTACGCAGTCTCGTCCCAGCACCAGGCAAAAAGTAGCTATAACTACTACTCTCCTGAGCTTAACCGCTATAGATAAAATGTTGCAAAAAACTATAGGGGTAGTTGCATCAGCCATAGAAAATACAGAGAGGCATCTCTCACTCCCTACGGGTATGCTCCCCCCCATGCAATTTGTAAATGTATCTTCGGCTATGGTTAACTCTTCTGATTCAATGCTAATGACATCGTATGTCGGGCTTCCACTTGCTCAGAATCACGAGATTCTGTCTATACAACACAATCTGTCCCCTGACCCATCTCCCTTGCCCAGTAGACTTTCTTTAACACCCACAATGCTGCCGCTGAATGCAAATGCTGAGTCCCCTTTCTCAATCGATGATTCTGTAGGGCAGGAGGGGAGTGACGTCCCTTTAACTCCTGATCCTGTATTAATGGACAAGTCAAATAACGAAAGCCCACATTTGGTAGAATGAATGGGTACTCGCTACGATGGGCTATGGCCAATCAAACAGAAATACTTAATACAGTAATTGGCCAATGTAAGCCTGAGTTTGTGATATGCTTGGGCGAAGATTCCACTCCTTATACGCTTTTTGCATCCTTTTCAACCATCACTAATGTAATAAGGAACTCTCTTTTGAGACAGCGAAAACTAATAGAGATCAGGGAGGATGGTTCAATTCTAATTGCACCAAAGCCTATGCCCTTTTAAAGAACGAACTGCATAAAAACCCAAGAAGTATCACGGAGGTGAGGAGATTTAGGAAGGAATATAAGCTAGCTGTTAAAGATAGGAAGAATGCCTTAAAAGGAGAGGCATGGGAAGCTTTGCACGAAGCTTCGGTAAATAATGATAGTGCCGGCTTCTGGAAGATTATTAGAACCCCATTCTTAATGGATGAAACCGGTCCAAAAATAGAGATAGCAATCCCAGAGGCAGACTGGGTTGGGCATTTTTCTAAGGTATACGAGGGAGAGGAAACATTGCCTTCCCTCAGTACACATATACCCTACTCCAGTTCAAGGAATCTGGTGTTCACTATGGACGAGGTGGAAAAAGCTCTTCATGCCAGTCAGGGTGGTAAGGCTCCTGGCCCAGGCGATGTCCCCATAGATATCTTTAAGTCTATTATTCCTCTGTGGCCTCCCCTTCTGGTCCAGGTGCTAAATGCAAGCTGTACCACATGTTTCTTGTCTACCTGGGTGGAGTCTATAATCGTCCCCATTTATAAAAAAAGGGGATAGACACGACCCGGGTTGTTATAGACCTATCTCCCTGTTGGATTCTTTTACAAAGGTAGCTGGACGGATAATTTTGGACCGTCTTCTGGACTGGGCTGCTGATAACTCTATTCTATCAGATTTGCAATATGGTTTCCGGTCTGGTTTGGGAACAGTAGAGCAGGGCCTAAACCTTCTGATGCTGGTGGGGAAGTACACAAGGGCCAAGAAAGGGAATTTATTCCTGGCCTTTGTGGACCTCTCTGCCGCATTTGATTGTGTGATTCATTCTAAATTGTGGTCCTTACTGGGACAAATAGGTGTTGATGAAAATATTATTTATTTTCTTAAACGTTTTTATAATGACGCATCAGCTCGCGTTCGTTACGGCCTGACGGGGGAATGCACTGCCAAAATCCCAATTAGGAGCGGAGTCAGGCAGGGTTGTGTACAGGCTCCATTCCTTTTTAATTTGTATATAAATGGTTTGGAGGGAGTTTTGTGCAGAGATAGTTCAGATTCCCCATGCATAGACGGCCGTCCAATTCCGGCCCTTTTGTATGCAGACGATGCCGTGTTAATGTCTTGTACTCAAGTGGGTCTTCAGCGCACAGTGGATAGTTTTACCCTTTTCATGAAAGATCTGGGGTTACGGGTAAACTCCTCTAAAACATTCATCATGCGCTGTGGTAAGAACATTAAAACCAAAAGGGCCATTTTTATTGCAGGACAGAAGCTTGAGGTATCTAAGCAATTCTCATATTTAGGTATTTTATTTGCTCAGAATGAGTCATGGGTGCAAGCCGTAGCAGCCAAGAAATTGGCGATGGTACGTTCCACTGCGGCCCTTAAATCTTTTGCCAAAAAGCTAAGTATAAGACCACCTGTTGAGCTAATTAAGATCTTCAAAGCTAAATGTGTATCCGCTGCAATTTATGGGAGCGGGGTGTGGGGTTTCACAGACCGACTCCCATCCAGGTAGTTGAAAACTCTTTCCTGAAATACATACTTGCTGTACCTAATGGTACCTCAAGTTATATCTGCCACGCAGAATTAGGCATTACATTTATATCCGATTTGATTAAGCTTGAGCCTGTGCTTTTATGGCACAGGCTGTGGACCAAAGATGAAGCCAAGCTGAATAGGGATATCATGACAGATATTTTGAAACTTGAGGGAGCTATGAGGATTCCATGGCTGAGCTACGTGTTTAGGTTTTTCAAGGACCTTGGCAAACCTGAATACTTTCTAAATCCCCTTACTATCTCAGTCATTTCTAGAAAGGATCTGAGGAGAGAGGGCTTGACTCTGTTAGACACTGTAAGAACAACAACGGAGATCTTAAAACCAACTGTCCTGCAACATCAACTGATATTAACTGTTTTTAATATTTAACCCTATTTGGTTTGTGTTCCTGGTAACTATGATAGATTCTTATTATCCCGCTTCAGGTTGGGAATCTTTCATAGATTGGTTAGCTTCCCAACTGTAAATGATGGGTCGCGTGTTTTGCAGCCTTGTCCCTGTGATGATGTATCACCCCAAAGCACCATGCATGTTTTCTTATTTTGCAAATTTTATGCATTTATCAGGCATGGGATCCTATTGCCCTTTTTGAGACAGATGGATTTGCACCAATGTCGCCCGGCCTTGCTAAGTATACAATATTTGGATAATGAACGAGGGGTTCTAATAACTACAGTCTTCCTGAAAAAAGTGGTATATCACAGAAAGTCTATGATCATGTAGACCACTTTATGTATAGTGTGGTCGCCTTGATTGGAAATTCTCTATTTCTGAATTGTTGTTTATGTTTTTATATTGCATTTTTCCCACTTTTTAACATGATGACACTGTAAAATCAATTGAAGTATGATTACTTTTTAATATGTATGCTTTTAGAATTGCTTTTTTAACAGTCGAATAAAGCTATTCTTGAACTTGAACTTGAGACCTTACCAGGGTTCTGATCTGGGCTGGCTTTTGGCATGGGCTAGCTGGGCCCAGGCCACCAATCTTCAGATAAGTGCACAGAGCTGTCTCAATTAAAGTCCTAAAGACAACAACGTCCCTCTTGATTTCAATGATTCAAGATTAAAATGCTTTAAATCTTTTTTTTTCCTTGTCACAGCTGTCATTTTGCACCCCATTAAACCCCCTCCCATCTTTCTCTTACCCTCTGTTGTCACGCATCAGTACTGCTCTGGTTATTATCTGGTCTCGTGCCCTAAACATATTGCAACTATAGGCGAATCACTTTATTTTCCACAATTGTGATACTACCTGATTCATCTTCAGGTTTGTAGTGAATGAGCCACTTTATTGGTCTGATGATCTGTGATGACCCTCGATCACCACCATTGTGTACTGACTTTAGTGTGCTATGTTACTATAGCCTTAATGTAGGATGGTCTTGCATTACAATAATCTTGCTAAAGATTAGAAGGTATGGGATGTCGAGGTGCAGTGTTGTTGGTGATGGTGCACACATGTGCTCCATAAGGGATACTGAGGGATTAAGGGCATAGTGTTATTTGAGTTAGGTGAATTATGACTTTAGCCTATTGGCTTTGACGTAGTATAATATCATTCTGCTTTCCAAGTAGTAGAGGCCTATGCTTGAGCAACTCCATATTCTAAACTTCAGCCATCTTCTGAGCCTCTGTAGGTGAGAGGTTATATTTTAGATTACATGTGTTGTTCACCGGCAGTGAACCAGAGCAGACCAGTTCTTATCAGGAGGAATGTGCCTTCTTCGCATTGGCGCCATAACAAAACGCTTGGCCAGCTGCTGTTGGGTGCTTGGTGTGGAAAAGTACAGGAATCTTGTGAGAAAGGTAGGCGGGTTCTTCCAGAAGCTTCGATAGAGGATAGCATTCTATATTAGAGAAAGGGGGTCCGAGAGAGATTCTGAGATGCTGAGAGCTGGAGAGATGCTGAGATGCTGGTCTGGTGTTTTGGCGGTCTGATGATACATCACGGTGCAGACGTGCAGTCGTGTTTGTGCAACAGAGAGTCCGGAACCAACCAGAGAGAGAGGGAAAGAGAGACGGACCCTTCTTCAGATGACAAGATGCCTAAGATTATGGTGAGGTGTTCCATGTATATCTAACTTTATCTAACTATGCTTTTATTTTCAGGCTCTATGTATATGTACTGTGATGTTTAGTTATTTCTTTCTTTTGTCATCCTATTATCATGTAATAAAGAAACCCTAGAGCATATCATTTGTTTGCATTCCTTGTGAGGGAAGGTCGGGACCCTTTTTTTTTACCACGTACTTACAGAGGGATGGGCGATACCCCTCTAATGGGTAATTGTTGATACGGGAGGGAAATCGGCTCCCATCAGGGATGTCTAAATTACATTGCTAGGAGGAGCATGTGCTGTGTACCCTCTTAGATTAGGAGGTGCTGTGAATTTCTGCGTACCCTCTTGGATTGGGAGGTGTTGTGACTTGTTGTTATTTGCGAGCTCCTCGGCAATGGTCTTATATGTTGTCAGTGTTTATTCCTTTCTTGGGTAAGTATTGTGAAATGTGGTGTCTTTCTGGAGCCTGAGAAAGGATGTGGTAAGTAATGACCTGGTGACTGACAGAAGCACCAAAACATACAGAGAAGTAGGTCGTTACAAATTGGCGTAGTCGGCAGGATATGAACGTTGATTTAAAAGGGGAAATATTGGTTTGGGTTTTTTTGCAATTGAAAGCAGACTCTCAGATATCAGTTGATTTATTTGCATGGGGGTAGCCAATATGGTGTCCTGGCTCATGAGTGAGCTAATTGTGTTTGGTTGAACGAGAATTGATGTGTGTTTAAATGTGTTTTGTATAAAGGGCTTGTGAATAGCTTTTTTACTTTAGGCAGAAAGGGCGGGATCCCTTTACAGTGTTCAGTAAAAAGAAATGCATTTAAAACGTGCGCAGCTGCAACGTGAATGTAACATCTCAGAATATAACCCTGAAAGGTGGGATGATGTTTCAGACAGAGATAGTGGGATTATTTTTAATGTGTCGTTTAACGTGCACCCACAATTTGAGCATTTGCCAAAAGAGCTGAAGGAAATGTTAATTGATGCCCAGTGTGAAAATATTCCTTTGACAACGGACTTAAACGTGCATGATTTACATGTGAAAAATGTTACAAACAATCTAGTCAGGTTGCCAATTGCACAGGCTGTTTTAATTAATTCTTCAGAAGAGAGAAACGATAAGAAGACCCGTGTTTTAGAATTAACGATCACTGGGTGTGGAGATAAATCAGACCGATCAGTGCACGATACATTTTGCTTTAAAAGAAAAATGCAAGCATATGATTTTGAAAGTGTACAACAGCGAATTGTGTATGACTGGCTACTTCCAGGTTTTAAAAGTGTATTTTGTGATTTTACCCAAAAGCAATGTGCCCATTTTAGCTACAGTGAAGTGCAGGGACTTTTCAATTCAGATGCTGAACAAATGCCCATGACTATGTGCTTTGGCACACTAAAAGATACTGGACAGAACAGCGTGAGGGAAAATGTGATTTGCTTATGGGAGGTCGCACTAGTGGTAAAACGGCCCTTATAGACAGAATAGCAGTTGGGTAGGATTTCACAGAAGCAGGGTTGGTGACCCCAACAACTAATGTTTAAAATGATTTTATGTAGCTGGTGCGCAAATGTGATAATTCTTTGCCCATGACAGTTGACTGTTACTAATTAAACAAACATAGACCTTCTTTGACTGATGCTACCCCAGATATTGTTACAGAAGTACCATGAGATTTTGTATGTGACTTTTTAAGGTTGCCAATGTTTTGTCTTTTAGTTACCAATAGTCCTATAGACAACTGATAGTTTAAAAGAAAATATATATATGAAGGTGCATGCATTCAAAGGTGGGCTGTTCAATGTGGTTTTAGTTTAGTGTATTCCATTTACGAATGGAAAATTTCACAGCTTTTGGGTTGTGAACGGCTGGGAACTGACATGCTTTGACCTTGAGGAGATAACATGCATTCCACAGAGCCTCCTCTTTCCCGGGCTCTTTGTAAGGGAGGGGGGCGACTGCAAGAGCAATCTCCTCTCTGCTTGTTATGTTTGGCGAGCACCCAAATTCTTTCCGCGGAGAATCTGTGTGAGGGTGGGATAATTCCACTCCTCTGGTTAGAAAGCTTCCCTCAATTAGAATCGTAAGGAGGCTTGCCGAGGTGCTACCTCCTTATGAGGAGAGAGACAGGGCAGACAGAAGTTGGCAGGCGCTTCGCTCTTGGAATGTGAGCTCTTCGGAAGGAGGGTTTGCGAGGCAGAGCAGTCTGTCTCTGTTATGGTTGAAACTGAGCCAGCTCTGGGACGCGGACATCTCTGGAAGGGAGGGGTAGGTTAGCAAGGAGAAGAGCGTACAGTTAACTGCCCCAACCCTTCTGGCTGTGTAAGGAAAAATTAGATTTTGCCCAAATAAACTTAGAGAATATAATGCAGGTAGCATTCTTAAGCTATTCCCCAGATCTAGAGGAGAGCTTTGCAGACAGAAATTAAAATATTGGACTTTGAGAGATGTAAAAAGAAAATTATGTGCTTTTGAATTGAAGTTTTTTTTTGTAAGATGAGTGATACGTGTTTATCGTTTCAGGTTGCCAGATCATGCCGGGGTGCGTGTGGCCCTCCCCTTCTCCTTCCTTTTTGTTATTTTCGCTTGTTATTTTCGTGTGAGTGAGCCATCCCCAACCCCCCCCCAAGCCTGGAGCCAGTCCGGAGCGGACGGTGGTGTCTTATGGCTGAAGGCAGATGGGAGCTGATGATCTATGGAGAACCAGATCAGATGGGGTTCTTCCTTGCCGAGGGGATACTGAGGAAGTTGGATGCCAGAGAGCTGTCATCTACATAGATGGACTGCTTCTTTCTAAGCGAATAAGGGATCAGCAGAGTGTTCTGCAATTGGAACTGTCCCCTTCGAGTGAGGCTGACTTTAAAAGAATGAGAGCTGTGTGTCTTTCGCACAGGAGAACTGCGTGTGCACCCTGACAAGAGACAGTGGTGTTTTTTGTTTTGCTTTTTTCACAGAAAAGAACACTTTTTTACCATAGAGACTTTGTGCTGCACTTGGAGTAGATATTTTCTGAGCTACAGTTGGCTGCCTTGGCAGTATAATTTGCAGTTTCATTATTAGAGGTTCAAATGACACAAGCTGAATTATTTTTAGATATTTCACCTGAGTTATGAAGTTTAAAAAGAACAAGCAGAGAAAAAACAGTTCCTTATGATCTGCTTTGAATTCAATGTTTTTGAGTAGTCACTTCAGCAGGAGAGTTGCTGGTTCAAATATGCTTTTTAACAGTTGTGTTTTTGATTCTGAAATGCAGTTTTTCCCTTGTAGGTACTCTTTGAAATATGGCCTACAGTCTTGAATCTTTCACTCTGAAAATTTAGTTTTTTAAGGTTTTGCCTTTAAATGAGACATGCAAGGTTTCAATGTCAATCAGATCTTCAGTTAGGTTTTATTTAGTTGCTGGTTATTATGCATTGATACCGCTTTTATTGTTAACAAGTACAGTGACCCAATGATGGTTTTGTTTTTCACTCATGATATTTAGTTGCTAGTTACTTTGCAATGATGCCAATTTTGCAGTTAAAAGATGCAGTCATAGCTGTGCCTTTGGTTCAGTGATTTTATTTTTGATATATGTGAATGGTGATGTTCAAGGGTCAAGGGGTGTAATGTAGTGAATGAGCCACTTTATTGGTCTGATGATCTGCGATGACCCTCGATCACCACCATTGTGTACTGACTTTAGTGTGCTATGTTACTTTAGCCTTAATGTAGGATGGTCTTGCATTACAATAATCTTGCTAAAGAATAGAAGGTATGGGATATCGAGGTGCAGTGTTGTTGGTGATGGTGTACACATGTGCTCCATAAGGGATACTGAGGGATTAAGGGCATAGTGTTATTTGAGTTAGGTGAATTATGACTTTTGCCTATTGGCTTTGACGTGGTATAATATCATTCTGCTTTCCAAGTAGTAGAGGCCTATGCTTGAGCAACTCCATATTCTAAACTGCAGCCATCTTCTGAGCCTCTGTAGGTGAGAGGTTATATTTTAGATTACATGTGTTGTTCACCGGCAGTGAACCAGAGCAGACCAGTTCTTATCAGGAGGAATGTGCCTTCTTCGCATTGGCGCCATAACAAAACGCTTGGCCAGCTGCTGTTGGGTGCTTGGTGTGGAAAGGTACAGGAATCTTGTGAGCAAGGTAGGCGGGTTCTTCCACAAGCTTCGATAGAGGATAGCATTCTATATTAGAGAAAGGGGGTCCGAGAGAGATTCTGACATTCTGAGATTCTGAGATGCTGAGAGCTGGAGAGATGCTGAGATGCTGGTCTGGTGTTTTGGCGGTCTGATGATACATCACGGTGCAGACGTGCAGTCGTGTTTGTGCAACAGAGAGTCCGGAACCAACCAGAGAGAGAGGGAAAGAGAGACGGACCCTTCTTCAGATGACAAGATGCCTAAGATTATGGTGAGGTGTTCCATGTATATCTAACTTTATCTAACTATGCTTTTATTTTCAGGCTCTATGTATATGTACTGTGATGTTTAGTTATTTCTTTCTTTTGTCATCCTATTATCATGTAATAAAGAAACCTTAGAGCATATCATTTGTTTGCATTCCTTGTGAGGGAAGGTCGGGACCCTTTTTTTTTACCAAGTACTTACAGAGGGATGGGCGATTCCCCTCTAATGGGTAATTGTTGATACGGGAGGGAAATCGGCTCCCATCAGGGATGTCTAAATTACATTGCTAGGAGGAGCATGTGCTGGGTACCCTCTTAGATTAGGAGGTGTTATGAATTTCTGCATACCCTCTTGGATTGGGAGGTGTTGTGACTTGTTATTTGCGAGCTCCTCGGCAATGGTCTTATATGTTGTCAGTGTTTATTCCTTTCTTGGGTAAGTATTGTGAAATGTGGTGTCTTTCTGGAACCTGAGAAAGGATGTGGTAAGTAATGACCTGGTGACTGACAGAAGCACCAAAACATACAGAGAAGTAGGTTGTTACAAGGTTCTACTGATCCACACACATTTCTATTTACACCTCGTGTTTAAGAAGCAAATACTACTGTAGGTGTTCTCTTGACAGCGGTTCACTGCTCTTTGAAATCAGGTTTCTGTTATGTCAAGCAAAACAGAATAAGCCCTTACAAAACCAATAGGTTGGCATTTTGAATAGTGGAGCCACAGATGCATGCAAACGCACAATATAGATGTACACATTAACAGAAATCACATGTTCAAGCAGACAAATATCTCTACAGATATTTATGGATATGCAACCAACAAAAAGAAAGAGTGTACACTTTCAGCTCAGTCTGTTAGTTGTGCCCACATGATTGGCAGCGAAGTTCCTCTGAAGTGTAGTACCACAGCAGGGTATGACCGGAAGGCCACCGGAGAGGACAGTCTAAATGCCTAAATCATCATGCCCCAGGGCCACAAATACCAGGCCTTCTATGTCCACGCCTGCCTCTTCGCTGCTTGCACGCATTTCACATGTGCCCTTTAGAGTCTTATGTCCTTCACACAGATCTATCCTAATCTCTACTCATCCTCCCTCTTTCCAGTTTTTGCCTATGCCTGTGATTTTGCCTCATTTGTTCACCCCATATGTGAACCTTGACAGTATTTGAATTGTCGTACCAATAAAGAATCTGGGCTGGGACTGTGGCACAAAGTGAAGCGTGTGAATTTTGTACTGGCCAGGACATTAAAATACTGTTGGTGCCATTAGAAAACCGGTCAGGTGCCAACCCTAGAAAGTGCAGCAAACGTGGCAATTGCATTTGGTGTGGAAGTTTGGGGGGAGGGTGTTATGTGTTCACATCTCAACAATAGTGAGGCAGACTCAGCTGAATTTTGTGCTTTATTAGTTCAAAAGTGCACGTGGAAGCCTCTCTGAATAGTGTTGAATGTCTGACCTCATTTTGAAATAGGTGGCAGTGGGATTCTGTGTCTTATAGCCTGATTGTATAATAGAACTATTTGTTTGAAGCATGAGAGCCTGATTCTCCATCAAAACTTAAACCGATGGTATAACTGACACTTAATTATCTTTTATCAGGAATAAATATCTATTGTAATGCCACAAAACATTGTGTGATGGCATACAACTTTAACACAGTTTAAGAATAGTTATTGACTCCTGTACAGCACAGCTATGCATTGATGAAACATTCCCAAGAATGTTACAGTCCTGTCACACCTCAACTTTATATAATTAATAACTGTATATTGATAAAGCAGCGATGTACTCTTTTCTTGCTCTCCCTCAGTATCTGCTTTTCTTTCTCCCCTTCACACCTCACTCCTTCCCTTCCCTCCATTCTCCCTTCACTTTCTACCCTATATCCGCATTTCCTCTTAATCGATGTCCCCCTAACTAATTGCTTTTCATTTTTCACCTTCCCATCTTTCCCTTGCACTCTCCTTTCACATGCTCCCTGTTGTCTGCTCCTCCTTTGCCCATCTCCTCTTTCCACATTTCTTTCTCATCATATTCCACTCCAATCTTGCACTCCCAATCTCTGCTTTTCCCACTTCTCTTCACATTCCCTGTCTATCGTATCCATATTTGCCTTCAGACCTCTCATCTTTCCCCACTTTCCCTTTTAAGTTTTTCCTTATGCGCACATCTTTATATCCATTTGAGGAATCTATGTTTTATCTCACGGTCATACATTTAAATCTTGGTGGGGTCTCTTGGTCTTTCATCTTAAGAGGTCGCTAAAATTGGTACCATTGAGCTTGATAACAACATTTTTAGTTTGCTGGCAAGGTCCCTTCTGGTGAATATGTCCTTTATAAGTAGAAATTTATTTTAATCTTTTGTTTTTCAATTTTTTTACAATATTGCACTATCGTCATTCCATCAGTCCCTCCTTGACCCAGTACCTTCCATACTCTTATCTATTCCACTGACCTCATTTCTTTCCTTCGTCCCATCTTTTTTCCTTTCCTTTTTTTTTTCTTCAGCACCTCCAGCCATGCCTCCTTTCTTCTTTCCATTCTTGCTTCCTTACATCCTCATTCATTCCCATCCTTCTTCCCTTGGTGCATGTCTTCCTTCTTCCTCCATTTGTTGATTACTTTCTTTTTTCAGCTCCTTCCTTCACTATTTCTTTCATTTCTTCCTTCCTTATCCTCAACCTTCCCTTGTGCTTTTCTTCCTCGTTTCCTTTCTTCTTTTCATCAGACATCGTTCACTACCTTTCTCCTTCTATTCCTTCATTTCTTCCTTTCACATTCTTTTCTTAATTCCTCCTTCTTTCATCCATTACTTACTTATTTCCTCACTAAAGTACTCCTCTTCCTGCCTACATATGTTGCTGTCTTCATTAATGTATTCCTTCCTTCATCTATTTCTTTCAAACAGCACAGTACAAGCACACGCTCTTTAGTTTACAAAGCTGTCTCAAGTCCTCAAATTATCTTTCATAAAGCTGCATTTTTGAGATGTACACACATTCTCTAATTTGAGTTCACTCCTGAGTTATTGTCATAGGTTTTCCCTATGTTATGTCATATTGATTTGTATAGAGAACTAATCGCCCATGAGGGTATCAGGCACTTGGGCAGGTGTGTAGGGGTGAGGTGTTGCTATGAAGAGCCAGGTTTTCAGCTTCTTGCGGAACTCAAGAAGTGAGGAGGTGGCTGTGATGTGTTGAGGCTCGTGGGTGTGGTTGGAGCCAAGAAATGAAGTGGGTGAGGCCAGTGGATGAAGTGGGCGGAGCCGGGAAGTGGGTGTGGCCTTCTAGAAAAATAAGAGCACCTGCACTTAAAATTGTACAAATTAAGCATTGCAGTCAGGTAGGCACCAAACCCATTTTGGGGGTGGGGATAAGGTGCTACAGAACTGGTTTGGAGTGACAACAGACAAGGAGCTGCTGATTGCCCTGCTCACAGGTTTGAGTGGGCTTTCGGGCTCTTCACAAGAGGGAAAGTGGGGGGCACTGTAGAATTGTTGCAGTAGAGAACACAGGAACTGCTTCAAACATAGGTATGGTTAATCCTGGGGACTTTTACCATATTGGTTGCGGAGTGCCCAGAAGTCACTCCCACCTACAAGCTAGTACCAGGCATAAATGTGGCACCCCAGGGCACCGTCAGAACACTTTTAAAGTGTGGAAGGGCAAAAGAAGGATTGCACCTGCTGTTTGAGACCCTTAAGGAGACCTGAAAAGGTGGGCCTGCTCCCACTTGTACCCAGGCCAAAGAAGTGGGCTCCAGGGGTCTGTGGCAGTCCTTATGTGTAGCTACAGGGACACAACAAGATGCAAGCTGAAATGTCCCACTAACCAGTATCAACTGGACCTCACCTAAACCCTTCTGGTGGC
Source organism: Lissotriton helveticus (assembly GCF_964261635.1). NCBI lineage: Eukaryota > Metazoa > Chordata > Amphibia > Caudata > Salamandridae > Lissotriton > Lissotriton helveticus. The sequence goes on along the minus strand of NC_136071.1, from coordinate 513,056,524 downwards.
CTCTGCTCAAGTGAATCTTGCTGCCCAAGTGTTGTTCCTAAGGTCTTGGGACCCTTTGCTCTGTCTGACTTCTGCCACGTCTGAAAATCTGGGACTTGGAAAAAGTTTGGACTTTGAGACCTCCGGTTGACTGGCACAGACTTGCTGAGCCAATCCACACAAGGCCCAACCTCAGTTAGCTGAAGAAACAGGTGTACCCCCTCAGAGCTTCCCTGCAGAAAACCAATTTAATCAGGTTCTCAGTAAGAAGGTATCTGGCCTAATAGACCCCTCATTGGACACAGCCCACAGCCTTGCTCCGCTGTAGGATTTTAAGCTCCCAAAACAGACACCAAGTCCAAAGGTGTCAAACTACGGGCAGTGCGCGGTCTAGGGCCCGCCTCACATGCCTCCATAATGTGTCCCTCCACGTTTCTACCAGTGTGTGTAAAACTGCAGAGTGGTAAAGGGCATGTAGCGGCTCTTTCCCCACGTTGGTGATCGCAGTGTTCCTATCTATGATTGGGTGGGCTCATCTCTTACTAGTGTGGTGCTCTGTTAATCTGTTGTTTATGTATGGCTGAGATGCAGTATCTTCTGTCTGTGTGTCTGTGTTTTAACTGTTTTTTACCTGTTGTAGTCATTGGACTACATTACCCATGTTTCCTAGTGGCAGCTATGTTGGGTGTGCCAGGTCATCATCATCATCAATAAACTTTATTCAGTTTAACAATAAAACCATAAAAGTTATACAAACAACAATAAAACATCTACCAGAATACAGATACACAAGTAAAATTCGTCCCAGAAAATCTAAACATGGCATGATAGTACACGAATTCCGATACAAAAGATTGTTCACAACTTGCCCTAAATCTGATGGCCACCCGTAAAAAGTTAAGAGTATACAAAACAGTATCACTGAAGAGGAGTTGTAGGAAAATCAAAGCTGGTCTCACCCTCCTAAAATCCAGTTTTTTAAGAATGGGAATAATAAATAACTTTCTAGGACCAGCATAAAAAGTACAGAACATTAAAAAGTGCAACATGTCCTGAGGAGACTCAGCATCGCAGCCACAGGACATGAGGCACTGACCTCTGTGGGAGTCGCAGGGGTATGTCAAAAGGTAGTGAAAGAAGTCGAGCCCAAGCCAATAAAAATCGATCATAAATACTTATAAGCACTAGGAGATATGGCTCGGTAGTTGGCACAGTTTTCAGCATGATGTACTTACGCACACTAGGCTTACACAACTCTTTGCCCTCTCTTTCGCAGTGGCACCTTCCTAGGAAACACTCTTTAGCCCAAAGGAGATCCTTCTTGCATATGCACTCAGGGTTCGTGAAAAGTTCTGCTCTGCCTAGCCTGGAGGAGCCGACTCTTAAGTACTGAAGCCATCGAGTACGCGAGACATGGTCAAGAGAAAGACCTTCCCGTAGGACGTCTTTACTTAGTGTGTTCTCTTGCTTAGCCCAGATCTACAGCCACAAAGCCAAGGGGAGGAAGGCCAGTTCATCTGAGAGGAAAGACATCCCCAGCTCTTCATAAATGACATAGGACGGGGTGCTTTGCGGGATGGAAAGAATCTGTTGCAAAAAGGTGTTTGCAGCACTTTGCACAATCCCTACATTAATGTGGCCCCATATCTCGCTCCCGTAACTGGCCTTTGAAATACATTTGGCTTTGTTAATCTTTAAGAGAGCCCCTATTGGTTTCCCTCCCACTGTACTGGCAAAATTTAAACTAACTGCAGAAGCTTTCACAAGGTCCCCTCTCTTCTCGGTAGGCAGGGGGCACCAACTCAGGGAATCCTCAAACACTACTCCCAGATAAGAGCAAATGTTAGTCTTGGGTATTGATGAACATCCGAGTGTAAAGGTAGGCAGCTTGGCCTTATGAGGTCCAACCTGCATAATGTAATATTTGAAGTGATTAACCGCTAAGTCCAGGTCCTCCATAAATAGGGTAAAAGAGTTCAGGAGAAATTGTAGACCCCCCTAGCTGTCCTCGCCAGAAGGATAGCATCGTCCGCATATAAGAGGAACGGCAGGCTACGCTTACCTACCTGGGGACAATCAGCTTTTGTGGCCAAAAGGGCCTTCGCTAGGGAGTTTATGTACACATTGAAATGGAAGGGTGCTAGGATGCACCCCTGATGCACACCTCTCTTAATGTCAAACTGACAGGACGCTTTCAAGTCCTGTGAATAACGGACAACCGCCCTAGAATCTTGGTGAAGATTCCTCCGAAATTAAATAATGTTACTATCAATGCCGATGGAGGACATCAACTGCCACAGCTTGGACCTGTTAACACAATTGATTGCTGAGGTCAGGTCCATGAATGCTAGATATATGGGTCTGGAACAGGGCGCAGCGTACTTCTTCAGAACCATGTATAGATTTAGCACTGTTCCACAGTGGAACGACCTGGGCGGAACCCATATTGGATCTCGGCCAAAAAGTTGTTCTCATCAGCCCAGGATACAAGCCTGTCAAGAGGCATGCAACCCACCACCTTCACCAGGAGGGAAATGGGCCTACAACAGAAGGTACTGTCCCTATCTCCCTTTTTAAATACCAGAACTATAGTCGATAGAGCCTAAGAATCTGGGCAACCCACCTGAACTGCAGCATAGATTACAGCTGTAAGTGCAGACACCCAGGTTTCTACGTGGGCGATATAGAGGTTAGGCGGGATCCCGTCTGGCCTTGGAGCCTTGTTTTTAGACTGTCCCTATTTTGAAGGAGTGAGGAGTGCCTTTGTTCTACCTGCCCTGGGGAAACCTCTCTTGACCACTGCTAGCCGCACCTGCTTCGCGGGTGCCGCGTCGCTGCGTGAGTCGGGAGGAGAATCTGGACTTGGGCTTTGATGCTGCCTGACACCCGGGGCTGAGAGGAGACGGAGCGCGCAACGGATGCCTGCAGGGACTCGCTGTTCCAGGAGTCCCTGCGCTGATTCGTAACACCTGCTCCAGCGCTCTGCACCCAGCCCCGCCCACAGGTCCCTTCACGCACATAAACCTTGGAACTGACCCTCTCACTGGGCATCCTGTTTTGAAGGAGTGAGGAGTGCCTTTGTTCTACCTGCCGTGGAGAAACCTCTCTTGACCACTGCTAGCTGCACCCGCTCCGCGGGTGCCGCGTCGCTGCGTGAGTCGGGAGGAGAATCTGGACTTGGACTTTGATGCTGCCTGACACCCGGGGCTGAGAGGAGACGGAGCGCGCAACGGATGCCAGCAGGGACTCGTTGTTCCAGGAGTCCCTGCGCTGATTCGTAACACCTGCTCCAGTGCTCTGCACCCAGCCCCGCCCGCAGGTCCCTTCACGCGCATAAACCCTGGAACTGACCCTCTCACTGGGCGTCCTGTTTTGAAGGAGTGAGGAGTGCCTTTGTTCTACCTGCCGTGGGGAAACCTCTCTTGACCACTGCTAGCGGCACCCGCTTCGCGGGTGCCGCGTCGCGGGTGCCGCGTCGCTGCGTGAGTCGGGAGGAGAATCTGGACTTTGGCTTTGCTGCTGCCTGACGCCCAGGGCTGAGAGGAGACGGAGCGCGCAACGGATGCCAGCAGGGAGTCGTTGTTCCAGGAGTCCCTGCGCTGATGCGTAACACCTGCTCCAGCGCTCGGCACCCAGCCCCGCCCACAGGCCCCTACACGTGGTATATAGCAAGCTCGAACAACCGCTGTGCCGGAGCGCGCGGGAGCGTCCCGGGAGAAGCCCGGGACAAGGGCGGGGCAGTCTGTGGCAGTCCGGGGCTGGCCAAGGCTGGGCTGGGCCACCCCCCCCAAAGTCCGGTCCCATACAGGTACTAGGAACCACGGATTGTATCTAGCACTACTGTAGCAGTCCAGTTGCCGCGTGATTCTCATTGTTGAGTGTTGTCTCCATGCCAATGGCAACTCGATCATGCAAGGGAATGAGGGCATGGGGAGGCTCAGTAAGTGGCACTATGGACCAATTTATCACTAGGGCGTTTTCAGTTCTCGAGAAAGAAATTGCCATCACTGAGCGCCGCGTCTTACTCGAACTCCTTAATCGAAAACGCTCCTCCCTTGGGCCACTAGCAGGGGCCATTTCGCCCGTTCATCTAGTTGAGCATATTGATGTAATCTCTCCTAGTGTAAATCTGCCTAGATCAGAAGCCATAAGGGTTAGCCTGGACAGACTAAATGCCCTAGAATCTCGCAGGCATTCGGGCATCCGGCCAGTCTCAGGGCCTGCCTCGCTCCTAGTGCTTCACGCCCCGAGTGATAATTGCATATCCGTTGAGGGTACACCCGCACTATCTGATATGTCGGTTGTTAGTGGAGTTAGCGCAGTTCCCAGTAAAAGGAAAAGGAAAAGACCCATAAGCTATCCAAAGGTTTGTTATCTCAAACCCTCCCAAGAAGTTTAGGGGTAAAAGCTATAAGGGCTGTGTGAAACCCATGGGGCAGGGGGCGGTTAATAAGCAGACCCCCACCAGACTACAAGGGTCCTCCCCGACTGGTGGTCATACGATAGTCGCCCCAAGCGAGCTGGTGAATGCTATTTTAAAACCTACTCCCATTGCAGACACTTCACCCGAGATACCATCTATTGCCCAAATCGAGAAAATAATGAAATCTTTGATCCTCCCTGTACTTGAAAGGGTGAAAGTTTTGACGGAGCGGCTGGATAGATTCGAGCAAGCCACTCTAGACAACTTCTTTTCACTCAAGTCCTTAATTAAATTACATTCTAAAAACAGGGAGGGTACGCTAGAGCTGAATAAGGACCCTCAGTTAGATATAACACTCTTAGAGACGATGGCACCCATAGCGCCAGGGGTAGCCTCAGGGTGTAAAGTGTGTGCGACTACTTTTGTACAAGGTGGACCTATTCGCAACAGTGCCCAAATAAGCCCCAATGGTAACTCGAACTTGGATAAAGGGCCTAAAGGGTCCCAACAAGGTCTCTCTGCCAAGAGCATGGCCAATATTACTACCGGGGAAGGAAGAGGGAGCAAAAAAAGCACCCCATCTGTACCAGCTAATCTGCCCCTTACGGTTAAGAAGGGAGATACAAACCTTCCCCACATTAATCTACCTCCTGAATGCCAACCTTATGTAGTGGTTCTCACTGGGGTCCCACAGCACAAGGCCGGTAAACAGGAATCATACAATGAACTTAAAAACAAAACCTTGTTTTGGCTGAATGAGAATAGACCCCTGCCTAGCTCATTTGACGGTCAGGTTGTTCATGTTAGAAGGGTCAGTTGGGCTGGAAACAGGAACAAAGACATGATGGGGGATTGCTTTCTGGTCAACTTTAGGGATGCTAGGGTTGCTAGGTATATTTGTAACCAACAGTCTGCTATGGGCAATATAGGAATTGGTACATACGATCTTAGCTATTTCCAATTCCACCCAGCTCTCCTCCAGAATGCCAGTCACCAGTCCTGGGGTGGGTTGTAAAGAGGTTTTCACCCCTACGGTTTCCAGACCCACAGGCACAACACAGGCCCAGGAGCCTTCAGGATGGGGCCTAGCTGCTGACTTGGCGCTTACTCCTTAGTCGTGAGGCCACTAGCTGCAGTTGTTAAGCGTGGGTGTAGTAGGACGACTGAGTGTAGTGTACTATATGGGCCTTTATACTCTGCTGCTTTTCATCCCTCCCCCCCCAGCGGGCCCACAAACAAGTCTGTGCTTTCCCATCCCCATCCTAAGACTGACTGTAGGCCGGTTGAGACGGAGGATACGCCTCCTGAGATTTTAACTGGGCTTAGTATGCTCGCCACACAAAACCAATCTCCCCCTGAGCAAGCTAGTGCGAACAGCGATGTAAGGGTTCTCAGTAGCTGGTATTTCCAGAAAACTAGAGCTCCCAGACTGGAATTCCTTTATTGAGTCCTTTATGATATGTATCTTCCAAGAGACTTGGAGCTTGGAGCCTTGTCATAAAGGTGGTTATACCACGTATTTTGTTCCAGCTATTCCCACCACTAGAGGGAGAGGTCACCCCTCAGGAGGTCTCCTAATATGGGTCAGTATTTCTCTGGGTTGCCATATCAGGCACAGAGTAACCAACTCTCCTGACATACTAAGATTATCAGTCATGGGGCCCCACAGAGGGCGTACTCTGTAGATCTTTAACATCTATGCCAGAGGCCCCAAGGGTGGTTTACCATCCCCAACCATCTCTGGGATTGAGCACGAACTTAGTCAGTGTAGTGTCAACATGTATGTCCTGGTCGCAGGGGACTTTAACTGTACTTTTGAGCCCCTTGAGGCAGAGGACATTTTGGGTACCTCTGATGAGGATGCCAGGAGGGGCATCCCATCCTTGACATTATTGCCCATAAAGAGGTGGTCCCAACGGGCCAACCAGCTTAACTCCCTAACACTGGAATTTGGCTTAAGGGCAGTGAATGGCAGATCAACATCGGACCCGTTTGGTGCCCATACATTCAACAGGGTCGACCATTCGTCGAGGATAGACTATATCCTACTTGACTTTAAGCTCTGGAGTTTTATGCGTGATATGGAAGTTCTGTCCACTACGGACAGCGACCATAATCCGCTATCTTTGATTTTGCGCCCCCTGTGGTCGCCCTTTTCTGGCCCGCAGGTACCATCTGCAATTCGGTCGACCTCAGAAGTTTACCCCTCAAACTGTGGGAGGCGCCTCAAATGGTGTAGGGTCGCCTCAGATGCGGGGAAGGTCCAGATCATAGGGGCTCTTATGGATGCGGCCCGGTCCAAAATGGAAAATACCATCATGGGATCTTCAGAAGTATCTTTACTTTTCGGTGACACCATAAATGCCCTGGGAAACTTATCTATAACACACAGCAAGGGTCTCCCTGCAAGAGAGCGACAGAGTCCCAAGGGCAACCCAGGGTGGTACTCTAAGAAATGTCGGCGGATGAAAACTGCACTTTTGGAAGCAGTCAAACATAAGGGTCCTGAGCTGATCCGGGCTGCTAGGAAGAATTATAAGCTCTCTATTAGTGAAGCAAGAAAGGATTGGGAGGGCCAGTTTTGGGCCGACCTAAAGAAAGCCAGCGTGGGAAGAGACTCTAGGGGTTTCTGGGATGTAGTACGGGCTAAGAACAGGCTGATAGCTCAGTCATAACATGCATTATTACTGAGCAAACGTGGTTTGATCACTTCTCTCTTCTTTATAGTTCTAATATGGACGACAGGCAGGGCCCTATCTCATTACCATCTATGGACCCCTTTGGGGTGAATGAGGCTCTTCACTTTACAGCTAAGGAAGTTTAGAATGTGATAAAATCCCTAGTCCCAAACAAAGCAGCAGGTCCAGACGGAATTCCGGGGGACTTGCTTCAGCTTAACCTTAAAGTATGGGGGACGCTTATTTCTTCCCTGCTCCACGCTACTTACTACGGAGCGGCAATCCCAGACTCCTGGAGGGGGGCCAAGGTCGTCCCAATCTTCAAAAAGGGGGGTCGGGATGACCCAGCTAACTATCGCCCTATAAGCCTAATTGACTGCACACAGAAGGTTGCAGGAAAGGTGGTCTTAGGGAGAGTATTCCTATGGGCGGATGATAACCAAATCCTATCAGACTTCCAAGCAGGCTTTAGGTTGGGCACCAGAACCATCGAGCAGGCATTTAGACTGCTGCTCATATACTGGATGGTAGTTGCACTAGGCAAAGGCAGTCTTTATCTCGCTTTCATCGACCTGAAGACTGCCTTTGACCTGGTGCCCCGGGATCGCCTCTGGGGGGTACTGTCAGACCTGGGTATGCCTGCGTACATCTTGTCTTTATTGGTGAAGCTCCATACTGGAAACTTTGCCCAGGTGAGGTGGAGTATTCAGGGCCAGAAGACAGCAAGAATACCAGTGAATAGGGGGGTCCGCCAGGGATATGTTCTCGCTCCAACTCTGTTTTCACTTTTTGTGAACTGAGTTGTGGAGCACCTTCTAACAAATCCCACGGATGCACCTTCCCTGGCGGGCAGGAAAATACCAACCCTCCTATTCGCGGATGATACCCTACTCATCTCTAAATCTCCTGTGGGTCTACAGAGCCTTCTGGATAGTTTCCAGTCCTTTTGTACAAGTAGGGGGCTCAAAATTAACACTGATAAGACCAAATACCTGATATTGAACCCCCCCAAAAAGCTTGGACGTCCACCTATCTTAAACCAGGTGCCTTTGGAAAGGGTCAGGGAATTTGACTATTTAGGCATCCGCCTATCTGACACCATGCAGTGGAACTCTCATCTTCAGAAGATGCTGTTGAGCCACAAAAGGGTTGTAGGGGCTCTCCTTAAAGAACAGCGTTCGTCTTCATTTAAACCCATTGCAACGGTGTTGGACATATATCAGGCGAGAGGTGTTAGTTCAGCACTCTATGGGGCAGAACTTTGGGGATCCCACAACATTGACCAGCTATCTAGATCCGAAAACAAATTTTTGAAGGACTTGATGGCCCTTCCTCAGAGTACCCCGACTTTACCTCTGCTATTTGACATGGGGTGCCGTGCAATAAAAGACCAGGCACAGCTCCGCCCTTTATTATTATGGGCTCGTCTGTGGAATGTACCCGAACTTGCCAATAATGCTGAAGGTTTATCTGAATAATTGTCGATGCCTGGATGGTCCAAAATTAGGTGGCTTAGGGATGAAAAATTCTTGCTTGGAGAGTTGGGGCTCGGTGATGCTTGGGTCTCTAGAACTGCTCCCCCTAAATCTGCCCTTAAGAAAATTTACTGGAGTTGGATATTTAATAAAAGCAGTTCAGACCGCAAACAATGTAGGACAACTATTGACTTTCTTAGGTTTAAGGATGTGGCCCTCCGCGAACCCTACCTTGATACAATTTTTAAATCTTCAGACAGGGCTCTGTATTTTAAGATTAGAGTAGATATGCTTCCTGTGGGCGAATTGACTGCACGCTGGAAAACATCGGCTCAAACTTTACCCTTTTGCCTTTTTTGTGTGACCAGAGTGGAGTCTGTTGCCCACTTCCTATTGGAATGCCCATCCTACAAATCCCCAAGATCTATGTGGTTAAAACCATTGTGTAGGGAGTTGGGCACTAGACAGCATATAGTCGCTCTGCGAATTTTGACTTCTGACACCCGGTCCTTATATGTGCGCGGAATGGCAACGTTTTTAAGATGGGCATGGTCGATCAGATCTAAAAGGCTTAAAGAAATTGTTTAATTGTGGTCAATGTATCCAGACCTTCTTATATATTTTAATGTTGTTGCTTTGTTCATTATTTTTATAGATTTGCTGATGCTATGTATGCGTTATGGTTTTTAACTTGTTGTTTCTGTTTTTATGCAATGCTTTTTAAGATATGTTTTATCGAAATAAAGCCTATTGACTGACTGACTGACTGACAGTCCCATTATACCAGTTTTTACCTCTTGGGTGGTGAAAATAAGTTCCGCCTTGCCTTCCACCCTCTCCTGCTCCTCAATTGGGAGGGTATCCGACTGGAAGAAACACTCGAAGTGATGTACCCAGTCATCATCCGTGATGTGGGCGTCCAGCAATTTAACATTATCTTCAGAAAAAAGTGGGCTGTTTATAATGCCCCAGAACATAGTGCTATTACGCAGTGTGCTTGCCTCCACTAAATCAGACCAGGCCTCCTCCTTCTGGGCGGTCTTACAAGTTGCTAGCAGCCTTGTATGCTTCATGTAACCATTTGACTACCACCAAATTTCGGGGATTAACCCTCAAGGCCTGTCTCAGGTTCCTGGGGGACTGGGAGCACGCAGAGTCAAACCGTCTTGGCCCTAGTTGCACACGACCCCCACCCGGGGCCCGTAGTACCCTCCTTATAACAGTGGACATAGTTCCAAAGGCACCCAAGATGTCCGAGGCACTTGCCTCACCATCAATACAGGTAGCAAACTCCCTGCAACACTGAGTTTAGAGGGACTTGTGGAATAGCTCTAGGGCAATACAACCCCACTTTATACTGCTCCCTGCTTCCACCACTTTGAGAGGGCCTCACCCACCTTGGTATGTCCATGTACTTGGTACCATCATGTTGAAACACAGATGGGGTTATGGTTGCCACATTCACTTGCCTAGACAGAAAAATCAGTAACCAGGGGAAAGAAAGGGGTAGATACAAAGGTAAAGTCTATAAAGGTCTCACACCCTCTCCCAGTAAAGGTGGGAGCGATATCTGTTTTCCCCGGGGGCAACTTGTTTATGACTGATGTTAAATCAAATTCGAGCAAGATGGAGTTAAGCTCAGCACCCTCGGAAGTATGTTCCATATGCAAGCCAACTTCACGTGCACAGCTATCGTTTCCAGACCACCTTGCCTGATGTCCCCACACATATGAATATTAAAATCCCCTGTTAAGAAGATATAATGGTGACTCAGACCTTTCAAGAAGCTACCCCGTAGTACAGACCCCAGCTGCGTTATGCTACCCTTGGCCTGGTGTGTGACTCCCGCGTTGTAGAAGTTTACCAGAAGGAGTTTGCTCCTACCACTAGACAGCACCATCACATGCAAGTTTTGGGGAAACATGTAGTGAGATAGATGTCAAGGACAGCTATCGAGACAAAGGTGATGAGCCCCCCCCCCCCTAGCTCTCACTGACCTGGACGGAATAGCTGGAACGAAGAGGGTTTCATAGCCTTCCAGGTGATAGTTGTTCTCTACAGTCCAGGTTTCCTGGAGGCATATCATGTCAAAACTCTTCACAAGGGCCAACCATTCAGTATTCTCAATCTTACTTGCCAGCCCCCCGATGTTCCAGGAAAGAAACGTATACCCTTCATTCCCACTCAATACCTGTGCCTGTGACAGGACGTTTCCGTGTGAAACGGGTACCACGGGGTTCACGGAACCCACACAAAGTCAATTGCAATCATCCAATAAACTCAAAGGGATAAACCTATTTGCTGTGCTTACCCCTGTATTCCCCTCAGAATGGCTCCTGTGGGCTCCCTCATAATGCCACTCATGTTGGGGCCCAAGTTGGTAATTGTTGGATCTATAAAGGAATCCCAAGGTCTATTTAGCCTGCCACACCCTAGTCTCAGGGCTCACTATTCAGCTGTAGCGCTTCGGGTTTGGAGGGCCTTCCCATTCCAGTGTGGGTGCTTGGTCGTCGGTGCCTTTGTTTCTTCGCCAACGGCAGGCGTGGTCTTCTTTGCAAGGAGTTGCTCTTCTAGATCGCTGCTGTCTTCTCCAGGTCTCCGGGGACGTCCCTTGGTTGGTTGGAGTTCCGGTGGCGTCCTTCATCTGGTTCGGCTGTCTGCTCCTGCAGTCTTCCAAGCCATCTCCTGCAGTCTTTTGGTTGCCAGTTCCTGCAGTCTTCAGGTGAGGCAGCTGGCTCCCGCAGTATGCCAATTCATCAGTAGGATCCTACCATTCTCAGCTGAGTCTTTATTGAGAAATGTTTATTCAGAGTAGATCTTACTCTGCACTGGAAGAATAAGAATATTTCAGAAGTTTTAACTTGCGGCTGTAATTTGATGTGTTTCTTTTTTTTTGTTTGGTTTATGATAATTGGTGAATATTGAATAGGAGCACATAAGAACAGTTCTGCATATCCTGGTTTATACCATATCAAAGAGCAGTATATAAATGTTGTAGTTTATGCTCATGTTTTAATGAGCAGCCTTTACCAAGACCACCTTTACCTCGTCATTTAAAAACACACACACACATATATATATATATATATATATATATATATATATATATACTTTGTTCTTTAACTTGTTGATTTAAGTGCTTCCTTTGATCAAATTTCCTCTGGTTCTTTTGCACATACCAGAGATTTCCCGTGTATAATTTTGTTTTGTGTATTTTTTGTATATTATTTTCTTTTGCAGGTCTCCTTTCCTGCTGTTCCCTTCACATTCCCTTCTCCCACTTGGCCACTCTAAAGCTCTGTGCTATAATAGCATGCTGAGTTGGAGGTGACTGGAGGTGGGTCCTTGTAGCATCATGTGCAGATCCTGAGGAAGAACAGCCACTCTGACAGAATAGTGAGCCCACAAATGTAATTCCTCCCGGTCTACACAAGGGTTACAATGGCCTTCATAGCTGATCTCCTGATGGTCTTCACCCAAATACAAAGAGATTTAGCTGAAGCTAAATTTGCAACTGCAGCACTGTCTGATAAAGTGGAACAATTACAGCAACAAGGTGTTTTTCTTTTGCCACAGAACATGACGCACTCACCTCACTCTGAATCACACCTGCCTACCAATATTGCTGTTAATATTCTGACACAAATTCCTTTAGCACCCCCTGAGCGTTTCTCTGGAGATGCTAATAAGGTGCAAATATTTCTCACACAAGTAGAATTACACTTCAACTGTAGGCCTAGTACATTGAATGAGCCAGAATCCAGAATAGCATTTTTAATGTATTATTTGTCTGGTGATACTGTGATGTGGGCTGTCCCTTTAGTGCGTCAAGATAGTCATCTGTTATATAATTGGAGATGATTTGTGGGAAGGTTTGAAAAAGTTTTTGATCGTCAGGATGTTACTCTATCGGCTGATAGAGAATGATTGGAGTTGAAACAGTTAAATAAAGACCTTATTATTTATCTCTCTCAGTTTAATCGCTTCATAGCTGAAACAGCCTGGCCAGGGGGAAAACGGTCCACGTTGTTTTATCAAGAGCTGAAAGATGTGTTAGCCCAAATTGATCCCTAACCTAGTTCTTGCTCTGAATTGATTAATTTAACCTTGCATCTAGTTCTTCGATTATCAGAAAGGAAGGGGGACAGAAAATGGCCAGAGAAACCAAATTGGCGCATAGAGAAATTAAGAGTACAAACAACAATGTCTGAGACCTTGCCAGAACCTATGGCAATCAGGAGATTTAGACAACCATTGACAAAAGAAGAAAAGGAGACTCGGCGACGGAAAAGACTATGTCTTTATTGTGGTTGCAAAGGTCATTTTGTGAAAGAGTGTCCCATAAAACCTAAAGTTAAGAATGGGAGTCCAAAAAAGGTCACAGCAACTTTAGAAACAATGGCAGAAAACTAAGTCACCCAAGAGGTTTGGAAGGAGATTTCATGAGTATACTCGCCTTCCCTTCCGTCAATTCATTTGCGTCCCATTACAACGCTGATTTTTTTCTACCAGTTCACATATGTTTGGATGAGGTGAAACATTCAGTGCAGATATCAATAGACTCTGGTGCTACTGGTCATTTTGTAGATCATGCAAGAGCACAACATTTGAACATCCCATATATCAGAAAAGAAGTGCCAGAAACCGTACAAGCTGTGGATGGAAAAATGTTAACAGGTGGACCAGTAACAAAACAAATCATTCAGCTTCATATGACATATGATGACTGTAATCAAACAAAATATTCAGAAATAATTCAATTTGACGTTATTTAAGCCCCTCAATATGGGTTTATTTTAGGGATGCCTTGGTTATGTTTACATAACCCCATGATCGATTGTCAAAACTAGGACCTTCAATTCCAGTCTCTTTATTGTTTGACGCACTGTTTGCTATAAGACCAAAAACAAGTGCAAGGACATATTGCCACAGCTGCTGAAAAAGATATCAAGCTACCAGAACTTTACTCAGATTACGCAGGTGTGTTTAGTGAAGTGCCACTGAATTCAAGCTAACCAGGCTGATGAGGGGTGTTACCCCAAAACCGATCCCAGGATGCTTGTTCCCGGTCCAAGGAAGACCTGGCTTGGCAGTTCGGGCTGGACTGTTCCCATGAGGCACAGGTTCAAGACTGATTTGCATATAGCTGGGTCTGAACTGGGGTGACGAAGTGAGCTAAAGAACAATGATGGATTCATCCCTGATCTGTGACTGGGGGTGAGTGTCTGAAAAGTTTCAGCACCCACCATCATCTCTTTGTGTTTGCTTTGTTCGCCCTAATTTGGCAGGCTATGCCCAGACGTGGGTCCTTTGCTCACTTTGCCACTGGATTCAAGCTAACCTGGCTGATGAGGGGTGTTACCCTGAAACCTGTCCCAGGATGCTTGTTTCCGGCCCAGGAAGACCAGGCTTGGCAGTTCGGGCTGGACTGTTCCCATGAGGCACAGGTTCAAGACTGATTTGCATATAGCTGAGTCTGAACTGGGGTGGCGAAGTGAGCTAAAGAACAATGATGGATTCAACCCAGATCTGTGACTGGGGATGAGTGTCTGAAAAGTTTCAGCGCTCCGTTCATTATCTCTTTGTGTTTGCTTAGTGAAATGAAGGCAGCAAAGTTACAACCACACAGATTGCCAAAGAGACCTGTTACCCAAATCAAGTGTCCCTAACTGTCGGATCTATGCATTATCAGAGACAGAAAACCAACATTTGCGACAATACCTTGATCAGTATTTAGACAATGTGTTCATACGGCCATCACGTTCTCCTGCAGCATCTCCTCTGTTTTTTCATCCCTAAGGCCAATGGGGAGTTAAGAATGTGTATAGATTACAGGGCGTTAAATAAGATTACCATAAAAAACTAAGTACCCCTTGCTTCTTATTCCAATGTTGTTAGACCAAGTAAAAACTGTAATAAATTACACCAAGTTAGATCTTCGAGCAGCGTACCACTTGGTTTGAATAAGAGAGGACCGCTTTTAAAACACGGTATGGTCGGTTTGAATACCTGGTAATGCCTTTTGGTCTCTGGAACGCTCATGCTGCATTTCAACTTTTTTAAATGATGTTTTACGAGAATGTTTAGATATATTCATCATTGTGTACATTGATGATATATTGATATATTCTGAATCGGTAACCATACATGAAGTCCATGTTATATTATAACATTGTATAAAGCGCACAGCTGCCCCAGCAAAGGGGCGTCCCGGCGCTGAAGCAGAAACTGCAGGGCTACTGACTGGAAGACCAGCCTATAGCGGAGGGAAAAGGTAGTTTTGATTGCCTTACGAAATGCCAGATTGCTGCGAATATGAAAAGCTAGCTCGTTTCAAAGTTTTGCTGCCAAAGTGCAAAAGGAACGCCCGCCGGCACGAGCCCTCCACCCGAGGAACAACCACCTGATGCTGCCCCATCGAACGAAGTTGCCGGGCAGTAATATAGGATACAAGCAGAATACCTGGCTTAGAAAAATTTCAAATTTTAAAAGCAATGCAAAGAGACTTAAACTCTACGTGTTTGGCAATAGGCAGCCAGTGTAGTCGGCGGATAGCACTCGTGGTAGAGCAAGTTCTAGGCAGGCCAAAATGGGTTCTGGCAGCGGCATTATCGACCCTTTGCAATCTCAGAATTTCAGTTTTATTCGTCCCCAAATAGAGTGAACTAGCGTAGTCTAATCTAGACAAGATGGAGGCCTGAACGATAACCTGCCTAACGGACGGGTCGAAAAACCCCAGCAGCGGTTTCAGCCCTCACAGTATGCCGAAACAGCTTCCTGACACTTTCTTAGTTTGAGTCTGAAGCTAAGGGCAGAGTCCACCCAGACACCTACATTTTTCAGTGTTCGCTCCAAAGCTCAGGATCTCTCCCTACCAGCAAGACCTCGGACTTGCTGGCAGTGAGCTGGAGACAGTTGGCAGTCATCCACTCAGCGACAGCCTCGGGTTGCTCCCAAACTTACAAGCATCCCGTGCGGAGTCGTCGGAGAGTGCGACAACCAACTGTGTATCATCTGCATATAATACTGCTGTGAGCCCTTTGCTCTTGGCCACCACTGCTAACAGTTGGACATATAAGTTGAAGAACGTTAGGCTCAGAGCTGAGCCCTGTGGCACCCCCGTGTTTGGTAGTATGGGTCCTAGAGGCAAAAGGGGGAGCTATTACCTGGAAGGTCCTCTCAGCAAGAAAGGAGGCAAACCAATCAAGGGCAGAGTCCACAATGCCTACCTCCTCCAACCGCTGCAAAAGGGTCTGGTGGTAAACCGTGTTAAACGCAGCACTGAGATCTAATAGGATCAGTGCCAAAGTGCGACCCTCGTCAAGAGCCTCCCTCAGATGTTCGTCACCGTTAAGAGAGCAGACTCCGTGCTGTGACCTGGACGAAAACCATTCTGGGAAGGGTCCAGTGTGTTGTTATCCTCCAGGAATTTAGTCAAAATGGAATTAATATAGGCCTCAGAGATCTTAGAGACCCACAGCAGTAAAGAGATGGGACGAAAATTCTCTGGTTTCGCAGTGCCGAGGTTGTTTTTTCTATTAACAAAGGAACCACCCTAGCTTGCTTCCAAGTCCTGGGACCTTACCATAGACAGGGAGAGATTAATCACCTGGCCCAAAGGTGTAAGGAGCACAGGCAATGATTTCATGAATTGATCAGGCTTAAGAGGGTCAGCCGGGGACCCGTATTTGATCTTCCTACAAAGCACCGACAGCTCATCCTGAGAGATTGGCAGAAAGACAGCCAGAGTGTGCCTAGGAGGCAATCTAGACATAGGGTCAAGACACATAGCAGTTTGAGGAAAGCTCTTATAGATATTATCCACCTTCTTAATAAAGAAGGAGGCGAGAACCTCACATTGCTCATCCGACAATATCAAGGGCGCTATGGAAGCTGCCAATGATTCAAGATCTTTCAATATCGAAAAAATACTTTTGGAGGGATTGCTACTGTTCGTCCGTAAAATCGGTGATATTTTTTTGTGGCTGCCTAATAACACTCCTTCAGAATAGGATCATACGCCCGTCTCCATGCTCGCTCCCGCTTTTTGCAAACTTTACGCAGGGCGGTGAGTTTATCATTGAACCAAGGACTAGATTTGGTGTTTCGACTTTTAGACCACTTTGCAGGGATAAGAGAGTCCACAGAGCGAAGGATCCAATCTGATAATGCTCTGTCGGCCACCTCTGGATCATCTGGCATACTGAAAATAGTAGTAGCAAGGAGGCAGTGAAATTGATTGATATTTAATTTCTGCCAGGGACGGCTAAATAAGAGCTTCTGAGACATCTTCCGGGCGGGCCAAACCACAGAGAGTGACATAGGTATTAAATAATGGTTGGACCAGCACACCGGAATTGGGATATGGACCGTATGAGAAGAAAGATTAGAAAAGACTGGATCCAAAAAATGGCCCACGGGGTGAGTGGGACCATGAACCAGTTGAAACAACTGGCACGCCGCAAGATCGGCTAAGAAATTGCCCATTTCCGTATCCTGTGAACTGTCAAGATCCAGATTCAGATCACCGATGATCCTGAAATTAGCGGCTGTCATAGCCAAGGGGCTTATACTATCGAGGAGTACAACCCTAAACTCTTTAGAAGGTCCTGGCGGGCGGTATATTAATAGCCCAGACAAGGTGTAGTTAGCGCTAAACGCAATCCCAAAGCGCGCGCATTTAGATCCGACCCAAGACTCTTTGACAAAAGTACAAGAGTAGCAGGACTTAAAAAAGATTGCAATACCTACCACCTCCTCAAGACTCTCTATTCAGAGTCATCGGGGGATTCATCCTGTAGCAGATCATAGATATCCGAGAAATGCTTAGCTAAGGAGCGGCAGTTGAGGCTTAGGAGTTTCATATGAGGCGTGGTACTAGAAAGGGGACAGAGGGGTGCAGTGGTCGCCCAGGAATTGAATCTGCAGTTTATACAGCAGAACGGGCCCTCGGGAAGGTTGCCCAGAGGGTGAGTGCACAAACTTAGCCCTTTCTTAATAGCCAGAAGATCACCAGAGCAGTATATAGGCTTGCCTCTGGCAGAACCATCTGCGTGTCTGGCATCTGGCGACAGCCAGGTGCGGACGGGCGCAGACGGGGCTTGCCTTAGGAGCGCCGCTGCGTGCCCACCACAGCATGGGTTTAAATAAGGCAAACCCGGAAATGCCGTGGACGCGAGCCTGGCTGGTACTGCCACGCCCACCACTCAATCGGCTCACAGCTGCGGCAGTAGGGGGCGGAGACCAGAAAGAAGTCAAATGACCCCAAGGTGTGCAAATGAGCAAAAGGTAAGGTCTAGCAGCAGAGTTCGCCCCCAAGAAAAACACAGGTTTAAAAACAGAAGCGAGAACAGCATAAAAACAAATAGCAGCAACGAATTAGAGTGCAATCACAACTGACCTCACTCGGTCTGCTGCGTGCCCGCCACGGCATGGGTTTAAATAAGACAACAAAGGTCCTAAGGAGAACAAAGATAAACAAGAATAATGAATTTACAGACCACAATCAGTACTATAATCAAGCTTCCAGACCCAGCCGGGTAAGGAATTGTTTAATTTAGAGATAAAAGGAATAGGATGACCTAGAGGTGGTCAGTTATACACACTTTAGATAGGGCACAGTCCTGTACCTATCCTTCAGGAAAGAAAGTGTAATAGAAGCAAAACAAGAGTGAGAGAAGTTTTTCAGGCAAGAAGTTTGGAGCCAATTGTCGCTTGTAGATTAGTGATCAATACACACAAGTTTCGACATGCAGTATTTACAGAATGGCATACAATTGAATTTTCCGCAATACTGTTCAACCGTCAACGTTTCGATCCCCTGGCTCCTAATGAACCGGGATCATCATCAGGACTATTTGAATCATTTGCCTGTGTTCTAAGAATGCCTGTGAAAATAATGAAAACAAGAGAGAAAGGAATAGAAAGCTTAAGGCATCCGCATATAAGGTAAGAAATTGTACACACATATATATACAGTTTGCGTGGCGAGGATTACTTGCACTTTGCATGCTTGTATTATTGGTCTACGAAGTGGTACTGAAATTCAAAATTACAAGGAGCAGTCCCGTGATGTGAGAGCAACGAATGGGTTGGTTATAACGCAATTAATGTGAACGTCAAGAGGTGTGAGCTAGTGAGTAGAACAGGTGTTTGGCAGGTCGTGATATTTTACCGGAGTGTGAACGCCTTGCATGCACGTGGAGTGCTTGTCATTGCGAGCCAAGACTATTATTAATTCTGCTATATTCCGACTGCGCAGTGAGCGTGGTGGTCCGTGTGCTAGGTGGTACTTGGTATGGGTAAAAACGGTGTTCACGCGAGTGGATAAGTCCCATGCACGGCAGGGTGTCTGGTCTGGAACAGAAGGATCGATTTCCGTGTTCATGCATATCTAGTGATCTATGTATACAGAGCACTGACCTGCCAGGTTATTTTAATTCTTAATTCTGGTCAGGCACTTGGTAGGAGTAGTCAGGATACCGAGTGAAGCCGGTACCTAAAATGGGAGAAAGGTGCATCATTGTCTATCCGGATCAAGGCCAACGTGAGCCTGTGCCTGTGCCTCATAGGTGCTTGGCGTGCCATTTACCTGGTCGCAGGGCGAGGTTGATAAACCTCAATGTAGAAAGTGCCTGGTGGTTTTACTCGTCGGAGTAAAATGAGTCCTTAGATAAGGGCCGAATGTTGATCCAACACCCGTCGGGCTGAAAAGATAGGAAATTGGGGGAGGAGGTATTGAAAACGGGCCGAGGGAAGAGCGAAATCTTCCATCCGTGTGTGCCTGCGTCGTCATAGGGTTTGTGCTTACCTATTCAATCCGCGAGAGATGAGGCGGGATACCGGCGAGACTCAGTGGTCTCTCTCCGTGTCATATGCAGCATGGATAAGCTGTCCGGGTGTTGTGGGTCCACCGGGACTTAAGCCATACAGTGGAGTTAGGAAACAAAGAAGGGACTCTACTAGCGCGTTCCCTTTGGTCGCCATTTTGGGTTGGGCAAGGACCCAGAAATGGTAAAAGGACTCGAGTGCACGCTAGACTCGGGGGTGGTAGAGGTGTTGGTGCGTCCGTGAAAGTAAATGTGCATTGTGAGTCGGCCATAATAAAAGGACTACGGCAGTGACCGATTAAGGGTGCAATGGAGGAAGAATTCCTCGTGGTAGTGCGGCATGCTCCTTGAGTAACCACTGACCAAGATTTGGTGGCCCAATATACATGACGATTAAAAATTAACAATTTACAATATACATTATCATTTGCACTCCATTAGTTCAAAAATATTGTAATGGCATCTGGAGTGCCTATAGGAGATCAGTCTTTACACATTCAATTACTACTTTGCATTTGCACTGCAATAGTTCGTATTTACTGCAATGCGGTCTGGAGTTCATATTCGAGTAGAGCCCTCCATTTCTCAATGTCAACAAACAGGAGTTCAGGCCATGTGTCAGAGAGACTGAGCAGTCATCAAATCAGAGGAGGGAGGTCCAGTCCTCCGTCCGATTAAGACCATTATGAATTGAGTCCAAAAGTATTATGCATTTCAGTTCTTCTTTGTTAAGGAGACTTGTCATGCTTCCTCCATTATTGGACATGTGAAGTGTGGGGGATGTGTTGTATGTAATCTTACCATTGAAGGTAAAACGTTTGAGTTCAACAACATTAAGTTTCAATGTAAGACCCTAACAAATTGTAATACCAGTAATGTTGTGTATCTCATTCAATGTCCATGCCAAAAAGTATATGTGGGCCAAACCTCACAAAAAATCAAGACACGCATTTGCCAGCACAGAAGTCGTATTAGATGCAAGACACCAAACGCCCCACTGGTGGAGCACTTTATTGATGCCAACCATGACGAGGATGACATCCGCTGGACAATACTAAAGGCTTTAAAACTACCCCCGAGAGGAGGAAGCATGACAAGTCTCCTTAACAAAGAAGAACTGAAATGCATAATACTTTTGGACTCAATTCATAATGGTCTTAATCGGACGGAGGACTGGACCTCCCTCCTCTGATTTGATGACTGCTCAGTCTCTCTGACACATGGCCTGAACTCCTGTTTGTTGACATTGAGAAATGGAGGGCTCTCCTCGAATATGAACTCCAGACCGCATTGCAGTAAATACGAACTATTGCAGTGCAAATGCAAAGTAGTAATTGAATGTGTAAAGACTGATCTCCTATAGGCACTCCAGATGCCATTACAATATTTTTGAACTAATGGAGTGCAAATGATAATGTATATTGTAAATTGTTAATTTTTAATCGTCATGTATATTGGGCCACCAAATCTTGGTCAGTGGTTACTCAAGGAGCATGCCGCACTATCACGAGGAATTCTTCCTCCATTGCACCCTTAATCTGTCACTGCCGTAGTCCTTTTATTATGGCCGACTCACAATGCACATTTACTTTCACGGACGCACCAACACCTCTACCACCCCCGAGTCTAGTGTGCACTCGAGTCCTTTTACCATTTCTGGGTCCTTGCCCAACCCAAAATGGCGACCAAAGGGAACGCGCTAGTAGAGTCCCTTCTTTGTTTCCTAACTCCACTGTATGGCTTAAGTCCCGGTGGACCCACAACACCCGGACAGCTTATCCATGCTGCATATGACACGGAGAGAGACCACTGAGTCTCGCCGGTATCCCGCCTCATCTCTCGCGGATTGAATAGGTAAGCACAAACCCTATGACGACGCAGGCACACACGGATGGAAGATTTCGCTCTTCCCTCGGCCCGTTTTCAATACCTCCTCCCCCAATTTCCTATCTTTTCAGCCCAACGGGTGTTGGATCAACATTCGGCCCTTATCTAAGGACTCATTTTACTCCGACGAGTAAAACCACCAGGCACTTTCTACATTGAGGTTTATCAACCTCGCCCTGCGACCAGGTAAATGGCACGCCAAGCACCTATGAGGCACAGGCACAGGCTCACGTTGGCCTTGATCCGGATAGACAATGATGCACCTTTCTCCCATTTTAGGTACCGGCTTCACTCGGTATCCTGACTACTCCTACCAAGTGCCTGACCAGAATTAAGAATTAAAATAACCTGGCAGGTCAGTGCTCTGTATACATAGATCACTAGATATGCATGAACACGGAAATCGATCCTTCTGTTCCAGACCAGACACCCTGCCGTGCATGGGACTTATCCACTCGCGTGAACACCGTTTTTGCCCATACCAAGTACCACCTAGCACACGGACCACCACGCTCACTGCGCAGTCGGAATATAGCAGAATTAATAATAGTCTTGGCTCGCAATGACAAGCACTCCACGTGCATGCAAGGCGTTCACACTCCGGTAAAATATCACGACCTGCCAAACACCTGTTCTACTCACTAGCTCACACCTCTTGACGTTCACATTAATTGCGTTATAACCAACCCATTCGTTGCTCTCACATCACGGGACTGCTCCTTGTAATTTTGAATTTCAGTACCACTTTGTAGACCAATAATACAAGCATGCTAAGTGCAAGTAATCCTCGCCACGCAAACTGTATATATATGTGTGTACAATTTCTTACCTTATATGCGGATGCCTTAAGCTTTCTATTCCTTTCTCTCTTGTTTTCATTATTTTCACAGGCATTCTTAGAACACAGGCAAATGATTCAAATAGTCCTGATGATGATCCCGGTTCATTAGGAGCCAGGGGATCGAAACGTTGACGGTTGAACAGTATTGCGGAAAATTCAATTGTATGCCATTCTGTAAATACTGCATGTCGAAACTTGTGTGTATTGATCACTAATCTACAAGCGACAATTGGCTCCAAACTTCTTGCCTGAAAAACTTCTCTCACTCTTGTTTTGCTTCTATTACACTTTCTTTCCTGAAGGATAGGTACAGGACTGTGCCCTATCTAAAGTGTGTATAACTGACCACCTCTAGGTCATCCTATTCCTTTTATCTCTAAATTAAACAATTCCTTACCCGGCTGGGTCTGGAAGCTTGATTATAGTACCGATTGTGGTCTGTAAATTCATTATTCTTGTTTATCTTTGTTCTCCTTAGGACCTTTGTTGTCTTTAAAAATTATTTACCCTTGGTCCATAGGTACTTTTTGGGTTCCCTTGTTTAAATGAAAATGGGTTTAAATAAAGCAAGCTCGGAAATTCCGTGGACACGAGCCTGGCTGGTACTGCCACGCCCACCACTCAATTGGCACACAGTCCCTGCGGTACGGGCGGAGGCCAGGAAGAAGTCAAATGACCCCAAGCTGTGCAAATGAGCAAAAGGTAAGGTCTAGCAGCAGAGTTCGCCCCCAAGAAAAACACAGGTTTCAAAACAGAAGTGAGAACAACATAAGAACAAATCGCAGCAAGGCATTAGAGTGCAATCACAACTGACCTCACTCGGTCTGCTGCGTGCCCGCCACGGCATGGGTTTAAATAAAGCAAACTCGGAAATGCCGTGGACACGAGCCTGGCTGGTACTGCCACGCCCACCACTCAATTGGCACACAGTCGCTGCGGTACGGGCGGAGGCCAGAAAGAAGTCAAATGACCCCAAGCTGTGCAAATGAGCAAAAGGTATGGTCTAGCAGCAGAGTTTGCCCCCAAGAAAAACACAGGTTTCAAAACAGAAGTGAGAACAACGTAAGAACAGATCGCAGCAACGCATTAGACTGCATCACAACTGACCTCACTCGGTCAGCCTGTTAAGAAGGTGTAAAACACTTTACGAGAACATCACATTTTTTACAAAATTGAGTAAATGTGAATTTCACGTCACAAAAGTTGAATTTTTGGGAGTGATTTTAACCCCGTCTGGAATGAAAATGGCAGAGTGAAAGATTCAAGCAGAAGCTGATTAGCCAACACCTCGATCAGCGAAAGATGTGCAATGTTTTCTGGGTTTCGCCAACTTTTACCGGCAATTCCTTGACCACTTTTCATTAGTAGTATCTCCCATTTACCAGATTTTTAATTAAAAAAAGTTACATTTGAGTGGTCCACAGAAGCTGATCATGCCTTTCAGCAGTTAAAAACAGTTTACTGCTGCTCCTGTTTTAGTACATCCAGACCTTAACAAACCTTTAATTGTCGAATCTGATGCTTCTGAAGTTGCATTAGGGGCCATTCTTTCTCAAAGAAATCAAGACTCTGGTCAATTGCACCTAGTAGCTTATATGTCTGCACAAATTGAATAGTGTAGAACAAAATTATACAATCACAGAAAAAGGAATGGTTGTATGTTCTTACAACGAACTCCGTTGTAACGCATGCCTTTACCGCGCATGCGTTACAACGGAATGGTATTTCCACGCTTATCCTTCTCCACATATTTTTCCGTGATGACATCATACGTCGTAAAGAGGAAGCGGAAGTTTCTTTCCGTTTCCTCTTATACGACGCCGATTGCCTGCACATCTCGACTTCAGGTTAGGTTTTTTTTGGGGGGGAAGCCCCCCAAACCCCCCTTTTTTAATTGTACCCTTTACCACACATGCCTTTACTACGTACCTCGTAGTAAACGTATGCGTAGTAAAGGCTTTCGTTGTAACCACACATGCGTTGTAATGCATGCGTGGTTAAGGTTTTCGTGGAAACGGCCGCGTTGTAGTGGCCTTTTCCCAAAGGAATTATTAGCCATCCGCGACACTTTTAAGGGATGGTGTCACTATCTTTTAGGAGCTAAGTAGACAATCACAGTGTTTACGTTCCACAGAAATCTTCAGTTTATGAGTTCAGTACGTATCTTATAGACAACTCGGTTTGATGATGTTCTTTGCAGTGTTCGATTTTATAGTTACATACAAACCAGGACTAGACAATAAAAAAGCTGATGCACTCTCCAGAAAGGATTCATCCATGTCTCATTTGTTTGAAAACACCACAGTCCAATATCCCTTCTGAGAGAATTCTGTGTCTCATATCTGCAGAACAGTTTTTGAATAAAATATGGAACACTTCCCAGTTACAGCTTGGTTACTAGATTGATAAGCCTAATAAAAAGACTGTAGTTCAAGGCTTACCTGTGAATGAAACACAGGGAATAGGAGTTGGCCTAACGGCTAGGGCTGTTGACCTCGAATCTGGGGACCTGGGTTTGAGTCTCGGCAATGACACTGAACATCCTGTGATTCTGGGAAAATCACTTAATGTCCCCGTGCCCCGTGACTAACAAAAATTAATGTGTCCTCATGTAATGCAACTGGTGCTATGTAAGGCGCTCTGATACCCGATTCGGGTAAAGTTTGCACTATATAAAACTCTGTACATTTTTTTTTTTAAGTATATCTCTCCACTATGGAACTCAAAGAAACTGCTTTCCAATGGTTACACACAGATCCAACTGCTGGTCATCGGGACCTAAGAAAACTGTAGAAATACTACAAAGACATTTTTGATGGCCTAATTTGAAAAAAGATGTGATTGAAAGGATAGAAAACTGTGAAATCTGTGCGACCAGTAAAATAGATCATAGCAAACCAAAGGGTTTATTATTACCATTACCAACTCCTTCATCTCATTGAGAACATGTTTCTATGGATTTTATCACTGGTTTACCGCTGGTACGACAATATACAGTCATTTGGGTAGTCATAGATAGTTTTACTAAATATGCTCATATTATTGCTTGTGAACAACTACGTACTTCTAGCCAATTAACTGAATTATTCCTTCAACAGGTAGTCTGTCTACATTGTCTGCCAAAGTGATTTTATCAGGCCAAGTATCTCAGTTTTCTTATAAATTCTGGCAAACCTGGTGTCAAACATTACACATTACATCGACTATGTCAACCAGTTACAATCCGCAAATGGATGGTCAAACAGAAAGCTTAAATCAGACTTTGAAATAATTTTTACGTTGTTATGCATGTGATGCAACCAGGTCTTGGGTAGATTTGCTATGGTTAGTGGAACTAGCATACAACAATTCTTACCACTCTTCCATAGATACAACCCCTTTTGCTGGTCTTTATGGTTATCATCCACAAACTTTACATGTTACCTTACCAAACTCTATATCCTGTAATCCAGCAGTACAAGATACTGTGGTGCATATGCATAAAAATACATCAACATCTCAATAAATCTAAACAACAATATAAAACACAATATGATAAACATCATAGAATAGGACAAGTGTACCATCCTAAGGAGAAAGTATGGCTTTCACCGAAACATTTCCATTTCAAAACAAAAAGTTTGTTCCATCCAAAATGTATAGGACCATATGAGGTACTTCATCAAGTGTATCCAGTGACTTACAAACTGAAATTTCCCACATCAATGCGTATCCATCCAGTGTTTCACACATCCCTTCTCACGCTGGCTGGCACAATGAGCCTGGGACCCATGTCTGGGCATATCTTGTGCACTTAGGGCAAGAGAGCAAAAGACACACAGCGACTGGAATCAAGCTATCCTGGCTGATGAGGAGTGAAACCCCGAAACCGGTCCTAGGATGCTTGTTTCCAGTCCAGGGAGGACCAGGCCTGGCAGTTCAGGCTGGGCTGTTCCCATTAGGCACAGGGCCAAGACTGATTTGCATATGGCTGGGTACAAGCTAGAATAGCATGGGGAGAAAAAAAGACTGATTTAGGCCTAGATCTCTGTACTGGGGTGACTGTATAACATTGTTCTGCTTTCTGTCCATCAATTGTTGTTTTTGCACTATTTAGCTGAAGCGCTTGGGTTTGGAGTGCCTTCCTGTTCCCGTTCGGGTGCTTGGGCGTCGGCTCCTTTGATTAATCGCCAACGGCGGCGTGGTCTTTTTTGCGAGGAGTTGCTCTTCTGAATTGGCTGCTGTCTCCTGCAGGTCTCCGGGACGTCATTCGGTTCATTAGAGTTTCGGTGGCGTTTTTTGTCTGGTTCAGCTGTCGGCTCCCGCAGTCTTCCTAGCCGGTTCCCCCTAGTCTTCCGGTGTGGCAGCTGGCTCCCGCAGTATGCCAATTCATCAGTAGGCTCTTACTAGTACTTTAAATGGAATAAAATAAGTGCAGGTACTCACCAAATTGAGATGTGGGCTAGGGGGCAGGGTTAGGGGTGGCAGCGCTATAGGGGTGGAGCTATGGGGGCGGGGTTACGGATAGTTCTAAGGGACCGGGCCAGAGGCACACGTTTAATTTGATTGAGATTTAATTGGTGTGCATATATGCACACTGCAGACAACACTCACTCATACAAGAACACACACAGGGACATAGGAGCACTTGTGCATGCAGATAGGGTATTTAGTTCATGTGTTTTATGAAAATATATTCGCTGATGTCCACATTACTATAACATGATTCCCTAACCCCCTACCCCCACTGTGCTACAGCATCACCACCTTCTTCCTCAATCTGGATCCAATCAAGGGCTGTCCTACTCAGCTATGCCAGCAGGAAGCCTTTTCTTAGGTTTCCCGAGTCATGAGATGTGCCGGTTAGCAGGCCCTGCTCACATACCTGTAGTGATATTGTCTCCATCAGGGGCGCAACTAGACTGGAACTTTGGGGGGGGGGCTAACAAACCAAGTAATGGAGGCGGAGCTAATACTTCAAACAATTAATAGCAGACTTATCCTCAGAGCCAATACAGCAAAATAGTGTCAAACTGTGTATTTTAAACATATTGGAAAAAAACAAATACTATTAGAACAAACATGATTTCGTGGATTTGACAATGTTTTTAGACTACTTACAAAGAACTTCAAAGGGGGAGCTTGAGAGAAATGAAGTAACAAGCAATTTGAACATATTTCAGTACAAAGTACATTAAACAAGCTTTCATAAAGTCATTTTAAAATGTACCCCTTACCGCCAATTCTCTGACAATTCCTTCCTGGCAGGATTACATGCTCCATTAAGTATATATTATTTCATGTCTAGAAAGGCGCTCTTGTCTGATTGTTGGCCAAAGGTATGTTTACTGCCTGCTTACCAGGATGTTGCATAACATGCTTGTTAGAGCCTGCACGCACGCACAGCTCTCTCAAAACTGAGCTTAGTGGGATAACACACCTGTTTGGGATGTATGACTGGCAAGTGACAGGTTTGATTCCTGAATCTTTGTTTATTCCTAATGAAAATGACTGAGCACCACTCAATGGCCAATATTCTAACATGTTATTTGCCCTATCATGAATCTGCATTATCTGAAATATAACAGTTGTTGTCAGTGCCACACATTGAGCTGTTCTCATGTGGAATGCATGATTGAGCTACACCCATGCAGTAAGCTACTAAGCTGATGCTTTGTCCTAATGCGATGTCACTCTGAGAGAAGCAGAAATAGTGTCTCTTAATAACATACATTATAACAACCAGATTTCAATTCTTTTCTAAGACCCACAGCCTATGCAGTGTCAACACCATTAAAATATATTAGTGTTAAATCTTGGATGTGCAATGTTCTTCATAAAATGCATAATTTGTTGTAAAGGTGTTTCCTAAAGGTGTGTAGTTAATACAGGAAAAAGTGTGATGTACACAATGAAACCTATTGTGCACAAAGAAGTGTCTTTTCCTTGTGTAATGTGTCTGTATTGGTAATCTGTTATGCACAGATTCATGCTATATTTGCCAGGCCCTGGTTTAGTTTGACAGCAGAGTTAGGGTTCACAAGTATTTTACTGCTACACTACACTAGCTAGAAAGGCACGAACGGTGATGCAATACCTATACAAGGGAAGTGCTGATGTTACGCGGAACTGCAGTTCCATAGACACAATTCCAGTATTTTCCATGTCTGCTTGCACTATAGGAAACCGATCGAAGTGGCCCATGCTTTAGGCAGCAGCTCACACATACATTTTATATACAGCATTCACATAGCCAAGCTGTCTCTCAGTTTCAGCTCCAAACACCTGAGCTACCCTTCACAAGACAATGCTTCTTCACCAAAAGACAAGAGCCGCAATCCACTATTACTGCTTCATTTATTCCAACATTGCCACCAGTGCCGCATTTATAACCTGTAGGCAACCACTGATCAAAATGAAAATCTATGCATGCCACGCATCACCACAAAGGACCACAGCACAGAAAGAGCTTCAACCCTATGAAAACCTCTGCACGCCACGCATCACCAAACATGACCACAGAATCGAGATAGCATCAACCCAATGAAAACCTCTGCAAGCCACGCATCATCACAAAGGACCACAGTACAGAAAGAGCGTCAACCCAATGAAAACCTATGCATGCCACGCATCACCACAAAGGACCACAGCACAGAAAGAGCTTCAACCCTATGAAAACCTCTGCAAGCCACGCATCACCAAACATGACCACAGCACAGAAAGAGCTTCAACCCTATGAAAACCTCTGCATGCCATGCATCACCAAACATGACCACAATACAGAAAGAGCATCAACCCAATGAAAACCTATGCATGCCACGCAGCACCACAAAGGACCACAGCACAGAAAGAGCATCAACCCAATGAAAACCTCTGCAAGCCACGCATCATCACAAAGGACCACAGCACAGAAAGAGCTTCAACCCTATGAAAACCTCTGCATGCCACGCATCACCAAACATGACCACAGTACAGAAAGAGCGTCAACCCAATGAAAACCTATGCATGCCACGCAGCACCACAAAGGACCACAGCACAGAAAGAGCGTCAACCCAATGAAAACCTATGCATGCCACGCATCACCACAAAGGACCACAGCACAGAAAGAGCTTCAACCCTATGAAAACCTCTGCATGCCACGCATCACCAAACATGACCACAGTACAGAAAGAGCGTCAACCCAATGAAAACCTATGCATGCCACGCAGCACCACAAAGGACCACAGCACAGAAAGAGCATCAACCCAATGAAAACCTCTGCAAGCCACGCATCATCACAAAGGACCACAGTACAGAAAGAGCGTCAACCCAATGAAAACCTATGCATGCCACGCAGCACCACAAAGGACCACAGCACAGAAAGAGCATCAACCCAATGAAAACCTCTGCATGCCACGCATCACTACAAAGGATCACAGCACAGAAAGAGTGTCAACCCAATGAAAACCTATATATGCCACGAATCACCATAAAAGACCACTGCACGAAAAGAACGCTCTTCACTGCCACAGGTGCTATCCTTGTGATGCTGTACAAAGGAGACACGGCGGCTCTCTTCCTCCTGGACCTCTCTAGAGCATTTGATGCAGTTTACCACCCGATCCTTATCTGACGCCTGCAGGAGATTGTCCTCCAAGGACCTGGCCTCCACTAAATCTGCTCCTTTCTGACAGGCAGAACATAAGCTGTCAGTCTGGCCCCATATTCATTGGAAACTTACAAACTCGTCTGTGGAGTGCCTCAAACATGTTCCTCAGCCCTACCCTCTTCAATGCTTATATGATCCTTCTAGCCGTGGTCATCCACGGCCACAACATCAACATTCACTCCTACGCCAAAGACATGCAACTCAAAATCTCCCTCTTGGACAAGACCCAAAATGCTTGAAAAAGGTTCACAGCTTGTATGACCAAAGTTCCCAACTGGATGAAGTTGACTATCTCAAGCTAAATACCAACAAAACAGAAGTATTATTTAGCATTTATTAATGAGCATTTTCTCCTAATACATTTGACTAAGTTTGTGCTGCAAAATCTATGAAGGGAAAATCGTGCAGTATAGTTATAGATACACAATTCAAAATCCGATCGGTGCACAAACTTCTATTTGCACTTTGATGGAAATTACTCAGGCTCTGATTTCAAGCTGTGTTTTATAAAAGTCTATAAAGTTATAGAAGGTAAGTAGGTAATGTTATGTTAACAAAGAATTGTTCATGTCTGTGTTGCTATTTTTGTAGTCCAGTAGTGCTGTGGGTTTCAAGTATATTGCACTGCATTTTATTGTAGTTCTATGAGGCTTAATACTCCTTATGAGACGCTGATGCTTGCTGCTCTGTGAGGGTGCTATGGATGAAGGTTATTTGTCATGCGACCTATAAAGGTTTTGTATAAATTGTGCATGTTGTTCACAGTTGTGCTCCTGGCATGTGTTGTCACTAGAGATACCAGCAAATTTACAGGGAGAGCCGAGCCAAGGGCGTGGCGCAGATCTTAGAGCAGGAGCTGAGCCCTGAAAATGATTGCTATGTAAATCACACAAGAAATATTACTTAAAAATATGATAGAGTCGTTCAAATTTTTAAAAGTGTATTTCTTTAACAAGTGAAGCTTTGACATTAATACATCGCAACACAGTGCTGCACTGAGAAGTATTTAATAAAAGATATGTAGAAGAAAGAGTTTTGGTGAAAGAAAATATTTTCATAAGATCACACAATTTAAACAGTGAATCTGCTATTTATCCAGGTTTTCTGGTTTCACTTTGTACAAATAAGCCAGGAAATGGGTATCTCTTGGTCTTTCCCTATGTTAAGGCTTGTTTTTACCTCTTCGTGACCTCCACCCATGGAACAAATTGGAGCAATTGACATGACTACTAGTTGATCACGTTCATTGCTAATAGGCATGGATAGATTAAGCGATTTGTCCCGGTCACAGGACTTTGAGCTGACGCCGAGACTTGAATCTACTTCCCCAGTTCCAAAATTGGCAGCACTGGCTGAAACGCCACATCCTAGCTAGAGGGGGGAACGAAGGCGGAATCGCATTAAAGCTTAGCTCATTACGGGCTCGAGGTTCCAAGAGGACATCAAGCTGAGCCATTAATTAAATCATTGATAAAACCTCATGACTGAATGCAACTCTTCATTTAAGATTGTGTTTAATTGGCGCTTTAGGTTAGAAATAGTTTCAAAGGCACTAAGAAAAAAGTTCACTAACATTTATTTTCTAATGTCATAAACATTTTACTTTTAATTGAATGTAAACCCCTTCTTGAATTCTTTCCAGTGTAATAGCACTTTGGGCCTCAAGCATTGGGAAAGTGTTGTAGAAATCACACATACATAACACAATATCACTAACTTTCTCGTTCAATTACATTTTATAGGAAAAGTATGTATATTATTTCTACTTTTTATAAGTTAACCTCTGACAAGGTACGTACGGCTGCGGTGTGTTTATTAGTAGGGAGAGGGGCTAGATGCAAGTTGGGCACTACATCTGGCCCCACCAAGTTTTGTTTGCCTTGCAAATGGGTTGAAGAGAGCTCGACAGTAGGGGACACAAGAAAAAATGTAAAAATAAAAACAGCTTCCTCCACTTTTCGAAGGTGTTTGGATGGCCAACCAAGCACAATAGCCCAGCGTGCAGGTCTGTTGAAAGAATCCCTTGTGTTCAGGAGGCTGCGCAGCCCGGGCTAGAGAGCATGACGGGGGCGAGGGGCGTTGCTCAATTAGCAGATGGTAAGGGTAGATTAGCACTTGAGTGCTTCACAAACAAGGACCGATTTGTCAGCGCTGTGTGTCACGATTCTTTTTTTTAAATGCCAAATTGCACTGAGTTGGCTTGCTGCCCCATGAGTACCGGTACTCTCTTTAGGCAAAAAGAAGTTCCGGTACACAAGCGCAGAAAATTTAGAAGTGCTGGTACTCAGTACCGGTGAGTAGCGGCCCATTTAAAGCACTGTCTGTTACTATTCTCAGCTGAGTCGTTATTGAGAAATGTTTATTCAGAGTAGGTCTTATTCTGCACGGCAATTAGAAGTTTCAACTTGCGACTGTAAGTTGATGCATTTCTTTTTTTTGTGTTTTTGTTTGGTTTATGAAAATAGGTGAATATTTAACAGGAGCACATAAGAACAGTTCTGCATATCCTGGTTTATACCATATTGAAGAGCACTATATAGATGTTATGGTTTATGCTCAGGATTTAATGAGCAGCCTTTACCAAGAGCATCTCATCATCATTTAGAGACATATATATATATATATATATATATATATATATATATATATATATATATATATATATATATATATACATATATCCCAACATTGCTCAGAAATTGAGGCCGCACACCACAGCAAGAAAGGAAACGTCCTTTTATGTACAAAGAACAGGCAGCTTCCGATCCTGTAGTAAAATCCTTTGACGCTGTGGTGTGCAGCCTCAATATCTGAGCAATGTTGGCATATATGATATGACATGACGGCTTCAGGCCGTGGAGGGATTGCACCGTCCAGAGAAGCAGCGTGGATGCATACAGGGGGAAGCTTCCCCCTGTGAATGATACAGCAACAACCTTATTTCGAACAGGCATAGTCTGATCTGGGGCCCAATGGAGGGCTGTAAAAAACATCCCGGAATGTATATAATCGGACCAAATGCCCTTGAGCTTTACAGGACGCACTCAGCAGCAGGC
Source organism: Lissotriton helveticus (assembly GCF_964261635.1). Classification (NCBI taxonomy): domain Eukaryota; kingdom Metazoa; phylum Chordata; class Amphibia; order Caudata; family Salamandridae; genus Lissotriton; species Lissotriton helveticus. The sequence continues at coordinate 513,023,729 of NC_136071.1, read as the reverse complement.
CCACCATGTGGTTCTTCTATGACAACTCACCTTGTACTCATGAAAGATAATCACCTGATGCGTTTCAGGGCCATTTTTCCCCTTAATCATAGACTGCTCACAAACAAATGGACAGTGGGTGAAGTTATTGTCTCAGTGACACAGCAGTGCATGATGGAACTTAGGGGTCCATTAGGATGTTGGGCGGTGGCACCACTGCAGTGCGAAAAAATTAATTTTTCCGCCCGCAAGCAGCGGAACTCACGTCCGCCATATTAGTATGGTCAAACATAGGCGAATTCCCGTCCGCCGCGGAGCGACGTGCACCGCCATCAAAGTGCCCCCGTCACCGCGCCGGTGGGAGCCAATGGAGAATCACCGCCGAACGGAATGATGTCTGCCACACTCCACAAATTAGGATGCCCCAAACAAGCAGACGCACAGCAGCGGAGACACCGCCCAACCAGAGACGGCGGAAGCTCGACTGCGGAGCATGAAACCAGACTTCCGGTCAACACCACCCAGTCACGACCGCCATGGACCCAGCTCTACACGTGTTCTCGGTGCTGTACCTGCTACACCACCAGCAACTCATGGACCGCCGCAGACACTGCTGCAGGTATGCAACTACACGAATACAACACACAACACACGGGCTAACACAGGGTCCAAATCCGCATCAGACACCCTGCTGGGGACAGGAACACATCTACAAGGGCACCCACATATGACCCACCTGCCACCAACTCACCCCTCTGCATCCTGGACACACATCTTCCTCGATCATGCAGCAATGTCCCGGTCACGTCACCGCAGCGGTGAACACAAGGGAATACATGCGCACAATGCTGAAGGCAGGGCCAGTCCAAGTCATGGGTAGGGTACAAAGACCTCAGGGACACACCTCCTCCCACCACACATTTGCACACCCCACGAAGAAACATGCTGTGTGCCCATCCTGTGCTCACCAATGCACAACAAGCCAGGTCAAACCACACCCTGCACCACACAACAAACAACAAGGGAGACAGCCACAGCAGGAGTGTAACGCACAACACACAGCACAATTGCACAGGGCCAGGGAAACACACACACCACAACACCACCACACTCATGGAAACAAACATGAGTACAAACACCAAATGAACACAGACAAGGAACAAACATACGAATGGACACACAGCCAGCATAGTCACACATACATACCACACACTGACACACAGACACATACACACCCCAAATGCCAACAGCAATGGAGCACAACAAATAGGAAAGCCAAAGTGGGATGTACACAAATGGAAGGTCATGGACACACACAACAAGTATGTGCACATCACATGCAAGACAAGGAACACAGAACACCACCCTCAGACCAACAAACCACACATGGCTGGTACAGTCAGTGAAGTCAAACCACGGGCACCACAGTGCAACAGCACAGGGAGACAGCAAGGCACAGCAGGTAAAGGCACAAGGAAGAAAGGAAGGCCTGGAACTCAATCTGGGAACAGCCACACATGCATACAACAACCTCACAGGAGTACACTAGCAGCACAACACACAGGGCCCATTGACACACTCTATGACTGCCAAATACCATGAGGAATGTACGCACATACTCCCTCACACCAGCAGCCCACAACACCAGTGCCAAACACACTGAAGGCTGCCAATTCTTGCCAGTCCATACACACATAAACAAACACATACCCTGGGTGTAGCCACAAACATCACACACACAGGGATGCCAAAACAAATGTCTGCAGAAAAACAACACACACACTCAAAAAACAACTGAAACACACACACAACCACAACAAAAACAGACATACCCTGTCAGCCAAACTGTGGCAAAGCAATGGGAGCACAGACACAACAGGAGTGCACAACCTCATCACTCAGGAACAAAACAAACACAACATACCACAAATCCCACAAGAAGTGCACCATCACAGAACATCACAGCTAAATCAAACCAACTACAGATGCACAGGCAAAAAAACTGAACAAACACTGCAGGACATCAGGGGATGCACATCAGGCAACGACAAGGCCACATACACACAGCTCAGTACGCACAACAAGCAGTGTGTGTACCCCAAGCATACCAGTCACACACAGACATGAGTGACACAACATCAACCCACACAACACAAATCAGCAGAGCACAAACACAACAGCATACCCAGGAAGTGAAGCAACACCACAGCCAACACACATAATCCAACACAACAACAACAGATGCACAAATCTTGGACACAAAGGTGTAATCAACTTGACCAGAGCCCCGGGCAGCACACACAGCTGAACAGCACATGAGCAGCCATGACTGCCACACAGCACGAGAACACCACAAATAAACAATTAGGGAAAGAACCTGAGTGGCACATAGCTCCAGCCCAAAGAAATGCACCACACAGCACAATGTCACAAATGAAGTGATGAGGAGGACCACACACACAGAAACCAAGGAAATAGCTGTCATCTAAGTGAAGTGTACTGCACGTCAGTAGTGGACATGGCAGGAATGCACACAACACAATCAGATGGAGTCCTGGCCCACAATGGGTAGGCATAAAAAGCACACATAGGGGATGGCATTACACCACACACACCATGCCATACAGGAGGATAAAAGGCACCATGTGCCTGCAATGCATGAGAAACACAACTTCAACGGCAGTGTGGAGCAGCAGGTCTGCACAGTCTACACAAACAGAAGCAAGACACATGGATGATCAAACAAACACAAGACTGATGTGCCAGTCACACACTCTGCACACTCACAAGTGACTAAAACAACAAGTAGGAGTCAGACAGAGCAGCATGGACACACCAACACACTGCACACCTCTTGACTACCCAAGAGCACACCTCTCATGTAGGCCATGGCACCAGGATGACGGGCCGTCACAAGATGAACATATGCATACACAGCTGGGCACACATAAAGGAATAACACACATACATAATGACATTGGCCAGCATGCATGCAAACCTGTGCACAGAATCACACTCTGTGCTGGCAGTGTCCCCCAACCTGACATGTGAACAATGTAGCCAACAATTGAAAACCTTGAAAATGAGAACTGCATTACAGGTAAAATTGACACTTGTTAGACCTTGCAACATTGGTGTGAGTCTCCCTTCCATTTTGACAGATTGCCTACTCTGTTTTGACATGTTTTTGCTGGTTTTATGCTTTGGGCACTGTGCCACTGCTAATCTGTGCCAACTTGCAAGTGCTCCCTATGTTAAATGAATGTACTAATTGGTGATTCCATTATTGGGTTATTTGATTTACCTGTCAGCCCCTAGTACAGTGCACCATGTGTGCCCAGGGCTTGTCAATAAAATCCTGCTGGCGGGCTTACCGGTACAAAAGGGGGTGGTGATGGACGGAGCATCTGAACCAATCAAACACCCACACCAAGTCAATAGATCTGGGTTTAATCCATCACCGTTCTTTAGCCCACTCTGCCACCCCAGTTTAGACATGGCCATATGCCAATCAGTCTGACCCTGTGCCTCATGGGAACAGTCCAGCCCAAACTGCCAAGCTATGCCTTCCCTGGACCGGATTCAAGCTTTCTAGGACCGGTTTCTGGCATTACAGCCGTCCTCAGCCAGGCTTGCTTGAATCCAGTGGCAAAGTGAGCAAGGGACTCACGTCTGAGCATACCCTGCCAACTTATGGCAAACAAAGCGGTACAAAAGGGGGTGGTGATGGACGGAGTTGTGCCACCCACAGAAGCAGCTTGTAAAGTGTGTCTCAGGCCTGCCATTGCAAGGCCTATGGGCAGTTTAGTACTGCCATGTCGACTTGGCCAAGTACACCCACTTGCCAGTCCCTAAACCTTCCCTTTGCTTCATATTAGACACCCCTATGGTAGGACCAAGGGCAGGGTGAATTGTAAGTATAAGGTAGGACATGCTCTGATGTGTGTAGCATGTCCTAATAGTGAATTACAGCCATTTTCACTTTTCACTATTGAAGGCTACCTGTTCTCCATAGGCTAGAATGGGCAGTTAGAATATTACATTCTTATAATCCCAACTGACTCAGGGAACATGGTAGAAATTCGAATTAAGTATGCCTGAACTCAGAATAATAAAAGACATCTTTTAGTAAAGTTGGTTTTAATATTCTGTGTTTGAAAATACCACTTTTAGAAAGTAGGTATTTTCTTGCCTAACTGTCCAGTCCTGCCTCTTCTAGGTTGTGTTTTCCTTGTCTGGGTTTGTAAGTGACAGGGCTGGGGGATTCCAGGAGACAGGCTGGGGCAGCCCAGTGGTGAATAGAGAGATCTGCATCTAGATGGGAGGGAGGAATTGCACCTGGGACCAGGCGCGGCTGGTCCATTTGGGCGGAAGGACCCCGCCCGCCCTCTTTTCCCCCGTAGGAACAGTGTCTGTCAGACTGAACAAAAGTCAGCCTGACAGACACTATTCACTTTCAGTTTAAGCAGCCAGGAGACACACATGTGCATTTAGCGCTGGCTCCTGGCTGCCTAAACTGAACTTTGCTGGGCTGAGAAAGTCACAGCTCCATTGGGCGTGACTTTCTCAGCTCAGTAAAGGTTGCTGAGGCCCTCCCCTCAGTGATGAGGGATAGCGTCACTGATTGCCTCGCACCTGGGCGCTTCAGTTTTAAGCCCTGAAGCGCCCAGGGTCGAGTGTCAATCAGTGACACTTCATCACAGAGTGGGGTGGGGTCAGTAGTGTCCCTGACCACATCCCACTCATGATGGTAGGAGTGCTGCCTTTCCTCATTCCTCATTGGCTGACCTTAGCCAATGAGGGAAGGCAGCAGTCCCAAGCCTCCTTGAACCTCCGAGGCAGAGCAGAGCTGGCTGAAGGTAAGTGTGATTTATTTTAATTTTACATTGTTTGGTGCGTGCGTGCGTGCATGTATGATTGTTTGGGAAAGAGTGTTGTGAATGAATGTGTATGTGTGTGTGCACCTGGTTGTGAGTGTTATGTGTATGTGAGCGTGTGTGTGTCCCGTTCGCCCCCCTCCCCCCAAAACTTACTGGCCGCCACTGCCTGGGACCTGAATAGAGCTGGGCCTTCCCTCTACAATGCTGACTCCACCTCCTGTGGCTTGTCTGATGTCTCTGCCCTGCACTGTGAAAGGAGAGAAGGAATCATGTCAACAAAGTGCTCCAGAGCGGTATCTTCCGGCCCCTGTGCTGGCTCCACATCCTGTGGGGAGGCTGATGTCCCTGCCCTGCACAGTGAAAGGAAGAAGAGAGTCATGTACACAAAGTGCTCAGGAACTGGTTTGGACTAGGCAGAGGCCTCTCTGCCTTCAGAGAACAAAAGATTTTGGGGTATAAATATTGGGACCCTGATCCCAAGAAATTAGAGCACTTCTGGAACAAGAAACATTTGCCAAGGAGAAGAACCAAGGACGCTGCAGGTGTTTGACTGCCCCTCTGCCAATGTGCTGTTTGCTTGGTTGGCCTGCAGTGGTTGCTTCATTGCCAAGGAAAGGAGAAGGAACTTTTAAGGACTTTCATCATCTTTAGAATATTCTCCACTGGCTTAAACTGTGCTCGCCTCCTCCTGAAGTCTCAGGGACAAAAGATTTCATCTCCAGCTCCCCTCTGAATTTCCTTGCTGGGAATTCTCAACTCCAGACATTTGCATGTTGCTGGGAGCTGGAAGCACGGCGCATTGAGAAGAAGCGTGTCGCCGCCGCTGCTGAAATCGACGCATCGCCAGAGAAGCGAGCCTTCGCCGCATCTACCTGGAAGCGTGTGTTCATCGAAGCTGCCTGCTGTCGCATCACCGGAGAAGAGTGACGCCATCGAGAGAGTCGCCATTGCATCACCGGAGAAGAGTGTCGCAGAGCCTGTCGCGGCTCTAAAGTACAGAGTCGTCGCAAGGCTGCTAGGGCATCAACACATTGTCATCGCATCGTCGCATCAAGGGCGCCATCTTCTCGCATCGCAACCGGATCATCGCATCGCCTCAAGGTGCCATCTTGCGCACCGCAGCGGGCCCGCAGGTCGAGAATCTACGCATCACCTCCGCACCGGTAAGGATTACGACGCATCCCCTACTCTGCGCAAGCATTGAGGCACGACGCATCATTTCCCCCGGACCACAGAAGCGACGCATCTCCCCTTTTGCAAGGCTTTTGTTTACTTCGCGTTACGCATCCAGGTACTTTGTTGAGAACTTTGTCGCATTTATCATCAACTTGAACTAAGCAACATTTTATCATCTTTAGGCAATCTTAAGTGTAGTATTGTGGATTTTTGTCATTTGTGGTTTTGTGTTAAGTCTATATAAAGAATACTGATTTTTATAAAACCTGTGTGGTGTCCATCTGTAGTGTTTTCACTGTATTGCTGTGTATATTCACAAATGCTTAATACACTGCCTCTGAGATAAGCCTGCCTGCTCTTGCCAAGCAACCAAGGGGGGGAGCAGGGGTTATTAAGAAGTGTAATCCCCTTATCCTGACTTAGAAGTAAGGGTCCCTATTTGGACAAAGGTGAATACCATTGCCAACTAGAGACCCCCAGATCTAACATTGGTGGTCAGCGGTGAGAATTTGGACTTTGCATTTGTGTTTCATATACAGTGATTCGTATACAGTACTAGTGAGTGCAGACCAAACGCGACCACATACTTTTTTTTAGAATCCTTTTTCTTGGACTGTTAGTTTTTCCTGAACACTCCCAATTTTCACCACCATGGGTAAACCCGCATCTGTTGCATCTATGGATCTTGAATTTGAGGAAGAGAGGTTGGATACCTACACTGTGAAACAGCTCAAACATCTGTGTAGGAAATTGAAAGTTGCTACACCAGGCATTTCTAAAAAGGATGACTACCAGAAGGCGCTGAGGGCCTGGGTGGAGCAAGAAATGCCCCTGATCTTGTGGTGGAGCCAGTTGTGGATGTAGATGGGCCCATTGAGAGGCCAGTTATTTCAGCTAGGGGAGGGGGACTCTCTCCACCTGGCAGCAGTATCTCTTCCAAAGACCTGTCCCCCAGAGAGTTGGAAGACAGGGAGAGAAATAGGGCACTGAAGCTGGAGTTGGCTAAGCTTAAGATGGAGAGTCAGAGGGAAACAGAGAATAATAGGTTGTCTTTGGAAAGAGAGAGAATGAGAATGGAACATGAAAGGATGTTGAGGGAGTTATAGATCAAGGCTAAGGGCTTAGAAATCAATCCCTCTGGTGGCAGCGCACCATCTGTGCCTTCAGAAGGCAGGGTACATATTCCCGAGGATGTCATCAAAGATTTCCACAAAAGTGAAGATATTGGATAGTGGTATGCAGTCTATGAGATAGCAATGTTGGCCCACCGGGTCCCTGAGAAGGATTGGGGAGCGGAGTTGTGGGGCCGCCTTTTTACTGAAGGTAGGGATACTTTGTTAGACTTGCCCAGTGATCATATGATGTCTTATGCCCACATGAAAGGAGCACTGATGACAAGGTATGGGTTAACTCCAGAACTCTATAGACAGAGGTTCAGGAATTGTAAGAAGTTGGAGGGAACCACTTGGGTAGAATATGTGTCTTTCTTTTGCAGAGCTATGGATGGTTCGGTGAGGGGTAGCAATGTTGATAATTTTCAAGCGCTCTATGATTTGATTGCTAGGCAGCACTTGTCTGCTAATTGTTTTCCAGAGTTACGCCAGCACCTTATTTATAGCAAGTTGACTAACCCTAGAAAGCTTGCTGAAGAGACGGACCGCTGGGTCAGTACCAGGATCCACAAATGTCTTGTGGGAGTCTCCGCCAAAGGTGGGCAGGGTCCTCAGCAGAAGAGTGGGGGGGACAAGGGTAAACAGAGGGAGTTCCAGAAAGGGCCCCAAAGTAATCCCCAAGGGAACCAAGGTAAGGGTTCCTAGCCTCCCCCTGAGAAGAAGTCAGGACCCCGATAGGTAAACCTGTTCATAGGGGGGCCAGTTACCTGCTTTCAGTGTAAGCAGGTGGGACACCGTTGGTATGGTTCCCCAGTGTCCCCAAAAGGGTCAGTATGTGCTACCCCGTGCACCACCCTGTCAGATCGCCAGTGTAGCCCTTGGTGGGGAGGAGATGGGTGCCCAAGGTAGGTGGGGTCCCACAGAAATGTCCCTTGTCTCATTAGGAGACTTTGAAATGGTCCCTAGAACTCAGCTGCCTGATAAAACTAACAAATACAGGCAGTGGGTGACCATCAATGGCCATAGAGTGGAGGCTCTTGAGAGAGCACACCAGCACCTTATTGATAGCAAGTTGACTAACCCTAGAAAGTTTGCTGAAGAGACGGACCGCTGGGTCAGTACCAGGATCCACAAATGTCTTGTGGGAGTATCCGCCAAAGGTGGGCAGGGTCCTCAGCATAAGAGTGGGGGGGACAAGGGTAAACAGAGGGAGTTCCAGAAAGGGCCCCAAAGTAATCCCCACGGGAACCAAGGTAAGGGTTCCTAGCCTCCCCCTGAGAAGAAGTCAGGACCCCGACAGGTAAACCTGTTCATAGGGGGCCTGTTACCTGCTTTCAGTGTAAGCAGGTGGGACACCGTTGGTATGGTTCCCCAGTGTCCCCAAAAGGGTCAGTATGTGCTACCCCGTGCACCACTCCGTCAGATGGCCAGTGTAGCCCTTGGTGGGGAGGAGATGGGTGCCCAAGGTAGGTGGGGTCCCACAGAAATGTTCCTTATCTCATTAGGAGACTTTGAGATGGTCCCTAGAACTCAGCTGCCTGATAACACTAACAAATACAGGCAGTGGGTGACCATCAATGGCCATAGAGTGGAGGCTCTTGAGAGACACCGGAGCCAGTGTGACAGCTGTCAAGTGTCACTTGGTGTCTGAAGAGCAGGTGGTCCCCAATGCATTCTTCCCAGTTGTTGCCGCCGACAAAACAAAGATCCATTGCAAAGTGGCTCAAGTTCCCTTTAAATGGGGGGGTCTCTGGTACTCTTCAAGTAGGTGTGAGGCCAGCCTAGGCTGTTGATTGTCCATTAGGCAATGATTGGGAAACCTCCCCTTGCGTTAAGGTGGAGAAGAAGGCTCATTTGGAGAGGTTGGGTCTGCCTGATTGGGCGTGTGTGACCACTCGGTCTATGGCAGCTAAGGGTGTTCAAGAGACCCTGGAGCCTGAAAGTATGGCCCAGGGACCTGCCTTAAATAGAAGAGGTAGGGGTGTGGGAAACCAGCCCCCATTGTTCCCACGGTCCAGGAGGAGGCAGACCTTGATGGGGATGCCCTGAAACCTACAGGGGAGCAAGTTTCTGAACTGGGGAACATACCTGAGCTGACCCATTGGCAGCAAGAAGGGGGTCCCTCCAGGGAGGAATTTTGTGAAGAGCAGCAGAAGTGCCCTTCTCTTGTGGGTTTGAGGCAACAGGCCACAAACCAGGCAGCAGGTGATCAGTCTGGATCACATTGAACCTACTGGGAGAATGGTCTTGTGTATAGCGAGCCTAAGGTTGCTGAGCCTGGGTCAGCCCGTGTGCTGGTGGTACCCCAGCACTTCAGAGCCTTCCTACTGGGTTTGGCTCATGATGTTCCTTTAGCTGGTCATCTGGGGCAGAACAAGACCTTTGAAAGGCTTGCCTCCCACTTTTATTGGCCCCAAATGCGGGAGAGTTCAGATACTCATTATAGGACCTGTCAAACTTGCCAGGCAAGAGGGAAAAGTGGAAGGAAGCACAAGGCCCCTCTCCAACCTTTACCTGTAGTCAATACCCCCTTTGAACGGGTGGGCATTGACATTGTGGGGCCACTGGACCCCAAGACAGCCATGGGCAACAGGTTTATCCTTGTCTTGGTGGACCATGCTACCCGGTACCCAGAAGCCCCAAATACAAGGTCCCAAATACTTAGAGAAGAAGCTTGTCAACTACTGTCCGGTCAGAACTCTTCGGTCCGCCAACAAGTCTCTACTAACCATTCCCAAAGTTTGCCCTGTCAGGAATGGCGACAGATCCTTCTCTAAACTAGCCCCGGAAGCCTGGAATGCCCTTCCCCTAAACATCAGAACCGAACCTAACCACATAAGATTCCGCAGACTCCTAAAAACGTGGCTCTTCTAGCTAGCGGATTTCCGGTACTCCTTCATGCATCTGCAGCGCTCTGAGACCTTCGGGTGATTTATGCGCTATATAAACTTAATTACAATTACAATTGCAAAGCCATTCTGCTCAGGACAGTGACGGCCCCCGTGGTGAGACGTGCACTGATGGGGATTTTCTCCCGTGTGGGGTTCCCCAGAGAGGTGGTGTCTGACCGAGGTACAAACTTTATGTCTAATTTATTAAAGTCTCTGTGGAAGGAGTGTGGTGCTACCTATAAGTTCACCACTCCTTACCACCCACAGGTAATGGGCTGGTTGAAAGATTCAACCGGACCCTTAAAGGCATGATCATGGGTCTTGAGGAACCAATGAGGCGTAATTGGGATGTCCTCTTGCCATGCCTTCTGTTTGCCTACCGTGAGGTCCCACAAACGTCCCTAGGGTTCAGCCCCTTTGAGCTTTTGTATGGTCACCTGGTAAGAGGACCTTTGAGTTTGGTCAAGGAAGGCTGGGAGCAATCTCCCAGGAAACCTCCCCAGGATGTATATAGTAACATGCTGGCCTTCAGGAACTAGACTTGGCGATTCAGAGATCTCGCTCAGCTGAATCTGGAAGCCAGCCAGGAGGAAATGAAGCAGTGGTACGATCAGAATGCCACACTGATTGAGCTTCAGCTTGGACAGAAAGTTTGGGTCATGGCCCCTGTGGAGCCTTGTGCGCTCCAGGACAGGTGGACTGGTCCATATGAGGTAGTGGAGTGCAAGAGTGATGTCACTTATCTGGTGAACTTGCAGTCTCCCAGGAACCCTTTGAGGGTCCTGCATGTTAACCGCCTGAAGCCCCACTTAGAAAGGCCAGAAGTGGGCATGCTCCTAGCTATGGATGATGGAATGGAGGAGGAGACCGAGCCTCTTTCTGACCTCCTGTCTGCAACAGAGCAAGATGGGTCAGTGGATGGTGTCAGCCTCTCTACCACACTGACCCCTGATTAGCAGCAAGATTGTTACCAGCTATTTTCCTTGGTTCCTGGTGTCACAGAGTGGTACGTCCATGATGTGGACACTGGAGACAGTCCTCCTGTGAAGCACAAGGCTTACAGAGTGACTGACAAGGTTAGGGCTTACATTAAGGAGGAAATCACCAAAATGTTTGCTTTAGGGGTCATTGGGTCCTCAAACAGTCCTTGAGCCAGCACAGTGCCTTGGTCCCAAAGGCTGCCACGCAGGGTGCCACACCTGAACTCCGATTCTGTGTGGACTACAGAGGGCTCAATTCAGTCACCAGGACAGATGCACACCCCATCCCCAGAGCTGATTGATTGGTTAGGGGCTGCACGGTACCTCAGCACATTTGATTTGACGTCTGGGTACTGGCAGATCACCTTGACTGATGGGGCTAAGGAGAGGTTGGGATTCTCCACACCAGATGGGCACTACCAATTCCGGGTTGTGCCCTTTGGGATGAAGAATGCCCCTACCACCTTTGAGAGGTTGGTCATCCGGTGTTGGCTGGACTAGAGGATTTCAGTGCCGCCTACCTGGATGACATTGCAGTGTTCAGCGCCAGTTGGGAAGAACACCTGCACCACCTTTGGGAAGTGTTGATGGCACTGCGCAAGGCAGGCCTCATGATCAAGGCGAGTAAGTGCCAGATTGGGAAGGGTTATGTGGTGTACTTGGGTCACCAGGTAGGAAGCGTCCAGGTGGCGCCCCTACAACCCAAGATTGATACCATCCTGGCATGGGAACCCCCAAAGACTCAGACATAGGTGAGAGCCTTTTTAGGACTCATGGGGTACTACAGGAGGTTTGTCAAGGGGTATGGCAACATTGTTGCACCTTTGACTGAGCTGACTTCCAGGAAACAGCCCAAGAAAGTGAACTGAACTGACACCTGTCAGAAGGCTTTAGACGCCCTGAAGACTGCCATGTGCACAGCACCTGTGCTTCAGGCGCCCAACTTCTCAAAAGAATTCATTGCACAGTCAGACACTTCAGAGCATGGTGTGGGGGCTGTTCTATCACAGATTAATGAAGTGGGCCTAGACCAACCTGTAGCCTTCATCAGTAGGAGGTTACTTCCATGGGAACAGAGGTGGAGTGCAATTGAGCGTGATGCATTTGCTGTGGTCTGGGCGCTGAAGAAGTTGAGACCATACTTGTTTGGGACTCACTTCCTGGTTCAGACCGACCACAGGCCCCTCAGATGGCTGATGCAGATGAGGGGTGAGAACCCAAAGTTGTTGAGGTGGTCCATTTCCCTACAGGGTATGGACTTTACGGTGGAACACCGCCCTGGTACAGAACACGCCAACGCTGATGGTCTGTCCAGATTTTTCCGCCTTAGTGAAGAGAACTCCCAAGGGGAAGGGTAGTTCTCCCCACATTTCAGCTGGAGGGGCCACGTATTAGACCTGGCATCATTGGCGTGAGTCTCCCTTCCATTTTGACAGATTGACTCCTCTGTTTTGATATGTTTTTGCTGGTTTTATGCTTTGGGCACTGTGCCACTGCTAATCAGTGCCACAGCGCAAGTGCTCCCTATGTTAAATTAATGTACTAATTGGTGATTCCATGATTGGGTTATTTGATTTACCTGTCAGCCCCTAGGACAGTGCATCACGTGTGCCCAGGGCTTGTAAATCAAATGTTGCTGGTTGTGCCACCCACAGAAGCAGCTTGTAAAGTGTGTCTCAGGCCTGCCATTGCAAGGCCTATGGGCAGTCTAGTACTGCCATGTCGACTTGGCCAAGTGCACCCACTTGCCAGTTCCTAAACCTTCCCTTTGCTTCATATTAGACACCCCTATGGTAGGCCCAAGGGCAGGGTGCATTATAAGTATAAGGTAGGACATGCTCTGATGTGTGTAGCATGTCCTAATAGTGAATTACAGCCATTTTCGTTTTTCACTATTGAAAGCTACCTGTTCTCCATAGGCTAGAATGGGCTGTTAGATTATTACATTCTTCTAATCCTAACTGACTCAGGGAACATGGTAGAAATTCGAATTTAGTATGCCTGAACTCAGAATAATAAAACACATCTTTTAGTAAAGTTGGTTTTAATAGTCTGTGTTTGAAAATACCACTTTTAGAAAGTAGGCATTTTCTTGCCTAACTGTCCTGGTCTGACAGGGCTGGGGGATTCCAGGAGACAAGCTGGGGCAGCCCAGTGGTGAATAGAGAGTTCTACATCTAGATGGGAGGGAGGAGTTGCACCTGGGACCTGAATAGAGCTGGGCCTTCCCTCTACAATGCTGGCTCCACCTCCTGTGGCTTGTCTGATGTTTCTGCCCTGGACTGTGAAAGGAGAGAAGGAATCATGTCAACAAAGTGCTCCAGAGCTGTATCTACCCTCCCCTGTGCTGGCTCCACCTCTTGTGGGGCGGCTGATGTCTCTGCCCTGCACAGTGAAAGGAAGAAGAGAGTCATGTAAACACAGTGCTCATGAACTGGTTTGGACTAGGCAGAGGTCTCTCTGCCTTCAGAGAACATAGGATTTTGAGGTATAAATATTGGGACTCTGATCCCAAGAAATTAGATCACTTCTGGAACAAGAAACCTTTTGCCAAGGAGAAGAACCAAGGAAGCTGCAGGAGTTTGACTGCCCCTCTGCCAGTGTGCTGTTTGCTGGGTTGGCCTGCAGAGGTTGCTTCATTGCCAAGGAAAGGAGAAGGAACTTTTAAGGACTTTCATCATCTTCAGAATATTCTCCAAGGGCTTGAACTGTACTTGCCTCCTGCTGAAGTCTCAGGGACAAAAGACTTCATCTCCAGCTCCCCTCTGAATTTCCTTGCTTGGAATTCTCAACTCCAGACATTTGTGTGTCACTGGGAGCTGGAAGCGCTACGCATCGAGAAGAAGCGTGTCGCCGCCACAGCTGAAATTGTCGCATCGTCGGAGAAGCAAGCCTTCGCCGCATCTCCCTGGAAGCGTGTGTTCATCGAAGCTGCCTGCTGTCGCATCACCGGAGAAGCGTGACGCCATAGAGAGAGTCGCCATCGCATCACAAGAGAAGCGTGTCGCAGGGCCTGTCGCAACTCCAAAGTATAGAGTCGTCGCAAGGCTGCCAGGGTGTCTACGCATCGTCATCGCATCGTCGCATCAAGGGCGCCATCTTCTCGCATCGCAACCGGATCATCGCATCGCCTCAAGGCGCCAACTTGCGCACCGCAGCAGGCCCGCAGGCCGAGAATCTATGCATCACCTCCGCACCGGTAAGGATTACGACGCATCCCCTCCTCTGCGCAAGCATTAAGGCATGATTCATTATTTCCCCCGGATCACGGAACAGGCCCATTTCCCCTTTTGCGAGCCTTTTGTTTACTTTGAGTTACGCATCCAGGTACTTTGTTGAGAACTTTGTTGCATTTATCATCAACTTGAACTAAGCAACGTTTTATCATCTTTAAGTAATTTTAAGTGTAGTATTGTGGATTTTTGTCATTTGTGGTTTTGTGTTAAGTCTATATTAAGAATACTTATTTTTATAAAACCTGTGTTGTGTCCACCTGTAGTGTTTTCACTGTATTACTGCGTATATTCACAAATGCTTAACACACTGCCTCTGAGATAAGCCTGTCTGCTCGTGCCAAGCTACCAAGGGGGTGAGCAGGGGTTATTAAGGAGTATAATCCCCTTATCCTGACTTAGAAGTAAGGGTCCCTATTTGGACAAAGGTGAATACCATTGCCAACTAGAGACACCCAGATCTAACAACACCACAGATGCCACAAGTATCAGTGTCAGAAAGAACTGAAGTCCCTGTTACCCCTTTGAACAAAGATTAGGCGAGCAAAGACCTTGGCAATGTTGAAGTGCCACATAGAGCATGGGGCACAGCCAAACATATGCACACACCAAAATAACTTTATTTAGTAATGACACTGACAAAACAGACAACAGGAGTAACTATATTTATTCACATGTTGCATAGATAAGCATCAACAGTAGAGAAGAGCAAGGCACAAAATGCAGAGCATATCCATGAGAATTTGCACAGGCAAGGGCAAAACAGGAAGGCCAGTGGCCAGTTCAGGGTGCACAGCATATCCATGAGAATCTGCTCAGGCAAGCTCAAAACAGGAAGGCCAGTGGCCAGGGCAAAGTGCAGAGTGAGTACATGAGAATCTGCATAGGCGAGCTCAAAACAGGAAGGCCAGTGGTCAGTTCAGGGTGCACAGCATATCCATGAGAATCTGCATAGGCAAGCTCAAAACAGGAAGGCCAGTGTCCAGTTCAGGGTGCACAGCACACCCATGAGAATCTGCACAGGCAAGGTCAAAACAGGAAGGCCAGTGGGCAGTGCAAAGTGCAGAGTGAGTACACAAGAGGGTGAACAGGGAATAGTCCAACACAGCAGAGCAACAAGGCCAGTGGGCAGTGCAAAGTGCAGAGTGAGTACACGAGAGGCTGGACAGGGAATAGTCCAACACAGCAGAGCAACAAGGCCAGTGGGCAGGGCAATGTGCAGAGCAAGTACACAAGAGGTTGCACGGGGAATAGTCCAACACAGCAGAGCAACAAGGCCAGTGGGCAGGGCAAAGTGCAGAGCAAGTACATGAGAGGCTGCACAGGGAATAGTCCAACACAGCAGAGCAACAAGGCCAGTGGGCAGGGCAAAGTACAGAGCAAGAGCAAGTACATGAGAGGCTGCACAGGGAATAGCCCAACACAGCAGAGCAACAAGGCCAGTGGGCAGTGCAAAGTGTAGAGCTAGTACATGAGAGGCTGTACAGGGAGTGTGTGCAACTGTACCCTTCCATGGGCAGCAACACAGTCAGGGGGGTAACAATGGGCAGTACAGGCCCATCTGTGTGAGAGATAGGTGTGTGCGGGGGCTTATCACTCGCACTTGGCTGTCAGGCGGACTGGGAGCTGGGTGCGTGTCGGGACAGCATAAGCACTTGACTGGAGAGAGAGAGGCCCAGGTGAGGTAGGGCTATCAGTGGCTTGGCAAGCCGGAGGGCTGTTTGGACCAGGTGGTGTAGTGGCACGTGGAGGTGGAGTCATGCAGACCTGTGACACAGTCTGGGTGGGAGATGTTTGAGGGGTGCCTTTCCACTTCCTGGGGATTCAAAATGGCTTCCCTGTACTGGGATTAATGGGAAGTGGTGTGGACACAACAGGCACACACACCAACAAAGCAGCATCAGGTACAGACACTGGCACTCCCTCTGGAGACATGCTAGATCCTGCAGAACACTTCATCTGGCTTCGTCTCTGGCCCTTCTTTCCCCTGTTTGCCAGGTGTACCCCCTACAGTGCCCTCCATCCACAGCTTCACTGGGAATTGGAGTCGAGGTGGTTGGGCAATGTGCCTCTGAGCCCTTCCTAGGTGTACCCTTGCCATGCACTACCTCCTCAGTGGACACAGAAACTGCATGCCTCTCTTTACGAGATGCTTTAGGGACAGGAGAGTCCTTAGCTGGGGATGCCTCTGAGGCATTTGAGCCTGAGGTATTGCTTCTTTGCTTTTAGGGCCTTGCTTTTGACTGACTGGCTTTTGTCTTTGCATTTTGGGCTGGCTTTGCTCTTCGGTGGGGATGGTGTCTGCGGGCGGGACCGCTTGGGTTGTTTTCGCTGTGTGCTCAGTGTGCTGTATCGTGACTGTGACGTACGTGATCCGTGGTCACTATCATTGGATGTGGCCACTACCTGGGGGGTGGACAAAGGCCCTGGATCAGGAATGGGAGTATGTGCCTGTTGAAGGGCAGACATCATTGTGGAGGACAAAGCCTGGACAGTACGGTGCAGCCCACCCACATCGGAATGTATGCCCTCCATGTAAGCAACCACCTGGGGTAATTTTTTGTCATGGTCAAGGAAGGCATTGAGGAGAGCTGTCTGGCCCACACAGAGCTGGTGCAAAAGCTCAACAGACTCAGCACTGATGGCAGCAGAAGGGACAGGTGCAGGGGCAGCGGTGCCAGGTGTGAATGAAACTCATACCCTCTTACTGACACGGACACTGGCAGCACCAGAGGAAGCGGATGGGAGGGCAGGCACTGGCTGCTGTGTGGTAGAAGATGATGCAGAGTCTCCATTCCCTGTGCCTGCAAACATGGCTACATCCCCGCTGGAATTAGATGATGTGATACTTTGTGTCTCAGGCTGGTATTCCTCTTTCAGACTCCGGTCGCCCTCTGAGGCGCTGGTGACATCTGTGTCACTGGGCTCCTGAGAAGCTGTAGTGCTAGTCTCATCCCCACTGGTGTCCGGCTCCTGTCCCTCCGTGACCACTGGTGAATCTGCATGAGAGAGAGATGCAGGGTCAGATTCGTGGCAGCAACAGAACAAAGCAATGCAATCAATGCAGTATAAAAGAGGACCAAATCTCCATGTTGCACACCACACTCTGCAATCAAATCGCAGCTACTCACTACATAGACCTCAAAAGTGGACGTAACCCTGATTATCTGTCATGACTGAGCAATGTCATGGCCCCACAGCACAACACCCTGCCTGTGGCTGAAGTCTACCAGATGCACAACTAGCTCTGCGCACACCTAGGGACATGATGGGGGCACACCACTTGTTGCCACTGACAGACTTGGATGGAACAGGAGGGGACAGCACAGACACCGATTACAACATGACAGTCCACAATGGCAAATAGCCCATGCCAACCACCATGTTGTACTCTGGTGCCCAAAGACTAGTGCACATTGTAGTCAGATGTGTAGGCCTCAACATTCATGGTGCATGCAATGGACGCATAGATGAAGTCACACTCTGATTGGGAACACTGCTGTTCACTCCCAATTTGATTCCTCAGACCACCCCAATACTGAATAAACATGAAGAGCACAACACAGACGGCAATGGGAATGCACAGCAGGGAGGATCACCATTGTAAGAACAGTTTGGGCAAATGCATGATACTAGCACCCAGCCCAGCAGCCACTTACATGACACTTCACCACTCCACCAACATCACATAGGCCAGCACTGGCACAGTCCCGGTACATATGCAGCCGCTCCAAGCCAAAGTCACTCTCCCTAAATACTCACCCCTGCCTTGCTGCTGATGCTCCTTCAGACGTGTATCCAGCTAAGGCTGAGTCACCTCAAGATGTGGGCCATCAGTGGTGTCATGCTGCGCTGTGCCACCCGCCCAGTGTGAGGAAGCAGCCCCAAGGTCATCTCTGCCAAGTTCTTTGCCAGACGACTGATGTCGACCCACCTCTTGTGACAGTGGGTGCGCCGTCGGTTAGATACCCCAAGAGCTCGCACCTTTGCTGCAATGGCCCTCCACACGGCCTTACGCTGGTGTACCTTGAGCTGCAGGCATGGGAGACAAGAGTGGGAAAGGATCAGTGACACAGTGTCATGTACCAACATCTAGCAGTACAGTAGCAAGACACAAACTCATTACAAAATCTAATATCTGTCCACCCCACCCTGGGGTACATCTCACATGGGCACTCTGCATGGGCTAAACTGATGCGATTGCATGCAGTTGTGAGGAGGTACACAGTCCCTGCACATCTCACACACATGCAGGATGCCAGCACTGAACCCCCTATGTGGCTTGCACACATCTCCAGCCCTTTGCATGTCTGGGCACCACATACATCACATATCAACCTGTGTCTGGGGGTGGACTCACTGTGTGCAAGACTATGCAGCACTCAATGTCCATGCCCTGTAAATATATCAGTATGTCATGTGTGTGGCATCGAGGGACATGGATTCACAAACAAAATATAGATCAACACAAGTCTGGTCTTGTGCAATCTACAGGGCTGAGGTGGTGCATAGTTGGATTTGACTGTGCAAAAACAATAGTAAGGACACAGTAAGGGAAGTGATGTGACCTCGTCTTGGTGGGCGGGCGCTGTGCTGAGCATCTGGGCTCACACTGAGATGGACAACAGGGGCACACACAGCCGTTCAGCATAGTAATCACTGTGCTGGCACCTGCATGGCCAACATACCGTGTCACTGTATGGCTCACAATGCAACACACTTCACTCATACCTACAACTGTAGGCAGGGAAACCTGTGACATTGGGACACACACTCCTTCCCCTGGAGACAGCATGCTTGTCAGTGCATGACATAAACCCACACCCTCAGGCATTTACTGCATCACTCCAACTACATGTGTGCCCCCTCTGCCCTAGGGGCACCATAATTGGGGCACCATACAGACTTGCGTACTCTGTGAGCACCAGGACCTCCAGCTCCTCGCTTGTGAATGGACTGGCACGGATCTTCAGCCCTGTGGACATGAAACACCTCTGGTGGAATTGGGTGGTGAGGGGTCTCGGGCAGCAGTACCTAGAGGCAGCAGCAGATGAGGGGTCTCTGTCAGCAGTCCCTGGAGGCAGCAGCAGATGAGGGGTCTAGGCAGCAGTCCCTGGAGGCAGCAGCAGGTGAGGGGTCTCTGGCAGCAGTCCTGGGGGCAGCAGCAGATTAGGGGTCTCTGGCAGCAGTCCCTGGAGGCAGCAGTAGATGAGGGGTCTCAGGTAGCAGTCCCTGGAGGCAGCAGCAGATGAGGGGTCTCTGGGAGCAGGCTCTGAAGGCAGCAGCAAGTGAGGGGTCTCAGGCAGCAGTCCCTGGAGGCAGCAGCAGATGAGGGGTCTCTGGCAACAGGCTCTGGAGGCAGCAGCAGGTGAGGGTCTCTGGCAGCAGGCTTTGTGAGCAGTGGAAATGTGAGGCTCACTCCCACACATATATACATATATAGCCTCCTGGGATCATTTCAAAGGTGCCAAGCTGCAACAATTGGTTGTCCAGGTCTGCCTCATTCAAAAGCATCCAATGACCGCCTCCGCGGTGGCGGAGCACACCTTCCGCGTTTTTCAAAATTGCATCATGCCACCGCAATCATCGTTCCCATTGGCTCCAGAGCATGCTCCATGGTGGTGATACACCGCAAAGCCCCATGTGCGCTACCGCGATGATACATCTTTCAAAAGCATCCAATGACCTCCTCTGTAGTGGCGGAGCACGCCTACCGCGATTTTCAAAAATGCATCATGCCACTGCAATCATCATTCCCATTGGCTCCAGGGCATGCTCCATGGCGGTGACAAACTGCCGGGGCCAGGCAGTAGCTACCGTGATTTGGGTGCCATACAATCACATGAGGCACCACGATTTGGGTGGCGGAGCATGCCAACCACCATTTGGGCATGTCTCCATGCCAATGACTACCGCACCTGTGTCATGGGGGTACCGGTGACACACCACCATGGCCAGGCGGTAGCTACTGCGATTTGGGGGACATACCATGGCAATGGCCATCGGGCACACTTCAACAGTGCCCAGTGGCCACATGGTAAAGGGCAAATCATCGTGCACACAATGCCAATGTTGCATTGACTCCCTTTGTGCCTACACAGGCCATGGTTGTGTATGTGTGACGTAGATTGGTCTGTAGTCACTCATATGTCACAAATGAAATATTTAGTCGATGAGGCAGGACTGTGTTGTAGTGGACTCTACAATGTGTACACATATCAATGTGTTGAGGTGCAGTGATGACCTCGGCAATGCTTGTCTCACTGTATGATGTAGTTACTTACATGTGCTCTTCTGTCTGTTCATACACGCAATTGTCAGTTCGCCAACTGTGGTCATTGTGTTGTGGATGTGTGCCAAGTTTGAATGATGCATTGAGGTGTGACAGGTACAGCAGCTAAGTATGAGACAGTGGTGTTGATTTGTTACACATTGGCTGGATGCCACGCCCCCAGGCGTGCACATGTGAAATGTGGCCATATCACTATGTGCATTCACATTCACCTATGTGGTGTTTGAGGCACTTGTGTATTGTAAATAGAGAGGTGTGCCCTTTGTGTAGCTCAAACATCCACCTATGTAACCTGGTGTGTCACTCAATTATCATGTCAGTCTTTGTTTTTGCTGTGTCATCC
Source organism: Lissotriton helveticus (assembly GCF_964261635.1). Classification (NCBI taxonomy): domain Eukaryota; kingdom Metazoa; phylum Chordata; class Amphibia; order Caudata; family Salamandridae; genus Lissotriton; species Lissotriton helveticus. The sequence goes on along the minus strand of NC_136071.1, from coordinate 513,002,843 downwards.
AGAACGTGATATTCTGTGGCCATCTCATGATGGATTTCATTGACATGTGTCCACTTTCATCTCAACTAGGAGGAGGCCAAATCTGATTCGTCACTCGACAGTGCTGGAGGACGTGGAGGATATGGCGATCATTCGCAAATTCCGTCTTGATAGAGCCACCCTGAAAAACCTTTGTGATATGTTGGACCCCCACCTGCAGCCTCGCCGGACATATCCAACAGCTTTCACCCCAACTTATGAAGTGATGGCAGCACTCCATTTTTTTGCCACTGGATCGTTCCAGGAGATAGTGGCCAGCGCTGGTAGGATGTCTCAACCGATGTTCAGCATGGTGCTGCGTGATGTTCTGTCCGCCATGATGATATACAAGGACAGATATATTCATTTCCCCAGGGGTGCTGAATTGCCAGCTGTGAAGGGAAACTTCTATTCCCTTGGGCACATCCCCCATGTTGTTGATGCCATAGATTGCACACATGTCGGTCTTGTGCCACCACAGGCAAGTGAGCACATATTCCGGAATCGCAAACATTACCACTCCATCAATGTGCAAGTGGTGTGCCTGGCAGATATGATAATTTTGCATGTATGTGCCAGATTCCCCGGCTCAGCCCATGACTCCTACATCCTGCAGAACAGCATTGTGCACCGGCTGATGGCTAATCTGCTTCCAGAGCATGCATGGATTGTGGGTAAGTATGCCTAGTCGTATGGCGTGCTGGGTGTGTGACCTGCTGCCCTCTGCCTGTGCAACATTGGAATGTCTATTTGTCATACCTAGGTTACTCTGCATATCCCAACTGTCCATGGCTGCTGAGCCCACTGCAGTATCCCAGGACCCCAGCTGATTTCCGATACAATGAGGCCCATGGTAGGACACGTTGTGTGGTGGAGCGTACTTTTGGTCTGCTCAAGCACGTTTCCTGCTGCCTGGACAAAACCGGAGGTGCACTGGCATACTCGCCCGGGAAAGTGTGTCAGATCGTAGTGGCATGCTGCATGCTCCACAACCTGGCCATTCGCAAGGAGATTCCCCTGCTCCTGGATGATGATGAGGACCCAAGGCCCCCGCCTGCACAACAACCTGAGTCTAGTGATGAGGACAGTACAGAGGAGGAAGGTGGTGACATCCGTTAACAGCTCATCACCCGCTACTTCACATGAAGGTGGGTGACAATGTACAACATACCCATTGTCTGGTGATATTGCTGTTGTCATGAAGGGCTATGTGCGAATAGTAAAAACAGCCAGTTGTCAACTCAGCTGTCTGTGGATATGTTACTGTGACATATCATCTGTGAACGTATATGGGGCGTGTATGTTGACACTTGTTGCCCATGGTGTTGTCTGCATGTTGGCTAATGTAAATGGTCGGTGTTGCATAATGTCTGTGATGCCACACTCATACCAGTGATTTTTATTCTGTTGTGTTTCCCTAGGTGCCTTAAACCTATTCTTGCCTACATACGGTACATACTCCAGATACATTATGGACATGTGGAAGACTGTACATCCTGCACTAGAGACGAAGCTGACACAAAAAAGTGTATAAGGTATTTTATTTAAAAAGTTGACGTGTGAGGGGGTGCAATTTTACATACATGTGTTGGTGGAGCAGTGAGTCGACAGTCTTGGTAAATGAGATGAAAGAGTAGAAACCACATTGATGTGGTGACCCAGTCCAACAGACAGATGCCATTCACAAGGCAGTGTGGGGAAGGACAGTCCAAACAGTCAATGCAGTGGGGAAGAGGGTTGCCATCAGGGCTGGCTCCGTGACTGATGTTTGGCAGGTGCTTTGCCTCCAGAGACTCCCAGGCTCTTCTTAGGACGGCCCCTTGGTTGCTTGGCTGGGGTGGGCCCTGCTGTGGTGCCAGCGGCGTCTGAGAACTCACCCCTCTCTGTGGCCGCAGGGGAGGATGATGAACCGTCATCCCTCAGCCCACCAGACGGGGGGTGGAGGTGTTGGTAGTGGCGCAGGCCTGTCCCTCAGTAATGCCACTTGCTGACCCATAAGGTCCACCATTTGTCCAATGCGGATGTCGATGGACCTCATCAGCAGAATAAGCTCACGTAACAGGTCGTCCGACCGGCCACTTTGTCCCTGGGCCTGTTCGTATGCCCCAAAGACTCTGGTGATGTGTTCCAGGGATGGGGTCCCAGCCTCCTGGTGTCTGGAGGTGACCCTGGCCCTTCCATCTACCCTGCTGCCACGGACCTGTTGCCTCGTCACTGTGGGTCCCCGCACACTCTCCCTGCCGTCCTCAGTTGTTGGGGTGGGATGATCATCCTCTGGGACAGGGAGGGTATTGCTGGTGGCACTGGTGGTGGTAGTGGCAGTGGATGCACAGGCTGTAACAGCAGGGGTCTGCTGTGCAGTTGGTGTTGCAGCAGATGTAGTGGTGGGGAGGATGGGGTCCTGGGACCTGTTGCTCCCTAGCACACCAGATGGGCTGGCCTCGAGGTCATTGTCCTAAAAATCCTGGGAGTCTACATCCAAAAGTCCATGTACCGGGGGGGGGGGAGACTGGCTCTGCAGGTCATTGGTGTTGTCCTCTGTAGTAGGTTCTTGGTCACCTGTGGATTAGATGGGAAATGGTCATTGTAGTGCACTCTGCAAGCATTGTGTTAGCTGTGTGTCATCCACTGTCTGTACAATACACAATTGACTGATATTTACATCGTTCTCTATGTGCACTATGGTGCCTCCCAACATGATGCAGTGGTACATACATTACTTGTACATCGTGTGAGGTATCAATGCATACCATGCAACTCGTGCAGAAATCATGTTCACAGGGACCGGTTGCCATGTAGGGACCAGCACAGCATTTTTTCATTGTTGAATCCTTGTTGATTTGTCTGACCTGGCAGACGTCACATCTGGCCATGGACTGGCCATTGTATTGTCCTGTATACCTTTGTCCTGTCATGTACATATCTTGATTTATAACCCCACACATGCTTTCTCATTTTTGAAATGGTCCTTGTTGGTTGGGCCCCATGGCAATGCACTCATCAGTGCGTGCTGTGCATGATTGTGCCCAGTCTTCCTTGTGCATGTGTATTGGTGTGTGACTCTTTGGTAGCTGTGACAGTTCCCTTTGCTTACCTGTGTGCACACTGTGCGTGGCAAGTGGGGTCACTGTGCATATTTGTGCAATGAGAGGGCTGGTGTTGCCATATGGCACCATTTCTTTAGTGACAAATATGTGGGTGAACGTACTGGCTACTTACCTGAAAGGTCCTCACATTCGGCTTTGTGGCGTGACACATCTGTGTGTGCGTGGGGCAAGATTACATTCTGTTCAGTGGTGTCATGAGACAGGAGAATATGTCTACCTACCTAGTAATTTGGTTGAGGTGGTCCATTATATGACACATGCATCTGTGTGATATGGTGTGCTCCATCTTGCTGTACTGTGGGACAAGTGTACATGCTGGGAATAGTATTGCAGGCCTCCCTCCCCCAAACAGCCAGCCCAGGGAAGATGGCTACCTACCTGTAAGTTGGTTTGTGGTGAAACAATGGCTTACAACTGCTCCTGGGTAAGGGAGTGCTCCATCCCGTCACCACGAACAGGACCATAGGAAGCCTCTCAGGTGAAAAACAAGTACTTCCTCCCACTGCAATAGTGTAGAGAATCTGCGAGTTTGGTTGAGAGGTGCTCTGCCAAACTCTTATTGTTCTACTCAACGCTTGTAAGTGATGGAAGATATGGATAGCATAGCTGCAACCAATACCCTCTTCTGTGTTAGATATCAAAATATCTCAATTTAAGAAACAAATAAATACTTCATTAAAGAGACAAAGAAAGGTGTTCTCGCTCCTTGCTGTACTATGCTGTCCCAATCCTCCATGACTACAGATATATTAACCCAGTCCATTCTTACAAAGCAGGATATGGCCTGTTGTTACTGAAGAAAGAAAGCAGAATTTTGAGCTGCCATCAAGGATGACCTTACACGGGACCTGGTTATGCTATATCAAAATATGTCAGCACAATAAAGGGTAATCCAAAAGAAGTCGAAACTGTTGGTAAAAGAGTCAAAGATACACATACTCAAATTAAGAAAACTGCAGACCACCCAAGACAACTATAAAATTGAATCAGAAGTCCTAGTGAAGGAAGCCACGCTTTTGACCCTGCAATGTGAAGACCTAAACAATCTCTTACAACAAGAGGATTTCCATAAGTGGCAAAGGGAGGAGATATTTACGCCTATTTGTCAGATGTGTTTGCCAATTCTGAGAAATAAAACAATGCATATTATATCATGTAGAGTACTTAAAGGGGGCTTTTCAGAAATCAGGTTATACTCTAGCAAAACACCCATAATCCTTGTCAGGGTGAACCACAAGGATAGGATAATATTTATAGAGTGCACTTATACCAGATGGTGTCAAGGTGCTAAAGTCATTAAATTAGCCTCTGCTTAACTCTCTGGTTCCTTGGCACAAACTTAATCAGGCTTAACTTGGAGGCACTGTGTTAAGTATTTATACCATTACACGTAATGGGGTGACCCTGTAACACTCAGAACCTGGGTGGGTAATGCAATAAATAATAATGGTTCTGTCGGACCGAAACACACAGTGGTATAGTATTTCAATTGTATTATTTATAAACTTCGTCCCTATGGAGGGTACAAAGACAGTGGTATCTATACCAGTATAACCAAACACACTGACCACAAAGAAAAATTCAAGTAAAGTTTTACTCATATACTTTCATATTCTCTGTATTGTATTGAAACATTAGTTTTGCTGTCCAAAAAACATACATAAAACATATAAAACACATAAATTCTGTGCAGGACTGATACATATTTAAAACAACATCTATAAAATGTCAATTCGCAAACTTATTGGAAAAGACAACTATATATGCAATAATCCAGTAGGTACATCAATTAATTCTTGGGTCCTAGGGGATTTTGTATAGTTGGTTCATGGAAGAAGGAACTGCGTCGACGTTTCGACCCTGGGGGGTGATGCGCTGGCTGTGCGCATCAGAGGCGGGTCTTCATCAGGACTGTGCAGTTGTCTATCTCCTTCTCACCATCGCGCGGGAATGCCGCGCGATGGTGAGAAGGAGATAGACGTGTACAACCTCCATCAAATCGAGGAAACAACGCCCTTCTCATCCTACCGCCTGTATAAGTAATTATTACAGAGATCTAAGGAACTTCACTATATTGGCTGAGTCAGCTGACCAGCAGTATTGCTTAATAAGGACCAGGTTTCCAAGTGGAGCCAAGGTTCGTAAAAAGGCTGTCCTACAACTGCACAGTCCTGATGAAGACCCGCCTCTGATGCGCACAACCAGCGCATCACCCCCCCAGGGTCGAAACGTCGACGCATTTCCTTCTTCCATGAACCAACTATACAAAATCCCCTAGGACCCAAGAATTAATTGATGTACCTACTGGATTATTGCATATATAGTTGTCTTCTCCAATAAGTTTGCGAATTGACATTTTATAGATGTTGTTTTTAATATGTATCAGTCCTGCACAGAATTTATGTGTTTTATATGTTTTATGTATGTTTTTTGGACAGCAAAACTAATGTTTCAATACAATACAGAGAATATGAAAGTATATGAGTAAAACTTTACTTGAATTTTTCTTTGTGGTCAGTGTGTTTGGTTATACTGGTATGGATACCACTGTCTTTGTACCCTTCATAGGGACGAAGTTTATAAATAATACAATTGAAATACTATACACTGTGTGTTTCGGTCCGACAGAACCATTATGAAGTATTTATGCAGCACTCAAACAGTAACAAAGTAAAAACACAAGAAAAATCCCTAGCCAATTTAGAAAAATGGAGTACATTTACAAAAAAATGATACAAGAATGACAAAAATCCAATCAGTAGAACTGGAGTTATTAAATGTAAGGTTTTTATGAAGGTATAGTGCCTAAAAGCACAAAGTGCCACTTGCAGTATTCAATTCATGCTAGGCCGGGAGAAAGTCACAAGTTCAGACCAACTGCGATGGGGCGTGGGCCAGACACAAGGACCAAGTTAGTCTCGCTGAAAAAGCTACCTTCTAACAGTCCATTGTAAAAAGTTCCATATAGTAAATAGTAAGACCTCCGACCGTCGGTCTAGATGCACTCTCTCCCAGCAGCTCTGCTGTGCCGTCTCTTGCCTCCAGACCCCGACCTCCTCCTTGGGGGGTTCGAGGCTGCTGCTCGCTCCTGCGCCTGCTGCCCGCTCCAACTGGGACCAGACAGCCTGCAACCACCGTAATCTTTCTCAGTCTTTTTTTTCTTAATTTTTCCCTGTTGTGCCACTGTTATTGTGCCCATCTGTGTCTTGCTCTAATTCCGTTTTAAAATAAGAGGGGCCCCTCTACACCAACAAGGGAGTAGGGCACTTACTCAGTGAAAAAAGGAAGGTCCCTCAGGGTAAATAATGTCGTAGAGTAGCCTCAATGTTCACACATCACACATTCCTATATACTTTGTCTCATATGCCACCCATACTACAACTGAACCATATATAATAGGGAAAGCAGCACAAACACTTTCTATAAACAAATATATCACATATATTTATTGTTTGTTTGTATACAAAATATCACATTTTTAAAAGAACACATCAATCCATACAGTTCATAACACAAAAATTCATAAAACTACAACACATTAAAAAAGTTTATCACAGTAAGCATGAAAACATCAAGAGTAGAGCACCCTGAGGGACCTTCCTTTTTTCACTTGCTCTAATTCCACCACTGTTTTTATTTCCTCGTGCCTGCCTGTTCCTTTCGCCTTTTGCCGCTGCTGCCCCTGCGGCCCCTCCTCCCCGTAATTCCCCACTGGAATTCCACTGCTCCCGCCTCCCAGCCTCTCCTTCCTCCCACCTTTCCTACTTAATGGCTGTCGCTGCGCGGTTGTGCAGCAGCATTGCGCAGCGGCCTCGTCGCCGGCTCACCAAAGGCAAGCCCGTCTGTGCCCATCCGCGACCCATCTGCGGCCAGGGCCAGGAATGCTACGACACCACCACCCTCCTTGCACTTAACCCTGGAAGACTTAGAGAATGTCAACAGGCCTCGCCGAACACGACCCACGGCCAGTTCTCCTGCCTCCACTGCCATCAGACACTCACCACCACCGGCGACACCCAAAATGCATCCTCCTCAACGTATTCTCTGTACACAAACACTCCATGGAAATCTGGAACCTACTCGACTCTCTCTCGCCCAACATTGCCTTCTTCACAGAGACCTGGACCAATGCATCCTCCACCCTCGTCATCAGCACCGCCATCCCAGATTGAAACAAGATCCAGAGGAAAGACCGCTCCAACCTCCCAGGAGGGGGCCGTGCAATCGCCCACAAGAGCACTCTCCACCTCACCATCACAAGCGAAACCTTCTCCACCGCCGAACACCTGCACTTCCAGATCCAGACCACCCCCGTAGCCACACTCCGAAAAACTCTCATCTACAGACCCCCCGGCCCCTGAACACTCTTCGCCACCATCACCAACTTCATCGCACCCCACGCCATCGCCTCAACAAACTACATTCTCATTGGAGACCTGAACTTCCACCTCGACAACCCCAGCTACCCCAACTCCACTATCCAGCGTGACAACCTCACCAGCATCAGACTTAAACAACTCGTCAACACACCGACCCACAGAGCAGGACACACCCTCGACCCCATCTTCTCAGCAGGAAACAGCGTCCAATTCAGCCACACAACGCAGCCGCCATGGACCGACCACCAATGCGTACACTTCGCCATCAACAAAACCCAGGGCACCAAAACCAGCCCCACGCCCCTCACTAAGGAACTGGAGCTAAGTTACCGATGAGCAACTTAACTCCACCCTGGGCACCTGAGACAAACGACGCAGCCAGAGAACTCCACACCTCGATCTCCGACTGCGCAGACGAGTTTGCCCCGCTGCACAACTCCAACAGACAATGGCCCGGAAAGCCGCCTGGTTCACCACTGCTCTCAAAGAAGCCAGATGCACCTGCAGACACCTGGAGAAGAACTGGAGAAACACCAAGACAACCGAAAACCACACCACCTACAAGGACGCCATGACGGACTACCACAACCAGATCAGAGCCACCAAGAGGAACTTCATCCACAACAAAATCCTGGCCAACTCCATCAACTCCAAGGAACTTTTTCAGTGTCATTCAAGAATTCACCAACCCATGCAGCGAAGCCACAGACATCGCCCTATCCCAAGACATCTGCGACAAGCTTGGAACCTATTTCCACCTCAAGATCAAAAACCTCTACGACAACTTCCTCCACCATCCACCGGGCGCCACATATGACTCCCCGCCCCCCAGAAACACCAGCCAGCCCACCATCTCCAACTGGACACCGATTCGGCCTGAAGACACTGCCTCGACCATGAAAAGCATCCACTCGGGGGCCCCCACCAACCCCTACCCCCTAACATCTACCACAGAGTTGCGACCACCATCGCACCCGAACTATAACGCACCATCAACACCACCTACAAAACAGGCACCTTCCCAGACGACTGGAAGCACGCAGAAGTCAGACCTCTGCTCAATAAAGCCCCCAGCTGACCCCACCGACCTCAAGAACGATCGGCCCATCTCGCTCCTCCCCTTCTCAGCCAAAGTTGCAGAGAAAACAGTCAACAGGAAACTGAAACGATTCATCAAAGAGAATGCAGTCCTCGACCTGTCCCAATCGAGATTCCGAAGCAACCACAGCACAGAGACAGCCCTACTTGCCGCCACAGATGACATCCACACCCTCCTGGACCAAGGCTACTTCGCAGCTCTCATCCTACTCGACCTATCAGCGGCCTTCGACACCTTCTCCCATGGCACACTAGTAGCCAGACTACACGACACAGGCATACAAGGAACAGCCCTCGACTGGATCCAATCATTCCTCACTGGAACAAGCCAAAGGATCAGACTCCCACCTTTCCTCTCCGACCCCACAAAAATCACCTGCTGAGTCCCACAGGGTTCATCCCTGAGCCCCACCCTCTTCAACGTCTACATGACCCCCTCAGAGCCATTGTCCGACAACACGGCCTCAACATCATATCCTACGCTGATGACACCCAGCTCATCCTCTCCCTCACCAAAGACCCCACCACTGCCAAACTCAACTTCCAGAAAGGAATGTAAGAAGTCGCAGTCTGAATGACCAACAGCTGCCTGAAGCTCAAAGCAGAGAAGACAGAAGTCCTCATCCTCGATACCACCCCTTCTGCATAGGACCTGACCACCCTCAGAAGCCCACCTACCCCCTCAGACCACGCCACGAACCTTGGCACCGTACTCGACTCCTCACTCACCATGAACCGACAGGTCAATGCCGTCACCTCCAGCTGCTTCAACACCCTCTGCATCCTCCGCAAGACCTTCAAGTGGATGCCCCCTGAGTCAAGGAAGACAGTCACCCACTCACTCATCACCAGCAGACTGGACTAAGGAAACACACTCTACGCCGGCATCAACAAGTCCCTACACCACAAACTCCAGACAATACAGAACACCGCCGCCAGACTTGTCCTTAGCATCCCCCGACATGAACACATCAGTCAACGCCTACCAAGTCTCCACTGGCTCCCTGTGAAGAAAAGAGTCACTTTCAGAATCCTCATTCATGCCTACAATATCAACACTACAACAGACCCAAATACCTCAACGACAGAATCAACTTCCACATACCCAAAAGAAACCTCTGATCTTCCAACCTCGCACTGGCTGAAACCCAGCACATCCACAGAGCCAGAGCAGGCGGAAGATCCTTCTCTCACATTGCAGCCAAGACCTGGAATGAGTTACTTGCAGACATCAGACGCGCCCCCTCCCTGAACACCTTCAGGAAGACCCTCAAGTCCTGGCTCTTCGGCTAAACAGATCTGGGGACCCCCACCCTCAGAGCCTTGAGACCCTCACGGGTGAGTAGTGCGCTTACAATTCTCTGATTCATTCGCTGTGGAGGAGGTCTCTAGGAGCAGGAAAAGCATTGCGGATGGTGGTTGCTGTTGCGTGAGTAGCAGGCCTGACATCGCAGGTGGTTGTCGCTGTAACCCAAAAATATAGCCTGGCATCTTAGATGGTTGTTGCTGGAGCTTTGTATTGGCAGTCACCGCGGACTATCATTGTTGTAATATAAAGTGCAGATCTCATGTTGTCGGTCGTCACTCACGGACACTGTAGTGCAAAGAGTCAGGATTACCAGAGCTTCGAGTTGGAAGTCACCACTGGCAGCAGAGTTTCAGCTGGAAGGACCCATACTTGGTTGCACCATTTTCTTGTAGAGGAGTGCACTCTGATGCCATACCAGGATCGAGGTCCTAGAGAGGCACCTCTTGGGGTTCTGGGACTCACTCTAGCAGAGGTCAGCAGGGCTCAGGCAGGTCCAGGTGCAGGGCCAGGCTGGTCTAGTGCAGCAGGTTAGCTGGGCAGTTGCAGGGAGGCCTCTGGAGCTTGTTGTGTCCCTGTATCTCAGAACAAGAGGTAAACCAACTGATCCTTGGAGTCACTTAGGTAGCCTGGGATGAAGTGAGCAGGTCTAGACTTCTTTCTCAAAGATGGAAGTCCTCTTGGGAACAAGGTAGGTCTCAAGCAACAAGGCAGTACTCTGGGAACAAGGCATTCTTTCCTCTCGTAATGTCTGCAAGTCCAGGAGTGTACTGGTGCGTGTTCTGGATGTCCAGTATTTATACCTGGTGTCAGCCTTTGAAGTGGAGGGATTCCCTATACTACCATCATATCTGGTTCTGGAAATGTCTTCCCTTTCGTTGTCATGGCTCCAATAAGTCTGGAGTGACAAAAGACTCCGGTTCAGTAATGCACGTGGTGCTGGGATTAGCTCTGCACCACTCATCTTGGTAGGATGGCCAATCCTGGCAACACATAGGGTCTTATTACCAATTTGGCAGTCTTCCTGTAGGATAGGAATCCAGGGCTGGCAGTGAGGTGGCAGCAGTTTCACGGCAGTGGGAATGTTTGGCTCTCTGGGAGCACCTAAAAATCATACCGCTGCTGTGACATCGCCTCCGGCATGTCTGTACACCATGTCGTGCATGGCACACAGTGCACGCACGACCATGCACTTTTGGGGGGGCTCTTCATGTGCCCCTCACATGCACCCTAATGGGCAGATTTACCCGGGGGCCCTGTTGGGAGCCCCTTAACATGCCTTTACACCAAGCATTTCATGGCGGGGTACCCGCCATGAAATGCTTGGTAGAAAGGCAAGGTGGAATCTGCTCTGTGGTACCGGCATCGCCACTGCTGTGATTCCCGCCTGCTTTACCCACTACTGCTGCTGTGGGATCCTCGATACTGGCGGTGGCAGTGGTCTTGGGGGGGGTCCCACCGCCACCATCGTAACCGGGCTGCAGGCCCAATGCGATGGCAGCGATCGGACCAGTATCTAGGGGTATGGTGGTCCCAGGACTGCTGAACTTGTAATTAGGCCCACAGTCCCCTTTTGTCTCACAGTCTGGATGGAATACACAAAGGCCAACTGCCAAGGTATTCACTGTCATGTGACCCAGGACACAGGCAGCAGGCACCTAAGGATTAGGACTAGAAAATTCCAACTTTCTAAAAGTGGCATTTTCAGAATTATGACTTAAAATTTCACTTTACTAATAAAGAGGATTTTACATTACAATTCGTTTGAGTTCAAATTTTTTTGCACTATTTCTTTAACCAGTTTTGCAACAACATACCACAGATTCACTGTATGCATTTTCAAAAGAAATAGCATGCATATGAGAGACTATTACCAACATGTTACAGTGTTATTTGTCATCTATTTTCTCAATTGTATGTGAACACTGGTGCGAAACAAAAACTGTAAACGGAACCAAGATTACAATGTACCTATTCCTGGTCAATGGAGGAGTTACTAAAGCAGCTTTGCTTCAGTATTCCCAATGTGAGGAAAAGGGGAATGGAAAGATGGCCCATCTAGAGACTTAAAGCAGCCCTATGTGTAATAGATGCTTTCGGTGGTATCGTAGTTCATGGTGGTTTCTCGTCTGTTTTGGTTTCCACCTTTCTCACTCACTCAGAAACCCCTCCCAATGTGTTGGAGTTGCAGGGTGCCTAGCAGAAACCAAGGTTTGTGCAGCCAAGTCCAATTGAGCACTTGTACCCCTTTTTATGTCTTCTAGTCAGTTAGAAAGCAGAGGATGCACCAGGGATTTCCACCCCATCACTTTACAGTGCTCCTCCAGCACCAAAGCCAGGTCTAGAAATCTATGCATGTTATTGTGGTTTTGGTGGGCTTCATTAGCCCCAGTAGAAAATGAGCAGGGCCTGCTCTGATCTGCCTGCCCACTATCTACGTCAGACTCCTTGCCCACTCATGCCCAATATCTCATAATTTGCAGGCAAAGACACACCATGTGGTGGTAGAAATCTGCATCCACTTCTTTGGACCTTGGGCATCCGTGGGGTGCAGTTGGAAATTTGAGACCAAACCTGATATCCCTATCTGGTCCTTATCAGACATTAGCACTTTTACATGTAATAAGGTAACCCAATGTTATCCAATAGGATAGATTACAGTAGTGAAATACGAATTGTGGATTTTTCACTACCAGGACATGTAAAACTTACAAACACATGTCCTACTATTTAAATAAAGTGAACCCTGCCATGAGTATTGTTTAGGGTCTACCTTAGGGCAGAAGCGTCTGCCTTGGAATGGGGGTGGTGGGGCGGAAAAAGGGATGAAAAAATAATAAAAATAAAAGTACCTGTCACCGTTGCCTATCCTCCGTCCACAGAACTGGAAGCACCCAGACTCCTTGCCTTTCCCCTCACTAATCACAACGCTGCATCAGCAGCGTCGTGATTGGTCTGAGTGGCCTAACAGGTCACTCAGGTAGTGCCCGAGAGCCTGGGCATGGTCTCCACCAGGCTGTGCAACACAGCCCGGTGGAGAACAAGCTAAGTACGCACTACGGTTCGTCTAGCCCAAAAGGGCTGGTCACAGCGTCATGCGCACTTAAGGAGTGTAAACCACTCCTCACTCTGCTCTGACGGCGGTGTGCCCACCCTCACCCCACCAGACCTGGCTCTGAGTCCCACAAAGAAAAAGAAAATTATAATAACTCTTGTTATCATTTTATTTTACATTTTTTGCGACGCTCCTCAAACTTAGCGGAGAAGCCGCCACTGCCTTAGAGGTGACTTATATCTATAAAAAAGGAAGGTTTAGGCCAGTCAAACTGTGTTTTGCCAGGTCAAATGGCTGTTTTAAAACTGACCTTCAGGTTTCAATGGCTGGCCTGAGGCATATTTTAAAAGGCTACTTCAGTGGGTTACACAATGATTGCTGCGGGCTCGCTAGTAGCATTTAATGTACAGGCCCTGGGGAGATGTAGTTCCATATATCAGGGACTTGTAAGTAAATTAAATATGCCAGTCAGGTGTGAGTCAATCATACCATGTTTTAGGGAGAAGGCGCAAGTACTTTAGCCCAGGTTGGCAGTAGTAAAAGTGCACAGAGTCCTTATGCTAAAAAAACTACTTCGAAAAACAGGAGAGGTGAAGACAAAACATTTGGGCGTGAACTTGCAGAGAGGGCCAATCCAACAGGGCTCCCAGACCAACTTTGCAGCCCAGTAGCATATTGGCTAGGTTCCGCCATTTTATAGGAATGGAGAGTCCTTGCAATATCATAAAAATATACCAATGTAATTTTAACTGTCATATTGGTGCCCTATTTCAATTCACATCTTCAAGCCTGTATCAGGGTAGATGTGAAAGGGAGGCTGTTATGGGGAACAAGGCATCCCTTCCTCTTGTAATGTCTGCAAGCCCAGGAGTGTACTGAAGAGTTGCTTTGGAGGTCCAATACCTGGTGCCAACCTTTAAAGTGGTGGGATTCCCTATACTACCACCACATCTGGTTCTGGGAAGTTCTTCCCTTACCCTGTTATGGCTCCAAGAAGTATGGGGTGACAGAAGACAAGTGTCAGATTCTTTTGTATGTGTGCTGGAAGCAGCCCTTTGAAATATACGTGGTGCTGGGATTCGCTTTGCACCACTCATCCTGGTAGGATGGCCAATCCTACCAACACTTAAGGCCTTATTATGCATCGCTTGTGACTTCCTCAGGAACAAAACGGATTCCTGCTCTGACCCATATCAATGTGCCCCGCGCATGCGGTTAATATGTGGTGCAGATTATCTGGCTTCTCCACCTTCTATGCAAGCTCTCCTACTCAACTCTTGACGTGTGTTTCTTGGAGTAACGCAATTCTTGCCTTATGGAGCTGTAAGTACAAGAACATAGAATAACGGCAAGTAGGCGTGTGCATGCCGTGTATATTCCACGTGGTCACTTGAACCTGTGTCATGTCTGTATATCGATCCAATTGGAATGGGGTGGGCCATGCAGCTACAGGAGGGTAATGTGTGCCAGTGGTTTGGGCTGGCCGTGAGAAACTAGAACTTAGAACATGAACTTGAACCATGTTAACTCTTAGGGCAAACACCTTGGTGGGGGTCATCAAAACTATTTCTTTGCCCAACAGTGGCAGTAACTATTCCAGTGTGAAGACTGGTGTGGGGATGGGCAGTGTATGACTTACTAGGAGTGTCATCTATTCCTCCATGACGCGGAATTGTCACCTGCTTCCCCAACCTGTGCACTAGTGTGCACGTACTTTATTCGTGTGCTGTGGCGGTCATGGTCGGAGTGTTGAGTACATGTATGTGGTGGATTGAGGCAGAGGCGGCGAAAATATATTGTAATAAGTGATCAGCAATACAGTCAATCTCCATAAGAGAGTCACTACTTGTGTGCACTGCATTCTTCACTGTTCCTGTCGGTAGCACTTTGTTCATATGATGCCATCTGCAGTCTGCAGTGTAACTTCCGGCAGTGGCACTCCGCCATATCCTCAGGCCTAGGGATAGATGAGCCGCTAGCAGTGGCAGATCCAGAGGAGCTTACTTTCCGGCTCTCACGATATGTCTGTGTCCCCAGTGTCGCTGCCACTTCCAAGGCGTCGTGGCGCTCCAAATGGCTTTGTTCTGGGTTCGGTGCCGCAGTCATTGTGGACGCGCTTCCCATTTTCTTCCATTGCCCACGACGACGTGTCCTCCTGTTTTTGAGCTTGGGTGTCTCTGCATTTGAGGGGCACGGCCCTGACCACAAACCTGAGTCCTCCAGTCAGTCCCAGACCTCTGCTGGGGAGTCAAAAAAACGGGCCACTCCGTTGGCTACCACCCTGAGTCTAGCGGGGAACAGCAGGGAGTATGGGAGGACTAGGTCTTGCAGTTGGCGCTTCACAGCAGCGGAGGTGCTTCTTCGTCTCTGGACTTGCGCCGTATAGTCCGGGAATAGCATAGCTGGATACCCGCTGACCTGGAGGTCTGAGTTCTTGTGGGTTTCCCACAAGACTGCATCACGGTCTCTGTAGTTTAAGAGTTTGAATAGGAATGGCCTCAGGCGGGCTCCCGGAAGAGGCTTGTGTGCCAGCACTCGGTGTGCCCTCTCCACTACAAAATGTAAAAACAGTGACCCTGTTCCAGAGTCCGGCCCTCCTCTCCCTCTAGAAGGCCCACTACCCGGACATTGTTTTGGCGAGAGCACCTTTCAGCATCCTCAACTCTGTCCTCTGGTGCATGCATACGGTCTAGGATGTCTTGCAAGGGAGCGGCATGGCTTTAGGTGACGGGTTTCAGCTCTGACAGAGAGTGATCGTGTGATTGGACTTTCTTCGCCAGTTTATGGTGGTCAGCTTGCAATAGGGTAAAGTCTGAGGTGACCTTGTCGATCCAAGATTCAAGTGATGTTCTTGTCTGATCCAGTGTGGTCCCGATTTTTTCCACAGCAACCAGTGCCGAGTCCAGCTTAGCTGCAAGTGTTGTGCTCGAAGTGTCTACATTAGCATTGTCTCCTGTGTGTGTCGAGTCCTGAATGCTAGCCCTCGCGGCATTTTGCATTGCGCGTTTGTATGGAGAAGTCCCATGGCGAGCTTTTGGGCGGACAGCATTGACCCCTAATAGGAAGCGGCCACGCAACAACGTATTTCCCATTTTCGTTATGAGTTCGAGAACATCCCTGTTGTCTGTTTG
Source organism: Lissotriton helveticus (assembly GCF_964261635.1). Taxonomy (NCBI): domain Eukaryota; kingdom Metazoa; phylum Chordata; class Amphibia; order Caudata; family Salamandridae; genus Lissotriton; species Lissotriton helveticus. Next base: position 512,986,749 of record NC_136071.1, on the reverse strand, counting down.
CGTGTCAGTAGGGTCAACGTTGAGATTCACTGGCGCCCCGTGGCACTGACGATGTCTTACTTGGTTCACAGCCCCGGCGGGGACCTCCTTCTAGGATACATCGCCTCCAGAGCAGGTATCAGTGATGCAAACTCTCCGCAGAGGATACGGGCGTGACACTTTCAATGCAGCATGAAGCGTTGCGGCCAGTCACTCAATAACAAAGCTCTTGCTGGGAGGAAATCTGTGGTGAGCTGACCACGTCTGACAACACTGGGACAGGAACAGACTAATTTGCATATAGCCAAGTTCTGAACTGGGATGGTGCAGTGAGCTAAAAAACGGTGTTGGATCTAGCCCTGATCTCTTGACTGGGTGAGAGTATTCTGCTTGATTCAGAAACTCTGTCCATCACCACCCCTTGTTGTTAAACACGTCTGAGGTTAAGCATGTTTCACCTTGACGAGGCTACATGTCTGTCAGGCAGCCGCCTGCTAGTCCGGTGCTCGGTCCCCCGCAGTACCACCACAAGATTCCACTTATGTTCAAGTAGTAGACTATTACGTTCTGGGCTTCCGGCTGGTGCACATCACATGCTCTGTGAGTGGTCCCTCGTTAGGCGACCGTGTAGGTCCTGCTCCTTACTGTATTCACCGGATGCTACTTCAGTATATTGGAGAACGCGGACTGTCGTGCCCAGTGGTCGATGCCGTGAGTCTGAGGGCTGTAGTAGCACATCTGGCAGAGGGCTTACTTACGAGGTCTGTGGCCACCTCCACACGGGCTGACAGCGCGGGTCCGCTGAATCGCTTATGCAATCCAGAAATCTCTACCCAAAGAGGATATGATTTACAGGTGATTTATTAGGTATGCACCTCCTCAGGCAGCGACAGGGGTGCTTGAGAATCTTCTGTGTTGGCTCATCCGAGGCCTCCAGCAACGATTGGACTCAATCCACAAGGCCCAGAGTTTCCAGTGTCACTGTATATTAAGGCTCACACAAGAGACTCCTTGCCTATGCAGTCCGGTTGGGTAGGCAGCGAGGCACAGTGTACAGTCGGTCTTGAGTTCCCAGGTGAGCACTGTTGCTTATTAGAGTGCGTGTTGAGTGTCTGCGGGGCCATCCGCTGGCCTCCTGCCTGAGCAGTCACAAGTTTGCAGGCTTAGTACCAAGGCTGGCAGCCCACAAAGGAAGGAGGCCTTTGTGGAACGTCCCAGCACAAGTGGTGCTTGTGAGGCAGGAGCCACGGGGCACAGCCACCGCATAGCGCGGGCACGGGGTGCGCAAGCAGCGTACCTGCGCATGGGCCCACCAAGGCGCAGCTGCCAGCTCCTGCAATACCAGCGCGTTCTGGACACCCTCCGACGGTCCCCGCTCCGGCAGAAGGCTGTTGGGGACTCCCTGGCAAATTAGTGCAGGAACGAGTGGTCCTGTGGCATGGCACCCCGTTTCACTGTGTCTACCTCAGGAGCTACGACGCACAAGCACCAGCAAGCTCAATGGTTAGGCCCTCCGAGAATTGAGCGTAGGCCGCTACGGTCTCCAGTCCGTTGCTTCTGATGTTATGGAGGCCATGTCTGTTGTGCGCCCCTTCTTCCAGGGGTCCAGGCTGCAGGCCTTTACTGCAGTGCTACGCAGCTCGGGCTCTCCTCTTCAGCTCTATGGAGGGCCCAAGCACAGATCTCGGCATTCCGCAGGTCAACCTCACCGGACAATGAAGCGGTGCTCACGGTTCAGTGGTCTCGGCTCAGCATCTCGATAACCACGGCGGGTGCAGCCGCTTTTCGCCTGAGCACTCGGAGTCACCGCGTTTTCCACAGACTTTCAGCGGTTAGGGCTGCGGTCCCGCATTTGCCTCGCTGCTGGGTAGGCCGTAATGCGGCCCCCGGGGGAAAGCAGGTCGGCAGACCAGTCTTTTCCCCGGGGTGTTCGCGCGATATCAGGACAAGGCAGGAAGTAGTTTAGGGGCTTAAGTCAGGGGTGGGAGGGGTTAGGAGGTTATTTAAGGGGACAGGAGGGGGAAGGACTTCCTCTTCTTGTCCCCGGTGCCTCAGGGAAAGAAGTTAGTTTTAGTTCGGAGCTGTAGGTGGTGTGTGATTTAGGGGTCTTTTGGTCGTGTTCTGGTGCCCCAGAGCGACTATAGAGGTGGGTTTGCTGTGTTTAGTTAGGTGGGCTATCAATTTAGGCGAATTTTGCAGGGTTTGGTCCTCGGTGTCCCGGTACGGCGCGCGGCGGTGCGGAATCCCACGCATCTCGCGGACGGGTCGGGGTTGCCAAACCTCACGCATCTCGTGGACTGACTGGATTTGAGGTTGCCAAACCTCACGCATCTCGCGGAAGGTAGGAAAACGCTTTTAGAGGCATGGCAGCACCTGATGCTGAGGCAGTGAGGGCTGCACTACTGGTTCTTGGCCGGGCAGGGAGGACTGACCTCCTGCAACCCGGGGTTTTGGACCAGGCGTGGGTGGGGATGTCCCGCACGCCCCGGTCGGCGTCAGCGGGGGTGGCCGCAGTTGTTGCAGCCTGTATGGATGAGCCCGATGGGGCTCGGGTGGGCGCGCCTAAGAAGGCTCGGGGCAAGAGACAGCAGGAGGCGCCCAAGAAAAGGGGGAGGCGGCTGAGCCTCCCGGCCAAGATCGAGTCCAAGGAGGCGATTTCCGGTGAGGATGTCAGGGCGGCAGGGCCTCCGCCGGCACTGCGTGCCGGGGGGTCGGGGAGTGTGGGGCAACTGGTGGGGTACGACGAGAGCAGTGAGGGCAGTGGGGGGGGGACCTGGGTGAGTGGGAGGCGACGGCTGGTGAGGATTTTGCGCTCACCCTGTCAGGGGGGGAGTCTGGGGGGGAGGAGGACTTCACCGTCCTGGAGCAACCGGTCGACCTTTCGAGGGGCCGGAAAGGGGTTGTCAAGCAGCAGGGTTCCAAGGGCAAAGGCCCGCTGAAGGCGCAGCAGCAGACTGGGGCAGGGGGTGCTGCGGCACCCGTGCCCGGGGTGGGGGCAGGGGGTGCCTGGGCGGTCGTCCATTTATGACAGGTGGGAGCACATGTCCGATGAGGAGAGGGCCCGCGACCAGCGTCGCGTCATTTCCGAGTATGAGAGGGAGTGGCAGCGTTTGAAGGAGGCTAGGGAGTCGAAGGCGGGTGGGGCGCCCAAGGGCGATGGGGTCCTGGCGCCTGCGCGTGGCAGGGGGGCGATTGGAGGTAGAGGTAGGGGGGCCCCTGGGTCGCGCGGGCAGTGGGTCTGGGTGGAAAGTCCAGGGACTGCCTTGATGGATCAGAGACCTGTTGGCACCGGGGCCTCCCCGAGCGCATACGGCTCGGGGGGGGGGGACAAGCCAGCGGGGTCAGCTGGCAGAGGCCGGGGTGGGCCGGCGGGGCGCAAAACGGCCTCCAAACGCCGGGATGAAGAAGCAGGGGGGTCCGCGGCGGCCTGCCCTCCATCGAGGGAGCGGGCGCCAACGATGCTGGAATGCGAGTTTATGCCTGGAGTGAAAGGGAAGGGTGCCAAGAGAGTGGTTACGGAAGTGGTGCCTTTGGATGTTCAGGATGAGTGGTTGGATTATGAGGATGAGGAGGATGAGTTGGAGGAGGGTGAATTGCGTGAGTCGGAGTGTGTGGACAGGGCTAAGGTGGCAACTGCCACGGTCGGTGTTTCCCATGAGGCACGAGATGGCGCCAGTCGGGCCACCAAAGGGACCACGAGGCCGGCGGACGCACGGCGACGGGAGATGGACGCTCCTGCAACCTTGTCAGGTGAGGGCTCTTGGTGGGACGCTTGGACTGACGGGGGGAAAGGAGGGAGGAAGAAGCCCTGCCGGTCGGTGGGGGTGGGGGATGGGTCTGTACGGACAGGGGCCCATGTTGGGGCAGAGCCGGTGGCGGCTGCTTGGGGTAAGCAGGTCACGACGGCCAGCACGCAAACCGACAAGGTGGAGGATTTGGGGGGTAAAGAGGATGGAGTGGGGAAGCTCCCCAAGAAGTTGCCGTATATGGGTTTGGCTGTGCCCCTGGGTTCACATTTGTCAGAAAAAACGAGAGGGAAGATTTGAAGGCACGAATATGTGGATGTGTTTAAACTACTACATCGAGAGATTCAGGCAAAGGAAGGGTCTAAGGAGGAGGAATGGGAGTTGACCAGGCGGCCGAGGGTGCCGGTTACTATGGAGAATTGGACGTCGGCTTTCTTGATTTACGCGAGTATATATTGTGAAAAGCATGGTGATCGGGCGATTGCTCTGTTTAAGTATATGGACGTGATTAGGAAGGCGCAGCTGCATTTTGGGGGTTTTGCTTGGCTGAGCTACGACGAGGAGTTTAGGGCCAGGATCAGCGTCAATCCGGACAAGCCATGGGGGGAGGTGGACCAGGAGCTTTGGATTCAATGGATGTCTTCGACGCAGGCGGCGGCTTCCACTCATACGGCTAGCGGTCTTCCGGTGACTTATCGGTCTTTTCAGTCGCGCCCCGCCCAGTCTGGGGTGGGGTGCCAAGGAAGTACAGGTGGCTTGGGAAACCAAGCGGTGTGGTCCGGGGCTGCGGGACAACAGTACAAGCCAGTGTCTTCGGGAGCCTGTTGGGGTTTCAATAAGGGTTTCTGCAACCGCCCCTCTTGTATGTTCAAGCATGAGTGTTCGAAGTGCGGGGGGCGGCATGCAGTTACACAGTGCCTCACGTTGGCTTCGCCGTCAGAGCAGTGGAAGCTTGCCAAGGGTAGGGGTCAGCCTGGGCCGAAGGGCCCGTACTCCGGTTAGGTTGGAGGCCATGTGTCCATGGCTCTCACGGTACCCTGATAAAGAAGCGGCGCTGCGATTGTACTGGGGTTTCATGGAAGGTTTTCGGATTGGTTATCAGGGGCCGCGGGAGAGACGTTGGGCTGAGAACTTGCGGTCCGCCAAGGAGTTGCCGGAGGTAGTGGCGCGTAAATTGGAGAAGGAGGTTTCGGAGGGCAGGATTGCGGGTCCTTTTGCAGACTGGCCGATGTCGGATCTCATTGTATCACCTCTGGGGGTGGTGCCCAAGAAAGAACCTGGGGAGTTTCGATTGATTCATCACTTGTCTTGGCCTGAGGGAGGGTCGGTGAATGATTTCATTGCTGAGGAGGACTCAAAAGTACTGTATGCGTCGGTGGATGATGCCATAGGCTTGGTGAGGTCCTGTGGGAAGGGGGCAGAGTTGGCCAAATGTGTCATCAAGTCGGCCTTTCGCCTCCTCCCCATTCACCCCGCGGATTTTTCACTGTTGGGCATGCAGTTTGACGGGTCCATCTTCGTGGACATGGTTCTACCGATGGGTTGTGCGATTTCCGGCGCGCTTTTCGAGACTTTCAGCTCCTTTTTGCAGTGGACCTTTGTGGACCGCAGTGGACACCGGCTGGTGTCTCACTATTTGGATGACTTTCTGTTTGTGGGCGCGGGTCACTCTGGCGCTTGCGGCGAGGCTTTGCGGCAGTTTCAGTTGTTGGCACAGGATTTTGGGGTGCCGTTGGCACCGGAGAAGACTGAGGGTCCTAGTTGTTGCCTGACTTTTCTCGGGATTGAGTTGGTTTCGGTGGCTTGGCAGGCGCGGCTACCGGTACGGAAGGTGGAGGAGATGCAGGGAGCTTTGAGAAGTGCGATTGAGGTTCGGAAGTTGGATCTGAGGTCCGTGCAGCGCCTTTTGGGGTTGTTGACCTTTGCGTGCAGGGTGGTGAGGGCAGGTAGGACGTTTTGCAGGCGGCTCGGCATGGCCATGTCGGGGGCGGCCCTCCCGCATCACAGGATCAGGATCACGCTGGGGGTCCGGTCGGACTTGCGAGTGTGGCTGGTTTTCCTGGAGGACTTCAATGGTGTGTCCTTGGATTTTGCGCGTGACCGGATGGTGTGGCAGATTCAGCTCTACTCTGACGCGGCGGGTGCTGCCGGTTTCGGAATTTTCTGGGACGGCCGCTGGTGTGCAGAGCAGTGGCCGGCTCATTGGCTGCGACAGGGCATGAGCATTGCGTTTTTGGAGTTCTTCCCCTTGTTGGTTGCTTTGCTGGTGTGGGGCCCTGAGTTTAGGAACAGGTCGGTGTTGTTTCATGTGGACAATATGACTGTAGTGGACTTGGTGAACAACCAAAAGGCAAGGGACCTGCGGGTGCTGCGCTTGCTGCGAAGTTTCATGCTGCTGTGTCTGCGTTACAATGTGCTGATCCGTGCGCAACATGTGCCAGGCGTGAGTAACGAAATTGCGGATGCGTTATCTCGTTCGCAGTGGCAGCGCTTCAGGGAGCTGGCGCCGGGGGCGGAAGCTTGCAAGACCAAGGTGCCGGAAGGTATCTGGGCCTGGGGGGAGTGAGAGTGGTTGGGTTGGTTGAAAGGTCAATAGCGGGGTCCACTAGGCGGGCGTACAGGTTGGCGTGGTCTGAGTTTGGGTCCTTGGTGGGGGAGAGATGGGAGTGGGACGATTGTCCAAGGAAGAGTGTGAGCGTGGGGTGGTGCGCTTTGTGTTGGATTGCATGGATAAAGGGCTGTCGCAGACAACGATTGCTGGCAAGTTGGCGGGTGTATCTTTCTACAGCATGGTGTATTTGGGTTTTGATCCGGCTAGGGCGGATCTGCTGAGCCGAATGTTAAAAGGTTGGGGTCGGGTGAGGGCGGAGATGGGTGGGGGGGAACTGCCACGGGAGGCGGTCACGTTCGATTTGTTGGTGCAGGTTTTGAGGGAGTTGCATTTTTGTTGTTATGACGGGGAAGAGGTGGCGCTCTTTCGTTTATGCATGATTTGGATGTTTTTTGGTGCATTTCGGGTGTCAGAGTTGCTGGGGACGCGTGGGGCGCCGGGCCGAGTGTTTGCGGACGTGCGTGTGGATGGGGTTTGTTTGGGTATATGGTTGGGACGTTCCAAGACAGACCAGTTGGGTCGGGGCAAATGGGTGTGGTTGTCGGAGAGTGGGTGTGAGGGTGTGTGCCCGGTGCGTGAGTGGCTGGCATTTTGTGGTCGAGTGCGGAGCTAGGAAGGGGAGATTTTTGTGCATGCGTCGCGAAAGCGCTTGACGTCCTCTCAGTTGTTGACGGTTCTGCGGATGGCTTTGCGGAAGTTGGGCAGGGACCCGGCGCGTTTTGGCACGCACTCGTTTCGGATCGGGCGGCCACTGCTGCGGCGGGTTTGGGTTGGTGGAGGGAGGAGATCCGGAGGATTGGTCGGTGGCGGTCGCGTTGCTGCGAGCGCTATGTGCGTAAATGAAAGGGTGGGGCGTGCTGCTTGGCCGGCTGCACTGTTTTTTGTTGTTGCTTCTCTTGTTCTGCTGAGGTACTAATCTCTTTCTCTTCGTAGGTTGTGTTCGTGGGCCGGGGGCCAAGACGGTCACCTGGGTCGTTGGGCACTCTTTTGTGCACTGGGGGGAGAAGTATGCAGCCAGGCGGGTGTACGGCCGTAACCTGGGCCTGAGGAGCAGCCATCATGAAGTGCAATGGTGGGGTAAGAGCGGAATGCGTTGGGGAGAATTGCTACCATGGCTCACAAAGAAAGTGGCGCAGCTGGGCTGCCCGGACATGCTCATCATCCACTTGGGAGAGAATGACTTAGTGAAGCAGTCGGGGGTGTCACTTTTGCACTTGATGCAGAGGGATTTGGATGCAATGACACGCAATCTGGCTGGCGCCTGTATTGTGTGGACTGAGTTTGTTCCACGACGGATCTGGAGGGGTGCGCTTAAGCCTGCGGCAGTCGAACGGGCACGCAGAAAACTGAACAGGGCTATGAGACTCTTTTGTGCAGATAAAGGGATCCACATGCTGGCTCATGTCGGGCTTCAGCTGGAGCAGCCACTTCTTTTCCGGGACGACGGCGTGCACCTTTCTCACATGGGGAATGCCTTTTACCTAATGGAGTTGCGCGACCTGATTAGCCATTTGTGGAATGAATCTATCTGGTGTCCGAGAGTATGAGTTCAAAAGGTGCACGTGTGGTGGGGCAGGTAACCGCCCTCCGGGGGTTCCCTGGGTGGCGGGAACTGGGAGGGGTGGGGAGTCCATGACGGGCAGAATCACCCTTTCAGGGAGGGGGTTACAGGTGCAGGATGGGGGGAGTGGTAGACGGGAGTGCAATGGATGGAGATGACAGAGGAGTTGGAAAGTGAAAGGGGGAAAGTGAATGAGATGCAAAGAGGTCATGGTGTGAAGGGGGAGTGGCTGGTGAAGCACGTGAGTGGATGATGGGGTGAATGGCAGGATGTTGGGGGGATTGTTAAAAGTTAATGTGTTATGTTTATTGCTGATGTCATGCCTGTCCTAATAAATGGCCTTTTACGCTAACTGATGCGTGGAGTGGTTATTGCGCGATTCGTTATATGCCGATTTCGCAGTCTGCCTCTTCGTTCATACCAGTTGAAAGCCCCCAATAGTGACCGCAGGTTAACACCAGCAGATTCCCACCTTTCACTTGTGCAGGTGGGTCGAATGCAGGATGTAGAGCAGGAGAACTGAGGGATTTGCAGCGGAGCTCTAGCAGATTGCGTCCGCCATGTTGGCTCACTGGCCACACCCCTCCTCTTTATTACAACCCTTTTAATAAGTTCTTCACAATGCAGTGCTAAAATGTGACGTATTATTGTCAAAGTTTCCACACGTTAAAAAACCTTTTTTTTTTTATTTTGTAGAGATTTGGCAATATTTTACGCATTAGTTGTCTGATTTACATATACAACCGATTTTCAGTGCTGGGCTCGTGCACGGGACCTAATAACCCAGCTAGACCCTTGGCTTAGCTTTGACCCGGCGCCCCCTATTTATTTGTTGGCTCGCCCACCTCTACTGAAGACTGCAGAACAAAAGGTAATTTCATTTAGGACTGCGTCAAGGTGAGAGAAGGCGGTCAGTGCATTAACTCATCTCTCACCATGCCGCAAAAGCAAACGTCATCGGATGATAAAGTAATTTGTGAGTTCACACGCCGAAACAGAACTGGCCCAAACCAGACCCTCCAGAAGCGTTAGAACATTCGAGAACACTCAGGAACGACGTTCTAATTAATATCATCACTGAAGCAGGTCTCATGTAGTTTGGCCTTTGATTGACCAAACAAAGATTGCCAAATATTCAGGCCTACTGGCCGTTTTATATATATTTGTATAACCATGCTTCTGTTTTTGTTCTTTCCGTTTTCTTACTCTCTTCTTTCTGGCACCTCCTGGTATGTGTTTCGCACCTCTGTTGTGGAAGCTAATTAACTCAATAATCGGACCAGTTTCAGCGAATTGTCCCTTGGGTTTAGAGGCACTAATCTACAAAGTGCAAAGTGGGAGTGTGACACACACTTAAGCAAGTTTATTCTGAACTCTACCAATTTCTACTAACACCTGCTGGAAAATAAAGCGCTCGTCCATCCACAGCGTAGGCCCTGCACGTGGAGAAACACAGGTGAGCCCCTGTGCTAGGCCGAACACATAATTAGTTGCTGTATTAGCTTAATAAAATGCATGAATATAAAAGTTAGAGCGTATAATGTTCACATACAGACGACTGTGTGGGAGTCCTCCAGTTTGGCACTTTTAACACCTCACACCTGGTTTCGCTGATGAATCACCCCCACGAGCCAGGACACTTGCCCCGGTACCGCCTTCTCCGGTGCTCTTTGGGGAGCCTTCTCTTCACTAGGTTTTCCTTTCCTTCCTCAAACGGCCCTCCCTTCCACAGCTGCGCAAACAGCACAGAACACTAGAGTTTATTTATTTATTAAAGTCTCCTTTCTTTTTGAAAAAAATCAGCTTCGGTCAGTGGATATCCCTGCTCCCACTTTGCTACCTAGCACCTATAAGCGTGCCCCCTGGGCCTTTCACACCTTTGCCAAGGAAGGAGTGAATCTTACTTCGGGATTTCTTGGCACGTCATTTCAATTGAGGAAGTTATGTCGTTGGCAACCCAGTCATGCTCTTGCAGGTCAGACTGAGGCATGCAGGGCTATGCCAACAGCTTCCAAAATGTGGTATATGCAGTGCTTTAAATGGGAAAAATAAGTGTAGGTACTCATTAAAAAGAGCTAAAGGTGTGGCGAGTGGGTTTCGCTAGGGGCGGGGCTAAAGGCTAGACATGATGATACCTAATGGCTTCTATACCAGTTGCAGTTCATACCAAAACACATGAGAAATGCGTTTATATAAACAAAACAGGTTAACTCGTTGTGACATGCATCTGTGACAGCTGGTCACCTGCCTTTCACATGCCACTGCGTTTTTCAGGTGACAGTGTGATATCATCTCTCTTCCCCTGCCAGGCTTATGTAGGTCTTCGGAATCTATGTATGTCATATTCTATGTGTAAGGATTGTGCTATTTGTGGCAGTTGGTATCATGCTACAGGTTGTGATGGGCGGGATCCTCTGTACTGAATAAACCTGATCCTTCAACCATCAGTTTTTCCTGGAGGAGAGTAATTCATGAAATATGACACTCGTTACACAAAATTAAAGGCAAACATGATTTTTTATGTTACCATTTCCTTGTTTTGTAATATTGCAGTTTCTTAATCCCATACTGTTATTTGCTGTTGTGTGGCACACAACTGTATATTCTCAAACTTGTACACAGAAACAAGTAGATATGCACACAAAGAACTCCGCACATTTCCTTTAAAATACCTCCTGAGAGTGTCCCGATTCTCTCCCTCTTTCTTTGCTTTTCTCTCTCAAAAAAACACACACACCGGTATAATCAGACACTCACACAAAAGACTGGTGGGATTAAAGCCATTTCAGGCTCCTTACCTCCCTTGGCTTTCTTAATTGCTGCTGTCAGTGGGCTGGCTCGATTCCTGTGTTTGCACAAATGCACACCACAGTGTGAATGTGATTGATAGCATAATGCGTGAATGGACCCTACTCTATCAAACCCAGCCTGATTGTGAACAGAGGACATTATGCAAATGAGCCCACTCTGAGTAGTTCAGCTGGGGCTCTGCTCAGGGCTTCAGAGCAACATGGCTGTCAGAGATAGGTTCCACTCTGACAGCCTTGTGCTCAGGAGAGAAGTGCCGTTACAGAGAGTGATAAAAAGAATTGCCAGTACTCGGTACCTGTGAGTACCGGACCATTTAAAGCACTGGGTATATGTAAGTGTGGCCCAGTGGAAGGTGTTGTGATGTATATCCTGATATTTCCAGTGCTATCTGCACCCATTAAAAATCTCACAAAAGGAGCACCTGGCTCACATTTTTGAAGTGCACCTGGGTCCAACGAGCAACTCTTTCTGTAATACAAATCACATGGGCACACTTTTGTGCCCACTTGATCTTAATGAGGTGCTTGCTCGCACAAATGATTGAGCACCTTTGTGTACCTTCTCTCAGAAATGAGTGCACTCGAAAACAAATGTTGGGAGATGCACAAGGTGTGAGCCCACTTTGGCCATGGCCTTGACTCTTATCTAATGGACAATAATAATACAAATTCCCTCCATACATAGCCATACTCTATGGATGTTTGAACCCGTTGTGTAGTCCGCCGGGTACTGTTGATGCCTGGATACTAGACACATTAGGTGAGTCCTTTGTTCCGACCACCCACTGAATTGCTGTTGTTGTTTTGTCCACAGGGGCATGTTTTCCACCTTGCTCACTGAGGAATTATATCCACATTGGTTTTAACTGGTTTTTAATCCACATGCTAACTGCACTCTGTCTAGCATGACGCATGGAATGTACTCGATCACCATTACTGTTGTCTGTAACCTATACCTGTCGTGATTTGCTTTTTTGTCTCCCCCATTTAGGCAGATTCAGCGCAACACATGTACATTATCACATGAAGCACGTTTTCTTTTTGTGAGATTTTAGAATAGCACATCGGATACTCATGTAGATCCTGTAACGTAGACAGTCAACCATAACAGATATTGTCCCTACTAAGGTCCTGAAGAATCGCGAGTCACTGCACAACACGCGAGAAACATGTTGACCGTTATGATCACACTAATTGAGACTCATGTAGGAAACATTGAATTCCAAAGAGAACCGGCTACTTTTTTCATTTTAATTAAAGCAGGAGACCCCCAGAATAAACTTTACACTGGTACTCCTAGCTTTATTTTAACTCACCTACACGTCTACGCTCGGTTGGCCCCACACCCACACTGCACCAAACGGCTGTTGGATAAAAGATCTCCGCTAAAGTGCCCCTCTTTGAGGTGTCGCCCGTTGGGTATTGCACCGCCGACACAACGAGGAGCAGCCCAGATGATGAAGCATGACACCTGAAAGGGTGTGTGAGGGTATTACATCCAACAAAATGGATGCCCAACTGTAGGACTCACTGAGACCAACAGTATCCAGACACTAGTGTGACACGTACATCCTTCCCTTTGAGGAACAACCCAGCTCTCTTTGTAAAACTTACTCCCTTTGAAAGTGGCTTTTGGTTAGTGTGCCCCAGAGGCTCTCTGCAGTAACAGATGGACTAGCAGTTTGAAACCGTTGGTATCTCAGTTAGCGCTCTCTCACCAGCACCGGCGAATTCCAGCCTGCTTTCTTGGCAGCATGTTATTTTTATAACGGAATTCCCCACTACTAGTGACAGGAGATAGGTATTTTACTAAAAACACAAGTGAGGGCTATCCCTCCCACCAAACCTCCTGTCAATTTAGTGAGGGAGATTTCCATTCTATTACAAGACCTAGGCTTGATTATGACAAGTCCAAAGCTTTGCAATGGCTTTGCAAAAAACATGATTGGCTTGTAATTAAAAGTATTAAGAGAGATTCCCTTGACCAGTCTGCTGGTTTCAGAATGTCCTGAAATCGCCCCCATGCATTTTGATCTTTAGACACCATAGCCCCTCTTACGAAATGGGTACCAATCAAAGACACATCTGTACCAGCTTCTTCCATAATCCACCTGACCTCTATGTCAAAGGTAGACAGTGAAACTGGTTTGAAAGGTTTTTGTTATGAAATCAATAATTGCAAAGTTAAAGGACGAAAGGCACCAGTTTGGGCTGGATGTACGTTGTTACAACGCACGTTGTAACAACGCATGCCTTTACCACGCAAGTCTTACAACGCAAGTCGTTACAACGACTTGCATTGGAGGGCGTGGATTTAGGAATCTTATAATTTTATATTCCAACACCAGTCCCCTTAACAGTAGGGAAGGTGTTGGAATATAAAATTACAAGATTCCTTATCCCACAGCGCCATCCAGTGCAAGTCGAAGTAATGACTTGCGTTGTAATAGCTGCGGGGTAAAGGGACTGCGGTGTAAAAACCGCGTCGTAAACGATGTTCCCCGTTTGGGCTTCATAACAATGAAGACATAAAACAGCACATAACTTTGTATAATCTTCAAAAGCAGGATTAAAGATAGAAGAGTAATTTGTTTTAGTACATCTTTTAATATAGAATGTGACAACCCGAGGAGATAAAAATCTGTTATCAACATCTAAAGCCTTTACATCAGAAAGTCTTCCAAATGATAATAGATACAAAAGCATAGTTTACTTGTCTTACAATTGTTTAAATGAAAGTAAATTATTGTGTGGCCAGAGTAAAAAGAAATCAAACAGCACCATCATTTCCAAGAGAGATGAATACTTTAACTTTGTGGAATTTTAAGACAATCGATTTCAAGACTCTGAAAGCTAATAAGTGAAAGCGTACTGGTTCTTCTTTTACTTGAATGTGGTCTGCAGGAATAGCTGACCAATTAGAGTGAACTGTTCCATAAACTTTACTGGAAACAGAAATGGATACTAGAAAACTGACCACTTGTCCCGGAGGTGCAGACATGGGATCGATGTTCCTTTCTACACTCCAGCCAACCTAGGATGCACAGGTGTATTAATAAATGCAATGGATGAAAGGAGCCCAGGAATCATTGATAATTGAAAATGCCTGCAACCAAAGTCCTGTGACATTCCAGGCTGATCTGAAATCTTCAGTCCCTTGAGATGAAGATGACCCTGGAGAACAAAATTGTGGGGTTGACTCTGGGAACTTATGGAAGGCAAGAAAAAAGAGGCAGGATTCTTGGGGAGTCTAGAGGGAGTTCCAGAAGTTGAGGTGTGATGTATTCCTATAGGTACTGTATTGATTCCCCTATTCCTGACCCTGGTCTGGTTAATAATTAACTAGCAGCCATCTAACGGTGCAAAAACCGTTATCTGATTAAGCCACACCACGGCACAGAAGCGCGTTATCTGATTAGGTCATAACGCATGCCATCTAATTAGACAAGCGATATTCCTCCAGCCCCTGATAAGGCATACGGAGTTCTCAAACCAAATCAAACCTACAGCGACCTGGGAAATTCCCATAGCCATTGTTTTGATTTCACAGAGAACTTCAGCAAAAGAATGTGCGAACGAGCCCGTTCATATGACATCCTTATTGACGTATATATGTCCATCCTTACGTCAATCTTGGCACCTTTCAGGTATAAATATTACCGACATTGCCTTAAGCAAACACATGCGGTGGTGACGAGATCGGAGCAGCGAGACGTGCCGAGGAGCCCAGCAGAGAGTGAAGCCCACAGGCGCTGCCCCGCCTTCCTGACGCGCTGAGAACGAGACGCTGCCTTTCTCCTGCTGAGAAATCCAGCTCCGGCGCTTCCAAGCAGCCCTCGCAGGCAGCTGGAATATCAAGACCTGGGATAAGAGATACCAGCCCTCCATCATTCTAGATCTCAGGTACAGAACTGAATAACCCCTTGCAGAAAATTCTCAAATCAGTCCCTTGGCAAACAAACTTAACTTAAACTGCTACTTATCTACTCCTGCCCACGTATTAGGCTTAGGTCAGGTACACTGGGGTAGGCGTGGTTAGAAGCACCAGTTGAGTATGATTAGTCAAATGTATATATGTATGTATCTATTTTATCCATTTTAAAGTATCATATGGCTTAGAAACCATATCAATGCTTTTACAGTATTATTTTATAATTCTGTCTTTACTGTATGCACTTTACTTAACTATAAGTATTACAATAGTAGCGATTCATTTCTCTTGTATGAGAAAGGAGACTGATCAATAAATAACATCTTTTATTGAACACGCCCGTCTCTTCCTTTTCTCTACAATCTGGTGAAACTAAGAATGCACTGAACTGACTGAGTAAAATAAGTTGTCTATTGTTTTCACACGACTCTAGAGATACACTCTTGATTAGGGGAGAGCAAAGTTGTCATGTTCTATGGTTGTCAGAAACTAAATCCCTTCTTGTCTATCCAGGGAGGTTAAAATCCTCCTTGCCTATTCGAGAAAGTTTCTAGTGAACTCTGAGCTAGCTGGCAAACACAAAACTTTAAGTCTAATATCGTCGGTAGAAGACCTAGTTAACCTCTGCCCTAGGTCTATACTATTGAAGATATTATTCCAATGCGCAGAGCCTATTGGGATAATAGGAACTACACTACATGGCGCCCAACCGTTTGGATAGGCGATAAAACTAACGCAAGACATTAGAGTAACTCAGTCGTGCTTTTTCACACAGAACCCTTTTTTTCCCATAATACTCCAAAGACGTCTGGAGTGGGTGAAAGGTCATATTCGCCAAACCTCGCAGGAGGAGACTCCTATGTATGGTTCTTGGTTAATTCAACGTTGAAGGATACACTGTTCCAAAATATTGTGCATCTAATCTTTGTTTCCATAGAAACCTGATCTGCAAACAAACAGAATAACCTTCCTGTCAGTAAAATGACAGAAAGTGAAGAAGAAAGGGAGACAGTTAGACTAGCAGCTGAACTCCTAGTAGCAGACAATACTCTGCTGGAAAATGACTCAGATGCAATACTCATCCCGGTCAACATAAGGAAATCTATAACCCTAAAACTTATAGAAAATGGACTGACACCAAGAGGTGGTACAGTCATATTCGTAATTGAGGCACACGAATATCGGCAGACAGAGGTATTCTATTCATGGATAAACTTTCCAGCAGCAAACGCTGTAACAAAGGACTTCCACTATTACAAAATAGAGGAACCTCCTAGTGAGTACACTCCTTTCGAGGAAGTGGAAATACCACTCAAATTCCAAGAGCACCTGCTCTTGTTTCATGGCGCCCTAAAACATAATAATCACTTCACCAGGCTCGGTCCACTAGGTAGACCAGGAGCAACGTGGCCGGTCCTAGCCGGATATACACCACATCCAGACATTGAAGAAATGCCTGCACCAGAGCTTTTAGCACAGCTAAAACAATTAATAAAAATACATAGACAATTAGTCCAATATGTAATGCGGACTTCAACAATCCAACCAGCAATTAAAATTCCACAGCTGACCAATCATCAGGGGAACACAAATAAAATTACACCTCAGAACATACAGTCCTGTCTAGGTAAAGTACCCGCAAAACGGGAACAAATTCCTTTCTGGCTAGCACAAAAAATCACTCAAATAGAGGCGGTGTTTCCAGATACCACCCCTGTTGAGAAACATAGGATTCTGACTATCTGTCTCCCAATGGCAATCGCACCACATGTGGAGGACTGTGACACTTGGGGAACAGTCTTTGCCTCCATTTACACAAAAACACATGGTGTACCATCCATGTCAGTAATACCAGATGTGCTAAAACAGATTCAAGATGAATACGGTCCAGAACCCGCTTTAACTCTCGGTATGAAACTACTGAAAGATTTCAAGCAGGTCTCTGCAATATTATTAGCCAACATAAAGGGAGAAGCAGCAAATGTGGCGATTCGCCAGAGGTTAAAAGAGACAAATATAGCAGACCAACCATCTGAAATTGCCAGAATCATAGAAAAATCCTATGAAGAACTAGGAAGAGATAGTTTGGGTGGAATACCAGTGAAACCTCAACTAGTTGAAAGTCCTGAAAAGGTATTTATAAAAAATAATTTAAACACTCAAAAAAAGAGCTGGGATGGAAATAAACAATCCAATCCTAAAGAAAAAAGATTCCAGTCCAGAAGGAGGTCTCCTCGGCGGAGAGAAAGATCTCCTGATCAAGGATGCAAGTCTCCCCAAAGGGAGCCCTCTGTGAAAAAATACAACCTTAGAAATAGGGATAATATAAAAAAAACCTGATAGATATCAAGATATTGATACACGTACCTCTCAATCTTTTCAGACTTCCTCGCAGAAATCGGAAAGAAGAGGACGATCAGAACACAGGGAAGAGCACGTCAAGTCCAAAGACAAAGAACCTGCTCATCAGAATAAAAAATTACAATTTCCAAAAAAGAAGGTAGCCAGTATTAAAGTAATTAACAATGCCGAGAATACTGAGGACACAGCTGAAAAACGGAGAATGGGCTCAGACAATGCTAGACAGCGCAGCAGAAGTGAGCATAGCTCGCAAAGTCCTTATGAATCATCTGGAGACAGTGGACACGAATTGAATACATTCAGGTGGAAACTGCAGATACCAGAGTTAGCAAACCTCATAAAATATATGAAATAACATTGCGTATAGAAGGGGATAAGACTAGAAAAATAAGGGGTCTATTTTGGGATAATCTCTCCAAGGGCTATGACATCCTTCTAGCTGAACAAGACTGGCCTCCAGAGTTTGTCAGGGAGTGCCCACATGGCGAAGAAATAATTATGCCTGCCTTCTCAAACCATATTCCAATTCATAAAAAATATACACTTGCAAGAAAATGGGCAGTAGCTCAAGCCCCTGCCTTATATAAAAATCATGTGGGATGGGATGAGGACTCTCCTCCTCACAAAATCCAGTTAAAATCACAACCTACTGCACAGAGGCAGTACCCGATTAAGCAAGAAGCTAAAAAACAGGTAAAAGAGATCCTAGATCAACTTGAATACCAGGGGGTGATTGAAACTTGCACCTCACAAATGAACAACCCTTTGTTTCCTGTCTCCAAGCCAGACAATTCATATCGTCTTGTTTTGGACTACAGACACCTTAACTCATGTTGCAAAACATTTGCGGTACAAAACTCGCATAGGGCTGCACTAATGAATAACATAGTGCGCAAAAAATACAAAACAACCTTAGACATTTCTAATGGATTCTTTTGTCAAAATATAGCACCAGAGAGCAGATATTTGACGGCGTTCTCAATAAATGGCACGCAAAAAAAATTCTGTTGTTTGCCCCAGGGGTTCAAGAACAGCCCAGGATTATTCTCAACGAGAGTAACTGAATTACTACAAACATATGATGACGAGGCATTATCTTATGTCGACGACATCTATCTAACAGATGATGACTTGGATACTCACTTGAAGAGAGTGAACACCATAATACTTGGGTTCGCAGCAGAGGGTTACAAATTCAACTTTAAAAAGTCAAGAATTGCCCATCTAACAGTCCTGTTTTTAGGATATGAACTATCAAGTGAAGGCAAAAGCTTGGCTGACAATTTCCTAGAGAAATGTGCTGTAATCCAAGCACCTAGAACACTGAAAAACTTACAATCAATTCTAGGCTTCCTAAATTTCGGAAGAACATACATTATAAATTATGCAGAGAGAATTAAACCTCTCTATGATCTAATAAAACCAGATTTTAAAAGAATCAATTGGACTCAAAAACACACAGAAATTTTGAGATCCTTACAAACAGATATGTTAGTTAAAACAAAACTACAAACACGTGACAACACACGCAACCTTGTGATTCGAGTCATCCCAGGAAGATGCGGATTCACATACCTGACCTCTAATGAGGGAGAGAAGGTACCAATAGCATACAAATCACATTTGTACACAGAAGCTGAAAAAAGGTTCAGCATTAAGGAAAGCATTGTTCATGCGGTTCAAACAGCTGTATCAAAAGAAAAATGCCAAGCAGACGGTAGACAGGTTACAGTCAGAACAGCAGAATCAGCTTTTGAGGCATTAACAACACCATGTAATTTACCGACAACTGCACTGAATCCAGAATGGATACAATGGGTAAATTCTGTCGCTACAGACAAAGTAAAATACTATTTTGACCCAGAAATGAAGGAATTAAAATTTCTAAAATATGAAAGAGAATACCCTCTGCCAATCGACATTCTGCCTTTACGACAGTACGCCTGTGTAATATATACAGACGGACATGCTCAACCCTCAGTTTGGGGAGAGCTGGCTTACAACGCCACGTGCGAAATTATAAAAAAAGTGTGGCGCGGAGGCAAATTAAGACCTCTACTTACAAAAACACACTCAGTGGAAAATAATTCAGAACAATAAACTGAAATAATGGCATTAAAAATGGCGCTAGATAATGCCGATCGCGAATTCCCGACACTTATTGTGTGCGATTCGTATTACTGCGTCAAATCATACAATAACGATTTGCAGAAATGGATTCAAAATGGTTACAGAGATGAGACAGGTGCCACAATAAAGCAGAAAGCGCTTTGGGAACAATTAGTTCTTTTAAAGAAAGAACTACCAAAAACTCACGTGGTACATTCACTGAGTCATCAGCGTGATGGCGTTCACGTTGCAGGGAATTCATTGGCTGAGACAGCCACAGCGGTAGCAACTAAACCGGCCACCGTAGCTACAAAAAAGCGTACAGTAAAACACATTGACGGTGAAACTGTGCTGGCGGTGAAAACGTCATCAAAAGGCGACTGCTCAGCGCTACCGGTCAATTATCCACTCAATTATACATACATAATCGATGCAAACTCAGTCCCTTTTGCTCGAATCCCTGGAGTGGGGGATAGAGTAATTCCAAACATGGACAGGAGAGGCTTGTTAATAGCAGACGCACATATGGGTGAGGGTCTCGGACACCTTAAGCTAAAAGATTCTCTAGAAGAATTACAATCAGTGTACTGGTGGCCAGGCATGAGCCTGCATCATCACATTTTTGTAAAAAACTGCCCAGACTGCAATAGAGATCTCAGTGGCGAGCGAGGAGGACTATTGCCATGGCACTTCGCTCCAGAAAAACAACAACAATAAGAATGTACCCATCACGAAAAAGCGTTATATTAACATAAGAAGACTAATTTTCACTTATGATGTAGACCCCAGCGCTCGGCTGACGTCTGGACTGTTATACAAGGATTTGCAAGTCTATAATGGCATATACACTAGGAGCATGCTACGTTTTGAATACTGTGTTCCTTTTAGCCCTCAGGCTTAAAGGGAAGCATGACCAAATGAGCATAGCATAGCGGGACTCTTCTCACTTCCTTCCTGAGGGATATGGGATGGTGTAAAGAAAAAACCAAGACATAAAGCAATCTATAACGGAAAAGTTATTAGGTTCGGGTGCTGGGTGGGTCAAACATTTAATAAGTGTCCAACGTAGTCTAAATAACCTGCCAAGGAATTCTCTGAAAGGGTTCAGTCCGTACGAACTATTGTTCGGGACTAGAATGATGATCCAAGATCTTGATAGTCAGACTTCAGTGGTTAAAGACAAAAGCTTTGATATTGTGATGTATTCCTATAGGTTCTGTATCGATCCCCCTATTCCTGACCCTATTCTGGTTAACAAACTAACAAGTTAACTAGCAGCCATCCCATGAGGCAGAAAACCCCCATGATGCAGGAACCGTTATCTGATAAAGCCACACTACGGCACAGGAGCGTGTTATCTGATTAGGTCATAACGCTTGCCATCTAATTAGACAAGCGATATTCCTCCAGCCCCTGATAAGGCATACGGAGTTCTCAAAACAAATCAAACCTATGACACCTTGGGAAAAACCCTGCGGCCATTGTTTTGATTTCACCGAGAACTTCAGCAAAAGAATGTGCTAACGACCTGGTCGTATGACATCCTTATTGACGTATCTATGTCCATCCTTACGTCAATCTCGGCACCTTAAAGGTATAAATATTACCGATATTGCCCTATGCAAACACACGCGGTGGTGACGAGGACGGAGCAGCCAGACTTGCCGAAGCCCAGAGCAGAGCAGACCCCGCTGGCGCAGCCCCGCCTTCCTGACGCGCTGAGAACGAGAAGCCGTTTTTCTCCTGCCGAGAAATCCAGCTCCAGCGCTTCCGGGTAGCCCTCGCAGGCAGCCTGGAATATCGAGACCAGAGACGAGAGCTACCATCCCTCATCCATCCTAGATTCCAGGTACAGAACTGAATAACCCCTCGCAGAGAATTCTTTAGTCAGTCACTTGGCAAAGCAAACTTAACTTAAACTGTAACTTTCTATTCCCGCCCACGCATTAGACTTAGGTCAGGTACACGGGGTAGGCGTAGTTAGAAACACCAGTTGAGTACGATTAGTCAAATGTATATGTGTATGTAATATATCTTATTCATTTTAAACCTTCATATGGCTTAGAAACCATATCAATGTTTTTACAGTATTATTTTATACTTCTGCTTTTAATGTATGCACTTTACTTAACCATAAGTATTGCAATAATATCGATCCATTTCTCTTGTACGAGAAAAGAGACTGATCAATAAATAACATCTTTTATTGAACACGCCTGTCTCTTCCTTTTCTCTACAATCTGATGAGACTAAGAATGCACGTACTGACTGAGTAAAATAAATTGCCTTTTGTTTTCACACGACTCTCGAGATACACTCTTGATTAGGGGAGAGCAAAGTTGTCATGTTCTATGGTTGTCAGAAACTAAATCCCTTCTTGTCTATCCAGGGAGGTTCAACTCCTCCTTGCCTATTCGAGAAAGTTTCTAGTGAACTCTGAGCTAGCTGGCAAACCCAAAACTTTAAGTCTAATATCGACAGTAGTAGACCTAGTTAACGTCTGGTCTAGGCCTATACTATTGAAGGTATTATTCCAATGCGCAGAGCCTATTGGGATAATAGGAACTACACTACATGGCGCCCAACGCGTTTGGAAGGGCGATAAAATTAACGTAAGACATTTAGAGTAACTCAGTCGTGCTTTCTCAATCAGACCCCTTTTTCCCATAATGCTCCAAAGACGTCTGGAGTGGGCGAAAGGTAATATCCGCCAAACCTCGCAGGAGGAAACTCCTATGTATGGTACTTGGTTTAGTCAACGTTGAAGGATAAACCGTTCCAAAATATTGTGCATCTAATCTCTGTTTCCACAAGAAACCTGATCTGCAACCAAACAAAATAACCTTCTGGACAGTACAATGTCAGACAGTGAAGGAGAAAGAGAGGCAGTTAGATTAGCAACTGAACTCGCAGCAGCTGATGCTGCACTGCTAGACGCAGACCAGGATATAATACTCATCCCGGTCATTAAGAGGAAATCTATAACTTTAAAACTTATAGAAAATGGACTGACACCTAGAGGTGGTACAGTCATATTCGTAATTGAGGCACACGAATATCGGCAGACAGAGGTATACTATTCATGGATACATTTTCCAGCAGCAAATGCTGTAACTAAGTACTTCCACTATTACAAAACAGAGGAACCTCCTGGAGAGTACACTCCTTTCGAGGAGGTGGAAGTACCACTTAAATTTCAAGAGCATTTGCTCTTATTTAATGGCGCCCTAGAACATAATAATCACATCACCAGGCTCGGTCCCTTAGGGAGACCAGGAGCAACGTGGCCGGTCCTAGCCGGATACACACCACATCCAGACATCAATGGGATGTCTGCAGCAGAGCTGTTAACACAGTTGAAACAATTAATAAAATTACATAGACAATTAGTCCAATATGTGATGCGGACTTCAACAATTCAACCAGCAATTAAAATTCCACAACTGACCCCTCACCAGGGGAACACAAATAAAATTACACCACAGAACATACAATCCTGCCTAGGTAAAGTACCAGCTAAACGGGAACAAATACCATTCTGGTTAGCACAAAAAATCACCCAAATCGAGGCTGTGTTTCCAGACACCACCCCGTTAGAAAAACACAGGATTCTGACTATCTGTCTTCCAATGGGAATCGCACCACACATTGAGGCGCCATGTAGTGTAGTTCCTATTATCCCAATAGGCTCTGCGCATTGGAATAATACCTTCAATAGTATAGGCCTAGACCAGACGTTAACTAGGTCTACTACTGTCGATATTAGACTTAAAGTTTTGGGTTTGCCAGCTAGCTCAGAGTTCACTAGAAACTTTCTCGAATAGGCAAGGAGGAGTTGAACCTCCCTGGATAGACAAGAAGGGATTTAGTTTCTGACAACCATAGAACAACATTTAGCAGAAACACACCAACCTATAATGAAGTAACAAACGACTATGCAAGAAACAGCAATCCTGAAGCAATTGGAACTATTGACAGAACTGCATCCGGCTACTTCATAAACTTCGATGATTCCTCTGAAGGCTTCACTGAATCAAAAACACAGCCATCAACAAAAACCTTTAAAGATAAAGTTAAAGTACTTTTGAACCAACTGAAAGAAACATATCTAATTTCTCCATGGATTGAATTTTGGGTGGGTTTTGGTGCATTTATCCTCATACTTTGGCTCATCATGATACTAACATTGGGACGCTTCATTGAGGGAAAATATGCTAAAATGGACACAGCAAGTCAGAAAATCAACTTGATCCTCAAACCACACACATCTTCACACGTCGAGAAAAGAGAACTTTCTTCAGTCAACTTCACAGCCAATCCTATACCGGGTGGGGTAGCATGGGACAACACTGACTACGAAATCTATGGTCCGGTTGAAATCCTGAAATATCCACACCAAATTAAAATCTCATTAAGTGACTTCGTAAAACCAAGCACATTTGCTGATGATTGGGACTTTGAAAGTATAAACAATATGATGTCTGACTTAGTGATGTCTGCTAAATTCACCAAACATGATTATTTGCAGGGTTCGACAAATTATGATAGTATGTACTGTTATAACCACTATGGTAACCATTTTCTACATAGATCTGCACAACCTAGAAATGTTTTAAATTATAATCAATGGGAACATTGTGCAACCCCTCCAAAAGGAAGCTCAAGAACCGTTTACGACAAATATTCATACTTTTCAGGTTTTAACATAAGTAATGCTGAAACATTTTATTACAAATTGTCAAATAAGACAGGGACAAAGACCATGATAACCAACACAAAATTGATATATTCAGACTCTTTCTTTGAACAAATGAATATTTTTGGTTTTGATTATTGGGACAAAAAATGTTGAATTGAAAAGTGTTTGGGGCACAAAAGAATGGCAAGTACAGGGTATAGAATCTTTGTTCAGAGCCTGCATGATCCCAGAACAAATTATATTTTTAAATGACACTGTTCAACAAACTACCTGTCTTGGCTTAGCCAAAATCAAAGACTTAAATAAACTGTCTATTCCAAAACCAACATTGAACAGCAATAGCTCCACAGACGAAGAGATAGACGTAAATTATGTATTAAACCAAAACAGAACACATCCTGATTGGAAACAGTGGTTGATCTGGCCCACAGATACTAATAACTGTCAAGACAGATTCCTGAACAAAACACAGGGGTTCAAAATGACCAGGCCAGACCCTAGATATTCCCAAAGACAACACCCAGGAATAGTTACCGCCTACAGTGTGGGCAAATTATGCCTTCAATAGCTACAGACTTCCACACTGGCAGAAATTAAGCAACACCTAACTTTACTTACTGATGGTGCTGACTTGCGTGATTTCATTATGGGACCGCGCAAACAGCGTCAGAAACGTTTCATAGCAGCCTCTGTATATGCAGCATACAACGAGGCCTGGAAGGTTACTCAAATTGAGACAGCAGAAAGAATACGGGAAATTGACCGTATTAATTTGGAAAAATCACTTTCTGTAGTGGACAATGGGTTAATGACTCTGTCCTCCAGAATTTTTTCTCTGGACAGCATTGTGTCTTCAGCAATCGACATAATATCGCAAGACTTACTGTTGTTACAACACGGTCAGTCTCAATTGCGTTCTATTGTACAGCTTGGCTGGACGTTACAAAATCTGCGTTCAGGCTATGTGCCTTGGCGTTTAATCAACACAACGTCACTTTTCAATATCTTTAACCTTACTGATAAACAAATCAGTATGGCCCAGAAGGGTGCTGATTATACAATCCTGAGCATTGAAAAACTCGAAAGATTACCAGTGACAATGTCAGAACGACCTGTCAGTGAATGGATAATACATGGGATAATTAATATTCCTATCTCAACCTTCAGGTTTCAATACTGCCAAAAATATATACAGGCTGGCATGTACGAAAAATTGGGAAAAGGGTACATTAAAACAACATGGAACCTGCCCTATTCACATGCATGTGTCAGTAATAAAGGACAGAAAGTGTTTCTTAGTGGCGATAATTGTGCGATGTCACTAAGCGGTACACTTCTGTGTAACGGAATTAGTTTGCATGGAGCCTGTGAAGGGAACTCAAATAACCTTTCATGTCACCAGCTAGGCACACCTGCTACAGAGATAGAACCATTCTTTCAAAGACTCTATAATGGGAGTTACATTCTAATTGTAGACCGCAGATGCTGTAGTCTTATGCCCGGGACTCCTTATCTCGTAACTACGACTGCGAAGGTCAAGTGCTGTGGACGCTTATTGTTCCCCAGCTCCTTTCCAGACAGGGAGGCAAGGGCATGGCCCAACTTGAAAATTACTTCTATTCGAATAGATACTTTAAGCAGAATGAAAACAGTGCTTCTTCAGACGCCGACAAGGCTCACGTCATCAAAAGAAACGTATGATCTCCTAGTCGCAAGGACGACTGCAGAGATACATTCATTGTTATCGACTAATTCCCCCATACATTTCGCAGAAATCCTGAATGAAATCTTAAATATTTCTGATACCAGTGGAGTCTCAAAAGTATTTAAGACAGTATTTTCGATGGCATTAACACCATTCAAAGCCATACTGGGTATTTTTCCAGATTTCGTCCATTCGATTTTTGGCGGACTTCCCCTCATTTTGGGACTAATTGCAGGAATCCTATTCCTAGTCCTTATATTTCATTATGGCAAACCATGTCACAGACAGAACACCTGCGACAAGGGAAGAAACAATCCTAGCCATTGGATACCGGGACCGGATATCAAAAATCCTGGGACTATCCCGGCTTAGAGACCTGAACATGACTTGGTTTCTATCATTTCGACCCATGTGGCATCGATGTGTTTTAACTGTATTAAGGTGCCTGCTATGCGGAGAAGAATGCGTGTTAGACACCTGTCTGACGCTACAATCGGATGCGCCAATGGATGCAGAAACATTGTTGAGTCCAACAAAGGCTCATGCTTTGTGCTGCCCTCAACGGCTACCAATCCTGATGACGGCATTCGTGGAAGCTTCACCACTACGATTAAGGGGTAGTGAGGTTCAAAGTGAAAGCAGCATCGATCAGGTACGACCTTCAGTCAGCAATCCAAATCGGAATGTCAATGGAGACAATCATGCGCACGAATGCATGGTTACACCTATTTCCGAGTTAGTGGAACTCTCCCAGGAAGCTGTTGACAACTTTTTCGAGAGTCTAAATGATATGATGTTCTCACCATAGCAGAAATAGAGACTTTTGAGCAAGCTCGTACACGGCGTTCCCTGAATTTGACCTTCAACTAGAAAAGCAAAATACCATGAACAACTTTCCCTCCAGTTCACGGACAGCAATTTTTTTCAGCAGCCCCAAAATATTTTTGCATATTTTTCGGGACACTATCTTCTGCTTAAAGTAAGAACTATTCTTAGAGAACTAAGATTTCTACTTTTAGATAGCTTATAGACATTAGCTGCCCGCTGGTATGTTCATAATTATTTTATTCTGTGATGGAATGGTCTCGAAACTTTTTTCTGTATTAAGAGCCATTTCATGTGTAAATTCTCATATACCATTTAGCAATAATGTATACAAATGCGTGATTACTTTAGCATTATTTCACAGCTTGAGTGCATACAATACATGTAAATGCTTTTTTTTCCGTATATTTGATAATTTCAAAATGCATTTATGTATTTTGGGGTGGTAAGGTATACACGATACTCTACAGTATGTTTTACTATGCATAGATTAGTAAATATGTCCATAGTTAGCGTGGAGTGGGTGTGATGTATTCCTATAGGTTCTGTATCGATCCCCCTATTCCTGACCCTATTCTGGTTAACAAACTAACAAGTTAACTAGCAGCCATCCCATGAGGCAGAAAACCCCCATGATGCAGGAACCGTTATCTGATAAAGCCACACTACGGCACAGGAGCGTGTTATCTGATTAGGTCATAACGCTTGCCATCTAATTAGACAAGCGATATTCCTCCAGCCCCTGATAAGGCATACGGAGTTCTCAAAACAAATCAAACCTATGACACCTTGGGAAAAACCCTGCTGCCATTGTTTTGATTTCACCGAGAACTTCAGCAAAAGAATGTGCTAACGACCTGGTCGTATGACATCCTTATTGACGTATCTATGTCCATCCTTACGTCAATCTCGGCACCTTAAAGGTATAAATATTACCGATATTGCCCTATGCAAACACACGCGGTGGTGACGAGGACGGAGCAGCCAGACTTGCCGAAGCCCAGAGCAGAGCAGACCCCGCTCGCGCAGCCCCGCCTTCCTGACGCGCTGAGAACGAGAAGCCGTTTTTCTCCTGCCGAGAAATCCAGCTCCGGCGCTTCCGGGTAGCCCTCGCAGGCAGCCTGGAATATCGAGACCAGAGACGAGAGATACCATCCCTCATCCATCCTAGATTCCAGGTACAGAACTGAATAACCCCTCGCAGAGATTTCTTTAGTCAGTCACTTGGCAAAACAAACTTAAATTAAACTGTAACTTTCTATTCCCGCCCACGCATTAGACTTAGGTCAGGTACACGGGGTAGGCGTAGTTAGAAACACCAGTTGAGTACGATTAGTCAAATGTATATGTGTATGTAATATATCTTATTCATTTTAAACCTTCATATGGCTTAGAAACCATATCAATGTTTTTACAGTATTATTTTATACTTCTGCTTTTAATGTGTGCACTTTACTTAACCATAAGTATTGCAATAATATCGATCCATTTCTCTTGTACGAGAAAAGAGACTGATCAATAAATAACATCTTTTATTGAACACGCCCGTCTCTTCCTTTTCTCTACAATCTGATGAGACTAAGAATGCACGTACTGACTGAGTAAAATAAATTGCCTTTTGTTTTCACACGACTCTCGAGATACACTCTTGATTAGGGGAGAGCAAAGTTGTCATGTTCTATGGTTGTCAGAAACTAAATCCCTTCTTGTCTATCCAGGGAGGTTCAACTCCTCCTTGCCTATTCGAGAAAGTTTCTAGTGAACTCTGAGCTAGCTGGCAAACCCAAAACTTTAAGTCTAATATCGACAGTAGTAGACCTAGTTAACGTCTGGTCTAGGCCTATACTATTGAAGGTATTATTCCAATGCGCAGAGCCTATTGGGATAATAGGAACTACACTACAATATCAAAGATCGTTTGGCTATTTTACAGGACTTAAATGAAACAAGAAAAGACCTGAGCAACATAAAGTTAAAACAACAGCCAACAACCACTGAAGAGAAACCACCTGTCCCAGCAAGGCCTGTCTGGATTCCAAAAGTCGGGGATCTAGTCAGAGAGAAGATCGCGGTAAAGAAGGAATTTGGGCCTTCTTACAGAAAAGCAGTTCCTGTCTTGTCTGTCAACGGGACAAGATCAGTAGTACTACCGCCCCTTGCTGGTAAAAAGGAGAACCGAGTTGTATCCATCGACCTGGTTAAACCAAAATCATGTGGCCGATAACAAACAGTAGGCCAAGTGGACTCCCAAGAAGTAGCAGAACACCAATGTTTGCTACGAATACAGAGGCTCAAACTGGAAGACTGATCACATTTGGAAAAACTACAGTGAATCAACAAGGACTATGCAACAAAGCAATGGAACTTGAACCTCTTAAAACCCAATTTAAAACTTTTCATCAAGAAACAACAACCTATGATGATGTAACTGCAGACTTTGCTAATGAAACAAAGCAAAATCCAAAAACAATTGGAACAATTGACAGAACAGCATCCGGCTACTTCATCAACTTCGATGATTCATCTGAAGACCTGAGTGAAGCAAAGAAACAGCCATCAACAAAAACTTTTAAAGACAAAGCTAAGGAACTTTTTCAACAGCTGAAAGAAACCTATCTGATTTCTCCATGGATTGAGTTTTGGGTGGCCTTCGGTGCATTTATCCTCATTCTTTGGCTCATCATGGTACTATGCTTGGGACATTTCATTGAAGGAAAATATGCTAAAATGGACACAGCAAGCCAGAAAATCAACTTGGTCCTTAAACCACACACATCTTCACACATCGAGAAAAGAGAACTTTCTTCAGTGAACTTCACAGCCAATCCTATACCAGGCGGTGTAGCATGGGACAAAACTGATTATGAAATCTATGGTCCGGTTGAAATCCTGAAGTATCCACACCAATTCAAGATCTCATTGAGTGACTTTGTAAAACCGAGCTCCTTTGCTGATGATTGGGACTTTGAAAGTATTAATGATATGATGTCTGATCTTGTGATGTCTGCTAAATTTACAGAACATGATTATTTGCAGGGTTCGTCTAATTATGATCAGATGTTCTGCTACAACCACTATGGTAACCATTATCTACATAAATCTGCTCAACCTAGAAATGTTTTAAATTATAACCAATGGGAACATTGTGCTACTCCTCCAAAAGACAGCTCAAAAACATTTTATGATAAATATTTATACTTTTCAGGGTTTAACACAAGTAATGCAGAAACATTTTATTTCAAATTGTCAAATAAGACAGGTATGAAGACCATGCTTACAAACACAAAATTGATATATTCCGATTCATTCTTTGAACAAATGAATACATTTGGGTTTGATTTCTGGAACAATAATATTGAAGCAAAAACTGTTTGGGGTACAAGAGATTGGCAAGTACAAGGTATAGAATCATTGTTTAGAGCCTGCATGATCCCAGAACAAATTATATTCTTGAATGACACTATTCAACAAACTACCTGTCTTGGCTTAGCCAAAATCAAAGATTTGAACAAACCGTCTATTCCGAAGCCAACAAGGAACAGTAATAGCTCTATAGATGATGAGATAGACGTAAACCATATATTAAACCAAAACAGAACACATCCTGAATGGAAAAAATGGTTGATCTGGCCCACAGATACAAATAACTGTCAAGACAGATTCCTGAACAAAAAACAGGGGTTCACATTGACTAGGCCAGACCCTAGATATTCCCAAAGACAACATCCAGGGATAGTAACCACCTACAGCATGGGCAAGCTCTGCCTTCAATGGCTACAAACGTCCACACTGGCTGAAATTAAGCAACACCTGACTTTACTTACAGAAGGTGCTGACTTGCGTGATTTCATATTGGGACCACGCAAACAGCGTCACAAACGTTTCATAGCGGCCTCTATATATGCAGCTTATAACGAAGTTTGGAAAGTAACTCAGATTGAGACAGCAGAAAAAATACGGGAAATTGACCGTATTAATTTGGAAAAATCACTTTCTGTGGTGGACAATGGGTTAATGACTCTGTCCTCCAGAATATATTCTCTGGACAGCATTGTGTCTTCAGCAATCGATATAATATCTCAAGACTTACTGATGTTACAACACGGTCAGTCCCAATTGCGTTCTATTGTACAGCTTGGCTGGACGTTACAAAATTTGCGTTCTGTCTATGTGCCTTGGCGTTTAATCAACACAACGTCATTATTTAATATCTTTAACCTTACTGATAAACAAATCAGTTTGGCACAGAAGGGTGCTGACTATACAATTCTGAGCATTGAAAAACTTGAGAGATTACCATTGACAATGTCAGAACGACCTGTCATTGAATGGATAATACATGGAATAATAAATATTCAGATAACTACTTTCCAGTTTCAATTCTGCCAAAAATATATACAGGCAGGCCAGTATGAAAGGTTGGGTAAAGGGTACATTAAGTCAATATGGAACTTGCCCTATACACACGAATGTGTCAGTAATAAAGGCCAGAAAGTGTTTCTCAGTGGCAATAATTGTGCAAGATCACTAAGTGGTACACTTCTGTGTCAGGGTATTAGCTTGCATGGAGCCTGTGAAGGGACTTCAAATAACATTTCATGTTACCAGCTAGGCACACCTGCAACACAAATAGAACCATTCTTTAGGAGACTCTCGAACGGGAGTTACATACTAATAGTAAATCGCAGATGTTGTAGTTTGCTGCCCGGAAAACCTTATCTCATAACCGTGACTAGGAAGGTCATGTGCTGTGAACGAGTATTGTTCCCGAACGATTCTCCAGACAGGGAGGCAAGGTTATGGCCCGATTTGAAAATTGCTTCTATTCGAATAGATACTTTAAGCAGAATGAAGACTGTGCTCCTACAGACGCCGACCAGGCTCACGTCATCAAAAGAAACGTATGATCTCCAAGTTGCAAGGACAACAGAAGAGATTCATTCATTATTATCAATTAATTCCCCCATACATTTCGCAGAAATACTGAACGAAATCTTAAACATTTCTGATACCACTGGTGTCTCCAGTGTATTTAAAGCAGTGTTTTCGGGTGCTTTAACTCCATTCAAAGCCATCCTGGGTATTTTTCCAGACTTTGTCCATTCCATTTTTGGCGGACTTCCACTCCTTTTGGGACTAGTAGCGGGTATTCTATTTTTGATCCTGTTATTTCGCTATGGCAAACCATGTCACAGACAAAACACCTGCGACAAGGGAAGAAATGATCCTAGCCATTGGCTACCGGGACCGGGTAACTAAAATTCTTGGACTATCCCGGCTTAGAGACCTGAACATGACTTGGTCTCTTTCATTTAGGCCAATGTGGCAAAGTTGTGTTATGCCTGTATTAAGGTGCTTGCTATGCGGCGAAGAATGCGTGTTGGACACCTGTCTGGCACTACAATCGGATATGCCAATGGACGCAGATACCTTGTTGGGTCCGGTAACGGCTCATGCATTGTGCTGTCCCCAGCGGCTACCAATCCTGATGACGGCATTCGTGGAGACTTCACCACTACGATTGAGGGGTAGTGAAGCACAAGATGAAAGCAGCATCGATCAGGTACGACCTTCAGTCAGCTATGCTGATCAAAACATCAATGGAGGCAATCATGCTCAGGCTCATGAATGCATGGTAACAACCTTTTCCGAATTAGTGGAACTTACGCAAGAAACTGTTGACAGTTTTTTCAACAGTCTAAATGATATGATGTTTTCACCAGAGCAGCAGGAATAACTTTGAGCAAACTAGCACTCGGAGTTCCCTACATCCTGAAATTGGCCTTCAACATTTAAAAAGCGATATGAAAAATTTTTCTCATCAGTTTTTCAGACTGCAAGAACCTTTTTTCCCAATTCAAAAATATTTCCGATTTTTGGGACACTTATCTTCTGCTTAAAGTAGACATTATTCTTAGAGAACTAAATTTCTATTTTAGGTAGTCACGAGACATTCGCTATCCTCTAGCACTATTATACATAACTTTATGATTGTGATGAAATGGTCTCGCACTTTTTTTCTGTATTAAGAGCCATTTCATGTGTGGTTTTCGCATTTATTCATGCTGAATTTAGAAATATGCGTTATATGTTTAGCATTATTAGACTGCTTGTGCATATAGTACACGTGATAGTACATGTGATTATGTTTCAAAATTTCCAGAATACATATGAATGTATTTTGGGGTGGTACGATATACACAAACGCTACTGGTTTCACTATGCCTAGATTTGTAAATATGGACATAGTTTACGTGGAGTGGGTGTGATGTATTCCTATAGGTACTGTATCGATGCCCTATTCCTGACCCTGGTCTGGTTAATAATTAACTAGCAGCCATCTAACGGTGCAAAAACCGTTATCTGATTAAGCCACACCACGGCACAGAAGCGCGTTATCTGATTAGGTCATAACGCATGCCATCTAATTAGACAAGCGATATTCCTCCAGCCCCTGATAAGGCATACGGAGTTCTCAAAACAAATCAAACCTACAGCGACCTGGGAAATTCCCATAGCCATTGTTTTGATTTCACAGAGAACTTCAGCAAAAGAATGTGCGAACGAGCCCGTTCATATGACATCCTTATTGACGTATATATGTCCATCCTTACGTCAATCTCGGCACCTTTCAGGTATAAATATTACCGACATTGCCTTAAGCAAACACATGCGGTGGTGACGAGATCGGAGCAGCGAGACGTGCCGAGGAGCCCAGCAGAGAGCGAAGCCCACAGGCGCTGCCCCGCCTTCCTGACGCGCTGAGAACGAGACGCTGCCTTTCTCCTGCTGAGAAATCCAGCTCCGGCGCTTCCAAGCAGCCCTCGCAGGCAGCTGGAATATCAAGACCTGGGATAAGAGATACCAGCCCTCCATCATTCTAGATCTCAGGTACAGAACTGAATAACCCCTTGCAGAGAATTCTCGAATCAGTCCCTTGGCAAACAAACTTAACTTAAACTGCTACTTATCTACTCCCGCCCACGTATTAGGCTTAGGTCAGGTACACTGGGGTAGGCGTGGTTAGAAGCACCAGTTGAGTATGATTAGTCAAATGTATATATGTATGTATCTATTTTATCCATTTTAAAGTATCATATGGCTTAGAAACCATATCAATGCTTTTACAGTATTATTTTATAATTCTGTCTTTACTGTATGCACTTTACTTAACTATAAGTATTACAATAGTAGCGATTCATTTCTCTTGTATGAGAAAGGAGACTGATCAATAAATAACATCTTTTATTGAACACGCCCGTCTCTTCCTTTTCTCTACAATCTGGTGAAACTAAGAATGCACTGAACTGACTGAGTAAAATAAGTTGTCTATTGTTTTCACACGACTCTAGAGATACACTCTTGATTAGGGGAGAGCAAAGTTGTCATGTTCTATGGTTGTCAGAAACTAAATCCCTTCTTGTCTATCCAGGGAGGTTAAAATCCTCCTTGCCTATTCGAGAAAGTTTCTAGTGAACTCTGAGCTAGCTGGCAAACACAAAACTTTAAGTCTAATATCGTCGGTAGAAGACCTAGTTAACCTCTGCCCTAGGTCTATACTATTGAAGATATTATTCCAATGCGCAGAGCCTATTGGGATAATAGGAACTACACTACAGAGCTAATCATACCTTGTAATGGCAAATGGGGGTTGCCAACAACAATGAGGCTAAGTCCATTTAGGGATGCATCAGAGTCCTGACAATCTTTGCAACTGAGGGAAACACACATTTTAGAATTGAATTCCATTGTTGCAGAACTTCAACTGAAGAAGTGTAGAAGTTTGAGATTGAGACATAAGCCTAAAAATCTATTTGAAGATGATTTCATAGGTGGATATTTCGTGAAGCACTTTGAGATGGAGAGCCAGGTCACTGTTGTTGTGGAGAAATCTGGATAAACCAATCCGCTACTTAGTATGACAGATCCAGAAGATTCTCAGCTTATAGTAAAATCTCTCTCTCTGGGCAATAATGCCAGAAGTCCTTTGCTAAATCTGCCAAACCTTTTGATCGTACTCCCACTAAATTGTTTGTATACTGAACAGCAGAAATAATGTCCATTTGGAGTAGGATGCAATATATTTTGGTTGGAGCCAACGTTTTTACCGCAATGATACTTTCAAGCAGCAATAATCAATTCATCTAGTACTGAGATTGCTTTGTATGCATTTCAGACCATCAAGAGGTTGCTGCGGAAACCGTGAGATTAGAGACTTACCTTTTGAATTGCATCCTCGCTAAGTAACCCTTAAACCTCATGTGAAATCACTTCTTTCTAGTACAGCGAATATTATCGAACGAGGAGGAATAAACTACACTTGCGGAGAACAAAATCCAATTTTGTAACCTTGTATTGTTTATAAAACCATTGGTCCAATTTGTGGATTTACTATCTGAGGAGAAAAGGGGTGAGTCTATTTTTAAAAAAAAATCCCCTATACTTTGCAATGGGGAGAATTCATATTTGGGGGAGGGATCTCTGCATGGTAAAGTATAGGAAAAACTAAATAAAACCATTATTTAACTCAAATAATATTACAAATATTTTTATATTACACATTAATGTAAATTCATTTCATGTATTTATCTTACATGTTGAACAAAATAAAAAATACTACAACACTATTAACTTAATTTTGAAATAAATCTTTAGTTAATCGTAATATATTAAATTAAATGAAAGTTATTTTTTTAAAGTTTAAATGAAAAAATAAATGTCCACCTAAAGAAGAAAATGATTATACATGAATAATTATTGAAAGTGATGCATAAAATGAACTAAAATGATGTAGTTACATTTTAATCCAAAATACTTTTATATTCGTTTCCTCAATTCAAAATCAGGTATTTAAACATCTTATAATTGAATAATAAATATGTACTATTTATATATACAGTTTTAACATGAATGTATATTTATTTATGTTTGTAATTATTTAAAATAATTTAATTTAATTTACTTTAGCATTATTTATGATGGGGTTTACTTTAATTCCCTAGCCAGGAGAGGATGTTACATTGACAGTGGTTGGCTATATATAGTGGACTCACTACTGTTTTTTTTAGCAGTAACTTACATTCAGATTTTGTAAGTAAGCAAAAAGTAGTAAACTTACTGAAAGGGCAAATTAATCAAATATGTAAGTTACTTTCTGAATCAGCCCTGATTCAGAAAGGCAACTTACACTTTTGAGTAAATTACACTTTTGCATAAGTTTAGTCCTATATTAATTTTTTGATTCAAAATAGGGTATTCAAATATTTTATAATGGAACTAGCTTACCCGTCGCCCGTTGCTGCAATCTCCGAAAAAAGGAAATTCAAGGAAACTCGTTATGATAACATTCAATTTATATTGTGGATTTTTTTTTTTATATATATCTTTTTATTAAATGCAAATAACAAAAAACAGAAAAAGAAAAAACAGAAAACAAGGCAATGCATTACAGTTGTGTCAGTTTGGCGCTGGGGGGGATACATATTCAAATCAGATGTCAGAAGTATGTGATGAGATTGGGGAGGGGGGAGGAGACCAGGAATAAGCAAGATATCTAAATTCCCGTGGAGGAAACATCAGGTTGGGAGGATAACAGGTCAGTATCCAAGTCTGAATGGGGGGGAGTACAAATGCCACCACGGTATGCGTTCCATTGATTCCAGATTTTACCCCATTTGCGGGGCGTGCCACGGGAAACATACACTGTCTTTTCCCTAAACATGCACCAGTCCATGTTTTGTTGCCACACCAGAACCGTCGGTGGCCTCTGGGCACCCCACAACTGGGCAATGTCCCTCTTAGCAATCATATTACCCAAGGTCACCCATCGAAGCTGCGCCAGGTCATAATCATTCGGCTCCCAGACATTCAGCAGACACCGCCTCGCCTCAGGCATTGAGTGCACACCCGTGACCTCACTCATAACTTCATGCACGTGAGTCCAATAGCGCATCACCGCAGGGCATTCCCAAATGATATGGAGAAACGTACCCACCAGACCACAACCACGCCTGCATTGTCCATCCACAGAGAACCCCATTCGCACCAAACGGGGACCAGTCACGTAGACCCTATGGAGAATTTTGAGCTGGACAAACCGGAGGAGCGCCGGGATAGCCACTTCCTTCGGGGAAGAGATCGCAGCCTGCCAATCCTCGTCATCGAGTTCCAGACCATCACTAGTCCATACCTCTCGAAGGTTACTCAGTAGGTCGGTTCTGGCATTGATCAACTTTTTGTATATGAGTGAGATCGTGCCGTCAGGGACATGTCCGTCCAGCACCTGATCTTCGAGCGGGGACGCCTCCGGAATATCCGAGCCCAGGGGAAAGACAGACAAAACCGCGTGCCGGATTTGCACATATCGAAAGGATTCTCTATCATTCAAGTCATACTCAACTTTTAGCTCCTCAAACGTCTTGACTCTACCCTTGATCCACACATCATTCACCCTGCTAATACCGATCACATCCCACTTATCGAAACCCTTCGACTGCCAGAGGGAGCCACGTTTTTCCAATGCATAAAGCGGGGTAGCACGGGCCGGCTTATCAGCCCAGCCCAGGGCCGCTGTAGCGCGATGCCACACCTTCACCGCTGTCCTAGTGGGGCCCGTGAGAGATCCGCCTGCAGATTTCGCATACAGAGCCCTGTTGTAGTCTCCACCAGGCAGCAGCCATCGATCCATCTCAAACGCCGGGCTCGGCAAAGGACTGTAGGTGCAGTGGTTGATGGCCCCCAGCTGAGAGGCCCAATAGTAGCGGCGGATGTCCGGGAGCGCGATACCCCCGTCGTACCACGGGAGCATCAATTTCGCAAGAGCAATACGAGGACGGCCCCCCATACCAATTGTCTCTGTAGACTTTCAATCTCCCGGAAGTAGCGGGCGGGCACAATATCAAGTGTATTTTGCAACGGATAAAGGAACCGAGGGAGCGACATCATCTTAAATAACGCCGCCCGTCCCAGAGGAGAGAGGGAGCCTGCCCCACGCAGTCACATCGGCACGGAGGCGCTGGAGAGGGGGCAACAAATTGCGTTCATAACGAAGCACAGGGTCCAAGGTGATAAAAATCCCCAAGTACTTGAATCCCTCCCGCACCACCGAAATAGGACAGCCACGAGGCAGGAGAGGAGCCTCGCCGCATAGAACATAGATGCAAGACTTCGACCAGTTGATGACCAGACCGGAGTTTTTACGGAAAGAAGTCAAAACGTCAAAAAGGACGATCAACGATTTCCGAGGCGACGTAAGATATAGGAGTATATCGTCTGCATATAAGGATATTCGGTCTTCAAACTCCGGGGTCCATCTAATGCCCCTCAAGGACGGTTCCCATCTCAGCCATGCCGCCAATGGCTCCAAAGCAAGGGCAAACAAGAGAGGGGACAAAGGACAGCCCTGGCGCGTTCCCCTACCAAGAGCAAAGGAGGCCGAGACACGACCGTTTACCACCACTTGGGCCAAGGGGTCGGTGTAGAGCAATTTCACCCAGTCGATGAAGGTGGGGCCAAAGCCAAATTTAGAGAGAACCGCCCATAGATATGGCCACTCCAGCGTGTCGAACGCCATGGTGGCGTCCAAAGACGCCAAGATGGCCGGTTCACGCAGAGTCGCCGCTCGCGCGAGGACTCCATGCAGGCGCCGGAGATTAAGTGCCGTGTTACGATGGGGTATGAATCCGGATTGGTCCGGGTGAATCAGATCTCCTATGACAGTGACCAAGCGGTTGGCAAGCACTTTGGCCAGAATCTTCGGTTCGGCGTTAATCAATGATATGGGCCTAAAGGAGGCGCAGCGGTCACGTGGCTTGCCATCCTTGTGGATCACCACTATGGAAGCCAATCTTTGTTCAGGAGGGAGGGAGCCTGCCTCCAGTGATTCCAAGAACATCGACCGCAGATACGGTGCTATCACATCCGGACGGAGCTTGTAAAGCTCTACAGGGAGCCCATTAGGACCCGAGGCCTTCCCCGAACGAACCGAGCGGATGGCCGTAACAACCTCATCAACTGTAGGCGGAGCCTCTAGAAGATCCCTTTCAGGGTCGGACAAACGTGGCAGCGAGATATCTCGCAGGAGCAAGTGGGAGTCCTGTTCAGGTCTATCAGAGACGGGGGAATACACTTCCCGGAAATAGTCAGCGAAACATTCAACAATATCAGCAGGGTCGGTGACACTCACGTCATTCACGTCAACAATCACAGGGACCACCCGACTCGCACGTTCCCTCTTATCCAGCCAAGCAAGCAATTTCCCCGCCTTATCCCCCACATCATACAGACGTCCCTGTTGTTCCCTGCTCATCTCCTTCGCCGCGTCAGTCACCAGCACTCTATACTCAAGTTGTTTTATACCCAACAGGTGCAGCCTCTCCAGGGTGACCTCGGATTCCAACTCCCCTTCAAGAACAGTGATGTCATTTTCAACACGGACAACCTCCTCCCGCCTACGTCTCTTGACATTGCCAATCAAGGAGATGGCCTGGCCCCGAATAACAGTTTTGTACGCTTCCCACAACGTGACAGAGGAGGACACAGAACCCACATTTTCAGCAAAGTATTGGTCAATCGTTTTAATTAGTTCCGCCCTAACCTCCGGGTCACGGAGATACCAGGAGTGTATCGGGGCAACCCTACCCTCCGACCCCAAGTGAGCGTCCACTATCAACCACAGTGGGGAATGATCCGAGATACCCCTAGCTAGATGTTTCACCTCCCTTATGGAGGAGGCCTGGGAGGAGGGCATCAGCACATAATCCAGTCTCGAAAGACTGCCATGGGCACCAGAATGGAAAGTGTACTGCAATTGCCCAGGATGAAGCAGGCGCCAGCAGTCGGTGAGCCCTAAAGCCTCCAGGAAATCCCCCAACCAGGATTGTGACTTCGCAATGTCTCGGGGACGGTAGCGATCACACATCCCCAACACTACAGAGTTGAAATCCCCACCCACTACAAGCAGACCCTCGGGGACTCCCAAAATCACTTTTCCCAGATCCGCATAAGTGGTAGTCTGGAGACCCGGCGGCACGTAGACGGAGAGAAGGGTAACAACCCTTCCCTCCCAGCACCCCACAATGGCAGCGTACCGTCCCCTGTCATCAAGGATGATGTCGTCAACAGCAAGAGGGAGGGAGTTCCGAACCAGAATGCCCACCCCCTTGGAGCCAGAGTGCGCGACGTGACGATAGCCACGCCTATTCATTGCATGGCACGTATTGCCAAGCAAATGCGTCTCCTGAAGCAAGACCACATCAGGGGACAACCGGCGCAAGAGCTGCAACACCACGCCCCATTTGATCCTATCCCCCAACCCGTTCACGTTCCAACACAGTACCTTAAGTCCCCTAACCCCCATCCCAGAGATCAACCCCACCCCCACCCCACACCGGGTGCGACACTGTACAACAGGAGATCATCAATAATATGCCTTGAAGAAAACAATGAAACAAAAACTGTAACCCTCCAACCCCCCAAACAACC
The DNA here is from genome assembly GCF_964261635.1 of Lissotriton helveticus. NCBI lineage: Eukaryota > Metazoa > Chordata > Amphibia > Caudata > Salamandridae > Lissotriton > Lissotriton helveticus. Next base: position 512,946,930 of record NC_136071.1, on the reverse strand, counting down.
CCGTACATCATACCTCCCACCCCGCACCCCTGCATAAGACGCAAAAGCCACCCCAACTTGCAGTGTGCCTGTCACCTTAACATACAACTATTCTACGAAAAGAACCCCAGAGGAGGAAGACTCACCCACCCCCCCGCCCACACCCCAATAAGACAGCATGATAGCAAACAATAGTGGCATAGCACCAAACCACAGCCGAAAGTCAACACGATGGACCGGGAGCTGAGTCCGCCCCCTGTTCCTGCTCCACCGGGCCTCCCTCCGCACCACCGGAGTGTCCAGAGTGTTCAGAACGATCCGGTCCCGGGGGCAGCATGTCCAGCCAGTCACTTGCCGCCCCCGGATGTTCAAAGAAAAATGTTCGTTCGTTGTACACCACACGCAACCGGGCCGGGAAAAGCATGGCGTATTTCATGTCTCTAGTCCTCAGTCTCTTTTTCACCCCCTGGAATCCAAGTCGCTGTTTCTGAACCTGCTGGGTAAAGTCCGGGTAGAAGCTGACTGCAGTGTTCTCATAAGCCGTTGGACCAGATAGGCGTGACGCTTGCAGGATCGCATCCCTGTCCCGAAAGTTAAAGATCCGAGCAATGATGGGACGCGGAGTGGCTCCCTGCTTAGGCGGACCACCTGGGATCCTGTGTGCCCGTTCAACAGCAAAAAACTTGCTGAGGCCCTTGGGTGCTAGATGATTCAGGACCAGATCCTCCACCAGCAGGTCCACCGAGGATGCTTCCGAAGTTTCCGGGACACCAACCAGACGGACGCTGTTTCGTCTTGCACGACCCTCAAAGTCGTCCAGGCGTCGAATGAGATAGTCACGGGCGGCTCGCAAGTTACCGACCTCTGCCTGTAAATCGGAGACGTCAGTAACAAGACTAGATGTCTTTAGATCGAGGGATTTGACCTTTTCATTGGTTTTCGCAAGGTCAGCCCTGATCAAGGTAACATCGATAGGGACCGTATCCAACTTGTGGGCCAGGGCCTCATATTGTTGACCCAGCGTGGCCTTCATCCCGGCAATGGCGCCCATGACGTCCCTCAACAACAGTTCTTCATCCATCGGGGAGTCTTCTCCCACAGTGGCCGGGGATTTAGTCGATCCACCCGGAGAGCCCTTGACGAGGGTGTATCTGTCCATGACATTTGATTGCACGGAGCCCCCTCGCGTTGCCGGTCTGGTCTTGCGTTTCTCTCCCTCAGGCTTGGTGGCCATCTTAGTTTGTGCGCCCCAAAGGGTAGTCTGAGACCTAGTAAAAATGGCTAAAGTCGATGCGCCCGCAACAATATAGAAATGAAGATGCGAACAAATCATCAAGAGATAAATGGCAAAGGGACGAGTCACCAGTCGGTGAATAGTGGTGAGGTTGAAAGCAGCAAGCCAGGGCGATCGAAACAAAGTCAAGTAGGTCTAAGCACGAGAAACGAAACTGAAAGTAGACAACCGGGCAAAGGAGGCTCGCATGACCCTTTGTTGTTCAATTACTGTCCGGCTGGCAGAGAAGCCGAGCCCGGGGGCAGTACCATGGAGCCGGCCGAAAAAGTTCAAAAGTCCATATCTTCAGCTCCCGATGTCCAAATCGAAGTCCAAAAACGGATAAACGATCAGCAGGGCCGTGCCAATAATAACCCGTCGTCCAAATCAGGATAGGGTTCAGGATAGTCGGTGGAGGTGGCGAAGGCCCGGGAGCCCTAAGCTCACGCGACCATCTTGGGTGCGCGCTAAGCCCCTCCTCTCTGTGGAATTTTTATTAAACTTATTCATTTTAATATGGAAAACATTTCAAAGTGTCGTTTTAATTCTATTTATTTATTCGAGTGCTTGTGGATACACGATTTTTTGTTTTTCCGTCTAGTGCGTACATCAATATTCGAAAGATTATGAGGTCCCTGGGGGGCCGATATTAAAAACATTTTTATGTCAGAAATCTTCGCGGGAGTGTACTCAACAACTTCCCAAAGTTTCCTGGCGATCGGATGAATGCTGCTTTAATTCTATTTATTTATTCGAGTGCTTGTGGATACACAATTTTTTGTTTTTCCGTCTTGTGCATACATCAGTGTTCAAAAGATTATAAGGGCCCTGGTGAGCCGATATTTAAAACATTTTTATGCCAGAAACCTTCGCGGGAGTGTACTCAACAACTTCCCAATTTTTCCTGGCAATCGGATGAATGGCGTTTTAATTCTATTTATTTATTCGAGTGCTTGTGGATACACGATTTGTTGTTTTTCCGTCTGGTGCGTACATCAGTATTCGAAAGATTATGAGGGCCCTGGGGGGCCTATATTTAAAAAAAATGTATGCCAGAAACCTTTGCGGGAGTGGACTCAACAACTTCCCAAAGTTTCATGGCGATCGGATGAATGGTGTAATAATGCATAAGGGACAAACAGAAAGACAGGCAGACAGACATACATTCGTTTTTATATATGATCCCAACTCCTGCCAGACGGACCTGGTTTCCGACTCCAACACAGGAACAGACCACAAAAAAGCACTTAAGATAGATGCAAAGGTGGTTTATTGACCCCTTGTCTCCAGCATGATGCGTTTCGGCTACGTCACTGTAGCCTTGTTCACATGACAATCGGAACCAATAGCTGTGATTAAATACTGTGCACAATCAGTGGCTGGGCGTAAACAGCGCATAGACATAGCAAACATATTATAAAATACACACATTCAAAAGAAAATCTGTTTGCATACGATATAGTAATTGAATGCTCTCATTAATCAAATCAAATGCTAAATAACCAATTTTCATATGAACCAGTATAGACACTATTTCATTCTGTTTAAAGGTTACTTATCAGCTTAAATTCTCATCAAGAAAATACGATAATATAAATATTATGTACAATCACATCGATTTCATCACAAATGTGTATCTAGTTTAAAATCCATATATCTTACAAACGTCTATGTACAAATCTGTAAAATTAAGCATCGATAGCCCACGCACAATCTGAAAGTGTCCACGACCGCGTATCCTCGGGATCAGGGCGATGCTATATAGGGGTCCACCTCCAGACTGCCCTACACTCTGAATATCAAATACCACAGAGCATATGGAAATCAGGTGAGGGAAAGGTCAGGAAGGGACTGGAACGGGAAGGGAGGCTGAAACGAGAAAAGCAAAAGACAAACAATTAGTAAGATGTACACAATACTGACTACTCTCGGTAATTCTCGCTAGGACACCACCTACCACGGGTACTAACTGAAATCTCTTCTTCTCCCTCTTGGTAGGTAGTGGAGGGAACTACTTCCACTTAGACAAACAAATCTGTAATACAGAAAACAAAATCAGCATTCATTAAGGCGATTCCACACCCCAAACACTCTTCTGCAATTACACTCTCCACTGCATACCTTCCAGCCTTCCTGGGTTTTGCACCAAACAAAATGTCCCTTGAGATTTACCTCTTGAACCATAAGAGGAATAATAACCAAAAAGAAACTGTAAATGTTTTTTAGGACTCCAGTGATATCCACAATAAAGAACACAGTCTTGTAACCAAAATATCCGGATTTCACGTAAGCAAAAGAATAGTGTTCTCACAATGTCTATAGCAATCCACAATGTACTAGAACGCGCCTCTTAGAAGACGCTGGTACTCACAAGGTCCCAAAATGAACAAACACCAGCCGGTGCTTGAACCGCGTTTAGCAACCGCTAAACGCCTGAACGGGAAGCCGCCGCCCCCCGCTTATCTTTCCTCTCAGCCGAGAGAACAAAAAGCTTTCCCAAAGCGGCCGCCTGGGATATCAGCCGCTTCACCCCTCTGACAGCCGAGTTGACTACCGCTGCTTCCAGCCCCAGCCGGGACGGAGGGAGGGGGAAGTTCCAAAAAAGCCACACAGTCACACAGCAGCCGCCGCACGCCGTATTTCCTCGGAAGAGGACTCCGCCTGGCTGGCTCACTGCCAAACGCGGGAAACCACGGGTTCGAAGCACAGGAATTCCAAATTCCAAAATCACGTACACAGCGCCCCAGCAGGCAGGGAACTAAAAAGATGATGACGCCTCCTACCAGCTAAGTCTTCTGGTAGTTGTAGTTATATGTCTCCTTCAGGACAAAGCTAAAGTAACAGGTGCTCGAAAACCAATTCATGACAGAAAGTGCTAGTGCAAGTGATCTGTAATAAAGTGCAAATAAGTGCATAGTGCAAAAACATATTTTTTTGTGAATTTGGAAATAGATATGGTTACAACATATCATTTTCCCAGTCTAAAATTATATCACTATAAATAGGGAAACATTGGAAGAAAACACGTTCAGAATCATTGTAATGATGATCCACATGTTATAATAGTATAAGCAATAACTATACTGTCTACGGATATGTGCAATTGGCATTCAAAATGGCAACAAATTATAGATAGGGATATTATGGCATAGTGCCCTATTCTCAATAAGAAATGCTGCCCATTGAAGCAAATACCCCCTCTAATAGGGTTACTTGGGATCTACATGAGTCTACTGAGGACCGGACTCAAAAAGTAGGGAACTACTCAATGGAAGACGGGGTGGCAGAGATGGATAACAACCATTTGAAATGAGACATTAACAGTTGTCAACGGGGATGATGCTAACATAGAAAACCTAAAGATAAAACTATATACCCACGGTCAAATGGACCAACCGATAAATTAACCGGATTGTACTATGCCTATGTTATAAAAAACAATGCAGATCCTCCCCTGTGTTCATCCCATTCGGGATCCTGGTATCTAGGAGTAAAATATATTTACTTTCCAGCTGTCTCAATGTTTTTCTCGGTTGCCACCCCTGATGTTTTTAGGTACTGCATCTATGATGAAGTACTTAAGATCATTCAAATTTCTTTTGTGGACCAATTAAAATTGGCGCGCCACTGGATAACTTTCATCTGAATTAACAATCGCTCTTAGATGCTGGAGGATACGATTGAAGGCTTGTAGCTTAGTGCTTCCAATGTACTTGAGCCCACAAGTGCACTTGAGCACATAAACCACGAAGTCAGTGCGACAGGTGTAATGTCCCTTCATCTGGATTAGTTTTTATATATATAGATTATAAATATGGACTATTTTTATATATTTTTTAACATTACATTATTTACATTTGTAACTATTTTACACACTTTAATTCATTTTAATATTCTTTCACATGAGGTTTTATTGTAATTCACGGCCTCTTTTATTTGTTATGGGAGGGTGTTGTAGTGCCAGTGGTTGGCCATGTTGGTGTTTGAGTCACCATTGTTTTTTTTTTTTTTGTAACTTGCAGTCTGATTTAGTAAATAAGCACAAAGTAGTAAACTTACAAAAAGTATAAGTTACCTGTGTGAATCAGGCCCAATATAAGTATGTTGTGATTAGTTATTAATACTGATATCATTCTGTCTTTGTCTCTAGTTATATGTGATAAATACGTTAGGATACCAGAAAATCTTGTGAGCATATTCTCACTAAACCTTTTCAAGATACTGTTCTTGACACAGACTACTAGAGCGAATGACACCTCATGCATCCCTGGAGGTGTTCTTCATACATTTAGGGAGATTGATAACCAAATGCATTTGGGCAACTGTATCTCCAAGCACATCTGGTATCAGCCCAACAGACATAGCCTGACTTGGTCTGTAGGCCATGTAGACCAGCACCTGTGCTAAGCATTATACAGGTATGCAAGTCTCTGTCTGAGTTCTTTATATGGCAGACATTAACTACTAGTTGTTAGAGATAGGATGTTTGCATTTAACCTGAAGTTATAGTTCTGAAATAAAACGGGACCCCTGAAATTGCTCTGTTAAGTTTAGATTTGAAACCCTAGCTTGCACACCTGTCACACAAGTTCATGAGATAATGTCTTTTTAGGTCTTGCCTACAAGCTGATGGGTTGAAAGAAATATTATGTACAATACCAATACCTACAGTGAGTTTTGGGTTAGCCCATTGCTTACCATTTGTTAGCTTTCTTTCCAATGTAATTTGCTTGCTTCTTATTTAATGGCTTCCCTTCCTTTTTGTGTTTGTCCTTTGCATGGAGCAAAGAAACCCGAGCAAGTTTCTTTTCTTTCCTTTTGATTAGATTGCCTGTATCATTCCACTTTTTACATTCTTGCTACTTTTTTTCTTTGCCTTCATCACTACATAGGGCTTTTCGCCGGATTTGTCACAAAAATGCTTACTCATTAAAGACTTTTTAATAAGCCATGCTGTCCCTAACCTAGACACAGAACTTTTCCATATTACACACAACAAGTTTGAGTAGGTAATGATACATCAGACCTGTTTACCTGCAAGTGAAGTACAGCAAGGGTTGATCATAAATGCATTTAATAATTAATTACATTTTCCTGAAAAGGTGTGTCGTAACTTTGTTTCTTGAAAATGTATCAAGGGTTTTATATTTATTCGTAGAATAATGCATTCTATACATTTTATGTGGCAAGGTGTTCAAAGCTGCAATGTTATGTTTCCTTTTCTTAATATGGAAAAAATAACAAAGCTGCAATGTTATGTTTCCTTTTCTTAATATGGAAAAAATAACATGGAACCATTAAGTATTAATACGTATTAAGTTAAATTTGGTGAATTTAACCAAATTTTAATTGAGTTAAATTTTCTGATTTCTGATTTTCTGATTTCTGAACAAATCAGTGCCAAAATCAATTTTTCAATGTGGTTCATGAACACGGCACTTGCTTTTTTCTAGTTAAAATCCCCCTCTTTCATTTTTTCCCTCTTACTTGATTCCTTTATTTATTGTTTCAATACTCCTGCACCAGCAGCACTACCATTCACAATCACTTTTGTTGCCCTTTTGCTTTTTTATTACCAGCTCATAAAGATAAAGTTTTGCACTTTCTGCATCCTGTCCTCCACTGTAGGGGAATTGAAGTTTTTTCACTTTCAAATGATAAATATGCATGGTACTGAAATTACTTGCAAGGTTATGTTCTATGAGGCATGTCTTATGTAACTAAGGCCATGGCCTAATACATGTGAAATAGAATTTCGTGCTTAACAATTTCTTAATGAGTCTTCTTACTAGACAAAGAATAACCAAAATTAGAAGCAAAATATTTCATTAAAAGTTCATAGAGCACCATTATTCTAGACAATATGCAATAAACCACTTGCCAATGTACATTTAAAACTAGGCAATTTGTTGGCTCATTTTTTGCTATGAGTGAAGACTCAAGTTATTCAGCAGTTATGAAATAGTATCTTATGGTACACCAATGGCAAACAACTGTATCCATGTTGGGCAATGTCTAGTAACCACCTACTACCCCAAGACACACAGAAAAGGCTTTACAGTTATTTGCAACAGGCTCAAATCAGGTACTGAGTAATCTAAAAATACTTTGATTGGGCCCAAAAATACTATGGGCAATGCTCTGGAGTGGGTCGATAGACTGCACCACCAATAGCTATGCTGCAGTACACTTTACATATGTTGGTAATAAAAAGTGAGCAGGGCCCCCAGTACTGTGGCCTTTTTCTAGTGCTGTGCAGCTTTCTTTCATTGAGAGGCGCTTTCTAGAACTCGTGTTCTTTGGTGTGGCATCCTCCCCAGCCCGGAGACTCTCCAAATACTATACCACACACAGAGCATATTATATATCACGTCCTTATTCTTCAGCATGTAACCGCAAACTCAATATTCTAGATTTGCATTCACTTCATTACGCTCTAACGCTTATGTCACAGTTCTACGGAGACCATCAGGAGCCACAAGGGTTCTGCCATTACAAACTCACACAACACCACATCTCCCCTTCTGTTAAATAAAAAAATTCAATTTTGTACAAACATATAATCATAGCTATTCCATGAGTCTTGATGGCGCTTTGATCACATTTCCCGACCGTGTCTTCAGAAACTGCGTACAGGTGGAGAAGTGTCCAAGACCTACTTTGGTGACGTAGAAACAGCAGCAGTCAGGGGGCCTTCATGTGTCCTTTCAGACCTAGTCCCTACATTGACATCAGTGCCTGACAAGCCATGAGCCATGATGGGATCTAAATTCGATAAACACCATATTATTGGCCTAATATACACAATATAACCTTGTGTCTGTATAATTATATGATTAGAGTTCATTGTAGTAGCATAGTAACAAATGATTCACTTTTAGCTCGAGTGCTCCTATTGGTATGACCGCAGCCATTTTGTTTCGTTTTTCTGTTTACGAGTACCGTTTCCCTGAAATCACGTGATCACGTTCTCTGCTCGAAACCATGATGGCCAGTCAAGCCGTCTACTCTATTCATTAGCTTATAGCTCAAGGAAACCCAAGGTCAAACCTGCCTTTCTTGTGGGATGCGCACATTCCAGCAGAGCCCGTTCCCGTACTCCCCGGGGTACAGTTAGACAGGGAGGCACCTTACTGACCTGCCCCCGGAATAGCTAAGGCCTAGGCTATTTGCAATCAATTGTGCCATATATGGGTATTCCTTTTGGCTCACTGACAAGTTGTATCTTTCCTTGTAAGGTGGCATTGTGGGATGTATGAAACGTACATATGCTTTGTATCTTATGCACGTAGTCAGTCTCCTCTGCGCACCTCTGAGGGTCATGTAGACTAAGGCTCCCCTGTCAGGGCTTGTATTTGAAGAATAAACGATTGAACCTTCTCCATTGCCGACTGAATTATTATTACTTATATTGGTATATGGGCTATTGGTGAGTATAGTCCATCGATAATTAATTTGATTTCTTCAGTTGGCGACTCCGCCGGGACTCCGCGATAGGGTCGTCCCCCCCTGTAAAAAGGGGCGACGGGACAAGGAGGAGTTCTGGCCGAGTGGGTGGACAGAAAGAGGATCCTGATTTGAAACACCCGTTTGGGGTATGAAAGCAAGCCATTCCACTCTCGAGTCCAGTATCCGTCCCAGCTACTGAGTGCACCATGTGAGTGACATTTGTAATTGGATTGAATAAGGAACGCTCCGAGGAAGTGTTTCCCTTTTCGATGACAGTTAACTGTTTTTGAAGGTGGCCGGGGAAGCCGGACCACGAGTGAATCTGAGGATCTACCGTTGTGGCGAAGGGGCTGCACGGGTGGATACCTCACGGACTTGTTTGGTGAACATTTGAGATTACACCTGATGCCTTAGCGGAGTACGGCGTTACTCGCTCGGCCGAACCCTCTCCGGGAAAGCCCTGGGAGCAACTGGGTAAGCGAGGGTTCTGGAGCTGTGTGCCCAGATGCCTGGCCCAACCAGCACAGGACCATGGGATGGCCTGAAAGAGGGTTTGTGGTTCGCCTATCAGGTGCTCTCAGACGACTGTTCCCTTTTGGTGAGATTTTGTTGGTCTGGAATTCTTTTGAATCGATTCCCCGAACAGGAGTCGACGGGCTCTGTTCGTATTTGAAGATGTCATTTGCATAGAATAGATTATTTGCCTTGCACTGTTTTACAGTACTTTATTGTGACGATTGAATGAAGAGTGTATGAGTGGCTGGTGAAAAGGGACGCGTCGATGAATAGTTCGGTTGCCCACACGCTGGTCCCAGGGGCTGCTCTTTCTGGCCAAAACAATGTATCAGTAGGATTCTCTGGAATACCGGTGGTAAGCCCCGTTTCAAAACCTCTGCCTTTTACCATAGGCCTTATTTCTATGCATACGCCTTTTCTCTTGACCTCTAATTGTGGTGAAAATCTTTTGGGTTTAGATATTTTGAAGAAATTACTTGCACGTATTTATTGTTCTCCTGATGGTGTTTTTCTGACTATGCAGAAACCACCTGTGAAAATTGCTCAGTACTTTGCTAAAAATAAAACACTGCCCCCTGAGTTTTCTACTATTCCCCGGACACTGTTGGCTACAGGGGACACTGACGTTGGTCTGTTAAGAATAGCCCCTGTGTCAATAACTTTGAAACCAAATGCCCAGCTGCCTTGCATTCCGCAGTATAAGATTTCACCAGAAGGTGAACAGGCCTTGATGCACATTATTCGTGACCTCGTTGAAAGAGGGGTGGTGGAAGAAACAGCAGCTAATGTTTGTAACAGCCCTATTTTGCCGATTCTGAAAAAGACGCCGATTGATGGTGCCCCAGATTATAAAACTGCATATCGTTTTGTAATTGACCTTCGAGAGGTCAACAAAATTGTGGTCCCACAGTATCCAGTGGTACCAGATGTTACGGCGATTCTTACAATGATTCCTCCCACAGCAAAGTATTTTTCAGTAATCGACCTGAAGAATGCTTTCTTCAGCATTCCGATTCATCCTTATAGCAGACATATCTTCGGATTCTCTTTAGGAGGCCGAAGCTTCAGATTTACGCGTGCACCCCAAGGCTATACAGAAAGTCCTAGCATATTCAATTATCCAGTATGTGGATGACATTTTGGTGGCCTCCGATACGGAGGAAGGTTGTAAAAAAGCAACAGTTATGTTATTAAATCATTTGGCTGATAAAGGGAATAAAGTCTCCCTTTCTAAATTTCAATATTGTTGACAGGAAGTGACCTGCCTTGGCCACTTACTGTCGAAAGCGGGGAGAAGGTTAACTCCAGAGCGAATATCTGTAATTACTAACATGTCTGTACCTCATACCCAACGTGATGTTCGTGCTTTTCTTGGCATAACCTCTTACTGCCGCCAATGGATTCCTAACTATTCACTCCTCTCTAAACCCTTGTTGTATTTGACTACCAAAGATGTGCATGAACCCCTCCCCTGGACGGATGAGTGTCAGGAAGCTTTTGACTCCTTGAAATCTGCTTTATGTTCTGCACCTGTATTGGGTACCCCGGATTACCGGAAGCCTTTTTCACTTTATGTGCATGAGGTGGACGGTTGTTCGCTTTCAGTGTTAACACAGGGTTTCGGCGGAAAACAGAGACCCTGTGCATTCTTCTCATCAGTCCTGAATATTGTTGCACGGGCCCTGCCGAGTTGTCTGAGGGCCACTGCGGCAGTAGCGGTGGCTATCCGACAATCGGAGGGTATAGTCTTGAACACAGATCTCACAGTCATGGTACCGCATACTGTGGATATTCTGTTAAATAGAACTAAGACCCAGCACCTTACAAGTGCTCGCTTAACAGGATATGAGTTAACATTATTTGCACCGCATATTACAATTAAAGGATGTGCAACATTAAATCCAGCAACATTACTGCCTCTTCCTTCTAGTGATAAAAAGGACGATACCCATGATTGTATCTTTAGAACTGAAGAAGAGACAAAAGGGCGTGTAGATCTTACTGACACCCCTTTATCAGAACCCCAAGGAGAGCTGTATGTAGATGGTTCCTGTTTTAAATTGCCAGATGGTACTGCAACAGCTGCATATGCAATTACAACTTTGAAAACGGTGGTAGAAACCGCTAGAATTTCTCATCACTCAGCCCAGTCAGCTGAACTAATAGCCTTGTTACGAGCGTGTGAATTGAGTGAAGGACTAAGAGTAAATATTTTCACAGACAGCCAGTACGCCTTTGGCGTTGCCCATAGTTTCGGGAGGCTGTGGAGGGAAAGGGGTTTCTTTACCACAAATGGTCAGAAAATACAACATGGTCCTTTAATTGATCGATTGTTGTTTGACTTGACACTACCAGAAAAGGTAGCCATCATTAAATGCAGTGCTCACAAAAAAGTCATTGATTCTACTGGGGAGGGAAATGCTTTTGCTGACTCAATAGCTAAAGAAACAGCTCAAACTAAAATGACTCCCATGTTTCCTAGTGCTTCAGCTCGGAGGGTGGCGGAAACATCTGTGTTCGATAATACCATTGAAAGTGTAAAGGAATTGCAAAAAGAAGCTACAATAGACGAGATGCAGAGATGGAAACAGGAAGTAGGGAGATTAGACAAAAATGAGTGTTGGATAGATCGAACTGAGAAGCAGCGATGGTTACTCCCTAATGCATTGGTATATGCAGTAGTGACCATGGCTCATGGCCCAGCCCACATAGGAGCGAAAGGTATTTGTGCCGTGTTGGACCCAGTCTGGAATAATCCCAATATTCCTAAGACTGCGGTACATGTAGTCAAATATTGTCCTGTGTGTTTACGTTACAACCCCGGGGGTAGAGAATCTGTCCTGAGTGGAAATGTTGCCCCACCGTCCCTGTCTTTTGAGGTTATACAAATTGATTATATACAAATGGAACCAGTGAACAATTTGAAATATGTATTGGTGGTGGTTTGTGCTTTCAGTAAATGGGTCAAAGCCTACCCCACCAAGGAAGCCACTACGGTTGCAACTGCGAAAGCCTTGGTTAAGGAATATTTCCCACGATATTGTTTGCCCCGGATTATCTGGTCTTATAATGGAACACATTTTAACTCCTTGTTGGTTCAAAGTGTTTGCAGCTAGGCACCCCCAGTCAGCTGGTCTTGTTGAGAAATATAATGGCACGTTGAAATTAAAGATGGCCAAAATTTGTGCCAGTACTGGATTAAAGTGGCCCGATGCACTCCCTTTAGCGTTATTGTCCTTGAGAACAACTCCACACATGAGGACGGGGTTATCACCTTATGAAGTCATTTTTGGCCATCCTGCTAATGTGTGGGGAGTTCCTAGACCGAGATCCTTTGGAGATATTGATTATCCTTTGATGACAGACTATTTGTATGCCTTGACTAAAGATCTGCGTTCCATTCATCAACAGGTATCCGAGACATTGCGGCCGCTACCAGAGGGTCCTGGACATCGGTTGGAAGCGGGCCAGTGGGTCCTGGTGAGGAATTATCAACGGAAATCGAGTTTGGAACCAAAGTGGTCTGAACCCTACCAAATCATTCTTGCAACGAGGTCGGTGGTGAAAGTGCATGGACGCAAGCACTGGATCCATATCAGCCACCTGAAACGCCTGCCGCTCCCTTTGCCCTTTGATTTGCAAAGCCGCGAAGGAATCTCGAGCCAAAAGGAGAATTGCTGCAGAGCTTTGTTCCCTTTTCAGACGCCCAAGAAAAGGGGCCGCCAAGTGAAGTGTTGCCCCCAGGTGAAAGGGCGGTGGCTCAACCAGCGGAGGCCGTCGTTGCAGGTGCATCACAGGGTTCGAATGCATCTGATGCTCTTGCAACAGAGTTGTTTTCTGACCAGGAGCAGCCTGGTTGCTGTAAATACGACCTGCGGCCCTGAAAACAGTGCGGTACCCCAGATTCACATGATAGGAGCTAAGGAAAGACTTGAGTTAAGAAACATCGGATAGATTTACTGGGGTACTGAGCGAGACACTGGACTGAACACGTTGAGAGCTTGGAACACTGTGCTAGGTAGCTCTGTTCAGAAAGAAAGACTGAGTTAAGGGCTGCGGTTGTTCCACAAGAGAAGAAAAGTTGTTCCCTTTTGGATGAGTGATAAGAGTCTACCTGTGCGGCTCTAAACGGACACAGGGAAGAAGAACCCCTCTGGTGGCGTGCGTGCTTTGTGGATACAAAGATAGTTTTTTGGACTTATAGAGAGGGACCGAGTTAGACCTGGACTTATAGAGAGCATGTTTCCTTTTGCTTGATTTGCAATGGAGGATGAAAGGCCACTAGCTCCTCGATGATATGTGGATAATATGCATTTGTTTTCCGGATGGTCCACCAGAGTGAAGGTGGCATTCGTTGCTTTTATTGCTATAATCACAGTGATTTTAATGTGTGTATTTGTATATTTAGAGTTCCAGCACCCTGTACAACGACTGATAGGCACTACTATGGCCCCAGAAGAACATCTCTTTTATTCTTTGCCCCCTCACAAAGCTAGACATAGAGAAACTTATGTGAAAAATGCTTTTATTGAAATGTTACATCAAACTCACAGTACCACGAACAAAACAAATTGTTGGGTCTGTGGGTTACTTCCCTCTGTAATGCATCAGCATGAATTATTCATTTCCTTGCCAATGTCTTATTTAGCTAGCTGTGAAGCCTGGTTTTAATTATTATCATTGATGTATTCTCATTATGTAGCTGATCCAAAGATATACACTGAAAGAGATTATGGGGCCATTTTGAAGTATATAGAACAACATCAAGGATTTGATGCAGAAGGAAATGGAGGAGAGGGATCCCTAGATCCAAACGCTTGTATGAATGTATATACTGATTATAAGAATATGACTTGGTTACAGGAAGAATGCAGGGTTTTGAACTTTTTAATTACACTATGTATTTTCAGCATTTTAAAGAACGAAATGTTACGAATGACAAAGCCCTGCCAATCCCCATTATTAATACTACCTCCCCCTTTTGCATACAAGGCCGGGGCCATGTTAAGGTAGGGAAGATTAGATGTAATTATACTTACACCCTGCAGGTATACAGTACACCACCTATGATTACCCCTCCAGATGTGTATTTCGTGTGTGGTGAGAACGCGTATACATGGCTCCCAAGGGGATGGGCAGGCCGTTGCTATCTCTCGTTTCTCTACCCTCCAATTTATATTGCCCCACCTGATTACCACAGAACACATCAGTTGGTTCGAAGGGAGGTAGTGACTAACCGAAATATTAGGAGTTTTGATACTGACAGTACCGAACAAACAGATACCTCCCTGCAGCAATTTGAGGACTTATCTAGAATAGTCGAGAACGTGGTCCAGACCACAACTGGGATCTTAACGAACATTACTGTGGAGCTTCAGGCGACGAGGCTTGTTTCGCTTCAGAACCGGATGGTTCTTGACTTCATCCTCGTAGATAGGGGCGGAGCTTGTCGTGTGATCGGCAGCTCTTGCTGTGTGTTTATTCCTGATTCAGCCCCTACCATTCATCTTGCCATACAGAAACTTCATCGATTAGCCAGCGAAGCACATGTGGATAACGGTACCTAGTCCCTTAATAGTTGGTTTTGGGGTCTTTTAGCTACTTGGGGTTGGAAAGTATTTATGGTGCTTGCTGGAGCTTTTGGAGTAATATTTACCTGTTGCCTATGTCTCCAATGTGGCCCGGCTTGCTGCTCTTTCTGTGCTACACGAATAACGTCCGCTCTAAACTTTTTTTTTTTTTTTTTTTTTTGATGCAAGACATTTATTGAATACTGTCAAGGTTACACAGCGTCACGCCAACAACCCGGAGGCTGGCCGCTATCGGTGCACATCAACATTATGATCAGAGACATAATAACGCTAGGGCATATATCATTGTGCAGACATCATATCAATATAGTGACAATGACATTCTAACCATGACTGAATCAGTTCGTCTCGCTTTTTTTTTTCCTTTTTGGTAACTGTAACATGTGCGGTAACCCAATGATCCGTGGGAGGGGCGCGTGCGTCAGTCAGGTGGCGGACCCATATCAATGGATGGCATTATGCTTGCAGGTCACATAACGGGAATCACACCAAGGCTGGAATAATGTGACATGTCACATGAGGCAACCAGATGAAGTATTGGATTGCAGGTTTATAAGAAGTGAAGCTCCCGAGACCCCACCAGTCCAGCCCGACCTCATCTCCCCTGGAACAATGAACAACACAGCAACATCCCAACATCCCGACATCAACTACCGGCATCCCCTGGAGGGTCCGTTATTAAGTAACAGTGCAGCGGGGCCCATATGTCAGTAGGCCTGGAAGTGGGCGGCAATAATTCGGAGTAAGTATGTAGTTGTTCTTGGCAGTACACCATGTCTTGCACCCAATCCTTGAACTTGGGTGCCCTTCCCCTCCCCCACCTACAGGCCACCCTGCGCTTGGCCAATAGCATGGCCAGTGCCACATATTTGCGATGGGCCGCTTGGAGTGGTTCAACATATCCCAGTAGCGCCACTAACGGGGATGGGTCTACCGTCGTGTGTATCATTTTGGAGACTGCCTGAAAAACCTGGTCCCAGTAGCGGCACACCTCGGCACATCCCCATGCAAGGTGAAGGAAATCAGCCCCTGAAGCCCCACACCTGTCACAAGTGTCAGTAGATCGCAGCTGGAATCTATGCAGACGCGCCGGTGTGTGATACAACCTGTGGAGGAATTTATAATGAATGATCCTGTACCTACTGCTAGAAGATATGCGCTCAGTTTGTTGTAAGCAGAATTCCCACTGCCTGTCAGTAAGGGTCGTGGCCAAATCCTGTTCCCACTTCTTCCTGGCAGGCAAATCTGTGTAGGTCATGTGTCTGCTCTAAACTTTTCTCGTCAGACCAAAGTCGAAAAGCAAATGATTCAGAAGGAGGTTTCAGATCTTATGCAGATCGATGAGGGAGTCTTCTTAGAATGAATGTAGTTATATTGGCTATAATAGGCCAAAAGGGCCGTCTGATGGGATCTAAATTCGATAAACACCATATTATTGGCCTAATATACACAATATAACCTCATGTCTGTATAATTATATGATTAGAGTTCATTGTAGTAGCATAGTAACAAATGATTCACTTTTAGCTCGAGTGCTCCTATTGGTATGACCGGAGCCATTTTGTTTCGTTTTTCTGTTTACGAGTACCGTTTCCCTGAAATCACGTGATCACGTTCTCTGCTCAAAACCATGATGGCCAGTCAAGCCGTCTACTCTATTCATTAGCTTGTAGCTCAAGGAAACCCAAGGTCACACCTGCCTTTCTAGTGGGATGCGCACATTCTAGCAGAGCCCGTTCCCGTACTCCACGGGCTACAGATAGACAGGGAGGCACCTTACTGACCTGCCCCGGGAATAGCTAAGGCCTAGGCTATTTGCAATCAATTGTGCCATATATGGGTATTCCTTTTGGCTCACTGACAAGTTGTATCTTTCCTTGTAAGGTGGTATTGTGGGATGTGTGAAACGTATATATGCTTTGTATCTTATGCACGTAGTCAGTCTCCTCTGTGCACCTCTGAGGGTTGTGTAGACTAAGGCTCCCCTGTCAGGGCTTGTATTTGAAGAATAAACGATTGAACCTTCTCCATTGCCGACTGAATTATTATTACTTATATTGGTATATGGGCTATTGGTGAGTATAGTCCATCGATAATTAATTTGATTCCTTCAGCCACATATCTGAAATGCAAGGAATCTTGCGTAATATACTTCCCAGGACGTTGGGTAGTCACCATGTGTCCCTTGCTGGTCACAACATGAAATGGTTAAGCATTGAATGGAGCATCAGACTTTCATTTTCTATGCTGACGAACACGCACTAAGTTTCCTCTAATGAATGTAACATCTTTTGCATGTCAAAACTTGTCTTCATAGGCCTTCATTTTCCTCTTACGATCCAAGTCTTTCATGTGGGCTTCTTCCTCAGTATTTGATCTTCTTTTGGTCCATTGAGGTAACTTAGTCGTCATGGCTCTTCCAACACCAAGGTTGCAGGACTTTAACCTGTGGTTGAGTGAGGGAGTCAAACAGTAAGCTCGAAGAGTTGAATTTAAGATAGTTTTAATGTCAAGATGTTCCAGTACAGCGCGCTGGACAGCTTTCTTAAGAGTACTCATGAAACGTTCTAGATGACTGAAAAAGTCTCTAAATTCTTGACTGCTGAAAGGTGGGCCGGTCAGATTTCAAGATCATAGGAACACCCCATAATGTAAAGATGCCATCTAATCTCCCGATGACTCTTTCTTAAGTGATAGATGAGAGACCTACTCTCAAGGGAAAATGGGAGTATTCATCAATGATCAACATCAGGTGATGTTCGTTGTTAACACATCCAAAGAAGGCAATGGTAATTCTTTACCATGCATGTGTTGCCAACTCTGAAATTTGTAAGTTTTTTAAATTTTTTTTATAAATCTTTTTATTTGTAAATAGTCAAAACAAACATTGGTTGTCACTTCCAAGGTATACAGACAGGACATATTTGCACACAAGAGTCACAGGAATTACAGTTCAGCCAAAAAAAAGAAAGTACACGATGAGTGCTATTTTTTCTATAATCATTTGGTAGTCAGCTTGTCGTCACGGGCAGTACATGGAGGTTCACATTTATTTCCCCGGTAATCATTCCAATTAGACCATATTGCCACCCACTTCTGCGGGCATCCCCGGGCCACATATATCGTCATCTCCTGAACCATACTCCAGTCCATGTCCTTCTTCCAGGAGCTGAGAGTAGGTGGTGCAGCCGCCCCCCACAGCCTTGCAATATTTCTCTTTGCAATCGCTAGTCCTAGTGTAACCCACAAATTACCCCTTGATGAGAGGTCAGAGGGCTCCCATATATTAAGGAGGCACCTCTTAGCCTCAGGTCGCAGCTCCACGCCCCACACCTCATTCATACAGTTTAGCACCCGGGACCAGTAGGCCTGTATCTCTCGGCACTCCCATAGTATGTGCAGGAAGGTACCCACCTCCCCACACCCCCATGGCAGAGTCCGTCCTCACTATGGCCCATAAGAACCATTCTAGTGCCAGAGAAATAGACTCGGTGCAGGATTTTCAGTTGGATGAGGCGCAATTTTGCAGAGATTGCTATCTCCTTAGGGGATGCCAGCGCCTCTCGTCACTCTTCGTCATCTATTTCGAGTCCATCTGCTTCCCATTTTCCCCTACGGGCCAACAGTGGGTCCGGGGTGTGATTTATGAGTTTCCTGTATGTTGTAGAGATGGCCCTCTCTGGGAGGTGGCCATTCAACAGCCTATCCTCAAGTGGTGAGGACTCCGGGGGTTGTGTCCCTGGGGGAATGTTAGTCTGGAGTGCATACCGGACTTGCATGTAGCAGAAGTGTTCCGTCTGGGCCAAGTTATATGTGTGTTGTAATGCGTCAAATGATACTACCCCATTCGGGCCCCATAGGTCTTTAATTTGTGATATCCCAATCAAGTCCCAATTTCTAAATCCTTTGGTTCGCCTAAGAGTACCAAGCTGTTCCGAGGCCCAGAGCTTGGTTGTTAGGGTAAGCTTTCCCGCCCACCCCAGTTTCTTCTGGACAATGTGCCACAGCTGGACCGAGTGCTTGGTAGGTCCCGTTAGGTGATATCTACCTGGGCGTGAGTAAAGGGCCGCCTCATAGTTCCCCTCCGGAAAGAGCCATTTGTCCATTTCGTACCCGGGGTCATTCCCTGCACACAGTATGTGCCCTGGTTTATGGGCGAGAGGTGCGCCGCCCAGTAGTATGTCCTGATATCAGGGAGCACTGTCCCTCCATCAAACCATCCCAGCATCAATTTTTGCAAGGAGATACGGGGCAGGTCAGTCCAGAGAAGGTCCCTCTGAGTTGTCTCGATAGAGGCAAAGTACCTTTGGGGCACCAAGTCCTGATAGTTCTGAAGAGCGTACAGGAACCGTGGCAGTGCAATCATTTTAAACAGCGCTGCCCGTCCCAGTAGGGGCAGAGGGAGGGTATTCCATGTGGCCGTGTCTCTTTGGAGCCGCTACAGGGGCGGCAAAAGGTTCAGTTCGTACCGGACAGTCCGGTCCTTGGTGATAAAGACACCTAGATATGTGAAGCCCTCTTCAGCCCTCTTCAGCTATTTGGATAGGGCAGTCGCTCGGGATCGGAGGGGGGCCGCCATGCAGGACGTAAAGGAGGGATTTTCCCTCCCCAGTTAATACTGTAGCCGGAGTATTCACCAAACTTATTGAAAATTTCCAGCGCCCTCACAATGGACTCACGCGGCTTCGTAAGGTAGAGGAGGATATCGTCCGCGTAAAGCAAGATCCTGCCCTCCCAACCCTCCGCCCATCGTATCCCTTTTAGGGAGGAAGTTTGCCGAACCCAGGCCGCAAGCGGTTCCAGAGAGAGGGCGAAAAGTAGAGGTGAGAAGGGGCACCCCAGTCGTGTCCCTCTCTCCAATGTGAAAACTTCCGAGACCTTATTATTGACTACTACCTGCTCTAGCGGTTCAGCATATAGAAGACACACTCAGCTCACAAATTCCGGGCCAAATACCCAGTGTCCGTAGAACGGCCATCATGTACGGCCATTCCAGAGTGTCGAACGCCACCGCGTCTTTGTGCAGCCGATGGCAGCTACCCAGCACTCCTTGAAGCCGGTGCAAGTCGAGTGCCGTATTGCCGTGGGGCATGAAACCCGACTGGTCCGGGTGTACCAGTGTATGGAGGACTGGCTTAAGTCTGTTGGCCAGTACTTTGGCTAGGATTTCCGGCTCAGCATTGAGCAATGAGATCGGCCTATAGGAGGCACACAACTCTTTAGGTTTCCCCTCCTTGGGGATAGCCACAATCGTAGCTATGTGCTGGTCTTTCGGTAGTGGCCCCTGTGCCCTACTGTCATGAAACATCCGCTGAAGGGGTGCTCCCAGGCTGTCAGGTTTGAGCTTGTAAAGCTCCACCGGTATACCGTTTGGCCGAGAGCTTTCCCAGAACGGAGATCATGAATGGCCTTAACTAATTCGTCCACTATTAAAGGTGCCTCCAGAGTCTCCCGCTGTTTGGCAGATAAAGCGGGGAGCGTGATGTCGCCCAGGAAAGCCATTGATTCCTCCTCCGACCATTCAGACTTCCTAGTGTAGACCCTTCGATAATGAGCCACAAATTCCCTAACAATCTCTTGTGGCGCCGTGATAACGGCCCCTAATTCTGCCCTGAGTTCAGCTGCCACTTTCTGTGCTTGTTGTTCCTTGTCTAGCCAAGCTATTAGCTTGCCCGCCTTGTCCCCTTGGTCATATAACCTACCCTCCCTGTCTCGTGCCAGGGTCTTGGCCGCGTCAGTGGCCAGGGCCTTATACTCCGCTGTTTTAAGTTGAAGTTGGTGTATCGCGTCTTGGTCCTCACCACCCTGCGCGGCGCCCTGTTTTCATTGCTGCAATCTGGGCTTCTCGTTCCTTATGGCTACCCGCGATCACCGAAAGGACCTCACCCCTCAGCACCGTTTTGAAGGCCTCCCACAATACCAATGACGAGTCCACCGAACCCTCGTTCTCCCCGAAGTAGTTATCGATAACTTGTGACAGTTTCTTTTTAGTGTCCTCGGCCTTGATATACCAAGCATTAATCGGTGCTACACACCCCACTCTTTGGCCGCCCATAGTTACGTGTGCCCATAACGGGGAGTGATCCAAAATACCACGCGCCAGATGGGCGATTTCCCAGATTGTTACGTCCTGGTACATTGGTGCTAGTAGGTAGTCTATTCGCGAGAAAGTGTGGTGCGGGCCCGAGAAAAAGGTGTATTGTTCTTGAGTCGGGTGTTTGAGGCGCAATAGGTCAACTAGACCAAACGCCTCCATAAGATTGTACCTGTACCTATATCTCTGGATGGGCGCCTGCCATGTCCCCCAAAACCACAGCATTAAAGTCACCACCCCACCGGGAGTTGTCCCTCTGGGACGGAAAGCAGCAGTCTCCCCAGATCATGGTACGACTGTGTTTGGAGGCCTGGCGGCATGTAGACCGTCACCAGATTGAGTCCACGACCTTCCCATTTCCCTGAGATAGCAACAAAGCGATCCAGGGGATCCACCTCCGTGTGTTCAATAGTGAATGGAAAGTTGCGTCTTAGAAGGATACCAACACCCCTGGACCCGGATGTAAAGCCTGCATGTGCCGTCAGGGTGTACCCCCATCTATTAAGATTATGACAGGTGTTGCCCATCAGGTGGGTCTCCTGCAGGAGAACAACGTCAGGGAGGTGCCACTTTACAAACTGTAACACTATACTCCTTTTAAGTTTGTCCCCCAGCCCATTGACATTCCAACTGACCAGCTTCAAACTTTTATCCCATTTCATAGCCAGTCAGATATGTGCGTACCATGCTTTCCCTGCGTATCCTGAACCCATGGCTCAACCCATCTAGCATACCTCGTTGTGACCTTCCTGAACTGCCTCCTCCCACCCCTCTTCCCACAACTGCCCCCCAACACCCCCCAGCCCCAAAGAATGATGACCCCTCCCCAGCACCCCCTCCCTGCTTCCCTGCTCCGTAGGTTTCGAACGACCCACATCCCCAATTAGCAGAGCGCCTTTCGCCCACCCCCAAGCTTGAAGTGAGGAAACCTCCCCCTCCCGAAACACTCCTAAAGGGGAAGCGTGCGCCGGCCCCAGCTCCAGCCGCTGCCCTCGCCTGCCCCCCATAGCGCACCATTGCTTCACCCAAGTATACACTCCTAAAGGATTCTATCTCAGTCACATCAGTTCGTGGCCCACCACTGGCACTTCAGTGTAGCAACCACCCGGAGGTCAGTACCAGCCCTTAATTCAATGAGGTAGGGGGGCTTTCCACATTCACCGCCTGGCACCACGGAGGGCGCACATTGCCACCTGGTCTAAGAGTCTCCCCCCCGTTTTCAAACCCACCAATAGGTAGAAGCCCTATGTTCTGGCATCACGCTACATTATACATTACAGTTTGCCGGGGTCCATGTCTCATGTCAGCCTCCACTTGTGGCCATCCGTGTCTTGGAGAGTCCCCCACCTGGGGCTGACCGTCATTGACCGCCAGGAGCGCTGACTCTGAATGTCCGCTTCTGATCTCCCCGCTGTAGATCCCGGCGAGGCGACCTGGTTGTCTCTCCAGCTTCAGCCCACTGTCCGTTCCTGCGCTTGCGATGACTCCCTATCCAGCCAGTCCTGCACTTCTGAGGGCGCGGTGAAAAACAGGGTTTTGCCCCCTGCGATGACCTTTAGCTTGGCATGAAAGAACATCATATATTTGATTTCCCTATCCCGGAGTGCCGCCTTCACACCCGCAAAGGAGCGCCTTTGCCGTTGGACTTGAAGCGTGAAATCCGGGAAGAATCGGATCGTGGCGTTCTCATATTGCAGGTCACCCATCTGCCTAGCCGCCTGGAGGATAGCATCCGTATCCCTGTAGTTTAGAATTTTCGCAATGATTGTCCTGGGCGGCGCTCCTGGCTTGGGCTTTGGGATTGGCACATGGTGAGCGCGTTCTATAGTGAAGATGTTGGACAGGCGCTTAGGCTTCAAGTGGGCGAGGATGTGGTCTTCCAGAAAAAGTTCAACGCTGGGCCCCTCTGTTCCCTCCGGTACTCCGATCATGCGTATGTTGTTCCTGCGGGCTCTACCTTCTTGGTCCTCCAGCTTCAGGGCTATTTGCCGGTGTTGGTGCACAAGTTAATTCACACGTTTTTCCAGCGTCTTCGAGGAGGTCTGGAGCTCCCGTATATCTGACTCATTTGCTTCGGCCTTTTCCGTGGTTTTGCATAGATCCGCGCGGAGAAGGTTGACCTCAATTGAGATTTTATCCATGTTTGTCTCCAAGTTAGTACCCAGTGTTTGTATCGCCGTCATAATGGAGGCCAGAGATGGCTCTTTCGGGCCTGCTTGTTCTTCTGATGTACTCCCTGCCTGGGGCTGCCCCACCAGGACTGCATATTTGTCCAACTTGTTGGTCTGAGCAGCCACGTTGTTCTTCGGCCTCATGACAGCGACCTGTCTGCACAAAGATTTGTGTTGTGGGCCACACACCTTCCCATCTCAAATGTAGTCTAGTAAGGCGGCTGGACACCCCCTCCTGATCAGCGACCCCTCCTTGCCAACAGGGATGTACCTCGTGGTCCTCTCCCCTGTCTCTCTGGTGCCTGGGCTGCGAGGCGATGTTTTGTCTCTGCTGTGTCTGGGGTCTCCCCAGCGGCTTCCTTCATGAATTCCCTGTCTCCAATGTAGCACCGGTAATTCCTTGCGGCACTTGGGCGCTTTCCACCCCCTTCCCTGCGCCCTGGTGTATTCATAGCCTTCCACTCTTAGGTCACCCTTTCAGCGCCTGGTCCCGCCGTGTGTCTTCCTCCTTTTTCGCAGTGTAGCGGTCCCCCGAGGCCCAGCCGCAAAACGGCCCACAAGGCTCTGCGGGCCCGAGCGCACCATGCGCAGGGTCTACTTTGTACGCGATTGCCTCCACTCACACCTTCATCTTCGGGGGGCCCCCCGTTGCAGCGATCTCCGCCCAAGCCCTCGGGAGTTGCCTTCTCCGCAGACAGCTGTTCACCCTGCCTCGCTGTGCCCCGCAGTCTTCAGGGCCTCCCACTTCCGCCTGCCAACACCAAGGCCCCAGTCAGCAATCTCAGGCCCAGTTCGGCACAGGCTGCACCTCCTACCGGATCCTTACAGCGTTCACGGGGGCCGGGTTCGCTCCTCCGTGTGAGTCCAAGATGCCCCGGGAGTCCTCACGCCTTCGTGCACCCTTCTGCCGCTGTCTGCCTGCAAACGCCGCCTTGGAACAGGCCCTGGTGCGCACCACCTCTCCGTGTGCAGGCCTCAAGCCGGGGCCTCGCGTTAACACTCTACCCGAGTGCGAGGCTCCAGCACCACCGCAAGCCGCCCGGGCCCCCTACTCGGGAGCTCCGCTCAGCGGTGCAGGCGAGCCTCGCCCCCGGAATAAGCTCCGCCGGTAGCGATCCGCTGTGGCAGTTCGAGGATCGCACTGGAGTGTGTCTCGGGGTGGATTCTGATCGGATTAACAGGGGGACAAACGTAGCTCCGGCGGAGCTCCCCTTTCAAGCGGCCATCTTCGCTGGCGCCTGGCCACGCCCCCCTTTTAAGGTTTGTTGAATGTTTTTCGATGACAGGCAGTTGCATAGATGATAGGCTTTTAATTTTCTTTCAACACTCTCATCGACATTTGGAAACCAGACTCAGTCTCAGAGAGCTTGTTTGGTGTCAACAATTCCACGATGACCTTCATGGACCACTTCAATTATCTATTTTCGGAGACTCTCCAGAATGACAATTCTCAAACCTCCTAGAATATTACCTTCCTGAGTAATCAACAGTTCATCTTTGACATTTTAAAAGTTTTGGTATTCACTGTCACTGGGAAGAGGTCGAGAGTGCTGGTACCAAGACTGATGTGTAATAATGTCTTTCAGTTTTAGCATGTTAATATCTCGACTCATGGAAGTGGCAATTTGTTCCAACAAAATGACAGCTGGGGTGCTTCTTCACTATGAAATATATGTAGGTGTTATGGAAGAAATAAAATATGAAAACATGGTCTAACAGTAGAGAAAAGGAGAGAGACTACGACATCGCACTCTACGCACGAGCACCAGCCAAACTCCTGAAATGACTACAACGCATCCAGAACCCCTCCGCATGCCTGATCCTTGACATCCCCCGCCGCAGCCACATCACACCCCACCTGAAAGACCTGCATTTGGCTCCCCATCAACAAGAGGATAACCTTCAAGCTCCTCACCCACGCACACAAAGCACTCCACGGCACCGGACCAGCGTACCTCAACAGTCGACTCAGCCTCTACACCCCCGCCAGCCAGCTCCGCAGACCACGCCCTCACCACCGTCCCCCGCTTCCGAAGAGTGACCGCCGGCGGCAGATCATTTTTCCACCTCGCCGCCAAGACGTGGAACACCCTCCCCATCCACCTACGGCAGACCGAAGACCTCCTAACCTTCAGGAGACTCCTCAAGACCTGGCTCTTCGAACAGTAGCAGCTTCACCCCACCCCCTAGCGCCTTGAGACCCTTCATGGTATGTAGTGCGCTTTACAAATGCTATGATTGATTGTTTGATTGAGAGAGTCACACAGCTATACTTGGTAAAAGAGCAGTGCGGGACAAAAACTTGTGCTGATGAAAAAGGTGAAGAGTTCACTTGAGAACAGAGTGCATGACCTGTAAGGTCATAGTTAAAGGAAAACCTGTGTTTGACAAGCTTGAAGTAATTTATGGCCTTAGAAGTCAGGCACACCAGCTCATATTCTGTTTTTTCAATAGCTTGTAACAATATTAGACAATGGGAGCAGGAGATTGAATTCGCCAAGAACACACAGAATTTGATAAGAGGTCTTAGGAGCACCTTCAACCCAAATAGACATGCTTTCAAAAGTAGAAGAATACTTAGTTAGTTAAGCATTATTAGAACTGCAATAAAGGATGTGTAGAGAATTCAGTTAAAGTCCAGGATCACAGGTGTACTCATGTTTTTGCATAACTAATGTGTATCAATGTGTAACTGCCTAGTAATTCATTGTCTGAACTTTTGTAACTAGTATTGTTTAACTGTGTGTATAAAAGTTACTGCCTCTTAGCAGCAAATTGAGATTGGCTGTTTACTTGTGTCAAGACAGTCGCTTTCCCTGCTGCGACAGTAAAGAGCTGCCAAGAGGAGTCTGTATTTTTTCATTTTTAAGTTAACCTACAATGTAGACCTTAGCCATTTTAGAATCGGTGCGAAGGCACTGTAGAGACACTTGTGAGAAGTAGTCAGCAGGGTTCTGATCTTTCCCTGCATGATGCACAATGGTGTAGTTGTATTCTTAGTAGATTAGATTGTGCACCGCTGTGGTTTTTAGCGTGGTTTTACTGGTATGCCGTGCTCCTGAGAATCACTCCCCGCTTGGGAGTGTAAATACTAAACACTTTGGTTGCAACCCCAACTCCATGGAGTGTCTTCCGGGGCACAGGTAGAAATGCTGTATCTACAGCGAAAATAAAATGAATGCTCTTCTCAAATTTTTCTTCTGTATTGCTTTGTATTTAAATATGTTTGTTTCACATTTATATTCAATGGCATCCAAAACTAAACTTCATGTCCCACAATGCATCATTTCTGCATGATTGGATGCGTCAACATTTTCTTCCCCCCATGCATTTCGTCTATCTGCCTTCATAAGGGCAATGTCTAAAACAAGCGAAAATAATGCCATTTTAGTCGGGGGTTCATCACCAGCTATATATCCACCACCTTAGTTATCATGGGTATTCAAGAAGTGAATCCGTCATTATGTGCTCGGTGTTACCATTGCATTCATAATTGGGTGAATCAAATAAAAGTGCACATTTTAATCGTGCTTATTATCGCTATCAATATGAGCCATGTACGTGTCTCTCTTTAAACTTTAAACTGAAAAGTGAGAGCAGTGTTTCTTTGTTAGTAGTTAATCTGACGGGTGGTTGAAATGTTAAATGCACCAGTTACACTAATTAAAACGTGTCTCTCACACATTTGCGTGCTGCGAACTTCATGGCCCCCATATTTCAATTGCTTACCGGTTTCGTGAGCATGACGCGCTTACTCATTGACGCTGCCTGGTGTGTGTTTGTTCACGTCTACCATTTAAGATGAAGTTACATGTGACGTATATACGTCATGCCATGGGTTAGAGAGGTCCGTGTTAGTGATACTCACTGCTGCTGGTCAATAAAGATACTTCAAAAGATTTACAGAGTATCCTTCTTTTGGGCGCTACTTATGGTATATCCTATTAAACGGTACGAGGGAATATCGCGCCTAATGTGCATTTCCATGTCGTACATTAGATTAAATACATATATCAATCTGCCACATGTATCAGTCTCCCAACTGTAAAACCTGATTCACAAAATACTTTAAATCAAATTAAATATTATTAAGTCAAATGCATACTTCAATATACCAGGTTTAACAATCTCCCTACTGTCTAAATATGAATGTATTGATTGCTAGCAGTCAAATAGGTCCATCATTTAAGAATACATGTGTCCAATCTTTTTGTTTTTCGTTCCTATCCAGTTGCATTACTAGGCGTAACAACCTTAGTTCTAGTATATGTCTGTTTAAAGACAACACTGGAATTCCACTCTTTCGTTCATTCCATTTGGTTTTAGGGTGTTCAAATAATAAATCCAATGATTTTCTCTCCTCAATAAAGTATTTCTGTTGTCTTTTCCTTCTGCCTTCTCCACTATTTCCAATACACAAACTTTCAATTGGGTGATGCGGTGTTGTGCTTCAATAAAGTGGGTGGCTACCGTGAACTTCATGGCTTTGGTCCTAATGTTGCTTTTATGCTCATTCATGCGTGTTTTCAATTTACATTTCGTTTGTCCTATGTAGACTTTCCCACAAGGGCATTTGAGCATATAGATGATGTTGGAAGTGTCACATGTCGCGTTCACTTCTAGCTTAATTTTATACCCTTTCATAGGATGAGTGATGTATCCTCCTCGAATTATATGATTACAGTTGTTACAGTTCCAACACGGGGTTGTGCCATTGTATGACATTTTATCAATGATCTTTGTGGGGTGCCTGATGATTTCACCTATTTTTTTGGCTCTCGTGTATGCAAAAGTAGGTTCTTGCTCAAAGATATTCCTGAAGTCCTGTTCCATTTTTAGTAGGATCCAATGTTTTTTTAACTATTTTCTTGTAGTGCTGGCTCATAGTTGAATATTTACATACACATGTTATTCTTTCTTCCTTTATTTTAGTTTGTGAAGTTAAAAGTTCTGATCTACTTTTGCTGGTCACTCGATTGGAAGCTTGTTTTAGTAGATCTTCTGGATATCCTCTTTGTCTAAATCGTTGTGTCATATTTTTGGACTGTTCTACTTCCTTAATGGGGTCTGAGACAATCCTCTTAATTCTCAACAATTGAGAATATGGTAGATGTGGCTTTAATGGTTGCGGCTGAAAACTATCGTACATTAAGGTGTTATTTCTATCTGTAGGTTTTCCTATATAGGTTGGTATGAAAGCCTGTTGGGGTCTTGGTGATTTCTACATCCAAAGAATTAATGGAGTGCCCCTGTATCTCAAACGTAAATTGTATCCTCTCGTCAATAACATTTAGTCGACTTATCTGTGCTTCCAATGTTTCTGTTGTGCCTCTCCATATGATGAAAATATCATCAATAAAGCGTAAATACAATTGTATTTGGTTCTTCCATGGTGGTGTGTTCAAAATGTGTTCCTCCTCATAATCGTTCATGAAAATATTTGTGTATGTGGGTGCTGCGCAATTGCCCATAGATATACCACTCTTTTGTAAGTATCAGCTGTC
This sequence comes from Lissotriton helveticus, assembly GCF_964261635.1. NCBI lineage: Eukaryota > Metazoa > Chordata > Amphibia > Caudata > Salamandridae > Lissotriton > Lissotriton helveticus. The sequence continues at coordinate 512,918,353 of NC_136071.1, read as the reverse complement.
CTGCCACTTGAAATAACTGTGCATCAAAGTGAATTCCAATAATTCCATCAAAAACACCTTCATGTCTTCTTCATATTCTGTGTGGAGTAAAGCTTTTTCGACTGCTTCGATGCCTTGTTGATGTGGGATGGATGTATAGAGGGACTTAACATCTATGGTGCAGAGTACAATGGGTTCCTCCACTGCCATTGCAATTTCTCAGAGTTTGTTAAGGAAATCTGTGGTGTCCTTGCGAAACGACCTCATCTTGAGTAGACATGGTTGTAAATACCGATCTAGAAATTTGCCCACCGGTTCATAAAGGCTTCCCCGCGTCGAAACAGCGGGGGGACAAGGTGGTTTTATGGGATCCTTATGAATTTTTGGCACCATATTGAAACTAGGACTTTTTGGGTTGCTTTGTATTAAACATTTCTTACCTTTTTCGTTTATGGTGCCCCCTTCCATTGCTTTCTGAATGATGTTGAGTAAGGTGGCTTTGATTTCTGTTGTAGGATTGGAATCAAGTTTCATGTAGATGTTCGCATCCTGTATACTTGTTCAAGGTAGTATGCGGTATTCAATAACACTAGAGCTCCCCCCTTGTCCGCTTTTTGGCAAGTTACTGCAGTGTTGTTAGAAATTGACCGTAAAATTCCAAATTCTTTAGCTGACAGGTTTTTACTTTTTGATCTTTTGTGAAAGTTTAATTTCGACTAATCCTGCTTCACCACCTGTTCAAATAGATGTAGGGTCTTATTGCTCACAGGTGCCATATATGTGTTTGTGGGTCTCAATCCTTTTAAAAGGTCTTCTCCTTCTATAACTTGTTCAGTTATGACATTTTCAAAAAAATGGCGGAGTCTCAATTTTCTCATCAATTAAAAAAAACTGATATCGACTTCCAACAAATTTGTATATGCTGTGGGCACAAACGAAGTTCCTTTCTGAAGTCTTCGTATTTGACTCTCACTGAAAAGGAAATCGAATATGTTGATCACCAGATTATTTAATGTGTTCCTTTCTTGCCCTTGTCCTTCTTCGCCGCTGTCACATTTCTCGTTTGTGATGGCTCTTTCCCTTTCTCTTTGTCTTTTTCTGTTTCCCCGCCGGGGTCGTCCCTTTCGTCGCGGCCTACCTCTAAAAAAGGGGAGGAAGATGAAGCACTTCTGGTTGGATGTTGGTGTCCATGGATGGTACTGGATTTCTGGATGTTTCTTGATGAGTCAGTTATCTCATTGTCAGATGATGAGGTCTCCGTATTCGCAGTACAGGGTCTATTTTGTCTCCTTTTGGCGTAGATGTGTTGGAACTGTAACAACTGTAATAATATAATTCGAGGATACATCACTCATCCCATGAAAGGGTATAACATTAAGCTACAAGTGAACGCCACATGTGACACTTTCATCATCATCTATATGCTCAAATGCCCTTGTGGGAAAGCCTACATAGGACAAATGAAACGTAAATTGAAAACACTCATGAATGAGCATAAAAGCAACATTAGGACCAAAGCCATGAAGTCCACGGTAGCCACCCACTTAATTGAAGCACAACACCACATCAGCCAATTGAAAGTTTGTGTCCTGGAAATAGTGGAGAAGGCAGAAGGAAGAGAAAACAGAAATACTTTATTGAGGAGAGAAAATCATTGGATGTATTATTTGTACACCCTAAAACCAAATGGAATGAACGAAAGAGTGGAATTCCAGTGTTATCCTTAAACACAGACATATACTACAACTAAGGTCGTTACGCCTAGTAATGCAACTGGATAGGAACGAAAAACAAAAAGATTGGACACATGTATTCTTAAATGATGGACCTATCTGACTGCTAGCAATCGATACATTTATGTTTATACAATAGGGAGACTGTTAAACCTGGTATATTGAAGTATGCATTTGATTCAATAATATTTATTGTATTTTGTGAATCACTTTTTACAGTTGGGAGACTGAAACATGTGGCAGATTGATATATGTATTTAATCTAATGTACGACATGGAAATGCACATAAGGCGCGATATTCCCTCGTAGCGTTTAATAGGATATACCATAAGTAGCGCCCAAATGAAAGATACTCTGTAAATCTTTTGAAGTATCTTTATTGACCAGCAGCAGCGTGTAACACTAACACGCACCCTTCTAACCCACGGCATGATGTATAGACGTCACACGTAACTTCATCTTAAATGGTAGACGCGAACAAACACACACCAGGTAGCGTCAACGGAGAAGCGTGTTATGCTCACGAAACCGGTAAACAATTGCAATATGGGGGCCATGAAGTTCGTAGCACGCAAATGTGTGAGAGAGATGTTTTAACTAGTGTGGGTGGTGCATTTAACATTTCAGACCACCGGTTAGATTAACTACTAACAAAGAAACACTGCTCACACTTTTCAGTTTAAAGTTTAAAGAGAGACACGCACATTGGTCATATTGATAGCGATAATAGGCACGATTACAATGCGCACTTTTATTTGATTCACCCGATTATGAATGCAACGGTGACACCAAGCACATAACGACTGATTCACTTTTTGAATAACCACAATAACTAAGGTGGTGGATATATATCTGGTGGAGAACCCCCTAACTAAAACAGCATTATTTTCGCTTGTTTTAGACATTCCCCTGATGAAGGCAGATTGCCGAAATGCATAAGAAGAAGAGAATGTTGACGCATCTAATCATGCAGAAATGATGCATTGTGGGACATGAAATTTCATTTTTGATGCCATTGAATATAAATGTGTAACAAACATATTTAAATACAAAGCAATACGGAAGAAAAAGTTGAGAAGAGTATTCATTTTATTTTCATTGTGGTTAAAGCATTTTTACCTGTGCCCAGGAAGACACCCCATGGAGGTGTGGTTGCAACCAAAGTAGTTTTGATCTTGCCATCGCAGACTTCAATGTTCAATGTGAGGAGTTATTTTTGCCTTTGAATTGCCAAAGATAGTCAACAATGCTTAGTTTTTATTTTTGGGGTATTATAAAGCGCAAACTTGACCTGAAGGTATCAGGTATCAGAGCGCTTTACATAAGCACCAGCTGCGTTACATAAGAACACATTCATTTTTTTTTGTTAGACTCAGAGAGATTATGTGATTTGCCCAGAATCACAGGATGTTGAGCGTCCTTGCTGAGACTTGAACCTGTTTCCCCAGAATTAAGGTCAACTGTCCTATCCCTTAGGCTACATCTTCTTCCTGTGAAGGGCTTCCCATTCAAGAATACATGGAAATGTTCAAAAGCCCAAACCACTGTGAAGCCTTCTTTCTCAGGTTGTGAATAAGCATGTTCAGTTTGGGACAAACTTAAACGTGCATATGCCACAATACATCTTCATATGCAAAAGAAACAGTTGTTGGACGGAATGCTGGACAATGCAAGCATTCACCCCAGTCACAAAGATCTTGGATTAACTCATCATTCTGTTGCTCACCACACCACCCCAGTTTGGACCCAGCCATGTGCAAATCAGTCTTGACCCTGTTCCTTGCGGGAACAGTCCAGCCCGAATTGACAAGCCAGGTCCTACCTGGACTGTAAACATGCATCCTGGGACCAGTTTCAGGGCATCAACCTTCATCAGCCAGGCTAGCTTGAATCCAGTGATGTGGTTAGTAAGGGAACCACGTCTGGGCATACCCTTCCCACTTAGGGCGACATATGCAAAAGAAACAATTGATAGACGGAATGCTGGACAAAGCAAGCATTCACCCCCAATCACAAGGGTCTGGGTTAAATCCAACATTCCTTTGCTCACCACACCACCCCAGTTTGGATCCAGCCATATGCAAATCAGTCTTGACCCTGTTAGTTGTGGGAGCAGTCCAGCCTGAACTGCCAAGTCAGGTCCTCCCTGCACCGGAAAAAAAGCATCCAAGGACCAGTTTCAGGGCATCATCAGCCAGGCTAGCTTGAATCCAGTGGTGTGGTGAGCATGGGACACACGTCTGGGCATACCCTTCCCACAAAGGGCGACGTATGCAAAAGAAAAAATTGTTGGACGGAATGCTGGACAATGCAAGCATTCACCCCCAGTCACAAAGATCTGGGATTAACTTATCATTCTGTTGCTCACCACACCACCCCAGTTTGGACCCAGCCATGTGCAAATCAGTCTTGACCCTGTTCCTTGCTGGAACAGTCCAGCCCGAATTGACAAGCCAGGTCCTGCCTCGACTGTAAACAAGCATCCTGGGACCAGTTTCAGGGCATCATCAGCCAGGCTAGCTTGATTTCAGTGCTGTGGTGGGCACGGAACACCTTTCTGGGCATACCATTTCCACTTAGGGCGACATATGCTAAAGAAACAATTGATGGACGTAATGCTGGACAATTCAAGCTTTCATCCCTAGTCACAAGGATCTGTGTTAAATCCATCATTCTTTTGCTCACCACACCACCCCAGTTTGGACCCAGCCCTATGCAAATCAGTTTTGACCCTGTTCCTTGTGGGAACAGTCCAGCCCGAACTACCAAGCCAGGTAGTCCCTTGACCAGAAACAAGAATCCTGGGCACAGGCTCAAGATTGATTTCCATATGGCTAGGTTTAAACTGGAATGGCATGGTGAGAAAAAAAAACCGATGGATTTAGGCCCAGATCTCTGTACTGGGTTGAATGTATGACATTGTTCTGCATTCTGTCCATCAATTGTTCTTTTTTCATTTGTCACCTCGAGTGGGATGGGTATGCCCAGACGTGGGTCCCCTGCTCTCCATGCCACTAGAGTCAAGCTTTACTGGTTGATGAGGGGTGAAACCCGAAACAAGTCCTAGGATGCTTGGTTCCAGTCCAGGAAGAACCTGGCCTGGCAGTTCGGGCTGGACTGTTCCCATTGGGTGTAGCATCAAGATTGATTTCCATATGGCTAGGTTCAAACAGGTATGGCATGGTGAAAAATAAACGATGGATTTAGGCCCAGATCTCTGTACTGGGGTGAATGTATGACATTGTTCTGCATTCTGCCCACCGATTATTCTTTTTTCATTTGTCACCTCGAGTGGGAAGGGTATGCCCAGACGTGGGTCCTGTGCTGTCCATGCCACTAGAGTCAAGCTTTACTGGCTGATGAGGGGTGAAACCCGATACAGGTCCTAGGATGCTTCGTTCCAGTCCTGGATGGACCTGGCCTGGCAGTTCGGGCTGGACTGTTCCCATTGGGTGCAGCATCAAGACTAATTTTCATATGGCTGGGTTCAAACTGGAATGGCATGGTGAGCAAAAAAACAATGGATTTAGGCCCAGATCTCTGTACTGGGTTGAATGTATGACATTGTTCTGCATTCTGTCCATCAATTGTTCTTTTTTCATTTGTCACCTCGAGTGGGATGGGTATGCCCAGACGTGGGTCCCCTGCTCTCTATGCCACTAGATTCAAGCTTTACTGGCTGATGAGGGGTGAAACCCGAAACAAGTCCTAGGATGCTTGGTTCCAGTCCAGGAAGGACCTGGCCTGGCAGTTCGGGCTGGACTGTTCCCAATGGGTGTAGCATCAAGATTGATTTCCATATGGCTAGGTTCGAACTGGAATGGCATGGTGAGAAAAAAATGATGGATTTAGGCCCAGATCTCTATACTGGGGTGAATGTATGACATTGTTCTGCATTCTGCCCATCAATTGTTCTTTTTTCATTTGTCACCTCGAGTGGGACGGGTATGCCCAGACGTGGGTCCTGTGCTGTCCATGCCACTAGAGTCAAGCTTTACTGGCTGATGAGGGGTGAAACCCGATACAGGTCCTAGGATGCTTCATTCCAGTCCTGGATGGACCTGGCCTGGCAGTTCGGGCTGGACTGTTCCCATTGGGTGCAGCATCAAGACTAATTTTCATATGGCTGGGTTCAAACTGGAATGGCATGGTGAGCAAAAAAACAATGGATTTAGGCCCAGATCTCTGTACTGGGGTGAATGTATGACATTGTTCGGCATTCTGTCCATCAATTGTTCTTTTTGTACAATAAATCTTCAAGCATTTGGGTGTTCTCTGTGCTGTGCAAGAATAGCGCCTAACCAGACAGGGCTAACATTAACAACAACCTCAGTATCAAGCTTAGGATCAAAGTATGCCATTGCAGTAGCGTTCTCGTTAGCTGATTTTATTTTCTGAAAGCTGTTCTCGCATTCATGTGACCAAAGAAACATTTTTTTTTGTAAATTCTCTTAATGATTCACTGACAGTGGTAATGTTTCGTATGTATCTAGAGCAATAGCTGGCCATACCAAGGATTGAACGTAATAAGGAAACATCTTGTGAGGGACTGTCAGCTGTCAGCACTTTATCTGGAGCGGGTGTGATGCTGCCATCAGAAAAGATATGGCCAAATAATTTTTAGTTTATGCAAAAAGATTTTTGGACGACGTAGGGTATAATAGGTGCACTAGGGATAGTACATCAAATTGGCGTTAACACTCTACCAACTACTGGGGCATCATCCTAACCCCAGATTCAACTGAACAAATGCAAAAATGAGCTGGGAGTGCTTGTGTATCTCAGACTCAATTGGAAATTTTAATCTTCAAAAGAAACATACATCAATCAATAGTTCAAAAATATAAATTATAGACATATGCACAATCAAAACATTTTTCTTGTTTATGCTTGATGTTCAGCAGCCGACGCGTTTCGTCCTAAAGGCAGGACGTCATCAGGGCTGCAAGTGCAAACACATAATACAGATGCATCAGTACATGTGTACAATCTCAATCATATGCGTACAATCTCAGTCAGTGATAACCTGAAAACATAACTCAAATCTCATTGAAAACTAATCAATATGATACAGCTCACTGTGCCGTGTGGTACTTACAAAGAATTCAATAACTTCACACTGTTAGAAAAATAAGCGGGCACTTATTGCCTGTGATTCTCACTCTAAATAAAATCTATTGTTTCTCATTTAAACACTCAAATTTTACATCTACATCCTGGGATCAGAAAAGCATGCAAACTGCTGCGTAGTTATTCAGAAGACTTATTATTTATGTAATTGATGAACAGCTCACCTCGTACTCTTATCTTGCGGTTCCTCTGATATTAAGACTTAGACTTTCAAACTATGCAATTGTGCTACAAGAGGTCAGATCCTTCATCACAGTACCGGAAATAATCATAAACTGGGGTGGGGCAGAAGAAAAGGAAGATCAATAAATTACCAAACATGAACTACATATCTACCTAATTGAGACCCCCAAAGTTCCATTTCTCTCTGAACTTAAACTCGGCATGTCTATCATAATGACATTTTACATCTGCAAGAAATGCGTACCTGGAAAACCCTAGATCACTGTATTTCTCAGATCGATTAATCCTTTATTCCTTTAATCGAGAGTCCTTTAAAAACTAATCAGCCAAATGGCATTCATACCTAGAAAAGTCAAGAAAATACCTTGATGGGTCACTCAGCCAACCCTCTCTGATATTAAAAAATTCCATTTCTATGTTGACTCACCACACTCCAATACAATGTAACCAAAGGGGCAAATGACATCTATTCTCCAACGATCCTATCAATCCGTTCTGAACCAATCCATTCTACAAAATAAGAATGAACAGAATATGTAACCTTCCCATCTTTTGTCCTTCTATATTAACTATTGTCTATTACCCCAAGGCTCCGCCTGCACTCACCCTTAGCAACGCGACCTCCTGCTCCTCCACACCATCCGGACTCGATAAATTCCGAAGGTGTGGTGCTCCGGACTCCCTATGCTTAAAAAGGACCGAGGGCCAATCAAATCGCTCTAAATTTCGCGCGCATTCTAACTGTGTGCATCTGTGAGAAACGGAACGTTTCCAATAAGGTCCGCTGTCTGCGTTTGTCTTATTACTTAGTATATCCGCTCATGCGCATAGAGCTTTATCCTTGTCACTCTAAGTTTGCCTTATTATTTGGTATTAATTTTTACTTTGTCTTACGGAATTCACATTTCTAGTCATTTACAGTTAAACCAGCACCAGCGAGTAAATGACACACTTGCAAGCGAAATTTGTCATATTCCTTCTGGATAGCTCCGCAAACTAATATGCCATCACTATAATTTAGAGCATTCATGATAGTTTGTGTGATATGTCAAATGATATCTTAAAATAGCCCTGCAGCTAATGACACACCAAAGCGTAGTTTTTTGTAACAGAACAGACCAACATGTAAAGAAAAGGTTGTAATATACCTGCAATGTTCCTCGTGCTTCAATTTATGATATCCTTTATTCAGTTCAAGGCGAGGAAATACCTTTGCACCATTCTATTGTGCTACTATGTCGGCAATGTGAGAACCTGGATGTCATTCTCTTTCAATTGCCTTGTTCACTTTACGCATATCCATGCAGATGCATACATCTCCTTCACTGTCTTTTTTGGTAACGACTACTATGAGAGAAACCCATGGAGTTGGACTGGTGGAACGCTCAATGATATTGTGTTTGAGTAAGGATTCAAGTTCTTTTTCAACAGCTTTCTGTAAGTGAAAGCAAGTTGTGTGTGTCTTTGATCAATAGTTCGGACGTCTTCATTAATCTGTATTTGAACTTTCATATTCCTGAGTTTTTCCAACCCATGAAATAACAAAGGGAATTGACTTACTATTTCCTAATGGGCATTCATGTCATAGTTCACAGATATCAGTCCCATTTTGCAGCTGTGCTAAAGCTGAGTAAACAGGCACTTTTTGAAAAAAAAACTATATTTATCATTTTAACAAGATAGAGAAAATAAGACAGACATTATCCCTATCATATGGGGAAGCTTGTTGGTGTGTAGAAAGTAGCAGTGTAATGTAATTTTTTTATTGCAACAATAGGCAGTGCAGTAGAAACAATAAATCGTGCCACCTTTTGATGATGAATGTAGTGGTAAGCAGTCTGAGGTAATCAGAAAGTGTAGTGCATCACAGAACAGTTGTAGACAGAGGTTTAAAGATGCCTACAAACCATGCTAACACAGCACTAATGGTCAAGAGTCTAGGCATGCTCCCTCCGTTGTCAACAGGTAGTTTTTCAGGGGTTGCCAGAGGCCTTCGGCCTGGAAGTGGGGGGGTTGTAAGGAAGCATACAGTTAACTGGTGGCGTCGCAGTATACTAAGCTGTTGAGCCAGGCCTTGGTCTTTGGTGAACATCTACTGCCCCAATGGAGGGCAATTTTGCATTTAGCTAGAAGTAATGTGATTGCAGTAAAACAGCAGACACTTTTCACTATATCTTGCACATGGCCCAGTAATGCTAACAACAGGCCAGGAGCAAGATCAATATCTATCATCTTGGCCAGAAGGGAAAATACAGTGTGCCAGAGGGTTCAGTATGCCCACACGGCCATGACAGGTGCACAAAGTCGTCCCCAGTGAGAAGGCATTTGAGGCAATTAGAGGATTTTGAGGGATCCAGCTGTGCCACAGTACAAGGTGTAACATAGGCTCTATGCAGAAATGTATAATGTATGAGTTTCTGGTGGTGATTTGGTGGGAAAAGGTGTGTCTGAGTCAGTGGATGCTCTAGATCGGTCTCCAAAAGGCTTCAAAGCTTCCCATCCTGGGGGGCCAACATGGCCATGCTCACATAGTACAATTTGGAGACTAGGCATCTCCCGTCGGTGATCACTAGGGACAGGGTGGTCTCATCTGGTGCCAGTGGCTATGTCAGGATGGAGTAAACTGGCGCTTGACGCCATACCTTGAAGTACATGAATTGTGCTTGTACTTTTGTTTTCTTGTGTTTCATAGTTACTACAAATGAGCCTTGACTTTTTAGTGGCATTAATGTAGACCTCGTATGCACTTTAATTTTCAATGGCATAAGTTGGGGCACTGGAGACAGTACATTATATTTCTCCTCAGGCATAATATTTATTGATTCATCACTATCAAAAATGAAAGGTATGGAACACATGTGGACTTTTAGTATTATTTTCGGATAATGTTTGAATGACTTTGGTACTTTATAGTGTCAGCTTTTCTGGTATGGGTATTTTTCCGCACAGGCGACCAGTCCAATATTTCACACTTTTCTCTGAGGTAACCATCTTCTTCACTTTCATTTGACATTCATACTGAAGAACTATTTGATGAAGATTTAGATGTCGAACGACCTTCTTTGTTATCAATTTTCCTCAGCTGATGTGGTCACTTGGCCTTATGGGTGTCGGAGAGATAGTACCATGCACCTGAATTACCTGGGCTTCCACAGGAGCAGAAGAACTTTTCACCACCTCCCAAACTCCACTGCAAGCGAATGCAAGATTCACTTCCAGTTAAGAGGAGGAAAGGGGAATGGGAATAACAAGAGAGACTCCACTGCTGTACCTCTTCCTCACAGGAATCCTAGCGAGGGACTGCTTGGCACCTGAAAACACAAATAAACAACTTTAATACTTCACACACCCATCACTATACCTAGGCATACTACTGACTAAACGCTACCTTAGAATCTTTTAACTGTATTTCTACAGTGGCTAGCTTCTCTCTTCTTGCTTACTTTTGTGAATTGATTTGTTGATTTGTTACTGAGATTTATTAACTTCCTTGTCTTCTTTATTTTAGCTGGCAGCTGGCAAGATGTTGGTAAGTATAATATATATATTTCTACATACACACTCAGTTGAATATTAGGCACATTTTTAAGCAACTGACTGAGACTGTTCTCGCTGAATATTATTACACTGCTTCCGTATTCTTGCTGTTGCCTTCCTAAATGCTGATTTGATGAGAGTCCTTGTAAAGTTCTAATTTCACTGGTCAGTGTCCCAAATGAGTCTTAATAACTGCTGCATCTTGCTGCTACTTATATGCACAAAATCAAGTCACTAAATGTACATCTCTTAACCTCACACTCTTCTTGAATAAGCCTGACAAGCTCCTAATTAAAACGAAGTAGCGCTACTGGGGGACTTTGCAAGTAACTGGTTGAACGTGGAGAACTAGTAAAGTAATGAGATGCTGAACTTACTAGTTTCTTCTGAAAACTCATCCAGTCAGTGCAACTCTGAAGCGCCGACTGGAGCCATAAACCTTTCTGCAGAAATTAATCTCACCGACGAGGGAACTCGAAACTGCACAGGAATACTCCTCAAAGTTGCGGAAGAAAATCAGGAAGAGAAAGGCTAAAAAACGCTAATCCCCTGATGAGATTTCTGCCACAGAGAATGCGCAGTGTAGATAAGCTGCCTTCTCCTCAGAAACGACAGTGCGTAGGGCGCGTAGTTGCGAAAACCTGTACACTCACTAATTATCGTGGAAAACTTGAACCCTGCACTGAAACCGGGAGTACTACTCGCGGCCACCATTTTGGGTGGGAAAATGAACGGAGCCTGCATCTTTCTGAACTGTCTTCCATGGGGTGAATAGGCAAAGCCGATTCCAAGGGTAATTCAGTATTTTCTTCCTTTGCAAACCAGAACAGGGGTAAATTGTAGAACAGTATTGCCCAGCCATGACAATGGGTGAGCTTTGAACATCGCTTCTGAAATGATCAGATGGCTATTTTGTCTTTGTACAGTGACACCCCCGCCTTTTCCTTTGCCTTGCAAACAATTACAAAATAGTTCTCTTTTTCACAGCATTGACAAATGTGGGCATTTACTTTTGTGTGGAAATGAAAATTCACCCTGAAGCACAACGTCTTTTTCTGTGGAGAAATAACTCTGTGCCCCCCAGTCTTTTTTGGCTTACTTTTTACATTCATTTGCTGACTCACTCTGGGTACCTCCGGTCTCCATGTCTGCGACTTGCCAATCACCACACTCTTCAGCCCTGGAAGCCATGAGAACTTGCTCCAGACTAAGAGTTTCTCTCAGCTTTCATTGCCTGAACAAGTCTAACAGCATCCGTCAATCACTCTGAGGAGTGCAGCTTCCTCAACATTAAATTCATTGAACTTACAGTGCTTGATGAGCGTATCTAGTCTTTCAAAAAATTTGTTGATGGTCTCACCAGCTTTCTGTCGCTCTTGACTGAAAATATACCTTTCATAATCTGCATTTGGCATAGGATTGAACTTGAGATACAAGTTTGCTTTGATTTGACTGTATGTAATTTTGTCTTGCTCGCAGCATTTTGTTACTTCTCTTTTAAACCTTCACCAGAAAGATTCTTAAGGTACTTGATAATCTTCTTGTTAATCTGCTTCTTCTCTTGCATCAATGAAATCATCAAATGTCCCTATCCATGCAGCTTATCTATCACCAATATTCTACTTTTTGGCGGTATCAAATGGCGGTGGGGGGTTTCAAGAAAGTAGCAGCACTGCATTTTAAGAACTTACAGATGTGTAGAGTAGAGATATTTCCAACGCTATTTGGTATTCTTGTTTATGCAAACCATATCTGAGGCACTGCGATGTGCTGACCTCTGGGTCCTCTTTAATAACAATAGTAAACTTGACCTCTTTCTTGTTTTTGGTTGTAGTGTCCTCCCCAGCCCGGGTACTCGCCAATGACACAGAGGTTAGTGTAACATGTCTTTATTCTTCTGCGTATAACTGTGAACTCAACATTCTAAAGCTGCAATCACTTCACTATGCTCTAGCACTTACGTCACAGTTCTACGGATTCCATCAAGATCCACAAGGGTTCAGTCATTGTGAACTCACCCTACTTTACACCTGGTAGGCTCTGGCCCTCTAGGTACACTGATATATGTATTATTGAACAAGACCAACTACTTCAGAATAATGCCAATTAAGACAAATTGTGAATTTTCGAAAAATCTATTTATTATTGAAAGAACTACACAAGGATTTAACAGAGCTCCTTTCAGAGGCTATATAATGGTGGATAGGTTTTAGTCCTTCTGCTTTCTTGATGCAAACATAGTGTATTAAAGTTGAAGCAGATGTACAAAAGGTGAAGAATAATGCTATCATTAAAACAAATGCTATCAATTTGTTTGATTTAGTAGACTTAGGGTCCAGATTATATAATTGTTGATTGCAACCCTGAAAAAATTAAGGGAAAAATGATTGCAGTTATATGAAGGAATGCTGTAGCATATGGAATATTTAGAAGGGAGGGAATATAGGGTACGCAAAGAATGCAACTCAGACTTTTATATCAACATGTAAAGGTATATATATTTACATGAATAAGTAGAGGTGGCGTAATTTTCACCTCTACGTCTTTAAAAAAATTAGGTCTTTCCATCATTAACACTTGGAAAATCCAGATTTTATCTCAAGATGAGAAACTCCTATTATACAAGTTAAAAGCATATTATTCACAGGAAATGAAGCAGGGAAGAAAGGTTTATGATTAAATAATTTGAATGTATAAAACAAAGACCAATGATTTACTTTTAAAATATCTTTCCATTTTGGACCTGCGCAAAAATGTTAGAGGCCATGGTTTCTCCAGAGGAATGAGCCCTGAAACGAGATATGTCAATACCAGGACCACTAATCCGTAGGACCTGTGCGCTTGTTGGACAACATAAACTTTGGGCAAGGTGCCTAGAATAAGTCCATGCACCCTGCAGAATATGTTGGCCCAGAGAACAGCTAGCTCACAGTGCCACCACATGCCCCCCTAACCTTACCAGGGAGTGAATAATTTCTGGCAAGCACTGAACAGGACAACCCTGACCCTGAGGGGATCAGGGAAACAGATCAGGACCTTTCACTCAGTCACTCATGCTTACATGTGCTCAGAGAAATATACAGAGAATACACAATAGGATGTTTTCAATATATTTGTTGAACCAATGTTATTTTTGTATAGAAGCAAGGCGTGCTCCTAATGACCCATTAGTTGCGTCCCCGTGGGCACTCAAATATAGGTTCCTCTGAGGAAAAACTGAGGACTCCACGCAGTTCAATAAATTTACTCAATCTTTCTTTTATTGGTTGAATTGTGATTCGTGTATTCGGTGTATTTTGCAAACTTACAAAGAGGAGGTAGTAGCCCCGCTGCGCGGGAGCGCGCGGGAGGGCGCCGGGAGAAGCCCGGGACAAGGGCGGGACCGTCTGTGGCCGTCCGGGGCCGATAGAGGCCGGGCTGGGCCCATTCCCTTAATCCCAGTCTCCAATACGATTAAAGTAATGCCCTCGCCATCACCACGTGAAACTCCATCAAGGGAGGGAGCTTCCAGTACAGGGACTTTGGACAATTATTTCAAATCTGCCAAGGGAGAGGCGGGTAAAGAATCCTCACTAGAGAAACGTAGGGCGGAGCGTAGGCGCTCCATAGAATCCATGAAAAACAGATCCCTGACTGATATTATCCCCTACCCTATCTCCCAAGAGGAAGGTACGCCCCCTAACAGCCCAAATCCCCTGACCCTTGAGGACTTTCCCCTTTTACTTAGGGAAATTCCCTGCACCTCAGGGACGGTGCCCGGAAAGCATGCAGACCCAATTCCCCCAATATTATCCGTTACCTCGGTTAACCTGGTAACCCAAACTCCTCCTATGCAAATAGCTAAGAAGAGTAAGCCAAAACCAAATGTTGTGGTGGAGGTGCATAGGCCTCCGCCTAGTAAACGTACTAGGAAATCAATAGGGGGTTGGGGGAAACCTAAACTATCTCATCTTGATTTTGGCAAAAAACACACTAACCCACTCCTACCGGGGAAGGTTGATGAGATTGTGCCTACTATTCCACCTCCTAAGGCTCAAAGCCCCACTATAGTTGTTACTAATAAGGATCTAGAGGCAAATACATCGAATAAAACCCCCCCACTTATAGCTATAGGGAGCATTGAATTTCTTTTCCGCTCCCTTCTGCAGCCCATTAGCGATAGTTTGAAAAAAGTCGAGATTAGGCTCACTTTAATAGAAACATCTCTTACTACCCTGAACACCCTAGTCAGTAAGCAAACTAAGCTAGTGGGAACTCATCCATCTGTAGGGGACCCTCCAAAAGTAGGAGTTCCAACATCTGCCAACAAAGCCCCCCCCCAGAGTGCGCCATCTGCCCCCCCTTTTCAGCCACTTATGGCTATTCCATGCCAGGCATTGTATAACAACCAAACTAATGGACCCCCACAACCAATAGACCATGCCCCTTCAAGATCTCAGGCAGAGATCAACGAAAGATGCCAGGAAAACGGTAAAGCCTCCCCACATTCCCCGGTCTGGCCAGCCCCAAGACCACGGAGGCCAGATCTCCCGCCAGAAGCCAATAGCCTAACGGTGGTCTTAGCAGGTGCCCCCCATCTAAGATCAGGGGAAAATGAAGATTACCTATCCCTTAAGAAAAAGGTCATCAAATAGCTTAATTGGAACCGACCCCTACCATCTCATTTTAACAATGAGATTATTATGGTTAGAAGGGTCCCGTGGCTAGGGAAGACCAGAAAACCATAATAGGGGACTGTATTCTGGTAACTTTTAAAGATCCGGGCACTGTGCTGCACATTTGTGAAGGAGTAAATAGATCACTGGATTCTACCATTCAGACCCTCCCAGTATCCTTCTTCTTCCCCCCCATTCGCATGCATAAGGCTCCATTGCATGATGAATGGACAAGGGTGGAACGTAGACGCAGACACAAGGACCATACACAACGCCCGCATTTCCAACTGCCGGACACACCCTATTTTCATTTTAATCGTTTCAATTGTTTGAATGGCCTGGACGGGGTTGACTGACTCGTTGTACACAAGCCAGTTACCCGGGATAATGGCTCTTGCGGACTCTCTGAACTTCCCACCGTGGCTACTGGCATAACCTCTGGCCTATCCGACGATCTAGTGGCTCCTGATAATGGCATCAGTGGACTTTTCCATCTATCCGCTGATAATGTAGATACAGCTGAGGAAAGAGACAGGGACCTTTTGCCTGTGGACAACTGTTTGTTTAGACTCTCTGAGCCATTTGCCCCTACTGCTGCCCTTGCCTCAGGCCTTCCGACGGAAGTGGTGCCCGGAACTTTCTCCCCCAACCCCTATGGCAGGGCAACCGATACCCCTGAACATTTGAAGTTAATTTGCTGGAACATTGCGGGTTTGGCCAACAAACTGGGCGAGCCGGATTGGGTAAATTACATCGAGACTGGTGACATCTGTATGTTCCAAGAAACCTGGGCAAGAGAGGACTACGGGCACCAAGGCTTTACATCATTCTCCATTCCAGCAAGGTGGGAAGGCAAAGGCCGTCCGTCAGGGGGGCTCACGACGTGGGTCGCATCTCATTTGGGCTGTGTGGCCACACGGTGGCCGTTTAATTCCGAAGATATCCTTGTAGTCTCACTACTATGGCCAAACAAAGCTAAACTTGTGCTGGTTAACATCTATTCCAGGCCGATGGGAATGGCAAAGGAATCACCAACCATTGATGAACTTTCGAACTTTTTATCTGAATTGCCGAATGATTCATACTATGTGGTGGGTGGGGATTTTAATTCTCACTTTGAGCCACTCCCCGGCCTTCTGGAAGGGTTTTCATTGGAAGAAGATGCTAGGTGGGCAGTACCCACGGTGGAAGCACCTCCCTCGAAAGTATGGACCCCACTAGCACTACAAATTACTGCCCTCACCCTAAGGTTCGGAATCAGAGCCTGTAATGGGCGAATGAAATCCGATATACCTAGTAAAACTACCTACAATAGACGGGGGAGAGAGTCCCGCTTGGACTACGTCTTTGTCCAACTAGTGAGGTGGGCGACAATTCGGGATTTTAGGGTGATGGAAAGGATCGATAGTGACCACAACGCCCTTGAGCTCGACCTTGTTCATCCAGGCCCCCAAGCTCCAGTGCCTACAGTGGATGGGAATAAACCCGCGCTTCTCCTGGATAATAGCAGGAGAAGAATTAGGTGGGAGCACCTGGTTACAACCAAGGATAAACTCCCTTTGCTTTATGCTGAGATTATTCCTATTTTGGAAACCGTGGGGAGCTATGACATCGAGGCAAACAATATAGACTCCCAGACCAAATTGTATAAGGCCCATGAGGACCTTATAAAAACTGCGGCACTCCATTTTACTAGCAGTTCACGAAAGCCAAGGGAGAGGCGCCAAGGCAAAACATTGTGGTACAATTTAGCATGCAGACGGGCTAAAACAGAACTTCTTGGAGTAATTAAGGAGGGTATAGGAGGGGAACGCCTGAAACAAAGCAGGCGAGCCTATAAAAAGCTTCTTGCCCAGGCTAAAACAGAATGGGAGGAAAACCAGTGGGAAGAACTCACAAAGGCTTTAGCGCTTCAAAATCAACGCCTGTTCTGGAGGACAGGGAACGGGGGGTCAGGGAGCCTACAATCGGCACTAGAGCCTAATATAGCACCTGGGGTGTGGCAGGCTCACTTTCAGTCCTTATACAGCTCTGAGCCGGGAGAACTTCCTGCTGCTATTGAGGTGGACGGGCCGGGCTGCCAAGGGGAGCCAATAACACTGGGTGAGGTTACTGCTGCCATCTCAGGCCTGGCTTCTGGGAAGGCGCCGGGACTGGACAGCTTACCGGGGGACTTGTTTAAACAGGAGCCCACTGTCTGGGCGCCTTACCTCACCGCCCTTTTCAACAGTGTTCTCGGTGGAATGGAAATCCCTAGTACTTGGCTGGGGGCAGAGGTGGTCCCCATCTTTAAAAAGGGCTCGCCTCTCCTCCCAGCCAACTACAGACCGATTAGTCTGATAGACGTACCACAGAAGCTGTTCGGTAGGGTTTTGCTGAACAGGCTGCAGGATTGGATGGAGGAGGTGGGAGCCCTCAGTCCCTACCAGGCGGGATTTAGGAAGGGGGTATCCACAGTGGACCAGGTTTTTAGAGTGAATCTAATCTATTGGAAAACAGCAAAGTTCGACGGCGGCAGTTTGTACACAATTTTTGCGGGCTTACGGGCCGCCTTCGACCTGGTGCCCAGGGGGAAACTTTGGAGCGTCTTGGCAGAGATGGGTGTCCCCCAGATATCCTGTCAATCTTACAGAGGCTGCACCACAGTAACTACGCCCGCGTGAGGTGTGGGAGGTCGGGGGAACTGACTGATAGATTCCCCGTTGGCCGAGGGGTAAGACAGGGCTGTGTGTTGGCGCCGACCCTGTTTTGCCTTTTTGTCAACGGGGTAATCACCCATCTCAATGCCACCGACTATACTGACGCCCCCAAACTAAACGGCAGCAGGGTGCCCGCAATTATGTTTGCGGACGACACCCTGTTGCTATCTAAAACCCCTATGGGTATACAAAGGATACTCGACTCCTTCGTGGCCTTCTGCCTTGATAGAGGGCTAGAAATTAATGCCACAAAAACCAAATTCATGGTTTTGAACTCGAGCCAGAAACTGCGCCCGAATCCACAACTGGGAGCCGTGCGGCTCGAGAGAGTAGCCACATTTGAATATCTTGGTGTGACCCTCAACGAAACCATGACCTGGGGATCCCACCAGAGTAGGGCAAACCTTAAACTTATACAAACCACTGGGGGCATCGCCCGGATGATGACTGGCTCGTCATACCGTCCATTGGGGGCTCTAATCCAGATATATAAGGCCCAGGCTAGGGGAGCGACTATGTACGGGGCTGAATTGTGGGGTCATATGCCCTGCCGGAGCTTGTCACTAACAGAAAATAAGTTCATAAGACAGATAGCCGCACTCCCCCCGAGTACCCCGCTCCTTCCCTTGAGGCTTGATTTAGGGTTACGACCACTAGCTGACGAGATAAGCTTGAGACCCATAGCCTTCTGGCGTAGGCTATGGAGTAGCAATGATCTCGCAGACTATAGGGCGGAACTGGTCGAATTACTGAATCACCCCAAGGTGCTTAGTATTCCCTGGGTCAAAAATATTCAAGCTATCTGTATGGAATTAGGGCTCCCTGATTTATGGACTGAGCCGGCGATGGTAGCATCAAACATCTCCAAGAGGTCCCTGGCGAATCTGTACCATGAACACAAATGGGCAAGGGCCAAAGCTACCCAGCCAGACGGGTCCCTATCATCTGTGTTCTTGCAAAGCAAGGATCTCTATAGGTTTGAGAAGGCATTGGATCCTATCTACCCCATACTTGCTAGAAAGCTGTTCCTCCAGTGGAGATACGGCACATTGCCCTTCCGGTCCTTTACAAGCTCCTGGTCATCGTCTTCCACCACAAAGCACTGTCCTGTATGTGCCGATAAGGAGGAAAACGACCTGCATGTGGTTTTCTTCTGCCCAGCCTACAAGGCAGCTAGAAAATACTGGCTCCTCCCTTTGATAAGGAATATGGGTGGCAGGGAATATGCACCAATGTACAGGATTTTAAAATCTGATGTTACCGGCCCAACTGTTTTTGCACTTTCCAAATTCTTTACCAATGTCTGGTATACGCGTAATCGCTTCCTAAAGATTTTGGGTAGTGCTTAGAAATTCTTCTCTTTTTTAAGATGCTTAAGCCTGTACAGGAGCCTTTTAATATATGTATCTAATGTTTTATCTGTTATGATGGAGTTACATGTGTTTTTTTTTTATCTGTACTGTGTATCTTTTATGACCGAATGGTCGAAATAAAGATTGGAATTAGAATTAGATTCGTGAATTGTTTCCTTAATGAAATTCATTTGTCATTCCATTTGGTTTATACATCATTGTTCCTTTTATGACATTGTTGCTTTATTTGCTCCTATGCATTTCGGGCAATAGACAGCCCTTCCTCAGGGAGCATCAATGTCTTTTCCCTTTACCGATTTTGCGAGTCTTTGTTCATAAATTCATAAATTAATCTCCGACGCATTAAAAACAAGCTTGAAGGAAAGCTCCTGGCGTTTCCGTCTTCCAAGAACAGAATACACACCTGGCGTGGAACACTTAAAAAAACAAGGCAGTGCACCTGCATCAAACACTGTTTTCATTCTTGTATAGAATACATGTGCTGCAATAATCAGTAGACAGAGGCAGATGAAAGTCTGTACACGCACCAAAAGTGTAAATAGTAGATACAGTTCTACCATGGTGCTAAAACAGTGTATATATGCAGGCATAGGATGCAAGGCAGTAATCCAGCGTACTCCTACTATGCAAACCCTATCCTAAGTGTACCTAGAGTATATGTAGGGTTAGAGCCAAGAATCTGCCCAAAGGATGATCAACTCCATTACCTGGAGGGAGAGAATAAAGGACCTAGTTTTTATCACAAACTGGGTACCCCTCACAAGATGCCACACTGCTCCATGGTGAAGCCGCAGCATGCAGGGACCCTCAGTGTCAGCTGCAGTGCCTCCTTCGCTAATCTATTGGGATACTCATTATTTATAATAGGAAGCAGCCTTGTGATGTATGTTGTAGATTGGCGATGTTATGGCTATGTAGATAGCTCTATTGTGAAAATATATTTAGGAATAACAATTACTTTTGGACCTAAGCACAATAACACATAATCAAAAACAATATATATGTTCTATGATGGTCAATAATCAACCAATGAATCAAAGAACAAAGTTCGAAATATCTCAAATATGTTTTTATATTTATTGATTTTTTTTAATAGGATTTTTTTTATATAAAGTATAAGGTTTGTCTGATGTATATATTTCTTCAATTTGATTTAAAGAGTTCATATAATCACAAATTCAAAAGTACAAAACAGAAACAATATTGTCATGGCTAGACAAATTAGTAGGATCCTACGCGCGTTTCTGCTATCAGCCTTTATCAGGTAGTTTAGACGAAAAACCTTTCCTGATGTAATAGATATGAAACTAGATGATCCACTCGGATATATTAATGATCAGTGCTTCAGTTCAATGAACCAAGTGGTACAAAAGGGGGTGGTGATGGATGGAGCATCTGAACAAATCAAACACTCACACCCAGTCAAAGGATCTGGGTTTAATCCATCTCCGTTCTTTAGCCCACTCTGCCACCCCAGTTCAGACATGGCCATATGCAAATCAGTCTGACCCTGTGCCTCATGGGAACAGCCCGCCCGAACTGCCAAGCCATGCTTTCCCTGGACCAGAAACAAGCTTCCTAGGACCGGTTTCTGGCATTTCAGCCGTCTTCAGCCAGGCTTGCTTGAATCCAGTGGCAAAGTGAGCAAGGGACTCACGTCTGAGCATACCCTGCCAACTTATGGCGAACAAAGTGGTACAAAAGGGGGTGGTGATGGACGGAGCATCTGAACAAATCAAACACTTACACCCAGTCAACAAATCTGGGTTTAATCCATCTCCGTTCTTTAGCCCACTCTGCCACCCTAGTTCAGACATGGCCATATGCAAATCAGTCTGACCCTGTGCCTCATGGGAACAGTCCAGCCCGAACTGCCAAGCCATGCCTTCCCTGGACCGGAAACAAGCTTCCTAGGACCGGTTTCTGGCATTTCAGCCGTCTTCAGCCAGGCTTGCTTGAATCCTGTGGCAAAGTGAGCAAGGGACTCACGTCTGAACATACCCTGCCAATTTATGGCGAACAAAGTGGTACAAAAGGGGGTGGTGATGGACGGAGCATCGGAAGAAATCAAACACTCACACCCAGTCAAAAGATCTGGGTTTAATCCATCTCTGTTCTTTAGCCCACTCTGCCACCCCAGTTCAGACATAGCCATATGCTCCGTCCATCACCACCCCCTTTTGTACTGCTTTGTTCACCGTAAGTTGGCAGGGTATCCTCAGACGTGAGTCCCTTGCTCACTTTGCCACTGGATTCAAGCAAGCCTGGCTGAAGATGGCTGTAATGCCAGAAACCGGTCCTAGGAAGCTTGTTTCCGGTCCAGGGAAGGCATGGCTTGGCAGTTCGGGCTGGACTGTTCCCATGAGGCAAAGGGTAAGACTGATTTGCATATGGCCATGTCTGAACTGGGGTGGCAGAGTGGGCTAAAGAACAGTGATGGATTAAACCCAGATCTGTTGACTGGGTGTGAGTGTTTGATTGGTTCATATGCTCCGTCCATCACCACCCCCTTTTGTACCGCTTTGTTCATCATAAGTTGGCAGGGTATGCTCAGACGTGAGTCCCTTGCTCACTTTGCCACTGGATTCAAGCAAGCCTGGCTGAAGACGGCTGTAATGCCAGAAACTGGTCTTAGGAAGCTTGTTTCCCGTCCAGGGAAGGCATGGCTTGGCAGTTCGGGCTGGACTGTTCCCATGAGGCACAGGGTCAGACTGATTTGCATATGGCCATGTCTGAACTGGGGTGGCAGAGTGGGCTAAAGAACGGTGATGGATTAAACCCAGATCTGTTGACTGGGTGTTAGTGTTTGATTGGTTCAGATGCTCCGTCCATCACCACCCCCTTTTGTACCGCTTTGTTCGCCATAAGTTGGCAGGGTATGCTCAGACGTGAGTCCCTTGCTCACTTTGCCACTGGATTCAAGCAAGCCTGGCTGAAGACAGCTGTAATGCAAGAAACCGGTCCTAGGAAGCTTGTTTCCGGTCCAGGGAAGGCATGGCTTGGCAGTTCGGGCTGGACTGTTCCCATGAGGCACAGGGTCAGACTGATTTGCATATGGCCATGTCTGAACTGGGGTGGCAGAGTAGGCTAAAGAACGGTGATGGATTAAACCCAGATCTGTTGACTGGGTGTGAGTGTTTGATTGGTTCAGATGCTCTGTCCATCACCACCCCCTTTTGTACCGCTTTGTTCGCCATAAGTTGGCAGGGTATGCTCAGACGTGAGTCCCTTGCTCACTTTGCCACTGGATTCAAGCAAGCCTGGCTGAAGACGGATGTAATGCCAGGAACCGGTCCTAGGAAGCTTGCTTCCGGTCCAGGGAAGGCATGGCTTGGCAGTTCGGGCTGGACTGTTCCCATGAGGCACAAGGTCAGACTGATTTGCATATCGCCATGTCTGAACTGGAGTGGCAGAGTAGGCTAAAGAACGGTGATGGATTAAACCCACATCTGTTGACTGTGTGTGTGTTTGCTTGGTTCAGATGCTCCGTCCATCACCACCCCCTTTTGCACCGCTTTGTTCGCCATCAGTTAGCAGGGTATGCTCAGACCTGAGTCCCTTGCTCACTTTGCCACTGGATTCAAGCAAGCCTGGCTGAAGACGGCTGTAATGCCAAAAACCGGTCCTAGGAAGCTTGTTTCTGGTCCAGGGAAGGCATGGCTTGGCAGTTCGGGCTGGACAGTTCCATGAGGCACAGGGTCAGACTGATTTGCATATGGCCATGTCTGAACTGGGGTGCCAGAGTGGGCTAAAGAATGTGATGGATAAAACCCAGATCTGTTGACTGGGTGTGAGTGTTTGATTGGTTCAGATGCTCCGTCCATCACCACCCCCTTTTGTACCGCTCAGTTCAATGAACCGACACAGCAACAATGTTTCTTCTGATAATTGCCACGGAACTCTTGTCATAAAGAGTTCTTCCAAACTTTTTACGGAAAGAAGGGAAACTGTAAAAAGGTGAATGAGCCCCGAGAAGCTTATGATAAAAACCGTTTCTAAATATTCAATCTCTTTCCCGACAATGGAGACCTCAAGGATCTTAACAAGGGTGAACACCACGCAACTCCTAACATGTAGCAGTTCACTGGGATCCATCCGTAGAGTGGTCAAAACACCAAGGCTGTAGCGGGACACGGCA
This sequence comes from Lissotriton helveticus, assembly GCF_964261635.1. Taxonomy (NCBI): domain Eukaryota; kingdom Metazoa; phylum Chordata; class Amphibia; order Caudata; family Salamandridae; genus Lissotriton; species Lissotriton helveticus. The sequence continues at coordinate 512,894,925 of NC_136071.1, read as the reverse complement.
CGTTGGCTATGTGTTCGATATGCAGCAAATCAAATTGAAGAAATATAAATATCAGACAAACCTTATACTTTATATAAAAAAACTATTCTTTTTTTTTTAAATCAATAAATATAAAAACATATTTGAGAAATTTCGAACTTTGTTCTTTGATTCATTGGTTGATTATTGACCATCATAGAACATATATATTGTTTTTGATTATGTGTTATTGTGCTTAGGTCTAAAAGTAATTGTTATTCCTAAATATATTTTCACAATTGTTCTACTTGCCCCGATTTAGGAACAATAATTGGGGGGTACCTCTTTTTCTTTACAAACCTTGTAGATAGCTCTGTCACTCGTGGATGAACATAGAATGACATTTATACATAGTGCATAAAGAGACATAGTGCATAAAGAGGCCTTGTACATGATGTTCAAGGCATCGTGGTCATGTTGTGCAAAGCTAGATGTGTAAACAAAGCAGTTTCAAAGAAACAAATCCAACATTGTCGTGCATGCAAATATGTGCTTTACACCCACTGAAAGCTTGTGATACAAGGGTAAAGAACCTGGAAACTGTTCATTTAAATATGGTATAATGAGTTTGCATGAAAAAGTGGTATAGTATAACAACGGTTGGGAACTTAGAGGTAAGCTTGGTTTAAGCATGATAATATTTATAGCAGGAAAACGACAAACAAAAAGTCGGGGTTACGTAAATGAGTAATTTGTTGAAATGTGTAATGCAGTTGGGACGTATAATCTAATGGTCATGTCTTTTTAAACTATTAGAAGAGCTATAAGTTAAGCCTGAAATGCATTGGAGAATAATCAGTAACGATATGAATATTGTATAAGGCATGCGACAGAAAGAGGCCTGAGGCACATCTGCCGTTTTAGAAGCTAATTATACGATTGTTTACCGTGTAACTTGATGAATCACGACGAATATCTTGGAGTACCTGGAATAAATGGATTAAATATTTGAGCAACTTGGTGTATTTGTGATACAATGTTGGCCTTCAGCAGTGCGTCCGAGGTTGGAGTGCGTAATCGCTTCACTTTTCTTTTCAAGTTTTCAAACATGTGGCCCCAGGGCAGGCCACTGTCGGGCTGCACGCAATTACCTTTGAACTATGGTTGAATTATTGATGTATATTACCACGGAGTGCACTTGTACAAACCTTGGCTGTTTTATATTGATTCTGTCTTGACACAAGGGGCACCCACGATTACTGGATATGAAACTAAGTGACAACGTTACACGATAAGACTTGGGAACCATCATTTATTCTTTTACAACGGCAGCTTGAGGAGCATGGCGATAAAAAGTTGACACTCATAGAGTCAAAAGACATCTTATTACCATTTACAATTTGCTCATATCAGATTGGACTTTTTGAAAAAATTGGTTTGACGTATAATGTACACTCTAAAGGGAGGGTGAGGCATACGTGTTAAAGCTCAAACAGTTTGAAATGATTGACACATTGGTTACCCATGAAATGATCGTTGGTGCAAATTTCGCATTATGGGAGTTGTAGTTCAGGCGAGTAATGATGTGTAACTGCTGGGTAACGCCATTGGTTAATTGAAGGGGAGGAGTGCATAGAGTATCAGTTTAAATGAGGACGTTAGAAGTTAAACACAACGCTGCACTGTGAAAACGAAAGTCCTTTATGACAGATATCAAAAGGTAGAAAGGACAGTAGTTGGGTAGCATTTGAAAGCTTGTGATACAGGGGTGAACAAACGGGAAACTGGTCATTTAAATGTGATATAATGTGTACGTATGAAAAAGTGGTATAACAACGGTTGGGAACTTAGAGGGGAGCTTGGTTTAAGCATGTTAATACTTATAGCTGGGAAATATCAATCAAAAAGTCTGGGTTACGTAAATGAGTAATTTGTTGAAATGTGTAATGCAGTTGGGACGTATAATCTAATGGTCATGTCTTTTTTAAACTTTTAGTGAATCCCTGAAGAAGGGCTATAAGTTAAGCCCAAAATGCATTGGAGAATAATCACTAAGGGTATGAATATTGTATAAGGCATGCGTCAGAAAGAGGCCTGAGGCACATCTGACGTTTTAGAAGCTAATTATACGATTGTTTACCGTGTAACTTGTTGCATCAAGACGAATATCTTGGAGTACCTGGAATAACGGATTAAATATTTGAGCAATTTGGTGTATTTGTGATACATTGTTGGCCTTCAGTAGTGCATCCGAGGTTGGAGTGCGTAATTGCTTCACTTTTCTTTTCAATTTTCAAACACGTGGCCCCAGGGCAGGCCACTGTCGGGCTGCACGCAATTACCTTTGAACTATGGTTGAATTATTGAAGTTATATTACCACGGAGTGCACTTGTTCAAACCTTCGTTTATCACCCACTCCTCATACTAAGGTTCGATATTTAAGCGCTATCTAAAAAGCCAAAAGGTATTAATGAAAAAATTAGTCTTACAATTAGCTAAAAGCAATCCTCCCTTTTAAAATACTATAAAAAAGCCTCAAATTCAATATACTATTTGAAATTCCAAGCACTCAGAAAGCCATGGTGCCTAGAAGAAGCAAAAAGCAGTTTGGATTCATTTTGTTTAAAAACAGGGCAAATTGTTCCCACACAGAAATAGCCAATTGTTTATGTGTTCCGAGTGGTAGACGCAACATTGCTGTTTCCCACTACTAGAGACGACGGTCCCAGAGGTGCAGCTCAATGCAGGTTTATGGAGCAAAGGTTAATTCATTTAGTTCACACAGCAGCCACTGAGGGAGGGACTGCGTCCTGTAAGTGTATCGTTGAGCCGGTGTCCATTTCATTAGTATCAAAAGTATCCTTGGGTGGCTCAAAAAATGTATTCATCGCAATGTAATAAGCTGGGGACAACAATACCCATGGGGCTTAAAGGGGTCCATAAGTGCTTCAATGTCATGTGGCACAACCAAATGTGATCCTAGGCATAGATCCAGATCCTAGCTGCAAGCAGGCAGTGAAATACAGGTTGTACGCAGTCAAGCCAAAAAGGCCTGGAGGAAAAGAACCAGTGTTAATTTAGTTCTCGAAGCCGAGGTGTGCCAAAGCAGTGTACCATGCGCTCATGACAACATAGCACAAGCAGTGCTGTCTCCATTCTGGGTTGAATTGGGACATCAGTTGCAGAGCAGAAAAATCTAAATCAGAATTTCCGCCACAAGTATCAGGACAAGCGTGACTCTCCAAAAACGCTTCCCCACACAGAGTATATTACAGATGGTATACCTCCAAAGATTGTCTGAAAGATGCTAACCAGTCCAGATTCCATGCATTTGAAATGGTGCACTATTCCCTTCGTATCAGACATATTAAAGATATGGTGGTCCATCTCCCCAAAATGCAGCGGGACATTAGTGTGGAGTAGTGTCTGTATCTCAAACGAGAACCTTGCAACCTGAAGATCAAACATCTATCTGCCTGAAGTTAAGGCCACAGCCTTTTGAAAAAGCATGGCTTTCAGTTTGTTTGCTCAAAGAATGAAAACATATGTTGGAAACATTTATCGAAGGACATAGTGTTGCCTCCTTAACTGTGCGGGCAGGTGGAAACAATACTTGTGTACAACAAGTGACGATGGAATTAACTGTCACCAGATAAGCGATGCTCGTTCCATTCCACCACAACCTTGATCATTCAGCATCAAATAGCTCCCATTCGAGAGCAGCTTGAAAACCAGATGAATCACGGCAGTCGGGAAACCCTTCAGATAACAAGGCAAGTTTACCATTGAAGCATTGCATGCTTCATGAGGAGAAATGTTCTTGCAAATTAGGGACCCATTTAAAGCATCCTCACAGTTGGAACCACTAAGGAAAACTTCCGCATCACCATTCCTGCATCAAAACCTGAATGGTAACTCCCAATACTCATGTACATAACCTTCCCCTAATGCTTTGTATCTGCCCACCTGCTGGTATTGGAGACAATATTGGAATTGTAAAGTCGTGACCGGTATGGTGATGACCATGGATTATCTAGTCTGTGGTTGGTGTCTCTGCCACGGTAAAAGGTAATTGGTCAAACTTTTTAATGTCCAACATGGTATACTTCGCATCTCTGCGTGCTATTACTTTCTGTCTTTCTGATGCAGCGTATGCAGAAATCAGACTTGAACTATTGATATAACGGCACGAGACCAGAACATAGTTCTTATAACGTCCAGCTCAGTATTAAGATGGACTGTAGTTGTGACTGTCCTGCAGTAAAATAGACATGTCTTGCTATATACTGCCAATTGCAGAAGACACTATGGTGTCCAGTGAATGCATTCTGGATGATAATGTGGTCTTATCACTGTTAACCACAGCCAAACCTTTTCTAAATTAACCCTGTCAATCTCACGCAATCTCTCAGCAGCTTCCTGTTCCAAAATTTTTCACAGCTCGTTGTATATTCTATACAAGAAGCGCTTTTGACATGGGTTCTGGGGACATAATAGAAAATCCCTGAGACCAATTTCATCATAAAGAAGGGGCCAGTGTTGCTTTACCTGAGAGAGTGTTGAGGTTTTTAGCCAATCAAGACACAACTTGCCAAACATATATGATGTCATTACTTCAGAGTGTTCTGTTTGTACATATCGGTGATCAGGCCTATTGATCCAAAACCCTTCGATGTTACCCAGGAATCTAAAATGAAACATGTTTGTGTCCACAGGAAAAATCAACCACCTTTTCCAATTGGGGTCTGATGAATTTAAAGAACCATTCCGTATCATGGTATCTAGTGTATCCTCCACTGTAGTGTGTGAATTATTGCCAGTCTCAAAGCAAGAGAATGGGTTAATGCAAGGTATGTTCAAATTCTTCATCATGGCTATTCCAAGACAGGAAGTTTGTTGCACTGTATTATTCAGGAAAATCATTTGATGTGGTATAAGGCATGCTCTAAATAAGACAGATTTTGTGTCTATGGTGACTTTCCAAAAGTCGAAACCCTGTACAGACAGTTGGGAAATAAAGCGAGTAGAGTATATCAGCTTGGTGTTCGTTAGCATATTTTCTTTGCTGGTGTAGGTGCAAGCCTATAATAATAAGAGGCTGGGTCTGATGGGTCAAAATCAGAAAAATAAGCAAACTTTTGAGCAAATGTTTTTGAACTACCTTTTGGCCGTGTTGGGCAATGTTCCTATTTAGTGTAATTGTAAACAGCGCATGGGATACTATCTTAGTATAAAAAATGGTGACCATAATGTTTTTTTTTTTTTTTTTTGTTCAAAAACCTTTATTTGAGCAAGCATAGAAAAATACAAGGATGGGCCTACAACCTCACGGGCTGGCCGCTAATAAAAAGGCACAAAGCATGAATCAGAAATGTACTCCCGTGGTCAGGCACAAATCAAGTATCAAGCATTACTCCCAACATATCACAGAGCATCTTGAGTTTTTATTTTATACAAAAAGAGAAACAAACACTAAAAAGGCAAATGCACAGTAATCAAGGTCAGCTCAAAGAACAGAGGGGATGGTCTACAATCAGGAGAACATACCAAGGCCCTGAGGCTCTAACAAAGTCGGGGGGGGGGAGCAGCGGGGAGAATCGGAAATTCGCAAAACAGTATGAAAAGGTACCGGGAACGCTCGCCTAGGGAGATAGGACAACATCAGTAGTGCCTACAAGGGGAGGGGTACAGAGATCCCCACGATACTCATTCCACTGGCCCCAAATCCTCGTCCACGCCCTGGGTCTGCCCCTGGCCACATATACAGTCTTCTCACGAAACATGGACCAGTCCATGTTGTCCTCCCATTTCGAGACCTCAGGGGGCCTGGATGCGCCCCAGAGTTGCGCAATGTCCCGTTTCGCAATCATGTAACCCAAGGTAGCCCATCTGGTCTGGGCCACAGAGTAGTCAGTGGGCTCCCACACATTCAACAGACACCGTCGTGGCTCCGGCCGCAGGTCAACACCAGTCACAGCAATCATCACCTCAAGCACAGCAGTCCAGTAAGCCGCCACAACCGGGCACTCCCAAAGAATGTGTAAAAAAGTAGCACTCGACCCACAACCACGCTTACATAACCCATCCAGGGAAAAGCCCATCGTCACCAGATGCGGACCAGTGACATAAACTCGATGAAGGATTTTAAGTTGAACCAAACGGAGACGGGCAGGAATGGCTACCTCCTTGGGAGAGGAGAGCGCCGATTGCCAATCCTCGTCGTCCAGTTCCAACCCATCGCCGACCCAAACCTCCCGAAGTCGGACCAATAAGTCCGCCCGAGTATTGATCAGCTTCTTATAGATCAGGGAAATAGTGCTATCAGGCAGGTGGCCATCAAGGACACGATCCTCGAGAGGGGAAGACTCGGGCAAGGCCTCGTCGGGAGTCAAGACTGAGGCGAGGGCGTGTCGGACCTGCAGATAACGAAAAAATTCCCTACCATTCAAACCGTATTCCGCCTGGAGGGCCTGGAACGACTTCACACTACCTTTCGACCACACATCACCCACCTTACATATCCCAATCATATCCCAGCGGTCAAAGCCCTTAGTAGACCAGAGACACCCCAATCGTTCTGAGGCATAAAGTGGCGTCGCCAGTGTCATTCGATCCCCCCATCCCAAACTCACATTCGCGGCTCGCCACACAGTTACTGCAATCCTGGACGGGCCCACTAGATGGCGCCCGGCTGATCGAGAATAAAGCACTCTATTAAAGTCCCCACCCGGCAGCTGGAGTCTATCCATCTCGAATGCAGGATTTCAATCCGGTGAAAACATCACGTGATTAATAGCAGACAACTGGGAAGCCCAATAATATCGCTTGATATCGGGGAGCGCCATGCCCCCGTCGTACCAGGGGATGGTGAGCTTCGCGAGGCCAATACGTGGACGCCCGTCCCAAATCAGTTGCCTTTGGAGACTCTCAATCTCTCGGAAATAGGTCTTGGGGATATCGTCATAGGAATTCTGGAGCGCGTAGAGGAACCGCGGCAAGGACATCATTTTAAACAGAGCCGCCCTGCCCAGAGGAGACAAAGGAAGCCTACGCCAACGGGCCACGTCCAGTCGCAATCTAAGCAACGGGGGGAGGAGATTCCGCTCAAATCGGAGCGAGGGGTCCAACGTAATGAAGATTCCTAAATATTTGAAGCCAGACTGGACCACCTGGATAGGAAGTCTGCTAGGCAATGGGGGTAAAACACCCGAGAGAACATACACGCAGGACTTGGCCCAATTAATAACGAGGCCCGAGTTGGCACCAAACGAAGTGAGAACATCAAATAAAACAGTCAAAGATTTACGCGGGGAGGTGAGATATAAAAGAATGTCATCCGCGTAAAGCGAGACGCGGTCCTCAAAGTCCGGTGACCAGCGAATCCCCTTGAGCGAAGGCTCCCACCGAAGCCAGGCAGCTAATGGTTCCAAGGCGAGTGCAAAAAGCAACGGAGACAAGGGGCAGCCCTGACGGGTACCCCTGCCAAGGGTGAAAGGGGTCGAAACTCTACCATTTACCACTACTTGCACCAGAGGTTCAGCGTATAATAACTTGACCCAACCAATAAACTCAGGCCCAAAACCAAATTTCTCAAGAGCCGCCCAAAGATAAGGCCATTCCACAGTGTCAAAAGCCATTGAGGCATCCAACGATGCCAAAATGGCCGGCTCCGTCAGAAGCCCCGCCCTCGCAATCGCACCGTGGAGACGACGAAGGTTAAGAGCCGTGTTGCGATGCGGGATAAATCCGGACTGGTCCGGATGGACCAAGCCACTAATGACCGACAGGAGGCGGGACGCCAGAAGTTTCGCCAATACCTTGGGCTCAACATTCAGCAGGGATATGGGCCTATAGGATGAACAAAGGTCCAGTGGTTTACCATCCTTAGGGATGACAACTATCGTGGCCAGTCGCTGATCATATGGGAGGATACCCCGTTCCCGGGACTCCAGAAACATGGCGCGAAGATATGGCGCCACTCTGTCGGGACGCAACTTGTACAGTTCGATTGGCAACCCGTTCGGGCCCAATGCTTTGCCCGAACGGAGTGAACGGATGGCAGTAGCTATCTCATCAACAGTAAAGGGGGAATCCAACGCTACACGATCCAAGTCGGAGACACTGGGCAGAGCTATATCACGCAATAGAAGGCGAGAGTCAGCCACATCCCTCACAGACACAGGGGTATATACCACTCGGAAATACTCAGCAAAACAGTCAACTATTCCAATCGGGTCCGACACACTCTCACCACTCGAAGATTGAATCACGGGCACCACACGATTAGCTCTCTCCTTCTTATCCAGCCATGCCAGCAATTTACCCGCTTTGTCCCCCACATCATACAAACGACCCTGTTGCTCCCGAAACATTACTTTAGCAGCATCCGTGACCATAGATTTATAGGCAAATTGTTTCAGACCCAGGGCGTGGAGTTTCGCAGACGTGACACCAGATTCCAAAGCATCCTCCAATGCAGAGATCTCCCCCTCAAGGTCCACCACCTCCCTATTCCTCGCCCTCTTAGCTTCAACAATAAGGGAGAGGGCCTGCCCGCGAATCACCGTCTTAAAGGCCTCCCACAGGGACACAGCTGAGGAAACCGACCCCTCGTTATCCAGAAAATACGCGTCCAAAGACTGAAGCAAAAGGCTGCGGGTCTCGGGGGAGGTAAGGTACCACGGATTGATGGGAGCCACCCGGCCCACTGTCTCCACTCCAACCTCAAAACGGAGCCAGAGCGGAGAGTGGTCAGAAATACCCCAGGGTAGGTGTACAATCTCACGCACCGCTGGCGACTGAGCCGCAGGCATCAGAAAATAATCCAGCCTAGACAGACTCCCATGGGCCCCAGAGTGAAAGGTGTATTGAAGCTGAGTAGGATGTAAAAGCCTCCAGCAATCCACCAGGCCAAAGGTATCCAAAAACCCACCCAACCACTGTTGGGCCGCAGGAGTATCTCTAGGGGGGTGGCGATCGTGGAGACCGGAGATCACCGAATTAAAATCACCAGCCAGAAAGAGAGTACTATCAGGGAGGTCCAACAACACACGGCCCAAATCGGAAAAGGTAGAAGTTTGCAAACCGGGGGGCACGTAAACAGTAAAGAGGGAGAGGGCACGACCCTCATAGCGACCCACAAGGACAGCATATCGCCCTCGATCATCCTGGATCACATCATCAATAGCCAGGGGGAGGGAAGCCCGAACAAGGATACCCACACCCCTAGAACCCGAGGTGAACCCTGAATGCGCCACGAGGCGATAGCCCCACCTATTCATCGCATGACAAACATTGCCTACCAAATGAGTCTCCTGCAGGAAAACAATATCAGGAGATAAATGTCGTATACATTTCAACACCACACTCCGTTTGATACGATCACCCAGACCGTTAACGTTCCACGAAACAAATCTCAACCCGCTACCCCCCATCCCACCCAGTAAAGCCAAAACCCCCCACCAATGAGCAGGACACGAGAAACATCTTCAAATACAGGATAAAGTCGCCTTGAAAATAGAACACACAAACAACAAACTTCCCAACCGCCCACCCCCCAAATAACAACAAAACACCCCCCACCCTGCACCCCTGCAAAAAGCTAAAAAGCCACCCCAACCTGCAGTGTGCCTGTCGCCCAAGAACCCCTATTCTACACAAAGACCCCAGAGGAGGAAAGGCTCCGTCCCACCCGCCACCCCGATCAAGACTAAGAACGAGAAAAAACCATACATCAAATCAAATAAGCAGTAGAGGAATGGAGGCATACACTCCTGGAAAGAGTTATTCAAAACAAGGCACCAGGCAAAGACGAAATGTTCAGCTCTCTACACCACCTTCAGCACCGCCCGGGCGGGCATCGAACTCAGTCTCAGGAGGTTGGCCAGGCAGGGAGTCCAGCCAGTCATTCACAGCATCCGGCCGATCAAAGAAGAAAGTTCGGTCATTGTACTCAACCCGCAGCCTGGTCGGAAAAAGCATAGCGTAGCGCATCCCCATGTCCCTAAGACGCTTCTTAGCACCACGAAATCCCATCCGCTGCTTCTGGGCCTGTTGAGAAAAGTCCGGATAAAAGTTCACCGTGGCATTCTCAAAGGCCACCGGGCCCTTCACCCGTGAGGCCTGCAGGATAGCGTCCCGATCCCTATAGTGGAAAAGTTTTGCGACAATAGGTCTCGGCGGGGCACCTGGCTTACCCTGGCCCCCCGGAACACGATGTGCACGCTCCACTGTGAAAAATTTACTAAGGCCAGATGGAGAAAGGTGGTTTAGGATCAGGTCTTCAACCAGGAGATCAACCGAATGGGGTTCTGGATTCTCCGGAACACCAACCACGCGAACATTACAGCGACGTGCCCTGTTCTCAAAATCGTCTAAGCGCCGGGTCATGAAATCGTTCACCCTATGGAGATTGCCAATCTCCGTCTGCATCTCAGAGACGTCCGCCGTGAGGCTGGATGACTTGATGTCCAATGACTTCACCTTCTCATTCGTTTTTGAGAGATCGGCCCGAATTAAGTTCACATCGATGGCCACGGTATCAATTTTGTGGGCCAAGGTGTCATATTGTTGGCCTATCGACTCCCTCATGCCAGAAATGGCGCCCATGATGTCTTGCAAGGAAGGCTCCGTCGATGCATCCACGACGTGGTCAGATGCACTGGGACCGGGCAGAGCAGCTCCGGGGGACCCCTTAGAGTGGGTATAACGGTCCATGACGTTAGATTGGACCGGACCCCCGCGTAGAGGTGTCTTCGTCTTCCGCGTCTCCCGGTCCCCTCTGCCCGCCATTTTGGAGATGCGTCACGAGGAGATCCACCAGGGTCAACGGACCGGGCAACAGAAAGGGAGGCTCCGGGACCAAAGGACCGCAACAAGGGCACCACTAGGATAGAGACGGCCAAATAGGAGAATAGTCCAGCCGAAGGCCCGACAGTCGACTCGTGCCTCGGACCCAGCTCCGGCCTGATCCTCTCGCCGATGTCCCAGTTAGAGGCAGAATCGAAACCGAAACTTAAAAGGGGGACCCACAAGTCCAATCCCCCTGCCGTTGTTGTTCAACTCCAAGACGGCCACTGAACCTCACCCAGTCCCGGGCGCCCCTCAAGGGCGGAGCCCAAATGTTCGAATCACCGTAACTCAGGCACCCGGTGTCAAAATGAATTTCTGAAAGGTCCAGGTAGATCTGCCCAACGTCCTCTATACAAATCCTCGTGAAAAATCAGGATTCATGCAGGATATTATGCCGGGAGCGGCGGGGGTCCGGGGAGCGCTGTGCTCACGCGGCCATCTCGGATGCCCGCCAAGCTCCTCCTCGGTGACCATAATGTTGATAACAGAACATGTCACAAAATTAGATGTACCATCATACAATTCCTCATTTGAAAATGCAGATGATTGTTCTAGTTCTGAAAGCAAATTATGCACAGTTTCAATTTCCCAGTCATCAGATAACTAGAGGTGATGATATCATTTAAGGAAATCTTGAACAAATATGGAATTTGTAAAAGTTCAGTAGGATCATATACATCACATGATACTCTATCCTATACTATTCCTTCTGGAAGTGGACCTGTTGTACTATTCACCAGGGACAGGTCTCTTAGTTCACGGTGGGTGATGATGCATGTGGTTTCAGAACCAAGTTCACAAGTTATACTGCAGAGCTTCCTGGGAGATAGTGTCAATTCAGGAGTAGCAAAAAAGAGTTACCAAACCAATCCAAAGGACCAGAAATAGTAATCCAATTGTAATTCAGGGATGTATCAATGGAACAACAAAGTATGTCTTTTTCAGCAACAGATAGAGTGTATACATACGTAGCCTGAAATGTAGCGGCAGTGGTGGCAGCTCAGGTTCATCTGAATCCGATGCGAAGTCGTCATAATTCACAAAGTTGCCAGATGCCATTTGATCTATTTTTGGCAGCTCAGCAGGTTTTTTAGAACTGGGAGATGACTCGATCAGTCGCATATTCACATAGACGTCGTCAATTTTGTTTAGTGAGATTTCTGTACTTGTTGGCTGTACAGTTGTAGTTGTTTCAACAGGAAGAAGTATCTCTTCATTGCTGCTTACAGCTTCTCTTTGCAGAGGAGAATCTTCTGTAGTTATTGAAGCTCCCATCTGAACTATCTGAATGGTGGTCAGAAAAGTGCGGTGGCTATCCAGGAGCCCACGCAGCCTACTGTTGAGAATTGGCCACATAGTGTGGTCTGATAAGATCAATGGAGGCAAACCTTTTATCTCTGCGACGGGCAAGAAGTGGAACACGTACAGTTCTGGTACCATTGAAATCCATTTTGGCCCCAATAGTGAAGATATTCATTATAGGACTGAACACAATAGTGTGAATCACACACTAAAAGTGTGGTGAATTCAGGATCCGTACTTTGTAGTGCCATTATCAGGGCTTTCAGTTCTGCCAGCTGCACTATACAGTCCCCTAGGGACTGAGTGTGTGTTTTTTCAAGACAGAACTTTCCGTCATGCACGTGCCCCTTTACGATTGCACATGCTGCAGAATATTGGTGTTGTTTTCCAACGGCAGACTGAGCAGATCCATCGGTATAAACGATGTATCCATATCAATCTAGCGGCATTTTTTTCATTCTGCAGAGGATATTCTTGTTCCTATTGCAGGAATGCTTGTTTTTGTAGTGTAGAATTGAATCTGTAATCTATATCTGTTGCAGTGACAGTGAGAGAGTTAGCCCATTGAATCCATCATGGATGTAATCCTTTGGCATTTGGAATGCTTGCTTTTGTAAAGACCTCTATGGTCGGTACTAGGGTACAGACAATTATTCGCTTACCCTAAGCCAGTGCGCCCTCTCTCTCTCTCTCTCTCTCTCTCTCTCACTACAGCAATTTGAACTGCGATGAGAATTTTCTCAGTGGGTGCAAAACGCATTGAGGCATTTGTATATAAATGTGATTTGTATGCAATAGGTACCGTATCACCTTCATTGAAAGTGATATGGTGTACCCGGTGGGTCCAGGGATTATGCGGATCACCAAGTTAGTTGTGCTGACACGTGTGTGCAAATGTATGGAAGCTATCATATTAGCTTTTAATAAACATAAAATGTATGTCTGTTCCTGTGTCCAATGATTGATTGAAAATCAAGTCTAATTAAATCATAGAATGGTTTTACTTATTCTGCGTAATACAAAATGTATGTTCTGTCAAAAATTAAAAACCTTAAAATGGATTGTAATCTTTTCAGAGTCATTAGAGGTTGGAGCATGGTGCATTTTTTAAAAGAAATTGCTGCCAGGCTTTTGTCTTAACTTGACAACTCATATCCTGGAAACATGACTTTGAGGTGGGCAATTTGTGATTTTTTAAAATCAAATTTGTAACCCTGGTGAGCAAACTAAAGGATTATGTGGTTCACTCTAGCCAAGTGTTCCATTAATTCATCGTCCATCACATAGATGTTATCTACATAGGTCAATGCCTCATCAAAATGTCAAATTAACTCTGTTACCCTGGCTGGGACTAGCCCAGGGATATTCTTATACCATTCAGGCAAATGACAAAATTGACTCTGTGAAACTAGTGCTGTAAATGCTGTCAAATATCCATTGGAAATATCTAGTGTTGTTTTGTATTTCTTCTGCACAATGTTATTCATTAGTGCGGCACTGTTTGCATTACATGCTGTAAATGTGCTTGTGGAAGTGTAGTGTAGTTCCTATTTTCCCAATAGGCTCTGCGCATTGGAATAATACCTACAGCAGTAAAGGCCTAGACCAGACGTTAACTAGGTCTACTACTGTCGATACTAGACTTAAGTTTTGGGTTTGCCAGCGTAGCTCAGAGTTCGCTAGAAACTTTCTCGAATGTTCAAGGAGGAATTAACTTCCCTGATTAGACAAGAAGGGATTTAGTTTCTGACAACCATAGAACATGACAACTTTGCTCTCCCCTAATCAAGAGTCAATCTCGAGAGTCGTGTGAGCACAAGGCAATTATTTTACTCAGTCAGTACGTGCATTCTTAGTCTCATCAGATTGTAGAGAAAAGGAAGAGACGGGCGTGTTCAATAAAAAGGTGTTATTTATTGATCAGTCTCTTTTCTCGTACAAGAGAAATGGATCGATATTATTGCAATACTTATAGTTAAGTAAAGTGCATACATTAAAAGCAATAGTATAAAATAATACTGTAAAAACATTGATATGGTTTCTGAGCCATATGATGTTTAAAATGATTAAAATATATTTACATACACATATACATTTGACTAAACGTACTCAACTGGTGTTTCTAAATACGCCTACCCCGTGTACCTGACCTAAGTCTAATGCGTGGGCGGGAATAGAAAGTTACAGTTTAAGTTAAGTTTGTTTTTGCCAAGTGAATAACTAAAGAATTCTCTGTGAGGGGTTATTCAGTTCTGTACCTGGAATTTAGGATGAATGAGGAATGGTATCTCTTTCTCTGCTCTCGATATTCCAGGCTGCCTGCGAGGGCTGCCCAGAAGCGCCGGTGCTGGGTCTCTCGGCTTGAGATAGCAGCGCGTCTCTCAGCGCGTCAGGAAGGCGGGGCTGCTGCCAGCGGGGTCTGCTCCTGCTCTCGGCTTCGGCAAGTGTGGCTGCTCCGTCTCGTCACCACGCGTGTGTTTGCATAGGGCAAGATCGGCAATATTTATACCTTAAAGGTGCCGAGATTGACGTAAGGATGGACATAGATACGTCAATAAAGATGTCATACGACTTGCTCGTTAGCACATTCTTTACTAAAGTTCTCTGTGAAATCAAAACAATGGCCGCACGGATTTTCCAGGTTGTCATAGGTTTGATTTGTTATGAGAACGTCGTATGCCTTATCAGGGGCTGGAGGAATGTCGCTTGTCTAATTAGATCTCAAGCGTTATGACCTAATCAGATAACACGTTCCTGTGCCGTAGTGTGACTGCGTCAGATAACGGTATCTGCATCATGGGGGCTTTTCTTGCCTCATGGGCTGACTGTTAGTTAACTTGATAGTTAGTTTAACCAGAATAGGGTCAGGAATAGGGGGATTGATTCAGAACCTATAGGAATACATGACACCCACTCCACGCTAACTATGGTCATATTTACTAATCTATGCATAGTATAACATAGTACAACATACTATAGAGTATAGTGTATACCTTACCACCCCAAAATACATAAATGCATTTTGAAATTTTCAAATATACTGAAAAATTGCAGTCATATATATTGTATGCACTTAAGCTATGCTACGCATTTGTAGACATTATTGCTTATTTGGTATATGAGAAATACACATGAAATGGCTCTTAATATGGCTATACAGAAAGAAAGTTCGAGACCATTTCATCACATAATAAAATATTTGTGAACATACCAGCGGGCAACTAAAGTTTATAAAGTATCTAAAAATAGAAATCTTAGTTCTCTAGGAATAGTTTCTTACTTTAAGCAGAAGATAAGTGTCCCAAAAAATTTGTGAAAAATAATTTGGGGCTGCTAAAAAATTGTTGTCCGTGAACTGGTGGGAAGAATTGTTCATGTGACTTTATTTTTAAAGTTGAAGGCCGAATTCAGGGAACGCCGTGTGCGAGCTTGCTCAAAAGTCTCTATTTCTGTTCCGGAGAGAACATCATATCATTAAGGCTTTCGAAAAAACTGTCAACAGCTTCATGGGAAAGTTCCACTAAGTCGGAAATAGGGGTAACCATGCATTCGTGCGCATGATTGTCTGCATTGACATTCTGTATCGCATTGCTGACAGAAGGTCGTACCTGTTCAATGCTGCTTTCATCTTGAACTTCACTACTCTTCAATCGTAGTGGTGAAGATTCCAGGAATGCCGTCATCAGGATTGGCAGCCTTTGAGGGCAGCACAAAGCGTGAACCTTGGTAGGAACCAACAATGTATCCGCATCCACTGGCGCATCCGATTGTAGCGTCAGACAGGTGTCTAACACGCATTCTTCTCCGCATAGCAGACATCTCAATACAGGTAAAACACATCTTTGCCACATTGGTCGAAATGATAGAAACCAAGTCATGTTCAGGTCTCTAAGCCGGGATAGTCCCAGGATTTTTGATATCCGGTCCCGGTATCCAATGGCTAGGATCGTTCCTTCCATTGTCGCGAGAGTTAGATCTGTGACATGGGTTGCCATAACGAAAAATAAGGACTAAGAATAGGATTCCTGCAATTAGTCCCAGGATCAGGGGAAGTCCGCCAAAAATCGAATGGACGAAATCTGGAAAAATACCCAGTATGGCTTTGAATGGTGTTAATGCCATCGAAAATACTGTCTTAAATACCTTTGAGACCCCAGTGGTATCAGAAATATTTAAGATTTCGCTCAGGATTTCCGCGAAATGTACGGGGGAATTAGTTGATAATAATGTATGTATCTCTGCAGTCGTCCTTGCGACTTGTAGATCATACGTTTCTTTTGATGACGTGAGCCTTGTCGGCGTCTGAAGAAGCACTGTTTTCATTCTGCTTAAAGTATCTATTCGAATAGAAGTAATTTTCAAACTGGGCCATGCCCTTGCCTCCCTGTCTGGAAAGGAGCTGGGGAATAAAGAACGTCCACAGCACTTGACCTTCGCCGTCGTAGTGACTAGATAAGGAGTCCCGGGCATAAGACTACAACATCTGCGGTCTACAATAAGAATGTAACTCCCATTATAGAGTCTTTGAAAGAATGGTTCTATTTCAGTTGCAGGTGCGCCTTGCTGGTGACATGAAAGGTTGTATGAATTCCCTTCACAGGCTCCATGCAAACTAATTCCGTTACACAGAAGCGTGCCGCTTAGTGACATAGCACAATTGTTGCCACTAAGAAACACTTTCTGTCCTTTATTACTGACACATGCATGTGAATAGGGCAGGTTCCAAGTTGTTTTAAGGTACCCCTTTCCCAATTTCTCGTACATGCCAGCCTGTATATATTTTTGGCAGTATTGAAACCTGAAGGTTGAGATTGGAATATTTATGATTCCGTGGATTATCCATTCACTGACAGGTCGTTCTGACATTGTCATTGGTAATCTTTCTAGTTTTTCAATGCTCAAGATTGTATAATCAGCACCCTTTTGCGCCATACCGATTTGTCTATCAGTAAGGTTAAAGATTTGGAATAGTGACGTTGTGTTGATTAAACGCCAAGGCACATAGCCTGAACGCAGATTTTGCAACGTCCAGCCAAGCTGTACAATAGAACGCAATTGTGACTGACCATGTTGTAATAACAGTAAGTCTTGCGATAATATATCGATTGCTGACGACACAATGCTGTCCAAAGAAAAAATTCTGGAGGACAGAGTCATTAACCCATTGTCCACTACAGAAAGTGATTTTTCCAAATTAATACGGTCAATTTCCCGTATTCTCTCTGCTGTTTCAATTTGAGTAACCTTCCAGGCCTCATTGTATGCTGCATATACAGAGGCTGCTATGAAACGCTTTTGACGCTGTTTGCGTGGTCCCATTATGAAATCACGCAAGTCAGCACCATCAGTAAGTAAAGTTAGGTGTTGCTTAATTTCGGGCAGTGTGGAAGTTTGTAGCCATTGAAGGCATAATTTGCCCACACTGTAGGTTGTTATTATCCCTGGGTGATGTCTTTGGGGATATCTAGGGTCTGGCCTGGTCATTTTGAAACCCTGTGTCTTATTCAGGAATCTATCTTGACAGTTATTTGTATCTGTGGGCCAGATCAACCATTGTTTCCAATCAGGATGTGTTCTGTTTTGGTTTAATATATGGTTTACGTCTATCTCTTCATCTGTATCAGAGTTATTGCTAAACATTATTGGCTTTGGAATAGACGGTTTATTTAAATCTTTGATTTTGGCTAAGCCAAGACAGGTGGTTTGTTGAACAGTGTCATTTAAAAATATCATTTGTTCTGGGATCATGCAGGCTCTAAACAAAGCTTCTATACCCTGTACTTGCCAATCTTTTGTACCCCAAACACTTTTCAAATCAACATTTTTGTCCCAATAATCAAATCCAAAAGTATTCATTTTTTCGAAGAATGAATCTGAATATATCAACTTTGTGTTGGTTATCATGGTTTTCATCCCTGTCTTGTTTGACATTTTATAATAAAATGTTTCAGCATTACTTGTGTTAAAACCTGAAAAATATGAATATTTGTCGTAAACAGTTCTTGAGCTCCCTTTTGGAGGTGTTGCACAATGTTCCCATTGATTATAATTTAAAACATTTCTAGGTTGTGCAGATTTATGCAAAAAATGATTACCATAGTGGTTATAGCAATACATACTATCATAATTTGTAGAACCTTGCAAATAATCGTGTTTTGTAAATTTAGCAGACATTACTAGATCAGACATCATGTTGTTAATGCTTTCGAAGTCCCAATCATCAGCAAATGAGTTTGGTTTTGCAAAGTCACTCAAGGAGATCTTGATTTGGTGTGGATATTTCAGGATCTCGACCGGACCATAAATTTCATAGTCAGTGTTGTCCCAGGCTACCCCACCAGGTATAGGATTGGCTGTGAAGTTGGCTGAAGAAAGTTCTCTTTTCTCGACGTGTGAAGATGTGTGTGGTTTGAGGACCAAGTTGATGTTCTGGCTTGCTGTGTCCATTTTAGCATATTTTCCCTCAATGAAGCGTCCCAAAGTAAATACCATGATGAGCCAAAGTATGAGGATAAATGCACCAAAACCCACCCAAAATTCAATCCATGGAGAAATCAGATATGTTTCTTTCAGTTGGTTCTTAAAGTTCCTTATCTTTGTCTTTAAAGGATTTTGATGATGGCTGTGTCTTTGATTCACTGAAGCCTTCAGAGGAATCATCGAAGTTGATGAAGTACCCGGATGCAGTTCTGTCAATTGTTCCAATTGCTTCAGGATTTTTGTTTCTTGCATTGTCATTTGGTACTTCATTGTAGATTGGTGTGTCTCTGCTAAATGTTTTTATTTGGGTTGTCAGAGGTCTGAGTTCTATTGTATTGTTGCATATTCCTTGTTGTTCTTCTGTAGGCGTGTCGAATGTGATGAGCCTCTTTGTTAGGACCTCTGTACTGGTAGCAAACCTTGGTGTTCTGCTACTTATTGGGAGTCCACTTGGCCTACTGTTTGTTATCGGCCACATGTTGTGGTTTTACCAGGTCGATGGATACAACTCTGTTCTCCTTTTTACCAGCAAGTGGCGGTAGTACAACTGATCTTGTCCCGTTGACAGACAAGACAGGAACTGCTTTTCAGTAAGAAGGCCCAAATTCCTTCTTTACCGCGATCTTCTCCCTGACTAGATCCCCGACTTTTGGAATCCAGACAGGTCTTGCTGGGACAGGTGGTGGTTCTTCAGTGGTTGTTGGCTGTTGTTTCAACTGTATGTTGCTCAGGTCTTTTCTTGTTTTGTTTAAGTCCTGCAAAATAGCCAAACGGTCTTTGACATCAAAGCTTTTTTCTTTAACCACTGAAGTCTGACTATCAAGGTCAGAGATTATCATTCTAGTTCCAAATAATAATTCGTACGGACTGAATCCCTTCAGAGAATTTCTTGGCAAGTTATTTAGACTACGTTGGACACTTATTAGATGTTTGACCCACCCAGCTCCCGAACCTAATATCCTTTCCATTATAGATTGCTTTCTGCCTTGGTGTTTTCTTTACACCATCCCGTACCCTCAGGAAGGAAGTGAGAAGATTCCCGCTGGACTGTGCTCATTCGGCCATGTTTCCCCCCAGGCTGGTGGGCTTGAGTGAAAACAATGGTCAAACGTAACATGCTCTTAGCGTATATGCCATTTAGACTCGCAAATCTTTGTATAACAGTCCGGACGTCAGCCGAGTGCTGAGGATCGACATTATAAGTGGAAACTAGCCTGTATATGTTAATCGCAAGCCCTGCTTTTTACTGGTGATATTATCTGCCTTGATACGACGAGGTATTAAACTGTTTCTCTCCCCACTGCGATCTCTGTTGCAGTTTGGGCAGTTTTTTACAATCATGGTGTAATGCAGGCTCATGCCTGGCCACCAGTATCGTGATTGTAATTCTTCCAGAGAATCTTTCAGTTTGAGGTGTCTGAGACCCTCGCCCATATGTGCGTCTGCGATTAACAAGCTTCTCCTGTCCATGTTTGGAATCACTCTATCCCCCACTCCAGGGATTCGAGCAAAAGGGACGGAGTTTGCATCGATTATGTATGTATAATTGAGTGGATAGTTGATCGGTAACGCTGAGCAGTCGCCTTTTGATGACGTTTTCACCGCCAGCATTGTTTCACCGTCAATGTATTTTAATGTACGCTTTTTTCGATCTACGGGAGCCGGTATAGTGGCTGCCGCTGCGGCTGTTTCAGCCAATGAATTCCCTACAACGTGAACGCCATCATGCTGATGACTCAGTGAGTGAGTCACGTGAGTCTTTGGTAGTTCTTTTTGTAAAAGAGCTATTTGTTCCCAGAGCAGTTTCTGCTTTATTGGTGCATCTGTGTCATCTTTGTAACCGTTCTGAATCCATGTCTGCAAATCCTTGTTATATGCTTTGACGCAGTAATATGAATCTGACACTATAAGTGTCGGGAATTCGCGATACGCATTATCTAGCGCCATTTTCAAAGCTATTATTTCAGTTTGTTGTTCTGAATTAGTTTCTACTGAGTGCGATTTTGTTAATAGAGGTCTTAGTTTACCTCCGCGCCACACTTCTTTTGTAATCTCACATGTGGGGTTTGTATGCATGTTCTCCCCAAACGGAGGGTTGAGCATGTCCGTCTGTATAGATTACACAGGCGTAATGTCGTAGAGGCAGAATGTCGATTGGCAGAGGATACGTCTTTTCATATTTTAGATTTTTTAATTCTTCTAGTTCTTTAGAAAATTGTCAACCAGGCTATACTTGATAATTCATATCCTACGTATAAGACCGTTAAATGGGCAATTCTGGATTTTTAAAAGTTGAATTTGTAACCCTCTGCTGCGAACCCAAGTATTATGGTGTTCACTCTTTTCAAGTGAGTATCCAAGTCATCATCTGTTAAGTAAATGTCATCGACATAAGATAATGCTTCATTATCATATAGTTGTAGTAATTCTGTTACTCTCGCTGAGAATACCCCCGGGCTGTTCTTGTACCCCTGGGCTAACCGACAGAATTGCTTTTGAGTGCCATTTACTGAGAATGCAGTTAAATATCTGCTCTCTGGTTCTATGTTTTGACAAAAGAATCCATTGGAGATGTCCAAGGTTGTTTTGTATTTTTTGCGCACTATGTTATTCATTAGTGCAGCACTGTGTGAGTTTTGCACTGCAAAGGTTTTGCAACATGTGTTAAGGTGTCGGTAATCCAAAACTAGACGATATGAATTGTCTGGTTTGGAGACCGGAAACAAAGGGTTGTTCATTTGTGAGGTGCAAGTTTCAATCACCCCCTGGTATTCTAGCTGATCTAGTATTTCATTTACTTGTTTTTTAGCTTCTTGCTTAATTGGGTACTGCCTTTGTGCAGTAGGTTGTGATTTTAACTGGATTTTGTGAGGAGGAGAATCCTCATCCCATCCTACATGATTTTTATATAAAGCAGGTGCTAAGGCCACTGCCCACTTTCTAGCAAGTGTGTATTTTTTATGAATCGGGATTTGATTCGAGAAGGCAGGCATAATTACTTCTTCGCCATGAGGGCACTCCCTGACAAACTCTGGTGGCCAGTCTTTTTCAGCTAGAAGGATGTCATAACCCTTGGAGAGGTTATCCCAAAATAGTCCCCTAATTTTCCTAGTCTTATCTCCCTCTATACGTAATGTTATCTCGTATATCTTGTGGGGTTTGCTAACTCTGGTGTCTGCAGTTTCCACTTGAAGGTATTCATTCGTGTCCACTGTCTCCAGATGATTCATAAGGACTTTGCGAGCTATGCTCACCTCTGCTGCGCTGTCTAGCATTGTCTGAGCCCATTCTCCGTTTTTCAGTTGTGTCCTCAGTATTCTCGGCATTTTTAACTACCTTGATACTGGCTACCTTCTTTTTTGGAAATTGTAATTTCTTTTTTAGTTGAGCAGGTTCCTTGTCTTTGGACTTGGCGTGCTCTTCTCTTTGTTCTGATCGTCCTCTTCTTTCCGATTTCTGCGAGGAATTCTGAAAAGATTGAGAGGGACGTGTATCAATGTCTTGATATCTATCAGGTTTTTTAATATTATCCCTATTTCTAAGGTTATATCTATTCCCAGAGGGGTCACTCTGTGGTGACCTCTGTCTTCGGTTTGGAGATTTCTCCCTTCGCCTAGGAGACCTTCCTCGGGACTGGAATTTCTTTTCTTTTGGATTGGATTGTTTGTTTCCATCCCAGTTCTTTTTTGGTGAATTATTATTAAAAAATATTTTTTCTGGACTTTCAGTCAGTTGCGGTTTTACTGGTATTCCACCTAAACTATCTCTACCTAGTTCCTCATAGGATTTTTCTATGATTCTGGCAATTTCAGCTGGTTGGTCTGCTATATCTGTCTCTTTTAACCTCGGGCGGATTGCCACGTTTGCTGCTTCACCTTTTATGTTGGCTAATAATATAGCCGAGACCTGCTTGAAGTCTTTCAGTAATTTCATACCAAGAGTTAAAGCTGGTTCTGGACCGTATTCATCTTGAATTTGTTTTAGCACATCTGGTATCACCTAAATGGATGGAACACCGTGCGTTTTTGTGTAGATGGAAGCAAAGACTGTACCCCAAGTGTCACAGTCCTCTATGTGTGGTGCGATTCCCATTGGGAGACATATAGTCAGAATCCTGTGTTTTTCTATCGAGGTGGTGTCAGGAAACACCGCCTCTATTTGGGTGATTTTCTGTGCCAACCAGAATGGTATCTGTTCCCGTTTAGCCGGAACTTTACCTAGGCAGGATTGGATGTTCTGTGGTGTAATTTTATTTGTGTTCCCCTGGTGAGGGGTCAGCTGTGGAAGTTTAATCGCTGGCTGAATTGTTGAAGTCCGCATTACATACTGAACTAATTGTCTATGAATTTTTTGTAATTGTTTTAGCTGTATTAACAGCTCTCCTGTAGACATTCCTTCGATGTCTGGGTGTGGTGTGTATCCGGCCAAGACCGGCCACGTTGCTCCTGGTCTACCTAAAGGACCGAGCTTTGTAATGTGATTGTTATGTTTTAGGGCGCCATCAAATAAGAGCAAATGCTCTTGGAATTTGAGTGGTACTTCCACCTCCTCGAAAGGAGTGTACTCATTAGGAGGTTCCTCTATTTTGTAATAGTGGAAGTACTTTGTTACAGCATTTGCTGCTGGAAAATGTATCCATGAATAGTATACCTCTGTCTGCCGATATTGGTGTGCCTCAATTACGAATATGACTGTGCCACCTCTAGGTGTCAGTCCATTTTCTATAAGTTTTAGAGTTATAGATTTTCTTTTGATGACCGGAATGAGTATTATATCCGCGTCTGCTGCTTGCATGGTAGCATCAGCATCTGCGATTTCAGTTGCTAATCTAACTGCCTCTCTTTCTTCATCACTTTCTGACATTTTACTGTTAGAAAGGTTATTTTGTTTATTTGCAGATCAGGTTTCTCAATGGAATAAAGATTAGATGCACAATATTTTGGAACAGTGTATCCTTCAACGTTGACTAAACCAAGAACCTTACATAGGAGTTCCCTCCTGCGAGGTTTTGGAGGATATTACCTTTCACCCACTCCAGACGTCTTTGGAGTATTTGGGAAAAGGGGTCTGAGTGAGAAAGCACGACTGAGTTACTCTAAATGTCTTACGTTAGTTTTATCGCCCTTTCCAAATGCGTTGGGCGCCATGTAGTGTAGTTCCTATTTTCCCAATAGGCTCTGCGCATTGGAATAATACCTACAGCAGTAAAGGCCTAGACCAGATGTTAACTAGGTCTACTACTGTCGATACTAGACTTAAGTTTTGGGTTTGCCAGCGTAGCTCAGAGTTCGCTAGAAACTTTCTCGAATGTTCAAGGAGGAATTAACTTCCCTGATTAGACAAGAAGGGATTTAGTTTCTGACAACCATAGAACATGACAACTTTGCTCTCCCCTAATCAAGAGTCAATCTCGAGAGTCGTGTGAGCACAAGGCAATTATTTTACTCAGTCAGTACGTGCATTCTTAGTCTCATCAGATTGTAGAGAAAAGGAAGAGACGGGCGTGTTCAATAAAAAGGTGTTATTTATTGATCAGTCTCTTTTCTCGTACAAGAGAAATGGATCGATATTATTGCAATACTTATAGTTAAGTAAAGTGCATACATTAAAAGCAATAGTATAAAATAATACTGTAAAAACATTGATATGGTTTCTGAGCCATATGATGTTTAAAATGATTAAAATATATTTACATACACATATACATTTGACTAAACGTACTCAACTGGTGTTTCTAAATACGCCTACCCCGTGTACCTGACCTAAGTCTAATGCGTGGGCGGGAATAGAAAGTTACAGTTTAAGTTAAGTTTGTTTTTGCCAAGTGAATAACTAAAGAATTCTCTGTGAGGGGTTATTCAGTTCTGTACCTGGAATTTAGGATGAATGAGGAATGGTATCTCTTTCTATGCTCTCGATATTCCAGGCTGCCTGCGAGGGCTGCCCAGAAGCGCCGGTGCTGGGTCTCTCGGCTTGAGATAGCAGCGCGTCTCTCAGCGCGTCAGGAAGGCGGGGCTGCTGCCAGCGGGGTCTGCTCCTGCTCTCGGCTTCGGCAAGTGTGGCTGCTCCGTCTCGTCACCACGCGTGTGTTTGCATAGGGCAAGATCGGCAATATTTATACCTTAAAGGTGCCGAGATTGACGTAAGGATGGACATAGATACGTCAATAAAGATGTCATACGACTTGCTCGTTAGCACATTCTTTACTAAAGTTCTCTGTGAAATCAAAACAATGGCCGCACGGATTTTCCAGGTTGTCATAGGTTTGATTTGTTATGAGAACGTCGTATGCCTTATCAGGGGCTGGAGGAATGTCGCTTGTCTAATTAGATCTCAAGCGTTATGACCTAATCAGATAACACGTTCCTGTGCCGTAGTGTGACTGCGTCAGATAACGGTATCTGCATCATGGGGGCTTTTCTTGCCTCATGGGCTGACTGTTAGTTAACTTGATAGTTAGTTTAACCAGAATAGGGTCAGGAATAGGGGGATTGATTCAGAACCTATAGGAATACATGACAGAAGTGTTCAAATGTCTGTAGTCTAAAACTAGACAATATGAATTGTCTGGACTCATTATGGGAGACAATGGATTATTCATTGATGAGGGCCAATTTTCTATTACACCCTGGTATTCAAGATGTTGTATGATTTCTCTAACTTGTTTTTTAGCTTAATGTTTTATTGGGTACTGTCTCTGGGGTCGAGGAGTTGATTTTTATGGGATCTTGTGATGAGGAGACTCATCATCCCACCCAACATGATTACGGTAAAGTACACATTTTTAACTGATTCTGGGACGAGGTCAGAGAAAGCAAGCTAAATTACTGTTTCTTCCAGTGGGCATTCCATTACGAACTCAGGTGGCATATCCTTTTCAGCCAAAAAAATGTCATAACCATTTGTTAGGTTCTCCCAAAAGACAGCCTTGATGTTCCTGGGTATATTGAATTGAATTGAATTGAATCCACATTTGTATTGCGCATGGCTAGCCGGAGGCATCCCAGCGCATTCAGACCAACATCGCAGTTCATCATTCAAGGGAAAAGAAAGGTCTTCAACAATTTCCTGAAGGTGCGATGATTCGATTCGAGACGGATAGCATCGGAAAGTTGATTCCAGAATTTCGCTGCATGAAATGAAAAACGATGTCCACCCATGCGTGTCCGTTTTACCCTCTGGACTGTCAACAGTTTTTTGTGGTTCGATCTTAAAGGCCGAGTGCTCTTGTACTGATGGAACATAGGACGTAGCAGAGCAGGGCCGTTATCAGTAATAGATTTGTGGGCTATACACATGGCCTTGAACCAAATCCTTTCCTTCACTGGAAGCCAGTGCAGCTGTCGCAGTGCCGCTTTGGCAGTGCTGCGTCTAGGGACGTCCATAAGAAGTCGGGCTGCGCAGTTCTGAACGGTTTGTAGGACTTTGATCGTACTCTGTGGTGCACCCAAATAGACCGCATTTGAAAAGTCCAGACGCAAAAGAACAAGAGCCTGGACCAGGAGGCATCTAGCCTCAAAGGGAAGAAGAGCCAGGACCTTCCTCAGGAGTCTAAGCAGACCATAACATGTTGCTGCAACCTTACGTGCTTGGACAAGAAAACCAAGATTAGGGTCTAGCCATACGCCCAGACTCTTAATCTATTTTTTTGGGGGAGGCGAAGGGCCGAGACACCCAGGCCACCCGGGATCTAGATTAATAGGGGCCTTATACCCTAACATCATGATTTCGGTTTTTGCGCCATTGAGTTTGAGGAAGGAGGAGTCCATCCATTCAAGAACCTTGTTGAGACAGGGGGTGAGGTTGTTATCCCCTGTGTTGGCTGTGTCAGCCCGAGAAAGAGAGACCACCAACTGCGTATCATCGGCGTAGGTGACCAGTTGGACTCCCCAGGGAAGCACCACATCAGCCAAAGGCCTCATGTAGATATTGAACATGGTAGGACTCAGGGATGATCCCTGGGGAACGCCATACAGCAGTGAGAGATGTTTAGATGTTACTTCATCTTCAAACACAGTAAAGGTTCTATCGGCGAGAAAGGACTGCAGCCATTTGAGGGCAGTTCCTGTGACTTCTACCTCCCTCAGGCGATGAATCATGAGCAGGTGGTTCACCGTGTCGAAGGCTGCGCTGAGGTCCAGAAGGACAATGGCAGTGCAGCCTCCAGCATCAACAATTGTCCTTGCTGGGAAACATCCTTTACAACGCAACTTTTACCACGCAGTGCTTTTACATCGCAACTTTTACAACGCAAACCATTACAACGCATTGCACTGGGGGGCGCTCTAGGATAGGGAATATATTTAATTTACTATCCAACACCTTCCCTAGTGTCCACGGGGACTGGAGTTGGAATAGTAAATTAAACTATTCACTATCCAGCACCCAAAAGTGTTATGCGTTGTAATGGTATGCGTTGTAAAAACTGCGATGTAAAAGCATGCGATGTAAAAGCATGCGTTGTAATGTCATACATCCGTCCTTGCTTCCTCGACCACGGCAATCAGGGTGGTCTCTGTGCCCTGCTTACTTCTAAAGCCCATCTGGGTGGGATGTAGGGCGTCATTGCTCTCTAAAAAAGATGATAGTATGGAATTAGCATGCTTCTCGGCAAGTTTGCCTACCCCAGGCAGCAACGAGATGGGGCGATAGTTTGCCCAATCCCCGGGGTCTAGGCTAGGTTTTTTTAGAAGTGCCTTCACTCTGGCCTGTTTCCACAGAGGCGGAACCAGCCCCGCATTAAAAGACGAGTTAATGACATCCCTAATAACTGGGGACACGTTTGCCGATACCAACTTTAGCACAGCGGGCGGTGCGACGTCCGCAGGGGAGCCCGACTTGAGATTCCCCAGAAGTCTTTCTACGGTAGCTGAGTCGAGCGGAGGCAAATTCTCCAGCTCGATAGGCAAGATGGTGGCGAGGGGAGAGGGATGAAGCTCCAATTGGCGAAATGTTGACTGAATATTCGCCACCTTCGTAGTGAAAAAGTTGGGCAACTCATCACAACGTTTCTGGGGGTCCAATGATTCATTAGGGGGACTAGGAGGTGTGACCAATGATTTAAAAATTTAAAACATTTCCCTAGGGGAATTAGAGGCAGAGGCAATTTTATCTTGATAATATCCCCCTCCGTCTAGAGTGTTATTTTATATAAACAATGTGGGACACTTACCCTTGTATCAGGTGTTTCCACCATTATATGGTCATTCAGCGCTACTACCACCACATAATTTACAGGTTCCGGTGAGCTATTGTGACATCTGCTGTGCTGTTGAGCATCGCCACTGCCCACTCCCCATTCAGAAGCAGAGTCCTCAGTAGCCTGAGTATGTCCTATTTTAATCCCTGCTATCTTCAGTTTTTTTAATTGAGGTTTTTGCGTCTTTTGTTTGTCTTCTTTAAGGATGTAATCTGAAGTGCAATGCATTTTCCTTTTTGGCTTCACGCGCTCTTCTGGTCTGCTTTCTGGCCATCCGCCTCTCTCTGAACGTGTATCAGATGAATCCTGAAAGGAAATAGAGGAACGTGTCTCATTATCCCAAAACCTGTTAGGTTTTCTGATATTATAGCGGTTTCTTAAATTATATTTTTGGTCAGTGGATTATTGCTAAAGAGACCCACTCTGTGATTGTGTTTTGTTTCTTTTTATTTGTTTATTGTCCCATTTCTTTTTGGGAGAATCAGGTGCTTGCTGAGAGTGATCCTTTTCAGAATTACTCTTAACCTGTGGTTTGCCAGGTCTTGCTCCAACATTTTCGCTGCCTATTGCAGCATAGGTTTCTTTGATAAATCTAGGTAATTAGGAGTGAACTCCCTCAGGCGGTTGTGGCTAGCCAATGCTGCTGCTTCCACTTTTATGTCACTTAACATAATGGTTGATGCCGCTGCAAAATTGCCCATTAGTTTCAACCCCCAGTCCAAGGCAGGTCCTGCCGCGTACTTATTCTGTACTTGTTTGAGTAACTGCTATTGAAGGGGTGCCATGTGTTCTGGTGTAAACTGCAGCGAAGACTGTACCCCAAGTGGCACAATCTTCCACCAAGGGGGTCATCCCCATTGGCAAGCAAATTGTTAATATTCTATTTATTTATTTATTTATTTATTTATTAATCTTATATAGCGCAACAGCTACCCGTAAGGGTTTCCCGGCGCTGAAAGACAAAGGAAGCAGAATACAATCCAGAGGGAAAATTATTGGACAAAAAGCCAGGTCTTTACGGCTTTACGGAAGAGAAAATGACAGTTCTCCATGCGCAAATCCAAGGGAAGGGAATTCCAGAGTTTGGGTCCCAAGGTGGCAAAAGAGCGACCACCCACTCTGGAGAGCCTGAACTTAGGAATACAAAAAAGGTGTTGGGAAGAAGAACGGAGAGCGCGGGCAGGTACATAGCATTTAACAAGGGACTGAAGATAGGAGGGGGCAACTCCAATTTTAATCTTGTGCATAAAGCACAAAGCCTTGAATTTTACCCGGTTATCAAGGGTATGCCAATGCAGTTCCTTAAGACGCTCGGTAATATGGTCACGTTTTCGACAACCACAGAGGAGCCGTGCAGCAGCATTCTGAACTAATTGAAGACGGCGCATGACCGCCCCGGTAGCCCCCAGATAGAGCACGTTTCCGTAATCTAATCTAGAGGTCACCAAGGCCGTTACAACAGTTCTCTGGGTGTTGGAAGGCAAAATCCAAAAGATTTTTCTCAGCCACCTTAAGATGGTAAAACAGGTGGCTGCAACTTTGTTGGCCTGGTCTTTCATCGATAGATCCCTATCAATAATGACCCCAAGATTGCGCACTCATTCAGAAGGAACGGGTAAGGAACCCATGGTTGAAGGCCAATGTCTCGAGCTCCATAGATCAGGTTTGTTACCAAAGACTAACACCTCCGTCTTATCGCTATTTAATTTAAGAAAATTGCGATTCATCCAACGGGAGATTTCGCTAAGACCCGTTTGCAAAGATGAAGGAGAGGCCTGAGATAAGGAAAACACAATCTGAGAATCATCAGCATAGGTGAATAGATTTAGACCAAAGTAGTGAGCAATATGGGCCAAAGGAACAACATAAAGATTAAAAAGAAGAGGACTGAGAATAGAACCCTGGGGCACACCATGTGGAGAGAAATAAGTGTTGGACGTAGACGTGTTGGAAAAAATTTGGAAAGTCCGGTCAGTGAGAAAAGACGAAAACCAACGCAAGGCTTTATCACTAATACCAAAGGAGGCAAGATTGTTCAGAAGGATACTGTGAGATACAGTATCGAAGGCTGCACTGAGATCAAGTAATATCAGTGCAGCCGATTCGCCTTGATCTAATAGTAGACGAAGATTTTCAGTCACTCCCAAAAGAGTGGTTTCTGTAGAGAAGCCCTGATGAAAACCAGACTGGGAGGGGTGAAGAAGATTGTTAGTTGTTACAAAATGTGATAAATGCTGATGAATGTGCCTTACAAGAATCTTAGAAAAAGCAGGCAGCAATGAAATGGGGCGAAAATTTGAAGCAACATTGGGATCCGCGGTAGTTTTTTTTAGTAGCGGAGTAACCATTGCATGCAGTTAGGGACCGTGGCCGAGCCAAGAGAGAAATTGAGCAAGGTGCAAATCATAGTGAGTTGAGGAAGCTCTAACTTACGCAAAATCGAAATAGGTAGGGGATCAATGGGGGAACCAGACTTTATATTGTTTAGGATCTCCAATAGAGTAGTAGGTGAGAGATCAGGCCAAGTCAGCAATGAAGCCGAAGATAAACAAGATTTAGTGAGGGGCAAGAAAAAATCTGCATCACTGTTCATGGTCAAAGATGGATTAATTAAGGTATTTGTGTTATCATGGGCAGCAATATCCTGGTAGATGTTTTCAATTTTAGAAGTGAAATACTGAGCAAGTTCGTCACATTTACTGCTAGAAAGAGGTGGAGGTATAGCAGTAATTTGTGAGCCGGCAAGGTCTTTCACTACATTAAATAGTATTTTGGACTTGTTCATAGCTTCAGTGATCATCTTATTTACATATGTGGCTCTGGTATGAGCACAAGCCCGGTGATAAAGTTTTAATTCAGTTCTATATGCAAGACCGGCAGAGATAGAGTAATCCTTTCTCCAAACACGTTCTAGCTTTTTACATTGGGATTTATGAAGACGAAGAGTTTCATTGTACCAGGGGGCAGGAGACTTATG